>NC_047035.1:12474157-14874157 GCF_011762595.2 Tursiops truncatus | reverse complement strand
ATGACACATGAAACGCCACTTCTCCCAGCAGGAGAAATGAAAGCAAAAACACCACACCCCTTGAACGGTGCTCAGGCAATTTTTGTCAGACTAATGAGTACATAGGCTAGTTTGGAAGCTAAAAGAACACCTGACGTTTGGGAAGAAATTCCAAGACTAAAGTGATTACACTTGAGCAAAATATTCTTTCACAAATAGGCTTGTGCTTAAATTCTCTACTGCTCTTGGAGGAGGGGGTGAGAGAGGGTGCCTCCTGCCCCTTGGCTTGGCAAGGACATGGACAACCTCATTCTGCAATGAATTCACTACAAACGGCCACATACACATCGATACTTTTTTTTTTTTCCTCAACAATCAAAATACAAAGTTAAACACAATTGAGCCATTGTTTTGGTTATGCATAATGTGTATGCCTCCAAAAACAGAAGAAAAATAGAAGAAAGTACCCTCACTAAAGTTTCCCCCAGGTCTCCCAGCGGCTCCTACGGAGGGACTGAGGGAGACTCGGGAAAAATAACACTTAGAAAGCTGCCCGATGAGGTATTTATGCAAAAAGAGTGGTTCTGGAGTTAAGAACACACTTTTATAAGATACTTATCTATTTCTCAAAGAGATCAGAAAAGTAAATCACACACATTGCATTTTATTATTTTCTAAAAGAGGCCTTTGCTCCTTTAGAAAAAGGAAATGAGGGGAGACAGCCCACGGTGGGGTTTGAATTGGAAGAAATCCCCTGCCAGAAACAGTCCTGGATGTTTACCTCTGTCTTTCAGAAGGGAAGTCTGAATTTGACCTTGGGGGTGGGGTGAGGGTGGGGGACTGAGGTGGGCTCAGTCAGGTGACAACACAGAAAGTGTCGCCCAGGTTCCACAGCTGTGGATGGCTTTTGGGGTGTCAGATGTTTGGGGAGACAGAGGGAACAGAGCACTTCAAAAAGACATCCTTATTCCCATCTACACCCTGAACAAGTATGCTGGAAGTTTTCAGGTTCAGGTAATGAATCTGACCTGTGTAGGGGCGTAGATCTTTTTTTTTTTCCCCTCAGGTTCTCTCAGCAGCAACCCAGAGGAATACAATGCACCAGTTAATTTTCACCGTCCTGGCTGATGGAGCTTCTGACAGTGCCTGATGCTGGCAGATGGGCTCCACAATGGCCCACCCTGTCCTATCTTAAAAATCAAGATCACCCCAGTTCCCTCCCTCTCCCTCACCATCATATCTTGAGCCATGGGAGTGGGCATTTTTGTTTATGTTTTAAAATTCCCTTCCATGTGGGTGGAAGATCAAATTCTTTTAGAGGGTTCTCTGGATCTCCCCAGATCATTTCTTTTAGGCAAAGATAACAGGAGTTTCTGGTCTGCGTGGCATCATCTGGTTGTCTAGATTCAGCGCTCACAATCTAGGTGGGCTTCATTCCAGGTTGGCTCGTGTGCCCAGGTGGTAGAGACGGCCAGCCCCTCCTTCCCACCATGAGATGGCGTCACGGGAAAACATCTGGGGCTGGTCCTTCCAACACCCGTGTCACTTCCTCCTTCACGTGTACCCTAACTCACACCCTCATCCAATAAGGCCCATTAGTGTGTTTCCCCTTCTCCTGGTGAATTTGCATAATTATTCACTGCCTTTTTCCTCGAAACCAAATCATGGTCATGGTTTTCTCAAGTCAGCGTCCCATAATTCTCTTGATTCTATCATACACACTCACTACTAAGTTTGCCCTCAAATTATTGCATCATGGTAAACATGTACAGACAAAGAGAAAGGACACACTTTTCAACAGAGAATCAGAGGGGGTCGGGGCTGAAGTGCAGACAAGGCAGTGCAGAGCTCCACCATCCAGGCCCTACCAGAACATGAAGAGATTTTGTATTGCAGAGTAAGCTCCCCAACAGTCAGAATTTGTCCCTGAAGAAGGTTAAACCTTAAACACCTGCTTCAAAAAACAAAAAGAAAATAATTGGAAAAAAGGGGGGAAAAAAACAACGAAAAAAATTAAAGGAAAGGAAAATAAAAGGAAAAAAAGAAGAAAACCAAAAGAACCTCTAAGCCTAAGGGCTTAAAAATTAGAGGCATAGCCTTTTCTCTATTTTCTATATTTATATGAAAATAATTCATGCTTCATGCTAAATACATTGTTTACCTTACAAGAACTTTATTTTTGAATAAAAAAAGTTTGTGTTTTTGTGATTTTTTTTCTTTTTTTTTTCTTTTTTCAAAGGAATTCCATGCATTGTGGATCAGAAATTTCTGCTGGCTACACTGGCTGAATGTGGAAATCATTGATTTTCGCAAAGATGAACCTTGACTGACATTAATTGCAAACTCCATTTTGAGGGCAGTATAGGAATTTGTTTTCCTTTCTTTTTTGCCATGTTTTACTTTAGTTGTCCATCAATGTGCCTTTCATCTTTTAAAAATACACCACAATACTAATGGCAGGTTCTGTAGCTTTTTGTTTTGTTTTGCTTTCACTTGGATCAAATGGTTTTGACAGACAGAAAAAGATTTGTACCATGATTTCCTTTGTTAACAGCTACTGTAATTTTTTGGAACTTGATTTTCACTTGGGCAGTTAAGAAGACATAGCTTGTTTTTTGCATCAGTTTTTTTCTTTTTCTCTCGTGTGTGTGTGTGTGTGTGTGTGTGGTGTGTCTGTGTGTGTGTGTGCACACGCGTGTGTGCAGGACCAACCTTCAGGCTTATGGCTTGTGGAACCTTCTCTTCATTTAATGTAGAACAGAATTCAGTGATTAGCAACATCACTAAAAACTGACCCAGTTTCTTCTCATGAGTCACTGACACCTGTTGAACATGAATGGTCCAGTGTCCACCCCGGAAGATGCTACTAGGCTTCACGGTTAAGAAGCACAGAGGACTGGTGACCGCCTACCCACCCCTGCATCGCACGCTTGGGGCAATGCCAAGGGTTTTCTGGCACAATTTGATGCCCAGCGCCACGAGCTTGGGTCTGCTCCTTCCTTCTCCTCAGTTGCCTTATGTGCATTCAGTCAGCGAACCCAACTGGGTGCACATCCTGACCTTTTAAACCTAAAGGTTGGGCCTGATCGATGGTTACTCTGCACACGTGCCTTCTAAGTGCCAGATGTGTATCCCCGTGGCATTACTGTTGCCATCCCTGTGGATTCAGCCACGGGTTTCTGACAAGCTGGAGGAAGCAATGGTAATTTTGGCTTTTGCGGTTTTGTCTTCAGATAATGAAAAGCTTTTGTAAAACAGCTGAGTGTCAATATGAGTTCTATGGCTTCAATCTCCTTTAAACATAAAATTCTTAAGGGTCCAAAACAAAGGAGGGGGGCAAATTAAAAAGAAAGAAAGAAAGAAAGAAAGAAAACCAAACCAAAAAAAAAAGAAAAGAAAAAAGAAAAAATAATAATAAATTGCTGATATTGCCACAAATCATTAGAAATCTCCTGACATGCTGAAACCAAATGGCCGTAAGTTCAAAACAAATCAGTGACTTGTTTTTAATTTTTTGTGGTTTCCTTTTGTTCTTTCTGCCCCTTTGCCGTCCGATTGGTGATGTTATTCAAACAGGACCGAATCCCCGCCAAGTGCAGGAGTGACCCCGCCGCCTCTTTCATCTCCTCGTCATCGCTCTCGGGGGGCTTTTCCGTGCGTCTCTTTTTGAGGGGCAGCGTGTCGCTGGGGACCTTCCTTGCCTTGGCGAGGTGCTGGCGCTTCTTGTGCTGGGACGCGTAGCCGCTGTCCCCCAGAGCATCCTTGGCCTCCTTCGGGCTGCGTTTCCTGTCATCCTCCTCCGTCTCGCTGTGGCTCTCGTGGCTCTGGAAGCTGCCCTCGCTGCCCTCGCTGCCCTCCTGGCTCCCCTTGGTGGCAAACTCGTAGTGGTCGTCGGCCGAGGAGGAGGAGACGGAGTCGCTGGCGGGCGAGGTGCTCCTGGCGTTGGAGGACTTGGCACTGCTGTAGTTGTGATCCTCCTTGGGGTCTCCACTGACCACCGGGGAGCCACACGAAGGCTCGCTCTCAGTCCGCATCCGGCAGCTGGTGAGGCCATTCCTGCGGGGCGGGGACAGCGGTGGGGAGAGGGGCGGGGAACGGGAGACAAGAGAGGACACGGATTAAACCCCTGTGACGAGACACCCAGCAGCCCACTGAGTTGCCACAGCAGACGCTTTGACTTCCAATCCGGCGATGCCCCAACAGGTGGGTCCACTTTGAAGACAGGGTCCTAAATCCTGACACCTCCGTCTTCCCTGCTTATCTCCTATCACTGACATTTTCACTCAAGTTGTGCAGCTGAGACATCAAAACAACACTCTTTTGAAGTGACAGCGGTGGAAGCGCCATCTCTTCTATTAAACCATAAAAATCAAGCTGTGCTTGGTTTCACATACCCATCAACACCGCGGAGGAGACACCACCGGGCGATGCTGGCTGGGTACTTCAGAGAAAAAAGCCCGCTCTGTTCTAAAGCGGCTCTGGTAGGAGTCTTTTGTTGGAGGACTAAATCTGATGTTCAGGAAAAAGAGACACCTGCCATGTGGTGACAGCTACTCACTCCTGCGTCCCTTCCCTCATTCATTCATTCCACAAATATTCACTGCACACCTAATAGAAATGCACGGCCTTAGGGAGGGTGCCGGGGGGAGGCATCCGAGGTGGAATCAAATCCTGACTGTCACAAAAATGTGCACAGATGAACAGAGAAGCAAGTCATGGTTAGAGCACAGACGAGACAGCAATAAGCTACCATCTACTAAACTCACCACCTGCCAGGCGCCCTGCTGCGTCTGCACAGATGATTGCGTTTAACTCTATAAAGTGGTTATATTAGCATCCTTATTTTACGGATGCTGGAAGTGAGGTCTGGAGATGTCTGGTAATTTACTTAAAGCCACACAGCTAATGAGTAGCAGAGCTGGGATGAGAACCAAAGTCTTAGGCTTGAGCTCTTCGTAACATCATCAGACCGACTCTCACTCTTTTCTGATTTCCCTACAACTAGGTCACCTGCTATATATTCCCATCGGGACCCGACAGCACCCATCACACCTCTGATCATGTTATTGTGTCCACATGTCTGAGCAGTGAACGGACCTCCCTTGTGCTTCCTTACTGGCAAAGTGGGTATAGTACCTGCCCCCTGCTTCACGGGGTTGTTGGGCTGAGGATGTGGGCGAACGCCTGCCGGCACCTGGACCAGCGCCTGGCATAGCGGCAAGGACGGTGATGCTTATTCCTGGGTCGGCCATACACTCTGTGGAATGAGCACCAATCCTGTCTGCACGGCAGCTGTGGTTCTGATGGTGCCTGGCACACAGAAGGTGTTCATAAGAGGCAGTGATCAGAGATGAAGACACACAGGTGGGGAGGGTTACTTACAGCTGGAGGGGGCAGAGGGAGGGCACAAGGAGGTTTGTGGAAGACATGGCCTCCCTGGCCTTGGATGGGAGGGCCGGAGGTTTTGGGCAGGGAGGAGAATGTTCCACTGTACCATGTTGGCCCCATTTCCCATAGACTCATCCACGGGTAATATATTTCTAGATCTTGGGAAGATGGGCACACTTTTCCTTCCTACACAGCCCCAACTGTAAGCACCCTACGTTCCCTCCATAGACAGCACTTCCCACCATAACTATGATCGTGTGGTGATGTCCAGTGTCGGTGGTTCCCGTTAAAGAGTTAGCACCACAAGGCAGGGCCCAGTGGTGCTAGGCCCTGTCCTCAGGGGCTAGCACTGTGCCAGGCACGGAGTGGACCCACAACAGATACACCGAGCAAGTGTCGGAGCAGATGGGATTGTTTGGCAGAGAGTAGGAAGTCTGGGGAGATGGCTGTGGGTCTCCACCAGCACGTCTTCCCAGACACTCCCTGAGGAAGCGGCCCCGGCAGAAAGGCTGTGGGGTGGGCCCTCCAATGAGAGTCAGTCTGGAGCCCCTTCCCTTTCTCTCCTGCTACCCCTGTGGGCCTCGAGGCTCAGGGAGATCCTGTTGCAGGCCAAAGAGAAAGGAAGAGGCGAGGAGAGTCCTTGGTGTAAACGGTGTAGCAGGCATCTCCTTCCTGCTGGTGCTCCGTTAAATTTAAGCTGGTGGAACTTGAGGATACGGGGAGGGGGAAGGGTAAGCTGTGACAAAGCGAGAGAGAGGCATGGACATATATACACTACCAAACGTAAGGCAGATAGCTAGTGGGAAGCAGCCGCATAGCACAGGATGATCAGCTGCGTGCTTTGTGACCACCTAGAGGGGTGGGATAGGGAGGGTGGGAGGGAGGGAGACCCAAGAGGGAGGAGATATGGGAACATATGTATATGTATAACTGATTCACTTTGTTATAAAGCAGAAACTAACACACCCCTGTAAAGCAATTATACTCCAATAAAGATGAAAAATTAAAAATAAATAAATTAAAAAAAATAAAGAGCCCAATGTTCAATTTTAGATTATCTGACAAAAAAAAAAAAATTTAGGCTGGTGGTGAGGAACCCCCTGCCCCCATAACATGCACCAGCAAAATTCATGAGGGCCGTTATCAAAATTCCATCCTTGCCAGATGCCTTAAGATCATCACGATAAACCGTGACAATGACAATGTGTGCATCTGTATGATAAAGTCCTAGCAGGCTCCGGAAGGATCCCAGCAGCTGTCTTGCACTCTGTGATCCCAGATCGACACCCCCTCCCCAAAGTCCTTATAGAAACAGCCTGCCTTTCAAGACAGACAGACTTTGGGGTTCACATCCCAACACTGTTTATTAGTGAGACCTTCTACAGGCCCCTCATCTGCCTTATGGGGCTATGTGACGATAAAATGAAAAGTTCCAAGCACAGAAGACGGCTCTTAGGGGTGCCTGAGAATTCTGACACGGGCCCCTCTCTTGCTGTCTGCCTGCCCAGAGCTCTCTCTGCTGCCCCAAGCAGTCCCATTTTCCTTCTAGGCCAGGTCAGCAGGCTGATGGGAATGCAGCAAAAAGTAAGAGGGAAGAGGCTCGGAGACAGAAGTTCCTCACGGGCTTGCCTGTACAGACAGCCCCTGTGCTTTGGGGTATGGTCTCTGCGATACGTTTTCTGCAGACTTCCTGTTTTTTGGCTGTGTCTTGGATGCACAAAAGTGGCCAGGGAAAGACTCCTGTGAGGTATTACCAAACATGAAACTGGGTAAATGTAATAAATTGTACAGGTAGCTATGAAGAGGTATTAAAGTGAATGAAAATGAAAGTCCCGTACAATGGTTCTCAGGATTGCTGCTGTTGCAGGTTAACTCTTGTGAAATCCCCAAATAATTAGTCTACTGAACTAACCTAAAAGGGTTCTGAATGAACCCAGTTATACTTGGATGAGTTGACTGGGCTATGGTTGGCTTTTAGAAAATCAATTCAGTTCTGAATCCTTATTTTTTTTTTTAACAACATGGGCCTTATGATTCACTTCACTACCACAGTTAAGCAGAATTTGATACATCTCTGAGCACCTATGAAGAGGGAGACGGAGCGGGAGAGGAGAGGGAGAGAATTCCGGGAGCAAAAGAGTAAGAAAAAGGCAAGTGTTGCAAAAATCTAATTCTTAGTGAATCTGGGTGAAAGGTATATATGGTGTTCATTGTGCTTCTCTTTCTTTTCTTTCCACAGGTGAAACATATTTTTAAGTAAAACGTTTGGGGTGCAGGGTAGAGGAGTGGGAGAAATACACCAGAATGAAAGCAACGGTACATTTCAGTGCCTTGCTGTCATAAGAGGGAACGTTCTGAGCCTGAGAGCTTCTTTTTGTCTCTTTCTCTTTCAAGGATATAAGCAAGCATAAACCATAATGGAAAAGAATATTTAAAAATATGTATATATGAGTATAACCGAATCACGTTGCTGTACAGCAGTAATTAACACAACATTGTGAATCAACTATACTTAAAAAAAAAAACAACAAGGATATAAGCAAGCATGAGAGAAGCACTCAAGACACAGCAGAATCACACTGAGACCTTCTTCTTAAAGGCATCATAGAAGTGAAGGATAAGAGAGAAGCAAATCACTTCCCTAGCTCATGAATTCAAGGCTGTGCAGTGCAGGGTCTCTGGTTCCTCCTGGAAACACACTGCACGTCAACAGGGATTCCACAACCCACACCTTGCAGCGCTGGCCCCACACAACCACTTCACAGACAGACAAAGAGAATAAACTCAGGGAGCCCCGTGACTCATCCGAGGTGGCCCTGCTAGATCTCAAAGACGGCTCAGGCAGGAAACTGAAATGTCTCCGTCCCCCCCAGGAAGCAAGCTTACTGTGATGAAGACAGGAAACAACTTACCATTTGACAATATTTCTGGGTGAAAACAGGTACACAGACGTAACTTCACGGAGTCAGAATTACAATATAAATACATCTCTCTCACACTCGATATTGATACAATTAGCTTTCCCTGAGATTTTAGCATGGGCTCCTGATCCATAAATTACACACAAGCTCAGCAGGAAGAGACAAGCTCCTTCAATTATTAATCACTCGATGCAAGGTTGTTCATGGTGGGACATGCTGGCTGCACTGACTTGGTGTCAGAGACCTCCTGCTGCAGGGGCTGTCATTCCGGGGAACCAACTACTTTAAAAGAAGAAACCGGGCAACCTGGACATGTTGGAAGGGGGATTTCTAACCACCTCCTTAAAAATCATTCATTAAAATGAACACTCGATACATCTGAAATGCCTGCCATTTTTCAGTTTCAGCTGAGTTTCTATGTAACAGTACTCACAACACTCATGTGAGCATAAATTAAAGCCACCTGATTCTACTAGGATGACACAGAACCGCATGTTATTCATCTCAAATAAAAACCTGGTATTCATTCTCTTGTCAAATTGGCCGGGGGGGTGGGGGTGGGTGGGCAGGAAATACTGAACATAAAAGGTGAGAAATCACATTAGTTCAGGCCGACAATGAGCAACGCTTGCAACTAACAAGTTAAGGTATAGCTTCTGATCAGACATGGCCATTTTGCTGGTTTTTTTTACGGGTTCATGATTTGTTCCATTATCGTATCATCAGTATTGATCTCATCAGTGTTGTCTCCACCTTTCACTTGTGTACTAGGGTTCTCTCTCTGGAGCTGGTGGTTTTAAACCTAGCTAGCATTGAGGGTGAAGTTGTCCTCCTTAGGGATTTACTTGAGAATACTGGTCTTTTGCCAACTGTGAAAAGAAGGTGCAATTAATGGGATTATAGAAGCAGCACTCGAAGTGCGGCGCTTCTGTCCAAAACCGACTGTAGGTAGAAAGACACAGAGGACAAGAGATGACCTGAAGCTTCCATTTCCAGCCAGTTGGCAGAGGAGATATTTAGAAGGCATTCTTCCAACTATCATACAAAAGATACTGGATAAAGGGCAGCAACATATTTCTGAGTCATTGTTGGGTTCCCTGGAAAATAAGGGTACTCTTAAAGCTCTACATCAATGCACATGTACCAAAAGAACTTCACACACACACAGACGAAAATCTAAAAAAAAATGGGACAGAATCTGAAACGTGAGCAGTAGGCAACCAAGAAAGGCAGGGTTTTCGTGAAGCAAATGCCTCCTCTAGCCCTGGGACAAGAGCCCAATCTTAGGGGGAGGGAGCGGCAGGAGGATTGATTTTGGCAGCTCCCGGGTTTCTGTGGCCCCTTGAGGGGGTTAAAGTGGCCTTGGATGCATTGGTCCCCAGGCTACCAGCAGAAATTTTAAAAGCAAATGCTCTCTTGAAGAAAGCAAGCCACATTGAGGCCATCAGGATTCCTGTATATCAAGTTTAATCAAACATTCAAGTAGAAGCTCATAACCTAAAATCACCAAAAAGGCCACTAGGAACGTATGAATGTAAAAATGCCACATAAAAAGCTAGGACCCTTGAATGATGACGCCTTCAATGAGATCCTAGGGAAAAATAACTGCCCCTCACAGGCAGACAATGGGGATAAAAGCCAGCCTTGACCTCAGCTCCAGATGGAACTGGAGACAAGAAAAGCCTCCCTTGAGAATTTTTAACCACAAGCCTGAAGTCTTGCGGGTATGAGGCCAGAATTCTACTGTGTGGACCAAAAGACCTTAAGCTAAATTTAGTTTCAAGTGCCCAATTGTGCCTACTAGAAGAAAATACAAACCCTTTTTGGAAGAACATACTTTAAACCCAGGCCACAAAGAATTCCCACAGATAAGATTTTAAGGAACATATGTTCACAATTTAAAAAAAAATCATTAAACACAAAAGAAATACACCAACATAAAGAAACAACAGAAAAAACATCCTATAGAATCTGAACTGCAAAGTCTGAAAATAGTGCAATAATTAGGCACAGAATGTAAACTATGTATAAAAAAATAAAAGAAGGAATTGACAAATATTAGAAAGAAAGACTGGATTATTAAAACCAAGCAGACAGGTTTTGGAATGCATCAAATAGAATTTCTAGAGCTGAAAAAAGATAATCCCTGAAATTAAAAAACTCAATGTAATTGAGTTGTAAAACAAAAAAAGTAAAAAAAAATTGGTGAATTGAAAGATGGAGCTAAAGATATGATAGAAAATGCAGCAGAGAGAGATGAAGAGATTGAAAATATGGAAGAGAGATTGGGTAATATGGCACACAGTAAGAAGATCCAATATAAATCTAACTGGAGTTCCAGGGTGAACGGAAAAATGGGGAGGATCCAATCCCAGAATAGAAAATGGCTGAGAATTTTCTAGTTTTGATGGAAGTTACCAATCTTCAGATTCAGAAAGCCAACAAATCCCATGGAGGATAAATAAAAAGAAATGCATATCTAGATACATCATAGTCATCACAGACAATACAAAGAAAAAAAAAAGGAGTAGAAAGGAAACACATTACCTAAGGAGAAGTAGCAATTAAGATAAAACCAGTGACAGAGATGAAAGTGGAACAATATTCTCAAAGTGAAAGAGAAAAAAAAAAAACTGTCAAACTACAATACTATTGTCTAAGAATGAAGGCAAAATAAATATGTTTTCAGACAAAAATTTAAGACTTTAATTAAAAGCAGATACTCATCTATAGGAACTTCTTAAGAATATTTTTCAGGAAAAAAAAGAAAATGATCCAAAAAGAAAGGTCTGACTTAGAAAACAAACTTATGGTTACAAAAGAGGAAAGGTGGAGGGGAGAGATAAATTAGGAGGCTGGGATTAACATATACATACTACTATATATAAAATAGATAATCAACAAGGACCTGCTATATAGCATAGGGAACTTAACTCAGTACTCTGTAATAACCTACATAGGGAAAGAATCTGAAAAACAATAGATATATGTGTATGTATAACTGAATCACCTTGCTGTACACCTGAAACTAACAACATTGTAAATCTACTATACTCCACTGTAAAATAAAAATGAAAAATAAAAACAAGAAGAAAGGTCTCAGATGCAAGAAAAAAAATGATAAGCAAAGAAAATGTATTCAGGTATTGACCAGACAATACAATAGAGTCGTCCCTTGGTGTCTGTGGGGTTTTGGTTCCAGGATCCCCACAGGTACCCAAATCTGCAAACGCTCAAGTCCCTTATATAAAATGGTATAGTATTTGCTTATAACCTACGCACATCCTCCCATACACTGTAAATCATCTCTAGATTACTGATAATGCCTAATTCAATGTAAATGCAATGTAAATAGTTGCTGGTGCACAGGGCAAACAAATTTTCAATTTTGGAACTTTCTGGAATTCTTTTTTTCCCCCGAATATTTTGATTGAATCTATGGATGCAGAATCTGTGGATACGGAGGGCTGACTATAGTAACAACTGACTTAAAAAAAACAAACAAACGAGAAACTGAAATAGAACTAAAGTCCTCGACAAATGTAGCATATCATTTGGGAGGTGAAGAGAACAGAAGTTAAAGCATTCCAGGGGCCTTGTATCGATCAGGAGGTTAAAGATACTGATTAACTCTACACATTTTAAAATATTCATGTTAAAAGTTCAAGGATCAACACTAAAAGAAGAGAAAAATATATATAATTTCTAAACCATCAGAAGAGGGGTAAAAGGAATGAGGAGTGGAAGAATCATGATCAATTTAAAACAATGTTAGAAAGGAATCTGGAAAAGGGGGGACAAACAAATGCAAACTAAGATGGTAGAAATAAATCCAAATATGTCATTTAAAATGGGCTAAAAATCTTCATTAAAAGGTAAAGATCATTAACACAGACTTTTTAAAAAGCCATATGCTGCTTATAAGAGATGAACCAAAAACATAAGGATTAAGAAAGGTTAAAAGTAAAAGGAGGAAAAACATCGTGCCATGCTGGTGTAGCTACATTAAAACCAGATAAGATAGATTTTTAAGGCAAAAATCATTATTACAGATAAAGAGAGTCATTAAACATTCATAAAGGTTCAATTCACCAGGAAGATATAACTGTTCTAAACATGGAGACCTCCAATAAGATAGCTTCAAAATACACTCCAAATTGGAAGAGCTATAAGGAGAAATGATCAAACCCACATCTCCTTCCCTCCCTCCTTCCTTCCCTCCACCAGCCCCCTCCCAAAACACACACAGACATGGTTAATAGGTAGATTTGATCTAATGGACATACATAGAACATGTGCTCATAATGGAGAAGGTATATTATTTTGAAGCACACACAAAATATTTATAAAAACTGATATACACTACTAGACCACATAGCAAGTCTCCACAAATATCAAAAAAGCAGTATCTTACAGGTCAATTCTCTGACCACAATGTATTATAATTAATAATCAATGTTGAAGAGGTAACTAAAAGCAAAAATAAGAAATAACCATCTCCTCCTAGGTTTGAAAATTTAAAGACACACTTTTAAAAACATGTATGGGTCAAAGAAGGAATCAAAATGGAAATTAGAAAATACTTTGAACCTGTAACAATAATAAAAATAAAAGATATCAAAACTTACAGATGCAACTAAGCAGTAGTTTGAAGGAAATTATAACCTTAAACTTTTATATAAAAAGAAGAAAAGTTTAAAATAAAAGTATCCAATCCAGACCAAACAACAAAAAAGAATAAGCTCAAAGAAAGAAAGGAAATTATAAAGTAGCAGAAATCAATGAAATAGAGAATAGATACAACCTTATGCCAACATATTTGAAAACAGGTGAAATGGACAAATCCCTACAGTTACCAAAATGAATTTTAAAAGAAATAAAAAATAAATTATACTATAATCATTAAAGAAATTAAATCAATAGTTAAAAATCACCCCACAGGGGCTTCCCTGGTGGTGCAGTGGTTGAGAGTCCGCCTGCCCATGCAGGGGATACGGGTTCGTGCCCCGGCCCAGGAAGATCCCACATGCCGCGGAGCGGCTGAGCCCGTGAGCCATGGCCGCTGAGCCTGCGCGTCCGGAGCCTGTGCTCCGCAACGGGAGAGGCCACGGCAGTGAGAGGCGCGCGTACCGCAAAAAAAAAAAAAAAAAAAAAAAAAATCACCCCACAAAGAAAACACCAGCTCCACAGTGTTTTGCAATCAAGTTCCATCAAACATTAAGCAATAGATAATTCCAATCTTACCTAATCTCAGAGAATCTAATAGCGAATACTCTTTAATTCATTATATGAGAATAATGTAATCCTGACATGAAAACTAGATAAAAATAGCACTAGAGAAACATGGACATGGACAAATATGCAAAATTCATACCTAAGATGTTAGCGTACCAACACTAGCAATATGTAAAAAATATAATGTATCATAAGCATATCAGAAATGCAGATTTTACTCAAAATTGGGAATTTATAATGTAATTCACTAAGTAAAAAACAATGAGAGGGTTGATCGACTTCCCTGGTGGCGCACTGGTTGAGAGTCCGCCTGCCGATGCAGCGGACACAGGTTCGTGCCCCGGTCTGGGAAGATCCCACATGCCGCAGAGCGGCTGGGCCCGTGAGCCATGGCCGCTGAGCCTGCGCATCTGGAACCTATGCTCCGCAACGGGAGAGGCCACAGCAGTGACAGGCCCATGTACCGCAAAAAAACCAAAAAAACAAAAAAAAACAATGAGAGAAAAAATTTATAGTTATCTTAAATGATGTAAACATTTCGTTGATGAAATTCAACAACCATTTATGATAAAGTATCATAGCAAGCCAAAAATAGAAGGAATTTTTTTTGTTATGATAAAGTATATTTCCTAAAAAAACCTATAACATTCTATAATTGTTCAATAACATAGCTCCCTTTAAAATAAGACACAATATAAAGATGTCTATTACCATTACTTTTACTCAGAGGTCCTAACTGCAATAGGACAGGAAAAATAAAAGATATAAGAATTAGAAAAATCCACACCATTATTTATATAAGATATAATTTTATACATAGAAGAATCTACAGATAAATTATTAAAGTTACTAAGCCGGTTTATTTTATTTAGCAAGGTTGCTGGAAAAAATCAATATACAAATAATTAACTCCACATGGATTATAGATTTAAATGAGTAGGAAAAACTTTTTAAATCTTTTAGAAAAAAACTATAGAAGACCATACGATCTTGGAACAGGGGCTTTTTAAAGACACTAGATTTCATCACAAAATGATTACTAAGCATGAAAATTAAGAGCTTCTATTCATCAAAAGGCATTACTATGGACCGTGAAATGACCATCCACAAACTTAGAAAAGTTATTAGTAACACATATAGTCAATAAAGGATTAATATCCAGAATATACAAAGAACTCCTACAAAGATAAGAAAAACAGAAACAACCTGATAGAAAAATGAATAAAAATGTTGAGCAGGCAATCCATTAAAGAGCACATTCAAGCAGCCAATTAAATATATGAAGAACTGTGCAATATCTTTAGTAAGAAGGGAAATGGAAATTAAAATGCAATGAGATCCTGTCACATATTCACTAGATTGGTTGAAACTGCAAAGTATGACAATTCCGAATGTTTGTGAAGATGAAGAGGAATGGGAAGCATCATACTCTGCTGGTAGGAGTGTAAATGGATACAAGCACTTTAGAAAACAATTTGTCATCATCTGGTAAAGCTGAGCATGTTCATACCTTACAAACCAACAATTCCCACACCTGGACATGCATCTTAAATGAAACTGGAGCCATGTATAGGAATTTCCATAGCAGCTTTGCTTGTAACAGCAAAGAACTATAAACAATTCAAATGTCTTAAAAAAAATTGTGGTATAGCCACAGAGTGGAATATTACACAGCCATGAAAATCATTATCAGTTACAACTATATGCAGCAAACCAAATAAACTTAATAATGAATAAAAAGAGCAAGTTGGAAAGAAGACATATAGTATCATTCTAGTTATATAAAACTCAAAACCAAGCAAAACTAAATACAGTATTTACAGATATCAAAAATACTTTTAGAAACCTAGGAACAGTAAATACAAAATTTGGGATTATGGTTATCTTTCAGATAGTGGGTGCAGGGGCCTCTGATGCTTGCTCCAGCTGGGTAGCCCTTGCCAGGAAGCATATGGGTCCAACAACTCCAGGACTTCTGTCTCAGTGGTCACCCCCAGGGCGGGGGCAGGAAGGAGCATAATTTTCTCCCATGAGCTGCAAATCCTCCCCTTAAAAGACTGAGGTAAATGTGACCCCCTCTCTGTACTAGATCGCAGAACACAACAGGAGTGATCCTAAAACTCTCCTCTATGAACCGTTTTGCATTTGGCACAGTTCTGCATACCGGGAGAGCAGAGGATTTTTAGATACAATAGGAAAAGCCCCCTGGACTTTCAAACCAATGCCATTGATTTGAAACACGAGGAGCAGCTCCAGAACGCTGATCAAATTTTACACAGAGAACTTGCTGGTCATTGTTTAGATTTCTGGACCAGAAGAGACAGAAGTCAAGACAAAAAGCCGAGCTGGCAGCCGAGCAGGAACTCTTGTGCATCCTTTGTCCTCCTGGTACTGTTTTTTCCTTTTCCCTTTAACCGCTCCCTTTAGTAATATTTCCTCCTCTCCTTCCCACCACTAAGCATAACCTCATACTGAGTTTTAGAATTGCCTTCAAAGACCATGGTTTCAGAAGATAAAATCTGACAGGTACTTGGCTTTTAAAAAACAAAACAAAATACAATACAAAAGAAAGAGATCAGTGGCAAACTTTCCCTCCAGTTGTATAACTGGTCCCCACCCTATCTTAAAACTGAAGGTTGCAGGCTTCCTAAACTCCTGTGACAAACACCTTCTCCAAGGGAAAGACAAAGAGAATGACAAGGAGTAGATCTAAAGCTGATACGTAGGTTTTCCTGGTGACTCTATATGGACAGGACCTTACGTATTAATCTTTTGTATGTATAGAACCATTAATTTCTGACTTGCTTCCTGTTCCACGGGAAGTACAGTTTTCACTTGAGGTTCTTAGAGATCCAAATGAAATTAAGCAGCCTTAGGTGGTGATCAAATGGAGCTTCCTTATAATTTTACAACAGGCTATGGTTTAGACTACTGTCATGACTCCTCAAAACCATGGCTTTGCCACAAATGTGCACTGTCCTCAAGGTGGCACAGAAGCCCAAGCTAAAGCCTTTTCTGGGGGTTGGGACTGAGCTTCAGATACCCAGAAAGGGGGCCTGGGAAGGTCTGTGGAGGGCAGGTTGGATGAATCCATAAGGCTCTCCCCATTACTCATTTCATTTTTTTTCCTTTTTAAAAGTTTGTGATAAAATACACAAACAAAAAACCTTACCATCTTAACCCTTTTGAAGCATACAGTTCAGTGGCATTAAATACATTCATAACATTGTGCAGGCATCCCCACCATTCATCTCCAGAACCCTTCATCCTGTAAAATTGTAACTCTGTCCCCATTAAACAATTTACCTCCCCATTCCCTCTCTCCATAGTTACTGGCAACTACCACTCTACGTTCTCTCTCTGTGAATCGGACTACTCTAGGTACCTCATATAAGTGGAATCATACAGTATTTGTCTTTGTGAGTGTCTTATTTCACTCAACATAAATGTCCTCAAGGTTCATCCATATTGTAGCATGTATCAGAACTTCCTTCCATCTTAAGGCTGAATATTCTATTGTGTGTATATATACCACATTTTGCTTGTTTGTTCATCTGCTGATGGACCCTTGAGTTGCTTACACGTTTTAGCTACTGTGTGAATAATGCTGCTACGAACATGGATGTACAAATATCTCTTTGAGAACCTGCTTTCAATTCTTTTGGGTATATACCCAGGAGTGGAATTGATGGCTCATATGTCAGTTACTATTTTTAATTTTTGGAGGACTGCCATCCTGTTTTCCACAGTGGCTTCACCATTTTACAACCCTACCAACAGTGCTCAAGGGTTCCAATTTTTCCACACCCTTGGCAACTCTTGTTATTTCCTGTTTTCTTGACAGTGCCATCCTAATGGGGGTTAAGTGGTATCTCACTGTAGTTTTGATTTGCATTTCCCTAATGATTAGTGATGTTGAGCATTTTTCTATGTGCTTATTGATTACTTGTGTATCTTCTTTGGACATAAGTCTGTTCAAGTCCTTTCCCATTTATGAATAGGGTTGTTTGTTTTTCTAATTATTTATTTATTGAACACCTGTATAATGTTTACTGTGCGCCAGGCATGTAACTGTGTGTTAATCCTAATAACTCATGAGGCAGGTGCTGGTTTTCTCTTGAGAAGCCCAGGCACACCTGGCCCAAGGTCACACAGCTGCAGGCTATGGACCCAGGAAACTTGGTTCCCAAGTTCATGCATGCAATTTCTGGGCTCTCTTGACATATGAAGGATGGCCCTTCCACCAGTTCTCTCTCAATCCTCTGGCAAGCCCTGGACATTTAATTTTTCTCTGCCACCTGAGAGGTCACTTGGGGTCAAAAAGCCTTAAGAGTTGAAAACAAGGTGGCTCAGACCCAGGAGAGTGCTACGGCCTGTACCTGGGAAGCAGCCCATAATTCTATGAATGTAAGAAGTCTTATGCTCCCATTTCCCAAGAGTTCCAGAAACAGTTCTTCTTGGACTAGAATTGTTTGTCCCATTCGGTGTATTCTCTGCAAGAAATTTCACTGGAGAAGCAGCAGAAGACACGGGCATAAAACTATGAGACGTGGGAGCAGTTATTTTGAGGAAAATGTGTCTTGAGGACTCTCTGCCCAAGCAAATTTAAAAATAAGCAGGTTTCCGATGTCTAAGGATGGGCCGATCCCTGAGGTTATTGAGTAAAATGTCAACACTGTAAAGTCAATTATGCTATTGACAGATACTCTTACAAGGAGATTACACATCATAATTATATGCAAAGGAACCCAGCAAATACAAGCTGTGTAATGATCAGCTAATAAAAGTAACACTTCATCTATGTCAATAACAGTTTCAGAGTTAAGACAAACAAACATGGCCTTTGCCACTCAGTGGAGGAAAAAAAAATCCCTGAAAGACAAATATTTTCACTTAAGGAGAAGTTGCTTAGACTCACACAGAAAACCTGTCACACAAAGCAGGGTAGGAAACAGGTCTTCAGGGGGTGCTAATGACTTTCTGGCCCTCCTGCCAGCCCCAGCTGAACTGATGGGGACAGCAACCCCTGTAAACATGTGAACACCCCCAGGGACCCTTGGTCACTGCCACGTGGTCTGGCGGACGACGTTTGCTGTTGTTCTATTCTCTGCTGGACTGTTTTCCCCATAACCTTAGTTGAATTTAGGTTCAACTGACAAATGGCCAAATTTAAAACAATTGCAATTGCAATGAATGTGAAAAAGCAAAACAAGATCCCCCCCCTCCCCTCCAAACACTTCTTAATGGGTTTTACACAGTCTCTCCCGCAAATACCCACCTAGCTATGTTTATATTCATTTTTCCTGAAAGTGTCGCACTGCCTCCTATTTGGGCCATAAAGAGGGCAAAGGTATTATAAGCAAGGGTCCCTGATCTTCCAGAGCCTGTGACATTCCTCTCCCTAATGTCTCTTAAACTGAGGTGGAAAGTGCAGAATTGGTATTTGGATAATGGACTGCTAAGGCACAATGGTTTTCTTTATCTCTATTTATGCAAATGGAAACTTGTTTAGTTTCTGCAAACTGCGGTTGTACATTTCACTGAAATGATTCTGCTTAAACCTCCTGTGATGTTGAGGAAGGTCACTCTTCGACTATGAGTGCTTTTGTAGGGGGACAGGCGTTATGAAGCTACTGTCACTCAGCCCCAACCCCAGACTACTGTAGTGTTTCGTCAGCTGGAGCAGGCTGGGCTGGGGCAAGCCACATTTCTGCAGCACTCCTGGCTCTGCCTTCGAGAGACTGGGAAGGGGGTGGAGGAAGAGGGGACACGCTCCTTCCTGTGTGCTTCCTGTTCCTGCGTCACCCCAGCAATGCCTCTTCCCCTCTGCAGCGCCAGTTCATTCCTATAGTAGGTGCTGAATCCAGTTTGTGATTTTTCCAATACTGGAGACCCAACTTCTTCACGTTCCCTGAGAGGTACGTGCCCTAGCAGGAGGAGCTTTCTCCTTAGAGATACCTCTGGTCCTGCCACGGGTCCCTCCTCTGAGCTCAGAGATTCCAGCCCAGCTCAGTGGTACCTCCTAAGAGGTCTGGATCCCAGCCCCAGCCCCTCCTCTGAGCTCTGAGGTCCAGCTTTGAGAGGCAGTCATTCCAACCTCACCCGAGGGGATGTGGCTACTTCCTACAACTGTTTCCTCCGTGATACCCTGAGTTCTCTGTTACCCTTCCAGTTGCCTGGTTAATAACTTTCTACCTGGTTAACGGTTCTTTATTTTGAAGTCTCTCTGTTCGAGTACCTAGTGTGGCTTCTGTCTCCCAACTGGATCTGACTGATGCACAGGTCTAGCCCTGAACCTGTTTTGTGGCCTTTTACCGTGGAAGGAGCCTAGGTGAGGCACTGGCTGGACTGGATGAGTAGCAACTCTTTTACCAAAAAGAAGACATCATTGTTTTGCTGTAGTGCTATGTTATCGTCTAACCAGAACATAACCAGTTAAAAAAAATTATATTTTACATAATGCTTCTAGAGGCTAATCAGTAAATTTTTGCAATAATATATGCCATGACGGTAATAATTAAAGTTAGGAATTAAAATTAGGAGCAGCTCCTGCTGAAGGCCAGCCCGGTCTCAGGCCTCCCTTCGCTCTGCCTGGCTCTTCCCTTCTCTGAGGGAATGGCTGGAGCCACGTGGAGAGCTTCGTTCGCTTTCAAAGGCACTGAAAAGATGCTGAAGACGACAAACTGAAAGTCTGTACCCAGCATCCGCTCAGAAAAGTAGATTGTTACTCCCCGTAAGAATAGTCTACGGTCTCAAAGTCTTCTCAACCAAAAAGGCAAACTAGGAGGTTAGGCAGAAACAATTTTAAGAAAGAACGGAAAACAGAATGTCTCTCTCATAATGTGAGGTCAAGGCATGGATATATTGGCTTCATGGAAGAGGCTTACCATTTATGAATTCAATTACTGATCTCAGGATATCTAAGAAAAATATAGGAGAAGTACAAGAAAAAGAACCTTCCCATACACTTTTGGAAAGTATCACCATGTCTGGTTAATAGAAAGGATAAGTGGTTTTTATCATTCTATGACTCTTCTAATTCCTACCAACTTTCCTCCTTAGCAGGTTCCAAATGCCAGCGCCTGCCCTGAAGATTAAGGACTTCCATCCTGGCAAAAGTAGTTGGTTTGCTGGGAGGATTAAAAGACACAAGTGAGTGGAGAATCTCCACATGGTTGATTCACGTCAGGGAGCTCGACCCTACGTGTCCCTCAGGGCCCAGTTAACAGACTTCCTGGGATGGTTTCCTTTGGGACATGAAACACTATGAAAGCAAAATCGCCATTAGGTGTGAACTTGATCCAAAAGTGCAGGAAAGAAGCTGGAAGGTGATGCTGTGAAGGGATGCAGCTCAGCATGGCAGGCCTTTGCTAAACAAGGAGCTGTGCAACATGCAATGAGACATCAGCCAAGTGAGTGAGACCCAGCCCCCGTCCTCAGCGAGCAAACCACAGAGGACAGAGGGACACACACACATAGGGTCACTCATCGAAGGGTCACAACCAAAGCATGGGCTTATGGGTTCCAAGAAAAGAGAAATTAATCTGATGTTGGCTCAGAGGCCTGTGCAGAAAAGCTTTGTGAAGGAATCATTTTTGTGATGGGCCATGAAGGATATGCTGCCTTGTATATGGAGTCTGAGGGAAATTGACAGAGAGGAAACTGTATGAATAAGATGGGCAAACATTGGATGTATGCGGAGAACAAATTTGGCTCAAGGAGATGGGAGGACCAGGGGGACATCAGGGTGATGTGGTGGGAGCCAAGGAGGATGCTTTTGCAGACAGCTGGAGAGGCACATTTTAGGAAATCAGTCTGGCGATGGTTGATGGATGGGCGAGGGTGGGCAGAGAAGCAGCAAGGAATAGGAGGAAGGCATTCAAACTGGTGCGTGTGAGGCTTCCAAGCTAGCGACAGACCCTACTCTGGGGCTGGCAGAGGAGGTGAGAAGGATGGAGGAAAGAAATTTCCCAAGGAAGAGTTCATGTGGTTTGGCAACTGACTGGAGTCTCAGAAGCAGGAGACTGATGCCACCTGGTATTTATACATCACTTACCAAAGCACTTTTCACACACGATTTTTTGCATGTGAGTTTCATCGCAACCCTTCCCAGGACTAGAGGATTTCGTGGATGAGGGAACTGAGGCCCAGAGAGGTCAGACATCCACCCAAAGTCAAAGGACTGGGAAGTGACAGGGCTAAGTCTAGAGGTCGACCAGCTAGCCTAGAATCTAATGACTAACTTGCCCACCATTTCCTTCTGTTCACCTTACCCCACCTTTTTAGCACAAAGCAACTTAGTTTCATCTGTCTTCATTTAATCTGCAAAGAGACCAGGATAATTTGATGGCCCAAGAAGGAGTAGTTGGCACTTGGATTGGGGTCCCTGGGAGCTACTGTAACTTTTTTGAACACCCGTACTATTTCTGTCTTTACTACTTGAGGCTGGTCTTCTCCATCCCCTCGAGTAGCCCCGTGGGACACACAATGTCCTTCCCACTCCTCAGGTGGGCTTTGCCCAGCAAGCTTCTCCCTTACCTCACGGCTGCTGTCATTCCAATGGGAGTGATTGGCAACGGCCGGACTCCGGGAAACAGGCCTCGGCTCAGAACCCGCGTTCCGTTTTGTATCACTCCTGGAGGAACTGAAAGAGCAAAAAGGGAAAAGACACCACACATGAATCCAACTGTGAAGATTTCTGCTCTGAGTCAGAAATTTTGGATACACCAGAGAACGAGAGAGAGAGAGAGACAGAGAGATAGAGAGAGAGAAGGGAGAAAGAGATAGTCATAGGTACATAGAGCAAGCAGAGACAGAGAAACACACACAGACACACACACACACACACAGGGAGACAGATACAGAAAAAAATACCATGAGAGCGAGACAGAAAGAGAGAAAGATACCACACCTCAAGAAAGGGACTAGTCAGCCAAGTCAGACCAATAGCTTATTATTGATGCCTTGGTGGGAAAAAAAAAAAAAAAAGATGAGTTTTAAAAAGTGGGCTTCAAATATTATTTTTTTGCATTTATTAAATGTAATCTTTTATCTCTAGTCAGACCCTAAAACGATCTTAAGAACCTGACACCACCTGACAGCAGATGACCAAACAAAAGCATTTCCTCATGCTTCGCTGTTCATGGTCAGAATTGGGAACATCTTTCTAAGCGTCCTTAATCCAACAAGGGAAAAAGACAGCCAAGAGAACAGCAGAGCTGATGTTACAAACTACTCAGCACCTCAGCGCTCACAGCATCATCTCATCATCTCAGAATCCTCACAACCATCTCTGTTGGGAGTGAAGGGTCGTCAGTGGCGTGGATCTGGCTCCAGCCTCAGAAGCACACAGCCCGCTCTGGAGGGCCGCCTTCCTCGTTCCCAGAAGCTTCCTCTAAGCAAATCTCCTGAGAGCTCTCTCATCATCCCATGGTCTCCTATACACACTCATCCCTGGATTAATCCTGAGCCAACCTTTCACGCCAGTGACCATCAGATACTGCCCATGCTGCATATAAACTCACGGTGGCCTTACGTGAATCTGAGGCTGTGCAGAAGAGGGGAACCACAGGAAATCCCCGATATTCGATCTTTTTTGACCTCCCAAACAGCAGTTTCTTCTGGTTCAAGCTAATATTCTTACTGCACCATCAATACCCCTCCATGTGTGTGTATATGGGGTCAGGCATGCATCCTGTGTGAGCACACTGACACAGGGCTTGTACACCTGGGTTTTAATCTTAGTTCTTCTGGTAGGACTTCACGCAAGCTCACGGAATCTCTGTGTCCCTCTCTGAACGGTGTTCTCTAAGACCCCTTCCGCTGCCAGCATCCGAAAGAGTCCCCAGAGCCCTGGCTGTGTTCATGCAGCCCCTGGCACAGTCTCATCCGGGGGCAAGGTGGACAAATTGTGCTTTCTCAAACAAACACCTTACCAAAAAGACTCTAGAAAATCATACCTTCAAAAATAAAAACCACTCTGGATATCAAGTTTTTAAAGCTGACATTATTTGTGTAGAATAACTACTTTTCCCAAAATACACAGCATATACTTTTTACTCCTATCATTTTCAGGTCTCTAAGAGCACATTTACTTAAATATTCTGAACCTTTAGTCAGGTCTTTCACGTAGGATGAATGTCCACTCTGGAATATGGGATTAAGTTATAGACCGATTCCTTGGGCGTTCTGTAGCTCCTGCTAATATTTTTTTGCCATTTCTCATCCAGGTTTGTGTAAGGCCCTAGTTACTAGGCTTTATAAAAGGTGGGATGGGAGACAAAATTGAAACCAGTGCTTGAAGTCAGTACCACTAGTGCAGTCAGGGTTCCAGAATCCCCTGTCTCTCCCCATATTTAATTATGAAGGTAGTTTGAACTAGATCAGGAATTCCTACCCATCCCATACTATCAGCCTGATTTCAGATCATCTGAGGCAGGGGACTCACCAGCCATCTTAAAAGCATGAAACCTGTTATGATGTGATATTGCAGCTAATTATCATAGTTTGCCCAGTTGATGAGTTTTCTAGAACTCTAGAAGAGTGTCTAGAATTTATATTTACCTGAATTATTCCTATAAAGCTACAAGACAGTGTGGTATTGGTGTAAGTGCAGAAATATAGATCAATGGAACAAAATAGAGTCCAGAAACAGACTCATGTGTGTGGTCAACTGATTTTTTGACAAAAAATATGCAGACAACACAATGGGGGAAAAGAGAGAACAATCAGAGATCCATTTGGAAAACAATGAACCTCGGTCCTAACATCATACCATTAGGAAAATTAATTAGAAATGGATCATAGACCTAAATGTAAGCACTAAAACTACACAACTTCTAGAAGAAAATACCAATAGCTTCTGCGGACAGACATATGTAAAAACCAGTAGAACTATGCAGTTTGTAGACAGATGCTTCAGGTTACTTGAAAAGAGAGGTGTTTTTGGTTTGTCTCTGTTTTGGGGATCGTGGGAAAGGGTTTTTCAATTATTTTGCTGTAGGGTACTCTCCTCAAAATGGTCAGATGACCACAGGTTCAGTTTAATTCTGATAATACTATTTAATATGCCAGTCACTAGGGATCTCACCTAGAACAGCAAGCAAATCTCATAGAATGGTACCCCCCCCCAAAAACTTAAATATTTAAAATTTATACCATGGTTATAATTCTCACCCGTAAAAATTATTACAGTCCCATATACAGATTGTATCAATTAATGGATTAAACTACCAACTACCTGCCAATGTATGAGACGAAGGGGACACAGGGTCCCCACAGTTAAGTGGGACAGACAGAAAACTGAAGAGGCAATGAAAATATACTATGGTGAGTGCTAGGGCAGGGGGCCTAAACGCATGAAAGATGGAGACACCGAACCCAAAAAAAAGCTATCTGGGAAGGCTTCCTGTAGGAAGTGCCGTCGAAGTTGGAATTCAAAGGCACAAACCAGGCCTAGAAGTGATAAAAATCACAATGTGCACATGAACTAAAAAGTAATTTTGATAAAGCACATAATCCTAGCAGGCATGAGATGCCTTTGGACTTCATCTCATGGATATTGGGAAAACCATTAAAGGGCTTTGAGCAAGGAAGTGGTCTGCAGCATAGTGGCTGAGAGCCAGACTCTGGTGTTTCCCATGCGTGTCCTTTACTGCCTGTGTCCCCTGACAAGCTACTTAAGTAAGAAGGAGACAAATGGTATTTATCAGAGTATTTAGAGATTTAACTGAATTAATAAAGGCATTGCTATTTTGAAAATACATGTTAGCCATCAATCCCCTCATCATCATCATCGTCATCAACATGCTCAACATTCCCAGAGCAATCCTGGGGTGGCCTGTGTTGTCTCCAGTCCAGGTAAGATGAAAGCCCGTAAGAATGCGTAAAGACAAAACCAGACCGCATTGGAAGACCTTGACCATCTTTCTGGTCACAGACTTAGCCGGAAGAGCAACCACTGCTCTCACGGTGCTTCCGTTCTCCTTGAACAAATCATGTCAGAGTCACCATTTTGGCAAAAACACCGGAACCACCTAAAATCCTGGGACAAAGACTAGAGAGCCCTGGAAAGTGAAGCGGGCGGATGAGAGTCATGGAACATGCATTCCCCTGGCCTCTAGTACGGCCACGGAATCACCTGCCAGTCAAAGGAGAAATGCAGCCCCACTTTTTCTTTTGCCCAGAGTCCTCTGCCCAAGTGCCTAGAACCTCTAAGCACCAGGGGCGCATCTGGCGTGAAAGGAAACAGAGAAAGGAAGCCAGCCCTCACTGAGCACCTACTGGAGACTGGGTTCTTTTGACCCTCTTGTCTCATTTAAGCTTCAGGGAAGAAGCCTCCTGCATGGTTACAAGTCATGGGGCCACATGGCCTCCATTCAAAGTCTTGCCCCACCGCTAGCTCTGTGGCTTTGGGCAAGTGCCTTACCCTTTCTGTGCCTCAGTTTCCCCACCTGTAAAGTAGGCATAAACATACCTCAGAGGATCATTTTGAAGATTAAACAAGACAAAGTACACAAATTGCTAGCTCAGTGGCTGGCCCATTATATAAGCTCATCATCACCGTCACCACCATGTTCATCCTTCCACCATCCCATCTCACCGCAACGGCATCTTCTTACTAATTATCTCTGAGGCATAGGACCTAACGGGGTCAGGACATGGGGAAATTCTTTCAGCCTATTATGCTTTTTGTAGCTCTCCCTAACTCTGCACTCACCCCTGAAAACATCTTCCTGGTTAATGAACTGTATTCACTTCAAAGACAATCTCACGGACGGAGCTATCCCTCAGCATTAAAAGGTTTTCCCTGAGCTATTTTCTGAACCTCGCAAGACTTCTGGTGTGCAGACTAGGCTCTTCTTCTGAATCCTGGAGCTCGTTCTCAAATGAGCTGCCACTGAACGCTGCCTCGGCCAAGCCCGGCATTTCTCAGTCCTCAGCACTGGCAGTGCGCCTCACGTGCGGCGGGCGGGTGTGCCCCTCTCTGCTCACAGGCTGCCAGGAGCCCGGCTGTGACACTTAACTGTCCTCCCATCTTTTCTCCTTTCCGTCTCCATCCCCAAGTTTCAAGAATGTGGCTTCTGAAAGATGAATCACAGCCACTCTAAAATGTCTGAGAAAGGTATTCTGAGGTCCCTACTGCATGGCTTTTTGGACTCTGGGCTCTGGAGGAACCCGAGTCCACCACTCCTCAGTCCTTCTCCTATCAGCAGGTCGACTTCCTTTCATTTCCTTTGCATTTCCCTCAACGTATTTCAAAGCACGTAAACCCCAGTGCACCCCACCCAATGTGCTGAAATTATACCTAGGCTCCAGCTAGAGAAGAGATGTCATAAGAAACTGGACATTCAAAATCAACCTTAAACTCAGATTTGTGGCTCTCACTAAATCAACTATACTCCAACAAAAATTAAAAAAAAAAAAAAAAGCACGGGCCTCCAGCATCATCCCCTTCTATTAGATCAGTTAAATATCTGGTTCTTCACAGGGAACTCTGCCCAATACTCCGTAATAACCTAAACGGGAAAGGAATTAGAAAAAGAATAGACACATGTATATGTATAACTGAACCACTTTGCTGTACACCTGAAACTAGCACAACATTGTTAATCAACCTACTCCAATATAAAATAAAAATTTTTTAAAATGGCTTTTATAGGAGAGAAGACATACATCTGAGACTCTCAAATCCTGGGATGAGGTGTTAAGGACATCAGCACCAGGGCTCCCAGCCGATCGACCACTTTACCTTAAGTTATACGGTGACCCTAAACTTTCTTACTTTTAACCAGCAAGAAAGCAACACACACACACACACACACACACACACACACACACACAGTCCAATCAAGCAGCACCGCTCACTGTGATCTAAATGTGATCGTCTCCAGAACCTAAAAAAAAAGTTGAAGGCACAAGAGAAACCTTCCTGCAGCTCCGCCCCCCTCAGCTCCGCCCCATCCTGGCTTCCCCAGCTTCCCTCCTGATGCTCAGTTTCCTTGATTTTCACAGCTTGTGAAAGTAACCCCTGCGCTCCTGCTGCCGCCTTTGGAGAGCAGCCCTGGCTAAGCTACCAGAGGCCATAAGCTGAGCAGCAGGTGATTCCGATAATCCTTCCCTTTCCTAAAATTGGCCTTTCCACCTGCTTCCTTGGAAAGATGCTGGGGAGGGGGCTGAGAGAGGGGAGCCTGCTTCCTGCTTGCCCTTCTTCGCCGGTGGCTGGTGCATCCGTACACAGCCTAGTTCTGGGGAGGGGGATGCAGAACCCCGCCTCCCCCCTCCGTCCCATTTTGTTGTTTTGTTTATTACCTAGAGTTCCTCTCTGGAACATTCCAACCAGGGATCATGCAAGCCTTTGAAGATGAGTAATGGTGATCTGACTTCTCCGGACTTAATAACAATTCCTCCACTGGGGTTAAAGATGACTCACAGGGCTTGTCGAAGGGGAACTGCAAAGCAGGTATTTAAGTAGACTCTAGAAGCTGGAATTAGTCTACACAGACACTTTTTATTGGGGGGGTGGGTAGGTGGATGGACTTGACCAGAAGCATAATCCAAAGTTAAGAGATAAGGAGGAAGCAGTGTCCTGCTTGGATTTTTCTGGAAGTAGTGTTTTTCAGAGCACCTGAGACACGATGGCACACCTTGTAGAATGTTCCCCATACGGCAATCTGGGAAAGTCTGAGAAAGATCACATTACCGCTGGTGCTACCAGAGGAGACAAAATGCTGTGGCCTGAGGTTTTGATTAGATGTGCACTGCTGCCTCACAGAAAGAGAAGCATCAGAGCACAGGCAGGGGCTGAGGGGACCCACAGGGAGTCCAGCTCAAGCAACACATAGTGCAGTGAGCACCCTTGGGGCAGGATCGGGTCCCCCCAAGATAAGCGTCTTGGCTGACTGGGGTTCTTGTCAACTTCTGGAGAAGTTTCCTTTCTATGAACTAGTCAGCTCAGAGCCAGACTGAGGCCAGTCTGCACCGAGCAACTGTGCAGATGCTGAGCAGGGAGGATGAGTGGAAAAGACCTAAGTGGCTGCCATCTGGTGACCTGAAGTGAACTGGCTACGAAGGGCAATGACAAAGGAAAAGGCTTTCAAACCATCCAGGACAGCCTCCGACTGCTGGGAGTGCCAGTGGCAGACAGACTAGGTTGGTGGCCGGTGGCCCCCATTCAAAGAGGGGCATCACACAGCCTGGGAGGTGAAAACAAGGGGCTATAAATAGCAGCACACGAGGAAGCTCTATAAACAGAGCCCAGCCACGGAGCAACACGGGGGAGAACACAGGCAGGCTCCGTGCAGACAGGAACCCACGCTCCCCACGCGTGGCAGTGGCAGGACCCCCGAACCTGGGTGATGCACACACACATCCTCACCGGGACACGTGCACACAAACACCCCTCGGTAGGCTGCCCACACTCCAGCACTGCCTGGGCGTCTGCTGCCTTTGAACCTTTTGGTCGAGGGGTCACCTCTCACTTTTTCCAGGCTTTGCACAAAGCCAGCAGTGTAGGGCACGGTGGCTTCACCACCGTATGTATGGAATGCGTCTCCCGTCAGGAGGCGAGGTACTGCATCACTTCCCAGGACAAGAAACATCAGGCAGGGAGGGGAAGGGAGAGTGAGGCAAAGAAGAGCTAAGTGAAAAGAGAGGCCTGGCGTCGGAGACACAAACCTCGGACTGTGTTTCTCAGAAGGCTGAGGAGGGACCCCCCTGGCTCCCCCAAGTGCCTGGAGCGGACGCTCAACAGACACTCACTTCCTTCCGATGGTACTGGTCCAATTTTGGGGGGCTTTACATCCGTCCCACTGAGTATGCCCTAGCTTGGCCTCAAGGGGATTTTACAAGGCTTGGGGTCAGACAGGAAGGTGAATATGAAGGTGATGTTCTATCCTCTGCCCAGTCCTTAAATTTACTTCTCTGCTGCTCCTGCCAATGCGTCTCCTTCCACGACTTTTATGGGCTTCCTTGTTCCTTCCTTCCAGGACCCTGGGACCCCCTCTTGGTGGGGGCCTTCACGAAGGCTACAGCCAGGTTTCTCACAGTGGTGAGAGCGCGGTAGGAAAGCCCTACATGACTCTACAGCTTCAAGACATGAACGCGCTTTGAAAACTCAAATTCAGCATTTCAATGTAAATAAGACTATGGATACCTTGAAAAAAATAATTATTACAGTTTGTGTTACAGTAAAGGAGAGAAGAAGTTCATTTAGCCATGAGAACATTAAAACAATTCACTTCTCAGCTAATCGGGATCAACCCTTTTCCTCTTCTATCTGTGGTCAAGAATCTAGTGATAGGGCTTCCCTGGTGGCGCAGTGGTTGGGAGTCTGCCTGCCGATGCAGGGGACACGGGTTCGTCCCCCGGTCCAGGAGGATCCCACATGCCGCGGAGCGGCTGGGCCCATGGGCCATGGCCGCTGAGCCTGCGCGTCCAGAGCCTGTGCTCCGCAATGGGAGAGGCCACAACAGTGAGAGGCCCGCGTACCGCAAAAAAAAAAAAAAAAAAAAAAAAAAAAAAAAGAGAAGAATCTAGTGATAATGGATTATTATAAAGCTGCTTTTAATGACCAATCCCTTTGCCTTTCCCTGCTTAACTCCATTATTCCAGTTCATCAAGTTATTTCTTTTTTTCTTTTTTTTTTTTTTTTTTTGCGGTATGCGGGCCTCTCACTGTTGCGCAGCATGAGCTCCAGACGCGCAGGCTCAGCGGCCATGGCTCACGGGCCCAGCCGCTCCGCGGCGAGCGGGATCTTCCCGGCCCGGGGCACGAACCCGTGTCCCCTGCATCGGCAGGCGGACTCTCAACCACTGTACCACCAGGGAAGCCCCAAGTTATTTCTTTAAACCAATGATCACTGCGGGCGGCGGCTGGGTGCAAAGGAAGGTGCCTGAACCTTACACAGCTCTGATAAAATCAGTACGCCTGCCTCATGATGAATTACGCAACTCGATTTCAGAAACCATTTCAGACCGTAACTGAATTACAGTCTGGTCTATACTCTTCCTGCAAGAGTCATCTGAGAATGGAGGTTTTTTTTTATTTTTTCTGATTTTGTTTTTTTCATTTCCTTTTAACTTCAAACATCATTTGAAACCCACACTACAGGTTAGCCGCTAGTGAGAGGACTGCACTGGTACACATCTGCTTACGGTGGTGTTTCCTTCTCGGAGGTGTGGGCAGCCGTTATGTCAACTGCCGGCAAGCTGAGTTTAGCAAAGAGAGAATGAGAATTCTGCACCTTCAGGATCAGGTAATGGCAGCCCGCGGCACAGGGATGAGTCTCTCCCGAGAACGCCTGGCTGCATCTCTTGGGTCCTTTAAAAAATGGACCAGGTAAGGAAGGAGCCAAGTTTCCTAAAGCTGTTGGAAGGCTGTGACGAGTAGAAGGCTAGGAGGGATGGTCTGGAACTCCGCATCAAAAGACACCTGGGTAGGGTCTGGGAACAGATGTTCTCCTGTGGGAAACCCTATCAGCTCCAGAAGCGGGGGATTCCCTTTGCTCGGGAGGCCATGCAGCGCTCAGAACGAGGCAGGTGGGCGCCAGCCCTGGTGGGCGTCGCGGCGGGGTGTGCCGCTTCACGCCGCCGTCTCCACGCCGTGAGTTTCATGCACAGGAGGCGGCGATGCAATTGTCCTGCCAGCGAGCTGAGCGGCCCGTGGTGGCTATCTGCTCAACAGGCTTCTGGTGGGGGGTGGAATGTGCCAGAGAAACTAGCCTCAAGTTGGGAGGAGGAGGGGACAGATGTCTGCGTTTGGGTCATTTGTCATCACTTGGGAAGGAGACCTTTCTAACAATGTTGTAGCGCCAGAGGTGGGGAGAAACATCCGATGGTGGAGAGAAGAGAGTTCAAGTTAGGAAAAGAGTTGTCTCAAGCTTGACATTGCTCAAGGGTCAACAGAAGATGAAGACAGGAGCCCTGCTTACGCTAAACCAGCCCTGCCCTTCTGTCTGTGGCACCCTGGAAAGCTGGTGGGGAAGACGCGGGGGGGGGGCACCACAGTGTTTCCATTTTAAGGCTGTTCCAAACTCCTGCATCCCCGCCTCGCCAGATTTTCCTCTCCTCTCTCTTAAATGGTAGCCTGTTATTAATGAGGTCCCCAAGGGGAGAGGAATGGCTAAAAACGGACACTGCTGAGTTCCATGACTGTCAGGCTGGCCCCCTGTAGCCTCTTCTAGCAGAAACTACAAACTCACGGGAACAATTCCTGCAGGACAAAGGGTCTCTCCTCTGGGACTCATTACAGGGTCCACTTCCCTGCCCCCAAGTCTTAAGCCCTGAAATTATATTAGAACTTTCTCATCTTGGAAACACACCTATGCATTCATTCATACATATGCGTAGCTGCATCTCTATGCGCACATGTATGTAGTCATGCACTGAGGTAGTTTAAAGTGATTCTATAAGGGAAGGTTGGCTTGAGCATTAGTTCTTCCTATGGCCTGGTATATAAAGGAGAAGGTTAAGTTCACAAACTATGGTGCTGTAGGCTATAGAAATATCTACTCACAACCTGCTTGTATCTCAGGGGGAGTATTCAAAAGCATCATGGCACTGGCAGCATCAATGTCAGGATCTGGAAAAATCAACCAATAAACAACATTATTTACAACGGGGCCGGTGTGTGTGGGTGTTTTTCCCCCTGCACGTTACAGTTTATGAATGCAACAGAGAAAAAAAATTCCAGGAACTAGAGGAGCTATCCCAAAGGTGACTTTTCTTCCCATTTGGATTTGCAAGGAAGAATGTTATTCTAGAGTGAGACTTAAGGGGCATGTTAGCAAGTTTTTCAGATAAAGCACGGCTTTTTTTTTCGCAGTTTGCTGATTTCATAATTTGCACTGTATGTTCCTGATAAGTTGCTGATCTTTTCACCCGCACAGCTTTGTCCCCGGGGGTGGAGGAGAGGAGAGTGGGGTGACAATAGAAAGTTCAGCCGCCGGAATCTTTAATGAACCAGGGAAGCTCACAGCACCAAGAAAAGAAAGCACTAAATACACCTGCATCTAGTGAGATACAAACAAGATATTCGGTCATTTCCATTTGTCAGCAGAATGTAAACTGTATTTTATGAGGTTGTCGCAGCAGTGGTGGAGGCGGTGAAGGCATTAAACACACACACACATCAATATAAAGAAAAAAATTAAAGTTCTGATGTTGAGGGGACAACATTTGTTTCCACATCTATTATTGCTTTTAATATGGGACAAAAAAAAAAACAACTCATCACTTCATTGCTATCAGTCTTAATAGGTTTCTGAATCCTTTCTGATCCACCGGTTGACAGATGGCAGGTTATATACAGACAGAAAAATATTATCCTTTTATAACTAAATTCATTTTCCTCTGAGAAACAGCAGCTCTGCTGCTATGGAAATGAAAGTCACCATGGCAACAGTAAACAACCCCCAAGAATGGTCACTGAATAGGCTGAAAAGAACATCTGCCCCAGCCCAGCGTCCCAGCTGCCCTGGGGTAAAATTCGCTAATAGTGCAGCGAGGCCGAGTGACAGGAGCTGCCGCTTGAGCCAGGTCCAAATAAAGGAAGTCGACATCCAAATGCCTGCCCTTGAAGATTACTACCTCCGCGTCCACTAAACCGATGACTAATGACGGGGTGCGGGGTGGCGGGGTCGCACTTGTCAGTTTTCGTATAAATTACATACCAAAAAATTCAATTTACTGCTAATGGCTCCATGGCACTTTATCTGGGGTTTTATGTTAGAAAATAACTTTTTTACCGTTTAAAAAAGTACATGTTTCATAACTTTATATGTGCAGTTTAATTCCAGGGGAGTAACGTGATACAGTATAAAGCCCTACCAGTGATTAATAATACGGTTGACTCTGGTTTCAGAAGAGTGTCTCAAAACAGAAAAAAACCCAAAAAACAAACAAAGGCAAAGGAACTTGACTCTTCAGGTCTTTTTCTATTTTGCCTGCAGGAGGTCCATTACTTACACTTCATAATGGAGTGAAATTTTATTTTAAGAAGTATATTGTAGGAGAAACAGGTAGGTTAACTTATTTGACAACTCCTGGGGTGAAACTCCTAAAACAGTCATCGATTCCCACTGATGTTAAAATATGTATATTAGTTGAATGATGAACCAAAAAACTTAAAGTTCCACTCAGTGCTCCCAGGGTTGCCGCTGTCCCTGCCCTCTCATGTCCCCACCAGGACAAAGGGCTCGCAGTGTCAGGGTACTGCTGGTACCCCACAAGCCATAGGCAGCAAGGCTGAGGCCTTCCTCTCTTAGTCCCTCTCTTTGGAAAGGGCCTTTCCTTTCTCAGGAATGAGAAAACGTGCCTGTTTCCCCTCGCCAAGCAAAGGTTCTTTGCCATCTTCGAGAATGCAAGTGCTGCAGGCAACCCAGGTTTGGCCTGGCTGGACGGTCCCCAGGCCACTCTCATTGGTGTTTTCCTGAGTGACCAGGAGGTTTGATGCGGGCAGAACAAGAGGAAATATAGTTAAGAAGTCTGGAGTCTTTTCCTACTTATTTTGCCAGAAAACTAAAGAAAGCAGTTCCGTACTCTTCAAAAACACATTCGACCTCAGGAGGAAGGTGTAAAGGGCCACAGATAGAAAGATGTAATGAAAGAAGGAAAAAGAAGGGAGAGAAAGAGAACTTTAAAGGGCAAGAGTATTAACATCACGTGGATTTCACCGAACCTAAGTGGGGCAGCCCCAAGGGCAACATGGGAACATCCACCCATGACCCCTACCCCCACCCCACCCAGCCAAGCCAAAGAAACATATAATCTAAGTAAAGATAGGATGCTTTAGGACAAGTCCTCCAATCCTTCCTTCCAACCAGATTTGCCATGCCTGAGGCCGCCACAGATAAGAATTCTGTTGCTACCTTGGCACTCCTGCTGGTCTCCAGGCATCTGGGGCAAATGTAACACCCAGTCTTCTCATTATTTCATGCATAATCAATTCCTAAGCCCCACTCTCCATTCTGAACGGGTCAGTTCCTGCTCATGAAGCCCCAGGAGCAGAACGGAATGGAGGGCAAGGCACGGGATTCCTCCCTCATGCTATCTTGGCAGGTGAATCGGCAAACATGAGAACTGTAAATGGTATGAGAAAACGTGATCACGAGTTTGTGCAGGTGTGTACACCCTGGCACGACAGTGCCAGCCCTTCCCTGGGGGATACAGTGAGTGTCATCCCTGGCGTACTGGTTGACGAGCCTGACAAATTTTATACCAGCGCTACCACCACCATAATCAAGGTAAAGAGGAGAGTGAAGATACAGATTTCCATCACCCCGAAGTTTCCTTGTGCCCCTTTGCTGTCATCCCTACCCTTGCTCTGGGCAACTACTGGCTCGCTTTCTGTTATTAATCCAGGCTGTGGTGTCAGCAGTTCATTCCTATTACCGTTACTGTCAAGTAGTACCCCACTGTATGGATACACTACAATTTGTTTATCCATCTACCCGTAGATGGACATTTGGGTTGATTCCAGTTTGGGAACTTACAGAAAAAGCTGCTGTGAACTTCTCTACCAGTCTTCTGAGAACAGCTTTTCATTCCCTTGGGTAACCGCTGGTAAGTGTACGTTTAACTTTACAGAGGATTGATTCTCTTTTCCAAAGAGGCTGTACCACGTATGAGTTCCAGTTGCTCCACATTTTTGTCAATCTTTTAAAACTTGAGCCTTTCTAGATGTGTTGTGGTATTTCCTGGTGGTTTTAACTTGTATTTCCCTACTGACAAACGATGTTGAACATCTTTTCATGTGCATAATGGCCATGTGTAGATCTTTTTTTGTGGAAAGACTGTTTAAGTTTGTGCCTGTTTTTTCATTGGGTTGTTAAATTTCTTACGATTGAATTGTAAGGCTTCTTTAAACATTCTAGATAGAAGTCCTTTGCAAGATATATTTTTCTGAGTCCTCGGTCTGTCTGTTCAGCTTCTTAATAGTGTCTTTTAATAAGTAGAAGTTTGAAATTTTTGTAAAATCCAATGTATCGATTTCTTTTATAGCTCAATGCTTTTTGTGTCCCAACTAAGAAATCTCTGCCTACCCCAAAACTGCACAGAATTGTCTCCTGAGTGGCATCTTTTTGTCTCATTTGTTAGTGTATCAAATATAACATTATCTGGGTTCAATACTCAGATACAGATAAATGAAAATGGAAGTAATCAACCAGACCTCTTTCTTGATCCAGTAAGCTGCTTAAGCACAGATCTCCCAGAACTGTACAGATCAATGCTAGAAGGGCCAGCTTTGGCTCCAGGTGTGTTGGAGAAACACCAGACAGCCCGAAAGAAGCCTCAATCAGCCACGTTTCTATGTCAAAAAGTCTCTCGGATCCTCTACTAAACATCTGACACACCTTTACACTTGTCACACCCAGGCATCCTGTGCGTGTTTCAGTCTTCAGAGCCGAAAACCACCCATCCCTCCTCTCTAAAGAGATGCTACAATATTACTAAAATGTCTAAGATTTTTTCCCTTAAAAAAAAAATCAAGAAAGTAATGCATGCCCACTGTGAACAAAAAGTATACACTAGGGGGGCTTCCCTGGTGGCGCAGTGGTTGAGAGTCCGCCTGCCGATGCAGGGAACACGGATTCGTGCCCTGGTCTGGGAAGATCCCACATGCCGCGGAGCAGCTGGGCCCGTGAGCCATGGCCGCTGAGCCTGCGCGTCCAGAGACTGTGCTCCGCAACGGGAGAGGCCACAACAGTGAGAGGCCCGCGTACCGCAAAAAAAAAAAAAATAAAAATAAAAATAAAATAAAAAAATATATATATATACACTAGGTGGATATAATTTGAGAAATAAATGCCTTCCCCATAGACCCACTCCCAGATTCACATTTTCTTGTACATATGTCCAGAAACTGTCTACACAAATACAGGTGTTTATATATATTCACTGAAATACCAGCACACATACGCTTACACATGCACACATATCTATTCTTTAAAAATTGGTTCATGTGGAAAACACTCTTCTGAAGATAACTTTGTCCCCCTACTTTTCACTTAATGACAGATCTTGGCACACTGTTATATTAGTATACATAAGCCGAAGTTTTTTTGTGGTGACTTTTTCATGCATAAAAACACACCACAGTGTTCGTACTGACATTCCCTCGCCTTTACACCGCAGACTCTCAGAAGGCAGACACAAAGCGTTTGTAACGGGAAACCTGCGCCCAGCACACTGCTTTCTCCCTACAAATCCTGAGCTCCTGAAAGTACCGCCTTAGCACAGCAATCCCCATCTTCTCTCCCGGCCCCCCTCCCCATGAGGACCCAGCACGGCCCCCATCTCTCCCTGCTCTGCCATGCACAGCTCTTACTTCTCAACCTCTCTCTGGGGCTCACCCCCAGCTGCCACCTTGGTGACGTGTTAGTTTTCATGAGCACACTTTGGGTGTCCCTAAAAGCCTCTCAATCCCTGTGCTCAGGAGAGAGCTGGCAGTGGCCTGTGTCCTTGGGTAGCCAAGGGGCTTTCTGATGGAAGCACATCTTCCTGGTGGGATGCTTTTGACCAAGGATGCTTGTTCTGGAGCTCTTTGGCTGGAGCTGTTTTAGGGGACCGGGCAGCTGGTCTGGAGTCAGGGATGCTCTGCTTCGGAGGCATGGTTGATTCTGACAGATGAAAGGTCCAGGACCAGATTCGGGGAGGAAGAGCTGCATGTTGGCTGCGTCAAATTTTTCCCTGGGCTTAAAAAGAAGGAATTCTACCCCCAAGATGGTTCAATCCAGCTTACCAGCATAAGAAAAGAGGAAGAAGATATTTTGGCCAGGAACTCTTTCTAGGAAAGAAGATCCACCTGGCAGAAGTATCCTTTATGTTGTATCTCTGGGGAATGTCGGTGAGGCAGAGGGGGACAGGAGAACAGAGCAGCGCAACCCTCTTTATTTTTGGAGGGGGTGGGGGCGTGTTTCACAGCAGTACCGAGTTCAGCGTCCTAATACCAGAGGCCGTATCATTTACCACTCGGTTAATTCAGTAAAACATCAAGAGTGCCATCACGGATGCTTAATGACCATCCTTAAAACCCAGCACATCTCAAATCCCATATTTAAAAAAATTCCTCCTTTCTCATGCTTCAGTAACAAATGTTACTTCTCCTCTGGCCTGGCTCCCAGCGGCCCATTTCAATTTTCATCTTCAATACAGTTGTCTTATCACATTGCCTCTTCTCTGTACTATGAGACTGAAAAACGGTCACACATCTTACAGATGTTTTCAAATCCTCTTTCTCCTGAAGGTATATAGACAATTATGTTATCCTACAGTGAAATAACAGGTAACAAAGTTTCCAGAACCAACGGTTCAGCTGTTTGGATTTAAAAAAAAGAAAAAAAAAAAAAAGATTGTGCTTCATTTTACCAAAATGTGGAGACAGTTTCTTCTGGGCACCGGGAGGAGGCTTTTCCTTTGCGAGTATCATGGGAAGAGCACAAGGCGAGGCACGAGTGTTCTTGGGTTTGAGTCTTGGGGCTGCTGCTGATCAACATGTGACTTTCACTTTGCTGGGTCTGAGCTCATTCCTTTTAAAAGGGTGATGGGTGGCTACAGACAGGGGAGGGGCTGAACTGCTTTTAAATCTCATTCCACAGAGTTCCTGGCTCCACCCACAAGGCCCCATAATGTCCCCTGACTTTTTCCTCCCTTTCCAGCTCACGGCTGCCGGAACTATGGACTCCAAGGAGTATCTACCAAATGGGGCATCTGCTCCAAGGCCTTTGGAGGCAGTTAACACTCTTAGCAAGGCTGGAAGACTATCCTAGTGTCCCTGGAGTGTGGTGGGCTGTCATTCTGGGCGTCTGCTGGGTCCACTTCAGAGCAATCCATTCGGCCTGGCATGGGTATGTTGTGGGTTCTTGGTGCGGCTTCTGTTTATATCCATGCCCCTTCCTCTAGGATCTGGGGTCATAGGGAAGTGACTGCAGAGACCATCTGTTTTAACAAACTAAGAATACAAAAGATGGCCAGAAACCCCTGGTTCAATCCTCACCGCTATAGAAAGGCTGCAAAAATGTGAGTACCAGCCTTAGCATCTCTGAGTTGACCAACCTAACAAAACAGTGATAATGAAACTTTTCCCATAGATAAAGCCTGAGAACAACCAACAATCATAGCTCTCTTAGAAATCACGGTTTCTCTATTTCTCCCTGCTCCCTTTCATATCTGAAATGTTTTACGGGATGATAAAAGGTCTTTATGTAACTGAATAAAAGAGATCCAAGAAGCATTAAAAAAAAGCCAAACAATGGATGACAAACACTCGGCCAAAAAACTACTGGACATATGGACACAGTACACATTCAATCAGATGCACACACCAAGGTGCTCATATTCTCTCTGACATTCTTCACAAGAAAGTGAGCCCTGCTACAAGGGCTCCTCCCTCTCTGCCTTTTCACTGCTGTACCCCCAGCACCTAGAACAGTGCCTGGAGCACAGGGGGTGCTAGAAAAATAGATGTTGAACATTTGAATGCACACCTCATCCAATCCAACTGTCTGATGCTCCCAGGGCATAAGCCTCTGGATGTGCAGTGGAATCCCCAGGAAACTCCAGAAAACTAAATGTCAGGCCCCATCCCAGATGACACTGAGTTTTGTAAAAATTTATCAGGGGGTTCTGATGTGCAGGAAAGGGAAAGAGCCTCCTTTAGTAGGGGATTTGAATTCCAAAGCATTTGAGGATGGCAAGTGCTCCCTAGAGATCCTTTATCATCTATAACTTTCCTAGATCTCTTTGCTTTGAAATATCTTTATCCATTTTCCTGTAATTCTGCATGAGAGTGACATCTGAAAGTATTTAATGAATCCCTGAAAATGGAGGAAAAAAATACTTGGATAACTTTTAGGGCTAAGGGAACAAGAAATAGATGAAAGCAAATACACAAGCAAGAAAAGAAATAAAAATCTCAATAAGGTGTCCACTTCCTGGGGCATTCTGAGTAGATACGCATGGTTTCATTATGCACATTCCGTAAACTCCATGAGTCAGTGGTTCTCAATCAGGGATGATTCTGCACCCCTTCCCTCGTATGGCAATGCTGTCTGCCCCTTGGACGGCAACGTCTGGAGGTGGCTTTCACTGTCATGACTGGGTGGGACGGGGAGGATGCTACTGGCACCTAGCGGCAACACTTAACCCAGGGATGCTATCCAGCATTCTACAGTGTACTGACAGTCCCCCACAACAAAGAATTATTGGATTCAGAATGGGAATAGTGCTGAGGTTGAGAAACTCTGTATTAAGCTTACATGTACATGTGCTATGGTCAGGAAAAACAGTTCTTCGAGCCAAATTATCTCAAATAGAATACATCAAAAGTAAACAAATTGACATGAAATTCACTCTGTTGTTGATGTCTCTTTTTCTCCCCTTTTTGCAAAATCCCTAGGTGTCGGTTAACAGAGATGGGATATCTACATTTGTGGCTTTGAAACCACTGAAGTAGGAGTCACACGCTTTGGCTGCTGTTGCAATCGATCAAGACATCTGCACCAGCCGCCTCTGATCTCAAAGGCAACAGAACGGGCTGGGGCGGGCCAGGGGCGGGCGGCGGTGCTGTCAGATCTACTGAGGTCATTTACCAGGAATATTTTTTCCACCTCCCTTCTGGCTGGAGGTGATTAAGATGGTATTCACCACGGCTACATATCTGCGAGGCTCTCACAGCCAGACGAGGGAAAGTGACACCAATGAGCCCGGTGGACGATCTTCACGATGGATGGGGTTTTAGGGAATAACAGCCTCACACAAAAACTGACTCCAAGTTGTGACTTTTAAAAAACTATCTTTAGGGGCTTCCCTGGTGGCGCAGTGGTTGAGAGTCCGCTTGCCAATGCAGGGGACACGGTTTCGTGCCCCGGTCCGGGAAGATCCCACATGCCGCGGAGCAGCTGGGCCCGTGAGCCATGGCCGCTGAGCCTGCGCATCCGGAGCCTGTGCTCCGCAACGGGAGAGGCCACAGCAGTGAGAGGCCCGCGTACCGCAAAAAACAAACAAACAAACAAAAACTATCTTTAGGATGAGAGTTGGAGCTAGAGAACACCAAGAGTAGTCCTGCTTCTCCAAAAGATTAAGTGAAAAAACAAACAAACAAACAAAAAAAACAACCTCCAAACTTGCTACACTGAAGAAATGAATTGAGTTAAAACTAACAATTAAACAAGTTGAAACGAACAGTTGTTTGTTGTCACAAAAGAGAATCTAAATGAGGTCGGGGGCGAACTACAGGATGGATAAATTCTACTTGCATTTTAGGATTATTAGGCTCCCATTCACACAGCTTCTTCCTCAGCTTAAACCCAGTGACGGGTGAGCTCTAAATGAGAGATTTACTGGCTCTGAGGGGCAGCATCATGGTCAACTCTGCAAATCAGGACCACAGTTCTACAAGCCAGCTTCCCAACCAGGGACATCCTTCTAACGCCTGTAAATTGCCCATTGATTACGCTGATTCTATTTCATGCAGAAGGGATTGGAGGGAAAGCACCTGGAAGGTTAAGTGCTGAGCTCAGGGTGCACCCTGGGCTGGGAGTCAGGTGACACGGGCTGTCACCTCTGTAAGTCTCAGACGCCCTGCTTCTAATGTGATGTTAGGGAGGCTGAGCTGCCGGCCCTCTGGGGCCTCGAACTCTCTGCGAGTCACTCACTTTTGCTGCTGCTTCCCTCCCTGCTTGAGAAGTAAAAGCAAGCTCCTTGACACTCCTCAGGCCAGACGCTTCCATCCTTCTGCTTTTCTCTGGAGAACAAGAAACACTTTAACTTTGTTGTGTTCTGAGTCGCTTAATTCAAAAGTCTCCTTTGCTTCTTCAGAGGTCTGCATTTCATTCCCTACTTTTCCAAGTCTGTGCTTCCAATGAAAGCAATGCCACCACCCTCTCCTGGCTCACTTCAGGTTCACCCCTCTCCTCTCAGCCAAGACACTGTCACACCAACACCTCACATCGGCGCTCTGAAGTTTCCCCACGATGAATGTCTGCGTCTTTAATATCTTTGACGAGTTGATGGAACTCTTTCTAGCAGCTGCCTGGGAGCGAAGGGAAAGGAACCACGCGGACCAAGGTGGACAGTACAAAGGGTTCAAAATTCTAGAACTGGAGCATGTGGGCAAAGGTGACAGGAAACCCAGAACGGGTTATGACTTCTGTCCTGTGAGATGTAACCACTACTTAAGAGGCAAGGAGTTCTGGTTTGGTTCTGTTTGGCTTGTTCAACTGTTCTACAGCTGCTTGTCTGCTGGGAGTTTCTAAAAAAAACTCTTTTTAAACTTCTTGTAGGTGAATGAGAAACTACACATTCCTCGGAAGTGCCTTCCCCTTTGCGTCTCATTCAGCTGTAGATCTCTGCTTACTGCATGCTCTGACTTTTGCCTCTCTGGGGATGCTGTACATGACAACCATGAGCACAGGAGACATCCGGGGATTCTGTAGAGGGGCTTCTGATGCTGGGAGGGAGGACTGAAGGGGATACATGCTGCAGCCTTTTAGACTCTGGAATTCTTTGCTTTGAAAACCTTGTGTTTGCTCCTGGCTTCTTCAACCAGGGATAGAGCAAAAGCCCACCACCCAGCTGGGACCAGGAAGACAGCCCTGGGTATGGAAGGCTTCCAGGGGCAGGAACGGGAATGGGGTGCTCCCAAAAGAGCCCTGAGAACCGGAAGGCCTGGCCACACTGATGTCTCGGAGGAAGGATGCACCAAGTCCAGAAACCAGAGGCAGAACCAGGCTGGGGATCCCTGAGACAGGAGCTAAAGGCCCAGGGGGACAACAGGAGCCCCAGAGGGCTGGACGCATAACAGGCGGAGGTGGCAGGGGAACTCCAGGGCATCTAGCTTAGCCGGTTTCCCCCTCCCCATGCTGCGAGCTCGTCTTCCCCAGCTATCACTTCTTCCCACCTACTGGAAAATCAGCTCCTGCACAGTCCCCACCCTAGAAACCACTTCCACCTCTAGGAAAGGTCACAGGATTTCTGGCAACTCCTGCACAAACTCTTCCACGGCTCCAGCCGTTCTCATGGTGGCCCGGTCCCCACCAGGCATGCAATGCTTGTTGTTGCTGACAATTGAATATTTCCATTTGCACGGCATCTCCAATTAGCTCTGTCTTAAACTGGGTAGATGTGCAAAGCCCCTTTTCCAGAAGCAGAGATTCCATCTCAGAGTGACACCGGCAGGTGTGTTAGTGAAAGTAAACATCACACAGAAGGCTGACATCAGTGTTCCAAGGCACAAAGCGACTGCTTGCCCAGCTTTCAACTGTCTTCCTCCCTAATGTTCAAGGGATGAAGAACTGGAGGAAGTTAACTCTAAACACAAGGCTTACTTTGTCTGGGAATGTATGTATTATGCTGACTCAAAAGAATTTCAAAAGGAACAGGGAACCATTGATTTTCCCAGATCTGACAGGCGACTGTCATCAGATAGGACACGTCAGAACTAAAAGTTACCCCTCAGGAATTCCCTGGTGGTTCAGTGGTTAGGACTCCGTGCTTTCACTGCCGAGGGCCTGGGTTCAATCACTGGTCGGGGAACTAAGATCCCACAAGCAGTGCGGCACGGCCAAAAAATAAAATAGAATAGAATAAAATAAAATAAAATAAAATAAATAAACCTTGCCCCGTGCTTTCCACATCAAGTCTACCATATTGAATCGCACACACCATTCCATGCAACGCGTTACCATCTGTGTGTCCCTGTGCCATAAATCAGTGGTCCCCAACCTTTTTGGCACCAGGGATGGGTTTCATGGAAGACAATTTTTCCACGGACTGGGGGGTGGGGGGATGGTTCAGGAGGTAATGCGAGCGATGGGGGGCGGCACATGAAGCTTTGCTCGTTCGCTCGCCTGCCGCTTACCTCCTGCTGTGCAGCCCGGTTCCTAATAGGCACTGGTCCGTGGCCCGGGGGTTGGGGACCCCTGCCATAAACGATCATTCAGTTGAGTTGAAAAAGGGTTTTCCCATGCTGAAATCAACTTCCTTACCAGAGAGCTGCTCCTCAAGAACCTGGAAGAGGAGACCACTGCCACTCTGGACCCTAATCTCCACCATCAGGTTAACTCCACAGCTGGGCAACGGTTATGCCCTGGGAGCGATGCCCAGCATTTCCCTTTCTTTTACTTCAAGACAAGTCAGAGGGTGTTCTAAGAACCCATCTGCAGTCAGAGGATGTGGGTAGGGGCGAGGGGAACAAATTAAAAATAAAATAATTCACCTGCTACAGCCCATTGGTTATACCATCCTCAGAGAGGGATTCCCTGGGAGGCTGGAACAGAGCCTGCGGTTAAGTAGTGATGGGTGGCTGGACGAATGTGGTGGCGAAGGGCCTTCAGAGGGACACGCAGTCCCCCACCGTGACTCTTTGCGTCTGCACCCCAGGGGTTGAGTTCAAGTGCACATCGCAGAATTCTCTCACTTTGGTACAGTGGATTTCCAAATGAACGTTTAAGGTATTCTCTGGGGAGAGGCCTAGCTATCCACCAAGGCCGGAGCACTCTCCCTTCCACCGTGCCCTGTGTCCACGGCAACTGAGGGAGGCCAGCCTGCCAGGCCCGGGTGTGTAGGAGTACTTGCCCTCTTCTGGGGGGAGGATGGAGGGCAGGACAGCCAGCACCTGGCCCACAACCTCAAGTGAGAAAACTGAGCAGACAAAGCCAACCGACAGGAAGTCAGGCAGTGGGGAGGCGGAGTGAGATTGGGAAGGGCTACCGAGTGCGGTTCAGACACTGGGATCGCAGCACGGGGCAGGCAGACAGCAGACACGCGGATGGGGACAGGGCTGGGCTGCAGGGGGCGGGACAGGTCAGTGGAGGGCAAGCAGAATCACCGCAGGCTCATGTAACCGTCTACGGTTTTCTTCTAGCTAGTCTGGAGGGCTCCGTCCATCCACAGTGCCCCAGAGCTGGGCAGCTGACCAGGAGTGGGCCAGCAAAGCAGAGACTTCTGCACGCTTTCAGCTCCAAGAAAGGAAATATGTTAGTACTCTTTGGCCACCCTGTTTCCAGATGGAAAGTCATAAGAATTTACTACTAAAACCCAGTTACTTAAATCCTATTTGGGACATCTTAATAAAAGACGTGAAGGAAGCAAACAGGCTCCCTCCCTGACACACACATACCCACACAACAATCACCGCCTGACACCATCCTGCTTCCACTGGGGAGTGGGTCCTGGGAAACCCGTCTCTTTCTCCCTTAGAGACCTGAGTTTCAGATACAAAGAGGAACCAGAACAGGGGAAGCACATTTCCCATCAAAGACCTTGAAGTCCTTATTCCTGCTTTCGTCTGTACACACCAACCTAAAGACTCCACATCGCTCTTGGGAGACTGGAGCGCGTTCTTCAACAGGACTGATGCTGAACGCTGCCCAACCATCTCCTCCACTATTTTTCCAAAGTGAATCAAGGCTGCTGATTCTCGCAACAGGATTACTGGTCACTGAGCTCTGTCTGGGCCTCAGTTTTAATGCTTCGCCTTTTATGCTTTCTGGTCTAATCCTTACCCCCAAATACATTATAAAAAAAAAGATAAAAGCACATCTGTTGCTTGGTATTTTGTGTGTGTGTAGTTCTCTGAAACATGTTTATTCAGAAACAACTTACACTATGAAATATACTGATTGAAAAATAAAAACAAAGCACTTGTTTTCCTTTATCCTACAGGGGAACTTTACCTAATGTGTCTCTCAAAGCTGGCTCCTGGGATGTCCTGCACCTTTTAGGGGTTGCAGAGAAGGTGGATACAATGAGGGGGCTATAATAATGTAATTGTCATTGATTCCATTTTCACTGCATAGTGTCTACTCAATTGCATACAAAGAGACTGGCCCCATCCATTCATTACTGAGAACAAAAAATAGCGTGAGGCTGTTAAGAAGTAATTCATTTTAGACACAACTAAATATGGAAATATATGGAAATGCAGATTCAAGATTAAGACTACAAATGAAAGTATCATGGAAATAAAAGGATTAAGTTTTCTACCCAACAAGATTTACATATAACGCTATGCTACTGGGAGAGAAATCCTGAAGGAGATACCAACCAGCTGAGAAGGCTACAGACCCTGAAAGGGTGGAAGATCCCTGCACTCTGAGAGACCATGGGTGGGGAGGGTGGGAATGATTGGCGTGGGTTTAGACTTTAGTCTAACCATGAAGCAATGAGCTGATCTTCTGGTGGGAAAATGGGAAACTGGTTCTCAAGACAACCTCCACAGAAGTTTCCAGAACAATTTTTGGGAATGTCTTCATCCCTGGAACAAGTATTTTGCCTTGAGTCTACTTTGAAGGACCTTCTTTTTTTGGATGTGCTTGAAAGAAAAAATTGAGCTCCTTACTTCTCAGCCACATAGCGTACATGAGTTAAACAACCAGCACATAAAAACACTAAGTAAATATACTGTGGAATAAAGTAGACCAAGTGCTGAGGGCAAGAGCTTGGTTAGGGAAGCATGCTTTTAAAGGAGGTGAGTTCAGGCCAGAGCTGATTTCCTTTTCCAGATGCTACGTATTCATTCCAGAACTATAAATGCTACGCCAAGAAAGGTTTTCGGCTTGTGTCTGGGGTGCACTTGTCTTAGGAAAAACCAAGAGAGAGGACGGTCATCAGACAATATGATGAACAGACCCAGGTAGACTCTGAAGGTAAAATGGACAAAAGGTGCCAGTGCGGGTGGGGTAAGGTCTGTTCCCACTGGGGCTGCGTAAGGGCAAAACCATATGGAGACGGCTTCGCAGGCCAGCGCAGCAAGCAGGTGGATCAGGTGACTTCACGACAGCAACTGCGTTCCTTCTCTTACCGTGAAAGGCACATTGCATCTTTCAAAAGGAAAAAAAAGTTACAGCAAGTATTCTATGAGCAAAACCAAACAAAGAATACTGGAAAACAGAGAAGGGAAAACCAGAGCAACTGTCTCCATGCTGGCACCTGTGGTTTTCTCTTCCCTTTCAAGATTCTTCTAGGAAGGCTTCTGGTATGTTTTTCACTGAGCTGGAGCCCTCAGACCGGCCTGTGCCTCAGGTCAGTGTGGCAGCGGACCCCCAAAGCCCTGCTGCTGCCAGCTCTGCCCACCAAGGTGCTTGGTGACAGGCATTCAGCCCATCCTGCGAGGCCAGGCACGAGCTGACCCACTGCCACCAGCCTCCTGTCCCCACCAATGACTACTGCTTCAGAGAACGTGCATGTGTGTGATGGGGGCATGTCGGGTGTGGAAGGGAGAGGTAAGGACAAAACTCACACTCTAGAAATCTGGGCTTTGGCTTGACTTACGACGGAGAGAAAATGCTGAGCAGCCGAAGTGTTCCCTCCTTCCCTCCCCCACTTAGTATTTAGGTCTTACTGTTTCTATTTTTTTTTTTTTTTGGCCGCACCTCACATCTTGCAGGAACCTAGTTCCCTGACCAGGGATTGAACCCGGAGCCTTGGCAGTGAAAGTGCCAAGTCCTAACCACTGGACCGCCAGGGAAGTTCGACTGTTTCTCTCTAGATAAGACAAAGGATTTGTTTAAAAAAGGTGTTTCTGCTTTTTATTTAAAAAAGTACTTCACAGAGCCAATCTCACCTAAAATGGAACCCACATATTCAACACGGTATTCCCTGAATCCTGCCGGCTAAGCCGATAAAAGGAAACATCAAAAAACCCAATGAAACAAAAACAAACAAAATACACGGTAGTCCCTCAAAGTTACATTTCACCCAGTCTGCTGTAATGTGTGTACAGACTGATGGAATTGACGGCAAAAATGGAATGAATGAACCCAGATACCAGTGCATCACCTTCTGAGCAATGCTCCTCTGAGATCACCAACCTGTTGTCTCCTGCCAAAGAAGGCTCCCGAGTCACTTTTAGAACTTGTCACCTGGTGTCTTCATAGCCAGGTGAGGGCTCATGGGATGCTAGCAGCAGAGGGATGACTGGTCATGTCTGAACGCACGGAGGCAAGTAGTACCTGGAACTGCCAAGTACAGCTCTGCCACTAAGCCTCCTCTGAAACTCCCACCCACGGCGGTCTCTCCCTTCCTAGACACCTAGAGCTCTCCTTACTATTTCCTGTCATCTGTCTCGGGTTATCTTCTATCATTTCTTGTACGCTACATACCTAGGGTCTTACCAAAAAGATGCAGAGAGGGTCTTCCCAAAGCTAGTGAGCATTCATTCACCTTCTGGACAATATCTCACTTCTAACACACTTGCCTTATTTGCATTACGGGAAAAACAAGGAATTCTTTTTGCCACGGAATTCTTGGGAAGGATGCTTGCTTCCAAAGCGGAAGACAGGCTGAGGCACACAGGTAGCCAGCCCATACCTTCTGACAGTGAGCCACAACTTCAGGTGTCTGAGTAGCATGAAGCGGAACCAGGAAGAACCTGTTCTTGAAGTTCCAGCCAGGGTGTGCAAATTGCAAAGACTGTGACTCTCCTAGGTTGCTAAGACCTGATCAAGAGCTTGCAATCAAGGGTCTTCTGGTCCTCAAGAGATGGACTTTTAAGGATGTCCCATTCATTCCTAAGTAACTGATCAGTTTCTAGGCTCTGCTACTTCTAGAACCTACTACGTGACTCAACCACAAAGGCCTCCTTGGTCTTGACCTTTCCATATACTGTGATCTCACCCTGTAACACTGATTTCAAAGGCAAAAGAAACATTAGTCTTATTGGTCTCAGAGGGGCTTATATGCAAACAAGAGGTGCTTCTAAGCAGTTTATAACAACTCATCCAAAGAAGCTATACAGATTATCAAGGTGCTGAGAACTTAATTGGGTAGAGTCCGAGATCCATAACAAATAGAAGAACTACATGGTTAGAATTACCGGTGGCAACAGACTGTAGTCTCCACCATTTCCTGGGAAAAGAAACCAGGGCTTCTTAGAGAAATGGCTGACTCCTGGTCTGGAGTATACACAATGAGCTCAGAGTGCCCTGTCATATCAGAAGAAGACACTATTGAAGTCTATGGTCTTCATGTCAAAAAGACTCAGAAACCTACCTGAAGCCTCTCCCATTGGCCAAAGATGGGACAATTTGAGCTCCCATAAAGCTAATAACTACGTTAAACTGAAACACATCAAATACGCTTAAACCCAATAGTTCATAATGATATTTTTAAAAAACTGAAACTCACTGGTCGACTTTGGGAAGTGCTGTGGAACTGACTCATTCTTTGAGAGCTAATAAAAGAATCAAGTGACTGCTCCTTTCTTATAGGCAGCGTACCCAGATTAGCTAAGGGATTGATGAGGAGATGTTTCTCTTTAAAGAAATATTCAAGATTATACATGCAGAAGGCAAGATGAGAGTTTGCATCTACAAAATTTTGCAAGCCTCTGATGAATAACTTTATCTAAGCAGTGATAATCAACAGCTGCTAACAACACAGAAAAGAAACAACCAGACACAATATATTACCTGACAGAGGAATAACACCCCACTTAGAAGTCGTCCTACCGAAACAAATCAGGGTTCAGTCTGAATCTCTTCAAGCCTCCATAAGCGGTGGTTCTCAACCAGGGAGTGCCTGTGGCCCCCTAGGGATACTTGGCAATGTCTGGAGACATTTCGATTGTTGTAACTGGTGTGTGTCTGTGTGTCTGTGTGTACTGACATCTAGTGTGTGGAGCCCACGGATGCTGCTAAACATCCTACAATGCAAAGGATGGCCCCTCACAGCAAAGAATGATCTGGCCCCAAACATCAAGTGGCAAGGTTGAAAAACCCAGCTCTCAACTGAGCCACCCATTTATAGAAAATTCAGGGGACAAAGGAACAAGTAAAAAGACAACCCAGAATGAATCTGTAGAATCCAGACTGTGGAAGACAAACAACCCAACCTCTTAAACAACAACCGCTGCAGCAAGAAAAAGAGACAGATAATTATCGAAGGGAACCTACAGATTGAAAGAGAGAGACTTAATCGATTACAATGTATGACCTTTATTTGCTTCCTGATTTGAAAAACAAACGGTTAAATAAAAACCTACAAGCAATTGGGCAAAAGTAACACTGATAAATTACTAAGGAATTATCCTTTCCCCTGGTTTTACTGAGATATGATTGACATACAACACTGTGTAAATTTAAGGTGTACAACGTGATTTGAGATATGTATATACTGCAAAATGACAATTAAAAATAAACTTACCAAAATAAATTTAGTTAAATCCACCACTTCACACAGTTACAACTGTTTTTCCTCATGTTGAGAACTTTTAAGATCAAAGCAATTATCATTAAAAATTTTAAGGTGTATTATTGATATTGTGGTTGTGCTTTAAACGTTTCTACATTTTTGAGACAGACATAGAAGAAGTTACATGATATCCAGGGATTTGCTCCAGAATTCCCATTACTTGGGGGTGGAAGTGGGAGAGGCACAGATGGAACAAACCCGGCCAGGATTGGATGATCACTGGGTGAAAGGTAATAGGAGTTTATTATTCTATTCTTTGCAATATATCGAAATATTCTCTAATAAAAATTTCTAATAGTTAGAAAAAAAAGGTGGCAAAATACACCAGCCCAACTGTACCAGATGTGGAATATGCTCTTAATGAACAAAAACAGGACCCACGACATGAAGCTCCAGGTTGAAGCTGGATTCTGAGAAGGCCATCATGGAAGACAGACTAAGGTCTAGACTCAACTGAAGCTTTAGATCCCTCTTGAACACGAGTTAAATTTGAACTTCCACTAGAATAACTGTTAAACAGTGGTTAAACCCAACACTTAAACAGCATGATAAAGCACAGCAGGCCCAATTTAGTTTTGTCTTATGGTGTATGCCTGGTTGAGGCTGGGGGGAAGAGAGAGGGGTCAGCACCCTCCTGACCCCTGTAGGCAATTAGCTTATACTTCCAAGCAGGAGGCACTATTATCTTTAACTCAGCAGGCATAACTGTACATAATTAGAGGTCATAATTACGGTTCTCTTTTTAAAATGTGACCATAGTATCCAAATTGACCTCCCGTGGCAGCGCTGCCTACATGCTGGGAAGTACATAAAAGGAGGGTACAGGCGGCCTAGTGACGGGCAGCCAGAGTCCCCGCGCAGTTTCTGAGGTCAGGAGACCGTACTTATTCCCCATGGAACTTCGATCTGTTTGGGGTTTACGAATTACCATTTTTCACCGAGACACATTTTATTTCTTTAAATAGACACAGACGAGCCAGAGCATTCCACTGTCTTTTTGACCATGGGAAAAACGCAAAAGCAACCATGCAAATTAATATGCCAGTAATTATGTGCCTCGGCTGTCTAATTACCCATGTAATGACAAAGTTGAAAAGATCAATTCTGGATCATTTTTCCACTGTAGTGTTTTGTAAAGTTGCTACAGAGACCCCGCTTCACTTTAAAAATTCTGATTTATTGTTATTTTATTACACCTGATAATCGGCCCCACCTAGCAATATTTCTGGCTTACGTAGCCCGAATCATCATCGAGAACAAATCATTTTGTGGAGAAATAAAACCTACCTGGATTTTCATATAGCCAGACTTCTCTCAGTTCTAAGCAGAGAATGACAGAATTTTTGAGCTCAAAGAGACCCTGTGAAATCACCTAGGGTCTTCAGATTTCTGGATAAAAAGCCCGAGGCAGGTCCAGAAAGAAGGGGGAGCAAATGTGATGGCAGAAAATGATGGGCTGAGGAACTCACAGGAACATTTCTGGACCAACCGGTGGTCAGCATCTTATTTAGTGGTCAAGTTAATTCCAATTCCCGCTTCCAACACAACATCTAAGCAGCTATTCTGTCTCCTATTCCTTTCCTCAGGAGCATCTGATTCTTCACCCTTTACCAGAAGCCACTAAATAACCCTGACAAATAGCTAACTTCTTACCAACAGTATTTGAAATGCTCAGTCAGTGCTTGAAAAATTGGAAAGAGAGACGCAGTAGCACCAGCTAATCTCTTGCTGACTGAAAAAAAGGGATCAAAAAATTCCCAAGTTTGATACCACTGGTTTCAAAAAGGATAAGACAATGTCAATTCACAACATGTACAGCCAAGTGACAATTCCCGCTTGGAGGCCTGAGAAATGTACTTTTCCACCAATATATTTTTCTTGAATAGAACAGCCTGAGAGTGAATGATGGTGCTCTATATTTGTAGAAGCTCCTCTATGCAGAAAAGAAAAACTTAACTGCTATTCAGAAGTGTCCAAAACTAGAGTTTAAATGAAAGAACGATTGCCTTACTGCTTTTATAGGCATGTCACTATGAAGAAATACTACTTTACTACTATTTTCTCTTGGTGCAGTAAAAGAAGTCAAAGGAACAAGTCTAAATACATCACAACAAAGGTATTTAATTGAGACTAGTTCATTTGCATCTCAGTGTAAAATCAATGCATGATATACTAATGCAAACACATTGATAAAGTTCATCCTACCATTGCAGTGAAAAAGGGGAAATGGTTCAGTGGTAAATTCTTCAAGTTTACATTATTTATTGGAACATTTCATGTAGTTATTCGGCCCAGAAACTCCACTTCCATGCTTCACAAGGATTTTGCAAATTACGCGCCCTCGTGTCACTGTTCCAGAACTGTGGTTTGTCACAGCACCCAGTATACTGTTGTCACTCAAACATCCTATTAAAATAAAAGGCTTGGTTCCTTAGAGCTTTGCTTTACTGCCTAGTAAATCAGCATCCACCGTATTTATCCCTAAGTGCTATTTGCTGCATTAATTTACACATACAAGCGTCAAATTAAATACCATCATTTCCTATTTCAATTAAATTTTGAATCTGGACTGCACACTTCATTTAGCTATTTGTTGGCCCCGGCAGTGGGGCAGCCTCAGCACCTAGTGACTGAAAGGGTTAAAAACATGGCCTGGTTAGGTCAGCCCCTTCCTGTGGGGGTCATCAGACTGCGCATGTTTCAAAGTAAAACATTCCTTCCACACTGTAAAATCCTGGCATCTGCTGAGTAGCAAATCCAGCTCATTCCGTTTTGCTTTATTTTATTCTCAAAAGAAACTATACAGTTTGGACTACAGAACACAATTTCTACATTTCTTCCCACTCTCTAGCTGCCTATTTTCTCCATCTAAGGACTCTGCAAAAACCCAAATAGACTAGCTAATGAATCCAAAGTGGATTTAATTTTATTGATTCCATTTCACATAAAATTGCTCATTTTTCTGATTCTTTTTTTTATTTCATTACCTCTCATCTGGAATATACTGTGTCCCTCCAAACCAGCTGATGTCATTCTATATGCTTCTCTCTGCGGTTTCCAGAGCTAGAGGGAGGAGAACCCAAACTTGACGCAATTTTGGAGATTAAGCTTCCCAAGTAAATTCATTTTTATCACAATCTTCATGTTCCAAAGTGGCCAAGTCATCCTGGTCGTGTTTATTAACTAAAGGTAATAGCAAAGATCCTAATCAGAGCCTCAGTGTATGCAGCTGCACAAACTAATTCTCTCTCTGTGAATGTGAACAGATGGTTCTCAACTCCAACCACTGGATCCCATTAGTGCCCTGGGACTGAACGGCAGCACCTCGGATTCTTGATGACCACCCAAAGAAAAGCAGTTTGCAAGGAAGGAAAGAGATGCTTGCCCTGAAGACAGAGCAGGAAACCCCAGGGGGAGGGGCGAGGGTAGGTGGCCCTTCCATAGGCAGACTTATGTGGAACCTGCAGAAAGTGCATACAAACACTGGGATTCTGTGCATGTTTCTGGAGAGGGTCCATAGCTTTTATCCAGTTGTCTCAGGGATGGACTATCCAGAAAAGGGTAAGAATCATCAGCTTTACACTCGCTCATCAGAGATTTGAGTCTCACCCTGGAGTGCATCATTAGGACAGGACTAAATGCTCTCCTCTTGCTGAAAGGAAGCATTACGAGTCTTTGCTCTGGAATGATCCTGAAATATCTGCAATGCCAACAAAGATGTATTCTGTTAAGAACTGAACATTTGTGGTCCCCCCAAGATTCATATGTTGAAGCCCTTACCCTCAATGTGATGGTATCTGGACATGGGGCCTTTGGGAAGGAATTAGGGTTAGATTTAGGCATGAGGGTGGCACCCTCATGATGGGATTAGTGGCCTTATAAGAATAAGAAGAGAGAGAAAAATCTCCCTCTCTCTCTCTCTCTCTCTCTCTCTCAAGAATGCAGGGAGAAGGTGGCCATCTGCAAGCCAGTAAGTAAGCTCTCACTAGACACCAAATCCTGCTGGACCTTGATCTTGGACTTTCCAGTTTCCAGACTGAGAAAATATATTTCTGTTAAAGCCACCCGATCTATGGGTTTTGTTATGGCAGCTGGAGTAGACTAAGACATGTTCCTTGGGGGGTGTTGTATTATCAGAATTCAACAATTCACAAAGACTGTGTGCAGCTGACACTGGATTGCTCAGCCTGTAGCCCATTAGCCTTCTAGCTGGAGAGGTTGGGAAGCTCAACTTCTTCATTTTTCAGAGCGAAGCTTCATCTGCTGCTCCCCATTGCTCGCGTTACTGCCTGAACCATCCCTCCCCCTCCCTCCATGGAAAAATTGTCTTCCCCGAAACCAGTCCCTGGTGCCAAAAAGGTTGGGGACCGTTGGTTTCAGGCACTATTTCTTACCCCTGTCATAAAAAGCCATTACAGATCACCCTTGTTCTCAGAGTCAGGCACCTCACTGGTACGTGTGCTTGTCCTAGAAATGAGAGCTGTGTGTACCACATTTCGCTCTTTGCTCTTGCTGTTGTCAGAGCTGGGTTTTGAATCAATTGTTGTCATTTTCGTGGCCTAGGCTCTTGAAGTACAACCCCTAGGAGTGACCCTCCCTCCCTTTCCTTCCCATACAGCTACTCTTAAAAAAATCCTACATTAGGGACTGCTGGTATTATTGCTTTTTTGTGCTTTTATGATCATAAGTCACCTCCCTTCTTTTTTTGGAGATAGGTGAGGTATAGATAACTAAAATATTTGCTTTGGGCAAGCCACTGGTCTGAGGATATGACCCTGCCGGCTGACCTAAGTGAGGAATACTGAAGAAGGATAATAAATGAGACCCTTTCCCTTTTGCTCTGGAGGAGACGGGAAGACTGCCACCCAGAGGAAACTGGACAACTAACTGTGTTTCTAGAAAGAAGCAGGCAATTACCAAAACTTGTGATGCAGCTGCTCAAGGGCACACCTAATAATTTATTAGGCCATCGCTTCCAATTTTATACTCGCTTCGACAGTATTGAAGAAGATGCTACTATCGCTGCACTTTCCTAACTTACGGGTCTTTCCTCAATGAGCTTTCTCACGGATCCTTGAAGGCTGAAAAAACTAAGCGTTTCGGGGCAACAGGCAAGCACAAAAGGATTAAAACATTCTGGAAGAATTTAGAAAATCCCTAAAGATAACAAGTCAGCGTGGATGCGCTCCCAACTCTGATGAGGTGTCTTCTCTTTATTCTGTCCCAACCAGTCTGGGTGCAGGTTACTTAGCACAAATGGCTTCTGTCTTCTTATCTGTTAACGAGGGAGTTTCCTTATCTGTGAGCTAAGGAGGTTGGACTCAATCTCTAATTTCTATCACCGGTGAAGCAGGCTCAATCCTATTTTCCCCACTGGGATGTTGAGAAAGGACAAGGTTTGTCTGCGAAAGTCTCGACCAGAGCCCAGGCCCTGTGCCTTTTCCACCCCTCGGCCGGCCCCGCTGGCTGCACTTTCCAGGCTGGACAGAAAGGGCCGCCCGTGCTGGGCTTTCTTGTTTGGTTAATCTCTTCACATCTATTTGCTCGGCTGCCCGGACAACTCAACAGCAAACAAAGGCCTGGGCTTCATGCCGCTGGCTCCAAATTGGGAACCTGCCTATTTTGTTTGCTTTGGGGCACAAGGAGGGAGCAAGCGGCAGCTTTTGTAAATCAAGCTGGTGATATTCTTCACTCAATTACGGCTGTGAAAAGATGGAGAGATGCAAAGGCCCCCTTCCAGGGCAGGCGCTTCACAATGACCCGCACCCCCTCCCCGCAGCTCCTTCCCTGGATTCGCCCCTGAAGGTGGTTCAACTCTGATGGCAACCGACCATAGTTTCTGCATTTTGTCAGACTTTTTTTTTTTCTTTCTTCTCAGCCCAGTGGGGATCAAGAAATGTGAACGCCTTCTAGCTAAGCAGAATATTTTCTTAAAAGAAAAAACACAGGCTACAACCAGCTTGGGAGTAACACGATTCCATCTTCTGATCTGTATCAGAGGGCCAGACGCTGCTTCTGACTGTTAAACTGTTTATCGGGTAAGGTGAGCCTGGCCAAGCCCTTTAAAAAAGCAAGAGAATTAAAAGAATTTGCCTTCAGATGGTTAACAAAAACGGGAGACAAGAACGTGAGGTTGAGGGTTAGTGGGGCATATGGAAAATTATTTTGCAAGGCGTCTACACCAGAGAAAAACAGGATTGGTTGGTTAATTATGTAATTAAACTGCAGTCAGCAATGGGCTGGGTCTTCTATCTTTCAAAATCCAAACCAGTTATTCAAGCTTTCATTGGGCACAGTTTAGAGATTCTATCTGGGGAAGGCACCCAATTTTTCTTGTCTGGATTAGAGTTAAAAAAAAAAGTGCTGCTTTGCAAATCTGGCTTCCAGTCTCCAGGATAAAACAATCACAACCCCCTCCCCATTCCTCAAATACCTTTTTTTTTGCTTCATTTCTTCAGAGTTAGAAGAATAGAGGTTTGTTTTGTTTTTTTTGGCAGAAAGCCAAAGTAATATCCCAGCGAGATATCTGACTTCTTCACAGAGACACATACTGTTTAATGTTTGATTTTGGTTTTCAAAAGCAGAACAATTTTCACATCACTACATAAAAGGCTTCCACTATTTAAAATGTCGGTTCTAAATTAATTTTATACTCCCGAGGCAGAATGCATCTGACCACATTGAATTCTATCCATTTAATAAGGTGAGAAAAGTTCGCGGACAAGAATTTAGTGAAAGCGACAGTAAAAACTTTCAGTTTAGAACAAGAAGTTAAAGTCAACTGTTTCTGGAAGCTTGGTTTTGTTTTTTCATAGGGCATGCCGCCAGCTGTTTACCCCTGTCAGCCCAAATGCAGAAGGGAGGTAGCTTCTGTTGCAGGACAGTAAAGAGAATTTGCTGGACCAAGAGATCTACAGTGACATCCGATACATGGGTTGGGTGGTGGTGGTGGAACAGCTGAAAAATTCGATGACTTGCCGTCTTAAAATTTTAACAGCTGGGCAGATGCTGAGGGCAAAATGAAATGGGTCCCTGTATCTAAAACTCTTCATTCACCTTGAAGACAGACCAGGATCTTCTTAAGAAAGTAACCGCAGTTCCTCTTGAAAAAGTTTACTAACTTGCTGAGAGTTGCAAAGGTGAGAAGTGGGACATTTTTGACAATGAGCAAAAAGATTAGGTGGGCAGCACAATGCCTTACTGGCTGGGGCACTAGGAACAGGTCGGGCTCACATCACCAGAGGCACCTAGGCTGACACACTTCCATTGATAGGAAAGTTGGTTAACAGGCATTTACATAGGACTTAGCGTGAACAGACGCACAAGCAGTTTGTAAGTGATGTGTGTTTATTGGGGGGCGGGAGGTGTTGTGTGTGGGTAGAACACTTGAGTCATAAAAGGCATTATGTCTTGATGGGGTGTAAACTTTTCATCCTACCTACTGGAAAAAAAAAAAAAACCCAAATCTTTAAAACCCCAGCATTTTACCCAAGGCAAAATAATCTATGAGATAGGTCAAGGGTGCCGGGGGGTGGGGGGGGGGGGAATGTCTTGGCAGATAAGGCGTTTCTAACATAGTCATATTGCAAATGCATTTAGAATGCACCCAGGCCACCACCCCGCACCCCTAACCCAGTGTTCACCAGCTTGTGCCAGAACCCCAGGAACCACCTTCAACCAGGTCTTGCCGCCTCGAGCTCTCCCCTTGCTAAACCACTGTCCACATGGCACCAGTCTCAAGAACCCCTTTCCTTCTAAACCTCCGCCAGCTCTTCTCCAACCTGTAAGACATGGTCCAACCCTCCTGCCTGGTACTCAAAGCCAAGTGAATTGCCACTCTCACGGAGCAGCCCTGTCCTTCCAGCCAGCCTTGGCACTCCTCGTGGGTGTTCTTATTCATGTCGCCGCCAACCTGAGAACCCTTCCCCATCCTTTCTTCCTAGGAAAACTGTACCCACCCCTTAATGAAAATCCAACTTCTGCACATTTATTCCCTGTCATGTAGAACGGTCAGTAAGGACTTCTACCCATTTGATTTTCAATCTTCATGACCCTGCAACCAAGCTAGATGCTTCTTGGGGGCCAGGACTGTTGAAGTAGCATCTTACCATCCTTCGTATCTATCCTTCTCCAGCTTGGACCTTTTCTGTGCTGCTTTTGTTTATGAGAACACCTTCATTTATCTTTTATGAGGCTCCTGAGAAAATAAGATGTAAACGTCCTGGAAACTGCTCAGAGGGAGATCTCTAGATGCGTTCTCTTCCTTAGCCCCAGTTGCTAGTGAGAAGGGCACCCAGAAGTCTGAGTTCTGGAGCCAGACACACGTGGGTTCTAATATATCATTTCGTTGCTGTGTGACTTTGGGCAATTCACGTCACCTCTCTGAGCCTCACTTTCCTTTCCAAAGGGAACCATATACCCTAGGTTCATAGGGTGGTTGTTAAGAATTAAATGAAAAAAATATATACTAAAAAATATACTAAAATTTTTTGCTCAGTTGCTTTAGAAATCTTAGTTTCCCTCTTCTACCAATCAGTTCCAACAAATTATTGCTGGAAACAAAGCCCAGCCCTGTAAGCTCTGAAGTGACCTGTATCCCCTCCCATCTGCAGACCCCTCCCCTGCGCTGGGCCGGCAGCATCACTGTGGGTCTGGCTCACTAAGCTGGTGGCTCCCCAAGGTGCCAATGCACTCAGGCAAAATGAAGCTAACATCTGTATTCTATTTGCTAATGAGCAATCATCATTTGTACCTTTCTCCAGCCTGGGATTCAGCTGACTGGAATACTAATGCCATTAAAAATTGGAGTCTTTTTTTGAAACACACACACTCATTTAGCAAAACCCAGTTTAACCCATTGACATGTGTATGGTTCCTGGGATTCGTAAACAATATCTGGCTGGTTACGAAGCTCTGGATTCCCCTCTACCCCACCTCTCCATGCTTGAATATTTGGGTGTTTGAGTGGGGTTTGGAAGCCAGGAAACTTGAGTGGTCCTAGACTTGCCTTTTCAACTAACTCAATATATGCAATCAGACAAGTCAATAGACCTTTCTTTTTTGACTTAATTTTTAATCACACGATTAATACAAGAATATAGTTGCTTATTTTTAAAATTAGGCCACTACTAAAAAGATCACCTAATCCTATGGCCTTGCCCCTTCACTGAAGGTGACATTCCCTCGGTGTGTATCTGACCAGAGCTTTTCCTTTGCAGACAAGCAGACAAGAATCTGTATCTTTCACAACAATATAGTGTTGCTGTCTTAGATGAATGGAGACAGACTTACACATCGCTTTGCAATGTGTTTCTTTCATTCATTCAACAGTAAGTCTTGGCCTCTCTCCATCTGGGGTACAGAAGGGATGGAGCACGTGTCTTTCATTGCTGCGTAGTTAATTTCAACATCTCCCTGGACATGGACATTTATTTAGGTTGTTTCTAATTTTTGGCTTTTATAAAGAAAGCTGCAGCAGAAACATGTGGACAGCTCTTCTAGGGAATTCGTCCTAAAGAAATTTTCTGGGCCTCACTTTCCTGTCTGCAAAACGAGAAGGTTGGACTGAACAGTCTGTTGTGACTGTACTTCCAATCAATGTTGTGTGTCATTAGAGGCAACTGTAAGAAGGCTGCGTTTCTACACACAACTCAATCCAGCCCCCAGCTAAGACTCTCCTATGCCTCTCCAAGGTCTTCCATAATCTGAACTCATTTATCCTTATTTTCTGCTTTTATCTATATCTAACACATCCAGTTGCTCCTGACCCATCTTTGTAAAGTCCTTCTCACTCCTAAGAAATTCCTGCCCTTCCTTAATACTCGACAGGCATCATTGGAGGTGCTCAGAGCTTATGACGCATGTGTGTGTGTGCACGTCTGCGTGAAGGCCAGCCCCTCGGGGAAAGGTCTCGTCTGCTTGCTCCTCACCGTGCCCCAGGAGCCAGGAGCAGCGCCCCTTACCCAGTGGGCTCTCATCAAATATCTGGTGAATGGATGACTGTTATCAATACCTCGGCCATGAGCTAGGAGTGAAGTCTGGGGCAAGTTGACTTAACCTCTCTTTGCCTTTGTTTCCTCACCTGGAAAACGCAAAATAGCACCTCCCTCCCTTACAGGGCTGCTGGGCGGATCAAACAAGTTGATACATGCAAAGCCCTAAGAACAATGCCTGGTACAGAGACACAGTCAAGTAATATTAGCTGTTATTACAGTTATCACTGTAACTTGGGTAAGTGTGATATTCCACTTGATCAATGGGATATTGTATTCGGGCCACCCCTGAAATTGTGGGGATGCAGTGCTAGGATATCTGAGCCAGATATGCCAGAGCTGTGAGTGAGACAGAAGTATGGGGTAGCATCCCTGTCACTCATGGTACTCGTATCCTGCTTACAGTTTACTATCCTTTTCTTTACAATGATGTATAATTCCATATTGATAACAGTTTAATGAACAGAACTTTGTGTTTTATTGTGCTTTTTGCAAGCGAGGCTTTCTCATCTATGTTTCAAAGTCCCCTCCTCTTCCTTGCTTATCACCACGTTTTTCTTCTTCATTTTACACCATTGATTCCAGTGGTTCCCCCAGGAGGTGCCCAGTTCTCTGGATGTATTTAGGGCCTTCCTTGGTTCCACTTTGGATCACAGAAGAGGCAGCACAGTTGGGAACACAGGCTCTGGGGCCAGCCCCAGCATTTACTAGCAGTGTGATCTCAGTCAAGATACTTAACCTCTCTGTGCGTCAGGTTCCTTATCTGTCAATCGGGCTGTGGTTCTAGATGAGCTGATGTGCACAAATTGTGTAGGAGAGAACCTGGCACTCGGGAGTGCTGTATCATCATCATCAGACCAAAATGATGCAACCCAAGTACCATCATCTCGAGGTCCTGCTGCGCGAGCTGTGCTTGCGGGTGGTGTAATGGATTCTTCTGGACTGTGTACACACACACAACTCTTTCCACACTACCTACTCCATACCTCCCTGGGTGAAGAATGTGGATTCATGGGCTGGATGATGAAGAGGATACAGCCATGATGTGGCGAAGACGACCGAACTGGACTCACTGGTTCTCTTGGCCTTGGCTCCCTTTGAAACCCACCCAGGCAACTGAACATCAGTAGTTGTATCAGAGGAATTTCCATCAATTTCATCCAATATACACTTTGAAAGATGGGACAGACACATCAGAGACTCTGCCCTGAGAACCACCAGAAAGCAAAGATTAGCTTCAGTTCAGATGCTTCTTTCAGAGGGCTGTTCACTCAGGGTCTAACAAAATATAACAATGACTGAAATGTGACCAAGGAGAGGCAATCCTGACAGCAAGGAGAACCACTGACATTTATTACAGGCGCTACAGAGAAGGTATTCAAACTCTGAAGCTTAGTGAGTTGGGCCAGTGGCTGGAAGTGAGTTCAGGGAGGCATTCATAACGTAACCTATTTTTACACCAGCAATAGGCATAAAACTCTCAAGTGAAGGCAGAAGCCTGTGTGTGTAATACAAGCCCCTGGGGTGGTATCAGGGCTACTCAGCATTATCACGAAGAAAGAAAAAGACTAGCATGGATTTTACTATTTGACAACAAATACGGAGCTAACAATGATGGTTTTGTTAGAACTGTAGTTCTATTCCAGCGAAGCGTCTTATGCCAGCATTTCCTCCCTTCTCCAGGATGGTGTTCTACTGCTATGACAACCAGTAACACTTTGCACACCACAGAGCACTATATCATGTATCACCATGGCAGGAAGGAAATGCCATACTGTACTTAAAAGCCACCTTCTCTCTCTCTCTCTCTCTTAAAGTCCGTTATCACTCCCTATGCATTATTCACCGCACCACATTATATATAACCTTTGGTTACAGTCAGGTTCGTGATACATGTAGCAAAAGCCAGGAAGCCTCGCAAATCCCTTCACACTTTAAATGATAACCAAACTGTACTATTCTGGTTTTTCTTCAACATAGTTATAAAGAACTTGCTTTTACCAACTTTCTCATTGGCTCAAGAACCTTTGTCAGACTTTTACAAATGTTTTTTTCATGAAGCAAGAACTCACTTAGCCACATTGTCGGGAAATACAGCACTCTCTTTAAGACAATTTTCCAATACATGAAGCACTGCCTCTGGGTGAAATATCTTTTTTTTTTTTCCATTTTAACTATTTTAACAAAATTTAAGAATTATATCGTATACTTCCCTGTCTACACAATATTTTCTTGAGGACTGAGTTGTCACCATGGAAACCCATCACTGGGCACTGCTATAACACATGATGCTCTCCAGGACTGATGTCACTTGTGGAGTGGCCGGCTGGGGGGCTGGGAGCTCTGGCAGCCAAAGATGAGGCTCCACAGGCCCACATTAGCATTTAGCATTACAGGCATACTTCATTTTATTGCTCTCCGCAGATGCTGCATTCTTCACAAATTGAAGGTTTGTGGCAACCCTGCATCAAGCAAGTCTATCAGCACCGTTTTTTTCCAAAAGCATTTGCTCACTTCATGTCCCCTTGTCACAGTCTGGTAACTCTTACAATATTTCAAACTTTGTCATTATTATTATATTTGTTATGGTGATCTGTGATCTTGGATGCTACTGCTACAACTCCCTGCAGGCTCAGATGATGGTTAGCATTTTTTAGCAATAAAGTATTTTTAAATTAAAATATGTACATTGGTTTCTTTAGACACAATGCTACTGCACACTTAACAGACTACAGTATAGTGTAAACATAAATTTCATATGCACCAGGAAACCAAATGTGACTCACTTTATAGCAATATTCACTTTACTGCGGTGGTCTGGAACCAAACCCATGATACTATATATATCTCAGATACGCCTGTATATGAAGATCGTGCACAATCCCACAGAGTTTCAAGGTCTCTGGACACTCATGGAAAGACATCTGCATATATTAAAATTTAGAAAATGTAAAATCCTTTCTGGTGACAACCAGAGGGTAGGGGATATAGATCTCGGTGAGTGGACAGAAGAATCCGTAATGTTTGCCTTTAATGTAAGGGATGGAGGACAAGTGAAACTTACCTCTTTAAGTTGCGGTCTCATTTACAGAGTGACTGTAAGAAGGGGCTCACCCAGCTGTCAGGCGCATATATATCCAACTGAGTGCTGGTTGATACCCACTGCTCATTAAGAAATCCCAGCAAGCTGAGAAGGCAGCTCCTCCCTCACCACTGCCCTGCCCCTGAAATTCAGTTAGGAAGGTGATGCTCAAAATTATTTGAGAAGACCTCAAAGAACAATTAACTGTTTTTAAGTGAAGTAAGCATCTTCCCTCCCTTCCTTCTTCTTCTTCTTTTTTTTTTTCATAAATTTATTTATTTATTGGCTGAGTTGGGTCTTTGTTGCTGTGCACGGGCTTTCTCTAGTTGCAGCAAGTGGGGGCTACTCTTCGTTGCGGTGGCTTCTCTTGTTGCGGAGCACGGGCTCTAGAGCGCACGCTCAGTAGTTGCGGCGCATGGGCTTAGTTGCTCTGTAGCATGTGTGATCTTCCCAGACCAGGGCTCGAACCCGTGTCCCCTGCATTGGCAGGTGGATTCTTAACTGCTGCGCCACCAGTGAAGCCCTTTTTCTTCTTCTTCTTCTTTTTTTTTTTTTAAAGATGTAGACAACTGCTTATTTTTTATAACTTGTTATCTGGGGGCAAAAAAAGTTCTGTCGACAATATCTGAACAACGGAATGTGGTCTTATTATTTCTGCAGGGTGAGAAACTATTTGGGCTCAAATTTTTAAAAATGTGCACAGGGAGCCAGATTTGGTTTGCTACTTTCAGTAATTTGAATGATCATCATGGTTCTGACCCAGGCCCACACTCTGAATTCAACCTTTTACCACTGTGCAGATTTCTGCATGAGGAGAGAATGCAGGACTGAGGTGGGAAGGGAAGCTGCGGCGTGTGGTCCTGACGGCCAGCCTCCCTCGGGAAGAGCTCTGGACCGGGGCAGGGTACAGACCATTGACGTTGGTGCCATGGCCAGACCCTCGCTGCCTCCTGGCCCACTACGAAGGCGGCCGTGAGGACGATGGGCAGGACCTCTCGGGGACATCCAAGCACCGGCAGCTGATGGCTCCCCAAGAGTTTGGGTGGGGCTTGTCTGCCCATCTTTGGAAACCTCTTTGGGGTAAAGGAAGTGCAGACAGCCTGAGGATGGCGCGGTGCTCCCGAGCAGCTTCCGGGAGCCTCAGATTGCTCAGACTTTCTCTCTCAAAGCTGCCAGAAGGGGGCTTCCTTGGTGACGCAGTGGTTGAGAGTCCGCCTGCCGATACAGGGGACGCGGATTCGTGCCCCGGTCCGGGAAGATCCCTCATGCCGCTGGGCCCGTGAGCCATGGCCGCTGAGCCTGCGCGTCCGGAGCCTGTGCTACGCAACGGGAGAAGCCACAACAGTGAGAGGCCCGCGTACCGCAAAAAAAAAAAAAAGCTGCCAGAAGTACATGGGAGGTCCCTCCAAGGAGCACCTGATGGGGATTTGTGGTAGTTCTTCCCCTGGACAGTCATGGATGGGAGGGGAGGCACTGCTGGTGAACAGAAGTTTCCAAAGATCCCTGATGTGCGGAAGGTTCTGGAAGGCAGAGGGGAGGGTGTCCTTCTTTTCCTTCTTGGACAATGTGAGTGAGCACTTTTTAACCCAAAGAAGATTTAGAATAAAGTACAAACATGGTTAAGAAAATGAGATCTGTCAAATTAATTATTTTTAAAAAGAAATCAATGTAGATCTAGTATTTTAAATATTTGCTACAACTAAGAGAACTGGCCCGTAAGAATAACGACCAGCCTTGAAACATCAACTTAAACTGTGGAATTAAATAACCAATTGAGACTTTGATTTTAAATCAAAATCTCACTGAAGTCACATACAGTAGAAGAAAACTTAAAAGCCCGTAGGGTGTAACATACTTATAAGCTTAATTAGATTTATAAGAATTGCTTAAGTGCTCTGGGCGGCTTGTTTGTTGAGTCAGGCAATTGAGTACTTATACATTTAATATGTTCGATTTCCTTTACAAATGTAGTTTAAAATGTTTAAAGGAGTTTAATTAACTAAGTTTGCAAATCAGACCGAGCATTAATAAAAGGTCCCCTTAAAAGTGATTGTTAAAAATTGCTAGAATAAATAAATTGAGATCTTCTGACCACCTCTTAAAAGCCTAATGAAAGGTAAGGTTTCAAATTTTGTAACTTTAATAAAAATTAATTTTAAAAAGGAAATATCAGAGGAATCTTTTTTGCTCAAAATGCTTTGAAACTCCACCCTGCCTAAAATTATTAGGCACCTAAATTATTATCTTACCTAATTACTGTCCACCTAAAAATTTATCCTTTCCGGTTTTTCAGTCTTCAATACGAATTTGTTGGTGTACCTACTGTGTGTCAGGTATTGTGTTAGGCACAACTGGGTATGTCCCGGCTCTTACAAGCATCTGGTAGGGGAGATTAAGATATGTAAACAAAGCAGAATATGGATACAAATTGTTAGAAAACAGGTGACAGGTGACAAGTGACTAGTGAAGGTATAAAATAATACTGGAATTCAGAGGAAGGTATTGATGAAGGCATCATAACGGAAGTAATATTTAAACTGAATTTAGTTTGGAATTTTCCCTGAGTCTGTCATTCACATATTGATGCTTCCACTGTCCTGTGAACTTTAAAAGTCTGTTAGAATTATGTGCAGAGTAAAGGTTAATAGGATGTGAGCAAAAGTCCACAGTGTTCTCTTAAAAGGGTTTATTTTGTGACTGTTGTGACATCTTTGCTCAGCATTTTTTCTGTTTTCTCTGTGACCTTGGTTTTCTATTCCCCACCTACCTTATAGGTGAGGTTGCCAGATAACTGACCTCTGGATAAGCATCCTACTACCAGAAATAGGGTTATGACTGACCAATTTTAGACGTAGAATGAGAGCTGTTTTATTTCTAAAATTAAGTCCAAAAGGCAAGGATGCCATTCTAGTGAGAAAATAGTAAACTCCCAAATGAGAGGGTGGAGGGAGAGAGGGGAATCTAATGATCTCTGACCATCGATCCACCAGGGAGACTTTGATTTACTTGCCAGAACAACATGACTATCAGGAAAATTTAAAATTATTCTTCATTAAGTGTTATGGGTTGAATTGTGTCCACTTCCCCCACCCTCACCCACCCAATTAATTAGCGTGTTGAAGTCCTACCCAGCATCTCAGAACATAATCTTATTTGGAAACAGGGTCATCACAGATAGAATTAGTTAAGATGAGGTCATACTAGAGTAGGTTGGGCCCTTAATACGATATGACTGGTGTCCTTATAAAAAAGGGAAACATGGACGCCGACACAACAGAAGCACAGGGGAAATGCCATGTGAAAAGGGGAGTGATGCCCCCGAAGTAAAGGAAGTACCAGAAGCTAGGAGGGAGGCCTGGAGCACATCCTTCCCCAGCGCCTTCAGAGGGAGCACGGCCGTGCTGACACCCTGATCTCAGACTTCCAGCCGCAGAACCGTGTGAGCATAAGCGGCTGCTCTTTAAGCCACCCGGTTTGTGGTACTTTTGCTACAGCAGCCCGAGGACACGAATACACTAAGAAAACAGAGCTAGAAGGAAGAGCAGCTCTGGGAATTTCCCATTAAGTTCTACCACAGACCAACTCACATTCAATTTTGAACTTTTTTATTAACGCTGAATTAGACTCGAAATAAACCAAGAATCATCTCAGTCAACATGCAGCTACCCCCTCAGCACCCAGGAACGAGGAGTCTGAAGTTATTTTGGGGCCTGGCTGTCTCTCATTTGTCCAAACCATGATCTTTTTGTCTCAAAAAATAGAGCAAGCATGGCCACGATGTTGACATAGGCCGTAATACATGTTTGCTGTGGGTCTTCTCCCACACAGCCTAGAATCAGCTCTTTTCTCTCACTTAATACTCCCTTCACGGCGCTGACTCCGTCTAGATAAAATAAGACTGATCAATTTTTCCCCATTCAGTCATGTCGGGTTTCTTCCCACGGATATGATGCGACTCCTCAGTGAACTAACGACGTGTTTGTAGGATGTCAACTGTGTCTTTTTTCAAAGATTCCAGAGCAGAGGTTCTTTTGAGTTTTCAGGAGGTGATTATGTCAGACAAAGACCAAGGAGACCCCCGGTGGGTCATGATCTTGTATAATCTCCTTCCCTTTGAGTACAGATGGAAGGTGTTACTTGCTTCTAGTGATAAAATACGGCAAAGTGATGGGTAGTCACTTCCTGGGTCACGTCACATCAGGTAGGACTGTGTCGCAGCAGACCCGAATAAGAGATTCTCTTGCTGGCCTTGAAGCAGCTGCCTGATTGTGAGAGTCTGGGAGGGGGCCACGTGGCAGAGATTATGTGGGTATCTACCCCTGCCTGAGAGCCAGCAAGAAAAGGGGACCTCCACCCTGCAACCACAAGGATCTGAATTCTGAATTCAGAATTCTTGAAGGAGGACTCAACTCCAGAAAGGACCACAGCCCTAAGACACTTGTTTGCTGCCTGGTGAGACCCTGGGCAGAGGACTTAGTTAAGTTGGGCCTGGATTCCTGACCCAGGGCAACTGTGAGATTACAAGTATGTGCTGTTTGAAGATGCTGATGTGGTGACCACGTCCTTTGAGGGTCTGATGAAAAAGAAGCCTTCTTTAATTAGAAAAGCTCAGGAAGGCACATGTTTTGAACACAATTTCAGGAATTTGTCTAGACCCCCTAAACCTCATCAATGAGCCCCAAGATGTTCTTGATCGCACGGTTATGAACCTATCTTTCTGTCTGATCAATACTATTTACTGCAAAACGCGGTAATGTCTGAGAAAATAACAAGGTCACAGTACGTAAGGATCACCTGTTAGTCTATTTCTACAGCTTAAAACGTGAATTTAAATAATCTGTGTCTCACTGTTAATCTGTAAGACAGAGCTATTCTTTTAATATCATCTTCAACTTGTTGGACAGATAGAAAAGCACAGATTTGAAGAGCGAAGGCAATTTCTTATTTTACCAGGAAAAAAATCTTCATTCCTGCCTCTTCTAGCTTAATAATAGGAACCAAAAAACCAACCAACCAGCCAACCAGCAGACAAAAAACCTCGCAAACAAACAAACTCAGAAGCATGGCTTGCGGGAAGAAGGAAGTGTTTTTAAGTGTTTAAAAAAAGGACACTTTTTAGGAAGACAGGCTCAGTTCATTTCCCCACAGAAGAGTACTTGGAGTAGAAAGAGTATTGGAAAGAAAACAAACAGAAATTTAAAAATCTGGGTTTAAGTCTTGTTCTACTTGCTTGCGTGCTCTGTGCCTGGGAAGAAGTTACTTTATTTCTCCGAGCCTGGGTTTTCTCCACCCTAACATGGGTTGTTTTGAGAACGAGGTGAAGTAACAGTCATAACGTGCCAGGCCTTCTCATAAGCAAGCAAAACAACCACCATGGGCCTAACGGAGGGAAATCCTTCAGCTGCCCTGAAGAGGGGAGGGCAGTCCCGACCTACGATGGATGTTCAATGTTAATGATCTCATCCTCCTGCACTGATGTCTATGAGAAAAGAGGTTAAGTGTGGTTGCCCCGGGGAAAGATAAGGGGGAACTTCCCCACGACAATACTCATCTCTTGAATCCAGAGCAAAAGCAAAAACAATTCACCTCTTCAGAAGACTTTGTCAGACAAAAGAAGTAAAGAAACAAATATAACCTCAAACCAACAGAAACCCTACAGCACCAGAGCATGTATTAAGTCCTTGTGACTTTCAGCTCTGGGAATAAATAGGCTGTATTCGCTACTGACCCCTCACTAGCAGGAAATAAACTTGCAATGGCTTATCCTCAGTAGGCATGAGGTCTCCCTGGCCCACCTCTGCCAATGATGGGATGGAGGACCGTGGGCAGGGCTGGGAACAGGCAGGGGATGCAAAGGGTTGTCCCTCCGTGTGACACTCTCTGAGGTCAATGAGAGATGAAAGGAGGGACGGGTGACATTCAAAAGAGTGAACAACGGCTATACCACAGACACCAACTAAACAGACAGACATCAAGGGGAACTGAACTGGCCCTCCTGGTGCAGACAGGAGGGATCAGCTCAGGAAGGCCAAGGGCAATGGCTTTGCGGCCTGGAGTCTAACCAAAGTAGCTATTGGCTTGATCAGCCTCTCATACCTAGAAGTTCTGCAGGGAAAGAGAGAGTACGACACCACGATCAATGGTCTTTGGACAAAGGTAAGGCCGCTGATGCCATGAAATCACTAGGTGATCTGGGTCTGCTCAAATAGAATGCTTTTCCAGTATGGTACCTCTGCTGCCCTAGGTAACCAAGGAGGAAGGTATATCACACCACATGGTTTGCTCATATGTCTGTGTACCCCTAATCTCCCCTAAGAAACTGTGAACCTCTCCAGGGCAGGGATAATGCCCCTTGCATTTCTATATCCCAGGCATCCAACACAGTGCCAGGCACAGAGCACTCAGAAATGTCTGCTGAATGGATAACCCCTTACCCCGTTCCGTTTCTTTCTCCACTGGCTTCTCACCCACGAACTTCCTCTGTGAAACTGATTTCCAGTGCCAGCATTACTAGCTGCGTGACCTTGGGCAAGTCACTTCACCTCTCTGTGGGTCATTTCCCCCCACCATGGGGTTGAAAATAGTATCTACTTCATAGAGTATTTGGGATTAAATATATTACATACATGCCTGGCACAAAATAAGCACTATTGGAGTGTTACTTACTGTTGTTATTTTGATGACCGCTTCTTTTTAATTTATTAGATGTTTTTGTTTCTCATCTGTTTCCCTCACGAGGCTCCACGAGGCAGGGATTTGTGTCTGTTTTCTTCACTGATGAATCCCAAACACCAAGAACTGTTCCAGGCCCCCAATAAATATTTATCAAATGAATAGATGAACTTAAGTTCTTAGATCGTAACGGCCACATCTTCCCCTATGTTAAATTGTATAAACATCCTTACAGTGTTCTGCCTTGTCTCTCAATGTAGATGAAAGTTCTCTACTTTTTGTTGAAAATAATAGCTTCCATTTATAAAGTACTTTCACATCTATTTTCTCATTTGAGCCTCCCAACAACCCTGTAATAAATTCCCATGGTGTCTACTGGAGTAGGACATGCCCAGCATCTCTGCAGAAGTATCAGGACTGGAGGTTGATGGTAATGACGGTAACGTCCCACCTCATCTCACCTGTGAAAGGCCATTTATTACTTGATGAGGAGGAGCAAGGCTGCCTCATATTTTTGCACTGATTTACTTTGGGGTGATTTTACTGTTGTTGTTATTCTACTGAACAAAAAAGACTACTTGTTTTTATCTGCCATCTTCCCAACGGCTATTTTACAATACATATATTTTCTTTCCAGTTAAAAAACTAGTACATGTTCATTGTAGAAAATTTGATTTAAAGAAAGAAGGGTTGGGAATTCCCTGGTGGTTCAGTGGTTAGGACTCTGCGCTTTCACTGCAGGGGGCGTGGGTTCGATCCCTGGTCGGGGAACTAAGATCCTGCATACTGTGTGGCACAGCCAAAAAAAAAAAGAAAGAAGGGTATGAAGAAGAAAACTGAAACTACCCACAACCCAATTTGATGTTAGTACTTGCTTCTTAGGAAGTATCTGAAGCAAAATATTACTGTTTTGTAGAAAGATGTTAGCGTGGCTTCTTGGCCACAGTGAATTCTGGGAGTCAAGAGCAGTCAGGCCTGGGGAGGGGGTGGCAGGGAGGTGGCAGGAGCTCAGAAGCCTGAGAGGGAGGGTGGCTGAGGATGAAAAGGAGTAGAGTGGGTCCAGGTCCAAGTGGTGGGGAAGGGCAAAGGTGGGGGTCGGATCTGATCTGCTGGCAGCGTGGAAGGTGTGTCCTTCACGGTTCACGGTTCCGACGACTAGAGTCTTGTTAGAGCAGGATGTGAGCACCACTCCCTGAGGACCAAGAGCTTTTGAGAAGGTCCCAGCCAGACAGTCAGGGTGCTGGGGCCCTGGAAGGGGCAGACACAGAACCCTCACATCTGGAGTCAGACGTACGTGAAGTAATAGCATGGCTGCCCCATGTGGTACTGTTTTCTGATCCGTGTCGCCTACGTAGGGGTGCCTCTGAGCTGGGGCATGGGACAGATGTGCTTGTTCTACAATCTTCCCAGGCTGGGTAGGTGGGAGTAGGGGGACAGTGGTGTAATTGATTTCTAGGTCTGCTCAAATCAATTGGCTGGGGGTCGCGAATTATTGGCTACTAAATTTATATTTGAAATAACTGGGAGGAGGCCAAGATAGAAACAGGTGATAGCAGTCACTTCAGAGATAGGTGAGCTCAGTGTTGCAGGAAAGTGTGAACCGAAGTCTCAAGAATCCTACCTGCCCTTAGGTTGTAACATCTCCTAATTGTATCTGGGCCAGGTCTGGAAAAAGTCACAGGGGTCACTCACGGCAGCCACAAAAAGTCCCTACCGTATTGTATGTTTCCATATCTAGGCTGGCTTCTAGTTTCTGACCCGCTAGAGACATGGGCTGAGACCAGAAGGTTCGTATAAGCCAGAATCTGAAAGTCAGTTCTTTTAAACTGCTCATCTGTAGGATATGTCTGAAACTCATTTTATATTTTTCATACACAAACTGTTCACATACACATAGTTCATCCTGTATATAGTATTACTGACAACCAATAGATCCCATGTGCTTTAATCAATAACATTACTGCCTCCGCTATTACAGGAAACTATGAACTGTTGTGATCTTCTATCCTTGTTTCAATCTTTATAAACCAGGGCAAGAAAAAACAGGACCCCAAATTATATAACCGGGAAGGATTATATAACAAAGGTCCTGATGCAACTTTAACTGTATCCGTGCCAACCAGGGCTGAAAGACCACATCTTTTCAGAAGTAACGTGAGCTGCCGAGAGTTGTGCAAACCACCTTTCAATATTGGTTTAACAAATCCCACTTGCTCACTATCAACAAAAGCCTCTGCTCTTCTAACCTTGTTTTTCCACAGCACTGGATGAAGCAACCCTATTTCAGGGTGACAGTTTGTTAAAGTGACAGCGCACCAGCACTTAGAATGCGTACACGAAGATGGAAGATGAGAGTGTCAATTTCTCTGAGAGGTTGGTCTCCAGCTCCCGGCAATGATTATGTCATAAGGGCTGCTAAAGCCACTTCTGGATTTCAAAATGGCAGGACGCTGATCACTGGTGACGGGAAGCATTTGCACGGGGAGACTTTTGAAAGCCACACGGCATTTCTTTGTTGGAGGAACCCAAGAAACAATCAAAGTAACAACAAAAAATAACAATAATAAACTCCCCTTCCTTTCAAAGTGTGCTGTCAAGCAAAATGATTCCTCCCCGTGTCTCCTTTACGTCTTCCTGATAGAAATTACATTCCAGGGCACCCAACACAAAGGACACTCATGCAAGCAATGTGCCTTGTAAGTGACGTTCCTCGGAACCTTTAGGAGAGAGATTGATTTAAAGCTACCACGAAGGCGTGTGTGCATTGCTACTGCCATAATGAATCTACCTGGCATCCTGCACTCGAGATTTAAACCAAGCCTGGAAAGATGAGATCCATAGAAACAACATTAGTGGCTCTACTCCACCCTGCAGAGGGACAGGAAACTCAGAATGACGCTGAAAGTGCAACTTGTGGTGTTTGAGGTCATATAACAGTTGCTGATTTTATAAATTCTACCCTCTGCAACACGTGGGTCGGACGGTCAGTGAATGAACCTGTGAGCTGGAATTTCCCATCCACTTGAGGCTGGGGTGGATTTTATTTTTCAATGACACAGAGTAAAACTAAATACCCTTGGGTCTTTTATTTTAAAGATGCATAAACTTATTCTTTCAAATCCCTTTCCTGAAGGTCAACATGTTCCCCTTTTTTGCTTTTTCTTTTTTAAAGTGCCTCTTCTTTCTTCCCCCCACCAGCCTCTAAAGGCGTAAGTTAAAATTCTGTGACCCCCAAAAACCTTTCCGAAATCAGAACCACAGACTTTAGAGTCCCTGTAGAAATCTTGGAAGTCTGGATATGAGATTTAAGATCTGAATTCAAGTCCTTACTCTGTTACTAGCAGAGTGGCTCTTGGATGGGTCACGTGATACTTCTTTCCAGGGAGAGGCAGGAGGAAGAGTTGGTGTAAATGAACTCTGAAGTCTTTTGCTCTAGAACCCTTTAATTCCCATCTACTCCAATTTTCTAATGGGAACCACGTCACAGTGCCTGCTCACTCCACCCTCTGTCACCAGCTCACTGTCCTCCACGGAGATCCCAGAGACCTCAGCCTAAAGACCAGAAAGCCGAGGAGCCCCTCTGATGATCAAATTCCCCCTGAAAAGACCACCTATTAGCCACCGATGTGACCTCAACAGGCACAACTGAACCTCCCTGACAGACTGTAGAATCCAAGTCGAATTCCACGAGTAGAGGACCGGGTATAAACTAGGTATGTTAGTTCCTAGGGCTGCCATAACAAAGAGCCACAAACTGGGTAGCTTAAAACAACGAGGTCCAAAATCAAGGTGCTGGCAGGGCCATGTTCTCTCTGAAACTCGTAGGAGAGAACGCTTCCTTGCCTCTTCCAGTGCTGGTCACCCATCCTGGCACCCCTTGTCTTGCAGCTCCAATCTCTGCTTCCATCATCTCGTGGAGTTCTTCCCGTGTGTGTCTGTGTCTAAATTTCCCTCTTCTAATAAGGACGCCAATCACAGTGGATCAGGGCCCACCCTAGTGACCTCATCTTGATTACAAGACATAAACAGATTCCATCTGCAAAGACCCTATTTCCAAATAAGGTCACATTCCCAGGTACCGAAGGGTGGGTTAGGACTTCCAACATATCTTGGGGTGGGTGGAGGGTGCAATTCAACCCCTAACGCTAGGTAGGTAAGCACACTTTGAAGTCTTAACTCAAGTGCACAAATGAATGAGGGGATGACAAAAGCCCACTTTAGGTAAAGTGGAAGGAAAAACATAAGTGGAAAGACATTACGGTTCTAACGGTCATATGGGGAAAAGATGTTTATTTTCAATGGTTGGGCAGGTGAGCGCTGGAGAGGAAAGTGCTGTTCTCTCTTCAGTCCAGCCCTACGTGCTCTGTGCTATGTTCCCTGGACGTGCCTATGCTTTCACCTCCTGGCCCACCCATTGCCAGCAGTGCCACCCTACCCCCAGCTGCTGAAATCCTCCTAACTCTGGAAGCACCAGCTCAAATTTCACCAGCAGAAAGCCAGGTTACCTGCCTCTGACCTTTGAAGGCATTTTGTCTGCTCCTTGGTGACCCCTGAACTACGGTCATTTGCACCCTCTCTGCCTACCACTCCTTGAGAGCAGGGATCATTTCTTACTCAATCACTGCACTCACAGGAGGTGCGTGCAAATATACGCTAAAGTAAACCAGCAGGAAGATAAGAGGAGAGTGGAAAATATCTGCTGTTTTGAAAACTTCACCATGGAGAGGGACCTTTGAAACCAGGGGCTGTTAGAACTCCGTGGCTTATTGATTCCCCCACTGAATCTCTGTGACCTCTGCTACCGTGCCATATTTCTTGGAAATCATAAGAAAGGCAGAAAAATAAGCCAACCAATGAAAGCAAAGAATGGGCGCTCTTTTGATGCAGAAGAGATTCTCGCTGACCCTCTGAGAACTCATCTCCTTGACCAGTCATCATCTGTCTACAACAGAAGAAAAGTCCCCCTTGGCCTAAGTTTCAGGCCCCCCAACACACAATTATTTGGCAAATAACTGTTGATAGGCAACTGAGAGCATGCGGCAGTGCCTACAGCACCTTTTTGTAAATATCTGGTATTACCAACAGCTTGAAGAAAATGCAATTTTATTTTGTATAAATATTTATTTATTTGGTTGCAACAGGTCTTAATTGCGGCACACGAACTCTTAGTTGCGGCATGCACGTGGGATCTAGTTCCCTGACCGGGGATCAAACCCAGGCCCCCTGCATTGGGAGCGTGGAGTCTTAATCACTGCACCACCAGGGAAGTCCCGGAAATGCAATTTAAGTGAATGCTGTCGGCACGACAGTGGATTGAAGTTCATCAAAAGGCTTCTATCGGTGCGTGCCAATCTGCTGGGGTAAAAGCCTGTATAGTGTCCCTGACGCTTTGATGACCCTAACAGGTCTTTCTTCTGCTGGGAAGTACAGGAGTGATACTGAAGATCTGATATGTTTACACCTTTTTGCTCAGCCTAAATCTCTTTGTTCAGCTTCTTTAGAATCAAGCAAGTCAAACCAGTAACTTGGTCGAACATTTTTATTCATCAAGACCTGAATTCAGGATTTTCTTTTCTTCCGGTAGTAAATTATACAGCTGCTTAAAAGTATACCTAAAAATTGACCATCTGAAGGGACTTCTGCTTCCAGGAAATGGAATAGACATACTTTTCCCTATTCTTCCCACCAAACACAACAAAAAATGATGGACATTAAATATAAGACAAACATAAGAAGACTCTGAAAGGTAGAGAGAAGAGAGCAGACCAACTAAGGACCGTATAAAAAAGGCAAGGTACAGACTAAATTAACAAAATATTAATAAATATAATTCAGGAATATTTAAATAGAATTATATACTGTGACTAAGTGGGGTTTATTCCAGGGATGGAAGACTGGTTCAGTATTCAAAAATCAATCAAAGTAATCTACCATGTCAACAGGCTATAGAAGAAAAATCATATGATCATATCAACTGATGTAGAAAAGGCATATGAAAAATACATCTAATCATGATAAAAATGCCCAGCACACTAGGAATAGAAGGGGTCTTACCCAACTTGTCAAGGAGCATCTGTTAAAAAACCTACAGCTAACATTATGCTTAATAAGGGAAGACTGAATGCTTTCCTCCCTATGATTGAGAACAAGGTGAAGATGTCTGCTCTCACCACTCTTATTTAACATAGTGTTCGAAGTTCTAACCAGTGAAATAAGGCAAGAAAGTGAAATAAAGGCATCGAAAGGGAAGAGATAAAACTGTCTTTATTTGCAGACTGTCTACATAGAACTTCCTACGGAATATACAAAAAACCTCCTAGAACTAAAATGTACATTCAGCAAGGTCTCAGAATATAAGATAAGCATACAAAATCAACTATAGTCCTAGATGCTAGCAATAAATGAATGGATACCAAAAATTTAAAAATAATATCATTTACAATTGTTCAAGAAAAATGAAATATTTGGGTGTAAATATAACATGTATAGGACTTATATGTTGAAAACTACAAAAATGCTCATAAAAGAAATCAAAGAAGATCTAAACAAACAGAGAGGTATACCATGTTCATGGATTAGAAGACTCAACATAGTAAAGATGTCATTTGTCCTCAAACTGATACACAGGCTTAATGCAATTCCTATCAAAACCCCAGCAAGATTCTTTTGTAGATACAGATGAGATTATATATATTATACTATAGTTTTGCAAGATGTTACCATTGGGAGAAACAGAATTTCTCTGAATTACAATTGTTTTACAGCTCCATATGAATCTACAATTATCTCACAAGGTTTGTTAAAAATAAAAACTGTTCTTTGCTGCATCTACTATGAGAATGAAGACCATTCTCAGCAATCAGACTGCAGATATTCCAGAAAATTCTGACATCACACAATTACTGTGTGAAGGGCCACACAATTACTGTGAAGGGAACCAGAAAAGCCTTTTGGAGGGGCTTCAATCATATCAATGTAGAACTCAGTTTCCTTGGAAAGAAAAGAAAGAGGCTCCAGGTTGACAAATGGCGGGGATACAGAAAGAAACTGGCCACTTTTCGACTATCTGTATCACGAACAGAACATGATCAAGGGTGTTATGTTGGGTTTCCATTACAAAATGAGGTCTCTATATGCTCATCTCCCCATCAATGTTGTTATTCAGAACAGGTTTCTTGTTGAAATCTGAAATTTCTTGGGCAAAAAATAGATGCTCCGGGTTCACGTGAGGCCAGACATCGCTTGTTCAGTACCTCAAGCCCAGAAAGGTGAGTTAATTCTCAAAGAAAATGACATTGAAACTGCATCAAATTCAGCTGCTTTGATTCAGCAAGCCACAACAGTTGAAAACAAGAATATTAGAAAAATTTTAGATGGTATCTACATCTCTGCAGAAGGACCAGTTCGGCAGGTGATGAATAAGATTTAAGTTATCCAGCTACAGAAACAACAAGATGCCAGATGATTCCTAAGACCTCTCTGTGATATTTTAAAGAGTCACTAAAAGCCCTGTATTGATTTGGGGGAAGACAGACAAAACCAAAACACCCCAAAGGAACAAACTGTGACCACCCCTCCCCTTAATGTCTTCTTCTCATACTGAGAACTAGTGAAGTGCAAAAAACGACTAATAGAGTAGGATACCTTGATCACTCTATTCCTTTATCCCATTTATAATTCTTTGTAGCACTCACAACTGTACAACATTATATTATATTATATCACATTTGGTTATCTGTCCATCTGTCTGTCCTATTTGTCTGTCTTGCTTCCCCCAGTGAAATGGAAGCTCTGTGTGGGCAGGACCTCTGTATTGTTCACACTCTACCACATTCTATAAGTACTAAAAAAAAGTTGCTGAATGACTATGGGGAACTCAAGTCATATGCCTTTTTTTTTTTTTTTTTTTTGCGATACGCGGGCCTCTCACTGTTGTGGTCTCTAGCGCAGGCTCAGCGGCCATGGCTCACGGGCCCAGCCGCTGCGCGGCATGTAGGATCTTCCCGGACCAGGGCACGAACCCGTGTCCCCTGCATTGGCAGACGGACTCTCAACCACTGCACCACCAGGGAAGCCCCATATGCCTTTTTTAGATAGAGCATTTCCAACTGCCTAACTTCCCCCAGATCCCTTCTCCTGTAAGCACCTGCTCTTCAGCATTACCCACCAGCAGGACCATCTCTTAAATCAGTTTCACTGAACCTTTAGTCTTCCGCTCCACTCTAGACCCTTCCCAAGTCCCCACCTTCTGTACTCATAGCACCAGAACAGCCCAGTCTTGGGAATCATTTCCAGGGGTCAGTTTCAATCTAGGGTGCTGGAACTTCCTGTGAGGCATGTGGCTTTAGGCAGTATCAACGGTCACTCTGTTTACCTGGTCCATACAGCAAGAACATGCCCCCTAATCCCAGACCTGTTTCTTGATTGGATCGATTGGATGTACCTCTAATTTAATTTGCACCCAGATCCTGGGGATGTCTGGAACTAATCTGATGATCTTTAAACTATTATGTTTTCCATGTATGTCTCAGCTGCCAATATCATATCGGGGGACTTTAATGTGAAATAATAACTTTAATCGCCAGTGGCTTCTAACTTCTTACCATGTTCCTCATTATTACCGTGCTGGGAACAGACAAGTGTTTGGCAGCCTAGGGGACACACAGCCATGGCCGCCAGCCAGACAGTGGCTTTAGGGGTCAGCTGGGCAGTCCTGTTACACAGAGAACTACAGAATATTTTATTTTGTCTGTTCTATTCAGAGAATATATCCCAAGCACCTAGTGTGCAGTGGGTGCTCAATAAGTGGCTGTGGAGTGAATGAATACACCAAAATCTTGGGAATCTCTAAGTTAGAGTACAGCGGCATTTCTTTTCTTTTTTTTTTTTAAGAGACGGGGTCTCGCTATGTTGCCCAGGCTGGAGTGCAGTGGCTATTCACAGGCGCGATCCCACTACTGATCAGCACGGGAGTTTTGACCTGCTCCGTTTCCGACCTGGGCCGGTTCACCCCTCCTTAGGCAACCTGGTGGTCCCCCGCTCCCGGGAGGTCACCATATTGATGCCGAACTTAGTGCGGACACCCGATCGGCATAGCGCACTACAGCCCAGAACTCCTGGGCTCAAGCGATCCTCCTGCCTCAGCCTCCCGAGTAGCTGGGACTACAGGCGCGCGCCACCGCGCCCGGCTACAGCGGCATTTCTTAGCTTAAAACCTGATAATGAACATCAATAACATGGCATTTACTGAACTACATCTAGAATGTGAGTGAAATGTATCAATTTCTAAACGGTTTGGGGGGAGGGAATTATAAATTAAAATTCTTGCTATTGGAAGAGTTCTAGCTTACTACCCTTGCTGCCATGGAAATGACAAATAGACAACATAATTACAGACTGCCAGTAATTAACATACACCCAGCTAGAGCAAACATGAAAATTTAAAATGAACAATTATATACTAAAAAAGAGACTGCGAATGATCCACTGGGGGAAAAGGCAGAAATCTATGAATGAGATGGTGTTAAACAGTCAGATGTGGGCTTCCCTGGTGGTGCAGTGGTTGAGAGTCTGCCTGCCAATGCAGGGGACACGGGTTCAAGCCCTGGTCTGGGGGGATCCCACATGCCACGGAGCAACTGGGCCCGTGAGCCACAGCTACTGAGCCTGCGTGTCTGGAGCCTGTGCTCCGCAGCAAGAGAGGCCACGGCAGTGAGAGGCCCGCACACTGCGATGAAGAGTGACCCCCACTCGCCGCAACTGGAGAAGGCCCTCGCACAGAAACGAAGACCCAACACAGCCAAATAAATAAATTAATTAATTAATAAAAAAAAAAGAACAGTTAAAAAAAAATAAGAAATAGTCATAAAAAAAAGAAAAACAGTCAGATGTAATTCATTCTACTTTCCTCCTCCCTAAGAGCTTTTCCAGCCAGGTGCAGTGACTTTTTCCTGTCAAAACAGTGGAACCAGAGCGCTGAACTGGTATCTCCAAGCAGGCAATTTTCCTAGTTGTAAATAACCAGCAGCTCTGTGGGAATCAATTAGGAGGCTCCCATTTCTTCTCGATGAGTCTTATTTCACTCTATCCATCTTCCTTCGTTAATTTCTTAAGTTGGGTTTAAGGGATGCAGAGAGAAAGATTATTTGTTTTGATCTCTCAGACTTCTTGGGGGAGGCAAGGGGAGGAGCAGAGTTTTCAGATCTTTCTCACTAAGAATTCAAGTAGAATACTTTCAAATCACTCTCCCTTTTCAAGGCCCGAAAACTGGATGGGCATTGAAACTACACGGGCATTATGTACTATGTCTAGCAACAGAGGCTTAAAGCCTGTAAGAAAATGATGGTCACAAGACAAATGAAATCAATGTAGGTGCAAATAAACTTTTATTGCAAAGACGCAGATGGTCTGCAAAAGTCACAATCTCATATAACATGGTCATCTCGTGAATCAATTGTTTAGTCTTAGCCCATGGCCCTACTGTCACTCGTTGGGTTTATGGTGATGGCAATAATAGTCCTGATCAGAACAATGACACTAATACAAGAAGCTGTCAATTACTGAAAACCTGTCATGTGCTTGATACTTTATTATGTTCTTTCTATTGCTCAGAACAGCCTGGCAACATCAGTATTATTATTCCCATATTACAGACGAGGAAACTGTGGTCCAGAGAGGTTTGCATGGCTTGCAAATTCTGGAGCCAAGAAGATTTAAACCCAGATCAATGTCTAGAGAACTAGTTGATCCCAAAGATAATCTCGTCCCACAATGCCATGTTCTCTCTTTTGTTCAACCGGCAAAAACTGGTCAAGGCCCACTATTGGGCAGGTATTCCCCCTACTAAGTCTGAGGCTTGTTGAGGAACTCGGCATGACCTCACCTCAACAACAATGGGGAGGAAGAAAGGGACCAGGTAAACGAAGTCGGCCTCCGCAGCTGACGCGGGGCCTTTTCCCAGGTACCCGGGCTTCTCAGTAAACATCCATCAGATCTCTCCCCCGGCTAAAATATTCCTAATTGTAGAAATGACTGGCACTTGGATCATTACCTCTTTGGAAAATGAGGTGCAGTAGGAGAAGAAAAATTCAATGGGGGAAAAAAAAAGAGCAGCGGGCACAAGGAGGGAACATACAGAAAAAAATATACATGGCCTTCAACCTCGCTCAATTAAGGAAATGAACCAACAAAACGCCACTTTGCAACCCTATCTGTAGAATGTCAAAGACCAGAGGATACTTTAATCCAGCCACACAGTGAAAAACTCCGGAGTCCCAAAAAAGGATAGCTCTATATGCATTGATACAGAAAGATCTTTATGGTCAGAATAATGCATATGGTATGTCCCCGTCTGCATAAATGTGCACACTTACTCAGGTGTGTAAAGGCATCGGCTATCAAACGGCACGTAAGAAACTGATCGTGCCGGTTACCTCTGGGGAGGGGGACTAGAGCTGTATTTCTTTCACAGGAGGATGACAGTTTTCACTATATATCTTTTTGTACTTTATGATTTTTTTTTTTTTACAACATATTAAAAAGAAAGGGAGAAACAAAGCGGAGTGGTGAAGAGCAGGCAGTGACTTGCCTGGGGTCTCACAGATGGTCAGTGGCTGGGCCTGGCCCCCAGAACCCTGACTGTCAGCCCAGTGCTCTTTCCATGGCAGCAGCATCTATATAGACAGTTTGATTCTCTACACCTCACTCAATACTCACCACCCACAATGATCACTCTTGGAGAAACTGCTCCAACCTCCCTGGCTCCATGATCTTGTTAGTTAGCACTGATAGATAAGCCACAGTTTTCCAATTAGCGCCGTCCCCCATATTACAGACAATGCAATCCTTTGAGCGATGAGTAGGGGATGACACTGGCTGGACCAGTCAGAACTCTATCCCTGTGACACGCTCTACTCAAAGTGATGCCCTATGGCTTGAAGTCCAACTAAAACATTTACATGGATTTTAGGTTTCTATATAGAAAGTTCATGCTGAGGTTAAGTCCTCACGATGTGCACAAATATTACTCAATATGGATTATTCCCAGCAAATTTTCCACTTCAGGCCAACGTGTAACCAGCCACTTCCCTATTAACCACCTACTGTCCTCCCTACATACCCATGAGGCATCGGCTGTCAGCTTGTAGAGATAAAGCCCAAACCTAGTACCATGGTTGGCTCTGCATTTTGGAGTCAGCCAGAACAAGTGACATGACAACAGGTGACACATTGTCCTTCCAGCCTCAGTTTCCCCATCTATAAAGTGGAGACATCAGTGGTTCTGTGGAAACAGTAACTGGAGCTACTCATACTGTTGATTCCTTTCGCCCAGCTAAGCAATAGGCAGTTGACTAGAAATTGCTTTTGGGGGTTCCCCTCAGAAACCCAAGCTCTGGAATATGCATTCAGATTCCTGCAGAAGTGTGTGGGGCATCCCTGAAGGCTGCATGAGGAGTCAGGGTCGCCGTCCTTCTCACAAAAATATACAAACACAGCCCTACTGCAGGTGTCAGGTCCATTCACACCGAGCCTCTTTCTCTGGAGCTGCGCCTTCCCTCGCCAACGGGGAGAGCCCCTGGTTGCCGTGATTCACGTCATGAGACGGCGCTCCTGGACCAGCTGACTGGACTGGGGTGGGGGGGTGTCACATGACTACAGTTGTTCCAGTCAGAATTCCCATTGCTCCTGGGAATTGGGAACTGAGACCAAAAGATGGCTGGTCCACCTGGGCTGCTCTCGTCTACAGAGGATATTTAGCTTGAAAGCTACCGATGACCACTGACCAATTCACACACAACGTTAGAGAAAACACAGAGGACACGCAGAAAGAAGCAGCGAGGAGGTGAGCGCTGCCTGCGGTTCTTGGCAGCCGTCTGGTTCCCGGTCCTGGTGCCTCCCAGCTACAAGCCTGGCCTTGGGGTCCTGAGACCCTTGGTACTGCCTCCAATAGGTCTCTATCTATATATATTTCTTCTTGAGCTAGCTGCTTTCTGTTACTTGCAACCAAAAGAGGCCTAAGGCATTCCTAATTCCATCTTTGCAGACCCCAATCAGCATTTCAGAATAGCCAGCAGGTGGCGCTTTCCATTCTGAGACAAAGAATTCTTACTCTAGAAGTGCTGAATTTGTGCTGTTACCTTTATTTTGCCTGATTACATTACTCAAACAGAAAGAGCTATGAAGAATAATAACAATAAAGATACCATTAAAGTAAAATATTTGACACTCATAAGATTAAAAGCTGAATACAATAATCTTCTCATAATCGTTGCAGGATATGCAGCACTTAATCAACAATTACACTGGGAAAATGCCCGAGACTTGATGCTTAAGTAGCAGGGAAAAGCAAAGGAGAAAGTCAGGAAATCACCATAAAAAGAGAAGGGAGTATTATCCAATCTAAATACTGCATGTATTAGTATAAGAGTTCTATCTTTTCCTATCAATGCTATACAAAAAAATAATAATAAAAAACAATCCAAGAATACACACCCTCAACCGAAACACTCTAGTGAAAGAGCTATTTTTAAAAACCACGCACAGTATTCACATAGTGATGGCACAGTCCATTAATCAGGGTGCTTGCGTGTGTGTGTTTTTTAATAGCTTTATTGAGGTATGATTTACACTTTCTCTATACAAGAGTTTCTTCAACCAGTCTTGCCCCCTGATGGGAGAGAGAAATGAAATGGTCCAAGCTGGAAACCAGAACCTGGTGGGGCAAGAAGCTGGGGTGAGGCCAATTCCGAAACAGGAGGAGACAAACCCTCCCTCCTAGGAGGTTTGGGGTTCACATCCCCGAAGAGTCATACAAGTGATTGTGAGGAAGTATGTATGTATTTTCACAGACAGAACATCGTTTTTAAAAGGCAAAGTACAGATGCCATGTCAAAATATCTCACGACCAAGAGGAAACCTCTGAGCCACCTTGGGAAATGAGTAGCCATTTAAGACACCCACAATCTCTTTGGGCTAAGTCAGATTTCTACAACATGGGTTTTATTTTTAACGTTCTTTTTAAAGAGCTGATTCTTCATTCAGGATGCATATAATGAAAGCAGCGCAAATACCCGCACTGTACCTTAAACAGCCTCTGTTGAGGAGGGCTGGGAGTCTCACAACATATTTTAACCCAGATATAGCTTTGACAACCCCTGTATGTTCTTTCATAACCTCTAAGCATCAGCTCTGCTGTGTTATTTTATATGAATACATCCTTGATGGCCGCAGCGAGAGACAATGAGGCCATATTATGACTCCATGAACACATAATAATGCTGCCCTTTTCTTCTCTGAGAGGGTTTATTTTCCTTCTTCTACAGGTAAATGCAGTAAACCTGACATCATGGAATGCAACTGAAGTAGTAAGTGATCAATGTCAACCACAATAACAGTGCTTCAAAAAATTACCTCAACGATCCTACTTTTGCCATTTTCCATGACCTACGGAGGTGAGGGAGCGGCGCGAATGGGCTCCTGCAACTCTGAGGGAGGATCTAAACACAGCCGTGTCTGCCTTGCATCCGCCAATGGACCCATGTGAGCGCTCTCCCTGACACGCCTCAGTTCACATAAGAGCTCCCCTAGGTCCATCTCGCAGGAGAATGAAAACAGTAAAAAGCTATATGCAGCCCTGGCTACACAAGAAAATCTCTCTGCACTGATGCTATAACGGAGATGCTCAGAGAAAAAAGTTACAACAAACCAACCTGCAAAACCCAACTCATTGTCAACGAGTAGAGACATGCAGTTTATCTTCGCACCAAGTATCTAGAAATCCTATTTGTACAGAATTGAGGCAAAATCACCCTGAGAAACCAAGCAAAATGAAATCAAGTTTCAGCAAAAGCCGAAGTATTTTCTTAGGCAGAAACGTATCGTATTGGTACTCGTCTTTCCTGACCTTAAATCTGACCTTATAATACAAAGGCAACCCAAGGCAAGGTCCCCAAATAATCCAGGAGTCTTGAAATATTTTCCTTTGTCTACCCCATACCTACAAATGCCATCTACAAGTCCTTCTACGAGTCCTACCTTCAGGAAGCAAAGACACACAGGAATCTGCCTATGGCCAAATATGTTCAGAGCTCACCTACCAGTTTCATGAAAATCTCATCAAGTGTGAAGGGTATGAAAAGGCAAATTTACTAGACTTGTTTTAGGTTTGTTGTCTGATTTCCCATTAGGCTCTGGGCATATGCTAATATGTAAGCTGACATATACATACACAAAAAGAAATCTGCCCTTCAGGATATGATGTGTGTAAGCATTTCACTTCAAAGGAGACCATAGAGAAAAACACTTACCTTGTCTTCTTATAGCTACAAGAGTGAAGACGCCCCAGACTTAACTTTCTCCTTAAGATTACAGAAAAGGGAAACACACAAGAAGTTCAGATCAGGGCATGTGAAAACCCCGTTATCCTTCATACACATACAAAAATGTGTCAGAACAGCTTCCGGAGAGGGCTTTTGGCATGGATGATCAAATGTTAAAAACCAGAGGGGCCCTTCCGAATCATCTAAGTCCAACTTCCTGACTTCAGGTAGGAAGTCAGGAAGCGCTGAAGCACGTGCTTCCTAAATGAGCACATGTGTGCTCATTTCCTTTAACTCATATTAACGGAGCACCTAACGGAGCACCTACCATATGCCAAGTACTGTTCTAAATGCTGGGAATACAGCAATGAACAAAGAAGAAAGTCCCGGCCTTAAGGAGCTGATATTCTAGGGGTGTGAGGAGGAGATGGAAAATAATCAAGACTTAAATTGTCAGGTGGATGGAAGTGCTATGGGATACACAGTAGGGGTTGCTGAATGAATTTCACAGATGGGCAAACTGAAGCTTCAAAAGTTGCAAAGCTAGTCTGAATTCAAAGCAGCAGCAGAACTGGATAACCTAAGTTCTGGGCTTTTTATGTTTTTATGCAGCAAAGGAATACCAAAACGCTAATAAATACAAAGGAAAAATTAAGTGTAATGCACACACATCCTATTTTTGGAAGCACATGCAAAAGAGACGCAGGTGGGCATCGGTCACGTTCTTCCTGTTTCCGTCTTTAGGATGCTGCACTGATCTATCGACTGAGAGCTGACAATTTTCACCCTGCAGCTCGAAATATCAAAGAAGTGTTCTGGGGCATAAAATACTCCAGGGCAAGAAATGTTTTCTTGTTTGAAAGCAAGAAACAATAGTCACTACAGGTTTCTCATTTTAAAATTTTTTGGGCTTTTAGTGCTTGAAAAAGGCGCTGGAAGGAAAAAAAAGAAAGAGAGAAACAGGAGCTTGGTCTTTCTCGTCCCCGTCTCTTGAACTGGATATTTCTTGCGGTATACGTTTTTCCGCCATTTGGAGCGCCTAGCCTCAAGATTACAAATCACTTGTGAAATAAAGTAAAGAAGACTGTCTCATCCACTAGGGCCCTCTTCTGGAAAAGCAGTTCCGTGAGAAAGAAGCAATTTTCAGGGAAAAGAGACATAAGAGAATGCTTCAAAATTCACATTTCTCCCTCCTTCTCCCCCAAAAGTGGAGCTTTTCCCTGTGTGTGCTCTGTAAGTGGCCTGGTTAAACACACATGCGTGCGTGTGCGCGCACGCACGCGCACACACACACACACACACACAAATTCTGGAGGACCCCAGCAGGGAAGGGGGCCCCCTGAGACACATGGTAAGCAGCAAGGGGACAGAGCCCCACCTGCCCTACCCATTCCGCATGCTGCAAGCCTACAGGCGCCCTCTCTGAGAGCTCACGATCAGAGTGCAAATTCCAGCAGGCCAAGGACTTACAAATTTGATATAAAAAATGATCATTTTGGGGGTGTGGTGGCGGAGCGATGGCTAAAGGGTATGGGCTTTTTTTGTTTTGAGGTGATAAGAATATTCTGAAATTAATGGTGGTGGCGATTCCACAACTCTGTGACTCCACTAAAACCCAGTGGATTGTACGGTATGTGAATTACACTTGAATAAAGCTGTTATCAAAAAAAAGGTCGACATTTTCATCAACCCCAAAATATCAACAGTCTTTCCCATTACATTACCCTAATGGTAAGAGGCCACCGCTGACAGCTGCTGTTCACATTTTAATTGTTTTACATCTTTAAATGAAAAGATATACTTTCCCAGGGCATGATTTCCTCCAGGCCTGGGTGTCTGCACTACAGCAGATCAGAGGCCCATGAGGAACATAGCCCAGGGCTGAGGTCCTTTACCCTGAAACGGTGGGTTTCACATATTCCTATGCTCAGTGCTCTGAAGGCCCCAGTGAAGGGCAATTAGAGAGAGTGGGGAGAATCTTGGCTTAGTCCCTATCCCTAACTCACATTGTTTGGGGAATGGAGCTGCATAGCTGAAGAAAAGAGAAGGCAGGACATGGTTGAAAAAGCTCAAATCTGGATTACTGAGAAAATCAAATTAAATGAATATTATCTCCTCTCCCTCCAATTTCAGGGTGTAGACTATAGGGAGAGACTTTATTTCCTTCCTTCCTTCCACTCGTCAAATATCCATCCGCCCAACTGTCCATCCATCCATCCACCCATCCTTTATCAAGAGTCTCCGCTGCAAAAACAGAGATACAAATAAGATAACTTCTGTAAATTGAAAAGTATATATAGAACTTAAGTATGATTATTGTAATCAAACCTGAAGGATATCCTTTTTACCTCTTTGCCCTCATATCCACGCCTGGGAACTAAGAAAACTTCGATGAGTAAAACCAAAGAAACTGGGTTATTAGTGGAGCTTTACGGAATCCAGGAGAGCTAGGAGAGGGCAGAGAAGAATTACTAGAAGATGTCAAATTAGATCGTACTTCCAGGTTCAATTAAACAGACAATTCAGTAAGTTTACACCTTAGGCTTGAATTATGTTAAGGAGAGAGAAAAAGTTGTATAGTTCAAGGCCTCTGCTAAGAGATTACGGTAAACAGCCATGTCTGACCACCTCTACTGCCAGCACCCTGGTCAAACTGCCGTCATCCTCACCTGGGTTATGACAGTAGACTCTGAACTGAATTCCACTTCCACAGACCCCGCCACTTGCCCAGCTATTCTGTCCTCCACTCTCCAGGGTGATCTTTTGTTTGTTTGTTTGTTTTACAGTTTTTTTTAAAACTTTTTATTTTATATTGGAGTATAGCCGATTAACAATGTTGTGATGGTTTCAGGTACACAGCAAAGCGACTCAGCCGTACATATACACGTATCCATTCTCCCCCAGACTCCCTTCCGATCCAGGCTGCCACGTAACGTTGAGCAGAGTTCCCTGTGCTATACAGTAGGTCCTTGTTGGCTATCCATTTTAAATACAGCAGTGCGTACACGTCAATCCCAAACTCCCTGTTTTTTTTTAATTGGGGTATAGTTGTTTTACAATGTTGTGTTAGTTTCTGCTGTACAGAGAAGTGAATCGGCTATACGTATACATATATCCCCTCATTTTTGGATTTCCTTCCCATTTAGGTCACCACAGGGTACTGAGTAGAGTTCCCTGTGCTATAAAGTAGGTTCTCACGTGGAATCTAGAAAAATGGTTCAGATGAACCTATCTGCAAAGCAGAAATAGAGACACAGATGTAGAGAACTAACATATGGACACCAAGTGGGGAAAGGGGGGTGGGATGAACTGGGAGATTGGGATTGACATATATCCAGGGTGATCTTTACAAAAAGCGTACCAGATTAAGTCTTGCCCCTCCTCAAAACCCTCTAACAGTTTCTCATCATAATTAGAATAAAACCCCAGTCTCTATTTCATGATTTATGATGATCTGGCCTCTGCTTGCTACTCCCAATTCCTTTCCTACAACCTTCTGTCTTGTTCATACCTCTCCAGCCACATTGATATTGCCGTTCTTTCAACAAGCCATGATTGTTCCTGCCACAGGGCCTTTGCACTTGCCCTCTGCCTAAAAAGCTCTTCCCCTACATGCTGACATGACTGGTACCTTCTCATCATTTTGGTTCCTACATCAATTATTCAGAAAGGCCTTTCCTGCCTACCTTCCCTGAAATAGCACCCTAAGACCACCACTCTATCCTTGCCTTGCTTTATTCTTATTTATGGCAAGTATCCCCACCTGAGATCACACTACATATTCATTTCTCCATTTGTTTGCTTTCTGTCTTCCCACTAAAATATATATGTCACAGGGTAGAGACCTTAGTACTTATTCACTGCTGGTTTCCTGCGGGTCTAAGACTGTCACTAACATACAATAGGCATTTTATAAATGTGCAAATAGATGATTCTGATCTTAGTTCTACCCTCCACACTTCTGCATTTTAGTATTGTTTTGCTTTTCGTCAACAGAAGCAAATGATCTATAATCGGTGTCTAGAACAATTTTATAACTTCATTATTGATATTTTTCCCATCCCTATCTTCTCCCTTCCCTGATGGCTGGTTTTAATCAAAGGCAGCTTTCAGCTGATATGGGCCTAAGACCCTGAAAATGTAGCAACCATTGTATTTACAGATATGATGCCCATGGGGAAGAAAGTCAAAGCTGAAACCCTAAGCGTGTATCTGTGTATAGTGCGCTATGTGAAACTTGTGGAAAACTGCCTGCTTTTACCTGTTGGGGAACTGACTGAAGTAGGAAATCTACTCTACCCAGAGGAATAAAATTAAAACTTCCTTAACTGTAGAAATCATTTTGGTTTGAAGGAAAATGAAAAGGCAAAAACTTCAATTAAGTAAATCTCGAGAGCAAATAATCCAAGAAACTGGTGAATTTTTTAAAAAGCCATTCTAACGGTTTAAACAGCTTATTCAAGTGGTCTACTTTAAAATGCCAGGAATTCAACCTCTTGATTTAAGAGCTCTGGAATTCAAGTGCTTCAAATTGAGAAAATAATACACAAGTAAATGGTCATAATTCTTCTTTGTGCTTCCTGGCATTATATCCTCCAGATATACAGCTCTGTGCAAGAGTCATCTTCCCTAAGTGCCTCGCGTCTCTCATGGGCAAGTGGAAGCCAGGACAAACACCACCTTGCTTGAATACTGAACACCATTCCTTAGTTGAAATTATAAAGCTCTTGCCTTAAAATTACAAACAAGCGATAAAATAAATATTTCAGGGGCTCATTTAAATGAGCCTCTTGGGAGTCTGGACTCAACAGATGGGCTGTATTCTCAAAAGCTTGCCAGGGTGGAGAGGAAGGTATCTAGAAATTCCTGTGGACCCACATGGTGTATTTATAGAAGACCTGGGGCGGTCAAGGCCTCTGTTGCTGTCTTCCCTGTCACTGCTCCATCCTCCTTTCCCAAGCCCTTTCCCCTTTCATCTGACAGCATCTTCACTTAGTTGGAATCACAGACACAGAGCTCCTCAGCTGAGTAATTCTTAGAACAGCGGCTGTCAGGTAAGGAGAATTTATTTACAAGCATTGCAGCCTTTGAAATGCTAGGAGAGCCACTCAACGATGCAGACAGACAATAAATACCTTCCAGTACAGATCTATCCAAACAGATGCTGCATTCTAGGAATGAAACAATAATTTCCCAATGTTTCATGTAGACAAGAGTCATCCTGCAAGTGGGACAATTACTACACCATTCATTTGGAAAGCATTCAGCAAGCACCTACTATCCGCCAGGGACTGTGGCTGTGGAGAAAGGTCTCACGGTCCCTGAATAAGATGCTTGGGAGAAACACATGACGGTACAACACCATAGAGGCCCAGAGGTGTGCGGGACTACAGCAGGAGCTTGGATAAAATCCGACAGCTGCCGAGGAGGGGCAGACTAATTCGGAAGTCAGCCAACTATAGACAGCCCATGGGCCAAATGTGTCTGTCTCTGTATGGATGCCCTACGAGCTGACGATGGCTTACATATTTTTTAATTATTGAAAAAAAATGAATATTTTGTGACATGAAGATTATATGAAATTCAAATTTCAGTGTCAGTACATAAAACTTTACAGGACACAGCCAGAGTTTAGAAGCTGTAAAACCTAACTGTGTGATCTGCAGAGTTTACAATATTTACTATCTGCTCTTTATAGAAGAAGTGAGCTGACTCCTCCAGTCCACTGGACTAATGCCACTGAGCAGGACTGAGGTGTTTTGTTTTTAAAAGATATAAATGTATAACTAACTCCAGTGTACTGTGTGATGGTTAGCAATGAGACACTTTTGAGAGAATCCACAAAGACATCTGTGAGTTACAATGTAAAACAGCCTTTGATGTCTCCTAGACCAACACTCACATTTTTCAGGTGAGGAACTGGACCCCAAGAAGCCAAGTTACTCTGCCAGGCCCATAGGGAACGGCACAGTCAAGAAAGTGTCCTTGCTGTCCCCAAACTCATATATGTCCCATCCTGCTAACTGAAAGAAAAAAACAAAAGATCTTTACCGAGAACTATCTAAAAAAATAAAATTAGGCTTTGAAAGGGCTAGATTTCTATTTTTCCTAACTAAGCGCCCCTACTTGAGAACCTCCTTAGAACGCACCACCTCCTCCTTCTCTAACCTCTGATCTTCTTCCCACTGTACTCTCCACTTCCCAGATGCTTCCTGCAGCCCCGTCACACCTGATAAAGGCACCGTCCCGAAATACGTCCTAGGCCATCCAACCTCACTCACAAAACCACCCCTTCTGCCTGGGATCCTTTTCTTAGTTGTCTGATCCATCAGGTCCCCTAATTCTAATGCTTTTGGGGTCCCCAAGCTTTCCAAGGCCTACAAAAATGAGACCTGAAAAGCAAACTCACTGCAAAAGCACCTTGTAAATTTAAAGAAAAAAAAATCACTTAAATGTCTCTAAAAATAACATTATACTAACCAGTCAAGAGCATAGTTTATATATGATGATATTTAATGTGGGAGGAGGTAGGTGTACCTTGTTAGTTTAGTAGGATAGAGGGGGCTGACTTGAGCTAAACAAACACTTAAGATGCCCTGCTGTCCTTCTCTATAAAGACCCCACCCAACTGCCATGTCCTTTATGAAATGTTTCTTCATTTTCAAGTTATTTTCTTTGTGTTCTAATAGAATGTGCTATTTTTGATCCATAAAATCATTTCTAGGCACAAATAATAGAATATACCTACAGAATACTACTGATATGCTATGAGAAGCATGAAGTCGTCTGAATATATGGTCTTTGACCTTGAAGCCTTTACAAACGAGGGGACAGAGTCATAAAACAACTCAAAGGCATAAAGCAGCTTTGTGATACACTAGCTAAGAATTCACAGGTTTGGTTGAAAATGTTGGGGAAAAGTTCTTTGGAAGTACTGTCTGTTGAACAGCAACCATTTACTGAGTATCTACTAGGCGTCATTTACATGCTTAGTCATTTGAATCGTCTCCTTTGCTCTTTGTAACAACCTAACAAAGCAGTGATCCTTATACCCACTTAGCAGATGAGGAAATGGAGGTTAAGCAACTTGACAAAGGACACTCGGCCAATAACCTGGTGAACTACAAGCCAAACCCAGGCTACAGAGCCTAGGATTACTTTTATGACATGAGCTTCTCAAACTGGGTCATGTGCTACCACCCACACTCCACCCCTGACACGTGACGGTATTTGAAAAGCCGAGATGAAAATGATACCTTTTACCTGAGCCTCATTTTATATGCAACTTTAGGGAGAGTTAAAGTAAACAAAAACACTGTTACTCGACTAAATACACAGATACAGCATGAACAGAATATAAAATTTGCAGAGGTTTTCCACTAAAGAAATGGAAAATACAGCAGTGAACGTATTGCCCCAAAGCGTGGGGAGGTTTAGGACTGTGGAAACCACCCGATTTACCTGAAGAGGGCATCTCTTTATGGAGAGACAGGCGACAGGGTCAGGCAGAGCTTGGAAGGGGGCTGTCAAGGGCACTGAGCGTCTGTGTCTTGTCTCCGCATGGGTCTTGGTGGGCCATGCCAGCGAGAAGAGCGTGCCGCAGTGCGTTGGGCACCTGGGCCGCCACAGTTCAGCTATAAATGGCTTCCTTGCTGCCCCCGCTTGTCAGTGCTCATCGAGGCATAACACGAGATGGCCCAGGCCTGGGGGGACCAAAAACGGAGGGCGCACACGTGCGTGTGCAGGCATCCTCTTGCCTTACTCTCGTAAGGGTTCATGGGCATCGTGGAAAAGGGCCTGCAGCAGGAACCTGACATTCACGCTAGGGCTTGAAGGTTCTGGAAGACTGAATCCAAGGAGCTCCCCAGGGAGCACTGCCCAGGGCTGCTACATGTTTATGCTGCCTCGGGGTGGAGAGGCGATTCCAGTTTTCATCACTGCATTAGGCCCGGTCCCTCCTGTTGGCCCTGAAATGCTGTCCGCGGGGGAGATCAAATGGTTCTTTCCCATGAAATAGACTGCGCTGCAGAAATCTCAACTGAGAGCACAGAAAAGATCAGATCTTATTTCACTCCCAGAGCCGTTTCTTAAGGTAGAAGTCTGGCTGGTGGGAGCTAATGCCTTTGGGCTGGAGCACCCAGAAACATGACAAATTACCAGAAGGGAACCGCAGTTCAACCTTGCTCCAAATGAAAGAGAATAAACAGAAACGTCTGTCAAGATCCTTCCTTATAAATCTTTTGCCTCCTCTTCCCTCTTTCCAGTTCCTCTGTTCCCTCTCATTAGCCATCATTGTGTTTTTTGAGTCCCTCACTGCCTTCTTTTTTTTTTTTTGCAGTACGCGGGCCTCTCACTGTTGTGGAGCACAGGCTCCGGGCGCGCAGGCTCAGCAGCCATGGCCCACGGGCCCAGCCACTCCATGGCACGTGGGTTCTTCCCGGACCGGGGCACGAACCCGCATCCCCTGTGTCGGTAGGCGGACCCCCAACCACTGCACCACCAGGGAAGCCCCCTCACTGCCTTCTTGAAATCCTCTAGGATTTCCTCATTCTCCGGCCCTCATTCAAGACTCCAGCTGTATCCCTGAGGAAGTCCCTTATCCTCTCCAAGTCTCCACTCCCTCATCTGTATGTGTCCCAGAGGCTGTGCCAGACTCTGTGGCAATGGGCCACACAAAGCCCTGGGCACCAGTGCTACCCACACCAGACTCAATAATGGTCAATTTCCTTGATCCGTCAAGAGCAGCCCCAGGACCCAGCTCGTTTGGGTGGAAATCCCAGCTTTGTCACAGAAGAACTGCTTGCACCTGAGCAGCTAATTCCAATTATGAAACTTGTGCTCTGGTCTCGCCATCTGTCAGAACAGGTTATAACAGTACCTGCCTGCATGGGTTTCCATGGGGTTGAGTGAATTAAAGCCAGCGCAACGCTTAGAAGAGAGTCCACTCATAGCGAGCAGTTAGTTCCAAATGTTTTAGCGGCCGTCGCCACCATCCTATCCTACCTTTAGCAGGGCTGCGTTAATTGCCCAAACCTGGACTATTTCCCCAGTAGAACTGGGAAGCTTGCTCTCTAACCAGTGACTCAGAGGCGAGAGCCCGAGTGAAGCAGGGTGTATGGTGCTAAGAACCATGAACCCGGACATCACGGAGCACGGCCACTCAGGTCCAGCCAGCTCCTGGCCCGAGGCAGCGTGGGCCCCGTGCTGCTGTATCTCCAAGTTGTCAAGAGGAGCCAGAAATCTGAACACTGCTGGGAAAACTCCTAATTTTAAGCATTGACGATGAATTTATATGTTCAAAGTCACTCTGTCTGACAAACAAAACCCATCTGTGTGCCAGACCTGCCCTCCGCCCACCCCTCCCCGGCCCATCAGTCTGTGCCCTCAGCTGGGTGGGGTCATTGACAAATTGTGCTTCTGAACATACGTCTCTTCCTAAGGGGCCCCAGCAGAGCTTCTTGTCCTCACCTCCTCAGACCCAGAGCCCTCAAGGCCACCTTCTTTGGCCACACCCTCCCGGCTGCCGCCCAAAGTGGACCTTCTGTTGACCCCCCCCCCACACACACACAGTGCATTAGAGGCACTTAGCGGGGATCCGCAGGAGAGCTAAGTGCTTTAATGACACTCCTATATCGATTTAGAGCTTTTTTTATTCCTCCACTTGGATTTCCTGAACACAGTACATCTGTGCAGTGAACTGTCCTGGAGGCTAGGTTCCCAGAGGCCAGGGGCCCCTCCATCAGGTTCTCCCCCAGCATCCCACCCCCCTACCCCGCACACAGGGAGTGCGTGACGCTGTGCCACCGAATCCTTCTCCTGATGAAGGCCCAGAAGGCTAAGGGCACAGTGCGCTGTTCAGTGTCTTTGGAGAAATTCACACAGTCATGCCAACACTTCTGTCTCCACAAGCCACCTGCCCACGTTGCCACTTTCTGTTCTCCTTTCTACAAATGCACAGTTTCAAGTGATGCCCGAATCTCCAACTGTGTGGACTCAAGTCAAACCCAAGGAGCCTGAGCTCTCCATATTTATATCAGGCACAGGCTGTCTACTCAGATGAGTACTGCTGGTCTGCGTTCATTCATCTACTCATTCACTCATCCACCAAGCATCGACTCACTCCAGGTCAGACACAGCACTGAGCACGAGAAGAGCCAGAAAAATTAAGTACAAAAAGTCCTGTGGCTGGGCTTCCCTGGTGGCGCAGTGGTTGAGAGTCCACCTGCCGACGCAGGGGACGCGGGTTCGTGCCCCGGTCCGGGAAGATCCCACATACCGTGGAGCGGCTGGGCCCGTGGGCCATGGCCGCTGAGCCTGCGCGTCCGGAGCCTGTGCTCCGCAGCGGGAGAGGCCACAACAGTGAGAGGCCCGCGTACCGGAAAAAAAAAAAAAAAAAAATCCTATGGCAAAAGTCTATTCCTGTAAACAGAGGTTAGATGGGACCTTAGGAAATGATGCCACCCAACACTCCCATCCGGATGAGGTGCAGAGTTGAACACAAACCCTACACGTTTGGCTCTGAAGGAGTGGTACAAAGATCAAATCAGAAGTCCTTGCTCCCGGTCCAACACTCTTTTCAAAACACCTTACAGAATATTCTAAACAGAATTCGAACAGAACCATTAATAAGGCCTGGTGTCCAAACTCATATGTCAGCAAACTGGGATCTTCAGGGAAACATGACCCTCATCAAGGTCCTCAAGAATTCATCAGTGAGATTCCATCAGTGCCCTCTGCATAGTAAGCCCTCCTTACACATTCTAAAACCATATCGAGTGGTTCTCATGCTTTTTTGGGTTAATGTTCCAATGTACCTAAGGCACAAAACCCCTGTCCATGGGTGATGGAGGTTCACAAGGAGTCTGAAGGGTGTGTGTGTGTGTGTGTGTCTGAACACTTATCCAACGGGCACACCTGATATGCCTTTAATGAAAGGATTAAGTCTGGTTACCTGCCAGGCAACTAAGTAGAATTAGCTGGCACAGCCCTGCCCTTCCTGCCAGCCATCCCCACATCCTCCCGAAGGATGCCTGCTATCATTTTCAAAGGGGAGATCGAGTAGTCTTTCATGAACAACTGGCATTGAAAAAGGCTCTCCACACCACGAGTTTCAATCTCCCTCAAACTAAAATCAGTCCATCAGCAAGACAGTGCCTCCTGTGATCCAAGCCTGTTTTTGTGCTCCCCTCCTGGGGTGGGGCGGGGGGCTGCACCTGAGCAGACGGTTGATGGGCAGCTCAGCACCAAGGGAAGCAGGGGCAGGGATCAAGGATGTCTCTGCAGACCTCGCGGTCTTGCCACGTTCCTCGCAGCCAGGACAAACAGGCCGTGTGTGGGTCTATTTTGGTCACACAGCTGCACACATGGGATTTATGAAGATGTCTGGTGCTTGGCTCCCGGGAGATCTGCGCACCAAGCTGCTGCTCTATCGGCAGGAAAGAAGCTGAGCTCTGGACCGTCTGCTCACGTTTCCTCATTCCCACTGAGCAAGGTACATCCCAAGTTCTGATCCCTTACGACTCTTCCCAGGTCACGAGCCTTCTGTTTTCTCTTTCCCCAGCTCGCAAGAGGGCAAAGCTGTGCATTACTGTGTTTGGCACCCAATGGCCTCAGTGTTCTCTATCAGTCCACTGCCGGGCTGCCTCTTCTTGGTGGGATTTAGCTCTATTGATTTCTATTTCTGACTTGCTCGACACTGCCTCATTCATTATTCAGGGAAAACCTGGCGATGAGGCCACAGTTGATATCCTGCCAACAGAAGCCTGAGCAGGTGGGACCTCTGTGAATCTTCAAAGAATCAGAACCTATAAAAAGCAGTGTAGTTTAGACTCCTCGAGTTATTCATTTAAGACCTGGTCAATCTGAAAACTAGATTGTTTTCTGTGTGAGTAGCAGGTTAGGTGAGTAGGAAAACACACGGGGTTAACCACTGAGGCCAAAGGTTCGAACCCTGTATAAACCAATATAAATCAGTTATCTTCGAGCCGAGAAAAACTCCACTGTTCAGTCGGAAAATGAAGCACTCCTTGGCCACCCATACTGCAGGTATGTGGTGGGGGTAACTGGGGCAGGGGCTGGAGGTTCCCATTAATCACCATCATCAATTCCTCTGCCGACTCACGGGCACACGGACACGTAAGGATACACACCCACCCTACTGCTAGAGGCTGAGTCCCGCCATCTTCCCACAGGGTTGATGGGTGTTGATGGTGAGGGCAACACTTCCAAGGTGTTATAATAGTAAGAGGCAGGGGACCAACCCATTTTGTTGTTTTGTTATTTGTTTTCTTCTTCACAGAGCACAGAAGGAAATTATATTTAAACCATAAGAAGAGAATTTCAAATTAAAGAGTGGGAAGAAGTTCCTTCCAGAAATTCAGGCTGAAACGTACTATTGAAGAAAGTAGTAAAATTATCCTCTAGAGAAATCTTTTAAGAACAGAACTAATTACCACCTGTAAGTACCAATCTGTGCGTAATCCGATTCTGGGGGAGGAGGCTAGATGAGAAAATCTCTCAAAATCCCCTCTGGGCTTCCCCATCAGGTTGAATTTTCACCACAAAAAGTTTGAAACGCTGGAGCCAATTTCCGTTTGCGGCCCTGGTGTGAGATGCTCTCTGGTCACATGTCTTCGGCCGATTTGAACCTCAGCGTTACACAAAGTGCACAGCCTGGGTACCAGTGAGAACTCTCCAAGGGGCAGGGTTTCTTCAGAACACACAGATGAAAAGACAGTGGTGTGTGCACTTGTGCCAAACTTTGGGCATCGTATCCTAATACCATGATAGAGACTCTGTCTATTTATTCTTCTAATTTGTAAACGTAAACGAGACTTCATAAAGAATGAAATAGGAAATAACCATCTGTCCTTTGGCCGAAAATTGGAATGTCTTTGAACACACACACACACTAGAGCCATGACAAATGGGGCTTAGAGTTACATTACAAAAGCGCTGCAGGCCACAGCTTGGGATGCCAGTGAGATCCTGGCCCAGTGGCGCTCTATGGCCTTTCTGAGAGGGTGACACTGGGGTTGTGAGAGAGGCTGAGGCAGGGGACTCTTGGCCCCTAACCCCTTAGTTCAACCAGACACTTCTGACTTCATGTTTGACCTTATTTCAGCAAGGGGGTCAGGGGGAAGTGAGGGGAGGGGGAGGAGAAGGAAGAAGAAGGAAAAGAAGAAAGGAAAAGAAAAAAGAACACTTAACCACAAATGGAGTGCCAAGTTTCTGGATTCTCCTGGAATGGGCAAATTTGGAGCAGATCCCAGTTCCTCTGTTTCCTTCCTTAGTTGCTCGCCAGTGACTGGGAGATGACTACGATGCCTCTTCCTCACAGGGCTACGGTGAGGTCTAGCAAGGGGGGAGCAGGTATGGCCCAAGCTCGATGCCGAGCACATAAGAGGCAAGTTTAGTAAGTGGCAGCCCCTGTGACAAAGCCAATACCACTGGAGCCCTGTTTACTGGTAAATATTTTCTAAACCTTATTATATTTTCTAATTTAAAGAATTCATATTCAATAATGATAAGTATAACTAATAATTCAAGTGATCCAATTTAAAGATATATTCAATGTGCCTTACCTTCAAACGTCTTTATTCACATTACAGTATACCTTCCCAATCTGTATCGCTTCCCTTCTAAACTCTACCTCGAAAAGGGGTGGAGAAAATGTGAAGAGAGGTCTGCCATGGGAATGCGTCCCGTTCTCCCCTCCCTGTGTCCCTTCAGCTCCTTCGCTCTCCCCTCCTTCCTCTCTGGACTTACTTCCACAGGTGAATTTGGGCCTCTCACATGATTGGTCACTAGCAACTCATCAACCCAGTATTTCTAGCTCTGGACACTTACCTCGTTTAGTTACCTTTTTCTCACTACCTAAAACAGAAGCTATCAAGTCTGTATGAACATGAGCATCACCTGGAAGCTTTTAAAAGTACAGATTCCATGGCCCTACCCCAGCCTAAAGATGGCAACATCCCTGGGCTATCACTGAAGAACTGGCTTCTAAACGCCTCGTTGCCATTGCCCTGCCTGAAGAGATGTTACAGAAAACTGCCCGTGAAACCAGGCATAATCTTCAGGATGCATCTTGCTACATAACTAAGGATTTCTCTCACTCTCTCTGATGATCTAAAGGACAAATTAGTACCAGGGACTTCTGCATTCCTCTTTGGTAACAAGCTGATTTTAACCTGAACATTTAAACTATACAAGTGATTGTGTTTCTCTCGTTGCCTTGGCTACCGGGAAGCTTAGAGCCATATTCATGACTGACCGCTCTATCCTTTAAACCAATACATAGAACCTAGGATATTAATTTTATATATTAATGTTATCTCCTAACTTTACCTTGGTTGTCCTACCCTTCTTTTCCCTTTATTTTGATTGTTGCATGTCCTTTAAAAAAAATTCTAGTTGCATTGCATTTTCATAAGCTATTGCAAATTCTTTTTGGAACAAGGTAGGATATGTTAGACAAATTAATTAAATATAGTCATTGACATGCAGCCCTTTTCATCACAACAGCCCTAAAGCAGATGGTAACAAGCACCAGAAGTAGAGACTAGGGCTCCGAGGAAACCTTTTGGCTTTGGGGTCACTACCCCCAACAGAAACCTTCCAATGGCCCCAGTTGTCCCAGAACACCTGCAAACATTTCTAAACTGCATATTAAATATGTTTTAAGATTATGAATGTTTTCAACAGCTATACACATTCAAAATCGGGAATCCTGATGTTCAATTCTGAACCTACTGTCTCTCAATCCCATTGAGCAGATCCACACATGGAATTTCTGGTCCTCATGGAAATGTACCAGGTTGGTCTGCAAAATTACAGGCAAGTAATAGATCCTGGAAGTCTGTGGCACTGTGTATCAGACAAGAAGAGATCATTTAGAAGACCGGAACATTATTCCAGTTGTTTAAAAACATGTAATAGTTTTCAAAAGTCCTGGATACAGCAAACAGCCTGCACCCGATGTCCCCACATCACCCTCCTTCATGCTTTCAACTGAGCTAACTACCCAAATACTACCTGTTCTCCAACGTGATCAAAAAGATTATTATCTGCCACTGAAGTGCTTTCCTGTATCGGTTAGAGACTCTGTTCTCCCGAGCACAGAGCCAGGAGCACTTCTGATGTGGCCAAGAATCCCGGGGTGGGGGGGTGCTCAGCCTGTGGGGCAGCCTGGACCAGAGCTCTGGGCTGCAGGGAAGACCTCCCCTGTGCTTGTGGTGATTGCCATGTACCGTTAAAATACAGAGGGGCTCCGGGTCCTTCTTAGCCCTAACTCTGCCCATCTGCATCAAAAGGGTGGACCAGAAAAGGTCTCCTGGCTGGCATGGTCTGGGTGCATTCCAGCTTTGCCCCGGGTCTCACGTGTATGGGCAACGAGACCTGTTTCTGTCATTCTGCTAGTTGTTATTTCTCTCACGTAACAATGTGAGGATATGGTTCATGTTTATTAAAAAGAAAAGAAGTCTCAGGTACATATATCAGGCACAAGGAGGGGATGAGATCTAAAGCTTCCCTAGTCTCTAAGATTTAAGTAGCCCAGAATGCCTTAAACACTCTGCCATTTTACATTATTGCAAACATTGCTCGATCTTTGAAGATGTAAACGAACCACTAACGATAACCTAATGAACATAAACTAGCAGTTGTACGATTTATTTTATTCTTCTATATACTTTAGTTGTCTAACCAACACAACCTGATGGCAGCCAGTAGAAAGTGAATAAAAAACTACTCATGATCCCATGGCTCAAAGTAACTACAATGAAAATTTCAGTAGATGCCCCCTCAATCCTCACTTATGTATGTATCTTGGGGTCAGCCTCAGTCTGGGCCATACACAGAAGCAGTGCGCTGGATTCAAAGCCAGGGGCGTGCAATTTCTTTCTTTCTTTTTTGGCGGGGGATGGGGGGAGTAGAAAAGAAGAGCTTTATTGCTTTGCCAGGCAAACGGTGCCACAGCGGGCTCACGCCCTCAGAACTGCACATTCTGAGCTGGAGGGGTAGCGAGGAGGTTTACGGTAATGGTTCAAAGAGGGCGTGGTCAGCTCGTGGACATTCTTCTGATTGGTTGGTGGGGAGGTAAGTGGGAGTCCACAGGATCAACCTTCTGGTTCTAACCAGGCTGGGGTCTACATGCCTGTGGGCAGCAGACAGTTAACTTCTCCCACCTGGTGAGGGGTTTAAGTATCTGCAAAACAGCTCAAAGTTATTGTTATGTATATTCCTTGAGGGGGAATCAGGACCCTGGCCGGAAGGCTGAACTACTGTTTCTTTTTTGTTGTTGTTTATTGTTTGTTTGTTTTAAATTTTTATTGGGGTGGGGCGTGCAATTTCTAACTGCACCTAAGGAAACCCACCAAGCCCTCATGGTTGTAGTCGTTTCTAATTATGGAGTGCTTACTGTATGCCAGGCTTCACAGACGGAGGAACTGAGACTTGAAAAGATACAATACTGCTAGTGGGTAAAAAAGCTGGGATTCTCAACATCACTAATTATTAGAGGAATGCAAATCAAAACTACTAGGTACTACCTCACACTGGTCAGAATGGCCATCATTAAAAAGTCTACAGATCACAAATGTTGGAGAGGATGTAGAGAAAAGAGAACCCTCCTACACTGTTGGTCGGAATGTAAATTGGTGCAGCCACCATGGAAAACAGTATGGAGGTTCCTTAAAAACTGAAAACAGAACTACCATACAATCCAGCAATCCCAATCCTGGGCATATATCCGGAGAAAACTCTTAATTCAAAAAGATACATGCACCCCTATGTTCATAGCAGCACTACTCACAATAGCCAAGACATGGAAACAACCTAAATGTCCATCAACAGATGAATGGATAAAGAAGACGTGATACCTATATACAATGGAATATTACTCAGCCATAAAAAAGAATGAAATAATGCCTTTTGGAGCAACATGGAGGGACCTAGAGATGATCATACTCTGTGAACTAAGTCAGACAGAGAAATATGATATCACTTATATGTGGAATCTAAAATATGACACAAATGAATTTATCTATGAAACAGAAACAGAGTCACAGACATGGAGAACAGACTTGTGGTTGCCAAGGGGGTGGGGTGGGGGAGGGATGGAATGGGAGCTTGGTATTAGCAGATGCAAACTATTATATATAGGATGGATAAACAACAAGGTCCTACTGTGTAGCACAGGGAGCTATATTCAATATCCTGTGATAAAGCATAATGGAAAAGAATATGAAAAAGAATGTGTGTGTGTGTGTGTGTGTGTGCGCGCGTGTGCATGTGTGTGTGTATAATATATATAACTGAATCACTTTGCTGTACAGCAGAAATTAACACAACATTGTAAATCAACTATACTACAATAAAATAAATTTAGAAAAAAAATAAAGAAAAGCTGGGATCCGAGGCCAGGACTGGTGCCAGTGTGATAAGGAAGAAGCATCCGTTTTATATTACTGCTTTCGATTATGCAATGCCCTTTGGGATTTCCTTCCTTCCTTTCCATACCTCTGAGCATACCAGGAAGAGAAGGGGAGTTTACTCCAATTTGCAAGGATGGCAGAAAAGGAGAGCTGGCCTGGCCTGGGGAGGGCTGCTTTTGCCACCAATCTGCCCTGTGACCCAGAGATCCTGGACTCCCTGGGCCCAGCTTACCTGTCTGCTCACTGAGGGTGTGGCCAGCTGGGTGTCTAGGAAACCTTCCAGCTCCGAAATTCCATGGCTCTAGTTGGTTCCTGCATAAGCGCACCAAGTGCAAACTGGAGGCCTGTGTGATCTGTGGCACTCCGCTGGTATCGCCAAAATAAGTCCCGAATACAAAATTACCTTGTTCCGAACAAGGAAGCAAGTACTTTTTAATTAGACAAGAGGGGAGGATGAGGACAAATTCGGACAGAAAACATATGCTAAGTCACGTAAGAGACACACGCAGACACTCCCACAACTTAATTTTGTACTGTGATGCGACCCCAAAACTAAGGGTGTGTACTTTCTTGCACTATCACTGAGATAAAAATAGCAGAACACCTGATGTAGGGTATGAATATAAGCCACACTACTGATACTTCAAAGCCTGGTATAAATGACTACAGGAGTGAAGAAAGTCCTTCAGAAATATTTATAGGCAGACGTCAGAGATACTGCGGGTTCGGTTCCAGACCACCGCAAAAAAGCTGATACCGCAATAAAGCTCAGTCACAAGAAGTTTTTGGTCTCCCAGTGCAGATAAAAGTTATGTTTACATTCTACTGTTGTCTCTTAAGTATGCAATATGTTAACTAAGAAATACTTTATTGCTAAAAAATGCTAACCATCATCTGGGCCTTCAGCAAGTCGGAGGAATAACATCAAAGATTACTGTTCACAGATCATCATAACATATATAATAATAATGACAAAGTCTGAAGTATTGCAAGAATTACCAAAACACAGAGACATGAAGTGAGCAAATGCTACTGGAAACAACTGTGTCAATAAAACTGCTTGATGCAGGGCTGCCACAGACCTTCAATTTGTAAAAAACACCATATTTGCGAAGCACAATAAAGCAAAGTATACTTGTAACGTGCAGACTCTCGACAGTTAAACTAATCACAGTCAGAGCGTCAGGTACTTAAGCTTTGCTGAAAAACAGAAAGCATACTGTAGTATTGCCTTAACTCTTTGGGGAAAAACAAATACAGACATATCTGAGATTCCCTCTGTCCCTGAAATAGGGGAGTATCACAGCCTTTGGCTTGGGAACACACAAGACAAAATCTAGGTCTGAGCAGTAACATAAAAATGATGCTATGGTTTATTATTATTATTATGACAACACATTCTTAGAAGATTTGAAAATTTAAGAGGCAGCAGTAGCCACTTAGACAGTATTTACAAAAGGGCCGATGTAAAGACTTAGAGTTTAATTGAAGATAACAAATGGTTCAGTGGTCTGACAGGCTTTCCTGAACACCTTAATCATTTCAACAAATGCTCCAGAGGAAGGGTCCTCTCTTCTAAGTCAGCCTTCAAGGTACAACCACAATTCTACGTGCTATCAGTTGAAAAAGATCTTGGTTATTTCCTATTCCACTGGAAGCTTACAAATCTCAGTGTAACTGGCCTGGCTTGTTTTTATTTTTCTTTTTAATTGAGATATAATAGATGTGTAACATTATATTCGTTTCGGGCGTACAATGTAATGATTTGATATTTGTATATATTGTGAGATAATCACCACAGTAAGTATAGTTAATCTCCATCACCACACAGTTACAGTTGTTTTTCTTGTGATAAGAACTTAAGATCTACTCTCTTAGCAGTTTTCAAGCATACAATGCAGTATTATTAAATAGTCGCCATGCTGTACACTACACCCCAAGGCTTTTTAATTTTATAACTGGAAGTCTGTACCTTTTGACCCTTTCACCCAGTTTGCACCCCTACCACCCTGACCCTGGCCTGCTTGTTTTTAAATCTCAAAAGTTTTCAAACACGTTTTCTCCACTAGCAAAATGCTTGCTAGGAAGTTTCAAGGTTTAAATAATGATTTCTACATCAATTACTTTACCGACGTATTTATCCATCAAGACACTATGATGGAAAGAAAAACCACTTTTGTTTAGGTAAACTTTTACACTTTTACATGAGTCTCCTATGTGTTTTGGCAAAGACCTACTCAAAGTTTTTGATAAAGAGCTTTCATTTATTTTTCTAATGTCACTTATAGTCACACAGATTCATCTTAATCTACATTTAAGAACCTAACTCTCTGGTTATGAGTGTTAAAAAATAACCACCCAGTCTCGGAAAAGATGGACATTACAGTAATCTTTGCCAGCTGGCACGTTCAAAATGGAATCTAAATATTGTATTAACGATATCAATAAAAAGCAGGTTCAGTGGGCCTTAATAAAACACGCCTGAATTGTGAGAGAAATTCTCATTATTTTGTTTCACCCAGCTTTAATTTAATACATTGATTTAATAAAATCTATGACAATCTCATTTTTTGAATCATGTAAGAATTCTGAGGTTCACTACATATGCATAAAAAATAATCTGAAGTCAAGCAGGTGTAATGAAATTTTTGTTGCCGAATCATCTTTGAAACTTTTGACTGAAGTAACATATACCCAGCAAAGTCCACATCTGTGTCCAGCTCAGTGAATTTTTACAAACAATTTTCCCTGGTAACCAGCACCCAGGTAACCAAACTGGCACCTCAGGAGCCCCCTTCTACCCCCTCCAGTCACTACCTCACACCCCAAGGAGAACCGTAACTTGATTTCTCTCTGCCCACCTTCCCTGTGAGCTCTGGCTGGGGCAACACTGAGCCCAGGTGACCACACCGTCAGGACCACAAAGCACACTGGCTTGCACGTGATTTCATTTACTTCTTGAGAGCTAGGTGGTAACCTCCTGATCTTACAGATGGAGAAACAGAAGCTCAAGGCTGAGTATCTGAGCAAGCCAAGAAGAACATATGCAAATGAACGTGCAGCTGTGTGTGTGTGTGTGTGTATGTGTGAGAGAGAGAGAGAGAGAAAGAGACAGAGAGCGAGCGAGCGAGAGATTGATTATGAGGGGCTGTCAGAGTCAGTATTCAAAGTCAGGTCCCTCCAATGCCAAGCTCAGTTTTGCAGTATAAAAGCTATTCTAGACGATCCCATTTTTCTCCCAGTTCATTGATTCACATGTCCAACAAATGCCATTTGTAGTTAATGTCCTTATATAGAGAAGAACTATCCCACCCCTGAGCGCCCCCCTTACCCTCAACACACACACACACACACACACACACACACACACACACACACACACACACACAGTATGGCGGGTTTTGACATGAATCCATTTTCTCACTCAGCATCTTATCTTCCCCTCACTATATTTTGGATTTTGAACAATTTTGAGACTCGTTAGAGGTATCTTAATTTTAAAAATTAAGTTGCAAACCAGCAAGTGAAATGGAAGAGGCTCCATCTCTGGCTCTGAACTGGATTTTCATTACCCAATTACTCTTCAAATTATACCGATTTAAGATGTGATTATTATTATTTTTCCTAAGTAGACTGGGTAATGAGAGAAATGCAAAGCATCCCAGCCTAATGGTATGTGAGGTTCTAACACCTCTCTCACCTGCCCAGTCGCCCCGCACACCTCACCTCCACCCAAGCTACTTCTGGGTCTGCCACTCTCCTCTCACCTCTTCAGCAAAGCTGCTTGCATCTTTTTCTGGCTTCAGCCCAGCGATGACCACTACGACCCAAGTCACCCTGACCACCTTCTGCTGTGATCGTGTGATATGATGGGTACCATCCTGCAGGAGCTTCCGGTGTTTATGACTGTTGGCTCTTAGTTCTTGACCCCTCCTTATACGGCTGGTTTCCAGATTTAAATTGCACCATCCAGCCCAATGCCACTATCTAGCCACTCCCTTCACCTCAGAGTCAAACCGATCTTCTACTACCTTTCTAAGAATCTCCCCACAATTCTGCCCGGAACACCTTTCTTTCACCTCCCCATCTTCTTTCCTGCAAGGAATTAGGAAAGCTACCTGAAACGGACATGGTGACTTTCCCATCTCCATCCTGGATCATCGTATCTCGCCACTGCTTTCGAAGCCACGCACGTCACATATGACTGTCTGTGCACTTGTTAATGACTTGTGCCTTTGGGGTGGGTTTCGTGACTTTGTAAGCTTGGCTAAGTGAGCGTTTCCGCCATTGATGTAATGTGACGCATCTTTGGTACTGAGGCCCGGAGCAACACTGTGATGGAGAAGGGCACAGTTAACCGTGTCAAGGAGTCCATATGGGCAGATTTAGGAGCTGCAGGGCCAAGAGCCTTGCACTGCACGAGCAGCACCCCTCAGCGAAGTGTTCCCTGACTCCTGACTTCCTCCTCCCAGAATCTAAGCCCTTCTGCAGTGGCACAAACCACCCAGGCTTCTTAGTGGTTCTGTCTCCCAGCTAGACTGCGATGTCACAGCTAGGGTAGCTGGCACATTGCAGAAAATCAAGGAATGTTCGTGAAATATATGCGTGTAATTCACTATTATGGGCTGAACTGTGTCTCCCTCCCCCAATTCATATGTTGAAACTCTAACCCCCGATATGACTGAATTTGGATACAGAGCCTTTAAAGAGGTAATTAAGATTAAACGGGAAGTAAGGGTGAGGCTCTAATGCAACAGGACCCTAACAGGGCCCAAATCCGATAGGACTGGTGTCCTTCTAAGACGAGGGAGAGACCAGAGGAAGCACACGTACAAAGAAGAGGCCATGTGAGGACACAGTGAGAGGGTGGCCACCTGCAAGCCACGGAGAGGCCCGGGAAAAAGCAAGCCTGCCGACTCCCAGCCTCCAGAATGGTGAGAAAATGAATCTGTGTGGCAGAAGCCCCTCGGTCTGAGGTATTTTGTTGTGGCCGCCCTAGCTGATGAATACATGAACTGTCCAAGCATCTTGTATTCTGAAGTGAGGACCCTGGGGATCAACTCTGGCTGCTAAGAGAACTTCTCAGACATCCCGAGGTTGGTTGCTCAAGGTTAATCCTCAACGAAGGGAAGTTGTATCCCATCTTCTTCCTCTCCTTTATCACCAATGAGGCAAGTCTGGTTAAAGTAATGCATTCCACCGACCCCCACTTTGCCAGGAAAGGTGAATGTCATCATTGCCTAAGATCCTGGGCCTCTGCAAAATTACTTAACTTGACCGACACCACCATATGCCCTGAGACCTTGGCACCTGTACACCCGTGGATGATGGCCCTTCTCGTGCAAAGAAAGCCGGAAGAGTCTCAAAGGGGAAGATGTGCACTCAGCCTTTGACCTTCCACTGGATGGCCACGAATACTTGCATATGTGACCTAACGCTTTCTTGTCCATTGCCTCGTTTTTTAAAATGGTTGTGCTGTTGTCATGGACAGCTCCTTTCCCCCTCTTTGGGAACTGACCCTGACTTGCAATCTGGAGACCCTTCCATCTCCCCATCCGTCCATGTGCTTCCAAGTGATGCTTCCACCCCCCGTGTAACCCAACCCGCGCCTCCCATTCCTCGGATTACAGTGCTGGTTCCAGGTGGTCATGTGATCCAAGCTGGTCTAATTACAGTGCTGTTCGTAACTTCTTCTGGGAACACTGGGAAAACGCTAGAGTCAAAGTTTGTAGCCCAAGAGGCTGCAGGCAGCCACTTTGTAAATTCAATCTGAGCCTCTCCGAGCCTATTCCCACCAAAGGCAACGCTGAGTTGGGGGACAGAGAATAGGTATTATTATTACCACGATCCTACTTTGTTTGTTTAACTCAAGTCACCATCTCCGGAAAGCTCTCCGAGCTCATCTGCTTTCAAATGACAGCCAAACCACTAAGTGGGCCTCCCAGGACAATGGGGAGGTTGGAATTTCACTGACACACAGAAATCATCAGTGATATACATTTAGCTGAATGGATGCTATTCACTTATCGAGATTCTTTATTAGTTAGGACTCTTGGATGTACACATACACACACAGACAAAAACACCCACGTCAAGCTGGGTCAAGTAAAAGGGAGAATTTATGAGCTCATCTAATCGAACCACAGGAAGGACCGTAGTAGAGTGGTCCCTTGTCTCTGCTTCTTTGCGCTGGTGCCATTTCTTGTACACTGGTCAATTCTATTGATACATGGAAGGCCTTGTGACGACAGCACATGCTTTAGAGCTCCCATACCCAAGAGAAGAAAGACCAGAGTAGAACTCTGGCCTGGGCTCGGTCATGTGCCTGTCTCAACCAATCGCCGAGGCCAGGGAGCTCCTGTAAAAAGTTGGCGCCTCTCATTTGTAATATTATGTTGCAATATCATGTTGGGGGAGCGAACAGTGGGCCCCACAAGAGAAGAAAGATGCCACTGATGCCCTGATATGGCTACTGGTACCCATGCCGTCCCCGTGAGCACCCCAATTAGGGCCCACAACAGCTGCAAAAGTTTAAAAGTGAAAACTTCATGCATAATTGTTTCATTTCCCAACCATGGCAAAACTTAAAAAAGGAAGTCTCTCAGTCTGAGAACTATGGTACACACAAATGCTAAATACAGAACTGGCCTTTCTACATGTCACAGGCTTTTGGTCTCTTGTCACAATGTCCTCAGAATCTTGTCCAACGTGTAGGAAATGACTCCACAGCCAAGACACTGGGTTAGAGTAGCCCTACTGGCAGGTGTCATCAGGCACGGACCTGTGGTTCTAACACCTCCCTGCAAGGTGTATCCAATAAGCAGAATGCGGTCATCCTGAGCACGCCGCTTAAAAAAAAAAATCACAGCCCAAAGAGGGGCCAACCATGTGTGCTACAGTGACCATGGAGCAGGGGACAAGCTCAGCGAGATCCTTTAAATGAAGTTCTAAAGTTCTTTATCACTGCCAGTATGTCTCTCCTTCTTTCTCTCCCTCTCCCTCCCTCCCATCTTTGAAACGCATCTTTGCAAATAGTTCGTATTCTGGCACCATCAAGACACTAAGAGGAAGAAACAGGAATACAGATCACAAACTATTCCAAACCATCCCCAAGGAAACTTCTTTTTTGTGTCATATTTCTGCAAGATCTTAGTCACTCAAAAGCGTCCGTGAGAACAGCTGGTGAGGGCTCAAGTTCTCCTCCTCCTGTGCATATCTTGTAGACATTTGCCTTCATGTAGCAGGAGCTTCAGAGAGGCTGAAAACAGTCTTAAACATTCCTGAAGATATAACATCAGTTCAACTGGGCAAGGATTTTTTTTTTTTATGTTGTTGTCTGGGGGTGGAAGGAATTGAAAACCTTAGGAAATCGCAGAAATGCTATCATAAACATAATGAATCCTATTTACTGAACACAATGATCACCAGGCCCTGTGCCAGCCCTGTACATACACGACTGTAATTCTCACAAAATCCCATGAAGCACTACTATCTGTCTTACTGGCTGGAAAGGCTCGAACAATCGGATAAGCTGCTTGAAATCACGCAGCTGGTGGACGGCAGAGGTCGGCCTTTGTACCCAAGACTGGCCAGCTCCGAGATCCATACTCTTCTCTCCCAGTCACGCTGCCTCCCCTGGAGGGAAAGTAGTGGCCGTGGCAGCTACACCTGCAGCACCTACTAAGTGCCAGGGACAATACACAGATTGTCATCTAATCTTCACATATAATTATACTCATCTTGCAAGACTGGTATTTTTGCATTTTACAGCAGTTCAAAGAAGTTTACATAACTTTCCCAAAGTCAGACAGCAATTAGGCAGCAAGGCAGGGAATGGATCCAAGAAGGCCTGAATTGAGAACTGAGGTCTTTTATCCTCATACCGTCTTTTGTGGGATGGAAACACCAGAGGAAGAGGGGCAGGGGGTTGGCAGGGGAGTCACATCTACCTACACACACACACACACACACACACACACACACCGCCATACACTCCTGACCTATCACATGCACTGCAGCCAGTACTACCCAGGAGTTCTGAGCCACACCTTTTGGTCGTCAAGGGAACCAAACAAGAACACAAACTTGACCTCTTGCAGTTTACAGGTGGATGCTTTCAAGTTCACTTCTGAAACTGTAATGTGAACATTTCCCTTCGTCTACTCTAAAAAATTCTTCTTCATTGCAAGCCTCTTGGCAATTGTATTGAGATATTTCTAAACTTCCATCCACGCACGGTTAAACAGGACTTCAAGGGGGCTGACTTTTTCAATTGTATTTTAAGATTGAGCACTTTGATAAAAGCAGGCTCTGCAGTACAATACGATCCAAAGTTGTCTAATCTTTTTATTTTATCATCTATATGATACAATTTAATAGACAAGGAAAACATTTTTAAATGCTCCAAAAACTAAACTATAAGGAAATATTCCTGTTGCTGAGTTGTAATCCGTGTAAAACTATCTTTATCTCTCTATTTCCTAGTACAAAATTCAGATACACTCAAATAAAATATTCATTCTGTTAAGAATTACGCCCTCTCATTGCATTAATCTTTGAATGACTAATTTCAGGATTTCCCTTTCTCTTTCCTCAGCCTTTAAAATATCTTAAAGTTAGCTGTTTACAATAGTCATGTGAGGGGACAAAAGAAGAAAGGAAGCCTCTTAACTACTCAAACAAAAGAAGACAAGCATTCACTTCCATCTTTTTGTCTCGTCGTTATAAATTGCTTTTAAGCATTATAACTGGATTCTCCCCAGCCCCAGTCTGCAAAACACAGCAGACTGTCTGTCTAAACACCTAAAGTGCAAAGCTGTTTAGAAATACTGATGCCATTTTGAGCCAAAGATGAGTGTGAGTCCAGGTTTCTGATCCTGGCTCTGTGACCTTGAGCAGCACAGTTGCTCCAGGCCTTATTTTTCCCATCTGCAAAACGGGAGTAATAATACCTAAGGCATAAAGCTAATATAGGAATAGTGTAAAGAATATATACAGCCAGACACAAAAGGTCACTTACTGTCTGATTCCATTTATGTGAAACGTCCAGAACAGGCAGGTCCATAGAGACAGAAGATTAGCGGTCGTGCCCCGAAGGCCCTAGTGCCACTTTAATCATCAGAGCCCACAGGTGGCTTTTCTTCAGCCCCATCCATCCCCCCCACGCCCCCACTGGCTTCTCTGCAGAGTGGATGCTCTTGCCCAGTCCCCTCTCTCTGAAACTCTTTCCCTTCATTTCAGTGATTTCCTCCAGTTTCTGACTGAGCGGCTTCTTTGATGCCATGGTTGCTTGCTGTCAGCTGCACTCCTCTTTCTATCACAAATCTAGGTCTTCAACATGGAGCTTTCCCCTCTTCTTCATTCTATAACCCCCTGAAAATCTCATGTAGGCTCGTAACTTCCACGGTCATTTCTGGATTGACAACTTCTAAAACTCCCTCTCCGGCCCTGCCCTCCATCTCCTAAACTCCTGCCCCAGTTTCCACCTTCCTCTGGAAACAGCAGAACCAGCTTGCACCCACCCACCCGGCAGGGGCCTGGCCCAGAGGAAGCGCTCAATGCCAGGTCCCTGGTAAAGCTAGCAGTTCCTGCTGGCTTCCCTATTTCTGTCTACAGGGCCGAGTACAACACTGGATTTTCATGAAAAGGGTTTCTATGGACAATGGTACAGAGACTGGCTGAAATTAAAGTCAGATAGGAAAACACGGGCTATCTGGCTGGTGGAGAGTCCATGTCAGGCTGCAGACACTGGGAAGTTGGGGCAAATCTGGATTCCCAAGAGACAGTGAAGGGCTTCCCTGGTGGCACAGTGGTTAAGAATCTGCCCGCCAATGCAGCGGACACGGGTTCGAGCCCTGGTCTGGGAAGATCCCACATGCCGCGGAGCAACTAAGCCCGTGCATCACAACTACTGAGCCTGCGCTCTAGAGCCTGTGAGCCACAACTACTGAAGCCCACATGCCACAACTACTGAAGCCCACGCGCCTAGAGCCTGTGCTCCGCAACAAGAGAAGGCATCGTGATGAGAAGCCTGCACACCGCAATGAAGAGTAGCCCCCGCTCGCCACAACTAGAGAAAGCCCACACACAGCAACAAAGACCCAACACAGCGAAAAATAAATAAATAAATAATAATAAATTAAGGGGGGGAAAAAAACAGTGAAGGTCAGAATTCTATCAAAGGCTTCTTTTAAAATTGCATTTCCTGAGTCAGACAAAGACAAATACTGTATGGTATTACTTACATGTGGAATCTGAAAAATACAACCAGCTAGTGAATATAACAAAAAAGAAGCAGACTCGGATGTAGAGAACAAACCAATGGTTACCAGTGGGGAGAGGAAAGGCGGGAGGGGATTGAGAGGTATAAACTATTAGGTACAAAATAAACTACAAGAATATGCTGTATAGCACAGGGAATACAGCCAATGCTTTCTAATAACTATAAATGGAGTATAAGCTTTAAATATTGTGAAGCACTATACTGTGCACCTGTAACATATAATATTGTACAACAACTACACTTCAATAAAAAAAACGATGGGGGTAAAAATAAAATAAAACTGCATTTCCTTACAGTTTTTAAGTAACTTAAGAGCATGTTCTCAGTGACCGCACAGAACCTGAGTGATGAGAAGAACAGAGCAGCAGCCGTTTAACTTCACTCGATGGTAAACAAAAATAGGCAGGTGACTTTACTACTGTATTACATAAATATCTTTACAAATAACTCAGGGCAGAACAATAAGACAAACAGGCCAAGAGATAAGAGCTCCTCCGAAAAACCAAAGGGCTTCTGCAGGCCAAACAAAGACAGAAGGCAATTAGCACTGGGGGGAAAGTAGAGAGGTTTTTTTTTTGTTTCCTTTCTGTTATTACTGTTGCTTTTTTTTTTTTTGAAACGGGTGTGCCTGGGGGCAAGAATCAAGAGATTTATGCATTAGGCGGATGCCCTCTTTGCAAAATGGACAAAAGAGTCAGCTTGTGGAGCAGATTAGATGAAAGAAGCCAAAGAGCCCAGAGGCGGCAACCAAATGGGAAAGCAATGTAGGGGAGGGGCAGGGTAAACCGAACAAAGCCTTCAGTCTGTGTGTTGATGGACAGAAAGAAGGAAGCGCCTGGACTAGAGACCCAGGCCACGCAGACACCCTGGTTCCATCAGAAAGGAAACACTGGCGAGGCTGGCAGTGTGCGTGGACATCACGCACAGGAGGGGCTTTTGCTGGGAGACGGCTCCTTTAAGGAATTTTGGAACCTTTCACCCTGAATACACCGGCCAGGATTAACGGGCACAGAGTCAAAGGTTAACTCCACTCCTTATTAAGTGTCTGTGAGGTGCCAGGCCAGGCTCTGGACTGGACAAATGTTTCCACGTTCACACCCTCCTTTAATCTCTGCCAAGATTCTGGGGAGCACAACTCGTAGCCCCATTTTACAGACAACTGAATCTGAGGCCCAAGGTCAAACAGCTGGTGCCCAAAGAGACAGGGATTTAAAGCTGGGCTGACGTGGTGCTGAATCCGTGCTTTTCTGCGTGGTTATCTATGCACCTGTTGGCTATGTACAACTGTACAGCAAGGGGTATAACTCAGTCTTTGTGAGCTGGGGGAACCTCACAAGGAAGCAGTCCTATTTGAAAGGAATCTGATATAAAGAGTTGAACAAGTTGTCTTTCAGATCCACGTATAAATCCAAAAGGATCCGGGCTATCCCGTCTTTTGCCCTGTTCTGAGAATCAGTAGGCCCAACAAATGGACAAGGGAAATTTTAGCAGAGAAGAGAAATAACACAGGGACACCACGTTCAGAGGATGTTAGCCCTGCTTTCCTAAGATTCATAGTTTTGTAAAATGTTATAATAACTGACTCTGGGAATTTAGCCTGTTCTCAGGGCTTTACTGATATGAATTCATTGAGCCCTATAGGAACCCCATACGGCAAGCATGTTTATTATTACCCCCACAGAGAGGGTTAAGCCAGGTGCCCACGAGGCCAAGATGGGTCCTTTCCAAGTTGTCCAAATCTGTAGTATGTTGCCTCCCTACGATCCACGAGAAAGGGTTTGTTCAAGGGTCAAGATACACCCAGGGAGCCGTCACCCTGTTTCCTCTCCGTGGGCCATCCGCTGACACTGCTGGCTGAAGGTGGCACTGCTCCCGCTGAGCTATGCCTCGAAACCATTTTGACCCACTTTACTATATTTCATTTTTTCTTTTCTTTTTTTTTTTTTGGTCGCAGCATGCAGGATCTTCCCCAACCAAGGATCAAACCTGTGTACCCTGCGGTGGAAGCACGGAGTCTTAAGCACCGGACCACCAGGAAAGTCCTCGACCCACTTTAGAGAAGTTGTTAGTATGGCTCATCAGAGCTGTAATCCACAGGAAACCCCTGCCACTCCTGAGGTCCGCTCCTTAATTCACAGGCAAGAACACGAAACCCTAGGGATGCCTGAGTTTTGCCCAAGGTCAGAGTTTACCAAGTGGCAGAGTTGGGACCACAGCCAGGTCCCCTCACTGGTAATCCAAGGCTCCTTTCCACGAAAACTCGTTTCTGATATACTGACTACTTGCTGCTGAGCCTTTCACAGCCCCAAACACAACCAAAGGGAGGTACTGCATACATTTTACCAGAAAAAACCCACTGCGGAGCTGCGGGAGAGAATAAGGCGTAAGGGTTGTGGAGAGTGGGCGGTACATAATAGGACTCCCAGGAAAGTAAGTGCATGAAGCCGGCCTAGAACTTGGGAAGCTGGCATTCCCCAAAGCAGGTCATCTACTGGGCATAATCAACTTCCTGCATGTGTCACACCAGTGGCGAGCACATCTGTGCGCTCGTGGGGGCAACGTGCATCTGACAGCAGAAGAGCTGGTTTCCTTTCCCCTGTCTGCTCTCGGGCCTGCGGCAGCTCAGTCCTGCTCTGTGCACTGAAAAGGCCTGGAAGGTCTTCTTTCCATTTCATTAGCTCATCCAGGGGGCTGTCAGGAGTGAAAAGAAATAAGCATCTGCTATGCGTGCTAGGGAATTTCTTTGAATTCCACCCCTGCATCCTATGGGAATAGAGTTAATAATAATTAGTGGCCCCATACAGGAGGGATGGAGAGGAGAAAAGTGGAGGGAGGGCCCGGAAGGCTGCCAGGGGGTTGCTAACTGGGCAGGTCTGCATGACCTGTGGTGGCATCAGGGCTTGAGCTGCTTTGCAAGAAGGGTTGGGACGTGTGGTCTGACCCCGGGACGGGCGGTCAGTGGTGGAGGGGCAGTCCCTGGGCCTCCCAGGGAGGTTCCAGCCTAATCCAGTGCCTGACACACAGAGACAAAGACTAATGAAATGCTTGCAGGTGGGGCAGTGTGGGTAGGCCCAGATGGTCAGCTGGCTCAGAGCTGTACAGGCAGCAGCTTCTCTCTGAACAGAACTCCGTGGGGAGCTTGGAGGCCTATAGAGCCTATGAAGGCCAAAGTGGGGCAGACGTGGCGGATCGGATGGGCGGCAGCTCGTAGCAACTCTTAGTAGAAGAAATGATGCGAGCAAGAGCAGCGATGCCATGTGCGGCTGGGGGATGCACCCTCCAGGGGCAGACGCTGAAGGGTCAGACCAGAGGTGAGGAATGTCTTTAATTAGGAATCACTGACTCATTAAAATAATTCATCCAAGGGTGATGTTTAAATAAAGTAACCTAATTTTAAGTTTGATGGGTGAAGGGAATATGTGTGTCTATGTGGCAGAAGGAGAGGGGGGAGTTTGGGGCCAGGGAGTTTGGAAGAAAACTTACAATAGTTTACTCTTCTTTTTTTTTTTTTTTTTTTTTTTTGCGGTACGCGGGCCTCTCACTGTTGTGGCCTCTCCCGTTGCGGAGCACAGGCTCCGGACGCGCAGGCTCAGCTGCCATGGCTCACGGGCCCAGCCGCTCTGCGGCATGTGGGATCCTTCCAGACCGGGGCACGAACCCGTGTCCCCTGCATCGGCAGGCGGACTCTCAACCACTGTGCCACCAGGGAAGCCCAGTTTACTCTTTTAATTAAGAAAATAAGAGATATTATAACCTAAGAAATTTTAAAATGTACTTCACAAGGACAGTCTACTCAATACTCTGTAATGGCCTATATGGGAAAAGAATCTACAAAAGAGTGGCTATGTGTATATGTATAACTGATTCACTTTGCTGTACACCTGAAACTTACACGACATTGTAAATCAACTATACTCTAGTAAAAATTAAAAAAAAAAAGATGGTTAAAAAAATGTATTTCACACACAGAGACTGTCACCAAGACACACAGAGACAGGCAGAGGAGACAGTTGGGGACACCTGTCAGCTGGCCACTCCTGAGGCCTCTGAATAAGCCACACTCAGCTGTTGGGCCCCATCCTGGGTCCCCTTTTAACGAAGGGTTTGTCCCCTTCTGGCAATCAGCTAGGTTACTATTGTACAAGATCTGAAGTGCTCTCTACCCACTGAAACTGCTAACATACTAAAATGTCTCTAGCAGCCTAAATGGCATTTAAAATAAAATAAATACTGTGAATTGATGAAATGACCAATTATGTTAAGTACCCATGCCTGCTGTAATCCAAACCAAATCTTACCCCATTATCCTCAAAACTGCAAGACGATTCAGCAGGCCCTCTTGCCAGTGAATCTGCAAGAACCGAAACCCAGAGGCCGCCCTCAACAGGACCCTGAGTGCTTCCGGTTAATTCTTGCAATTGGTTTTACGCTGGAAAAAAATAACTATACTACCTCTCTGCTCAACAGCTTATAAAGCAAACAACTATTAGACAATACACATCGGTTCCCCACTGTACCAATTAGGTCATTCTGTTCCACTGATTTCAGGTTTTACCTTCCATTACTTCCTCTTTGGAAATCTCAGCTTTCTTCTGAAAAACATCTTGGAGTGCGTGATGATGTCATTATTCCAAAGTGCCCGCAAAGCCCTCATTTCTGCATCCACCCCATAGAGTCCCCATCGCTCTCTCTACCTGTGGTCCTCTCGTGCCCGTGTGCTCTGGTTGTTTCCCTCCTGGCACCACCCCCATCTATTTACTTTTTAAGGCCTTGTACAAGTGTCAACTCTCCCAAGAAGTGACAGGCCCACGTTCCCTCCCTCCTGTCAAAAACAAGGCTCTGTCCTCGAAGGAATGGGGCACATCTGCTCATTTTGCTGCTTTTGGGTTCTTTTAGTCTCAACCCGTAGGGTGACTTCACAGAGCAGGTTCTCCCCGGCCCCGTGCAGTCCGGTTTCGCCAGTTCTGCTTGTGGCCAGGGCCCACGGTCGCAGCTGGGCTTTGCTGGCCGGTTGCTGGGTCCCTGTGTCACTGTGTGACCAAGCTTCACCTACTACCCTGCTTCTAGGAACTGGGTTTTTTAGGGGATCCTCCTGGCCTGCACTCCCAATCCTTGTGGCTGGAACCTATTAACAGAGCTCTTTCCTAGTCTGATTATCTAGACAAACATCCTCCTGCTCGCTTTAGACATAAAGAAAAAATGTGGACATACATTGAAAATACAAAGTATAAAGGTGAGAGTGTGAGCATAAATCAGCTACATTTTCTTCTACTTGATTCTAAACTAAACCTTCCTCTGCCATGACTGGGCAGCTCCCTTCTTTCTATGCCAGTATCTTTACTGTAAAACTTTTGTTCGTGGGCATCAGCAACTTCTTGATAAGCCAGTACTGCCCGCCAGAGGAACACAAGAATATGACACAAATGAACTTATCTATGAAACAGAAGCAGACTCACAGACATAGAGGACAGACGGTGGTTGCCAAGGGGGAGGAGGGGTGGGAGGGGGATGGAATGGGAGTTTGGGATTAGCAGAGGCAAACCATGATACATCGAATGGATATACAACAAGGTCCTATTGTATAGCACAGGGAACTGAATTCAATATCCTGTGATAAACTATAATGGAAAAGAATATAAAAAAGATATATATATATATAAAACTGAATCACTTTGCTGTACAGCAGAAACTGACACAACATTGTAAATCAACTATACATCAATAAAATAAAGTTAAAAAAATAATAATTCAGAAGAACACACACAGAGTTTAAAAAACCTTATTACAATGTAAGTGTCTCGTGAACCCTCTATACAGATACAGCAAATGCAGAAACACAACAGGAAAAAAAAACATTAGCAAATCCCCACCCACACTCCAGAATTCTCACCACGATACTTCTGATTTTAACATGTACATAAAAAGTAAATGGGATGTATTGAATTGGATGTGGATTCAAGAAGCATCTGAAATCTGTAATAATTTAGTTCTCAATGCCTAGAGTAATTAGGAGAATGGTTAACCCTATGAGAAAAGAAAAAAAGTCTACCACCCATGAGACAGAATCTCATGGTGAAATCACTCAATTTCATAAACCTTACCAATTTTTCCCTCATGCTTCTGTCCTGCAGAAATAACCCAAAACTAACATGCTTAGAGCAAATCTTCCCTAATGTGGAACTTAATGAATAAAAATCCTATAAGAAAATGCTCTAAGTAAATAAAATGCCTTTTGTGAAAATAATCCAACCATGAATGATATTCATACCATCGCTACAGATCTAGAGGAAAAATAAGGATGCACATAACTTTGAAATCCACTTGCAAAAACCCAAAGGCTCCTCATAATAGGTCTCCATTTACACTTTCTGAAGGGAGAACAGAATAGACTTTTTTAAAATTATGTATTAATTTTTGAGAGTGGAGGGAGTTCCCTTTTTTTCTTAAATATTTAGGATATTTATGATGGTCATTAAAATTAGGATTAATCAGACCTACCTACCTAAATTTCACCCGGACCAAGCAAAGATGTAAAGGAATTCTGAAGTTCCCGATTTCACAGGCTATTAAAAAGACAACATACAATTGTATGGCCTTGAAAACAATAGCACAAATGTGATGACATCTCTCACAATTGTTTGAGCTACTCTGGAAACCTGAAGATAAATGCCTCTTTTCTTAGCTACATATATATCCTACTCCTTCACACACATGGCTGGCCCCGGGCGTGTAACTTTTAGGGAAAAGAGGCGTAACAGCTCTAAACCAACCAAGATGCACTGAAACTCCTCACCCTAAGCCCAGTACAGTTTCAAAGCTCTTGGCAAAACCAAATCCATCTGCTTTGGGCCAGTTGTGCCACTCTGACACCCAGCCAATCAAGAGAGGCTAATGAGGAAGGGAAGTCAGAAGACACTTGGGGGCCAGCCAATTCCAGCTGATCTGCAGAGCAGACATCTCCCCAAAGTACTTTCTCCAAGTAGTTAGAGTGCATCTCATTGCTATTTTTAGCTCTGTGTTCTTCTTCGACTTTGGCCATTTTTAAAGAAACTTGACAGCAAAAGTAGAGATGAAAGGCGGTTTGAATTCCTTGAGTGCATTGGACAGGAAGTCGCGCAAGGCAGCTGAGGATGGACTGGACAGCAGAAAGAATGCCCCCCTGCAAATGACGCCTGCAGGGATGAGGGAGGGCGTCTGAACTCTGAGCCTCAGAACAAACCGCAGTAACCCTTCCAGGCACACGTGGACGTCAGGGTACAGCAAGCAACAGGTGGATCTCCACGATGACCCAAGTGCCAGAACACCCCCAGCATTCCTCACAGCCCAGGCACTGGAAATCCGCGATAGGGTTTGATTTTACCAGTCCAATTGATGCTATCGTTGCATCCTAACTGCCACGTAATTCCAATTTCACCAAAGCAAGCCGACCACTTCTGGAATCTGACCAGTGACAACAGACCAAAGAAGCCGTCTTATCTCAGATTAACAGTTCATATCAACCAGGAGACATCAGTAGGAAGAAATAAAGAGAACTGGACAAACAGAGCCATCCCACAGCAGTCACAGAGGGCCCGCTCTGCAGCAGACAGAACTCTCCCGACAGACACCAGGAGCGAAGGAGTAGTGTGGGGATGGGGGAGGGGGAGGGGGGGCTGTCAGAGACCTACCTTGTAGAAGGGCTCCATTTCTCTTGAAGAAGGTGCTGCCTGGCCAGAGGGGTGGACCTGATGTGCTGAAACAGAAGAGAAACCAGCGTGAGGGCGAGCTTGTCTACACTCACTCAGCAGCACTCAGAAAACAACGCGTCCTCCAAACACATCCTTCAAAATGGCCTCAGGACACTTTCTCAATTACGCATTATTTACACCCTCTGAAAATGTATCTTTAAAAACCGTTAGTCTTGTTTTATGATGAATGGGCTTCATATTTCAACGTGCATAATGGGGGTATTCAGGTTACTGTCCTAACCCGTCCATGTGGGTATTCAGGTTACTGTCCTAACCCTGCTCCCTCTTGGGCACTGAAATCGTTTGCGGGTAAACAAAATGGCCACATCAGATGCTCAACATCATAGCTTATAACTTCCGCTAATTTCTTCATAATTTTATGACTTTATGAGGCAAAGAACTCCCATCCATGTCTTCTGAGATCAGCAGGTTTTTCACCACTTCCTAGTGCCACCTGCCCATTATAAATGCGAGCTTGCCTTTCCTGGCTTTTCTACCACCAAATTCTTATTATACAGATATGACCTTGATCAACTCCCTCCCTCCCCTGTCTTCTTGTTTCATATCCCGTTTTCAATTCCTTGGCTTAAAATGTTGCACCCCATATCCCATAAAACACTTTTCAGATATGTTACCACTCACAGTCCTGTAACAGGAGAGGCAAGAAAAGACGAAAGATTAATGTATCACAATGACACTTTACTATATTTATAGACAAGCATTTTCACTGTTTTAAGACACCCAGTGAAAAACTTTATAACCAAGCCGGTCTTGGAGTAGAAAGGAGGTGATTCTAAATCAAGGATTGGTTTAGATTAATGTTAGAAAGCACTTAGTCAAAATTGTTCCTACAGCCAGCCCAACAGGCAGCATAAATTACTTTCTCCAAGATAGAACGTGGCAAATGATACCGGTTAATGCATCATCAATCACCTTCAGCGTTAAAAAAAATTAAAAAGTTGGTCTAAATGATAAGTTTGTAAGTTTGGCAAACACGGACACACACACACAGAATAAGAAATCTGAAGGACTACCTGATGAATGTTTCTAGAGTCCATCAGGGTCTCTAGTGATGCAGGGGAACAATACTGTTAACAAGGAAAAATGCCAGTGACACATTCTGTTGACCAACGTTTCGTCCCCAGAGGTACAAAGAGCACACCAGGTATGGGGACATGTTACATGGCTGGTGAGGCGTAGAGAAGGAGGAAGAAAAGTGCTACAGCACACAAATACATCAAAATAATGTCAAACGTGTCAGAAAACACACAGAATGAACCTTGATGTAAATGATAAAACTTTTGTTTTATTGTGGTTCGGATCCACTCTACTCAGAGTAAGTGAGGATAATGCATCTCAGCTATGGCTTTTCCTGCAGCCCTGATCCTCAGCTCAGGCTGCTGTGGCCTCTGAGTGGCCAGGAGTTGCGCAGGACAGCAGGAGATCTGGCCGGGGTCTCAGGGCTGCAGGATGATGGCAGCAAGCTGAGTTCTCTTCTGTGTGATTCCTGTCCTATTCCGATTCGAGGCTGTTAAGGCTCATAGCTGCATGAAGAATAATGTGCGTTAAAATGCTTAAGATTATCTTTTAACAACCCCAGCCAGCTCCTGGGATCTCACCATCTGATTTTTATAAGAAAGCAGGAAATAGCCAGCTGGCTGTGGCCAACGCTGAATCACCTGATTTCTAAAGATACTTAAAAACTGAGGAGTTCACAATAGAGGAGTTGGCGCTTCTGGAGAATTCGATAATTGACTATTACTGCAGGAGCCTGAATATCTAGCTTACTTCCCTCCAAATCTCCTCTTCATTCTGACCTTGATTTGCCTGAAAACTGAGTAGACGCCAGGGATGGAGTAAACGTGGGGAACGGAGGACGGGTAAATCCAGTGGTGTAGATAAGGAAAATTCTCTGTACGATAGAAATCTACTTCAAGATTTCTACAACATCCTTTGAATGTACCTAAGTCACCGATCGCTATTCCGCTCGTTCTGCTGTGCTGCCGGTGTAATCCACACTCTCACAGTGGAGACAGATCTGGAGTGGCCCACCTACCCGCTCTGATGTAGCCCCTGTTGTGACTGATGCATTCACCTGGGGGCTCGATTCCTGCCATGCTAATTGCAAAGCTTTTGAGCTCACTGGCCCCATATTCTACACTCTTCTTTGGTATGGTCCCTCCAAGTGACATCTTCTAACTGTTAGGAGATTCAAGGATTTATTAAGAGCTTGTTGAAAACTGTGCTTGGACATGGAGAGAAAAATTAGAAGCCATATTTTATGGCCTCTAGGAGCTTACTGTCATACTTAGCTAGCTCCAACCTCTTGTGACTCTATCTAAAGAGACTAGAAATGTGTGTGGAAAGGCCAACGGTTATGGCCCTAGTGGCTACAGGTTGGGGAGAGAGCAAACTGATTTTTTTCCTCCATCTGGAGATATCCCTGGCTCACCGGGCTTTAAAGCTCAAAGTTAGCTTTTAAAAAGTATATAAAATTACTTAAAAATGTATAGCAACCACAGTAATTCAGAGAAGCTAGTGGGAGTATCTCAGGCCACTCTGGAAACCACTCATTTGTGTGGCAAGTCAAGGAGGGGAGGGTGGGTGGTCTGTGCAGAGCAGGATGGGGGACTCGCCACACTCAAGTCACCTAAACGCCAGTGAACTTGTAAATAGTCACTGCCATGGGAAGTGGCCACTAGGGCCCCCTTCAACCTACCAGAGTGGGTTTTAATCACGTTACAATGGTGCTCACACTGCTTGAAGACAGGATACCACATTACCATGTACAGAGCACAGTGATCAACACTTTTCCGTGGGATCCTCCGATCCCATGAGAGGGCAAGGCAGAACCCACTGTCCCCATTCTTCAGGTGATGGAGGGACTTGTCCAAGTCATCACACGGCTGGTCAGTGATCAGCCCAAGACCAGCCCACTGTACCACAAAGACACACGTCAACGGCCCCGATTTCATTTCTCATCGTCCAGCTTTCTCTTCCAGTCTTTCGGCACCAAACCCTTAGCTATCCTCCTCCATGGAAGAAGGCTGTGGACGGTATTTCACTAGGAATCTCTCCAAGACAAAATCCCAGGCTAGAAAAAGCAATCAGGCTCACCAGATGCGAAAAACAGACACGTGGGCTCATATCAGCAGAAACAATATAACGCTGGTTTCACAACTGTCTCACTTCAGTAACGCTCTAACAAAATCTCATGACCTTCAGCACCAGAAGCCAAACCCACGTGTGGCAAAGGAAGTCGAGCAACAGGTTAAGAGGGCCTGGCCTGCCAGCAAAGGCAGTTTGTCAACTGGCATTTGAGAACATTGATCCGGCTGATCATTAAGACCAGAGCTGAGCCAGCAAATCCCAAGGGAAGTGCCCTACCATCCCACCAGCACCTGCCAGAGACTCAGAGCTCTGTCTCTCCCTGGGCCTCACACACTCAGCTGCAGTTCTTCCAGCTCCCAAGGGGACACTGTAGGTCAACAGGTCGTCCGGCCCTAAGGTGGCTCTTGGCATAATGATGCCATCTGTCATGCGACACCCATGAGCTGCCATCATTGTCAGAACCGGATGAACTCTAACCAAGACCCTGGGAGGTTCTGGCAAGATCCACACCTGTTTTCACCAGCCTGGACTTTCTGTGAGTCTAAGAAAAGAAAATTAGTTAAAGTACTTCTTTTCTAAGTACTTTTTAAAAAGTACTTTTTGTCTAAGAACCCGGCTGCCAAATGTGAACGGGTTGATCTGAAAGAGAGAACAGGGTACTGTAACACGGATGAACCCCAAGGACATCATGCTAAGTGAAATACACCAGTCACAAAAGGACAAATTTCAAGTTCATAGAGACAGAGTAGAAGGGGAGTTCCCAGAGGCTGGAGGGAGGGGGGAGTAGGGAGTTGTTTAGTGGGTACAGAGTTGCAGTTGTGTAAGTTGAAAAGAGTTATGGGGGTTGGTTACCCAGTAATGTGAATGTGCTTAACACTACTGTGTACACTTAAACAGCTAAGATGGTATATTTTATGTTATGTGTATTTTACTACCACAACAAAAAATTTTTACTGTAAAATGAGAGAGTGAGAGAGAGGGAGAGAGAGTGAGAGAGAGAGAGAGAGAGAGAGAGAGAGAGAGAGAGAGAGAGAGAGAGAGAATGAATACAGGAAGGACCCCGGAAGAAGTGAATCAAAGTCTAAAGAGTTTTGGGCAGTGAAAGATCAACCTACATGCTGCGTTTCTGAAGGTCCCCTGCAGTTAGCATCTCTGCCAGAGTGGCCCAAAGTACACTAAACAACAGAAGGGGATGTGGTGAGACCAGCCTATCCTAACCTGGTCCTTACAGAGGCCAGAGCTTGCCTGGTAGTCTTCAGGCAGCTGAGCAGATCTCTGACGTATTCTTAGCACTAGAAACAATGCGAAGGCAGTCCCCTTGGATGTGTGAAATCTACCATCAGACTGTGTTTCTCCAGGAATAAAACAGTCAAAGCAGTTGTAATGAAGGGGGAAATTCCCGAAAAAATACTTGGAATTCTACTGTTAATTCTAACTGTGGATTGATCAACAGAATGTCATAGAAAAACAAATACGACCTACACCACATACTAACACAGACACGCTGGGTGAAAGATGCCAGTCTTGAAGTTTGGAATGCAGGAATCAGACGTGTGTGAGATGGTCTCAAGTTTCACAAAACACCCTTCATAATTTGAGACGCATCACTAAAGAGTCCAGCTGAAAGTTCAGAAATCTCAGGGACTTTTACAACCTTCCATACAAAACCGGACTATACTGACATTCAAAGAGATCTCAGTGGCCACCTGGCTCCGTCCGAGTTGTGGTGGGGACAGCACAAGATTTGGACTCAAGGAATTTGTCTGTTGAAAACACAAGCTGAGGGCTTCCCTGGAGGCGCAGTGGTTAAGAGTCCGCCTGCCGATGCAGGGGACACGGGTTCGTGCCCCGGTCCGGGAAGATCCCACATGCCGCGGAGCAGCTGGGCCCGTGAGCCATGGCCGCTGAGCCTGCGCGTCCGGAGCCTGTGGTCCTCAATGGGAGAGGCCACAACAGTGAGAGGCCCGCGTACCGCAAAAAAAAAAAAAAAAAACACAAGATGAAAACAGGTCTCAATTCCACTCCTACAAACAGGGAGCAGTTACAGCATGTAGTGCTGGAGAATTAAATGAGATGATGCATGTACAAAGGACACTCTGTGAACTGCAAATATCCCAGTGGTTGTCTTGATTACAAGAAAACTGCAGTTCAGAGAAGTTAAATGATGTGCTCGGTGCCAACACTTCCTCCTACATCCTGTGGACTCTCCCAGTTAGGCTCTTGGCTTCACTTCTGTGACAGAAGAGCTAACCACACCTTCATCTTCCTCTTCCCCTTAAGGATGCTTTGAGATCATCTCATTTGCAAACGTTCCTCCACCCGAAGTAGCAATGAACACTTTCTAAAAATCAATAGGCTGGAAGAAGCAGCTTCACGGATGCCACCTACTCCAAAGAAAGCTAAAAAAAAACAGCTCTGCCCAGAATCCTGCATAGATCCAAACTATTAAGTACGGCTGCCCACAGTGACCTTTCAGGGTCAGGCAATCAAGAGGCAGAAGAGACCAGGTGGAAAACGTATCAGGACTGGCCAATTTTCAGAGGCTGACAATTACTGGGAAGGCATTACTGGAGTGATCAGACAATAACCAGCAAGGACCACAAAAGCCACAACGGAGAGTGTGGCAAGATCTCTCTGAAGGCAAAACTCGGATCCTGGTAAGAAATGGAACGGCTTTGTCACCTTCGCCAATGTTAAGACTGGAGAACTGGGAGATTGGGATTGACATATATACACTAATATGTATAAAATGGATAACTAATAAGAACCTGATGTATAAAAAAATAAAGTTAAATTTAAAATTTGTTTGAAAAGACTGGAGACTCATCCTGTCTCCAACCGGATCAACCCGCAAAGCATTCCTGTGTACCCATCACAGCCAAGGGTACGCTAGGCTGCAGCGGATGGGGGGGAACGGCTGCGAGACTCAGACAGGGCTGGCTGCTCTGGAGCAAGAGCTACTGGGCGATTTTAAACACATCAATAATGTTCCACAGAGTATGCTATGAAGTTTAGGGTTTCCCTCCTCAGACACGTTTGAGATGTGCTGCTGACCTGTGACAGGGTTTCTCAACCTTGGCACTGCTGACCTTTGGGGCTGGATCATCTTTGTGGTGGGGGCCGTCCCGTGGGTGCTAGGGTGTTCGGCAGCCTCCCTGGCCTCTACCCACTAGATCCCAGCACCAACCCTCCCCAGTTGTAACAAATAAAAATGTCTCCAGAAACTACCATGTGTCCTCTGGGAGATAAAATGGCCCCCAGCCAAGAACCATTACCCGATGGTCAGCAACCCGACTAAGCTGCCCTCACTCTTCTCTCCACTCGCCAAGTCCCAACACCCCCCCTCCCCACTCCATACCTCGTCAGGCAAAAACGTCACCTCCTCTTTTCTAAAACCAAAGCCATTCCTCACAAGCTCACTCACCCTCCGTTATTTCTACCTGTGTCTGCACCTTCTTCTTTGCCAAAGCAACACCCCTACTGCCCTCTTTTCCTCTGGCATCTTTCCTCCTGCCATTATCCCTTGTCTCCCCTCACCTCCCCCTTCCAGGACTTCTTAGCTGACCCATCATCCAACATCACCTAGTGTCCAAATGCTCCTTTTGGCCCCCATGACCCTGCCATGCACTCACCAAGCACAGGAGCTGGGCGACAGTGCCCGATCTCCGCTCTTCTGCGTCATGGTGTCCCCGGACTGGCTGCGATCCCCTCACGTCTGGGTCATCAGAGGCCCCTAAGTCACCCCGCCATTCAGGGCTAAGGGCCTTGATGGCTCTACAGCCCCTCTCCCCTGCCCACTCCGTGCCCGCCCACATGCATGCATATGAGAGGCTTATTACTTTATTATTATTTTTTTCTAATTACATAAACTATCACTTTTGACATTATCTCTTTAAAATCCTTTCCAAGTTTAGCCTCACAACACCCAGCTAGCCTGGCTCTCCTCCTCCCACTCTCCTTTCTATGAAATCTGCTAGCTCTCTGTCCAGCCTTACCCCCATAATGATGGGTATTCCTGGAGTTGTAGCCCTCTCTTCTTCTCTATTCATTCTCCTTTGTTAGGAGAGTTCATAAACTCCTGGGGAATCTGGCTTTTCCAATTCTGTATCTCGAGCTGATCTTGCCTCCAGACTCTGGAATGTATTTCTGGCTGCATCCCCCCAGGCCACATCAATTCAAATGAGGGAGCCAGTTTCCCACCTCTGTTTCCCCTGCTGGTCCCCACGGGCACTTTCCACACTGCCCTGGATTTCTCAGTGTGTCTATTGGTTCTCTAGGGCTGTCATAACAAAGTACCACAGATAAGTATCTTAAAACAATAGAAATTTCTTCTCTCCCAGTTGTGGAGGTTAGGAGTCCAAAGTCAAGGATGGTTCCTTCTAAGGGCTTTAAGTGAGAATCTGTTCTATGCCGCTCCCCTAGCTTCCGGCGGTTGCAGGCAATCCTTGGCCTTCCCTGGCTTATATGTGCATCACCCTGTCTCTGCCTTCGTGTTTATATGGCATTCTCCCTATGTGTGCTTTCTGTGTTCAAATTCCTCCTTTTGATATTGGCTTAGGAGTCCACCCTACTGCAGTATGACCTCATCTTCACCAACAACTGCAATGACCATATTTCCAAATGAGATCATATTCTGGAGTGCTGGGTGTTAGGACCTAACATCAATATATGAAGTTTTGGAGGGGACAACTCAGCCGAACACAGTGTCTGTGATTGTCTCCCTTTACACACGGTGCACTCACACTCCCTGACACACTGCGACATCTGAGTCTGTCTTCTCCTAAATCCCTACCACCTACGGCAATGCTTGGAACTTGGCTGGTACCTGTCAATGCTTGTTGAAAGAATACAAGTTACCAATTAATTTAACTCAGCATTCCTCAAAAAAAGAAAAGAAAATGACCCAGCTTGTGGTGATTGCCTGTAAAATGTTCAAGTTAAAAACGCTGGTGCTCATGGAACATTCTACAGGATAGATCATATCTTGGGTCACAAATCAAGCCTTGGTAAATTAAAGAAAATTGAAATCTTATCAAGTGTCTTTTCCGACCATAATGCTGTTAAGACTAGATATCAATTACAGGAAAAAATCTTTATAAGATACAAACACATGGAAGCTGAACAATACACTACTTAATAACAAAGAGATCATTGAGGCAATCAAAAAATACCTAGAAACAAATAATAATGAAAACACAACGACCCAAAACCTATGGGCTGCAGCAAAAGCAGTTGTAAGAGGGAAGTTTATAGCCATACAATCCTACCTCAAGAAACAAGAAACATCTCAAATAAACAATCTAACCTTACACCTAAAGCAATTAGAGAAAGAAGAACGAAAAAAACCCACAGTTAGTAGAAAGAAAGAAATCATAAAGATCAGAGCAGAAATAAATGAAAAAGAAATGAAGGAAACGATAGCAAAGATCAATAAAACTAAAAGCTGGTTCTTTGAGAAGATAAACAAAATTGATAAACCATTAGCCAGACTCATCAAGAAAAAAAGGGAGAAGACTCAAATCAACAGAATTAGAAATGAAAAAGGAGAAGTAACAACTGACACTGCAGAAATAGAAAGGATCATGAGAGATTACTACAAGAAACTATATGCCAATAAAATGGACAACCTGGAGAAAATTGGCAAACTCTTAGAAAAGCACAACCTTTCGAGACTGAACCAGGAAAAAATAGAAAATATAAACAGACCAATCACAAGCACTGAAATTGAGACTGTGATAAAAAATCTCCCAACAAGGGCTTCCCTGGTGGCGCAGTGGTTGAGAGTCTGCCTGCCGATGCAGGGGACACGGGTTCGTGCCCCGGTCCGGGAAGATCCCACATGCCGCGGAGCGGCTGGGCCCGTAAGTCATGGCCGCTGAGCCTGTGCGTCTGGAGCCTGTGCTCCGCAACGGGAGAGGCCACAAGAGTGAGAGGCCTGTGTACCGCAAAAAAAAAAAAAAATCTTCCAACAAACAAAAAGCCCAGGACCAGATGGCTTCCCAGGCGAATTCTATCAAACATTTAGAGAAGAGCTAACACCTATGCTTCTCAAACTCTTCCAAAATATAGCAGAGGGAGAAACACTCCAAAACTCATTCTATGAGACCTCCATCACCCTGATACCAAAACCAGACAAAGATGCCACAAAGAAAGAAAACTACAGGCCAATATCACTGATGAACATAGATGCAAAAATCCTCAACAAAATACTAGCAAACAGAATCCAACAGCACATTAAAAGGATCATATACCATGATCAAGTGGGGTTTATCCCAGGAATGCAAGAATTCTTCAAATACGCAAATCACTCAATATGATACACCCTATTAACAAACTGAAGGAAAAAAACATATGATCATCTCAATAGATGCAGAAGAAGCTTTCGACAAAATTCAACACCCATTCATGATAAAAACCCTCCAGAAAGCAGGCATAGAGGGAACTTACCTCAACATAATAAAGGCCATATACGACAAACCCACAGCCAACATAGTTCTCAATGGTGAAAAACTGAAACCATTTCCACTAAGATCAGGAACAAGACAAAGGTGCCCACTCTCACCACTATTATTCAACATAGTTTTTGAAGTTTTAGCCACAGCAATCAGAGAAGAAAAAGAAATAAAAGGAATCCAAATCGGAAAAGAAGAAGTAAAGCTGTCATTGTTTGCTGATGACATGATTCTATACATAGAGAATCCTAAAGACTCTACCAGAAAACTACCACAGCTAATCAATGAATTTGGTAAAGTAGCAGGATACAAAATTAATGCACAGAAATCTCTTGCATTTCTATACACTAATGATGAAAAATCTGAAAGAGAAATTAAGGAAACACTCCCATTTACCATTGCAACAAAAAGAATAAGATACCTAGGAATAAACCTACCTAGGAGACAAAAGACCTGTATGCAGAAAACTATAAGACAGTGATGAAAGAAATTAAAGATGGTACAAACAGATGGAGAGATATACCATGTTCTTGGATTGGAAGAATCAACATTGTGAAAATTTCACAATTTGCGTGGAAACACAAAAGACCCCGAATTGCCAAAGCAATCTTGAGAAAGAAAAATGGAGCTGGAGGAATCAGGCTCCCTGACTTCAGAGTATACTACAAAGCTACAGTAATCAAGACAGTATGGTACTGGCATAAAAACACAAATCTAGATCAATGGAACAGGATAGAAAGCCCAGAGATAAACCCATGCACATATGGTCACCTTATCTTTGATAAAGGAGGCAAGAATATACAATGGAGAAAAGACAGCCTCTTCAATAAGTGGTGCTGGGAAAACTGGACAGCTACATGTAAAAGAATGAAATTAGAACACTCCCTAACACCATACACAAAAATAAACTCAAAATGGATTAAAGGCCTAAATGTAAGGCCAGACGTCATAAAACTCTTAGAGGAAAACATAGGCAGAACACTGTATGACATAAATCACAGCAAGATACATTTTGACCCACCTCTTAGAGAAATGGAAATAAAAACAAAAATAAACAAATGGGACCTAATGAAACTTCAAAGCTTTTGCACAGCAAAGGAAACCATAAAAAAGATGAGAAGACAACCCTCAGAATGGGAGAAAATATTTGCAAATGAAGCAAGTGACAAAGGATTAACCTCCAAAATTTACAAGCAGCTCATGAAACTCAATACCAAAAAAAGAAACAACCCAATCCAAAAATGGGCAGAAGACCTAAATCGACCTTTCTCCAAAGACATACAGATTGCCAACAAACACATGAAAGAATGCTCAACATCACTAATCATTAGAGAAATATAAATCAAAACTACAATGATGTATCACCTCACACCAGTCAGAATGGTCATCATCAAAAAATCTACAAACAATAAATGCTGGAGAGGGTGTGGAGAAAAGGGAACCCTCTTGCACTGTTGGTGGGAATGTAAATTGATACAACCACTATGGAGAACAGTATGGAGGTTCCTTAAAAAAACTAAAAACAGAACTGTCATATGACCCACCAATCCCACTACTGGGCATATACCCTGAGACAACCATAATTCAAAGAGTCTTGTACCACATTGTTCATTGCAGCTCTATTTACCATAGCCAGGACATGGAAGCAACCTAAGTGTCCATCGACAGATGAATGGATAAAGAAGATGTGGCACATATATACAGTGGAATATTAGTCATACAAAGAAATGAAATTGAGTTATTTGTAGTGAGGTGGATGGACCTAGGGTCTGTCATACAGAGCGAAGTAAGTCAGAAAGAGAAAAACAAATACTGTATGCCAACAAATATATATGGAATCTTAAAAAAAAAAAGTTCTGAAGAACCTAGGGGTAGGACAGGAATAAAACGCAGACGTAGACAATGGACTTGAGGACACGGGGAGGGGGAAGGGTAAGCTGTGACAAAGTGAGAGAGTGGCATGGACATATATACACTACCAAATGTAAAATAGATAGCTAGTGGGAAGCAGCAGCATAGCACAGGGAGATCAGCTAGGTGCTTTGTGACCACCTAGAGGGGTGGGATAGGGAGGTTGGGAGGGAGACGCAAGAGGGAGGAGATATGGGGATATATGTAGATGTATAGCTGATTCACTTTGTTATAAAGCAAAACTAACACACCATTGCAAAGCAATTATACTCCAATAAAGATGTTAAAAAAAAAAAAATCTGGGATCTCAACCAAGGTTCTCTCCTGAACCCCCATCTGCTGTCATCCATTCCTGCCAACCCCTTCTTTCAAAAGACTCTTGCAATTTCCCTTCCTTTGTGTTTCTACTCTACTGTGTCAACTCATATGCAGATGTTCCCACTAGCATCCTAATAGGTCTGCCCATCTCCAGTCTTTCCCCCAACCCCAGTTCTCCCTGCCTAATACCTTTACAGTCTTCTCAGAGCACAGTATCTTCCTGAGCTCTCCCCTTGGTTTGCAAACTGTTCCCCACGGAACCCCCAGGGGGTGCCTATAGTGCTGCCAGTGGTGGGCATGGGGGACGGGTGTCTAGGTGAGGTCCTGCACCAACGTCAACAAAGCATCTCATACTATGTATAAAATAGGTAACTAATGAGAACCTACCGTATAGCACAGGGAACTCTACTCAGTGCTCTGTGGTGACCTAAATGGGAAGGAAATCCAGAAGAGGGGATATATGTATACGTATAGCTGATTCACTTTGCTGTACAGCAGAAATTAACACAACACTGTAAAGCAACTGTACTCCAATAAAAATTAATTTAAAAAAAAAAGCATCTCATTTTTCATGTGTCTGACGTGTTGAGTTTCCACATAATTTTTCATTTGAAGAGCTTGATGGTTATAAAAGTGGGTGAAAACCAGTAGCTTATAGGGCAGAGTTAAGTCCAATAGGTTCTCTGCCCCAAGAGGCCTTTCTATTCCTTCTCAAACGTTCCCCCTGATCCCCAACATACCACCTGAGGCAGGTCTCCAGAACACACTCGTACCCCATATATTTCTATGACCCATTCAAGCCAACTTGAAACAGGAGGGAAGGGGGCAGGGCACAACCGTTAAAAGAATGACACAGCCACTGAGGACACAACATCAACTGGTTAGAACCAACTAGGTCCAAGATGGTAGAAGGTTCGACTTCCAGTGGACCTTGGGCCTCATTATATGCTCATTGGAATCCATCAGCATATGCTAACTGACACACCCACCAGTGCCATGACAGTTCTGAGGCTAACCATAAAAGGTCAAAAAGTGGGCCGTGGCACCATTCCTGGAAATCTCCACCCCTTCTCCACAATATCCGTAGTTGGAACAATCCTCCTACTCATCAGCCTATGAAATTACCCAGCCCGGAAAAACGAACCGCCCCATATTTCGGGGCCTCTCGCCTTCTGAGACGGCCCACACTCTGTCTACGGAATGTGTTTCTCTCTAAATAAGTCCACTTCTTACCTATCACTTTATTTCTCACTGAATTCCTTCTGTGAGGGGACATAAAAGAACCTGAGCTTCATTAAGTCCTGAGACCAGGTGTGTGATCTCAATTAAAAGACACTGGGTTCAAGTGCCAATCTGGGTTGTGTGGTTTCAGATTCTGTTCCCCTCTGCTGAAATGCCCTGCTCCCATCTTCTCTTTGCCTATTCAACTCCCATCCATCCTTTATGGTTCAACGCAAATCCCGGATCTTTTTCTGGTCACTCCTACACTGGAACCTCTCCCCACTCTGAATTTGGTAATTCCTGTATAGTAAAGTCTATTTGGTAATTCCTGTATAGTACAGCTGATCGTACTATGTGATATTTCCTGATCTGATGTCTTACACCTTTAATTCACTTTCCATAGGTGTGTGTCTTACCTTTCCAAAGGGCAGAAACCCCATGTAGGCAGAGACTAAAGGTGACTCCCCTCCTAGAATTTAGCCGAGTTCACTGTACACAAAAATTGTTGCTATTATTCTACTAAGTGATGGTGTAAAGCAGCAGAAGTGCTACCTGCATATCATAAACAGAATTATTTCACACAGTAGGATTTCTAAAAAATTCTCTTAGTAGACATAATTCTCTTACAAAGGAACTAGCCTATATAGTAACATTCCTTCTTCCACTATCATCATCTCAGATAAAAACTTAAAAATCTTTAAAAATGGAAACAAAATTACAAATCTCATCTTTGATGGTAAGTAATACGTGAGGTAATTTGGATTACTCTTTTCTGTGATTTTTTGATTATGTAGGAATATATAAATAACTAGATAAGTACATGTATATTTTTGATAATATGGAATGCATGTTTGAGTATACCAAAGAAATTCTGCCTGAAGCCTGGGCTACAATTTTAGATGCATACAGCTCATGATACATCTTATGAACAGATGCAAAGGTGTTTATCATTATCTTTGTGCTACACAGTTTCTAATTTTACATATGAAAACCAAGGCATCATTCAGCATAAAGTACATTATTTGCATGATATATTTGCATTTGTAAAACACCCACATTTACTTTTACTGCTTAATGGGCCTGGTTAAAATGGGCCACTCTATATAAATGGAGCACACTGGTTCGCAACTCAATGGTGCTGATAAGAAAACGACTCCTTTTAGATGCAAATGAACCTACTAATCACAATTAAAATGGTGGAGTTGAGGAAAGCTGAGCAGCTGTTCCAAGAGCTACAAGTCTAGGGCCAGTTTGGTTCCAGCTTAATCTCAGGAGCAGCCTGGGACTCCCCACAGGACAACTGCCCAGGGGCCAATGGGATAAACTTGGCTTTTTCAAAGGTGGTTGGGAGAGGTTAGAGGCAGCTCCCGAATCTGGGCTGACTGTGCAACTGTGGTCATCCGTCCAGTTCAAAGGACATAAGTGGTGCAGAAGGGAGGAGGATTGCATTTGTAAGACTCACAGAGGAAAGGCAAGACACAAAAAATTAAGTAACTGAGGCATCACTTTGGAACGGTGTAGTCGCTATGGAAAACAGTGTGGTGGTTCCTCAAACAATTACACATAGAATTACCACAGGATCCAGTCCACTTCTGGGACTATACTCAAAAGAACTGAAAGCAGGAACTCAAAGAGTTGCTTGTACCCCCATGTTCACAGCAGCATTATTCACAATAGGTAAAGAGCGGAAGCGACCAGAGTGTCCATCGATGCATGAATGGATAAAGAGTACCTGGTAAATACATACAATGGAATATTATTCAGTCTTAAAAGAAGAAAGAAATTCCAACACATACTATAACACAGATGAACCTTGAGGACATTATGCGAAGTGAAATAAGCCTGTCACAAAAAGACAAGTACTCCATGATTCTGCTTATATAAGGTACCTAGAGTAGTCAAATTCATGAAAGGCAGAAAGTAGAATGGTGGTTGCCAGGGTCTGTGGGGAGGAGGGAATGCGGCGTTGTCGTTCAATGGTTACAGAGTTTCAGTTTTGCAAGATGAAGTTAGTTCTGAAGATGGCTGGTGGGGACGATTGCACCACAATGTGAATGTACTTAATGCCACTGAACTGTACACTTAAAAATAGTTAAGATGATAAATTAATATTACGTGGATTTTACTATAACTAATGAGAACCTACTATATATAGCACAGGGAACTCTACTCAATGCTCTGTGGTGACCTAAATGGGAAGGAAATCCAAAGAAGAGGGTATATATGTATACATATAGCTGATTCACTTTGCTGTACAGTAGAAACTAACACAACATTGTAAAGCAATTATACTCCAATAAAAATTAAAAAAAATAAAAACAAATAGTAGCTAACTGGCTAGCTAGATAAGTAACTAAATACACAGCTATTCCCTAACGGCCAGCCAGACACTCACGTAGGGCAGGTGGAGCTTCTGCTCCAGTAATAAGAGCTGGGTTGCCCACCTTCCTTTCCCTGACTCATCCATTCATTGAATAACATGTCTTTACACCTGCTATGGGGACACAGCAATGAAGAAACTATACTGTCCTCCAAGAGGCAGGGTCATGGCTGGCTAAACAGATAAAATAAAGAATCCGTGGTTGTTCAGAGAACGACACACAGCTCTGGATCCTACTGCCCTTGGGTCCCTCAATTACTAAGCCATGAATCTGGACACTAGCAACTTCTGGACAACAACCCTCTTTTTGGGCAGAAACCATGGACAATTCCTCTCTTCCATGAGGCCTACCCTGATTTGATCTTTATCTGTCCCTTGTTTGAAGCCTGGCAGCCCCGCCATCAACACACAGACTTCAACACCAACTGTCCTGCCAGTTCTCCAGCTGCCTCCCCGGGGAAACTACAGACCCCCCAAAAGTGTCATCCATCTTGCTGGGTGCTCAGCACAGGGCATGGTACCTAGTACCTGCTCGATAAACACTGACTATTATCCCAGCCCAGAGAGCAGCCCCTCAATACACCCTTAGGTGCATTCCTGGGGGGTTGAAACCTGGAGGCTTTGTCATGGAATTTCTCTATCTCGGGGTCACTGCCCATGAATACAGACACCAAGACCCTTCAAGGAGCAGCTTAGATGAGGGCGCAGGTCTGGGATGCAGTGACTTAGGGTGGCACAGGGACAGTGTGGCCCTCTGGCCATGCTGGGCTGCAGGGGCATCGAGACTGAGGAACCCCAACCCTTCTCTCCTTCGCTTGGTGGCGGTTTTGTGGCGATCTTGAACAATTGTGCAAAGAGGCTCCAGCTTAACAGGTGGAACCAGCTGGGGACCTGAAACAGTATCATGTAGCTGGAGACAAGTGATCTTTCCCCAAAATCCACTCCTTTAAGAGGATCACCTCTTGAGCGAAAATATCATTTTGTTTTGAACTCAATATCATTTTGCCTTGAAATCCTTGGGCCATCGCCCGTCACCAAGAAGCAGGAAGGGTCGGCCACACTCCTATCTTCTGTCCCAGGACTGAAGGGTTGTCCTGAGGCTGTCACAACCACGCACTGCACAATACAGATAATGTTAATAACGTTACCCATCGCCATTCCATTGCACTGATACAGCTTTCAGGGAAAAACCTCAGTAACAGAGACAAAAGTCACTATGACCTATTTATCTTTCAGGCTTGTGGAGATCAAGAGATATAAACGTTTAGTCGAAGTTTTGGACACAGTTTGATTCCCAGTACTCCCTACAATGCTGAAAACTGGTCCCAGACAAGACAATGACCTATTTGTGGCAAAGCTGTGGTTTACTTTGACAATTCATTTCCTCCCTTTGAGAGCCAGTCCCACCCCCGGACTCCACCGAGAAGATGAGAGACATAAATGCTGATTTTGGAAAGCTGATGCTGTAGAGCTGGACATCTCCATCTCCACGTTCTATCAAGGGTACCAAATCCAGGCGTTCAAATGCTGAAGTTGTACATAACAGAAGTTGATTTCTTTCTTTCTTTCTTTTTTTAATATTTCTCCTATGGTTTACTGGATCTAGTTATGGTTGGCTTTGAAGTGACAAAAAGCAATTTTCCATTTCCAGAAAGTAATCTCTTATATCTGCCAAGGCAACAAATATTGTGATTGGCATCAGCGTCTAAACTATGCCTTTGTCCTAATACTTCCAACTGAGCATAAAGAACTGGCTCTACCTTCAAAGATGCGCCCTCCACTCCTTCCTCTCCCTGTGATCCCTCGCCACCTCCCTCACCACCTGTACCAAGCCGTGACTTGCCTGTGACTCTCTTATTCTCAAATCGTCCCATGTGGACCCGGAGCCCCACTCAGGAAAACCAGAGAAGAAATGACTGGAAAACCCAAGAGGACTGGTCCTCTTCCCACACCATGTGGGCTAGAGCTTATATAACTGACTCTTCACCTAAAACTTCACACCCATTGGATTCTTCTAGAAAACCTACAGAAACATCCACTCCTCTCCTTAAAAGACAACGAAGCAGTTAGGGAGTTTGGGATTGACATGTACACACCGCTGCTATATTTCAAATGGATAACCAACAAGGACCTAGTGTACAGCACAGGGAACTCTGCTCAATATTATGTAACAACCTAAATGGGAAAAGAATTTGAAAAAGAATAGATACATGTATATGTATAACTGAGTCACTTTGCTGTACATGTGAAACTAACACAACATTGTTAATCAACTATACTCCAATATAAAATAAAAATTAAAAAAAAAAGACAAAGGAGCAAATAATGTTGCTAAACTTCCTTAACAGTATTAAAGTCAGGAGAATATAGTTTCAGAACAGTAATGTTACTTCTTGGCCACAGTTACAGAGATGGGGGTGTGAGGACTGCGCTTTACACAGTTCCATGGTACATGGTGACTGGTGGGAACATTTCTTCCTGGGTAAAAACAGTCGGTGTAGCTGTGTGAGAGGTTTTTTGTTTTGCTTTGTTTTGTTCTGGACTTCCCTCTTCTCTGACTTACCACAACTTAAGCGAAGCCTGAAGCGTATTCAGGAAACCCTTAGCTTCCTGAAAACTTTGGGAGAACTCGACTCCCATGTGTAGACCTGGTGCCTGGTCATCATGCTCTCCTGGGAGTGTCCACTGATCACACACAGCACACGCTTCACGTCCAAGGCTCACAGCATCCTCATTGGTGCCACCTGGCCTGAGAGCTCCTGAAGGACACGAGTCATGCCCCTGACTCGCTCGCAGAGCCCAGCACTGAATCTGGCCGGAAGAGGTCTTCCCACGGTGCTACCTCTGCACCTTCCACTGCCCTCCTTTCAAGGCAAAGCCCCACGGAGTCACGTGGCACCCCGTTTCAGGACCACTGTCCCAGGCTTAGCCTTTCCTGGGACAACGCTTTACGTTTAGGGCACCCTTATCACACGTATGTTATAATTGCCGCCACTTCATCTGCGCAGATGTACGGACTTTCATTAGCCGTGACTCCATTGACTTTTTGTGAAATTCAGTCAATCCTGTGTTCAAAACCACTCCCTGGGCTCCCTGTGGGTTGTGTCACTCCCGATTTTCCTAGCTCTAAGCGACTGGCTCAGCCTGCTCCAGCTTCATCTCCTACCATCCCTTGTCTTGTTTTTGCTTGTTTGTGTTCATTTGTTTGTATTTTTTTTGGTTTTCGCTCTGGCAACACCAAGTTGCTCATGGGCTCCCGAACACACCAGAATGCCTCTCACCTCTGTCTTTGCTCACTCAGCTGCCACGCTGGAAACACCTCTCCCTCTATTGTCCTCTTTGCAAACTCTGATGCGTTCTCGAAAATTCTGCTCTTCCGATATCTCCTTCTTGTCTTCATCCATGCCCGGAGCACATCCGGCTCTCCCATGCTGTTCTCTCCAGGTATCACCCTGTATTGTAATCTATTTGTTTATGCGGCTAGACCATGAACTCTGGGAGGATGACGGCGACTCTTCTATGAGTCTAAAGTTCTCAGTAGCTGGCACAGAGCAGGTGTTCAGTAAATGTCTGCTGAAAAAAACTAGCCTGGGGGCTTCCCTGGTGGCGCCGTGGTTGAGAATCTGCCTGCTAGTGCAGGGGACACGGGTTCGAGCCCTGGTCTGGGAGGATCCCACATGCCGCGGAGCAACTAGGCCCGTGAGCCACAACTACTGAGCCTGCGTGTCTGGAGCCTGTGCTCCGCAACAAGAGAGGCCGCGACAGTGAGAGGCCCGCGCATCGCGATGAAGAGTGGCCCCCGCTTGCCACAACTAGAGAAAGCCCTCGCACAGAAACGAAGACCCAACACAGCAAAAATAAATAAATTAATTAATGTCAAAAGAAAAAAAAAAAACAACTAGCCCGATGAAGTCTACAGAGCTGGTATCAGGATCCTCATTTTGCAGCTAAGGACACAATTCAGAAAGGTGAGGTCACGAGGGTCCTGCAGCTAGTAAGTGACTCATGTTCTTTCCACTGTACCATGACGTTGATATAACCCAACTCTCATTTCCTGTTATCTCTGGAGTTTTGTGACCTACAGGAAATAAATGTTTACTGGATGCTCCTAAGCATCTATACATAGCCTTCTTTTCAGAATGGACACCTAGAAGGACAGTCCTATAATTCACCATTATCAGTGCATCTAGTTTAACTCAGAGCCCAGGCAGCCAAGCGCTAAATTAACATTACTCTTCTCTGCAGAGGTGATGGGGCTCTGAACAGGCACAAGACGCCTGCATAACTTTGAAGAAGAGATTTACACACCTCTTTGTCTCCCATAGAAATGGACTCAAGAGCTGCAGCAGTGCATAAATGATCCTTTCTTTCCACTGTTTATAGTTGAAAGCAGCCGTTTTCAGCTTCTTGCCGGTGATCACTCCACTAAAAATAGCTTTGATGCTGTCACATGCAAACTTAGGCAGAACCTGAAAGCATTCCCCGTTTAGTTCTGAGCAGGTTCAACTTTAAGAGAGGCAGCTGTTAACATACTCCAGCGTGTTTACATGATGCTGAAGTAGTTTGGCTCGTAGTGAAAAAAAGAAAAAAAGAAAAACACTAAAAAGGGACAGAAATGGGTTTGCAGCCTCTGGTGACAACACTGCTTTCTGCTGAACTGGAGCCCCAGGAGAACAGTGGGGTTGGCAGGGAAAATGCCCAGCTTCAAGGGGAAACTGACTGAAGCACAACTGTGGAGAAGACAGGAGAGAGACTGCTTCCTAAGATGTGAGATTCCCGACTATGCTTGAGGTAGGGGTGGGGAAGTGGCCAAGAAAATGGTACTTTTAGAGAAGAGAACTTACAAAGGAGGGGTACTTTTCTACCTTGTAGAGAACATCAAAGAGCTGTTTTTAGAAATCAAGGAAACAAAGAATGAAACATATTCAACATCTTGGCCATGCCTTGGATGCCTCATATTGGTTCACTGGGCAACCGGACCCAAACTGAAGGCAAAGCAGAGCATGGGCTTGGGAACCAGAGGAAACCTGAACTTTCATCCCAGCTCCTCCCCTTCTGGCCCAAAGGACCTGCTGTGTCTTCCCTATCTTCCACCCAGGGTACGAGGATTAAGTGAAAAAACGTACTCCGAAGAGCCTGGTGAGGTGGGCGACCCCTAACAGACAATCAACAGTGTCCTTTAGAAACATGTGACCAGAAGAAAGAGTGTCTGGGGTCAAGTCTGGAATACAGCAGTTTCATTCAAAAAAAAAAAAAAAAAAAAGCATCCACCAAATAAATTGTGTTTCTTTCTTCCTTAATTCTAATGTCCAAAGGATGACTCACACCATATTTGCTTATGAAGTGAGAATTCATTTTCCAAGGGTTTTGTCCTAGAAAATTTGCACGGAGGCTGGCTGAGCTTCAGGGGAACAAGGGCTCTGGCTGCCACAGGACTTATCACAGGTGCTGGGTGCTCACTTGCGGGCCACTGGGAGATGGAGACCAAGGTCAAGGACGGCGAAGTCCATCCTTGAGCCAGGGTCCTCACTTGGGACGCTTATGCTGGAACTCCACATACATTTCACAACCCATAATTTAACAAAAACCTCAGATTATTTTATGGAGACCTGGAGAAAACAACGCCTCTATTACATCACCGTCCCACTCTATGAGCTTCGGTGCTGTGAGCAGACGTCTGACTCAGGCACAAGAATGAACAGGCTCCCTAAACACACCATAAATTTTAGCTGCACCTCAAGGTTATATTAGTGGAGGAATTTATCAGCTAAGTTGCATGTATTTGAACAACAGAACAGACTTTATGTACTGCTGTATCTTTAACACTCATTTCTGGGTTAACAAGACAAAAGAATTTACAGTTACTGCCAACGGCTTGCTGGCAGCTAATACCCCCGATTAGCCGTTGCCTAGCAACAGTCAAGCATGCTTCCTCCCAAATCAGGAAGAACCACTGCTAAATCTAGACTAATTACAAAATGGGACAAATATTTAAAAGCTTTATATTTATTAAGGATTTGGGGAGGGCATCCTAATAAGAATGATTTCTATTAAACAAATTTAACTAAATACAACACAAATCTGTCTTTGTTTCGTTGTCCCACGTTATGCAGATCATTTTAGGAAAACTGGATGTTTTTGCATCTTTCCTAATTTCTCCAAAGATTGTACTAAACGAAACCATGTGCTTTTTATTTATTTTTTTTATACAGAAGGTTCTTATTAGTTATCTATTTTACACATTAGTGTATACATGTCAATCCCAATCTCCCAATTCATCCCAGCACCACCACCCACCCCCTTTCCCCGCTTGGTGTCCATACATTTGTTCTCTACATCTGTGTCTCACCATGTGCTTATATTTTGTAGAAGCACGTCTTTTGCTTACTACTCTAAGAATAAGGAGGAAATGAAGCACCAGAGACACCTAAGCCTTTTAAAATATACGTATCTGCAAAGAAATTAGGAGGCTACCATCACAATTCTCACAACTCTTACAGGGATATCTGGATGGAAAGCTCAGCAGCTTTCTACCTTCATTTCCTACATTTGCCTGCATTCTCGATTCCCTCTATTTCAAGAGCCACTCAGAGTTCTCTGCGTGGAGAATGAGCCCAGAGTTGTTTCAGAGTCCACCATGCTGGCCTCCCTGCCATAAAGGCTATTTTGCTGACAAAGTTCTGAGCAATCAAAGTTCTAAAGTCAAGAGACCTGGCTTCATCCCCTAGAGTGGAGGCAGGAGGATCAGGAGAGCCCAAAACACACGCACACGCATGCACGCACACACACACGCATGCACGCACACACGCATGCATGCACACACATGCACACGCGTGAGCACCAGAGTTTGGCCCCCTTTCACATGCCAATGTAAAAGGATTTCATATGTAGGAATATTCTCCCCAAAAGACAAGACACCAACCTCAAAGGCAGTATAGGAACTGAACAGGGGTCTGCAAACTATGGGCCAAACCGTACTGCCCCAGAGGTAAAAATGGCGTTTACATTTTTAAGTGGTTGAAATAAAAAATGAAATATGAAATCCAAATTGCAGGTCCTTCACTTATGTGTATGTCTGCTTCGTGTTAATATTTAGTATTTGGCCTTTTACAATGAAAGTCTGCAGATCTCTGAAGTGGAATAAAGACCAGGGACATTTTAGTTCTTGAAAAAGAAATTGATTTTGGATTAACTTTAAACGTGACCAAAACAAAGCAAATGAGCCATTTCCCACCAAATGGCCTTGAGTCCGGGCTGCTTCGTGAAGGCACTACCAAAATTTCCAGAAAACAGTTCCTGTGGAATGCTAATTTAATTAGTATTAAATTTAATCATCGTTACTTGGAATCTTTTTGATTTCAGCTAACCAACCCTCCCTCCCCTACCACACACACAAATTCTCTTCAAAATGTTTTTCTTAGATTGTTTCTCCTGTATCTTGTTATTAGTGGAACAATCTGAGTAACTCATCAGATGGTCTATGTAAATCTACACCATTTTCTAAACGGAAATAATTTTATTATTAAAAACAAACATGAGTACTGTTTTTGGGTCTGAGGAGAATATGGAATTAATTATATTTTGTGTGTAAATAAGCCTGCCCACCAGATAGTGCTGCATCGTCCATGAACTTTGTTAGAAAGTGCTGATCCAGATTAAAACATGGATATGCTGCTTCACTCAAGTCTGAAACAGCCCAAGGACTCTTCGCTTTTGCTACCCTCGCCCTTGGGTTCTCCATTTACCAAGCCACAGTATTTCCTTGAAGCTCACTGGCAGCCTGCACTTCTGTTTATACTTTAGAGACACATGTTTTGCATCATATTACAGCCCACGGTTTTTGTACAACCGTGGTTTTCACCATCTAACCATCCTTCCAAATTCCACTATCAACCAAAGCTTAGAAAAAGTGCCATTCTTCCAAGCCTTCCAGAATCACTTACAATAAACCCTAAAGCAATCTTCCATTAATCAAAACGCAAGTATGTGCCAGATAGAAGCAACTTTTGGACACTCCGCACCTGACATAAGAAAGAGGAAAGACCTTCAAGTCTGGTCACTATTTAAGACAATGACAATTTTGGAAGAAGAGCACAAGAATAATTATCAAAATAAAAATTGTATTCATGCCCCTGATCCAGAATTAGCTCTTCTAAAATGAACTTGAATCTTCTGGAATTACCTCAGGTTGCGCTACACTGTTCTCTGCAGATGGACACAGTTGTAGGGTCATGAAGGCCCCCAGTTTTTTCTGAAAATAATCCTAGTATGAAAATAACCTGGTATGGTTGGGTAAAATGTGTGATTGGGGACACCTGGTGAACTTGGTGGTCTGCTGGTACTTCTGGTCCACACTCTCCTCAGGAAAATGCCCTCCTCAGCACACGGAGCCAGGGTGGTCATGCTTTACATCAATGGCCATGGCTGACTGGGCCGGGGTAGAACCTGACCCAGGTTCTGGGTCTAAGGGACATCAGTTTTAGGTGACCCTTAATCTACTTGGCCTAGCTCAAAACGAGGAGCTGAGCCATTCAGAGTCCTCAGGCCTGGAATTATAAGAATAGAAGCAGAAGTACACACACATATAAGCTAAGCTTGTTAATGTGATGGAGGATATCGATTTTTGAATGTTGAACCACTGTTGCATACCTAGAATAAATCCCACTTGGCCAAGGTTTATAGTTCTTTTTATACATAGTTGGATTTTATTTGTTAATATTTTGTTAAGGATTTTTGCATCTATGTTCATGAGGGATACTTGTCTGTAATTTCCTTTTCTTGTAATATCTTCATCCATTTTTGGTATTAAGGTAATGCTGGCCTCAGAACGAGTTATGAAGTATTTCCTCTGCTTCTATCTTCTGAAAAAGACTGGCAAGAATTAGTATAATTTCTTTCTTAAATGTTTGATAGAATTCATCAGTGAACCCATCTGGGCCTGGGGCTTTCTGTTTGAGAAGGTTATTAGTTATTGATTCAACTTCTTTAATAGACCGAGGTTTATTCAGATTGTCTATTTCAGATTGTCTATTTCTTCCTGTGTGAGTTTTGGCAGATTGTATCTTTCAGGGAGTTGGTCCATTTAATCTGGGTTATAAAATTTGTGGGCAAAAAGTTGTTCATAATACTCCTGTATGATCCTTTTTAATTTCCATGGGATCTGTAGTGATGTTCCTTCTTTCATTTCTAATATTACTAATTTGCATCCTCTCTTTGTTCTTCTTAGTTAGCCTGGCTAGAGGCTTCTCAATTTCATTGATCTATTCAAAGAACCAGCTTTTGGTTTTAGTGATTTTTCTCTACCGATTTTCTGTTTTCAACTTCATTGATTTCTACGCTCATCTTTTTTCTTCCGCTTACTTTGGATTTAATCTTCTCTTCTTTTTTCTAGTTTCCTAAGGTGGAAACTTAGATTACTGATTTTAGATCTTTCTTCTTTTCTAGTATATCCTTTTGATGTTGTAAATTTCCATCTAAGCACTGCATCCCACAAATTTTGATAAGTTGTGCTTTCGTTTTCACTTAGTTCAAAATATTTTACAATTTCTCTATTCTGTTTTAAAATTTCTCTTAAGAGTTCTTCTTTGACTCGCGTTAGCCATCAGTGTGTTGTTTAATCTCCCCACAGTTTGGCATTTTCCAATTAACTATCTTGGTGAACATTCCATGTGAGTTTGAGAAGAACGTGTAACCTGGTATGGTTGGATGAATTAGTCTACGGATGTCCATTGTATCCAGTTGGTTGATGGTGCTGCTGAGTTCAACTATGTCTTCACTGATTTTCTGCCTTCTGCATCGGTCCATTTCTGAGAAAGAGGTGTTGAAGTCTCCAACTATAACAGTGGATGTAGCTATTTCTCTTTGCAATTCTATTAGTTTTTGCCTCACATAGTTTGACACTCTGTTGCTAGGCACAAACACGTTAAAATTATGTCTTCTTGTAGAACTGACCCATTTATCATTATGTAATGCCCTTCTTTATCCCTGATCATTTTCTTTGCTTTGAAGTCTGCTTTGTCTGAAGTTGATATAGTTACTCCTGCTTTCTTTCCGTACATTTTCCTCCATCTATTTACCTTTAATCTATGTGTGCCTTTATATTTAAAGTGGGTTTCTTGTAGACAACACGTCGTTGGGTCTTGTTTCTTAATTCACTCTGCCATTATCTGCCTTTTCATTGGTGCATTCACACTACTGACATTCGAAGTGACTACTGATACAGTTGCATTAATATCTAGCCTATTGGTTCGTGTTTTCTATTCACTGCCCTTGGTCTTATTTTTGTCTTCCACTTTTTTCCTGCTTTTTGAGGTTTTAATGGAATGCTTTATATAATACCATTTTCTCTCTTCTTTTAGCAGATCAGTTACACTTCTTTTTTTTTTTTTTTTTTACTTTTTAAGTGGTTGTCCTTTGCTCCTTATATTTAAGAGCCCAAACTAAAAGACCAGGTCTGAGGCCCTCCCTCCAATTTCACCCCTTATAAGCCCTTGCGCCTCACTAGGCCTTCTCCTCTGATAAGTGTAAGGGTTGCACTTGCATTCTCTACAGCCACTTTGGACTCACATTCTGGAAGCCCACTCCTGTGTTTTCAAAGGGCACCTAGCACCACCACTTCACATTACAGTGTACAAAACTGATTGGGAGAGGTTTTGCATAGCCCTGCACTGATAAGGAGCAGAGGGAGACCAGGTCACTGCTGTTTCCATTACATAGGCTGCCTCTGTTATTAGACTTAAAATTTTATTTTAAAAGGGTAGGGGGAATTCCATTTAAAAGTTCATGCTTTAAGCAAAGGAAAAGGAATTTAAGTAACACCTTCATTGACTGGGCACAGCTAACCATTTCAGTAACAGCAAAACCCAAGCAAGAGTGGGGAGAGATGCACTTTGGCCAAGGGTCAGGGTGGGCTCACGGGCAATGTGCCTCTTGGGTGTGCCATCTACCCCCCTGCAGCCAGCGGATGCTGGGTCCTTGGAGAGTGAGTCCCACAGTGGTGCTGAGGAACCATTTTCTGGCTTAATACTGAAATGGCAGGCTGGAAGCTCACCTCACTCATTAAAAAGACAGGAACCCCACCAAGGTCTGCCAAGAGTCACCGATGGCCCTGGCAACCCCAGGCTCTGCAGATGGTCCACAGTCACAGAATTTACCTGAAAAGGGGATTCTCTTGTCTTCGAGTCACCAGACCCAGGGCAAGCCCTGTTCTCTAAACATAGCTCCCATTCCGAGCCTGAGGTCACAAACTTTTTTTTTTTTTAACATCTTTATTGGAGTATAATTGCTTTACAATGGTGTGCTAGTTTCTGCTGTATAACAAAGTGAACCAGCTGTACATATACATATATCCCCATATCTCCTCCCTCTTGCGTCTCCCTCCCTGCCACCCTCCCTATCCTGCCCCTCTAGGTGGTCACAAAGCACTGAGCTGATCTCCCTGTGCTGTGCGGCTGCTTCCCACTATCTATCTGTTTTACGTTTGGTAGTGTATATATGTCCATGCCACTCTCTCACTTTGTCCCAGCTTACCCTTCCCCCTCCCGTCACGAACTTTTCTCACCGTGAAAATAAAGCGCCATGAACGTGGACGTGGTAGACACCTGCTGACATTCCCGGCCAGCCAGAATTTATTCCCTCTTCTTCCAGTAATCACTCCCCAAATTGCCTTGGGTGCCAGTCCTCCCCTAGTGCAGGGTGAGCACAAGTCAGAAACATGTACACCATCCCCTGCTACAGTTACTGGTCGTTAGGCGGATGGCAGTCAGACCTACATTTTGGAGTAGGAGATCCTTTCTTTTTTCCACTGGCCTTGACCTTCAAGGATTCATGTCAGGTTGGGCAGCCATCTGCCTCCACGAGGTGAAAGCCTGACTGAGAATGGAACCGACACAGAGAAGAAAAGCCAAAGGGTGGAAAGTGAGGAACCATGACTGTGTGACCCACGGAACAACCTCTGCCTGAAGTGAGACCTACTCTTGGACTCTATAGTCGCAGAAACCTAACAGATTTCCATTTGTTCTCAAGCCACTCCAAGTCAAATTTTCTCTCAACTGCAAATTTAGTACCAACTGATACACCGATAATTCAGATGGAGATGAAGCTCAAAGTTCCTTCTCCCACTTCCTTTAAGAAAAGGGTCTGCCATGCAAATGAAGTTTACAGACAGGGCTGAAGAGAGAAATGTGCTTTCACTAGAGAAAAGTCACTGCTGGCACTCGAGCACCACAGACACCATTATTAACTGCTCACAAGAGAGTTTCAGCTATTCTTATGTGGGGCTGAATGGCTTATAAATGTCCTGGACTTGACAACTCTTCAGGAAGCATCTAGCCGACAAAAGAAATCCTACAAGTTTCCATCTTTAAAAATGAGCTGTGTGGTAATCCAAAGAGTACAGCCCTAGCATAAGACTAGACAGAGAACTCAGTGAGAGTCTAGAAAGAGAATGAAGCGTTGGGACGAAACAAGTATACTATAAACGCAGCATTTCCAATCCCGGGGACGGGGATCTGACAGTAGTCCAAAGGCGTCAAAAATGAGCACGAGGACTTAACGAAAAACCGGGCCTTGAGAAGAATACAGCTGGCCAAAACCACGGGGAAGGGTGTCCACCTCAGCAATAAGGAGAGAAAGGAAAATCAAGGCAAAAAATCTCTACCAGCTGGATGAGCAGGTATTTGAAAGACTGACAAGACTAAGGGATGGCAGAATAGTCAAAGTGTTGGCAGGACTATAAATTGATACAACTTGGGGAAGGGGTGGGGAGAGAAACTTGGATATACATGCATTTCTAAAATGCCTATCTCTTGGGCCCAGCAATACTGCTTCTAGGAGTTAATCAATACATACCAGAGGCTACTGATAAAAGAGCCCGGGCCCTCGTATAGAACAGACCCTTCCAAATCCCACCCACCCCTTCCTGACTGTGGAACACTAGGAAAGTTACCTACCATCATTCAATTTTAGTTCTTCATTTGTAGCACAGGGATAAGTGAGCACCTAGGCTGTTAAACGTGCATTTAGGGACTTAGCACAGTCCGGGCAGAAAGAAAGCGCCACGACTGTCGCAAGCGCTGGTGGTGATGTTGTCCCATCCACAGCCTCGGAACCAGGGGTTGCCCCCCGCTCCAGCCACTATGAGGCCTACACAAATAGCTCACACCCTGCACCTCCTCCAGAACTGCCCTGGCTTAGGGCCACGAGAGGCCTTCAAGTTACAGGCTGACAGCACCCCCAGACCAAAGAGGGGCAGCTCTGCCAGGGTGACTACACTCCAATCGGGCCGAGACTAAATTTGAGAACTTCTCTGCTCAGTTCCTTACTCATCCTGTTTCCCTCACTCCTTTTCCCCTGAGAACACCTTTTTAGTAAATCGCTTTTACCCAGATCCCCCTCTCGGGCTCTGCTTCTGCAGAATTCAGCCTAGGACCCAAATGTTATGATTTTTATTTCCAGGCAAGGGGGCAAACGTATAAGTCTCACCCTGCTTACTGAGGCACGGTTAGAATATCAAGAAATGGAAAACAATTTAAATGTCCAACCACAAGTAGGTAAATCTATACAAGGGCACACACACCATGCACATAGTAAAAAAGAGTACTGCCTGTCAATATGAATTGACAAGAGAAGAGGTACGTGGCAGTGCGGAGTAAAAATGCACGTTACAAAGGAGCACCGTATGAGCCCTTTATATAGTTTGGGTGGGTAAAGGGATATGTTAAAAGATGTTCAACACTCATGTTCACAGCAGCATTATTCACAATAGCCAAGAGGTGTCAGTAACTCAAGTGTCCATTTACAAAGGAATGGATTGACAAACTATATATACATATATTGATACATATATAATGGAATATCATACAAAAAGAAATCTTGACACATGCTACAACATGGATGAACCCCAAAGACAGTATTCTAAGTGAAATAAGTCAGACACACACAAAAAAGACACATATTGTGTGATTCTATTTATATGAGATACCTAGAGTAGTCCTATTCACAGACAGGAAGTAGAAGGTAGAATGGTGTTGCCAAGGGTCGGGGAGAGGATGAAATAGGGAGCCAATGTTTAATGGGTATAGTGTCAGTTCTGCAAGATGAAAAAGTTCTCGAGAGTCTGGTTGTACAACATGTACATACTTGCTGCCACTGAACTTTACACTTAAAAATAGTTAAGACAGGGCTTCCCTGGTGGCGCAGTGGTTGAGAGTCCGCCTGCCGATGCAGGGAACACGGGTTCGTGCCCCAGTCCGAGAAGATCCTACATGCCGCGGAGCGGCTGGGCCCGTGAGTCATGGCCGCTGAGTCTGCGCGTCCGGAGCCTCTGCTCCGCAACGAGAGAGGCCATGTCAGTGAGAGGCCCCATACCACAAAAAAAAAAAAAAAAAAAAAAAAAAAAAATTAAGACAGTGAATTTTATGTTATGTGCATTTTACCACAATTAAAATTTTTTTCATAAATGTTAACAATCTGGAAATAAGGGTACTTTTATTGAGTGCTTTACACTCTTCCATTGTTTGACCATTCTACATGAGTATGTACTAAGTTCATAATCAGAAAATACAAAAAAGCTATTTTAATTCTGGAAAAAGGTAAATACACTTTGAAAAGATGGTATACGTCTACTACCCTAGGCCGGTAATCCATATAACTTAGGTTCCTAGTCTTTTAGTGTGTGTTTATTTTTAATAGTGTAGAAATTTCACTTTGGTCCCTTGTTTTGTCAGCTTCCTTTCATTTCTTATCTCACCACCACCAAAACAGCTTAAAAGCCATCAACAGTCATTGTTCTGGGGCTGTTTAAAATGTCCAGGTTAATTATGTAAAAATTACTGCAAAAAGAAAGTAAAGATGCTTAAAAAAATTCCTCTTCCAGCTTTTCTTGATTTGTTTGTTCAATAAATATTTCTTAAGTGCTTAATAGACGCCTGGCAACACGCAAAGCCTTGGGGACACAGTGGTGCCCAGGATAAGCTCGGTTCCAGGCTCCCAGAGCTTAGAACGTAACTGGCGGAGGCAGACATGAGACAGACAGGTTGATAGGGCTCCACTTGTGTTTCCATGCTAGGCTATGCATTCACATGCATGCACGGGTGCGCGCACACACACACACACGCGCGCGCGCACGCAGTCACCCGCGCGCACACACACACACACACACACACACACACACACGCAGTCACCCAAGCAGCTTTCACAGTCAACGATACTGATGTTATTATCCAACCTAGAACCTGCACAGTCCCCACCAAGGAGGGCTCTTGACGCCCACTGACCATTAACAGTCGAATTTGCTGAACCTGAGATATTGTCATAATATCAGACTGAAAGAATGGAAAATTCATCCTTGCTCAAATTTAATTCTTCCCTGCTTGCAGCAAAAGTCATCTCCCCAGTACTCATGCCCCAGACGCCTAGTCATCTTGATTTCCCCAAATGCACTTAATAGAAGTTCTTTGATACCTGATCAGTCCCATACCCTGTCACCTGGCCAAACAAGTATCTTTGCTGCCCAGGGCCCAGCCTCACTCTGGGACCCGAAGACCATCCATCCTTCTGCTCTCTTCCCCTACTCACTCCAGATTCTACATCCAAACACCTATCTGACCTCAAAATCATCCCTTTGATTCCTGTCTCTTGGCAATATTTCTCTAATATTTGCTGAATACAATCTTTATTTGTTTTTAGATCCACACATATATGAACAATTGATTATTGACAAAATACAAAAAAAATTAGTGCAGTAATTAATGATAGACTTCCACAAATGCTGCAGGAACAATTGAATACCCATATGCAAAAACGTAAAATTTTATCTATACTTGCATCATGTGAATACAATCTTTAACATGAGCATAAACCTGAAAAGATACAGAACTTAAAATAAGATGATCACAATGGGATGAAAGCAGCTGTCATGGAGGCCATCAGCCCGTCCCTCCACGTGCCCAGTAGTTCAAGTCTCCTGGCACTAAACCCAACTAACGAGTCTGGGTGTCCAGAGTCCCAGGCAGTGTCCCTCCTTCTCACAGCCCCAGACTTTCATCCATTGCTCTGCTGTCGTCACAGCACTGTGAGGGCCACAGAGGACAGCTGCTGGCATTTCCTCAAGGATGCTCAAGAACGGAAGAAGGACGCGGCCCAGGCTCGGGGCAGGCTGAGGAGACTGTGGGGGATTTTAGATATTGCTTCGTCAGAACTATCTGCATGGGCTGTATTTGCTGTTAGCTTGGAGTTCCTTTTCAAGCACTGACGTCAGATTTGTGCTGATCCAGCTACACTCTCCTGGTGGGCCCTTTGGGACTGGGAGTACCCATCAATCTGTGAGCCAGATGGCTCGAGCCTTTGTAGTATGGCTGGGCATAGAGAGAATGGTGCTAAGAGGGCCCAGTGGACCAGGGAGCAGAGTATCTAATCCACTGACTGCATCCATCCCAGGAGACTGTCTGGAGGAGAAAGGCAAAGAGAGCAGACAGTAATACTGCTGAGGCAAAAAGAGCAGACGATAATACTGCTGCTTTCATTTCTGGCAAGACCCCAGCTAAACACCTTGATGCAAACTGCTGCAGCTAGAGCCGACAACCACCAGACTTTCCTGTATCCACACCCGCAGATGGGCCCTGCCAATGGTTCTGCCTTGGACTCATGGCTTGCTGTGGCCAATGGGACATTAGGAAATAGGACACCAGCAGAGACTGGAAAAGTCCTTGCATAGTGGAGCAATATGTTCTCTCTAGTGGTTCGGAACCCTTCTGCCACCACGTGAATAAGCTTGGAATAGCTTCCTCAACGATGTGAGAGCCCATGGAGAGAGGCCCCCGCTGTCCCTGTCATCCTAGCTGAGGTCCAAATACACAAGAGAGCCTAGGCGACACCACCCGGAACAGAGATGATCCAGCCACACTGAGCCCAGCCCAAACTGCCAACACACAGAATGATGAGCACAGAGATGACTATTCCTGTAAGTCACTTTCACTTAGTTTGGGGTGTTTGTTACGCAGCATAAACTAAATGATACAAAGATCTCTACAACAGAACCTGTACAGCAAACCACAATCCCAAGATTGTGATGGAGCTTCAAGATGCAGCTTTACATGACTCTAGTGGATGCCTAATACAAATAAGGGAAAGTAGCAACAGCAATCTTGGTAACACCTTCTGCAGCGTGGCCTCTGGCAGTCACTCAGGGAGCTCCTAGGACAGGACTGCTCCCATGTGGCACAGCTGCCTTACACCCAACAGCAACTTACACCAACCCTTTCTACCAACTCCATGATGCAAGATTTGGTGATGGCCAGTCCAATCCTCAGACATGTGTTAGGAGGCCAGGGTCCTGGGAGATTGCACTGGTACTGACATCTATTTTCCTCTCTCCCTGTGTCCCTTCTACCACAGAGAGCCGGGAGGAAATCTAGGCACCCTGGAGAGAATCGTTCAGAAATCACCAGACAGGGATCGTATCCTCAGAAGGGCGCACACCCCGTTAAGTAGCTCAAAATGTCACTCCAGAGAAAGACGAGTTTCAGCAGGAGTTAGAGTCTCAGGGTCCCGCGGGAAGACTTTGTTTTGTTTGTTTGTTTTTATGATTGTTTCTTGGAGGCACACCCAATCCTGACACTTCTCTGCCTCTCTCTGTGGGATCAGAAGTGGGGGTAAAGCATGAGTTTGGTAACTTCACTTAAACAACTTGGTGCGCCTCTTTTCCCACCTGAGCCCTTTACACAATGTGCCACTTTCATCCGTGTTCCCCTCATACTCTCAGTTTAATCCATCAGAGCATCTTATATCCCCCAAGTAACCATAAGCTTCTTGAGAGCACAAACCCCTTTCTCATTCATTCATTCATTCATTTATTCAGCAACTGATTATTAAAGAGCCACAGCCAGACAATATCAGGCAGCAGCTCCCAGCCCAGAGGAAGCAAGTCAAGAGATAATTATAAAAACCAAGCATGAGAAATAGAGTTACAGGTTCAGAAAACAAACTTATGGTTACCAGGGGGTGAGGGAGAGGGAGGGACAACTTAGAAGATCGGGACTGACATAAACACACTACTATATATAAGATAGATAACTAGTGGGCTTCCCTGGTGGCGCCGTGGTTGAGAGTCCGCCTGCCGATGCAGGGGACACGGGTTCGTGCCCCGGTCCGGGAAGATCCCACATGCCGCGGAGCGGCTGGGCCTGTGAGCCATGGCCGCTGAGCCTGCGCTCCGCAACGGGAGAGGCCACAACAGTGAGAGGTCCGCGTACCGAAAAATAAAAAAAATAATAATAATAAAAAAACTAAGCACAGCTAATAGTTACGGAACACTTTCCATCTGCCAGGCACATGTTCTAAGGTTTTTAAACGTATACTCATTTAAACCTGTACCAATCCTAGCAGGAAGGTACTGTTCTTATCCTCACATACAGGTAAGGACACTGACGCACAGACAGGGTGTGTAACTTGCCCGTGGCAGCCAGTGAGGGGCAGAGCTGACAACACAAACCTGCACACCAACCGCTTTGCTGCGCCACCTCCAGTGAAGGGCCCTGGAAGGCTGACCCGAGGCATTTGTGTTTTATTTCAATGGTGGCAGTAACTCAACCTAGGTTTTGGATGGAGGTGACACGAAGGACAGGCTGGACTGCAGATCAGAGGCAGAAAACCAGGACAGGGAAGCTGCTGCACGAAGTCCAGCAAAGAGCAGTAGCGCTAACACTGGGATGGTGGCAGGGGCTACGGGAAGGCTGGATTCGAGACACTTCAGAGGCAAAACTGACAGAATCTGGTGCTTTGAATGCAGGAGAGAATCAAAGATGATTCTGAGGTTTCTGACTATGAATACTGGGTTGAAGGGAGGGAACTGCTGAGATAGAAACAATCAAGAGGCAGAACAGGTTTAGAAGGTGTGTCAAGATACCCCAGTAAAAATAATTTACTCAGGCCAAGAAATGATTATCTCAAACTGACACTGAATGACTATCCAAACCCCAGATAACCCCCAGGTTCGGTAACTTACTAGGAGAACTCATAGGACTCAGTATATAGCATAAATGTTCATGGCTACGATTTATTTCAGCAAAAGGATACAAAGTGTATTCAGCAAAGGGAAAAGGCACATGGGGTGAAGTCTGGAAGAAACCAGGCACAAGCTTCCACGAGTTCCCTCCCAGCGGTGCCCAAGGTTTTTACTGGGGACTGCGCCCAAAGGCACCCCCTGCCTGGCTCGCGTGAAAATCCCAAATTTCTTCCATCATCACATTGTTTATACAAACAGTTAAGACACAGTGAACCACTCTCATTACCAGTTCTGGAAACCTCTCAAAATCTAAGTACCCAGACACCAGCCAAAGGCCAGCTTTACAAGCAACACTTGCTAAGAAGACGCCAGACAGGTTAGTTTTTTTCTCCACAAAAGGACAAGTATTTATGTTTTGTACAGACGATGTTTTATTTCCAACGCACAAGTGCTCGAATTTTAGACACTAGAGCAATTCTTCAGTCATGTTCAGATTATGAAACTGAAGTCAGTACTTTCCTCAGACCTGAATATAATACCAAAAGCAAATAGCAAATACAAATTCCCAGGCAGGGCTAGCAGGTTCCGAGCCTGCTTCTACTCCCCCTTGCTGTCCAGTTGGAGTGTGAGCTCGGAGATGACACTTTGCATTTCATTATTAAGGAAAGCAAACATGAGGTCTGCTGCAGAATCAAACACAATTAAAACTTTAATTAACTGAAACCCAGCTAGCCCCCGTCTTCAAATAAAAACATTTCCAGGTGGCAGGGAAAGCAGAGGATAGAGATTATTTCACTTCTAAGGGAAAGGGGCAGGTCAGATGCTCCAGTTGGGGATTTATTCAAAGCAATCATTTCTTGCCGCCTCTCGAGGGTGGACACGTATTTTACATCAGTTATTACAAACCGAACACTGAAGGGCAAAATGCAATGTCCTCCAACACATCAAGTATTCGTTCAGCATATTCTAACTATTAGCAGAAAATCGACACACAGATTCAGAATAAATTTTTAACAATGGAAGTTCAAACACAAGGCGTGGTAGTTCTGTAACCAGGGTGCCGAGGTTTCCCAAACTCAGTGTTAACTCGGGTTCTGTGGTACGAAGAAAATCTCTTGAACGTTTCCTTCGGAATCACCCACAAACTTCTCCCCTCTCTGGAAATGGAAACTTCTGTGAGTGAGCTAATCCCCAACCATCATGCAAGAATCAAACCCAAGTATTATTAGCAGGGGGACAAATCCCTCCTGGGTCTCTGCTCACACCTGAAGGAACAGGAGGAAGGCCTGCTCTCCCATTGGCAAAAAGAAGCTTCCCATCAATAAAAACTTTAGGTAAGGCAGGGAGGGCTAAGATTCAGGCACCTGGGCCAACAGCCAAGCAAAACACACCTCCAGGAAGCATCAGAGGTGAAAATGACTTTCCAGCACTAAGAGAATTGCTATGACGGCTATACAGCCCACCACAATGGTAGAGAGCACATTGAGTTGACTGTAACCCAGCCCCAACCAAACGTGAGAAGTTCTATGATCTTACATGTAGGGAGCTGAGGTCAAGGGGCAAGGATCCTTCTTCTCCAGGTCCAAAACAAAGAAACTGCATTCTCACCACACTGCCCATTCACCTTCCAGACTTTGGCTTGAAGACACACTGACCAAATAAGATGTTCTTTAAAGGGAGGCTGTCTTTGTATGTTCTTAAGAGATCTGGCGTTCAATTTTCTTCATTTAGAGGACTTTTAATGAGCTTTTAAAATTTCTTTCCTTTCCTGTCGTTCTTCTTCCTTTTTTTTTTTTTTTTTAAACAAGAAACCCAGTAAGTACAAATACAGATCAACTGATTTTTTTCAGTATCTGAAGAATGCCAGGACATCGATCTGCCACTCCAGGCCCTAAACTGGATTGTCTCGCTGCCTTAAAGAAAACCAATACCTTATTTCCTGAACAAAAGCAAGGAGTTTTTAGGCGCTATAATCTCACTGCAAAGCCTTTTACCCACTCCCTACGCTTTTGGCCCCAAGATCGCAATCCTCTTTGGGTAACAGGACGGTAGCAGGTGCCAGGGCGGTACCTGCCTTTGCCTTCCCGCCCTGCTCTATGGCACTGCTCACCAGGGGCCGGGGGGGGGGGGGGGCGCCGCGTGCCAGGGTTCAGGGCCCCATAATGGCTCTGTTCTTCCGGGGCAACTGTTAATAATTAGCAGGAAGCATTCTGTCTTTAAATCTCACAGCTTGAACAGTAAGGCCTCACAGTGCCAAAGAAACCCTGAATTCTACAGAAGTGAGACTTCCTTCTGCCCATAGAATTAAATGGCCCCATTCATCCTTCAATACACAGTGGTCAAGCGCCTGCTCTGTGCGGGGTGCTCAGTCTGAAGGTGGGAGAGCGAAGGGGAGCAAGATAGACGTGGCTCCTGTCCTCACATAACTTGGAGTCGACGGACATGACTGTGAAGTATGAAAGCCGGACAGACGAAGCTCAGGCCATCTGAGGACACAGGGCCCGGGTCTGCAGGGCTGGTGGAGGGAAGGACAGAGAACACAGGGAACGACACGGCGGCATAGGCAAAGAATGAAGGAAATTTGGTAAGGGTGCAGGAAGAGGAGTTGTAAAGCTGTCAGGAGCCATAAGCACAGAAAGCCTCTGGAAGGAACCGTCAAGGGCAAGTAGACGTTTCAGGAGGCTCACTCCGGCCACCTGGAGTGGGGAAGCTCACCAGGAAAGAGGCGAGGAGGAGACCAAGTGAGAGGCGTCGGCAGCTCTCCAGGTTAGAGAGCCATTAATTCATCCTTCCATTCAAAAATATTTATCTTGGGGCTTCCCTGGTGGCGCAGTGGTTGAGAGTCTGCCTGCCGATGCGGGGGACGCGGGCTCGTGCCCCGGTCCGGGAGGATCCCACGTGCCGCGGAGCGGCTGGGCCCGTGAGCCATGGCCACTGAGCCTGCGCGTCTGGAGCCTGTGCTCTGCAACCGGAGAGGCCGCAACAGTGAGAGGCCCGCGTACCGCAATAAAAAAAAAAAATGTATCTTGTGTTATTTGGGGTTGAGCACTGTTCTAGATCTAGAGGACGTAGCAGTGAGCAAAACAAAGCCCCTGCTCTCAAGGGACATACATACAAATAAATGTATATGGTACAGGTAAGAATAAGAGCTAAGGAGAAAAATAAAGAAGGGCACGGGGAATAGAGAATGTTGGTGTGTGTGTGTGTGTGTGTGTGTGTGTACGCATTATTTTTTTTTTTACACGGGCCTCTCACTGCTGTGGGCTCTCCCGCCGCGGAGCACAGGCTCCGGACGCGCAGGCTCAGCGGCCATGGCTCACAGGTCCAGCCGCTCCGCAGCACGTGGGATCTTCCCGGACCGGGGCACGAACCCGCGTCCCCTGCATCGGCAGGCGGACTCTCAACCCCTGAGCCACCAGGGAAGCCCGTGTGTATGCATTCTTTTTGATGGAGCAGCTAGGGAAAGCATCTTTGAGAAGGTGACATCTGAGCAAAGACCTGGAGGAGGAGAGACCAGATGCAATGACATCGACACTCAGAGGGAGGCAGCACAGGGGATGTGGGAGATGGCCTGTTCCCGGCAGGGAGCAAAGGCAGGCGCGGGGGATGGCGAATCGTGCAAAATCTGGAACCAAACCTCCAGGGGTCACACTATGGCTCCTCATTTACCAGTGCTGTGACCTCGGGTCTGTTTTAGAGACATATTTTAGGGGCACGGAATCCTGGTGTGGTGCCCCTTCTAGCTCAGTGCCTCAGCTGCCTCACAGTGCCCTCGGCAGCTCCCAAGATGCAGCTTAATACAGTTTTGCAACCTGCCACCAACATCCTATAGACAAACATCCGGTGGACAGCCATCAGCACATCATGTCTGCGAGGATTCAAGGCTGAAAAGAGGGCAGAATGAAAAGTCTCCATCAAATTCCCAACTTGGCTAATGTCAGCAATACCCAAGTAACATCCCCATTAGCCAAAGTGATCTGACCGCTGGATGTCAAAAAAATCTGCGAAGTTTTCTGTGTTTCATTTGGCTAAATCAGTCCCATTACAGAAGAGAAATTATTAATACTTTCAGAGAGGTGGGGGACATTTCTCTCATTTCATGTAGAAAATGTTATTTATGCTTTTGAAATATTTATCAGTAGCCAGAGTGCTGGAAGCATTAAGATAACCACAACCTGAATGTACTGATTCGGTTTGAAACATCCAGAAAGTGAGAGAGAGAGAGACAGAGACAGAGAGAAATGCATACGTACATACCCACATCTTTACCGGTTTAAGGCAAAGTAGTAGGAAAAATAAAGCTATAGTAGGATGAGTGGGAAGATAAAAAGAGAGTTACCTTTTGGGGAGAGAACCTGGGAACATAGAGATTAAGAAGGTTTATGAGGAGGAATAAGCAAAACAGCATTGAACCCTGAGTTAAAAGCTACATAACTTGTTCCTTTGATCTCTCAACCACAGGATGCAGAGACCCACACGCTTGCGTCCCCTGGAGACTGCATTAGGGTGTATGAGTAGCCGAGAAGGCAAAGGTGACGGTGAGAACCCTCCAGCTCCAAGGGTCCAGCCTCCCTAGTACTACAGCTGCGTGGAAGTCCATGCAGAACACTGAGCAGCTCAGAGGCTAGCCCTGTGCTTCTTAAATCCAAACGTGCACGTGAACCACCTGTGCTGATTCTGATCTCGTAGGTCTGGGGTCATGTCTGAGAGTCTGCATTTCTCACAAGCTCCCAGGGAACGGACAGACCACGAGTCCTTAAGCCCCAGCAAGGCCCTAGAGCTGCACCGTCCAATGCGCTCGTTACTCGCCATGGGACGGGTTTACATTCAAATTCAAATGAAGTGAAATGAAAAATTCAGCTCCTCGGTCAAACTGGCCACATCTCCAGTGCTCGACAGCCACCTGTGGCTAGTGACTGTGCCTGGGACGGCATGGATACAGAACATTTCCATCATCACAGAAAGTTCCATTGGACACTGCTGCTCCCACCTAGAATGAGTCCTTCCTGTACTCATGCTTTAGCCTCGAACTCTGCACCATATCAAAGATTCCCTAAGGAACCGAGGCTATTGTGGCCCTTTCTCCCACCTGCCCCATTTCATGCAAGAGGAAGAGGTAAAGCGTTCAGTACAGAGGAGGATGGAGAACACACCACTAGAAGATAACGGAATTTAAATGGATACATTTATTTAATATCTCAGTAAGGAGGACATCACCCGCTCCCTCGTTTATCACCCACCACCCACTCTGGATGGTAGGTGTCACTGGCCCAGCTTTACAGATCAATGAACAGACAACAGGAGAGGTTATACGACTTGCCCCATGTCAAGAGCTAGTGGCAGGTGGCTTTGTGCTTAGGTGTGTGTGACTCCCAAGCTCATGCTCTGTCCTCAGGGGCTGTGTTGGTTACACTGGGCGTTACCTGTGCCTCTTGGGGACCAGGCCTAGCCCCTGCCCTGCCAAGTTAGGCATCGGAGCTGCAGCCCTTGAAGACAGGTGTGGTCGTATCTCCCAACGCTGGAGAGCAGCCCCAACCAAGATGCTATTCATGGAGACTCAGAGACAGTCACAGAGACCCTTTAATCCAGGAAACACGTTAATCAATGATAAAAGGCAAAACCAGTTAGTATTTATCTCATGCATCCTCACTCAACAACTATTTACCACACAGCTACCAGGTACCAGGAACTGTGTGGACCCTGGAGGTAAAGAATGAACAGAACTATAGGTCCCTGCCCTCCTGGAATGGACATCTTCTTTTATACACGCTCTTGAAAGAAAAGGCCTCTCTTAACCTTTACATATCCTATACCTAACTTCACTTCTCTAGATACTTTAAAAAAATATTAAAGAATGAGGAATGAGGGCTTCCCTGGTGGCGCAGTGGTTGGGAGTCCGCCTGCCGATGCAGGGGACACGGGGTCGTGCCCCGGTCCAGGAGGATCCCACATGCCGCAGAGCGGCTGGGCACGTGAGCCATGGCCGCTGAGCCTGCGTGTCCAGAGCCTGTGCTCCGCAACGGGAGAGGCCACAGCAGTGAGAGGCCCGCATACCACAAAACAAACAAACAAAAAAAGAATGAGGAATGAATAAAACACATGCATATTTCTAATCTCAAGAGTTGCAGAGCCTTTTAACTTTGCTCCACCTGCCGCCCTGAGGAGGACCATGAGTAAATCAAAACTTCTCTTTGGCTACCTGAACACTCGGCTCATTTCACCATCCATAGCTCTCTCCAGCGGCAGGAAAATTCACCCAGAGTGGCGCGTACAATCACAGACTCACTGGACTTTAGTCAAAAGTAATGAATTTTGTGATAGAAAATTATCTCTCTTGTTCACACAATACAGGCTCTGTCGAGAGAGCAAACAAATAGGGCTGTAAAAATTAATTGAAAAGAAAGGGTCTAATTAAATTTTTATATTAGTGTACATAATGGCCAGAAATAGTAAACACTGCTTTAAAAAAAAAAAAAAAGAACCAGAGCTGTAAAACAGCTAAGAGCTCTACGGCTCTTCAGATAACAGCAACCACTGATCACTCTTCAGGGCGTACACACAGCTTCATCTTATTTTCTAACCCCCAGTAAATGGCATAAAGTAGAAAGACTAGAGAACTGTGAAATATTTAAGCACTTACCATTTGGTCCAATTCTACAACTATTTATTGAGTGCCCCCCAGTGCCTGACACCGAGATCCATCCATTCCCTCCGCTGATGTTTACTGGTGTCTAACGCACACACATCCGCGCACAGCCCGACCTGGGCTGTAGGGTCCTTCTAGGGGGTTAAATACAATCATGGCTCTGGGAGAGGATTACGATCTTTTAAGAGAAACGGCACATGCACACACAGGACCACACTATAAGGCAGTATGTGCCAAATATCAGCCAGGTGATTCGGGAAATTTATCCTGACATGCAGTGAGAGTTCAAAATTTGGTTTCTTGGAGAAGGTGAGATTTACCTGCAAGACTACACCTGAAAGGGCAATAAGTACGCAGAGCTGTCTTGGAGAAAGAGAAGGATGCCCCGAATATTTCTCTCCCGTTACATATGCCTAGAGATCTCATTTCTGACTGGGCGTCCCTTGCTGGGAGCTTGGCTATGGACACCTTTGAGGTGACCGACCCTGGAATGCTGGGGATGGAGCTTATAGGATCCAGAAGTGACAGGTGTGGAGACAAGGTTTAAACTGGACAGGAAATTCACCTACAGCTTCAGGTGCAGAAGGAGTGGGTCACCTGAATCGAATAAGTTTATAAAATTCCACAGGTGAGCAGAAAGATACTGGTAAAAGGCATCCCCGCCCCCAGAAAGCCCGTCCAAAGAAGCCCTCTGAAATGGATGGGTCTGTTTAGAGATAGCATCTTGCTTTACGGAGCTTCAGGGCAAGCTTTGAGACTTCTGGTTTACCCCTTCTGTGGGACCTCTAAGTGCTGCAAGGCCTCCGACCCCAGCAGAGTTGTGCAAGTCTCCCCACCAGGCACAAGTGAGCCGGGAACCCACTGTAACAACATAAAATAGGGCCTCCTCACAAAGGCTGGCTGATCACGAGGTTTCTAGCTCTGAAACCTATTATCATAGTATCTAATAATTCTAATACAATTACTATTAAAATAAGCATAGGCTGCTGGAGTCAGAGATGATCCAGCCCGTACACATCATCTTACACAGCCAGGAAGTGCGATCCAGAAAAAGAGAGTGACCTGGGAAAGGGAGCACGGCTAATCAGGACCAGTGTCAACATTAAAAAAAAAGCCAGGTTTTCAGACTCCCAGAACAGTGCTCTCCCAGACTGCATGCTAGTACCTTCCAAAATAATCACCACCACAATCAGTTCTTCAGACTTAGGCAGGAAGATTAAACCGCAGCACTTCGTACAGGTGATAGAAAGCAGTTCTCGTGATACATCAGATTTATTATAAGTCCACCTTTCAAACTAGAGTGTGATAGGAAACCAGCTTAGTCATCAAAGTGTCTCAAGTGACTTGAACAAAGCATGGCACGCGGGGGCTCCAGCAACAATGGATGACTGAATAGTGAAACGTTCCAGCTTATCCAGCCTAGGGGAGGAAACGAATGCTTTGCTTTATGGAAGATGGAACCTGGGAACCCACTGGGGGCTCTGGAACAGGTAATGAAACCATGAAGAATTCCATGGTCCCAGACAACACCCCCAATGAGGTGAGTTCAGCAGACGAACTGGCCACATCATGGCTATTTGATAAGATGAAGAGCAGGTATCCTCCACTTAGACGTGGAGGGAGAAAGACACAGGAGAGGAAGTAAATAACTTGCTCATATCATTCAGCCACGTGACTGGCATAGGCACGGAGACCTGGACTGAAATCATAACCAAATACCCATCACAGAACAAGCCCATGACATGGGTAATGGTTTCACCTCACAGCAGTGCTAGGTATTAATTTCTCACAGTTGATGACACTTTACACACACGTTAAAAATTGGAGTTTTATACAAATGAGGCAGGGCTCAAACAAACAAAAAAAACCCCAAGCCATTTCCCATTATTTCCAGAATAACAACTGACAAAGTCCTCAATGCCTAAAACCCTGAACATGGCAGAATCCTGGCTGCCAGTGGTCCTGAGCCAGGGGCGATTTTGCCCCCCAGGGGACACAGGACAATGTCTGGAGACATTTTTGATCATCAGGAGTTTGGGGTGGGGGGGGGGGCGGCCGGTGCTACTAGCTGCTCTTGGCAACTGGTGGGTAGAGGGCAGGGATGCTGCAAACACAGGACAGCCTCTCACAACAAAGAATTCTCGGGTCCCAAACATCAACGGTGCCAAGGTAGAGAAACCCTGGGTTTGATTTCAAATCACAAGGTTACGCTGAGTTTTGAGGTAAATATCATGATGTATTCCCCTAATTCAGGGAGATTCTACCAGCCTCACTCATGGTGAATTTCAGGTAACATAAGAATAAACTATTTCTGAAGTACTTCCTGAGCTCCCAGTAAACCGAGTTAAATACGTTCACTGATTAAGTTCAGAGGCATTTTCTCTCAGTTTCCTTTATCGTGGATGCTGACTTAAGGGCCGCAGAGATTCCGATGGGGTCGCTGCAAGCACAGGCCAGCTGTTTGTCAATATCTGTGGAGGAACAGGAAGCAAAAGGGTGCCTGCAGGACAGAGAGAAATCTCCCAAGTCCTCAAGCAGAGCCAATCAGTGACTGCCATCTGCTGCAACTTTTATGGGCAGAAGTTGCCTTGCATTGGGAGTTGCAAAAACCTTCTTGGCTCCAAGGAAGAAGCACACATCCACTTTCTGCTATCTGGCCGCCCCTGGTCTCACTTCTGGTTCACCGTGCTTCTTCTGATTCTCATACCCAAACATGTGAAGCATGAGCGAAGAATGGAGACAGTGGGAATCACTATCAGCAGCCTGTGGGTAGTAGCATTTCACTTAAATGGCTGTTTGCGGCGAGCCTGGCGGTCTTGTAAAGGAAGAGGGAAGAGGAAAGGAGAACAGGGTATTTGTCAATGGGTCAGGGCTAAAGGTCAACGGAGGAGAGGGGTGAAACCAAGAGAAGAACCATGATATATGTTTCTCCTTGGCCTTCCAAAAGAAAATTGTGGGTTTATCCAAATGTCGCGTTGGAAAATCAGAGCTATTAGACGGAAAAGGTCATCTGCTGAGCAGGACCCACTGCTGTAAAATGCATCACCTGCGAAAATGCTAGCCGTCATCACCTGCCAGGGAGTCTAGAATCAAGGCCACATGGGGCCATACTCTGCTCCAGGGATTCCTAAGCGCAGGAAGCCTGCCTAGGTGGCCTCAGAAACCTCAGTGCCTGGGCCTGCACAGGGGAAGGGCCAAAGGAAGGAACAGGTGTTAGAGTGTGAAATGAGGTCTGCTTAAAACAAGTGTTATGCTGCCTTTGTTATTATTATTATTACTATTATGATTTTGTGGTTGGATTCTTTTAAATTATTATCGTGATAAAATATACATAACATAAAATTTGCCATATTCACCATTTTTAAGTGTACAGTTCAGTGCACTGAGTACATTCACACAGTTGTGCAACCGTCACCACTATCTATTTCCAGAAGTTTGTCCTCATTCCAAACAGCAACTCTGTACCCAGAGTGGTTTAATATCACTACCTCCTGGCTGCCCCTCATCTCAACCCCAGGTAACCTCCAATCTCCTTTCTGTCTCTATTAAGTTTAAGTGGAATCATACAACACTTGTCCTTTCGTGTCTGACTTGTCTCTCTTACCATAATGTCCTCAAGGCTCACCCATGTTGTAGCACATATCAGAATATCGTTCTTTTTAAAGGCTGAATAATATTCCACTGTACATATAAGCCTTGTTTTGTTTATCCATTTGCCTTTGACAGACATTTGGGTTGTTTCCACCAGGGCTGCTTTTTATTTGTTTTCTGTTTTTTGAATTTTTTCGCTGCGCCGCGCAGCACGTGGGATCTCAGTTCCCCAACCAGGGATCAAACCAGCTCCCCCTGCATTGGAAGCGTGGAGTCTTCACCACTGAACCACCAGGGAAGTCCAGGGCTGCTTTTTAAACAGGATGATTTATGGATTTGGTAGAGCGCTGGTGTCGGTGAAAGACGATGAAGAGTAGACTCAGGTTCTGTCTGCCACTAACTCCCCACGTGATCTTGAGATCCACTCAAACCCTTGAGTCTCAGGGTTTTCACTTATGAAACTGAGGAACTGAAATGGACCAGTGATCTCCAAAATATTTTTGGCCATCATCTACAGTAAGGAATAGAGTTTTCATTATGACTGAGTTTACACAAACCCACATATATAACTGAAACAAAAGTTTCACAAAATAACATTTACCCTCCTATGTGCAACCCACTCTGGCATTTTCTATTCTATTATTTTTCACTAAAAGAAAAGAATGGTTGTAAGCCCTACATTGATTTCACAACCCATTAGCGAGTGGCAACTCATGCTTTGAAAACACCCTTATTTTAGATTACTTTTTCCCAAATTGGTGTTCCTTGGAACATGTTGGTAAGTGTGCCCCCCCCCCAAAAAAGTATCTGTCTAATAAAGTGCGGGAAAAGATCTGCATTAGCTCACTACAAAGTTATCATGAGCTGCATTTCCCAAATTTATTGGCCATGAAAAACTCCACACATATTCGATAGGAAAGTCCTAACATCTCTGGAAACTGTTCACTGTAGTACCCGTCTGGGGAAACTAAACTGGGTGGTTTTAGGTTCTTTTCTGCCCCACTTTCTATGACATGGGACAGTAATTCTCAGCATGATTTTCCTGGTGCACGCTATAGAGGGAGACAAGCACCCTTCACAGTAATGCTATACCTGACTCCCAGAGTCATGCCCTTCATCTATTCACATAAACGTCTGAAAGAAAATAATAGACTTTATTTTTTAGAGAAGTTTTATGTTCACAGCAAAAAGTTCCCCCAACACACACAGCCCACTGCACCATCAAGAGCCTATATAATTTTTTTAAATTCCCTCTAGTGATTCTGACACCCCACCTCGTTCCCTTAATGCTGATCTAGAGACTTCGTTAAAACTACATCTTCCAGGACTAACTGCAAAACAGCTCAATGGTCTAGCACATTAATATCAATTGGTTCTCTCAAATTTAGTATCATTCCTACACCTTTTTATATTACTGAAAATGTCCTTACTTGTTGCATTTTGCCACCCAAGTAGTCCACTCAACTTGGCGCATAGAAGCCAAAGTGACCAGGAGAGCTTTATCATTTTCAGCAATCTAAGTCTTGCCTTAGCAACTATACACTTTCACAGCACTATTTTGATAGTTATTTACAGTTTAATTTGTATACATGTGGGTCAACCAGAATTAGCCAGGTATTTTCGGAAGAATCTTCACTTGCTTATTCTGTACCGAAATAAAGTTAATTCTGTGTCTTTCATCCATTTTATGATTTCAATATCAAATAAAGGATGCTAATTACATTTATTCATTTGATTTCACAAATATTTACTGGGTTCACACATATTGGAGGTTCGGGTCAATAATTAGTTTTTTTAAAAGAATGTTTACAAAATATATTGCTTTAACAACCATGACCAAAAAAACTTAACCCCAAAAGGCAGTTAGCTCTTGTCAGTTCTCCCTACAAACACATTTTTTTTTAATTACACATAAAAAATGATTAGAAAGATGGCTGTGTGGCCATTTATTCCCAAAGATGACAGAGTATTTAAGCAAGCTTAGAGGAAAAAACAAAACCTTAATGATCTCTGAGAATGGAATTCATCAGCAAGGCAAGTCCTTTTTTTTAAAATTTTAATTTGTTTCTACTGAAATTGAACATATGGCAGACACTGATTTTCTTTTCTTTTCTTTTTTTTCTCTTTTTCTTGGCCACGCCGCACGGCACTTGGGATCTTAGTTCCCTGACCAGGGATCGAACCCGGGCCCTTGGCGGTGAGAGCGTGGAGTGCTAACCACTGGACCGCCAGGGAACTCCCCAAGGCAAGACCTTTAATATGGAGAATGTTGAATTTCTTTATTCTTATTAAACAGTCAGTATAAATAATCTCCCAAATCATAAAACTCAAGCCACAAGTTTGAGCAAATATTGCATGATTCTCCCCCACCTCACATCTACATTTGCTTTTCTATTTTGTCTAAAACAGAAGCGATCCTTACACAAGCATGGAGTGTGCACGCACACACACACACCCCCCATGGCCCTGACTCACTTCCCTCTCTGTTTCCCTCTGCGGTGCCCTCCTCCATCCACACGAGTCAGGCCCCTCTCAGCTGCCTCTCCACCCCGCTCCCCACCAAGCCCCAGGGATCTCCCTCCAACTGTCTTTGTTCCCTCCTCGCAAGCTGTTTCAGACCTTCATCTCCAAAGATGTGATCTACTGCAGGGGCCTCTGAATTGCTCTCACCTCCATCTGTCCCACCCTCATTACGCTACAGAACTGAAAATGCCTTTTAAAAAGGAATGTGCCAGGGCTTCCCTGGTGGTTCAGTGGTTAAGAATCCATCTGCCAATGCAGGGGACATGGGTTCGAGCCCTGGTCCGGGAAGATCCCACGTGCCACGGAGCAACTAAGCCCGTGCATTACAACTACTGAGCCTGCGCTCTAGACCCCACAAGCCACAACTACTGAGCCCACGTGCCACAACTGCTGAAGCCCGCGCACCTAGAGCCTGTGCTCTGCAACAAGAGAAGCCACTGCAATGAGAAGCCTGCGCACCGCAATGGAGAGTAGCCCCCGCTCACTGCAACTAGAGAAAGCCTGCGAGCAGCAACAAAGACCCAACGCAGCCATAAATAAATTAATTAATTAAAAATAAAAACTGATGTGCCAGTCTTCCTTTCCCAGGCTCACCCCTCCAACTATCAGATACTGGAGAATATTTCCATAGAAGGAAGCGACCACAAGGTGCCAAGTTAAGGTAGGAAGAGCTGAGTCTCTGGAGTCACAATAGGGAGAGACTGCTGGCTCAAGCCCCAGCTCAGTCGTTCACGAGTGACCTGGGTGACCTGCCATTGGCAGGCACAGGACTGCCTCTCTTAGCCTCAGTTCTCTAAAATGTAAAACAGTGATCAAATCAATCTCATCAGATTCTTATAAGAATTAAGACAGATTACATACATGATGTCTGTTAATACCAAGCCTGGTACCTAGTAGATGCTCAATAAATGCTTGGTTTTCTGCCTTGATTTAGGGTTCAATGCAGGAGGAACTAATTAAATTTTAAATTCTTTATATAGGCATACTTCATTTTATTGTGCTTCACGTGATTGCATGCCCAGATAATTGCATTTTTTTACAGATTGAAGGTTTGTGGCAACCCTGAATTGAGCAAATCTATCAGTGCCATTTTTCCAAAAGCATTTGCTCACTTTGTGTCTCTGTGTCACATTTTGGTAATTCTCACAATATTTCAAACTTTCTCATTATTATTATATTTGTTATGGTGATCTGTAATCAATGATCTTTGACGTTCACACATACTATGACTCACTGAAGACTCAGATGATAGTATTTTTTTTATCAGTAAAGAACTTTTAAGTTAAGGTATATACATTGTTTTTAGACATAATGCTATTGCACGCTTCCTAGACAACAGCAGAGTATAAATATAACTTTTATATGCACCGGGAAACCAAGAAATTCCTATGACTCACTTTATTGCAATATTCCCTTTATTGCAGTGGTCTGGAACCAAACCCACAATATCTCCAAGCTCTGCCTGTAATCCTATAGTGCTAAAGAGCTCACATCCACTACACAGTTTTTTCATAGACGTTTGGAATATCGGGTGGAAAGAGATTTTTGTTTGACTCTGCATCAAAGAGTTGTATTAGAGAAATTCACGGTGGTTCTCCTATAACTTCGACTTCAACACCAGTGATGACAGAATATTCCGCATCTAAGAGGGGAGGGTAAGAGGGGGTTAGAAAGAGGGAACTTCAAAGGGCTTAAATAATAAAATTCCATTGGAGTTACCATACGCCCCACCTGCCTTTCTCAAGAACAGCCCATTACAGAGCTTGAAGGAGGCACTGCTCAAGTGAGGGGGTCCTCAGAGTCAGGCCACGATGTATGGCCAGAACACCTCCTGCAGAATCCAGGGCCTGTGGTATCACCTATTTGTGAGTTCTGAACCCAGATTTTCAAGTACAAAGAATCAAGATCATCTTTTAGCAGGGAGGGAGGGATAACATTTGGGTGACTTTCTTCTTGAGGGATGAAAGGGAAACAGTGAGATTTCCTGGGAGAAAGAAGCAAGATCTGGAGCAGGGGGGAGACGGGCTTTGTTCTCATCAAAGAAGAAAAGAATGTAGGGGGAAAAACTAATGAGTTACTGCCAAGAGATTTAAACCCGGATTATGTATCTGGTAGAGAATGCACAAAATTGAGTGTTTTGGCCGGCCTGCGGTGAAAACTTTTCCCATTATGATTAAGGAAGGGGGAGCCCAAGTGCCTTACCTTTCAAGTGCTCTGTTCTGCAGTTAAGTGTTCAGAGGAAGTTTCCTTTCAGCAAGGAGCAGAGGGAGGCTTCTTTTCAAAGGAATAATGAATGAGACAAAGCGAGAGCAATTCCTGGCTAGCGCCACCTTACATGCATTTGAATTTTCTATGGCAGCTGCAAAATGTTTAGTCCTCTGACAACATTTGGTGCCTTGAAGTCAACAGCCTGGAATGTATAACCTTTCCATCGCAGAGTCACCTGATGGGTCTCTGAGGCTTCAAGAATGACCCGGTCCAAAGAGTCAGGCTTTGTGATACCCAGAGGTACACCAGGGCCTTGGCAGACAGATGGGGAAGGAGATGGAAGGTCAGAGACACCAACACTACAAACCCGCTCAACTATCGTCAGAGGGAAAGGATACAGAGTGAGCTGCCCCCCCCACCCATATGTCCCTTGCCTCACGACAGTAAAGGGAGGGAGGGCATTACAATTATTCTGGGGCATCCCTGAGCAACCAGAAGAATATGTTTTGCACTATTCTCATAATCCGCACTCTGCTATCTAAGGGAAACCATTGATAAATATCTATTGAATAACACCTGTAGGCAGGGTTAAAGCACAGGGAAAGAGAACTCTAAAAGAATCCTGGTTTTCACAGATCTTAAATCTAGTGGAAACTACGGAAGATAATATATAAAAAGATGCCTTACAGTGCAAACCAATATTTAGGGGCCAAATTGGTATGCAGCATGTGTAAAAACAAGACTGTACAACTACCAAAAGAGAGTCTTGTGAAGGTGAAGAAGGAGAAATTGAAATGCGTTGATTTTCCATGGGCACAGATGCACTCGATACAGTCCTTTACTTAATTTAATACCCATGGCACCCCTTTGAGACAGGTATTCTTTTTTTTCTTCTTTGTTTTTGGCCTCCACGCAGTATTCGGGACCTTAGTTTCTTAGTTCCCCAACCAGGGATCGAACCCGCGCCCCCTGCAGTGGAAGCTCAGAGTCTTATCCACTGGACCGCCAGGGAAGTCCTAAGCTAGGTATTCTTATGCCACAACAGGAATAACAAAATGCAACCTGGCCAAGATCACACAGATAGGGAGTGGCCCAGGCAAGGTTCTAACCCACATCTTTCTGAGAGGTACTGGGATTTGCTCTAGGCCTGGTTTGATGGTGGTCAGCCTGCAGGAGCTGGGAGGGAGCCTGGGGATGGTCAAGTGGGGTTCTCAGGCTGTGCTCCCTGATGTGCCTTGTTGCACACGAGGAGCTGAGGCCCAGGGACGCAGAAGGACCTGCCCGAGGGCACCAAAGCTCACCAGAGACAAGTCGCCTTGTGTGACTTCTGGTCTACCACAGGGCAGGGTTCTGACAGGTGGGGAGGGTCGGGGATGCCAGCACCCCACTCTGAGACCATAAGATCTTTAGCTCTTCTTCGTTTTTCTGCTTTCTTACTGTTCTTCCAGACTTGCCTCTTCCTCCTGAGGACGTCACAGCTACTGCACCCGTCCATCCGCCGGCAGGACCAGCTAGGGTCCACTCCCTAGCAAGTGCGGGCAGACATGAGGCCAGGCAGGGGGCTGTGGGCCTGAGGAACTCACCAAAGCCCGTCAGAACACCCATTCCAGTGGCTTTCTGCTGGAAAGTTTAAAAGGGGGGGAATCTCTCTATGTTCCTCAATTTCTCTACAAGCAAAAAACGAAATGGGGAGGGAAGGAGGGAGTCAATTTCTAGGTCAAAGGAATCCTAAGATACTAAACTCTGCTCTTTATCATTAAACAAAATCCTTTCACTGAAAGTCCCACAATTGCAGAGGGAAAGGGAGAGGGAGAAGAGAAGAAAGAGGAAGAGGAAAAGGAAGAGGGGGAGAGGGAGGGGTGGAGGAAGAGGAGAAAAGGGGAGGGGGAGGGGAGGGTGGAGGAAGAGGAGGAAAGGGGAGGGGGACGGGTGGTAGAAGAGGGTGAGTAGGAAGAGAAAGCCACTAAACTCCTTCTACTTGTTTCCTCTGAATGTTTTTTTTTCCACTCACTTTTATTCTTCCCAAGCTATATGGGGGTGGGTGGTGGTGTGTGTTTGCGGGGGTCGGGGGTTGGGGGGCGGGGTACTAGTGCGTTAGAGAGATATGGGTGGCTAACAGACTTTGACCAAAAGCTTCCATTTAAAATAGATAAACACACCGTATACATGTCTCTACTTGGACTACTGCTATTAAGCAACTCAATCTAAGAAGATAAGGATTAAGAAATGTGTCTAAAGGGTTTATGGATGCTGTCTCCAGATGAATGAAAAATCAGCAAGAGTTAGCAATTAATGTGGAATTAACGTGTGACGCTTCTCACACTCTTCCTGCACCTTTCACATACACAGCAGAGTCTCAAAGATGGTTTGACAAATAACGCGATGTGGCCCTTACGTAAGAAAAAACAAAAGGTTAAGATATGTGACCAGAGACCGGCCCAAAACATGTGATACCACAGAATAAAGACAGGGGTTTGGCTCTTCCACAGAGATTTATACAAAGGGTGGGTGTTGCTCTCGTTAATTCAGTGGATAAACAATAGGAGGAAGGTCTGGATGATTTGATGGACAGCTTTTGGAAATGATCTTCTGCTTGGCAAAACACCGCAGTGATAATTTTCTTCACACGGAAGGAAATGCAAAGAAGTGTCACTAAAACAAGAGAGGTAATTATAGGGCAGGAATCAAAATACTGGGTGACACAGAATGAAGAGTAACTAAATTAGTACCATCATGGCCTTGAAATCTGGACTTAACAATTTCAAGAGAAGAATCTGACCTCTCATTTCTGAGTAACAAAGCCGTATCTTCCCTGTGTTTTGTTTCCAACCTACACTGTGGGCTTGGAGAACTACAAACACTGCGCTACCAAGTGATATTCCATTACTCTCCTGTGCTGGCAGCTCAACAGACTCAGAAACAGAACATGGCAAGAGCTGGAAGGGATGACCTTGCAATTCTCCCAGCAATAACTAAATCTCTCCAAGGGACCCTGACAGCTGGTCATCTCAACTTGACTAGCATCCCAAGAGTAGCTGGTTCACACACTACCCAAACACTTACCCACCCAAACAGTTACCCAGCCAAACAGTTACCCATCCACCCAAACACTTACCCACCCAAACAGTTACCCACTCACCCAAAAAGTTACCCACCCAAACAGTTACCCATCCACCCAAACACTTACCCATCCACCCAAACACCCACCCAAACACTTACCCGTCCACCCAAACACTTACCCATCCACCCAAACACTTACCCACCCAGTTATCCACCACCCACCCAAAAAAGAGTTACCCATCCACCCAACACTTACCCACCCAAACACTTACCCATCCACCCAAACACTTACCCATCCACCCAAACACTTAACCACCCAAAGTTACCCATCCACCCAAACACTTACCCACCCAAACACTTACCAATCCACCCAAACACTTACCCATCCACCCAAACACTTACCCACCCAAACACTTACCAATCCACCCAAACACTTACCCACCCAAACACTTACCCATCCACCCAAACACTTACCCACCCAGTTACCCATCCACCCAAACACTTACCCACCCAAACACTTACCAATCCACCCAAACACTTACCCATCCACCCAAACACTTACCCACCCAAACACTTACCAATCCACCCAAACACTTACCCACCCAAACACTTACCCATCCACCCAAACACTTACCCACCCAAACACTTACCCATCCACCCAAACACTTACCCACCCAAACAGTTACCCATCCACCCACTTACCCACCCAGTTACCCACCCACCCAAAAAGTTACCCACCCAAACAGCTACCCATCCACCCAACACTTACCCACCCAAACACTTACCCACCCAAACAGTTACCCATCCACCCAAACACTTGCCCACCCAGTTACCCACCCACCCAAAAAGTTACCCACCCAAACAGTTACCCATCCACCCAACACTTACCCACCCAAACACTTACCCATCCACCCAAACACTTAACCACCCAAAGTTACCCATCCACCCAAACACTTACGCCCCCAAACACCTACCCATCCACCCAAACACTTACCCACCCAAACACTTACCCACCCAAACAGTTACCCATCCACCCAAATACTTACCCACCCAAACAGTTACCCATCCACCCAAACACTTACCCACCCAAATAGTTACCCATCAACCCAAACATTTACCCATCCAAACACTTACCCACCCAAACAGCTACCCATCCACCCAGTTACCCAGCCAAACAGTTACCCATCCACCCATACACTTACCCACCCAAACACTTACCTATCCACCCAAATACTTACCCACCCAAACAGTAACCCATCCACCCAAACACTTACCCACCCAAACAGTTACCCATCCACCCAAACACTTACCCATCCAAACAGTTACCCATCCACCCAAATACTTACCCACCCAAACAGTTACCCATCCACCCAAACACTTACCCATCCAAACAGTTACCCATCCACCCAAATACTTACCCACCCAAACAGTTACCCATCCACCCAAACACTTACCCACCCAAACAGTTACCCATCCACCCAAACACTTACCCACCTAAACACTTACCCATCCACCCAAACATTTACCCACCCAAACAGTTACCCACCCAAACAGTTACCCATCCACCCAAACACTTACCCACCCAAACAGTTACCCACCCAAACAGTTACCCATCCACCCAAACACTTACCCACCCAAACAGTTACCCATCCACCCAAACACTTACCCACCCAAACAGTTACCCATCCACCCAAACACTTACCCACCCAAACAGTTACCCATCCACCCAAACACTTACCCATCCACCCAAACATTTACCCATCCAAACAGTTACCCAGATCCTGGTATGTGTCTGGCATTGTTAGATGCTGTTCTGTTGGAGAGATCTTTTTTAAGTGAGCCCAAATCTTTCCTTCTATAACTTCAACCCACTGGACCCAAAACCCTCCTAGCAGAAGTTGAATACGGCTGGCATGCTGATCTTCTGAAAGTATTTTCTCCAGATCACACATTTCCAGCTCTTCCACCAGCTTCACTGCTTTTCTCATTATCTTAAAGTCCCCCTCCCACCTGGTCAGAAACATCGCAGTGAGGTCTGGTCTACAATGAAAGTGGGAATTACTGGTCATCATATCACTTGTTCAAAGACTCACCTTTTATTAATATAACCTGAAACTACTTAACAGTACGCTTTTGACCAACATTAATTCACAGCTGACGCACTTATAGTACACGAATTCTCCCCACCCCCATTCTTCCTTCCTCAAATCTTTTGTGAATGATGGGTTCTACTGTCTAATCTAATTATATCAGGCCTCTACTTCTTAATCCCCCTCCTTTTCAGTCTATAAAATCCAGGAGTGTTTAGTGTAACCAGAAGTTGGAGAAAGAGGAGTCTTACAAATGGCAGTGGTTGCTTTTAATTTTCTATTGTGATGAAACATTTGCCAATTTTTAGATAACTAATGAGAACCTACTATATAGGGAACTGTACTCAATGCTCTGTGGTGCCCTAAATGTGAAGGAAATCCAAAAAAGAGGGGAGATATATATGTGGCTGATTCACTCTGCTGTACAGTAGAAACTAACACAACATTGTAAAGCAGCTATACTCCAATAAAAAAATTTTTTTAATTTGCCAATTTTACCCTCCTGCAAAACAGAGTGTACAGTCTGTTGTCTCATGTTGTACATCACTGATTCCATGCGTTTTTGACAGCTCTTTCATATTTCTAACATGGAGATCAATTTCTCCCCCTCCGAGAAGGTGAGGGGGTTGACAAACATGCAGAATGCAGGTCGGCCCCTAAGATGCTCTGACCAGGAAACTGCCAGGTCCTCTGCTGGCTATTTGGAGATGCAAATAAACAGGAAGCAAATCGGTAAAGACCCCAGACTCCTGCTGAGTCCATCAACACTTCAACTTTCTAACCAGGAATCAGGGACACAGAACCCCTTTGTCATCCATTATCTCAGTAGTTAGATCAACAGAAATTTACCAGTAGCAGATTTAAAGAGATCCTAACACTTCTGCTGACGGAATACCAACCAGGGACTGAGGGCACCCCAAGAGTTCAGAGGATGAAAAAGAACTCAGCTTGGCTCTCTCTTGGCCATGAGTTTCACTCCGCACCTGAGTAAAATAGATAGCTGCTGAAACATTCAACTTTCAAAGTGAGTGTGAAAACAGGATGAAATTGGATGACTGGGCACTATATTCATACGATACACCTAGTACATAAGAGCTCAAAGATAACAGAGACTATTTTCCATTTAAATAAAATAAGGGAGGATGAAATGTACAATGGACAGCATACTGCAGGTAAAATGCTGAGATTAAAAATATTCCGAGACAAACTCAGAAAATAGAATGGAAGTCAATAGACAATATGATTTGATATGCAAAGAAAATCATGGCTAACTAATGGATTTTTAAAGCTCACACTGTAAATGAGCATTGTTTTTTATATATAAGTGAACCCCTAAATTTGTAAGCCTTTTCTATGTCTCCTCCAATTTTTTAACAAAACAAAGTTTGTACTTCAAATTACTATGATTAGAAAATCTTGTCATTCAATCCCATATTCATTTTACCACATTAATTTAGCACATCCTTCAATATATTTAGCACAATGAAGCTTCACACTGATTTTAAAAGATTTTTAAAATTTAAAAGAATATTGTCCTTTAAAAAATTAAGCATAATGTTGCAGTTTAACGCATATGCTTTCAACATAGCTAATACCTCACCCTTTTTAATTACACTTACACAAGTAAGTGTATTGTGTATGAGGAGCTTTTAAAAAACTATTCATGGTTTCCATCAAATATGTCGCTTACAAGTAAATATAAGGTGTGTAATGTGTAATAATGATGTAACTAATCTAAATCCTCACACTCATTCTTTATACTTGACTGAATTAAAAGTTGCGATGACACAACGATCTAACAAACCCCTTTAATACAAGTTAAAACTGATTTTATTTGGGCTTTGCAGTTCTTCTGCCAACAATTAAATGCATACCACTTTGAATAACTGGAATGAAAGATGTCTTATAAGTTAAAAAATTATTGGATGTTATCCAAGCAATGAATAAGCTATTCCTTGCTGTGTACAAATTCAGCATTTTAGTGGGGGAATTAACATGGTTATGTTAACAAGCTTAACATTGTTAGGATTTTCTAATCTTTTAATTGTCTAAAAGGATGAGTTCCCTAAACACCCCACCTTCCCTACCTCCTCCCAACGCAATCCCCCATCTGCCATCATCAGGTCTCTCCTTCGGCCAATGCTTACTTACCTGGTGAGGAATCCCTGATGATTTCCTTAATTCAAACATATACTGACCACTCTGTACGATTTCTATATCCTTAGCAGTATAGTTCTGCTATGTAGGCATTTTTAAAAATTATAAAGAATAAGCTCAAAGCACATGAATAGGGCAGCAGGCAGGATAAAAATAAAACCTTTTGGTGAGTCAGCACTAAAATCAGCCATTTTCATTAAGACCCTCAATATCTGAAAGGCCAAAACCTTTGGAGAGGTCATTAACGTATCTTTTGCGGCTCATTAAACTGCTCTGAAGAAGCAAAAAGAAACATAAGGAGCTAAATGATAAGCTTAAATGTTCGGAATTCTCTTTAAAAAAAAAAAAAAAAAAAGGTGAGAGCGACAGAAACTTTCTTGAAATGTTTTGACTCTGTAAACTTTAAAGTCATCCAAAAAATAAATCTTCAGACCTAGATCAGCAAATAAAAGTCTTATGGATTTTTCTAACTTTGTACATGTTAGGCTACAATACTGTATATAAAATATAAAATACATTGTCATTATTTTTAAAGATATTTAAGCAAAAAGTGAAAGGTGCATTGGGCAACAGAAGTCCCCTCAATCAGGGTTTATGTTCCTCCAAAGCCCAACCATGGCTGCCCCATCACATAGACCAGAGGCATATAAGATGCTGAGATTTCTTTGGAGGTACCAAGGAAGCATAAAACTATAGTGGCTCTGGCTCCCAAATTAGGTATATTTTACTAAATTTCCCTTCTCTGAAAAAATGATCATCCAAGAAACTCTCTATAACCCATCCTGTTTGATTCATCATAAAACCTGTTCCCGCCTATGGTGACAGATGATTGAAACTTTTTTTCTGTCAACTGATTTTGGATTGGTGCCTACCCCAGACAGGATGCTACATAAGACCCTATACATAACTTTTGAAAACAATCTGTTGTCATAAACATTGTTTTGGGGTACCCACTATTTAAGGGGTGTGAATTGAGTATTGTCAAGTTTAAGGGCCCCCACTATACAGTATCAAAATCATAAAAGTCAAGGTCACCCACTGGGGAGCTGTTTATTTAACCATCAGACACGGAGAAAGATTAGAAAAGGGAAAATTCCTAATAAGTTGGAGGGAGTGTAGATTGGAACAGAGTCTAAAACTGGAAGGCAAATTGGCAATATCTATATCAAAAGCACTAAAATGTGCATATCCATTGAGAAATCCCACGTCCACGGAAGAGGGGCATAGGCAACAAAACCATTAAACCAGATAATAGGACTTTTCTGAAGACGTATGGGCAAGAAACCCAACTACACCATCCTCCCTCCTCCTTCCAGACCTAGAGTCTGAAAGTCACACTGGCAAAAGCTGGGAACAAAAAGAAGTTGATCTGGCACGGGCCGCTTGACCTCGGGGACCCTACCAAGCACAGTTGAGCGTCATTTCACAGAAACAGAGTTCCAAGAACTGTAAGAGCCAACTTACAGCCAAGCCCCTTGTACGGCTCAGCAGATCCTAGGGAGAATGAGGTAAAAGCAAGAGCTCTTCAGTTGTCTCGTAACATGATAGAGACAGACTCCAAATGGGTCGGGCAAACCGCTCAGCGATGCAGTGATTTTCACTTTCCATTACAACAAAAGGGACATGGTTATTTTAAATTGATAAACTCAACTAGTCTGCGCATCGGGGACTGCTTTTTCTTGAACAGAAAAGTTACAGAGACAGTGCAGAGAGTTCTCACAGACGCTACACTCAGTTTGTCCAAGGTTAACATCTTAGGTTACTATGGTACATTTGTCACAACTAAGGAACCAACAATGATACGTTGCTATTAACTGCACACTTTATTCTTATTTCACTAGTTTTTCCCTAATGTCTTCTTTCTGTTCCAGGAACCTATCCAAGAGATCCCATTACCCATTTAGTCACCATGTCTCACCATGTCTTCGTAGCCTCTGGTCTGTAACAGTTTCTCAGACTTTCTTTGTTTTTGATGACATGACAGCTTTGAAGACAGTTAGTCAGGTATTTTTAAGAATGCCCCCCCCACCCCCGCCGCACCACCTTGGGGACAAAACCTTGCCTAATGTTTTTCTCTGATTACAGAGAAGTTAGGGATTTGGGGGAGGAGGACAACAAAGGTGAAGTGGTAATTTCTTGACATCGTTATCACGGGCACATCTTGTCAACTTCACATCACAGATGCTGTTAGCTTTGACCACCTGGCCAAGGTAGTGTTTGCCAGGTTTTCCACCATAAACTTCCTTTTCCACCCCCTTTCCACACTCTGCTTTTTGGAAGTAAGTCATTAAGTGCAGCCACTCAAGGGGTGGGGAGTTAAACACCCACTCCTTGAATGGATGAATATCTACATAAATTATTTAGAATTCTTCCGTACGGGAAATTTGTCTCTACTCTCATTTATTTATATGAGCATTTACTTATATCAGTATGGATTCACAGACAGGTATTTTATATTTGGGGTTATATCCCAATGCTATGTTATTTATTTATTGTTCATATTGTCCCAGTTTTGGCCACGGGGAGCAAATTCAGGTTGGCTCTGGTAGGCTTTTTACATCCTTGTTTTCTGAACACTTCCTTACTTTCTGCTTCTCCATATTTTTATTAGTGAAATGCCTTACTTAAGAAAAGCGTTGTGATGGGATGAATTTTGTGTTCCCCCTCCAACATACAAAAAAAATTTCACATTAAAGTCCTGGTTACCAGTACCTCAGAATGTGATGTTATTTGGGAATAGAGTCATTGGAGATGTAATTAGTTAAGATTAGATCATACTGGGCTTCCCACGTGGCACAGTGGTTGAGAGTCCGCCTGCTGATGCAGGGGACGCGGGTTCGTGCCCCAGTCCGGGAAGATCCCACATGCCACGGAGCGGCTGGTCCCGTGAGCCATGGCCGCTGAACCTGTGCGTCCGGAGCCTGTGCTCCACAACGGGAGAGGCCACAACAGTGAGAGGCCCGCGTACCACAGAAAAAAAAAAAGATTAGATCATACTGAATAGGGTAGTCCCCTAATCCAGTATAACCGATGTCCTTCTAAAAAAGGGAAATTTGGACACGGCACACAGGAAGAACAAAGTGCATCACACAGTGAAGATGAAGACAGAGATCACAGTGATGTTTCTAACAAATATTCAAAAGGGTATGCTGGAAAACAGAGGCACAAGCTCCGTGCGGCAGTACTGAGCATCATATTTGGACGTGAACAAGGTTTCGGGGTCAGTGTTTTCAGATGCTTCATTTTCCCTGCAGAGTTTCCAGCCACCTGCAGCTTGGTTCAGAGCGCTACTTGCCAAGCACACCTGCAAGTGCTAGCAATAACCACCCATCTAGTATAATCACCATCTTCAGCATGCTAAGTACCAGCTCTGTGAAATCCAAGCGCTTCCCAGGTGCCCCTCACAGCAATCCTGCGGGGCAGACAGGTGATTCCCTGCATCACAGAGGACCCAGCCAGATCGTGTCAGGTCATCATTTGTGGTCCCTGTTTAATGACTCGCTTTGTCCCACTTCCACCTTCCCTAAGTCACGTCCACAAGTGGCCCGATGGCTTAGAACGGAACTGACTACGTCACTGTCAGCTATACGAATATTATACAATCATCCAGCATTTAGGACCCTTAGTACAATTTTACACACTACAGGATACTAAGCTTTCAGATGACGGAACTATAGTCTCCGGGAAAGAGAAAGTGACTTGTTCTTAGAGTTAAGACATGGAAGAGGCAGGCTGAAATCTGGTCTGTCTTCTCACTCCACATCCAGTAATCTTTATGGAGGTGAAATCTAAGTTCCCGCATGCGCAGAGGCAGAAACTTTTTTTTCCCCCTCAGTCAACTGGGAGAAGAGGAACTGGATGTGACATACTGGGATCTGAAGTTTTCGTTTGGAAATTATTTTCATGACAAAAGTTCCAGTTCATCTGCATTTTTATTCCTATATTAAAAAATCAAATGAAGTCATTAGGCTTAGGCCAGCTCACAAAGCCCGTCGCCTGAGCGTGCATCCCTCTGGCAACCTCTAGAGCTCTACTCTAATCCTTCAAATTATTAATTACTGTGTTTCCCTTGGGGTCGCGTTTGGCAACAAAATACTGGCCTAAATGAACCAGTGATGTGACCCAGTGAGTAACACTTATGTTCTTAACTTCTTAGAAGCGAAAGGATACGAAATACTTCCGAGGTACAAACTGGGAGGAAAGTGAAGGGTTTTCTGTGGGGTGTGGAGGGTGAGGGGAGCAGGATGACAAAGGAACATGAGAATCTGGGAATTATTCCAATAATGAGGGTCATCCCCTCCCCCATCAACCCTGCACATCAGTAAGTCTCCACTCCAAACCCAGTTTTCTCCCATTTCGGGAGTGGTTACAGCCACAAGGAGAAAACCAAGCATATGGCTCTGCCCTTCTGGACATTTCTACAATGCTGGCTGGGCTGCTTTGGAAAATCCCATGTTATCTCCTACAGCTATATGACCTCAAGTTGTCATTTCCAATAAAGTATGCTTCCACTGATTTTTATGAACATAGACAAAAGCTGCTACAACCTTTTTTGCCCCCAAATCTTTCAAGCCAACTGTAGTTGCTATGTAGGGTTATTTGTTTCTAAGGCAACAGCCCATATCTAAGTACTAATGGCCTGTCCTTTTGCCAGGCAACAAACAGCCTTGTGATGCAACTGCACCTGTCTCGGCTACGTGTTACTATGGAGATGCTGCAGTTGCTATGGCTACCATCACGCTAATCGCCTAGCGAAGGCAGACATACAGCAGTCTTCTCAGAGAGCCCAGCTGTTCCTCCCCGTCTCTTGCTGAAGACTGATTGTCTAAGGCCTGTGATGGAATGCTTCTCAACTGAGATGTACAAGAACTTCATTAATGCTGTTTCAGAGGATCACTTTGTGCTCCCTTCTGCAGAACAAACACCAGACTAGGGAAAGAATCTGCAATGACACAGACTGTGAAACTACCGACATCTATGAATTCACGCCTTTCCTCACTGACGTAAACTTGTAGTCCAAGGATCATTCTCTTAACTGACTGGTAACAATAGAAACATCTCTATACATTAAAGAAAAAAAAACTTTTTTTTGTAGAGTTGAGGGATAGATTTCAAACCCAAACACTATGCAAGAGAAAATCAATTTTAAAAATTGGTTCTGTTTTATAGGGCTATTTTTTCAGCCTAAATACTAAAACTAGTAACCTATTTTTTTTTGAGTGACAGGTTGCATATCCTCCCCTCCAATTCTATCTCTGTAAAAATGGCACCCGTGACCTCACTGTCTCAAAACAAATGGGCATGTGAGGGGCAATCCTAGTCTGTACTGTTCTTTGCTGTTTTCCTTGAAGAGGCGAACACCAAGTAACCACAACGAAACGATCACTCTGGAGCACCGTCTACATGGAGACGGGAAGCGGCAACAACTCTGTGCATCCTTCAGTGAAACACCTGCAGGCACTCTGGCTTGGAGGATGGCAAGTTGGAATCGCTTACCCGACGCGCTCCTGGACTCTCATCCCTGCAAACGGCCACACTCTGAGATGTTAAAGCTGACAACTTCCCTTTGTAAATGTTTCTACCCAGGAAGACATTATTCCACCCACCACGAAGCCTTCTGGAAGGAGACACATTCGTCCCAAGCAGCAGAAGCGGTAAGGTTTGCCGAAAAAACAATTGGATATGCCTCCAAGAATACTTAACTTCTTTCTCATTTATCTACAGTTATTTTTCAAATCATACAGCCTATTAAATTAGTTTCAGTGCCTGTCTCTGCCAAAATTATGCAACTTCAGTAGACAACAAACAAACCAACCCCAAAACAAAAAAGGTCTGAATGGCTTACCTTTGATATGCCTGAGGAGAGGCGGGAGGTGTATTGAACACATTCGAGTGTGGGTGATAAGGTGTCTTTTTCAAAGCCTGAATTAGATTTTGTCTATACTCTGGGTCTATGCACCACAATGACCCTTTCCCGATACTCTGCAAAGAACAATAAAATACAAAAGTGATTAATATAGAGACAGTACCTACTGTGCAGTAAGTAGATGTATAACTCTCATCATAGTTACTTATTTTGAAAAGCCTCTCACTTCTTTGTTAACTGTCTGCCAGCCTTAACTACTGTACTATTGTCCTCTGACAACAGAACACCAGGCAATGCGCTTCTGTGTATACACATTAAGTTTAACAAAATGAATATGTTATTTCCAGGTGATGTTGCTACAATAATATTGTAATTTTCATATCCTACTGACCAAAACCCTCAGTTCCCTTATGATTTTTCAGTGTCAACTTTGAAAAACATATGTATCCCCTTTAAAAAGTGAGTTTTAAATTTGTCAGGTATCAAGGGTTGAGAGAAAAAGAGGGCAGGGACACCCTCAAAACTCTGTCTCTGCTTTAAAAATTCGAGGGTTATGTTTTCAAACCCTATTATACCGGTGCCACTTTACAAAAACAGAAAAGTAATCCACTTGTTTTTTCCTGCTTAACAAAAGAATGACATTATTTAAGCTTCCAATGGAATTCTGTAATGACCTTCCCAAAGAAACAAAAGAACTCAGGCAGCAGTGGTAAACCTTAGCCAGAATCCAGTACTTATTTTTTGATATCCTCCATTCTGGATTTTGCTCCAGACCTGAATCTTCAGAAGTCAGAAACTTTTAAAATACAAATTTTAACAAACTGGTTCCATGGAAAGAGGGAGACTTGCTCGGAGGCCCACTTTCAGTTGGACGCTTTCGTTCTGGGCACGCAGCATTTTATAAAACACATGCAAGATCTGCCTCTGAGGCCCGCTGGAGCTGGCGGCAGGCTGATAGGATAGGCAGTCACTGTTCTGACTGCTCGCTTTCAAGTGACCGAATGTACCCAAGCTGCTTGATAAGGTCATTTGTAAACATTTACTGATTTGGAGAGAAAAGAAGTCAAATTATATAAACCCACACCCACCCCATGCTTCCAGCCAACGACTCTCTAATTTTCACAACTATCATACTACAGATAGATTTAGAAAGCAAACAAGAAAATCGTTTAACTATTATGCAGGGGGCAAAGTCCAAGAAAATCCCCTAGAAGGAGAACTAAAAATAAATTATTCCTAAAATCTTTAAAGTTTTAAAAATTTGTATTTCAGTCATCAGCTTACCAGATAGTTTACTTACAAACTTATTCACAGAACCCCTTAAAATTCTTTACTATCAACACCACCAGTGCACTCAGCACAGGGAACTGCTCGAAGCCAAGATCCGGGGCTAGAGCCTCTGCTCCCCCTCCCCCACTGCTCCCCCCACCCGCCCCGCAAGTGCAGGCCTGACCCCAAACACAGTCCCAGTCAGGCCAACCTGCCTGGGCTAAACACCAAAGCTCCCAGTTTAACCACCCGGATGTTTAAAGAAATGAAACATTTCAATTTTAGAAAACTCAGCACCCTTACGTGGTCTTTCCTTCCACGCGTACATTTTCAAGCCCAGAAGGGGGACTAATGACACTTTCCGGGTAAAGCAGGCAGGCCACCAAGGATCAGCCCTGGACCTTCCATTCTGTCCTTTGGAGAAAAGCTGTGCGGCACACTTTTTAGAAGAAAGCAAAAGCCAAGATGCTGAGAGGCGTGGAGGAAGACCAGTGACTACCAGATCTGGATAACGTAAAGCAAACCACAAAAGCCAGTCACCTCCTAGGCAGCAGGGGTCCTGGCCTGAGTCCATCAAAGGCTCCCTGTGGAGCCCTGTGCCAGTGGGACTCCCTTTCCAATCCCCTTGAAGACAAGGCTCCCAACTAGCTAGTTGGAGGGCCAGGGCCCAGGTGCAACCCACACGTTTCTGCAATGAGATCACCCTGGTTCTGGGAACCACACGGGGCTTCTGTTTTCATCAAGGTGGCTTTCAGGGTAGGGCCGTTTAATCTTACAGGGAATAAAAATATGACAAACAAATGAAGGGAAATAACAATAAGCCGAGAAGGCGGTTTCTCCTAATCCTTAGCACCTTGTTTATTATACTACGCTACTATTTACCAGAAGAAAAAGGGGGAAACCCCGCAGGATTGGGGTGCGGGGACGATCGCAAGCTAAGTGATCCAGGTACAAGAGGCAGGCCGAGCTACAGTAAGAACGGGAGTTCTAAAGCCAGACAGATGTTTCCTCTGTGGCCTGGGGCAAATCAGGGTCCCCTAGAAAGTCCAGGCTTCCTCAGTGGCAAAATAAAGACCCCCTTAGAGACAGGTGTGCGGTCCAGCATGACAGGAAACACCTAGAACAGTGGAGAACGTACAGGCATTGGATAAATGGCGGAGGGCGGAGGGGACCACGAACAGGTCCTTTTGGACAGAAGAAAGAAGGCAAAGCTGGCTGCACCATGCTTTCCACATCCGATTCTCCCATCATGAAAGAGTCACCAAATTCCAACAGAGGCAGTGGGTGGGGTCCCCGGCAAGCAGACCTTCCACGTGAGGACTAAGTATTAATCTCCTGGAGCGCCACTGGCCCCGGCTCAGCAAGTGTGCTCTGGAGAGCTTTGCTACTCTCTAAGGCACCCCACTTTATTTCCACCCCCCCCATCACCCTTCTACGAACCCCTCACTCCATGTTACTTCTCCCTTGCTCAGGAAGCCAATTCTGACTTCCCTACTAGAAGTTTTCTTTTGCTCGGGTCTTCGCACAGTGATCACCAAGCTAAGGTTTAATTCCACACTTGGTCAGCACACATTCCCAGTATCTTCACTGCAGGCAATGTGCCTGAGCTTGGGATCATCACGGTTCCTACCTTGATCAGTTCTGCATTTTATGGTGAGCGTGGTCTGGAACTGTGATAGATTTTCACAGACCAAACACTAATTTCAGTATCTCACACTCAGAATTTCCAGAGAGAAAAAAAATAAGCCAAAAGGGCATCTTCAGGACACACCTATGGGGACACTGGAGATCCCTCAAATCCCTCCAATGATTTTCCAGTGGAGAGCTCCAGGCAGAGCTTGGAAGGAGCATGAAAGAGGCTGGCGCCGCATCTTATTTGCAAGCATTCTCGTTGGTTTCATGTAACAGTTCAGAATAGTAAGAAGGTTGACTTGAAAACTTTTAAAATGGAACTATGCAGAGCAGAGAATGCTCAAGTTTATTCGGCCAGGAAAAATTACATTTAATGCCCATAACAGGGGAGAAAAGGGTGTAATTTGATTAGAGTTGTGTAATAAGTTTGAGGGTCAGAGCTTTTAGAATTATCTGCATCTCATCTAAAGAATATGGATTTCTTTTGTTGAACCATAATAACTGTGAGGCTCGTGCACCATCAAATGTTAGGGAATTCAAGATAATAAGGGAAGAAAGATTTCTATTCACAGACACATTTTCATCTTTGAAAAATAGTTATATATATTTATATAGGTAATATATTTTTATAAAATATACAAATATACATATTTTCTATATTTATAAATATATAATATATAAAATGCATATTTATGTTTTTATATATTTTATATTTATAAATATATATATTTAAGACAAAAACATGTCTGTGAAGGAAGGGAGAGGTGAAGGAAGATCTTTCTCACATGAGCACGGGTGTGTGCGCACACACACACACAGAGTTTGAGAAAACTAATATGAAAAGGAAAGAGGAGTAAAAACATACAGATGAAGCCAAGTTGTTGTTGTTTTAATTAAAAAGCACCTGGGGAATAACAGACAATTCCTTGTTAGCAATAAAAATATCAGTATATAGCACGAAAAAAAGACCAGGAGAACCTATATTACAGAAAGAACTGATTAGTGAGAAGGGTTTTTAAAAAAGAGAGAGAGAAGAATAGCAACTAAATTAAATCTTAAATCTAACTTCTAAGGATAACTTGTTTTTCCCTGAGAGGTCTGGATCCAGGGGCATCCCTGGCAGGCCATGAATTTCTCCCTGTTCCCGGAACTCTGCAGACCCGCATGGTAGCACTAGTCCGTCTGCCGAACATCGGGCCTTCACTGCAGGTCTCTTCGCTAGGTTGTCTCTGAGGATAAACCGTATTTTAAAACATTGTTTACCAAATGTGGCCCATGATACATTAATGGGGCACGCAGTCAATGTAATGGGTCACAACCAGCACTGCCTTCATGGAAAGGACTAGAACCAAACAGAACAGCTTAGAAAGCATCTGTACTAAAGTAATATTTTGTGAAATGTGTGTGTGGGTACACCTGCGTGTTGGTGTGCAGTGGACCACAAAGTAACATACACTTCTTACTGGGGATCTGGGTCCAAAACGGGTAGTAAACACCCTTCTAGAGCAATGGTTTCCATTTTCTTCCTTCTCGTCACTTCTGAAGGATAAAGCCCTTTCCCAGCTGTAACGGAGGACTCCCTCGATGCGACCCCCAATTCACAGGGGAGGGACCATGCTTGGGGATGGGGGTTAATGAGGCAGGACCCATGGCAAAATGGAGCAGGGAGCTGGATACGTGTTTCTGGTGACTCTGAAACAATGCCCCCCACTTTTTTTTTAACTCTTTATTTTGTACTGGAGTATAATGATTAACAATGCTGCGTTAGTTTCAGGTGTACAGCAAAGTGATTCAGTGATACATATACATGTATCTATTCTTTTGCAAATTCTTTTCCCATTTAGGTTGTTACATAATATTGAGCAGAGTTCCCTGTGCCGTACACTAGGTCCTTGCTGGTTATCCATTTTAAATATAGCAGCGGTGTGTACACGTCAATTCCAAACAATCCCTTTTGATGCTTCTGATATGCCATTTCCACGGATGTTTCCAACACCACCCACCCTCTTCCGTTCCCTCACCCATACGGTACCCACTGTATGCCAGGCACCATGGGGGTACATTAGTGAATACAGAACAATACAATAAGGCAACTGCTCTCTTGAAGCTTGGATTCTGGAGGGGGAAGAAGACGGTAAGTAAGTCAAGAAACAAATAAGCAAGATTATGACAGACTGTACCGTCTGCTGTGAAGGAAATAAAGAGAGTTGTGAGTTGGAAGACAGGAACTTGCTGCTGTGTGAAACATAAAAGGGTTGGGAGTGGAAGAGGACCTGCCGGGATCTATGATGAGCTGATGCCACAGCCCAGGCCCGACGTGCCCAGGTGGCAGTAGTGACGTAGAAGAGAGGGCAGCTTCGGGATGTAATCTGCAGAAGCAATGGGACCTGGCGATGGATTAGAAGTGGCAGGTAAAGAAAAGAGAAGAATAATGGTTTGATTTGAGTAACTAGGTCAAAGTTTGGGAGGCAGGGGGAAATCCAGTGCTCAGGTGAACATACAACCTTTGAGTCTTTGTATTAAGAGCTACTGATTAAGGTACTTGAAGGAACTTGCTGGACATATGCCACTCCCTTCCCTCTGCTGTCCCCTCAATGACCCCAAACTTTATAGCAAAAGCTTACGAACACAGAAAGGTAGGTCTGAGGTGGTCTGGCTTTAGAGGTTTAACATTAACTGATTCTTCTACAGCAGGCACTGGTAAACATTTTCTTAAAGGATCAGAGTAACTGTTTTAGTCTTTGTGGGGATTTCCCGGGTGGTCCAGTGGTTAGGAGTTGGCACTTCCACAGCAGGGGGCACGGGTTCAGCTCCTGGTCGGGGAACTAAGATCCCACGAGCCACACGACGCAGCCAAAAAAAAAAAACTTTTAGTCTCTGTAGGCCACACGGTCCGTTGCAACTATTCACCTCTGCCGTTGCAGAACAAAAGCAACCACGGAAGTAAATGAACAGACATGGCTGTGCTTCCACAGTATTTTATTTACAAAAACACAGGCCACTGTTGGCTGGTCCCTCTCTACAGCTTCTGCACTTGAACCCAGGGTTCAGACTCAAAGCTCCTGTAGTTTGGGAACCTAAAACCAGGTAAGGGGAGTCTTCAGGCGCTAAGAGAGTTGGGCTGGGTCCTGTGGAACTGGGGAGAGAATGCCAATGATGATCTAAGTCAAGTGCTCCAAGGCAGGAAAGGGGCCCATCTGCAGGGATGCGGGAGGGAAGAGGTACGGACGCGCACTGGAGTCAGTATGCCCATCAGTGATGAGTACACGTATTAGTATTTGTTGAGCTGCACCTAACACTACTGCTTCTGAAAGTCAACGTGTATGTCCAGTTCACTTTCCCTCTCTGGGTCTCAAGTTTCTCATCTATAAATTAGGTGGTCAGACTAAATCATCCCACGGGCTCCTAACTCTATGCTTTGAGAATGTGTTACTACAGATTACTTAGTACACACGTACCTTCAATTCCCCATCTCCTTCCTAGCTTCCCAACACTGCCATTTTTCTGTTCTGGGCACTTTGGGCAAGTTACTTAACTCCTCTGAACTTCAACTTCCTCATCTATAAAATGGGAGTGATATAATAATACCTGATTCACAGGACCGTTGCAAGGATTAAATGAGATAGTCCTATGTGTGGCACGTAATAAAAGCTCCACGAACACTGCTCCCCTGATCATGATGGTAAAATATTAAATAGCCCGCTTTCCTTGACGTCAAGCTCCAAAACACGCAGGCCCTGCCCTGTGAGGGGGAGTACTTGCCGAATTGTGAAATAATGCGAATTTCGTCTTAAAAAAAAAAAACACCACACATGGCTATTTGTTTTCCACTGTCTGATGGTACTTTCCTTGGTCCGAAGGAAGCATTTTATATCAGACGTACTACGGTAGAAATGAAAGGATCAAAACAGAACAAAGCAGAGACGTGGGCACTGGAGTGATGCCAGGAGGCATACGAGGCTCTGAGGATGCTCCTTGCTTTGAGTCGCTTCCTTGTGCATCGAGGCCCCTGCGTGCCAGGACCCTGTGGCAACCCAGTACTTCCCAAGGGAGGTCCCTACCCTTCAGACCTTAAACCTGCCACCTCCTGAGTGGAGAGGCCCTACCCTCCACGCTGCCCTGCTACAGGGTGGGGAGACAGCTGACTTAGGGAATAACGCTGTCGTGCCTCATTTTGAAGCAGGCCACTTAACAACACCTGTAACCACGACGCAAGGCAGGGTCCGTTTTTTAGGGTGCAGAACCTCCAGAGGAAGACAAACAATACACAACTATAAAGGACAGCACAAGCTGGCCGATGCAGTGTAGGTCGGCAGAGGAGGGAAAGGATGAGTCCTGAGGGGCACAAAGGTGCTGAAACCTCGCACTTGTACACATACACACACACAAGGACACAACACACACACACACACACACACACATATTCTGTCAGGCCAGCTCCTCCTGTGGACCCACCCAACGCCCACGCCCCCTCCAGCTACCCCCCTACCCCAGGCTGCCCCCGCTAGAAACTGCAGCCCCTTGGAGACTGTGTTCTCCCCATCCCTCCTCTTACTTTCCCATCAAAGCCCCAGGACAGAGTCTGGCTTTCTGAGGTTCATGCTCCCTGGGACTGTCAACAGTGAGAGGCAAACACTCCTCACTGACTCTGACCAGTGAGGGGGCAAGAGGCAATGCCAGGGCTTCCCAGGGAGAATTCCAGAATGCAACCACGCGCATGGCTCCCAAGCAACAAAGGGATCCGCCTGTGTGGATCTTGTCTACACCACTACCCTACTGTGGTGTTACCAGGAATAAACCTCTTGTCAGCTCTGACTGCCAGTTTCTTCACCTACGTACTAGAGGTAAAACAGGAGTCTTGTTGGGCTTAAAGGTGATAACATATAAAATGCGCCTAACACCATACCCAGCGTGAAAAAGACACTTAATTTAATTCTACTTCCTGTCAAAGGACGTCACAGGAGAAGTTGGGTGAAACTGGAAAAAGCAAACAAAACAAAGAAAAGTTATTCTAACAAGTGCCAGTAACGTCATACCACAACAAGATGCTTAGCAAGTGAGTGATTCCTAAAGGCCCTTTTTGTCCTAAAATTCTATAATTTATAATCTAAAAACATCAAGGGGGATTTTTAAAATTTTAAACTGTTAAGAAAAGGATCTGGGGAATTCCCTCGCGGTCCAGTGGTTAGGAATCCACGCTTCCAATGCAGGGGGCATGGGTTCGATCCCTGGTCAGGGAACTAAGATCCCGCAAGTGGGTACAGCCAAAAAAAAAGGAAGTAAAAAAAAGAAAAGGATCTGAAAAATTAGCCAAATACATGAAACAGAGGAGGAGAGAAGGAAAAAGAACAAAACTGATCACAAAGAATTTTTTTCTAGATACATCATAACAAAATAGACAACTACACCAGAAGAAAGATATTTTTAAAAAGAAATCACATCAGACAGTTGGATTTCCCAAACTGTTTGCAGTGTTTTAAATGTCCCACTTTGCTTTCTAAATAGTTTTTTTGTTTGTTTGTTTTCCAAAAGCAGAAGGAGGAATGGAAAAGAGATATTACATACCTGGTCCAGACAGGAATCCCTCTCTCAAGACCCTGGCCTGGTGGGCCTCAGTCTAGCTTCATTCCGGGGAGCGGCCCTGCAGGCGGGGAGGGCAGCCCCGGCACCTGGAGGACCAGCCCAGCTTGTGGGCATCGGGAGCTGGACACAGAGCCCCTGAGATTCACAGCCTCTGACTATTTCGAACTCACTAACATTGCATCTTCTGAATATCAGATACACAACTCTCCTCCAGTCCCGCGATCATCTTGCTATCACTTTACAGATGTATTCTAAAAGCTAGGAAGGTGGAAATCAAGATGAACATGTCACTTGTACGATATTCAGACACGTGAGCTCTATAATGAGGCTTTCCCACAAGCGTGCTTCAGCTGTCTCTGAAAGCCTCCCTCCCTTCACCAAGCATCCACGGAGAAGGGGACGAGGGAATGCAGGTGGCACAGGTGGGGAAGGAACTTTTTAGGCATGAGGAAAATGCTTCACCTCTAGTGGAGAAGCTGGACAGATTGTGTGTGTGTTTAATCGGTGCAGGAAAAGTCAATCATTTCCTTGCATTAACACCTAAATAAAACCAAAATGGCCCCAAGATCTGCCTAAAACCAAATTGATCTCTAGGACAAACCTGGCAGGTGAAGCTGGGTCGGGGTGGGAATGGCAGAAGGACACCAGTTGACTGAAGTTTACAACCAATGGCTCTTGCTCTACAGGAATCTCTCCTCTATCACTCACTATGATGCTGACTTCCACCGCTCATCCCTCTAATTTCCACCGGGGGTTAGGAGAGGCCAAAGGGAGGGAAACCGTGAAGCACATCAGCTCATGGCGGCTGGCAAAGCTGGCAAGTGTTTGTTTGCGTTGAAATGAGTTATTTTTGGTACTCTCTAGACTACTGTTTTCCAACTACCAAAGGCAGTCAAGAGCTAGCGCACTAGCAACAATCAATAATAAAATGATCACCAAAACACCTAAAAGACATTTACTTAAAAATACTGTCAAACTCTATGCTGGTAAGTTCTAATAAAGAAAAGGGAACACACACACACACACACACACACACACAGGCAGGCACGCACACACGCACTCTGATACTCCAAGTCAGCAAGTCAAAGAATTGGCTTTTTTTTTTTTTTTTTTTCTGTACGCGGGCCTCTCACTGTTGCGGCCTCTCCCGTTGCGGAGCACAGGCTCTGGACGTGCAGGCTCAGCGGCCATGGCTCACGGGCCCAGCTCTCCGCGGCATGTGGGATCCCCCGGGACCTGGGCACGAACCCGTGGCCCCTGCATCGGCAGGCGGACTCTCAACCACTGCGCCACCAGGGAAGCCCAAGAATTGGCATCTTTAAAATCACTGCTTTTATCCAACTAAATCTTGGGATTCTCCCAATTAGTTTCACCAATCTGTCCTTTGGGGCCCTTTAGCAAGTAAGAGTCAACTATTCTTCCCTTTCTGAAACCTCACAGTATTAGCTTAGGCAGGCTGAGAAGAAATACAGACACAGAGAAGTTTACAAAAACTTCATACACTCCCAAAACACACAGGAAATATAAAAAGCTGGTGGTTTTATATACTTGCAATACCAGCCGTGCTACACCACTTCAAAGAGTGAAATTACTACTCAAATGAAATCGAGATATCGTGGCATCAAACAGTCCTCCCTCCCTCTCTCTCTCACAACCACATACACAGAGGATATACGGATAGATAAATAAATTCTACATGACCACTTAACTGCTAATAACTTTATTACAGAAACAAAGATGAGCAAATTTACAAGGTTTTATTTGTCACCGATATAAAACAGGTTATATATAAATATATAAAACAGGACGGTACGTGATAAAGTTGTTTGGAATGTGGATATATTCCGTTTTAAAATTTATAAATAACAGTTGTTTGCATCACATCTACAACCTTAAAGTTAAAACTGCATAAGCAAATTGCAAAGAGGCTACATGGGAGAATAAAAGACATATATTAACTTGCCTTTTTCAGGCCTTTTTTTCCCCCGATTTAAAAAGCAAACTGACTTAAAGCTCGTGGATAGGAGGGGAGGTAAAACTCACCATTCAGAACACTGACAGAAGTAAGAACTCAGTTATTTTAAAAGTTCAAGACCCAGGAAAGGATTTTTAATAAACACACTATGGAGAGGTGAGAAGATGACAGCCAGCTCCAACTCTGGACCGAACTTACACTCCTTCTGGTACCTCTACTTTTTAAAAAGTGATTCAAACGTGGCAAATGAGAATTACCACAGTAACGTTTTATGGAGGGTGACAAAGGCCCACGTGGGTCTGACAGAGACACCCGTGGTTGGATTACAACTGGCCCACCAGTGCCACTTTATCTTCTGGTTGTCCATAGTTACTCATCTATTTTTAAATGTTCCAATATGATCTTATCTAATTGGCACATATAATTTGATCACCTTATTTCCATAACTAAGAGTTGTTAAATGTGCCTGGCCAGGTAAGAGTTACAGTTACAGGCTGTGTGTCTACTGGGCTGGAGCTTAACGATCACGGCCTTTTATTTTTTTTAAATAATCATAAAGACCCTCTCAGTAGAACACGCACGCTGGGTTGGTAGTTTGGTTGGTTTGGTTGGCTGGTTGGTTTATTAAAGAGTAGACCACTGGCCATGGGACCAACGAGTCACCCACTCTCCCTGATGGTCCGTCCCCATGGGGTCTTGGCTGGCAGTTCCTAGGCTGGGAATCCAGCTTCTCGCCACAGTATTTTGCTATAAGCAACTCGGCCCGCTTTGAAGGAGAAATTATCTTTACAGTGCCTCTAAATTCTAGCACAAGCACCCCAACAGCAAAGGAGACACTTTCAACAAATGGTATCTGAGCACAGCCTGGGCCCCTGATGTTGTAGCGTCTGCTACGAGGATAAATCTGAGACCATCCCTGACCCAGGTGGGGGAAGCAATAATGATCAAAGGACCCTGTAAGATTCCTTTGATATTACTGTGGGCGCTAGTCAGACAGAATCCACGGGGCCCTGGGAGCAGAGGGAGTGGCCGAATTTGTTGCGGGACAGGGAGAGGGTGCCCAGGACAATTGCAGGTAAGAGGTGGCTGGTCCAGGACGCCAAAGGAACACATGCCTGACAGAGCGCTAGGCAGAGAGGGGAGGGGAGATAGAGTCAGAGGATGATCTGATCCTGCGATTAATGATGAAGAAACATACAAGTGAACAGAGTCCCCCAGAAAGACTCGCTGACCTGGACCCTAGGAACCACATGAAAACCTTGGTGAGGTCTGAGCTACCTGGTGTCTAAACGTCCTCTCTTGGCCTCACACTGAGTCTCCCTGAGGCCCATTTCTGAGTACGACTGACCCTTGAACAATGCAGGGTTTGGGGCACACGGACCCCCAGGCCCCCATGCACAGTCAAAAATCTTTGTATAACTCTTGACTCCCCCAAAACTCAACTACTAAGAGCCTACTGTTGACCAGAAGCCTTACCAATAACATACACAATTAACATGTGTTTTGTATGTTCCTTAATTTTTTTGATATCCCTAGGCTACACAGTTTGCCTGCAAGTTTTTTCAAATGGTCAAAAATGTCCAAAATGTTTTCCAATATATTTACTGAAAAAAACCTGCACAAAAGTAGACCCGAGCAGTTCAAACCCCTGTTGTTCAAGGGTCAATTGTATTTAAAACGCAAATTACAACCTTAACCTCATCATCATCAACCTTAACCTCATCATCATATCATCCTCACAAACTGTGTTCCTGGGAGGTCCTGCAAAAGGGCAGATACCTCAGTATCTGCATGTCTCTCCCACAAACTGCTGATTTTGGTGATAATGTGTTATGTGTCACCCGGAAAGGCCAGTGTCAAAACTGAGCACTGGGCACTATGGGGATTCACCTGCGCCACCAGCACAGTGACCTAGAAGATTCGTACAGGGCCACAGAGGCAACCTGGGACAGCACACCTGCGTCTGGATGCTTCTCAGCTCACCTGAGAACTCACTGCAACCCGAGGGGCAGAACACAGAGAACAGCCCTCTAGAGAGTCAACCAGAAGCTCATGAGGGTACCTAATAACTGACAATTACACAAGGCGACCTGATAGCCAAGCACAGGACCTTCGGAGAAAGTCTGCCAAGGGTTCTGAGTTACCTGATTACAACGCCTGGGCGGGGGTGGGTATCTCTGGCTTGCTACACAGCGCATTTCATCTCACGGTGTAAAAGTCCTCTCTGACCACCGTTTCCTCAGTCCCGAACTGGAACTCGGGAAGGACTCCTGCAGCCGGCATCTGATCCCCCCCACGGGGGAGGGGAGAAACAGGGACGCTAGGTGCGTTGCCCAGGGATACCCGGGGATTCCTACCAACCGCACTCAGACCATGCCACAATGACTAATTAAGGTTTCCCAAAACAGCCAGCCCTTGATTATCCATGGAAATTTTATACACAAGAAATTTTAACTCACTCAGGATCTTGCAGAGTCACTTGGCCTAAATGTCAGTCCAACTCGGAACTCAAGCTACACACACGTGAGTAGCGGCGGTAGTAACGGCAATGACCATGAACGCTGACCAAGAACTGACCATGTGCCAGGCACCAACCTAGCATTTCATGTGCATTATTTCGTTCAATTCGCCCAACAAACCTAGAAGGTGGGTAGTGGGATGGCCCTACCGATAAGGAAGTTAAGGTTCAAACAAGTTAACTAACTTGCCTCAGTTTGACTCAGGAACCCGTGCGTGTCACCACCAAAGTAAGAGTCCCGTGACCAACATCAGTAGGTAGGTAACCAGATGCAAGAAAACCTATCACACATTTCCGAGTCAAATCACGAATAATTTGGGGATGATCTACTGTACGAAGTGATGTACATCCTTAAATGGGAGTGTGCATACAAATGCTTTCTGATACACACACACTCATTCACACACACGTTTTCTTTAATCGTTCACGTCAGATGAAAAACAGTGAAAAAGTTACTATTGTTATTACGATGACTTTATATTTGCATTGCTGGCACGTGACCCTCTGCAGACAAAACATCACCTTTCTGTTTGTAAAGCAAATTTCGAAGGGCAAGCAAATATCTCAGGTGGCCCTAAACAACTCGATGAAGGAATCTGAGAAGATTCAGGTTGTTTATAGCCAAGAAAAACAGGCTCCGAAAAGACAGGGGCTTCCCTAGATCCTAACCAGCAAGAAGCAGAGCCAGCCACAGTCTTCTGAGCTGCCCCCATCTTTCCAGCAAATCATGTTGCTTCCATGAGAAAATCCAGCCTCCTGGAAGTGTTTTCAAATCTTCAGCATTCAGAGGGTTCCAACAATCCACAGAAAGGGCTGTACCAAGATAAACAGAATCCCACAAACTGGGGCAACTTGTGTACGTTTGTCCCAATGTTTTCTACATCCTTTCCCCTCCAGGTGGGACCCCACGTCTCTGAATTCACCCGGCAGCAAGGAGATTCTTAAAATCATGTGCTACTTTAAAGAAATTCTCGAAGGGAATTAGGAGAGAAAGGGCTTTGGTTTGATGGACATGTTCTAAAATGGGTGAGAAAGAGCTAAACTCCAACATCCTTCCGCTGGAGTCATCTACACTGGATTTGTTTGGCAACATAAACACAGCCTTAAATTACACTCAACTTCTGGGGAAAGGTCTCCACGGCCTGTGGGGTCCACACACCACAGGGAGGATGTGATTTACATTTCTGATAAGTTATGTCCTTATAAGTACATAATGAGTACTTATAAGTGCATCTATAAGGCACTGGTATCAATCTTTTAAGACAACAGAAAGAAAAGTTGTACTTCGGGTGCTCCAAAGATGCAGCTGTTCCCCAAAACAAAAACAACAAAAGACAGCATCTATTCCGGCAGCACTTCCTTCCCCCACGTGGCAGCCCTGAGGACAACGTACAGCTTGCAGGATCTTTTTTTTTTTAACATCTTTATTAGAGTAGAATTGCTTTACAATGGTGTGTTAGTTTCTGCTTTACAACAAAGTGAATCAGTTATACATATACATATGTTCCCATATCTCTTCCCTCTTGCGTCTCCCTCCCTCCCACCCTCCCCATCCCACCCCTCCAGGTGGTCACAAAGCAGGAGCTGATCTCCCTGTGCTCTCGAATGGAATGGAAAGCATGCTCTGGGCATTTAAGCTGTGGTGAACCTGTGCGGTGGGTCCCAGGAGTCCCAGCTCAGAGAGACTCTCCATATACACAAGAAGAGCTTGTGGGGATGCGTCCTGCTCACAAGGCCAGCTCTGTCTTCCGCATTCCCAAAGGTAGCCCTGGAGAAAGGGAAGCTCTCCTTTGGGAGCGATCTCTCCGGATTTTGTACCATCCTCCAGTGATGGGAAAGTAAGTATCAAACACTCGAAAATGAAGACTATTACAAATTAGCTGAAAGGAGCTGGGGGTCCTGTTTAGTGTGGTTTGCTCTTGTTGTTGTTTTATTTTTGGCCACGCCCCTGGCATGCAGGATCTTAGTTCCCCAACTAGGGATCGAACCCACACCCCCTGCAGTGGAAGTGCAGAGTCTTTGGACCGCCAGGTAAGTCCCTGTTTAGGTATTTTAAATTAAGGAAAGATCTTTAGATATTTTTTACAAACCTCCCATTGTGATCCACCCGACCACCAGGACCCCCATTCCTCTCCGGCCTCTGCCAGGGCTAAGCACACACGTGCACTAGATATTCAGGGCACGTGAGGACCAACGTAACGGTTCTTAGCACCCCCCCCCCCGCCCCATTCTATATCTTACAAGTGTGCTGGATAGACTCCCTCCGCTCCGCAGGACACTATACCCTCCTCTGCTCTGCTCACAACCCTCGGAGGCTGACACCTGTAGACACATGGACAGTCTCCCGGGCCCACTGACCTCCGGTCTGCGTCCTCCAATGGGAGGTACCGGTGAGAGAAGTTAGGGTGGGAGGAGAATGAGGGCAGGGTATTTATTCTCCTGGCTCTCCTAGAAGTGAGCTGCGTCCCGCGGCCAAAGGCCCTGCCCCTACTGAGGGTCCACAACCTCAGCTACTTTCTCCCCCGGGTTCCAGCTCTTGCTCCCTTCCTTCGCCACTGGACCCAGAGGTGAGGAAAGTTCCCCGGTGCAGCCAGCCATCCCCCCTCCTCCGGGGGTAGTGCACCACGCTTGCTGGTTTCTTCTATCCCTGCCCACTGCTGCCAACTAGTCTTTTATTAAACACTCCTTGGTTACTTCGGCTTGAGCGTGCCATCTGTCTCCTGCCACGGCAGTGACTGGCAAAAATAAAAACCAAACTGATCACCCTAGAATTTCACTCTTGGAATCTACGTGCCACAATATGTGCATGTTAATCCCCTTGCAATTTCTGCAAGGCAGAGAGGATCGCTATCAGGCAGGGGGAAAAAATGCCACCAATACTTCCATCATAATTTACTCTATTGTGTACCTTGAAAGAGCAGAATTCATCTTCTTAAAAAGTGAAGTAAGCTTTCAAACATGAAAACTCAATTACAGGATTAGAAAAGTATGTTGTTCCTAAAAATATTCTCTGTAGAATTCCTTTATAAGTGCATCATCAATGATTTCGACTATGTTTCAGAGTCACTTTAACCATGCGTAAAAATTGCAAATAGGACAGCATTTGTCAGGAAGTTCCAGTTTTAGAACAGCAGATTGAAACTGCATCTTATCTAAAACGTTTTATAGAGTAGATAATAGCTCTATGGTATGAATTCAATGATTATAACAACAATAACATAAAATCAAAATTTCTAAGAATTTAAGACCTAACAGTCAACCTCACCCTGAAGACCCCTGGTGTTCTATACTAGGTCAGGGTGACCTAGGAAATCAAAACATAAACCAAAGTTTCAAATCTAAAAACTATGAGCTGTTTTGGGATGGGGTTGGGTTGGATGGGGATATCTAACAAACCTACTAAAGGAAAAAAAAAACAACCATTGATAACGTAACAACTGACATTCTTTAATCACTGAGAAATGGTTCAAATCCAGTGCCGGTATCTACAATGTTAAAAACTAAACTAAAAAGGGCTTTTAAGAAATTACATGTAAACCAGGTGTTAGCAGTGTATTTTTTGTAAAAACACTGAAAGTCTGTCTCAACCGGGACTCTGTAAGGAACAAGCCCATACAACTTCATCTAAAACCAAATAGTTAAGTGAAGGCTTATCATGGTTCTTCCACAGACCTGGGTTCCAATAGTGGGGTGCTGGTTATTTTCCAAGGGTTGAACCTGTTGCTACAGATCCCAGAGTCACAGCAGGTTAGAAATTTTGCAACAGGTATTAAGGGAGGGAGCATGTAAACATCTTTTCTTGGGAAATCATGATGAAATCCAGACGCCACAGCCTTAGCCCTCTCCTTATATCTGTCCTACAAAGCACACGGCAAAGTTACGATCTTACATTTATTTGTGAGGCTATGTGATCAATGCCTATCTCCCCTCACTAATATGTAAACTCTCTGAAGGTAGGGTCTATTTCCATTTCTACTCAAGACCCAGTGCCAACACAGATACAAGTGCTCAACAGATTCTCCAATCATTTAAACCACACCTCCCACAGGAGGATTGGGAAAAAATAAGTTTGAGACTTCACTAAATATACTTTTTCATAGAATTCTAATGTTGGAACTAAGAAATACTTTACTATTCAAAATAGAAATTCAATCAAAAGGAGAACAATGCAAATTAAAATGGTAAGATATGATAATATGCCCATGGGAATTGCTAAAATTAAGAACACTGACAATACTAAATGCGGTCAGGATGTGAAGCTACTGAAATACTCACAAATTGTTGGGCAGAATGTAAACCAGCACAACTGCGTTGGAAAACAGTTTAGCATTTTCTTATAAAATTAAACATACAGGGCCCTCCCTGGTGGCGCAATGGTTGAGAGTCCGCCTGCCGATGCAGGGGACATAGGTTCGTGCCCCGGTCCGGGAAGATCCCACATGCCGCAGAGCAGCTGGGCCCGTGAGCCATGGCCGCTGAGCCTGCGCGTCCGGAGCCTATGCTCCGCCACGGGAGAGGCCACAACAGTGAGAGGCCTGCGTACCGCAAAAAAAAAAAAAATTAAACATACATTTACATGGGACCCAGCAAACCCAGTCCTAGATATTTACCCAACTGAAATGAATGCACCTATCCACACACAGACTTGTACAAGAATGTTAAGAGCAGCTTTATTCATAATTCCTAAAAACTGCAAACAATCCCAAATCCATCAGCTGGTGACTAGATAAACAAATTCTGTATCTCCATAAAATGGAATACTACTCAGCAATAAAAAGGAGTGTATTATTGATACACACAACATTTGTGATTCTCAAAAACATGCTGAGTAAGAGAAGCCAGAAATAAAATATACAATTTATGATTTCATTAATATGAAATTCTAGAAAAAGTAAAACTAATCTACTGAAAAAGAAAGTACAACAGTGGTTGCCCAAGGGTCTGGGTGAGGGAGAGGAGATCAACTCAAAGGAGAAGGAAGCATTTCATGCTGATGAAAAGGTTCTGGTCTCCACTGTAACACCTGCTTACACAGGCGCATATATATTAGTCAAAATACTTTCAATGGGTGCATTTTATTATGAATTTATTAAATTTTGCCTCAGTAAAGTTGATTAAAAAAAAGAGCAAACCATAATTTTAAAATAAAATTTAAAAAAAATAAAATTTAACACCTGCTTACACAGGCGCATATATATTAGTCAAAATACTTTCAATGGGTGCATTTTATTATGAATTTATTAAATTTTGCCTCAGTAAAGTTGATTAAAAAAAAGAGCAAACCATAATTTTAAAATAAAATTTAAAACGAAATAACCTAACTAGAGGATCAAGTGGGCAATATAACCTGACAAGGAAAAGAGTTCGTTCACATGACTTTTGAATTCAATACTGGCTGTGCATTCTAGTGGAATGTATATTAAGGACAAAATGAACTACAAAGAAATACTATGTTTCCATCAGAATCACATTATTAATAGTAACAGACAATATGATGTTGAAACTATTTTATATATCTCGTAGAGTTCAGCAAAAAGTGCATGTGTTAACAGTATTAACAGTAGTGTTAGAAGCCAAGCAAAGAGCTATGAATACAAAATCAAAGACTTAAACCCACTAATGTTTAAAGTGATTTGGAAACAGCAATAAACGCGTGATTCTATTTTGCCTTAGTTCTGTCCACTGAAAGTAATGACACCGCAGCCACAGTGAACACCCCTAGCATACAGATTCGGTTTCTAAATACCATTTTCCACTAAATGGAATCGGAGCTTTTTTGGAGAAATGGATGATCCCATGCCTGGAAATGGAAAGTATAAGATGAGCCTAAGGCATTTCCGTGCAAGAAAGCAAGGTAGTATTCAAAGACTAAGAGGCTTGTTCAAAAGACAGAAAAAAGCAGCCTGAAAGGCCCTACTGGCCAAGTTTGGGATAATTTGAGCATCAAAACAACATCTGTTGCTTCGCTTGCAAATATTTTCTCCCATTCTGAGGGTTGTCTTTTTGTCTTGTTTGTGGTTTCCTTGGCTGTGCAAAAGCTTTGAAGTTTCATTAGGTCCCGTTTCTTTAGTTTTGTTCTTATACCCATTACTCTAGGAGGTGGGTCAAAAATGATCTTGCTGTGATTTACGTCATAGAGTGGATTAATCTCCAAAATATACAAGCAGCTCATGCAGATCAATATCAAAAAAACCATGAACAACCCAATCCAAAAGTGGGTGGAAGACCTAAATAGACATTTCTCCAAAGAAGACATACAGATGGCCAACAAACATATGAAAAGATGCTCAACATTGTTAATCATTAGAGAAATGCAAATCAAAACCACAATGAGGTATCACCTCACACCGGTGAGAATGGCCATCATCAAAAAATCTAGACACAATAAATGCTGGGGAGGGTGTGGAGAAAAGGGAACCCTCCTGCACTGTTGGGAATGTAAATTGATACAGCCACTGTGGAGAACAGTATGGAGGTTCCTCAAAAAACTAAAAATAGAACTACCATACGACCCAGCAATCCCACTACTGGGTATATACCCTGAGAAAACCATAATTCAAAAAGAGTCATGTACCACAATGTTCATTGCGGCTCTATTTACAATAGCCAGGACATGGAAACAACCTAAATGTCCATCGACAGACATATGGATAAAGAAGATGTGGCGCATATATACAATGGAATATTACTCAGCCATAAAAAGGAACGAAACCAAGTTATTTGTAGTGAGGTGGATGGACCTAGAGTCTGTCATACAGAGTGAAGTAAGTCAGAAGGAGAAAAACAAATACCGTATGCTAATGCATATGTATGGAATCTAGAAAAATGGTACTGATGAACCTAGTGGTAGGGCAGGAATAAAGATGCAGACGTTGAGAACGGACCTGAGGACACAGCCGGGGAAGGGGAGGCTGGGACGTAGTGAGAGAGTAGCACTGACATATATACACTACCAAACGTAAAACAGATAGCTAGTGGGAAGCAGCTGCATAGCACAGGGAGATCAGCTCAGTGTTTTGTGACCACCTAGAGGAGTGGGATAGGGAGGGTGGGAAGGAGGCTCAAGAGGGAGGGAATATGGGGATATATGTATGCATATAGCTGATCCACTTTGCTGTACAGCAGAAACTAACACAACATTGTAAAGCAATTATACTCCAATAAAGATGTATAAAAAATCTGCAATTGATTATAAAGCATTGATTTAAATAAAAACCTATGAGGCCACAGCAGTATTCACAGAGAGAAATTTATTTTGCTACCATTAGAGGTGACTATTACACCAATCCCTTTTTCTACACATCGGTCATTACAGTTCCTTTTTGGAACTTTAATGCCAACTAATGACAGAATTAGAAAAATCACCATTTTGCAACTCCCCAGTGAAAGAATTCAATCAAGCATCATCAATGGATACACACACAGTGCCAAATTGTCTCCCCATAGAGTACGGGCTAATCGCAAAGCGAAAAACACAGATAGTGTTGTGGTCGCCCAGGAGAACAACTTTATTCCTAAGAGATTCATGCTGATGTTTTGATGCTACAACTTTCTTCTAACTGGGTCATATAATCTATACGTAAAGATGAAGCAAATACAACAGGTTAACAATTACGGATTCTAGGTAGTAGGGTAATGGGTCACTGTAGTATTTTTGCAGAGGTGTAAATCTCATCACGATCTGTAAAGTCTGGTCCCAGACAGAACCTCTACATCTACAGGCACACCAAACATCTCCGTAAGCGAGCGGCGCTGAATTGTGACCCTAACCCCACAAATTCACATGTTGATGTCCAAACCCCTAGTATCTCAGAATGTGACTGAATTTGGAGACAGGGTCTTTCAAGAGGCAGTTAAGCTAAAATGGGGTCATCAGGGTGGGCGCTAATCCAACGTACGATTGGTATCCTTATAAGAGGAGGAAATTTGGACACAGACACGCACAGAAGGATGACCATGTGAAGACCCAGGGAGAAGGCGGCCATCTACAAGCCAAGAAGAGAGGCCTCAGAGGAAACCAACCCTGCCGACACCTTGACTTCAGACTTCTAGTCTCCAGAGTTGTGAGGAAATACATTTCTGTTGTTCAAGCCCCCCAGTCCGTGGTACTTATTGTGGCACATCTGGCAAACTAATAGGAAAGATTTCCAGGAGAAGGAGGAAGCCTATGCCTCTAATTCAAATGGAGGAACAGTTCTTGCCACCGTGTGCACATTAGCCATTCACTGATATAGAAAATCAAGAGCTCCCAGGATACTGCGCGCGCGCGCGTGTCTGTGTGTGTGTAGGGGGGTGGGAGTTGAGACGGCTATCCAGGATGACTTCGTGTCTGCTGCATCAGCTGGGGAACACCCAGACACCCTGGAATCACAAGTTCTTGCACACTCACTGGACTCCTCTCAGAGCCAGACATGTCTGGGGAGGTCCCCACAGCCGGGTTGTATCCCAGGAGAGACGCTTAAAACGCACATACCTATCTGCTGTAAGTGATCAGATGTGGAATTTTCATCACTGAGCAGAAGTGTTTCAAATATATTAAAATCATTTCTCCTTGAAATAAAACAAACATTCTCATGTTTATCAGCACAGTCCTTCTTTATTAAAAAGAGGAAACATTTAAAATATGTACTTTTTATTACACAGTTTTTACCTTTTCAGAAACAAACAAAAAAGCAAGTAAAAACTGGTAAGAAAGACGTAAGAAAATAGTGTCTCATCAAATTTTTTTCCACAAATTATTCAAATCCTGCTCAGGTTATGAGGATAGAGGGTCAGTTCTAGAATCTCGGGATGTGAGAGCTGGAAAGAGTCTCAGAGATCTGGTTGGCCCTCCTCATTTGCCATTTAAGGGACCCAAACTCTGATGGGCAAAACACACCGCTGGCGGCCTGGCCCCAGTCTCCTGGTTGCAGCCACGCAGTCTTCTCTCAACCAGACCTTCACTCTGGGACCCTCCTTGGCTGTGGTGAGAGCCCTGAGTCCTCCCCCGCAGACAGCGGTGAGGATAGGAAGATTTTGCTGGAACCGTAGCCCATGGCTTCTCAACCTCAGCCCTACTGGCATTAGGGGCAGGGTAATTCTTTGTTGTGGGGCCGTCCTGTGTGTTACAGGAAGTTCAGCAACATCTCTGGTCTCTACCCACTAGGTGTCAGCAGGACTCCTCCCCCAAGTTGTGACAACCAGTCTCCAGATATTGCCAAGCGGCCCCTGAGGGGACAGAACCACCTCCATTAAGAGCTGTTGCTCCAGAGCATAATAAACTACTAAGTTCCTAAGTTCCGGCAGGAAGAGGACTCCCTGAACCCAGAACGCAGGACAGCGCCTTCTCCCACATCACTGACCTCCCCACTGCGGGTGGCTGAGGCCCTCTCTTCCCAGCCTCATTCCTGTTAAGGTCCTGTTTACCTGGGACACCGAAGGACTTCAGTCAAGCTTCACCTTCTTTTCCACGTTAACACCAAAACGCAGTCAGCTTTCCCAAGAAGAACATCTCAGAATGAGCTCTGCACTGACAGCGCTGCACCCCCAGTCCTTGCCCCTGCCTTTCCTGATGTGCCCAGAGCGCGGGCCCCTCGAACCACGTCCCTTAACAGCGCTAACCACAGGCAGGGCTGCTTCTCACTCAGCGCCATGGCCATGACCTCACAGGCCCCACAGACCACGAGCAGTCCTGGGAATCACCTTCAGAATCACTTGTGAAGATGCTCAGCTATGTGGACCAGAGGCAAAACCAGCCCTGAGATGCCTAAAGCTCTGCATGTAACTCTGAAATCAAGCTCAGCAACGGCAGGGGAAAAGCCCTGTTCTCAGAAAATCATCACAAAGACACCAGCAAGGTAATTAACTGAACTGTCATCTGCAAATATTACTGATAAATACCAATAATAATCCTCCACTGTAGACTATTTACTCCCAGTATTCCTGAAGCGACTAAGAGGATTATGCCTCGGACCAAGGCCTCAACCTACAAAACCACACGGATTATAGGTTTGCTCTTAATTTTATAAAGCCTTCCCACAACATCTGGTGGCATGACCATAACAGCCCAACTAATCCTGCACGCCCCGACACCCCAGCCCTGGAAAGCATGCTGCCAAGTCTACGCGGCCCCAGCACACACAGTCCGGGAGGGGCTTCGCGACGTTTGCCTAAATGAAGGTAAAGCTGGCCCCAGGCCCTTGGCTTGACCCTCTCAACTCTCTCCAAAGCTTCACCTGGCCCGCCCACTGCCCACACATTGGCTGTCTACCGGCCACCCACTCCAGATGACCCTTGGGTGCCCAGAGTCTGCCATGGCCAGACCACGACCCATCAGCTTCCTAACGGCCCCCCAAAATCCACCATCTCCTCCTTGATGCCTGTCACGGTGCCCGATGTCACCACCCTCTCCTCTAAGCAGCTGTAAGCCTCGACTCTCACTCCGCTTCCATGTCTGCCCACCCCGCTGCCCCCAGCTGTCAGCACAGCCTCACACTCTACCTCCAGGAGAGTTAGGTCTGGCATCACCTACCCCTTTCCTACAGCTACCAACCTAGTCAACTGCTCACTGCCCCAGCCAAACCCCTGGCCCCTAATCCACCACTCTGCTCCCTCCTGCCATGTGTAACTGCTCCAATCACCACTATTCCCCATGGCCAAGCCTTTGACAGCTCCCAGTGTAGACAGAAAACATCCCACCTTCCAGGCCTCACAGCCTGCACCTTCCTAGCTTCCTGACCTTCTCCTGTGCCATCCCCTTCCCTGTTCCCTCATCCCCCTTTTCCACCAGCTCCCTCTCCAAACTCATCTGTGTCCATTCCAAGTTTGCTCAAGCTACATTCCTACCCCTCCCACAGATGCCCTGTGAGGCGGGTTGGGAGGACATGGGTGTCAGAGTCAGACAGACCCCACCTCAGATTCTGCTCTGCTGCTTACCCGCTGTGTGACCCGTAACAGGCTACCTCGTTGTTCTTTGGAGCCTCGGTTTCCTCATCTATAAAATGGGACAACAATTCCCCACTTCGTGGCCTGCTGAGATCATTAAATAACAGAACATTTGATAAAGAAAGGGTAGCATCTGAGGCAAGGTAAACGTGGACAAGAGCTTACAGGTCACACCGAACAAGACAGGTAAAAGACAATGAAATGCACCCCCATCTAATGGGAGGGTGTCCTGCTGGGTCCCGAGCTGGGGGGGTGGGAGGCAGGCCCAGTGCAACACTGTTCCCCTAAAACCCAAGTGCTCAGAATGCTTGAGTCGTTTTGTGTTTTGCACATGGTTGCTTTTTCGTTTTTGGCTGGAGCCAGTACCATCTGTGAATTACACTGCAGAGGCCAGGTTTTCGATAATTTGAATAAGACCTCAGGGAGCCTGAACTAAACATATGTCCCACAAAAATATAAATTAATTTGTATGTTTTCATCTATTAATTGGGAAAAGGGGCTTTTTATCAATGTCTAAATTTTTAGGAACAGTCAGAGAAAGGTCTGGTTCTTTCCATCACACACACCACCTGGCAAGAAGACATCTTCCAACAGGTCAGCCTTCTCTAGACAGACATGAGGATGGCATAGCATTAGAGAGAGCAAACACAATGGATGGTTTTTAAATAAAAGTACCAGCAAGCTCACTTCATTTTGCTTAAATGAAGGTAAAGCTGGCCCCATGCCCTTGGCTTGACCCTCTCAACTCTCTCCAGAGCTTCACCTGGCCCACCCACTGCCCACACATTGGCTGTCTACCGGCCATCCTCTCCAGATGACCCTTGGGTGCCTGGAGTCTGCTATGGCCCAGCCAGGACCCATCAGCTTCCCCACGGCCCCCCAAATCCACCGTCTCCTCCTTGATGAGACAAGTGTGAGTGTGCTGGTCTCCTAGAGATGTCATAATAAGTTACCACAAACTTGGTGAATTAAAACAAAAGAAATATTAAGTCACAGGCCCGAAGTCTGAATCCAAGAAGCTGACAGAACCACACTCCCCTGAAGACTCCAGGGAATAACATCCTTCCTGGCCTCCTCCCAGGCCTGGTGGCTCCCAGCCATCCTCAGCATTCCTTGGCTTGTAGCCGCATCCCTCCAATCTTTACCTTCCTTATCACTCAGCACTCTTCCCCGTGTGTCCGTGTCCTCTCTTCTTACAGGGACACGAGTCACTGGATTTAGGGTCCACTCAAATCCAGTACGACCGCATCTTAACTACTTACACCTGCAAAAGACTTATTTCCAAATGAGATCACATTCTGAGCTTCCAGGTGGACCTGAATTTGTGGGGGGATACTCCAACCCATTACAGTGATGATCGAGGAAAATCAAGGAATTTTCTAGAATCATGAGGGCAAAAAAGAACTTCAAATATAACCATGGATGTTAAATACATTTCTTCTCTGATACCAACCCCAGTGGACTGGCGGTGGCTTCCAGGAGCGACTCTCAGAGACGGAGCCTGAGCCTGCATCTGCACACAGGTGAGAGCTGCGGCCGATGAGGGCTGCCCACCCTGGGCATGGAACGCGGGGCTGGAGATGGACTCCACACCTCTGCGCTCCCTGGCCTGATGCAACATGCTCACTTTGCAGGTGCAGAAGCCAAGCCTGTGAAATGTACAAGTTGCACCTCCACTTGGTAGAAGCATCAGGACTAGAACCCAGGTCACCTGACAACCACCACTTCCAACAGCTTCAATGAGACGGACAACTTTCCTGTGTCACAGACAAACTACCTACTACAGGCAGACACTAAAAATCAGCCAATGGTTTTCACTGCCAGAAATTGGTTTTGTCCACTTAGAAAACTTTCTAACCTAGACCAGTAAACTTCTTTCCTTCAGCACTGGCCACACACCTACCACAGTACTAGGAATGAGTCCTAGGAACACCTGGGCTAGTTATAAGAGACAACATAATGCAACATGGAGGGGCAGAGATAAAGATATGCCCACAGTATTATGGTTCCACTGAGGAGAGGGAGTCAGCCTGGCCTAGGCAGAGAGCATCATGGAAGACTTCTTGGAGGAGGTGACCCCTGTCAAAGACTAAAGGCCAAACAGGAGTTATCCAGGGGCAGATAAGGATAAGGCCATAACAGCATGAGCAAAAATCTCGATCATTTCTTGAACTATAGCTAGGGTTGCTAACGTGTTGTAAATTATGTGGTTTTATATTCCTTGGAGAAAGAGCCCCACAATGTATTCTTTCTACAAACTGGCACCGGAGGATTATGACTCTCTCCTGAATTGTCATCTTACCAGCGAAGCAGAATTACATAACCTGCTGAGTTTCCATTTTTGCCTTGGCTGTCAGGGTACTCAACTGAAATAAATATATCAGCTTAAGGATTTGGAATATGTGCTTTTCCCCCCTCTCTCTACAGGGTTTGTCTATTTTTGATTTTCACTTTCACAGCCTTATTGTAACACGTCTTCTATGTCTTACAGTAATCTTTATTACAAGGAAGTGGGGTATAAATAATAATCGTGCTGATAAGGTACATATGCCATTGTCTATGAACATGACCCTGGAAATCTAAAAGCTAGAAGAACCTCATCACCTCGAACCTAAGTTAGATTCCACACGGCTAACTTTTTTCAGAGGCCCAAACCCATCGAGTTCTGAGAGGAAAGGGGCTAATTAATTACGAACAAAGCCATCTGGGTCCTGAGGAGAGTGAAGCAAATTTCTCTTTGAATCACAAAGGCTGAGGCAGGGGAAAGGAAAAAAAAAAGAGTTATTTAATGTTCTCTCTGGTCTCTTAAATTTAACTCACACAAGAGAGGTAGAAGAAAGCAAAGGAGAAAAAGAACAAGACAAGAACTACTTATATTACCAACGTGTAAAGACACCTCCATGAGGGCCATCCTCACACTCACTCACTTCCCACTCACTGAGAGAATAAAAAACTGAAGGTTGAGACAAAGGTTTAATATCCATCCATCTATTGAAGACGTGATCCTCCTTTACTTTCTTCAGCTCTGCACCTGAACACCAAATGCCCTCACTGACAGCCAACAGCTCAGGAGATGCACACTGGAGAATGGGGGAGGGTGGAAAATTCCACTCTTTGCCCAGATGTAGGCGATCTAACAGTCTGGAGAAAATTAGCCAACCGAAAATTATTTTTTAATTGCTTCCTGTGCACATAGCACTTGCTAAGTGCCACTGGAGAGGAAACATAAGGCATCGCCCCTGACACCAAGGAACTCATCATCTGGACTCAGAGACCCATGGCCTCCCATCAGGGTCATGTGGGGTCACTGGCACACACTGCACAACTCCGGGAGGTGCCACTGCACAAAGGCTACAACGTGAAGTTGCTGTTCTAAACCTGGCACTGCTGGGCTATAGGAACCTCAGCAAGTTACATAACCAATCTCCTGAGGTGGTTATGAGAATTGAGAGAGATTAGACATGGAAGGTTAAATGAGAAAGTGTCTGACACATAATAAGTGCTCAATTAACATCAACTAGACAAATCGTTATCTAATTAGAGAGAAAGTCAACTGTATTAGTCTGCTTGGGGCTGCCTTCACAAAATACCACTGCCTGGAAGGCTTAAACAACAGGAATTTATTTCTCACAGTTCTGCAGGCTCTAAGTCCAAGATCAAGGTGCTGCCTGATTCAGTTCCTGGTAAGGACTCTCTTCCTGGCTTAACAGACGGCCACTATGCACTGTGTCTTCACATGGCCTTTCCCTGGTGTGTGAGCATGGAGAGAGCGCTTGCTCTCTCTTCCTCTTCTTATAAAGCCACCAATCCTATCAGATGAGGACTGCAGCCTTATGACCTCATTTAACCTTAATTACCTCCTAAAAGCTCCAGAGTCACATTGGGGATATGAATTTAGGGAGGATACAATTCAGTCCACAGCACCAGCATAGGAGAAATGACCATCAGTATAATATTTATTGAGTACCTAGTACATTCCAGGAGTTGTACCGTCATTATATCACTTGTTCTTTAAGCAACCATGTAAGAAAGGCATTATTCTTCTCCTCATCACAGATGAGGACACGAAACTCATTAACAGTAATTAACTTGCTGAAGGACACACATCTGGCAGATGGCAAAACAAAGATTCATACCCAGGTCTCTCTGATTCCAAGCTCCTAAAAAATCATCTGCACTGCTCCTTATTTCATTAGATAGCAAACTTTGTTATAAAGTTTATTATAAGCCGCACAGACTTTAAGTGCCAAGGGCCAGAGAGTGTAATAAGATCAGGGGTAGATCCCATTAAGGACATAGGCTTTAAACTGAGTTCTTAGGAAAGAGCTTGGCTGGGCTGTACAGAAGGGAGAAAGAAAAGGAAGTCCAGGGAAAGACAACACAAGTAGTGGACCATGCACGGTGCGCTCTGTAGAGCAGGCAGGGGGCCCACCTGTCCCCACCGGGGACAGAGAAGCAGAGAAGCAACAAGATGAAGACAGCTAAATGGGTGAAGACTCAGAAGGGGCTATAAAGTCAGGGAGGAGATGAGAACTCACTTCCATGGGTGGCAGCAACCAACGAAGACACCTGAGCAGAGGACACAGTGGTGACAGTATTCAAACTACAGGGGACAGAGCTGGGAGATGGGAAAGGCTGTACCTGCCACTCAGGGATAAAGGGGGTGGGGCCACAAGCAAGGTGTCCTCCAGAGGCCCAAGGAGAGGAGGAATCAAAGACAACAGTGGGCCTAGCACCAAGGGGACCAGGAGAATGGGGGTGCCAGTTACTCGTTCAGCAGAACTTCTGGAGTCCCCTGTGTAAGGCGCTGGTGCTCCACTTGGAGAAGGAGAGAGATGGTGAACAAGTAACATGTAAGAGTTTAAATACACCTGCGGCAAAGTGCTCCCTAGAGGAAAAGTCCTCATGGAGCCCAGTGGGAGGGCTTAAGCAGGACCTCTAGGAAGAGGTGTCATGAAAGCTAGAACCTGATAGTTAAGAAGGTGTCAGGTTGGGGGAAGAGCACAAAAATTTAAAAATGAGATGCCCAAGAGGCTGACAGCAAAGCCTTTGATGGGGGAAGACATGGTGAGACAGAACGGATCCCAGACATCAGGGAACACAGCTCTGCCGGTGGCCGGCTCACCAGTGCTAACAGAGTACCGGTCCCGGATTGCTCTGTGATGCCAGGTGGCATCCACAAAGGGATCCCGGAGAAATCGGAGGATCCAAAGTCAGGTGATTCAGAAGGAGAAAGTCCTGGGAAACTGCGCATCTGAAGCACTGGGGAAGGAACTAGGACGACTCGGGAAACACCGTAATATGTCTTGCCATTAAGAAAGGAAACACTTGGGCTTCCCTGGTGGCGCAGTGGTTGAGAGTCCGCCTGCCGATGCAGGGGACACGGGTTCATGTCCCGGTTCGGGAGGCTCGCACATGCCGCGGAGCGGCTGGGCCCGTGAGCCATGGCCGCTGAGGCTGCGCGTCCGGAGCCTGTGCTCCGCAACGGGAGAGGCCACAGCGGTGAGAGGCCCGCGAACCGCAAAAAAAAAAAGAAAGGAATTCATCCTGCGAGGCTCCAGTGGGCAGTTGCAGCTCGAGGGACAGCTTACAGGAGCTCTGTTTGGGTTTTCAGGGCAATCCTTTTCGTCCCATCTGGGATGCTTTCCCGAAATGGGTTCGAAAGTAAAACACAGGAAAGTCAACACTTCTCTGTTACCACGCCCACCTCACCAGCATAAAAGCGTGTTCCTTCTCAGAGTGCTTAAAACAAAACCAAGAAAAGAACAATTATGAAGTCCCTAAATACGCCCAACCTTTCAGACTCGCAGCATTTCACACACACTGTAATTTTCTCCTTTCCCTTCCCAGCCGAGGACTCCCACAGTTCCCCAATCAAGACCCAAGATTCACGCCCAAGGATTTCCAGCTCCTTCTCAATGGGTGTGTTTAGGAGAATTACGCTCTTCATAACTCTTATTATTAAATTTTTTAATTTTTAATTTTTATACACTGGCAAAGTACACAAGCAATCCAAATGATTGCATAAAAAAACTGTTGTGAAGAAAAGGATGGAAAGCTGTTGAAACTGACCATGTGTTGGCTGGCGGGGGTGGTAGGATGGCTAGAGGCATTTGCTTGTTGACGATGTACAGGAAGCCAAATTCGGTGCACAAAGGGCGGTCTGGAGGTGTCGATGCATGATATTAGTAAGCCCACCATGGAGGTAGCACAGAAATGATCCAGCTGGTCATGGCCACAGAGAGGACACTGCCCTTTGGCCCACCACCAAAGAGGGATGGATAAGGAATAAGAAGGGTCTTTCCAACCACCCAATTTTATAAAATTATGGCTTTTTTTTTCTGTTTTGTAAACCATAAAAATTCTGCACTGGGAATGTTTTCAGCCATATGTTTCAATAGCACTACACATATATATATATATATGGTATATGTTTGAAAAGTAAGGAAAACTGTTACTTTAAGAAAATGATAAAGCCCTGAAATCCACTAATATATTTTTCAATCAGGAGACTATGTTCAGGGATTTTCTCTAAGCTGCTTTTTTTTTTTTTAAAAAAAGAGGAACTCCCAACCCACAGAGCAGACAATTTGCTTTTTCTTCCAACTGACAAGCAGTATCATTCTGTATTAGATACTAGAGAATTCTTCTTATTGAATGTGCTTTTATTCGGGGGCGGGGGGAAGCCTAGTAGGAATAAAATACAAGGTATTGAAGAAAATAAAAACAGCACAAGGATGCACCAAAGTAACTGAATCCACACGTATGACCCAAATCTCAGGCAACCCTTCTGAAGTCCTTGCTGTTCCCTGGTGATGCCATGAGAGGGGCTGTTACTTCCGTCCTCACATATGGGAGGGGAGACCCTCTCAGGAGTCCAGATCTTCTCAAGAGCTCCTGCCCTTAGCACTTAGGAGGTGGTATCTCCAGAAAGTTCTCTTTCCAGACGTTAAGCTTAAGAGTGGGTCCAGCCCACACAAGCCAGAGATGAAGAGGACTGGCATCTGTACAGGGAACTCTGTTTACTTACTTATGTCTGGTCTCCTGGGACCAGTTAAGGCCAGCGAAAACTTTAGGAAAGAGAATCACCTTGAACCCAAGGAGCAGCCCGACTGCCCATGGCCAGTCCCAGACCGACCTCAGCTCTCGAGGACGGCCAGCGAGTCCTCCTTCTGGCAAAGCAGCCTGGGTTCAAGGGCACAACTGTTGCTCAGAAACAAAATGTTGTTGCACTGTGCAAACTGAAGACACTCGACAAAAGTGCCTTCGGATGCTTAGTAGAACTGAGGTCATGCACACACTGAGTCATCGGGAACAAAGTAGCCAATACATTAATAATTCTAAGGGGATGCAGCCAGGCCCTCCGTACCAAGAACCCATCTGACGTGACCATTTGGGGTTGTGCAAACTGAGTCTCGTGATTTCATGTCTCAGTCAAAAGGATTTTTCTGCTGACCAACACGGTACTCCAAACAAGAGTCGCTCCTTCCGACTTCAAGGTTTAGACAGATCCTAAGAAATGTCAGGCAGGTACGGCACCTAGTTAAACCAATTCAAGACGATTGCCAGGCAGCAAGGACCATCCTGTGGGTTCAATGCATCTAAGACCCTGCCATGGGCACAGGGGCACGTGAGTGGGCCCCGGAGACAGACGCCCGGTGCAGGAGACGGCCCAGGACGGGGCGGGGAGCACAGGAGGGCTTGGGGGAGGACTGAGCCAGGCCCACAAACACCTCAAAGTAGGCAGAGATGAGCCTGCAAAGTCTCTGCTCTAACAAGGTACCTCCTGAAGAGGATGAGATGAGTGACATGAGTTGAAAACAGGCTGACATCTTTAAGGTTTTCACGTGTAAAGTTAAAAAGTTAAGCCCACTTCCTGCTCCATCACCCCATACCACCTCCACCTACTAGAAACACCGAGAAAAGCCTTTCAGAAAATGCTTCCATTCAGAGAAAAGAGGGGAGGTGACAGAAAGGAGGAAAAACAAAAGAGAAGCACATGGGCACTCATTACAATCCATTACTGATAAAGAAGAGAAAGTTCAAGTGCACGACCAACAAGCAACGGTCCCAGAAGAACGAATCCCAGCAGTTTGTGTCCCAGGCTGTCCTCTGGCAGTCTGTGGAGCAAATATGCCCGGAACCCTGTAAATTCCCCCCACTTGGTCGTCAAGACCCGTGGTCTCCTCATTCACCATCCAAACCCGAAGAGGAAAACAAACGGTTTGTCTCCTAACTTGGCTTCTTTTTCTGTAATGTGAATGAGGTCAGCTTTCGAATGTCCTCAAATAGGCAGTGTTAGGAGTGGGAGAAGCTCTAAGCTCTGGAGATGTGGGGTCCGGGTCGGAATCCACCACCAGTCCCCGCTGTGGGTCTGCAAGCACCTCTCCAACCTCAGTTCCCTCCTCTGTGAAAGGACACAGTCCCGCTGTATGATTCTTAATTATGTTTGGCTAGGGTTTACGCTTAACATCATTAGTGTAAGCAGAAACTCACTGCTATTTCTTTTTGCTGCTGTGTTAGTTTCCCATGGCTGCTGCAAAAAGGTGCCACGAACTGAGTCCCTTAAAAATAACAGAAATTTATTCTCTTGTAGTTCTGGCTTGAAGTCCAAAATCCAGGCATCAGCAGGGTTGGTTCTTTCTGGAAGTTCTGAAAGAAGATGTGGTCCATGCCTCTCTCCTAACTCCTGGTGTTGCCGGCAATCCTTGAGTTTCCTGACTTGTAGACACATCACTCCAACCTCTGCCTCTGTCTTCACCCGGCATCCTTCCCTGTGTGTGTATCTCTCCTCTTCTCATACGGACACCAGTTATACGGGATTAAGGCCCACCCTAATCCTGTCTGTCCTCGTCTTAACTTGATTCCATCTGCAAAGACCCTATTTCCAAATAAGGTCACACTCACAGGTACTGAGGGTTAGGGATTCAACACGTCTTTCGAGGGGGACACAATTCAACGCATAATGCTTGCTTAGACAGGCAAATGAAGGCCACCATGAGACGTCCAAAAATGACACCGTGTGAATAAGCTGCCATTTCTGAATGGATGATCTGAAAACCTTCACGGCCGTCTCCGAATGGCCGTTGATCAGCCATGGCCAGGCGACAGCCACAAGCAGGGCTCCTCACCAGACCCCATACCTCAGCACCGGGGCAAACAGATGGCTCAGACTGTGTACACCAAACACTCTGCACGGGGCAAAAAAAAAAAAAAGACCAACTGGGAGTACATTTCAGAAAACTCAACCGCTGCTAAGAAAATAACCATCTGGCCATAAATTACGCCTGCACAGGCAGCAGGCTTGTCCAGAGGGAGGCAGGACAGACGCAGTGAGGGTGACAGAGGGGCAAAAGTGAAGCGAGAGCCCAGAGGTGTGGCTTGTCCAGAGCAGGAAGTTGGGGAGAAAAGATGGGGATGAGCACAAGTGCCTGTCACCGCCTCCGACATCACTGGGAGTTTATGAAATGATTTTTTTTTCCCCCCCGATACGCGGGCCTCTCACTGTTGTGGCCTCTCCCGCTGCGGAGCACAGGCTCCGGACGTGCAGGCTCAGCGGCCATGGCTCACGGGCCCAGCCGCTCCGCGGCATGTGGGATCTTCCCGGACCGGGGCACGAACCCGTGTCCCCTGCATCGGCAGGCGGACTCTCAACCACTGCGCCACCAGGGAAGCCCCCCAATACAGTTTTGATTTCGGCACGAGAAAGGGCTTGCAGATTACACACATCCCAGGTCTGCTGTTCCCACATGGGAAGGGTCTTCCAGAGAGCTAGCACCGTGAGGGCAGGGCTTCTTCCCAACACTTCCTCAAGCCCTTTGGAAATCACATTTATGCACAGCACTGCTGTGTAAGCTGCCACATCCGGCTCCTGTGCTTTGGGCAGAAGTGTTCTTTCTAGGCACACCGAGTTGACACTGGTGATCTGACACAGATCAGAACCTGTGACTGGGGGTCACATCCTGCATGTGTAACAAAAGCATGGAGGAGGGAGGATAAACAGTCCCCCAGCGCAAGTGGTTTGGGAACCACGGATCTAGGCCACCTCGGCTTACAGATGAATGACAACACACTGAATAAACACAGTGGGACCACAAGAGAAGGATTACTGAATCGCATGGAGAAATCTCAGGTTCAGAGAGATGCAGGCACACGCCTAGGTCACAGAGCTGGTCAGCTGACCCAGTTAGCTCTAGAACCCAGAGACCCTAAACATCTAGCTCAGTGCTCTGTGCACCATGCAAGCTTTCTACTAACCCTCTCTGTTCAACAGTTACCCGTTCATCAACACATATAAAAGCCAAGCCGCAGGCACCCCTCTGCTCTCCCACAGCACCTTGTATGGAGGTCACACACCAAGTTGGGCATGAATTTTTTTATATGCTCATCTCCCCCACAAGACTGGAATCATCCTTGTTTTCCTGATGCCTAGCGCAAAGCCTGTTTGTAAGCACGAAATGCCCACTTGCTGAATGAATGAATGAGTTATCAGAAAGTTTCAGGCACCAATACAGGGGTGGTAATGTATTAATACTATTTCAGAGAAACAACTCCCTCAATATAAACTGATCTCTAAGGAAGAAGGAAAAACTTTTCAAATACGTTAAAGGACCAGAGATAATAATTGTAGAGCTAATCAAGACAAATACTTAAGTGGATCCTCCAACTCTCCTCTGATTCCATTTGTCCCTGCTTCTGGGCATTCTGCATTCTCTACGCATAACATACGTATCAACAAACAGGTCCTATGCTCACCAGGAAAGATCTGGGTGGATTTCATCGATGGCTATAATACTAATGAGCAGGTAACTCAAAATAGTGCCTGTAAGACTTATCCAAAGACTAAAATTCAAGGACATTTTGAGTAATTCATGAAACAAAAATGTGACAGGCTTGAGCATATTTTCAAAGGTCACAAACAAATGATTTTTTTTATAAAAAAAATTTACTACATTCAGTAACTCAAAATAAGACACATGAAGGAAAATAAATCCCATGTAAATGGCACAAGTTTGTGTCCATTTCCAATTAATCAGAGTCTTGAGGAAGGAGTGAAGCAAGGAGATGGTGCAGAGGAAAGAGCAGCCGACCTGGACTCTGCGCCCAGATACATGAGTTTCTAGCAAGTCACTTGCACTGTTTGGACCTCAGATTCTTCTACAAACCCCCACCATCTTCTAGAATCCCAGTAAAGAGATCCCTATCAAAGAATTTAGGGAACGGAAAGAACAAAGAAAATCTGCTGTGCTTTAACAAAAGTGACAGACTCTTGGGTGTCATCCACAATTCAGCGATTTCCCAGGGCAGGGGTCAATTCTCCCGTATCGCCTGAACCCCCTCTTTAGCTACCAACTGTCAAACACTCCTTGGTCAGCACATTCGGTGCTAAGACTCTTTCCCTTTTGTTAATTCTTGACAAAAGGGTGGCGGCTCTTGGCCACTGAAGGTAGACAGAGGCCGTTATCTGGGCAAGCCCACAGTCTTACAGTGGACTGAAAAAAATAATTGGAAGCAGTGTTCTTCCTAATTAAAGAAAGCTACTCATACAGGGTATACAAACCTTATTAACAGTAAATATTCGAGTGTTCAAAAAACCTAAACCTCAATTTATCTTAAAACACTTGAATTGGTGGCTTATGGCTCGTCCATTCTCTTATAAGGTATTTCAAGAATACCTACCATCGGGGCTTCCCTGGTGGCGCAGTGGTTGAGAGTCCGCCTGCCGATGCAGGGGACACGGGTTCGTGCCCCGGTCCTGGAGGATCCCACATGCCGCGCAGCGGCTGGGCCCGTGAGCCATGGCTGCTGAACCTGCGCGTCCGGAGCCTATGCTCCACAACAGGAGAGGCCCCAACAGTGAGAGGCCCGCGTACCGCAAAAAAAAAAAATAAAAGAGAGAAGAACTAGACAAAATATTTTGAAATGAAAAAAAAAAAAAAAAAAAGGATTACCCACCATATACCAGGCACTCCCTTATTCCAGCGGGTGCAAAAGTAGATTCCATGTGATCCCTGCCCTCAGCCTCAGTGTGGGGAAAGGAGTGAAGCGAGAACACCACAGGGACAGATACTAAGGGGATGATTACACTGCAAAATAAGTGCTGAAAAATAATGGGCAAAGTGGGGAACAAAAACTAAAATGGGCAGGGATGGCTTGGAGAAGGTTTAGAGGGGTGCAGGTCACTGGGTCTTCCAAGGTGAGAATGCAGCGTCCAGAAGAGAAAAGAGGAGGAACAATCCAGGCAGAGGGAACAGTGTACGCAAGTCAAAGTCTCGAAGTCGGCATTAGAGCACAGGGCCTTCTGCAGGAACAGAGCCCAGAGATTCAGCAGAAGGACTGGAGTATCAGAATAATGACAGAAGAGGAGGATGAAACGGGAAGACAGCTTCCTTTAAATGATGAGGGGAAAAAAGGAAGAGGAAGGAGCATAGATTAAAAAGAGATTGAAGAGATTTGGAGAGATACAGGTATCCCCTGCTTTTCCAAAGTTTGCTTTATGCCACTTCCCTTTTACAAAAGACCTATTTTAGTACTTGTTTCACTAACAGAAAGAAATCCAAAGCTCTTTGCTTTTACAAGAAAAGGCAAAAAGCGAAAAGAGCGTTCATTTTTTTGCAGCAAATACCCCAGCAGCAAGGGGGGGGGGGCCCACCAAGCTCCTTCCCCAGGAACCACACTCAGCATCTCAGCATCAAACCGCTAGAGCTCTGAACTGTGTCTGTGTCTGTGCTTTACCCTAATTTACTTTGTGCATCCGTTAGCAAGATGCGTCCTACGAAAGGTTTCATAGGAATGCTCTATTTTCAGACAGTGGGGGGAAACCCTGTACGTCAACCAAATGTCACATGTGGACCTTCTTTGGACTCTAATTTGAAAAAACCACTGCTAATTTTTTTTTTTTTAAACAGGCGATCAGATAAATTCTAAAACAGACTGGATTTTAGACATAGTAAAGAATCATGGTTAATTTGGTTTAGGAGTGATAATGGTTTCGTGGTACGGGGCGGGTGTCTGTGTGTGTTTGAGAGTTCTTACGTATTAGAGATACATTCTGAAATATCTGTAGATACAACAATACACTGCCTGGGATTTGCTTTAAATAATGGGGGGGTGGGGGGGCGTGAGAAGGGTCAGGGGGAGGTCGGATGAAACAAGATAGGTCACATGTTAATGACACATACGGTTTGTGGACTCCCATGACGGTTACATGGTACACTGAAGTCCATTATACTACAGTATTAACATCTTCCAGAATACAAAGTATAAGGAAGGCAGACTTTATAAGCCCAGCTGAAGAGTTTGATCTTGGTCCTCTAAGCGCTGCTTCTGAAAATTTCAGTGTAAAAAAGAAGCATTTGGGGAGTGTGCTTAAATGCAGATGCCCAGGCGGCACCACCAGAAGTCTGGGCTAAGGCTCAGGAATCTGCATTTCTAATAAACACTCTAGATCATTCTAGGTTGGTGGTCAGAGCCACACTCTGAGATCAACCACTCCAGGTAACAGGAGCCACTATAGGGCTGTGAATTAAATAAGCCCTCTGGCAGCCCCGTTTCGACGGACTTGAGGGGACACAGTAAAGTACCACCCAGCAAACAACGAAGATCAGCAGTTGTAGGGTTAGAGAGGAAGGGACGGCCAGAGAGACTTGAAGGAGGCAGAATCAGGAGACGTTTGTAACTGACTGGGTACGGAGTTGAAAAAGAGGGAAGCATCAGGGATGACCCCAGAGTGTCCGCAAGGACCCCGTCTTATACCTCTGGGTCCCCCACAGCATCTAGCGCAATGCCCTCCACACTCCAAGGGCTCAAGGTAGTTGAATGAACAAAGGAATGAAAGAAATCACCTATTGGACCCTGTTTCCCATAGAACTAAAGGGTTAATATTACTGTGTTTACCTACAATGCCAAAGGGGAAAAGATGTTACTGCCTGAAACCAGAAGAGGGAAAGATCCACCCGGACACCAAAAAATGATTAAATCCACAGGGCAGTGCCGAGCGGGCGGGTCGCTCGTTTCATTCCTCTATAAACTCTAGGAATTCCAGAATGGTCAGGTCATTCCTAGGAACTGGTGGCACCAACAAATAAAAGCAAGGATCAGTGAAAACAGAATTCATTAAATAAAAATAAGAGCAAAACACTTAAAATGAACAATAAGTTGCAGAGTGTTTGTTGTTTATAAATCTGGCCCAAGTTAGTTAAATCTACTGAAAATCAGTCAGAGCTGGCCATGGTCTTTTTCTCCATAAATCTCTGGGCAGCAGGAAGTTCTGCAGCAGAGGACAGGGCTGCTGCCAAAACCTTGAAGACATAAGCAAGAATCACTTGCCTCCAGCTTTGCATCTTTGTATATGCCCTGGGTTTGCTCAGAAATGTCTAAGGGCTCTCCCCCGCTTTAGGAGCAAAGTCCAGACTCCTTGGCGTGGCACTCAAGACCCCCAAAGTCCAGCTCAACTGACCTTTCCAAATCTATTTCCCTCTCTATCCCACAGGAGTCCTCTGCTTCAGGCAAAAGCAAAAGCCCCAGATCTTGGTTCAACACCTGGCTGGGTCACTTCGCTGGCAAGTCAATGAATTTCTTTGAGCCTCAGTTTCCCCACTTATAAATAGAACATAGTATCTACTTTTACAGTTGTTGGAAAGCTACAAGATCATGGATGCAAATGCCTCACACAATTACAAACAGCCCCCAAACAGATCTGTGAAAATGTCAGTTCCCGGTTTCAGATCCAGTCTTCCCCAAATGCATTCCCACCCCCATGTCCAACCTAACCCTAATGACTCCAGTGACCTCCTATCTCCCTGTTACCAGCCCCAGTCCTGGCCACCCAGCTAATGAAATTCCATCTCCTCTCTGGGATTTCTCCCATGGCTCTGCTAACCCTCAGGGATCATTTTCTCCTTTGGATTCCCAAACCATGTAATTCTGGCCATTGGACAATCAATCCCTTGGCAATTAGCAAATGATACTTTCCTGGTCTCTTTTTATCTTTGCCCAGTCTACTCCACCAGAGTTTCATAATCTCTTTGTATCTCCAGTCCCCGGCATGAAGTAATTATATTTTTTCCCCCATTTTGAACATCTCAATGTGATGACAGGGGCTGGTAGACAATGGTTATTATTATTAGCAAGAACCATTACCCAATCTCTTGTTCTTGAAAATCAGGACAACTTGTGTTGGATAGATGACATTTACTCCTGTCTGGAACAGGGGGCTAGAGTTCATCATTTTTGGTAATCAATCAACCCTGTGATTACAGGCAATTTGAGGGCAGCTGGCAGGAAAAAGTAGCCACCAAAGAAAAACTTTGCTAGTTTGAGAACCACCAGCCCCAAATCTACGGAAATGAAACGCAAGAAAGATGAAGTCATCACAGAGACCATTAATGAAGGGAGGCACAAGACAGTCCCCGAATTCTCGGTGTGAAATTCTCCATTATCTGTTGGAGAGATGCTGAGGGGACACAAAGGGAAGTGGAAATCACAAAATACTTCAGAGTTATTTATTATTTTTCTTTGCATTATTAAAATGTTTCCAAAGACCAAAGGCTTTCCAGACAAGTTTTTGTTGCAGGCATGTTTCAAGCCCAAGCCCAGTCCCCACCCCAGATGAAGCGATGGTCCCAGCAGCTGCCTTGATCCAGGGGACCCTGCCCATGTTGTGACCAGGGCTGAACATCTGATTCAGGGAGGACAAGTCTGTGACTCTGAAACGATGACAAGGACACTGCACAGCGACGACGGGCACTGGGCCATCACATCGCAAGGGTTGGTGTCAACACGCCACCTCATCAAGCCAGTGGTGTGAGGAAGCGGAAATCAAGAGCCACACGGGGGAAGCCAGGCTACTAAGAGGAGACTGGAACGGATCCCCAGAGAATGGCAGGATGAGCATCCGTGTGGCCACAGAGGGACAGAGGGAGCAGTTCCAATCGCCATGGACCCCAGATGTGCTTTACCGCTTGTCACCACTGGTCCATGGGACTATTACGTCCTTGGGAGGACTACTCTTCTACTTAAGGCAACTTGAGGGACTCTGTTTGCCTTGCAACCAAATGCACCCTGACGAGGACATTCTCCTTAAATGAAACTAAATAAATTCCACCAGGAGATCCCTCTTAGAATCTATTTCAACTGACAGCAACTACTTTTGCCTGATTTATTACCTGGGTAAGCCCTTCCTCCTGGAAGCGGGAGGGGCAGCGATCTCTTTTAAAGCAGGACTGATTTTACACTAGCAGGGCCAGCGTGTGCAGTCCTACAAATACAGCGCCCTACACGATACATCGAAACTAGTTTGGTCAGCTTATCCATTCCCGGAAAGCAGGGGAGCCACCACATCAGCAACTCCGTTGCTAAGGCAACTGCTTACTTACCATATCAAATGCAAACTCGTTGCTATGGAGACACATATACAAGAAAAATTCCTCTCTCCAGCCAGAGACCAGATGGCAGGGAACTCGCCAAAGCCATGGGTTAGGGGGCTCTACTAAATGGGATGTTTAGCGGAGTGCATTTTTCTCATCATATCAGAGATGCCACTGGCCCTGAACACGTTTAGAAGTTATACCCTCGTTACAAGGAGCAAAAGTTGTTCTCTTCTGCCTACAAAACTACAGGCAGTAACTACCATAACTACAAATAAGTTATTTTTGAAATAATTCGGAGTTTCTCCCTCTAAATATAAACCGCTTTTGTTTTTATTCGCCATGTTGAATATACCCCAAAATGAATTTTCTTGTCAAACACTAATGGAAATATAATTTCCTACAGAACTAAAATAGAGGTTTGATTTCAGCTCCTCTCTGATGGAGAGGTAATCCAGAAATCCTCTTTAGTTTCCACCAAATAAACGCTAATGCGTCCCAGATTCATAACTCTACTCCGACTTCTCTAGTGAGCTTGAAACTCACATACCAAACTTCCAACTTGATAGCCCCACCTAGATGTTCAAAAGTCATCTCAAATTTAACATGGCCAAAATAGTATTTTTTGCTCTAACCCCCATCTCACTTCCCAACCCACGTTTGCACATACACCTTCATCTGCAAATCCCAATCCTGGTCTAAGCCAGAATCATTTCCATCATCTCTAACCTGTACCACAGGAACAAGCCCCAAACAGATGTTCCCCCTCCAGTCCCTTTAAACACCTCATTCTCCCCTCACGGACGTACTTCCTACAGGCCTTCTTTCTGGTGCTTGTACATTTCAAGCCACTGCCACCTCAGGGCCTTTGCACATGCTGTTCTCGCTGTCCCAAGTTTTTGCTCGGCTGCATCCCTCTTGCCATTCAAGGCGTGGCCCAGTCAGCTCCTCCAGGAAGCCTGCCTCTCTCCTCCCCACCCCTCTCTGGTACATTATCCCATTTTACTGTCTTCACTGCATGTATCATCATCTGATACAGTACCTATGTGTCCATGTATGGATCTACTGTTTAACACGTGCCTCCCTGTCACCCTCCCTGTCCCCACCCCATGGATGGTCCAGGAGAAATGTGAGGGACCATCACAGGTCACCACTGTGTCCCCAGCACCCAGAACAGTGCCTGGCCCTCCACAAACACATGGCACAGATGAACCACCGCTGAAAATACTTCTACGATGAAGGAGAAGTACTTCTACATCTTTTTGTGAGGAGTCTATTTTTTACTTTGCAAAGTAAGGCTTCCGTAGGGTCTCAGAACTGTGGCTGCGAATGCAGGTTCTCACTTTACATGACTGCATCTAGGGAAGATTCTAGAAGGAACTCAGCATTCCGTGAAGTATTCCGGGAGTACTTAGCGTGACTCAGCACCCCAGCTCTGTGCCACACTGCCTGTCCTCTGGTGCCACGAGACTGGATTTTCTTCTCCTTCCACGACAGCCATGATTGGAGTCAGCGCTCACCTGACTTGGCCTTTTCTTCTAAAAACAAAGTACGTATGTACAAGTGTTCTGCTAGCTGACTGTTTTCTATCTAATGACATCAGTTAAATCATTTATGGGTCCTGTCCCTCAAGGATGACAGTCATCGCTTTCTATGAGGCCCTTCACAGAGCTCCAATAAGTGGAAGGCAACACTGACCTTGACCTCACTGGGCCCAGAGGGGACCCCGCACAAACCCTGTGTGGACAAAAGGAGGAAAAGGAAGGGTAATTGGAGAGCCTGTTCCCCTGAGCAGCAGCACAGTCCCTCTGCCAGTATTTACTGGTCTCCTGCTGTGTTCACAAGCAAAGGTACTCAAACAGCACGCGTGCACACACACAGACACAGACACACACACGTAAATCAAAGGCTTCATTCTCTTCTTGGAACTGTCAGTAACCTCGCACAGCAAACCATCAAGTTATTATTAAAAGAACTACTTTACGTTCCTCCCTATCTTCAACCATATATTTCCCTTGCTTTTCTTCTTATCACACCTGCCACAGACTACATCTTCACCTCTATCAAGCTATTGCTTTTGAAGATATTAAATGCAATTTAACCAGAATATCTGGAAGCAAAATGCTGATTAACTGGAATATTTGAAAAACGGGTCATCATCTCTGCTTTAAGTTACAAGAGCAATTTAAATTTCCCCCTTTAGCATCCTAGCTCCCCACCAATTCTTCATACTCATTTACATAACCTCTCCGACCACCCATTTCTCTCTTTCCTTTTCTCTGATACTGTTCCAACACATCCCTTGGGTCCAGCAACATGCATCTCCTAGACCGCCTAGACTTCTGTGACAGAAAATCTCAGGCTTGCTTAGTAAGAGAACCAGCATTTTATTTGCGATTGCAATGGGCTCAGCTAAAAGACTACATTCCCCAGACTTCTTTGCTGCCAAGAGGGGTCATGTGGCCAGGTGCTAGCCAATAAGATGAAAGCAAAGTGCGGGGTGGGGGGTGGGGCCTGTTTCTGGAAAAGTTCCTTAAAATTGGTAACTCAATGGAACCCCTTTTTGTCCTTCCCTGCATACCCCTTTCTGCTTCCTAAAATGAGAACAAGCTAGCAGATGCCATCTTGGACCATAAGAAGACTTTGAGAATGGAAACCAGCAGTGTATTAAGCACAGTAGAGCAGAAAGATAAACGGAATGTTGATCTCTGTCCAATACTTCAAGACTTACTTTATGTGACAAAGCAATGCACTTCTAGCTTAATTCACTGTTATTTGGAGTTTCTATTTATAATAGAAACAGTCAAACCTCATCCTAACTACTCTATTCTTGGAGGTCTCATGTTCATTCATGCTTTGTTAGCAATTTATTCAAGTGCCCCCCGCCCCGCCCCCCCTAAGGAATATTCAAAACTTGTCCGTTACTGTCTTTTATGTCAGCTCCAAGTGCCCCTCGTTGGGGAGGGGAAGCCTCCTTGACTGACCTCAATGACACCAATCACTTACTGATCTGGTACACTTCTCATACCTGTGACGGTTTACTCTTCTTTATTTATATTTTTATAATGTCTCCTATTTCACTGGAATGTAAACTCCTAAAAGCCAAGAACCAAATCTCGTTTTCAATTTTAACCTTTGATATCACCAAACAATTCTATTGAATAAAGTAACTAATAAGCAGAAGGTGCTTGAAGCCCCTGAAATTATAGGCAATGAGATACTGGTGTCCTACTAACAGGGAGGCATTCCACAGGAGCGGCGGGATGCAATTCCTACTGTCTGAAAACTTTAAGCCAGTGTTGAAGCAAATGTAGCCAAGATAAATTCTTACAGGGCTGGCTGGATGTATTCATTGAGAGAAGCCGCAAAAAAGTTAAAAGCGACAAGGGTGGAGAACAAGAATTAAACACTTTAAGGGGTCCACGAATCCCAAATCTGCAAACAAAAGACCAGGCTAATAAACACAGTATCATCGAAACGAACATTACATTAGCTTTTAAATATATCATCATCTGTTTCAAGTGCAAAAATGTCCACTGGGAAGGAGACAGAATTTTCTAAAAAATCTACAATCTGCCATCATATTGCTAAAGCTTAAGAGCATTAAGATGGCCAAGGGCTCCATGAGAGGATACCGATTAGTCCCAACAACCCATCGCTATTTGTGAAAGAAGCGGAACACATGACTTTCAAATAGGAGATCGGTGTGCCAACTTCCTATATTATTTAGCACAGAGAATTATCCTGCAGCTAAAGTGATTTCAAAGGGAAATCCTAGAGCCTCTTCAGCTCAACAGGGGAGGTTCTGAGAATAATTTCTTGCTGGTTGCATATCCAGCCAGTACGTCAATGAAGAAGCATCTCATAGACCTACCTAGGGACTACCAAGCCCTACTTTGCAAAATGATACTGGACAGATACATTAATGGGGCCCTGTGATCCCCAAGAACCAAGCTTTCCAGAACACGTGTATAGACCCTCATCAAGGTCAACAGCAGGGGAGTCACTGTGAGGACTAGAAAAGCAGGGTATCCTTGAAATGGAAGGGCCAGAAAAGCAATGATGTGAGAAACCAGAAACAGATAAGTAAAAGGGGGAGAGAGAGCTGAAAGAAGGGCTTCTGCTGGTGAATTCCGTTAGCCAGAAGGAATTTCTGCAGGTGGGGCTCACTGGACCACGAAGTCTTTCTAGGCCATGGCCACATACATTCAATCTTGCACCCTTTTAGCACTTCGTATAGTTAAGTATAGTACGTACTGAGCACAACAGGTGCTTTAAAAAGTTTGTCGAATGAATGAATGAGCAATGAACAGCTGGCAAGAGCAAGACAACAGAAATGTCCCCCCAGCCAAAGCATCTATGCCTGGAAGAATCAAGACAGAGCAGTACCTGGAACAAATGGGCAAGATCGGCGGGGCAGCGTGGCCGAAGGCAGTACATAGATTTTTTGGCCTCACTGAGGATGCTGGTATGAAGTGCTTCCTATTCCAGGTCCTGTGACATGGGGGTATGTTTATTTCAGGGCCCCCAGAGACGGCCTGAAAGGCTGGTAATGTCTCAGCCTTCCAAGGCTACACAGCCTATAGCATAGACAATGGAAAGCAGCCTGCCAGGGAGTGGGCGCTGGTGAGAAAGAGGCTGTGTTCCTACTGCTGTCCAGGGCAGCGCCAGCGCAGGGATAGACGGGACCGTCACTTGCCCCAGAGGCCACGGAAGAATCTTATACACTTCATCTCATTTTTGCATGTCCTACCATCGAACATTACCCTGATTTTTTGTAATTTACTCATCAGGACAGAACTGCACAGTTTTTCAAAGAGCATCATTTATCCCCACCCTCCAAAACATAATAACAGTAGTAGCTACAGGCTTTCTTCTTCCTAAAATGACCATCACAGGAATGGGGGCCATTTCACGGGAAAGGGAAATGCTGTGGTCGCACCCCCAAGAGGAGGGAATGAGAGCAACTGTGATATGGGGGTGTTGCCATATAAGAGGTGCTCCATTTTCAAAACTGCCTTTGAAAAAGAATTTCATCCACCAGGATGGAAAAGCGAACACCAAGGGGGCTGGGAATTAGAGGGAGAACTTGTATAAACAGTGTCTAGGCAGGGAGAAGGGGCTTTGAACTTGGGCCAGACCTCAGTGGAGGGGACCTGGGAGGCAGGGGGCCTGGGAAGAGCCTGGAAACAGGGAGCTGGAGGGCCATGATAGGCTTCGTGCAAACGCCGACACCCTTCCAGCTGCTTGACAAGGACAGAGCTTGGCCCCGTCCTGACAGCACAAAAATATTCTCTATATTTACCCTTCTCTATCCTGTACCTGCAGAGTAAATTCTGAGTTTATCTGGGTTATTTTAATTCCCCTATAACTCACGATCATAGGCTACTTTGGGGAAGCACATAGAGATCATCTACAGCAGCGTCTACACTGAGAACGTGTGCTCAGGCACCAGAGTTAACTTCAGCACATGCCCTTTAGGTTTGCAGGGAATTCAGGTGAATTCCTATTGTGCTACTTACGAGCTGCGTGACCTCCAGCAAGTTGCTTAACCACTCTGAGCTTAACTCATCATCTATTTTAAGAATGAAACTAGGGCCTACCTCACAGGGTTGTAGTGAGAAAGAAATGATATATTGGGAAAGCACAAAGAAAGTGTTCCACAGTAAGTCCACTATTGTTATTATAATACACCAGTGGGTCTGCACCTTTCCAGGGTCAGAGGTCCCATTAAGAACCTAAAAACTGAGCAAACAAAATCTTGAGATCCTCTGGGAAAATGCATAGTCACGTGACATGTTGTCAATAATTTCAGGCTGTTTGCAAAGTCTCTCACATTCACAGAGCCCAAATCAAGAAGCTTCGGGTAACAATAAACTCTTGCTTCTATAGCTGAGAAAACTGAGGCCCAAGACAGCCATGTACCTCCGGCATCAGAACTAGAACCAGGTATCTTGGCTTCCAATCCAGGCCTCTTTCAACCAAGACAAGCTGCTTATATTTACAAGCTAAAACTGTACTTAAAGCACTCAGCCCTGGATATAATAAACATATTTCTGTACACTGTTTCCTTTATAAACCCTGTTATGACAACAATGTGTTTTGTTAAAGTGTCAAGCGGGGAAGTAGAGAAAAAGCAGAGAAACAGCAAACACACACCCCTGAGCCATTATAATCCAGTTTATAAAAAAATAAAAAGTACACTTTACTTCTCATTTACAAATACTCGGAGAGGTTAGTACATGCTAATCTTACGGTTCCAACTGAGAACTGTATTTAGGAAATAACAAAACTTAATCCCAGACTTTGGACCTCAATCTTGATTGATGTGGGCAAAGGGCATCCACAGATGAAACCGTAAGATGAAAGGCTTACGGGGACTTTGCAGAGGAGGAAGCAGCCGACTCTACGTGAACCCACAACACGAGCGCAGCGTCCCCAGGAGTGGGTCAACCAGCCTTCCTGATGTGAGGAGGCACGAGACTCGTCTATAAAGTATTCCTGAGGGAAAACAGCCGGAATGGGATCTAGCCTTTTAGCACTTACTTCCATTTCACAGAATATATGCACGAGGGGACAGAGGAACAAGCTTCACGAAACCCCAATGAAGCAGACGTATTACGTGGAGGGGTCTATTGGACAAGGAAGGGGCAGGGGTCTGCCGTGGACGGAAACAGGCTGAAGAAACAAAGCCAAATGCAATGTGTAAACAATGTTTGGATCCTTATTCAAACAAACATTTTGTAAGCCATCCAGGATATCTGAACACAGATCTGCCTTTAGGTGATACCAAAGAACTGTTCACTTTATCAGAGGTAACACTGGCATTGTGGTTATGGAAACCGTTCTTACGCACACTAAAATATGTTGGGATAAAATGACATGAGGGCTAGGATTTGCTTCAAAATACTTAAGCAACAGCCAAAAAAAAAAGAAAAAATGAACAAAGGAAGAGAGGCAAGCCCTTGTTAACTACTAAATCTGGTGTGGGCAGTGATGGTGGTTATACAGAGTCACTGTACTACTGTATGCAGTCACTACCATACAGTGACTGATTCTCTCCACCGTATATGCTTGAAATTTTCCATGATTGGAATAAAAACAAAAACAAAACAAACAAAAAAAAAAAACGCTATCTCTCAAAGTCCTATTAGAGATAAAACAGGAAGAAAAAAAAAAAAAAACCTCTCTTCTCACCTAACTTACCCATTCATGAGAATATGTCCTTGACGAAATCTCAGCACTGGAAAGAACCCAAAAGGGGATCTAGTTCAGGGATTCCCAAATCTGGCTGTAAGTCAGAAATACCTATGAAGCTTATGAGAATTTCAGTTTTCCCCAGCCCACCTCAAACCCACTGAATGAGAGTCTCCAGGAAGGGGCCGAGAAGCGGCGGTGGTGTGTAAGTGCCGCAGGTGATTCCGGTGCCACCCAGGTTGCTCCCTCTCTAGCACCCCACCAAGCAGCCGTGCAGCAGGGGACTGTCCCGAGCCCCCAGGGACAAGGATCACACCACATTCTGCATTCTCATGCTTATGCCACGCTTAAAACCGTGTCCCACACTTTTAAAAAGAAAACAAAAAGCGGAATGGCTAACTCTGCAAACACAGCTCGCAAGGCTCCCATCCTCCCCTTCCCCTGGCATCTTTCTCACCAACATTTGCGCACATTTAGTCACTGTGTTGCAGCAGAACCTCAGCATGGGAGCTACAGCCAAGTAAAATCCTCTGGGAAAACATGAGCTTACCTGAGAGCCCGAGGAGCTTCCCCTGGGCAGAGTGTGAGGGAAATGCCTTTGCCTTACTCAGCTGGCCACCGGAGAAAACCACAAATGAAAGGGGTCGAGACCAGTGCCTGAGGGTACCCGGGAGTCTGCCCCTCTCAGGGCAGCCAGCAGCTGGCCCCAAGGTTATCCGAGGAAAGAGGAGTAAAATGGGGAGTTCACACACCTTGCTTTGTTCTCACAGCATCACAAACCCCGGGAACAAACTCCCAGCCACACAAGTGACTGGCATCTGATCAGAAACATGTTAATACAGGTCGGTACGCCCAGGAAGCCAGAACTCAACATTTCACAAGATAAACAAACTCGAGCCCTTAAAACCATTCCCTTTCTACAGGCGCTATCTGCAGAATGACAACCATCATCCCAGGAAAACACGACTCCCAGAGCGGGGCAGGGGGGTGCAAGGGGGTGACGGCGCTCCTGCCAGAGTGTTATCCAACGCCCGCCTGTCACTCCCCAGGCTGATGAATAATACTCCCGAGTCTCTCTGCATACTTTGGAGCTGGTCTTGTTTAACATTTCAGAGTGTGCATTTGCTAAATTACTATTATGTGCCCCGGCGTGATGACAAACACGCCGACCCAGGCATGTGGTAACTTGCAGAATCATTTCACACCAACTTAAAGCCCTGATCATTGCTTCATCAGGGACGTGCTGCTCTGGCGGACCTGACAGCCCTTTCTTCTCTACCTTCTAACCCTGGAATTGCTTCCCAAGATTTTCCCTTTCTTGAGCACCCACCCATATGGAAGTTTTTAAGACCACAGACTTGGTTCTTTACAGGGGAGAGATGAATTTTCTCTAAGTTCAAGGAATGATCTTAAAACACTCAGCAGAGCCAAGTCCGGAGGTCGGTCTTAGGATGCCCATGCTCGGATGCGGAGGGGAGGAGAGCAAGTGATGGACACCTGGGGACAGCAGCAGTGCCCCGCGATTGTTACAGTTACATAAAAATAAGGACGTAACTGGGAAGGCAGGGCCCAGAGCACTCAGGAGTGTTCACACTTGCACGCTGGATCCAGGCACCACCTGCACCCACGATCAGCGGCAAAGCTCCGCAGTTTCCACATCTTTCCTCTTCCTGGGCAACACCCCCCTCAAACCCTGCATGCCCACACCCCCTCTTTTTTTTTTTTTTTTTTTTTTTGCGGTATGTGGGCCTCTCACCGCTGCGACCTCTCCCGCCGCGGAGTACAGGCTCCGGACGCGCAGGCCCAGCAGCCATGGCTCACAGGCCCAGCCGCTCCGCGGCATGTGGGATCCTCCTGGACCGGGGCACGAACCCACGTCCCCCGCATCGGCAAGCGGACTCCCAACCACTGCGCCACCAGGGAAGCCCCCACACTCCATCTTAACATAAACTCTGGGTGAACAGCATCTGCAGACAAACGTGTCCAGTGGCAGCAAGGAAAACTAGGGCTTCACCACTGCCACAGTCGTAGTCTTCCAGGCCAAGGACAAGTAGAATCTTCTCAGGCTCAAGATTCAACTGGAAGCACATACCTGTTCCTGGAAAGAAAGAAATGAAAGGCCCCAACCCTGCACAGCTGCTGAGCCCACTCCAGAGGGGTCCTGAGACCGAACCTGAACTTTAAAAAGGTTGGAAAGCAGACCGCCAGCTCCACACCACAGCACCACTAACACGGAAACCAAAACCGTGAGAACAGGGCAACACGAAAACTTTGTGGCGAGTACGTTTTCTGGCAAGTTATTTTAACTGTTGCTACGTTACTTTTCAGAACCCCAAGCTAGGTCACAATTTTGATTTCCAGCTCTAACCGTCAATCCTATTTCTACCGTACCTATTGTGTTCCTTACAAGAAAAATAAAGCAAATTATTAAAACTGTCTTTCTTTAGCGAACCACGAAGCTGGAGCTTTAAAGGCTTTAAAGTCAAAATTCCACCTTCTGAAAGTCAGTCTTACCCTCAGCCCACCTTCCACACTCAGAGGGAGTTTCAAAGTTGCCAAACACTTTGTAGACACCCGATTTCAAGAGAGTCACCTGGGCAATTCGTGTCTTTGGTCTTGGAGTATAGAAGGATGCTCAAATCACCCCCCGCAATGTCCACCACTGTCCATTTATTCCAGAATCCCGGACCAGCTGCCTTTCTCCAAGTTAATATTCAGAACGAAAATAGATGCCATTTTTTTCTAGCCCTCAGTGGCAACTTTCCTCAAATATACAAACACACACACACACACAGACAGACATATATATATATGTATGTATGTATACACACACACCTCATGGTTCATGGCTGCCATCAAAATACAGACTTTTGTTTGGTGTCCAAAACCAAAGGGGGACCCACCCACCGACTCTGAAGGACAATGATACTCAGAGCCAATCAAGTCTGTAAACCACCGTTTTGTAACCATGTTCCCCAGTGGGAAACCCTCAATCTGGCTTTAGAAACCCCAAACACAGGAAAAGGAAGTTCTTGACAATTATCTAAATGAATGAAATGAGATCGAATTACCCGCGTTTCTGTGCTACTTCCCTGTGGTGAATTTACATTCCTGAACATTTTTTATTAATGGAGAGACAGGTTTAATTTCAAAAAGAAAAACGTGAGTTCCAGACCCAGAGGCTTACCTGACTCCTCTCTTTGTCCACTTTCTTAAAACACTTATTCAAGGACAAATTATGTCTCACTGAGTTTTTCCACCCAGTAGGTGCGTTTGCAAAATACGGAAAATGTTCCAAGATCCAGTTGTAGATATCCTTTACCGGCAGGCGCTTGGTTGGAGAGTCCTCGATGGCCATAAATATGAGGCAGCTGAAGGAGTAGGGGGGCTTGCAGTTGGGGTTCTGCCTGGCATCGTAGGGCATGTCGGAGTGGGCAGGGGATGGGGGCGTGTCATCGTCCAGGTCCTGGACGGGGCTGACGCTCCGCAGGACAGAGTCCCCGAAGCTCTTCAGCAGGTTCTTGCTCTCGTGCAGCCAGTTCAGGTTGGTCAGCTCTTCATCTTCCATGGCCCCCTCTTCTAATCGGATGTCAGGCAGAGAAAAGTCGAGGTCATCGTCTTCCTGAAGGGCCTTGGAGAAACCGCTGCCCCGGTAACACTGACTCAGCCCACTGGAGACACTAATTCCTGAGCTTTCTGGCTTCTTACTGGGAGGCATGACTGGACCCATTTACGTGAAGGCTCCTGGGAAACACACGACAGAGAGAAGACGAGGCGGTGAAACCCAAAACAGAGAGGCAGCCATGCCCTCCCTAATGATTATGCCCCCCTCCCACCCCTGCCACCTCTGGGGACCCCCTACCACTTAGGAACATCCCCTCACAGCTCCCACACTGAGTGACATTAACCCACATTCCACCACACAGAGATGCCCGATTAACAGTAGTAAATTCGGTCTACCACGCACATAGCACAATGACCTGTTAGCCCTTAGGTACAAGACAGGAAATGTTCACAGCACCTTCAACGTGCACATGCCAAGAAGAGAATGGGAGGGGGAGGGGTGGATTGGGAGTTTGGGATTAGCAGATGCAAACTATGATATATAGAATGGATACGCCTACTGTATAGCACAGGGAACTATATTCAATATCCTATGATAAACCGCAATAGAAAAGAATACAAAAAAGAATATATATACACGTATAAAATCACTTTGCTGTACACCAGAAACTAACACAACATTGTAAATCAACTATACTTCAATTAAAAAAAAAAAAAAAAGAATGGGAAATTCCACAATACCTTCTTCCTGATCTATGAAGACTCTCACTGTGACCCTGGAAAAATCAGTTATTGCCTGCTGCCTCAGTCTACCTATTATACATGAATATGTACAAATTCTTTCAAGCTGCACAATAACCACAAAATAAGTGCAACCACAGCCCATGTCACTTTGGGTGACAGGTCTCACTGTTTATCTTTCTCAAGAAAAAAAAGGGACATACCTATAAGTTTAAGGCCAGTTGGTTCAGATTAAATTCAGCTCTTTCCATACAAAGACCGCTGCAACTGCCTAGGAATCAAAACTATGGCTATGATGAGCATAAATTTGGTAATGTTTTATTTGATTTTTTTTTTCCTTCTTTCTCCACAAGTCATAACCTAAAACTGAAACTTTAACATTTGGCAAGTCTAAAGAGCGATGTCAAGGAATTCTGTGGATTCAAACTGGAGGAGGAAGTACATTTAATTTCTCTGGGACACTACAAACTGAACAAAAAAGTGAGTAACGTCAGACACCACACAAATACATGGGAATGTGAAGATAAGCCATTAACTGAAGTTAAAGTCGGTGAAAAAATTCAGGAGAGCAACCACGAGCTTCAAGACAGGAAGGCAAATCCAACAAAAACTGCTACAGAATTCTACTCTACCCCTCCCCCATTGTTATCAATGACCTAGAACAGGGAGTAAAATATCTGATGAGGAAAGACAATGGGGGAGGTGACAAGTCCACAAAAAGAATGACCCGGACAGATACAAGGCACATTCACCCCTGAAGCACTCAATGTGAGACGGAAAGAACAGTAAGATAATGAAAGAGGTCTCCCACTCTCCGTCTACAGTGCTCAGACAATGCGCTTGGTGTCTGTTTTATCCTCCACCCCACCCCTGAGTAAGATCAAGCAGTCTATCTAGAAAAAAGAATGAACACATCAAGAGCAAAGACATGATCATTCTAAGGCTCAAAATGCCCACTGATAACATGCCTAAAATAACTGCCACTTCAGCTAGGGAAGCTCTAGAATGAGATTCTAGAAAGCATAATGTGGGGCACTAAACAGCTAGTCAAAGGTGCCTGAGAACGGTAGCAGGCCCCCTCCCCAGAAGTGGACAAACAGAACCTACAGACCGAAGGCCTGAGGGGGAGCTCTCTGGAGCTGCTTGTAGATGTCCAACGCTAAGGACGGAAAACATCCACAGAGACCAAAGTCCCATGGAAGCAGGGCAGTTCAGATACCTACCTCGGGTTCATCCACAGGGAATATTTTTTCATCAAAAAAGGAGGCTAACCTGAGTAGTACAGGACACATTTTAAAGAATAATCTAGTATCTTAAATTTGGGGGTAAGACAGAGACCAGCCTGATTCTTTTACCTTCTTTACGAACAAATCAAAATTAGGCTTGTCTCTCTCAAAGTTTCGACGTACCCCCATCAAAAAACCTAATTTTCTGATAACCAGGAATATCCACATGCTCGAGTACAAAAGAGAACAACGACCCAGCCACTGAAGTCAACTTTAGCTCCAGAGGAAAGTTTTATGTCTCCTGAGCTTCCAAACAGGAAAATTATATCATGGCTGACAGTAAAGTAATTTAATTGCACTGTTGCTATGACAACATGCTGCTCTCTTTCTTTTTAATTTGCTTATTTGTCAGTAGCTTCCCAAAGGAACCAACACTCTATTCTCCACGTTTTCTTTTGTTTTAAACAAACATTGCCAGCTATATGGTTTTATTAGAAGAACAGCACTGTCAAGAAAAGAGGGTTACCGGGGCCCAGCACCCTTGGATCATTTGTCTGCTTTGTGTTTCTGTGCCCCCCATGTTCTCCAACTGTTAACTACATCCCTAGAAATCCCGCATTTTATAGCAACGGTATCAAGAGCTGCTGATCACTACAGTTCCATTTTAAAAAACAGTTCCCAGAAACCACAGCTGAGGAGTTTTCCATTATTATACTCTAACTACATAATTCACCAAATCTTTCTTTCCTCCTATTTTAGAGGGGGGAAAAAAAAAGAATCCGGATCATGTGAGTCTGCAGTTAAGCAAACATTTTTAATCTGCTGCCAATAAGGTTGCTCCACCGGATCCGCAAATAGTTATTCACTAGTGACCTCCTTAACAATTTTTCGGTTTGCTATTGGTTACGTCCCCCACACGCACACCCTCTTCTTGTTTTTTTATGACTTGCTGTGTTTTCTTATCTTTTTTTCCTTTTTAACGGAGAAAACGCAGCAGGAAAGCTAGTTTCTTGCCCACTACCAGAGGGCTCCAAATAACTGACAAAGACATTACTGGCCCAGCTCTGAACAGATGCTCAATGTGAACTTTAAAAAGTTGAGAAATCCTCTCCAAGCCGAGCAGGGCAGTTGCGAGTTTGGGGGGGGGGGGAGGGCAACCCCCCCCGCGCGCGCGCGCACGCACGCACGCGCTCCACTCCAGTCTACTGTACTTGTCAAAAACATTTCAAGGGGACCTGCGGGAGCGGCGATTGGCTGCGTCCCGCGTCAATCAGCGGCGTTGCCAGGCAACGGGGAAACTGCTCTTCTGCCCGTATACAGGGCAATTGGGAGCTCGCATACCTTCACTGCCGGTCAGATGTCATAAACCTTTTATTGGCCGCACCGCGGCGAGCCTTAAAAACACATCAATAAAAGCCCGCCGTCCCCCAACTTCTCCAGGACCCAAGGAGGGTTTCAAAGAGGGCCGGGGTGAGGAGGAGTCAAGCCTCGAGAGTCTCCGGAGACTCTCTCTGCCGGTGCCAAGCCTGCACAGTTTGGGGAGGGGGGGGGGGGAAATCTTTGTTAGGAGGCTGTCTGTCGTCTTGGGGTCTCCCCTTGATCGGCACCCCCTGCCCCGGCCCGAAACGGCGGGGATCCAGTCCTTCGCGGACAATACTAACTCTGTTCCTTTAGGGCGGCTTTTCGGAAATCGAGGCACCGGGAAACAGCCCGCACGTCGGGGCAGGAAACTCTTCGGACTGGGCAACTTCCCCGCTCGGGGGCTCCCGTCTCCCCGCCCGGCCAGGCCCCCCAATCCCGGGCCCTCTCCCCCAGGAACTGCGGAGTCCCCGGTCAGCCGAGAGCGGCGAGGTCGCCTCCTGGACGGCCTCGAACAACTGCCCCCGCCCCGAGTCACCCAAATCCCATTCGGGCGCTGGCGGGAGCGGGGAGCAAACTCACCTGGCCGGAGCGGGTCGCGGGGACGCGGGGGCGCCGCTGCCCTTCAGCGGGAGCCGACAAACTTTCGCAGGCGCCCAGCGGGCATAGCTTGGTGGCCCGGCTAAGGACGCGCGGACGCGGCGCGGCGAGCCCGGGGCGGCGGGCGGCAGGGGCGCGGGGGTCGCGGCGCGGCATGGGACCTGCGGCGTCCGCCGGGCGCGCCGCGCGTCCTCCCGCCGGCCCCGCCGCTCTCCCCGCCCCGTCCCGCCTCCCGCTCGCCTCCGCCGCGGCGCGTCGGGCCGGGGCGCGCCGAGCGGCGAGAAATTGTTTCCACTGCAAACAAAAAAAGGCGACACATGACCAGGCAGGAGGAGGGGAAGCGCGGGGAGGGAGGGGAGCGGAGGGGAGGGACGGAGCGGAGGGGGCGGAGGGAGCGGGAGAGAGGGAAAACGTGGGCCGGGCCGCCAGCGGCCTGGGGCGCGGGGCGCGGACCCGCCGGGGCGGCCCTTGCTGGAGCTCCACACGCCACGATCGGCCCTGCTACCCGCGCCCGGGCGCTCCCGAGGCGCAGCCGGAGCCGAGACCCGGCTGGGCCGCGCGGACTCGCTTCCCGCGGACTCGCGGAGCGGGGGTGGCCGGCGCGGGCTCTGCGACCCCGGGCAGCCGCGACCGCGATCGGCGGGTCTGGTGGGGCGGGCGGCGCGCGGCCTGTCCCTTCCCCGGGCTCTGGCCACGCGGGCCGGCGGGCACCGCGCCTCTGGCAACGTGTCCCCGGAACGCTCCTACCCATCCGCATGCCTTACATGGCTCGAAAGTAAAAATAAAAAGAATTACGATGCGGGCGAGGCTTGCGAGGGGGAGAAGAGATTCCACTTCTCCCCAACTACGGCGTCCTGGCGGGACTCCCGGGGGCCATCCCCAGCCCTCCTCCAGCTGCCACCTCGTGCCCCGGGAGGAAAGGCACAAAGGCACCGCAGCCTCCCGCCCCGGTGGCTGCTCCTCTCGTCTGTCCGCAGGCGCGTGTCTGCCGGGGGAGGGAGGGTGTCCATTACAGATTACAGAGCAAGAGGCCCGTCCTGAAGGCCAAACCGTGGGGCTTCCAGTGGGTTGTGCTCAACGCCCCAGCCGACCTCTAAGCCTCCAGCGAAAACAAGCCTCATGTCTTTCATATTTAGAGCTTCCACGAACCCCACCGACAACTCGCAGGGCCACCACTCCAAGTCTTCAGGCGCCTGCAAAGATGGGCCACCCGCTGCTGAAGCCACACCAAGAGAGGATGAAAGGAGAGTCCAACGGGACACCCTGGTGGTGACATAAATAAAAATACGATTTTACACCACGCCCAGGTAACCAAATCAGCAGGTTCCTGCGCAGAAGAGAAGCCCAGGTCATTCTGCCGGCCACCACCTGAGCCAGAGGACAGGCCCTTTTGAGCTCTCTGAAAACCGCAGGAAAACCAGTGGGAAGGCCCGGAGTGATCTCCGTCAGAAAGCCCTCCAGGTTGCAGTACCTTGTAACCTAGCCAAAGGCGGAGAAAAATCCCACTGGGTTTCTGAGTTTTTTAATTTCCAAAAATAAGGAAACCCCAATCAATCTGAGAGTTGTTCCACTTCACAAAGCTCCAAGATGGTGGGTGGTAAGTTTTCATCAGGGCACTCACCACAGGCCTTATTACTTACCAGTGCCAAGGCAAATCCCACCCACCTGGGAGATGATTCAGAGGTGAAGGCCCAGGGGCAGCCTGAGGTCATCCAGCCCCACCCCTTAAATTACTGAACACTTGACCTACCCCAAGTCACTAAGCAAAAAGCGTGAAGCAAGAGGGACAAACGAGATATATCTGAAGTCCTGAGTCGAAGTTTCTAAAGGTCAGAGGTGGTAACAAAGCCAGGACAGGAGCTCAGTCTATTGCAGATACCTCCATCTGCCTATCAGTTGAGGCTGGTGAACCTCTCATCAAAGGAACCAAGGCCAGAGACCTTTGCTGCCTTGGGGAGGAAGAAATAGTCCTCTTCCGTCCTCCCCTTCAACTGCCAGGTCCCAAGCCTCCGCACCCGACCACACTCACACACCGTAGGTAGAAATCTCCACGTTAAGTAGAGGTGGCAGTTACGTTCACCCCTTGTCCTTTCCTTCTTCCTCAGAGCTCAAAAGGACGCGATGTAAGCGCGTGGTTATTGTACAAGGACTCTGTCTAAAGCAGCCATCCTACGTGAACAGAAACTTAAAGACACAGCAAGCTTAGGGCCAGGAGCAGCCCCTGAGCAGAGGGTGGAGTAAGGTGAGGTAAGCTGCCTTTCATGAGCTCACCTCTCTTCCCCTCTGCGGCTTTTGGTTTCTTCCATTCTCAAACATATTTCTGAATTTCTCTCTCCCGTTACCAATGCAGCAAGAGTTGTGAGAAGGTATCGTCATCCTTAAGAGGAAGTGGTGGACCAGCCCTGCCTGATGTGGAGAGCGGGGTACACGTGGTTGCCTGTCTGTCTGAAATGGGGAATACAGACCTTTGCTAAAAGCCAAAAGAAGGCTTAGAGTGGTCTTTCCACCTTATAATTCCATAGACTCCTATCTCTGGGACCTGCTGCCTGACAAACGGGGGCAAAAGCCAAATTCGCTTAGGAACAGCCTCATTCTCAATTCCCCTCTTGAACTTGCAGGAAGGACCCTTGTGCCTTAGAGCCGGAGAAGCCTCAAAGAAACAAGTGGAACTGTTTAAATCATTGTTTTACAAACACGTTTGACAGCAGAATCCCAGGTGTGCTCTAGAACTCACTTTGGGCAACACCTACTTCCTGATTGGGGACTTGATGGGACCGTTCCACGGCCCTATCTGGGCCTGGGCTGAGAGTACTTGTATCTGCGACCGGGAGAACCCAGATTCTAGCCCAGTCAGTCCGCAATCAGCCTGGGACCCCAGGTTCCTCCTCTGTGGAGAGGACTGGCCCTCGCCGTGGTGTTTTGCGCTTTCTTCTCCAACATGCCCTGGAACGTGAGAGAGGGCTGCAGGTGAGAAGACCTGAGGGATTTTCAAAGACGAGGAGGAATCTGAGGCAGGCCTGGAAAGACGGGCTTCTGAACAGGATCCTTCAAGTTGACTCCAGGGAAAAGGATACCCAAGTGGGAACTTGGGTCAAGCCTGGGACAGGAAGCACAGCTGGACTGCGTGGAACTGGGGCATCATTAGGTGGTTTTCCTCTCCATTCACCTCTTTCCCTCTGAGACCAAGTTGTCTTTCCTACCTCCCTCTATATGTCTGTCCACTCTCCTCCCTGAAGGCCGGCTTCCTCTACTCATGTATCACCACACATGGCTGCCAGCGGCAAGTGCAAAGGACCTTCTGATTGCCAGCACCCACCACCTTCAGACTGCCTCAGCCTTCCGCTACATAGTTCAGATTCCCAGGGAAATAAACTGATCGGCTTGGCCTAATTCAGGTAACTCTTCCCTTCTCCCCTCCTAACAGCAGGAGGCATAGTAGAACCATCTGGTACAACAGGACTGGGGAGGGGAAGGGAGGTGACTTTGGAAGGAGAATAATAAACATAGGTCCATAGAAACGGGGAAGGGACATTCTAGACCTGAGCTTCCCAACTGGGGATACCTGGGAAGCCACACCTAATAGATCAGAATCTCCTAGGACAGGTCCCAGGCATATGCACTTTGAGAAAGTGCCACGGCACAAACTGCTTTTCCAGGCAGGAGCCGTGAATGGCGCATACAGATTTATCAACTATGACTTGACTGTATTAGAAGATGCATTCAGGACTTCCCTGGTGGCGCAGTGGTTAAGAACCTGCCTGCCAATGCAGGGGACACGGGTTCGAGCCCTGGTCCGGGAGGATCCCACATGCCATGGAGCAACTGAGCCCATGTGCCACAACTACTGAGCCTGCGCTCTAGAGCCCACGAGGCACAACTGTTGAGCCCGTGCACCACAACTACTGAAGCCCGTGTGCCTAGAGCACATACTCCACAGAGAGAAGCCACCACAATGAGAAGCCTGCGCACTGCAACGAAGAGTAGTAGCCGCGGCTTGCCATAACTAGAGAAAGCCCGTGTGCGCAGCAACGAAGACCCAAGGCAGCCAAAAATAAATTAAAAAAAAAAAAAAAAAAGAAGATGCATTCATTCCTTGAACAAATATATTGAGTGCCCACCAAGTACATGACGTTATTAGGTTCCAGGGATACAAAGTTTTTGTTCCTTATGGAGCATGCATATTAGTGGATAAGCGAGGAAACATCCTATCACAAAACTCCCTGAATGCTAAGGTAAGCAGTTTATGTACAGTAATCAGAGGGGAAGAGGAACTCATTGAGTATTTTTGGATCCAGAAGTTGCTCTATCAGAAATATGCTTTAAAAAAAAGAATAGCTTGCCTCTAGTAGATAAATAAGTCCTAGAGCCCTAATACACAGTACAGTGATTACACACAACAAAACTGTATTATAAGCATTAAACTTGCTAAGTGACTAGATCTTAATTATTCCCAATACTAGAAGAAATGATAATTATGTGACACAATAGAGGTATTAGCTAATGCTATAGTGGCGATAATATTTCAGTATGATGTATCAAACCAGTATGCTGTACACCTTAAAGTCACACAGTGTTATATGTCAAATATATCTCAATTTTAAAAAAGAAGAATGGGATCATGGACCCAAGATGAGTTTTGGGAGCGGAAAGAAGGAAATGGAAGACCAAAAGTAGACAGAACCAATCAGAAAGCACTGCAGTAATCCATACAGAAACAAAGATTATCTTTTTTAACATTTTTTAATACGAAAAAATGTTAAAATAGTAAAATAGTGTTTCCCTCTGTGGGGTTGAGTTATGAGGTAATTTTTTTGCCTGCTTCTTTCATACTTGTCTATATTTTCCAAATTTTCTACAATGAGTACCCAGCACATTTATAATGTTTGAATAATAAAAGGGGGGTTCCATTAGAGCAGTGGTTCTCAAACCTGAATGTGCATCAGAATTACCTGTAGGGCTTACGTAAACTCAGCTTGCTGGCCCCCACCCCCAGAGTGTCTGATTCAGTAGGTCTGAGCTGGGGCCTGAGAATTTGCGTCTCTAAGAAGCTCCTAGGTGATGCTGTTGCTGGTCCAGGGACCACATTCTGGGACCCACTGAATTAGAAAGTAGTCAGTGAGACTGGAAAAAATGAATGCATGAGAGTCTTCACAGGAAGAACCAAGAGAATCTATCCAATGACTGAATATGAGAAGACAAGAGATTATGTTCAAAGATAACTCCTTAATTGTGGGTTGACTAAGTGTCTTTGAGATAACATGTGAGAATGCTGTCCATCGTAGTAAAATAGTTCCTCACTTCCTTCCCTCCTTTGCAGAAGGAAGAGACACCCAGGACCACAGCTGGAAGACCCTCCATCTCTTGGTGAGTTTCAAAGGCTCGTTCAAGCATCCTTTGGGCTTTCCGGTTATCCCCTCTTGGGGTTTTCCTCTTGTGAGTCCTTGGTGTTTACCTGACAGGTTCTGAAGGGTGGTGCCTGGGAAAAGGCTTATTAGAATTTCTCCAGCAGGGATTAGAGCCAGGAGGCTTATATGAAGAGGGAAGGAGGGCTGTGGAGTAAGGGAAAGTACAGCTGAACCCGTGGAGGGACATTCATTAGCTCAGGTGCCCTAGCCAAAGCCGAGCCTATCAAGTCACCTGCTGGAAGCAAAATGGAAAATATAGAACCTGTCAGCTCCTCTTCGAGCATAAACAGAAGTGTGAGCTGATGATCCAGAAGTCAAAAAGTACTTATTAAGCATCTAGCTATACCACGCCCAGTACTGTGTGCAGGGCACTGGGAAGGAACTGGGAGAAATAAAAATGTGGCACTTGCCCTCAAGGATGGGGAAGATTCAGTGAGCATTTAGGAAGCAACCACAATTAAACACACACAGAGCCTAATACCAAGACCAGAGCTGATATAGCTTAGTGGCCTGGGACTACGTTCGTATTCTCACTTCACCACATACTAACTGGGTAACCTTAATCAAGGTACTTAACTTCTTTCTCTCTACCTAGTTTCCTCATCTTTTTTTGTTTTAAATAAATTTATTTATTTGTTTGTTTTTGGCTGCATTGGGTCACGGGCTTTCTCTAGTTGTGGCGAGCGGAGGCTACTCTTTGTTGTGGTGCGCGGGCTTCTCATTGCAGTGGCTTTTCTTGTTGCTTTGCACGGGCTCTGGGCGCGTGGGCTTAAGTACTTGTGGCTCGCAGGCTCTAGAGCGCAGGCTCAGTAGTTGTGGCGCACGGGCTTAGTTGCTCCACGGCATGTGGGATCTTCCCGGACCAGGGCTCGAACCCGTGTCCCCTGCATTGGCAGGCGGATTCTCAGCCACTGCGCCACCAGGGAAAACCCTAGTTTCCTCATCTTAAAAAAAAAGGGGGAAAGATGGAGGATACAGCAAGACCCACTTCGTAGGGTGGTGATAAAGATTAAATGAATGAATATCCGTAAAACACATGTAACAGTGCCCTGGCACTTAGAGCTATTTTTGTTAAGTAAATAAATCATAAGGAAAATAATGACATATTTGACTACAAAACAATTTAAACTTTGTATGTAAGACCAGAGGTCATAAATCAAGTTCAAAGACAAAAAAAAAATACAAGGAAGTATTTGTCATACATATGAAAAAGGGTTAATATTTTAAATCTATAACTCTTACAACTCAATGAGAAAATTATCACCCTAATGAGAAATGGGGCAGATTCACAAAAGGAGAAACACAAATGGCAATATACCCATGAAAAGATGCTCAACCTCAGTAAAAAAAAAAAAAAAAAAAAAGCAACAAAATCCCAGAAATGCCAACTCAAGCAATTGTGATATCTCATTTCATCCATCAGATTGGCACAGACTTAAAAAGAATAACCACACCAATATTGGTGTGGGTATCGGAGGAACGTGACTTGGTATAACTATTTAAGAGGGCAGTCTGGTGAACTGAATTAAAACTTAAGCGAGCATGGTCATTGACTCTATAAATTTCCAGCTTCTAGGAGTTTATCCTAAGGAGATGCCAAAGCAAGACAGTAAACTTCCCCACCAGACTGCCTACCCCCATGAGATAATAAGCCCCGTAAAACCAGGATCCATACCTGTTTTATTCAGCAATGTACACAGCAAAGTTACTCCAGTGTCTGACACACACAGAAGACACTCAGTATGTATTGAGTGAAGGCACTGAAATATGCAACAACGTTTTCAGGTGGATGTTTATTAAATTATATGGGCCACAGTTACCCATGTTCCCTTTGTTCCCTTCTACTTGCATTTTCCAGTCGTTTTAAGTGAAGCTTTCCCTTTTCTGAATCACCTTCACATTCTCATATACTGTATGTGTGAAACAATTTGCAAACATTTCATAAAGTAAGAGTTTGGGGGAAAATAGATATGTTGGCAAAACTTCTCACCAAATTGAAGCATTTTGTGATCTTTTCAATCAGAAGGGACAAAATGATCCCTTTCTGAAAAGGCTGGTGCTCCAAGCAAACAAGAGAATTGCTAAGTATAACAAACGTTATACCCTGCATAATGGGGTCTATTGTCTGCTTGTGGGAAAGCTTTCAATTTATTGGTTTTTGAGTATCAAACGTTTTCTACAAACTCTTAGGTAGGTTCAAAGATGAGGGAAAATACTCTTGAATTAAGAATTTGTGGGGAAGGGGGAACATTTACTCTCCATTTCCAGATGGATCTTCTATGAAAACTTATGCTTCTAAGGGACCAAATGTGGTTGCATCTTTTTGGTTGTTGCTTTTTTCAATCTGCCAGAAAAATCTGTGCCCAGCTGAGGCACACCCTGCATGGCCAGAACTACTCCTGCTTCTCCCGCCCTCCCAGGGATACTCCCTGCAGTCAAAAGCTTGTCCTAAAGGAGGCTGCCCCTCTGAGTACTTGGATTCCATTTATCTGCAGTCAATTCTTATCATTCAGTCAAGCACTGAATTAGCAAATATTGAACCTCTGCTCCTAGAGGAAATCTAGGGTTAGGTTCCTGCGAGCCACCGGTCACAACAATTTCATTAACTGATCAATACATTACCTTATTTTCTCCGATTCCATTTAAAGATACCTGATGTAATATATATTGCTGATTCATTAACACTGAACTCACGGCCACCAGCACTAGAACTCATGTCTGAACAAAGCTTATCGAACACAGGAAAAGCTTGTCTTTTCTCCACACGGCAATCACAGTCTTCTGGCACTTAGGAACACAAGATAGCCCTTCAGCACTTGTGATTGGGTGCCATTTTAAACAGCAAAATCGCCAACAAAAAGCACACCAAAAAAGTGACACTAAAGAGACATTTAAAAGGACGCTTGTTTACAGTATGAAAGCTGAAACAAAAAGGCGGAGAGTTGCTTTGTCTCAGCTGGGAATGTGTGTGTTGGATTACATATATATATATATATTTTTTTTTTTTTTTTTTTTTTTTGCGGTACGCGGGCCTCTCACTGTTCTGGCCTCTCCCGTTGCGGAGCACAGGCTCCGGACGCGCAGGCTCAGCGGCCATGGCTCACGGGCCCAGCCGCTCCGCGGCATGTGGGATCTTCCCAGACCGGGGCACGAACCCGCGTCCCCTGCATCGGCAGGCGGACTCTCAACCACCACGCCACCAGGGAAGCCCCTGGATTACTCATATTTGTTGCCACTCTGCACATGTCCACGAATGACCATGAAAGCACCACAAGTATTGATTTTATGATTACAAATAAATTTTAGCAAGTAAGAGAATTTGCAAATATGGAACCCGTGAAGAATGAAATCGATTGTATTTAATTGGCCACTTATTCAGTGCCAGTGAGTGTTCTAAGACTTTGCAAATATCACTGTTTCAGCCTCACATTAACCACGTGAGGTAGATAATGTTATTATGGCCATTTTATTAAATGAGGAGCCTGAGGCACAGAGAGGTTTAGCCACCTGCCCAAGGTCACACAGCTGGTAAGTGATGGGGCTGGGATTTGAACCCACACAGTTTGGCTCCAGAGTTTAGAGCCCTGTTCCTACCAAGGGAAGCGTCAGATCAATCCAGAGCATTTGGTTTTGTCTTAAAGAACCTCTTAGAGGTCGAGGATGTAAAGGCCGGAAGCGGTGAGGTTCAAGAAAGGAAAAACTGACCAGGAGGTAGAAGGAAAAAAGGGACTTTTAAGCTGAATGAAAAGGGACTACTTTCAAAAAGACAAAGTTCAGCTTCTATTTCATAATCAACATGGTATGGTGTACCTTTGTAATAAAAAACAAATCAACTAGCTACTGAGTGTCAAACAGACTAAGTGCCTTGAGAGGCAAGGACCCCGTCTTACACTTCTCTTCTGCTCGTAGCATGTGGAATTAGTGGTAATCAAAAAAATCAATCACTTAACGGGAAAAAAAAATGCTCTTTTTTTATTCCTCTCTCAAACTGGTATCTAATAACTACGGATCAGTGAAAGAGTAGCATCATCAACCTTTTCCTCCTCCAACGTTTTTAAGAGCATTTATTGTTTTCCTCTCTTCAGCAAGTACACCAAGTACCACAGTCTCATGGGTTTCGGTGACTATGTCTGCCAAAGTCTTAACCATGCCAAGAAATAACTTCTCTCATTTTACTTTTTCGGAGGGATGTGAAAGAAAACAATCAATTCTTCTCCTGAAGATCTGTCTTTTTAAAACAAAGTAAAAGCTCCGAATCTGGTGAACTCTCTGGAGAGATTACATAGATTAAAAATATTATCAACTTATTTCCCTGCTGTACAAAGCCCTTTTACGAAGATAAGCAAGTTACTCAATTTATTACGACAGCCAAACCTGAAGTCTCTGCTCCTCTACTGGGCAGTGCAATTCACCCAACACGTTCAGTTTTTAAACCCTGCCTCCTTCCAAAAATAGCATCTCTTGTACCTTCAATATTGTGATTCAGATGCAAGCAAAACGTGCCCATAAAGTGTGAGGCATGAGTGCCTGTGAGTGATCCATCGCTAAGGGGTGGAGGCTGGGAAGGAAGTGGCTAACTGGATTGCTGTCTTTCGGTGGGTGCGATCAACAGCACCTCATTTCTCTGCACTCAAAGCCATGTGACTCTGGCTCCAAAGATTTGGACCCTAAACAACCAGGCGTTTCTTCTCGAGAGGAATACTGAGCATCTTTCCTCCTTGCCTCGGGGCCAGCTGTCTGACAATATGGATCTCAGAAGGGGGTGCTGCCCACATTGGCGATGGCAGCCATTAGTGCCTGTTGCTCATAGCTAATGTCAAAGAGGCCTCAGCACGGGGCGGCAGGCGGTTGGCTGGGACTCCCCGGGCAAGCATCCATGCACCAGGAGCGCCAGCAGAGGCGACCCGAAGGCCAAGGTGGGCATGCCACAGAGTCCTGGACTTCCAGATGGAGTCCAGTCCCAGAGAGTGGACGTCAGAGCTCTCCGGAGGCTGCCCAGGCCAAGTTCAAAGGGAGGGATGAGCGTCATGACGTCCGTTCCAAAGCAATCCCACCTGCTACTGGCATGCCCAGGCTCATCTCCCCCTCATACCAGCCCCCAAGGCAAGTCTCCAAGGGCGCAGTAAGGAGGCAGCCGCAACCATTTGCTTTCTCTTAATAATCTGAACTGGGAAGACGTAGAGATGGGGAAGAAGTAATGGCCATTCCCAGTGACGGGGACCCTCCAGCTCGCTGGGCTCCTGCAAGGTCGTCTTGTCGATCTCTTTGTAGGAAAAACGTGGTTCTCTTTGGCCTTGGGAATCTGGCCAGGCAGCTTTGCTGGGATAAGTTTCTTCATCCACAGACACCCGCACCACACGGATGTTGAGGGCTGTAACTAACGCACACCTACTCCCAGACAGCCGGCCCCCTCCAAACTCCAGTGACATCTCCTCGCCTGAAACGCCTGCCACCATGCGACAGCCCGGTTCAGCCGCTCAACAAGGACCCCCTAGCTTGCTACTGTTGAAGAACCTGAATATCAAACCATGCACCAAGGGAATCCTACACAGGAGTTGCTAGAAAGAAAAGCTCACTCCATCTACTTCATTCTTGCTGGCAGACGCAACATTTTTAACCCCCGAAAAACTCATTTAAACTTGGGGTGCAAGAGGCATCTGAAATGTGAGAGTCCCTGGGCCGGCACAGGAAGAGAAGGAGGTTTCAAGGAAACACAAAAGCAACGCAGACCTAATGGGTGAGCAGGCTGCCTGACAACAAGGCGGCCAACTGCCAAACTCTCATTGTGCGCGGCGGCTGAACAGAAGGCTCGAGTAATGACAACCACAAAACTCATTTCAAGTCTGAAAAGGTGACTAATGAGCTCATTCATGCTGCCTATAAATTATTCACTACAACACTGATCCCACTCAGGACCAACAGTAAAGTAAACTTTAAACACAGACACCTCCGGCCTCCGAAGTAGAACGAGTTAGGTCTGTAAAACTTTTCACAATGAGGGAGTCTTGTCTCTCCCTCCGTCCATTGTCACATTCATTCTTCTGTTTACGTTTTTTTACTGCCTTTAATCAAGTTTAAGCAGACACAGCTGTTAGACATTTATTTCTCTGTTGAGTTTTTTCCATTAGTTATTACGAGCAATCATGATGCTCTAAAAATAGCAGCAAATTATATTCTCTCGAAATTGAAGGCTGACCTTAAAATGAAGCCCAGGTCTTCGGAAATAATATTCATATGCACATGTTGGGTGAGTGACAGCCCTGCACAAAGGCGAAACAAAAGTGCATTTTCCACTCTTTGAGAGGTTTGCAACTCGCTTCCAAATTTCCTTAAGTTCTAGTGGAAACCGGTTGCTTTTACATCTAACAAGACAGAACCTGCTTCCAATGGTCATGTTTTGGTTGAGATTGTCATGAAAACTCACCATCTTAACAGAATAAAAGGGGAAATGTCTCATTTAGGCTGTTCAGCACAGATAAACCCACCCGCAGGTTTGTTGGAAACCCACCACATTGCTGCAGACTGCTTTCAGTTTCCTGTTTAATATTAAATAAAGAATTTTAGCTCTTCTGTTTTTACAAACTGTGCTGTTTGCAACTACTGTCACCACTGAAAGCATTATGACTGTGGAGTAGTCCTATGTTTTTCAAACCTTTTTTAAATCTTAGTATCTATTTCCAAGACATAGTAAGAGTTAAAAGAGTTAAAAATAGTCTTCAAATAAGTACTTACATTAGTTCTTGGTCAGATCGCTGAACATTATGTATTTTTAAACTGCTTTGAATACTTTGAACAGGAGCCACAGAAAAGCCACAGAAAACACTCACAGTCAAATACCGCCAGATGGAGGTTCTGAATAACCAAAAGTGAAAGCAGAAAGGTCTGAGGCCGAGTCGTGCCCTGTACACACCTCAAGATTACAGGAAAAAATGAATGATTCCCCGGTCTTGGGCAGGGGAACCTTGCATATAACATATGAGAAATAACACATGGGAGGCCAATTCAGACCAGGGCTTGAACTTCAACGTGAGACCAGGCCAAGCTCTGTCTCCATTTAAGGAAAATCTTTCACATTGTTTTCAGTTTCTTGCACATGAACTAAAGACTTGTCCAGCCATTTCTGTTGTCTGAAATGCAAAGCAAGTTTTTCTTTTAAAAGAAAGAGGAGTCCTGCAATATTTATAGCAAAGTACTTTGCCACCTACCGACAGCAATCTGGTGGTTCTTCTCGTGTCTGCATGTTTTTTACCCAAGTTTCTGTATCGAGTAAGAAGCCATTCTTTCGGTCCTCTGTGCAAAAGAGTTCTTGCAGATTTGGTGCTGTTGTTGTTTGAATCAAACATGTAAAAAGCCAATTCCATCCAAAGAAATTGAGACGTCTAAAATGGCATCCCGTTGAAGTCTCAGCTTCTCTACCACTCTTCGGAGACTGACTAGATTTCTGTCACCTCTCTGTGGAAGGGTGGGGACAAAATATTGCTTTGAAACCGAGCCACAGGGGGCTCTTCCCTAGTAACACGTCTGACAGGCAGAGTTCGCCTCTTCCTTCATTGGTGGGAAACCTGGCTTGTCCACAGACCACCCTAACACCGCCTTACTCCTAACTGTCCTGAGGAGGACCAAAGGGAATGTCAGTTTTGCCTGGGGATGTTCAAGGCACCTAAATAACAAAAGCCAAAACAATGAACACCAAGTACCCAATTACTGCAATCCAAAAAATCAGACAGCAGACAAAACAACAAAAGCTCTCCAGTGTTTCCTACATGCCAGGCACCATGCCAAGAGCTTTACCTGCGTTATTTATTTTCTCCTTCCACTATCCTTCCCAGGTAGGGGCCGTTGTCCCCTTTTACAGATGAGGACACCGAGGCTTAAAGAAGTTAAGTTATGGGAGTTCCCTGGTGGCCTAGTGGTTAGGATTCCAGGCTTTCACTGCCATGACCGGGGTTCAATCTCTGGTCGGGGAACTGAGATCCCGCAAGCTGCGTGGCGTGGCGAAAATAAAATAAAATAAAAGTTGTTTGCTGGTGGTCAATAATCGGCACTAAGAGGTGAAATGAGAAGTTAAGACCCCAAGTCTCTTCGGCCTGCAGAGCCCATCCTCTTGAGCACCGCACTCTCCGATCTATTTATACTATCCAAGATCTCATTTCCAAGATCACAGAGTGTAACTTGCTTGCAGTCTACGTCTTGGGCTTCTTCGTCGGAGGTTTATGGGTTTCTCTGATTTGGTTCTTGCATAGCATTCTTCAAATGGACCACTAAACATACACGCCCTTCCTGCTTCTGCAGGCTCAGCTGCTTGTGCTCCCATAGACATGGACATCATTCAGTGAATGACAAACATCTACAAAAGGCCGTAAGACCCAGGGTAAGGGCCACACACCAGCACTGAGCTCCTGCCTGAATTATAAAACACAAAGATTTTTGGAATAACAACAACAAAAAAACCTCATGACAGTTGACAACTCCAGAGGCCGGGCCTGAAACTCCAAGCCTGTCCCTACCTCCCATCTGGACATGGACCCGCAGAAGGAACAAGCAGCTATGAAGGTGCCCATGAGGCAACTCATAAAACAATCTACTCTGTCTCCAGTCCTCATTGTTCCCTCCCCCCAATCCAACAAATGACCCACCACCACAGGGATAAAGATCTTATGGTTTCACTCCAGGCTAATGCTTCCAAGGCACAGACATCTGACCAGCAACCATTTTCGAATTATTTCTCTTTCACTTTGCACACAAAGTTAGGTGGTAATTGTCTGCCGGTTTAGAAACACCACCGACCACCACACCAGAACGAATTTCCAAAAGCTATATTGCAGGGAATTAGATTAAGGCACAGATCAACCTTTGCCAACTCTATACATATGTTCAAAAAGCCAACCACAATAAAAATATACTGACTGTACTACTAATCAGATTAACTCTTCCCCGTAGATCCTGGACAGGAGGGTAAAACTCTCCGACTGAGGCAGCCCTGGGCCCTACAGGTCTTCAGAGTCTACACACAGCTCTGTACACTGGGAACGGAGGAAACAGGCCCCCATAGCTCACCGCCATCTCCAGCACCCATGCCACCCTCACGTCCACGGCACTCCCAACTGGATTTTGGTACCAAGGCCCAGGAGTTCATTCCCTCAGAAACCACCCTCAGATGCTTCCTTGAAAGCTTTTCTGGTGCCACTACTGGGATCTCATGTCCAGACTGGCCGAAGGCTCCATAAAAAGTGGATGAAGTAGAAAGCTGAGGTCTGTGGTTTCATTCTTGAGAAACCCTCAACTAACCACAGGGATCTGATTCCACTGCCATTTAGAGTCATTCTCTGGCTTCTGGCAACACCAGCTCCCTCTGAATCCAAATTAAACCTCTCTCGGCTTCTTTGTGATACCAGCTTCCTAGCAGAGTCTCCAATGGTTATGGTAAGAAAAATAAGCCGGGCCCAGACCTTCCCGGATCTCCTGTGAACGAACATCCAAGTTACGTTTGCTGCGAACAAAATTATGCTTTGCTGCGAACAAAATATGCTTTACTAAGTCAAAGCAGGCTTTCTATGCTGTTTTCCGGGGCTCCTCCCTCACATCCTCCACTGCTCATTTTTCTAGATCAAAATCTGCAACTCATGGGTAGGAGGAAAGTTACTAAGGCTGACTGCCCTGACTTATCGAAACAGAGCTATTTGTTTCCTAATTACATTCTTAGCTCTACAGCACTGGCCAAAAAAAGGTTTGTTCATTCATTACGAGAACCAATTAGTAAAAATAAAATCATAAAGCTTACCCTTAGGAAGGACTTCACTCATGGATTCGGACAAGCCCCCAATTTAATGGGACAACTGAGGCCCGGAGAAGTGAAGTGACTTAGGGTCACATGTCAGAACGCACACTGGTAGTTTCCTTTCCAGTGTCTGTTCTTCTCTCCCTTCTCAACAGCACCCAATTCCCCAGCCTGGTGGTTTGGGCAGGATTGATCCCATCATCAGCTCCAGGGGCAGTGGACTGGTGTAGAAGAACAGGCAGGTCCAGCCAGGACTCAGTGGATGGGCCAACACATTTCCTGTCTTGTTCGGACACTGAGTTGGATTTTCTGTTATTTGTAACCCGAAGCCTCCCAACACATCCCCCATGCAGAGTTAGTGGCAGATACCACTTCTTGACTCCCTGTCCACGGATGTTTCTGCCGGAGTAAAGTCTTTAACATTACAAAATAGAGAAAACCAATCTAAAAAAATAAATACAAATGAGGGACTTCCCTGGTGGTCCAGTGGTTAAGACTCTGCACTTCTGATGTAGAGCACGTGGGTTCGATCCCTGGTCAGAGAACTAAGATTCCACATGCTGCGGAGGGCAGCCAAAAAAAAAAAAAAATACAAATGAACTTATTTACAAAACAGAAATAGACCCACAGGCAAAACAAACCCCAAACATAGTTACCAAAGTGGAAAGGAAGGGAGGGAAGGGATAAATTAGGAGTTCGGGATTAACATATACACACTACTATATATAAAGTAGATAACCAACAAGGACCTACTGTATAGCACAGGAAACTATACTCAATATACTTATACCTTATAGGTAATAACCTATAAGGGAAAAGAATCTGAAAAAGAATATATATACGTGTGTATGTTTATGAATATATATGTATAACTGAGTCACTGTGCTGTACATCTGAAACTAACACAACATTGTAAATCAACTATGCGTCAATAAAAAAAAATAGAGAAAACAGCATTTTGACAAATTTAGTGACTGGACTTGATAGGAATAAAAAGATTTGGGAGAAAAATGAAATTAAACATTATCGATGAGCACTTTAAAAGTATGGCTGAATGTATAAATTTGGCCATATTAATAGAGCATTACTGATGAAGGGAGAATTCATGAATGGAGATTAACTGGAAAGAATTCATGGCTAGAGGGAAGGCCAGCTCCACCTAGAATTTGATACAAACCATGACTCCCAATCAGGTCTCAAGAGTCTGACCCTAAGCTGAGCCCATACCAACCTCCCTGAGGGACAATATCTGAACTTTATATCCCCAGGTGCCCAGTTCCAGATCGGGTGCTGACAGGAAGGTGATGATGGTCATAGTGAAACGGAGCAGGACCCTGTGGTCCTCACCCACCATGTCCTCTGCCTGCATTTTGTCTGTGGAAAAACTTCAGCCAAAGAATAAGTTTAATCAGAGAAGTGAGAAAATGCAGAAACAAAGGAAAACAGTCAGAGGAGACCAAATAATAATAGTTTAGTCATTAAGCATAGTCAAGGACCTTTAGTTCCTCCTTAAGGGCTATAGATAATATTCTGAGCCGTATCCCGTGAGCTGTCATATAGATACTGAGATCCCCACCAGGTGGAAGAAGTTACCTACATGATGAGCAGGCTGTAGCCATGACATCAGCTGCCACAAGTCTGAGAACCGGCCTCAAAGAAATGGGAACAAACCGACCCTGGAACAGAAGATTAACTGTAGCTAAAACAATCAAGATGACGCTGGTCAGACCACAGATGACCAATTTCAAGATGACGGTCAGAGCTGACTGTGCTGTTTCTGCACGTAGCCCCTTCCCTCCGTCTATAAAAGTTCTTGCCCCCTGATTGTCAGGGAGGGGGACTTGGCCTTTGGACAGGCGTCGGCCCTCCCCCTCCCCACTCCCGCCCCCAGCCCCCCGGTTGCAGGCATCCAAAGTAAAGCAAAGTCTCCTTTCCACCAACTTGGCCTCTTTATTGGCTTTCGAGCGGCGAGTAGCCGGACCCCACTTTCAGTTACAATAGTGGCTTAGTTTATTGTGTAGTCACTACATGAAGACACTGAGCTGTGTGTTGCCACTCTGTCATCGAAGGCTCCCAACGATCAACGTGAGGTAGATTGATCAAAGTAGACAGTCAACAAATGATACTGAATGAACGACTTGCACAAATGTAACTAAATTAAGATTCTATTTAGTGTCAATGAGAATTCATTTTTAGTAAATCTAAAACTATAAAATTAAAAAGATGAGTGTCAGTAAATATAATAAAATACGATCTAGTTAACATTTATTGAGTACTCACAGGAAAATTTACCATGAAATACTGAAGCTTAAACCTCAACACCCCTCACTCACACAGGCCCCTTCCGCGGCCCAGGTAAGGACTCCAGAAATGTGTCTAATAGGCATCTTTTATATTTAAGATCAGACACTGCATACAAAAATTTTAAATGCTCTGAAACCTTACAGCTCACACATTGAAAGAAACTTGAAAGAGCTTTCCGCAAGTTTGACAATAATCCTAAAAATTTATCTGACGTTACCGACAACCAGTTGTAAAGCTAAAAAACTTTTTTTCTAAACTATCAACTGTAAAAAACAAATCCCAACCAACCGTGCTATAGGAACGGGTGAATTATCTTGCTATTCTCTAGAGAGAAAACGGCATTCCAAAATCATTATCATAGGAAGAAATGATCAAAGAGTACAGAGCCCAAAAGCTGTAGGAAGAAAAGTAACATAGACACATGTTAAACAGCTGATCAATAATAATATTATGTTATTTTGATTTCATGATGTTTAGGATGTCAGCTTTTTAATCATACACTTTTTTGTGTTTTCTTTTATCATTTGAAATAAATGCTTACTTATACCTGGTTCCATATTTGTAATTTTACATTCTTTTCTTAAAGAGTTCCCTCCTACCCAAAACTGAATAGGCTTCAGGCCACACACAGCCCGCATCTTCCCCATGTGCGCCTACTGTGTGCCAGGCTCATCGCTTCTCATGGACTCTCTCCTCTGTCGGCCAACAGCTCTTTGAGGAAGGTACGATTATCTTTACAAGAGACCTGGGCTTCAAGCTGGTTAAAATGACCTGCCACAGGTTACTCAGCTAAGGGGTGGCAGAGCCGGGAGTGAACCCAGCAGTCTGATCCAGCAGGCTCCGAGCCAGGGCGCCATCCGCACTCACCAGGTCTGCTTCTTGGCCTGCCCGCCCCCACTAAGGCGAGAAAGTTGAGGGCCACCCCCTCCTCTGATCGAGGTGTGCCTTCCTGGCCTCTGGCTGCTGCAGCAGCTTCCCAGTAGAGCTTGGGGAAAAGGGAGCACCTCAAACCCATGCAGCAGAGAGAGCCCTGTTTCAGTTCCCTGCAGAGCTGTGGGTTCAAGCCTTGTTAATGAGCAACAGGGGGACTCGGCAGCGGGTCACCTTTCAGCTACACCCTCTTGGTCCGTGACCAGCCCTTTCCTTTGATGTTATTTGTGGCTCAGGTGATGGTGATTAAGCTGCAGCAAAACAGATAGGGCGAGAGTAGGTCCAGGTGTCCAAGCCTGGTTGAGGTCTGAATACTGAAGGATGACCGATTTAGGAAGGGGACGGGGAGAGGACTGGACACTGGTCCAGCTGCGGAAAAGGCAGCCCTGAATGAAGTGTGAGGGCACAGCTGAAGCTCCAGCTCTCCTTCCACTCCAACCAGGCCCCCTGCCCAGGGTCTCCGCCCAGCCTGGGCCATCCCTTCCCCTCAGTTCAAAACAGCAACTGCGCCCTCCAGTCCCTCCTCTGAGGCCTCTTCCCCAACTACCCGAAGCCTCTGCACACAGGACTGGACCTGCCATTTCTTGGTACCACTCCTTTAATGTCAAAAATGATGACATTGCAAGGCGGTGTGTGATTACCTTCTCCAAGGAGTGAGCTGGGAAGCCAGGAGGAGCCCATGGAACCTGTGCAAGTAGGCTAGACCTTTGATTTTGCCCTTAACCTAGTGTCACTGCTCATTTCCAGGGCTCTCAGTCACCCTCCGGGTCTCAGCTCTGTCCTACACACCCCACCAGCTTGAACAGAAAAAACTTTCCTGTGCTAGATGGGATATAGATATACGAAGTCCCAAAGGGAGAGACCACCCAGTCCCCAGTCTGCAGTGTGGGCTGCGTTAACATATCTAAAGAACTAAGTGTCCTCCTGAAAGGGAGGGAGGGGTGGGAGTTGGGTGGGAGGGTCAGGGTACTGGAGGCTCTTACAGATTCCACAAAGGTGGACTTTTTCTAAGACCAGCCCGGTGCACTGGGCAGCATTAACCCTGGCCTTGAGGTTGGGGCCTCAGCAACAATGGCATCTAGCTACACAGGGGGCTGTGAGCAATTGATTTTGCAGTCGCACTCATTCAAATCGTTGAAATCATCCAAGCCTTCCCTTCCTGATTCCCAAGCTCACCAGACCACTTCTAGGCAGTGATATTTCTCACTTCAAATTAACGCACAGGTGTTCTGATTTGCCACACCTGTCCCGTGAGCTTAGTGAACAGGTGCGCCCTTGGGAAACAGGTTTGCAGCTTGGGCTGAAGTCGCTTCATGGAGGTGAGGGCACACAGCGGGAGCTCTCCTTCACCTCACCCAACACTGCTGTCAGCCATCACCACCCACCGTCATTATGTCTGAGAAGCCAAGTAGACAGAGTCCTGCCCAGCAGACAGTAAACATTAGAAATCTTTGCTGAGCAAGGGATGCAATGAGGGATTGATCGATCTGTTCTAGGAAACGATGGATCCATTAGAAGGAATACACTCGTACTTTTTACTGCCACGACATCCATTTAAAAGACAGGCGACAGGAGGGGCAAGCACATAGGCTAGTCAAGCTTGCCGCATGGCCAAGTCATTTGACCTCCTGGTACCTTACTACCTTCACCTGTAAAATGGGGGTATAATACTTCCCTCACAGGGCTGCAAGGAGGATCAAATAAAGGGACATTTGTAAAGCACCTACGGGGATGCATGGCACAGGGTAAATGCTATACAAGTGTTTACTATTATTATGTAAAATATAAAGAGAATTATAATAGAATGAGAGTTAAGAGCCAACTTTAAGAATCATTTGCTCATTATTTGCATTAACTGTGCCTAACACCGGTACATTTTCTCCCAAGCAGAATGATTAAACCTTTTCTTCTTTTCTCTCTTTATAGTTGAAGGTATCAATAAACCATTGAAATTCTTTCCTGGAATTAATTAGGATTTCTCGAAGTTTTCTACAACTCCCCGAAGATTTGCTGAAAAACTTTTCTAATCTTGGTCCTAGATCCCGTGCTGTCTCTGCTGAAAGAAAAATAGCACTCCCTCTCTTAACAGCAGAACCGGAATAAACTTTCCTGACCTTAATGACAAAATTCTCCAATCCCAGCCCAGTGTGCAGGACACTGTCCTTGGAGAAGGCACGTTCCTAGGCGGGAGTGTTGCGGGTAAGCTGAACACATGGACAGCTAGTTTTTAAGTCATTTTCTTTGCAGACCCACCTGTTCCTCTCAGGGGACAGGTATCAGCCATCTCTAGTGACACTTCCGCACGATGTACCATTGCCTCGACGCAAATGCGTCACGTCACTCCCAGCCCTCTGCCGCTAATAAGAACTGCTCGTTGCTGCGGATGAGGAGGCAAACAGGGAGCTCATTGCAACACATTTGTGGTAATTAGGGCCTTCCTGGGGTCCACATTCTGATGGGAGAAATGGATTGTAGGCGTAGACTGTGGGCCGGATGGAACATTCTGGCCGTGCAGGCAGACGATGCAACTATGCCCCCTCAATAGCGGAAAACACCCCCAGGCTGATTAGTTCAGGGGTTCATGTGCCCTGAATTCTCCAGGGTCTCCCCAGCGTCTCCCTTGAGGCCACGCCCATGTTCATGGGATGAGTGGCCGTCTACTGCTTGTTAGGTACAGTCTATTGCTTGAACATACAGTTCTCAGTTTTATCCTAAGCGGCCAGCCTTCCCAGCCACGGACATAATTTACACATCAGCCTCTACCCGACTTCAGAGCCTGCTCAGCGTTCGAACTGAACATTTCTCATGGCTAACTTGACTTTCCCACCCAACATCAGAAATGAAGAAGAAGGAGCCTTCGATAGCAAACTACAACCTGCCAGCCAATCACGTCCACTACCTGTTTCCTAAATAAAATTTTATTGGAACAAAGCCCCAGCCATTAGTTTATATATCACCGATGGCTGCTTTCCCGAGAAGGGGCAGGGTGGAGCGGTCCCAGCAGAAACTGTATAGCCTGCAAAGCTTAAAATATTTACTATCTGGCCCTTTAGAGAAAAGAAGAGAGGATGACAAAAGCCACCAGAGTATTTGTACCAGTTCCTGATGGCTTATGACTCATGGTTTAAATGGAACAGTAGCCTAGTGAGTTAGCAGAAGGGAACGTGGGTTCAAGTGCTGTTTCTACCAATGGCTCAGCTTTGAGAGGTCATGCAAGTATTTTCACCTCCCTGCTTTCATTTCATTCATAAAATAGGATTAGTCATGGGTGGCAAATGCATGACAAATAATTAGCTAATACTCCAACGTGTGCATTTTGAATGCACAACAGGAAGAACTGGCTATTTGTTTTCTGTGTATAAGTTAGAGTTATACACGATCCCTCCCTATTTGCTGTTCCTCCGCATTTGTGGCGTCAACCACATGGAACGTGCAGCACTACAGTATTTACTATTGAAAAAAGTCCACGTATAAGTGGACCCATGTAGTTCAAACTCATGCTGTCCAAAGGTCAACTGTAGTACCTATCATATTAGAACATTCTTTTGATGTGGAAAATAAACAATTCCTTATCCTCATTCTAACTTAAATTGTCCTAACTGTGTGTCCCTGGTATCTCCTATTTGTCTTATCATCTTTTCTTTTATGAAGTTGTGGGGGTTTTTGATGTGGACCATCTTTAAAGTCTTTATTGAATTTGTTACAACATTGCCTCTGTTTTAAGGCCGTGAGGCCTGTGGGATCTCAGTTCCTTGACCAGGGATCGAACCCACACCCCCTGCATTGGAAGGCGAAGTCTTAACCACTGGACCACCAGGGAAGTCCCTGTCTTATCATCTTTTAATACCTACTAATTAAGCAAAGCTAGGACCCAGCAAGGAAAGAATTTCAAGAAAAAAAGTCAACAACAAAGGTCAGGTCTTGGTATAAGTTATCACTCTTTGGGGAGGTATAGGTATGTAAGGTATAATAGCTGGCCTTTGATTTCAAACCACAAGCAGGAGGAAAGGTTATTATGGTGAGCATAAGGGAGGGTGGTTATTTCTCTCTCTCTCTCTCTCTCTCTCACTCACTCAGACCCCAGTTTCCTCATTTATAACCCTCCAGAAAAGGCAACTAAGAGTAACTTTCTCTTTCTGACTTACTTCACTCCGTATGACAGACTCTAGGTCCATCCACCTCATTACAAATAACTCAGTTTCGTTCCTTTTTATGGCTGAGTAATATTCCATCGTATATATGTGCCACATCTTCTTTATCCATTCATCCGATGATGGACACTTAGGTTGCTTCCATGTCCTGGCTATTGTAAATACAGCTTCAATGAACATTTTGGTACATGACTCTTTCTGAATTATGGCTTTCTCAGGGTATGTGCCCAGTAGTGGGATTGCTGGGTCGTATGGTAGTTCTATTTTTAGTTTTTTAAGGACCCCCCATAGTGTTCTCCATAGTGGCTGTATCAATTTACATTCCCACCAACAGTGCAAGAGGGTTCCCTTTTCTCCATACACGCTCTACAAGCATTTATTGTTTGTAGATTTTTTTTTAACATCTTTACTGGAGTATAATTGCTTTACAATGGTGTGTTAGTTTCTGCTTTATAACAAGGTGAATCAGTTATACGTATACATATGTTCCCATATCTCTTCCCTCTTGCGTCTCCCTCCCTCCCACCCTCCCTATCCCACCCCTCTAGGTGGGAGGAGGGCCATCTCTATATATATGTATATGTATAGCTGATATATGTATATGTATAGCTGATTCACTTTGTTATAAAGCAGAAATTAACCCACCATTGTAAAGCAATTATACTCCAATAAAGATGTTTAAAAAAAAAAAAGAGTAACTTTCTCTGCATCAACTTTCAACAGAAATGGGAATTCCCTGGCGGTTGGTCCAGTGGTTAGGATCACTTTCACTGCCGTGGGCCCTGGGTTCAATCCCTCGTCGGAGAACTAAGATGCCGCAAGACAAAAAAAAAAAAAAAAAACACTTTTATCAGAGATAATCTTCTGCCCATTCTAAGCCTCTGCATTCCTCAGAGTCCTGCCACTTGATAGATTACCTCATCCCTCACACATTCCCCTGGCTTTAGACATCTGTTTCTATGGTTATGGTAGAGCTTGCCTCTTGGAGTGGAAGGCAGTACAGAACAGACGTTAAAGATGTTGCTTCGGGGCTTCCCAGGTGGTGCAGTGGTTGAGAGTCCGCCTGCCGATGCGGGGGACACAGGTTCGTGCCCCGGTCCGGGAAGATCCCACATGCCCCGGAGCGGCTGGGCCCGTGAGCCATGGCCGCTGAGCCTGCGCATCCGGAGCCTGTGCTCCGCAACGGGAGAGGCCACAACAGTGAGAGGCCCGCGTACAACAACAACAAAAAAAGATGTTGCTTCGAAGCAGATGGACTGGGGTTTGAATCCCAGCCTCTTCTACTCCAATGACCTGCTCCCGTTACCTGTCTTCTGAGCTCAAGGTCCCCACCTGTAAAATGGAGGCGATGAGTACCTACACTTCAGGGTGTATCATGAGCCTCAACGAGGAAAATGTCTGTGAAATGCTTTTTGCACTGGAACAGGCACCAGGCAAGGCTCAATCCATGGAGCTGCCATCCTTGTTTGCTTGGGGTGCGGGGACATTAGGCTGAGTTAGTGCAAGTCAACCGCAGCTTATTTTTTTTCACCAGGTGAGAGGCACTTCCTTAATTTAATTATATGACTAATACAGAAACTCTCTTCCCGGTTTGAGCACAGCCCCAGGTTCCTAGAGGACCAGAGCCCTGGAGACCAATAGTGCCCAGGGATCAGGGCTTCAGCAGCCCATCTGCTGTCTGGCTCCCCGGGACAGCTCCGGTCCTGCCAGCCCTGCAGCAAAATCCCCAGCGTCCTCAGAAGAGACAGAGCTGCGATCTCTGTGTCCTGAGCTGGAGCCCTAGGAGGCCTCTCCGCAAGCCGTTCAGAGGACGTTCAGGACAGTTTTCAGACTCGCTCAAGGGCTCAGCACGAGTTTAAAAAAAAAGAGTTGGATCTAGAACCCAGTTCTGCTCACTTCTCTTTCTCTCTTTCCTCAAAGCCACGTTTAAAAAAAAAAAAAAAAAAAAATATATATATACACACTATATATACATATAGTACATACAGTATATATAATAAGTTGTCACTGCAAAAAACTTGGAAACTAGAGAAAAATAAGAAGGGAGGAAAAGCTCGTCTATAACTTCACTGCCCAAAGCTTCTACACCTTGTTAATTCAGACAGTCTTCCAGAGTGTTTCTATTCATATGATGGAAATGAGATCCTGTAAATATACTTTGTACCCTGCTTTCTTCCACTTCACAATGTATGAAGTCTGTTTCTACTACAAAAGTTTGAGCTTCGGGTGGGCTTGAGACTGTATCATGGCACCTGCTGTGTGCCTGGCACACAGTAGTAGGCACTCAGTAAATGGTCGTGGCGTGCCCGTGTGACACTGTGATGACCCATGGCTTAGCCACCCTCATTCTACTGGACACTTAGCTTATCTGCTCCTATGAACAATGTCAGATGAACAGCCTTATTCAGGCATCGTGTACAAAGCTCTATGTCCTTGGAATGGATTCCTAAAAGTGGAATCACTGGGTCAGAGTATTCACATTATAAGGCCTTGGATCCCTGTTGCCGATCTGCTCTCCAGAAAGTCAATCCTAATTTATATCCTCCACTGGTGATACAGAAGAATGAAAAGCACAGTATTCTCCATAGAGTAACTATGTGAGTTAAGAGGAAACTGTAGAATCCCTCAGTAGGTATTTTAATAAGGAACTGAGGGCTGGAATTGAAGTGCATTCAATATCTAGCAGCCCCACACAGTATAGAGTTTCCTTCTGAACTTTCACCAGCTTCCCCCCCAACATCCTCTACCATGTGGCACCTAATATTGCCACAAGGGAAATTATCAACTCCCTACCATCCAAACAGATAACTCTACTAGGAAACGCCCCCAGGAACACAGGAGGTTTCCTAGAACGCAGCACAAAAAAATCCAATCTTTCCATATAAACAGTGACCCACACCCAATCTGTGTCTCTGGCACCAAGTGTGTTTTGCTTGAGCTTGTCTATAAATATCTGCAGTTTAAAGTAAATGTCCACAGTGGTTTCCAAATGTCTTTTTGATTACACGCATGCGTTAAAGATACACAGTTAATCTCAAAAACACACTTTTAATATGTGTTTCTGAGAAAAAGTTCTGTTCTTCCTAATCTAAAATCACCAAAATAAATTCCAAATGAATGTATCTATCCATGTTTTAACTGATCCCCCCCACCCCCCCCGTAGGTCAAGGAGGTCATTTGTGGACATGAAAACGGAGGTGTGTAGATCTGATCCAGAAAGCCCCAAGCCCACTCTCTCCACAGAGCCAGTGTTCATTCGGAAACTAGCAGGGGTACCTTGGCAATGAAGAGGGTCCAGTGTCTACAGGCGCTCTCTCTACCTGTCCCCACCACGCTGGACACGAAGACCCTCGTGATACGATGTGATGATGAGCTTGATTCGCTGGCCCCTCCTCTCTCTCCCAGTCCTCTACCTTCTCTCTTCCCACAATGCCAAGAGTTGACTGTACGGGGAAATCACTAGCTTCTCTCCAAGGCCTTTTCAGACAGAGCAAACTAGGAAAAAATATTTATATTCTTTTTTTTTGTTGTTGTTGTGTTGGGTCTTCATTGCTGTGCCCAGGCTTTCTCTAGTTGTGGCGAGCGGGCGCTACTCTTCATTGAGGTGCGTGAGCTTCTCATTGCAGTGGCTTCTCTTGTTGTGGCACACGGGCTCTAGGGCACGAGGGCTTCAGTAGTTATGGCTCGCAGGCTCAGTAGTTGCAGTTCGCGGGCTCTAGAGCGCAGGCTCAGTAGTTGTGGTGCAGGGGCTTAGCGGCTCCGCAGCATGTGGGATCTTCCCGGACCAGGGATTGAACCCGTGTCCCCTGCGTTGGCAGGCGGATTCTTAACCACTAAGCCACAAGGGAAGTCCCAATATTTATATTCTTTTTTTTTTTTTTTTTTTTTTTTGCGGTACGCGGGCCTCTCACTGTTGTGGCCTCTCCCCCTGCGGAGCACAGGCTCCGGACGCGCAGGCCCAGCGGCCATGGCTCACGGGCCTAGCCGCTCCGCGGCATGTGGGATCCTCCCGGACCAGGGCACGAACCCATGTCCCCTGCATCGGCAGGCAGACCCTCAACCACTGCGCCACCAGGGAAGCCCAATATTTATATTCTTAACAAAAGAAACTCTAGATTCAAATCCCACCTTTGTCCCAGAATTACTGTGTCAGGTACCTTCTGTGTCTTCATTTCTGAATCTTCAAAATGGGTGGGGTTTTTTCCCTGCATCTCCCTTGTGGGTTTCACGAGAACTCTGCAGAGAACTGAAGCATAAACATTTTTCACGTGTTCCCGAGAGGCAAAGCACCTCTTTAAATTCAAGGTGTTCCTTTGTTAATTACTTCTGCTTTCTTGACTTAACCATCAAGCACAACTCTTCTACCCAAATCGTCCCCATTCCTTAGTTTCTGATGGCAATGTTATCAAGGTATCTCCTACCCTTTGAACCATCTCTGATGTTTTTTTAAAAATATCCATGTGGCTCTTCACAATCAATTAATATTAGCTACTCTTTACCTTATATCCTTTTCCTATAAACACACACACACACTCACTCACACAATATGGAAGTCCAGATTCTTTTCTTTGACTCAAAATAAACCACAGGCCTCCAGTACCCAACAGCTAAAAATCACAAAGTCCATGTCTACATTTATCCATGAAAGAAAATTTAATAGTTCAGCATGTCACACAGCAAGTCAATCAGAGGACTGAGAAATCAACACAGAAGTTCCGCGGTCTGTGTTTTCTTATGATAGGAACAAGACAGAGTTTATTTGAGAAGGAAATGCCAAGGTGACATTTGGAATTACCACGTTTGTGGGGGCAGGAGGCCAAGTTCTAGGGCATTTTGCTTTCTCTTTTGGAGCCGTGGCTTTGCCGGATCCACACCCCCATATGCACACAATTCAGCCAACTCACCGTGGGAGCCCGAGAGCCTTTTGCCCAAAGACTTCTCCTCCGGCCACCAAAAGGGACTTTGCCATCAGGAGGCCTCTTGGGGAGAGAGGAATAGAGGAATAGACCAGGGGGGCCAGAGGGGGAACTGAGTGGTCCAGCAGGGGGACATAGCAGAGGACCAAGATGAGAGCACCCCTGTCACTAGAGGCATACTCGCCACATCCCCTTGTTCTGAAGCCCCTGACGGTGCTACCTTGACAGGAGGATCTGCTTGTTGCATGGGGGCAGAGCCAGTGGCCCCCATCCACTGCATCCACTACCCTGTGTGGGCAAGTGCTCTGAACCCACGCTGGGCAGGGGAGTCACCGGGCAGCTTCTGACACTCCCTGCTCTTGCATTACGGAGCCAGGGGATGGCAGGAAAGAAACTGCTCTAAGACAGCTGCCTGTGACTGTGCCCACCTATGGACCCAGCTCTAGTCCATTTCATGGGGCCTTCGCATTCTCCCAACCTTCCCAGAAATGTTTCTAGACCAGGAGTCAATGAAATGTGTTCTGTAGGATGCATTATTTTACTAAGTCCTAATATCCTGCTTCATGGAGGGCCATGTCAGCCAAGAACATTATAAGTAATTACCCCTTTCAGTATCTGCCCACCGAGGTGCAGATCTGTAAAGGTCCCTGGTGGCCCACAGCTACCATCTGCACCTTCCCCCAGGTGCCTCGGAGCCCACGGCCCTCACTGGCAGGATTCCCTTCCCTCCTCCTCTTTCCTCACATCTTGGTTAACGCGCTTTGCTGAAATTTCAACAGTTCCCTGGATCCCAACCCAATCCATCATAAGTCTGCCTTAGAGCTCGGTCCTTTTGGATGAGCCTGGGAACCACTCTGGACCTCAGTGTCTTTTTCTGACAATGGGGGGGGGCAGGAACAGCTCTTCTCCAAAGTTCTTTCTAGCTGAGAAAATGAATATTCTCTATTTTTCTTCTTAAAACTTTGCTCCCTGTGCCTTTGACAGAAATAACTTTCCAGTCTCGCCTGTTAAATGAATCTGGAACACTGAGCCTGCCAGAGAAGTCCCCCAGGGCTAGCCTTTCCTTCCTTGGTATCTGTGGGACATTGCATGGCCTGGAGGCAACATCCTCCCACCATAGGTTTAAAGAAGGATGTTTCAGTTTTGGAATTTGCAATCGGTGGGGCAGACCCGAAGAATTCTAAGGTCTCTTTCAGAGTGAAGAGCCCAGGATTTTGCAAGTGGAAAGCTCAAGCTAACCACCAAAGGTCAAGACAAAAAGAGAGAAAAGCCGGTGTTGATTGAACACCTCGAAGCAGACCCAAACTTTAGCTGCCTCTCATTTTGCTCCTGATGCCAGGATGCTGATGAAATCCACAGAGGTAGAGGGTGAGTGAGCCCGATCTGCACCATCAGCCCAGCCCTGGGGCGGGGGGCATCCGTGGCAACCAGCTGCTTTCAAGTAAGGCAAAGACCATCTGGCAACATTGTGCTCTAAACAGTCTGCATGGTTGTCAGGAAATGTAATTCCTCAAACCAGGACCCTAACCCTAAAAATGACCACCGGCCACCACATACTGCCACTGGGCCGAAAGTTCTGGAAATGGAACTTCTGGAGCATGTTATAACTTAACAAGGCTTTCCTTGGGCTGGTCTTTGGATTGATATGTTTTCAGTTCATCGTGTTACCTGTCAGTCATGTGTCACCATGCAGGTGTCAGCCTGAGCACAGGCCAGGAGGTATGGGATGCTGCCACATCTCTGTGTTCATTCTGGAGAATTACTGTAGCTTGAGGGTGACAGTCCCACAAGTTAAATCTTCATCATCCCTGCCTGCCTGTCTTAACAATGCAGATTCACTTTTTTATTTTTGAGTGTATTCACTCACTACCCATGTGAAAAAACTTGAAGGCTTGTGTGAGTATATTAAACGGTTTAAATGAAAAGAGCTTTTAAAAAACACAAAGTGTATTTTTGGAAGTCATCACTCAAGCATGGGTGGTTGGGGACCTTAGAGTGGCCAAAATTCTTCATTTTTCTTGAGGACACTATTTCGTCACCTCCTACCTTGTCTAAATATCTCTGAATTCACTTGACACTCAAAAAAGGATCATTTTCATGGAGTGATTTCAGAGAGTAAGAAGCAGCCACACCTTAAAGCCCCTACCTGAAGTTCTTCCTCCCCCTACTGCCGTGTCCAAAATCTAGTACCCTAAATTCATACTAGTGTGTAAATGACTGATACCAAGGTCATCCCCTGGGACTGGCTGGAGAGAAAGCAGGGCTCCATGTGCCCCCAAGAGGTATAAAGGTGTGTTTTCAGGGTGTACCCTAAGGGGCAGGGAGGGAGAAAGGCAGAAAAACAGGCTGAGGGCACCCAGAACAAAGAGGCCACTGCACTATTTTCCCTAGAGTTGATCTTGCTTCTTCCTAATTTGGCTTTTAAAAGAGGGGCGTCCCGTAGCAGTGACCTTTCAAGGAGGGATAATTTATCCACCTGGGCTTAACTGGTGCCTGAGTGGAGCTGCTATGGAAAGGCGCCCTGGCCAAGCCCATTTCCATCTCCCCAGCACTCCTCGGGGATGGGGGGGAAGGAGCGCGGCTGAGACTGTCAGCGCCATCACAGGAGCATCACTAATGTGGACACAGGAGGTGCCGGCTCCTACTTCCCAGCCAGGTGTCCAGGCTGGCAAGGCCATCTGGGTTAGGAAATGTGTGTTCTAAAGCCTGCTGGGGGAAGCCCGTTTTGATGGGAAGCTTAGCTTAAGAATCAGCCGGCTTCAAGAAGCTTCCTCAACCTGGCCCCCTGTAAGATGGGAGGCCTTGGAAATCAGTTATTTCCCCTTATGGAGCCCTGAGAAGGCCAGTGCATCCACATTCAACAACCTGCAGCCAGGGTCCAGGAAACGAGTCAGCTCCAACAGGAAACCCTGGGGGAAAAATGCCGGGAAGGGCTAAGACTTTAGTTTCAGGTTTCCAAAAGCCTGCAGATATAAACCCAAAATGGAAACCTTTTAAGAAATGCCTATCTAAAATGGAACCACCATACCTTTAAGCTCTTTGTACCCTGACGGAAGAGATAACAGACATTAGAAAATGAACTTAAATTGTACCAGATCATAAGATTGCCTCTAAAAATCTTTAGCTCCAGGGAATTCCCTGGCGGTCCAGCGGTTACGACTTTGCGCTTTCACTGCCGAGGGCGCGGGTTCAGTCCCTGGCAGGGGAACTAAAATCCTGCAAGCTGTGCAGAGCAGCCAAAAAATTAAAATTAAAATTAAAAAATAAATAAAATAAAAATATTTAGCTCCAGGATTTAAAAGATCTGTAAAAACCCAGCGGATGAAGATGTAAGGACACAGGCAGTCTCGTTCAATTGATGGGAATGTTAGTGGGTCCTATCATTTTTGGAGAGATATTTAGCAATATCTATTAAGTTTAAAATGCACGTCGGCTTTGACTCAGCAATTCTCCTTGTCGGAATCCATTGCCCAGAAATACACTGTTGTGCAAAAATATGCAGGTACAAGGATTATTTCAGCATTATTTATTATCGAGGAAAACTGTTTTAGAGGAAAAGAACTCCATGTCCATCAAAAAGGGATCAGTTAGCTAAATCCTGGTTCATTCATATAATGAAAACTCACGGCTTTTAAAAGAAAAAGGTTGACCATGGTGCTTATGGGAAAAGATGTTCAGAGAGAAAAGCACATTGCAAACCACGTATCAAGTCTGTTTTTTGTAAAATAGCATTAGATATATTAATATATGCATGAAAAAGTCTTCCATGGGTGGATCATTAGGGACGTTAAACTTTCCTTGATAAGCACTTCTAAATTGTTAGGATTTTAACATTTATCTTTAACCTTAAACAATAACTTGTAATCAGAAGGGAAAAAAGTGAATGCCTCCATCTTCACGTTAATTATCTACAACCCCTTATCTTATCCTGGAGGGGGAGTGAGGACTGTGGTTGTTCTTGTATGTTCTAGAGAATGGTGGCTACGGGCTCTGTATTTTATCCCAGCAATTCCATTTGATAAATGGCTCAAAATCCCAGCGCTTCAAATACTCTCACACTTAAGATATTTTGTGCTTGAGAAGTGGCCATTGTGATGAACAGAATGCACGACTGTGACTTGGGAATATCACCTTGGGCCAGTTTTCTTCCTGTGTCCCAACTTTTTCATCATAAGATAAAGGGTTTGAAGGGACCCTGACCAGACGCTCCATGGATGAAGTACTCAATCGGCATTTGTTGAAATACTGGAGGACAGAGACAGGGCCTGATATGGGGAAACGATGGGAAAAGGAACAGCTGAGAAAAGTCTTACCAGCATCATTGGGAGTTGGTGTAGAGTCAGCCAAGGGGGAAAGAACAAAAGGGTTTTGACGCAGGGGAAAGACAAGCACGTTTTTGAGGTTCTCAACTGGAGAACTGAATGTCTGTAAATATGTAGGTACGGTTTGAGTTGTCACACTAATGGGAGAAGGCAGGTGCTAGCAGCATATACTGGGTGGGGGGCAGAGATGCTAAAGTCGCCACAAGGAAAGGGACAGTTGCACCCCAGTTCCATCCATGCGGCCCACGGAGTAACACTGAGGGATGCCAGCCAGGCTGGTAGCCATCAGCTTCCTTCCCTGACACATGGCCCGGGGCTGGGGCTGGGTGCTGGATGGGTGGGTGGGTCTCGAAGGAAAGCAAGGAGGCAAGACCACTGGGATATCCACCAGACAGCCCACCTTCTGCAGCCTGTTCCCAAGTCAGCCTGAGTCATAAAACTGCAAACTGCCTAACTCCAAAATGGCCCATTCTGGATCTTTTATGATAATCGTACTTTCCCTTTAATAAACACTAATAACAAATTAAACCTCCCTGAAGGAGGCACATCTCTAGAGTCACGTGCCTGAATAAGTCCTAACCACAAGAGACTTTGGGCTCTGCAGTTCAAGGCCTTCCTATTACATTTTGGACCCTGATCTCCCCCTTGCTTACTTTAAGTGGGGTCCCAGGTTCCACAGGGCACCGTTGTCTGATGTAAACTCCAAAAAACAGAGACCTGTCTACCTTATTCCTCACAACATCCCCAGCACAGAGAACAATGGCTGGCACATAGTAGGTGCTCAGTAAATGTTTTAACAAATGAATGAAAGTGGAAACGGCATAATCTAAGGAGCGGGGTTAACTATTATATAAGCTGTGTGGCCTTGGGCAAGTCACTTAACCTTTCGGAGCCTTTGGTTCTTCATCTGTGAAGCAGAATAACAATAACCACCTTCTAGGGCTTCGGGGGAGACTGAAATGAGGTATGGGAGACATCCAGCATGGGCTTCTTAGTTCTCAGTAGGTTCTTGGAAAATGGGAACTAACACTGTGTCATTATTATTAATAACTCCAACTCACACCCTAGCCCACGCATCTCCTGCAATCACAAGCATCACATAAAAGATAACGCAGTTTGGTTCAGCTTGCCCTTTGTGAGCTACTAGTCAATAACCAACAAACAGAGCAATAGCCTCTTTAAACATGATGTTCTTCCAGTCTCCTTCAAAGAGCTGTACTCAGAGCATTATCAGTTGATCCATTGTTTCCAAAGACCTTCACGAAGCACTGTAAAGGTATATGTGCCAGAAGGACGTGAAGACCAGTCAAGGAGAACCAGCAGGTTTGTGGGCACTTCTGGTTCAGCCCTGGCCCAAACTGTTGAGGTTTGACTCTGATTTGGCCTCCTGATACCTGAGCCTGTTCCACTAAGGAAAATCCAACATGCCATAGTGGTTACAAGCATGGAGTTGGGAGCCAGAAGCTAAGGTTCAAAGCCTGGGTCCACCACTCTTAACCGTATGACCTCAGGCAAGTTACTTAACTAACTGAAACCTCAGTGCTCTCATCTGGAAAATGGGGGACAAAAATAGTATCTACCTGGGGAAAGAGGGGAAGAAAGGAATAGATTGTGCTTCTCTTGGTTTTGTAAGAAATCATGGAACTCAATCAACCCATTTGCAAAAACCCCATGGAGACTATCTTTCCTATGTTTTCTATTTTTATTAATCAATCATCTTGAATCCTCTCTGAAGGGTGGAGGAAAGAGCTTGCTGGTGATACACTGGCTGTCTCTACAGGAACACGAGCAGAATGCTTGACACACAGTAGGTCTTCAATAAATATATGTTGAATGACTGAATAAGTGATTCAGAAGTTGAAAAAGTCTGACAGTCCATCATACCTGTTTGACCTAAGAAACTAGGTGCAAACTAAGGTGAGGGAAAATCTTGTATTTTTGAAACCAAGGTCTAGAATCTGTATTAACGGAAATCTCTTCAACCCAAGCCCTCCAAGGCTTCTCCCCTCTAAGAAATATCGATCATTTTCTGTGTCTCTTGCCATCTGCATCTGTTCCCTTTGCATTGACCCAAGCCCACTCTCTGGGCCTTGGAGGATCAGCTCTAACTTGTCTCGTTCCTATATTAGAAATACACAAGGTACTTCTTTTATTTTTTTGGCTGCATTGGGTCTTCGTTGCTGCATGCGGACTTTCCCTAGTTGCAGTGAGCACTGGCTACTCTTCGTTGAGGTAAGCGGGCTCCTCATTGCGGTGGCTTCTCATTGCAGAGCACGGGCTCTAGGTGCACGGGCTTCAGTAGTTGTGGCATGCGGGCTCAGCAGCTGCGGCACACGCGCCCTAGAGCATGCGGGCTTCAGTAGTTGCGGCACGTGGGCTCAGTACTTGTGGCACAGGGGCTTAGTTGTTCCGCAGCAGATGGGATCTTCCCAGACCAGGGATCAAACCCATATCCCCTGCATTGGCAGGATTCTTAACCACTGCACCACCAGGGAAGCCCCAAGGTACCTGTTTAGAGACAGCCACTTGGGCGGCCCCTCCTAGTGAGTCGTGGGCTCTCCACTGAAGAACTTCCTTTCCTCCTGGGATAATAAGCACATTGTTCTCCCCAAAACTCAGCATGTGGGTCAACTGTGGACTCTAACTGCCCCTTGGGTGCCCTTTTACCAAGTGTCTGACAGTGCACTTCTCAGAAAATGACCCTATTCCTCCTGTACTCCACAGAGACATACAATGTGAACTGAGAGCTTGACGATTATGCTTGTGAATAATCTGAGTTTCAAGTGCGGCCTTGGCACTCCTGAGAACAAATAATTACCAAAAAGTTATCCAGCTGCCCTCACAATGTGCCGCTACTTTGTCTTGGGTGTGGAGCCCTGTTGGCTGGCCCCGTGGGAGCCTCAGTGAACAGAGCCATCAGGACCCCCTCCAGGTCCCAGTCAATGACTACAGCAGAAAGTTTTGGCCGATCTGGCCCTGGAGAAGATAAAGCCCTTAAACTAAGATTAGCCACGCTCATTCCAGCCCCACTCACAGCCAAGAGTCAAAGTCGATATTTGCTGAGTGGAAAAGGACAAAAGGAAACAAATTTCGTTTGCAAGCTCTCCAAACAGACCAGAAAAAGTAATTATCTGTTGCTTACCCCGTGCGTCTCCTCTCATAGAAAGACTAAGCTAATATGTCCCTGCTTTGAGGGAATATCAACATTTTGGTCTCTGGATCACAGACGATCAGCCAGCTCTCCGAATAGGGTGTTCAGCAAAGAGTTGGTGCAGGATGGATTCTTTAAAAAAGCAACAGAGCCAAAAAAAATTTTTTTAAGTCGGGGGAGGGAGACTTCCCTGGTGGTCCAGGGGTTAAGACTCTGCGCTTCCACTGCAGGGGGGTCATGTTCGATCCCTGATCAGGGGCCTAAGATCCCGCATGCCACGTGGTGAGGCCAAATTATTTATTTTTTAAATTTTTTTTAACATCTTTATTGGAGTATAAACGCTTTACAATGGTGTGTTAGTTTCTGCTTTATAACAAAGTGAATCAGTTATGCATATACATATATCTCCTCCCTCTTGCATTTCCCTCCCTCCCACCCTCCCTATCCCACCCCTCTAGGTGGTCACAAACCACTGAGCTGATCTCCCTGTGCTATGCGGCTGCTTCCCACTAGCTATCTATATTACGTTTAGTAGTGTATATATGTCCATGCCACTCTCTCACTTTGTTACAGCTTACCCTTCCCCCTCCCCATATCCTCAAGTCCATTCTCTAGTAGGTCTGTGTCTTTATTCCCGTCTTACCCCTAGGTTCTTCATGACCTTTTTTTTTTTTTCTTGGATTCCATATATATGTGTTAGCATACGGTATTTTTCTCTTTCTGACTTACTTCACTCTGTATGACAGACTCTAGGTCCATCCACCTCACTACAAATATCTCAATTTCGTTTCTTTTTATGGCTGAGTAATATTCCATTGTATACATGTGCCACATCTCAGACACCATCAAACTCTTAGAGGAAAACACTGGCAGAACACTCTATGACATAAATCACAGCAAGATCCTTTTTGACCCACCTTCTAGAGAAATGGAAATAAAACCAAAAATAAACAAATGGGACCTAATGAAACTTCAAAGCTTTTGCACAGCAAAGGAAACCATAAACAAGACCAAAAGACAACCCTCAGAATGGGAGAAAATATTTGCAAATGAAGCAACTGACAAAGGATTAATCTCCAAGATTTACAAGCAGCTCATGCAGCTCAATATCAAGAAAACCAACAACCCAATCCAACAATGGGCAGAAGACCTAAACAGACATTTCTCCAAAGAAGATATACAGATTGCCAACAAACACATGAAAGGATGCTCAACTTCATTAATCATTAGAGAAATGCAAATCAAAACTACAATGAGATATCATCTCACACTGGTCAGAATGGCCATCATCAAAAACTCTAGAAACAATAAATGCTGGAGAGGGTGTGGAGAAAAGGGAACACTCTTGCACTCTTGGTGGGAATGTAAATTGATACAGCCACTATGGAGAACAGTATGGAGGTTCCTTAAAAAACTAAAAATAGAACTACCATACGACCCAGCAATCCCACTACTGGGCATATACCCTGAGAAAACCATAATTCAAAAAGAGTCATGTACCAAAATGTTCATTGAAGCTCTATTTACAATAGCCAGGACATGGAAGCAACCTAAGTGTCCATCATCGGATGAATGGATAAAGAAGATGTGGCACATATATACAAAGGCCAAATTATTTAAAAAAAAAAAAAAAAGCAACAGGGCCGTTTTAAGCAACCTTATGATGACTTAAAATGACAATGACACTGTTGCTACTTTAGACCAGTAAAAGCTTGAGAAAGCTTAGAAAGAAAGCTCGTCTTAATCAGACTGAATTTAAATCTGCATCCAAACCACTAGCCTTTGGTGTACAAAGATGGCATATTTGATCAGGAAGAGACTTTAGGATTATCTAGGCCATTGCCCAATCCAGGTCCACCTCCCACCTGGGGCATCTGCTCCACACACTGTGTACACTGTACGCCACACAGCCAAAAGCACACCCCTTCTCACTCCCGTAAGCCACAGCTTTCCTGGGCTCTCCCGTCTGCGCAAGTGCCGACTGGATTGAGAAGGCAGGCCCATCACAAGCATCACAAGAGCCAGAAGGCTTCGCCAGGAAGGGAATTGCCTGTATGGTATCAGAGTCCCCAGTGAGGGCTGCATTCAGCAACCCGTGCCCAAGACCAAACAAACAGCTCCATGGGGACCGTGGGGTGAGCGAGTGGGGTGCACATCTGCACGGGGTGACATCTGGTTCAGAACTGTCAACCTCACAGCAGGAGGGGAAGACTGTAAACTCTGCCGGATAGGGGCTAAGGGATGCTGAGAGGACCCTGGCAACCCAGCCCGGGCTGGAATTCCCGGGGGAGCCCACTGCACACTTATCTGGGGTCTACTGTTCACTTTCCTTTCTCTAGAAATCCAGGCTACTTCTTTTTTTTTTTTTTTTTTTTTTGCGGTACGCGGGCCTCTCACTGTTGTGGCCTCTCCCGTTGCGGAGCACAGGCTCCGGACGCACAGGCTCAGCGGCCGTGGCTCACGGGCCCAGCCACTCCACAGCACATGGGATCTTCCCAGACCGGGGCACGAACCAGTGTCCCCTGCATCGGCAGGCAGACTCTCAACCACTGCACCACCAGGGAAGCCCCAGGCTACTTCTTGATGGGGAGATGGGGGGAGCAGGGTGAGGGACTTCTTTTTCTTGCATTTTGTTCTAAAAGAGGGACATCCGAGTTAGATCTTCCTTGAGTGTTCCAGAGGAGCAGTGCAAGCTGTGTCTAACAGGGTCACCGCCCCGAAAGTACAAGTTCAAAAGGTCAGAGCCAAGTACTAGACCTTTTCTTTTTAATAAATTTATTTTATTTATTTATTTATTTTGGCTGCGTTGGGTCTTCGTTGCTGCACACGGGCTTTCTCTAGTTGTGGCGAGCGGGAGCTACTCTTCACTGCGGTGCGCGGGCTTCTCATTGCAGTGGCTTCTCTTGTTGTGGGTCCTGGGCTCAAGGCGCGTGGGCTTCAGTAGTTGTGGCACACAGGCTCAGGAGTTGTGGCTCGCGGGTTCTAGAGCGCAGGCTCAGTAGTTGTGGCGCACGGGCTTAGTTGCTCCACAGCATGTGGGATCCTCCCGGACCAGGGCTCGAACCCGTGTCCCCTGCATTGGCAGGCAGATTCTTAACCACTGAGCCTCCAGGGAAGCCCTAGATGTTTTGATTAAATGTGCATATTCCTTTTTTGGTGGGTAGGTGCTGTTTAATCTGTGTGGATCCAGGAATCAACAGGCATCTCTCTCCCTATTCAAATCGAAGGAAACGTCTAAATAGCATCCAATACCTCATTTCTTCGTGTACAACAAATGTCAATGATATGCAAACACAGGCACTTCACGGTGAAAGAGCAGTTTGTCAGAGTGGATAGTGAATGGGCTTCTCTTCTTGCTTCTGGTTACTCTGAGCTCTGCCTGGGAGCGGAGATCTTGCTGGGCGGCATCCAGGAGGCTCTCCTAGGTCAGATCTGCACAGTGTAGACATTGCCTTTGTTGCTCAAAAGGATGGATCAGACAGAAAATAAATTAAGTAGAGTTATCAGCTGATTACAATCACTCTCTGAGTTCTCACCTCGGCTACACTGTGGGTAATCTGCAAAGAGGCATCGAGCCCCAGACCCCTAGCCTGGCACTCAGGGCCCCTCGTACTCTCAACCTGCTAACCTATCCTTGCTGACTTCACTCCCTTCTGGCCGCTGGCATTTCCAGGATGGGCCGTCCTTTCTCTTGTCCAGACCTCTCAGGCTCACTCCAACACTTTCTCTGGACAGCTTTCCCTGACCAATCACTGAGCCCCCTTGACACCCTTTACCTCAGTATCATTCATCCTGTATCTCCAGAACCCAACACAGAACTGATACGTGGCAGGTGTCTGATTAATGTTCACTGAATAAATAAATCAGATATTCCTGAAACAATCAGCAAACTAAGTTGAAAAGAGATAAAGAAATGTGCACATTAAAAAGGTAACACACACACACACAGACAAGTCCTTTATATGCAATGAATACGTATAAAAGCTGGTGAAGTCCTCTAAACAAGGTCTGTAGTCTAGTTAATAGTATTGTACCAATGATGTACAATGGTGCTTTTAACGATGTACTAAAGTTATATAAGATGTTCTCACGGGGGAAGCCAGAAGAAGGATGCATGGGTCCTCGCTATGTTATTTTTGCAACTCCTGAGTCTAGGATTATTTCCAAATAAAAAGTTTCACAAAATAAACGAAACAAAAGAGGCAAGAAGTTTCAGGTACCAAATGATCAGCTGAGGTGAGGGGTTGCAGCCTCCCTTTTGCGACCCCATCATGTTCCCACCTGATACTCCCAGGTTAGGGATGATTCCAGCCTCGCTTTCTCTCTCCCTTCCCTCCCTCAGGTCTCAGCTGCGATGTCCTCCCCACTGAGGGTCTTCCCAGACCACCAGCACCACAGCCACTTTCCCCCAAGCTTATTTACTGCCTTCAGTGGATCTTAATCAGAAATCTCTTGTCTGTTTGTCGCCTGTCTTTTCCCACCAAAAGGCAGATGCCACAGGACCTGGGACCTCAGCTGCGTGTTTACCACTTTGTCCCCAGTACCAGGGCATATCCTGGCCCACAGTACTTAAGAAATACTTTTAGATGAATAATGGATATGTTAATTAATAAAGTTATTAAATTAACTTTAATAAAGTTAAATTAGTAAACCAGTAAATTATTAAACCGATGCTGAGTGACGTTATTAGCCTTAAAGCCATTCTAATAAAAATAGTAAGAACAACAAGCAAGTTCGTTACAAAATATAGCACTTTAACTATGGCTCGCTGGAAATGACTTGAAACATACGATGTGATGTCTGGAGTAGGTGCCGGAAGGAAGCAGACAGCCCTAGAGCTGGTGCAATCAGGAAGGATGTCCAGTGAGCAACTGTCTGGACGGACATGGAAAGATGGATAGGTTTTTAAAAGAAGTCAAACCAGGAAAGGAGAAAAAAGGGTGCTTCAGAATTGAGAAGCAGCATGAAAGAAAACCTTAGTGGCATCCAGGCCCACATCTGTCCTTGTAGGAAGTTGGTGACCTGTCATGAGCAGTGCTGGGGTCAGGACGGTGAACGGGAGAGACAGACCCTGCCGGAGAGCTTCCACTTTAATCAGCTTTCTATCTGATAAAATAGTATCTGTAAACATCTACTTTTCTCATTAAGGAAGGCTTCCTGCTTGTATGGCAGGGAGTATAGAGACTGCCTCGATAGTTCTGAATTCTTACTAGCTGGAAGAATAGCCAGGAGGCTATTTAAAATTGATTGGGGGAAGTAGGAACCCTTGCCCCTTTGGGGCAGACCCCTCCACCGTGGGGAGGGCCACTTTGGTGAGCTCTCCCGACCGTGCAGACAGAAGTCCAGTTCCTCCTCTTTCTTCCTTACAGGAAACACTGATATTGGAAAATTCATCCAAGATCAAATGCATCAGACTGGGATGTTAAGGAATCTGGCTAATGATGTCAAAAGCCATCTCATGAGTGATACACTCCTACCTAATTCCTTTTTTCTGTCATGCCCACCACCAAGCTGGACCAGGACTGCTGGAGGAGAAGAGACCTGGAAAGTTATCAGGAAATTCTAGGAGGGCAGGTTTAAAACTAAAAATTTGCATCCCACCCCTCATTTCAGAAGGCCACAGTTTGGGCAGTCTTGGAGCAACCAGTTCTTACCCATAACAGGTCTTCCTAGCCAAGTACGCTGGGTTCAAGCTATTCCCATAGACTTTGGTTCTTCTACAGCACAGCGTGTATTTCAACAAAGTCTTTAACCTACAGAAGTATCCTGAGGCCTCTTTATTCTAGCCTCAGCCACTGGGGCAGGGACATGGCATCACTGCTCTAGGGCCATAAGAAGTTGGGGCTCCCCTGATGGTTTTGCCGTGGATCAATGCCTCCGGCATCAGAGATATGCAGGGGTATGTGTCTCCCAGTCCACCGTCCCCAGCTGAGTGTAGTGCAGATGGAACAGATCCCAGTCTTCTCCAGATTCCATCAGCTGAGTAGGCATGGGGGCAGCAAAGAATAAGGAAGGATCATGGAAGGGAGAAGGGACTAAGGAAAGGTCACGTGTGGGGCTATGAGATGCCTCCATCTTCTTACTGTTCCCCAGGCTTGCCCCGTTTCCCAGACCCGGGGAGCTCCTATGCTAACTTGGAGTTTAGAGGCAGTTCAAGTGCCTACTCTTCTGGCACTCAGCCTTTCTCAGATCATGGCCAAGAGCTCCCATCCTCCCAGCCCACTAAACGGCAATCCTGGTGCCACATACACATGGCTACAGTGTCTAGATACCTTTCCAGCAACACCCGTTAAACTTGAGCGATTCCCCCTTCCCAGAAATCTTGCTGCGAAAGCTTCCTCTGCTTAGTTCATGAAGTGGGCTCCACCCTCTTGCCGAACCCTTCAGTAAGTTCAGCAAGATGGCCACACGAGGTGTGTTTTATACCACCGACTACACGCAAAAGGGGCTCCCCCGGGCTTCCCTGGTGGCACAGTGGTTAAAAATCCGCCTGCCAATGCAGGGGACATGGGTTTGAGCCCTGGTCCGCGAAGATCCCACATACCGCGGAGCAACTAAGCCCGTGCGTCACAACTACTGAGCCTGCGCTCTGGAGCCCGCAAGCCACAACTACTGAAGCCCGCAGGCCTAGAGCCCGTGCTCCACAACAAGAGAAGCCACCGCAATGAGAAGCCCACGCACCACAAGGAAGAGTAGCCCCCACTCGCCGCAACTAGAGAAAGCCTGTGCACAGCAACGAAGACCCAACGCAGCCAAAAATAAATATATAAATAAATAAATTTAAAGGAAAAAAAAGGTGGCTCCCTGAAACTCACAGATTTAAGCATCGCAAAGACTGTGAAGGGTGATCTAACACTTCCAACCTGAGCTGTTTATCATTTCAGGCCCTGAGAGGTCACATTCCATTTACTCCCGTAGATGAAGATCTGTTGGTGCTACAGACTGGAGGACACTCTGGAGATGTCCCACTTAAATCTCAATCCTGGAGCTACCTAGATATGGTAGCCTTAGAGCATCATTCTGGATTGATCCTAAGATTAGTTTTAAATGCTATTCCAGCTTTTAGGTTTTCATGCAGTGTTATTTTTACAGGCTGATTATAGGGGTAGAATGTTAGGGTGGTCCCCTTCTCATTTGCTTTATTCATTTTTATAAATTATACGCGCGCACACACGTTTCTACCGGCTGCCCCAACACGAGTCTCAGTGTGAACACCACTGAGCACTCAGGCAGGGAGAAGTCAGGGAGGAGTCAGCAAGCAGGGCCTACGCCTGCCCCGCCCCAAAGCCTCCCTAGTGCTCCAGCTTCTGGACCATCACCTCCACTTATTTTTCCTCCTTTTCATCTCTCTTCCTCTGTGTCTGCACCCCTCCCCCTTAATCACAACACAGTTCACTGAGGCATACAAGTCACTCTGCTTAAAGCAAACTGAGATGGGAATAACCGACACATTCAGCCCCCCAGGGGCAGCCATTCTGCTACCAAACACACCTTCGCCAAACCAAACGGAACTCCACTCCTTTCTCCTCTTTCTCATCTCTCTTCCAATTAATGGCAAGCGTAGGGGTTATGTGTTTTGAATGACTTGCTTTCTGGTGCCTCTTGACTGCTCAGACAACTGATTTGCCCATGAGCACCAGCTCTATCCATGTTGGAAATGTTCCTGAGTCTTAATTAAGGGCCAGTACTAGGCACTTGGATCAGCAGGATGAATCAAGACCTAGCCCATCAGGAACCCACACCTAGTGAAGGACACAGCCTATAACAGCAACTACTCTACAGTGTGGTTAAGTGCTGGGATGCAGGGACAAACAGAATGTCATGAGGAACTGCAAGATACAAGGTCCCCCCCCAGTTAAAGCAAATCCTTTAACATGAGATAAAAAATTTACAGGGGGCTTGGGGCAGCTGACCAAGAATCTTGACCCCCTTCCTTGGTTTTCTCGGTTCAGTGATTGTTCCAGTCACCATGTTGAGGCCCCGGGGCAGCAGCATGGTGGGGAGCACACTGTTCTCATCACTGACAAGTAAGGCAGAGGCAAGGGGGGCACATCTGAATCTTCATCTAAAGAATGGGGAGAAAAACAATGATAGAGATGATCACGGGCTTGGCACAAAATAAGAGTTGGTGCTCATTGTTGGTACATCGCTGCTGGTGGTGGTAATAATCCCGAACTCAGAAGAATCCATCCAGGCTGGACCCCGCCGGGGCTCTCAAGCACAAGCAGCTGTATTCGCTGGCCACGTCTCGCAGGGGCTCTCACCACCCCAGCCTCAGACACGACTCTCTGCCGGAGAAGAAAATGAGTGCTGGCCAAGCTAGACAACCAGCCTCCAGCAGAGAATGGTGTGATCCCAGTGCTGCACCTGTTCCAGGTACGTTTATCGCCGTCCACCACCATCTGCTCCAACTCTAAGCGCCTTGCGGGCAGAGAACATGGTGCCATTACATGTTACTTAAGTAACAGAGCTGGGTTCACGCTCAACAAATGCAATCAGGAAATTTCTAATCTGGCAGGGGCTCTCGGAAAGAGTTACGTCCAACCTTTTCATTTAAAAATACAGTTATTGGGACTTCCCTGGTGGCACAGTGGTTAAGAATCCACCTGCCAATGCAGGGGACACGGGTTCGAGCCCTGGTCCGGGAAGATCCCACATGCCGCGGAGCAACTAAGCCCATGTGCCACAACTACTGAGCCCTCGTGCTGCAACTACTGAAGCCCACGCACCTAGAGCTCGTGCTCCGCAACTAGAGAAGCCACCGCAATGAGAAAACCGCACACTGCAATGAAGAGCAGCCCCCGCTCGCGCAACTAGAGAAAACCCACGAGCAGCAATGAAGACCCAAGGCAGCCAAAAATTTAAAAATAAAAATACAATTATTTACTAGATAATTTCTAAATATAGAAAAATTTAAGGAAAATGTAAATGGCCCCTAGTCACACCACCTAAACAAACTAGGCCCATGTAAACCTTAAAAAATAAAACAAAAGTGCTAGATGCACCCTTGGGTTTTTTTTTTTTTAAGACAAAACAGTACAGGAATGTGTAAAAAGTTGCTTCCCTCCTACCTTGAACCCTCAGTCCTCCCTACCTTTATCTTGTGTAACCTGCCAAAAATAAGTATGAAAATATAAGCACAGATATGCATGCACATATATGCATATACATATATACACATATATGACTTGATTCTTTTAACATAAATAGGACCTGAAACTTGCTTTTTTTTCCACTTAAAAAGTTGCTATGGTCTGAATGATTGTGTCTCCCCCAAATCCTAACATCCAATGTGATGGTATTAGTAGGTAAGGCCTTTGGGAAGTGATTAGATCATGAGGATGGGGCCCTCATGAATGGGATTAGTGCCCTTATAAAAGAGACCCTGCAGAGCTCCCTAGCCCCTTCCATCAGGTGAGAATACAAGAAGTCTGCAAACCAGAAGAGGGTCCTCACTAGATACCTTGATCTTAGACTTCCAGCCTCCAGAGCTGTGAGAAATACATTTCTGTTGTTTATAAGCCACCCGGTCTGTGGGATTTTGCTACAGCAGCTTGAACAGACTAAGACAAAAGGCAGTGGACAGGGACGTCCCTGGTGGCGCAGTGGTTAAGAATCCGCCTGCCAATGCAGTGGTTAAAAATCCACCGCCAATGCAGGGAACGCAGGTTTGTTCCCGGGTCCAGGAAGATCCCACATGCCACAGAGCAACTAAGCCCCTGCGCCACAACTACTGAGCCCACCCACCTAGAGCCCGTGCTCTGCAACAAGAGAAGCCACCGCAATGAGAAGCCCACACACCGCAATGAAGAGTAGCCCCCCTCACCGCAACTAGAGAAAGCCAACGTGCAGCAATGAAGACCCAACCCAGCCAAAGATTAAAAAAAAATTTTAATAAATAAAAAAAAGGCAATGGACAAAGTTCTCAAACCAAAATACTTGCTTCGTACTCCCCACGCCAGGCTACTTTCTGATTATATTATGATCTTGAGCAGTTTATTTAACCTCACTGTGCCTTGGCTTTTTCAAGTGTAAAACGGGAATAGGTGAGTCAATACATGTAAACTTCTCAGAATGTAGACGGCACTCAAAAAACATGTATTATTGTTACTTATTATATCTTTGCACCCCTCCCACGTTATCCTATTTAAATGCTGCCCAGTGTGCCAAGGATATACACTGGTCTACCAAGGATAAACACTTATTCAGTCCCCGAGGGATGGGTATTGAGGTTGTATCTAATTTTTTGCTGTTGCTATTATGAACAATATCAATATTCCCATTCACCAGTTTTTGATACTTTGGTGAGTAGATCCATGGGATACATTCTTGAGGGTGAACTTGCTGGGTCAATGCTTTTGATAGATATTGCCAGATGCCCTTCCAAGATGCTCTACCAATGCATCCCCCCAGGAAAACAGAGAGAGGGTGTCTATTTCCCAACTCCAGCCCAGAATTGGATATTCTCAAATTTTTAAATACTTACCATACAAGTGACGAATGGTATCACATTTGTAGTTTTGATTTGAGCCTCTTTAAATTATGAGTGAGGTTGAGAACTCTTTAATTTACAGATGAGAAAAATAGACACCCAGTGTCCCCTAACTGGCTTAAGGTCTAATCCTGAGCTAGTTATACAGACAAGCCTGGACCAGATCTCGGCTCGGACCACCCTAAGGATGCCCTGACCCCCAGCACCAGGAGGAGAGGCTGACAACCAGTGGACAAACTTCTTCTTTCTCCCTGCCGGGCACACCAGCTGGGTAGGCAGGTGGCTTTCCGATGCCTGGGTTAGAGTGAGAGCCTCCCTCGGTACCCGCAATCCCAAGGCATGTGCTTCCCCTGCCTGACAGGGAAATCTCAGCCTCGTCCTCGGCCCAGGAAGCAGGGCTGTGGGGCCTCTCCAATTGGAGAGCTGCTGACTGCGGCTAGAATACAGAAGGCTTTGCCTCCGAACTGCCTGAGGTTCCAAGGTGTTTTTTCTCCTGTTCATGTCATATCAAATGTTGCTCCATCTGAGAGCAAAGTGGTTCGTGCTGTGATTGGACCTTCACATTCCTCTGTCTCCTTCTCTGTGGAACTGGACTTTATTAACTGGGAAAGAAAGCTCCTTGCAGTAGGGAAAGTATCTCTGGCCACATCCCACGGGCAGGGACAGGGCAGGTGTTCACGGAGCAACACAGGGGTGCGAGTACCCGGTCTAGGTGAGGGGCTCAGCTTCTGGGTCTCACTGGTGCTGTGACCTTGGGTGCTTCTCTCTAAGCCTCACCGTCCCCACCGGAACGACGGAAATGACACCGATACCTGCTTTGCCTACCCTGCAGGGTTGTTTCAAGTTAAGTAGATCATGTGGGTGACACTGCTTTGAAACTGTGAGACTCAACACAAATGGGGGATCTCGGTGAATGTCAACCAGCTGGTCGCCATCGGCTTCCAGGCCAGAATGTGCCTGTAGGAAGCAGCCATCCTCAGACATGGGGTGGGGTCTGCCCCTGCTCCCAGATATGCTTGAAGCCGTCCACCTCACACCAAGCACACCAGAACCAGGCTGATCGTCATGACACAGACTGAGTCGAGGCTTCACCTTGATTGTGCAAAAAAGCATTTCATAAGCATCTGTTTATGAACCCGCTAAACTAGGTGTTCAGCAAAGAGAACAGCCAGTAACTTCATATTCCTTTGGCAATAGGAAGCACAGCTCCACTTGCTGGAATTTCTCAGCCAACTGACACTCATCATACGTTAGAATTAAAAACTAAACATGGCCATTTTGAAGGGAATCGTCCTACAGTTATTATATATTTCCATACTACTTTCTTCAAAAAAAAAAAAAAAAGAGTTAAATACAGTCCAGCCTGTCTGCTTATCTCACTGCCACCTTCATCAACACTGATTATCCTTCTAAGTCTCGAATCATAAGAACCCGTTCTACCACTCCTAGCTTTGAGACCTTAGGCAAATTACCTCTTTGTGCCTAAGTTTTCTGGAAAATCAGACAACCACGTTAATTAGGAGCGTGGCTACATTAATAACACAAAACCAGCAAGGATCAACTTAAAGTTTAGTGCATGGATTTGGAGAAGGCTCTTTTGTTCTCTGAGATATGTTTTGTTTCTCCCTAACTCCTGGCTATATTCCAGAGAGCTGAATTTGCTGGCTCCGTGAGGCTATCTTGTGTAGATATAAATTCCTTTTGGGGACTTGGAGAACATAACTAAGGCCCTGATGGGGATTGTTACACCAACAACCCAAGCCCAAACCCAAGCGTTCAGTTCCAAAAGGGAGACTCAAAGCCAGCACCCTGGAACAGCAGGGCAGAGGTGAATAGAAGACACAGAGAGCACGGAGGCAAGGACAACGGGAGCCTCCCTGAGACTGGAGAGCGAGGAACAACTTCCTTACTGTTGGCTGTACGCACAGACCAATGCCCCAAACAAGCGAGCTTCGTCTTTGTAAGAAGAAACCTTCAGGGACTTCTCTGGTGGCGCAGTGGTTAAGAATCCACCTGCCAATGAAGGGGACACGGGTTCGAGCCCTGGTCCAGGAAGATCCCACATGCCGTGGAGCAACGAAGCCAGGGTGCCACAACTACTGAGCCTGCGCTCTAGAGCCCGCGAGCCACAACTACTGAGCCCACGTGCCACAACTACTGAAGCCTGTGCGTGCGCCTAGAGCCTGTGCTCTGCAACAAGAGAAGCCCGCGCGCTGCATCAAAGAGTAGCCCCTGCTCACCGCAACCAGAGAAAGCCGGCACGCAGCAACAAAGACCCAAAGCAGCCAAAAATAAATAAATAATTTTTTTAAAAAAAGAAGAAACCTTCAGATGCCCACTTAGGAAACTGAAATATACAGGATGAAATATAAAAGTGAACACCCAAGAGGGGGAAACCAAGCAAAATGGCTGCTCCAGAAGGTCTGTGTAGGAGGAGCTGAGAAGGGGCACAGGGTTGGCCAGGAAGGGGATGGCTGCGGGACTCCACAGATGGCCCACCTGCAAAACAAGCACACGGAATGCTTGCTTGAGTGGTTTATGTTGTATGTGAGATGGAGAGTTTGCGGGGCTAGAGTCCCGAGCCACTCCCTGGTTCAGTCTCTGGAGAGGACAATAATGAAGAGATGAAGCAACTCCATTTCAGGCGACTGGTCCATTTTTCTGAAGGATGTAAAGAATTCTCTCATAAGCTCTGCTCACTTGCTTCCACTGAGCTAGGTTTCTAGAGTTCTATCTATAATATTGAAGTTGTACATTATGGGCATCACACAGCTATTTATAAACATTTCAGCTCTCTCTCCTTCACGTACACAGTTATATAACATCTTCCCACCTTGTTGAAGTTAGGTGTGGCCGCATGACTAGCTCTGGCCAATAAAATGTGAGCGGAAGTTGGATGGCTTTAAGAGCCAGCACGTGCTTCACCATTTTCTCCTTTCCCTCAGCCTTGGTGACAGGGAATGTTCCATTGCCTCCATCCGGGACTGAGGTCAAGGATGCCTTGAAGCACAGTCCCTAGCCAACCTCAATAGATACGTAGGGTAAGCAAGAAATAAACCTTCATTGTTTTATGCCCCTGAGTTTTGGGGGCCATCTGTTAACCTATCACCTAGTCTACCCTGAGTGATACACACGTACCACTTAGCCACCAGAACATGACCTTCTTCTAAATCAGTAACTGGTTGTGCACCCAGAGAATTCGCAGTACTAGGAACCTAGCTGTTTATTACAGACGTAGACACAATTTTTAATTATGAGAAACCAAACTCCTTTCCAAAAGGTAAATTTTAAAACTAAGCTCTCAGGAATTCCCTGGCGGTCCAGTGTTCAGGACTTCGTGCGTTCATTGCCAAGGGCCCAGGTTCAATCCTTGGTTGGGGGAACTAAAATCCTACAAGCCATGTAGCACGGCCAAAAAATTAATTAATTAATTAAAAATTAAAAGAAATTAAATAAAACTAAGCTCTCAAACAATCCCCCAAACCCTCTAATTCCTTTCCTGAGCCCCAGTGTACACGTCCCCCGGTGCAAGGCCAGACACTAAAACCTGCTCCAAATGCATCATCTACCAGCAGAGGAGAAGGCAATCATCTTAGGAAACTCCACTTTCCAATGTGGAAGATTTCCCGCACGACATTCTTGATCAACACGTGAGTTCATCCTCCCAGACGTCAAGCTGGACTGGCCAAATGGGAACTCCTCTGTGGGCTCTCTTTCCCTGTTGAATCCAGAGTTTTAAAATGCAGTTCCTTGCAAATTTCCTGGTGGTCCAGTGGTTAGAACTCTGTGCTTCCACTGCAGGGGGGGCGGATTCAATCCTTGGTGGAGGAACTAAGATCCCGCACGCCACACGCATGGCCAAAAAATAAAATAAAATAAAATGCAGCTCCTGGAACATCACTATGGGTTGACACCCCCCAGAGTCAGGTTCAACCCAATTTCTCATGCCTCCAAAGGCATATTTTAATTCACCATTTTATTTAATATATAAAACATGAATGAAGACAAAACTTGCAGTACTCTCCTACACTAAAAAAAAATCCACAAAGTTTTTCTACAGCAAACGTATCAAAATATATGTCTCACACAGTTGCAATGTAGTTCAGGTACACTGGCTAAGTTGCGACCAATGAAATCTTCCCATTTCTAAAGACCAGGACCAAAGACACAGCTTCTGTTTATATGAAGCCACTGATTCAATCATTTGGGGTCAGATTTATTGTTTTAGCCATCATTACCTTTTTCACTTATAAATCAGTATCAATCTAGTCATTTTAGTGACCAAAATAACTAGACCATGATCTAATTTCTTAGGTTGTTAAAATAACCAGATCAGAGTCACAGTGGGTGAATCAATAAAATGCCTGGAAATAAATATGAGGGGAAATGTACAGCCACCCCATTGGATGTCAAGGTCGAAAGGCCTGCCTACCACCCGTATCCGTGCCTCAAGCCTTACAATTTATATCTATATTCTGACTTCCCAAGGTGCCGGGGCCAACCTCTAAGAATTTCGATGTGCACGTATTGCAGAACCACTCGGATGTAATAGTCAATTAAATTATTAATGAAAGAACTATACAAATAAAACATCATGCTCTTTTATGCAGTAATAATTATTATCATAAGCAATGCAAATTGAATAATAAGAATCATCAGGACAGTTCGGTGATAAGCTAACAATTTCTGGCAATCAGACCAAACATCTCTGCTCAAGCTGTTTAATAAAATAAATAGCAGGTTGTTGACATTTTTGTTCAGTTAAACACACACACATCCAGAGACTACTTATGTGTCCCGAGTAGAAGAGCTAAAAAAGAAGTGGAGACTGACTAATACAAAAGTGGAACCACTTACAACGGGGATCATTTAGATATCTCCACAAGAAATCAATGAATCCTATAAACTGTCCCAGAATCAAATGACATCATTTGCTCATTTATACACACATTGCATACACATATATTTACATATACATCTGCATTACATGAATATGCATATATATACAACATTATAAGAATCTTCTTATAATGTTTCAGGTACTTTCACGTGACGGATGAAGTTAAATGCCATAAGAATACTAGGCTGTCACTATTTAGAAGCATTTACCAAGCACCTAACTTCCTAGCACACAGGCACACACCACTTTGCAAAAAAACAAACCTTTTCCTTCTTTACCTTAGAGGACCCCCGATGCTGGAACCCTCTAGAAATCATGCAGTCTCAAACAGCATTGCCCAATCTTCTACCAGTTCACCGAAGACTGATTCAGAAGAGAAGCTGTCCGTTCACAGATCAAACTAACCACAGAGAAAGTCTATTAAATTCTAATTGGCAAGTCATTTGGACCTTCCAGTAGCAACTACAACCAATTTCCTGCCTCTTTTTGTGCACCTGGAAAAATACGTTTTCTATCTGAGGTAATGATATCCTCTGGTATTCAGAGGAAAAAAGTCAAAGGCAGTGAAGTCTCCTCAGCTTCCAGCAAGAAGAAAGAAATGCTAAAGAGTGAGCTGAACCTACCTGCCGTCAGATGTGTTCATGTCGCAAACAAACTCATCTTCTCCTAGGCTGGTTAAAAGTCCAACCATTCAGAGGCCACTTGACTGGGCTTGGGGGCGTGTTACGCCTTTTACAAAAGCGCCTTCCTCATGAGCGGCCATAATAACGAGACCAATTTAGATGCCATTCTCTTTCAAGGGGTATCAACTTCAAAACAGCTCTACCTCTTCAGACTCTGGGAGATGCCCCTGCTCTGAGCTGCAATTATTCCTTTGAACCTAACTCTATCCTAAAAGCCAAAAACCTCTCACCTGAGCTACGTGGCTACCACCACTGATGGAGCTACGAGACTTGAGCACAGTTCTGAGTTTGGGCTCAAAAGACTCGGTCCCTGGTTAACGCCCCAATATCCATTTGGGGAGTTCACATGCATATACCAGAGTGAGAGTAAAATAAACGTGGACACATAAATATGCCCACTACAGGGAAACGGCAACCAGGAGTAACAGTTCACCCTCTGCCTTTGCAGGGGGGATGGGGTCTGCCGATTTCCACCAGGAGACAAAGGTGTGGCTGTGTATTCTTAAGCCGGAGTGCTGTGGCCAGATGTCTGCTCATCGTTTCAAATGCCTTTCTTCTCTCCTCCCTAAAGCAGGAAGAAAGTCTTCATTGATGCTCTGTCTCTAGCGCTTGCTAATCTCCTGTTTAATAAGGAAGACAAGCCCCAGGCTGCGGACCTCCAGTAAACAGTAGTAGAAGCCAGTATGGAGGAGAGAGAGGGAGGTGAGAAGGGAACCAAGGAGAAGGGGCGAGAGGAGCCAAGTCAGGGAGGTTCCCAGATCGTGATTTTGCACCACAATAAAATTTCAAAAATAGTTTCGGAGAGGCGTAGGTTGCCAACTTTTTATTTTTCCAAGTAAAGAATACTGAACTCACTATCTTGAGTTTATTTTTCTCTTTGCCTTGGACTGGGGAAAAGTTCATCTGTGAACACCTATTTGTACATATCTGTTTGCTCCCCCCTCCTCCCCACACCCCATCAACTGTAAACTCAAGCAGCCCCCTCAGAATCTCTCTACCTTCCACACAGGAGGGCCCCTGGTGTCCAGGAACCACTGAAATAGACAGATTGGATCCCGAATCTGAGAATTATTACTTACTTTCTCATTTCACTTCACAATGTTTCACATTTCCTTATCTTCCTTCAGAGAATTTCTGTGAAACACCTTTTCTAAGGTGACATAACTATATGGCCATCTCAAAAAAAAAATCAACACATTTTACATCGGATCCAATTCAACCCTTGATAAGAAAGCACTATGCATGCTTTTAATGGAAATGAATTCTAACAAAAGGGTGTATTCACACTTTCAGCCTAGGGGCCTGACCCACCAGGGCCAAGAACACATGTGCAAGGAATGTGAATGCCGTCTTTTGCAGGCAGACAGCAGAAGGAGCAAATGACCAAAGATTTCCATCCATTTATTTTGACACAAACCTACTCTTCCGCCAGCCAAGATGACGGTTCTGAAGGGAACCAACTTGCAGAGTCTGGACCCGAACCAGGGCTTTCAGCAAAAACTAAGGATTTAGACCAGCTTAATTTCTGAATTCTTGTAAAACAAAGACCATATATGTTAAAGTGGCCAGCTCAGGGCCTGTGTGCAAAAATCTCCCTCTTCCCTTGAGACGAGAGCTCTGTATCTGGCCTCTCTCTCCCTGGCAAACAGCTTGCAAAGGGCTTTCAAACATGAAGAACTCTTTGTTGAAAGAGCTCTCATATCTACCTTGTTATCTGCAGTACATAGGAACAACTGACTTAGAAGTCTTTTCAATTCATTCTCATTAAATAAAAGATGGATTTTCATCTCATTTCCAATTATCAGTCAGGAACATACATTCTTTTTTTCTGGCTGCATTGGGTCTTCGTTGCTGCGCTCGGGCTTTCTCTAGTTTCGTTGCGGTGCATGGGCTTATTGCAGTGGCTTCTCCTGTTGTGGAGCACGGGCTCCAGGTGCACGGGCTTCAGTAGTTGTGGCACGTGGGCTCAGTAGTTGTGGCGCACAGGCTTAGTTGCTCCGTGGCATGTGGGATCTTCCCGGACCAGGGCTCAAACCCATGTCCCCTGCATTGGCAGGCGGATTCAAACCACTGTGCCACCCGGGAACATATATTCTTAAGTAATGACAATTATAATCACTTTAAGAGCTGCCATAAAATGAGCGCTTACTGTCTGCCAAGCACTGTGCCAAGTATTTTACTTTTGTTTATTTATTTTTTTATTGATGTGTAGTTGACATACAACATGATGTTAGTTTCAGGTGTACAACATAGTGATCCCACAATCGAATACATTATGAAAGGATTACCACGACAAGTAAAACCATCTGTTCCCATGCAAAATTATTACAGTACTATTGACTCTATTCCTTATGCTGTACTTTACATTCCCAGGACTTATTGATTTTAGAGCTGGAAGTCTGCATCTCTTAATCCCCTTCACCCAACCCTCCTCCCCCTGTGCCAAACATTTTATAAGAATTATTTTATTTAATTCTCACGCCAACTCTATAAGTTAAATATCATTATCCCCCTTTTACAGATGGGGAAATGGAGGCTCAGATACCTTCCATTATTTTCTAGGAATACACAGCTCAGAAATCACACCCCAAGTCATTCAGCTGGAAAGAGGAGGGACAGGAATCTGAAACTCTGGCTGATACGCTAAGCCTAACATCCTCTGCCTCTCCCTGGCACCCTTGGGTCACTCACTACAAGCAGCCCTGCCAGAAGCCACAGCCTTTACGGTGCATGCACTTTCACTAGCACCGCTAAAAACGCAGGCCATCCCGTCTTTCCTAGAAGCCAGCGTTGTTTTCACTCTGCTTTCAAGTCCTGTTGAGGCTTTATGCCTGCTCTCTCAGGCCTTGGACCACCACAGCAGTCATTCAGTCCCATCAGACAAAGCCATTTCTCTCAGGAGAGCTGGTGTCATTCCACAATGGTTTATGAGGGACCAAAACTCTGCTCTTGTTTTAAATAAAGCAAGCCCTCCAAAGTTCACAAATCTCTTTCATCTGCTTTAGTTTGTGATGACAACGAGACGAACGTTAGTGGGGAAGCTGTCCCCTCCCCCACCAATGTCTCGCTTTGTGACCTTCCTTGGAGGTTCTGCGGCCCCTCAGTTTCTCTACATACAGAAGACAAACTCTTACCTTCTTCACAAAAATGAGTGTGGCGACCAAGTGAGATAGTAAAAATACTTGGAGAAACAAAAAATTAAATGCCGTCTACAACGAAGGTGTTAATGTCCTATCTTTTCCAAATAGTACAGGTTCTGGCAAATTCCACTGGGCATTTATGTACAAGGCCAAAGCACAGATCCAGAAACTCTCTCTGTTACATATATGGGGATTTCCATGTAATGAAATGTTTCTGGGAAACACCTTAGAGCCATAAGCAAACGTGCTAAGCGGGCAGCCATAGGAAAACTCCCCATAGGTCTATGAATCAGTCCCCGGGAGAGTTTTCTCTTTTGTTTATTAACATTTGGGCCCCATGTATGACTCCAGCATAACTTCCCTTGGCATTAAAGTAACCGGGAACTGAGATTAATTGCCCGATTTTTAACTACCTTTGGCCTCTTGGCACTTCATGTTGCAAGTACCCTGCCTCTCAGGGCACGCTGACAACAAGTGATCTGTCGTCGGCTATGCTGAAAGAGCTCTGGTGTCTGCACAGTTATGATCACTAAAATAAAGGGTTCTAGCCTTCTAAGAATCTAACACACACACTCTTTGTGCGGCTTTACAGATGCCTCAACTAATGAGACCATACAGGAACACATATTGAATTGAGTTGCTCGACTATTTACACACCCCCTAACCTGTCCAGCTGCCTCTGCCTCTTCTGGCCTCAGACTCCATTTTGAACATGGATTTCTGTTGTCCTTTCTGGAGTCTCTTATTTTCTCCACTGTATTCATTCAGAGGGGGGAAAAAAAAGACCTCATAAATGTCATTTCATATTCCAAGCAATTTGCTATAGGCAACTACACCATTACGTTGTACAAATAAATTTACATAAATCATTATTAGAATGTTTTATCTTAGCAAGATTATTTGGTTCCCAGAGCACACATTAAATGCATGCTTAAAGCAGAATATTTAAAAGTTATTCCTATATTGTTTATGAGATGGGATTAGAAATTTCCATCTAATTTTTCTTTCATAATGGAATTCCTTTAGTTTTCTTTGTACATCTAGAAACCACATGTATAATTGTCTGGGGGGTTTCTTGAAGCAAGCATTGCAATAGGTGCTTCTGTTACATTTGGTCCATTTTTCAGAGACTATTCCCTTTGATTCCGTGGGGTCAGTTCTGAACAGTGATTAGGAAGGCCAGGAACCAGGGAAATTAAAACCATCTCCTGAGTAGATGGGTTTTTGTCTGATATAATTCTTCAAGCAAACTGGTCGTTGGTTGTGGTTTGGCTTTTTTTTTTTTTTTTAATAAACAAACTTGTAAACAAACTTCCTGAAAATGGAGCTCAGTTTCTACTCACTGTTTAAGTTGGGAAGATGCCTGTTTGGATCAACTGCACAGCACATGGCAAGTCTTCACCGGCTGGAGTTCTACTCCACCCTAGATCTCAAAATAAAATCTTTTCTCCCTATATATAAAGGTGGTGCCCATTTTTAAAACGAGCTGCAGTTGTCAACATTAAGGAAGCAGGCAGAAAGGGACCAAGTGAAAGTCAGGAGCAGCGCTTGCCACCCTGAACCTGTTAACTGCTGGCTCCGGAGAACCCCTTCATGATTCCATGACTTGTCTTCTCATCGGGGTCAAAAAGGGCTGGACTCACCACTCAGAGCTGTACCCTTCTCCCCGTGTGCGGTCTGGGAACAGACTCCCAAGCCAGTGTCAGGGAAGGGGGGCCCCACGTGGTCAAGGGCACAATCCTCGTAAAGGATGAGTGAGGCAGTCACGTGCAAGAGCTGGAAAGAGCAAGAAAAAGCTGGGTTCAAAGCAAGCTGGTGCCACTCTCTAGCTGTGACCACAATTTAAACCTTTCTGCATCTGTTACCTCATCTTAAAATGACATTACTTGTACCTACTTCACAAGTTTGTTTGGGGAATTAAATGAAAAGAAGGCAGGCAGAAGCTGAGGACAGTGTGACCTCTGGAAGAGGCTCAATAAACAGTAGCTAACATTAATCTTCAAGGATGACCAGTGGGGTGAAGCTGGGGTGAGCATGTCATGTATTGTCCATACCAGCATATTTCCAGGTGTGTAAGGAAGGGCTGTATTATAATTCTGTTGGGTCAACTGGCAAATGCTAGGATGCTTCCAGGCACACTGGGGCATGTGTGACTATCCCAACTCCAGCCCATCACCATTCAAGACCCGGTAAAGAAGTTAGGTAACGATTATATCTTACATATTTTACAACTCGTTATACCTTTTAGAGATCTTTCATACATCTTTTTAAGCCTTTCATAAACTGTGTGAAAAAATGTAGGTCTGGGTTAATTACCCTTTAATCATGAGCAGACAAAAGCACAGATAAAAGTTTGGGCTTTCCCACAGTGATACAGTGTTGCAGGGGCAGTGGGAACCCCAAACGTACCTCACGCTGCTCCCTACTTCCTACCCTCCCAGCAACGAGACAGGGTCATGTGACTAGTTCTGGCCAATGGACTGTGGATGTGGAATTGGTCTGAGTCACTTCCGGTCTAAGGCACCTAAGAATGGGTGTGTGTTCTCAACTCTTTTTCACATATTGAAGCAACCAGGAAGCCACAGTTTGAGACGTAGGTGTCACAGGATGGGGGAGGCAGCAAAGCCACACTCGTGCAATCCAACTCTGGGTGAGTGAGAAATACACTTTTATTGCACTAAACCCTGAGATTTGGAGTGTACTTTTTACCCTAGTATCCCACAGCCTGCCCTGGCTCAGCTAGCTAATACGATTAGAACCCGCATCTCCAACTTTCACCAGTTTTCACTCAACAGTATCAAAAATCCCCACCAGACTGGGAAAATGCTGCGAAGATTAAATGCCATAGCTTACTCATGGCAAACCTTCAATGCTTACTTGATTTAAAACAAAATGCTTTCTTGGTTTAAAACAAAATAGTTCACACCCAGTGCCAAGTAAAAAGAAGAAAGTTCCAAAATGCAGGCTATATTTTAATTTGGTGCTGATTTGTTCCAACATTTACGTTAACCTGAGAAGCCTGGATGCCTCCTTTTAAAGACGACCCTAATAATTAGATTCCTGAAATGAAATAGCCTCAGTGTCATATCTAGCTTTAACTGAAAGTTAAATAGATGAACAGAAAAATCCAACTAGACTAGGACCAATTCTCTATCTCAATCTAGAAAATGCCTCTCTTCCTCTCTTGCTTATTTAAATCCCACTCATCCTTCAATCCTATTTTCTTTATGAGGGAAAAAGTTCCACACCTCAAATTTTGCAAACACTTGTGTCAATCAATTGCCTAGGCCAGAGGATAGCACCTTTTTTTCTATAAAGGGTCAGAAAGCAAATACTTTATGGTTTCTGACGCACCTATTCAACTCTGCCCTTGTAGCGCAAAAGCTGGTATAGACAATCTGGAAATAAATAAACATGACTATGTTCCAGTAAAACTTAATTTAGGGACATTGAAATCTGAATTCTATATCATCTCTACGAGGCAAAATATACTATTCTTCTTTTAATTTTTTCCAGTCATTTTAAAATGTGAAAACCATCTCAGCTTGTCCACCCCAGACAAGCAGTGGGCCACGCCTAGCCGGCGGGCCATAGCTGACCCACCCCAGGCTTAGAAGAGGCAGGGCAACGACAGATTAGGCAGTCGCTTGTGTGGGAGGGGAACACGAATACTGTTATTCTAGTTCTTCCACTTCCTGGTGGCTGGTGATCCAGGGCTCTGACTCCAGGAAGGCCTGAGCTCCTGGATGAGCCAGGCCTCAGTTCCAGAAGCACTGGTGCACGCTAAGGAAGGTGGTGTGTGGCCACGCAGACCTGACGGGCTGGGCGGGGGCCTCGGCCGGCGACCCTCACCAGCACCCTCAAGACCCAGGGCAGGAACGCCGCCACTGCTTTATCCAAAAGCGCTAGGTGTGGGCAGGATTTGCTGGGCCATTGCAAGATGAATCAGCACACTGGGCTCCCATCCCTGACTACGGCCCCAGCTTCAGCCTTGAGGCCCTCCCTGAATTCTGGTTTTCAGAACTCGTGATACACTCTTGGCATCAACGTACAAACTCACGTTCCTGGCTTCTTCTTCCTACCCTTCCATTCCACTTCTCAGCTCAGAATCACCCATTGTGAATCACCAGGTACTGACCTCACACAGCACCTGGTTCATCCCGGGGCCCTGTCAAGCCACACCCGCCAGGCAGAGTGCAGAGGGGAGGGGGGCAGGTATGTGAGGATAAACAATCAGGTAGAGAGGCAGAGGCCAGGTATGGGCAAGCCCAAGGAAGCAGAAGGCCAGCCAGGTAGCCAAGCCAGGGCTGGGGCACCACAGACTAGGGTCCCCTGAAGGAAGCCGTCAGCCAAGGTGACTCTGTAACAGAGCAGGGAGCGTGTCCCCAGGGGAACCTTAAGGGACCCAGGCCCTGAGGAGGAGCCTGGCTCTGGCTGGGATAGAAGAGGCTCGGGGTCCTCCAAGCCCTGTGTGGTCCTCACTGGCTAGGCTCATGGCAGGCTCGTTCCCGCCTTCCGGGCCAGACCAGGCTGCTTCTCTTCCCTCTTGGCTGTGACCAAGCCCGCCTTCAGCCCTCCCTCTTCCATGAACTCTCCGATTATTTCAATCCCAATCCTCAAGGTCTCTTAATTCCCTGAACCAGAGAGCTACCATAGTGCACGGCTCCGGCCGGAAGCTGAGCGCCATCTGCCATTTTCTTATGAGTGAGTCGTGGCTCCTTTGCTAAGGTCTGAGCTGCATGAGGATGTATCTTATGTTTTTATACGTCTTATAGTTTTTTATCCCCATCTGCCCTGAGAACACATAACAGATACTCAATGATACTTATTAAACTCAATTAAAAGGTCCAACATTAGAAAGATTAATACAATTCAAAAGAAATATAGGGGCTTCCTTGGTGGCGCAGTGGTTGAGAGTCCGCCTGCCAATGCAGGAGACATGGGTTCGATCCCTGGTCCGGGAGGATCCCGCATGCCGCGGAGCAACTAAGCCCGTGCGCCACAATTACTGAGCCTGTGCCCTAGAGCCTTCGAACCACAGCTACTGAAGCCTGCACGCCTAGAGCCCGTGCTCCACAACAACAGAAGCCACCGCAATGAGAACCCGCGCACAGCAACGAAGACCCAACACAGCCATAAATTAATAAATAAATAAATTTATAAAAAGAAATACAGTATTATGGGAAAGAAAATGACTTAGAGAAACTAGGTACGGCAGAGGCTAGTTTCTATACAAAAATTCCCAGCAATGTGCCTGTTGCTTTGTGTCTATGACACACACCAAAATTTTAAATAAAGATGTGACTCATTATCTTAATGCCTAAATTCATTGACCACATTGTCAGTCTGATCAGCTGTATAAATTGATCATTAAGAAGACGCGGGGAAAAAAAAAGAAAAATAAGACGCGGAGGGCGCTTCCCTGGTGGCGCAGTGGTTGAGAGTCCGCCTGCCGATGCAGGAGACACAGGTTCGTGCCCGCTCCGGGAAGATCCCACATGCCGCGGAGCGGCTGGGCCCGTGAGCCATGGCCGCTGAGCCTGCGTCCGGAGCCTGTGCTCTGCAACGGGAGATGCCACAACAGTGAGAGGCCCGCGAACCGCAAAAAAAAAAAAAAAAGACGCCAAGACGCGGAGGAAGAGGGGGAGGATTTCAATTGCTGGAGAAACAATCAATTTGGCATTTGCATTTAAATATAGCTTTGGTATTTCATTTATTCAGTGCAATCTCCAGGAGGTGTAAGCCAGCTGGGGAAGGCAAAGCTTGGTTACCTGAGTCAGAATGGGTCCAGGAAACCGAGGTCAGCATTGCTCCAGTCACAGAAAGGACAGAGAGGCCTCCATGATCACGAGAACGCTGGTCTTCTAGGAGATGATGCGTCTAGTGGCTGGTGGAGAGGAGCAGAAGGACGACGGGATTAGAGCAGAGGAGGAGAGAGAACCCTCTCAACCACGGTGGATGTCACCTCTGGCCTGACTCTCTAAAACATGACATACTTCAGCGAAAAAGTCAATTGCAACGGTACCTCTTTATTTCTTGGCAAGTTATTGAAGCACTGGGTCTTTCGTGATGGAGTGTTCTTGAAACTGCCTCATGGGGCATAAAAGGACCCAGAGATTTGAAAATACATGCCATAGATATTATGAGATTATCTTATTTTACTCTAGCTGCCATTGAGACATTTGTGAGATCATTTTACTTTACTTCAGCTGCCACTGAAACACTTGTCTATATAAAGGAAAAACATCAGAGCGCCAGCAAGCCTCCAAGGCCGGCCTTCCACCATGAGAACCAGCCCTGATCCTCCGGGTAGACCAGGTATACAGGCTGCAAAGTCAATGACTCCCTAGTCTGTTGTTGTAAAATAAAATTACCCTGGCTCTATTCCTGGAGAAAAAGATGCCATCAAGCTAAAGCTCACTAAATGGGCTACAGGTTTGGAGAACACGGTTAACCTATAATCTTACAAAATAGAAAAGTTGGTACACGGGATAGACGGCATCATAATTTCTAATGGAAGATATTTTTTTGACCTACACATCAAGGAAGACACAGCAGTAGGCCCTCTAATGAAAAGAATGGTGCGAGCCTATGAGCTTTAGTGTGAGAATGTTAGGAAACAAATTCATTCTATCAGTGGTTCTCAAACTGTGGTCCCTGGAAGGGCAGCATCGGTATCACCTGAGAATTTGTTGGAAATGCAGATTCTTGGCCCAACCCAAGATCTACTAAATCTGAATATTTGGAGGTGGGGCTCAGGGATCTGTTTTAACAAGCCCTCCAAGTGATACTGATACATCTTAAATCATTAATTTATCCACCCATCCAAAGACATTGAGTCCATTGTTAAAAAATAAAATTACCCTACTCTGCTGCATGTTAAGCTTCAATTAAGGGCCAAGTATTGGGCTAGGGATTGGGGAGGGAAGAAGGGTCAGAGAGAGAAGATGATGAAATCCCTGCCCTTGAGAAATGTATTGTCCTCTATGGGAGATAAAACAGGTATACAGGCAACTCAAATACAGACCGTGTTATTTTCTCTAACAAAGAGTTAGAAGTTTTCAAAGGAGATATTTGTTTCTGATTGGTGTGGGGAGGCAGGTAAGGGAAAGCATCAAGACAATCGTAATGGGACTTGAGATCTGCACAGGATTTTGACAGGCGGGAACAGGGAAAAGCTGAAGCAAAGGCCCAGAGGTGAGAAAGCATGAGGGCTATTCAGGTACATGGAGGAACCAGGTCTGGCTGATACGTGAGAAACTTGGAGGTGATCTCGGTGAGACAAGGTTACTGCCAAGCACAGACACGTAAATGCTAGGGGCCCATTGCTTCTCTTTCTTGTATGAAGACTACTTAGCAGCACCTATGGCCTATGTTTAGAAACTGACGTCTGATAAACCAGGTGATTTAATAATTTCTAAGTCTAGTCTGCTTTTCTGTACGTTTTGAACTGCTTTTTCTAGAGGGGAGCACCTCAGCTGCTTCAAGGATTAACTGCTGAAGGTTTGCCCTGGAGGAAGACACAAAAGGAAATTTCAAAGCAGGCATAAGAATCTGGATGTCACAGTAGCCTCGGGCCATTCTGCAAAGGGGCAAAATGTTACCACACCTAAAAAGCCCCTGAAGGCACTGATGGTTTTAGCTTTATAAAATAACTCAAGTGGAGAGGGGTGTGCCTCAGTCAAAAGGAAGAGTTAAACCAGGGACTGGGAGAAATGGGTGTAGGGATCAAAGGGTACAGACTTCCAGTTATAAAGTGGATCAAAGGGTACAGACTTCCAGTTATAAAGTAAGTCGTGGAGATACAGGATGACTATAGTTAATAAGACCGTATTGCATATTTGAAAGTTGCCAAGAGAGTAGATCTTAAAAGTTCTCATCACAAGAAAAAAAATTTTTTGTAACTATGTAAGGTGGCAGATGTCAACTCGACTTATTGCGGTAATCATTTTGCAACGTATACAAATATTGAATCATTGTGGTACACCTGAAACTAATAAAATTTTATGTCAATCATACCTCAATTAAAAAAATTAAAACATGCCCTAAAAAAGTTAAACTAATACTCAACACTTCTAATTAGAGAAAAAACTACTTTTCATGATCAAGAAGGTATGGCTTTTGCTTCTAGAAAACTGACAGAAATAGAAGGCTTTATTTCCTGGTGCTGCTAGATGAATGATGAAAAACTGAAAATGTTTTTGATGTCATGCAAGGCTCTGATGGAAATGAAGCTGGATTCCGAATCCGTTGTTCATCCCAGTTCTGCCATTTAGCCATCTGTGTCATTAAGGGCAAGGCACTCAACTTCCTAAACCTCACTTTTTCATCCATCAAGAATTAGAGGGCTTCCCTCGTAGCGCAGTGGTTGACAGTCCGCCTGCCGATGCAGGGGACATGGGTTCGTGCCCTGGTCCGGGAAGATCCCACATGCCGCGGAGCGGCTGGGCCCGTGAGCCATGGTCACTGAGCCTGCGCGTCCGGAGCCTGTGCTCCGCAACGGGAGAGGCCACAACAGTGAGAGGCCCGCGTACCGCAAAAAAAAAAAAGAATTAGAGACACTGACTTGTCCCACCTTTGAAATTTAAATAAGAAAACAGACAAGAAGTTGCTCTGAAAGTTATAAGGTGCAATATTACACAGGGGTATATTTTTATTGTATATATAATTATACTATCCTACTCACTGAGACATTTGGGTACTAATCAATACTTGTTACTGTATTGGCCTTTGAAAATATAAAAGTAAAATGTTTCTTATGCCCAGACTCTCCTTTTAAATATTTGCAGATAGAGCAGTTCTAAGGCACAAACTTGGCACCAACCAAACCGTCCTCCCAAAACACATTTCAAGGTAAATTTTTTACTTCTAATTTTTTTTTTTTAACTTTTATTCCTCTGACCTCGCTAGAGCATCCAGATATCTTTCAGCAGCTCCTGGTGAGCACGACTCAGTCTGCAGCAACACAGACATATGATGGCGATCATTTATCATCTCTGCAGTAGTTTAGTCCCAGATGGACCATTTACTAATTTATTTCCATATGTAACTGGCAGAAAGATTAATCAGGCTTCCAACTCAGAAACCTGAATTGTGTTTCATTCCCTGAACAGGCTAACTCTGGCCCAGAAGAAGTACACCGTTTACATAGAAAACCAAGAGTTTCTCTTAAAAAGCCTGTCGACCTTAGACACAGGCCTTTAAACACACACACACACACACATACACACACACACACACACACACACACACACACAAGGCCTGCTCCTTATGTCAACTTGGAGGGTTGGTTCTTTCTTTAGATACTAATGGACTTCCCATAGGAGCTGTGTCTGATAGAACTGCAGGCAGAAGTAATGCCAAATCAGGCCCAGTTGCAGCTACAGTCCCCTCCCTGTGTGCAAGCACGGGGTCTTGTATTTCTGAAACTGAACAGATCTTTTTGCCATGGTGCTACACCCAGCTGGACGGCTGTGCAGTGCCCAGGCACTGGAAACTATGTGCTTTCTTTTTTCCACTCTTTTTAAGGGTCTGAACTTGACTGAATCCAGCAGCTGCCGTAGCTTTAGCAAGGCGATGGCTAATGAACTGTTAGCATTGCTCTCAGTCCCCCTGAGTTCAACTCTCAGTTCTCTTTTGTTTTTAATTCTATCCCAGTGATATCAGCCTCGAGCAAAGAGTTAATGGAATTATTGTTGGATGACGGTGTGTATAGACAGAAGGCCAGCCAATCCCAAAGCGGGGCAGAAAGGAAATTGACTGGTTATATCTTCAGTGGAACCCAAGGCCACAGCCAGGAAGGCTCAGGAGGCAGGACCACGTAGAGATATTACCAGCTGGATCCACACACGTGGGTCACTAAACAACCACGTGGCTTCGGAAAAGTCACTTACCGGTTCAAGCTCACAATTCTCTCCTCTGTAATGTGATTTTAGCTCCCTAAAGTTCCTTCTGGCTCTAAAATCTTTGATTCCATGAAGATGAAAAGAATATCAGCCATTCACCTGGCTTCCGTGTTTAGATGATGCCAAACAGCCAGAAGTTTGGAAGCATCCGAAAGTAGCTGAACTGGTCACGATGCTTGGTTCTGGGACAGACATAGACTTAGGAATCTCATATCTAACAGTCTGTCTTTGAGCAGAAGACTGTTCAATGATGTATACCTTTGCAAGTGTTTAAGAATTCAATGAAAAACAAGTTTGAAGTACTGTTCTAGGTATGGCAAAAGCTACAGAAGTACCTAAATCAGGGTCCTGTGTCTTTTTTTTTTTTTTTTTTTTTTTTGCGGTACGCGGGCCTCTCACTGTTCTGGCCTCTCCCGTTGCGGAGCACAGGTTCCGGACGCGCAGGCTCAGCGGCCATGGCTCACGGGCCCAGCCGCTCCGCGGCATGTGGGATCCTCCCAGACCGGGACACGAACCCGTGTCCCCTGCATCGGCAGGCGGACTCTCAACCACTGCGCCACCAGGGAAGCCCGGTCCTGTGTCTTTGATACATTTACATCACAGTTCAGAAAAGATACAACTCATCCTAATAGAGTGAAATAAGTGCTATAATTTGAAGACCAACTGCTATGGGAGCATGATGGAAAGGATGGAAAAGTCATCCCAGGGAGGGTGACAGGGGGAGATCTGTAAGGTTTTTTGGAGGAATTGGAATTGAAGCCGGGAAAGTGGGAGGAAAGGAATCCGGGCAGAGACAGCAGCAAGAGCAAAGGCCTAGAAACTTCCCCCACGAGGCCAGGATATAGTATTTATTACCCTAGGGCAGGCCCCGGGATGCTCAAGAAAGAGACCTAGTGACAGAGAAGGCTGGAAAGGGACTAATGGTGGAAAGCCCTGGACACCAGCCTGGGGATTGGCTCTTACCCTGTGACCACTAAGAACCTTCAGAAACAACCAGGCAGTGGAGACTCTATGCCCAGAAAGTTTATTCTGGCAATTCTATTACCATTTACGATTGGTAATAAGATCAGTCTGTACCTTCATTTTTCTCTTATTCATTTCATGCTGCCACTACTTGGGAATCCCTCAAATTTACTTTTTTCCAAATCAACTTCCTGGCTCTTCAGATGGAAGCAATTGAGTTTCCTACAAGCACTGCCAGGATTTTACATTTGAATGACTGGTGCCGCCTAGGGCTTTATGTTTTGGTTTATGTGTTTTTCTATTTTTACGAAAGAGTTAACATACCATGGCTTAGACTGGTGTCTTCTGGAGATTTTTTGTTTACACTGGAAAGTACTCTGGGACGATGAAAAAAATATATACAAACGTGTCAACTGTTGGAAGGGCTTGCACTCCCCAAACAGGCAGAAGTTGAACTATCATCCAAAGTAGTTCATTGGCACTTTTTTGATTTCCAGTTTCAGAGCTCAAGGGTAATGACCCAAGGCTTCCAGGGCCCCTCAAATGTAATAGCAGAACATCAAGTAAACCCTCACACCAATAGTATTTGGTTTCTCTGCCTCGGGACCAAGCACAGGTGGCTTCCTGCAGCTGTCACAGAGAGAGGCTGCCCACCAGGATACCCGGGGCCCGCCGGGCAGCTCAGGCCATGGGGGAGGGGGTCTGCAAGCCTGCCCTCCCGTCGGCCCCAAAGATGGGCTGGGGTCCCGAAACTACAGAGATGAGTGTGAGAATAGGCAGAGGGGCTCCCCGTCTGAGAAAGGAGCTGCCTTTAGTATGAGCCACCACAAAAAAAACAAAAACAAAAACAAAAATTCCCCTTAGAAGACACAGACTTCACTTCCCGTCTCTGGGTGGCTCAGGCTACAGATGGGCATTGCTGGGAGGTTTCAACACTAGTTTCACTTTGGATCACCTTATTTAGAAGGCAAATCGTATCTATCCACTAGGGTGTCAAACATTCTAGGGTTCCATCCCTGACTCACAACCCCAAATCTCTCCCAGCCCCCCACACCCCCAGGTGTGCAGGAAGCTCCCGAACCCCCTCCTCCCATAGGTGTTCTCTGAACATTCAATCAAATAATTACTGTGAAGAACAGCGTGCAGTAGACGTGGGAGACAGTTCCCTGTGCACATAAAAAACAGTCTCACACACACAAGAGTTGCGTTTCTCATACCACTTTTTGTAAAAGTCCACCTATGGTCAGAAAACAAATCCTCCTCAAATGAATAGATTGGCTTACATTACCATGCCATTTTACATTCTCTTTCCTGATACATAAATAATAAAACTGTAAGGTAAATGCAGGCTTACGTGGAATAATGGGCATAAATAAAAATATTCTGACATGAAAACCTCAGTATAAATTGAACTACAACATACTTGAAAGCTCCCGCAATCATAATGTGCACATCAAAATCCATTAACCTAATACCTAGGCTACTATTCACAAGCAGAGGTCTAGCCTGTAACTAAATACTCACTTGAACAGTTCTCCTAAATTACTGTACAATTTGACTGCAAAGTCACACACTTACAAAGTCTATCATCTTTACTTGGGTGCTCTCTAACCAACACTCAAGTCTTATCAGGCTACAACGTGGCAGCATAATACAAACACACAGGACAGTAAATGGTACCAAAAAGTAGCAGCGAATGTGAAAGACAAACCAGGGTCATCCTGGCGAGAAGGGAGATATTTACATAAGCATTCAGAAAGACAACGGAGCCCCAATTTCTCTTTAACTGCATATACCCAGTCAGCCTCTCTGCTCCTCACCTGATCATTTTTATATAAAAGCAATTTTAGAATGATACATTCAAATACCTTAGTTACCATAAACTCAGCAGCAGTTAAAGATTCTGGTGCACATTGATTTGCTTTAAGACTCAGCTATTTTCAACCAAAGCTTACGTTCCTTACCCATCACTACCCGCCCTCCAAAAAATTAGCTTCACTGACTATATCCTTCTGAAATATGTCATCTACAAAAGCCATTTTCTTACCTTTGTAACTCACTCACATTTGTTTCATTTGATGATATTTACCCAAGCAGGGATAATTGTTTGACTGGAATCTTGCAACTTTCAACTTTGCCCAGATTTTGTTGTCATGAGGAAGGGGAATGCCGAAATCCCCAATACATCGCTTAGCTGAGCTAATATACATCGGAATCAGAGCTATATTTTAAATTCTTTTACACTTACTTAATATAGTACGTGCTGCCTGTCCACTGATGCGATATCAGAAACCTGCAAGCTACTATTTCTGCAACTGTGTCACTGTAGATAGTCTGAAACATGTACGTAGCTGTTGCCATGGAAACAAACACAGCTAGGGTAGAGTGCCACGCTGTGTTAATTCCTTCACCCATGAACCCCAGGGGAATGCTAACATTCATCTTCTTTCTCCTTTAGTCTCACACTGCTTTAATATTTTTTTAGCATTATCAAATGATGTACTAAATACATATGGTACACCTGAAAATACGGATGGCTGAAACGAGCTGTGTGCCAACCTAGCCTGCTGGGTACCTGCTTAAGGTGGTGCAAATAGGCATGGATCCTTTCACTAACTTCTCCTGAGAGAAATGGAGAACTTTGTTTCTTTCTTTTAAAATGGTGTGCGTAGGACAGAACAAGGTGAGCATCTCGTCTCACCTAAGAACAGTTATCATGGAATTGCACCACAATAAAGACGCTATCAGAAATGTGCCACCTCAGTTCTGTGAAAGGCAGGGGGAGGTTTTGCAAACTTTCCGAAGTGGATCCAAGCTGAGAGTTGTTCTCCCTTCTAACTAGAGCTGCATTAGCAGGCTGTGAATCCAATCGTTTTAATTAGGCAAAAGCATAAACCCCAACAAGGGCTTCATCTGTCCCCAGTTGGTCTTTGTTCCTAAACCCATGGAAGAAGGTATTAGAATCAGTGAGGGACTAACAAGGTGGAAATCTGCCATCGTTCAGAAAGAAATGTGATTTCCCTGGAATCTGAACATTCTCGTATTTGCATCACGTTCAAATCGCTGCCCTCATCAAATGTGTGGATCGGTGAAGAAAACTCAAATTCTTTCGTGACACCTAAAAGCCAAAACATGTAGAGACTGTCTTGCTGGGCCATCTTCCCCTTCTTCAAACTGGTATGCCACTTTCAATACTGGGGTTACTCATCACAGTCAGCAAAAGTAAGCTCTTCGAAATCTTAATTACAGCCTATCCCTTGGGCTACTTAATAATATTCAATCTAGATGAAAATGGCCACACTTTAGATTTACATGCTGATGTGTTTCACTGGAATACAATTTTCACACTGAACAATCAATTGCAGGCTTTAAAAATGCAGATCCGTGACTCTGAACCGGCATGTTTTAAAGAAACCACTACTTCATTTGCAAGGGCTATGGCAAAACCATCCTACAAAAGACCAGCAAAGTTTTGACTATTATTTTCCTAAACCGAATCATTCTTGGCTACATACTATGATAATAATGATCAACGCATCCGTAAGATAAGGCAAAACAGAAAATAGGTACGTGTATACACTTTACTGGCCAAAGAACTATGTCACTTTTTGAAAGCCATCTCGAGAGGAGTCCAGTATATTAAAGTCTAGTCTTCGAGTACCAGCAGGGCAGGTAGTGATGACTCTTTAACTAATCCTGACCAGTACTTACAAACTTAAGGAACAGAGTCACAGTAGTAAAAAACAGTCATTTCTTACCTTTACTTCACCCTTCCATATTTGTTGAGTATTATGAAGTGTTTTCATATAGGTCATCTCATCTGACTATGACAAGATTACACTATGAATTAGTGTGGCAATTATCTGCAATCTCATCTCCTATGGGAGAGCACTGAGATTCCAAAGTCCGTGACTGGCCTGGAGTCAACACATTCAGAGGCACAACTCTGCCTGCTGTTAACTGATCTCATGCTCTTTCCAAGAGCCACACTGCCTCTAGGTGTGCTCACAAATGTACTGGCTTGTAAAGGACTTAAAATAACTGTAGCAACAATACTTATAAAAGGACAGATACTAAGTATCAGATAAATCGGTGTGGGCATCAATTATGGCTGGTGGTTAAAGTTAGGCAATGCTCCTCTCGGCCCTCGCCCACCTATATTCTTCCAAGGGTGGAAGGAGATGGGTCAGCCTTCAGGCTGAGGTCAGCCCCTGCCCCCAAAGCACATCCTCTCAGCCTGCTCCCACGTCCTGAACCCTCTTCCTTCCCATGTGTCCCACCCTAAATCCTGGCCACTCCTCAGAGAGGGCCTTGGAGGGGAAAGATGATCAGAGGCTCCTTGGGCTTTGGACGTAAAAGGGGGATTGGAATCAGCAGGAAGCAGCAATAAATTGGTTAGCATCCTGTGATGGTTAATTTTACGTGTCAACTTGACTGGGCCACAGGGTATCCCAATACTTGGCTGAACGTGATTCTGGGTGGTCTGTGAGGGTATTTCTGGATGGGACTTGAATCTGTGGATTGAGTGAAGCAGATTGCCCTACCCAACGTGGGCGGGACTTAGCCAATCCCCTGGAGGCCTGAACTGAACAAATGGCAGGTGAGGGTGAATTCACTCTTTCTGCCTATTTCTGAACCGGGACTTTGGTTTTCTCCTGCACTTAGACTGGAATTTAGACCAACTTTCCTTAGTCCCCAGCCCCTTGCACTTGGACTGGAACTGCCCCACCAGCTCTCCTGGGTCTCCAGCTCAGAGGCAGCAGATCATGGGACTTCTCAGCCTCCATAATTGCATGGACCAATTCCTTAATAGAAAGATATATAGATATAGATATACACACAGACATACACATGCACTGTTGGTTCTGTTTCTCTGGAAAATCCTAATACGTCTCCTTAAGGAAGGAAGCCATTCTGGACCAGCAGCCACCAACTAATCCAAAGTAGATTTCATGGTGATTTGGGCTATTCACGACCTCCTACCCACATCACCCTGCACATCAAGAATGAACTGGGCACTTTCGAGAGGACAACCTGAGGCTGCAGGAGTCCAGAGTGCCTCCGACAAGCTGAACAAGTTCATGGAGTGGGTCTTCAACACCACCGACATGATCTAGGCCGGGAGAGGGGGCCGCGGGGGCGCCTGCCCCCTTAGTCCTGCCGGTGAAGGCATCCTCCGAGCTGCCGCCCCAGCTCCCAACTTTGCCCCCTTTCGGGGAGTGCACAACACGGCAATTGCAGATCAACGATCATTATCTGCCTTTTGTAGAAAAGAAAAAGAAAAAGGTAAATAAAATTTAAGTAAAATAAAAGTTTAACTGCTAAAAAAAAAAAAAAAAGAATGAACTGGATTTGGTCATGCTACATCGTTTTGGTGAAAGAGGACTTCTCGGAGTGAAATCTTCCAGGCCATTGGATTTGTTCTAGTTTGGCCTGGGGGAGCTGATGAAGCAGCAGAAGGCACCCTTAGGGGCAGCGTTCTGGGGAGGCTTCTCCCAGAGGGCAGGGGAAACTGGTTTCTTCCAATGGGTGTCCCAATTCAAGAGTCAATGATTTGGTCCCTTTTGACGAAAACCTTTCTAAAATGGATTGTATGAGAAAACGATGAATGGGGCAAAGTGGATAACATGTGATTTAGCCTGTTATAAATATTTTTCATGATTTGGCTGGCATTATGCGCATTATAATACAGAGGTGCCCTCAGAAGCCAGAGAATCTTGAGGCAGGAGGGCAGACGGGGCAGCACACAGGACAAGGCCCCTCGCTAGTGCCGTGTCCTCATCCCTGTACTTGCACGTTCATTTTCTCTGGCCTCCACCTGCCGCTCCCTGGCTGTCAGGGTATCAGCGGGCCTTCTGAACACACCAAGTGGTCTGGTTCTGGCTGTTCCCTCCCTGTTCTGATTCACATCTAATATGCCAGGGGCTGGGGAACCAAATAAGAGAGTTGATTAGAATTTTGTCTGAAAGAAGATGAATACAGGCCTGAGAAAGTGTCCCTGAGCACAGAAGTGTCGACTTCTGCATGCCCTTGACTCTAGACCAATTAGCCTAAAGCGAGTCACCTGATGAGCAATTTGCCTATAATTTGAAACCTTTTTGAATGTTTTTACATAGGAATGTCCTTTGGTTTGTTTGTTTCTTTCTTTTTGCCATCTCTTCGGAGTTACAGGGTTTGTAAATGAAGGGCACATCCAGCTTGTTTTTCAATTTTAGTTTACGCTTCATTTTAATTTTTAAATTAAATTTTTTTTTGAGATAGTGGCAACAAACACGAAAAACACTCCACACGGAATTGAATTTCTGGTGAACTGGTGATTAGGCAAATTGATAAGAGAACTGGTGTTTTAAGGGAATTTTCACTTCTCAGTTTCATTTTTTTAGAATTCAAAAACCCATCCAAGGAAACTCGCGGTTCAACCAGCCCAGAATGCACACACTGCCTGCTACCCGGACCTCGTTTTCTTCTCCTTGCACAGGACCCTCTGCACTGTTGAGTTTCCAGCCTCCACAGGAGGGAAGGAATTCGGTATTGCTTGACTTTGTTTTTTCCCACCATGAATTTACTTTACGGGCAGTACTGAGTTCAGCTTAGCTTGTGGGTGTCAGCTAGAGCAGCGCTCACCTTGTACTCACTCAGGCCAGGAGCCTCTGTTGTGCGTTTTGAAGCAGTAGGCACAGACGGCGTAAGTGGAACCCAATATCTTTTGCATCAAAGCAACGCGTAGACTGCAGAAGTCTGAGAACCACTCACCTGACAGCCCAGATCTTTTTTTTTTTGATGCTGTCTTTTTTAAAAAAAATTATTGTATTCAAGTATAGCTGATGTTGTGTTAATTTCTGCTGTACAGCAAAGTGATTCAGTTATACACATATATATATTCTTTTTCATATTCTTTTCCATTACAGTTTATCACAGGATACTGAATATAGTTCCCTGTGCTATACAGTAGGACCTTGTGGCTTACCCACCCTATATATAATAGTTTGCACCTGCTAATCCCAAACTCCCATTCCATCCCTCCCCCACCCCACCCCCTTTGGCAACCACGAGTCTGTTCTCTGTGCCTGTGAGTCTTGGGTAGATAAGTTCATTTGTGACAACCCAATACTTAATGCAAGAGGGGGAAAAGGCCCAAGGTCAAGGTACATCCAGTATGACTGGAACGGATGGCCCCAGACCCATCCAAAAGGAGGGGCCAGGTGCCTTGCCTCACTCTGTTGCAAGTGCCCTTTGAGAGGGAAACCAAAAACCAGACCGGCCTTTAAGGCCAGAAGCCAAGTTGACCCAAGAGATCAGGCACAAGCTAGTGCTATCGGACAGCATCCGGGCTGCAAAGAGGGACAGGAAAGAATTAGAGGTGGTCCCTGGACTCCCCTATTATCCACTTGTGGCTCTGACACAAACATTGTCCCTCTGGGCAGAGCTCCTGAGCCGCTGAACCACTCTGCAGAGAGCAAGCATTCCAACCAGCCTGGTACCCTGGCTGGAGCTGCAAGGATGCGGGCCAGCAGGTGCGGGTCGCCTTTTTCCTGGAGCAGCTGCTCTGCTGTTTGTGCTGCAGCAGTGAGGAGTCCCTGGGGCCAGCTCTTGGAGAAGAGAAACTGACCAGGAAGGCCTCAATCTTAAGATGCTCACTTGGGTACTGAGTCAGGATTTGGGAAGAAAATTCTCCTGAGAATGGAAACTTTTCCTTTTCATTCTCAAATTACCATTGTGACATTTGCTCTATTGGGGACAGAGCAGCTAGCTGTCCTAAGTGTGTATGAACTTCCTCTATCTTTATATGAAAGATAAGGAGCTCAGTTCACATGCCCTCGATGGGGTCATGTCCACTGCAGGACTGGACACTAATACCTAGTCACTGGGGCAGCTGTAAAATGTGTTCTTTTCCTTTTTTAATCTGAGGATGCAATGAATTACATGAAAGTGTTTTACCCTAATCCTCCCTGCTTAAGAAAAGTGAAAGTCTTTAATACAGTAAGTCACTAGCAATGTACATAATCAGAATGTAAACCACTCCTATTAGAACATTTTGGGGTCAGGGACTTCCCTGGTGGTCCAGTGGTAAAGAGCCCACCTTCCAACGCAGGGGACACGGGTTTGATCCCTGGTCGGGGATCTAAGATCCCACATGCTGGGGCAACTAAGCCCGCGCGCCACAACTACTGAGCTGGCTCACCTCAATGAAAGAGCCCGCGTGCCGCCAACTACAGAGCCCACGTGCCCTAGAGCCTGTGCACCACAACTAGAGAAAAGCCCACACGACGCAACGAAGAGCCTGTGTGCCGCAACGAAAGATCTCGTGTGCCGCAACTAAGACACAACGCAGCCAAAAACAAATGAAGAACATTTTGCGGTCTGTTTTCATAGTGATCAAATAACACTGACTTAAATAAAAATATGGTTGTTTTTTACTTCTCATGAAACAGCCTGAGATGGTGGGCAGCCCGGTGGCAGGGCAGGGGGTGAGTGGGATGTGTTGGAGCAACGGATACCCTGAAGCCCACTAAGCCCACTGGATTTTTTACTTCTTTGTATTTAACCACATAGCCAGAAAGGAAATGACCCAGGGCCAAACCAACCCAGAATTTTTCCATCTTGTCACTCTGCTATCTTCTTGTGTGTCTCCCACATTTGTATGGGCTTAAGTAGCTCACTACCACCTTGCCCCTGTCCTAATTAGAAGCAAAGAGGAAAGAGAACGTGAAACACTTGCTCCTTCATCTTAAAGGCAAAGTCCAGATGTTGTATCCATCCCTTCCATGTTCACCCATCAGCCAGAACTTAGTCACTTAGTCATCGCTGGCAGATGGTGTTCAGCTAGCTAAAGCTCTGGGGTTCTAGTATTAAAAGGAAGAAGGAAGGGATGCATACTGGTGGAAAACTAGCAGTGTTTTTAAAGACACTAAATATATGTATGGATACAAACATATATAGTAAAAGTTGACAAACATGCATGGGAATGATAAGCACCAAATTCAAGATGGCGGTTACATGGGGGCACAAGGGAGAGATTAGTTCTGGGATTGGGGAAGGGATACTCAGAAGTCTGTAATCATATCTTCAATTTTTTTTTTTAAAACGTATTTGAAGTAAAAATTGCAAAATGTTGAGATCTGCCAAAGTTGGATAATGGTTACATGGGTGTTTTAGCTTTCATATTAGAAATAAATTATAATAAAATCCACAAAATTTAGCATTATCTCAACGACCTGACTGCAACTCAACTTATAACTAAACTGTATTTCATCAATTGTAAAAAGCGCATTTTTCTACATTTGAACTCTCTGCAATGAGTGCATCTAATTATATTAGGCATTATTTCTCTTAGTGGGATATAATGTTTTACTTTACAATGAATGATAACTTAGATTTGAAGATGTACAATGTATAAGTTCTATTGCATGTGGTCCATGGCGCATTTTAATATGTTGACAGTGGGGGAAGGGGGACTGTTTCCACAAGAGGGCATCACAAAGCTTATCAATCTCTTCAAGCCCCATACCTGGGCTCTCTCTGTTAGGTGGTTTTCCGACTTCCAAGCCAATGTTCCTTCCAATGATAGTGCCTCTGATTAAGGTCGTGTGAAACACAAACATTTGGACTAATTTTCTCTGCAACTGAAGAAACTCTGGCAGATAAAAGCCCTCCTTCATTAGTTTTAAAGTGCTTGAGAATCTCCTACCTGGTAAGTAACAAAAGCATAAATGGCACCTACAAATGAAACTCCTCCACATGGGAAGAAATCAGAGTCAGGTGATTACTGGACCACAATTTTGGACAGGCTGAGAAGGCACAGCCATCTGAGGACAACAAAGGCTTCTCCATCCACCCAAAGCGAAGTCCATGCTCCTGGCCTATAGAGGTAATGGGCAAGACCACCGTAGTCCCTTTTCCTCTGATATATGCTACTGTAGAACTCTCTTGTAGAAAATTAGCTAAGAATACACAGGCAACATTGTTCCTTCCATATTATCAAGATGCAAATAAACCAAAATGGGGAAAAAAATCCATACAGCTGGTTTATTTGAATGCAGAATAATAAATCACCATTTTTTTTTTAATTTATGAAAGTTTTCTTCGTTTCTCACATCCAGTTAGTATACAGTTGGCATTTTCAAAATTCAAACCTGATGTGGGTTTGGAATTCAATGAAGCACACTGGAAGACATCTGAGTGAAAAAATAAGAGTTCTAGCCATATGCCACTGGTGCATGCATTTGAATATTTGAAAGGTAATCTAGAAATGAGAATGTTTCCAGCTCTCCTTACCAACAACAGTCATTCACAGCAACAACACATTTTATACGTGGAACCACTTCACCATCTGAGAGACAACAGGAGGACAGACGGAGTCTGGGGCTGGGGTTCTGTCCCTGCCTAGTGAGTTCCAAGCCTGTGATTTTCACTAGGTCTCGACCACTCTGAAGCCCTGCTTGGTCGATGATTAGGGTGCAATAATGATTCTTGCCTCACTGGACATATTAGCACATAAAAGAGCTGCTAAATGTTTCAAGTTTGGTTAACAATTGGGTGAAAAACCAGAAGACCGTGCACAATGGCTCCTTCCAAAAGCCATATGTGACACCATGAAACAAGCTCTAATATTAAGCCCACTGGATTTTTTACTTCTTTCTATTTATCCACATAGCCGGAAAGGAAATGACCCAGGGCCAAACCAACAGCAGGGGCTCTCCCCCTTCTTGTTTGTACCCATGACTAGGATGGCAGGAGCCCCCAGCCCTAGCTGGGAGGGTTTCCTGACAGTGCCCAGCTAGCCTTGCTCATTCTGTCCCCGGGCCAGGCCTCTAACTGGGTCACTCAGCCAGGGAATATACAAGCCAAGGGATCACGTGCATTGCTAATCAACTCACGTGCATTTGGGGAACGTCAACCGTGCAAGACTGGAATCTGAGGTATTACGTTAGCCCACTTCCAAAACCACGTGTCAAGGGTCCAACCCATGTGTTTGCAGGGCGGCTACAATGCCATGGGGTTGTCCAAATGCTGAATGTGTTGATTCCTACGCATCCATCTCACTTTGTGACAGAAGTGAGCGATCTTTTTACCAACCTATTGATAAACTGAGAGGACAAAATGATAGCGTTTCTTCTGGATCTATCCTGGCAATAATTCCCAATGGACTGCCCTTCAACCTGCTCCAGCGTATGTAGACTGGTGCTCTTCTCAAGGGTATTAGAGAGGGCCAGAGCGGGGCAAAGAGACACAACTCCGCGTGAGGAGACAGAGTGTCCATGACAACCTGGGCCAGCTACCAATGTGTCTCCCCAGCTCCCCCTGCCACCCCAAAACCTTAACCTTAATCAGAGTCCCAGGTCTGGGGAAAATCTCCGACAAGTGGCTTCACATTGCTTGGGGAGAGAACCTCTTCTTGGTATGAACTCTCCGTAAGATGACACCTTATGATATTACCAGACCAAACCACCTCTCACAGCAACCATGGCCCACAAGACCAGTTGTTACCACTTCCCAATCTCAACAAACCCTTCTAGAGCTCCTGGATCTAATCCCCACTCAGCCCAGCAGCTTCCAAACCAGACACGACCTTGTCATGAAGCGCTTTGTTCCTCGACAGGCCTCCATGCACCCTAGAGGTCTAGAATGATCTCCACCCCCCGGCAAAGAAACAGAATATCAATGGGGTACAGCCAAGGGCTGGAAAAGATGCATGATCTGTGACTCAGCTCCCTGCATGGTTTCTGCCCGGCTAAGCTGTGATGGTTGCATCTTATCTCTGCAGCCTGAACTTGATCACAGCTTGACCAAGGGAGTTTTGGTGCTGGTTGTTAATGTGGTGTTTGCTCACTTGCTTTACTCTGTGGGTTGCCTAAAATTACACAGCTAATGAAACACCGTCCCTGAACCCATCTGCTTTACGCAGCGTGGACAGCAGATAATTAAGCAGTCAGTCAAGTGAGCCCAGAAGTCTGTCTCACGGCACGATGGCAAAGATCTGAAAATACCCGATCCCAGCAAGCACTGGGCTCATCTGGACCTCCGAGGTGGTAAGGTAAGACGCAGCTCCATCGCAGCTATCGGGTGGCCCCACCAATGGAAACCAGCAGTGACAAATGAAGACGGTTTTCTCCTAGAGTCCTCGGCAGGCCAGGAAACACCTGAGAAAGCTGAGAATTTGACCACATCCAGAAACCGACGTTCAATCATAATAACTCCCTAGTTGGGCAAGTGCTTCGCTGAATAGGTCTGTTTGCTTACAAGCCATACAACAGCTTGCCTTAACTTTATCGTAAGGAGAAATCCAAAACGTCTTCTGAAAGAGACCAACCCTAACTTTATTTAGGTCACATTGCGGACATACACAATTAACGGGAAGTAGGGGAGGTCAACGCCTAGTTCATTCCTTAACCCACAGTGGTCCGTGAGTAACATTAATAGGCATTTGCCACTGTTTGCTCATCAATGCTGTAGTCATTAAACCAACAGGAGTAGGGAGAGGATTTCACACTCGTTAAAAAAAAAAAAAAAAAGAGTATGCTAGTAGGTAGTGACATAAGCATGGAAATCACACATTTAAAAACTGCTCTTGGGACTTCCCTGGTAGTGAAGTGGTTAAGAATCCGCCTGCCCATGCAGGGGACACGGGTTCGATCCCTGGTCCAGGAAGATCCCACATGCCATGGAGCAACTAAGCCCAAGCCCGAGTGCCGCAACTACTGAAGTTCGCGCACCTAGAGCCTGTGCTCCGCGACAAGAGAAGCCACGGCAACGAGAAACCCGCGCAGGGCCACAAAGAGTAGCCCCCGCTCGCCACAACTAGAGAAAGCCTGCGTGCGGCAACCAAGACCCAACGCAGCCAAAAAAAAAAAAAAAAAATCTTAAAACAGCTCTCAAAGCATTTATATAATAAAGTCTCAATACCCTGCCTGTGAAGTAGAAATGATTATAACCCCAGCTTATCAGTAAGCAGCCTGATAGCCAGGCACCTGAAAAGTGATTTGCCCCAAGCTCCTCAGAAGTTAACACAGGCTCACCTCAGAGATATTTTGAGTTCGGTTCCAGATCACTGCAATAAAGCGAATATCGCAATAAAGCGAGTCACGGGAAGTTCTGGTTTGCCAGTGCAGAAAAAGTCACGTCTACACCATACTGTAGTCTATTTAGGGTGCAATAGCATTATGTCTAAAACAAAATTTACATACCTTAATTATTGCTAAAAAAAAAGTGCTAACCATCACTGGAGCCTTGAGTGAGTTGTAATCTTTTCGCAATATACCATTAGAGATCACTGATCACCATAATAAATATAATAATAATGAAAAATTTTGAAATACTGTGAGAAATACCAAAATGTGACACAGACACATGAAGTGAGCAAATGATGTTGGAAAAATGGCTCCAACAGACTTGCTCGTTGCAGGGTTGCCGCAAACCTTCAATTTGTAAAAAACACAATATCTTCGAAGCGCAATAAAATGAGGTTTGCATGTAATAGCCAGGCCAAAATTAGATCGTCAAGATTCCAGGCTCCATGCCCAGGCCACAGAGCTGTGTGTTCTGCCTCAGAAGGGCAGGCTGAGTCCATGACACCCGATGCTAGCGTGGACCAGTCAGTATATCATCAGAAGCAACATTTCCATGTACCCTCAAAGGCAACCCCCATTTCTGCACCTGGAACCACTGGGGCCATAAAGGGCCTGGCCAGAGATAATAGGAACTTGGTCTACAGATTAGCCACCCCACCTGTGGCTCTGTTCAAAGCATACGCCCTGCTGAGGGTGGGGGAGCAATGTTATACGCACACACAGAAGGCAGCATCATCCTCTGTGATGGGATAGAGCGTGGGCATCTGTAACACTAAATGTTAAGAGGACAGAGCACATCCTAGAAATTCCACGGCAGGACTTTCCTGACAGTCCAGTAGTTAGGACTTTGCGCTTCCAATGCAGGGGGCGTGGGTTCGATCCCTGGTCAGGGAACCAAGATCCCACTTGCCGTACAGTGCGGCCAAAAAAAAAAAAAAGAGAGAGAAAGAAATTCCACAGCGCACAGAGTATCAGCTCCCCAGGCACCTTCCCGTCCTATACAACCCCAGAGAGAGTTTGGTCTGATGGATAAGGAACGTGATGGTAGGAGAGGCGCACACTCAGAAAAAGAGAGGAACTTGGCCAGAGCAGACAATGTCAGCATCATTCTAATCTCTTCATTTCACTCAGGAGGAAACTGAGGCCGACGGGCAGTAAAGCGCCCGCCCAAGGTCGCCAGATCATTAGCGGACATGCTCTGAGCAGACTCCCGGGCTTCTGATGCCCAAAGCCACAGACTTCTCTCAGCTTGTGCTTCTCCGACGTGAACCTGCCATCGGACCACCTGCAGGCCCTGTCAGGCGCAGGTTCCGACCCCACAGGTCTGGGGTGGGGCTGAGGGTCTGCATTTCTCGCCAGTGCTCAGAGGATGCCACTGCTGCTGGCCCGTGGACCGCACACGGTAGCAGGATTTGAACACCGCACATTCTGTGACCTTATGACTTAAGGCATCCCCCCGACCACGCTGCTCAAAATGATAGGCTTTGTACATGGTGAAAATAAAATGATCGCTATCAATTGGCCCTTTAAAAGTATACGTCCTTTTCGGGAGTTCCCTGGCGGTCCAGTGGTTAGGACTCCGCGCTTCCACTGCAGGGGGCACGGGTTCAATCCCTGGCTGGGGAACTAAGATCCTACAAGCCGCACGGCATAGCCAATTAAAAAAAGAAAAGTATATGTCCTTCTCCATAGCACTTACTACTAATTGCAAATGATATATATTATTTCCTGTGTCCATTGTCCATCTCCCCACTAGCATGTCAGCCCCAAGAAGGCAAGGATTTTGTCTGTTCTGTTCACTGCTGTATCTATTCCAGTGTGTGGCACCTAACAGGCATTTAAATATCTGTGAAATGAAGAAAGAATTCAATTTTTAGCGGAAATTTTAAAGTGCCAACCATCATTCTCAAAAGCTTCAGTGATTGTTTGCATACTTCTAATAGTATTTTTCAATCTGAAGAAACTACTTGGAGATTTCAAAAGGATCGTTGTTACAGATTGTGGGAGATATTTTTATCTTGTCATGCAAGCACGGGCTTCGTGGAGAAAGGCATTCCCCATGTTTTTCAGCTCTCATTCACCATTCAGCCTGGATTCCTCCTCCTTCCCTCTCACAGGACCCACACAAGAGACAGATCAAAATTGGCAGGCAGACGTCCCCATGAGAGGGGCCTCCCATTCCTACACACAAATGGGGATGAGTCGAGAAAAGCTGGAAGCAGGATGGGGAATTCCTCGGTGTGCACGTGGAGATGCTGACACTTGGGGAGGTATGAGACAGTGACGGTCTCACTGCCCTTTGATGGCAGGGCTGGGACTCGAACCCATGCCCCCTAATTCCCAATACTCTTTAAACTGTGCTTCTCCTTATAAACAGAACCTGGGACCTGGTTTGAGAATGACTTCAGCTCCAAGATCCGTGACAGGGATCCAGAATAAGTCTCATGATATCCACGGAACCAGAGAGAGTCCTGCACACGCACCGAAGGTGGCCTCAGCTGAGCAGAGAGGGCTGTGTGTCCAGCGTAACCCCAGGACCCACGCTGCCCTCTGACCTGGCCGTGCATCTTGCCAACACACATCCCCAATCACACAGACAAGGATGGGGGGCATAGCCGCCCCCCATAAACTTTCCAGAGATATAGGATCATAATCACCATCACATTCAGAACGAGAGGACATCTTTGGAGCTTGGAGGTTGCAACTTTGAAGTCACAGATTGAAATGAATGACCAAATCCACTGCCACCTGCCTTTTCCCAAAGGCTACTTCTTTCTGCTCCCATACCATCCCAAACGTGCACAGCTAGCCGGAACAGGCCTAGAGGCATCCATGAGTGTCCAAAGAGTTCCTCAATTCACAATCAGATCACCTTAGGAGTCAGGATCCTCAGAAAACCTGCCTGGTTTATAATTCACGTGATAACTCATATTCGCTCAGAGTCCAAAAGTCTAAAGGTCATCCCCTAAAGGCCCCGGACCCGAAGTAGCCCAGGTTTAATGAGGTTTTGCAGTCCTGATATGAACGATGCAGATTCACTAGAGGCAAGAAGGGCAGTGTGCTGCTTTCACAAAACAGCAAACCCCTGTTCTCAGCCATCTGCCTACAACGTAGAACAAACAACTGTGTCTACATCCCGCCATAGAAGAGCAGGAAGACGTACTGAGGCAGGGACTGGGCAGCACGACCAGTTGCTTGGCAACTCTAGGGGAGGAAAGACTTCTCCTCTAGCCTCTTAGGTTCTATGATTGGAACCTGTGGATTAAACTGACAAAAGTCAGATTAACGGAAGAAAAAACTTACACATTGTACTTGACGTTAATATTTTTACGTGGAATAGGAGACTTCACAGAAAGAAATGAATGTACCACAATGTTCATTGTAGCACTATTTACAACAGCCAGGACATGGAAACAACCGAAATGTCCACTGACAGATGAATGGATAAAGAAGATGTGGCACATATATACAATGGAATATTACTCGGCCATAAAGAGGAACGAAATTGAGTTATTTGTAGTGAGGTGGATGGACCCAGAGTCAGTGATACAGAGTGAAGTAAGTCGGAAAGAGAAACACAAATACTGTATGCTAACACATATATGTGGAATCTAGAAAAATGGTACTGATGAACCTAGTGGTAGGGCAGGAATAAAGATGCAGACCTTGAGAACGGACTTGAGGACATAGTGGGGGAAGGGGAGGCTGGGACGCAGTGAGAGAGTAGCACTGACATATATACACTACCAAACGTAAAACAGATAGCTAGTGGGAAGCAGCTGCATAGCACAGGGAGATCAGCTCAGTGCTTTGTGACCACCTAGAGGGGTGGGATAGGGAGGGTGGGAGGGAGGCTCAAGAGGGAGGGGATATGGGGATATATGTATGCATATAGCTGATCCACTTTGTTGTACAGCAGAAACTAACACAACATTGTAAAGCAGTTATACTCCAATAAAGATGTATAAAAAAGAAAGAAAGAAAGAAATGAAACCCAAAGAATTAGACCCAGGGGTTTATATATCAGTTTAACAAAGAGTGATAAATTGTAGAGATGTGACATACTAAAGGAAGATGGGTTTATGGGAAAGTGATTTGGAAGTACACAGGGGAAACTAATGGGAAAGAAGGGTTATTCTAGTAAAAGGTGTCTTTGGGCAGACACATCTCAGCTTCAACTTCCCTTCTCCAATGATAAGAATATTTTCCTCTTCCTGGTACAGAGAGGACACCTTTCTCACAGGAAATTTATGCTCTGCTTGTAGGCAGAGAGGGAAGGGCAGAGAGCCCTCCCTGAACCTGCTGATTTCCAAGTGCCTTCAGCTCAAAATAATGAACAGGCCGACGTGGCAGCTTTGGGGATGGTATGTTCAGGACGGGGAAGCAAGGGCTGCCGGGTGGCTTGGGGAACGACTCTCACATGTCAAAGGTGAGAAGAGTGAAATATAAGAGAGAAACTAGGCAGTCACAGCTTCCCCAAACCCTACTTCCCAAATGCAGCTTGCACGGTGTCTAATGCTGTCGCCAATGCCACCATCTTTGAGTTTGTTTGTTTGTTTTTGTTTTGTTTTGTTTTTGCGGTACACGGGCCTCTCACTGCTGTGGCCTCTCCTGTTGCAAAGCACAGGCTCCGGACGCGCAGGCTCAGCGGCCATGGCTCACGGGCCCAGCCGCTCCGCGGCATGTGGGATCCTCCCAGACCGGGACACGAACCCGCCTCCCCTGCATCGGAGGCGGACTCTCAACCACTGCGCCACCAGGGAAGCCCTGTTTGTTTGTTTTTAATCTCAAAACACTAACCACTGTCACACCAACTGTAACCGTCTCTTCTTCTTTCTCTCCTTCTCGCTCTTACACACACACACAGACACACATACACACTCCTCGACACTTAGAGGAAAGTTGATAGCATTTCCAGATGAACTAGAAGGGAGGGGACATGGCTCTATCTCGGTTTTCTTCCAGGATGTCAGAGGCTAATGTGAAAGGGCTGCTTGAGGACCAGGTGATGACGCTGATAATGGAAAACAAGATACTAAGGAGACAAGCCAGAACAGAGGAGAAGGTGTTAGAAAAAGGGAAAGAGGTGAATGAGGGAAGAAGAGGATGGAGAACGGGAGAAGCTGTCCTAACAGCCAGGTAACCAGGCACTATGCCACTCCCAGCGCACAGGCCAACTGGGCCAGAACAATGGAGCAACACCTGCTCCTATAGAGCTTTTCTGCTACAGGTCGCAGAGGGAGCCGGCTATTGTACATGCATTTGCCCTTGGCCTCAGCATCAATCAGACTTGAGACCTTAGCGTCTGCAGTTGTAAGCTCTGGCCTGTCCTCACCTCCTCCCTGGGGCGAACCTCTGTGTAAATCACATGTCAAGACAACAGCAATGTTACCTCCATTAAGTGCAATTAAATTGCCAAGGAATGTCCCTTATCACACGATCGTAGAGCTAGCGTCTTAGACCTTAGAAACAGACATCAGCTACCGTAACCCAACTTTATTACAGAAACTGAGGCCCAGAGAAGTTGGTCAAGGTCATATAAGCTGTGAGGAGCAGAGCCGGTGCCGACTGTCAGGACAGCCCTCTTTCCACCCCCACGCTGCCTCACACACCACAGTTAATTTTAGTTCATCAAACATTCGGCTTGTGCTTTCGAGGAATTTTACAGTCCCCACTCCATCTGTGCATTTTGTCATTCTACTAGCTTCACGTTATTCAGTGCCTCCCAACTATCTATTGATATCTGTGGCACTCTCCTTAAAAAAAGAGGGGTCCAAGAGGTTAACTTAATCGTCATCTGTTTGTCATTTCGACAGCACAGAGATGGCAAAACGTTCACAGCTGAGTGTGTTCTGTGTTATTCTGAAGGGCCAGTTCTAGGCGGACAGTCGACTTTGGGCAAGGGCGAAAAACATTTCTTCCAAGATTTACAGCCACAAAGAATAAGGTCACCACTGTCTACGTGCGGCATACACCGTCGCTTCGGAAGGTATTAGGTTTTACTTTTCAGGACTGTTTCAAATAGAGTGAAGACCATTTAGGTGGAAACCTGCCGGTCAGAATGTATTCCAATGTGCGTAACTGTTAAAATAACACATGTAATGAAAAGTTAAAGGCCTGGTTTTTAAAATGACCAGTCATGAATGTTGAGGCTGTCAGGCTGCAGCACAAACCATTTCTGCGGCTCCTGATACCCAAGGACCGTTTGAGGAGCCACCATTATGACAGCACGGTCGCCTCTGGGACCTAGGAGCAGGTGTGCCCCTCATCTCTGTCAGAGCACCGGTCAAAAGCCACACCACTTGAAACGGCTACAGGGTTTTCAAAATGCCATCGACTGTGGGCAAAAAAAAAAAAAACCAGAATCCAAATTGTCCAAATTATGCATCCAAATTGTTACAGAAAAGTAGTTTATTTCATCTGCAAGTTGTGCATCTCAGGGAAGCAGAGACACAGCATTATTGTTTATGAAGCACCTACACACAGAATAGCTTTTTATTTGTGTGCAGATATCGTACGTACAGAGATGGCTATCTGTGCAGATAAATGCTTCAGGGACTTTGAACTTTAGAAAAATGGGATCTGGCTAAAGTTTCTCCTCTCTCTGCTCTCTCTACTGCTTTAATCTTTTACATCTGTACATAAGCCAGATGGAAATGGAAGCCTCTACTTCTCTAAGGTGTAGAAGTAAATAAAGGAAATGAACTTTCAAGGATGAACACACACTTAGTATTCTACATGCAGTAACTTGTCTTTCTGCTGTCACCTAAGTTCTGATTTCTGTAATTAAGATGCCACTTAGGACTCAGGAAAATACAACAGTATTCAACGGCCTCCTAGTGCATTCAAAGCTCTGGGGTAGGCACCAAGGGTCAGGCTTCCAGCAGCTCTGTAAAGCAGACACCTGCCCAATAACACTGTTCGTAGTCTCAGTCCTGAACTGCTCATTTTGACCTGTCCACGGAGCTCACCTGCCCTCTTCCACACTCTCCCCAGCACTGACTTGACCCTTTGACCTGCTGTTTGCACTGCTTCTCTAAAATCAGTCACCTGTGGTCATCTTCTCGGCCACCCAGGCTTTCCTGAAACACGACTGCCATCCAGATTCTGCTCCTCCGGTTCACCTGAGAACCAGCTCTCCACCTAGCAGGCGCCCCAACCAAAGGGGTTCGCGTTCTCTACTCCCTGGGCAAGGCAGGGCTCTAGCCATGTGAAAGATTAAAGAAATGGATGCCGTATCCCAAGGCTTCCAGAAGTTTACGGTTTCAGTCGGAGAACAAACATAACCACGTAAGATGGCGTGTGTCAACGTTGTGGCATAGAGGACCCTAGAAAAGACTAAATGAAGACCCGTCAGGGAGATGACCTTGCATGAGCAGATTTCAGGCAGATGCAGGGCATTTCAGAGAGGAAAAAAGCATTCACTCATTCGTTCAACAAACATGGCTTCCATGTGTAACAGGTATAGGGTACTCCAGCTAATACACAGATAAATACGTCAAGGAGCTAACACGAGATGGTGTGCACACCAACATCTCTAATGCTTAAATGGCTGTGACAAGGGCTGAAAGAGTGATTGCAGAAGCCCCGGCTTTCCTTGGAGACTGTCTTCTTCTCTTTCCAACAGCCCTCCCCGCTACCAAGACCAACAGCGGTGCTTCTGAGTGTCACATAAAGGAGCCGAAGATGACCCCTGTGTATTGGCCCCTAAGCTGTTTATTTCTTCAGTACACTCTGAGACCCATTAGCTCAAAAGCCGGCTGGTGTGAAACCCAAATTTGTACACATCCAATTATTTTAAAATAGCCCAAACAAGATTTTCAGTCATTTAGAATCGACCTGCTTTGCATACCCCACAAAACTACACCCAGAATTTGTTGGTCATTAATAAGACAGAGGCTTATGGTTGTAAGACCCTAAGCCACTACCTACTGCCCTTTGGAGCTCGCTGACCTAAAGACTCCCCAGCATGCTGCTGGGTGACATCACCTAGACACATGTAAACCCCTTCTTCCGGTACCCTCTCCCCTGGAGCTCCCATGTCCTCTTCCCCTTCCGAGTACCTACCCTCAACCCTCTCGCTGTAATCCACAAGCCCCCGCCCCCAGAATACTGCCCTGAGGAGTATCTACCCTCCTCCCCATGCAAACCTGCCTAAGTATTGCCCAATAAAGCTTGTGTGCGCTACTGCCACCTTGTGGTCATGTCTTTCCCCTTGATCAGCCCTCAAATCACTGGAATCTCCTCCACCAGGCTGCCATGTTTATAATCATGTGACCTTGCTCTCCAGACCTGGACTGACTGGAGGAAGGGGTACATACCTGACCCAAGCTACGTGCATCAGATTATCTTTCTTGGGAATATAGAATCGGGATTTAGAGAATAGGAAACAGCAAGTTAGACACACAAGTTTCCTTAAAATATATTCTCCCCCACTCTAAGAACAACTAAGTTTGTTTGAAGGAGGTCTCTGTTACTTGCATTGAAACCTTGTTAAATAGTTTAAAAACAGATACAAAAGAGCCCAGCACAGGGCAAGATGAGTTTCAACCACTGGCAATCAGGAAAGACTTCACGTAAGAAAAGAAATAGGCACTGGAATTAGGCCTTCAAGAATGAGTTCTTCACAAGCATTCATCCACAGGCATGTGAACGAGCATGGTGCCTGCTCAAAGGGACGGCGGACCAAGCTGGAGGAAACCATGAAGCTGGAGGGGAGGGGAGGATTGAGATCAGACAGGTAGGCTGCACCAGCTGTGGATGCCTGTGGACACTCAGGCTGAAAGCCAGAGGAGGCCAATTTATCTGAAGGAAAACCAGGTTTTTTTAATTTCCCTGAAGTTGTGCTACATTCTGATAGTAAAGTCTTGGCGTGGAGCTGAAGTGACATGCTTCTATTCACTCTGTCTCCTTTACCTTCAGGAAAGTTAAAAATTATGGAGACAGGGTTGCAAAAATGAATGCAAAGGTAGCTGGCTTCCTCCAGAACTACTGATCTATCACCATCTGTGAGTGAGGAGACCCCATCATAGGCAATGGAGATCTACTGGCAACGTAGAAACTGGGAATGTGATACATTAGGAAGTTTTAGGCAAAGGTGTTGAACATGGTTTAGAGGAGGAGAGCCCAGAGCCAGAAGGTCAGGTGTAAAAGGATAAAGCCTGACCTGGGATGATGAGGCCAATAGGAATGGAGAGACTAGAGCCCAAAGTCCCTCAAGGAAAAGCAGGAGTTAAGATTGAGACTGACTAGGGTAGGAGGGGGCAGTCATGCCTTCTCTGTAGGGGTAAAGCCAAGGGAGATTTAAGAACCTAGAGCCATGGATAAAACTTTAAAAGTTAGGGAAAGAGGAGAGTCGGTTTCTGATAATAGTAGAAGGGTATCTAACAGAATAATACTCTTGCAAATAACAAATACTAAACTTTAGATTTAAAACACAAACAAGGGCTTCCCTGGTGGCGCAGTGGTTGAGAGTCTGCCTGCCGATGCAGGGGACACGGGTTCGTGCCCCGGTGCGGGAAGATCCCACATGCCGCGGAGCGGCTGGGCCCGTGAGCTATGGCCGCTAAGCCTGTGTGTCCGGAGCCTGTGCTCCGCAACGGGAGAGGCCACAACAGTGAGAGGCCCGCGTACCGCAAAGAAAAAAAAAAAAAACACAAACAAATGTGCAAACAAACGAAAATACTACCTGAAAGCATTAGGAGTCACAAAAGTGGCAAACACTATCTACACCTGAATGAAGGAAAAGGCAATAGATGGAATTTCTGCTTTTTAAAACTTCACTAGTCAGTGCTGCATAAAGCACTTAAAACTTGGATGGAAAACCTTCAAGGCGTTACTGGCTTAAAGAACCAGAAAACAGAGTCTAAGGCATCCACAGCAGCTACAAAGTGAGGGTGAGATCCCAGAAAGGGAGAATCTGAGAAGGGGAAGCCCCAGTTTTTGTGTAAAAACTCTGCTCAAATCTTTGGCTATATGTGTGTGAGGAAGATTACAAGCTTTGAGCAAAGGCTAAAAGAACTGAAAAGATTTAGGTGCTGCCCACCACAAGAAAGACAGGGCTTGGAATCAGAATTCATTCAAGATAACTGCCTGACAAAACAAAGCAAATCAACATTTTTCAAGAATAACAGAATCCAGAGTCTCTAAAATGTATCATCCACAACATCCAGGTTACAATCCAAAATGAGTACACATATGAAGAAACAATAAAATCTAACCTGTACTCAAGAGAAATGTCCAAAGCAATCAGAAAGACTGAACCTGGGCTTCCCTGGTGGCACAGTGGTTGAGAGTCCGCCTGCCGATGCAGGGGACGCGGGTTCGTGCCCCGGTCTGGGAAGATCCCACATGCCGTGGAGCGGCTGGGCCCGTGAGCCATGGCCGCTGAGCCTGCGCGTCCGGAGCCTGGGCTCCGCGGCAGGAGGGGCCACAGCAGTGAGAGGCCCGCGTGCCGCGAAAAAACAAAAAAACAAACAAACAAACAAAAAGACTGAACCTAATAAAATCCAGATTTTGGAATTACAGACAAAGATTTTAAAAGCCTATTCAAACTAGTCACATGATATTTTACCACCAAAAACTCTACTCATAGCATAAACAAAATAGGCTCATAATGAACACGAACCAAATGCAACCAAATGAAAAATAAAAATCTGAAATTAAAATGTCTCCTGAATGGCCTTAAGAGCAGAATGGAGAGAAGAGAAGAGAGTATATGAACTTGAAGACAATACAGATTAATTTAGTCTGTAAAACAGAGAGAAATAAAGACTGGAAAAAATTAGAACCTTGGGTACCTATGAGACTGTCTATCTATCTATCTATCTATCTACCCATGTATAGCAATTAAAGCCTGAGAAGGAGAGAAGAGGAGGACAGGAGAGAAAGAATGAGGAACAAAGATTACTTAAAGATATAACATCCTAAATTTCCCAAATTTGGTTAAAGACAAATTTTCACGTTTAAGAAGATCAGTAAACACCAAGCAACACATAGACAACCAAACCACACCTAGGCACATGACAGTCAAACTTCTGGAGGGAAAAAAAAATTAAAAACAAAAACAGAAAAGATGGTGAATGTACCCGGAAAGGGTAGGAAGCATGTTAGGTAGAGAAGACCAAAGATAAAGATGACAGCAGATTATTCATCAGAAAGAATGCAAGTCAGAAGATAGTGGAGCCATATCTTTAAAGTGTTGAAAGGAAAAAAACTGTCAAACTAGAATTTTATACCCAGTGAAAAATAGCTTCCAAAAACTAAGTGAACGAAAGACTTTTTCAGACATATGAAAGCTAAAAGAATTCATCACCAGAAGACCTGCATGATAAGAAATTTTAAAGGAAGTCATTCAGGAGGAGGGAAGGTGATAACAGATAAAAATTTGGATATACACAAAAGAATAAAAAACACCAGAAATGATAACTATGTAGGCTAACATAAAGATCTTTTCTTCTGGGCTTCCCTGGTGGCGCAGTGGTTGAGAGTCCGCCTGCCAATGCAGGAGGCATGGGTTTGTGCCCCGGTCAGGGAAGATCCCACATGCTGCGGAGCGGCCGGGCCCGTGAGCCATGGCCGCTGAGCCTGCGCGTCCAGAGCCTCTACTCCACAAGAGGAGAGGCCACAACTGTGAGAGGCCCGCATAACGCAAAAAAAAAAAAAAAGATATTTTTTTTCTTATTATTTAAATCCCTTTAAAAGGCAATTGAGGGCTTCCCTGGTGGTGCAGTGGTTGAGAGTCCGCCTGCCGATGCAGGGAATGAGGGTTCGTACCCCGGTCCGGGGGGGGGGGGGGTCCCTCATGCCGCAGAGCAGCTGGGCCCGTGAGCCATGGCCGCTAGGCCTGCGCGTCCGGGGCCTGTGCTCCGCAGCCGGGGAGGCCACGGCACTGAGAGGCCCGCGTATCGCAAAAAAAAAAAAAGGCAATTGACTGTTTAAAGCAAAAATAATAACAATGAATGGTGAAGTTTATAGCAAACATAGAAGTAAAACTTATGATAACAATAGCATGAAGACCAGGAGAAAAGAAATAGGAATGTACCCTTTTAACATTCTTATACTATATATTAATTAGTACACTATTATTTGAAGGTAGACTGCCGTAAGTCAGATGTATACTACAAATACATACTACCAATAAAGCAACCACTGAAATACTACAAAGAGATATAACTATTAAGTAAACAAAGGAAATTAAATAGATGAAAAAGAATGTGCAATCCAAAAGGAGACATAAAAGAAGAAAAGGGCAGTAAAGAACAGATTCAATAAACATAAAGCAAATAACAAAGTGGTCAGTTTAAACCTAACCAAATCAATAATCACATTATAAGTAAACAGTTATAGTTATATCCCAATTTAAAGACAAAGATTGTCAGATGAGAAAGAACAAGACCAAATCACAGGCTGCTTATAAGAAACCCACTTTAAAGTCACAAAGTCAAAGGATGAAAGAAGATACACCCATACCACAGTAACATTAATCTAAAGAAAGCTGGAATGGCTCAATTACTATAAGACACAGTAGATTTCTAATCAAAGAATGGGTAATTTCATAATGATAGAGGAGTCAATTAATCAAGAGAACATAACAACCCTAGATGTTTAGACACCTAATAACAGAATTTTTAAAAACATGAAGAAAAGTGATAGAACTGCAAGGAAAAATAGGTAAATCCACAATTATAGTTTGAGATCTCAAAAACTGATAGAACAAGTAAACAGGAAATCGGTAAGGATAGAATTGAACAACACTATCAACAAAATTGATCTAATGTCGAGAACACTATGCCCAACAACAGAACACTACACATTCAAGTGCATATGGAACATTTACCAAGATAGATCACTTTCTGAGCCATAAAATATACCAATATATGAAAAGGACTCAAGTCATATAAATATGTTCTTTATCCATAATGGAATTAAATTAGAAATCAGTAGCAGAATGATATTTGGAAAAGTCTTAAATAATTGAAAAGTAAATAACTCATCTCTAAATAACCTATGAGACAAAGAGGAAAACAAAAAAGAAATCAGAAAGTATTCTGAACTGAATGAAAATGAAAACACAACATATTACAATTTGTGGGGCACTGCTAAAGCAGACTTAGAGGAAAGTTTAAAACACTGAATGCCTATATTAAAAAAAAAAGTTCCCAAATTAATAACTTCAGTGTCTTCCATCTTAAGAAACTAGGGGGGAAAAAAAAAAAAAAGCAGATGAAACCCAAAGCTAGCAGAAGAAAGGAAATAAGAAAGAAAATAATAGAATCAAAAATAAATAGAAAAAAAAAAACAAAAAATGAGAGAATAAATCAATGAAACTAAAAGCTAGTTCTTTGAGGTCAATAAAACTAATAAATCTCTAATTAATATTATCAGGGAAAAAGGAGAGAAAAAAACAAATTGCCAAAATCAGGAATGAGAATGGTGATGTCACTACAATTTATAGATATTAAAAGTATGTTAAGTGAGCATTATGAACAACTTTATGCCAATAAATTCAGTAATTTAAATTAAGTTGACAAGTTCCATGAAAGACACAAATTAACAAAAATCAATAGAAAAAATAATCTGAATAAGTTAACATTTATTAGAGAAACTGAACTTTTAGGTAAAAAAATTTTCCCATGAAGAAGACTCCAGGCCCAAATAATTTCAGTGGTGAATTCTACCAAACATTTAAGGAAAAAAATAATACTAATTCCTCACAAACACTTCCAGGAAATTGAAGAAGACAGAAAGATTTCCACTATATTCTATGAGACCAGGATCACTCCAATACCAAAACCTGACAAAGATCACAAGAAAAGAAAACTAAACACCAATACCCTTCAGGAACATACATGCAAAAATTCTTAACAAAAATGTTTAACAAATTAAATTCAATGTTAAATGTAAAAGATAATATATATATGACCAAGTGGGGTTTATTCCAGGAATGCAGGGTTGAAATAACATTAGAAAAATCAATCAATATAGTTCATCATAGTAAAAACTAAAAAATTCATATGATCATCTCAGTAGACACAGAAAAAGCATTTGACAAAATCCAGTATCTTTTCTTGGTAAAATCGGCAAACAAGGAATAGAAAGGAACTTCATCAACTTAATTAAGAGCACCATTTTTTTTTAATCCTATAGCTACTATCATACTTAAAGATGAAAGACTGAATTCTTTGTTCTTATGATGAGGAACAGGCAAGATTTTCTGTTCTCACCACTTCTATTTAATATTTCATTGTAGGTTCTAGCAGAACTTTCAGACAAGAAAAAGAAATAAAAGGCAATCAGGTGAAAAAGGACAAAGTAAAATTGTATTTGCAGATGATGTCATCATCTTTGTAGAAAATCCCAAACAATCTGCAAAAAAGACCCTAGAACTAACAAGTGAGTTCAGCAAGGTTGCAGAATACATCATCAGTATACAAAAGCAGCTGTATTTCTATATCTTGGCACATAATCAGAATTGAAAATACAATTTACAATAACATATAAACATTAAAATACTGAGGGATAAATCTGACAAAAGATGTGCAAGACCTGTATGGTAAGAACTACAAAAAATTACTGAGAGAAATTAAGGACCTAAATAAATGGACAGAAATACCATGTTCATGGATTGGAAGACTCAATCCATTAAAGTGTTAATTCTCTTCAAATTGATCTAAAGATTCAACATAACCCCAATCAAAATCTCATCAGACTTTTTTTGTAGCAGTCGCCAAGATGATTAACAATTCATGTGTAAGTACAAAGGACCCAGAGTAGCCAAAACAACTTTCAAAAAGAATGAATTTGTCGGAACTGCACTACAAGACCCTAGATTTATTATAAAGCCACAATAATCAAGACCGTGTGGTACTAGCATCAAGATAGACAAATAGATCAGTGAGACAAAATACAGAGTCCAGAAATAGACTCACACGTATTTGGTCAATTAATTTTAAACAAAGGTACAAAAGTAATTCAATGGAAAAAGGAAGTTTTTTCAACAAATGGTTCTGGAACAATTTGAATTTCATATATTTAAAAATGAACTTCAACACATATTGTACCTTGCACCACATACAAAAAAAATTCAAAATGAACCACAGAAATATATGCAAAACCTTAAAACTTTTAGAGAAAAACATAAGGGAAAATCTTTGTGACTTCGTGTTAGGCAAATACCTCTTAGTTATAACACCAAAAGTGCCATCCATAAAAAAAAAAAAAAATTTGATAAATTGGACTTCAAAATTAAGAAAGTCTGCTCTTTGAAAGAAACAGTTAAGAGAATGAAAATACAAGTCATAGACTGTGATAAAATATTTGCATATCACATATCTGACCAAAAAAATCCCATATCTAGAATATATTTCAAAACTCAGTAATGAGTAAATAACCAACCCAACAATACACTAGGCAAAAGACTTCAACGGACACTTCACTAAAGAAGATATATTAATGGCAAATAACATGAAAAGATGCTCAATAACATTAGTCAGCAGAGAAATGCAAATTAAATCTATAATGAGATATTACTACCACATACCAATTAGAATGGCTAAAATTTTTAAAGATCATACCAAGTTTTGGCAAGGATGTGAAGCAACTGGAACTCATACAATGCTGGTGGGAATGTAAAATGGTACAGATACTTTGCGAAACATTATGGAAGCTTCTTAAAAATTAAACATACACCTATCATATAATCCAGCCATTTCAATCTTGGGCATTTACCCAAGAGAAATGAAAACATATGACCATACATAGATTTGCATACAAATATTCACAGCAGCTATATTTCTAAAAGGCATAAACTGCAAACACTCAAATGTCCATCAAAAGGTGAACAGAAAAATAAATTGTGACATGTCCATGCAAAGGAATAATGCTCAGCAGTAAAGAGATTGAAGTGTTAACACACACTACAACGTGGATGAACCTAAAATAATGATCCTGAATGAAAGAAGCTAGACCTACCTCCTCGTACTATGCTACACACTCACACTAGACACATCTACATCCTATGTGACTCCATTTATATAAAATTCTAGACAGTGTATCTATAGTGACAGAGGCAGATTAAAGGTCACTTGCCTACTTGAAGGAGGGGCGGGATGAAAGGAGAGATTACAGAGGAGAAAGAAGCTTTTGCAGGTGATGAATATCTTCATTACCTTGATTGTTAGATGGATTCACAGGTGTATACATATGTCAAAATTTACCAACTGTACACTTTGAATATACACAGTGTACTATGCATCAATGATACGTCAATAAAGGTATTTTTTGAAAAGATTACCTAATATCTTAAGACATGCTTCTTAATGTTTTCGAACAACGTATTTCTATAGAATAAAAGGAATCAAACCCTAGGGGCCTGGGGATATAACCCACAGTGGCCAGCTACAAAAATCTAATTTCTTTAAGTCTCATGCTATACCTTAATTTGTACACATGTTACTGCCTAGTCCATAAATAATAATATGTTTTAATATAAACTTAATATTACTTAACTAGTCAAGAGTATGTAACATTGCCCGCCCCCTCAAATCTTCAGGTGAAACAGATACCTCAAGAAGATGTACCCTGTTTTCTTTGTGGCATTGCTTATCCCGGCACATGACTAAAAGGAGTATAAAAAAATTTCAGTAGCACAACTGTGACGTCTAGATGCTTTGACTGTCTTCCTGTAGTGTTTCTCTCCCCCCACAAGTTCTCTTTTTTCTACTTGGAATCACTGGAAAACAAGGACAGAAAACACACTTGCCAATGTTAGGCACTACTCTCCTCTTTAAAGGAAGTAGCACCTAAGAATTCCAAATGTTTGTCACGCAATCAATTTGAAAGAAAGAAAAATACTTTAGACTCTTCATTTATCCAGGAAGGCGGCACTTTGGGTTCTGAATAACTGAAAATTCTAGATATTCCAGAAAATCTTTTTCTGTTGTTGTTTACTTTCCACTGGATTAAATAAAGCCTCCAGATGATAATTATGCACTTTAGGTTTCATTCCACAGTCCCTGTGGCTGTTGAGAAGGATGGAGAAGAATCTGCAGTGGAGTGGCCCTCTGCCCCAGTCTCCCGGGTCTATAGGCTCATCTGTCTGCTGTGGTCTCCTGAGTACTTGCAAAACTTGTGAGCAGAACATGCAATGAATGAATCTGATTAGGTGAGCTCACTTTTTTACGATAAACAATTTGTAATTTTACGATGCTTTTTAAGTAAGTGATTTAAAATAAGTCATTTTCTCTAGAATTAAAGAAATGATTAAAAATTACTTCTTGGAATAATACAGAATTGAGTTCAACTATGGCCAGGTTGACCTCAGCTTGCCAGAGAAGATGCTGTCAGAAAGATTAAGTACCTAAGAGTTCTAATTTCTTTAAGATTTTCTCTTTTCCCTTCACTCAGTGCTTATGAAATCCCAATGCTAGTAACATCAGAGCATTAATGATGTTGCAAGTAGCTTAAAGCAGGGCTTCTCAAACTTGAATGTGCACATAAATCACATGGGAGCTTGTTAAAATGCAGATTCTGATTCAGTAGGTCTGGGCTGGAGCCTAAGACGCTGCATTTCTGAAAAGGTCCCAGGTGATGCGTCAGCCAAGTACAACATACATGCAGCTGGTTCCAGTCTACACTTAGCAAGGGCTGAAACTGCAGTGGTTCTCAAAATGTGGTACCTGGATAAGCAGCATCAGCATGACCTGGCAACATGGGAGAAACGCAAGTCCTCCAGCCTCACCCCAGACCTCCTGAACCAGGAACTGGTGATGGAGCCCAGCTGGCTGTGTGTTAAGAAGCCTTCCAGGTGATTCTGATGCACACTGATATTTGAGAACCTCTGGCTTAGAGAAAAGAGGGAATAACTGACTGCAGCTAGTGAAAACCAGGTCCATTTCAACAGGCCTGTAGTTCTAAGAGAAAGCCATGGAAACTTCCAGAAGAAGCCCAGTTATAGAGACTATTTTAAACCAGAATGTGTTTAAGTCTTCCAGGAGACATCATCAGCTCTAATTTTTTTTAAAGAAAGAAAATACCATGTGAAATACACAAACATAAAAGCTTTCTTGTTGACAAGGTACAATATATATATATATACCACCAGCATAATCACGGGCTCCATTTTCACTTATTTATAATAAACATGTCACAACCATATTTTTTAAAACCCTCTTCCCTTTCCAAATTCTATGTTTAAATTAGAACACACAAAACTACATCTATTCTTAAACTTTACAAACCTTAAATAATGTGTGAGCACATTATGAAACGATCAGGAAAACACGACACAGCCCCCAATTTAGAGTGGCAACACAAAAATCTATCCATCGGGCAAACAACATAATCAGAGGATCTTATTTAGATCAATGTTGGCAAGTTGATTTTCCCCCAACATTTCCACTGATAACCCAATGAGGATGAGGTCAACCAGATTATTTTGAATAATGTTGCCATTTACCCAGAGATTTTTTAAAAATCACCATGGTAGGCACCAGATAAAAGAGAACTAGCTGTACATGTAGGTAAGAAAGACTCAGAAGATAAATTAGATTGAATCACAAAGAAAGGTAGTAGGCTGACATCCCAGAATTCGATAAAAACAGGAAAAAATTAATGGAGAAAGAAACTAAATTTGGGGGACTTCCCTGGTGGCGCAGTGGCTAAGAATCCACCTGCCAATGGAGGGGACACAGGTTCGATCTCTGGTCTGGGAAGATCCCACATGCCACGGAGCAACTAAGCCCTTGTGCCAAAACAACTGAGCCTGCACTCTAGAGCCCACAAGCCACAACTACTGAGCCCGTGAGCCACAACTACTGAAGCCCGTGTGCTCTAGGGTCCGTGCTCTGCAATGAAGAGTAGCCCCTGCTTGCCACAACTGAGAAAACCTGCGCACAGCAACGAAGACCCAACGCAGCCCCCCCAAAAAGGAAACTAAATTTTTATACTCAGGTTCCCCTCAAGGTCATGTAGAGCATGGAAAGCACATAAAACTTAGTATCTATAAAAAGAGCAGTTGAGAACATAGACACTGATCGTACCAAGTTGCTTGGGGCCACATGAACTCAAAGTCAAAAAATTATTATTGCGCCTGTACTCCACACATCACCTGCACAGAGGCAGCCACACACCAGCCTTCTCCACCCATGTCTTATTCTCTTCCAGCTGCCCTAAGACAAGCATTCACCCCAGCAGATGCACTGGACTGATGTGCCTCTCAAAGTGTGAGCCGGGGGTCAGAACATCAACATCACCTGGAAACGCCGACTCTCTTGGGCCCCTCCCTGGACCTGTTGATTCAGAATCTGCATTTTAACAACATCTCTAGATTTGTGAGCACATCCCACTTGAGGAGAGCTGCTCAAGCCTGCTTTCGGTCTCTTGGACCCACCTGTGACCTCCTGGCTTTTTTCTGGTTGGTGCTGAGGTGAAGACACCCCTTCTCAATCACCCCAAACTCAAATATTTGCTCAGTAGGCAGTTCCTTGTAAAGAAGTAAATGTTCTTTATCAAACTGGAGTACAAGCGATAGTATGACTCCTGTTCTACAGACTGAGAAAAATAGAGAATGATTGAAGGTCAATGCTTAGCATTAGCGAAGTACTAACTAAAAGCCGTGTTTCTTCTTACTTATGTTATACCGTACTGTCTGGTATTTCCTAGAAATCCCAAAAAGAAAAGGAAAAATCCCCACTTAAGTCAGGGAATGTAGTTCTGACCACCGGACCTATAATCAAGAAGGTACTCTATTACTTTTCTTTTCTTTCCTTCTTTCTTGTTTTTTTTTTCCCCCAGCGGTAAATTAGGGTCAAGTCTCAGTGCCTGCTGATACCTTGATCAATATCACTTCACAGCATCTTCCCACTACTTGGAAGTTTGCCTGCACCTGGATGTGGTTGTTTACTTTTTTCTTTTTCCTACTTCGGAGTTCAGAGAGAATATACTTATACTTTCTCTGTGATGGAAAGAAACCCCAGGATTCATTTTTCAAAGGAACACTGGAATTTTACTTTTTAGCCCTTAAAGAGAGGAATCTATCAAACTAAAGACTTAATCAAGTGCTCTCTGGGTTGGCTTTGAAGGTCTCTGCTCCCCACTCAGGATGGAGGCTTCCAAACCAAAGTCCCTACAAGCAAACCGCCCTAGCTGCAAAGAACACGGAAAAAGAAGGAAATCAGTCATCTCCTAGGCCGATGGTTTCTCAATCTTTGCTGAACGTCAAAGTCCTCTGGGTAGGTTTTAAAAATCCCCATGGCCAGGCCACACCCCAGACCAATTAGGTCAGAACCTCTGGGCACAGAACCAGGCATCATATATTTTTCAAACTCCCCAGGTGATTCCAATGCACATGCAAGTCTGAGAACCAATGAGCCTGGCAGTGACACCCACAAAACCTCACGCTGACGCCATGAGGTCGGTTCTATCCGTGGCTCCGCACCTCCTATATTTTCTCCATTCTTCCTACGAGCCAGGCAGCAGAATCTTGGGGGATATACTTCCACTCACGTTCCAGAACGTGCTCTTCTGAAACAGCTGCTCCAATGGGGGTATATTTCTTTGCGATGCTCTTCCACGTAATAAAGAAATTCTTTCTCATTCCCTTAATATTGCTCCCCATTAAAGCATAACCTACAAACAGATGAATTATACTTATGCAGTGAGTATAAGGGACAGCTGTTCTATCTCAATGCAGCATTTTCTCTTCGTGATTCCATTATTTTACTGTGGCATGACATGCCTAATGCTTTAAGTAAGGCTCAGCTTTTCTTTCTTTCCTTTTTTTTTTTTTTTTTTTACTGGAGGTGAAATTTCAGCTGGAAATCTACTCTAAAAGATCTTCAAGAAACAGTCCGAGTAAGAACACAGCCGTATTTATTTTTTATGAGTAGCTGAAGGCTGATCAAAACGTTCCTCCCAAGCCACAAAATGTGTAACCCTGGCATTTTTCTGGGCTATTTTTTGGCACACTGAACACAGGTCGAGACAGCATTTTATTTTAATTCTTCTTCTTGAACCTCCTGAATCTTCAAGCAGCAATTCTTAAAGAAACTGATTCATGGTTAGCAGATAATGCAGCCTTTTTTCGCCCTGCAGTGACCTAGTACAGAGAAAATATAGTGAATACACTTCTTTTCTTTTTTTACCAAAGAGGTGCCGTTAACTTGTCCTTGAATTGCGACTGCCTGTGTGCGAACTTCTAGAATATTTTCCAAATTGTCGTTTCAACAAGCAGAGCTTGCTGAGTTTGCCAAACCTACTTCCTTACCTTTGTCTGTTCTGTTCTTTGGCAACTCCTTTTGACAGGCTACCCCATTCAAGGTCTTTCCCCTGCTCTAATCCATCTCATTACATCCTCTTCAATTTTACGTTTACCTATTCATAATATGGATCTTCAAAGGAACTCCCCAAAAGGAGGGTGTCAGAATCACGATCAATTTTCTGTTAACATCGGAGGGAAGATTTATGTATATGCCCGTAGAAACATACGTTCTTTGTAACTCCCAGTTAGTATAAAAGAATTGAAGTCACATATTCTACTCCGTAAACTTGGTTCTATTTAAGGTAAAAGACTACATGATTAAAGACAAAAATTAAACAGTTGCAAATAATGGCACATTTGTTTGGTGCTGATTTTGAGTCTTTCCAATACATCAACACTCTTTGCTAAAAGGTCACTGGAGGCAAAATACAGCGACCAGCCAAAATGTTTCAGGTGAGAAATGAAGGGCTAGAAAGACATGCCAGCATCTTAACAGCATCGATAGTGGGCTAAGGGCACAGGGGCTCCAAGTCTGGCAGACCTGGGTTCAAATCCTGGCTGTGTCTCCCTGGGCCGGATAGTCAGCCTATGACCATCCCCATCTCTAAAATGCAGATAATGGGAATTCCCTGGTGGTCCAGTGGTTAGGACTCCGCACTTCTACTTCCGAGGGTGCAGGTTCAATCCCTGTTTGGGGAACTAAGATCCCACAAGCCGCACCGCAGGGCCAAAAAATAAATAAAATAAAATGCAAATAACAGCAATAATGACCTTCACAGGGCTGCTGTGAGGATTAAAGGGCTTAGAAAGTAGTGAGTACAGGTCAGCTATTCCTACTGCATTTTAAGGAAATGCAACCCAAACAAACCCATGAGGCAAGAGGAGTGGGTATTATCTACATGCATCTTACTGCTGAGAAAAGTAAGGTTCCCAGAGACGAAATAAACTCATCCTCCTCACATAGCTTTCTAAAACACAAAAATGACTATGCTGTTCCCTGTTAAAAACTCTTCAGTGGCTCTCATGGCCAGGAAATTAGAAAGAGGCATAAAGTCCAAGCTCCCTATCATGGCATAATCCCTGGATAAGATTTTTTTTTTTCCCAAAACTCAACCCCAAATCACTTCTGCCACGAAGCATTTCTGCAGCACCACAGAGAGTGTTGCCCCTCCCTCCTTTGGGCTCCCACTCTACCTGGACACACTTTTAGCAAAGCACCCATGGCATTTTTCTGAGCACGCTGGTTTATGCATCTGAATCTATACACTAAACAGGAAGTTCCTTAAGAACAAGAACACTGTCCTATTCATCTCTGTAGCCTTAGCATCTAGCCTAGCACCGAACACCTGGTAGATAGCCCATAAAATGCTTGATGAATGAATGAATGGTCCAAAGCCATCCAACAAATAAACGGCAGGGCCAGAGCAGACCCCACATCTTCCAATTTCCTGTTGGGTCACCGTTCCCTGAAACCACACTGGCTTTGTCAACGTGTGGGTGACATCTCAGAAAAGACCCTGAGGCTCAACCTCCGTATTCAGAACGGACTTGCCATGTAACCTGAGGCCATGCATTAAAAAACAAACAAAAATAACCACAAATCTGCATGCGTCGATTTGTATCTGTAAAAGAGGGCTCATGCTTAACACTGGACTTTAGAATACACAGGCGGTGGGGGAAGAAGAAGAGAAAAACCAATCAGATAACACAATGTGCTCCTCTTGAAAAGTGCCTTAATTTAAAACTGTCACAATAGTAAATATAATTAGATAACAACAATAATACCAAACACCACAGTTTACTACAATCCTTTCTTCTGAGGCTTTCAATTGCAACTGAAAACACAATTACTAATTAAATTGGACAAGGGGAGGTACCATTTTCCAAATGGAACCCTAGTGATATAAATGAGTTACTGCAGCTTCTCGAATTTCTCACTGTCACTCAAAGAGGGGGTTCTTCACTGGGCTAGAATCAACTCAGAAAAACAGAGCCATATCCTGCATTTTTATTCTTTTATTCGAAATACAGTTTATTTCTATATTTCCTATGTAGTGACTGAGCCACTGTAAGACCACAAAGATGCTACAGCCCAGGTCCTCCCCTCAAGGAGCTTAACGTACACTGGTGGGTGGAGTGCACGGATGGCGAAAAAACCTAGTCGAGACCTGGGCCAAAGACAAAAGTCTCAAGGCAGGAGATAAAGACCAGGGGACTCACATTTCCTGCCTTGGAGGAACCTGGGTGAAAAATAAAAACAGTTTTAAGGTGGAACAGGGTGAAACAGGAGGCTGTGAACTTTAGAGGGCCTGAGAACATTGTTTTCTCTTCTTCTTTTCCTTTTTTAAAAATTCAATTCTATAGTGGAATGCCCCAAGCTCTTTCCTTGCCTTTTACTTGAAGACTTTTCCAAATTATGCTTTTAAAGGCATTAGGAGAAAAAATAAAGGTTCTGTAGTCCAATGGAAATTTGGGGAAATTAAATTAAAATTTTAAATTTTAGAATAAAAATGCTTTTTTGCTGAAGGACGGTTCAGACCTCTTAACATGCAAAAGTGAACTCAGAATCACCTAGAAGGGGATTTAATATGCAGTTTTGACCATATTAATTTAACGCAAGACTCCTTTTTTTTGGTCTGTTTGTTTTTTAGAAACATCTAACATCTTGCTGGCTAGTGTTCTGTTAAAACACATAGAAAATACTGGTCTAGTAAAAATGACAAATAAATCACCTTCCCTTCTTATAATATTACAGACTTTGTCACAGGTCTAAAGAAAAAAGTGAGTGCCTATAATGGACAAATAAAGGGGGCAGCTAGCACCTGCAGCAGTAGAGGGGCTTTAAAATTATGTAAGTCCAACTTCGGATCACGCTCACCACTTATACTATGAGACCTTGGTTTAAAAATTGCTCAAACTTTCTTGGCCTCAGTTTCCACATCAGTCAAATGGGAATAATGGCATTACCTGCCCCTAAGGGTGAGCGGGAATATTTGTGTAGTCAAATCATCCAGCAGAGCGCTTAGCACAGAGCAAGCTCTCAATGTTCAGAAACTATCGCATGAGACACTCCAGGGTGGCGGGGAGGCCCGTTAGGGTCAGTCCACTGTAGCTGTGTCTTCTTAGGCTAAAACGAAGATGCTTTCAACTCGAACACAAGTGAAAGACTCGACATCGGCCACATGGGAAAAGAGCAAGAAAGATGCCAAAATGGAAGAGAAGTCTGAAGGAAAATCCTCTCCAGCCAAATTTTCAAGGAAATGAATTATATGAAATTACAAAAACAGTGCCCTCGGGGCTGCTTCTACTTTTCTCTGACATCTGATACGCAGATATAACGAAGTATCAGGAGAACAAAGAAAATGCACAGAACAGCATGATAAACGCTTTTAGTCACTTTCTCAGTCAGAGCCTTCGAATCAGTGTTAGCAGCATGGCCGGGGAAGGAAACACAAGATCCATGTGTGGTAAATTTACAGCAGATTTTGAGATCCAGGACATTTCTGAGGAAATATATGGAGACAGTGGCAAGGCCAGCAACAAATGACCATGTGATTCGTGGAAAGATCCAGACTTTGGAACAGATCCTTCACTTGGCCAAGTCCATTAGTTCTCACCACTGCCCTCTAGTAGACCTACAACAAAAGCAAATCCTCACACTAGAGTTTCATAGTACTCATTAAAAAAAAAAAAAAAAAAAAAAATCTTGCATGTAAAGTTGCCTGGAGCACTAAAGCAACCAGTTAGAAAGAAAAAGAATGAGCTATATGACTTAAAAATCCAATTTGCTAGGATAAAATGCCCCAAGATCGCTGATAACAGGAGTTTGTATGGAATATTCCTTGATAGAAGTGTGCCAGATTAGGTCTCGGAAACATTTTTGTTGTGCAGAGACTTTCGGTAGCAAGTGGGAAATACCTAATAAGTATTTGCCACATGAAGGAATGGAACGAACTGATGAACAAACAAAAGAACAAAGGGGCTGAATCCCAGCATTCATGAATTGGAAGAGTTCTAAGATCCCTACCAATTTCGGTTTTGGTTTGTACACTGTCTTGGGAAGCTCACAATCTCACCAGGCAGACCTCCCCACTGGAACAACATAATGGGTGACAATGAACCCTTCCAAAGGTTTCAGTTTATCCAACATAGTTTTTTTCCAACATATTTTCTGTTAGTGGTAAGAATGCAGGTGTTCCCAAGGAGTTAAGTACTTCAACAGATAATACTTCTGTTATCTAATTGCCAACAACATTCCTCTGTTCCCCTTATATCTTAGCTAAGTACTTATCACAACCTGTAATTTTCTTACTGTTTCACCGCTGACTGTGGGCATCTCCCACTTCTAAATGTAACTTCATGAAGGTAAAGACCGCGCCTTCCCCCGGCACCTAGCCCAGTACCTGCACATAGGCAGAAGGTGTGCATTAAAGATCTGTTGGTTATACAGATGGAATCAGCGCTGTGGAAGTAGGAGCTTTTCCTCTCTCATTTCCCTTCAGAAGCATCGTTTGGGTGGTCCTGTCATTAGAGTCAACTGGCTGGCCACTCTCAACATAGCTGTGTATCCTTGAGCAAACTTCTTCACCTCTCTGGTTTCCTTCTTTGTAAAGGAGGATTTGGGGGCACTTGAACTACTCTCTCAAAGGTCCCTTGCATCAGTAACATTCTAAGATTATTTGGGAAAATAAGCCCAAAACACCCGCATTTTCATAATTAATAAAGTTTACAATGATCAGAACAAATAAACAAGTGAATTTCAAGATTGTTCTATAGCGTTAGTCATGGTTTTCTTCAAGTTAGCTCATTTCTCTGCCAGGTCACACTCTGTATTTACCTTTCAGCGTTTGGCCCTTAGAAAGGGCGAAATTGATGAGGTGGCTAAGGTCCACTTTCTAAAAAAAGAGCAACCCCCTTCCCCCCTGTCCAGATAATTTCTGCAGCCTGTTTGCAAGATTTCTAATATGAGGTGCAACTGTCATTTAATTAAGTGGTTCTTAGAGATTTTGATTTTTCCTGCCACCAACGGGTTAATGCGCTGAGATCTTCCTTTGTTTTACAAAGGGGCAAGAAAACACATTGAGCTGATACAGTCCATTATTAAAATTGCATTTCAGCAGAGGCAAATAACTCCAGCCACCTGACGCTGGGCTTAGCCATCATCTTCTCTTGCTACAACCCAAAGCTATTACATTAAAAGCATAAGCAAAACAATAGAGCTGACAGCAATGCAAGCTCCCCTGGTAGACGGAAACCATCAATCCTGTTGGTGAAGTATTTAGCTACAGAAGTATTTAGCTACAGAAGGAGAAAAGACATTCTTTGACTGCAGGATAAGAGGAAGGAATACACAGCCACTTTTCAATCAGAGCTAGATCGTGTATACATGAAGAAATAACAGCTTCGACAGCCAGACGTTAAGTTTGCCTCTAGAAAGTGGGAGCCAGCAAGTATACCTGTGAAGGCTACGAAAAGTCTGGGGTTGAATGAAGTCGCTCTTACCTGCTCCACCTTCACCTTGGATGCTCACAGCCCCCACCCATTCCCTGCGTGGTAGTTTCTACAGAAATTAAACAAAGAGCTTTTTCAGGGGCCAGGCAGGCAGAAAACAAACTTCTTTAGCTTGGGCAGTGTTAAGCGATCTTAATAAGCTCTAAATCTTTACTTGGAAGTCAATGAAATTAGCAGCAGAGTTTAGAAGCCAGAAACACCGGGCTGGATTATTTTAAAAAGCAAAAACAAAAAACTCCAACCATTCTTTGCAGCTAAACTCCAGCTCCGGTTCTCTGGGCTAGAATAGTAGTGTTAATAGATTCTGCCTCGACTAAAAAGGGAGCCAGTGGCAGAAAATCTATTCCTCCAGCAAGGTTGCCGGGCAACGAGCAAGCTTTTGGCATGTGGCTGATGTCTCCCGGCAGCCCGGACTACACAAAGTAAGCTCTTCCATCACTTATAACTAACTTGATTTTGATGGATTAAAACCAAATCAAAAGGTACTGTAAGTCACTCGTTTCCAAATTCAGGAATCTGGGTGAGACAGAAAACATCCCAATACCAAACATAAGACTAACTGATCAGGAAAAGTAGAATCCACTAAAGGTCATTCTGCTGGGTGATACATCTCTTACACATCCTAGTATACACACAATGTTATTTTAAGATGAGAATATCCAAAAGCAATGGGAAAAAACAGCATTCAAGAATATTTGGGGGTGGGGGGATGAGTGAAATAGGTGAGAGAGATTAAGAGGTACAAATTTCCAGTTACAAAATAAATGAGTCACAGGGATGAAATGTACAGCGTGAGGAATATAGTCAATAATATTGTAATATCTTTGTATGGTGACAGATGGTAACTAGACTTATAAGGGTGATCATTTTGTGATATACAGAAATATCGAATCACTATGCTATGCACCTGGAACTAACAGTATTGTAGGTCGGTTATACTTCCATTACAAATATATATTTTGGAAAAATATTAACGTTATAAAGATGGAGCCTCAATGTTACGAGGAGTTGTGGATTCAAATGCATCTTTGTGTCTCGCGTTGGTGAAGGTGTTTGCACATCTGAGCACATTACTCAATAATCGGCGAACCCTCGCTAAGGGCTCTGAGATCCCACCCCTGTGCTGTAGGCGTGATGGAAGAAAATGTAAGACTTTGGGCCAAGGCCTCATTCAGAACACATTTACTATTAGGACATAAGGTAAGATGGTTTCTCTCACCAACTAAGTTCTTCCGCAAAAGGCTAGTTTTGGCACTGATTGTGTTTGCTTACGAAAACCACCTCCAAGACATACTGACCGAGCTGACTAGACTTCCCAAATGATGAAGACGGCACTGAAGGCCAGGCCTGTCCTTTCCCAGGGTTCTGGGGTGAACCAGGCCTACCTGCCAGGGCTCTGAATAGCATAAAATATACTCACACTTGATCCCAAACTTTTCTTTCTCTTTTAGAAAAACATCCTTCACAACATTCATAGTGTATCTCCTTTCATTTAAAAAAAAACTCCTTTTGGGGACTTCCCTGGCGGTCCAGTGGTTAAGACTCCGCGCTTCCACTGCTGGGGGCACGGATTCGATCCCTGGTCAGGAAACTAAGATCCCACACTCTGTGCGGCGTGGCAAAATAAAAAATAAATCCTTTCGGGGCTTCCCTGGTGGCGCAGTAGTTGAGAGTCTGCCTGCCGATGCAGGAGACACGGGTTCGTGCCCCGGTCCGGGAAGATCCCACATGCCGCGGAGTGGCTGGGCCCGTGAGCCATGGCCACTGAGCCTGCGCGTCCGGAGCCTGTGCTCCGCAACAGGGGAGGCCACAACGGTGAGGGGCCCGCGTATCACAAAAAAAAAAAAAAAAATCCTTTCGTTCAGAAAGTTGCACATACTCGCATGGACAGAGGCATCCTCTTCTCGTGCAATCCTGAACCTGTGGTCATTAGCAGCCACAGGCCCACCACAGGGGATGCTGAAGGCAAAGGCAACCGGATGAAGCAGCCCAGCAGAGGTGCCCACACATTTCCTTGGAGTTCCAGGCCAAACCAGCTTGTGCCCATCGGCCCCTTCTAATGTGGAGAATGCACGTGACACCAAGCGAAGCATTCGTGTTCCAGACGTGGCATGTCCCATTTGTGGCCTCGTCAGCCCCTCGTCCGTTATGGATCCATTATGCCTTTCGTCAACTTCCATGTTTCTTGCAACACATTCAAATGCACTGCAGGGACTAAAAGCAGCCTCCTCTGTAACCATTATGATGATAAAATGCAACTTGATGGAAATCGATATATTATCGTCGCTCCCTATCAAGACATATGCCCTCAGGAAACAAAGAGTTGTTAGTTTTAATATGAAAAAGGCTTAATGGGTCTTCGCATGAGCTTGGCAGGTGGCTGAGCAGGTGCACGGCACTGCCACTCTCCACAAGTCTAATGCTTGCCCACTCTTTAAGATCGAGTCTGAATGCCACTCCAGCAATTCTTAACTGAGCCCACCACCCCTACACTCAGCCCTTCCTGTTACCTGCAGCTCTGCTCCTGCACTGAACCTTTTCTACTGTATATACATCCTGTGCATACAACCATTCTCTCTCCTACCAGGTGTATGTTCCCCAAGAGCAAAAGCTCAGGGCCTTATTCAGAGCCGATGTTCAGTGTTAGGTGATTTTGGTTTTCATTGGAAGAAAACAAAACGGTGGGTAAATACAGCCCCCGAAAAATTAAATTTTTTTTTTTTAGTTTGTAGGTAATCTGAGATATCTGGCCAAACCCTTAGTGCTGTGTCATGGAAAGAAGAGCCTGTGGTCTGACTATTAAGTCAGCCAAGCAGCTCTAGCCTTCCTATTGGAGTACCTTGTGCACCATGTAAGTAATCTAGTACACTGTAGTTCTGCAGAGGAATTATTCAGTAAGCAGAGGCCATGAGAAAATTAAGAGTTGATGAAATATTTTCCTAATGTTTTCCTTTCTTGAAACAATCTCCTACGTAATAAAAGCCTTACAAATGTATTATATAGCCTTCGTCTTTTTCATATATATATATATATATACACACACACACACACACAATATCAATTGCTGATTGTCAAATTTTCACTTTACCTGATGCGTTTGCAAGATGGCTTCTTCCAAGTTTATTGATAATAGCACCTTGTATGTTTCCGATCCAAGATTCATTACTATTTGTAATTTATTATTTGTTGTGTCCTAGTTTGTCTCCCCAATAGACTGGTAGCTCCCCAAGGGTAGAAACCATTTTATCTTGAGTTCTATTAGTATCCCCACTGCCCAGCACCGAGCCTGACATGGATGAGGCACCCACACACCTGCTGAACGATCACTGCCTGAAGTAATTAACTGACCGATAAATTCGTGCCTAACTGAAGTTCTGGCTTGGTTGAGGGTCTTCAAAATAAGATCGCGATTGGGCAACCAGTCTACTGGTCCTGCAATAGATTTTGCTTCAGAGAAACTCTTGCAAACCAGAATACCGAAGCTAGTGCCCTCCTTCAGGGAAACTTAGGGAGCCTGAAATCCTAGGAGAGCCAGTAGGAGCTGGAAGGAGAAGCTGGCAAAGGGAAAATATCTGTTATTTTATTCGAAGAGAACATTCAAAATCAGAAACACCTATATTCAGATGTTCAAGACAGAGACACTTGAGTTGAAGTCAAAATACACATTTGTTTTTTCTGTTTTTTTGTTTTTTTGTTTTGCGGTACGCGGGCCTCTCACTGTTGCGGCCTCTCCCGTTGCGGAGCGCAGGCTCCGGACGTGCAGGCTCAGCGCCCATGGCTCACGGGCCCAGCCGCTCCGCGGCACGTGGGATCTTCACGGACCGGGGCACAAACCTGCGTCCCCTGCATCGGCAGGCGGACTCCCAACCACTGCGCCACCAGGGAAGCCCCACATTTGTTTTTAAATACAAGTTTGGGACTAGAAACACCCCTATTCACTAAGAGTAAAAATTCTCTCTCACTCGTCCACCCTCTCGTCCTCCCCTGCCTGCCCCCCTTAACCCCTGCCCCACAGAGTCCGCAGATTTTTCTCATAATGTATATCAGATAATTTAATTTTTCCCCAATTTTTCACTGTTTATTTATGTTCGTCAAAATACATGCTCTGATTTTTTTATTCAGAAAAGAAATCATAAATGTATGTGTGAATGCGAGTAGGCTATACATAGGTTTCTAAAGATGTGTGCATATCATCACAGTATTATCTGTTTCTTTACTCTCACTAACATAGCAGAGTAGCAGAGACATGGAAAAATCAAAGCAGTAGATAATTTTTTAAATTATTCATATTTGACTCTAGGACAGTAACAGTTTAAACATTAGACTTCCCTTCTGTTCTTAATTCTATTTAGCTTAGGCTATTAAGACTAATTTATGTTTTAAAGGCGTACACTAACAGACCATATGAGATAATATATGTAAACGTACTCTGTAATTAACATGTATTACTCTGTAATAATGCAAATGTGTCAGTATCATAATAATTATGATTTTTCTTTCAATTTGTATGTACGTATATAAGTCTGTTTATATAGTATATATGTAGCCTAACAGCCTAACACTATAGTTTTCAAATACCTGTTCACAGACCAATACTGGTCAGTGACAAAGTTTTCACTGGCCAGAGGCAAAAGGAGAAAAATCCTAACAATGTATTACAGATTTTAAAAAATACAATGTTAAACGTATTATATTTAAAAGATTGCTTTTATTCTGAAATTAAATTCTTACTGATTTTTTTTCCTGGTTTGTTCCAAAGTCCATTGCTTTATCGAATTATAGTGCTAACGAGTGGTAATTTTTAAAGCCCTTACTTGCCAAAAAAAAAAAAAAAAAAGAAGAAAATTTTCTTTTGAAATGTATTAATCCATGGAACCTAAAAGTCTGAAAAAAACTGATTCAGGCAACAAAAACACCAACATTTCCATAGTCTGTTCAAGAAAAGAAAGTGAGGCTCCCCTTTACCTGCAGCTTTAGTGCTTCTAGTCATCCAATCCCAGTAACATCTGGAACGTCCCAAAAGATCCAGCCTCTGAGCTGAGCCCTCCCAGGCTCCCAGCAGTCCAGCACCCATTCGGCTTCTGCGTGATCACTTCATTTTCCCCAGCAGCCTCAACAAGAAGCACCACTTCGGAAGAAACCCCAAATCTTAAACCAGTCCAAGGTGGGGGCAGGCTGAGGGAGGCACCGAATCCAATTTTTTACAGGCAGAGAGACTTCAAAGTCTCCATCCGATGGCTCAAACATCCATAACAGAATTGGTATTTCTTCTCGGATTCAAGGCATGGCCAAGTCACACAGGCTCACTTCCAGGGTCCAGTTTTCACTTGGAGGCTGCAGCCCAGGCAGGCTCACTGCCCTTTGATCTGGTTGGAACCGGAGTGTTACAAATATGCTTGTATTAAGCTATCTCCAGTCTGCCTGAGGGCCTCGGTCTGGAATGCGAGAACGGGAGCTTCAAACAGTGAGGTTCCCAAGTCTTCATTTACGTTACATTTTTTTCTGGCCGGCCGGCCGGCCAATGCTCCTTCCATGGCAGGCAGCGATGGGGTGCCCGTGGAGTGCAGTAACGCAGAATGGCATCATAAGGCAGAACTAGAGAGTTTTGTCTCTATTCTCTGGGCCAGCAATCCAGGCGAAGAACAAGGGAAACTACAAGCAAGCACCAGAACCCTAAATTATACTTTTATTAAGCCACCCACAGGCATTTGTAAAGCACCTAGGAGCTCCGAGCGCTGTGTTATTAAGACGCAACGGAGGCATCACCATCTTTGGCCATCAAAGCATCCATGTTCCACCAGCCAGTGGGTAATGAATCATGGCAAGAGCTCCATCCCTTCTACCCCGGGGGCCTTCTCCTCCTAGACTTGACAGTGCAGGCCTCCATTTTCAAAATCAGAATGTATAAAAAACCCGTTTAGCTGGAAGATATCCTGTGTGAAAGAATGTGCAGTAAATAGCAAACATTTCCAACAGCACAGCCAGTATTTTCCTATTTCCTGGACAATTTACTAAAAATCTTCCACCCCTGCTTTCATAGGTTGAGGGCATCTGCTGTGCCAAACTGCCTGCTGGTGACAGAGAGAAACCAACACATTCTGCAGTGCCCAGGGATAAAACTGAAAAGCGAGAGAGAAGTGTCCCTGACAGAAGTAGACTCTGAACTTCTCTTGAGTCACCTGTTACCGAGAGACTTTAAATGCTGATGATCAGAGATCTTTCACCAGCTTATACCACGCCAGTCATAATCCCCAAAATATCAAGAACCCCCAAGTCCTTGAGTGACTGCTTCATGCAAACATGGAAATAATGCAACAGAACCACTGTTTCTTTGATTCCTCCAGACGGAAAAGGTAGTGCCTTTAATATCATGCTTACTGGACATCCATCATCCAACGCACAATGCAACCATTGTAGGGCAGAGAGAGAGAATATACTCTGTGGGGTAGAGGCAGGCGGCGGAAAAAAAACCCAACAACACGAGAGCCTCGACGCACTGAAGAAACGGTCTTCTGCTTCTCATTGGAATAATGGTGGGATGTGTACAAGAATGTTTCTGGCTGGCCTTAAAAGAAAGAAACTCTTTCAGAGAGCAGCGACCTTAAACATCTTATCAGCCTTTGAAGTTATGCACAATGACATCCTTTGGTTCCTTGCCCAGGGCAGAGGTTTAAGCTTTAAGACTCCATTTACTTACAAAGAACTGTAGAAATATTTTTGCTGCGGCACAAGGCAAAAGAGCCAGGTTTTGAAAACAGCAAATGATAGAATGGTGAGGTAGAGGGAAAAACACCCTTTATAGGGGGCACCGCACTGTGTTAAGGGGATCAAGAGCTATAGATCTAACTTTCTGGGGTTAACCTCCTTTATTTTCAATCTTCTGTACCATTCAGATCAGTTTTCTGAAACTCACGTCAAAGTGATAGAAGCAGAGTAGGTTCTGATGCTGCCACCCGCCTTCTGACTCATCCCTGGTCCAACGTGCCCTACCAATGCCTGTGCTTCCTACCAACACCACTATATCTCTGTAACCCATATCCCCTCAACCCAAAAGAAAGGGTACCCCCTGCTCCCTCCAATGCTACCTCTTGAGTAGGAGTCCAAGGTGGGATAACGTCCCCCACAGGGTGGTGAGGGGGAGCCTTGTGCCCACTGCTGCCTCCACACAATTTTCTAGGGCATCTAGACTTGTGTTTCTTCCTTATGGTGGGTCCCGTCTATCTGGTCAACCACTGCATCCCTGCACGCTGTGTGCCCAGCCAGCACAGTGTTGAGTATATAGTAAGTACTCAAGACACGCTTGTAGAAGAAAGGCCCAGTGACCTCCACCCCAACATTTTCTCTTTCCTTTCTGCCAGATATCTTCTGTCTTGGGGTACACTCTATTTTAGGGTCTCCCTGATGATTCAATCTTGGGCACAAGAACGTTCACTTGCCAGAGCTGTTTGATTTATTTGCTTTTGCTTTAATCTCAGGCCATGGCAAAAGTTCTTTTGCAAGACCCCAAAAAACTGGGAATCCAGAGATTCTGGGAATCTCCTAATAGTCACCTAAGAAAAGGTAATAATGCTGTATGCCATCATTTTCATGACTTGATAAGCTACATAAAACTCATTACTGAACTGGAGCCAAACACTTGAAGGAAAACAGAAGGAAATCTGTTGCCTTGAGATTTATCTTTCTTCTTCAAAGAACTCGGAGTTGCTTCTATAGTACATGATGTTAGGATAGGCCTTGGGCCAATCATTGTAAAGAGCATCTGAAAAATTACTCAGAATTGTGTGCTCGGTTGTTTTGCAAAGGATATCGCTATTTGTTTGCTTAAGTGAGGCTGTAAGGGTTGCTGGAAACGTTCTGTGAAAATATTAGCTAAACTCAAGTCCCTATCAGCAAATACACGCATGCAGTTCACACATGTCACACCACACGTATGATCTCTGACTTACAGGTATGAATAATGTATAAACAAGCTGAACCCCATTCCAACAAGCAAGTGACTTTAGTTCACAATGGAAATGTAAACATGACCCTTAGCTGAAGATAGCCTTTAACTCCAAATTGTCCATAAACACAATAAAACAAGCTCTTTACTGGGCCTGGAGAAAGCCGTGGTAAGTCAACATGAAGGGGCTCTTTCGAATGTTGACACGTGTTCATGGAGGGCCTCTTCATTTGAAAATCTTCAAGAGACCCCACCTGGTCCACGGGGCTCCATTTGGTCTTCACAGCAAAGAGAACACACAGTTCTCCATAATTACACAAAGGGGACAATTTGGTAAAGAAGAACTAACTCTATGAAGTAGTGCTTGTGAGTTAATCAAGTCAAAAGACAAGCCCAATTAAAAGAGCCTTTTGCTTAAATAATATATAAAAATAAAGAAAGCAAAACTCAGGAGGTACAGTCCCCAGATACACAACTTGTAATTTCTAATAAAGCAGGAAGGCAGACCTCGAGTCACTTAACAAAATGCTCAGTACCCAATTAGGATCCACAGTCCCTGAACAGCTATCTGATTACCCCGGAGATTAATTCCCTGGGCGGCAGGCCCCAAGGGTCCTTTCTAGCCAGCTCCATCACTCATTGGGAAGTCAGGGAAGATGAATATCTGGGTTAGGTTTGATGCTCACAACTTTTCAAGGGTTACTCAGATCTCAGAAATAAAGATTGGCAGATCAAGGAGAGAGCACAGACACGATCATTTGGTTCATTAGAATCGTGAAACTAAAATCTCCTTTTGCAGTTGTAAAGAACCAGCTCAAGTTAGTTTTCCAAACAGTGAAAGGAAAATACTCTAACAAACAAAGAGGCATATGAAAGTCAAGCATGGTAAAGGGCAGGAAAAAAAAAAAAAAAAAAAACCTGAGTAATTCCTCTTAAGTGCCTTTCTTCCTTTCATTTTATTTTACTTTATTTTAGCAAGAAGAAAGTAGGAGAGTTGGGACTTTGTCCGTATTTTGTTGTTGTTCACTTTGATTTTTTTGTTTACTTTTGTTTGTTTCGATTTTTTAAATTTGTTGGTAATAGCTACATATAGACAAAATTCAAAAGGTTCAAAAGGATATGCAGCGAAAAGTAATCTTATCACCCCCCCTGTCACCAGCCACCCAATTCTACTCCTGGGCAGGGCAGTAAACAAACAAAAACCAGCAATGACCACCAAAGTGTGTGTGTGTGTGTTTGGGGGGGTAGGGTGGGTGGCAGTAGACAAAGAAAATAAAGAAAAAAACCCTAAAACAATGATCTAAATCTGGTGTATCCTTTCAGATATAATCTATGCAAATATTAGCATTTCTTTTCTTTGTGAAAAGACAAAAGCAATGTTTTTTATAAACTGTTCTGTACTTTGCATTTTTCTCTCAACATAGCTTCAAGGTCAGTCCCTATCAGTAAATACAGAGATGCCTAATTTTATATAAGTGCAAGTACATCTGTAGGATAAATTTCAAGAAATGGAATTGCTTGCCCCAAATATATGCATTTTCTATTTCAATTAATGTCACCAATGTGCTTTCTCTAGAGACTGTATCAATTTATACGCCCCTCAGCAACGTGAGTGTCTGCTTCTCCTCACCTTGGCTAATCCACGGCACCAACCATGACAGGTAAACATGACCTCTTAAAGTTCTAGTTTATATTTCTCTTATTAGCAGGAGGGCAAGTATCTTTTCATATATTTAAGAGCCATTTACTTCCTATCCTGTCAACTGCATGTTCATATCTTAGGTGACTTTCTACCACCTTCTTTCTCTTCAGTAAAGTCAGTGTCTCTAGAAATGATATCCAAGCTGGTCTTTTTTTTTTTTTTTAATTTTTTTTTCTTGGCCGCGCTGCGTGGCATGTGGGATCTTAGTTTCCCAACCAGGGATCGAACCCGCACACCCTGCATCGGAAGCATGGAGTCTTAACCACTGTTACCTCCAGGGACGTCCCCTCCAAACTGGTCTTTTGTATAGTTCTTCAAGCCCGTGCATATATCATCTAATTTAATAATTGCAATAAGCCAGTAAGCAGGCATAAAAATATTTTCTCCATTTTATAGGTGAGGAAGCCAAGGTTTTGTTTGTAGGTTTGACCAACAAGCTCACTGGAAGTTTGTAGCCAGAACTAGAATTCATGTAGCTTACCTTTTAGTCTAACGATTTGTGCGTGCGTGCATTCCCGTGTGTGTTTACTACATTAAAATGCCTCTAGATTGTAGAAAGGATGAGAAAGGAAATATTCTCTTTTTCTCTAATGATGAATTTGCATTTTCTATTTACCTGGCCAGTTTTCATTGTATAGCAAATAAAGGAAACTAAAACTTCATTTGCTCTCATTCTGTTGCTCAGGCCAAAGCATGGACAAGCATTGAGTCTTCATGTATCGCACATCACCAAGCTATCAACCTTTTATTACCAACCTGGATGGACCGAGTACTGGGTGGAGGGGAGATAGAACAGTACTGACATACATCCTCCCCAGGAAGAGGGGGACCCTCGAGAGGCCTTCCCATGTTGAATGTCCTGGAGGAGAGCATGAATACACGAACTCCTATGAGGGGGCAGAAGGAGAAGTCCCCAGGACAAAGGAGAAGAAGGTCATAAGCCATAGGGGTCTGTCAACTTGGTGCTATTGACAAGGAACGCTTCTGGGTTCAACCTAGGATACTGATTCCCAAGTATTCTCCAGCCCGTCCCGGGGGAGCTGGTCTCTAGTCTACCAGGAAGAGGCTGTGGGGTGGAAAGTACCCAGCTAATTTGGGAAAAGGGACAGGAAGGCTCTAAAAAAGCTGGAAGACCTTCTTCTGTCCCATCTTGGGGCAGGGGATGGGGGGCAGTGGGGCAAGGGATCCAAAGCTGTGAGTGATGGGGACAAAAGCATAATGAGGAAAAATACAATCAGAGCTGCCACCAGACCCTACAGGGCAGAAAAGGGCTCACTGGGCCCAGCAGTAGTTCAGGTGCTAAGCTGGGGGAAACACCAGCAGTAAACTGCACTAGGTGGGACTTAGATGCAAAACCCTGAGATTGTCACCCAAGCTCTCGACTGTCTTCAAAGCCGGTGTGGCCAGAACATAGGATGAGCGATATTTCACAAATCTGAGCCTTTAGTGAGAGGTGCCAATTTCATCCTTAAGTTTAGTTACTGCTTCATTCATTCATTCCCTTCAAAGGCAGTCCTTTCCATAAAACTCTCAGACCCTACAGGGCAGAAAAGGGCTCACTGGGCCCAGCAGTAGTTCAGGTGCTAAGCTGGGGGAAACACCAGCAGTAAACTGCACTAGGTGGGACTTAGATGCAAAACCCTGAGATTGTCACCCAAGCTCTCGACTGTCTTCAAAGCCGGTGTGGTCAGAACATAGGATGAGCGATAGTTCATAAATCTGAGCTTTTAGTGAGAGGTGCCAATTTCATCCTTAAGTTTAGTTACTGCTTCATTCATTCATTCCCTTCAAAGGCAGTCCTTTCCATAAAACTCTCCTCCTAATTTCCACTCGAATCCTGGCAGAGTAAGCATGTCAGGACTGTGCAGAAATTCCACGGCAGTTTGCTGGAGCTCCTGTCCCACACGTAAGGTGGGTGATACGTGCAACGCAGCTCAACACGTGAAAGGGACCATTCCAAGAGAATCTAACTCATTCTCAGTGGCGCCCCTACTGGCTTCAGCCAGCCAGCCCCAAGAGCTGGCTGAGGTCCCACCCTACAGTGGGACTTCGCCTGGTTAGCTGGTTAGACGGGGCCTCCTGGCAGGTCTTCAGCAGTAGACCTGCTCGCTGAGGTGGGACAGGTGCCAAAGGCAAAGATTCCACTGCAAGCATGAAGGAGGTCTTTGACATCACACAAAATGTGATCTCATGTTAAGCAGAAGTTAGGTACTAAAGCCAAAACATAAGGCAAAAAAGCAAGTGTAGACAAAATACTTTAAAATTTTAAAATTAAGATAGAATGTGACTTCCCTGGCAGTCCAGTGGTTAAGACTGCGCTTCCACTGCAGCGCGCACGGGTTCGATCCCTAGTCAGGGAACTAAGATCCCACATGCTGTGCAGCACAGCCAAAAAAAATTAAGATACAGGAACCTTATAGATGTGAAACAGGAGGGAAGGGGGCAGGGCACAACCTTTAAAAGAATGACATAGCCGTTGAGGACAAGACAGAAACTGGTTAGAACCTACTAGGTCCAAGATGGCGGGAGACTCGACTTCCAGCGGACCTTGAGCCTCATTACACGCACACTGTAATACATCAGCATCTAAATGACACACCTACAGGCGCCACGACAGTTCTGAGGCTCATTTCCAATTCCTGGAAATCCCCAAAACAGTTGGAATAATCCTCCCCCTCATTAGCCTATGAAATTACCCAGCCCATAAAAACTAACCACCCCGTATTCTGGGTCCTCTCACCTTCTGAGATGGCCCATACTCTGTGGAGTGTGTTCCTCCCAAAGCCGTTCTTGCCTTTTGAGATGGATGGCATTCTGTCTCTGGAATGTGAATCCCTCTAAATAAATCCACTTCTTACCTAATACTTTGTCTCTCACTGAATTCTTTCTGCAACGAGACATCAAAAACCTGAGCTTCATTACGTCCTGAGACCAGGTGTGTGATTGCAATTAAAAGAGAGTGGGTTCAAGTCCCAATCTGAGTTGTGTGGTTTCAGATATAAAAATTAACAATGTGTAGTTATTGATGGGACAACGAAGATGGATATTAAAGACTTGCTTCTACTTCTCCAGACAACCTCTCCCTCCCTCCCTCTCTCTCTGTCTCTCTGTCTCTCTGTCTCTCTCCCTCTCTCTCTCTCTCTCTCTCTCTCCGTTTCTCTATCATCTATCTTGTCCAGGAGCACATCTTGGCCATGCAGTATCTCCACTGTATACAAAGGGTAGGGGGCAAAGAACAAGTGAATTAGTACAGGAAAGAGGCAGATGAAGTCAGAAACAGGGTGACTGAACCGGGAAAGGAGCAGCGCAAACCTACAAAGCTGACAGGCAGACGGTGGGTAGAGGGGAGCAGAGCCCCCATCTGCTGGGCTGGTACGGAGAGGCAGGCTCTACTGCAGGGACAGGGCAGGGCTGAGCACAGGCCTTTCAGTACCTGGGGTTCTCAGCCAGGTAAACAAGGCAGGAGGTTTGGGCACAGAAACAGGGTAGGGAACAGTTTGCAGAACCTATAAAAAGAACCAAGACCCAAGGTCAAGGTTGGACTAGGCAACAAGGATTCTGGAATGGAGTTCCTTAAACCCTGCCTCCGATCAAGATTTGTCCTAGGAGTTGGGCAAGCCCGTCCCTCAGGGGAGGCTGAGCCAGCTTTGGCCGTGCAGTGAGGAGAGATGCCTAGGTCTGGAGCCCAGGGGCCCGGCACATCCGGCCACATCAGGGGTAAGGGAGGAAGCAGGCCAGGCGGACCAGCATGGGGGCTCCAGCAGGCCCTGGGGAGCCAGCTGGAAAGCAGGGGTGGCGACAGGGCGAGATGGGTTAGTTTTCACTACCTGGCTGAGATGCTCAATGCATTCCTGCAAACCTATTCACATCTGAGCAGGCTTAGGCCTCTCTTAACACAAAACTTCTTCCTATTTATCACTTTAAGATTCTCACTGGCCTTCTCGGCACGGGAGGAAGGCACAGCAGTACCAAAAGATAGCAAAGTGCAATTACAATACACAGTGTATCAGAACTTCTCTGTACGAATAGCGTCCGGTAGCCAAGTTCCTCTTACCACTGAGTGGAGGATGTCGGGAAAGAGTCAAGTTATTCTCTGGGACCAGGCAGCAACAGGGAAGGGAAAGAGGCAGCTGTATTCACTCAAATATACACCCTGGGGAGAGGGAGTCTGCCCAGAGCAGTGAGGGTCTGCCAGGCTAGTCTTCCTTACACAAGTCAGTAACGAGCATTGGCAAGGAGCTGGACCAGGTTGTGGCCACGTGCAGCCCCAGCATCACTGGTGAAGGAATGGGGAGAGAAACCAGGAACCACCCTCACTCCACCTGTCCTGACTGGAGGCAAAGAGGGGGAAGCATGCCCCGCCCCCAGTTACCCATACAACTCAGTCCTGGTACTGAAGCTTTGGGCAGCAAAACTCTAGCCCTGGGATGCACTGGCTTTATGAAAAGTAGTAATCTTGTCACTGATTTTATTTATTTATTTATTAAATAATTTTCTAATTCTGTCATTCCTTCTGCATTTATTTATTTATTTGTTTGTTTATTTATTTTATTTTGGGCCGCATTGGGTCTTCGTTGCTGTGCACGGGCTTTCTCTAGTTGCGGCAAGCGGGGGCTACTCTTCGTTGTGGTCTGCGGGCTTCTCATCGTGGTGGCTTCTCTTGTTGCGGAGCACGGGCTCTAGGCTTGCGGGCTTCAGTAGTTGCAGCACGCGGGCTCAGCAGTTGCGGCACTCGGGCCCTACAGCACACGGGCTTCAGTAGTTGTGGCTCATGGGCTCTAGATCGCAGGCTCAGTACTTGTGGTGCACAAGCTTAGCTGCTCTGTGGCATGTAGGATCTTCCCAGACTAGGGCTCGAACCCATGTCCCCTGCATTGGCAGCTGGATTCTAAACCATTGCGCCACCAGGGAAGTCCTGTCACTGATTTTAGAAGTGACTCCAGAGCCGGTTTACAAGTCTGGGTCGCATTACTTTACAATGACTTATCGTCATGGACCCAAAATTACATTACCCAGCAAGTATTACCTGCTTGCAAGTGAGTTACTTTTTGTTATCTCTGAGGATATTCGAAAAAAAAATAAAACCAGCTACACCACTTACTGAATGTGTCTTGCATGCCAGTTACTGGCATAAGCGCTTTACACACATGGCTCTGAGGCCATAACTAACTTTCTCAAGGTCACACAGCCAATTACTAGACACGCTGACATTGGAAACCAGGTTTCCCCTTCCCAGCTTTGCTCTGTGGCATCCAGATACAGTCTCAGTTCAGAAATTTCCAACAGAGGTCCTCCAGATTATTGAAAACATGTAACAACTGCCATGCCCATGCCTAGACCAACTGGAAAGGACACGCAGTGAGTGACAGGTAAGGGGCTCCATGTGCCTTCCGGATGAAATCAGCTCTGAGTGTGAGCTCAGGGGTACAAGAGGTACAGCCTCAACCGAGATGACAGGGCTGCTACCCTACACCAGACGCGGAACCAAAAATTTTCTGCCCCACCATTTTGTAGAACAATACCTTCAAAGGGTTACTACGAGGACATCACACAAACCCTGACACTGTCAAAACTATGCTCAATTAAACTAATAGAGGTTGTTCCATTTCAAAACATGCCTGTGTTACATCCTGATAAGGAGGTATCAAAAGAAAATGAATTTGGATCACTTTTGAATGATGACATCTGCATTACCACGGCAATTCACCTATCAAACTAATTTAGGCTTAGAGCCCAAATCAACACTGCTGTCAGAGAGTTGATTTCTATTCATTTAAAAACTTCCAGGCTCAAGAGTGATCAGTGGGAATTTTAATGTCTTGGGAAAAGGGAGGAAAAAGAGAATGTGAGTACCGCACACAGCAGCAAGACTGGAACTCACAGTTCAGCCAGTGTTTATGGAGCATCCAGTACAAGGTTCCATCCTAGGCATGGAGGAAATTCTAAGTCACAACCTCTGTCCTAACAGGGCACACAGTTCCATCCAAAGATGCTGACAATGAGGACGAGGATGAGTGTCTTACTAGACGCCAGGTACTGTCCCATGTGCTTTACTAAATTAATCTCCACCAGGTACTACTGATTAATAGGTCCATTTTACAGATGAGTAAGTTGAGGCACATTAAGTAGTAAATGTTTAAATAGTACTTCTCATAGATGAGCCTTAAATAATTTTACTGTTCTATCTCATCTGATCTTCATAGAACCACAGTGAGAGAGGCAGCATCAGACACAGGCACACAAAGTGGTAATGGCAGAACCTTGAGTAGAAGGCAGGGCTTGTGGCTGCCAGTCCGTAATTTCTATAGAGAGAGAGCGTTAAAAGGCAGTCCTGTGAGATCCAGAGGAGGTACCGACAAGGAGTTCTACAGGACTGCACTCAGGAGGAGAGCACTTCCTATCTGGGCAGCATCCACGGAGAACAGGGATGGATACAAGCCTTTGAGGGTAGGTTGTGTTCAGAGGAGTGGCAAGAGCAGGGGCCACCACTGCAGATGCAAAAGGAGCCAGAGCAAAGCATGGAGGTGGACAGGTGCAGTGTGTACGTGGAGATCAGGAAGTAGATCATGTTGGTTTGAAGGACGCTCCATGGGGCGACCACAAGGAGACAACAATGGTGGAAATGGGGTGCCATTATGAATTTTGTCTAGAGCACGATAGGACAGAAGGAATTAAAATGTCAAGCTTTCCAGAAGGTGAATTTAGAGTGAGGGGATAGTGAACAAATAATAGTTAAGGAGACAAGTAGACAATGGTGATTGCTGAATAAATTATAGAATAAGCAATATAGAATAAATTGTATATTCTAAATTATAATTATTCTAAATTACAAATAAATATAGAACACGTGTAAGAGTAAAAAGAATCAACTCTCCAAATTGAAGGCTCTAATGAGACAGAAAAAGAACTCAGAGAATCTCTACAATAATGTCTACAGCTCAGATCTTGTCTCTGAATTGTTTCTAACTTTATCCTTTTTCTGTGGCTAATCCTCGGGTTGACTCACGTGCTCTCACTCCTCGCTAAAAAGTGAAAGCTACGCATCATCCTCATTAATAATAAATGGAAAAGACTCAGGTTCCTGCACTTGACGGGAAAAGCATCAAGACAGAACAAGCTCTGAAAGTACAGTTGAAGGTGATAATGACTCATCGCAGTTCGACGTCTCCAGAAACCCTCCATGGAAAACCTTACCCAAGCCCACCTGTTCTGCGTTGAATTGCGTCCCCTTGAAAAAATACGCTGAAGTCCTAACTCCTGGAACCTCTGAATGTGACCTTATTCGGAAACTGGATCTTGTAGATGAAATTAGTTAAGATGAGGTTACACTGGAGTAAAGTGGGCCCTAAAGCCAACACGACGGGTGTCCTTATGAGGAGAGAAAAGACTCAGAGACACACACAGGCAGAAAACCACGAGATGCTGGGGGCAGAAACTGGAACTATGCTGACACAGCCACAGAAAGGTAAGGATTGGCAGTGCCACCAGAAGCCAGGAGAGAGGCACAGAACAGTTTCCCCCAGAGCCTTCAGTCTGCATAGCCCTGCCAATACTTTGATCTTGGATTTCTAGCCTCCAAAACATATGAGAGAATAACTTTCTGTTGCTTTAAAGCCACTCAGTTTGTTGTATCCTTCGTTATAGCAGCCCTAGGGCGCAAATACGCTGGCTTCATTTCAGCTTCTGGGAGGTAGGACAGAAAAGGAAAAACCAGGCACATCTGGGGGCTTGGAGACTTGAATTCCAGGCTCCATTTTGCAACCACCTCCCAGGTGACCCTCCCTGGACCCAGAATCCTCGTTTTTGAAATGAAGCATTTAGGCTGGATGAGCCCTAAGTCCTCTTTTGGTTTCAAACTCTGTATCTATCACATCATAGCCAAGAAAGTCATCTGCTCGAACATCTACTGAAGGTGAGAGTACGACGGGGCTGAAAAAGGAAAACACAAATTCGAGAAAACTCCCATCACCAGTAGAAGTCAAGGAGAAAGGGAAAAGAAAGAGTAATTAGCGGCGGTCCTTGCATTTACCATATGCCACATTATCATTCCATCTTCATGTCAAATCTGGCCTGCAGCCCCCATGCCATGGCGACTTAATACAAAGAGACGCTAGGAGCTGCCAGATGCAGAAGGTTAATACAGGGGATAAGAGAATCTCGACGAGCTACACTCCATTTCCCAAACCTGCTCGTGTCAAGGTCATTTAACCCCAGAAATATGAAACCTGCTGCCTGGAGAAGACAAAAAAAAAAAGAAGCAGAAAAAGGAAGGCTGGCATTGAAACTGTCCCCTCAACCCTCACCCCAGTCATACAACGTGCTTTCCAGCTGGGGGGGCTCTTCGAAACTGCTAGAAACTAATGATTATGAAACAAACCCCACTAGTAAAGACCAACAAGAAATTCCTGTAAAAACCTCATACATACGCACTATTCTATTGTACCTTTTTTTTCCAAGAGTAAATCGCGGCTGTCAAATTACACCCTTTCATTACTGTCATGGACTCTTTTAAGAACAGCTCATCAGAAAAGCCTACAGAGGTATTTAATCAGATTTTTTTTTTCTTCCAATGACCTAATGTTTTGGTATGAAACTGCCGCCCGCTCACGCAGCGTAGAAATTTAGCACTGTCAGCATTTAATTATTATTTTATCACGGATTTCTTTACTTTCCTACAGGGAAGAAATAACTTAAATTTTTAAAAAATCCAACAAGCGCTTAGCTTTTAAAATCGCCAAGACGCTGCCCTCATTATTTTGCTTTGTCAAAAATACTAGGTGTGGAGATGGGATATATCACAGAAACGCACTTCTGAGTTAATAAGAGCTACCACTATCACCAGCTTCGATCTTCCGGAACACCAAGACAATGTGGTGAAAATTATGTACATCGTGCTGGTTTCCAGGGGATGAAATACTCACGACTCATTCAGGTTTGTATGTGACAGCAGCTCCATGTTCCAAACAATATCCCTGCCCCTGGACACCTGAATGAAGGCCTCGGCTTCACTCTCCCCTTCCTCTTCCTCCAAGTAAAACTTTGCCGTGTCTTCTCTAAGGTGGGAAAAAGAGAACAGGGAGGAGAAAGGAAGCTGAATGGAAAAGGGGAGAGAAGACAGGTGTGCAGGTGTGACCCTGACTCCAACAACAGCTGACCCAAGACTCCAAGTCTAGAGGCCAAGAAAGGGAGCATCAGGGCCAAAGGTCTAGATGTGTTCCTCAATCCAGTTTCTCTTTCGTTTCTTCCTCCTCACTCATCTGAAGTCTCTTTTCAGAAAAGTAGCCATTTCATCATCAACACCACAAAAAAAAAAGCCTCTTCATTTGCCTCTCTTCCCCTTTACTCACAGAGTTCCTGCTTCAGAGTCGAGCTCTGTGAACAAGTTGGGGATGCTTGGTGCAGGCAAGTCATCTCCAAATATTTATTGAGCACCTACTGTAAGTGAGCAATGGTGTTAACTACTGAGGGGGCGATATGGTATAAACATAGGTACAAAGTGGTACCCAGGGAAGATCCACGTGTAGGAAGAAAGCTAGTCATTTATCAGAGTGTGGTACAACTCACGAGCAGTGAGGACAAGAAAGGTTACACTGGTTCGCGCTTACCAGCTCCAGAAGGTGCTTGTGCCACCCATGCACCTAATTTCAAAGCAGAACTTGAGACCCTTCCCCCACCCACATCTGTCCTCCCACCCCTCCCCCAAATTTCTCCCATCTCAGTAAATGCCACCTCCTAGATGTCAGCATCCCGGGACCTCCTTGCCCCTCCCCACTTCTATTCCAATCCACCAGAAAGTCCTCTTCATCGTCACTTTATTCTGTGTAGTCCAGGGACATCCCTCACCTGGCCTCTAGGACTGCACTCTCACCCACCTTGGAACTTCTCTATACACAACAGCAAAAGTGATGATCTAAACAGAAACTTGACTGTGCCATTCGCACCTGTGAACCTGGCCAAAGGTTTCCCACGGCACAAAATAAATCCAACCCCCTCCCAAAGCAGCCTGCCCCAGATCCCCTGCTGGGCCTCCACCGGGCTATAACCCTAACAACTAGCGTAAAGCCCGGCACCAATCAAAGATTCAATGTTTGTTTAAATGAATGAATCAAGTGTTCGTTATTCATTTCCCAACAAAGACATAAGTAACACATGGGGACGATATACATCAATATATGTGTTTACACATGGCTTGGATCATGGATGGTTTGGCCCTTTCTAGGATAACCTTCAAGCTGAGTTGTAGATTAGTCTTTCTTTTCAGTTTCCACAGTTTGATCCAGATTATCCGTGGGCAGCAGAGGGGCAAAAGGGATGGAGGTGAGGAATGGGTGGCAGCCTCCGAGTCAGGGAAACAGCAGCAGTGGTGGCAAGCCTTGGTGATCTTGGGTGAGTAGCAGGCTGAGATTTCAGCCCAGCTCTGCTGCACCTGTAGCTGTGGCCTGCCTTCTATTTCTATATCCTGAGGGAAGGGCTACTTCCTCCATCAGGTGGCTGTTTGGACACTTAGCACTTTATGGCTACTACCTAAACATACAGTTAGCACAGTCAACCTCAAAGAAACCTTTATGCCACCAGAAACTCTTGGTCACGACAAATCAATTCAACATATATATGTTGAAGCCAGGTATCGTTCTAGTCAATGGAAATTTGCAGCTAAAATTAAAAGAATAGTTCCTGCCTTTACGGGACTTACAGACCAGAGTGGGAGGCAGTCATCTATACATACATGGCCTCAGATCCACGCCAGGAAACAGTACTCTCAGCAGCAGCTGATAGGAATCGAGGTTGATGCTATTACAACAGGGACACAGGAATGTCTGCATCTTTCCCCTAACCCTAACTCCTTCACTTTACCACCCATGGAGCTATACACAGGAACAAGGGCCTAACAGGAATCAAAGTTTGACTATATCAAGAGCTGAGCCAATCCAGCACTCTGGCAAGGGTTACTCACCTGGCCTTGTAGACGAGGGCAAACACTTGGTAATTTTTAAGGCATAGTGATCTTGCCCACCATTGCTGTGGCCCATTTCATGTTCTATATTTGGCATATCAGTTTCACACCTGCTCCACCCCAGTGGCGGGAAGGGCAACTGAGGGAGGAGCTGAAACACATATCCCTTGCAGCACACCCTATGATGTAGTTAATATCGTTCCTGTTTTACAGATGAAGAAACAGGCTTGGGGAAGTAAAGGGAATGACTGCCTAAGACCATACAGCCACGGGACAGCTGAGGAGGGTCTAAACCCAGGTCGTTTGATCTCAAGTTCAGATCACTATTCTGGCATTGAGCCTCGCCATGATAGGAAATGCCACATGTATGAACGGCATGTCTATGTAGGAAGCAGATGTTACGGCCAATCCGTAACCACAGTCAGCAACCTAAAAGCAACTGTTTCTAGAAATTTCAAATTGTGGTAAGACTTCAACCACCTAGAATAACTCTCCAGAGTAACCCAGAGATTTAAATAAGAAGGATCTCTCAGTAGGTAAAAAGCTCACACCCTCAACACTGCACTCAGAGATTGTGCCCTTGAACTTTTGTTCAGAAACCTATTAACTCTTTCTTTGAACACAATTCTAATCACTTGTGTTCTCTGATTTCTTAGCCTCTGGCCTGGGAGACGTGGTCAATTAAAATGGATTCCTGGAGGGAGAGAGAGTGATTACGATGAAAAGTGATAGAGAGTTAAAAAAAAAAAAGAAAAGAAAAGAATAGGGCAGAGGTTGGCAAACTTTTCCTGTAAAGATAAAGATCAGAGAGTAAATATTTTAGGCATCATGGATTATACTTTCTCTGTTGTGACGACTCAACCTCACCCTTGTAGCTCAGAATAAGCCGCAGACCAATGTGTAAATGAAGGAGCATGGCTGTGTTCCAATAGACTTTTATTTACAGAAACAGGTGGTGGGTCAAGTTTGGCCCAGAGGCTACAGTTTGCAAACCGTGGAATAGAAAAAAGCTTCAACGCCAACACAATATCTAGAAAATCTCAGCAGTCTGGGACCATAGCTTAAAGAAACAAATAATCCCAGCCTCAACAGCCCTTAGGACAACCGGCATCACAGAATATCATGGTCCTTCATCAGAAGATTATAGAAGTTTAGAAATCTAAACAGCCTTGGGAATATTATGGTCCGACTTCCCATTTTTACACATGAGGAAATAAATTCTCAGAGAGGTTAAGGGACTTGCTAAAGGTCAAACAGCTAATTAATGATTAAACTTAAATTAGAAGCAGGGTTTTGATTCTATGTTTAGAACTCTTTCCATTATTCCATGTCTATTATTTTAGCCTTTCGGTAACAATGGATAGAGGAAATGCTCATTTAATTAAAACACTGCACCCTTGAGATTGTTAAGATTCTGAAATCACTAAAATACACAGTTCTAGATGTTTAGAAAGATGATTGTGAATCATCAAGACAAAGGTTAAATTAGGTTCAATGTCCTCAGAGAATATAATTTCCGAAGTAGGGATAAAAAGAATACATTTCAAATAATTAAAAAGTTAATATACGTGGAAATTTCTATTCTCCCTTGTGCATGGGGAAATGAGGTACCGCTTGTCCATTAGTAGGAGCAGAAAAGCGTGCCATCGTATTTGATCAGTTTAGACCTGTTCATAAATTCTGACCACTTCCAGGACAGCCCCAAAATCACCAAGGCATTGGCAGGCCCCAAGTAATTTCTCAAATTGCTGGATGCCCATATTCATTCAATTCTAAGTGAAAAACAAAAGCCACCCTCAGTCCTACCTGTCCCTTTCTCTTTTCTATCATTAGCAATGTCTTCTGCTCCTTTTCTGAATTAATTAGGAAATAATTAATTTCCTGACATGTTTATAAAGATTCCAAATGCTGGTTAAACATGAAAGAACAGAGGTTGGGAACACGGAGGTGACAAATTTTATTTCTGTGATGACAAGTTAGAGTACTCCTGCCAGCTGGACCTTGCAGCAGTCAGAAGCATGCACCTGTCTGTGGGGAAGTCAGAGAGGAGTGGGGGAGCAGAAAGAGACTGGGGGGTCAGTGGCCTGCCACACCATGCAAATGAGCTCTAATTGCTCAGGGTCACTGAGGACTGCTCATCTTGGGGAGGTTCCTGACAGCTCCTGACACCGGGGAATGCAGGGAGACCACTTCTCTTCTCCTGACCACACAAGTGGTCCTGTTTCTGTTTACAGACCCCACAGCAGGGCTGTGGTTCAGGGAGTTCACCTTCCTCTAAACAGGAGAAGGGCGAAGGGGGTGGGTCGACTACTGCTTTGGAGTGTCCCCGAGATGCAGTTCCCGGTTTGACAAACCTGCCAAAGGAAATGAGAAGCGATAAGTGATTGGGCCCCGATTAGATCAGCCACCTTGGGAAAGGTGCTGAGCCAGAGATACTGCACTGAAATAAGGAGAAACCTGGGACTAGATTTCTAGCAAGCAATCCCGAAGTAGATATGGTCTGAATTGGAAATGGATTTCATGGGCAGATAAAGTCTAATAAGTGGCAGGTCCCTCAAAACTCATATATCATCCAGTCTCACACAGTGTCTGTGAAGTTTGTTATCAATAATTTAACAACGGGAGAACCTAGCCCTTAGCAAATATTTAATTTCAAAACATACCTACTGATTTACTCAGATACAGCATACATAGTATATTAAAAATATATTACAAGGAGCCAAATGCCAATAAAGCTGCACTTGGAGAAGACCAGGGGCACTGGGTGCGTTCCTAACATTTCCGTTAAAGGAGGAACCGGACCCTCCGTCCAAAGAGCTAGTCCACTTAGCAATTTCTAAAGTGTGGCGAAGAAAGCTTGCCTGTGAGCCCTGCTTCAAACAGCACGGACATCACCTGAGCTCCTATTCCCAGCCAAGCAACAAGCCAGATGCCACGTGTACAAGTTCTGAGGGACAAGAATCAGTGGTCCCCTCAGGAACAGCTCTCCGTGCCAGGCCTGAAGGCTAAAGGAGGCGAGGGCATTTATACAAAGCAAGGTCTTTAGTAGCAAAGAGGGGACTTTTTTTTTTAATTGATGTAGAGTTGATTGACAATACGTTAATTTCTGCTGTACAGCAAAGCGATTCAGTTATATATATACATATGTGTGTATATATATGTATATGTATATATACACACATACATTGTTTTTTTGTATTCTTTTCCATTGTGGTTTATCTCAGGATAGTGAATACAGTTCCCTGTGCTCTACAGTAGGACCTTGTTCTTTATCCATTCTCTGTATGATAGTTTGCACCTGCTAATCCCAAACTCACCCTCCATCCCTCCCCGACCCTGCCATCCCACTGGCAACCACAAGTCTGTTCTCTATGTCCGTGAGTCTGTTTCTGTTTCATAGATAAGTTCATTTGTGTCATATTTTAGATTCCACATGTAAGTGATATCATGTGGTATTCGTCTTTCTCCTTCTGACGTACTTCACTTAGCAGGATATTATCTCGGTCCCTCCATGCTGCTGCAGATGGCATTATTTCACTCTTTTTTTATGGCTGAGTAATGTTCCATTGTCCACATCTTCTTTATCCATTCATCTGTCAATGGACATTTAGGTTGTTTCCATGTCTTAGCTATTGTGAATAGTGCTGCTACAAACATAGGGGTGCATGTATCTTTTTGGATTATAGTTTTGTCCAGATATATGCCCAGGAGTGGGATTGCTGGATCATATGACAACTCTATTTTTAGTTCGTTGAGGAACCTCCATACTGTTTTCCATAGTGGCTGCACCAATTTATATTCCCACCAACAGTGTAGGAATGGGTTCAAAGAGGGGACATTTTTAAGGGGACCGGAGGCAGAGGGAACTATCTCCATGGTCACTGTCTACAACAAGTACCGTTGATCTGAGCCACTCCCCCTGCAGCACCCCCAATCATCCAGTCCTCTCCACAACAGACCCTCACCACTTGCTGGCTGGAAGGTGTCACCCCTTGCTATGGTCTGAATGTTTGTGTCCCCCTGAAATTTCACCTGTTGGAACGCTAATGCCCAATGTGATGATGCTAGGAGGCGGAGCCTTTGGGAGGCGACTGGGTCACAAAGGCAGAGCCCTCGTGAATGGGATTAGTGCCATTATAAAAGAGGCCCCAGAGAGCCCCGGAGCCCCTTCCACCATGTAAGGCTATGATGAGAAGTCTGCAACCCAGAAGAGGGCTCTCCCCCAACCACACAGGCACCCTGATCTCAGACTTCCAACTCCAGACTGGGAGAAATACATTTCTGTTGTTCATAAGCCACCCAGTCTGTGGGATTTTGTTTTAACGGCCTGAACAGACTAAGACGCCCATGGGCAACTGGTGTCAGCAGCAAAGAGTTCCAGAGAAATGGCTGTTTCCTGAGGGAATGGTGGTTCATTTAACCAAGCTTAAAATGTAAGCAGAGGCTCAACAAGGACAGATTAGTTCCACGGTAAACACTCCCCTAAGAAGGTTTTAGGCCTTTTGGGGGGTTGATTAAGGCCTGGGAGAGAGCAGAGGAGGAGGAAGAGGACAGAGAGAGAGAGCAGGTGTCAGTCAGTGGGTGCCTCTAATTCTCTTGCACCCAGAAAGCGTTGACGGGGATAACTGAACTAAGGGCTCAAAGGAGCCAGGTGTCAGTCCTGGCTCTGCCACCCAGAGCTAACGGCCTCAGGATTTGACTCTACAGTCTTTTTTTAAAAAAATATTTACTTATTTATTTTGGGGGGCTGCATTGGGTCTTAGTCGCGGCATGCAGGATCCTCTGCTGCGGTGCTTGGGCTCCTCGTTGCAGCACGCGGGCTTCTCTCTAGCTGTGGCCCGTGTGCTCAGTAGTTGCAGCGTGCAGGCTTAGTTGCCTCGGTTCCCCGACCAGAGATCGAACCTGCGTCCCCTGCATTGGAAGGTGGATTCTTAACCACTGGACCACAAGGGAAATCCCTGACTCCACAGTCTTGAAGGGCCCCTTCATTCTAGGGTGCTGGAACATAACTGTCATCAGCTCTCAGCAAAGGTATTCCCACCACTTTCCATCTCACTACGCTGGCATTGCAATGGGAAGCTTCTCTGATCATCCTACAGGCTGTGGCCAGAAGGAGTAAAGAAGAGTGGGGAACTGTCCCAGACCTGGCTCTTAACTCTCTGGGTTTTTCCACACATGAAAGGTGGCCCTTCCAGCTCTCAAAAGCTCTTCCTGTGAGATCCAGAGCTGCCTTGATAGCCAGAAAACTATGAATTTCTTAGTTCTGTATGCAGTGCCTTTAAAGGGGTTAGAAGTGCACACCAGAACTCCAAAACAAACACACACACACACACACACACACACACACACACACACACACACACCCCACTGCCAGAGCTCACCCTGTACCCAAACAACCTAGCAACACAAGCCAGAAGCTTAAGCAGACGAGATCAGGTGAGAAAATCACAAAGTCCTTAAAGCCAACGTGAGGTGCCGAGAACAAAGTTATCTGAGCTGACAGTGATGAGGTCAACCCAGACTCAGTTTCTCCTTCACAAACTGCAACCCTCCTCTTCTCCTTCCCTCATAAAATCCCTACCTTTCAGAGACATGAAGTGGCCAGACCACCAAGGGGACCCCCGGGAGATACTGATTCCAGAAGGTCATAGTTAAAAGCACTCAAGTGATGACCTTGAGGGACCCGGGCACCTGGACAGGCTTGCAGGTCTGCTGGTCACCAACCGCTTGAAGACAGCATGGAGGGGGGGACTCCAGTGTTTGTTTTGGGTCAGTGAAGCCTGGCAGGGCTGGGGGACGGGGGTGTAGGGGTGAACACTGGAATGAAAAAGAGTGAGGGGGCTAGACAACCTGCCCACCCCCACTTATGCCAAAGGCCGGTCCTCTCCACCGCTGGTGAATTCTCTGCAAAACAAAAGCCCAGTCTGCAGTTCACCGTTACAGCCAAGCACAAAGCACAGCTCGCGAACACACAAACCACAAAGTATGTAGAAGTCAGCATTCTGGAACCAAAAGGAACTGCCACGTTCAGTCCCTTGGATGTTGATTACAGCTGACTCCTTCCCTCTCCCGAGGCATCCACGGACTCGAAATTCAACCTAGACCCCAAATCGGAGGACGGCCAGGTTCTCTAACAATCGTTTCTTGTTTAGGGTTAACAACCCCAGATCACGCTTTTGTGTACCTTTGGAAGCGCTAAGCGATGCCCCGGCCACGTGGTCCGAGAAATAATATAACTCTCGATGCCTGGATGGGGCTCCCAGCTGCCCTCCTGCCTCGGCGGCAGCCGTTGATAAAACTCTCCACTCAGCAGAACTGGGAGCTGGACGCGCCATGTTTCACTGATAAACTCCTCACTCTGAAGTTAGCACGAGTGGGAGAAGAATCAGGTCTTTGATTTTTGCAACTTCCACTCCTGACACCATAACAATTTATTTTCAGCCCATTTCCTTCCCCTCTGATGACTCCCTAGTTAATCTGCCAGACACGATGTCAGTGAACTCTGGGAACCCCTGGAGGAAAAACGTTAGAAATATCAAAACGGCCACGTGCACGGGCACTTGGCACTTTGTTGAGCAACTTGTTTAGTGCTTTAGACCACTCCGCGTTAACTAATTTCGAACATTTTGCTTTCGCACTTAGCTGACTGCTTTTCACTGCCAAACTAAATACTCCACTTTAAAGCATACCCCCGTGTTCGCATGTGATTTCTCCTTTTAGGTGAGGAATGTAATGTTGACATAAATGTCAAATAAAATTAATGAGAGAATGGGCCCTCAGATGGGACTCCGGTGAAGGGAATTTGTTAGACGGGGACCTTTGAGCCCAAATGTATATATAATTATATAACACTCATATGAGGAAAGAATCTGAATGTTAAGCTTTAGCAAATTTATCACCTTTGGCAGAAATGCTGTTACCTACAAAAAGCAGGATGCAAGTAAATTAAGATGAAAATACCATGAGATTAGTCTGTCACGGCAAGCTACTGTAGAATTAGCAGGGTGGCCCAGCTGCCGGTATCAAATCCTTCCCTTATCTATACAGAATTCAGGTCGGATGTCTGCTGCTCTGCCTGAATACTTCCGCTGTTGACTTTGCAAATGGACTTCCTCCTGCTTTATCCAGCTCCTTCCCCATCCCTTATCCCACCGGCCACTTAGGAAGAGTAAAAATGGCAGTTAGAGCAATAACAGGTATTTTCACTCAATAGTCAAGGCACCAGATTCTAAGCAGAGTGGCTGCCTCCGTCCGTACACTGATATAACTACTGTCTTTTATTTGTAGTCTCAAAAATCTTCCCCAAGTACGGCAGAATCACAGAAAATCACTCTAATCATTGAAAAGAGCCCTGTTCCCAGTAAAGCAGCAAGTCTTCTCTTGTCAGAGTAAAGGTCATGGAGTAAAATTTCCTCCAAACACGGGGGAACCTGCATTTACCCCCATGCCAAGGAAAATGGCCAGCAGGACCCACCTGCAGCCGCAGGATCATTTATGCAGAGAATCTGCAAAGGTCTGGGGTGAGCGGATGCCTTAGGAGGAGGAGTTTCAAAGAAAACAGTGATGGTGTTTTGTTTTTCACACCTCAGACTGAATCCTAAGGACCAGACAGACAGCACCCATCACGCTCCTCTCGGATACACTGATTTCAAGTACAATCACATAATTTTGAAAATCCATGATGCTTTCCCTAAACAAAATGAAAAAGGAATTAGGAGGATAGGTTTCTATTTCTTTGCAGTTACCTGGATACCCTCCTTCTCCTGGAAAACCCCCCAAAGAATAGCACACTAATTATGATGGTTCTAAGAGTGGTTCCTCCAATGATGAGAATCACAGCAGAATCAAACAAAACACACAAATTCCTTCTGATGCTCATGCATCTTTAAACAGTTCACAAAATCCATATATTTGGGCCAGTCACACAGAATCTCTAATTAATTTACAGCGAGGGAAAGAGAAAGAGAAAGCATTTGAGGACCAACTTCAAACAACTCACACTCTGTCCATGTACTATGAAGTCACCCTGACTCTGGATAATTTGAAATGCCTGCACAGGACCCAGGGAACATTCTCCTTTTTATTCTTCTCCAGGCTATCAGTTCATAATGAACAAATATGGAAATTTTTCTAAGGGGGAAATCCAACTACCAAAATAACTCCTTCATAATTCATATGTGCAATCACAACGGTGATTAATAAAAATCCTGAAACGGTTCCTAAAAGCCTAAAGCATTAATTACTCTGTTAGATGTCAGGACTCTATGAAAACCTATGACAGCAGGTTACTCAGGCAAATTAAATCATGAGAACTTAAGGCGAAAAAGGGGAAATCTTTGCTTGGTGGATTTGCAAGCTGGTAAATGGATGCTTTCGAAGAGGGGTAACCAACCCACAGCTCTTCGGGGCTCCACATTTCAACCTTGAAAGACATATGAAAGAGGTAAAAAATGCCATTGCAAATTGAATTTATGCTGGGATGAAAGGTAATATTAGATCCTTTGAAAGACCTAAAGTAAATGAATGATACTATTTCCATTAAGGGGAAACTAACTTTCATTGAGCGTGTCCAGCGCCGGCTAGTCGATACGATTCTTTTCTTGCTTCTGTGACACCCCACACCCAATTCTTCTCCAGCTTCAATGAAAGCTCCTTCTCAGTTATCTTTGCTAGCTCATCTCTTCTTGGTCGGATCTCTAAACTTTAGTGCTCAGGGCTCTGTTCTGGGCCCTTTTCTCTTTTCTGCCCCTTCTCTATGGATGATAGCACCCAATCGTATAGCTGTAGACACCACCTACGTGCCAATGACCGCCCCCCCAACCCAAGTTGTAGAGGTCAATGCCCAGTGCCTTCCTGACATGCCCAGCAGGCATCTCAAGCCTAGTGTGTCCAAAACAGAACTCCGGATCTCCGCTCCCTACCCCAGGTCTTTCCAATCTCCAGAAACGACACTGCCTTCCAACTTCCTCAAATAATCCTCCATTGTTCCTTTCCCCTCCCCACACTTCCAATCCATGAGCTCTACTTTCAAAATACATCCTGAATCTTTTTACTTCTCACCGTTCCAATTTACCACTGTAGTTGAAGCTCCTTCTCTCCCAGAAACCATCATACCTCTTAAATGGTCTCTCTGTACCCATCCTCCACACAGTAGGGAGAACGTTCAAAAAATAAATCATACTCGGCAACTCCTTTGTTTAAAATTCCCTGGTGGTTTCCCAGTATACCCAGTATACCAAGTATAAAGTCCATACTTCCCTTGCCCATAAAACCCGACGAGATGAGGCCCTGACATTTCATCTCCTACTCACTCCACAACTCACCAACCCCCAGCCACACTGGTCCTTCTTCTGGTTCCTCAAATGTGCAAGCTGTTTCCCACCTCAGGGCCTTTGCATGTACTGTGCCCTTTGGCTGGCCCTTTATTACTAAAGAACTCTTCTCTGGTCACTCGTATCAAAGTGGTCCCACCAGAATTCTTTCCCATTCTTTACCTTGTATGGTTATTTTACAGCCGATAGTATCTTATACATTTATTTGTTTAGCTACTTATTGTTTCCTTGTCCCTTCAATCAAATGTCAGCTCCATGATGGCAGGAACACTGACTATCTTCCTCACTGCTACAGAGTAGACATCCAATAATCTTTGCTCAGTAAGTACATAAGTGAATAAATATATTCCCCTAACTTTATGAGATAGATTATTCCTATTTTGAAGCGGAAAAAAATTGAGGTTTCCAGGAGTACGTCCAAGGTCATTCAGGTAATTGGAGGCAAAATCAGAATCTGAACCTGAATCTATTTGACTCCAATGACCATCTTTCCAGATACCAGATTAGTATTTCTAGACGAGTCTTGAAAATCCAATCAAGAGGGACTTCCCTGGTGGTCCAGTGACTAAGAATCCACCTTCCATTGCAGGGGATGCGGGTTCGATCCTTGGTAGGGGAACTAAGATCCCACATGCCATGGGGCAACTAAGCCCATGCACCACAACTAGAGAGCCCGCGTGCCACAACTACTGAGCTCACATGCCACAACTATTGAGCCCCCGTGCCCTGGAGCCTGCACGCCACAACTAGAGAGAAGCCTGCATGCCGCAACTAAGACCCAATGCAGCCAAATAAATACATATTTTTTTTAAAAATCCAGTCAAGAGAAACTCTGCTCCTAAGATTTTCCAGAAACAAACTGCCTGGGAAATTGTATTAGACTCAGAATTTCTTCTTCTACCACAACTTTGCCATCTATAAAATGGGTGAACAAAATGAGTTTCTCATGGAAGTATTAGAAGACATAATTTCCTTGCTGATTATAAAAAGTTTTGTAAACTCTCAGATGATTGTTTTTCAGGACTACCATGCTGAGCAGTTTTAACTAAAATGTGTTCTGTGCAGACACCCCTGTGCAGGGTTCTCAATTACATTGAGTAATCATACATATACAGGCCAGAGTTACAGACCACAAAATACTGCCAAATGTGGAATCCACTTTCCCAAAACCCTTTAAAGGGGAGGTGATCTCATCCTACTAGAGGGTTTTAGGCAAGAGAAGGGAAGAGGTGGTTTCTAGAGGGTCCCCCACACCAGCCCCCATGTGTATAAGCGTTTGTACCAATACCTGATTGTGTAATCAACCCTCCAGAACTGGGACTGCTCTCCCCCAATATACTCTCTTTCTTTCACTCAACAAAATCACTTTGACATTCATCCATGACGTTGCATGTATAACAGTTTATTCATTTGTATTACTGAACAGTGTTCTGTTGTACGGATGTATCATCGTTTGTTTCGCAATTCACCTGTGGAACATGTGGGTTGTTCCCAGGTCGGGGTTATGCTAAACAGAGCTGCTATAGAGACTTATATACCGATCTGTGGGGAATGTGTGCTTTTATTTGTCTCAGGCAAATACCGAGGACTGGATTGTTCACAAGCCACCTGGTCTACAGTGCCTTGTTATAGCCGCCCAGCAGACAGACATACTTACCAAAGGCAGGAGGTGGGGAGGTGGTAACCAAATGCCCTCCTAGTACAACCTGAATCCAGTACCCCTACCACCACGGCCTTGGTGTGCCTCTACTACCAGTGATGTGCCGTCCGTATCCTTCGCTACTTACTTGCTAAAGCTGTGAAAGCTAAGACGCAGACTAAGTTCTAAGCTTTTCAAGTCAATGCAAAAAGGGAAGTATCTTCAGTCACATGACTCAGTCACCGTAAGACACAAGCAAACCAACTGTCTGCTCCTGTAGTTCTCTATAAAGACCTTGTTACGTATACTAGTCAGGGATCTCCAGAAAACAGAACCAATGGGTGAGTGTGTGCGTGTGTATATATATATATAGAGAGAGAGAGAGATTTATTTTAAGGAATTGGCTCATATAATTATAGGAGCTGACAACTCCATATTCTGCAGTGAAGCTCAGCAGTCTGGAGAACACAGGAAGAGCTGATGTTGCAGCTCGAGTTCAAAGACAGTCTGGAGACAGAACCCCCTTTTCCTCAGTGGGCCTCAGTCTTTTTCTCCTAAGGTCTTCAACTGATTGACGGAGGCCCAACCACATTATGGAGGGTTATCTGGTTTACTCAATGTCCACAGATTTATATGTTAATCTTACCTAAAAACACTTCCACAGCGACGTCTAGACTGGTATTTGACTAAATATCTGAGTAAGGTGGCCTCTCCAAGTGGCACACAAAATTAACCATCACACTGTGCAAAGGAGGATTTGCAAACTCAAATTCCCACAGGAGCCAAGCAGGCAAAGTAACTGAGTGAAGCTAGTGTCAGATGATAGGGAACGGTGGGGTCTGGGGACAGCTGGAGGGTGTTTGCTTCATCCAAAGACAATCAAATTCGAAAATTTTAAAACCACGGTTTGGGAGAAGCAACAATCATCTGCAGGACAAATAAAACCTAGGAATCACCTAGGCCACAAACACACCAATGGGGTCCACAGGGGGTACTGCCCAATGGCAGCAGGATGAAACACAACTCCATGAAAGTTCCAGGCTAATATTATATCATACGGAGCTTTCTAGTAGTCAGGCTGAAATTAGGAATGGGTCAGACAACCAACAATCCTTCATAAACATGGTCCTGTTCAATCAAAGGTTTGATCAGTGTTGAAGAGCATATTTGAGGTTAAATTCCTGGTTGGCATCTGTGTTGCCTATTAAGTATGGAGAGATGTGATTTAAGACAGAGCAGGGCTGTGGGGTAGAGCTTCCATCTTCAGGAAGAAGGACCTGGCAAAGCCTAAAGGCACTCAGTACCCGTGGGCAGAGCTAACACTCCCCTGTGCAACAAGGATTTCAGGACACTTTAATATACAGACAAATGGGCAACCAAGCTTCCACGACTGAAATACTTCTAGCCTGGAATTTTGTAAAACATAATCAAACACACATCTTGGAAAGGATGTACCATGCCTATCTCCCAATCAGAAAACTCCTTGGCGTGCCCTCCAAGATTAACTAGCTGCAAAACATACACCACAAATTTAGTGACCCGATGTATGATATTATTAACTATAAACCAGTTTAAGATGGGGAAACACCTACCAAAAAATTAAATCACTTAAGAGTATTTGAACTGCAACCATTTTTTTTCTGGCAATAACTAAAGAGCAGAGCTGACTGCCTACCACAGACACTTCCAGATAATGAGACTAAAACCATAATCTGTCTTTTTTTTTTCTTTTGGCTGCGCCACACGGCATGTGGGATCTTAGTTCCCTGACCAGGGATCAAACCCGCGCCCCCTGCATTGGAAGCGCGGAGTCTTAACCACTGGACCCAACCCAAGACATATCTGTCTTTTTTTTTTTTTTTTTTTTTGGGTACGCGGGCCTCTCACTGTTGTGGCCTCTCCCGTTGCGGAGCACAGGCTCCGGACGCGCAGGCTCAGCAGCCATGGCTCACGGGCCCAGCCGCTCCGCGGCATGTGGGATCCTCCCCGACCGGGGCACGAACCCGCGGCCCCTGCATCGGCAGGCGGACCCTCAACCACTGCGCCACCAGGGAAGCCCCATATCTGTCTTTATATAAGACGATGTGTTCTTATAATCTTTAGGAAAGAGGCACTCCTCCCTCCAGATCACTGTGAAACCAGACTTACTTAAGCATTTCAAGTTTACCTATAGGTATGGACCATTCAAAACACAATACTCTTACCAGAACCTTTATTAACTTCTTCCAAATCAAATTACTGATGAAAGTCAAAGGAGTCTCATTTAAAAATCTCAAGGTAGCTAAAGAAACTGACTGTGCTTAAACAATTTTCCAGTTACTAAGGAATAAGGGAGAGGGAGACGGACCCTACTGACCACTGGGCACGGTCTCAATGCTCCTCATAATTGGAGAATCCCACACCCATGCAGCCTATTTCACATTCCCAGCTTTGGATGCATGAGAGGAGGGAGAAAAAGCCTACTCAGCTGAGGTCTACAGGAGAGGAGTTGCAGAGTGCCATGCAGCATCAATCAGAGATGCTCTGAACACCAGCCTAGGACTGGAAATTGGCTACCCTGAAACCACTTAGCAACAGCGGTCAAGATGCAGCTTCTAAAAATCTGTCATGAGAATGAAGTGTGGCATGCGTATTCCCAGAGACTTTTATTTTCAACAATAAGCCAATCCTGAGAACGGCTGTGTGGCTGTATTCACATCACAAAGCTTCGAAGGCTATTTTAAGAGCACCTCGTTTCTACTTAGGCGGGGGAGAGAAACTCAGCCCCTTCGGGCACCTCAGAGCTATTCCCCTTCCCTTTCCTACTCCTCTTTTCCAGACAGTTTGGAAGCAAAGACAGCTTGGAAGGAGGCAGAAGTGCTGGGCACATGTAATGGGCTGATGCCTGGCAGGGTCCAGGTTTGCTGGGCACCCAAGAGACAGAAGGAAGGAAGAACCTACCAAGAGTTGGATGCAGCACCCAAGTAGATGCTATCATTTGCATCTACACACCGGCAAATGAGAAACAAGAGAGAACATGGGGGAAAGGGTAAAGAAAGCAAGAAGACGGGGCTTCCCTGGTGGTGCAGTGGTTAAGAATCTGCCTGCCAATGCAGGGGACAGAGGCTCAAGCCCTGGTCCGGGAAGCTCCCACATGCCGCAGAGCAACTAAGCCTGTGTGCCACAACTACTGAGCCTGCGCTCTAGAGCAGGAGAGCCACAACTACTGAAACTCACGCACCTAGAGCCCGTGCTCCACAACAAGAGAAGTCACCGCAGTGAGAAGCCCGCACACCGCAAGGAAGAGTAGACACCTGCTCACCGCAACTAGAGAAAGCCCATACGCAACAATGAAGACCCGACGCAGCCAAAAATAAATAAATTTATTTTAAAAAAAAAAAAAGGAAAGCAAGAAGGCAGAGTACTGCAATGATTAGGGAGGTCGGCATCAGTCAATCAATGTTTCCTAAGCCTTAGTGCTTGCGCCTGCAAGTAAACTAAAGATGTGTACGTCATGGTTTCTGTCCTTAAAGAGTTAACACAACCCACAAAGACAGAAAGAATGAGAGAGGAGACAACAGCAGATGAGAGCTGTCAAGCAATATCTAAAGATAGAGGAGTGATGGCTGAATTTAGGCATATTGAAGAAAGCTGAGACGAAAATTCCAGCAGAGGGAAAACTGATCAGATGCTAGTGGATTAGCCTCGCAGAATCCCACAAAGGCTTTGGAATTGGAGGCATCAAGCACAGTGGACTATGGGAGTGAGATGTGGAGGTTAGTTAGACTCTACAATGAAAAGTTAGACCTTCACATTCTCAACACTTCCTGGGGGCATAACCAGGTGATTCCCCCTCCCCTTTCCCATACAAGTCAATTTTAATGCTAGATAAATTGAAAAGAGCACAGGGGTAGGACACCAGGCTAAAAACAGAAGGTGAAATGGACAACAAGAGCCTGTAGCCCCTTGCCCAGCTGGGTATCAGAATACCAACACCCAGACTTACATCCCTCCTACAGGATTAAAAGATCCTTCTCTGAAGAAACGGAATGGCCCCAGAAGGAAACCTCCTGAGAGATACCGAAATTTGAAAAAACTGGGTCCCAGCCCAGCCACTTCCACAGGAAGCCTGCTCCTGAAGCACACAGCTTCCAATAAGCTATTCAGAACCTTCCATTTAAATAGGAAAGGACGTCCAAGGAAAACCTACACTACGAGTCAGAAACCTAAGCAATCAGGAAAAACAATAAAGTCTGAGGAAACAGAGATAATGCAGGAAACAGAAGAAAATATCAAAAACACGAATTAATATATTATGTAAGATAAGAAAAGGCATTGCTTTAAAAAAAAAAAAAGCGCAGGCTGTTGCAAAAACAAACATTCAAGGAAAAATGTAAAGTTCTTGGAAATTAAAAATATGATGGACAGAATAAAAAATTCAACAGATGATTTGGAAATAAAGAAAAGGAAACCATCCAGAAAGTAAGGCAATAAGCCAGAAAGATGATCAAGACAAAAGGGAAAAAAAAAATAAGAAAATTTAAAAATCAGTCTGAAGTTCAACTATTGGAGTTTCTAAGTGTTCAGAGAAAATGGTGAGAGGAAAATGATTAAAAACAACACATAAACAAACAAACACAAATCCGTAAGAACCTTTCCTAAAACAGGAACATAAGTCTTTCAGTTGAAAGGTTTGATTAAATCCACAGCAAAATGATTTATAAAGACACAACGAAATTCTAAAAGCTTCCAGAAAGAAAAAAATCTGTTTACATAGAAAAGATGAACAATCAAAATGGCATATGACTTCTCAACAGCAACAACAGAAGCTAGATGTCAATTAGTATTACCTTCAGAATATGGAGGGAAGATGATTTTCAATCTAGAATCATATATATACCCAAACTGCTGACTAAGGAAGATGGTGAATTAAAGACATTCCCCAAGATTAAGTTCTTTGAGAATTTATCTCCTATGTTTGTGCATTAGTAAACTGTTACCACATATGCTCCACCAAAAGCAGCAAACCATAAAAGAAAAGACATGGGATCCAGGAAATGGGAACCATACAGGACACAGGTGAGAAAGAAATCCCTGCACAAAACCTGTTCTAGAACAGGCTATAGAGCAACCACAGCAGATGACAGCAGGAAAAACAAAACAGAAGGGGTACATGATCTGATACGTTTGGCCAAGAGCAAAATGAGATTGAGGGATGCTATTAGAAGGCATGGGAAAAATTAAAGAGAAAGAAAAAAAGAAGGAAGGGAGGGAGGGTGAAAGGAAAGTGTATGTTTGCATATCTACAAATATATACACAAATCAAAAAGAAGCAATATTTACTAGTAGGAAAAAATGAAAAGTTGCACAAGAAAGGATTTGTAATCATAGTATATCATTGGTCTCACTGATTCATAGTGTTTACGTAATAATATAAACGGTGTCAATTCAAAAGAAGGGAAAGGGAAAAGGTCTTAATTATCACAGTACCAAGTCAAGGGGTAGTATTTAAATTGATTAAAAATCAAGAAAATGATGGTAAAGGTACATTACTGATTTTTTAAAATTTCCATCTATGTGAACTATAACATACAATACATAGAGAAAAGTGAACAAAAGAAAATGTACAGCTCAGTGATTTATCGAAAAGCAGACATGCAGGTAATCATCACCCAAGTCAAAAAATAGAACTTTGACAGCACCCCTGAAACTCTCATCCTTCTCCTCTTGTTTTTTTTTTTTTCTTTTCCGGTACCCGGGCCTCTCACTGTTGTGGCCTCTCCCTTTGCGGAGCACAGGCTCCGGACGTGCAGGCTCAGCGGCCATGGCTCACGGGCCCCACCGCTCCGCGGCATGTGGGATCTTCCCGGACCGGGGCACAAACCCGCGTCCCCTGCATCGGCAGGCGGACTCTCAACCACTGCGCCACCAGGGAAGCCCGTCCTTCTCCTCTTAATTAGCACCCTGATCCTCCCCAACAACTATTATGTTAACTCTGATAGTAATCACTTCATAGTTTTGCTATCTAAGCATGCATCCCTAAAGACTATAGTTTCATCAAGCCTGTGTTTTGTGTTTTATATAAATGAAACACGGGGGGGGGGGGGGGGGGGTGTGGTGTGTGTGTGTGTGTGTGTGTGTGTGTGTGTGTGTGTGTGTGTGGCTTCCTTCACACATTAATGTCAATGAGACTTATCCAGGTTGTGGTGCAGTTTGTTTCTATTGGTTTTTTTATTTATATAAATATACCATAAAGCGTGTGTGCACATACACACACATGCACACATTATATTATACTCCTGATGGATACTGGGTGGTTTTCAGTTTGGGGCCTTATGAATACTGGTGCTATGACATTTTCTCTCCATAATTTTTGATATATATGTATTCACTTTTCCCTTGAAACTGTACATCAGATTAGAATTGCGGACTCACAGAATATGCCCTTGTTCAATTTTATTAGATAATGCTAATTAGTATTCCAAAATGGTTGTACCAATTTAGGCTCACCGGCAGTGTATGAGAATTCTCATTTCTCCAAATCCTCACCACCTGTTAGTATTGAAAGTCATTTTTAATTTTAGGCAGTGGGTGGAAGTGTAGTCACATCTTATGTGGTTTCTAACTTGTATTTCCCTGAAGGCTTACGAAGTGGAACCCTTTTTTCACAAGTCTATTGGACATATGGATAGCATCTTCTGTGAAGCTCCTGTTTAGGTCTACTACCCATTTTTCTATTTTATCTTTCTTTTATCGATCTGAGGAATTCTTTGTATATTCTTCCCACAAGCCCTATGTAAATCATAGATATTGCAGATACCTCTAACTCGTCTCTCACTCTCTTAACTATGTCTTTTGATGAATGTAAGTTCTTCATTTTAATACAGTCCAACGTAATTGTCTTTTTTTATGATTTTTTTCTTTGAGGTCCTGTGTAGGAATTCCTCTCCTAGCCAAAGTCATGACTATATTATCCTACGTTATCTTCTGGATATTTTATTATCTTGTCTTTCACATTTAGATCTTAAATTCACTTGGAATGGGTTTTGGTGTAGGGTGTAAATTTAGGGTCAAGGGTGTATGTTGATATCTAATTGTTCCAGGGCTGTTTATTTAAAAATGGCCACCCCATCCCCAAGGGGATGGGATTTTTATCATTGATAGTGTGTCTGTATATACACAGGTGTGTCTGGGGACTCTGTTCTTTTTCACTCATCTATTCATCTATGCTTGCACCAGTGCCACACTCCCCCAGCTACTCTAGCAGGACAACAGTAAATCTTAATATCTGGTGGACCAAGTCCTCTTTCCTTAGTCTTCTTCAACAGTATCTTGGCTATTCTTGGTCCTTTGTGTTTCCATATAAATTTTAGGATCAGCTTATCAATTTTCACAAAAACCCTCTTGGGATTTGATTGAGATTTCACTGACAGTTTGAGATTGACATCTTTTTAAAAAAAAGGAGCCCTCCATTTCATAAACATAACATATCCCTCCATTTACATCTTCTTTAATTTCTCTCAATAATGTCAAATGGTTTTCAACATAGGTCTTCATAACTTTTGTTAGATTTATTCCTAGGTATTTGATTATTTTTATTCTGATGTAAAGTCATTGTATATCTGTTTATTGGTAATAAGTAGAAATAGAATTTATTTTTTCCTATTTACTTTGTATCCGGCCAACTTGCTAAATTCACTTTTAACTTCCAACAATTTATCTGAAATTCCTTTTGAATTTTCTATATACATAGTAATTTCATCCCCCAATAATTATAGTTTTATTTATTCCATTTCAATCCTAATATCTTTATTTCTCTTTTGTGCCTCATTGCATTAGCTGGGATTTGTCATACAATGATGAACAGAAGAGGTGATAACTGACATATGTCTTATTTCTTACTCTCAAACAAAGTTTTAACATTGCATCCATTACTCATGATGTTTTCTACTTTTTAACGATACATGGTATTTTTTGTAGTTACTCTTCTTGGAGTAAGAAAATTTTCTCCTGTTTATTAGTTTGCTGACCCTTTTAAAAAATCATGAATAAATGTTGCATTACATCACATACATTTTCTGCATTTATTGAGATGATCGTATGATTTTTTATTCTGTTATATACTGAGTTACACTGATTGATTTTTCAAATATATGACCTCAACCTTACAGTTTTGGAAGATAATCAACTCGATCATAATGTGGTAATTTATTGCTGGATTCACTTTGCCAGTGTTTTGTTTAGGATTTCTGAATCCATATTCATAAGTGAAACTGGCCCAGAATTTTTCTTATTTATGTCAGGTTTTAGTATAAGAATTCTGCTGACCTCTTAAAACAAGTTGGGAGTGTTCCTTCTTTTTCCATTACCTGGAAGAGTTTGTGGAAAAAAATGTGTTATTTCTTCCTTAAATATTTAATGAATTTAACAGAAAAACCATCTGGGTCTGAAGTCGTCCTTGTGGTAAGGTTTTTAATTGCATATTCATATGAGTAGATATAGTGCTACTCAGACTGTTATTCTTATGTCTGTTTTGATAAGTGGCGTTTTTAGAAAATTTGTCCATTTCTTCTAAAATTTCATTTCATAATTTGCCATGGTGTTATTCATCATATTCTGTCCTTATCATTTAAATATAGTGATGTCCTTTGCTTCATCCCTGATATTGGCTATTTGTGCTTTTTTTTCCCTTGATTAGTCTCACCAGAATTTATTGATTTTGAAGGTCTTTTTGGCTCTGTTGATTCTGTCTATGGGATGTCTGTTTTCTATTTCATTACTTTCTTCTCTTATTTGTATTATTTCCTTCCTCCTACCTTTTAAAAAAATTTAATTGCTTTTCTTTGTTAACTTCTTGAAATTAATGCTGAGGTTATTTATTTTTAAACCGCTTTTTTTTTCCTAATGTATATATTTGAGGCTATAAATATCCCTCTAATCATGGCTTTAGCTGTATTCCATGTCTGGTATCTCATATTTCATTGTCATTAATTTGTAAATATTACCTAATTTTCATTGCCATCTCTTCTTTGACCCATGATTGCTTAATTTCTAAACATATGGGGATTTTTCAGGTATCTTTTTCATTGTCGAATTCTAGTTTAATATCACTGTTATCTGAAAATACACTCTGTATGATTTCCATCCGTTGAAATTTGCTGAGCTGCTTAATGACTCAGACTATGGGCAATGTCGACAAATATTTTCTGTGCCCTTGAAATAAATGAGTATTTCATATTTGTCAACTGCACTGTTTTTTTGGGGTTTTTTTTTTTGTGGTACGTGGGCCTCTCACTGCTGTGGCCTCTCCCGTTGCGGAGCACAGGCTCCGGACGCGCAGGCCCAGAGGCCATGGCTCACGGGCCCAGCCGCTCCGCGGCATGCGGGATCCTCCCAGACCAGGGCACGAACCCGTGTCCCCTGCATCGGCAGGCGGACTCTCAACCACTGCGCCACCAGGGAAGCCCGAAGTGCACTGTTTTATAATTAGATCAGGTCTGTTAATTAACTTCGTTCAAACTATATGCTAACTGATTCTTACTGTCTGCTCACTGTATCAATTACCAGGAGAGATATATTAAAATTTCTAACTATATCAATATCTATTTCTACTTATAGGTCTTATAATTGTATGTGTATGAGAATATGTGTGTGTGTTTTAAAAGTGCGTACAAATTTAGAAATATTTTATTTTCCTGGCAAATTGAATCTTTTTTGTTATGAAATAATCTCTCTTCATCTCTGACAACACTTTTTGCCTGTTAGAGGGTCTACTTTATCTGACATTCATTTAGCTACAGAATCTTTCTTTTGGTTAGTGTTTGCATAGTATATCTTTTTACATCCTCTTATATTTGACCCTTCCATATATTTTTAAATAATGTGTGTCTCTTTAAAGCAGTATATAGGTTTTTTAAAAGTTCAATCTGATAATATTTGACTTTTAATTAGGGTATTTACTCTGTTTATATTTAATATAACTGCTGATATATCTGGGCCTAAACCTACTAGTTTTTATTTGTCTCATAAGATCCTAGTCTAGGATCTTAAGATCCTAGTCTAGGATCCTTTTTCTCCCATTTTCCACCTTCTGTTGAATTATTTGAGTATTTTTTATTATTCTATTTCCCCCTTCTCTTAGCTTATTATTTATATATTCCTTCATCATTCTTTTAAATATTATCCAGAGTTTAAAGCATGCACCCTTGACTTATTAATGGCTAACACTAATTAGTTTTTATCACTTCCTTTACAATATAAAGGGCTTAGAACAATTTCATTTCATTAATCTGTCCAGACTTGAGTTCCACTTTGATCATATATATTTATTCCCTATATATTTTAAACTCCACAAGACAAAATTATTATTATTTTGTATGGCTAGTATTTATTTATATTTAACTAATTATTATTTCTATTGCTCTTCATTCCTTCCTACATCTCTGAGCTTTCATCTGGGATAATTTTCCTTCTGTCCAAAGGATGCCTTTTAGTATTTTCTTTAGGATAAATGTGCTCATAATAATTTTTTAAAATATTTTCAGTTTTTTCTGAAAATCCTTTTAGGTAAATATAGAATTCATGGTTAACAGTTGTTTTCTTTCAGCAACTTGAAGATATCATCCATTCCCTTTTGACTTTACTGTTTCAGTGAGTCAGTTGTCAATCTTATTGTTGCTCCTTTGAAGACAAAAGGTACCCACTCTTCCAGCCCTGACTGCTTTTCAGCTTTTGTCTTGTTTTGATTTTCAGAAATCGCACTGTGTTGTTCCTAGGTGAAGTTTCTGTATACAGACCCTGCTTGGTGTCTTAGGGCTTCTTGATTCTGTGGCTCTGTGCCATTTGTTCGTTTTGGAAAATTCTCAGTCATTTTTTTCCCCCAATTATTTCTCCTGTTCCATTTTCTCTCTCCCTACCTACTGAAACTCCAATTATTTGTATATGAGGCCTTTCTACTATATTTCACAAATCTTTCAAATTACTTTCCATTATTTTGCCTCTCTGTGCTTTATTTGGGTATTTTCTTCTGCCTTATATTCTAGTTCACTAACTCTCTCTTCAACTACATCTGGTTAATCCATCCATTTTTTAACAACTTTATTAAAGTATAATTTTCATACCATAAAATGCACCTACTGTAAATGTATATTCAATGATTTTAGTATGTTAATTCAGTTGTGCAACCATCACCATCACCATAATTCAGTCTTAGAGGATTTCCATCACCCCAAAAAGTTCATCTATTTAGATTTTAACTTCAGTAACTGTATTTTTCAGTTCTACGTTTTTGCTTATAATTTTCAGTTCTCTGGCAAGTTTTTAAATCTTTTAATTCTTTGAATATATTAATCATAGTTATTTTAGAGACTATATCTAATTAATTCACTATGTGGATCCCTTGTAGGTATATCTTAGTTGTCAAATTTTTTTCTTGGTTTTTGATTATGTCTCATTTTCTCACATATCTAGTTATTTTTCATTGGGTGACAGATATAGTACATGAAAAACTCTAGTGAACATGAGGCTCTGGAAGATGTATCTTCCTCCAGAGAGGATTTTTGCTTTGGCTTCTGGCAGGCATCTAAGCTAGTGACACTAATCTGAAAATATTTCATTTTTGGCTTCAGTCCCTGTGAGAGTTTTTCTATTTCTGGTTCATCTTGATTCAGAGCTCCAAATGAAAACTGAGGTTGTTTACTAGGGTTTGTGCTCCTTGGCAGGACTTGACTACCTAACCCCATGAGTTTGTTGAAAGCTCTGTTAAGTTTTTAGTCTCTTAGCCACTACTTTTGCAATTGATAATTGTCTCTAGAAGAAGATACAAAAGCTGGGCTCACCTCTTAGATGAAGGAACTTTCCTGCCCCCAAATCTTAGCTCTGCTATTCCTCATTGCCTTGATGGCTCTCCAATGCTTCCAAACTGACTTCTTTTTTTTTCTTTCTTTTTAATTTTAAGCATCTTTTCTTTCTTTTTAATTTTAAGCATCTTTTCTCAGCAGAAGAGTTGGTCTCTAAACAGACTGGATCTACTACTGCTAGACAGTAGCTATCTTTTCTAAAAAGATAAGAGAGAAGCCTTAGAGTTGAGAAGAAAATGAACATAATTTTCAAAAAAAGCACTGTGTACCCCCCCCCCCAACTTCATCTCTCTTATTAGAAATTCTGTCCTCTACTCTCATATGCCCTGTTCCATGAAGGAAACAACATAATAAGTGAAGTGAAAGGCTAGCTCTGCCTTGGCTTTTGAGGGAGCTATATTATCCACCTAGGTCATCTTCTACAGTGAACTCCTTTGGGCTGGAAAGCTATTCTCTGACCAATGTCAGAGCTAAGCCCAAGAAGCTGCTCAGTCGAATAAAACATGGTCAATACCTAATTACAGACTCACCACATCTTGTATTTTGCAGCCTGACCCTTCCTGGAATTTTGTTGTATTCAGAATACACTTCCTTTTCTTCATCTGCATATTTTAGATGGCTTGATTCAAAACAATGTTTTGTATATAAACAGCACAACATTTTTCCAAAGCACAGGCTTTATCAGCATATAAAGTAATTTGCCACATGCATTGTGTTTGCATCCGAGCAGATGGATAATAGATTAGTTAGAGTTTCTAAGATGTCAGTGCATTTTCCCATCCACAGTACAGTGCAGTAGAGAAAGAAAACTACTCAATGAAAGCAAATTATGATTCCAACAATTTAACTCAGGTCCATATGTCATTCTCATTTACTAAGACCAATAGCAACAGAAAATAAAATGAAGCATTGAAAACATCGAGCCTAGCAACGAAGTTATGAGTTAAACTCAAGTAAAGAGGGATACTGAGGCCAATAACCTAAGGCCCAGTTTAGCTGAGATTATCTGTGGCTCTGAAGAATATTCAAGAGCTAAATTCCTCTGCCTGTTGTTAAATACTAGCCTGGAGAAAGGCTGGCCTCCTTAAGCAAGACCTAAAGACAAAGGAAAAGGGAGGGCAAGGTCTCTACTTAAGGGCTTGAGACAGCACCAAGCCTTTGTTTTCCCACATCATACAAATAACTAGAACCTCACCATCACTATATCAATCACAAAGCCAACTATAAAGGTCTTTTTCCACTCAAAGCAGTTTGTCTGCACCTCCTCATCCAACCCCCTATAGGGCAGAATCTTATCTGTGTTGCTCATCTCCCAATGCCCTGCCTCTCAACAATATCTAGCACTCTGTAGACCTCAACAAATATTTTCAGAATGACTGAATGAATTCTCATAACAACCCAGAGACAGCTGAAAAGGCTGATTTCAACAGTGCAGAAGAAGCTACCGAGACAGATTAAACTGATCCCCCATGGAAATGCGACTATTGTTTGTAGTGCCCCCTCCAGACTCCCGACGTTTGGGGTTTTCTCCAAATTTTTATTTCAACATATTTCAAATCTAAGAAGAAAAGTTGAAGGCTTAACATAATGAGTAAGTTGCAGACCACAACACTACATCCCTAAATATGTTACAACAAGAACCTTCTCCTTTCATTCAGAGGTTTAATTTTTTTTTTTTTTTTAGAGCATACAGCATGTTCAAAACTGAGCGGTAGGGGACATTTTCAAAAGTTGAGCACAGGGCTTCCCTGGTGGCGCAGTAGTTGAGAGTCCGCCTGCCGATGCAGGGGACACGGGTTCATGCCCAGGTCCGGGAAGATCCCACATGCTGCGGAGGGGCTGGGCCCGTGAGCCATGGCCGCTGAGCCTGCACGTCCGGAGCCTGTGCTCCGCAATGGGAGAGGCCACAACAGTGAGAGGCCCGTGTACCACACAAAAAAAGTTGAGCACAGAATTCACACCTTCAAGGAAGTTATTATATAGCTGGGGATTTAAACTGTACAAACATGAAATAATTCAGGATAATTAGGTCCTAAAGTTGGTGGCCTTGATTATAAGTGAAACAGGAGCTCAGAGAAGTGAGAAATCAGGTTGGGCTGAAGTTTCACGGAGGAACTACATGGCAGAGACAGACTGGTTATTTATTAAACCTGTTTCTTCTTTGTCCTAGACACACATCCAGACTACTTTTCCCAGCAACCCCTCTTTGCAGTCAGATGTGGCAATCTTACCAAGTATTAGCTAATAGAATGGGAAAGGAAGTGGCATGTGCCACATCTAGGGCTGGCTAGTAAAAACATGCCACTCAGGAGTCTACACATTCTTTGCTTTTTTGCCAGTGTGATCCAAATAAGCACAATGACCTTGGGAGCCACAGACTGACAATGGCAGAGCCATAGGAAGGAAAGTGGCTCATTCCCTAAATCACCACCTGAATCAGAGCCATTCTTTAATCAGGGATACCCATTTTGGACATATAAGGAATAAACATCTATTGTTTTGATTCACTGCACTACGTTGGGTTTATTGAAGCAACTAGTGTTACCTCAACTAATACACGTTAGGGCTTAAATTACCCTGGAATATATGTGTCAGGAGGTAATATTTTGAAAATAATGCTTTTCCTCTACTGTTTTTTGCACACCCTAGTTGCCCAGAGACATTCATACGTTTTTTGCACACCCTAGTTGCCCAGAGGCATTCATATGTTTCAGGGACTATTAGGATTATTAAATAAGGAATACAAAGAGAAAGAATAGTTCTTTTTCTGGCAATATGGCAGAATAGATACCTTTAAAATCTTCTGAAAACAATCAAAAATGCTGGACAAAACATGTCCTCAAAAATAGTTTGAAATGCTAACTTAGGCTTCTGTTTTTACAAGTTAGCAGGGCATAAGGGTCAGTGATAAAGTTGCTGGCACTGACAAAGCCAGGGCCCACCAAGGTACAAAGTGTAATAGGAGGTGTCCTGCTAAAGATAGGACTCCAAAAGGCTACCAGAATTGCCTGTTTCAAAACTCAGTGCTCAGTAGAGGGGAGAAAGTCCTTACTGAACATTTATAACCATAAGACAATCCTTACATGGGTTTTGAGTATGAATTGATTATGTGGTCGGTCCCCAAACCTCTAGTTGAGAATTTTTAAGTCCTTGCTTTGCAGATTGGTGATGATCCCAGGCACTTGGGAGAAACAAATGCAAAATCTAGTGAAACTCACCTTCAATTCAAACCTCAAATTATTCTCATTGATAAAGTAAAAAAAATAAGGTCACAGTAAAATAAAACAAAGTAAAATAAAAGCCACAAATACACACATGCATATAGAAACAAAGCATCATGAACAAAAACTAGCAGAAATAAGAGACAGTAGAACTGAACCCATAGACATCAAATTTTTAAATTATCAACTAACAATATTGTATGTCAACTCTATTTCAGTTTTTTAAAAGTCTAAAAAATTATCAGATGCACAATATAAAATAAATGTTTAGAAAATAATAGGACACAAGTATATAAACTATGAGCAAGATTAGACAGGTTAGATACAAGAAACAAAAAGGACTGAAAAAATTATCGACTGTAGCATATAAAGATATTATATAGACAGAAAATATGAAAAAGAGGTTAATACATAGAGAAGACAACAGAAGTCTAACATATACCTAATCTAAAATCCAGAAGTAGAAAAAAGAGTACTAAGCAGGAACAATACTCTGAGAACCTTCCAGAATTGATGAAAAAAATCAATCCACAAATTCACAAAACAAAATATCCAAAGCAAAATAAATACATAAAAAAGAAATTCACATCTATAGACACTTTATAATAAAACTGCAGAATGCCAAAGATAAAAAGAATACCTTCAAAGCAGTTATAAGGTTTCCTTGAAAAACAAATACCTTCCAAGACAAATGGCAATTAGATTCAGTATTGATTTCTTAGCAGCAGAAGTCAGAAGACAACGGAACATCTTTAATGTGTTGAAAGAAAGTAACCAGAATTTTATACCTAGCAAAACTACATTTTAAGGAAAAAAAGGAAAGAATTAGAATTTTCCAACAAACAGTAAGTAAAATAGGTCTCCCTCAATTGATCCTCACTTAACGAAATCTATGAAGAGAAGTGATGGGTAGGGGAGTACAAGTCGGGGAAGAAATTATAAGCAAAGAAAGTAATAAATATGTGGGTAAATCTGAACAAATTTCTATTTTTAAATGATAATGTCTAACCCACGAAGCTAAAAAAAACCCACAAGATAAAACTAAAACACTGGGCAAAAATGGGACCCAAGCTAGCAGGGGGAGGTGTGAGAGGTGGTAATGACTGGAATTAAATGGTCTAAGCTCCTTGCATTGTTTAGGAGGAGAGGAAAGATAATGATTCACTTTAGACTTTTAAGTATGCATGCTTAAATTTCTAGAGAACCGCTAAAAGAATAATAATAGAGTGTAAAACTTCCAAAGTACTATAGAATAATACATGAAATAAGGAAAAAATGTTAATCAATTCAAAAGAAGGCAAGAGGTGAAAGAAAAAGAAACATGAAGAGGTGAAAAAAAAGAAACATGAAGAGGTAGGACAAATGGAAAGAATAAAATAACATGAAAGAATAAATTGAAATCAATCTGAAATTACAATAAATATAAATGCTTACATATTTCATTTAAAAGATATGTATGACTGCATAAAAACAATACCCAGTGTTATGTCATTTACAAAAGATACATCTAAAATACAGGCTGTAGGGACTTCCCTGGCAGTCCAGTGGTTAAGATGCCTCGCTTCCACTGCAAGGGGCATGGATTCGGTCCCTGGTCAGGGAACTAAGATCTCGCATGCTGTGCGGCACGGCCAAAAAATAGAAAACAAAATAAAATAATATACAGATGTAAAGAGTTTGAAAAAACAAAGAATGGAAAACAAAGAGCAAGAACTAATAATGAAGAAGCTATTATATCCTACTGTTGACTAGTATTGTTGCATGGACACCAGACAAAATATGCTTTAAGACAAAAAGCATTATGAGAGTTAAAGTGCACTACTTCATAATAATAAAAAATTTGATTCTCCAAGAAGATAGAAGAATTCTAAATGTGTACATACCAAATAGTGTAACTTCAAAATATATCAAGAAAAAAATGATAATCTACCACTTTACTGAGAGACTTTTAATACACTTCTCTCAGTAAAAAAATAGATCAAATTGGGATAGGGACTTCCCTGGTGGCACAGTGGTTAAGAATCCGCCTGCCAATGCAGGGGACATGGGCTTGAGCCCTGGTCCAGGAAGATCCCACATGCCACGGAGCAACTAAGCCCTTGTGCCACAACTACTGAGGCTGTGCTCTAGAGCCTGCGAGCCACAACTACTGAGCCCGTATGCCACAGCTACTGAGCCCACATGCTGCAACTACTGAAGCCCGTGTGCCTAGAGCCCATGCTCCGCAATAAGAGAAGCCACCACAATGAGAAGCCCGCGCACTGCAACGAAGAGTAGCCCCCACTCACCGCAACTAGAGAAAACCCATGTGCAGCAACGAAGACGCAATGCAGCCAAAAATAAATAAATAAATAAATTTATTAAAAAAAAAAATTAGGATAGTGGTCATCTTGCAAAAGATAGTGCCTTAGGGGCATAAGGGGACCTCTTGGGTGAAGCTAACATTCTATTTATTAACATAAGTGCTGGTTACATAGGTGTGTTCACTTAAAAAAAAATCCATCTGTTTACAGATGTAACTGTAGACATAAATATACACACAACATATGTTTACATATATATAAATACATAGGTATCTATACTATATATCTATATATACTACAAATGGTGTGTGGGTATGTATATATATATAATGTTTCCATCTATATGAAATCGTGTGCAACTAAACTATATACAGTTTCAGGATTTAAAAAGTATGTGGTAAAATTATAAAGAAAAATAAGGGCACAAACCAGAAACAACATACTTCACATCTACTCACATCCAAGTGGCTAGAATTTTGCCATTCTTTTTTTTTTTATAAATTTATTTATTTATTTGTTTTTATTTTTTTGGCTGTGTTGGGTCTTCAACGCCGTACGCGGGCTTTCTCTAGTTGTGGCAAGAGGGGGGGGCTACTCTTTGTTGCGGTGTGCGGGCTTCTCATTGTCGTGGCTTCTCTTGTTGCAGAGCATGGGCTCTAGGCGCTCGGGCTTCAGTAGTTGTGGCACACGGGCTCAGTAGTGGTGACTCGCAGGCTCTAGAGTGCAGGCTCAGTAGTTGTGGTGCACAGGCTTAGTTGCTCCACGGCATGTGGGATCTTCCCGGGCCAGGGCTCAAACCCCTGTCCCCTGCATTGGCAGGCGGATTCTTAACTACTGCGCCACGAGGGAAGCCCAAATGTTGCCATTCTTAGCTACAAGGGAGTCTTAGAAATGTAGTTAATGGACATAGGTGGGAAACTAGTTCACTCTGCCATAGGCAGAAATTCCATAGCCTTGAAAGTCAGGCTTTCTCCTGGGACAGGATTTTCACCTATTAGCAGCAGTCTGGAGGACCCAGCTCAAAGAATTGACCTGAAGGCTACAGAAGATACTGCTTTCTTCCATGAGTGACAGTGAAGTTGCTAATCTTTCTGCCTGGATGGTAGAAGGATGAGATGGTGGAGGGGAAGTGAAAGAAAAGCCCACCTCTTTCTGGGTCCAGTTAACGATGGGCAGGAAAAAGGAGATAAGAGAAGAAGACAGTGGATTCTGCCTCTTGATAGAGGAACTACCCCTGAGTGCAGAGGGATGTGTTTGTGTCCATCCCCCTCCATCATCCAGAGCCCTAGGAAGAGAGGGTCTGCACCAGCCTGGAACACAGCTTCCTCAGCCCAGCACTGCAGCCTGATCAAACAGAGGGAGCTGTGTGGTGGAGTGCCTCGGGTAGACTGTGGACTGAGTAGTGGACCCCTTGCAAGGACCACCAGGCCAGTGGGCTTGATGGATGGTGTCACACATACTCACGAGTTTGCTGCCAGTGGGAGCTAAGGGTGGACCCAGCCAGCAGGGGATGACACGTCAGGTTCTCATAAAGCCAAGAGGATGACCAGATCAACTTTTTTTTGCAAACTGTGGGTCACTTATTGGGTCCCAAGTGTGGTTTTTTGTTTTTGGGGGTTTTTTTCATTAAATAAAATACAATGGAAAAGATCTGAGTACATCAAGTATAAAAAGGATAATAATACCTTGTAAAATTTCTATTTCAGCTATACAGGTTATTTTGTAAAAACTTTTGTATCACCTGTCCACATATGCTTACTGGAATCTCATGAAAATGTATCTGTGTTTTACTTTGAATCTTTGGAAACCACTGGACTAGACTATGTGTTATAAGAGCCACAGACTTCATCTGCTAATACAGAACAAGCAACACCATGGCAAGAGACCCAGCCTCTGAGGGTCAAGGCCACCGTAACTGAGGAGACAGATTCGCTAGTCCTCTGTAAGAAATAAGAGTACACGAGACACCCCTTCCTCACACTCTGACATCACCGGCAAAGAAAGGGAACAACAGGAAGGAAGGGATATTGTTTTCCTAGGAAGACTGAGAATTATCTTAAGGGACTATTTGGATTATCAGATCAAACTAAGTTTTTAAACAGACGGGATCAAAAGTTATTATTCTTTTTCCTGATAACCAAAGGGTGTTTGCTGGGAGGAAGGTTTGCTGCAGACAAAATAGACAAATTGCATTTTTCTGCACCTCACAGTTGCAGAGTGGGTGAAACTGGTGACCCTACAACATGTGAAGCGGGGAAGAAGAAGGTTGTGGTCAGGGAACAATATGAACAAAGTCAGGGGAGCTGGAAGGAATAAGGCAAGTTCAGGGATGAATGAACCCTGACCAGATCCGGGGGCATTTCCTGAGCACTAATGGGGACGGCCAGATTATAGAAGGTCTTGAAAGTTAGGCAGAGGAGGACAGACTCGGTAAGGAGAGCAACGGGGAGCCCGCATAGGTTCTTAGTAGATGAGGGACATAACACAACAATAACAACGTAAAAATAAAAATAGCTACAATAATTTAAGTTGCAACTATGCATCAGGCTGTCTGTCAACGGTTTATCATTAGCTTTCGCAAGCATCCTTTCAGGATTTCCACATTAATGAGTCTTATTTCACATTACTGAGCCTGAGGTTAAGGTCACAAAGCTGTAAGTAGGTTTGAAAGCAAGAAGTCTAACTTCAAAGCCCTTAACTTCCAGAGTGGTTTAGGGACAGAAGTCTTCAGGAGGACAGAGGAAGGAAAGGGGCCAGGAGGGACAGAGCACCTCGGAGGTTCCCAGCAGTATTCTCAGAGTGAGGCACTAGAACTCAAGATGAGGAGATGACCATGAGGTGGATTTCAAAGAAAGCAGCAAGGAGCCCTGGTGATAAATGAGATACCTGGCATGTAAAACAAGTGGCTGTCCAAGTTTCCCAACCTGGGAAACAAGGATAATGGTTGTAACAGAGAAAAACCAAACCAAAACAAAAACATACACAACAAAATAAGTGCCCTTATTGAAAATCTCTGCCTGAATGCTTAGACTCAGAGCTTATGTCCTTCTCTTGTTCCCATTTCTCAGACCGAAAAACCACTTTCTCAGGATCTTCATTTTGAAGTTCAGAGGACCACTAAAAATGACTCTTGTAAAGCATTCTCAGTTCCAAGATCGTGGAAGGAGCTGAGAAGTGGAGAGCACTGTAGAGGCTGCTGGTACCCGGCCCACGTCCCCTTCAGGCCTCACTACTCAGCGCCACCAGTCCAACCTTCACCTCGACCAGAGGTGTCAAGAACCTCCCTGAGCACCTTGTCTGGCAGAAGCTCACGCACCAACCTTAAGTGCTGGGAATCAACGTCTCCTGAGTCATCAACCAGTGCCTAGAAGCGACATGCTGGACACCAGCTCTCAGCGCGCCTAGGCGCCCCTCGCAGTGTAACCGGGGATGGAGGTGGAGGGGGCGGGGTGTGGGGGCATAGACGAGTCTCCCACTCGCGCCCCCTACTGCTGTCCTCCTGGGATCGTCTCCCAAGTAAACTACCCACCCTGGAATCCTTGCACTTACACCTGGAGAGAGGAACTCAGGGAGGGCGTCGCTTCAATCTGTCGACATCAGCTTAGAATATAAACTTCAATAGGGCCAAATTGGGGGATACTTACAGTTTAAGAAGCCACTCAGAGTTAGGGAACAGACGGTTGGCTCTGCCGGTGATTTCTTCCCCTTTAGTTCCCTATCACAGGGCAGTCGCTTATATGCAGTAGGCACGCAATAACTGTTCATTGAATGAATGGGTGGGTGATTCCTTCCCCGAAATTGGTGCATATATATATATTGAACACGTCCCTAGATCAATTCTTTAAAATGACTTCACATGTGAGGTCTGTGAAAGTACACGTGTGAAATATGAATTAGTTCCATTCAAGTGCTGATCATTTACCTGAAGTCTTCCAGAGAATTAGAAAGTACCAGGCACCTGCATCCCTGAAAATGTCCACATCGGTTCCATTGCTAGTTCCAACCGGTCACATACATACCAGGCATAGTGGGGTGCCCAGGTGAAGATTTAACTTGTCATTTTCCCCTTTGCCAGAATGAGAGCAGAGCTCCTGGCTTAGATGAGAAAGTCAGACTAACCCAGTTTCACTTGGTCTATATAAACCCATGTGGAGTTTGTTTGATTTACAGTTAAGGGGGTCTCAAGAAGGAGATACCCAACACCCTCCTAATCTGACAACTGAAGCCACTTGTTTTTTATTCCAAAAAAAATAAAGGAGGTATCATTGAATTTGCATCTCTGAGTTTCTTGAGCAGTTCTTATGAATTATAAAGAGAACACTGTCTAGGAAATCTGTTTTCTGGATGCCACCAACAGAAATTCTAAGTGTAATATTTGGGTAATTAAAGAAAATCATATCCCTGTGGTAAGAGCCCTTTGTTCACCAACTAGGTGAATGTGCTCAGGGATGCATGAAGGGAATTTCAAAAGATGAAGATGGCAACTTCCCTGGTGGTGCAGTGGTTAAGAATCCGCCTGCCAGTGCAGGGGACACAGGTTCAATCCCTGCTCCGGGAAGATCCCACATGCCACGGAGCAACTAAGCCCGTGTGCCACAACTACTGAGCCTGCGTGCCTAGAGCCCGTGCTCCGCAACGAGAGAAGCCACCACGATGAGAAGCCCGCGCACTGCAACGAAGAGTAGCCCCCGCTCGCCGCAATTAGAGAAAGCCCGCGCGCAGCAATGAAGACCCAACGCAGCCAAAAATTAATTAATTTAAAAAAATTCATTCAAAGAAAGAAAAGATGAAGATAATTTAAGGAAGGTAACTCTGACAAGGGAACTAAAAGTTTCCTCCCATCACTGATGGTCAAACATGGGAACACAGAATGTCAAGAAGCAAAACCCTACTTCTTGCCAAAATCACAATATTTTTCCCGCCCCTCGCAATTTTTCCCAGGAGGAGACGCCATTTCAAGCATAGAAGGGGGAGTTATCAACCCTGGAATAGAAACAGAGGAGCAGTTGTAAGGTAGCCAGTGGGACAGAAAATGACTGGAACTTGGAGTCGGGGGCCTGAGGGTGAGAACTACTTGTACCAAAGAGTGTGTGGCCTGGAAACATAGTTACCTCAGTTTCTTCATCTGTGAAGGGACATTACTGCATATTATCATTATTTAGTAGTAGTAGTAGTAATATTATATTAATACTAGATTATTATAATAATTAATAGGGGCAGCACCTGATAAACAAAAACCCCTTATCAGTTGGATGTGACTTTTCTATATTATCCAATATTGCCAAACTTACCATGAGCAACTTATTTCTTTTCCGAGAGACCATTCTAAATGCTAAATCCAATTCCATGCAACAATATGACTGTCTTAATTTAGAGACCTTATTAACTAGTCATTAAATGGTAACTGTTTTCATTTTACAGGCTGCAGAAATGTTAAGTTTGCCAAATTAGAACATTTCAGACTTTAAAGAGAAATGTGAGGTTATCTAAAATCTAACCTTGTATAATATTCTAAAATCACCTCTTCCAGTAGGACTTACTACTGTCTGAATCTTAAGAAAGTGACATCCGCAAAGGTAGCAGACACACTCTGTAATATGTGGAGCCCTCCATTAACAACTTCAGCAAGGTCCTGGTAATTGGAAGCATCCTTGAGTTCCAAAACAAAGTCCCCAAGAACATCGGAGTATAAGTGCTCACTCAAGGAGAGTCACTGGTCTATTATTATGAATACGCCTTGGGACAGCTCCGTTGGTTTTCTATGGCTGTACACACTCATTCTTCTTTGAAATGCAGGTGGGAGGAGGAATAAGATAGCTTTAAACAGCCTAAACGTGAAAAGCTTTATTCAACCCAATTCAACAAACAAACGTTAACCACAGTCATTTTCATCCACTACCACGGCCAACTATTTTGTGCTTATACTAGTTTTATCTTTCTAGAGGAAACATTTTCTTTAAAGAAAGAAAAAGTTCCGGCACAAATTGTGGGAAGATCTGTGGCTTCCCAGAATATTGATTATTTTAATCGCCATCTCTGACCCACACAGGTACTAGAAGCATGGCAAGCACAGTGGAAGTAATAGGAGCATGTAGACAGGGGGCTGTCCTTTCTACTTCTATAAACTCCCCAACTGTGCGGCCTCCAAGAAACAATGCAAGGAGGTTTGCTGTGACCGTAAGAAGCACAATTCTGTTGATACCGTTTGCGTGAAGTCCCTGCTGCTTGCTCCTTCTTTCTGTAACCGAGCACATGTGAATCAAGGGGTTGTGAAAATTAGGAGTGGAAGTGAAGGGGATCCCTCTGTCCGCCACCCCTAGAAATCTTAATATTTATGGCCTCTGGGATGTAAACAAGGGGAACTGAACTCAATCCCAATACTGCCATTTCAGTAAATCTCATAACAGAAGAGATAATCTGAATATGTTTGATGATATTCAAATACCATCCATGTGTTATCATTTTACTCAACACTCAAAACACTACCGCGTCTGCCAAGCAGATTATATAGCTTGGCAAACTTTCATTTCATGAATGACACTTAATATGAAATAATTTTCACTGACAGATAGAGGAACAGTGATATAACAGATCCTGAGGTGGTACTAGAATAAATCCACACATTCCAGGACAATGAGAATCGACTAATCTCAAACACTTCCACATGATGCTCCTGTAACTTATGAGGAAAGGGGGCCCTTTAAAAACGTCCTTTCCTGGGGATATACGTATATGTATAGCTGATTCACTTTGTTATAAAGCAGAAACTAACACACCATTGTAAAGCAATTATACTCCAATAAAGACGTAAAAAAAAAAAAAAAGTCCTTTCCCCTTCCCTTATTACAGATGGAACCAGGGCTCTTTCATACTTATAGCCAGTCCAGCCTAGCGCTATATACAGAATGTCTTATTAGAGCCCATTGTCTGCCATTCCTTCTTCCTCCTCCTCTGAGCACAAGTGCCCTCTTAAATTGTCAAGGCAAAAGTTCTCTCTTCAGCTCAGAAGTTCCAGGACTCTGCAAGCAATTCCCTCGGGGCCTTCCTTAGAGAATATTTGGGGCACTTTAAAAGCAGTGGTTGTCAAACAGTTCACAGGGATACTAGGGTCCTAGGGTGTGCCCCAGGCACAGCCCAGGAGAAAAGAGCAGATTCTGGGTTCCCGGCTCTTGGTTCCCCCAGAGCAGCTCTGTTTTTATTCCACTCGTATATTAGGGTCTTGCATAAGACTCCATTTGGTGCTAAATATAAAACCAAAATGATGTCTTCAAAAATGTGTGAAAACCATCGCAACAAATGGTGCCCTCCCTTAGGCTCTCTTAACCCCCTCCCCCGGCTGTTCCCTTCAAAGGGAGGTTTCTGTACTTATTTTCCTTTTAAGAACCTCACCCTCTTCCAGAATTTGAAACATACATGAACTGAAACTATTAAATATATTTATTTATAATATTCAAAAAGTAATCCAGAGTTTTGCACAATAACTCTTTTCAAGGTTAAGATTCGTTTTTCTCATACGGACTCTAGCCTGGCTTTAGCTATAGCCCCTCCCCAAATTCCAACTCTCCCCCACTCCATCAGCAAAGGAGGCATACACCTGACATGTAATCTTGATGGATTTTACTATCACAAGCCAAGAGAAGAATGAAGCTGACTCTTTCCCTTTACCTCTCCACAGAACTGGCATTTGGTTGGTATTCTGGGCTAATTATTAGAAATTTGGCATCCTCATCAAAAAACGCCAACTTCAGTTAATGTCTATATCTCTGACAACTGAAAATGAATTGGAATTTTACTGAACATCTTGTGTGTTGGTCAAATAAGTTGTCCATAGCAGTATAATGACCAATGTTTCTAATCTCAGAGTCAAAAATAAATGAACAGAAATGCCAAAGATTTGGAGTAATTTAATTGTACTCCTCCAAAGTCCATTTAAAAATGAACTGTTCTGAGCAAACTATTTGACAGACAATGGAGCATGAAGGCAGATTCTAGAAACTAACAAATCCCATTCATTTCCTTCAGTTTGTAAAAACAAGCAACTGACATGTTTCCTGCCAATGAACATAGTTGAAGATAAGAAAGCTCCCTACAGGAAATCCTTTGCTAAAAGAGAACAGTTGTGCCACTAAGCTTAACCTTTTTCACCGAATCTCAATCAGTTAAATATTTGACAAGAGGGGATCATGAAGTACATGCTAAATCACCCCAATGATGCTCTATTGCTTCTAACGTCTGTATTTCCTATGGCATAGATGCAGGATATTAAATAAATATTACAGTATAGTTAGGATTCTTTCTACCTCCTCTCCCCTGCCACCATGCAATTAGTTTATGAAAACAAGGGAAATCTTCTGCTTTTTAAAAAGACGAAAGTGTTAGTTAAGTGAAATGTAAAATGGACCATTTTCAGTTAAGACTAAGCAATACCATGCTATAAATCGTCACGATTATAAGAAGGATATTTCTAAATGAATATCAATCGCTTCAAATTTAAAGACTACCATTGACAAGATTAGAGAAATATAAGAAATGCACCGGTTTTATATTTACAAGCTTCAATGTTGACCCTCAAATTCAAAATTTAGCCTCCTCAGTTATTTTTTGCTTAGCAAAGTGAAAGGGGGAGATCTCCAAACTTTTCTCCTTTCTTTACTCTCCTCACTAAAACCACTACCAAGATATTGAAAATATTCGCAACCTTGAGGTGGGGAACCTCTCAATTATCCTAAAAACTAAAGCACTCTTCTCCATCCACAGAAGAAGAGGAAACTTTTCTAAGTTAACCAAAATAATAATAACTGCAGTTTTGAAAGAGCCCTTATTTCTGTTTAGGATTATCCTTTCCCTGCTTTGCTACTAAGAACACCCTTCCTTATATTTCCCAAAGCACCAGACAGAGTCTTCATCTATCCTGTACAGGCAGCCTTAGAGCAAAGCTCCAAAATGCCACAGTTCTTCAAATTCAATTGCAACAGTTCAAGTTAGAAGCCTCTTGCAAACAGAAACTCTTCATTATACCGTCCCCAAATGACTCTTCAGCCACAGGTAACAGCCTAGTCTTTACAGCTCCACAGAGTGTTGTTCTAACAGTAGACTTACAAATCAGTTCGCTTCTACAATTAAGTGATCAAATACATTCTTCTTAGCCTTCCCTGGCACAACTCCGAGGTAGCAAAATGCAAAGTAAGCACGCGTGCTCCTCCTTGCTTTAAGCCCTTTTCCTCACATCTTTTCAGTAAAAATACAGTTATGAAATCCAGGAGACTGCATTTTTGGTTGTTGTTGTAAAATGACCTTGATTTGACAGGCACGGTCTCAGGTTTCAACAGATGCTGTGGGAAAGCTTACAGAAGGCAACATGTTCTCCAGGCATCTGTGATGACATGCAGGTTTTGTTTTTTTGTTTTTTAAATGGTGGTTATGGTAGTGTACGTGTGTTGGAGGGGGTAACTCGTCTCAGTTTCCATGACAACCATGTCTCTACTCATCGGTTGTTAGATACCATCCACTTCCTGTGTCTAAATTTTTAAGCCAATCGGAAAAGTGTTTATACATTTAACAACTTCTGGGACGGTGCTTCTTTAATTGGGGTGTTTTAAGGCTCAAATGGAGTTGTCCACCGGCCTTATGTTTTTCCGCTTATGTAGAACATTTCACAATATTTACCAACTCATTCTTTTAAGGTGAAGAATGCCCTTTTTTTTTTTAACTTGAAATGCATTCTCCTCAAACCAGATGCCACAATTTCTTATAACAGTCTGCAAGCTGATTTTGATTGTTGGCTCTTCGTGGCCTTTTTCTTTCACTGTTACAGACTTAAATTTAGTGCAAGATACATGCTAATAATGCACAAGACACTTACATTATCAAAGTAAAGATACAGTTAAGCACCATCTGCTGACAGTGATATTTAACTCTTCAGATCAAAAAAAAAAAAAAAACAGGAGAAATTATTCTAAGTTGAACAACTTTGCATTCTATAACTCCCAAGGAGAAACCATTGAGAACGTATTGTAAAGTGATATGTCTATAAAAGCTGATGTCTGCAAAGAAATTTGTCACCAGAATGGCCTACTTTCTTTGGATAGAAGCAACAACAAAAAATTAAACACAAAGGTATCTCAAGCAAACTGCACCCAAATTAAAAATCAACCTTGCAGAAATCTGGGCACGAGAAGGCTACTCTGAAATTACAGCATGATTTTCAAAGAAGGTTTTGGGTGACTGTTTCCCTAAGTCTTCATCGAACTGACCAATCAGTGTGAGAGCAGAGTGGGCTGGAGTCATTTGTGCAGTCTTCCGAGCTCTCCAAGCTGCTCTCCCCTCTCTCAGGCAGCGCTGGCGATCAATGAAAAACAGGGAACAAAAGGAATATAACAGGATGTCTCCTTAGCTAAGGAAAATGATTCCCTTTTTCCTCAATGAGCCAGCCGCACCCTGCCCACAACAGCTCCACATGGGAGCTCCCAGCAGACCAGACCTTTCGGCTGAAGCACATTTTACACGTGCAAATCATGTGTCCCAACTGCTGGCAAATGTGTCACCTTAAGCACATCCTGTGACAGAGGGCTCCCCGAGCCCAACCAATTGAAACTAATAAATTAAATAAATTAATAATCCCACCATTAAAAGCTACCAAGAAAGACTGTGTTTCCCTTTCCCAAATGTCAAATCCTAGAGTATAAACAAAGCATGAAAAATACTCTCTTCAGCCTCCCCAGCCAGTAATCATGGTTTTCTCCTCAAAACCAGGTTTCTCCAAAAAGAGAAATATTCTGACTGCCCTCAAAGGAAACTCTCATCTGTATATGTCATATCAGGATAACCAGTTACAGTATTTGAAAAGAGGTTTAAACTGCCCACAGATTTGACACTGTTTATAATTGATAGCAAAACACTTGACTGTTTATAATTGATAGCAAAACACTTGCGACAGCAATGCTGTAAACTCTGCCCGAGCCAAACTCCACATTTAACACGTTAGTTCCTTGAAAATAAAAGTAATGCCTGGGGAGCCCACAAAAGTAAAGACCTAGGAAGTAATTAACAGAATTACATCAATTATTTCATAATTTTTAAAAATTATCCATTTGTCTGCTATTTAAAAAAAACAAATTTAAAAACTACTATCCTCAAATTCCTGAGAAACTTTTTTTTTTTAAATGAACTTACTTTTGAGACAAAACTAATGAAAATATGCAACTTGCCAGCCCTGGATCTCTCCCATTCGGACTGCATGCTATAAATCAATCTGAAACCAGGTGGAAATACGGGGGCGGACACCTTAAAAAATCAAAGTGTGCCCCCAAATGCAGCAGCCTGAACAGTGAGGGCTTCTCGTGACAATGCTGAACCAGAGCAGAAGGTCAGGAGGCAGGAAATGAGCCCCATTTTCGTTACCTTCGATCGCCTGCCCCCCCTTCTGCTTCTCGCGGCCGCATTGGGGGGCTGCGGCGGCGCTGGACTCGCGGGTGGCCCCGCCGCCGGGTCGCGCCGTCTCCCGGCAGAGCTGCAGCCGATCGCGGCCGGAACCCCGGCTCCAGCCCCGGCGCCCGCCCGGGGTCGGCGGCGCGGCTCTCACCCGGGCCCGGAGCCCTGCTGGGTCCTAGTGCGCGCCGCGCGCCTGCCGGCGGCCAGGTCTACAGCCCGCACGTACGGCAGGCGGCTCGCGAGCACCGTGGTTCCCCGGGAAAACCGAAAACCCCGTCGTCCTCTTTCAAAACCAGACACGGTAGGTGCGGATGAACTGGAGCTGAATGTCAAATCCCGGCCTAAGATGTTAAAAGAAAAACATTGGGGACAACTGAACTCATTGAAGGCGGATATTAACATCTGTAGCCCCAGTGTAAAGCGTAGGGCAGTAACTGGTTTCCGTAGGTTCTCCCGGTGCACTTGTGATATTGTACATTCACAGACGGTAAGAGAGAGTGCGGCATCAGTAATGATACGTTCCGAAGATATAACGGCGCCCCCGAGAAGAAAAAGGTTGAAAATTGTGTGTTTAAAACAATGTTTTAAACAGTTTTCCAATGATTTTTTTTCCTAACACGTCCTTCTGCATTTTGCTTTCTCTTACTTTATCATATGCTATTTTAAATAACAAAGGCCCATATGGCAAAACACGCAGTCATTTGATTTTCAAAAGACCTCAACAATTGCATCAGAATATGCACTCATGTATCTCCTAAGAAATCAACGAGCAAGAATTAATGGTGGCATATGGTGTGCTTCATGGAGAAAACTGAATTACAAATTAAAACAAATGCAAAAATTCACAAATTCAGTAAACTGAAAGTAAATTATGACCCTAGATATATACACAAATCAGCTTATGTACAATTAGGGGAAATGTAAGTTCTAGATTTCTCTAACTGCAGAAAGTGTGTTACATGAAGAGATTCCCCTCATTTGCCCCCAAAAGGGCTTTCAGCGCCCTCTCAACACATTTGTTTACTACAGCCCACCTGGAAGGCAAATTTTAAACTTGCAAGTGCTCATTTAAGAGGACAATTCTATTAGCTCTTAATTCAAAATAAAAGTGCTTTAGTTTGAAAAGCCTGTTTAAAAGGCTTCAAGACTGGGAGCTTTACTTTCAGTCTTTGATATCACCAAGTTTGAAGGTCACAATTCTGTAAAACTGCTAATAACAATGGCGCTGTGGTTTGACACCAAAAGGAAAATCAAATGTGTGTTTTCTGAGTTCTATTTTTGGAGCTCAAAAAGTCCCTTTGAAAATTACTCTTGCCCTCCTCCTTCCCAATTATAGCTAAATAAATGTAATAGAAGATTTTTAGTATTAATTAAACATCAAAGTCACCTTTCCTGCTGCCTGATGTCCACGCAAAGAATCAGTTGTAGTATGTTACACTTGTCGATCTTCAAAGCCCTCGCACAAACATCTCATGTGATCTTTACCATACTTCTGTGATAAAACAGACACTATAATCCCCGATTTTCAAACGAGAAAGTGGAGGTTCCGAAGGATACGGTGACTTGTCCAAAATCACACAGCTGGTCCTCAGAGCAGCTGGGATCCCCAACTCAGATGCCAACATCTCCAACAGACTCCTGTTTTTTCAAGTGCCCACCTGGCCTCCCAACTATTTCTCTACAAATACTATGGAAAATGAGGTATCCAAAACAAAAACTCAGTTATGTTCCTGTAGTCATCATTTCTTACCTGTTTTAGAGCAGCGATTTACCAGAATGGAAATAAGAGGGTAGTTGCAAAAGTTTTAGTCTCTGCTAAATGAGAAAGCTGGGTGGTCGGACTTCTGTCCTGTGGCTGTCTGGGGCACCCTGGCAGACTGAAAACTTGAAACTCTGGGGCTAAGCAATGTCCCTGTCACCTATACACCTTTTTATTCTTTATCAGAGACTAGAAACTGACTCCACTTGACACATGAAGGAAAGAGGTTTTCTCAAGTGGAACTTGGTTTTCTATGTGCAGTCCCAGCACTGAAAGTCCACAAGAACCCTAGAACCTCAAAAGTTCCAGATACCTGGTGGCCTGTTCATGATATCCAGGGCATCCCTGCCCAGACCTGGTGATAATCGAGGTGTTACTTCTCAGCCCTCCTGCACCCCTGGGAAAGTCGCGAGTCAGTTCTGTTTGTAGCATTCTACTTCCTCCTCTCCTCTGCCGAAAGGAAATGTAACTTCTCTTATGATGTGGCCCAAACCAGCTAAATACCGGCCAGGTGAGTGCTGGGTGACATTTAACTGAAAAGACAGAAATATCTGATTCTTAAAAATGATTCATTCCTGGGCTTCCCTGGTGGCGCAGTGGTTGAGAGTCCGCCGGCCGATGCAAGGGACACGGGTTCATGCCCTGGTCCCAGAAGATCCCACGTGCCGCAGAGCGGCTGGGCCTGTGAGCCATGGCCACTGAGCCTGCACGTCCGGAGCCTGTGCTCCGCAACGGGAGAGGCCACAACAGTGAGAGGCCCGCGTACCGCAAAAAAAAAAAAAAAAAAAAAAAGATTCATTCCTTTCGTGGGCAGCTCATAAGGAAGAGTCTGGGCGTGGCAATGTCCTCAAAAGATGTGGACGACCTTCCTGGGGAACCACTTGGAAGGATTCATGCAAAACTTACGTGGTGAACTCGTGTGATTCCTTTGTTGAAAACTGGTCTAATTATAATCACACCATCCACTGTGGCCTTCAGATGTTGTACGTGCTAGGCTGAAAGTCATCTTAGCACCAATAGGAGGTGATGAGAAGCTGAAAAGAAGAGCTGGTGGTGAGCAATTCCTCAAAGCAAGAGTGCACCAGAAGAGGGACTGGTCAGAAGAAACCATCATTCATTCATTCATTCATTCTGTATACCTCAAACGTTGAAAACCTAATGTTTTCATGTTTAATGTAAGCAAGGTACTGTTCTAGGCTCTGGGTATAAAATATAAATAATGCATTATACGGAGCCCTCAGACAGTCAAACAGTTGCAGAGTGGTGGTGTAAGTGTTGCAGTAAAACCATGTTACAGGCACTGTGTGTTCGAATGCCAGTGGTTCCAGTCCTGGGCCAGTTTGACTTTAGAGCCATTCTCAGCCTTGCCTCTGCTCTGTTTTGCTAGTAGCTGACTCGTGCAGGCCAAGGTTTACAGAATCTTGGTCAGTTGGCTAATAGCTGGATATGGTCCATGAGAGGCACTGGAGGGAAAGTGGAGGGTGGGAGGAAAGGAGAGGCCGGAGAATTTCTTCACCTCCCTCTTGCCTCTGACAGCATCTCTAGCCATGACTGCATCTAGCTGGGGCTTCTGCCAGGTGACCCCAGCCCTTGGCTCAGGTAACACTGTCACTTCCTGTTAACTCTCCAGCTTAGTGATATTAATGGCTTTCTGCTAAAATTAGTTGCTGGGTAACTTCACCTTCCTCTGTTTGCATCTCACATCCTCCATCACCTGTGGAGCAATCCCCTGCATTAAATTCCTTCTGTGCACATCAGCAAATCCCAGTGGAAGGGCAACTTACAAAATACCTGAGCAGTACCCCTCAAAAGTATCAAGGTCATTAAAAACCAGGAAATGCTGAGAAACTATTACAGCAAAGAGGAGCTTTAAGGAGACATGACAGTTAGATGTATTGTGGTGTGCTGGATGGGATCCTGGGACAGAAAAAGGACATCAGGTAAAAACTAAGGAGATTTAATAAAGTATGGATTTTAGCTGGTAATACTGTATCAATACTGGTTCGTTGATTATAACAAATGTACCATACATTAACATGTAAGATGTTAGTAATAGGGGAAAGTAGGTGTGAGGTAGGTGGGAACTCTCCGTACTATCTTCTCAATTTTTCTGTAAATTTAAAACTGTTACTTTTAAAAAGTGTATTTAAAAAAAATTCTTCTGTGGTAAACATTTGAAGTGGTTTTGTTTCCCTACTACAGAAACCCCACTGCCTCCCTTCCCAAGCAGGGGCTAGGTCTGATCCAGCAGGTCTAGGACTTTTTTACAGAGAACTAAAACAGGGGGTTTCATGGTCAAGACATCAAGACAACCCAGCAAGGGATCAAGTAGCTCTGGGAAGCCAGGAAAAAACCTGAATCTGAAGCCAAAATGTGGTCTGGGCAAGGATGATGAGAGGCGGGAGATGGCTGTGAGTGAGGAAAGCAAGACAGCCAGCCTGGGTGTGGAGCCAGGGTCCAGGGTGATGGCTGAGAAGGGAGGCTGCTTGAAAGACTATGGGGTGTGGGAAGGGCTGGCCCTGGCCTCTCTGGGTGAACAGAGAGAAGAGGAAGAGGGGAAAAGGAAGAACAATAATAATAGCAACTAAGAGTCACTGAGTCATTTTACCTGCATTTTCTCATTTCTAGTCCCTTATAAGCAGGGTACTCTTTTTATTCCCATTTTACAGATGAACAAACTTGCCCCAAATTGCACAGATATTTAGGGGCAGAATAACAGCTCAAATACAAGTCTGTAGGACACCAAAAGAGAGTCAACAAGTCACCACGCTGGGCAACCTTGGTAGAAACCATGAAGTTGAGTCTTCGAGGACAAGTAGAGGTTAAGATGTGAGCAAGTGTGGGGAGAAGAAGGACTTCACGGAGGGGACATCCTAGGTGTGGGCAAGGGCATGGAAGGATGAGAAAGCCAGGCAGGTCAGAGAGCTGCACGGAGAGCAATGAGGCTAAAACAAAGGTTTCAAGTGAGGAAGTGCCTGTAGGTCCCACTGGAGATGCTGACAGGGGCCAGTGACCATCCAGGTTTACACTTTATCTTGACTTGCACATGGCAAACACATTGATCTCCCTTAAGCCTTTGCTCAAATGTCCCCTTCTCAATGTCTCTTGAGCCTCCTCATCCTGCTGTACTTTTTTCCTTCTTCCCTTGTACTTACCCCTTACTAATTTACTTATTATTCATTGTTTGTCTCCCTCCACCACCAACCCCCATACAAATAAAAGTTTCACAAGGCCAGGAATCTGTTTTATTCAGTGATCATTTCCAAGAACACAAAACAGTGTCTGGCCCACAGGAGGTGCTCAATGATTTTTTTTTTAAATGAATGAATGAATGAAGTTAGTAAATAAGACAGTATTTGTATCAGCCAGGATACTTCAGAGAAACAGAACCAATAGGATGTGAAGATATATAGAAAGCAGTTTTTGTAAGGCATTGGCTCACATGATAACAGAGGCTAAGTCCCAAGATCTGCAGTCAGCAAGGAGAACCATTGGTGTCATCTCGGTCTGAACAATGGCAGGCTCAAGACCCAGGAAGTGCAGATGTCTCAGTTGGAGTCTGACGGCAGGAAAGAACTGATGTCCCAGTTCAAGGCAGTCAGGCAGGAGGAGGTTCTCCTTACCCAACCCTTTTGTCCTATTCAGGCCTTCAACCGATTATATGAGGCCCACCCACGTTAGGGAGGGCAATCTGCTTTATTCAGTCTGCCGAGTCAAATATTAATCTCACCCAAAACACCACCACTGATGTAACCAGATATCTGACCAAATATCTAGGTACCCCATGGCCCAGTTAAGTTGATACATAAAATTCACCATCACAGTTTTGAAAGGGACTCGATCATTCTAGAACCTGTAAGGAGAATGATTTACAAGGGAGCAAGACAAAGGCAGGGAGACGCATAAGGAGGATATTATTATACTAGCTCAGGCAAGAATTGATGCAGACCTGCGGGAAGCCATCATTGGTAGCTCCAGATGACCCTTCTGTGACCCATGGGTGATATGTGATGTTACATACCAAAGGTATCACATAGACACAATGCCAGGAGGAATCAGTCAGAAGTGCAATGTCCAGAAAAGAACAAACTGGAAGACTATGGTGGGTCCTGGTCGTTGAGAAGTCCCCTTGCGGCAGGCTGGGGACAAGAGCACCTTCTGGCCTCTTTAACGGCTCAGTTGGAGTCGACATAAGTGGGGGTGGCTACTTGGCTCTCCTTTTGGGGATTTTCCACTCCACTAGATGGTCCTGGTGTCGAATGGGAGCAGGCATCTTATAGTGTGACCATCATTCTCTGACTGTAGGATTAGCCCCACACTGGGCCCTTGCCCCCATGCCAGGCTGATCAGAGTCTTCTGGAATTTTCTAACTGAAGTCAGGGGAAGCGGGCTTCCTTCTGCTCTGGTTTCCAAGCTGTAGGGTGCTGCCTGCAGCCACACCCTCAGTTTGTGGGCTCAGGAGATGGGTCACAACCCAACTATTAACCCAAGCAGGACATAAAAACATGATGAAAGCATAAAATAAACTTTGGATTCTCCAAACAGATCTTTCCCCCCTCTATCGTCATAAACGGTTTAGAAGAGGCTGTACACATAGCCACCGTTTAGATACACACAGAGGTGCACAGAAGTCCTCACTCAATTGGAAATTATGTCATAACGCTAACTTTCTAGATACAGGTGATATCAGGTGATATTGAAAGGCAGGTTTTCCACTTCCTTCTTTGGATGCTTTAAATTGCAATAAAATGCCACCTGCCTTTGCCCTGTGAGGTCACAAAACTTAACATCCTCCATGAAACCAATGGTGTCACCCTTCTACTAACACACTTAAGAGACGGTGCACTAGCACGTGACTCAGACTTCATTATCTTTACCCACCACTTTCTAAGGGTTTAATGCCTCCCACAGGTGAGCACTAAATCACTACTGTGAAGCCATGCTTGTCGGAAGGAATGAGCAAACCTCACTCCGCTTCATTCATGTCTTTGATATTTATCACATTTCCTCCTTTATATCGACCAAATCCGGTAATTTGCAGGTGGTCCTGCGTTGGCAGTAGTGATGAGCGGGTGGCATCCCCTTCTCTGTAGGACCAGTTACAGAATTGGCTGCAATTCGTGTCCTCAGACTCGTTTCCCTCAGCTCTGGCTCAGCCCTCGTGGAGTGATTTATCCCGGGGTCTGACTCCTGAGCAGAGCTTGGGGCAGAGCGCTGCCAGAAACAGGCCGGCCTGGCTCCAGGCCAACCAGCCGGCTTCTGAGCTGAGACTCTCCGTGTCTCCCCAGACCCGCTTTGTCTCCCTGGGCCTCGCTCTTTCAGCTGCCTCGCCTCAGGTAATCATCCACACTCTGCAGTTCCCCAGCTCTTTATATCCCCTCATTTCAGATCACTTTACACATGTTAAGTAAGCCTTGAAACACCCAGGAAAGAAAAACAAAAGGCTCCCCCCAGCAGGAGGGCAGCCCCCACTCACCCCGAGGAGGAAGGACCCTGTTCCTTAGAGCAGACAGGGTTGGGGCAAAGAGGGTTGCACCAACTCCACACATCACAGAAAACCCCATTCACTTTACAGTCACATGTCAGCATCACAGAACAACCTCCCACCTCGGGGTCACCCGCCACAGTCGATCCAGACGACCTTGGGAAGGTGGGTCCCAGACAAGACTCTGATCGAGAGGCAATATCTGTATCACGCCTGTGATGAATGCCCTTCAGTCTGTACTGTAGTGGTGACGGTCACGGTCATGGGCTTTGGAATCAGAGAGGCCTTAGTCCACACCACGGCCCTGCCACCTCCCACCTGAGCTGTCTCGCACACGTGGCTCGGAATCCTAAGTCCCACTGTCCTAGTTGTAAAGAGGATATGACGGCATCCAGCAAACCCCCTCCTTGGTTTCTGAGGAGGATGAAATCAGATCATGCGTGCAAAATATTGGGGGCCAAAATTAAAAACATATTTATTTTTGGCCCATAAAATGGTTTGTTTCGAAACCATCTCTCTATCTAATCCCAGTCCATCTGAATTAATGTAGTTCTCTAGCTGTGTTGGAACCTTTAACCTTTATCTCAAATTAGCACTGAAGTGTCTCATTGACAAGAGATGGTGCAGAAATCCAAATGATGTCTGCAGTTTAGTTGAGAGCTTATACCATATTCAGTGTCTTAGTTTTGATAAATGTATCCTGGTTATTTACAATATTGACATCCAGGAAGCCGGGTGAATGGTATACCGGAACTCTTTCTTTCTTTGCAACAAATGCTCATCTGACAACAACGATAACGTTATTAAAATGCATCGAAATCAGTAACACTCACACATAGGTCTAATACTTCACCTATACTTTTAGTACACTATAGTAAAATATCTCCTTAGGGTTCAAAAAAATGCCAAGTTTTTTTGTTACCAAAAGGAGAGGCAATTTAATGTTATCTCTAGCTGTTATCACCACCAAGAAAAATTCCTTGAGTTTCCAGTGTCTACAAGGCACCATACTGTACGTGAAAACTGCAAACATTACTGTCAGGAAAAAAAACGCTGCCTGCGTGGAAATCATTTGAACGTAGCCGTTCAGATGTAAGATATTTGATAACTTTACCATTTAAGTCCCCAGTGCTTCCCTTATTTCACAGAAAATGGATGACTTACCAGTCAACCAGCTCCACGCTTTCCCTTCCAGTGGGCAGTGACTACCAAGAACCATCTTGTCAAATAACGCCGTAGATTATACTGCTTGCCACCCTGAGTACAGTTTTTGAGATGTTCATCTTAAAATGCTGAGATCTTTTCTCTCTCTCACTTAAAGGAGACCAGAGGCTTTACATACTTTTATTTCCTTATTTCTTGTACCATGCACATTGTGAGATACTCATGGGGGTCAGAAGGAGGTTTGCCAAAGGCAGAGGGTGAGTTTTGTTAATGGCTTTGACGTAGAGCCCATCAGAGAATGTGAATATCCTGTGGCCACATTACAACAGGTTCAGGGAAAGAGCCACTGCTTTAAAATGTGAAGATATACATGCTGTCAGGTTGCCCAGCTCTCTAGGCTATTAGGAATCCGTGAAGGGTGACTCTCTCCTGAACGTATGTTGGCAAAGCATCTCATAATTGAAAGTGCTGTTGGCACCTACTACGTGCAGGCATTGGGCTGGGTCTGGACCCATAGAGTAGATGAAGACATGGTCCCAGTTCTCAAATGCAAGAACGACATTTGTCACTGTTTTTAGTTGCCCAGGATGTGACCTCCTTCCTGTGCTTGGGGGAATCCCCAACCTCGGGAGTCAAAGCTAAAGACCGGAAAGTCCCCTGGAAGTGCCAGAGACAGACTTCCCAGCCTTTCTTGCAGTTGGGGGTGGGGGAGGGGCATGACCTAGGCTCCCCCTGCAACCGGCGATACCAAGGAGTGGGATGGTGCAGAATTCTGCAGCCATAGGGGCGGTGGCAGCCTCCGGGGCACAGTGCAGCATCTTTGGGGTCCATAGCAGGGTCACCGCCAGACCAGTTTGCAGCAAAACTGCAGGCTTTGAACTAGGCTGCATCACCTCATTGCTGATCCCACCTCCAGCCCACCTGAGGATTTCTGTGGGCCACCTGCCATGCTGAGCATAAATGCCCTTTCTGCTTAGACCATCCAGACTCAGCCTCTGTTGACTGACACAAGGGTGCTGCCCCCAGTCTCCCTAGTGGATACCAGTTGAGCCAACCAGCCATTATTTTTCAAGCCGCAGCATTGGGTTTGCACTGATCCCTCGCTCTGTCACCAGACTCCTTATAATAACACGCACTTAGGTACGGGGCTATTTGTGGTCATGGAATAAGCCAGTTGCTCCCATGGGGGATTTAAATAGTTACCTTGGCTGCTGGTGCTAAGCGAATCAACCAGAAATGTAAGCAAATTTAATCTCAGATACATTTCTGCATGGATAAAATGAGACATGTATTGTACACATATTTCTGGTACTGTAGACAGGGTAGTCTCTCTTTTTTTTTTAATGACACTAAAGAATGTAAGACACTAGAGTTCTGGGCAAAAACAAAACATAAAACAAAATAAACCTTCATAGTGACAGAGAAAACATCATTTTTGTTGTTGTTTTAAATAGAGAAGAAACAGTTTCAATATTCCGTTCATCTTCCTTATTCAGTCTCTCCGTTTGTCTTGTACAAATCGCATTGTGGTGCATACTTGTAATTCATCCACTGACTCTTCTTGATGACATTGAACTTGGCAATAAGAAACTTTCAATGTGAGATTGGATCATTTTTGTCTCAAAGAGCAAAGAATTGATTCCTTAAGAGATTGAGAAAATATGAACTTCCGCTGATGAAAACCAGGAATGCAAGTCTTTCTCATTATTCTCCCAACAAGTTAAACGTGGAAGTGGGCTCATTTCTTAACAAAACGAGAAGGCAGAGAGATCATTAAGCTTCCCACTTACACTTACTTTGAGCAACTAAGCCCCGATCCCTCTCACTAATGCACTAACGAGTCCCCCACGGCTCACTCTACCCCCTGTGCCGTGTGACGCTGCTGCTTCATTTTCTGGGAACTCTTGCTTTCCTGGAGCTCTACTTCCTTCTGGTTTTCCTCCTACCTTTCTGGCCAGTCCTTCCCAGTTTCTCTCCCTGGCTTCTCCTCTGCCTGCTTTCTGATGCTGGTATTCTATCATGGGCTTTTTTCTTTTCTTTCCGCTTGCGCTCTCTCTAGGTGATCACATCCACGTCTTTGCCTTAGAATGATCACCAATAATCCAAAACCAGCACCCAGCTCCCTCCGGAATCTCTGTCTCCAATAAGCTCCTGGACCACTCGCCCCTCTATATTTTGCTGTCACCTCGAATTCAACATCCGTTATGTCCCAATCTGAATTATTTATCCACCTGCTCTAAACCTCTGCTTTCTGTATTCCCATATTCAGCATCCAGAAGCCACAACATTATCCTTAACACCCTCTTTCCGCCTGCTCTACATTCATTCACCGAATTCTATAGATTCTGCCTCAGAAATTGTTCTTAAACTTGGCCCCTCCACTCCGTCCCCACGGCCTCTGCCTCGGTTCAGCCCCTTCATCTCTTGACTACTGCTACTGCCCCCAGCGTACCCGGCACGGCTTCCCAGTTATCCTCGCACCAGATGAGATGTGCTGCTTGGGCAGCCAAGGGAGAAAAGCCCATCAGACCTGGGAATCCAAGCAGATGGGAGCGAGAAAAAGAACAAAGGTTTCTCGGGGGGTTAGGACCCTGGAGGATTCTGAGGCTTGAAGGGAAGAGACAGTTATGAAACCTCAGCAAGTCCTGCCTCTACCAGTGACCAAGCTAATCCCTAGAGCCACTCTCAGGGTCCGTACATGGCCGCTTGCCTCCACCCACTTCCTACTTCCAGGGAAGCTGCCCATGGCCATATAATTAGTTATCCTAAAAGACCACTTTGGTTCCATCACTTTCTGACCCCCATCTTTGGTGACTCTCCATCAGCCATAGAATACACAACATAGAGTTTACGTCCTCCTCTCAGCACCCCAGAACCCCTATAACTCTCTCATGGCTCTGTTCCCCTGTGTATCTTCGCTTTCTGAAAGTAACCTTTCTCCTCTGAACTACTGACCGTGATTTTTCAATTGCTGAAATTTTGTCTATGCGTCTTCTCTTCCTAGAACCCTGTCATATAATTCCTCAAACTTGTGTGTTTCGATCACACATGATTATTCATTTGCTCAACCCATATTATCGAGAGCCAACTATGGGCCAACTGGATTCCAGTGAAGAAGGCAAATCTCTGTCCTTGAGGAGTTTCTCATCCACTGGAGAGACAGACAGGCAAGGGAAAGGAAGTTACATTACAATGTGATCAATTCTGCAATGGTGCTACCAGACGATGACCTGGGAGCATCCTTCTGGGAATCTCTCACATCTCATCATCACAGAGACAATCGGGTCACCTTATGGAGGAAATACTGTCTCTCTTTTGAACTCCAAGGGTGTGATTCTCAACTTTGTGGTACAAAGATTCATGTGGAGTGCTGTTTAATCACACAGTTTCCAAGGGTCCATTTCCAGAGACTCTGTTTCAGTAGGTCTGGGCTTGGGACTAAAAATAAGCATTTTTAGTAAACCCCTCAGTGAACTTAATAGATGAGCCCACAGTTCACACTTGGAAAAACATTGCTAAGGGGTTTACTGTTTTCGCAACTCACAAAACATACCAGATACTGCCTTGTAATCTACATGCTTACATATATGGCTTCTATAGTTTGCTAAATAATAGCTCTTTAAAAGTAGGGTCCTTTTCTTTTTTTAACATATTTATATTTTACAGGGCAAAAGAAATTGCATACCTTTTGTACCTTCATAAGTCCTTAATAATTTTAGTTAAGTCCTTTATTTTGTTTGAATTTTTATAAGAACTACATATTGCTTTTAAAAATTAAAATAAAAAAAAAGATTGATCTGAGGATGTATTGCTGCTGAAGCGTGAGTTATTAGTGACAAGATGGGGTGGGCAGGGGGCTTGCTGCCATATCCCTGAGGCCCAAGCCCCTCACCTGGGGGCAACAAAGCCAGGGTACCCGCTGCACATGTCACTCAGGGCAGCTAACGCTGCACTAACATGGGGTTAAGTAAATGTTTCAGAAAGATGCCATTGGGCCTTGGAGGAGGGTGTTCTTCAAAGCTAAATCTGATCTCCTGCAGCACAACTGTGGCAAACCATTCTTTCAAACAAGTTTTTCAGTGGCCTTTCATGAAAATGTGGAAGGAGGCCCAAGATTCCCCGGCCCAGCTGGAGGAAGTCAGCCTTCCTTTGCTGGCAGCCTCCAGCAGGCACTGCACCTGACCATCCCTGCCTGGAACAGCTACAGGACCGCCGGACACCCTGGGGCTGGTGTACCGAGATGCTGGTCCCAACCAGTGGGTCTGACTCCGCCCTCTCTCTGCTCCAGCTGGATCCTTTCCTAGATGTGAACATGACTGTCCGCGATGCCACACGTGCTGGGCCCCTGGTTGTGGCAGCCTCCATGGTTATGTTTCTTGGGGTGCAGTCCCTGGACCACCCACATCAGAGTCATCCCAGGTAGTGAACCTGAGCCAGAGCAGGGCCTGGGAATCATCAGAAGAGAAACAAAAGAGGAAGATTAAGCTGGGATTAATATTCTCTTTACTGTTTTTTCCTACAATTCTCTTTCCGTTCTCAGGAGAGGCTCATTTATTATTCCCTGAGAGCCTCCACTTGCCCCAGCTTCCAGCTCTCCTCTCCCCACAGCTGAAACCATGAACCCACCTATGCAGTATTAGCCCTACTCCAGTCTTGAGATTCTAGAAAGTTCAAGAATCTAGAACAAGTCCAGATCTTGGGCAGGGGAGTTTTAACAATCTACTCTTTAACTAGGCATATATTCTACCTCAGAACCCAGTGAGATGTGCCTTGGGCTCTAACAGGATAAGGAAGGTTGGGAGCTATCAAGACCCAGAGCAAGACTTAAAACTGGACCCAGAACTGGACCAAGATGGAGCCAGCCCAGTCACAGGTGCTGGTATTGCACCCACTGCAGCAGGTGCCCTACTCTGCAGCAGTAGGGACAATTGCAGGGCAGACTCACATGCTCAGGTATGTCCCAGCAAAGCAATAGGGACCCAGAGGTATGGTCAATAGCCAGAATTAACATAGCCCACTGGTGAACAAAGGGTCCCTAGCTTTTAGGCTGAGTTTGATGAGCTTCTCTTAGAGGACCTGTGCTACTAGGTGATTTAGCAGAACAGGGAAGCAACACAAGAATCTAGTTACCGATTCGGGGTGGGGTATGGCAAAGAGCGTACCACGGCTTTGGAGCAAAGCTAGCTTTGCTAGTTGAACAAAACGAAAAGGAAGAGGGACATATGCAGAGGGCTGAGGTCTGGAGACGGGCTTCAGAAATCATCTCTATGTTCCCCTTTATAGGATTCAGGGAGTCAAAAATACCCCATCACAGGGCTGAGGTAGAAGGCAAAGAGGGTAAACAAGGCAGCCCTGGACAATGTCCTGGGTCCAAAAGCCAACCACTGCCTCAAATACATAACATTTCTTTACTATAACACCAGCATCCTTCCTATCCTCACATGCCCTGGTTCATGCTCTCTGAAAATCGGGATTGATCATCATGTGTGCCCCTTCAGAACATCTGCTAAGCAAAATGGGATTAAAAACAAAGTTAGGGGCTTCCCTGGTGGCGCAGTGGTTGAGAGTCCACCTGCCAATGCAGGGGACACGGATTCATGCCCCGGGTCCGGGAGGATCCCACGTGCCGCGGAGCGGCTGGTCCCGTGAGCCATGGCCGCTGAGCCTGCGCATCCGGAGCCTGTGCTCCACAACGGGAGAGGCCACAACGGTGAGGGGCCCGCGTACCACAAAAAAAAAAAAACAAAGTTTGGGCAGTGTTTCCTTTTCATAAGCATTTAGTAGAAGTGAGAACCTTTAGAAGCACTGATTTAGTCCAACCCACTGATGTAATCTAAGGCTCTATATAATCCATTATTTTAATTTCTAGAACAAAATTCCAAGGGCAATTCTACTGGTGTTGCCACAGAAAATTAAAACATGGAAAGCTCGTCACGTCTTGGTAGTTATAAGTGTAGCATCTCAGGATGCGCTTTATACTTTTTTATTGGCAGGTGGTCTTATAGGCGAGACCACGTGGTGGGGTTTGCCTTTACCAATGGAAACATAGGAACATCAATTTATTTGGGTGGAAGTGTTCTAACATTGCTCTAAAAACCATGGATGTACGTCACCAGATAATCCCGGTCTCAACTCTCCTTGGTGGCCTACCCTTACTATCGTCACCCAGCTCGTGGATTTAGGAAGATGTGCCTCCCTACCTTCCCACTTCCCAATTCAGCTCACCCTACTTTATATAAGCTCCTTATTCTCCCCACCCCTCCCCTTCTCAATGGCAAGACAGGGGTCTGGTCATTCCTTCTCCTACTGTATCTTTGAGATTATGTCAACGTGGTCTTTATTTCAATTTCCTTTAAGATGTTTGTTTGTGCTAAAGAACCCATACAGAGATTTTTTTTTTTCCTCCCAGGGGATTAGCATTTTAGTAAGAGCTGAATAATAAAAGTGGATTGTAAAAGCCTGTCAGAAATGTAGTGGTGCGTGTCTTACTTCTCATAATTGCCTCGGCATGATTAGGATTGAACTTTGTTGTTGCTGTGTTCTTGTTCCAAAGTGAAAACAGGCACTTTTTCTCTGCCAGGTCTCCAGAATGGATGTCAAGGGGGGACTGACCTGTGATGCCTTATAAAGACGTAAATTCTAATTTTCTAGATAAAAACGATGTGGAGCAACTTAAGATGGGGCATTAAGGTGTGGACCACTAGGACTGCTTTGAATGGTTCTTAACCTTTTGCGGATGTCATTCACACTCCTTCGAGAATTTGAAGCAATTGCATACGTACACAAAGATATATAAAATACGGCAATAATTTCAAGGGAATTGTGGACTTTATGTCCCTCAGATGAAAAAGATCCTTGTGGGGTCATCAAAATATTCTCCCCCTTCTTCTGGTTCAATCTTAATCCAGAAGTTAGAATAAATGGATGAAACTTAGAGTCCAATTAAGTTGCAAATATACCGTGATGCTTAGCATTGTGCCGGGTGCAAAGAACCCAGAAGAATGTAAAACCTCATCCTTGCCCCAGAGTCTCAAGACTTTGAGATGACTATACAAACTTACATGATGTACCTTTCAACAAGACCGTGTAGAGTTCAGTGCTCATTTGTGAGGTAGAGAGTCAATGGCTTAATCAAAGAAGATCTCATAGAGGAAGAAGGATTTCAGTTGCACTTGACAGGATCTGTAGGGCTTAGATAAACGAAAGGGAAATGTGAATGTTTTCTGTGGAGACAATATGGTTCAAGAGAGAGAATGTGAGCTTTGACATCTGATACATCTGGGTTTGAATCACCACTCTGTTGATTACAGGCTCTGTAACCATGCTAAATCTATTTAATATCTCTGGATTTACATTTCTACATTTGTAAAATGGGCATTTTTGTAGAATAGATGGGAATCATAAATGAGATAATTTTTTAAAAGCATATGGAGCAGTGCCAAGAAGGCAACAACTACATTTCTCTTGTTTGCTGCCATATCACAAGAGCATAACCCACGGGCTGGCACATAGAAGGTGTTTGGATAAATATCTTCAAGAACGTTAAATGGAAGAGTGAATGAATGAATGAAGGAAGAATATGTTGAGTAGTAGGCAATAACGATGAATCCAATGTGTGGCAATACATAATTTATTTTTCAAATATATTATAATAAATAAAATTATAGGATAGCTCTAACTAAAATGGATTCACATTGTGTCCTAGATTCTCCAAGGACAAACTCTCCAGTGTCTGGGTTATTTAGGCCCTTTACAGCTTCGTTGCCAGCTTCACAATTCTGGCTGATTTTAATGAATTTTTTTTCCTCCATCTTTGGTTTTCAGTTTTCAGCAGTTTACTATGATGTCCCCAAGTGTGATTTCTTTGTATTTAGCCAACTTGGGGTTCAATGACCTTGAATCTGGAGGTTGATGGTTTGCATCAGTTTGGGCAAATCTTTGGCCAATACCCTTCAAATATTTTTTCTGTCCTATTCCCTTCTTCTCCAAGTCTCTGATTACCTACGTGTTAGACCTTTTCACTGTATCTCATACATCTTTTACCCTCTTTTCTGTTGTTGGTTTTTTTCTCATTCATTTGTCTGTGCTTCAGTTGAACATTTTCTATTAATTTGTCTTTCAGTCACTAAGTTTTGTTCTTTTGTACCTAATCAACCATTAAACCCATTTAATGGGCTCTTAACATCAGATAGCAGGCTTTTCAACTCTAAAATTTTTATTTTATTCTTTTTAAATAGATTCCTCTGTAGTAAAATTTTCTTTTGTTTTCCTGAATGTAGTAATCATAGTTATTTTAAAGCTCTTATCTGCTATTTCCAATGTCTGGGTTACCTATAGGCATATTTCTATCACTTATTTTTTCTCTTGGTTTTCAGTCTTATGGTACTTCATACGGGGCTTGTATCAGCTGTATCACTTTTTGTGACCACCTCTATTAGATAAATCCTTAAGAGATCTCCAGATATTTATAATATGTGTGTAAGGCAGAAGCTTCTTTCCCAAATCACAAAGGCATCTACTTGTGAGCAAATATCTAAGGGGACAGACATCACTATCCGGTTAACAACATCTAGGTTTCTTAGGGTTCTGAGGGATTTCCTTCATTCAACAAGTATTTGAGATCCTGTTATGTGCCAGCACTATTCTTGTGCTAAGGCAATTTTGGTGGTCAAGATAAGGTCTCTGTACTTATGAAACTTGCATTTTATGGGGGAAAGACAGCAAAAAATAAACAAATAAACAGCAAGAAAACTCTCAGAAAGTCATGAGTATTCTGCTGATAATTAAAATAGAGTGACCTGATAAATAGTAACTTAGGGAGGTACTTTACGTTGGATGGTTAGGGAAGGATTTTGGGGGAAGAAGGTGACTCTCAAGGTGATAATTGAATGACAAGAAGGAATCAGCCATGTGAGTATGAAAAAGGATTTGAGGCAGAAGGGAGAACTAGCACAAGGTCTTTAAGAGAGGAATGAGGTTGACACATGTGATGGTTAAATTTATGTGTCAACTTAACTGGGTCGTGGTATATTTAGTTGCTCAGATATTTGTTTCAACATGATTTCTGGGTGTGTCTGTGAAGGTGCTTTCAGGTGAGGTTAGCATTTGAATCCACAGGCTGAGTAAACAAGATTGTCCTCCCCAGTGTGGGTGGGCATCACCCAATCCACTGAGGGCCTGAATAGAACACAAAGGTGGAGGAAGGGAGAATTCACTCTCTCTGCTTGACTGCTTGAGCTGGACCACTGGTCTTCTCTTGCCCTAGGACTGGGATTTATCATTAGCACCCCGGGCTCTTAGGCCTTCAGACTTAGACTCATATCATCAGCTCTCCTGGTGTTCAGGTCTTCAGATTCAGACTACAACCCACATCACTAGGTCTCCTGAGTTTCCAGTTTGCAGATGGTAGATGTTGGGACTTCTCAGCCTCCATAGTCATGTGAGCCAGTTCCTTATAATAAATCTCTTTATGTATGTAAATATAAAGATGCTATTGATTCTCTCTGGAGAATGCTGACTAATGTTCAAGGAAAAGAAAGGTCAGAGTGACCGGAATATAAACGGGGGAAGTTGAAAGTGAAAGAAACGAGGCAGTGGACAGAGACTGTCCAGATCCTTTAGAGCTTTATAAGTCAGAGTAAGGAGTTCAGATTTAACCTAAACTGGTAAGAAGCTACTGAAAAGCTTTAAGTAGGAGAGGAACAGGGTCCGATTTATATATATATATTTGTTTTGGGGGGGCGGGTACGCGGGCCTCTCACTGTTGTGGCCTCTCCCGTTGCGGAGCACAGGCTCCGGACGCGCAGGCTCAGCGGCCATGGCCCACGGGCCCAGCCACTCCGCGGCATGTGGGATCCTCCCGGACCGGTGCACAAACCCGCGTCCCCTGCATCGGCAGGTGGACTCTCAACCACTGCGCCACCAGGGAAGCCCTGTTATATTTTTAAAAGCTCACTTTAGCTTTTGTGTGGAAAGAAGCAGTTTGCAGAGAGGCAAGATTGAAATGGAGAAACAAGTTGGGTTGTGATTGCAGTGGTCCAGGAGAGGGATGGTGAGGACTTGGATGAGGATGATGCGAGTGGAGATGAACAGGAATGGAAAGACTCAGGATTGCTTTTGAAGGTAGAGTCCAAGAGCTTGCCAACAGCTCGATATGAGTGAGAAAGGAGAGATAGTTAGAGAAAAATCCTAGATTTCTGGCATAAGCGACTAGGTGGACAGTAAAGCCATCCCACTGATTTGGGAAAACTAAGGGAAAGCTCATTTGGAGGTCAGTGGGGTGGATTGGGAATTCTGCTTTGGCCACGTTAAATTAGAGATGCCCACTCACCTTCCAAATGGACATAGCAAACTAATACTTTGGTACTTGCCTCTAGCTTTTCAGAGAGAAGTTCAGCACAGATAAAGAGCGGGAAATCATTCACATGTACATGCTATTTGAATCAGCCTTGGGACTAGCTAAGACGTCTATATTTCTTGGCCAAGTATATAGAAACATGACATCTCAGACTGGAAGAGACATTAAAGGTCCTCTAGTCCAATCCTATTCTTTTTTTAAACAGGAATAATGAGGCCTTGTGAGGTGAAGTGCTTTTTTCATAGTCATACAGTCCATCAGAGTCTAGGATTTCCTTACTTGGTTCAGTGCAGTCTTATTTACCTTCTGCTTCTAAAATAGTGCAACTTAACTCCAAAGTTATAGCAAATATTTGTTGAATGAGATAATTACACTCTGTGCAATATTGGATTTTAAATGACAAAAAAAAGTTTAAAGGGAAAAGAAACCACAAATAGATTGCTTTAAAATATTTCACTATCAATTTGAATTCAAATAAAGAAGCAGCTTGGTTGGCAGACTGGTTGGCTCAGTGAAAAATGAATTCGCAGAAACATTTTTATCCAGAATTTATTGTAGCTGAGGCAACCTTTTTGAGAGAAGACTTTAAATTAAAAGGCCAATCGTTTCTTCATCATATAGAAGAAAAAAACTTGCAATGTAAAATCCCATGGCCTGAGTTGTTAAACTGGGTAGTAAAATTCTTTAGACCGCTGGCTGTGACACACACACAAACACACACACATTTACAATTTCCTTAGATAAACAGCAAGTGTGTGTCCTCCTGCTACAGCAAAGTGGTACAGAAGGAAGCTGTGAGATTGAAAAGAACAACCGTGGACATTTTGTGTTGGCTCACTTAGAATGAAGTGAAAGAGGCAAAAAGTTGAAACTGATGTTAACTGCCTTCCAATTTAGCAGCAAAAAGCTAACCTAGGCACTGCAGATAAAAGAACATGGCCATAAATCATCAATAATTCCTTGTACAAATGTACCTCTGACTTGTTTATGAAACTCTCGATAACTATGGAAGATATTCCAAATAGAATGTTCCAGATGTTGTTCTGCCTGAGAGACTTTTCTTTCTTTTTTTGAATTTTATTGTATTTTTTTATACAGCAGGTTCTTATTAGTTATCTATTTTATTCATTTTAGTGTATACATGTCAATTCCAACCACCCAGTTCATCCCCCCAACTCCCCAGTTTCCCCCGTTGGTGTCCATACGTTTGGTCTCTACATCTGTGTCTCTATTTCTGCCTTGCAAACTGGTTCATCTGTACCATTTTTCTAGATTCCACCTACATGTGCTAATATACAATATTTGTTTTTCTCTTTCTTACTTAGTTCGCTCTGTATGACAGTCTCTAAGTCCATCCACATCTGAGAGACTTTTCTGAGAAGAAAGCAACATCTGTGCCTTTCCCCTGTGTCTGTATCCAGCAAACTTCCTGCTACCAACGCAAGAGACAAACATAACCATCATTTAACCTCTTTGAGCTTCAATTTCCTGGTCAGTAAAATGAAGCAGGTGATTGCTTGAGAATTCCCATGGGCTTTGAAATCATATTTCCAACACTTGCCAAGGCCAAAATCAATAAAAAGAAAAAAATAAATTCTAAGGTCACGTGAGACTAACTTTTTTTCTATGCTGGAGCACAGCTGTGACCAGCCACTCGGTAAGTCACCTACCTTTGACCCCCTTTCTTTATGCCCCCAGTTAAAATACCTTTTCTTTGGTATTTTATTGAGTCTTTAAAGTAGTAAACACCATTTTATGAATAAAGTCATGGTAACTTCTCTAGTAGCTACAACATATAAATCCAACTTTCAAACATGATCTCAGATGAAATCTTCAATGCAAATATAAACGATGGATTCTTTTCAATGCCTGAATATATGGTAGAAGACTAGCCTAGTGTGAAGACGTGCTCTAACGTTAGGTTGGTAAACAAGAGACCACTTGTCAAAACCAGGGGGTGTCGCCTTTCAGTAAGGAGGACTTTCTCTCTTGTGGATCCCATCTGTGAGGTCTTTGCAGGGGCTGATGCCACACCAATGACCGACAGCTGAGTGCAAGAGGAGTCTTCTGCTTACTGATCGCCCACGCAAGATCAAGGCCTCTCTTCCCATATCTTGCTTCGTTCAGTTAATTCTCTATGTTTGGGGGAAATAAAACTCGACATTAACCCTGATTGCCTCTGTCACCACTAAATGTTGACCCAATTTAATGTCAACTCAAATTTGACGTGTGCCAAGTTTCATAGTGGGGAGCTTCCAAATTTTCCAGGATTTTGGTGGTGGTAGAACAGGAAACATTCCTGATCGTCGTCGTCTTCTTTTTTTTTTTTTTTGCGGTACGCGGGCCTCTCCCGTTGCAGAGCACAGGCTCCAGACGCACAGGCCCAGCGGCCATGGCTCACGGGCCCAGCCGCTCCGCGGCATGTGGGATCTTCCCGCACCGGGGCACGAACCCGTGTCCCCTGCATCGGCAGGCAGACTCTCAACCACTGCGCCACCAGGGAAGCCCCCTTCTTCTTCTTTTTTTTAACAACCAGTTACTTTCACTACTGTATCCCCAGCAATTAGTGCAGTGCCTGGTATGTAGTAGGCACACTGTATTTGCTGAAAGCTGAGTGAATGAATGAATGAATAAATAGAAGAACTTTACGTGATGTGAAGGCGGAGAGCAGGACTGCATTTACAGTTCACTTTAAAATTTCCCAAACTGGCTCCATATCATATGTTATCAGGGAAATGCAAGTTAAAACAATGAGATATCACTCTACACCTAGTAAAACAGCAAAATTGGAACTGACAACACCAAGTGCTGGTGAGGATGTGGAACAAAAGGAATTCTCCTTTACTGCTTGTGGGAATGCAAAGTGGTACAGCCACTTTGGAAGACAGTCTGGCTCCTATCATATGATCCAACAGTTGCGCTCCTTGGTATTTATCCAAAGGAGTAGAAACCTATATCCACACAGAAACCTGTCACAGATGTTTATAAACAGCTGTGTTCATAGTTGCCAAAACCTAGAAGTAACCAAGATATCCTTCAGCAGGTGAATGGATAAAGAAACTGGTGCATTGAGTCGACGAGATGATATTCAGCCCTAAAAAGAAATGAGCTATTGATCCATGAAAAGACATGGAGGAACCTTAAATGCATATGACTAAGGGAAAGAAGTCAGTCTGAAAAGGCTACAGACTATATGACATTCTGGAAAAGGCAAAACTATGGAGACAGTCAAAAGATCAGTGGTTGCCAGGGACTGGGGCACAGCACAGAGGATTTTTAGGGCAGGGAACTACTCTCTATGATACCATAATGATGGACACATGTCCTTGTATATTTGTCCAAACCAACAAGTAGAGTGAATCCTAATGGGAAGTATGGACTTTGGATGGCAACAGTGTGTCAACGTAGGTTCATCAGTTGTAACAAATGTCCCACTCTGATGGCGGATGTGGATAACAGGGGAGACTGTGCATGCGGGGTGGGGGGGGCAGGGCCATATGGCATATCTCTGTTCCTTCCCCTCAGTTTTGCTGTGAAACTTAAACTGCTCTAAAAAAAGAGTCTATTTTGAAAAAAAACATTCTAATAATATTCAGAAAAAGGGAATGAAGTGAAATGTTTCCTACACTCCCTCTTCCAACTTCAACTCTGAGCCCAGTGCAAGCACCCAGTTTCCCCACTCCATGTATAGACCTCAGTTAGACTGCAGGAAGCAGAAAGATCTGTTTTACTCTACAGCCTGTCCTCTTTCCATTTTACCATATCAGCTCATCATCCAAAAGCCTCCTAAAGTATGTTGTATACCTACCTCATCTTAAATGAAAAATACTGAATATGAAATCGATGACTTAAAGATGTAGTTAGGGGGCTTCCCTGGTGGCGCAGTGGTTAAGAATCCGCCTGCCAATGCAGGGGACACGGGTTCAAGCCCTGATCCGGGAAGATCCCACATGCCACGGAGCAGCTAAGCCCTTGTGCCACAACTACTGAGCCTGTGCTCTGGAGACCGCGAGCCACAGCTACTGAGCCCATGTGCCTCAACTACTGAAGCCCACGTGCCCTAGGGCCTGTGATCCGCAACAAGAGAGGTGCAGTGAGAAGCCGGTGCACCGCAATGAAGAGTAGCCCCCCGCTCGCTGCAACTAGAGTAAGCCCGCACGCAGCAATGAAGACCCAACGCAGCCAAAAATAAAAATAAATAAAAAAAGATGTAGTTAGGAACATAATTTCTAGGGTAATGGAGATTGCTGCAGAATGTAGAGCTATTTGACAAGACACAAACTGGTTCCTCATTGCTGTAATTTTTTTTAATGAATTTTTATTGGAGTATAGTTGATTTACAATGTTGTGTTAGTTCCTGCCGTACAGCAAAGTGAATCAGTTATACATATACATATATCCACTCTTTTTTAGATTCTATTCCCATATAGGTCATTACAGAGTATTGAGTAGAGTTCCCTGTGCTCTACAGTAGGTTCTTATTAGTTATTTATTTTATATATAGTAGTGTGTATATGCCAATCTTTTTTTTTTTTTTTTTTTGCGGTACGCGGGCCTCTCACTGTTGTGGCCTCTCCCGTTGCAGAGCCAGAGGCTCCGGACGCACAGGCTCAGCGGCCATGGCTCACGGGCCCAGCTGCTCGGCGGCATGTGGGATCTTCCCGGACCGGGACACGAACCCACGTCCCCTGCATCGGCAGGCCGACTCTCAGCCACTGCGCCACCAGGAAAGCCCTATATGCCAGTCTTAATCTCTTAATTTATCCCTCTCCCGTGCTGTAATTTTTGAATTACTGAGTCTGGGTCTTTTTCTATCTTCTCCTTTGTCACCAGCCATCATGTCAATTTCCAGAAGCCTCTTGATCTTTTTTGAATTAGTTGTTTCTAATCTTCTGTGGGCTAAGAAACCACGTAACCAGGTTTATTAGGATCATGTCTAAAATGGGAAAAGACAGTTGCTGAATGACAGAGTAAAAGGATGGAAATCAAATTCATGAGCTTAGCGAATGAGCTCATGGTGTTTATTTTAACTTCTCAGAGGCCTTTTTCTTTGAGCTGTGTTCTCAGTGACTGACATTATTGGAAAAATGACCTCTGGGTAGGTGAGTTATTGCTACAAAATGGCATTGTTTCCTTTAAAATGAATAAGAATGGCAGCTAATATTATATTCCATTTTCTTTGTAGAATGGATTCTTTGTTTAAAAAGAAGAGAGCAAAAAACCCAACAACAAAAAAAGGAGGAGCGATATACTCTGGGAAAGAAGACCTAAAGTGAGTCACAGTATATGAATAGCTAAGTTGATAGGAAAATAAATGTTGTTTTACTCATACACTGAGAAGTCAATAAGCAGAAAATGAACTTCAGAGTAGCAGGGCCGATATTCATTTAGATGTCCTTTGTAATTAAAAAACAACACCCAAACAAAACAAAGCATAGTGTAGGCACAATGCCTGGAAGGGTTACATATGCAGGGGAACAAATTGTTGTGTAAACAGATTTGTAAAACTTATTCATGAGACATCGATAGCTCATTAATGGAGAGGCTGATTCCTTTATTCAGAAGAGGTTCCATTATCTTTAAATTCTGTAGTTTATAGTAAGGGATTTGAAAATGGAAAATTCTAGTAAAAAGGTTTAGAACACCAAAATGGGAGGAAAATTCCTAAGAGCTCAGAGGTTTATACTCTTGGAAATTGTTCAATAAAGATTTAAAGGCCTTTATCTGGTTTTAATGCTCCTCGTTCTTCACCTGCCTCATGACAAATACCTCTCCTTTACCCCTACCCTTCTTCTTAAGACTATCTTCAGGTGGCCACGAAGGATATTTTATTGTGTCAATAGCCTATAAGCAGCTTCTTATCTTTTAACCACAGTCTTGGACTCTAAACTCTACCTTGTATACCAGAGATGTTATATAGGTTTACCTTGTATGCAAACTCTAATCTTTTGATAGTGCCTTCCTAGAGGGTTACAGTTAGAAAGTTTCTGAGCTCACATCTGTGCTCAGCAGGAAGGAATGTAGTGGTTGATTAGTGATGTCTACCATGGGCAAGACAGAGGTGATGGGTATATGCATGCCTTAAAATCGCCATCCCACTCCTATATCCTGCCAACAGTGAACCAAGAGAGGCCGGGTTCACGCTCAGTTTCTCTCTTGGGCACTGGACTTTCTGTTAATTAGAAAGATCAACTCCCCATATCCAATACCAGCTTGTGGAATATGCAAGTATGTTGTTTCTGCATTTGAAGAGGATGGGTGTATATGGATTTGATTCTTGGCCACTTGGTGGGTGGATTATATAAATTATGGACATATTTTAAGTCGGTTGAAGACTATTTAACACAAATATACTTTAAATATGACAAACACAGAGAGAGAGAGAGAGAGAGAGAGAGAGAGAGAGAGAGAGTGAGAGGGAGAGGAAGAAAGAACAACATCTATATCCCAATGAAGTTTTTTTCCATTTCTTAACCTAGCACCATTTCTTAATCTCTCTCTTCTGAATTTAAAAAAAAATAAATAAATCAAAGAGAGCAAGTTTTCAACCAGATCATTAAAAAGGGGGAAAACTGATAACATTGATCAACAGGAAATATGACAATTCATGGCATAGTAACGAATTAGCCATATAATTCCATACACTTGAAGGTACATTTGACTGAAAACTAAATGGGAGGGGGACAGCTCTTGAGAAGAAATCAAAGGAGGAAAAAAAAAGGAGAGAAGGAATTCAATTCATTCAAGGAATGTTGGGCTCCTGCCCTCAGGGAGTTCCTGGTCAAGTTTACATTGGCCCATACGCATTCCTGGGTCATGGATGGAGACCTGAAAGCTAGTAGCTGAGTCTGTCATACAGAGTGAAGTAAGTCAGAAAGAGAAAGACAAATACCGTATGCTAACACATATATATGGAATTTAAGAAAAAAAAAATGTCATGAAGAACGTAGGGGTAAGACAGGAATAAAGACACAGACCTACTAGAGAATGGACTTGAGGATATGGGGAGGGGGAAGGGTAAGCTGTGACAAAGTGAGAGAGTGGCATGGACATATATACACTACCAAACGTAAAATAGATAGCTGGTGGGAAGCAGCCGCATGGCACAGGGAGATCAGCTCAGTGCTTTGTGACCCCCTGGAGGGGTGGGATAGGGAGGGTGGGAGGGAGGGAGACGCAAGAGGGCAGAGATATGGGAACATATGTATATGTATAACTGATTCACTTTGTTGTAAAGCAGAAACTAACACACCATTGTAAAGCAATTATACTCCAATAAAGATGTAAAAAAAAAAAAAGCAAGTATACAGGTATTTCAAAACTGAAATTTCCTCCTATCTTCTTTTCTCGGTAGCCCTGTTCATGACCTTGTTATGCTCTGGCAAGTGGACCCCTTCCAGATGTCTACCAGGCTTTTCCTCCTGTCCACCATCACTGTACATTTTCATACTCAGAAAAGTGCAAAATAATAACATCAGTATATAAGTATTTAAGCAAGAATTAAAGTCTTTCAGAAGTCTTTCTTACCTTTGTAAGACCTGAGTAATTTTAAAACTTGAATGAAAGTTGAATGAACAAAGGAAAACAAATATAAAAGAATGTAAAAGAGCATCTCCTTTCCCTTGCTTCTAGGCCTGCGCTGAGCAACACAGTAGCCACTAGCCCCAGGTGGCTACTGAGGATTTGAAGTGTGGCTAGTCTGAATCTAGGTATGCCATAAGCATAAAATATATGCTGAATTATGAAGACTTAGAACAAAAGAGAATGTAAAAAATACCATTACTAATTTTGTCTACTGGTTACATATAGAAATGATAATATAGTGGACATATTGGGTTAAATAAAATCTATTAATAAAACTAATTTCACCTGCTTCTTTTTACCTTTTTAATGTGGCTACTAGAAAATTTTAAATTACCTAAGTGGCTCACACTATGTTTATATAGGACAGAGCTTCTCTAGGTAATTTTTTCTGTAAAACATTCAAGATGGATGGTGGTGTAGTTTATTTTTGAAGATTACAGAAATAGAGGTAAGTAGTCTATGCTAATTTATCCTTTAAGTCCAGAAAATCCCTTCTAACTGCCTAAAAGGACAAAAATATTATGAGTGTCTATAGCAGAGGGCCACAAACTCTACAAGGCACAGATAGTACGTATTTCAGGTTGTCAGGACTAAATGATCTCTGTCATTTTTGGCCTCTCTCCACAGCTTGTGGAATCTTATTTCCCTGACGAGGGATTGAACCCAGGCCAGGGCAGTGACAGTACGGACTCTTAATCACTGGACGTCCAGGGAATTCCCTGTTCAACTGTGTTCTTACAGTGTGAAAGCCACCATGACCAAGATCTAAAGAATGAGTGTGGCTGTGTTATAATAAAAGTTTATTTACAAAAGCAGGTGGAAATGCCATGAGGCACTAGGAATTTCTAAGTACATAATAGTAGGCATGACAAAAATACCCCATAAGTTGAGAAAATTTGACACAAGTGGTCAACTTGCTTTTGTTCAAAAATAGGTATTTTCTTTTGTAAATATTGGAATAATTTGGCACGGCGAGACACTAGGTCTGAAATCATGAAAAGTCTGCATTAAAGATGATTTGGTTTTCTTTTTCGGCTGTGCCATGTGCCATGCGGGATCTTAATTCCCCGACCAGGCATGGAACCCATGCTTCCTGCAGTGGAAGCGAAGAGTCTTAACCACTGGAAGGCCAGGGAAGTCCCAAAGATGATATATTTTAATACAAAGTAATTTTTCAATTACATGTACACTACATTTAGTATTACCTTTTGCAGCAATAATTTGTTATAAAGCTACTTGTCTCTGAAATGATTCCATATTCATAAGTTAAAGAAAGAAAATATGTATCTTCACATACGATTCATTATAGTCTACTGCAATGTCTGTTTTCCCCAAGCTGAGGAGATCGTGTGTTCTCAGCCAATGAGACAGGATGTGACAGACTCTGCTGTATGCTGCTGTCCAATAAGCATTACTGTACTATGAAGCATATACTCTCAACCAATCAGCTTTCTGCTATGCCACTTAAATGGGTTTTGTAATGTGTTGCTTAGTTTAGGATGGCCTCTCTTTTCGACACTTAATTTTGTGTTCTGGATAGTTTTGAACCCATCAATGACTGGCAATGTGTACGTGTGATAAGACTGGACTTGATTTTAAGGGAAGAGTATCACCAGGGATTTTAAATATTAATTTTACAATAGCTTGGGACACCTTCATGGAAATAGTTGAGGAAACAAGAGTAAAGATCAACAGATGATTGGGACTGGTGGAAACTTTTGATGCTGTGAAGGACATCATGAACATCCCTGCAGGCTGGGGGTGGGGTGGGGTGGGGCGGTGGCTAGGGAACCATGGTGGGAGGCTTGTGGCCTTTATGGGGATTTGGAAAGAATAGACATGAGTTGGCAGCATAGCGATATGAGATGCTGAGCATATAACTCCATAGGGATGGGGCTTCCCCAGTCTACTCCAGTACTGGTTTGGGAGGCAGTCCCATTTCTAGAAAAATAATAATAAATAAATAAGTTTATGAGTGACACAGAATTCAAAGTAGACTTAACATAGTCTTTTCAAGTTTGTTTTGACAAATAAGACATCTTTGGACCTGCTTTAATAAATCTATTTTAAAATGTAGTGTAACTTACATGTTTCATTAATTATATATTCAACCACCTAAACAGCTTGAAAACAGTTTATTTTGTAAATTGGGTTTAATATTTTCCTCTGAAATATTTTTAAACCATTCATTTCCATTACAAACTCTGTAATACAAAAGTAATCTCTGAGCTGATCTCTGACCAAATCATGACAAATTCTCAATCAGCAGCATCTAAATTAGGGCATCCACCAGCTAAACAGTGGCATCAGTCGTTAATCTCTTTGTAAAATTGTTTATTTTTCTGTTTAAAAGAGATAGTAAAATCGTGCTCCTGTAAGTTATGGTTTAAAATTGGAAAGGGATATATGATCCCTCTGAAGAAGATAGTCTGCTTCAGACAGCAGTTTGTATTCCATTCTGGGTTAGAGATGGTTACCAAGGAGACAGCTCAACTTCATCAGTAGGCTTCTAGGATCAGGAATCTAGTGGGCTCTTAGAAAGTGTTGGTAGAAAGAAAAAGGAGAGAAATAAAGAAGGAAAGAAAAGAGGGAGGGGGAAAGGAGGGAGGACAGGCTTTTTCCTATTAGGAAAGAACATTATGATGGTTAATTTCATGTGTCAAGTCGGCTAGGCTACAGAAGCCAGATATTTGGTCAAATATTATTCTAAATATTTCTGTGAAGGTATTTTTCAGATGGGATTAACACTTAAATCAGTAGATGTTGAGTAAAGCAGATTGCCCACCATAATGTGGGTGGGCCTCATCAAATCAGTCGAAGGCCTTAATTGAAAAGCCCTGACTGCCCCCTTAGAACAGAGAATCCTGCCAGAAGACTGCCTTTTGAGGCAAACTGTAGCATCAACTCTTTCCTGGGTTCCCACTCCTGCTATAGTACCTTCTCTCTCCCAGCCCGCACCTATAACCTCATAGGGAGTTCCATATGATCACTTGGAGAAAGAGAAAACTTGGGCCTTGTTTACAATAGTCCTGTGTGATAGGCAGCCACCACCCCAAAGTGCACGGCTACAGCACTACAACCCTTTCTGGGATATCACTGAAGGACAGTGGTGAAGTGAAATCCTCCCGGTGGGTAGAATTTTGAGCAGTGCACCTGATTGTTCATTTTGCTTGTTAGGAGAAATGGCCAGGTTAGATAGCAATTCGATAACAATTCACAGTCTATGGCCATGTGAGGTCTGTGGTTTGACTTGGAAGGAACACGACTGGAAAATTGGTGACAAGGAGGTCTAGAGAAGACATATGTGGACAGACCTCTCTGAATGTGAAAAAAATGTGAAGATATCTGTGTCCCATGTGAATGCTTGCCAAATGGTGACCCCAGGAGAGGAGGATTTTAATAATCAAGTGGATAGGATGACCTGCTCTGTAGATACCAGTCAGCCTCTTTCCCCCTGCCAGCCCTGTTATTACCCAGTGGACTCATGAACAAAGTGGCCATAGTGGCTGGGATAGAGGTTATGCATGGGCTCAGCAACATGGACTTCTACTCACCAAGGTCAACTTGGTTGCAGGCACTGCTGAGTGTCCAATCTGCCAGCAGCAGAGAATAATACTGAGTCCCTGATATGGCATCATTGCCTGGGGTGATCAACCAACTACCTGGTTAATTACATTGGACCACTTCCATCATGGAAGGGGCAATGTTTTGTTCTTACTGAAACAGACACTCTGGATACAGATTTGCCTTCCCCTACAGACACTGCTTCTGCCGAAATTACCATCTGTGGACTTACAGAATGCCTCATCCACTGTCATGGTACTCCACATAGCATTGCTTCTGATCAAGGAACTAGCTTCACCGCAAGTGAAGTGTGCCAATGGGCTCATTCCCATTGGAATACACTGATCTTACCATATTCCCCACCATCCTAAAGCAGCTGGCTTGACAGAAAGGTGTGATGGCCTTTTGAGGACTCAGTTACAGCATCAGCTGGGCTGTAACTTGTAGGGCGAGGGCAAGGTTTTCCAGGAAGCTGTATATGCTCTGAGTCAGAGTCCAATATATGGTGTCATTTCTCCCATAGCCAGGATTCACAACTCTGGGAATCAAGGGGTGGCAATGAGAATGACACCAGTCACTATTATCCCTAGTGATCCACTAGCAAGATTTTTGTTTCTTGTCCCAAGATCTTATTCTCACTGGCCTAGAGGGCTTAATTCCAGGAAGAGATTCTTTTACCAGGAAACACAACAATGATTCCAGTGAACTGGAACTTAAGACCACCACCCAGGCACTTTGGGCTTCTCATGCCCCTGAACCAACAGGCAAAGATGGGAGTTACTGTGCTGGCTGGGGTGATTGATCCTGATTACCAAGAGGAAACTGGACTGCTACCCCACAATGTAGGTGAGGAAGAGTATGCATGGGATACAGGAGACCCCGTAGAGTTTCTCCTGGTATTACCATGTGCTGTGATGGAAAACCACATCAACCCAACTCTTGCAGGACTACTAATGGCCCAGACCCTTCAGGAGTGAAGGTTTAGGTCACCCACCAGGTAAAGAACCATGACCAGCAGACGTGCTTGCTGATGGACTTTGGAGTGAAGATGGTGTGTCAGCACAGGTTCCTCAACTGTAACAGATGTACAGCTCCGCTGGGGCATGCTGATGACTGGGGAGGCTATGCGTGTATGGGCACAGGGTGTATGCGGGAAATCTCTATTTCTCTAAATTTTGCTGTAAACTTAAGCTGCTCTAAAAATAACGTCTATTAAAAAAAAAAAAAAGACTGAGGTACTCCAAGGAAGAGGTAATTCTGTCTCCAGACTGCTTTTGAACTCAAGCTACAAAATCAGCTATTCCATCAGTCTCTAGTCTGTTAGCCCATCCTTCACAGCCTCCAAAATCACACGAGGCAATTCCTTAAAAATCTCTCTGTATATGTATATATGTATACGTGCATGTACATGTATATGTATATGTATACGCATGTGTATGTGCATGTGTGTGTGTGTGTGTGTATACATCCTATTGGTTGTGTCTCTCTGGAGAATGCTAATATAGACATCATATAAAGTAATATTATGCTGATATAAACACCTTCTACATGTCTCTAAATTTTTTTTAAATTGTTGTTGTTACATGGAGAGAGAGATGGTGTAAGTCAGAGCTTGAGGAGATGTGAAGCTTTAGCGGGTGTAGCGGTAAGCAGTCAGAGGCAGGGCTCTCCTGGCAGGAGTCATCCCAGGCTCCCCTGAAGAAGTTGAGGGTGAGTCTTTTAGATTTTTAATAAAATGTGAGATGGACCCGATGGTCTTAAACTCGCAGTTGGTAGGTGAGAGCAGAGGGGCCACCTGAACGAAAAGTCCATTTCTTTAATGAATCCTACCAGACCTACAAGCAGATCCCATCCTAGATTCTGATTCTGAGAGCCAGGAGCTTTGATGACAGCTATGGTGCTAGTCAGACAGAACAGCCAGCAGCTTTGATTGGAAGTATAAGGATTCCAATGACTGAAAAAGAAGTTTTCTACAGAGCTTTAAGAATAAAACAGAGATTAACAGTGGCTGATAAGCTTCAAGGATGGATGAGAAATGTAGCAAATGTACTTAGGTATGTATTTTTTCATAGTAATTTGCTCTGTGGAGCTATCTTGCTTGCTTTTTTAATATTTATTATTTGTTTTAATAAAGAGATATAGTCTCTGTAAAAAGAAATTATAATTAGGTTATGAAATAAATTAATCTTTTGACTAATCATACCTTTGGGAGATTTGGATTTTTTAGACTGCAAAGCTCTAATGTAAGAATCATCACTTACATGGTGGCCACTACCCTAATAGTATGCAAAGCACTAAGAGGAACTAAACAGTCTTTTGAGTGCCAGGCTTACAGACTCAACCCCATAAAGAGAAAGAAATATCGGAGAAGCAAATCTATATTAAGATTTCCATGTCTGGGTGAACTTCAAATGCTGTACCAGGCCTCCACGGCCAATAATTATAGTAGAATAGCACTCAAGACACCCTATCTAGGTCTGGGGTTATGAACTTTTTCAACTATGAGGACTCTCTATAATATTTCCAAAATCACTGGGATCCCCTATAGAATGCTAGCCATATTTTAGTATCTGATGCAAACATACGTAATAACAAAAAAGTTAGTAAGAACTTGGAAGTTATTTTAGGTGAATGTGCCTGTTCATTCATATGAGCTCCACGATTTACTTAGTCTAGGCAGGTACATGGATTCATAAGCCCCGTGTAGTAATTCTTCAGTAGCCTCAGGGCTCCTCTGCCACTGATTTAGATAATGAGATGCGAAGCGTCTCAATAACCTATACACCTTTAAAGTCTCTGCACCTTACTGAGAACAAAAGCAAGGTTCTCCCTCTGGATTCCTTATCACGGATCTCACTGATGCTCTCAATAGCTCCTTAACTGGTCTCACTGCTTCCACTCCCCTCCACTCCCTCTCCCAGTTCAAATCCATCCTGCACATCATGGCCAGAGATACCTTTCTAAAAATCTAGATCTGATCCAGCCACTTCCCCACTCAAACATATGCATGGCCCCTCATCACCAAGAGCAGTGGTTCTCAATCTTGAGCACACATTAGACTCGTTTGGAGGACCCCTTAAAATGCAGATCATCATGGAGTTCCATTCCCAGAGTTTCTGACTCAGTAAGTCTGAGGCCAGGACTAACAATTTGCATTTCTAAGAAGTTTCCAGGTGATGGTGATGGTGGTGGTCTGAGACCACATCTCGAGAACCACAGCCCTAAGTGTAAAACCCAGACCAAAGCAGGTCCTCCACTTCCTGGACCCTGACATCTCTCAAATATCGTCTCCTGCCTAGTCTGCCCTTCACCCTTTACCCACTTGTCAAATTCCAACTCATCCTAAGCTCGAGCATCACCCCTCTCTCAGAGTGTCCTCCAGGAAAATATCAATTTCTCTTTCAAGTTCCCACTGACTGTGCCGAGCATCTTACCGAGCATTGCACTTTTACTGAGCATTGCATCTCTTTGCAACCATTTGCTTACAAATATCTGCTTCGCCCACTAGATTGGGTGCCCCATGAAGAGGGGATCTGATCATACAGCTTAGAGCTTCCAGCACCAGAAGATAGTAGGTGCTCAATAAGTATTTATGCGGGCTTTTAAATCAGTATAAATAGCAAACGCACAACTTTAAAAACACACTGTTTCTCTAAGACGTTTAGAAACCTTGCACCCTGCCGGCTAGCGTCAGTAGGATTAGACTGTTGTCAGTGACTCAGAGTTCAAGATGCTGCTTGCAGCAAAGAAAGTAATACGTTGCTAACACCCTGTAGCTATTTGTGATCCTGATTAAAGAGGACATGTATACGTCATGCATGCAAATAGAGTGAAGAAACATCTGAAATCTTTATTAGAATCTAGGGCCAACTAGACTGACACCAAACCAAAAACTTGTGTTTGTCTCTGAAACTCTGTAGGATTCAGTGAAAATCAAAGATGGTCCCATATTCCTCCCAGCAAAGAGCATCAGAGAGAGGGAAGCTCTATTTCAGTGATCTTTTCTATGTATCTTTTACAAACACAGCTGAGAATTCCCAAGTAACAGACTAATTGGAGGATGGCAATAAGAGACGAAGGAACTTTAAAAATGTTTGAGATTCTCTATAGTCCGTGAGGTAAAGAGAAAAAATAGGGTCTATAAGAACATCTGATATGGCTGCTTATAAACAGTGGACTATATGCGTACTGGGTCTAAAGACTATTTGTGGTACAATTGCCTGTGGAGGGATACCTGGAGAACTGAAAATCAGCATCTTCAAATGTAAACAATATTATATACACGGAGTCTATTGTTCTATTATGAGCTCCTACATGATGTATATTCTGGTTGATTACTCATTGATGATTAGGGGATTTTTGTGTTACTCTTCCAAGGGTAGATATATCTGGTCAGCGACTGCTTTAACCTGTCAATTACTCCTTCCTTCCTTCCTTCCTTCCTTTTTTCCTTCCCTCCTTCTCTCCTTCTTCTAACTCTATTGCCCTTATATATGCATACACATACATACAAATTTTATATGTATACACACAGACATACACACACATTCTCCTATTATTCAATTACTTCTCTTGATTTTCATGAATTAATATGACAACTGATACCTCCTCATGCTCTGATAACAGCTACCAAAATTTGCTCAACCTTTAACTATCTGTTGTCAGATCCTGCTTATCAGAACATATTCAGCTTTTAAAATGTTTTTCAGATATTCTGTTCATTTTTATTCAATTAAATAATTGAGTGTCACAGGTTCTGGTGACACTACAGCAAATAAAATAAATATGATTCCTGACCTCATTGGGCTCACAGCGTTATGAGGGAGACTGTCAGTAAACAAGTAATCTCACAAATAAGTAAACAATTACCAAGTACAAGTGCCTTGAAAGAAAAGTCTTTCCTGAGACATTAAGAATGAAGAATCTGGACTTCCCTGGTGGCAGAGTAGTTAAGAATCTGCCTGCCAATGCAGGAGACACAGTTCTATCCCTGGTCTAGGAAGATTCCACATGCCACAGAGCAACTAAGCCCATGTGCCACAACTACTGAGCCTGCGCTCTAGAGCTCATGAGCCACAACTACTGAAGCTTGCATGCCACAACTAATGAAGCCCGTGTGCTTAAAGCCCGTGCTCCGCAACAAGAGAAGCCACTGCAATGAGAAGCCCGTGCACCGCAACAAAGAGTAGCCCCCACTCGCCACAACTAGAGAAAGCCTGTGCGCAGCAACAAAGACCCAAAGCAGCCAAAAAAAAAAAAAAAAAGAGAGAGAGAGAAGAATCTAATTTAAATGAAGCAAATATGGAATATGTCATCATTGACCCCCAATTCTTCTTCCTTTCCTGTATCCAAGCCTTTTGTCATGTGATTGTTCCAGCCTCTCCCACATAAGGGGTGGAGTGCACTTCCCACCTTTAATTCTGGCTTTGGCCTTGGAATTTGGTTTGACCAAGAGAAGGAGGCAAAAATGATGTTGTGCCAGTCTTGAGTCTAAGTCTCAAGAGTTCACCTGTATTTATATTTGCCTATTGCACTTCTATCATTGCTGTGAGAAGACTATACCCAGATTAGCCTGCTGGTCCCAGAAGGAGGACAGACACTCAAAGCACCCTGACCCTCCTACTGTGCTCCAGTCAATCCTGGCTTAAAGCGAAGCCTCCAGCCATCCCACAGGCTCATGTGTGATCCCACCTTCCATCAGATGACCCAGCGGACCTATAGGTGCATGAACTACAATAATAAGTGATTATTTTTTGAGCCACTGAGTTTTGGCTTGTTACACAGCTATTGTTAGAAATAGCTAACTGATGCAGGGCATCAGAGAATTCTCTCCCAGACAGTGACATTTGGACTGAGACCTAAATATTAAGTAGGTATGAGACAGATGAAGAATGAAAGTAAGAATGTTCTTACAGACGGGAGGCTTCAGGGGAGAAAGAACTTGATCACTCAGATGATTGGAAGAAGGTTTAGAGAAAAGGATGAGCTGAAGACGGGGAGCAGGGGCTAGATTATGCATGGTTCCTCATACAGTCTTTTTAGAGAATTTCAGATTAAATTTCAAAAATTGGACTCAGAGGAGAGCTACTGGTAATCAAGAACATTAAAATCAAAGGATTGCTGTCTTCATTATTATTAATCTAGAACTGCACGGTCCATTAGGGTAGCCACTAGCCACATATGGCAACTTAAGTTCAAAGTAATGAAAATTCACTTCCTCACATGTACTAGCCTCATTTCAAATGCCCAGTACCCCATGTGGCTAGTGGCTACCATATCAGCTGCACAAATATAGAACATTTCCATTATGATGGAAAATTCTACTGGACAGGGTCTTAGTTTCTTTTTACTGTGTAACAAATTACCATAAACTGAGTGGCTTAAAACAGCACAAATTTATTATTTCAGATTCCATAAGTCAGGAATCCAGGTACAGCTTATGTGGGTCCTCTCCACAGGGTCTCACCAGGCTGCAATCAGCCTGTAGCCTAGGGTCTCCTCTGAGGCTTGGGAGCTTCTTCCAAGCGCCCTAGTTGCTGGAATTCATTTTGTTGTATCCACATAGCCAAGGGGCTGCTTGCAGTTCCTAGCGGCCACCTTGAGGTCCTTACCGTGTGTCCCCTTCATCTCATAACATGGCAGTTTGGTTTTTATCCTTGAGGCCAGCAGGATATTGTTTCTTCTCTGATAATTTCCCTTTTGACTAACTCAGTCAACTGAAGAGTAACCTAATCAAAGGAGGGATAACATATCATACTCACTGGTTTACACACATTCAAGTGGAGGTGATTATATAGGGTGTATATGCCAGGGCATGGGGGAACCTTCAGGGCCACCTTAAAATTCTGTGTACGACAGACAGAACTGACCTAGAAAGTGGGAAAAGCTTAAATAAATTAATAAATAGAGAAGGCAAGTGGCGGGAGAATTTAGAATGATTACCACAGGCTTGGACCACAGGTGTAATCTCTATTTAAATAATCTCTACATCACCGAGGTCTGTAACAGCCTTCTTGTAATTAAAGACTGGCTGCAACCAGGATCAAGGTTTATCCACAGTAATTTCACCCTCAAAGTAGCTGTAACCACTACTCTGCCTGCAACTGGGAAGCAGCATAAACAAGACCCATAAAAGCGAACACAAATAGATGTTACCTTAAGAGCTGACATCCCTAGATTCTATTTCCTTGCTGTTACTAACCTCCAAGAGTTTCTGACCTTCTGCTAGTCTTGATCTTCAAAACCCAATTGCTCCTTCTCAGATTTACTGGTTTACTGGCTTGACAGAGTCCAGCCATGGTCTGAGCTCCCTGGCTTCCAGACCCTTGGCCCCTCCAACTGCAAACATTCTTGGGCACAGTCCCCTCCTCTTGCAAGCCCTGTCTAGCTGCTGCCCATCCCCCAGGTGACTTGGGTTTCGGAGGAGGAGAGGACTTTAAATATTGATTTTCAGGGAGAGGTGCGCTGGCAGAAAAAAAAAAGCATTTACACCATTTGGTTTCTCTTTTTTAATTGAAGTATTGTCGATTTACAATATTATATTAGTTTCAGGTGTACAGCATAGTGATTTAGTTTTTTTACAGCTTATACTCCATTCAAAGTTATTACCAGATAATGGCTATAATTCCCTGTGCTATACAGTCTACCTTTGTTGCTTATCTATTTTATATGTAGTAGTTTTTATCTCTTAATCCTGTACCCCTCCCTTGCCTCTCCCCTCATCCCTCCCTTCAGGTAACCACTAATTTGTTTTCTATATCTGTGAGTCTGTTTCTGTTTTGCATACACATTCCTTTGTATTATTTTTTAGTTTCCACATATAAGTGATATCACAACAGTATTTGATTGGTTGCCCTGAAGGTAAACGTCAACCATGAATTATAAGGACTATGTAAGACTAATTATTCATTTTAAAGAGGTGCTAATTAAAAATCATGTAAGGAATGTATTTACCATTTTGATAAAATTGTATCTACATAATTTTAAATTTCACAAAGAAGGTGGGTTTTTTTTAAATGTTGCATTTAGTTATTTTAAGAAATTCTATTTCAAAGCTGTACCTGATTCTGAAATGGCTTCTGTAGTAGCACTTCCTTTAAAAAAGTTTTTGTCTGTTACCAGTGAAGAATAAGTGTTTGCATTCTAGCTACAATCAGTATTTCAACAGTGGAGATATTTTAGTGCCTTCGGTGGGCATTTATCTTCTTGCCATCAGCACAATAGAACAAAAGAGTACCCATATTAGCATTAATAATAAAACCAAGTCCATTATGCAGATTTTCTTGTCAGTTAAATTTGTTGCAGGCTCAGTTTTGGATTCAATTTCATACATTTGGAAGTACTTTTGCTGTCAAGCACATTTTTATCATTTTAATTTTGGAGGGTTTTTCTTCTTTGTTTTTTTGCTCTCCTGTGTCTAAATTACCTTTTTAGAGGTTGGCAAATGGTTCTTCCCCACTGATATAGGAAGGGTTTGATTTGGCAAACTTAGGTATTTTCCCTGCCATGTGAATAGGGTTAATTTTAACAGAGCCGTTTCATTTTAACAGCCTCAACTTGCTCGGTGTATGTCCTGCCAAACAGCTTTGTGTATGATTGTCGACTGATGTCAGCACAGTTCTAGAAATAGTATTTGATAGTTAACAGCTGCCACAGAGCCAGAAGGGGAACACGAGACATTGTATTTCAGGAGGGTTTACGAAACTGGTGGCTATTGTTTTTATTTATTTATTTATTTGATTTCTTGACAACAGGAGAGTTTAAGATACCATGTATAGGCTTTTTAAAAAGACTGATATTCCTAAGTAGGTCAAGTGGATCCTAGGACCTTGACACTATATACCATTTAAATATTCCGCTCTCAAATAATATTTGATTAAGAGAGGTTTTTACTCATTTTGTGATGACGTATATGGTCAACAGGTAGGTAACAAAAAACAGGTAGGTCGAGACTTGGCAAACTTTTTCTTTAAAGAGCCAGGTAGTAAATATTCTAGGCTTTCTGGGCCATGCAGTCTCTGTGGCACCTACCCAGTTCTACTGTTACAGGGCTAAAACAGACAATTTGTAACAGATAGAAGTGGCTGTGTTCCAATAAAACTTTATTTACAAAACAAGCAGTGGGCTGGATTTGGCCATGGGCTATAGTGTTTCCACCCTTGTTTTGAATACTAAGTGGGAATATTCCACACAATTCCATGCAGCATTCCATAAAGGTTAAAGGTACTTACACTCTCTTACAGGCTTCTGAATCAAATTCCCCATGCATTCCCTGTGGAAACACGTGCAGTTCTTTTACGGACGCAGAGGAGTACTTAATTACATATGTATATGTGCTCTACAACCACTCTAATAATGGTCTGAGAGTAACGTGAGCAATAGATATGCTTTAATGAACCGAGAGGATAAAGATCATGATCTCTGGTGTACAGTGAACCTGATTTTTTCCTACCTTTCTTATTTTATTTAATATCACCCTTAAAGTTTGAATTATCCTGCAAGAATGCAGGTTCATTAACTCCAGTTCAGCTTGTGCATCATCTTAATGGGACATATTTTGTAATGATGTAAATCACAAAACAGTTCTGTGCTCCAAATGACCTGCATATTTCATTGAAGTCATTACAAGCAGTGCATACTAGTAAGAAAACGGATGTTATTATTTAAAGATAACTTACACAGAGAAAAAAATCCAAGGAAGAAAAACTAAAGCATGGTCTGAAAAAAGAAAGTCAAAGAACATGCTGGTTGCAAAATGTTATCTCGAAAGCCTTTATATGCCTTGCCCGTGCCCACTCTCCACCATGAACAGACTACCATGAAAATTACCAATTTGACCGTATACAAAGATGGGGGGAAAATGTAACAATGCCTTACACTTTTTATTTTTCCGTATTCATGTATCACATTTGTTCTAGAAATGTCATTTTCGCCTTTGGCATCTCAAAGGCAAATTGATGGTCCCAAGCTGGAGAACGTCTACTTGAAGAGGATCCCATGCACTAGCAACTTCCTAAAAAATGATCACTTTTTCCAAACATGCCTCTTGCTCGAGGCTACATTTTCTTTTCACAATAGTTTTTGGAAACTTTCCCTCTCTTAATGTTACCACAGTCTCTTTGTTGTCTTGTTCTTTCTTGTTTTTCCTATGTGTTACTTTCTAGAGATGGGAATGTCATCTATCTGTCTAATGGGATTCAGAATGATTTTAATACTGTTGCTCTTTTTAGCTCAGTCTATTACTTGCCTTCAATATATATATCATATAACACAATAGTGTTGCACCATGTCAAAAGCTATGATGCTTTTTCTTTAATGGGTTATCTTATAGCAATTTAAGTTGAATAAGTAAATCATGACACTCTCAGTTATTCTTATCTATGTACATAATTTATAAAAACTATGACTGTTATTGTGTTAATCATTTCCTAATTGAGTTAGGACCATCTGTAGATCTCTTGGCTCTAAGATATCTGAAGGATGCTGTGTTGTCAGCAACCATTTTTCAGTTTACTCTGCCACTGTCATGAGTAAACATCACTGGTCTCGGTACTGATTGTTAGAATATCTCAGCCCTAGCTCATCATCATGCTCTTCAAATGGCATGGAAGTGTTTTTTATGGGCACTCTTCTCTCTCCCAAACTCTCCATTTTATCCCCTGGAATCCCTATTAAATGCTAAGCAAATTTCCTAACATATTCCATCACTTCACAAAATATTCCCTCCACTTCCTAATTATAACTGAAATCTGCTCTCCCTCGAGGACATGGGTGTTCTTTATAGGACGCTTAAGCAGCTGTTCATTCTCACAGGATTGACATGGAAATAGGCCAGGAGCTGGGGGTGGCATGAGTGCAAGAGGGCTTGATATTCCCTTAGCTTCTCATTGTGGCAGCCGAGTCATTACTTCTCTACCTTCATCTGGGCTTTGCTTCCTCTCTGAACCTCGTGCCATCCAATTACGTAGCATTTTACCACCCCTCATGCCTGGCATCTACTGGTCCAGAGCTTTGCATGGTAGAGGCACTTCACAAATAGGGAAGGAATTTATGAAATAATCAATATAATTCCCCAGATTAATCAAAGACAATTCAGTCCCTCCATCACAGGTACCACAGTCATTTTAGGGGTTCTTGGTTTCCAAGAGGGTAACCTGTCTAAAATGCTTACCTCACTCTTTTTTTACACCTCAACTCCAAAGATTTATACCCCCACACTCATGATTGTACTACGCTTTACCATCATCTAGAGCACTTTACTAACTCAAACACTTTAAACAATTTAAAATTCTTGAAGTGTGCTCCAAATCAATCCCTTACTGTCCTTACTTTGTTCCCTATCAAACCATCTACCTAAGTGTTTCTCTGAATTTTGATATCTGCAAACAACTTTATGGCCATTTAGAACACATGTGGATATTCAAATGTAGGCAAATTGTTTTTTAAAAGATTAATTAAAACTTTTAGAGTGACTAATGAGGTGTTTTATACCAATGCTCCTTCTGAGAAAAATTAGAAAAGCTGAAGCAGATATTAAACACAGACACACACACACACACAAACACACACAAAAAAAAACTCTAAAGATATCATAGAAATATCAAAGCAGAGATAATTTGTAGGATCAAGATTTGAATAAGGGAAAATCCAAAGAGGTAAGCCTGGTATTTGGAGTGGAATGTGGCTGAAAAAATGAGAAAATAAGCAGAGATATTAGTGGTCTCATAGATTCAAGAAGTGCTACGAATACCCAAGCAGTATGTATATACATATGCTCGATAGTAAAGCTGCTAAAATACAAAGACAAAGAGATAACCTTAGATGCCTCCAGAAGAAAAATTATATATGAGCTTCAAAGAAGCAATACTATAGGACTTACAGCTGACTTCTCAAGAGAAGCAATGAATCCAGAAGGCAATGGAATCATATCCTCCAAGTACTGAAAGAAGATAGCTGCCAACCTAGAATTCTATGTCCAGCAAAAATATTCCTCAAAAATGAGGATAAAATAAAAACATATTTAGGCAAGTGAAAACTGAGATTTTTTTAGCATCAAACATTCTCTTTTGCAAATGTGAAAGAGAAAAATTTTAGGAAGAACTATGATCCTAGATGGTATTTGCAGAAAAAGAATGAATGATAAATATGTACATAAATTTAAATATTTACTCTATGAAGCAATAGTTATAATGTCCTGTGGGGCTTGAAATATACAGATACAATTAAGGTACATTACAATAACAGCCCAAAATGTGAGGGGTAAATGGACTTAATGCATTTTTAGTTTCAAGTATTATCAAAGAAGAAATAAAGCAACAATTTATATCTTACTTTTTTTAACATCTTTATTGGAGTAAAATTGCTTTACAATGTTGTGTTAGTTTCTGCTGTATAACAAAGTGAATCAGCTATATGTATACATATATCTCCATACCCCCTCCCTCTTGCGAATACCTCCCACCCTCCCTATCCTGCCCCTCTAGGTGGGGCTGACCTCCCTTTGCTATGTGGCTACTTCCCACTAGCTATTTTACATTTGGTAGTGTATATATGTCCATGCCACTCTCTCACTTCATCCCAGCTTCCCCTTCCCCTTCCCTGTGTCCTCAAGTCCATTCTCTACGTCTGCGTCTTTATTCCTGTCCTGCCCCTAGGTTCTTCAGAACCTTTTTTTTTTTTTTTTTAGATTCCATATATATGTGTTAGCATATGGTATTTGTTTTTCTCTTTTTGACTTACTTCACTCTGTATGACAGACTGTAGCTCCATCCACCTCACTACAAAGAACTCAATTTCGTTTCTTTTTATGGCTGAGTAATATTCCATTGTATATATGTGCCACATCTTCTTAAACCATTCATCTGTCGATGGACACTTAAGTTGCTTCCATGTCCTGTCTATTGCAAATAGAGCCACAATGAACATTGTGGTACATGTCTCTTTTTGAATTATGGTTTTCTCAGGGCATATGCCCAGTAGTGGGATTGCTGGGTCATATGGTAGTTCTATTTTTAGTTTTTTAAGGAACCTCCATACTGTTCTCCATAGTGGCTGTATCAATTTACATTCCCACCAACAGTGCAAGAGGGTTCCCTTTTCTCCACACCTTCTCCAGGATTTATTGTTTGTAGATTTTTTGATGATGGCCATTCTGACCAGTGTGAGGTGATACCTCATTGTAGTTTTGTTATATCATACTTTAAGTAAACCAGGAATGCATGTTGTAATCTATTGGGCAACTACTAAAAAGAATAGTTTAAAATACATAGATAACAAGAGAACTAGAAAATGTAATAACAAAAATGGAATTAATGAATAATTAACACAAGGAAGAGAGAAAAGGGAACATAGAACATGTAGAACAAATAGAAAACAAATGGTAAGATGGTAGATTTAAATCCAGATACATTGGTAATTACATTAAATGTAAATTGCCTACATTTTTCAGTTAAGAGACAAAAAATTTGAGACTCGATTGAAACAATGACATACTGTTTACACTAGTCACATCTTAAGAATAAGGATACAGATAAGTTGAAAGCCGAAAGATAGAAAAATATATACTATGTGAACAAAATGAGAAGAAAACTGATGTACTATTATCAGTCAAAGTAGACTTTAAAGCAGAAGCATTACTGGCGATAATGAGGGATATTTAATTATATATCTCTACAAGACAAAGTTAAAAGCAGAAATAGATACATCCATACACATAATGAAAAATTTTAATATACTCCACTCAGTAATCCGATAGAGCAACAGACAAAAAAGATCAGTAAGACTATAAATTAATTGAATAGCATGAGCTAAGAAATTTAACATAGAGAGAACACTTTACCCAACAACTGTAGAATATACATTCTTATCAAACATATATGGAGAATTTATTATCCATATGGAGAAAATTGTCCATATGTTGAGTCATAGATTTAAAATAATTAAAATCATACACAGCTTCTCAGGCTGCAACTGAATTTAATAGAAGTTAATAATAATAAAAAAAACCCTAGAAATCCCCCAAATATTTGGAAATTAAAGAGTATAGTTCTTAATTAGCATAGGTTAAAAATAAAGCATAATGCAAAAGAGAAAATATTCTGAAGTGAATAATAATGAAAATACAACATATCAAAACTTGTAAGATACAGCTAAAGCAGTGTTTAGAGAAAATTTTTATCATTAAATGCATAGGTTTGAAAAAATAAAAAGGCTAAAAATGAATTAGCTAAGCAACCTCTCAAGAAGTTAGGGGGACATAGCATAATAGACCCAAAGAAAGGAGAAGGAGGGAAATAACATAAATAAGAGGAGAAATTAATGAAATAGAAAACAAACATATAACAAAATCAGCAGAGTTTACAGAGTTGGGTCCTTGAAAAGTCCAAAAAATTTGATAAAGCCCTAGAAAAACTGGATCAAGAGGATGCCAAAAGTAGTTCTACCAATTCACATACTCCACCAACATTTTCTCAGAGGATCCATTGCTCTAATTGACACTCAGTATTGTCAGGGTTTTTGGTTTTTCCTATTTTAGGCATTTTGGAGTGTATGTAATGGTATCTTATTATGGCTTTAATTTTAGTTTCCCTAATGGCTCACTTTTATATATTTATTTACAATTTGTAAATCATAGTTATTGTTTATGTTTTGTTGCAACATTTAGATGTTGGATGTGTTTAAAACAAACATACCCAATATTGTGTCTTTTTCTTATGTCTTCAACAAATTTTTTTTAAAAATCAAGTGTAAAATTGAGAAATCTTCAAACACTGTGCTGAAATCATTTGGACTTGAGTTTGTATTTCTAGAAAAATCTGTCTGGTCCTCTGCCTTAAGAATTGTGGTGATGGGCAATGAAATGATTAGTGAGAAAAACCACTTGGTAATGTAAAATGACTTCACTGGCACTATTACTGTCATAAAGAAATAACTTTGTCTCATCCTTCATTTAAAAATGTTATGGGTACCAGCCCCCCTTCCGGCCCGCAATGGCCTACATGCTTTCACGTGAAAAGCAGAATCTCTATTCACTGTCTATTTTTTGTGTTGCCTGACAAAAAGAAGCTTGTACTCAGTGGGGTCAAATAAATCACATTTATATTTTTCACTATTTTCTTCAGCATTTAGGCAGTTGGGTTTCCCTCTTCTTTGGGGGCAGAAATTAGCATGTAGGAGATTTATTTGGGGAGTACTCTTGAGAGGAACACCTGTGGGGGGAAGGGAAGGATGGTAGACTGGGAAGAGGAGAAGCTGAGCTGCAGTGTAGCCACTGCTAGGTCTCAGCCGACCCCGCCGGGAGCTCTGGAGCTGGGATAGCCATTCAGAGTTGTTCTGAGTTGGGGCACTGGGGTGGGGCCTCTGTACCGTGGTGACCAGCCATTGGCTGTGGGCTGACCTGGAAACGGACTATGACTTTAAGTGGGATAGCTCTCTCCAACCTCGGCTATTCCATGAGGGCAATGCAGCCTGTGGCCACTGCCAATGCTGATCAAATTCACGAGGCACATTATTGAACGTTCAAACGCTCTGTGGATACAGCGGTGTTTGGGATGGCCTTTAGGAGCTGCATCTTTTACTTGAGTTGTCCAGCTCTTTCTTTGCTGCGCTTATAGGCAGTCATGTATGAATACTGAGCCCAAAATACCTACCCTGTTGACATTGTGGCTTATGGAGTACTTCACGTGCCCAAATGTAAGGCAATTGTGTATATAGGCGATACTCTATGAGAAAATATGGAACAAAAGCCTTTTGGCGATTTGAATATAATATAAACTTTCAGGAATGCAGATGCAACAGCCAAATAGCTATGCATAATATTTACTTTAATTGTGTATATTTAAAGTCTCATGTTATAAACTCTCATGCGACAATTTTATTCAAAGTCTTTATAGGCTTTACCATATCTGTCATCACTGGAGTCAATTTCTGAGTTTTCTAGAGTTTTTTAGAACACATCACCTTTGTTTCCTTCTAAATTGTTTAAGATACAGTACTTTTGGAATCTCTATATAATAATGAATGACCTTGGAAATTGTACCCTAAGTTAAAAGTAGCCATTTAGTATTTGTGAACTCCATAATCACTTACTTTATTACTTCTTAAATTGTTTGTCTTTTATTTTCTTGAAACAATTGACATATAACTTTGTATAAGTCTAAGGTGTACAATATTTTGATTTGGTACATTTATATATTGCAATATGATTACAACAGTAGCGTTAGTTAACACCTCTATTATGTCACATGATTATCGTTTCATTTTTACGGTGAAAAAATTAAGATCCAGTCTCTTAGCAACTTTGAGGTTTATAACACAGTATTGTTAACTATAATCACTATGCTGTGTATAGATCCCCAGAACTTATTTATCTACTAGTTACAAGTTTGTTCCCTTAAACAACATCTCTCCTACCTCTCCAGCCCCAGTCCCTGGTAACCACCACTGCAATCTGTTTTTATGAATTTGCCTTTTTGGATTCCACTTATAAGTGATATCGTACAGTATTTACCTTCCTCTGTCTGACTTATCTCACTTCTTAAAGTGTTTTTAAAAGGTTTATTCTCAACAATTTCCAACACACATGATCGAGAGATCATTTTACTATTAATAATTACTAAATCTGTGTTAAAGTTTTCCTTTTAACTGATGCCGTAACTTACCACTATAAGAATATTAAAACAACGTCTTCTCCCAATGGTGTTATTATTGAAAATAAAGCAACTCAGACAGCACTCTGTAATATGAGTGACTTTGTAAAGATTCTAACTTAAGGCAACAGCTTCTTTTCTGAGAGATCATCTGTGGGGAAAAAAGACCTTGCATTATATTTGTGTGTGTGCAGCAACCATGAGCTAAATGAAAAACTTTTCCTCTGTATAATGGTTTCCAAAGATAAACAGATTGAGAGCTGCCTTAACTTCCCAATTCCACTCTTAAATTTATCTTTATCACATCTTCCCTCTAGCCTCAGAGGAAACTTACTGAAGGTAGGAAAAAGAAGAACAGATGCGTCATTCAAAGTTGCAACTTGTGGCAAAGACAGTCTCTTTATTGCAGTGAAGCTGGGAACGTGGTAAAACCAAATAAACGAAATGACAAATTGCCAAGGAAAAGAAAAAAATAGAGTGAGCGAGTGGCAACATTCCTTTATCAGAGATATCAACGATGTGTGCCATGTCAGTGGCCCTCCGCAGGGGGAAGGCCAGGTGACCCAGGCTTGGTTGAAAGCCCATGACTGAGCCCAAATCCCTTCCCACAGCGACCCATCTGCTGAAGCTCCTCTTGAAGACATCTGCGTGCCCCCAACACCACCCCTGGCTCCTAATTTCAATATTCATGTAACATTCTTGCTTCACTTGGCCTCCCTGCAAAGGTGAAGGATCTCTGGAAACATGCTCCTCCCTTGAATTCACTAACTCACCTTCTACACAGCTTTCCTCTTCTCCTTCTGAACTCTCCCTTTCCATCTTTTCCAAGGAAATCTCTTATGATTTACTAGTAAAAGTTCTTGTTCCCTAGAATTCCACTGTCTGCCCTCTGCTTAAACTGCATACTCTGCCTAAGCACACTCACTTATCCCTGTAGCTTTATTTGTTGCCCGTAAACTGAGATCTTCCAGCCAGATTGTTTGGGTTTAAATCTCAAATGAACCATGTTTTAGCTGTAGAATCTCAGAGATGGGTATAATAAAATGACTGATCTCACAGGACTGTTTAATGATTAAATGAGATCATACATACAACATGTTTAGTACAGTGTCTGGCACATGGTATAAAAACACATGAAATGTCAGCTGCTCTTCTTAGTGTCTATTTCCAGCCTATATCTCCAACCTGAGTTATCTTGCATATTACCATTTAGATGTCCCATAAACACTGCAGATGCAACAGGTTCCATTTAAAACTCATCATCCCACCCTCTCCATCTCACTGTCCCTGCTGTCACCCCATACACACACCCCTAAATATATTCTTCCTTCAGTAACATACCCTAATGTCAGATAGCATCCTTGAGATGGAGAGCTCATTTGCAATATTTCATTTTGCTAAGTTATTTTGTTATTTCATTTAATGCGATCAGTATCCATACACGTGTTTGAGCCCAAAACCTTTGCCTGATTCTTAACTCCTCTTTCTACCTCCACCCAACACCCTCCCCTTGCTCCAAATTAAGACTTAAGGTAGCAGAAGAGCCACTCCAGACAGAAAAGACAGCGTGTGCAAGCGCTGAATGGGTGCCACATGCTTGTCTGACTTTCAAAACTGTCTGCTGCCAACACACAATTTCAAGAATGTGTGTGGCAGAATTACAGGCCAAATAAAGTAATACCTAATATGTTGTGTCTGTATGTGGTCGTTTTTTAATGTGCTTGAATACATTGTCTTATTTGATATGCACAAAAATCATGTGAGTTGGGCAGGGAAGATATTACTTTTCCCATTTTAAAGAGGAGGAAATTGAGCCCCAAAGGGGCCTCAAAGACCTGCCAGAGGTGCATGATCTGAGATCCATGAACGGAGGAGCAGCTCTATCAGTTTGTGGACCTGTGCTCTGTGCACAGTGTGGCCACCTCATCCGACAGTGATCAGGGTATCAAAGCTCATATCCAAACCACTGCCTCCAAATCAAGGGCACTTGCTGTATTACTCAGGGTTCCCCAGAGACACAGAACCAACAGGAGATACGCATGCATGCATGTGCACCGTGCATACACACACGTCTTAGAAATGGGTATAATAAACACATAGATCATATAGTATAGCCAATGTCTCTCTCTCTCTCTCTCTCTATATATATAGATAGATGATAGATAGATATAGATATATACATATATTTATTGAGAGAGAGAGAGAGAGAGATTGATTTTAAGAAACAAGTTCATGTGATTATAGATGCTTGGTAAGTCCAAAATCTGCAGGGTAGGCCAGTCTGGAGACCCAGGGAAGAGCTGATGTTGCACCTCAAGCCTAAAGGCCACCTGCTGGCATAATTCCTTCTTGCTCATGGGCCATCAGTCTTTGTTCTATTAAGACCGTCAACTGGGACTTCCCTGATGGTGCAGTGGTTAAGAACCTGCCTGCCAATACAGGGGACATGGGTTCAAGCCCTGGTCCAGGAAGATCCCACGTGCCGCGGAGCAACTAAGCCCATGCACCACAACTACTGAAGCCCATGCTCTGCAACGAGAAGCCACCGCAATGAGAAGCCCGCGCACCGCAACAGAGAGTAGCCCCCACTCACCACAACTAGAGAAAGCCCATGCGCAGCAACGAAGACCCAATGCAGCCAAAAATAAATAAAAATTAATAAACAAGTTCATTAAAAAAAGAAAAAAGACCTTCAACTAATTGGATGAGCTCCCCCGCCCCGGCACCGCTCCATGATGGAGGGTAATCTGATTTACTCAAAGTCCACTGATCTTTGAAAAGCATAAATCAGATCTTGCCACTTCCCTGTTGTAGATCCTCCAATGCCCTTCCAACACTTGAAGAATACAATCCAAATTCCTACAGTGCCCACAAGGTTCTCCTTGGGCTACATTCCAAACTCTATTAACCTAGATTATAAACCTTCTCCTGAGTCTGTCCCCACCCAGCTGGCTAATCCCACCAACACCACTCCCCATTCCTGCTTCTTCCCTTTCAGGAATCCCTGCACTTGAAATTAAGATAATTCAAGGACGGCTTAATTGTGGGACTGTGTACAAAGCGTTGGGTGGGGTGTAGGAAAACCACAGAGACAGTGCCACGCCTCAGGGCTGTTATCACCTGAAGGAGGGAGCAGTTACAAGACCTTGGAAGAGAAAATGGAGAGGTGTCCCAGGACACCACCAGCCAGCCAGAAACCCCTCCACAAGGACCTGAACTCACTTCAGGCCCTTCATCCAAATCTCCTCCATCCATATCTCCTCCTGGAGCTCCCCATTGGCTTAACCACAACTGGCAGCCATAGAGCACACTGGTGCTCACCAATGTAGTCCCTGCAAGTCAGTCTCCCTTCAGAGAGTAGGAGGCAAAGGGTGGAAGGTAGACCTCAAGGAGCAAATGGAAGGAATAGGGCACAAGGTCCTTAAACAGGTCCAGCGATCTCTCCAGGGGATGTATCATATGAACATCCTTCTATCTGGGTCACCTTCCTCCTTCCTGCCCTCTCCCTAACACTCTCTGCAACTCTGATGTCCCTTCACTGGGCTATGTGTCCTTGCCAAGTGTCAATAACACCCTGAACCTCCCCTTATCACACTGAATAGTAATTATGTTAATTATCTGTCTCTCCTACCCTGTACAGCTTGTTCATAATTATTTACCCAGCAAGTTGTCTCTGGGCCCTCCACATAGGCACTCAATTTCTGTTGTTGAATTGAATTAACCAGAATTATTTTATGTTCTTTTTTTTTTTTTTTTTTTGCGGTACGCGGGCCTCTCACTGCTGTGGTCTCTCCCGTTGCGGAGCACAGGCTCAGCGGCCATGGCTCACGGGCCCAGCCGCTCCGCGGCATGTGGGATCTTCCCGGACCGGGGCACGAACCCACGTCCTCTGCACCGGCAGGCGGACTCTCAACCACTGCGCCACCAGGGAAGCCCCTAAAAAAAATTTTTTTATCGAAGTGAAACAGGAGAGAAGGGGGCAGGGCACAACATCTGAAAGAATGGCATAGCCCAAGGACATGACATAAACTGATTAGAACCAAATGGGTTCAAGATGGTGGACAAGTCGACTTCCACTAGACCTTGAGCCTCAGTATACACTCACTGTAACACATCAGCAAGCTAAATGACACACCCACAGGCACCATGACAGTTCCAAGACCGACCATAAGGATCAAAAACTGGGCGGTGGCCCAATTCCTGGAAATCCCCGCCCCTTCCCCAAAGTAGCTGGAATACTCCTCCCACTCATTAGCCTATGAAATTACCCACCACTATAAAAACTGACAACCCCATACCCTGGTGGCTTTCTCGCCTTCTGACTTGGCCCACGCTCTGCTCTGTCTGTGGAGTGTGTGTTTCTCTCTAAATAAATCCACTTCTTACCTATCACTTTGTCTCTCATTGAATTCTTTCTGCGATGAGACATCAAGAACCTGAGCTTCATTAAATCCTGAAACCAGGTGTGTGATCTCAGTTGGAAGTCTGTGGGTTTAGGTTGGGTTCGAGTCCTGCCACGGAGGTTCAAATCCCAATCTGAGGTGCACAGCTTCAGAAGTACAGTTGATTTATTGTAACATGTTACAGAAAATTCCGAACGAACTTTTTGGCCAACCCAATACAATGTTGTGTTAGCATCAGGTATATAGCAAAGTAATTCAGTATGTATATTCTTTTTCAGATTCTTTTCCATTATAGGTTATTACACGATATTGAATATAGTTCCCTGTGCTATACAGTAGGTCCTTGCTGTTAATCTTTTTTTTAATATAAATTCATTTTATTTAATTTATTTTTTTACTTTTGGCTGCTTTGGGTCTTCATTGCTGCCCGTGCGCTTGTCTCTAGCTGTGGCAAGCGGGGGCTACTTTTCATTGTGGTGCGCGGGCTTCTCACTGAGGTGGCTTCTCTTGTTGCGGAGCATGGGCTCTAGGTGTGCGGGCTTCAGTAGTTGTGGCACGTGGGGCTCAGTAGTTGTGGCTCGTGGGCTCTAGAGAGCAGGCTCAGTAGTTGTGGCACACGGGCTTAGCTGCTCCGCGGCATGTGAGATCTTCCTGGACCAGGGCTCGAACCTGTGTCCCCTGCATTGGCAGGTGGATTCTTAACCACTGTGCCACCAGGGAAGCCCCTATCTATTTTTTATATAGTAGTGTGCATCTGTTAATCCCAAACTCCTAATTTATCCCTCCCCCCACCCCATTTTATGTTCTTAACCTCTATTTTAGCCGTAGTTATGTGAAATAAAATTCATATTTTATGGCAAGACAAGACAAATTTAAACACAAATTCTTCTCTGCTCTTTGGCCTCCCTCTCGCCCCACTGTGCATTGTGTATCTTCATTACCCGTGGACCAGACCTCCCCCGTTGGCAGAAACACCTGCTCAGCCATAAAGAGCAACATTCTCCCAGCACCAACAATAAAACTCCTTAAAAAGTAACATTCCTCCTCAATCTTGTAAGAGGTCACGTGACCCACCAGGATGACGCTTAGATCTGGATTATGTGAACTGCCAATAATACGTCATTTGACATACAGCCCTCTGTCTCAAAAAACTTATATAACTGTGCCTTGATTTCTAACCGGTGGAAGACTCCTCAGAGCTTTCTGAGATGCTCTTCCCGAGTTATAATCCTCAAATTTGGCTCGAATAAAATTTTCCGTTTCTTTCTTAGATTGACTGATGAATTTTTTGTCGACATATATAATACTCACTGACATCCATATTCTCATCACATGTTTGAGAAAATAGGCCAAAGTATTAATTTATACATATTCAAGCCACAGAGATACTGCAATGTTATTGTCAGCATTTTAAACAACCAATTCATTATCTTTATGTATACTCTTTTCTACAATATGCACTGAGGATAAGACACTTACCCTCTTTAGGCCACTGGTTTTTTATCTGTGATAAAAGGGAATTTGGCCAGATGATTTCCATGGTATCTTCCAACTCAAAATTTCAGAGGTTTTAAGTGAAGGGCTGCATAATCTCCTTAAACTCGGCACCCACGTCTTACCCGTGGTTGTGTTTCCGGCACTCAGCCGAGGGTTTGGCATGCAGCAGGGACTTGAGAGCACAGCCCAGCTGTGGGGTGTCTGTTCAAACCCAACTCTGCCACATTCTGGCTGGGTAAACCTAGGCCGTTACCTTAGCCCTTCAGAGCCTCAATCTCCTCCTTTGAAAAGTGGGGCTAATAAATGGGATAATGTTGGCAAAGAGCTGAGCACAGAAGCCAACTCACGGTAAACCATCATGGAATGTGGATGACTGTACGAGCCAGTGAATCTGGGATGCTAGACAAATTGCCTAGATTAAACTGTGCACTATTTCTTCAGTATCATGTTCTCTAAAATACTGAGTGATTAACATAACTGTTCCCACTCTCTAGTTCGTAAGTAGATGTAAATTAGTTCCTGGCATTTGTGCCAAAACACCAAATATTACTAAGATGTATGCTTAGTAATTGTATATACATTTACAGTAGGAGGCATACATTAAATTTATTTATCTTATTTTTTATGTATAAATAGATACATAAACTGATTATTACACATTTAAATGAACAACAGGCCAAACATTTGCTGAAACTTTTTTGTGGGCAAGAATTTTGTTTCTAATAAAAAGAACTGCTCTATTATCATATTGTTACCTAATTATTCCGAACAAAACAGTCTGAACTTTTATTGAGTTAAACCAGAGCTCAGGCGTTACATTATCTTTCAAACCAAGTTTCTGACTATCTCAATAAATAAGAGGAGGTGTGACGACAAATGTAATTAACAAATGTGACTTTTTCTGCCAATTTTTTCCCTTAACTGTTTATGCTGTCGGTTTTGCCCATCTGGTTTTCATTTGAGAATAGAAATCACTAATCCCACAAACCATCCACTGATTTCTAATCCTGGAAAAGACTGGTATTACTTAGCAGCATAATATGTTTTTCTTTCCTCCTGTGGAAATAAATGTGCAGCTTCATAGTGGATTAAAAAGACAATTGAGAAATTTCCTATTATAAACATGTATGGTATCTTAATTTCCTAGTATAATAGCAGACAGACGAACATAATTAATTATATTTTAAATGCAAATTGTTGACAACTGTTCATCTGGTTGAAATTATTTAAGCCACATCAACTCTAAAGAAAGTCCTACTTTCTAATTCCTATTTTTTTATAAAAATAATTCCATAGGCTTTTCAATACCCAGCAATCTCTTAAAAATTTCACATGATATTTAAAGCACCATTGCTGCAACCCCCATAGAGACATCTAGGCAAATATAAGTGATTTATATGCAGATTTCAACCTATTTACCGAGCTTAATAGTGAGAGACAAAATATTATATGCAAAATGCGTTCATTTAAATTTTTGATCAGATCTTTCTGCTGCTTGATGGAATGAGAAAGTTATATCGGTATAGGAGTAAATACATTTCAGAATAGAAGTCTCATACCACGTTTATCTGTAATGAAGGACCTGGACAACAATGTGGCTAGAGGAGCCATCAGTTTCACTCATCTTCTTGATTGACAAGTGTCACGGCAATGTGACTCAATCCTGAGATTTCCATAGTAAGCACTAAAGTGGCTGAAATTATGACAGCTCTCAAACCAGCAACGCTGTGGGACCCACAGAGATCACCTCATCCACAGGATGCCAGCCACATGTGGTATACAAGATAATTTTAGGAATTACACACACATTGGTTGAAGTTACAGTTACGTTTGTGCATCTTAGAATGTGTATTAGAAAAAAACATAACTAGCATATTGAAGCTATGATTTCATAGACGGTATTACTTAGGAAAAGGATCAGTAATTAAGCAAAAAGTGAGTTGATTAAAGAAAAACATTAACAAAATAATAGTGCAGGTGGCATATGGAAATGACAAAAATAGTGATGGCCATATGTAAGAATGACTAAAATTTAGAAAATACTGACCTACTCCAACCCCTAATTGTGTAGGTGAGGAACGTGAGGTCCTGAATCGTTTTAAAGGTTTCCCCAAGATCCTATGGCTTGTCAGAGGCAGTTTGGATTCTACAGTTTACAGCCCCACACTCTATGTATTGCATCTAAGATTGACTATCTTGCCTTTACAACATCTATTTCAGCCTCATGGAGCACACACATCTTTTTCCTGGAAGAATGGGTCAATGAGAAATTCAGATAAATTCTCAAGCTATTTATGTATTTGATGTTGTTCCTTTTTATGGAACAACGGTTGTCCGATGACAACGAGTCCAGTTGTCATTGGACCAGAATAAAAAGTGCTAATGAAAGCTGATCTCACTTTCAGCTACATTTTTTAAATTGAATCAATTTGACACGTAACACTCTGTCAGTTTAAGGTGTACAGCCTGTTACTTTGATATATTTATATCTTGCAATATAATTGCTATTGTCGCCATATTTATCACGTTATGTAATTATGGTACAATATTATTGTCTATATTCATCATACTGTGCATTAGCTCCCTAGGGTTTATTTACCACTCCTTACAAGTTTTGTACCTTAAACATCGTCACTCTTATCCCCGCCTTACCCACCAACCCCTGGTGACCATTATACTCTCTGGTTTTTCTACAGGTTTAACTTCTTTAGATTCCACATATAAATGATATCATTTAGTACTTGTCTTTCTCTGACTTACCTCACTTCTCACGGTGAGCTACATTTAAACGGAGTAATATTGATTAGGTCTGTGTTGTTAGTTATGAGTATAGATGTGGACTATAAGAATGGTAAGTTTATAATCCTCTATACATTTTGTTAAACTAACTTGTGAGCCTTCTTACTAAATTCAGCTATGCTTAAAATTTCACTTTTATCCAACACACCAAGGCCTTTGGACATTTTTGCTTTGTATGTGAAGGATATTCTAAGATACAGATTCTACAGTTTCCTGAAAATGAGGGGGGTGGAAGTGGGAGGAGTCCACATAAATGTCACTGTGCTTCCAAGTGATGTGCTGGAGCCATTTTCTACCAGACCGTGAGCATCACTCCCCACCCCCCTCCAGCGTTCAGAGATGTCACATTGGTAGCTTGAAATCATTGACCACAGTGGGAGTATTAACACCACAGTAGTTGGCAAATGCTACAAATCAGTGTTTCCTCGTTGAGAGAGTTGACTGTCAAACATTTACAAGGAAACCACTTTTTTGAGGGTGAGTGGAAGGCAGGCCCTTTTAAAATGAGGCTTGGTGGTCCCTCCTTTCAGCGGTGGTGTGAGAGCAGAGTACGAACTGCAAACTGTGGCGGCCAGAATCCTGGCAGGACAGGCATTTAGAAAGTTTCTTCCCCTCTTTGACTGAGTACTAGTAGAAAGAAGTGCAGCCGAAACTGTAACCAAAGGAGGTATTACGCTTCCAGAAAAATCACAAGGAAAAGTATTGCAAGCAACAGTAGTAGCTGTTGGATCAGGCTCTAAAGGAAAGGGTAGAGAGATTCAACCAGTTAGTGTGAAAGTGGGAGATACAGTTCTCCCAGAATATGGAGGCATCAAAGTAGTTCTAGACAACAAGGATGATTTCTTATTTGGAGACGGTGACATTCTTGGAAATATGTCGACTGAAATATGTCACTATTGAAATGGCATCACGTGAAGCTGCCCACTCCACTGAAGTTCTGAAATCTTTCATCATGTAAATAATGTTCACATTTCTCTGTGTAAAATAAACTAATGATATCCAAACTAATGACATCCAGTGTCTCTAAAATTTAGTTTCAATGTATTGATATAAACGTTTCCAAATAAACGTATATAAGTGAAAAACAAAAATGAGGCTTGGGTACTTTAAGAAATGATACGCAAATTAACTTTTGCACCTGTTAGGGAGTAACAGAGGCAGCACCACCCCTGCTCTAGGCAGCAGGTGAATGGAGGATGCAGAGAGCCTCTGACCGTGTTTGCTTTGCTTTCGGGGGACTATGGTATAATTTGAGCCCTGAGGACAAAAACACAGGTCCAAATAATCAGAAATGGCTTTTCTCATTATTCTGACCAGAAAGACCCTGCCTAAGGCTCTTTGGAAAGTAAACATGACAGGTAATGTCTTCTTCAGAAAAATATTTCTACATAAAAATCTTCATGGGGCTTCCCTGGTGGCGCAGTGGTTGAGAGTCCGCCTGCCGATGCAGGGGACACGGGTTCGTGCCCCGGTCCGGGAAGATCCCACATGCCGCGGAGCGGCTGGGCCCGTGAGCCATGGCCGCTGAGCCTGCGCGTCCCGAGCCTGTGCTCCGCAACGGGAGAGGCCACGGCAGTGAGGGGCCCGCGTACTGCAAAAAAAAAAAAAAAAAAATCCTCATGAATGGGCTAGATGTGTGCCATCCCATAGAACTTTCTGCAGTGATGGAAATGTCCTGCATCCATGCTGTCCAGCAAGGTAGCCACTACATGCAGCTTATTTAACCCTTGAAACGTGGCTGGTCTGAATTGAGACACGCTGTAAGGGTAAAATACACACTGGATTTCCAAGACTTAGAATGAAAAAAAGAATGTAAAATACCACATTAAAATGTTTATATTGATTACACGTGGAAATGACAATCTTTTGGATAGATTATTAAATATTACATACTATTATTAAAATTAATTTCACCTGTTTCTTTTTACTGTTTTAACGTGGCTACTAGAAAATTTTAAGTTTAAATGTAATATTTAAATTAATGCACACATCATATTTTTATTGGACACCACTGAGCTAGATCATGAAGTTCTGAGTCAGGTGCTGTGGAAGACAGAAGGGTATAGAGAATCAAAAAGGAGGGGCAAGGAAAAACAAAGCTAAATTGTGCACACCTCAGCAGACAGATTTTGTAATGCAACTTCCCCTTCCACAGGGAGTGTTAGAATGTTGGGAAAATGCATCACGAGTTGCCTGTATGTGGCCTAGGAGGAGAGGGAGACACACCCAAATATTTGAAACCATGAGCAGTACGTCTGAGTGTCAAGCATGACCTATATTCCCCTTAACCCTCCTTCCTTTGGTGGATGGGATTAGGACATGGTTTGAGAAGTTTCTACAGAATTCTGTGAGAAACTAGGCTCAAATTTTCAGTCCTGCTTCCAGTAGATGTGTCCTATTTCCAGCCCCAATCTGAGAGAAAACATTGTCGTGTTTGTTTGAGAATTTACGTCAGATCATCACCAACCTTGAAACCCAGAACCTCTCTTTTAGATGGGGAACCATAAGGCGTAGACTAAGGTGTAAGCACCCTCAGTAAATCAGGAGGGCTGAGGCCATATAGGACTCAGATTTCATTATTTTAATCTCAGGTCTTCCCTTTCTCAAGAAGATTTAAGAAACACAGCACAGTCATTCCAATACACTTGATGTCCAAGACCTATTTTTTGTTCTGTTTTTTAGAAGTAGCTTCTGAATCTGTCATCAAAAGCATCTCATGGAGGGCAAATGCTGCAGCCAGCAGAAAAAAGTTTAATTTCAACATATACAAAAAAGGAAAGATGGGGAAGGGAAATTTTTTTCCTACTGCATAGAAATCCAAACTTTCAAGCCTTCAGCCATAAAGGATGTGCACCTTAGTGAGACAAAAGTCATGTTCTAATCAGGAAACTTTGATCAAGTAGAAGTTAAATAACTTCCCACCTGCAAAACCGTGAAGAAGGAAGCACAACAGGAAGCCCTGAGCGGTAGCGAGGCTGGTACACAAATCCTGACTGTCTCTGCACGCGCCTTCTGGGACTTTAACATTCACCCAGAGAGTGGGAACTATAAAAATAGACGACATGTTTCTGAAGAAGTGAAAGACTTATTGCATAATGGTGGCAAACTCTGTCTGCTAGAACAGAACGACTCTGCATGCAAACAGAAAACTAAAAAATAGCTACCACTCTAGACAAATGTATTTTTGAAATATTCAGCCTCCAGAAAAATGTATGGCTGCATTAGCAGAGTGAAAGCCTCATCATCTGATACTGGGAAAATGGAGTCACCTTCCCTAGTCCACAAATCTGGCCCATAAATCTGGCTAATCCATGGTGACCCCTCCCGAACTGTAAGTCTCAGAATTATTTCTCTCCTCTTTCCTTCCTTTTCTCTGTAAGACTTGTACATCAATAGAAAGGAAATAATTTGTGAACAGAAAATATCGATTTTGGCGGAAGCCCTATAAGGCAGAGATCTACCGTTTCCTTCATTTTCATCGTGGGGAACGAGAGGAACGAGGGAAACATCCAGACGCAGACACAGCTGTCAGGTTGAAGAGGCATCTCCTCTGGTGTCTCCTTTGCTCTCTGCTCTCCCTTTTTCCGCGTCCCCTCCAGAGTTTCATGCCGACTGCATGAGTCTCTGCCCAACCCCTTCTTCCTTGATGGCTACCCATCTGCTGATTCACCGACCCTTACAACAAATATTTATTAAGCAACTAATATGTGCAAAGCCTGGATTAGATGCTTAGAGAGGGGGCTTTGGGGAGGGAGAGAGAGATGCAAAGACAATTAAGATATAATAACTTTCTTAAAGGAATTTAAAATCCAGGGGAGATAAATATGAAGATTGTAATAAAATACCGAGTATATCACGTGCTGTGATTGTGTGGCAGGAAACCTGAAAATGCCCTAGGATAGGGCTTGTCTCAGAGTGCCTGGAAGTCCCATGGGATGCAGGTGGAAGTCTAAATGCCCAATGAATTGAGAGGCCTTTTGGGAAAAAGTAAGGGGGAGAGAGATTAGAGGTGCATAAGATGGCTGCAAATTCAGTGCTTCCAGGTCAGAGTAATGAGACACACTCAGTGTAACAGGGCTGTCAGCTGCATCCCTGAGTCTTACAGGGTGAGGCCCAAGTGGACAGAATCCTTCTATCAATGACATGCCCATGGGGGTATCTATGGCCCACGGTTACATTGTGTCCTCGCTGATAGACCAACTTCATCTCCCTCTGGAGTTATTGTTTGAGCCTATACAGACATGGCACTGACCCACTGTTCTAAGCAGCTGGACACTCCAGCCAGGAGCTGGACCAAAGAAGATGTGTAAGAGGACAATATGAATCTGCCATTGTGATTGTCAGTAGCAATCTGGTGGCCTCAGAAGATAGTTCCTTTGAAAGGCTTCTCTTTGGCAGGCGTCAGCGATTGTGCCTTCATAGCATCACAGATAGCAGAACAGGAAGGGAGAAAATAAGAGACCCTGGAGGGCAAGGCTAACTGCAGATGAACAAAACTCAGGTGCCCCATGGAGCCTGTGTTCTTTACAACCTGAATGTTTATTGGGCATCACCCATGTGCCTAGCATTGGATTAGACCCTAGGGCCACAAGGACCAACCAGTCAGACACTAGCCCCTGCCCCAAAGGGCTGATGGTCTGCTGGGGGCAAACAAGTATTAACTCATACTTGCATAAATGATTATTTCATTGGGTAAGTGCTCTGAAGGAAAAGCATCAAATTGGGAAAGTATAAAGAAGTTAGGGGCAAGGTCATCTGAGGGGTTATAAACGGTTCCTTGAGGCAAGGAGTAGTTGGGCAAAGGGAGTTGGATGGAGAAGTTCCTACAATTGCAGGCAGGGACAGGACTGGAAAAAAGCTGGTTATGACTGGTGTTATGGCTCTGTTATTCTGCCAAGTCTGGGTACCCTGGAAAAACAGGGTACAAAACCTATAAAAAGGGACTGTGGGGACCCATGGGCCATTGACTTGCAACAGCTGAGAAGCCTTCTTAGAAAAGGTGGCCTTTTAGTTGAGCTTTGAAATATGAGTAGGGTTTTGACAGGTGGAGGATGGAGGCAAACGGCATTCCAGAAAAAGGAAGAAACAGTAAAAGCAAACACTAAGCATGAAGGAAAGAGATGAGCAATTGTATATCTATACCTATATCATATATATCTACACACACATCCCAATATCATGAGGTAGTTGTTATTTCTGTTTTGCAGATAAGAAATGCAAGGTCTAAAAGATACAAAGGTTGGAAAGACTTGCCCAAGGTCATCAGAGTCTTAGGTGATAGAGCCCACATTTAAACCCCCGTCTAAATCTGCCCCATGTTGCCTTCCTGAAAGCTCATGGCACATAATAAGCCCTCACTAAGTGGCTATCATTATAGATACAAATGTGACAGCAAAAATGATCACGTGATGCGCCGAAGGGCAGTTAGATGAAGAGGGGGGTAATGGGAATTGGGGTGGAATAGCAGGAGGAGTCGAGCTTTGAACGTCTGTTAATGTAGCCCATGTGCAGTAGGTATAAAATGATCAAACAGCAAAGTCTCAGCCAAATCCATTATCCCAGAATCCTGTAAGGCAGAACCTGCTGTTTCAGTGCCTCCTGGGGTTTGTCCAGAGTCAAGAACAAAAAACAAAAAAAAAAAAAAATAGGAGCAGATTATAGAGACATATTAATGGTAGTTGATGAATCCTCTGTAGTGGAGGCAGAAAGCCTGAATTTTAAGGACAGAGGTCTGAGAAACTGCAGACAGAAGAGTTTGAACACTGCCACCAAACTGGTGCATTTCAGCAAGGGGGTGACAAATCTCATGGCGACACAGGTAGGTTTCCAGAAGTGAACTGCAGACAATGATGAGCGGCAGGGAGCAATGACCATGTACGTAGAGGATGCTGGCTGAGGAGAGGTGGTAGTTAATGCCACAGTCGCATTTTAGAACACCCGAGGTCATGTTAGTAATATGCTTTGTTTCAATGGATGCTTGCCAATCTACGGTTCAGTAATTTCATTTAGAGGTCAGCCACAGTATTTGCTTAGAAATTTCTCAAAAATCCCTTTTGATAGTCACTCTGATTTTATGAACTCTTTCAGGTTTTTAAAGAAGGGATATCTAATCAACCAGTATGGTCTCAGTGCTCTTGTCCTGGTTAAAATGCTTTCGATATTTGCTTCTTAAGTGGGAGAGTTGGGGTGAGGTGAGGACAGGGCAGGGGACCTTCCTGTTTGGATAAGGCAGATAAACATCTTTTACAATAAGGAATTTGATATTTATTCCACAGTAGATAGAGTCATCAAAAGCATTTGAGTTGGGGCTATGACAATCAGCTCTGTATTTTAGGAGGAAAATCCCAATAGCAGTGTGAAGGATGGATTAGGCCTTTCATGCATTTTTTTTTTCATATACTTTATTTTATCAAAACGTAACTGCTCCCCTTTAATCAGTACGAGGGTGATATGTATTACAATGAGTATCTTAGTGCCTTATTCCTATTAGCTAATAAAAGTTAATGTAATTGAACTTCAGTTGAATTGAATAGTTCCTAGAAATGTAACGACAACCCTTCTAAACACTGGCTTTTTTTTTTTTTTTAACATTTTTATTGGAGTATGATTGCTTTACAATGGTGTGTTAGTTTCTGCTTTATAATAAAGTGAATCAGTTATACAGGTACATATATCCCCATATCTCTTCCCTCTTGCGTCTCCCTCCCTCCCACCCTCCCTATCCCACCCTTCTAGCTGGTCACAAAGCACCGAGCTGATCTCCCTGTGCTATGCGACTGCTTCCCACTAGCTATCTATTTTACATTTGGTAGTGTATATATGTCTATATATACACTACCACTCTCTCACTTTGTCCCAGCTTACCCTTCCCCGTCCCCATGTCCTCAAGTCCATTCTGTAGTAGGTCTGCGTCTTTATTCCCATCTTGCCCCTAGGTTCTTCATGACCTTTTTTTTTAGATTCCATATATATGTGTTAGCATATGTTATTTGTTTTTCTCTTTCCGACTTACTTCACTCTGTATGACAGACTCTAGGTCCATCGACCTCACTACAAATAACTCAATTTCATTTATTTTATGGCTGAGTAATAAATATTCCATTGTATATATGTGTCACATCTTCTTTATCCATTTTTCTGTCGATGGACACTTAGTTGCTTCCATGTCCTGCCTATTGTAAATAGATCTGTAATGAACATTGTGGTACATGACTCTTTTCGAATTATGGTTTTCTCAGGGTATATGCCCAGTAGTGGGATTGCTGGGTCGTATGGTAGTTCTATTTTTAGTTTTTTAAGGAACCTCTGTACTGTTCTCCATAGTGGCTGTATCAATTTACTTTCCCACCAACAGTGTATGAGGGTTCCCTTTTCTCCACACCCTCTCCAGCACTGAGACAAAAGACCTGTATGAAGAAAATTATAAGACACTGATGAAAGAAATTAAAGATGATACAAATAGATGGAGAGATATACCATGTTCTCAGACTGGAAGAATCAACATTGTGAAAATGACTATACTACCCAAAGCAATCTACAGATTCAGTGCAATCCCTATCAAACTACCACTGGCATTTTTCACAGAACTAGAACAAAAAATTTCACAATTTGTATGGAAACACAAAAGTCCCCGAATAGCCAAAGCAATCTTGAGAAAGAAAAACGGAGCTGGAGGAATCAGGCTCCCAGACTTCAGACTATACTACAAAGCTATAGTAATCAAGACAGTATGGTACTGGCACATAAACAGAAATATAGATCAATGGAACAGGATTGAAAGCCCAGAGATAAACCCATGCACATATGGCCACCTTATCTTTGATAAAGGAGGCAAGAATATACAATGGAGAAAAGACAACCTTTTCAATAAGTGGTGCTGGGAAAACTGGACAGCTACACGCAAAAGAATGAAATTAAAACACTCCCAACACCATACACAAAAATAAACTCAAAATGGATTAAAGACCTAAATGTAAGGCCAGACACTATCAAACTCTTAGAGGAAAACATAGGCAGAACACTCTATGACATAAATCACAGCAAGATCCTTTTTGACCCACCTCCTAGAGAAATGGAAATAAAACCAAAAATAAACAAATGGGACATAATGAAACTTCAAAGCTTTTGCACAGCAAAGGAAACCATAAACAAGACCAAAAGACAACCCTCAGAATGGGAGAAAATATTTGCAAATGAAGCAACTGACAAAGGATTAGTCTCCAAAATTTACAAGCAGCTCATGCAGCTCAATATCAAGAAAACAAACAGCCCAATCCAAAAATGGGCAGAAGACCTATATAGACATTTCTCCAAAGAAGATATACAGATTGCCAACAAACACATGAAAGAATGCTCAACATCATTAATCATTAGAGAAATGCAAGTCAAAACTACAATGCGATATTATCTCACACCGGTCAGAATGGCCATCATCAAAAAACTGACTTTCTTATGAAGGGTATTTTAAGTTCTAGGAGAGGGGGCAGTAGAGCAAACATTTTGGAGAAGTACCACCAAGCATATCAGCCTTTGCCCTTGCCATCCAAGTTTTTTCCACCACTACAGGTCTCTCGGAAGTATTTGCTGCAGTGTGGGATAATGCACTCATTTGAATATTTACATTTGAAAATAACAGAAATAGATTTTTTCTAGAACTTTTTTTTCTGCAGTAAATTTCTGGAAAACACAGCTTTTGCTGTGTTTAAATCAAATTGTTATGACTGTGCTTAAATGTGGCTCTCAGCTCTTCCACATTACACAGTTTTCCTCATTTCCTGGGACTGTGGTTACTGAGAATTGACATACTTTGGGCAAGAATCTGTATAACAGATCTGTCAGCAGAGGCTGAAAAATAAATTTCATTTCAGACTGCTCTGTGTTTAAATTGTTTGAATGAGTATTGGTTCTCTTATTTCTTACTTTCTGAAACCTGCTTACCACCTGCACCTTTTTCTTTTCCTTTTTTGGATATTCATTCATTCATTCATTCCCTCATTCATTCGTTTCCTTAACAAATATTGGTTGAGGTGTACTTGTGCTGAGCACTGCTCTGGGGATAGAGATAAGAAAGGTCCAGTTCTCGTCACTGAGAACAGTGTGGTTTACTGGGGGGAGATGATGTGATGGAGGTTGGAAGGGGCTCCAGAAGTTCAGAGGAGCCATGTCTAACACACATTGCAGAGTCAGGGAGCAGTTCTCAGAGGACCTGGCGCTTGAGCCGGGTCTTCTGGATGAGTAGATGCTAATAACATTGGGAAGAAGGAGGAATTCTAGCCAGAGGCAAAGAGGTGTGTTTCCTTTTGTCACTTTCAAACTCTTATTCCTACATCCATTCTCTTTACCTTTTTAAAATTAATCATCCAAAGTGGATAAAGATGGAGAGGAAAACCCTAGAAAGTAGCAAAAGAAAAATATTTTTGAACATACTTTTATCCAATGTCAAAAATATGCAATTCTGTGTGTTCATAAAGAAGTAAGGAGGCCTCCCTGGTGGTGCAGTGGTTAAGAATCCGCCTGCCAGTGCAGGAGACACGGGTTCGAGCCATGGTCTGGGAAGATCCCACATGCCACGGAGCAACTAAGCCAGTGCGCCACAACTACTGAAGCCTGTGCGCCTAGAGCCCGTGCTCCGCAACGAGAAGCCACCGCAATGAGAAGCCCATGCACGGAAAGAAGAGTAGCCCCCACTCACCACAACTAGAGAAAGCCTGTGCACAACAACGAAGACCCAATGTAGTCAAAAAAAAAATTAAAAGTTAAAAAAAAAAAAAAAGAGACACCAGCTAATGGGCATGGGTAATTATTTTTAAATGCTTAAAAAAAAAAAGACTGTTGTGATGCTTTTCACCATCAGTTTATACTAAAAGATTCATAGCCCATATTGATTTTTCTTCCCCCAAAGACATCTCAGTTTTCAACAAGCCTTTCGGCCTGCCTCTTCCCATACACTCTTCTCCTTTCTTTCTCTGCTATCTCTAGCCTGTGGCTACCTTCCAAGGCAGTTTGTTTCCTAAACATGTATACTTTTAAAGAAATTTTAGCGACGATATCTGGTTTGAGATATTTTATTGCTCATTTGTTCTTTGAGGTTGTGTTGAGATGTTCAGGGAGAAACAGGTAACATTAGGTATCTCCGTATATGGATAGACTTGAACCTGCGCATTGAAGATGAACTAACAGGGCCAAAGTTTCAGCTAGAATTAGGGAGAAAAGCAGGGGAATTAGGGGATCTTCTTAGAGTAGCCACAGCAAAAGCACCAAGATACAAAGGTTGTCTTCCATACAGTCTCACTTCCTTATCTGGTGCCGTTCCGTCTCTCTGGGTTGGGCATCCTTGTTCCCCAACCCTAAAGATCTATTTTAGGGAATTAATTTTGTTTCCTGACATGTCAGGTTGGAAATCATTCCTGATAGGGTTGTAGTGAAACAAACAAAGAAACAAACCATAATAACAATAAAAAAAACCAAAACAATAGCCACCAAAAAAAAGTCTCCTAAAGGTGTTTACAGTGTGATTCACTTATTCCCTTAACAAACGGTGGCTGGGAGCCTACGTGTGCCAGACACAGTGTTAATGAATGGAGATGAAACGATGAATATTCAGAATGCAGTATGTTAAATGCTAAGATAGATGTATGCACGAGGTGCTTGAAAGCTCAGAAAAAATCAAGCATAGTGGGCCAAGCTCTGCATGCATGATTTCAGTGCCTTCTCACTACAGTCTCGAGAGGTACATACTTTCATTACGCCCATCATGCACATGAGGAAATGGAGGTTAGGAAGGATACATAATTTACCCAAGGTCGCACGGTGAGTACGTGGAAGAACCTGGACTTGACTGACTCCAACCGCGTGCATCATGTTTTAGCCAGGCTGCTTCCCAGAAGAAGACACGCTCAGACTCAGTTTAGAAAGAAAAGGATTAAAAGCATCCCAGGCAAAGAGAACACGTTCAAGGGTTCAGAGGCAAGAGTCATGGCGTGTGCAAGGAATCCCATGTGGATCATTGTGGCTGGGAGTGATCTAGTTAAAAGAGCACTGGGCCAAGGGCAAACCTGGGGAATCCCAACATTTTTAGGTGAAAGGGGGAGAAACCTGAGAAGGAGTAAACCATAAGAAAAGAATGCCACTGAAGCCAAAGAATAAGAAACCTTCATGCAGGAAGGAGAGATGCAGAAGAATGAACGAAAATGAAGAACGAAAGCCCCAGGGAGTGAAGGGTGGGATTTCGGGCACCTGAATCCCAGGGGATGGGAGAGATGATTTAGAGGCCGTTCCTTAAATACATAAATGAAAATATACTGCATAGGTGGTCACCTATCTCCTCCCCCGTTGACCACTGACAAGGCCTGCTGATGGGTGGACCGATGGATGGAATCACAAAATTTTAGAGAACAACCATGAGATGATTTAATTTGATCATCTAGTTTTCCACAAGAGGAAATGGAGACTCAGAACTCTGCAGTGATTTTTTTTCCTGACATCGCATAGCTAATTAGGGATAGAGCTGTGATTAGAATTCAGATCATCTGACTCTCTATCTCAAAGGGAAATTTTTCAGACATGTATTCTTTGCAAAGGACGTGAATAGACAATCCACAAACGGCCAACAAACATGAAAAAATTTGTTCAGCTTCACTTGTAATCAAAGAATCCTCAACAGTACAGGGAAGCAGGCACACTCACATATTGCTGGTAGAAATCTAGATTGTAACAATTTTGGGGGGAAGCTATTCTGGCAATATGGAAGGGGCCATATAGTGCAGTGATTAAGAATATTGGGCTCAAAATCAGACAGACTTGGGCCCAAACACCAGGTCTGCCAACCACTGTCATGTAGTAACCATTTTCTGGGCACAGGCCTCAGTTTCTTCTGAAAAAAAATGTGGATATTAATAGTACTTATCTCATGAATTTGTTGTGAGGATTAAATGAGAATATGTTGATAGCACACTCCCCAGCATATGGAGTCCAAAAGAATGTATATTCGTGATCCTTATAACAAGGAGTTCTACAAATATATCCCTTGGACCAGCAATTTCATAGCCAGGCATTTATCTTACAAAAATAATCAGAACTGGGCATTAAGATTTATGTACATGGATATTCATCACAACATCATTTATAATAGTGAAAAATTGGAAACACAAATGTCCAACAATAGAGTGGGTAAATTAATGATGGTTCATGTGGTTGACGGAATACCACGAGGCCATTAAGTATCAGACTGCAAAAGAACACTTCATCACTGGAGGGAACATCCATACTAAGTGACAAAAGCAGGTTACACAACAATGTATACGCATAACACCGATCGTGTATAAACCAGACGCACGTATGTGCATTCTATACATATAGAAAGTACTGGATGGCAAATCGGTGAGAAAGGAAGGATCTCCACCCCCATAAATCCATGCTGGTCATACAAGTGCATGTCTGTGTGAGACGCCTGTCCCCCAAATTGAGGAAAATCTAGTTTTAGTGGATTGTGTTGTAAACTCTGTAACAAGACTAAGATAAAAGAAAAAATGAAAATAAGTTCCTTTTGCTGATACTATCAAAATGACATAAATATTTGAATTTAACGAGCCATTCTCAACCTTCCAGATTTGAAAAGGCTTGGAAGGAAATTATATTTTACAGTTGTAAACTGATTTCAGCATGCTGGGATGTCCACATTTAACTTCTATTAATGTTTTTCAATGCCAGCATGAAAACATATACCTTAGACAATCTTCCTCAGTGCTATTTCTTACAGGGAGGTAATTAGACTAAATAAAATAAAGTAGTAAACAAAACAGGCAAACCCTCTCTGGACAAACACTGAAAAAGGATGTTAGAGTTGATTTGTTTACTACTTTCTTCTATCGATAAATCCTAGGAAACCTACAGAGGAATTACAGTACAAATGAGAACAGTAAAGAACCCAAAGGAATGAGCGATCTTTTTTCCTACACCTATGATTCCAAGTGGTTCACTGTAATAAACTTTGAAAAGACTATAGTATGCATTCTTAGCTGTAAAGCACTTATCTGCTCCTTCTAGTTGCACGTTATTTGTGGAAGGTTTGGAACATACACACAAAATAGGTTCTACAAATACAAAGACTCCATCATTATTGGTTTTGTGCTTTAATTTATAATGGAATTAAGTTATAAATGTGCTTCTAATAATGTACTCTTGGGCAAGTCACGTAGCCCATCGAATCCTCCATAACCTCATTTGTAAATAGTTATAGGATTGAACAGAATGATTTCTAAGATTCCCTCTAGCTCTGAAATTATACAGCAAGCTATTAACTTATAAATTAAAAAAATTGTCAATCTTTTAGGTCAGAGGTTGGCAAACTACAGCCCATGGGTCCAATCTGGTAGGCTGCCTACTTTTTAAAATAAAGTTTTACTGGAACACAGCCACACCTGTTCATTTACACATTGTCTATGCTTGCTCTTGTGCTACAGCGGCAGAGGTGAGTAGTTGCAGCAGAGACCACAGGGCTCACAAAGCCTAAGATATTTACCACTGGCCCTTTACAGAAAGTTTGCCAATCCCTCTCTTGGGTTCAGTTTACAGATCTTATTATTCTTTATATAAAGTTAGCAAATCTTGACAATCACTTTTAAGGAGGCTTTTATAAATTCAGTTAAAACGCCATCAAACATTTTTAACTACAGGTATACGCTTGATGTATTAGAGTTCCTTTAATGTAACTCAGGTGTCTATCTTAACAACTTTCCAAGTGTTTGTATTATTCTTGTAAATCTAGTAAACCATGTTGAATCTTGTAAATATAACCATATATTCATATTATTTTTATATAACTTATAACCATTACTATAATCCTACAACTATTACATTCCCTTGAATGTTTCAATACTTTGTATAAATGTGGAAAAGTTTCAGTGAGAAGTCAGACGCCTAAATCAATTATAATTTCTATTTAAGATAATAAGACTGACCTATTTAACCAAGAGGTTAAATTCTCTTAAAAATTAACAGATACGAACAGATTCCTTCTTGAAATAAAATACAAATATTAAAGGTTGGATCCTCTTAACATGTTTCTATGCTTAATTCTAAATCATCTCAGAGTTAAAATATGGCAACCCATTAAGGAAATAATTATATCGTCATTATAAATAGTTTGGGGGCCTCCCTTCTCAATGATGGATATTGCAGTAATAGCAGTAGAGATAACGGACTGGACATTTCTTGGCAACAGCGATGGGACTTGCTGAGCTCCATTTATGAGCCATGACAAGGGCACCATACATTACAGTAGGGGTGGTCACAACAGTCTATATTAGTTTGCTACGGCTGCCATAACCAAATACCACAAACTGGGTGACTTGAACAATAGAAATTAATTGTCTCTCAGTTTTAGAGGCTAGAAATCCAAAATCAAGGTGTCAGCAGGCAGGGTTGGCTCCTTCTGAGGGCTGTAATGAAAGGATCTGTTCCAGGACTGTCCTCTGGCTTCTGGTGGTTGCTGGAAATCTTTGTTATTCCTTGGCTTGCGGAAGCATAACCCTGATCTCTGTCTTCAGCTTCGTATGACATTCTCCATGTGTGTATGTATGTCTTTGTGTTCAAATTTTTCCTTTTCTATAAGGACTTCAGTCATATTGCATTAGTGCCCACTCTAATGACCTCATCTTAAGTTAACCAACTATATCTGCGACAACCCTATTTCCAAATAAGGTCACATTCTGAGGTAGTGAGGGTTAGGACATCAACATATGAATTTTGTGGGGGACACAATTCAATCCACAGACAGAGTCCATGTCCATAGGCTTGACAGCAGAGACTGGAAGGCTAAAACTCTCTTTCCTGAATTCTCTTGACATTGGGATGGTGGCTCTAACGTAGGTTCAGTACTCAAGTAAAATTTGGAAGACAAAAATGGGGCAGAGGTCCTGCTTCTGCTGTTTCTTCTGGAAAGCATGGGCATGGAGGCATTTTGTTTTTCTGTGAGAGTTTTCAGCGGACCCCGATGGTTTGGAGCTGTGTCTAATGAAAGATTCTTGACTGTGGTCACTCCCTGAATATGGTAGCCTTCCAGACCATGGCCATAACAGATGAGTCTGAAGGAAGCAATCCACACTGTATTAAGGTGACTGATCCATTTACCAAGTAAGCTGTAGGGCAGTCAGTTTTCAGTGGGAGAGAGAGAGAGCAAGAGAAAATCCTCAAGCTGATCCGAAGCAGGCAGTTCTGCAATTTGGTTCTTACGATCCAGAGTATCTAATGGTGGGTACAGCATCTATGACAGGTCAGAGTGCTCTCTGGAGCCTGTGATGAGCCCCAGTGGGAGGGTCCCAGCATAGGATTTTGATATTTTGAAACTAAAGCCGCATCTTCTTTGCAAAGAACCATTAAGAAACAGCTCTCGGTTTGCTGAATGCTTGACAATGGAAAACCAAGTGACCTTGTGACCTGTCTTCCCATCATGAAGTGGGTGCTGCATGGATCCACTCACCCACAAAGCTGGCGGAAGTGGACGTGGTCTATGGGATACTGAGCCTGTGCAGGTTCAGATGGTCCAAGGAGCTCGAGTGCTTCGCTCACACTCCCACAGCGCCTGTTCTTGTTGCTTGTCTCCTTCAGTCCACACATAAACCCTCATGAGGAGTTCCCTACGAAAAGACTTTTTTAAAGGTAAAGAGAGAAAAAACCTGAACCTGGCTCATGGATGGTTCCGGCTAACATGGATGGTTCCGGCTAAGGGACTGTACCAGCATTACAGGCTCAGAGGTGGGGAACGGCAATCTTCCCAGTGGTTAGAACTTTAAATGATTCAGCCTGTTGTTCAGTTTGTACAGAAAGAGAGATGATCAAAAGCATGGGTTTGTTTAGGGACTTGGAAATAAAAAGAGGTGACTGGTGACATGGTGGTCTGGGGAATAGGGATGTGTATAGCCCTCCTGGAATAAACCCAGAGTGTGATGCGTCCCACAGGTTTGCTTGCCAAAGGGCAGCACGGCATTTGGGAGGGAGGCATGAACCCAAATGATAAGGCAGATAAGATGCCTTGTTCAGTGCCTGTGAGTCAGCTGCTTCCTCAACCACCCCAGACTGCCCAGAAAGCAGCCAAAAAGCAAGGATGGGGGTCACACCTGGGCTCAGTCATAGGGGCTTCCGTGTATCAAGGCACATCCGGATACCTCCCACCGCTGAGGGCCACCTTACCAACAGCGGACTAACGCTGAGCCCCTGGTGACACATCACACCGCCTGGCAGCAGGTTTCATATAACTGACCTCCTCCATCATGGAGGGGGCGACAATTTGTCCTCACTGGACTATTTCGGTTTGGACTCGCCTTCTCTGCCTGCCATGCTTCTGCCAGCAATGCCATTTATGGACGCAACAAATGCATTATTCATTCTCACAATATTCCACACAACATTATTTCTGACCAAGAAACAAACATTACTGCCAGAAAAAAGCAGGTGGCTGACCTCCATGGGACTCGCTGACCTACCTATGTGCCCATCACTCAGAAGGCTGCCATGCAGAGAGTAACGGCCAGGGGACACAGCTGAGCCACACCTCGTGAGGTGCTTTCCTTCTCGGTGTGACATACGCTCCAAAACAGGTGCTCTTAGGTGGTGCTGATGCTCCCACGGGCGGGTCTCACAGATCTGGAAACCAAGGGGTGGAAAAGAGAATGGCACCTCTCCTTATTAAACCTGGTGCTATGTAAAAGCTTTTATTTGCCTCACTGTGACTTGGAGTTATCGTGGAATTGGAGGTTTGTGGACTCCTCCATCGGGGAACACACGGTTTCACTGGACTGGAAGTTGAGGCTCCCACCTGGTCATCATTGGGCTCCTGACTATGAGGGAAAATGAAGGTCGCTGCTACACAGTGAGAGCCAGTAGATGCTCTGGAGCGCCTCCTAGGACTTCCACACCCAGGGGCAAAGGTTAGAGCAGACGTCAGCAACCCTAGAACTCAGACACCTGGGAAAGGAAGGTTTAGATCATGCCACTGGGCAAAGATGCTGGCCCACTGAGCAAACCTACTGGGAGCAGAGACGCCATGGAGCAGGTAGCAGAGGAAGGAAACTGTGACTGCCAGCTCTGGACTTGTGAACCCTAGCGAAACAGAGGATCCTAGTAGGGATCATAGTTTTTTCTTGCTCTTTATGTATCATTTACAAACATTAACCACTTTCATTTTTTTCCCCTCCCCTTTGTCCCTAATGTTTTATAAAGGGTCTGGGGGGCATGATTAACTTTACAGTTCAGCCCATAGGTTGTGGAACATCAAACCTGAATTGTGACTGGGCTTAAGAGAAAATGAACATTCCCCACATAGATACAGGGAAGGTTGGTCTCCCTTTGTGGGGAGGGCAAGTGCATTTGTATGTTAGGGAGGATCTGTTGTTATTGCTATAATTTGTTTTTTGTTTCTTTGTTTTTTTTTTGCTGTTGTTGTTTTGGGCCCCACTGTGCGGCTTGTGGGATCTTAGTTCCCCGACCTGGGATTGAACCCAGGCCCCCGGCAGTGAGAGCCGAGAGTCCTAACCACTGGGCCTCCAGGTAATTCCCGTTACTGCTATAATTTGGAAGCTGAAGTTTGGGAAGAGCAGTGGACAAGGTTCCGACCTCCTTTTCACGTGCCTTCCTCGACGGCAGACGTGGTGGGAACGCCACAGTTTTCAGACATCCTTGAAGCAAAGTTCTGGATATAATCTAGGTTCTCACGGCACACTGGCACCATCCCAGGTTCACTTCTGGGTTGGGCTGTTCCTGCCAACAAGCACGCTCAAGAAGCCACTGAGGTGAACAAGGTAACACTGGTGCCAATACTAGCCTGCTAGGTGTCTGGACTTTTCTCCTTGTACGCTCCCCTCCTTAGTCAAAATGTCTGTTTTATGTCTTGTCAGAATCCTGTCTATCTGTGGTTAGTCTAATCTAATAAACTAATTTAGCCTAAGTTAATTGGTGACAGTGGAAACAATGTTTTAATACAGATGATAATCATGGTGAGCACAGCACTGCTCACGAACATCATTCACTGAGTGTTGATCGCGTGCCAAGTGCTTTACAAGAATTATGTCGTTTAATCCTTTAAAATTGCCAAACTTAATGAACTAAGTGCTATTATCTCCATTTTACAGATGAGGAAACTGAGGCCTAGAGAGGTTAAAAAAACTTGATTAACATCACATAGCTGACATGTATACACTGAGGTGTATAAAATTGATGACTAATAAGAACCTGCTGTATAAAAAAATAAATTAAAAAAAACCAAAACATCACATAGCTAGTAAGCGTTAGAACCAGGATTTGAATCCCAGTCTGAGTTCAGTGTAGTAGTCTCCTAACTACTACACTACATTGCCTCTTCAAATCCCACGGAATGATCTGAGAATATTAGGTGACCTTGCAGCTGGATGGGAACAAATATTTTGAGATTTCAAGATGGGGGAATCTTCCAGCAACAGATGCATTTATATTTTCCCGAGATCGGGAGATCTAAACTTAAGACATTAAGAACTAATGTCTTAACTAATTAAGCACTAAACAAGAACACTTTGTGGTAACATAGTCATTTCTGTAGTAACAAGTAAGCATTTTGGTTTATTTCATCGTATAATGAAAGTGGGAAACATGAATATTTAAAGAAGGAAAAAGGTACATGGGTATATGAGCAAAAATAGAGAAATCTGGAAAAGTAGAGAAAGGTTATTCTTATGATAAAATATTTCATTAAAGAGCCCATATTATGATAAGCCTCTAAAGGATTAAAGTAGTACAGATAAAGCGGTAAATCAAGTTTAACGCAGGATTAAATAAGAGGCTGGTAGCCAGTAATAAGGATAAGATGCTCAAAGCTTAAGGTCACTGATTATTTGGAAAAGAGGAAAGGTGAGCATGCAAAATGGATCCTGTGTTTGATAAGTATTAGGTTCCTAAGAAACAATAACCATAAATGATAAGGTAGAAACCTTGTAATAATGGAAACTAACTGCAATGGCTATGTGGAGATCATTTTCACGTTAGGAAATTATGCAGAAAATCTAGTAAGGTTCTCGACATTCATGTATTCTTAATAAAGTAGGGCATGCAGTAACTCTCTAAAACGGTCAATGAATTCTAAGGAGGGAAGGCTGGGCTAACTCATGGGTATAACCAAACCTCTACCTACCTAGAGAGAACAACCAACCAGTTAGAGAGCTGAAATGGTCAGTTCTATTTGCCATGTCAGGCACGTGTGGATCCGTACCAATATCTTGCAATCAAACTGGTCTAAGCTCATACTGATAAATAACTTCTGTGAAAAGAACTTCAGGGTAATGAATGAAGAATCAGACACTAGGAAAATTACCAAAGAAAAATTAATGTTTGCAAATGCTAATATTTTATTATAAAATATATTGTTGTTTCCACCATTCTAACATTTAAACTACCGAATCGGAAGCACATTCGGCAATTTGCCTTACGCACAAAAAAGTTGTTACTATACATAGTTTTGTACATTCTTTTTTTTCCCCTCCAATTAGTGCTAAACATAAAACTATTATTTTCAGATCCTTGATTTAGCTTTCCGAATGCAAAAATAAAGGTTCTGTTTTGATACTGGGGGAAAAAGAAACAAACACACATATTCATATATAAATATAAATAATATGATCATTTGCCCAATTACATTTTCAACCGAAAAAGTATGTGAAAGAAGCTTTCTGAGAGATTAAATATTCTGGCAAAATGAAGAATAAAGAGGTTCCAAGTGAATGCTCCTTTAGAGTGGGAAAAGGTTAGCTGTGAACATGCTTGTGAAATACGCTGAGGAGGATCCTCATTCTGAGATTATGGTCGTTCTTGCCTCCAGCTTCAAGTGTTGCTCAATCAGCAAGGTGCTCAATTCACAGTGATTGCTGCGCATTTGCTTGTTGATCAAGAAAATGCATAATCTCAGCCTAGACACATTTACCATAGAAATGAATATAAGAAATAGGATTTTGATTTAAATTTTCCAGTTGCAGCAGATCGAAAAAAATATATGCAGGAGAAGATTCCATTTGAAAAGCTCTGATTCAAATAAATCCAAAGAGAACGCATCTCTATGTACCAGTGCAGTCTTCGCATTACATAGCAAGCTTTTCTCGCTCAGATCCCTTGTCCATTTGATTAAACTCACGAACACGTGACTGACTCCGCCTCTGTTAAAAATAGTCTCAAGCCAGGGCTTCCCTGGTGGCGCAGTGGTTGAGAGTCCGCCTGCCGATGCAGGGGACACGGGTTCGTGCCCTGGTCCGGGAAGATTCCCCATGCCGCGGAGCGGCTGAGCTTGCGCTAGAGGCCACAACAGTGAGAGGCCCACGTACCGCAAAAAAAAAAAAGCCTCTCAGGCTAGAGAATGAGTGAGATCGTGTGGCTTTGTCTTTGTGACTGGGTCGTTTAACAGAGCATTCATAACACAGAATACTAGCTAGGGGCGTATACGTTTAAATTTAACACCCCACAACTGAATTCTCCAAACGCAGCTCACTGAGGGATTTAGAAGAATGCAAATTCAAGTCCAGAATCCAGACTACCCTTCCAGGCATGGACAAATCAGTTTAAAATGGCCCTCGTGAAACATGATACTTATTTGCAGAGTTGTTTTTAAATGGCTGATTTGGAAGCCGCTGTTTTCTGCATATTCTCTTTCCAAGATTAAAGATCCTTCAGGTGAAACACTTGAGAGAAAAGCACGGGACGCTAGGCCGTGTGTGTACGTGTTTCTTGCGTAGCTGGGGAAAAAAGGTGCGATGAGATTCCAAAGCCGAACAGTTCATTCAGCCTAGACCTGGCCCGGACGACCAACTCCGTCCCCACGAGACAGACTGTAAAGTCTCCAGGCCGTTAGCTGGCTCAGGCGGCGGGGGACCGAGTCGGGACCAACGACCTTGCGCCCCGGCCACGGTTGCAGACAGCTCGGGTCCCCCTGGGCTCCGGGCGAGCGCCTGGTCCCCTCTAGGCCGGAGCTGGAGCAGCGGAGGTGGATGGGCGCCTCCCGGCCGCCCACGCTGGGCCCGGAACCCTGGTTTCCCTCCGGCGCCGACGGCGTCGGGCGCGGCAGATGCGCTACCATGGCAACAGCGGCCCGCCTCCCCCCGCTTCCCGGCGCCACCGCGCCAAGCCGGGCGGGATGGGGCGGGGCGGGTGTTGCTAGGACACCGCCGGCGGGCGTCAGCCTCCGCGGCGTGGGCTCTCGGCTTCCACCCTTCACCTACTTCAACCCTGCCGAGAGGGCTGCAGGGGAGGGTCGGAGAGGAGGTCGAGGAGCCACGTGGTGGCCGAGGATGTCAGGGCCTTTCTCCTTTGAGGCCTAACCTTCTGGCCGGCACGACGTCCTCTTTCCCTTTGCCTTGCAAGTAGTCCTCTGCCCTGGGAGGAAAAGTGAATGAAAACACTTGGGCGTTGCCTCTGCCCAAGCTGGCTCTATAAGGATAGTGATGTCCCCGGACTCCACTGAAGACGCTGTATCCACTGTTCATCCCCTTCCGAAAGGAACCATTTCTTGAGCTTTACTAGGACAAGGAGCAACGCTAAGCACTTTGCCTACATTAATTCTCTTTCAGTTCTGTGAAGTAGGAGCTAGTTAACTCCATTAGAACACGAACAAAATGTGGCCAAGGTCATAGAGCTGGTTGGGTGGAGGCAGGATTTGAGGTCCTGTCTTAACTTCAAGGTCCCTGCTTTTTCATAATGCTTAAGTGTTCTCCCTCAGCTGCCTCTTGGCTAGCACATTATCCTTTGCTATCCAAACACCACACCACCTGGGACACACTGTCTGGAAATGGTCTGACAGGGAGATTAAAAAATTGAAATCAGGGTTGTCCAAAAAACCTGGGGCATGTGTTTTACATTGATGTATCACTGATAATTTACAGATGTTCCCGTCTGTAATATACTAATGCAATCGCCACTTAGCATCCTCAGATTCTTACTAAGGGAAGAGAGTCTAAACCAAAGAATTTGCCAAAACCCAGATCAACTCCTGGTAGGTATCCCATGCCGGGCTACATACGGTGGGAGATTAAAAGATTTTTCTTTTCCCCTAATTAGTGTCTATCCACAAAGAGTTTATGTGCTACTAGGGAACTGTCTTGTCAAGGATTTCTTTGCAAGTAATTTATTAAGGACATGCTTCTAGGAGAAACTTGTAAGGGAAACAGAATAGGGCAGGAGAAGAAGACAAGGCAGTAATTTAAGGTCAAGTTCCAGCCTCAGCTTGATCCAAAGGCAGCTCTGGAGCACAAGTTACAGTGAGTTGATCCCACCCTGAGGCAAGGGACCTGGATTTTTATACCCCTGCACTAATCAGTCAGGCCTTCCTGGAGGGAGTGGGGGACATAACACCCAGCACTTCTGATTCCAGAGTGAGCCTGGGTGAAGTGGATCTGGTCGATTAAGGTAGTTCTCTGAAGGTTGGAGGTGTGAGCCATTAGGAGAGAAGCACCCAGTAGCTGGGGGATGTGTACAGTGAACCAGTCAAAGGTCTCTGAAGGGATGTGGTAGAGCACCAGAAGCATCCACTACAGTCCACTCCTTGCAACACTCAGATTCACATGTTCTCACATGAAGTCTCCATCTTGTCATAGCTTATTCAAGATTCTAATTGGTCACAAATCTAGTGGGACAAACCTCAGCCCTTGCTGCTGCAACTGGTCCCAAGATTATAACTAACATCCATCATCTCTCTTCTCTACCATCCATTCTAGACTCCTCTCATCCTCAACTAGCCCTTCTACCGATCTAGGGGTCTGCCTGGTGGAGTGTCCCAAATCTTCATCCTTGAGGGATCTGAGCTCCTTGCTACCAGGTCTTTATCAGGCAGTGGTTGCCACGACTGCCTATTTTCAGTTAAAACTTGGCAAGAGAGACTCCAGTGAATCAGCTGAGTGCCAAACACATTCCTCCCCCATTATGTAACAGCAGCCCTGCATTCTTATGATGATTGGGGTCAGTTACCTCCGCCAGTATGATCATAGCTTTCTTAGCTCACATGGAGTCCAAAACAATAGGACTACAGCAGTAGCTTTAGGTTTAGTGTGAAGTATTCTCCCTCTGGGAACTAGAACCTCTAGAACCAATGCCCTAGAGTTGTGAGGACGGGAAGCATGCATTCCCCAAGCAGGTCACTGAGAGTGGCAGTGAGCCAGGCTACTCCTCTTTCCACCCCTTGGTTCCCAGACCCATGTATTCAACTCACTGGAGACAACACAACATAATGGCTTTTGGTTTAAGGCACACGCTGCATCCTGAAGGATGGTGCCCCAACCTCACAGGGTATCATTTCTAAGTTAGTGCCTTCCTCTGCCTTCAGAAGGTGGTTACAATATATTATGCTAGAATGGCGTGGTATGTTGTGGGATCCGTGGATCCCCTAGTCATTTGCCCGTTACCGTACCTCTTTGGGACAAAAAATGTTTTGTGAGATTCTGTGTCCATAAATCAGACATTCTGAGACCTCAAATAGTGGATCTTATCAAAGCACTGCAGTCAGGAAAGGCAAATTCATACAATGAATTTGTACCAATCACTCAGAACAAAATGCTGCCATTGCTAGGGTAAAAGGGGTCCTACGTAATTAACTTGCCATCAAGGCTCTGGTTGGTCTCTTCAAGGAATGGACCTATAGTGGGGACTCAAAGTCAACCTCTGACAGGTCAGACATTCAGCAGTGGCAACAGCTAGATCAGCTGTAGTGAGAATGAGCCCCAGGCTTTTGGACGGATGCGTAGCCTCCAGTTTTGTTACTGTAACTACAGTAACAAAAATGAGCCTTTAGGACTAGAACTGAGGTAGTTAACAACAAATGCTGGCTGACATCTATTGATGAGTTATCCTGCCCACCAGTTTGCTTAATGCCTCTTCTGCAGTCAGCGCTCCCTGGTGGGCATCAGCGTACAACACAAAGGTCTTCACTCCCATGGGTCCTCTTTCCTCAAACCTCCTTGTCCCCCATCTTCCAGTTGTGTGCCTTCCAGTTCCGTGACCAGCCTGTGGAGTTAGTGTCCATTGCCCATAAGTCTATCTGTATCTTTACCTTGGGCCACCTCCCTCTCCACACAAATTGCATCACCAGGTGCAATGCCCAAAGCTCTGCCTATTACAATGATTTAGCTTCACTAGTCTCTTCAGAGCCACCTCTGGGGGGGGGCTATAGTGCAGCTGTCCACTTTCAGTTTGTGCCAGTATACTGAGTCAACCCATCTGTGAACCAAACTTGGGATCTTTCCTCTATCAGCTGGTCATGGGGGATACCCCATGAGGCCATAGGTGTGAGCTGATGAAGATGTCTTGGTTGGTGGATAACATAGAGTCTGGGTCCCTACTTTGTGCAATTTACTCATGTGTTCTGGACCTGCTCAAGCCCAATTCCACCCAATTACCTAGTCCTTATAGTTGTTATTTCCTCTATTTCTCAAAAGCTAGAGATGTTGCACAAGCCAATGCAGCTCCTCTTAGCTGTATGCCATCACAGCTCACCAAGAGTGAAAGTCTTAGTAACTTTAACGATACAAAGATATAGAATGCCACAATTAACGCTTGCTACATAAAAAATATTCTGCTTTCCTCTTTTTTTTAAATAAAGGTGCTTTTGTCCTGTTTTTTTTTTTTTTTTTTTTTTGGATACGCGGGCCTCTCACTGTTGTGGCATCTCCCGTTGCGGAGCACAGGCTCCGGACGCGCAGGCTCAGCGGCCATGCCTCATGGGCCCAGCCGCTCCGCGGCATGTGGGATCTTCCCGGCCCGAGGCACGAACCCGTGTCCCCTGCATCGGCAGGCGGACTCTCAACCACTGCACCACCAGGGAAGCCCGTTGTCCATTTTTTAAAAAAAAGGTTTATTCATTATTTATTTATTTGATTTATTTTTGGCTGTGTTGGGTCTTAGTTGTGGCAGGCGGGCTTCTCTCTAGTTGTGGTGTGCGGGTTTCCTCTTCTCTAGTCGTGGCACGCAGGCTCCAGGGCGTGTGGGCTCTGTAGTTGTGGTGTGCAGGCTCTCTCTTTGAGGCGCGCGAGCTCAGTAGATGTGGGGCGCAGGTTTAGTTGCCCTGTGGCATGTGGCATCTTAGTTCCCTGACCAGGGATCTAACCCACATCCCCTGCGTTGTAAGGTGGATTCCTTACCGCTGGACCACGAGGGAAGTCCCTACTCTGCTCTCTTGATGCTTCATCATAAACTACTACTTAGAGGTTTGTTTGTATCAATATGTATGTCCTTAAATGTAAGTAAAATTACATCAATTATTATATGCAATTTTCTTTTGTATAAAATAAAGATATGCTGATTTTCTAACAAACACAGGAAAAAAAAAATACAGAATGCCACCTACCACCAGAGATGAGACCTCCCTTTTCATCTTGCTGGTGAATGAGCTGCATCCAGAATCCCTTTCTTAAGGTCAGCTTCCTGGGACTACGTATGGCAGCATCTGTTTTAGGCAGGTTCCCCAGATGCAGAGCCTGAGGAAAGGGTTTTTGTGTAAATAATTTATTAAGCAAGTTGCCTCAAGAGAAATTAGAGAGGGAGTAGGAAGAGCGGAATAGGGAACAAAAATTAGCCAGGTAAGGTTGTGATTTCAAGTAAAGTTCCAGACTCAACTTGAACCCCTGAGGAGCTTTTGAGAATAAATTGCCCAGTAGAGTAAGGGAGCTAGGTGTTAATACTTCTGCACCAGTCAGTCATTAGCCACAGGCCAAAATGGGGATTTGTAATTTTCCAGGCTGTTTTGGTTCTGGAAGCATCTGAATGAAGTGGTTCCAGGGGATCCAGGGTAGTGCTCTGAAGAAAGTTATAGATATGAACTCTTTGGAGCGGAGCCTGTAGAAACTGGGGGATGGGCGCACTGAACCAATAATGGGAGCTTACAGGGATTTAGACGGAGAGCCACGATTGCTAAAGGAGCTAAGAGTCACATATGGGAAACTGACGTAGCGCTTCCCGTTGCTGACAAGATGGTAAACTAAGCTGAGCTTCTACCTTCTGCCAGAATCTGACTCTGAAGAAACTGGTAGGGAGACACAGAGAGGTTGGGTCCCCATGTGTGTTGCTGGGGGGGCACAGCGCATGGACGTTCAGAGCATCACAGAGATGGGTGCTGTGAAGACTTTTGCTTCCCTCACTGCCCTGAGCAGATTGTTGCCTTCTGTGATTAGGCGACATAAGATTATGACTTCCATCTTGCTAGTACACTCTCTCTACTGCATGTCTGGGTTGCATGTCTTGATAAAGCAAGCTGCCATGTTGGAGAGGCCCACGTGGCAAGGAACAGGTGGAGGCCTCCAGCCAACAGCCAGCAAAGATCTGAGGCCTTCAGTACAATAGCCCTCAAGGAACTGAATTCTACCAGCATGAGTTTAGGATTCTTTCTGGGTTGAGCCTTCAGATGAGAACACAGCCCTGGCCAATACCTTGACAGCAGCCTTTGAGAGACCCTGAAGATAGTAGCTGGCTAAACCAATCCCAGATCCCTAACCCATAAGAACTGGGAGATCAGATGCATATGTTATTTCGAGCCACTATGTCTGTGGCAACTGGTTATGCGGCAATAGATAACAAATGCTAGCATTCTGCAGCTGGCCTGGAGGCTTGAGCATATCCTCCTTACAGACGGTTATCTGTGTACAGATTATATCTACCTGCTAGAATGCAGTGCCCAACTCTGGGTCTCTCTGCAGCACCTAGGGTATTGCCCTGCACATAGCAGTCACACAGACAATGATTTCTAGGCAGGAAGTCCAGGCATTTATGATAATAACAAAAATGGATTGAGTCCTTATTATGTGCCAGGCCTTGTTGTAGACACTTTACAAATCTTAATTTATTTAATCCGCATTGATGATCAGATTAGGTAGGCTCTTTTAGGATTTCCATTTTGGAGCAGAAAAATGAGGCTTGCAGAGGACAAATAACTTACCCAGGTCTGACGCTTGTGAGTGGCAGAGCTGGGATTCAAGCCCTAGATAGCCTGGCTCCAGAGCCTGTGCTGCTCTCAGACCTGGGAAGAGATGGGGATCAGTGCCACACAAACATTGTCCTTTTCTGAAGCACCAGAAAGAATTCCAACCTGTCAGCCGCTGCCCATCAACTGTTGGAGGGCAGGAATGTACCTTATCTGATATGAAATCTCACTTTTAATATTCAAAACATGGCTATAGTCGGAGCCTTAAATGTTGGCTGGGGCCTCCCTGGTGGCAGGGTGGTTGAGAGTCCGCCTGCCGATGCAAGGGACACGGGTTCGTGCCCTGGTCCGGGAAGATCCCACATGCCGCGGAGCGGCTGGGCCCATGAGGCATGGCCGCTGAGCCTGCGCGTCCGGAGCCTGTGCTCCACAACTGGAGAGGCCACAACAGTGAGAGGCCCGTGTACTGCAAAAAAAAAAGTTGGCTGAATGAGTGAGTGAGTGAATGAATGAATGAATGAGATGCCTTGAATAGGATGCAGAGAGAAAAGAAAAGGGAACACACAGAAGGCTCTATTTCTAGATATTACACCAGCAGACTCAAACGTCTCACCCCCCAACACGTTTCTTTGCAGTTGCTACCAATATTACCTCTTCCGGTGCTTATCTGACAGCATGACTTAGGAAATAGGATGTGTTTTTCTTGATTTGGAATTGAGAGCAGAAAATAATTCATAAGAGGTAAGTGAAGTGGAAGGCGGCTATTGTCCCTAACAAGTGTGTTCATTTCTTACTGGTCTCACTGCACGTGCACACACAGAAAACCCAGGATTATATCTAATTCTGCCTTTATAGCAGCTTATTACCTGCAGGGATAAGCGAGGTTATATAATGGGCTGGTTCAAAGAATGTGCTTGTTTGTATATGCAGATATCTGTCTAAATTGCTTAAAATAACAAGTTGTTTAACACCCGCCACTGAGGGAATTTGGTTTGAAATGTTCAAACATCACCCTTTATTAGGCCTGCCTACTCCAAGCACATGAAGTGAAAGATGGTCGCTTAGCCACACAATTTGTCCGAAGAAGGAAAGACGCTCAAGTCTTGTCTCATATTTCATTGTTTTCAGGTACTAGAATCAGAATAATAGTTAACAGTTTTTATGATTAAGTTGCTTTGGTTTCTTGACACAGACAAAAACATATGGGAGAGTTTGACTATACAGTCATCCTTTGCTTAATAAAAGTGGACTCTGGGCTTCCCTGGTGGCGCAGTGGTTGAGAGTCCGCCTGCTGATGCAGGGGACACGGGTTCGTGCCCCGGTCCGGGAAGATCCCACATGCCGCGGAGCGGCTGGGCCCGTGAGCCATAGCTGCTGAGCCTGCGCGTCCGGAGCCTGTGCTCCGCCGCAACGGGAGAGGCCACAACAGTGAGAGGCCCGCGCACCGCATAAAAAAAAAAAAAAAAAAAAAAAAAGTGGACTCTGACATTTTAGGCAGTGGGATTTGCTCCCTAATAAGATGTGAATGACTGAGCTTAATTTCCTGGGCCTTTTTTGGCCTTCTTCCTCTCTTTTAGTGCCATCCTGACTGAGCCACACAAACCTGGTCACATCACACCTTGGTTAAAACTTTGTACTGACTCTCCCAGTCCCCTCAAGACAGGGCACACTTCTTGGCCTGATATCCAAGGCCTCCGTCATCCAGTCCTTACTCCTCTGACTGACTTCATCTTTCAGAGGTTTTCCCCACCTTCCGGCCTCCCTATTCCCACCCTTCGGTTTTATTTTTGTTTTCTCAAATTTTTTATGATCTCCAAAGCCCTAGGCCTTTGCATTTGTGGTTCCCTCCATCTTGTTCCCCTTCCTTTCCTACCCGCCCCCGAGCCCGGCCGGCCTCCACCGGTCCCCGCTAAGATGTCACCGCCTGGGAAGCATTCCCTCCGCCGAGGCTCGGTGCCCTCCTCAAGGCTGCTACGGCTCCCGGCACAGCCCCACTGCGTTAGCGTTGTCTGATTCCCCTGCTGGACTCTGAACTCCTAGGCGGGGTGTCTCGACACCCAGCACAGGGGCCTGATTCACGCAAGAAACTAAAAACACTAAAATAAAAATCGGTTGAATGTATTTCTCATTACTCTCCTGTAACCTTTGTTTCTCTACTTTGAGCAGATCTAAATTGTAATTGGTCCATTTTATACATTTCAATCCAAATGAATGACAATTTACTTAAAATAAAAACTGTTAGCACAATAGAAAATCTTCCTGAAAACAAAATTAACTTTTGAAATTTTAACCACATGAAATTCATTGCTATAATGTAAAGTGCAAAATTGGAAACCAGTTCTCAAATGTTAGACCCCAGAACTACTTCCAAATCCATCTATTTTCATTTCTTACAGACACCCATCATTCTATGGGAATAAGCCCCCATAGACGACGCTGCCTCTCACCCTCCCTCCGCAACTTTTCTTAGAAAGTGTGACATGCATTTTTTTCTGCTGGCATAATAATGAAAGGAAGGGTAAAGACAGTAAGATGTGCTTCATGTAGTGCTAGTACAGAACAGAAAAACAGCTAAGAAGATCTAAAAAAATGCTTCTAAAAGATAGTGTTTATTAGCAAAATTGATTTTTATTTAGAAGGGAATTCTCTCTGTGCAGGCACACTCTTGCTTTGATACCTCCTCAGCTATTAGCAGCAGCAATAACAGTTTAGTCAAAGAGATGAGACTTGATCATTTGGGCATTCCTAATCGGACCCCAGCGCTCTCTAGAATGGAGGTGACTTTAAAACAAGTACTGGGAGTTGGGACTTTGTTATGATTTTGGAAGTTCTAGTGGACTTTGCTCTAAATACTTTGTAAACCATAAATCACTACTGTAGTTTTGCTCAGAGTCTTAAACTGCCTTTATCAGTTTGAATTTTTAGAGCCAGGGGGCCCAATTTGTACATTATGTTGTTATTCTGGGAAAAACTCCAATGTTTTCTGAACATTTTGTTCAGGAAACTGAAGTAGGCCTGACCCCACTTACCAGGACTGACTTCCCAGGTCTGCTGAAAAGGCATTCAGTGGCTCACCAGGCAAGTCGGGAAACAAGAATAAAATGAAAGAAGAAAGCATAAGATATAGAGGGTGTATTAGCTTCCTGGGGCTGCCATTAGAAATTACCACAAACTTGGCAGCAATAGAAATCTATTCTCTCACAGTTCTGGAGGCCGCGGGTCCAACATTGAGGTGTCAGCAGGATTGGTTCCTTCAGGAGGCTCTGAGGGAGAATGCATTCCATACCTCTTCTTAGCTTCTGGTGGTGTGGGCAATCCTGGGCGTTTGCTGGCTTGTAGACGCATCACTCTGATCTCTGCTCCATCTTTACATGGCCTTCTCTTCTGTGTGTCTGTGTCTGTGTCTCAAATCTCCTTTCTCTTATAAGGACTCCAGCTGCTGGATCTAGGGCCTGCACTTCTGCAGATAAGCAAATACCTTATCCAGGTTGACCTTAAGATCTTTAACGTCTTCAAGGATCCTATTTCCGAATAAGGTCACATTCACAGGTACTGGGTTAGGACTTGGACATATCTTTTGGGGGGATGTAATTCAACCCACTACCAAGGGAGAGTTCACCTGCGTAAAAACCCTTCGTGCTTTGACCCTCCCAAGAGCTCTCTACATTTTGACCTTCTCAACTTTCTCCTCCAGCCACTGAGACAAATCCCTGCCTCTTGTCTGCACTACTTACAATAAAACCAGAATCTGAGATACTATTGTGAGGAGCTCTTGAAGACTGAAAAAGAGAAAAATAACCAAGAAACAAACAAGGAGGAAGACTGGTCCTAGAATCCTAAAAGATGGAACTTTAGAACTAGTGATGTATAACATGGCCCCTCTTTTTTTTTTCTTTTGTAAGGTTAGATTGTTTATTTGAGATTTTTCTTGTTTCTATTTCATTTATTTCTGCTCTGATCTTTATGATTTCTTTCCATCTGCTAACTTTGGGTTTTGTTTGTTCTTCTTTCTCTAGTTCCTTTAGGTGTAAGGTTAGATTGTTTATTTGAGATTTTTCTTGTTTCTCGAGGTAGGCTTGTATAGCTATAAAGTTCCCTCTTAGAACTGCTTTTGCTGCATCCCATAGGTTTTGGATTGTCGTGTTTTCATTGTCATTTGTCTCTAGGTATTTTTTGATTTCCTCTTTGATTTCTTCAGTGATCTCTTGCTTATTTAGTAGCGTATTGTTTAGCTCCATGTGTTTGTGTTTTTTACGTTTTTTTTCCCTGTAATTGATTTCTAATCTTGTAGCGTTGTGGTCAGAAAAGATGCTTGATATGATTTCAATTTTCTTAAATTTACTGAGTCTTGATTTGTGACCCAAGATGTGATCTATCCTGGAGAATGTTCTGTGTGAACTTGAGAAGAAAGTATAATCTGCTGTCTTTGGATGGAATGTCCTATAAATATCAATTAAATCTATCTGGTCTATTGTGTCATCTAAAGCTTCTGTTTCCTTATTTATTTTCATTTTGGATGATCTGTCCATTGGTGTAAGTGAGGTGTTAAAGTGCCCCACTATTATTGTGTTACTGTCGATTTCCTCTTTTATAGCTGTTAGCAGTTGCCTTATGTATTGAGGTGCTCCTATGTTGGGTGCATATATATTTATAATTGTTATATCTTCTTCTTGGATTGATCCCTTGATCATTATGTAGTGTCTTTCCTTGTCTCTTGTAACATTCTTTATTTTAAAGTCTATTTTATCTGATATGAGTATAGCTGCTACTCCAGCTTTCTTTTGATTTCCATTTGCATGGAATACCTTTTTCCATTTGCTCACTTTCAGTCTCTATGTGTCCCTAGGTCTGAAGTGGGTCTCTTGTAGACAGCATATATATGGGTCTTGTTTTTGTATCCATTCAGCAAGCCTGTGTCTTTTGGTTGGAGCATTTAATCCATTCGCGTTTAAGGTAATTATTGATATGTATGTCCCTATGACCATTTTCTTAATTGTTTTGGGTTTGTTTTTGTAGGTCCTTTTTTTCTCTTGTGTTTCCCACTTAGAGAAGTTCCTTTAGCATTTGTTGTAGAGCTGGTTTGGTGGTGCTGAATTCTCTTAGCTTTTGCTTGTCTGTAAAGCTTTTGATTTCTCCATCAAATCTGAATGAGATCCTTGCCGGGTAGAGTAATCTTGGTTGTAGGTTCTTCCCTTTCTTCACTTTAAGTATTTCATGCCACTCCCTTCTGGCTTGTAGAATTTCTGCTGAGAAATCAGCTGTTAACCTTATGGGAGTTCCCTTGTATGTTATTTTTCGTTTTTCCCTTGCTGCTTTCAATAATTTTTCTTTGTCTTTAATTTTTGCCAGTTTGATTACTCTGTGTCTCGGCGTGTTTCACCTTGGGTTTATCCTGTATGGGACTCTCTGTGCTTCCTGGACTTGGGTGGCTATTTCCTTTCCCATATTAGGGAAGTTTTCGACTATAATCTTTTCAAATATTTTCTCTGGTCCTTTCTCTCTCTCTTCTCCTTCTGGGACCCCTATAATGCGAATGTTGTTGCGTTTAATGTTGTCCCAGAGGTCTCTTAGGCTGTCTTCATTTCTTTTCATTCTTTTTTCTTCATTCTGTTCCGCAGCAGTGAATTCCACCATTCTGTCTTCCAGGTCACTTACCCGTTCTTCTGCCTCAGTTATTCTGCTATTGATTCCTTTCATTTCAGTTATTGTATTGTTCATCTCTGTTTGTTTGTTCTTTAATTCTTCTAGGTCTTTGTTAAACATTTCTTGCATCTTCTCGATCTGTGCCTCCATTCTTTTTCTGAGGTCCTGGATCATCTTCACTATCATTATTCTGAATTCTTTTTCTGGAAGGTTGCCTATCTCCGCTTCATTTAGTTGTTTTTCTGGGGTTTTATCTTGTTCCTTCATGTGGTACATAGCCTCTGCCTTTTCATCTTGTCTATCTTTCTGTGAATGTGGTTTTTGTTCCACAGGCTGCAGGATTGTAGTTCTTCTTGCTTCTCTGGCCCCTATTTTTGACACATAAAATTGCATATATGTTCATAGAAAATGTCTGGAAGGATGGATACCAAAAAGTTGACAGAGGTAATCACTGGGTTCAGTGATTATGGGATCTTAAGTTTCTTCTTTATGTGTATTTATATTTTATAATTTTAGGTAATTTTAAAATGTCTCTTTAAACATTTGAACCAATAGTTTATTAAAAGAGAATGAGATCCCAGGATGGTAAAGAATCATTCACTTGGTCTGGTTGTTCAAAGAAGCAATTGCTCTGAAATCAAGTAGAGAAGGTGGAACAGGGGTCAGTTGGCATCTTTCTCTGAATCTCCTTTCATTGGTATGAATTCCACACAGCATATCCTGCTGTTTGGTCACTATCTGGATAATCTTACTGAATTGTAGACATGAAAACTGGAAGAAGCCATACAGATCATCATGAGAAAAAAGAGAACCCTAGAGAGGGTGGCACAATCTCCTAAGGCTCATGGACAGAGGGAGAGCTGAGACCCGGAGGCGGGGCTTCTTCTATTACTGCAGGAGACTGCTATCAAGGTCTTGTACATGGACCACTGGACTAACACAAGTCATAGCATTTATTTCCAGTTCAGCTTCCGATGAATAAGCCACTTGTCTATGCCAACATTTGTGAAGCCTTATCCATCGAACAATCACTGAATACCTGTACCCTGTCCCAACATATTCTGGTCACTGGGTATAAAGATGGAAGTCTTCAGGATCTACTTACTAAATGTCCCCAGGCCTAGCTAGACATTTAAATTTAAAGACCTTTTAATAGAAAGGCCCAACTCTCCATGACTGAGTCCCAAGTTGCTCTCCTGGGCATTTATCGCCCTCACCTTGGTTATTTTAGGGAGTCTCAAGACGGGGACATGAGGGTTAGGGTTTTGCTGGTAGTCTCTCACAGACATGTTCCCCACCCACCCCCAGGACCTCATTTGGGAAGTCAATGGTCCAAAAACCATTCGAGGAGATATGATGGTCAATTTCATGTGTCAATTTGGTTAGGTCAGATATTCGGTCAAATACTATTCTAGATGTTTCTGTGAAGATATTTTTAAATAAGATTAACATTTTAAATAAAGCAGATTACCCTCCATAGTCACTCAGTTGAAGGCCTTAATAGAAAAAGAAAAAGACTGACCTCCTGGAAGGTGAGGGAATTCTGCCGGCAGGCTTGGACTTTGGACTCAAACTACAACTCTTCCCTGGGTCTCCAGCCTGTTGGCCTACCCTGCAGGTTTTGGACTTACCAGTCTTTGTAATCATGTAAGCCAATACCTTCAAATTCTCTGTGTCTGTCTCTCTGTTTTTGCTCTGTCTCTCTCTTTCTCTCAACCTCTCAATCTCTCTCTCTCTTCCCCCTACTCTGTGGATAGATAGATAGATAACCTCCTTTTATCATTATAGATAGATAGATAGATATCTAGATCCTTCCTATTGATTCTGTTCTCTCTAACTCACACAGGAGGAGAACCATCGCTAGCACAAGCCCAGAGAACCCTATCTCCTTGCTACTCTAGTGACTAACTGTGCTGCTACTTCACAGCCACCCCCAGACCCTGCCTCTTTGTCCTGGGACAGAAATGGGAGGATGGATGCCACCCTCCTCGACTCTGTGTCAAGCTTGCTTGAATCAACTAATATGACAAAGGGATGCAATGCCTAATGCAAGAAAGACTTCTAAAACTTCTTAAAACATTTTCTTTTACTAAAATAAAACTATGAAAATAGGAAAATAAATAAAAATAGCATTAATAATAATTTATAGATTTAAAAGTACTCATAAAGACTCTTGCATACTTTTCCATTTTCCATATTTTACTGTCTGGACACTTTTCAGATTTGCCTTCCCTATGGCTTCACAATGATTTGCTTGTAAATCAACACTTTTTTGCAGATAATAGGCATGCTAAAAAGTTTTTTCTTCTATGTTGGATCCTTCATCCACATATTCAGTGTGTTTGGCACTTTTTGGCATGGACTTGTGGGGCTTCTCTCTCATGTCCTATTGTGGTCCCAGGGGTATGGAATAACTTGAATAAAATAGTAGCCTCATTACGTATTACGTGAGAAAGGTGTTATTATCCCTATGGTACGGAAATGGAAACTGAGGTTCAGAGATGTCCGATAACTTCCCTAATATCCTTCAACTTGAATGTCCCAAAGCTGGCCCTGAACCCAAGGCTATGTGGATCTAAGCCCACACTGACTTCTGTGATTTAGATGATTCGGATAATTTTTATTTAATTAGCTCAGCCTAGCTGAGCAGTGACTTGCCGAGTTTGTGCCACCACACGTAAGGTCATTCAACACCTTGTCCGTGTCCATGATAACCTCACGGCCTGGCCTGTGCTGTCTGTTCCTCTTAGATGTGACCCTGTTCTCTGCCTCCTCTCAAACTCAGCCAGCTGGTTGGTCTCCAGCCTTTGTTTACTTCCCCTCAGCTTCCTTGATCTTTCCCGAGGCTTCAGTGCTTCTTCTCTGCCTTCTGCTGTACCTCAGTTTTCTATTCCTCACTCTTAGCTGACTCCCAACAACTATTTTTTTCACCTGATTATTCTTAACAGAAATGAGTTTCACGTATATGAAGCAAAATTTTCATGGTTGCAAAAAAAGGCACCGTATTAGTCAGCACAAGCGACTGAACCCCAATTCAATCAGTTTTAGGGAATGAATTGGCTCAGGTACCTGGGATGTCTGGGGATGCTGCCTCCAGGCATGGCTGTATCAAGTGGCTCAAGCAATGACATGAAGAGTTTGTCTGTTTATCTTTTGACTTGGTTTGACTTCTCTCAGATAGAATCTCTCCAATGTGGCAGCAAGAATGCCTTGGCATATCTAGGTTCCTATCCTACCTCTCTTGATCTCAGGGCAAGAGAAAGAAACTCACCCCTACCCCACCCTCACCCCCAGCTCTCATACAAACCCCCATAATGATTTTGATTTACCCTGTTTGGGTTGCATAGCCATCCCGTTGGCAAAGAGGTGGGGACATGTTTGACAGCCTCAGGGACATGACACAAAATTGGTGTAATGTTACCCATTACCTTTAGAAAGGGAAGTGATGACTATCCACCTTGGTCCACATAACAAACTTTCCCTGAGGAACACTCATGACAGCAGAGAGAACACGAGTTCTCCACTTAACCCCCATGATCACCACAGGCTGATCTGGGAAGATTTACCCCCCATTTCCAGCTGGCTTGGGATGGGAGGAGGCCCAGCATTAGAGCCAGACAGGCCAGGAGAGAAGAGCCAGAGGCCACAGGCCACCGTATCCGGAAGCCCCTCCCTCATCATAAATGTCCCAGTGACCCAGGGACCTGCCTGAATCCCTGGTGAGGAGTGTGGAGAGTGTCCAGTCGCTCCTTCCACTGTTTCCCCTACCCAGGCAATCTCAGGGACAGTTTTCAATACACATATTCCCAATGTCCTTCTTTTTTCTCCCAGATCTAAATGATGATGGTGATGGCGCTGCTAATGACAGTGACAGAAAACTAAAGCTCACTGAACACCCAAGTACTGCTCAAGATGCTTAAGAGGCATTAACTCATCTAATCCCCGCAACAACTCTGTTTTACAGGTAAGAAACTGAGGCATAGAGAAATTAAGAAATTTGCCCAAGATCACAGAGCGAGCAAGTGGAGAGCTGGGCTTTGTACTCAAGCAGTCCCTTAACAGATAATGAAAATGAATGTTAACTGAGCACTTGGTATGTCCCAAGTGCTTTAGAAGGATTATCTTTAATTTCTACAGCAGTGCAACAATGCAGTGACTATTATCCTTACTTCACAGAAGAAGAGAGTGAGGTGTAGGAGGAGTAAGTAACTCGCTCAGTCCCCAAAGCCTGCAGGGACCCACCCCGCTAAGTAGTTGGGAGCCGGTGCTGAACAGCAGAAAGATATATCTGAAGCTGCACTTCTGGAAAATGAATCTGGCAGCAGCGTAGAAGAGAGACTGTCTTTTCTCGGCTCAGTAGTACCAGCTGGAAGATCTGACCACAGAGCCAGCAAGGGGCAGAGCTGGGGTTAGAACCACATCTATCTGATTCCAGTGCCTGAGTTCATATCCCCTCGGCCAAGTGGACTGAAGCTGGATGAAGGCTTAGGCTCCACAGCCCTCTTCCCTCATTGTGGGTGTTCTGGTGCCTCATGGCCCCGCTGTGCTTCCTCTTGCTTTGAACCCTTCTATTGGCCCATCTCAGCAGCAGACAGTTCCTCTGAGTCAGATATGCTCAGAAAAGCCCAAATCCGCCACCAGTTGGAGCTGGTTAGGCTGCAGTACTTCCTGTTGAAATGGGTCCTGGGGGCAGAAACTGCAATGTCATTTATACTCAAAGCTCTTTATTCGTGGGGCTTTATAAAACACAGAAGGCCGAGTCCTGTCTCACGGAGCCAACAGACCACAGACGTACATAAAATAACAGAGAAGAATAATAAACTCTCCCCCCTCTCCTTACACCATAACTTCCATTCTGCCTGAACAGCCCCCTCCGCTGCCCCTTTTGTTTCTTTCATTACCTTCCTCTGAGCAGGCTTATTACTGACACAGACACCTAATTAACACATCAGGTTTCCCCTTTTCCAAAAAGTCTCAGAAATTTGCCTGTTCCCTGATGCTGTTCACTCGAAGCCCCCCCTGCTGTCTTTATTTGTTCTGCTTTTCGTCCTGGCTTGTATCATTTGTTCCTCTGTATTGAAAGCTTGTCAGCTCATGGAACCTGGCACGTATTAATTAGGAGGATGGTCCAGCGCACGTCGCAGCTTGATGGAAAGCAAGCCTGAGTGGGGAACTAGGCAGAGAATCAGAAATAAGCGGAAGCAAGCAGGAGTGGGAGACGGCTTAAGACCATGACCCAATTTTCAGGCCCAGGGCGACCAACGGTCGGCCTTTTTTTCCCCTTTTTTAAAATAAATTTATTTTTGGCTGCGTTGGGTCTTCGTGGCTGCGCACGGGCTTTCTCTAGTTGCGGTGAGCGGGGGCTACTCTTCATTGCGGTGCTCAGGCTTCTCACTGTGGTTTCTCTTGTTGTGGCGCACAGGCTCTAGGAACACGGGCTTCAGTAGTTGTGGCACGCGGGCTCAGTAGTTGTGGCGCACGGGCTTCGTTGCTCCGCGGCATGTGGGATCTTCCCGGACCGGGGCACGAACCCATGTCCCCTGCATCGTCAGGCGGACTCTCAACCACTGCGCCACCAGGGAAGCCCTGGCAGGCAGATTCTTAACCGCTGTGCCACCAGAGAAGTCCCAACAGTTAGCCTTTTGTGCCGTGATTCTTTACTTGGGCTAAGCCAGTCTTCAGCTTGTGCCATTAAAGCTCATATTGGGTCTCGCTTCTGTGCCTCCACCCAGTTTGTTTCCCTCGGCCAGGATGCCCTTCCTTCTGTCTTCCACCTCTCTGAATTCCACTGATTTACAAGGCCAAGATGAAGCCCCATCTCCTCCAAGAATCCTTCCATGATTCCTCCAATCCTAATTAACTTGCATTTTCATGACACTCTTACAGTATTTGTATCACAGAATCTAGCCCTTGACTATGTAGTCTTCTTAAAGAGAACTGTCTCAGCCTCTCCTTCCCTCAGTCTGGAGAGAAAGAAAAAAAGGGTTCCTCCAGACACAGGTTGAATAAGAAAGAGGCTTGTCAGGTGTTTTGGGTCAGACGTACCCCCAGAGCAGTCCTGCAGCCACTGCAACGAGGGCAGCAGGAGAAGAGCTCAGCAGGCACCTAAGATTATACAGCAGCTACGAAGGGGAATCACCAGCCATTGTTCAAAAGTATGACCAAGTATACACACCTCCGCTGCTGCCAGCTGCAACGGGGTGCCCACCCGTGAGGGAAGCAGCTCAACTGAAAACCAGCTTCTGCAATTTGAAGTGTCTGCCTTTAGAATTTTGGACTCATCTGAAATACCTATTCCTTGTCCTGTACACAGGTTTTAATACATGTGATGAACTACTGGGTGTCTCTGTGATCCCCTCAAAATTCTTTTTCCATTTCTGGATGCCTTACCCTTGGCTTCTATGTTTGCATCCCATGGCCAGCACCAGTGACTCTCTTCAGAAGACTGGAATTTAGATTCTCCTGGGGGGCCGTTGGTCGATGACCGGCTGGTACCCAACATGAAAGCTCAGCTCTCTGCCCAGAGTGGGGATCAAGTCTGAGGTGTAACTTACACTCCACGGCCCTCCCAGGGTCAGGCTGAGGCTCGGACTTGCCTGCAATGGCTCCCTGGCTTGGCTTCTTTGTGTTCTCTGTCCTGCCTGTCTGGCCTCCTACTCCCACCCCATCCCCTCTGATTTTCCCCAGGGAGCAACTCCTTTAAAAATTCCTTGTCTGTTTCTGGGAGAACCTGACCTAAGATAATACATATGGTGTTTTTCCTTTGGTCACTGGCAGTCATACGCCTCACCCCACCCTGCCAGGTCCACGTCTTTGAGTGATGATTGTCATTCTCTTTGAAGTAGCCCTGCAGGACCCAACTCCGAGTAAGGTTCACCACAGAGTCCATATTTCACCTTACATCATTGCAAACGTGCCCTCCAACCCAGTAAAAATCCACCCAGTCACTCCTAAGTGATGTGATAGCAGATACGCAGTCAGAAACCTATTTTTACTTATTCCATTTAGAAGATAAAATGTATCTTATTTTTTCTTCTTGGACTTTCCCCATTCAAAATAATTTCTATGGAATACATTTAAGGACATCAATGTACTAAAATGTTTTGTCTGTGAAAGAGAGGAACCATTAGGACCAAAAGGAGTCAAGGAGCTTGTATATATAATTAAGACAATGATGGTTACTTTCGATCCTGGGTAAAGGTTTCGTTTCATATTTATATCCCAAAGTTTGCAAAGATAACCAATTAACTGTCATCTTTCATCCTCCTAGAAAACAGTAATACCTTCGCCCTCTGTGGCTTTGGACGCTGTCAATGGAGTCACTGATAGATTTCATTCACTTTTCTAGATCCAGCGGTCCTGATACTGTGACTCAGCACATTGTGTTTCAGCACCCCTGGCCCTGCCCTAAACTCTTCTGATAAGCTACCAGTGAAGCAAAGGAAACATTTACCTTTCTGTTCTTGGTCACAATCACTAAACTCTTCCTAACTTCATTAAAATCTATCGCTAAAACCCCACCAGCATGCTGTCACCTTTGTTGCAGGTGTGCATGTTCACTTCCTACCTCTCCAAGCCCAAGGCCAAGCCTTGTAGTTCTGTCTTCCCCTATTTTGCTCGGCACGGGTCCAGAGTCACACCTGCCAAACGTATCAGTCTCATGGGAAATGAAAGTCTATCAAGCCAGGCAAATAGGGTCTGTACAGGATTCAACCTATTCATGGGTCCAGGCGACTTTGCAAGTTAGAGCCTCAACTTGGCAGCGGCAATGTACTTTTCTACAGTGTAATTTCTCACACTCCTTTAGCTATCTGCTGTAAGGTGCACTTGGTTTTCTTTCTAGCTCTATCGTTCTACAACTTGATCCATTTTCCTGCCTCCCTGAGATATTTACGTCCTCCTGAACTCAAGGATTTCAGTACTTCAGATTTCTAAGGAAGGCAGTTTATTAGGAAACCTGTGTTTACTCAAGTATGTGGCAAGTCCCACTTGGCCAGCAAGCTAAATGTGATTCCTTGAAATTTTCTTCCAAGCATGGACTCCAGGGAGCTAAATGTAACATTTAGTCATCAACAGGATAATTTAGGTTCATTCTTTCTACTTGACTTCTAAGAAGGGATTGGAGTTCACGCTGGTAGTCTCTAGAAAATGCAGCTCCCTTCCCACCCTGTAGCGGTACGTTATTATTGAAAGAGCCACCTATTTCCTGCGCTGGCTTCCTCTACGCTTTGGGACTTAGACACAGTGTCTTTTCAGACGTGCTGACTCTTTATGGCTTCGGCAATGTAATAGTGGATAAATGCCGTTGCCGTTTACCATTTGGGATTCAACTCCACGTCTGGATCTTGTTATGCAGGCATTTTCAGAGCATTACAGCTCAGCTGTGAAAGCACTCTGGCTTAAAGCGAAAATGCAGTAGAACCTTGCTAATCTAACAGCTTAATCACACTTACCACCCCTTCACAGCAAGGACTTAATAGTAAGACTCAAAGTGAGGCTTCATGTCTTCAGAATGCACAGGAACACATTCTTCTGATGACTGTGTTATCATAAATAATCTCCAACTTTGCTTATTGAAGCAAATGAGACATTACTTTACCGCTGTGCTATCCTTTTAATGCAGCCTTCAAGGATAGCTTCAAAATGCTGGAGAACTTGACTGAGATATTCTGCCTAATGCCTTGAATTCTATCCTTCAGTACCAAGACTCTGTGAAAATGTATTGTGATCCTGGGCCATTTTGTGTCTTCAGGTGCCAGAAGACAATCTTTAGAGGAATGTTCTAAACAAGGAATGTTTGGATTTAGATATGGAAATTCACACATATATAATTCTAATTATTTGGCCAGAGTAGCTTAGTACATTTTCTCTCCCTTTGGGGGTGAGGGAAGCTTTCATATTCATATTGAAGTTGTTTCCAGTTATCTAAACGATTTCCATGGCATATACTAGATAAATTTGTTTTCTATTTACCTTCTCGCCATTCATAAAACAGAGAGTGTGTTTCCAAAAGAAGAGAGACTGAAAAAGTGACCTATTGTTATTTTTGAAATCTAACTGATCTCACCTAAAATTCTACTGTCTCTAACCAGGAGATTACAGTTGAAAGTTTCTCTGTGTGTGTGTGTGTGTGTGTGTGTGTGTGTCCAAAATCGTTATACTCTTCTACATGAGGAAGTTTTTTACAGATTCCAGAAGACAGCCTTCAGTAACAAAGCTTAATGGAGATACAAGAGGGAAAAGTTGACGGCTCATGTTCACAAGTTCCCACGAAGACGACTACCAATCTATCCAACAAATATGTTTCTACTGAGTATAGTGCCTGAATCTGAGTGCAACACGAATACCCTGTACAGATGGATATGGCCATTTTAAGGGACTTAAAATGTGTTGATGGTTGGGGTTATAATCCAGTGTCGTGCAGGCTTCCCGTACATGGGGCTTTAGAATGCCCAGTCTCTGGTTATTTCAGAACAGGGTCTAGGTATGTGACTTGCTTTGTGGAGATCCCTTATTTTTTGGCAACAGGTTGCTCAAGACTTCCAAAGTAATTGGTGTTCTCTCTTGTTACTTCATCTATTCTAGCGATGACATTTGTCAAAGATGGAAAAGACACCTCAGAGTTTTGCCCTGACTCAAGTTGTCCCAAGTGATGTCAATTCAACATCACTCCTTATAAATAAATTACTACAGACCCAATCATCAGAACCAAAGTTTCTCTTCAAGAAAAGGGTATTTTTCCATATATGCGAATTGAGCCAGATATTTCTCTTGTCAGAAACTCAGCATCATTGTATGTGGCAGGAGAAACATCAGTAGTAATCCAGTATTCCAAAGAATTCTTAGCTGATACCTTCATCTTTGAGGGAAGGAATTCCTAGGAAATCAGTGGAGAGTAACCGCTGAGGTCTGCATCTCAACTTTTCTGGGTTTCATGATCAGTATGATCTTTCCAAGTGAATTCTTGGGAGTCTACAGAAAAATCTTTGCAAATTTAAAAATAATCCTTTACAAACATATGTGAAATTATGTCCCTGCCTTGCTCAAAACACTCCCCTGAGGGCTTCCCTGGTGGCACAGTGGTTGAGAGTCCGCCTGCCGATGCAGGGGACACGGGTTCGTGCCCCGGGCCGGGAAGATCCCACATGCCGCGGAGCGGCTGGGCCCGTGAGCCATGGCCGCTGAGCCTGCGCGTCCGGAGCCTGTGCTCTGCAACGGGAGAGGCCGCGGCTGTGAGAGGCCTGCGTACCGCAAAAAAAAAACAAAAACAAAAACAAAAACAAAAAACACTCCCCTGACTTCCCATGACATTCGGAAGAAAATTCAGTCTTCACCATGCCTCCAGGTTTCCTCATGGCTGGCCTCTGCTTGAATCTCTGGCATCCTTGCCCTCCCTCATGGCTTCTGTTCACCATGGCCTCCTTGATATTCCAGCCTCCAGCCTCGAGCCTGTGCACCCACTGTCCCCCTGCCAGAAGTGCTCTTCCCCCAGATGACTCACCCTACACCTGTGACTCGTTCCCTCATTTGGTCTCTGCTCAGATGTCTCCCCTCCTCAGAGAGGACCTCCCTGAACCCCCGTTATGGGCTGAATTGTGTCCTCCCAGAATTCATATTGAAGCCCTAGCCCTCAGCATCTCAGAATGTGACTATATTCATCAATAAGGCCTTTAAAGAGGTGATTAAGTTAAAAAGGGTTTGTAAGGGTAGCCCTAATTCGATATGACTGGTGTCCTAATAAGAATAAGAGATTAGCACAGACAAAGACACACAGAGATGACCAAGTGAACACACAGTGAGAAGATGGCCATCTGTAAGCCAAGGAGAGAGGCCTCAGAAGAAACCAAAACTGCTGGCACCTTGACCTTGGACTTCTAACCTCTAGAACTGTGAGAAAACACATTTCTGTTGTTTAAGCCGCTCTATCTGTGATATTGTGTTACGGCCACCAAGGTAATACACTCCCCCAGTCTAAGGGCCCTTCCCTGACTACTCTCCCCCATTCTGTGGTTTACATCTCTTCCTAGCCCTTGAGAGTACGAACTTATTTATTTATTTCATTTCATTTTTTTCTTTTCCATTATGGTTTATCACAAGGTATTGAATATAGTTCCCTGTGCTATACAGTAGGACCTTGTTGTTGATACTTTTTAAAATTGAGATTTAATTGACAGATAACATTATATCAGTTTCAGGTGTACAATGTAATGATTTGATATATATATATATATACTGTGAAATGGCCACCACAACAAGTCTAGTTAACATTCACCATTGCACATAGTTACAATTTTTTTCTTGTGCTGAGAACTTTTAAGGTCTATTTACTTTCTTAGCAACTTTCAGATGTACAATACAGTATTACTAACTACAGTCACCGTGCAGTATGTTACATCCCCAGGACTTAATTATTTTATAACTGGAAGTTTGTACCTTTTGACCACCTTCACACGTGGTAGGTGTTCAGTAAATATTTGCTTAATGAATTAATAAATATATTAAATAATGCACAGTAGTCTAGCTCTACAATAACTCTACTAGGAGCTCTGAGCCGTGTATGAATACAGATATTAAGGTCTTATGTTTAAATCAAATGAAGCAACTTATTCCCTAAATGTATAGAAACTTGGATTGAAATGATTATAATCCTGGCAGGCACCTCGGAAATGACACTGAAATGAAACTAAGAACTAGAAAGTTACTAAGTGGTAGCTGTGAATATGATATCAAAGTCAAGAACATAAACGGTTTTTCTTTCTGCTTTCTGGTCATTATACTATATTCGGAATAGTTAGGAAAAAACACACAACAAAGAAGCTAATGTTCTAAAAGGCAGAGATACTTGAAAGTCTTTGAACACCTCACCAGAAATAATTTAACCCAATAAGATTAAAATTCCAGAGCAAAGGTAGCAAAAATACAGAAAGGGAAGAAAGACAGTTGTAAGACCTCCCATTCCCACACACGTTTACCACCACGCTAATAATTAGTAGACGTGGGGTTCCCATAGCAAATAATTTCCATTTCCACCACCTGTAAGAAATAGCATTCCATCAATGTTCTCAGAAACATAGCTGGTCTCCATCACTCATGATCTGATTGGTCTAGGAACAGATAAACAATAGAGAAAAAATAATGATCCACAAGGATGAATCTTTACCATCATATAATCAATCAGCAAACATGTATTGACTACCTGCTACTATTTGAAATTCTATCCATGGTGTCATAGGAAAATCCAACATTATATTCAAAAGCTTCACGTGATTTATGTAGTCAAGCAAACCTACATTAAATGGATATTAAGTCCCTTGCTGGAATGTAAGCCAAGGCCATGACACCGATTCACCTCTGTATTTCAAGATCCTTACACCTAGCTAGGGCTGCAATAATATTTGTTGAATGAATAAATGAATATCAAAATAGAAGTAAAACTACGGCAGTGGCTCAGTTTCTTGAGTGACCCATGAGTCATGAATTCAAAACTGTTAGAATCTTTAAAAGGACTTTGGTCAGCAAGCTTTGTAGGGAAAAAGCAGGCTACTGGACATCCAATCCAAAGACAAAGATTCCCTACACTCAACCTCGTGGTCAAATATCATCCAGTGTCTACCACTGACTGCTTTGCTGGCAGCGGCAACGAATGTCTGTTATTTTGGTCTGTCCTGCATGGACTCCCTCCTTCTTTGAATACCGACATCTCAATCTGCCTTTCTCAGCCTTGATTCACACAGTTTAGGTGGAGCCAAACCCTCTCCCCACCCAGCGAAGATGGGCAATTGGCTCAGGTCAGGCCAAGCCAAGGTTGCCTTCCACTTGACCACAGTGATGGGTTTAGGGATATTAGGTGACTCAAGACAGGTCCACAAGACTCAAGGCCAGATTCATGCTGGGACTTCAGAGGGAAAAGCCTTGTCTTTTTACCAAACTCTAGACTTTATTTATTTATCTTCGTTTCTGTGCGCCACTTTCTCAAGTTGCGGCGAGAGGGGGCTACTCTTCATTGTGGTGTGCGGGCTTCTCAATGCTGTGGCTTCTCTTGCTGCGGAGCATGGGCTCTAGGCACGCGGGCTTCAGTAGCTGTGGCGCACAGGCTTAGTTGCTCTGCGGCATGTGAGATCTTCCCGGACCAGGACTCGAACCCGTGTCCCCTGCACTGGCAGGCGGATTCTTAACCACTGCGCCACCAGGGAAGTCCCAAACTCTAGACTTTTAGATGTAGGTCTGATGCTAGTCAGTTTAACCATGTTAGCAGAGAGGTAGGCAACTCTAGAGGTGGAGAAAATGTGTGTGTGTGTGTGTGTGTGTGTGTGTGTGTGTACACGCACGCGCGCGCTCATGCCTGGGTGTTCACATGCTTGGGCATGGTGGGGGGAGAGGAGAAAGAGAGAGAGAGCGCGTGAGAGAGCACGCAAGCCACCATTTAGTCACTTGGATACAGCTGTGCCTGAAACTGGATACACACCACCGATAAGTTCCCATAGTGCTTCAGCAAATTTGAGTTGGTTTCCCGGGCTCGCTAGCAAAATAACTTGAATAATACAACAACACAGAGCAAGCCTCAAACTAGTCTGCTTCTCAGTGGAACATCCCACGGTGAAAGCAGTTGTCAAGAAAAAGGAATACAGTAGACTGTTTAGTCCCAGGCCTTGAAAGTTTGTTGTTCTCTCCATCTGGACTCGAGGCTTCTGTCGCAACCATGTTTCTCCAGATCATCATTCAGGCCAAGAGGCATCCTAGCTTGATCCCTATCTTCATATTTACTGGAGTGGGAGGTACTGGAGCAGCGCTGTATGTCTCGCACCTGGCGTTGTTCAATCCAGATGTCAGTTGGAACAGAAAGGATAACCCAGAACCCTGGAACAAACTGGGTCCCAATGATCAGTACAAGTTCTATTCAGTGAATGTAGATTACAGCAAACTGAAGAGAGAAGGTCCAGACTTCTAAATGAAATGTTTCACTATAAAACTGCTTAGAATGAAGTTCTTCCAGAAGCCACCTGCACAATTTTCCACTTAACCAGGAAATATTTCCCCTCTAAATGCACGAAATCATGTTGGTGTATTGTGCTGGGGTTTACACTGATTAATAAATAGTCTGAAACTTGAAAAAAGACAAAAGAAAAAGGACTACAAATTTATGGACAAGCATGGAACTGGGAAAGTTACCTCCCCCCTCTGTGCCCAAGTTTCTGCATCTGTGAAATGGGGATGATAATGAAACCTCCCTCGTGGCATTATTGTGATTAAATAAGTCAATAAGAAAAGTGTTATATGAAAGTATCCCAAATGTTGGTACGATTGGTACTATTATTAGTTATTGCTACTATTATTGTTATTTCCGTTGTAAAAATGATTATATCAATGCTAGAGTTCTATTGCCCTATGTGAAGGCTCTACTCTGGAGTCATATTTGAATTGTTACCAAGTTGAATTAACTACCCATAGGGTCTATTATTGGATACATTGGGCATTTATTCAATCATTCAGAAAGGAAATCCCAGCCAAAAACAAAAAAGAAAGAAAGAATTACAAAGGAACTTCCCTGGCAGTCCAGTGGTTAAGATGCACTTCCAGTGTAGGCGGAGGGAGTTCAATTCCTGGTCGGGGAACTAAGATCCCACATGCTGCTGGGCTCCCCAAAAAAGGAAATCCACATCCAAGTCTGGGATCTGGCCTGACTCCTGAATCCACAGGGAGCACCCGTGGACAAATAGGAGACCCCTGGAGGACAGGGTCCTTATCACTACAAGAGCCTGTGGCTCCATCTGCGCCTGTGGAATCAGGCAAACTTCCCTTCTCTGTGGAATCCAGGAGGGAAACAAGTATTTTTAAGGGAACGGAGGGAAAAGGATAATGGTAGCTTTAGCTTGAATCTGAGGCTGCTGTAAGAGAGAATAACAGTGTTGGTAATTTCTCCTTCCTGTTTAAGCACTTTGGTGAAGTGCCTTCCCCTAAATTAAACTGGGAAGTAAGAAAAGACTAGTTCACATGCCAGCATACAGACCCACAGGCCCACTTGGCTACAGATTTCTAGCACACGGGAGTTGTCTTAGAGGAGAACTGGGGAACTGGGCCAGACTGCAATAGCAGAACTTCCCTCCACTGCGGGAAAAAAAGAAAAAAGAAAATGAACTTCAGTCATCTCAGTCAAAAATGTACTGAGGTTGGGCTTCCCTGGTGGCGCAGTGTTTGAGAGTCCGCCTGCCGATGCAGGGGACTACGGGTTCGTGCCCCGGTGCGGGAAGATTCCACATGCCGTGAAGTGGCTGGGCCCGTGAGCCATGGCCGCTGAGCCTGCGCGTCCGGAGCCTGTGCTCTGCAACGGGAGAGGCCACGACAGTGACAGGCCCGCGTACCGCAAAAAATAAATTAAAAAAAAAATGTACTGAGGTTTTCTTCCCAAATCCTTTATCTTTCTTCTCAGTCTCTTTTTCCTCCTTCTCCTCCGCCTCCTCTTTTTAAGAAAAACTGTGGTAACATATACATATATGTTATACATATATGTATACATATATGTTAAAAACTGTGGTAACATATACCATATCCATAATGTTAAAGTGTGCCGTTCAGTGGCACTGAGTACTTTCACATTGTGCAACCGTCCGCATCATGCATCTCCAGAACTTTCTCATCATCCCACCCTGAAACTCTGTCGACATTAAACACCAGCTCTCCATTTCCCCTCCCCCTAGCCTCTGGTATCCACTATTCTACTTTCTGTTTCTATGAATTTGACTGCTCTAGGTCTCTGATATGAGTGGAATCACACTGTATCTGTAGTTTTGTAACTGGATTATTTCACCTAGCTTAATGTTTTCAATGTTCATGTTGTGGCATGAGCCTGAATTTCCTTCTTTTTTAAGACTGGATAATGTTCCATTGTATGTACCACATTTTGTTTATCTATTTATCTGTTTACGGACACTTACGTTGCTTGCACCTTTTGACTCTTGTGAATAATGCTCCTATGAACATGGGTGTACAAATATACACGTTCCAGTACCTGATTTCAATTCCTTTGGCTATATGCCCAGAAGTGGAATTGCTAGATCATGGGGTAAATCTACGTTTAATTATTTGAGGAACCATCATACTGTTTTCCTTAGCAGTTATACTGTTTTCTATTCCCACTAGCTATGCACCATGGTTCAATTTCTCCACTTCTTCACCAGTATTTGTTATTTTCTGTTTTTCTTTTTTAAAAAAATAATGGCCGTATTAATGGGTGTGAAGTGGTATCTCATTATGGTTTTGATTTGAATTTCCCTAGTGATCAGTGATGTTGAGCATCTTTTCATGTGTTTAGTGACTTTTTGTACATCTTCTTTGATGGAATGTCTATATATTCAAGTCCTTTGCTCATTTTTTAATTGAGTTATTTGGTATTGTTGAGTTGTAAGAGTTCTTTATATATTTTGAATATGAATCCCTTATTAGATATATGATTCACAAATATTTTATCCTGTTTCCTGGGTTGGCTTTTCACTCTGTTGATAATGTCCTTTCATGCACAGAAGTTTTAAATTTTGACGTAGACCAATTTATCTGTTTTTTCTTTTGTTACCTATGCTTTAGGTGTCATATCCACAAAATCATCACCAAATCCAACGTCATGAACTTTTTTCTTTATGTTTTCTTTGAAGAGTTTTATACCTTTGACTCATGTTTAGGTTTCTGATCCATTTTGAGTTAATTTTTGTATATGGTGTAAGGTCCAACTTCATTTTTTGGCATGTGAATATCCAGTTTTCCTGTCACCATTTGTGGAAAAAAAAAACAACCCACAATGTTTAGTTTTGAAAACACTCCTAACTGTGAGGTGTAAAATCTTCTCTCAGTTCTTTTAGTGTTTGCTTTGTGTATGTGAAGCTCTGTGAATAGGTGTATACTCATGTAGAACTGTTATGTTTTTTAATGAATGATCCTTTATCATTGTGAATTGTTCCTCTTTTTCTCTGGTTATATTCTTTATCCTGAAGTTCACCTTGTCTGATATTAATATAGACACTCAGCTTTCTTATTATTAATGTTTGTATAGTATATCTTTTTCCATTCCTTTATATTTAAATTAGATCTCTTGTAGGCAATGTTCCATTGGGTTTTACTCTCTTATCCAGTTTGACTTTTAATTAAAGTATTTTTATTTAATGTAGTTTGTGATATGGTTGGAGCTAAGTCCAACCTTACTATTTTATTTTCTACTTGGTTATTTGTATTTTTTTCCTCTTTTCATGCTATCTTTTAGATTATTTTTAGATTCTATTTTCTCTCTATTGGCTTATTATCAGTATCTACTTGCCTTATTTTTTTGATGGAGTATAGAGTTCACAATAAGCACCTTTAACATCACAGTCTACTCTCAAATCGTAATATACCACTAATATGTACCCTAAGAACCACACAATAGCTGTACTTCCATTTCTCCCTTGGGGTCATTTAAACAATTGTTGTCATTCATTTTACTTCTACATATATAATAACCCCCACAATACATTGCTATTATTTTTTTCCTTAAATGGTCAATTCTTTTTAAAAGAAAATTTTAAATTAGGGAGACACTTATTTTGTATTTATACACACATTCACCACTCCAGTGTTCTTCCCTTCCTGTAGAGCCAAGCTTCCAACTGGTATCATTTTTCCTTCAGCCTGAAACGTTTCCTTTAACATTTCTTATGGTGTAGGTCTCCCGGATAAAAAGCCTTGTTTTGCTTCCATTTTGAAGATTATTTTTTCTAGATATAGAATTCTACTTTAACCTTTTTTTTTCCCCTTCTATCTCTATAAGAACACATTTTCCTTGTCTTCTAGCTTGCATTGTTCCTGACAAGAAGTCTGTGAGCATTCTCGTCTTTGCTCTGTATATGTAATATGTCTCTCTTTCTGGCTCCTTTTAGTAACTCTTTTATCACTGGTTTTCAGTAACTTGTGATGTGTTTTTATTTGTATATTTTCTGCTTGGGATTCATTGAGCCTCTTGAATCTATACATTTATAGTTTTCCTTAAACTTGGGAAAATTTTGGCCATTATTTCTTCAAATGGCATTTCTGTCCCCCCTTTTCTGGTACTCCCATTTTATATATGTTAGACCACTTAATCTTGTTCCACAGGTCACTAAAGCTCTTTTCATTTTTTTCAGACTCTTTTTCTTCTCTGTGTTTCAGCCTAGATAGTTTCCTTTGTGATTTCTTCAAGTTCACTGATCTTTTTTTTTCTATAGTGTCCAATGTCTTGTAAAACTTGTCCAGTGAATTCTTCACTTCATTTGGTTCCATTGAAATTCCATTCATTTCTTTTTTTATAGTTTGTATTTCTTTCCTCAGTATGATCATGTTTTCCTTTGATTTCTTAAACATATTAATATGAGCTATTTTAAAGTTTTTGTTTGATGATTCCATTATTGCTATCATTTCTGGGTCTGTTTCTTATGATTAATTTTTCTCCTGATTATGAATCATACCATCTTGCTTCTTTGAATGTTTAGTAACTTTTGACTGTGATTTAAAATTTTTTTAATTAATTAATTAATTTATTTATTTTTGGCTGCGTTGGGTCTTCACTACAGCACACAGGCTTTCTCTAGTTGCAGCGAGCAGGGGCTACTCTTTGTTGCAGTCCACGGGCTCCTCATTGCAGTGGCTTCTCTTGTTGGGGAGCATGGGCTCTAGGCACAGGCTTCAGTAGTTGTGGCTCGAGGGGTCTAGAGTGCAGGCTCAGTAGTTGTGGCTCAGGGGCTTCGTTGCTTCGCGGCATGTGGGATCTTCCTGGACCAGGGCTTGAACCCGTGTCCCCTGCATTGGCAGATAGATTCTTAACCACTGCACCACCAGGGAAGCCCCTTGATGTGATTTTAAATTTCACATTGTTTTGTGTCTGGCTTTTGTTGTCTTTCTTTAGAGTATTGATGTTCATTTTGACAAGCATTAATTTACTTATGGACTAGCTTAATTTTTTTTATTTTCAAGCTTTGTTAGGTCGAATCTAGAACATCCATTGTTTTAGGGCTAATTTATCTCTACTACTATGGCCTAACTGTTCTGAGGTCTCTAGTAAATGCCTCAGTGGTTGTAATAAGCAAAATAATGGCCTCCCCAAATGTCCACATCCTAATTCCTGGAACCTGGGAATAATTAAGTTAAATGACAAAGGGGAAATAGGGTTTAAGAATTAAGTTTTGCTAATCAGCTGACTTTAAATTAGGGAGATTATCCTGGGTTATCTAGGTGGGCTCAAGGGTCTTTAAAAGCTGAAGAGGGAGGCAGAAGAGAGAACCAGAGAGACAGAGTGTGAGAAGGACGCAGTTCAATGTTGTTGACTTTGAAGACAGAGGAAAGAGGCCATGAGTCAAAAAACAGTGGGTGGTTCCTAGGAGGGAAAAAATGCAAAGAAACCGATTCTTCCCCAGATCCTCCAGAAAGGAATGCATCATACCCGCATTTGGGTCTTACCCCAGTGAGATCCGTGTCAGACTTCTGGTCTACAGAACTGTAAGTTAATACATTTGTGTTGTTTTAAACCACTACACTGAGAGTAATTTGTTACAGCAGCCGCAGAAAACCAAGGCAGTGGTCAGTGAGATTTCTCCACGCTGACTGGGTGGAACTCAACTGTCTTCCAGATAACTGTGAATGCTGAGAACGTTTCTGTTTATGGCTCCCTCGTGCTTCTTTCACCTTGTTTTGTTTCCCTTCCCTCAGGGATTATAGTCCTGCTGTCCAACATCTGAAAATAATTGTATCATATATTTTATCCAGTTGTCTAGTTGTTTATGGCAGGAAGGGAACAAATAGTACTGGTTATTCCAACATGGCTAGAGGCAGAATATAATGTGTGCAACTTTGCATATTGAGAAACAAAATTATATAGCATGACTTTTTTTTTTAACATCTTTATTGGAGTATAATTGCTTTACAATGGTATGTTAGTTCCTGCTTTATAACAAAGTGAATCAGCTATACATATACATATGTTCCCATATCTCTTCCCTCTTGCGTCTCCCTCCCTCCCACCCTCCCTATTCCACCCCTCTAGTGTATATATGTCCATGTCACTCTCTTACTTCATCCCAGCTTACCCTTCCCCCTTCCCGTGTCCTCAAGTCCATTCTCTAGCTCTGCGTCTTTATTCCTGTCCTGACCCTAGGTTCTTCAGAACCTTTTTTTGTTTTTGGATTCCATATATATGTGTTAGCATACAGTATTTGTTTTTCTCTTTCTGACTTACTTCACTCTATATGACAGATTCTAGGTCCAGCCAGCTGACTACAGATAACTCAGCATCGTTTCATTTTATGGCTGAGTAATATTCCATTGTATATATGTGCTATATCTTCTTTATCCATTCATCTGTCGATGGACACTTAGGTTGCTTCCATAACATGACTTTTTAAAAAAAAACCTCCTTAAGTGTAGAACTGAAGACCCAGCTCAGTCTTATGGTCAAATTAAAGCACGGCCTTCTTTTGGTCTTGGCAGCCACTGCTGATGACAAGATGAACTTTGTATGTCTTCACATGGTCTTCCCTTTGTGTGTGCCTGTAATCTAACCTCTTCTTTAAGAACATGAGTTATATTGGATTGGTGCCCACCTTAGTAACCTCATTTTAACTTTTAGTCACCTCTTTAAAGACCCTATCTCCAAATATAGTCACATTTTGAGGTCCTGGGGGTTGGGGCTTCCACATATGAATTTGGGAGGAGGTGGCCACGTCCAACACGTAACAGTGCTTTCCCATGCTTAAAGTTACTGTTTCCAAAAAGACTGGAAATCTTTTCTTCCTCTGTTTCTATGGCCCATTGACTGTTCTTTATTAGTTAATGGCAGTGGGAATATTTAATGAGGTCAACTTGATTTGCTGGACAGGGTACCAGAATATGGTCAAGATACAATTCCTTCCCTCAAGGGGCTCTCTGCTTGTGGTGGAATTATACTTTGGAAATATTAAAATATTAACTGATTTTTTTTTTTTTTGTCCTTAGTACTTTCTTCTACCGACTGACCCACAAACAAATTTGTATACACCCTGGACTCTCACATAAGCTTCTTTATCCTCACATACCTATAAGCAGCATGAAAATGCTGAGTCTTGGACTAATGGAGGGAAGCCCTACAGTCAAGAATGAGTGAAAAATCCCCAGTTAACTGACAATGAAATTCCAAACAGAAACGAGAATGCCTGCATCCAATGATGATATTGAAGACCAGATGCCCATCCCCACAACCTAAAACTTAGATGGAACTCCAAAAGAAATTAGGAAAACCCCCAATGAACTAGAATTCCTTTTCTGCTAAGTCAGAAGCATGGAAACTCAAGAAAGGAATTGAATAAAGAAAGTCACATTTCTTGTACCTGAAATCAATACCTATGATATTGTCTATTTGGGAAAGGAAGACATTTCCATAAGAAGAGAAGCATTGACACTGGCTAGTAGATACAGAGAGTAAACAAGCTGTGTAGCAGACACTTTCTATAGCAGCTCAAGGCCTTTGAAGCCTGTGGAGGTGGAGAGGATATCACGAATGGCCAGTGACCTTCTTGAATATTAACTGACCATTCTGGTTAAGGCAGGGGTCCCCAATCCCCGGGCTGTGGACCCATAGTGGTCCTCGGCCTGTTAGGAATCAGGCCGCACAGCAGGAAATGAGTGGCAGCTGCTGCTCCCCATTGCTCCCCATCTATCACATTACTGCCTGAACCATCCCCTCCCCATCTGTGGAAAAACTGTTTTCCACAAAACCGGTCCCTGGTGCCAAAAAGGTTGGGGACCACTGGGTTAAGGTGAGGCACTGTGCCTAACAAGCTGGGTACTACAATAAGCAAACCCCAAATTTATTTATTTTTCATTAATTTTTATTGGAGTATAGTTGCTTTAAAATGTTGTGTTAGTTTCTTCTGTGCAGCAAAGTGAATCAGTTATACCTATACATATATCCACTCTTTTTTATATTTCCTTCCCATTTAGGTCACCACAGAGCACTGAGTAGAGTTCCCTGTGCTATACAGTATGTTCTCCTTAGTTATCTATTTTATACATAGTAGTGTATATATGTCAATCCCAATCTCCCAATTCATCCCACCTCCCCTTCCCCCCTTTGTAACTGTAAGTTTTTTTCTCTACATCTGTGACTCTATTTCTGCTTTGCAAATAAGTTCATCTGTACCATTTTTCTAGATTCCACATATAAGCGATGTTATATGATATTTGTTTTTCTCTTTCTGACTTACTTCACCCTGTATGACAATCTCTAGGTCCATCCACATCTCTGCAAATAGCACTATTTTGTCCCTTTTTATAGCTGAGTAATATTCCACTGTATATATTACCACATCTTCTTTATCCATTCCTCTGTCAATGGACATTTAGGCTGCTTCCATGTCCTGGCTATTGTAAATAGGTGCATGCATCCTTTGGAATTCTAAGCAAACCTCAAATTTAAAAGTTTAACCACAATAGTTTACTCCTTGCATGTGTAACAGTTTGACAGTGGTGATCCTGGTTGCTTCCTCCACACAGTCATTCAGGGACCCAGGATGCTAGGTCTCCCCAGCGCAAGGCGGAACATTGTAACAACAATACAGAGAATTCCTAATGAAAGGAATCATCACAGTTCCCATTCATCGAGTGCTTCCTGAGGGCCAGGCACTGTGCTGAGACTCACCATTCCGTCCTCACAACAACACTCTGTGAAGAAGCCAGGGCTTGGAAAGGCTCACGCCCAATTTTGCCCAACCACAAGCCAGATTCTTAATCATTCCACTCTACATCAGTTTCTTGATTTATGCTGATATTGCATTCCTGAGGAGTGACAGTTAATTCAAAAACATGTAGAGCAAAAATGAATTTTCTCACCAGAAATGAAGGGAAAGAAATGCAAGAGAAATGCTCTAGTAGACTGCAAAAGATTCCAGTCATGTAAATGTTTTTGCTATATTGCATTAATATGAACAGTAAATAAGCAGTTTATGGGGAAAGTTGAATATATTAAAATTTATTCATGGAATAACAAGAAAAAAATAGCCACTGACTAATGAAGAACTGGCCAATATAGCCTGCAAATGTGAGTATGCAAGTCTCCATTTTCTACATTATGAGAATTTTAATGTGTGAAGTCTCTCATCACATTACTGGCGTTCCCAGCCAAACAATGCTGTTACTCTTGGTGGCCCTGCTTACATTTTTTCTTAGCGTTTTCATCAGAGAGAAGCATACAGCCAAAGCCTATGACAATACTAATTAATAATAATAATAGTCAAGAGCAAACACTCACTGAGCACTATGTGCAGACACTATTCTAAACACATGCATTGATTCATTTAGCCTTCATGTTCACCCACTAGGATAGGTTCTTTTATTATCTCCATTTTACAGATGAGAACACTGAGGCACTGGGAGATTAACTTCCTATGATGGTTGCTTTTATGTGTCAACTTGGCTGGGCCATGGTGCCCAGATATTTGGTCAAACATTATTCTGGATGTTTCTATGAGAGTGTTTTTGGATGAGATTTACATTTAAAGCAGTGGACTTTGAGCCAAGCAGATTGCCCTCAATAATGCTGGGCGGGCCTCATCCAATCAGCTGAAGGCCTGAAAAGAACGAAAAGCTAACCTCTCTCTAAGCAAGAAGAAATTCTACCAGCAGACTGCCTGTGGACTCCATCTGCAGCACTGGCCCTTCCTGGTTCACTAACAGACTGCCTTTGGATTTGAAGTGCAACTCTTTCCTGTGTCTCCAGCCTGTTGGCCTCCCCCATCAGATTCTGGACTTGCCAACCCTCCACAATCACATAAGTCAATTGCTTAAAATAAATCTCTTTCTACATATGTATCACATCCTACTGGTTCTGTTTCTCTGGAGAACCCCAACTAATACACTTGCCTAAAGTTATATACCCAGTAAATGGCAGAACTGGCTTTCAATCCTGCAGTCTGGTGCCGAAATCCATAGTCTTGATGGGAACTGTCCTGTTAGCCCTTGTCAGTGCACCTGGTAACCTCTATTCTTATGTTAGTTGCTTTTTCCCCACTTCTTCAAATTAAATGACCATATTGGTTAAGATAATGCAAATTGCCTAAGAAGCTAGCTGCCATAATAAACAAACCTCAAATTTCAGAGGCCAACCACAATATACATTTGCTTCTTACATCTACCTGTAGCCATTTGACAGGGGCCATCCTGGTTGCTAGGTGACCTTCCTTCACACACTCATTCAAGGGACCCAGCGGCTTGAGGCTCTGCCATCTTCAACAGGTAGGGTCCAAGGTCACCCTGGGGCTTGACTCCACTCCAGCTAGCCAGAAGGGGAAAGGAACATGGTAGATCATGCATGAGAATTTTTATAATCACTATCGCTAAGGAATTTTTTGTTAAAACAATTTGGCAAGCAGTTTAAATTGTGTTATTCTGAAATTATTTTATGTGCATGTGTGTTGCTCATTCATTGTTCTTTTTCTTTTTTTTTTTTTTTTTTGCGGTACGCGGGCCTCTCACTGTTGTGGCCTCTCCCGTTGCGGAGCATAGGCTCCGGACGCGCAGGCTTAGTGGCCATGGCTCACGGGCCCAGCCACTCCGCGGCATGTGGGATCTTCCCGGACCGGGACATGAACCCATGTCCCCTGCATCGGCAGGCGGACCCTCAACCACTGTGCCACCAGGGAAGCCCCATTTTCTTTTTTTCTTTTTTTTTTTTATTGTTCATTTTAAAGAATGTAATTCTTTAAGATGACATTTAAAAGCACATTTTAAAGTTGCTCATTTTATTTCAAACTCCTTAAGTTAACAGGGTGTAAAATGAGAGGTAGGTGCATTTCTTAATGAATCAACCAAATTGACTAGAAGGGTTGTTTATATAGAGGATATTATGAGAGAAGGTTGGAGGTAAAGTTGGGACAAGATTATGGAGGGCCTTGAATGCCAGGCTAGGCGGCTTGGACCTTTTCCTTTGAGAGATCTCAAATTCTTGCTCTTTCTCCTCTGAACTAACAGCCCTTATTCTCTACACTAACTAATCATAGGTGAGGTTCATCACCACACTTGAGTGTGATAATATTTACCTCATCATTTGTTTGTTTCTCATTGCCTCTCCTCCCTCCACACCCATTGCCTGGATAAACTGTATGCATCTCAAGGGCAGGACCGTGACTTACACTCTTATTAATGCTGCACAAGCCTAGCAGAGCATCTCATATGTGAAGTTAAGGACTACATTCTGTTGAAATTCAAGAGATGTCCCTGCACCTTCAAATATCCCACAAATTGGTGAATGTAACTATGCATCTAATTTTCTCCCAAAATGCAATATATTCTAACTGAAAAATATGAATGATGTCTTGAGGCTTCTGATGACTTTATAAACTACCACGTTCCGGTTGGGGCTCTCACCAAAATGACTTACCCAATTATGCTCCCTGGCTCGGGGATTGCATCCTTTAACTGTTTTCACATCATAAAGCCAAGCTGCCGTCACATTTGGCATTCTCTTCTTTGAAATGTCTATTATTAGGTGGGGAATCTCTATTTCTCAGGCCTCTTTATTTTCCTTTCACTTCTATCACTAAGACTAGCAGTCAGCTGATATTTTTTTAGCACTTTTTTGGGGGAGCAAAGCATTTAAAAAAAAATTACATCAAAAATTTATTGCATAAGGAATGACCAGTAGAGAACAAAATCCTATTTGTGCTGGTAGTCAGCTAGGATCACTCACTAGCTGAGAAACTCGCTCCCACCCACGAGCCTGGGACTCAAATTCATGGCTCAGCAAAATTATACGTGACCGTACCTCATGGATCTGGGATTTACAAATAATCAAAACCACGTGTGCTGACTCTAGAGATGGTAAGTATCTAGGATATAATAGCAAATGTGACAATAGCATTGATACCACTAGTTACCAAGCTGTGTGACTGTGTGTGTGTCAAACTGGATATGTGTCTGTATGAATACATTTGCATACAAACGTGAGTGTGGGCATGTGTGTATTTTCAAGTTCTTCATTGCTACATAACAAGCTACCTCAAACAGTGGCTTGAAACAATAACCATCATTTCTTCACCCACTCAGTTCTGGGACTGACTGAGCTCAGCTGGGTGATTCTCACTTGGGGTGGCTCCACAGCTGCAATTAGCCTGTGAGTGGAGCTGAAATCATCTCAAAGGCCTCTTCACACACATATCTGGGGCTTGGACTGGGAAAACCCAAAAGATCTGGGAGTTAGGGCTGGAAGATAGGCAGCTCCTTGGGCATCTCTATTTCTATTTGGTTTCTCCACGTGGTCATTCTAGTATGGTGGCCTCAGTGTAGCTGGACTTTTACATGGCAGCTCAGCACTCCAAAAGCATGGGTTCAAGGAGAGAGAGACAGAGACAGAAACAGAGAGAAACTGTAGCAAGATGGGTGCTATGCTCTTACAGAATCCCATGCACATAATCATGTACGTCTTATTGCCTTTGCCACCTTCCATTGATTAGGAGCTTGTCACAAGCTCCGCCCACACTTGTGGGGAGGGGAGTGACACAAAGGTATGAATACCAGGAGGGAGGGATCATGGGGTCCCCCTAAAGGCTGTCTGCCACATGTAATGAAATTAAGCAGTGTGTTCCAAATCACATAGCTAGTAAGCCCCACACATAGGATTTGACCCCCGGTGGTCTGATTCCAGAGTCCCCATTCTCAATTATCATACTAGAGGGACATGTGGTGTGAGTGCATATTTTCAGCTGTCATAATCCTCTTTTTAAATGAGTACATTCTCCTGTGCATCCTCAGTTAGTCAGAAACTAAGCTGACAGAATCATGCTTCTGAGTCTGCAAAGTTGAAGACCAGCCCCCAGGACAGGACATGGTAACTTCATGCAGGTAATGCCACACCCATCAATGAGGCTTCCTTGCTGATACCTTCAGGTCATAACTATATACCTAATATATTTGTATAAACAGAGGAAGATAGCTTGTCAGAAGACCATACATTTCCTTGGAACATCTTCAGGCCAGATGGCACGTGGGCAGGAACAAACAGCTAATGTTGCAATGGAAGCAACTGGGGGAAAGTCCTGTAGATGCTGGGCCTTCAGCCTTGGGAAGGACTCCAGCAGCAGCTGATTCTCTACCATACAACGGGCTGAAAAAAACACATCTCTGTAAAAATAAAGAAAAGCCTAACTGAGTGCAGCTGCCATCCTCCCAATAATTAGATTCGGAGGATTATGCTGAGATGAATGGGAGATATCATATGGTCACTGCTAGAAATATTTGCCATCTTTGTCTAACTGCACTACCAGATACTAGAGTTCTTAGCAGACCCACATATGTTTGTTTTTAATTAAAATGTGCTGAATGAACCGTTAGCTACACTGAAATAATGAAGAAAAGCAACACAAGACAAATCGGCTAATTGACAACTCCAAACATTCTATTTTATACCCTTCAGTTATGTTAATGGAGAGTTCTAATATGTTCTAGTTGAAATAATAATTACACAGCACAGTTACATAATAACCTAACAGGTAGATAAAAATGTTATAAATAACTACAGCAGCAAAACCCACAAATGGGTCAAAGGATCACAAATTCATTTACTCAAGTCTTTCTTCCAACAAGTACATATTGAGTGCATACTGCTTATTATGTGTCAGGCTCTCATAGGTTAACGCTTATGATGAAATATTCCTGGTGTTTTCAAATACACATTTTTGTTTAAGACAGCACGTTCTGTGAGTATCGAGGTGCTACTCAGGGTACCTCTCCAACCACATGATGAAACAAAACAGCAAGCAACTCTTGAAAAGGAGAGACCATAATTTTAAGACATTTCAAAAGCTAGTTTATATGAAGGCAGAGAATCTGGCCAAGATCTTGACAAATTACATTTTATTCAGTGCACAAGAAACTAGCACAGCTGCCTGAAGGAAAATGTGTCCTGGGATAGTGTACACAGAGCAAGGCCAAAGGGCAGCCGTATTCCAAGTAGACCGTAAACAGGGGATTGATCGGAAGCCTTTCCAAAGATCATGGCAGAATTTCAGCTGTGCGATAACCAGAATTCTGGCCAAAATTGGGAGTGATGGAAACCGTCACATATCTTTGGATATTTTGTGGAGATTAATCCCTTGGCTGGGTCGTCTCTGATGAACGAAGGAGAATAATTCAGAGTCAGTCACAGAACACTCTTGCTCTTAACTGGAGGGGCAGGATATCAATGAGGTAAATTAACTCCAGGGCATTTAGAGTTTATTTACAACTAAACTGCAAAGCCGCCATCTCATCCATATTCAATCAGAGAAAATTGTGGCTCATCCAAGACAAGATATGAGCCAAATTTGGGGCGAGGCGAAGGGTGACATCATCTGAAAGGGCTGGAAATGAAGTGCAAATTTGAATATCATCTGTATATAAGTGATAATTAAAGCTGTGAGACGCGATGTGCGCCAACAGAGAAAGTTAATACAAATGAGGAAAACAGTGTCCCAAGCTACGTGGTACTTCTGAAATGGAGACTTTTTAAAAAATAAGGTAGTGGGGACAAGATTTTCTTTCCTCTTGAATGATCTCAAGACAAATGCAGGTCACTCGTGAGAAAGACGCTCATCTACTTGCAGAGAGTCACTCAATCACTTGATAAAGTAGAGGAGTTTTCCTGTAAGATTTACATTCCAAGGAAATAAGTTACTTCATTTAGTTTAAGGAAGACCACTCTCTCCCCCCAAATAGATCATTTTGGTAAATAATAACAATGAGAATCACCAATTCAAGCTGACATTTGCTTGTCCTTTTCAAGTTCAGTATTATATTTGGGCAGGAAACACAAGTTGCTTTATCTGGGCGTTAGGTGATTTCATTCATGCAATGAAGAAATAGTTTCTCTTTTCCTAGCTCTGTCTGAACACTGTAACAGTAGCATAACTAAAGGAAATGAAACATGAGTCAAATGGAATGGAGACTAGTTCATAAGGAATTATTCATTACGAAAATGGCAGCTTTTGCCCTAATCATCCCTCTAGAGATCTATGACTTAGGGCTCTCTTGTTTTCTCTCTCTCTCTTCTTTTTCTTTCTTTTTTTTTTTTTTGGACTACCAGCTCTCCAGGTCATCGTATCTTCCAAACAATCTGTTCCTCAGTAGTATGGGCTGAGTGTGGAGTGACCCTCACCCTGAGTAACGGGTGTTATGGGCTGAATTTCATCCCCCCACAATTCCTATGTTAAAGTCCTAACTCCCAGTACCTCAGAACAGGACTGTACCTGAAGACAGGGTCTTTAAAGAGGTAATTAACTAAAATGAGGTCATCAGGGTGGGCTGTAATCCAATATATGACTGGTATCCTTATAAGAAGAGGAAATTTGGACACAGACACACACATAGGGATGACCATGTGAAGACACAGGGAGAAGGTGGCCATCTACAAGCCAAGGAGAGAGGCCTCAGAGGAAACCAACCCTGCCGACACCCTGACTTCAGACTTCTAGTCTCCAGAGTTGTGAGAAAATACATTTCTGTTGTTTAAGCCTCCCCAGACCGTGGTACTTTGTTATGGCAGCCTGAGCTGACCAGTACAATGGGACAAAAGAAGTAGGGCCAAGGATACGATGTATTTTCCATGGAAGAGCCTTACCCTGAACCTTTTCTCTCATTCTAATAGACCTACCTCATAGACTTGTTTGTTCTGTCATCATGAGCAACAACAAAAACAAAATTTATTTTACTTCTCTGAGGTTGAGTCCCCTCATTTCAAAACTGGGAGGAAAAGTCTCAAATTATTGCTCTGGAAGTAGATTTTCTTTTTTTTTTTCTTTATACATTTATTTATTTATTTATTTATTTTTGGCTGCATTGGGGCTTTGTTGCTGTGTGCAGGTATTCTCTAGTTGCAGTGAGCGGGGGCTACCCTTCGTTGCAGTGCGTGGGTTTCTCATTGTGGTGGCTTCTCTTGTTGCAGAGCATGGGTTCTAGGCATGTGGGCTTCAGTAGTTGTGGCGTGTAGGCTCAGTAGTTGTGGCTCACAGGCTCAGTTGCTCCGCGGCATGTGGGATCTTCCCGGACCAGGGCTCGAACCCATGTCCCCTGCATTGGCAGGTGGATTCTTAACCACTGTGCCACCAGGGAAGTCCCCTAGATTTTCAACAAATTAACACGAACTTGTCTCTTTCCCCTCTTCCATTCCCTATACAGTCATAAAATACTATGGCTTCCCAAATATTTTTTTCATCAAAATATCCTATTAAGGTTTGAATTTAGTCTGGTTTAATCACTCACTATGTGACTTTGGATAAGTACTGAAACTTACTGATCCTCATAACCTGCTTCACAAAGTTATGAAAATAAAAATTCAAGTGACAATTATTTAAGGCTTCTTAGCAGAGTTCCTGGTACATGGTATGAGTTCCGTGAAGGTTGCTTTCCTCCTTCTAAAAGCATGAGCCCAGCTTCCCTGGTGGCGCAGTGGTTGAGGGTCCACCTGCCGATGCAGGGGACACAGGTTCGTGCTGCGGTCCGGGAAGATCCCACATGCCGTGGAGTGGCTGGGCCCGTGAGCCATGGCCGCTGAGCCTGCGCGTCTGGAGCCTGTGCTCCGCAACGGGAGAGGCCACAACAGTGAGAGGCCCGCGTACTGCAAAAAAAAAGCATGAGCCTGTTATCTACCAGCAGAGAAACGTTTATTGCATTTCATTGATATTATACTTGTTTTATTTATTTATGCCCCTCTTCACTCTAAAAGGAATTTATCACTTCAGGAAAATATCTCCAGGATAAATTAGCCTTCATAAGGGAAAAATAGTATGGGGTGGTAGACAAGGCCATGGACCACATTTTTATAATGAACTCAGAAGGAAGTTCAGAGGGCTGATCCTTAAAGCATCCTGTAGTTGCATGACCTCAAAATGCAGTGGGAAGGAGTAATGCTTTGCTAGGAAGGTAGAGGTGAAATGAAGTCTTGCTTTGCAGCTCCTTTATGGTTGGACTTCACCCCAAAATAAATGTAAAGTATCTTTAGGAATGGATGAGTTGGTCTTCCCTTTTGCTTTTTTAACCTCTTTAAAAATTTAAATATATAAAAACTACAAAGAATATAACAACCAAACTCCCATATTATACTACCTAGAATTAGAAACCATTCACATCTCACCATATTTGCTTCCAATATTTTTAATTTTTTTTTAATCGGGATAGAGTTGCTTTACAACGTTGTGTTAGTTTGTACTGTACAGCAAAGTGAATCAGCTACATGTATATATATATCCCCTCCTTTTTGGATTTCCTTCCCATTTAGGTCCCCACAGAGCACTGAATACAGTTCCCTGTGCTATACAGCAGGTTCTCATTAGCTATCTATTTTATACATATTAGTGTACATATGGCAATCCCTATCTCCCAGTTCATCCCACCCCCTTTTCCCCCCTTGGTGTCCATACATTTGCTCTCTATGTCCACTTCCAATATTTTTTAAAGAAGTCATGTTTAACCAACTGATATGGCTAAAGTCACGTTTAACCAACTGATATGGAGGCAACCTCCAGTGCCTTTGAATTGATCCTTCCAGAACACTGAAATGTTTATACATATACAAAAGTTATTTGTGTAGGTCTGTGTGTGTGTTTCATGCCCGTAGTGGTGAGTGGTAGCATGGTACATACTATTTTGCTAATCAACAAAGATTTTGCAACTATTTTTCAACTCCACATTGTTTTCTGAGTTGCAGCTGCAGTGTTAGATGTGTATCTCACCCATTCCTCATGGGGGCTGTTTTATGGGATGTATTGTGTGCCCCCAAAACTCGTATGTTAAAGTCCTAACCCTCAGTGCCTCAGAATGTGACTATTTGGACATAGGGTCTTTAAAGAGGTAATTAGGTTAAAATGGGGCCATTAGGGTGGGCCCTGATCTAATATGATTAGCCCTTATGGAAGAGGAGATTAGGACACAGACACACAGAAAGAAGACCATGTGAGAACACAGTGAATACAGCCATTTGTAAGCCAAGAAGAGAGGCCTCAGAAGAAACCAACCCTGCTGACACCTGGGTCTCAGACTTCTAGGCTCCAGAGTTGTGAGAAAATAGATTTCTGCTTTCCGCTTAAGCCACCTGATCTGTGGTACTTTGTCATGGCAGCCCGAGCAAACTAATACAGGCAGCGAAGTATTGCACAGAATACACAGCCTACAGTGTTTTTAGCCATTCCCCCGCTGGTGGACATTTAGATGGAAAAGCATAAGTATGCATCCTTGAACATGGCTCCTTGTGCAGGAGTATCTCTAGAGTAATACCTAGAAAGGAAATTGCTGGGTTATACAGGAGGCACATTTGCAAACTTTCAAGATGCTGTCAAATTGCTCTCTGAAGCATGTGTCAATTTACACTCGCACTGACAGTGAATGAGAGGACCAGTTAATTCCCTCACATCTTAGCCAACATTTAGTATCCTCAGACTTAAAAATTTTGTGCCAATGTGATTGGCAAAAAAAGTGTTTTCTTAATTGCACTTCCCTAATTATATATGAAGTTGACTATCTTTTCATACATGCATTGCCCATTCTTATTTCTTCTTCTATAAATTCTCAGCTCATATCCTTTGCATGTTTTCACTTTGGGTTCTATGTCTTTTTCTACCTGACTTGTGGGAATTATATACATTTTAGATAATAATCCTCTGTCTGCTAGCTGTTTTATAAATCCTTCTCCCAGGCTACCACTTGTCTTTTAATCTTGTTCATGGTGTTATTATTTATTTATTTATATTTTGCGGTACGCGGGCCTCTCACTGTTGCGGCCTCTCCCGTTGCGGAGCACAGGCTCCGGACGCGCAGGCTCAGCGGCCATGGCTCACGGGCCTAGCTGCTCCGTGGCATGTGGGATCTTCCCGGACCGGGGCACGAACCCGTGTCCCCTGCATCGGCAGGCGGACAGTCAACCACTGCACCACCAGGGAAGCCCCCCATGGTGTTATTTTGGCAAAAGTTTTCTAATTAGGTGTAATCAGGTGTACCTATTTATACTTTGTCTTTTCTGTGTCATCTAAAAAAAACAAACAAACCTTTCCTCTCCAAAATTCATAATTTATTTTCTCACAATTCTGGTTTTTTCTTATGTTTTCTTCTAATAGTTCTAGAGCATTTTCACCATGTTTAGATCTTCAGTACATCTTTATTTCTGTGATTGGGATAGGTAGGACTTTCTAATTATTTCCCCTTTGAGAGTCAACTGTCCCAACACCATCTACTGAAACAGCAGATACTTACTCTAAAAAAAAAAAATCTCAGTAAAGCACCCACAGACCGTCTCATTTTAAGTAGCGTAATTTTCTGATAACTCCTCCAAAATGTATTAGGAGGAAAACGTGCCCCTAGGTAAGTAAATAAGCTGACCTAAATGGGTATTTGGATATGAGCCAAGCAAATGCTAGAAGTTGTCTGCCAAAAATGGTTTTGATGTTGGAAGGGTTGATGTCAAGCCCTTCTTCCTGACAGTCACTGGATAGTGGGACCAGGTGTCTCTCCGAGGCCATTCCGAGTGTGCAATGATTAAACCATCAGTGGCATTTAGAAGGCTTGTCCTTCCATTGTCCCTGGCAAGGGGATGTGCCTCCTGCCCACCAGAACAGTGACCCCTGCATGGAAATCTCTGGAAGGACATGCTGAAGCCAGCTACAGTATTGTCTCTGGAGATGGGGGATGCGTGTTTGCGGGGAGGCTGATTTTTTGACTGAATTCCCGCCTTTTTCTTTTGGACCATATGCATGTATTACCCACTCAAAATAAGAATTTCTTTTTAAAGCTAAAAAAGAAAAAAAGGCAATATGTCACTAAGACACTAAGTAAAACCAAGAGAAAACATCCCTGTGCTATTCTGTCTAAAAAAAAGAAACATAGATTGATGAGAATTTTGGAGAGAAGTAATTCAAATAGAAATTACACTTCACCTTAATTATTTGAATAATTTAGACCATTGGTTTTCAGATATTTCTTAGCCACAAAAACCTTTGTTCAAACTAGACCTTTCTCGGGACTTCCTTGGTGGTCCAGTGGTTAAGAGTCTGCCTTCCAGTGCAGGGGATGCGGGTTCGATCCCTGGTTGGGGAACTAAGATCCCACATGCCGCGGGGCAACTAAGCCTGTGTGCCACAACCAGAGAGCCCGTGTGCCACAACTACAGAGCCCACGCACCACAGCTAGAGAGAAGCTCGCGTGCCACAACGAAGACCCAACGCAGCCAAAAACAAACAAAAACAAAAAAAAGCCAACTAGACCTTTCTCAGAAGACCAATATATAAAATTGATGAAAATAAAGCAGTCTTGTTTAAAATGAGGATCCCCACTGAGGGTCTTTGAGGGGGCTCTGTGGGCCGCCCCCCCCCCAGGGCTCTTTAGAGTACACTGAAAAGCCTCCTTTAAAGTCAAGGCATTTGAGAATTAGAGATAAGTTATATAATTCTCTTTTTCACTTTCTTCGTGTAGTAATTCTATTTCGTCTCTAAAATTCACAGTGTTATGTGTTCGTAATTCTGTAAACATTTCTTGAGTACATCTACTGTTTTCCAGGCCCTGGGATAGGCACCCAGGAAGAGGAGGTGGCATGGAGATGGTGAGGCCTGAGAAAAAATTTGAAGTGTGAGGAGGAGACAGCTGAAAGCCAGGGAGGGCATGCCAGCCCCAGGAGACTGCAGGGGAAAGCAGCAAGGAAGCAGGCTGGCAGATTAGAGGCGTGGCGGGGCGGCACAGCGTGGGGAGATGCACAGGGCATTTGTTGGTGGTGGCAGGTGCTGAAACTGGAGAGGCAGGGAGGACTGAGTTACTATGTGCCTGGCGGACCTTTCTAAGTTTGGACTTGGAAGGCCACGAGGAAGCGATTGAAGGGTTTTAAGCAGGAGATTGACACAGTCATATTTGTGCTTTGGAAGGATCACTCTGGCCCAAGTGAGCATTGAAAGGGCACGTGATTAAGGCAGGGAGACTGGGTAGGAGATCGTTGCAGATATCCAGTGAAGAGATGCTGTTGGACTGACCTGAAGCCGAGTTACAGAGATGAAACAGAAGGGGGCTGACTAAGAAAAGATGAGTTGGATGTTGTACAGAGGAGGAAAACAGAAGTGCCTAGAGGATTCCTGGAGTTTGTGTTTGTATAACCGAAATGGGTTGGACAACCAGTGCCATTCAACACGGCAAGAGAGATGGGAGAAAGGATGATGAGTTCCAATGGGGGCGGGTCTTGTTTGAAGTACCTGTGAGATATCAAAGTGGAGATGCCCAGTAGGCAACCAGATATCCAGTCCTGAAGTTCAGAGGAGACATCTGGGATGGAGGGGACAACTTGGGAGCCACCCTGAGCACGACGATAATGGTAGGTCAAGAAGGTGGTTAAAATCCTTGAGAGACTGGAAAGAGTACAGAGAGTAGAGTCCCAAGAAGGCAAGGGAAGAGGACCCTAGGAAGTAGACTGAGATGGCTCAGCACAGAGGAAGAGAATCAGGGAGAGTGGGGTTCAAAGAAACAAGGGAGAAAGTTTTGAGATAAGGAGGATTTATGAGGAGGTTCAAATGCTGTGTTGAGAAGAAGAAATGAAAGAATTGTGATGATGAGAGAAGCGTGAGCTGCCTTGAGGTGAACGTGCTCTATGATTCTGGGGAGCCACACACAGAACGACCGGGTGGAGGATTAGCGACTCTAACCACACAGTAGAAACACCTGGGGACTTTTTTTTAAATAATAAATCCTGGGTCATAGATTTCATTGGTCTGAGGTGGAGCCTGGGCCAGAATACATTTTTAAAGCTCCGCAAGAGAGCCTAGTGTGTGGCCACAGTTGGGAACCACTGTTCCAGTTACGCCCTATTTGAGCCACAGAGGATTGAAACAGGCTCCTCTGGGAGAGGTCAGGTGACCTGCACGTTGATCTGTGTTGTTGGGATGCACAGGAAATGGAGTCCAGCCAATTACAATGCATCTGTGTGGACCCATGTCTTTTTGGTAGGGACAGGTCCTGAAATTGGGGGAATACCATAGATGAATCCTCCATTGCTGGTGAAGGGAATTTTGCTGGCTTTCCCAGAATGTAAGAGATCTGTCCCCAAATCAGGCCAAGTTTATACCCACCAAACGTCTTTCTGGTTAATAATTAAGCTTTACCTGGTAATTTAAAGATTACACGTATTTTTCAAAATTTGAAAGGAATGCGTATATAAGGATAAAAAGATACTACAGCAGTAACATTCTTTCCCCTCAGATCATCTCTATCCACAGCTACAGCCCAAAGCCAACCACTGGGCCATTTCTGTCTATGTGTCTGGTGGTTACCCCATAACTGTAAATAACATGCTTACCTCTCTCTTTCCTAATATATCAACACTCTACCTTACCTATCAATAACAGAAGATGAGAGTTTACTTACTCTGCTTTTACTGCCCCTTCTCCCTTCCAAAGTTTGGTAGTCTCAGTATTATTTTTAATTCTTCTTTGGGTTACTTTCATAAAAGTATACTTTAGTGTATTTAAAATTCTATTTCTCATTCCATGAACTTGACACAGTATTTCTTAACTCCACACAGTGTGAGATGAAGATATCAGCTCCCCCGCTTTCCTCTTTCAACTTCTGTCAGTTTGATCTATGCATTTCCATTGTTCTGATTGACAGCATTACATTCTGTTCTGTAACCATAAGTCCTCTCTGCTTGGTCTGCCGGTTAATTCTGAGTTGAAAACCAAAAAACTGCATTTGAATTATTTTGAGTAGGGCTTCCCTGGTGGCGCAGTGGTTAAGAATCCGCCTGCAGGGGACACGGGTTCAAGCCCTGGTTTGGGAAGATCCCACGTGCCATGGAGCAACTAAGCCCATGTGCCACAACTACTGAGCCTGCACTCTAGAGCCCGCGAGCCACAGCTACTGAGCCCACGTTGCACAACTACTGAAGCCCGCGTGCCTAGAGCCCATGCTCCACAACAAGAGAAGCCACCGCAATGAGAAGCCCACGCAGCGCAACGAAGAGTAGCCCCCGCTCGCCGCAACTAGAGAAAGCCCGCATGCAGCAACAAAGACCCAATGCAGCCAAAAATAAATTAAAAAACAAAATTATTTTGAGTAGGTAGATGCTGTTCCCTGGAGAGCCAAGGACTGTGTCAGCACCACATTTCTTCTTTTTGGGTCCAATGCCACAACTCTTGGGTGACTTAGGGAGAGTGTTCCCAGTTGCTTGTTCTGATTCTCTTTTATTACACTCCATCAATGACTCAAAATCATGGTTCATTTTAGTTTGCCTCTTTTTGGATCATGCTTTTCTTGTATCTCTTTTCCTAGAATTCTCTTTTTTCTTGTTGAGAAAAGAAACATATTCTGTCTTCGTCATGTCACAAACATTTCTGGCATCTTACTCATCCCATCTCTGGAAGAAGAATAATTGAATGCCTTCAATTTTTCTTCTTACAGAGAGATTTCTTGGAGCCCAATTACTTCCTGTTTCAACTTGAACCTGGGAAAACGGGTGTTAGAGATAAAGAACACAAATATTTTGATCACTGCAAAAGGATGGTCTCATTGTAAACAAATCAATTTGCTGTGTATTCATTAGTCTTGTCTGAATTTAGTTAGTGTGACCTTGTCACGGAGATGCCAATTATCTATGGACACATAAAGAAAATTCAGGTTCTGGGTCTCAGAGATTAAGTATCTGAAGGTAGTCACTCAGCCACCCCAAGAGTCTCACCACAATCAGCCAAAATCCTTCAGTGCACTTGTAGTGGATGCTGTGATGTGTTGCCAAGACGTCCAAAGGACTAAGGCACTCCGCCCCTTGCCTCAATTCAAGACATCTCTGAAGGGCCGTCCCACGTTCAGAGTTCCCCATGGGATGGGCTGAGGCCTCTTTTGCAACTGCTTTGAACTTCAACTTCTTTTACTGTCCAATCCTTCCTTCACTCTCCTACAGGTGTTGTTCCCACAAGTGCTCCCCAATAAATATCTGTCTCAAAGTCTGTTTTCTGAGGAACTGAACCTACAATCCTACTTTTCTCTCATACATAAACAAACAATAATATAATAAACAACAAATATAAACAAACAAACAAGAAGGTTAATTTCTTATGGGGATATTGGGTTATTGTGGGAGGGGGTTGTTTTCTAGGCAGGAGATGGGATGAGGGGTGGGATTCAGTTTCAGGAGAGGCAGGAGGGGCTGGGATCCAGGACATCAAGGGATGGGAACAGGAACTAAGCTTCATCAGAGACAGGAAGGGAGGACAGTCAGGTGCTGAAGATGTTTAAAGGGATTGGAATGGGGGAGCAAGTTGAGGACGTGGTAATGATGGTTGTGACTCTGAATTTGCTTGAGGAGAAGAGCACTCTCTCTCTAACTTCAGTTCTTCCTCCTATTATACCTGTACCTAGAGATCCTGACCGGAGGCGGAGTGGGGGTGGGGATATGGGATGGGCATGGACCTGAACTCCTCCCCCATGATGGTGCCCTGTCTAGATACTGCCAATGCCCTCCCTCAGGAGTCTGGTCCCTCTCTCTGCCGTGCCCTCCATCTCTCCAGACATAGGCCAGGGCCCTCTTTGGATGAAAGAGATCCCCCATTAGATCCCATCAGGGTCCTCTTTGGATGGAAAAGATATACCCACATCCCAGTACCAGGCCATGGATGGGATTTTCAGTATCACTTCCTGCCTGGACCATTGCCTCACCTCCCCCCACCTCCCCATTAAATTGTTCAAATTGTACTTGAACTTGACCTGCTTCTCAGCTTCCCACCAATGATGAGGGTGAACAAAATCTTCTCCTCCCCACAAAGACTGATCTGGTAAAAACGAAATTCTGAGGGAATCCATATTTTTTTCATTCAAAATAAGAACTTGAATCCCAAGGGAAAACGTGCAGCCTTGGAGCTTAGATCACCAGCTTTGAGAGGGGAGGGGCCTCTCAGCTCAGAGAACATGCACCACAGTCTCTGTCCCACCTCTTGCCAGCTGGGTGACTTGGGCCAATAACTTACTGTCTCTGACCCTCAGTTTCCACATCTGTAAAACTGTCATAAGAACAGCAGGTACCACGCGGAGCTTGGAAAGATTTTATGGAAAATTAAATGAGACAACCACGCAGATCTGCTGGCACACTGCCTAGCACATGGTAAGCACAAAGTAAATATTACCTATGATTGTGATTATGATTACTGAATTTTAAATATCAGTAGATTGGCACTGAGTTTTAGTTGCTAAAATGCTACTACCCGGGCCTTTGTGAGAAGTAGCTGTACAGAGTCAGCTTTCTGTTTTGTTCTGATATGTTGTCTAATCCCTTGTTTCTCCTTCCCCTTCGAGGTTCCAGCTGTGGAGGTCCCAGGATGCCTTAAATCTGAGGAGGTGTCACGTGTAAATCAAAATCAAGTCTGTTTCTCTTTGGTAAATACTTACACTGCCCCACGCAAATGCCTGCCTACTCCATGTGGCAGATTCATCTTTCCAAACCGTCAACTCGGAGATTGGTCTATCAGCCCACGCACATCCGTGGCGTGGATGTCACATCTTGGGTGGTACTCGAAGGCCTGACCAGGTGGAGAACTTGTCCTTTGGGGACAAGTTTTCATTCTCCCTCTACCTGCTCTTTCTTTCCTACACGTGGATTTCTTTCTGTCATCTTATTTTCTCTTTGTCATCTTTGTTTTCTTTTTCTACACAAGTGTGTGTGTGTGTGTGTGTGTGTGCCCGTGTGCATGTGTGTGTGTTTACATATTAAATAAGTAACATATGCTTAATTTAGAAAACACAGAAAAGCAAAGAGATGGGGCAAAGTGTAATCCCACCACCTTGGGTGTGTATCCTTCCAGAACACCCAGACATGCATACAATTTTTGTTTCCATGAAAATAAAATCATATAGGCTAGACCAATTGTTCTCCATCAGGGAGATTTTTGTCCTCCTCTCAGAGGACATTTGGCAACGTCTGGAGACATTTCCGTTGTCAAAACTGAGGCAAGTGGTGCTACTGGCATCTAGGGTAGAGGCCAAGGATGCCGCTACACATCCTACAACGCACAGGACAGCCCCACAGCAACTGACTGTCTAGCCCCAAAGGTCAAGAGGGCCAAGGTTAAGGGACACTGGTCTGGACCAGGGTTTGGCAGATTAAAGCCCCTGCTGGTTAGCTGCCTGATTTTATAAATAAACTTTTATTGGAACACAAGACGTCCATCCATTTACATGTTTTCTCTGGAGGCTTTTGCCTTAAACAGCAGCTGCGTAGTTGTTACAGGGACTGTGTGGACTGCAAAGCCTAAAATAGATGTGAACCACACATGAAATTTTAAGTTTTTCTGGTATCCAGAGTTTTTTAAAGTACAAAGACAACTCAATAGCAAAAGAAACAACCCGACTAAAAAATGGACCAAGGATCTGAATAGACAGTTTTCCAAAGAAGACATAAAAATGACCAACAGGGACATGAAAATGTGCTCAACGTTAACCACCAGGGAAATGCAAATCAAAACCACAATGAGGTATCACCTCACACCTGTTAGGATAACTATAATGAAAAAGAAAACGTAAGTGTTGGTGAGGGTATGGAGAAAAGGGAAACTTGTGCCCTGTTAGTGGGCATGAAATTGATGCAGCCACTATGGAAAACAGTACGGAGGTTCCTCAAAAAGTTAAAAATAGAACTACCATATGATCCAGCAATCCCTCTTCTAAACTTATATAATAGGAAATGAAATCATTGGTACTTCAAGGAGATATCTGTGCTCTCACATTCATTGCAGCATTATTCACGATAGCTAAAATATGGAAGCAATCCAAATGTCCATTGACAGATGAATGGATAAAGAAATTGTAGTATATATAGGTAATGGACTATTATCCAGCCTTAAAAAAAATGAGACCTTGCCATTTACAACAACATGGATGAACCTGGAAGACATTTTGCTAAGTGAAATAATCCAGACCCCAAAAGAAAAATACTGCACAAACTTATTTATATGCAGAATCTAAAAGAAGTCGAATACATAGATGCAGGGAGTACAACGGTAGTTACCAAGGGTGGGGAGATGGGGGAAATGGGGAGATGTCGGTGAGCGGGTACAAAGTTGCAGTTGTGTAGGATGAATGAAGTTAGAGATCTAATGTACAGTATGATGACTATAGTTAATAATGCTGTACTGTGTACTGGAAATTTGTCAAGAGAATAGATTTGTATTTTCATCACACAAAGAAATTATGTGAGGAGATGGATACGTTAATTAGCTTGACTGTAGTAATCGTTTCACTCTGTTTATGTGTCAAAACATTATGTCGTATACCTTAAACATATACAATTGTTCTTTTTAAAAATAAAAGTAAATAAATATTTAAAATGTACGAAGAGGCAGGTGAAATAAATTTGAATAGCATGTCCAAAATATTATCATTTCAACATTGCAGTCAATGTAAAAATTGTTAATGAGATATTCTATATCCTTTTTTTCCATACTAAGCCTTTACTTACAGCACATCTCAATTCAGACTAGTCACATTTCAAGTGCTTATGTGGCTCTCGGCGACTGTACCAGACAACACAGGACTGCACTATTACAAGCTACAGCGTTTACTTAATATAAAGGTCCTTTCTTGTCCACGCTACATTTTTATATCACTTTTAAATGGCTCAATTTATTTAAAAGATCCCCATCTTTTGGATATTTATATTGCTTCCTAGTTTCATAATTATAAACCATGCTGCCATCAACATTCTTACATTAAAACGTTATACCCCATCTTTAATTATTTCCTTAGGATAAATTCCCACATGTGGGTCAAAGAGCACACATCTGTGCTCAAATTTTTAAGCCTTTTAAAATATATTGTTTAATAATAATACCTCTCCTGACAAGGTTGTTATGAGGATTAAGCGAGCTAGTACATGTAAACCAATTTCATTAATTAAAGTAAGGTTAGTAAGACTTCAAATAGTAGTGCCTTGCACATAAAAGCCTTCTATAAATGTCCTCTATTATTATGACCAGTACTACGTCTGAATGCGTCTCCAGCACTGTTATACTAATTTATACCCCAGTTAACAATGTCCACGAACGCCTGATTGCAGTGCTCTCTCTCCAATACCATTATATTTATAGCTCTTACAAGTTTCATATGCTTCTTGTTATAGTTGGTTTAATCTGACTGTAGTTCATTAGTTTTCTTAGACTTAATTTTTCTTGGATAGGCCTGTCACAACCTCAGTCTATATCCATGTATCTACCGATACTATATAAAATAGTTCAACTATATAGATACACATATATCTAGTTGGACAATTTTTCACTGAACTGTGTAGGACAATAAATGACCATTTGTATCAGTCAGCTTTCATTTGGTTATGTTGTTGTAACAAACAACCCTAACATTTCAGGGGCTTACAACAACAAATATGTATTTCTCACTCTCATTCCATGTGAGAACTTGGGCTGAAAGAGCAGTGCCTATTGGGGTTATGCCTTTCTAATGGCAGACAGAGAGGAATAAATGATCAAGAGTAAGAGTGAAGTCTGCTATAACCTCTACCCTTACCTGTCACTCAATCTCTCCTGCTCGCATTTCATTTTGCCCATGACAAAGCAAGTCATGGCACCAAGCCCAATATCAAGGGGGTGGAGAAGTATGCTCCAACCATAAGAGACACTGCAAGTCACATGGCAATGGGCGGGGATTGAAAGGGTGAGCAAATGATTGAGGACTAATACACGATCCACCCCACCAGTCAAATCAATCCAGTTAAGTTAAACTGGTTATGTGGCTCCACCCACCTGAAGTCAGAAATCCATTAGGACTCACTGAAGTCCCACAGGAGTGCTGTGGCCCCTGCCCCCTAAGGGGACAGATAACAGACGCTGAGCTTCTGAACTGCTTCCAAGGTGCTCTAAGGACAAACTGATCCAGAGGGGCTAAGCTTAAAGCAAATATGGCTACATCTCCACTCCCTGCATGAAGGTACAATCAATGAAAAGAGCTTTGTACCTAAAGAAATCATTTCATCATCAAACAACTAGGAAATGATAAATCCCTGGATGCCCTTGCAGCCATCAAACAAACTAAAGGTACCTCGATTCTCTAGGAAAGACAGTCTGGCAGTCTCCTCAGAACAGGGGAGAGTGGTATTCATATCCTGGCTGCATCACCTGTATGATCAATGGTTCTATCATCATCATCATCACCATCATCACTGCCACAATCACCACCTTTTAAGGTCCAGTCAGCTGCCACACTCCTGAAGCCAGCCAATAGCACCCCAGTTGGCCAAAGGGGCATCTCCATCCCAGATAACTGACCCCTGTCCTAAAGAAATGAGCCACAGGCTCTGGTTGCCTGATTAATTGGAAAATCACTAAGCTATTTGAAACTGCATAAAAATGTATCTGTAAAATCCTAACACTAGATGGTTTCGGAAATAATAAGTGTGCAGTAAAATCACAAGCCTGTTCCACTGCAAACGCAAAAGAAGGCGTTCCAGAAATATGAGAAATGAAAAGGAGAAATGCCTGTTTCCTATGGTAAGTCACTTCATATCTGAATCATTTATTTATATAACAAGTCTTTCTGGACTGATTAAGGGAACTGCCAATTACACTCACCATCCTTTCTTCAGGTTACAGAGAAGCATGACGTTTCTTCTTGCTTTACATGAGAGTGCCTGGGCTGGAGATGTGTGTCCTGGCAACCAAACTCTTCCCCATGTTTGTCAGCCTCTGGAAGGATTCAGTGCTCAGAGGGAAGCACTTCTCATCCCGAACCAATGGCAGAGGAGAGAAAAACAACAGGGTCCTTTCCATCCCACAGTGCTACTGAGCTTGCCTGAGCCTTTGAAAATGGCCAGAAAAGAAAGTACAGTATTTTCTTCTTTATGCATTTTTAAGCTCTAAGTCTTTCAAGGCCCAGTTCAAATCCCACCTCTGCTGTGAAGCCTTTCCAAATTCCCCCCAGTGAGCATGATTTTCCATCTTCTGAACCCCAACTTATATTTCCTGACTTTACCCCCTCTTCGGCACTGTCTTCGCTCCTGGTAATGTTGGTTAACTTCTCAAGTAGACTGTTGCAGGTAGTGATTTTACATTCATTCCAATCTCCTTCTGGGTTTCAGAGCAATGAGTTCAGGGGTGAGCCTGTGATCCCAGCAGGACCATCCAGCACTTGTTCTGCGTAATTAAAAATATATGTTGGAAGACAGAAGCTCCTGTCTTGTGCTGGGTCATGAGCTATAAGGAGATTTTAAGCCTGGAATTTCTGAAGGCCATCTTCCCTGGACTTCTGCAGAAAGCCCCGACTGAGAGATGGAGAGCCCTAATGACATCGTTTGAACCCCTAGATCCAGCTATGCCTGCAATTCTTACCCCAGACTTCCCAATTACGTGAGCAAATATACTCGTTTTGCTGCTTCAGTGGATTTGAGTTGACTCTTATCATCTGCAAGCTAAGTGACTAATCTGTTCACTCAGAACTCAAGGAAAAGGATGCTTAAAGATTCCCTGGACCACAAAGCCTCCAGAATCTTTCCGTCTTGCTGCTCTGCTCTTGTCTTACGCGGCTGAAGCTGACTGCCCCCACCTCTGGGTTCCAGCTGGAAATGGGTAGAGCACACGGAGGAGTGCACAGCCAGTGTCTGAAGGCCCGGCTCGGGAGCTGGCACAACTGCCTCCCTCAGAGCCCTATGGTCAGTACTTAATGTCACAGCTACACCTGCAGGGGCCTCTGGGACGTGTAGTCCATCCAGGCAGCTGTGTGTCCAGCCATGACTCTATTCCTGAAGGAAAGAACAGATGTGGATGCACAACTCTCCGTCTAAAGCACACCAGCTGCTTGCAGATTAAAACAGTTGAAATGCCAAGTCTCCTTGAAGTGCATTCAAGGTTGGGAGTGAGGTGGGGAAAAGCCACATCCTAAGTAAAAAGTGCTGGTGAGCGGAGCTCCACGTGGTCCACCGCGGAGGTGTGTTACCAGGGCAACTGCGCTAAGCGGGAACCACATTTCCTAGCGTGCCGCTCCCCATGTGGCTCCGCGCCGGGTTTGGCCACGAGAGAAGTGAGCATGAGGTCCAGAAGGTGGCGGTGAAGCAGCAGCCGTTACACTCTGAAGGTCGGTGCAGGGCACCCCGCATTGCCGCAGCTCGCGGGCCGCAGCTCTACTGCTGCTCACCTGTTGCAGGGGGCAGCGGCCTGCAGCCTCTCAGCCAATGCCCAACCTCCTCTTTCAGATTTTCCAAGTCCTCGGCCAAGTGCAAGCGTTGCTGCACAGCACAGGACGCCAGCAGCTTCCGTGGGTCACCCTGCATGGAGCTTGGACACTGTGGGAGACAAACATGGGCTCCAGCCGGCCTCGCAGGTCCCAGCCTTTCTTTACCTTAACCTTGAGGTTTCTCAGCCTCAGCACTGATGCTGTTTTAAGCCAGATGATTCTTTGTTGTGTGGGGCTGTCCTGTGCATTGTGGGGTGTTCAGCAGCATCCCTGGCCTCTGCCCGCTAGATGCTAGTAGCGACACTCATGGCAGTTGTGGGAACCCAAACTGTCTCTAGGCTTTGCTGAATGTCTCCTGGGGGGCAAATCACCCCGGGTTGAGACCACTGTCGTCATATCCATGTTTCCTTCCCAATTTCCGGCCTTGTGACCTACAGCAACTTCAGGCCCACTTTCACACGCAGAGGCGTATGACTCAGAGACTCCTTGAGACCTCGCCGCCAGCTCCCACGGTCACAGTCTAACCCCACAGTCAGTCCCTTATCTTGTGTTCCTCAGGGCTGTTCCGCTCAGGGCTGCATTATGACGTTCATGTGCCCCTTCCTCTATAAAAAAATAAAAGATGATATGCAAAGGCTATTTTGGTATAAAAACAAATACTATGTAGGCTGGATTTATTATTAGATATTCATTTTTATACTCATTTTAACTAAAATTAGAGCTTTTGTGGGCCCCTGCAAGGAAGGGAGAGCCCTAAGCATTGTGTCTTTGATAGAGGAGTTGGCCCTGGGCCTGCTTCTTCCCCTGGAGCCTAACAGGTGCTCTCACTTCCCACAATTATCTTCTTTGTAATCAGAACAAAAACACATGCAGCAGTGATTTGCTTCTTTCAAGACCAGCCTGACTTTAGGGGAGGAACTCCAAGTACTTGAGGCTGCAGTCAATGGGAGCAGAGCAAAATTGGGCGAGGGCCCTCCATGAGTCTGCCTCTTAGCCCACTAGCTGGACCAATAGAAGTGACGGATGCGATTTAGGGAATTCGGGGCAAAAGATGAGTGTGAAATAGAACTCCCTTTTAAAAGCACATCAAGGAAAACACGTGTGTCTCAAGGTGAAATTGTAGACATGTGTTTGCTATGTATTTTCCATTAGATTGTTAATAATCGGATATAAATCATCTAGTGCAATCAGATGGACCAATCCTGGGGTCCCTTTCCCCACCAGTGACGGCTGTTTCTGATTAGCACAGAGCCCCCTGCCCTGACGAACAATGGTCTCCTCTCGGGCTGTGGAGGACAGGAAATTAAGCCATCAGGCATCTTGCCCATTATTCTCACGCTATCCTCAAGCTGTAAATCCATCAAATATGAAAGGCAGAAATATAAATTGGGGCCAAATTGGAGGAAGTTGGAGATGCAGTTTTATTCCACACGTCTCTCAGAAAGTTTGTCCACAAATGTTCAGTATTCACTCTGGAATTAAAATACCCGCTTTACAGCAGATGTTTTATAGACGGGCACCACTGTAGATGGTAAGAAGTTTGTATCAGAGCACCAAATATTTCCTTTAGCAAGAACTCTGCTTTTATCTATGGAAATATCAGGAAATCATTTTGAGTCGAACAACCAAAATAAAGGCAGTGGAGTTTGAGATAAATGTTAGGAAAATTGTGTAAAACATTATATCAAAACCCTTGGCACTGTCAAAAAGATTTCTGAATCCAATAAGTAGCTGAAGAAGAGAATTCAATTCCATTTTTCACTTTGTCTGCCAATTTTATAGCACTTCATTTAAAATGGAATCTCTAAAGAATCAATTCAAATTAGTTTTACAGTTTTCCCCCAAAGAATCTGCTTTAAAATAAATTGAATTGGAGCATGTGACATAATATGTGAGCATAAAATTCATGTTAACTAGTCTGACGGAAAAAAGTTCTCATAATAAGGAAACAAATAATCACACATGACTGAGCTAAAAATAGTCTTTAGATTGTCAGTTTCAAAATTGAACAAAAATAGGGAGAGTTGTTATAATAATGATATGGCACATTTCCTCCTAATGAAATGGCCTTGAATTCTGTAATAAATTACAGAAAGAGAATCCTCTGGGCAAAAAGAAAAATACCAGACATGAGTTGCTGTCATAAATAGAGTGACAGCAATGCAAATACCTTCCAGCTGGGACTGAGCAGCCTCTGCTGGAGGCTTCATTACTGAAGCCAGAGCTGAGCTGGGGTGAACAATATACTGAAGATGATCCTTCATCATCTGTGGCGCCCTGTTTATAAAACAGCTTCTGCTGCTGTATTTGCTTTGTTTTGATCAGGTATATTGAGTATAAATATTTATTTGAAATCTCTTTATAAAGTTTATTAGGAGTCTTAGGCTCCTTGAGAATAGGGACAATAGCTTATGTGACTTGGTAACCACCCGTACCTATCACAGCATCTGACACGTGGTAGGAATCCCATATGTGTCTGAGGGAGGAACATAAGAATGAATAAATCAATGAATCAATTTAGCATTAAAATCACATTAAACTTAGTTATTACACCTTAAAAAAATTTTACAGTTAAGTTAGGAAATGTACTGTTAGTTTAATTAAGGAGGGGACAGTTGGGTTGTGGTGATTTTTTTTTTCCTCTGTTGAAACCAAGAAACAAATACTTAGGTTTGTCACTGAATAAGGCTTGATGGAGATTCTTTTTTTTAATTTAATTTTTTAATGTATTTTATTAAAGGATAGTTGATTTACAGTGTTGTGTTAGTTTCTGGTATACAGCAAAGTGATTCAGTTATACATATATATAATAGTTTACATCTGCTAATCCCAAACTCCCACTCCATCCCCCCCTCACCCTTCCTTGGCAACCACAAGTCTGTTCTCTACGTCTGTGAGTCTCTTTCTGTTTTGTAGATAATTTCATATTTTAGACTCCACATATGTGATATCATATGGTATTTGTTCTTTTTCTGACTTACTTCACTTAGTATGATAATCTCTACGTCCATCCATGTTGCTGCAAATGGCATTATTCCATTCTTTTTTATGGCTGAGTAGTATTCCATTGTATATATGTACCACATCTTCTTTATCCATTCATCTGTTGATGGGCACTTGGGTTGTTTCCATGTCTTGGCTATTGTGAATAGTGCTGCTATGAACATTGGGGTGCATGTATCTTTTTGAGATGTAGTTTGGTCTGGATATATGCCCAGGAGTGAAATTGCTGGATCATATGGCAACTCTATTTTTAGTTTTTTGAGGAATCTCCATACTGTTTTCCATAGTGGCTGCACCAGTTTACATTCCCACCAATAGTGTAGGAGGGTTCCATTTCCTCCACACCCTCTCCAGCATTTGTTATTTGTAGACTTTTTTTTTTTTTTGCGGTACGCAGGCCGCTCACTGTTGTGGCCTCTCCCGCTGCAGAGCACAGGCTCCGGACGCGCAGGCTCAGCGGCCATGGCTCACAGGCCCAGCCGCTCCGCGGCATGTGGGATCTTCCCGGACCAGGGCATGAACCCGTGTCCCCTGCATCGGCAGGCAGACTCTCAACCACTGCGCCACCAGGGAAGCGCCCCTGTAGACTTCTAAATGATGGCTATTCTGACCAGTGTGAGGTGGTACCTTGTAGATTTGATTTGCATTTTTCTAATAATTAGCGATGTTGAGCATCTTTTCATGTGCCTATTGACCATTTGTATGTCTTCTTTGGAGAAATGTCTATTTAGATATTGATGGAGATTCTTTAAGGCCCTGCCTGAAAGTAACCATATAGGAGAAGTTTAACTTAGTGGGACCCAATATCTTGGAATTTAACTATGTCTTGAAGTATGGGCCAGTCCCTCTTTCCACAATACCCATTTGAGCTTCCTTGCTTTTCCACCTTACCTATCCTTCCATTCTTCAATCCATCCATGCATCGGTCTATAGCCATCTCTCTGATCATCTGTCCATCAAATACTTAGGGATACAGTGATGAACAATAATAAGAGCTAACATTTACTGAGTACTTACTTACTCTATGTCAAACACTGTTATTAACACTTTATGCTAATTAACTCATTTAATCATCCATCATCCGCTTCTATGAAGGATGTACCATCATATTCCACACTTAACATTCAAAGCAACTCAGGTGCAGCGAGATGAAACACCCTGTCCAAGATCACGTCACTAGGAAGTAGGGGAGACGAGATGTGAACCCAGAGGGTCTGGCTCTAGAGCTACCACTTTGCTGCACTAATCAGGCAGAAATGCTCTTGACCTTCACAAGCTTTATGTTCTAGTGGGAGAAACAGAATTTAAACACATAATTATGTAATTTTAACCATTAACAACTGCTTCGAAGAAAAAGTACAGGCGTTACAAGAGTATATAAAAGGGACATGTAGCCCAGTCTGAGGAATTCAGGAAGGCCTTGCTGCTGAGGAAGTTGACCCTTGGGTTGAGCCATGAAGGGTGGGTAGGTGGTGAGGCATAAGCAGGAAAGAGTGTTCAAGGCAGAACAGCATGTGCAAGGGAAAGAGGTGTCTGTGCTGGGGACCCATGGGGCCTTTGGTGTCTACTGATGTCAATATGATCAAAGGTCAATTCTAACATGAGCCTCTTCTGATGCTCTCCATCCCACTGACTTGCAACCTAAGTAACCCAGTTATAGAAGGCAGACATCTCTAGTTAAGGAGACAGCCTTGTCACCTTCTCCCTCACCCAGTGCCCAGCATATCCACTCTTGCCATCCAGTGCCACCAAATTTAACCCACTGTCCCCATGGATCTATCAGATCCACTTGTTTCTTTCTGATCCCACCCCACCTCCTGAATACAAGCCACTTTCATTTATTACTTGGATGTCTGCAGCATTCTCCTGTATCCAACACTCTTCCAGAAAGCACTCCAGAACCCCTCACATCCGTTGTCCACCTGCAGCCAGACTGATAATTTCCAAAGGCAAATCTGGTCATTCCTCCTCTGCCCTCACTAGAAACCTCCGATGGTCTCCCATTGCTCTCGAGAAAAAGACAAAATTCCCTGCCCTGGTTTAGAGGGCCCTGCATGGCCTGGCTGTCCCCACTGACAATGTCAGTGTCATCCTAGCCCCATGCCATGTCTCACAGCTCCTCAGCCACCATGGTTGCCTCCCCCTTGGTCTCTGCTTCCTGCCACGCCCCTCCCACCGGGAGGCTTGGCAGTGCCCTTCCCTCTTCCTGGAATGCCCTTCCCCTCCACTGTGTTTAGTTAGCTCTTAATCATCCTTTAGATTCCCATTTAATCCTCAGCAAGCCCACCCTATGTCCCTGCTTGGGTACCCATTAATATCTGACCCTTCCCCATTAACATCTCCATCTGAACCAGATTACTCTCTGTTATGGCTGAATCGTGTCCCCCAAAATTCATATGTTGAAGCTCTAACTCCCAGTACTCAGAATGTGACTGTTTGGAGATAGGGCCTTTAAAGAGGTGATTAAGTTAAAATGAGGCTGTTACGGTAGACCCTAATCCAATCCGACTGCTGTCCTTGTAAGAAGAGGAGATTTGGACACAGACATGCACGCACACAGAGGAAAGACCATGTGAGGACATGACGAGAAGTCTGCCATCTGCAAGCCAAGGACAGAGGCCTCAGATGAAACTAAATCTGCTAAAACCTTGATCTTGGACTTCTAGTCTCCGGAATTGTGAGGCAATAAATCCCTGCTTTTTAAGCCACCCGGTTTGCAGTATTTTGTTATGGCAGCCTGAGCAGACTAACCCTTTCTTTCATAGAAACTGTCATAGTTAAAGTTAGTTGTCAAAATTAGTTGCAACTTAACTTTCATTTCATTATTTGATTGCTATCTCTCTGATAAGAATGCAAGCTCTGTAAGGACAGGAACTGGGTCTGGTTTTGCCCACCATGGTATCGCCAGAGCCTGGCACAGTGCCTGGCATATAGTAGGTGCTCAGTAAATACTTGGGGCATGAATGAATGAACAGACAAGTAAAAACATATGAGTGAGTGGATGAACACACATGGAGAAGAAACAGTAATTACACAGTGGTTTTACCTTTGGAAAGATTCACTTTGGGCCTGGGCTGTGTCTGGAAGCAAGGGCACCTTGTCCTGGCTAATATGAGTATTAACATGAATTTATGTAATTTCACTAGATACAGCAAATTCCTGGAATTTCAAGTTTTTACTCCCTCAGAGCAACACTGTTCAGTGAAATTTAATCTCATGGATTTTATTTTTAAAGAGGCAAATAACTCTAGGGTAAAAAAAAAGATAATTCTAAGAGACATAAATCCAGCATCCTTGCAATTGGAAGAAAATATCTTGTTTGTATCAAACCATGATACAAACGGCATGCTTGATTTCCGCTTGGAAAATGTCCTTGATGGTTTCCACGGGACAATGACACAGTGAGAGCACCATGGAATCACCACACAGGAGGGAGGGTGGGACACATGTGAGAATTTCTGTTGCAGTTTTAAGAGGAGTCTTCTTTTCTGAGAAACTCATTATTCACTTAATTATTCATTCTGTTTATTTACTGTAGAGTTATTACACATAAATATGGTGCAAATCCCTGGAATCCTCAAACACCAGATGCCAGTTTCCCTCTGCAGTCCCAAAAGACATAGCCAAGCCATCACTGTGAGAATTAAAACAACAACAACTAAAACCCAATTAAAATTGTGCCAGCATGTTCATTTCCAAAATAAAAACCCTGGGAATGAATAAGCTTTTAGTCACTCCCCTGACTGCTTCTGCAAAAGAACAAACACAAAAAACTTTAAACTAAAACTGGCATATAATTAGTATTTAAATCACAGTTACAATGAACCTCGTATCTGCACAGAAAGGGCATTGGCTAAGTCAACGTCATATTATTTCCCTCATTTTCAAAAATCACGTGATGGAAGAAAACGGCATTTTGCTTTTCAGAATTTCTATGCGTCTGGCCAAAGCCCAACGATGGTGGAGGAAGAAGCCAAGATGGCGACATGAAGTTTGGGGTCTTGGAATCCACAGGTTACACAACCTCTTCCTCCTCATGATGTGAGGGGGCCTAACACCCAGGTGCATCTCACCCACCTGAGTATAAGACTGGGCACAGGAGGGGATGAACACGCAGCCCATGGTCTTGGAACAAAGGCCAACAGAGCACAGAGGAGGCCTGTCTCCTTCAAGAAATTGTTGGGAGTGCAGAGAGAACCACACGACTGAGGGCAGTGCAGGGCTGACCGCTGGGCTGGAGGACGTGTGTGGGTGTGGGGAAGAAGGAGAGGTCGGGGGTGTGTGTGTGTACGTGTTTACAAGTCACCAATCCTCAGGTGATACTGGCTCCACGAAGAACCAGGTGGACTTTCTGATGAGCGTGTGACTGTGGTCACCTCCATTGGAGAGTCGCAGAGTGATAGGAGATCTGTCTGGCCTGCTACGCCCATACCAAATCACAGTCTGCCCAGGGGGTCACTGTGAGACCCGAGGTAACCTTGGAGGTGCAGGCAAATGAGTGCGTTAGTGGAAATACGTGAAGCTCTTCTGGATAGGCCAGAGGCCTGCAGTGCCTCCCCTAACCCGGAGCTCAGACCTGAAAGGCCAGGGGTCTCCATTCTCAGCGTTGTGGTTATAAGGGCGGGCTCAGAAGACAGGCTGTGCAGGTTCAAATCCCAGGTCTGCCACTGACCTTCACTCCTCTGTGCTTATTCCCCATCTTGACAATAAGGATAATGCCTCTGTCTTAGAGTTGCCACAAGAATTATCTGTGATAGTGCGTGTGAAGTGCTGACAGCAGTGTCAGCCAATGGCAGGCACATACTAAACGCTGGTTTCTACCATCGATGCTGGTAAATTCCAGTCCATGTGGCAATTTATCACCGGGCTGAGCTTTGTGGTAACACTGTTGTTTTCTACTTTGTATTTCCAAGGCAGCTGATAAACTGTTTGTTTCACTCCTGAGCAACAAGCACTCCTATTCCTGGCACCTCAGATTAAAATAAATTCATTGCCTCCTGTCCACAATGCCCATGGCCATTTTTGTTACCTGTTGCAAATATTTTCTAGTCACGTAGCCTAATCTGGGGCCTTTTTGCTGAGAAGGCAAAAACATTTTCTAATCTTTTTGGCAACCACAGTGTAAAGTATCAGGTCCATAAAAACACAAAAGGTCTTCATTACTAATATATGGAATAGGAACTCTGTATAATATTTCATTATTGCTTTCTTATTAACATAACATTAATAATCTGTAGCTGCTTTCACAATTCCTGGGCATGAAAGCCTGGTATATTAAGTTATGGCTAAGATTAGATATATTAAAGTTACCTCCATGATATCATGAAAGAAACATGATAGAGCTGAGAAAATCAATTTAAATTAAAATAAAATCATTCTGTCTTATGCTTCAGTTTTCAAGGCAGCTGCTCTTAGATCAGCTCTGACGTGACCTCACTATCTGAGGTCTGAAGTTAAGTGGGTGCACCCAGGCCTTTCCTTCCGGGTGTTCCAAGTCGACTTGCTCAGTGTCTTCACTTGGGTGGGGCAGGGGTGCAAGGGGAGATGAGGAAGCAGGGGCAGAGGGAGTGGAAGGTTAAGTGTGTGGCTTATGAGTTTACAGTCACACCACTAGTCAAGTTAGGTACCAGGGACGGTAAGATGGCAGCAGGTTCATAAGACATAAAAACATCGAACTGGAAGATCGCTTAGAGACAGCTAATCAATCATTTCCCAAAGTATAATCCATGGAACATTAGTTCTTTAAGACGGCTCTCTCTATATCCTCACATGCACATAAACACACACACACACACACACACACACACACACACACACACACAAACACAGAATTACATGGTCCATCAAATAAGTCTGAGAATCTCTGCATTGTACCCATTCCTTGGAGTGCCATAACGGACTTCCGCATTTTAAAGTTTCTGTGAACTCCTACAGTAAGAAAACACCCATTTGTCATCTTTGACCAAGTATTTCCCCAGCTTCCCTGGCCACGGCACCCTTTGTTCATATAACACTTATTTACGTCTAACAGGCAATGAGCAATCTTATCTAAGTCAACCTCCTCCTTGAAATTGATGAGGAAGAGGAAACTGAGGCCCAAGGAAAGTGTTTGACTTGCCAAGGAGCATAATTCAAACACTGAGTGGAGAGAGGAATTCACACCTTCGGATTCTTAGCTCTGCCTCTCAGAGAAACTTCCCTCTCATTCATCAACGTATGCAAACCTGTCATGCACAGGCACGGTGCCAGACACTAAAGACGCAAAGATAAAAAATGGTCCTGGGGCTTCCCTGGTGGCGCAGTGGTTGAGAATCTGCCTGCCAATGCAGGGGACACGGGTTCAAGTCCTGGTCTGGGAGGATCCCACATGCTGCAGAGCAACTAGGCCCGTGAGCCACAACTACTGAGCCTGCACGTCTGGAGCCTCTTCTCCGCAACAAGAGAGGCCGCGATGGTGAGAGGCCCGCGCACCGCGATGAAGAGTGGCCCCCACTTGCCACAACTAGAGAAAGCCCTCGCACAGAAACGAAGACCCAACACAGCAAAAATAAATAAATTAATTAATAAACTCCTACCCCCAACATCTTCTTAAAAAAAGAAAAGGTCCTGGCTTCAGGAAGCTCATAGTCCAAAGCTGGAGGCGGAACTGGAAGTGTACCGACCACACTACAATGTGAGGAGAGCTCAGAAGTGACTGCTGTGGGAGTGGGTCCAGAAGAAAGTATGACTCATCTCCTAAGGGGTTAGGAGTTAGTTGTCACACAGGACGTGAGGTTGGCACGGGGCCTTGAAGGGTGAGCAGGAGTTTGCCTCAGAATGTTTTTATCTCCCTTAATCCCTTTCTAAGGAGTCCCCATAGTAGCTCCCTTGTGTGGGATGATGTTCGCATAAATCACCACAGGATTCTGTCACCTGACTGGACCAGGATCAGGGCCCCAGGGCAGCCAACAGGAGTGTCTAGGGAGTGCTGTCCAACAGAACTCTGTGCAATGATGGAAATGTTCTCTTTGGCGTGGTTCAACATGGCAGCCACCAATCATAGGTAGTTATCGAACACTTGAAGTATGGCTACTGGATATGGCTATCCAGTGAGGAACTGAATTTTTTTTTTTTTTTTGCAGTACGCGGGCCTCTCACTGTTGTGGCCTCTCCTGTTGCGGAGCACAGGCTCCGGATGCGCAGGCCCAGCGGCCATGGCTCACGGGCCCAGCCGCTCTGCGGCATATGGGATCTTCCCGGACCAGGGCACGAACCTGTGTCCCCTGCATCGGCAGGCAGACTCTCAACCACTGCGCCACCAGGGAAGCCCTGAATTTTTAACTTTATTTAATTTTGATTAGTTAAAATTAAATTTAAGTAGTCACATGTGCTGGTGACTTTAGACAGCACAGCTTTAGACTGATTAACAGATTCACTTTGTGATTCCAATTTAAAATACAAGTTGGGGGACTTCCCTGGTGGTCCAGTGGTTAAGAATCTGCCTTCCAATGCAGGGGACACGGGTTCGAGCCCTGGTCAGGGAACTAAGATACCACATGCTGCGGGGCAACTAAGCCCGCATGCCACAACTAGAGAGCCTGAGCACCGCAAATACTGAGCCCGCGCACTCCAGAGCCTGCACGCCACAACTGGAGAGAAGCCTGTGTGCCTCAACAAAGAGCCCGCACACCGCAACGAAAGATCCCACATGCAGCAACTAAGACCCAACACAGCCAAAATTAATAAATAAATATTTTTTTTAAAATACAAGTTGGTTTAGACTTACGATTTTGAGTTGAAATTCGAGTTTACAAATACTATTGAAACATTCAAGAGACTTAAGACATCAGATTATAGAGTCTACTTAATTATACTTAAAATTTATTTAAATACATGGGAAGATGTATTTGTTCACTGGAGAACTGAAGGGCTTAAAAGAGAATTGATTCAAGGATTTGAAAACATTAAAAATAAGTCCTCTGACCAGTGGAATTAGCTAGAAATCAATAACGAAAACTAGAAATGCCACATCCTTTGAAAATTTAACAACGGATTTCTGTACAGCCCATGTGTCAAAGAAGAAAGTACAACAGAAATTAGAAAATATTTTGAACAAAATATTAATGAAGACAAGACATACCAAAACTTGTGAGATGCAGCTAAAGCAGGGCTTAGATGACACTTACAGTCTTAAATGTAAGTATTAGAAAAGAAAAAAGGCTGAAAATCAGTACAGTATTTGTCTTTCTCTGTAAGATTTATTTCACTTAGCATAGTGCCCTCAAGATCCATCTATATCGTCACAAGTGGCAGCTTTTCTTCTTTTTTTATGGCTGAATAATATTCCATTGTATGGGTACAGATACAGATATATTTCATATTTTCTTTATCCACTCATCCATCGATGGACACTTAGGTTGTTTCCATGTTTGGCTATATTAACATATTTACAGGCCTTCTGAGACTGGCCACAGGGAGAATCTAGGAACCATACCTGTGGGTTTTCTCAGTGCTGTAGGAATTATGAAGTTCAAAAGACATGCAAAGTGCTTTCATTTCGATAGGTCCAAGGCCAAGGGATTTCCTCCTTTGAAACGTATATTGCAAATAGTATTATAGGAAAGCTAGGCACTTTTGTTTGTTTGTTTTTTTGAGGTTCTCCAAATGCAATTCAAAAGCAGATATATGAGGTCTCTTCTTTGTCAGAAACCAACCCATATAACAGGTTGTGAGCGTACTTCCCTATGGCAAAAGCCTGACTCCACTGGGACACTGTTGAGAGTTCAGAGTCCTATAAAGTTGCCATTAAGTGGTGGTTTTCCATTTTTTGCTTATGTTTCCTATAACATTATTTTGAAAGGCTATATATAACCCCTTTATATATTTTTAATTGACATCTAGACTTGTATTATACATTTAAAGTGGCAAGGGATATAATTTCCATCATACAGTAATACCTGAAAATTTTAAAATAAACTTTTATTTTAGAACAGTTTTAGGGGCTTCCCTGGTGGCGCAGTGGTTGAGAGTCCGCCTGCCGATGCAGGGGACACGGGTTCGTGCCCGGTCCGGGAAGATCCCACATGCTGTGGAGCGGCTGGGCCCGTGAGCCATGGCCGCTGAGCCTGCGCGTCCGGAGCCTGTGCTCTGCAACGGGAGAGGCCACAACAGTGAGAGGCCCAAGTACCACAAAAAAACCCACCAAAACCCAAAATAGAACAGTTTTAGATTTACAAAAAAAAAAATCGTGAAGATAGTACAGATTTCCCCTACACCTCACACCCAGTTTCACCTATTATTAACATTTTACATTAGTATCATATATTTCTTATAATTAATGAAACAATTTTGACATTACTATTAACCAAAGCCCATGCTTTATTCAGTTGTCCAGGGTTTTTATCTAACGTATTTTTCCTTTTCCAGGATCCCATCCCAGCTATGACATTACATTTAGCTGTCATGTCTCCTTAGGCTCCTCTTGGCTGTGACATTTCTCAGGCATTCCTTGTTTTTGACCTTGACAGTTTTGAGAAGTGCTGGTCAGGTATTTTGTAGAATGTCTCTGAATTAGGATTTGTCTGCTGTTTTTCTCATGATGGGACTGAGATTGTGGGGTTTGAGGAGGAAAGCCAGAGAGGTTAAGGGTCATTTTCATCACATACATAAGGGTACATAGTATCAACAAGATTTATCACTGTTGATACTGACCTTGATCACCTGGCTCAAGTAGTGTTTGTCAGGTTTCACCACTGTTACTCTATGTCTCCCTTCCATACAGTACTCGTTGGAGGAAGGTCACTCTATGCAGTCCACACTTACGGAATGGAGAGTTATGCTACACCTCTTTGAAGGCAGAGTACCTACGTAAATCATTTGGAATTCTTCTGCAAAGGAGATGTGTCTCGACTCTGCCATTTATTTATTCAATCATTTATCTGAATCAGTGTGGACTCATGGATATTTATTTTATACTTTGAGTTATAATCCAATACCACTTTATTTTGTTACTCAAACTGTTCCAGCTTTGGCCACTTGGAGCTCTTTCTATTGGTTCTTGTGTCCCTTTGATACACCCCTACCAATGTAAGTTGTTTTTTTTTTAATTTTGTTTTGTTTTGCTTTTTGAGCACTTCCTCACTTTCTGGCTCATCTTGCATATTTTACCACAGTAAAAAAAAAAAAAATTCCCTGTGCTTTACCTATTCAACCCTCCTCCACCACAAAAAACCCTTGATAATCACTGGTCTTTTAGTCATCACTATAGTTTTGCCTTTTCCAGAACGTCATATTGGTACCATACAGAATGTAGCCTTTTCACACTGGCTTCTTTCACTTAGAAATATGCATTTAAGATTCACCCATGTGTTTTTGTGGGTCAACAGCTCATTTCTTTTAATCACTGGATAATAATTCCATTGTACGGTTGTATCACATTTTGTTTATACAGTCATCTCCTGAAGGACATCTTGGCTGCTTCCAGCTTTGGGTGATGATGAATAAAGCTGCTATTAATAATCTTGGGCAAATTTTTTTGTGGAGAGAAGTTTTCAAATCAGTTGAGTAAATATGTAGGTTCATGACTGCTGGCTCGTTTGGTAAGACTATGCTTAGCTTTGTAAGAAACTGTCAAACTGTCTTCGGAAGTGGCTGTGCCATTTTGCATTCCCACCAGCAGTGAGTGAGTAGAAATTACTGAACTGAAAGTTAAACTGAGGGAGGAAGAGAGGGGGAGGAGGAGAACAGAGAATGAGAGACGTCAGGTCACATCGGCGGCATAACATACGTGTAACTGGATTCTGAGAGGACATTCTCTTCAAGGATGTCAGAAAAGAAGTGTTTGAAGAGATAATGGCCAAGAGGTTTTCATATTTGATAAAATACATGAAGTATGTTGGAATTTTGGTTTCTATTTGTAGTGGGGGGGTGGAATCTGTTGACACAAGGACATCAGTTAAAAAGCAGGTCAGATAGAACCCTGGATGGCTCAGTGTATGTAATTCTATCTATGGATGTGATAGGAATAGCAGAAACAAAGGCAGGAAGGGCGGGAGGGAGGGAGGAAAGGAAGGAAGAAAGTAAGGAAGGAAGGAGGGAGGAAGGGAGGGTAGGGAAAAAGGGGGAGAAAAGAAAGACAATGGGTTTCCCTGGTGGCGCAGTGGTTGAGAGTCCACCTGCGGATGCAGGGGACGCGGGTTCATGCCCTGTTCTGGGAAGATCCCACATGCCGCAGAGCAGCTGGGCCCGTGAGCCATGGCCGCTGAGACTGCGCGTCCAGAGCCTGTGCTCGGCAATGGGAGAGGCCACAACAGTGAGAGGCCCGCGTACCGCAAAAAAAAAAAAAAAAAAAAAAGAAAGACAATGAATAAACCTCATCCCACAAGCAGTCCAATATAAGTAGCAGTAGAGAATGCTTGGTAGAGAAGTTGACTCAGCACTATTTCTGCCATGTTTAACCTTAGAAACATCATTTAAAGTCAAGGTTGGCTTCCTTCTTTACACCAAAGAAGATGACCAAACCTGGCTTCTACTTTACAGTGACTATTATTATAATACTTGCGATGTACTTCCAGACCCTTGGTCAATTTTTTTGTAAAAATTTAGTATTATTGAAATTGTTCTTCCTAATGAATATACTACAGCAAACCTAACTGCTTTGTTCTCCTTTGAAGTTTTTTCCCCCGCCAAGGATCAGTAAATCATAAAATAAGGAGTATATTTGGATTTCAGTTTATGTTTTCATATAAATTAATCTGCATTTTCTGTGAAGTTAGAGTGATGCTCTTTTTGATTCACACTTCTGAGCATTTTACCGATTTAGCAATCTAAGAGAAATTTAGATTGAACACTCCATATTTTATTATGTTAAATTGTTTTCAGCCACTTTTGAATCCACGTGGCCAAGCCAGTTTAAATTTGTTTTGTAAGAAAGGTCACTCTGTGAGCTGCTATCCCTGATGCCATTACATTTCCATTTGTGTGGGTTTTAACCGCCTAATTCCACAGTTGTAAACAGATTTCTCAAAAGTTACAAGAAAAAGGAAAGCAACCGTTTTTATTAACCCTAAATTACAATTCTGTAAGTGAAGCGTGAACCCCAAGTACCGTGACTGTTGAAAACTACGGTTTAGAATTTATACACATGAGTGAGTGTTGCCCAATGAGGATGCACATCTATTTCAAAAATGCTTCCATTGTTCAGAGCATTTCTAGAAATCCCCTTTGAAAACCACCTTTAGAGCTGGCAGCACATTTTAAAAGATATTGTCTCTGGTGGCAAATCTTTGTCTCTTGAAAGTGGATTTGATTAATAACCCAATGTAATTTGGATTAAGCTTGGTGATGTGTAAGATGGGAATTAGTATTTAATACCTACCATGTGATAGAAGCTTGACCTGGGATGGCCAATGAATCTGGATAAACTCATTCTGGATCAAAACCAAAGTGAGACCAAAGAATACGGACCAGTGTCATAGATGATTTTCCCACTGGAGGTGATGTAGCAGAATAGCAGTTATTTATGCTTAATCAGGCTGGCAGGTTTGGCTCTCCACCCTGACACTCCACCCATCGCCACCACCTGGCCCGAGCCGCGTTACTTAGGCTCTCTGAGGTGGTTTCCTCATTTATAAGAGAGGATGCTAATGTCTGTCTCATCAATTTTCAAGAATAAAATAAAATAATACAAAATACCCAGCAAAATTAGCCCCCCCTTTCCCCCCCTGAAGGTGACAATGGGGAAGGAAAAATATTCATTAGGACACTGATATACCTAAAATAGATAACTAATGAGAACCTACTGTATAGCACAGGGAACTCTACTCAATCCTCTGTGGTGACCTAAATGGGAAGGAAATCCAGAAAAGAGGGGATATATGTATACGTATAGCTGATTCACTTTGCTGTACAGCAGAAACTAACACAACATTGTAAAGCAACTACACTCCAATAAAAATTAAAAAACAAATTCACTAGGATGAAGGTGGCCCAGTGTTTTTTAAATGGAATTTTATCTTATGGTGTATTTTCCTATTACCTCATCAGATATGAATTCCAAGGTTATTTGTTAATTTTCTATTTGGGGCAAAGATCTAGTTGTTATTTTGGTGTTTTTAGGCTAAGGGACTTGTATGTGTGTGTGTGAGTTGCCTGGTTGTGGGATGGTATGGTAGAGGTAGTTGTGAAAGATGAAGCTGAACAGACAAGTGGAGACAAGACTGTAGAGGGCTTTGAATGGCACGTTAAGGGTTAGACACGACCCAAATGAAAAGATGGCTATTAAAGCTTCTGAGCAGAGAAGAAAAAAAAAACAAAAACAATTCTATTTGTGCTTTGAGAAGATAACTGACATGCTGGACTAAATTTCATGACAGTGGGGTCTAGTTCTTGACTTGTCACCACACCCTTTACTCATCTTTATAGCAATGAATAGAAGAACATATGCCCCAATGGACGGATGGGAGTGGGAATAAGAACATGGGCCGAGAGATCATGATGCATGGAAGGAAATGTCATGAAAGTTTTTGCAGATGCAGACTCAAAGGATGCAGTGACTGACTGGATATCACAGTGAAGGAAGATGGGGGAGATTTGAAAGAAACTCCTAGGTGTCTGGTTCAGATGAGAGCTTGGGGTGGGGGATGGGATGGATGCCATTAACAGAAATAGAAAACACAGAATGAGAAGCCAATTTTGGAAATCAGAGAAAACAATGAGTCTGATTTTAGTTCAGTGAGCTTGGGTTGAGGTGAAAACGTCCAACCGGCAAATGAAAACACAGGTCTGGGTGCAGCAGAGATCAAGACGAAAGATAAAGTTTGGTTGGTGGAGTCACACCCGTAATGATAGCTGAAGTCTTGGGAGAGAATGAAATCATCCTTGGAGAATGTGTTGATCAAGAAGAGTGGCCAAGGACTCCCCTGGTGGCACAGTGGTTAAGAATCTGCCTTCCAATGTAGGGGGCACGGGTTCAAGCCCTCGTCCAGGAAGATCCCACATGCTGCAGAGCAACTAAGCCCATGTGCCACAACTACTGAAGCCCGCATGCCACAACTACTGAAGCTTGCGCACCTAGAGCCCGTGCTCTGCAACAAGAGAAGCCACCGCAACGAGAAGCCTGCACATCGCAATGAAGAGTAGCCCTCGCTCGCCGCTCCTAGAGAAAGCCCACACGCAGCAACGAAGACCCAACGCAACCAAAAATAAATAAATAAATTTAGTAAAAAAAAAAAAAAAGAGCGGCCAATTAGAGTACCCTGGAGAATACTAACACTTACAAGATAGTTGAAGATACAGGAAAAGAGAGTAGAATGGGAAGAATGGGCACAGAAATACCACGAGAGAGCAGTGCTAAGGAGGCTAAAGAGGGAAGGACCCAAGAGAAAGGACAAGTGTGATGGGGTCCGAGAGGGGCTCGTGCGTTTGGCCACTGGAAATCACTGGTGATCTCTGAGAGACAGCTGTTGCCACAGGGGAAGACTGGAGCTGGTCATAGTGAAAGATCCGCTGGAGGCAGAGGTATCAGCGAGAGAGATCTGGCGACAGCTTCCTCTTCCATCTTGGCTGCTTCTTCTTAGTCTATTTAGAAGACTCTTTTCTCTGCTGCCCCAGTAAATGTTGATGTTACCTAGTATCTGTCCTTGGCTCTATGCTTGTAACAGTTAGGGTTCTCTTGGTTTCAGATAACAGAAAGCAACTCCAGCTGGCTTGAGCAGAAAGATTTATTGGAAGGATACAGAGTTACCTCATAGGACCCAAAGGGTTATGACTGGGCCTTGTGTATAAGCTTTAATCAGAAATCCAGTATCATGGGTTTCTCTAGTTCCTCTCTTGTTCCCCTCTTCGTGTCTGTTTCATTTTCTGCTCTCACTGCAAACCAGCTGCCTTGGTTTTCCAGGCCACATGGTGGCAAACACGTCTGCCCCTCGCCCCTGAGTCATAACCACTCATTCGGCCGGAGGAGCGCTGTTCCGCCTCCCTCACTCTCACTCCTGAGGTCTTCCACGGGGAGAGACCGAGCTGATCAGCTTGCATAAACGCCCATCCTTGGGCCATGCAACTGAAGGGAGACCAACAGGGTCACACTGCAGACAGCATCATGTGGCTTGGGGACGAGGGTGGGGCAGGGGCCTGGAAGTGAGAAGCTGGGGCAAAGCTTACAAGACAAGGATTTGGATGGAGTGTAGAGGGAGTGGTAAGGAGGGAAGGTGACATGAGCAGCTTCTCATGGCCCCTTCTTTTGGTCTGTGCTCTGCCCTGAGAGCCTGGGCCCTCCTAAGCATCAAATCCTCGAGGTGCTCTCCCTCCTAGAGAAGGTCCAGGTCATATTGCTTTCTTCTAAAAAAAGAACAGGGGATGGCCGCCCAGCTCTTATCAACTTCCCCTCCTGTGACCAGCCCTGAGCACACCTGGCTGAGTGTCTAGGGACCAAGCCTAGACCAAGATGAATCAGAGTTGACTGATCCAGGGGCCAACTGAAGCCTCTTTCTAGGGTCTTTGCACTTGCACAGATGACGGGCCAATTCCTTTTTAGAATGGTGTGAGGCTGCAGTGACCAGGGGACACGGGCAGAGTCCGGAGGTGCTTGTGTTACTCGTTCTCATTTTCCTGGAAACCCAGCTGCACCACTGCCCTTCCTATGTTGGATTATATAAGCTAGCCCAGTATTTTCTAGTAAATTCCTTTTCTGTCTAAGCTAGTCTGGGTAGGTTTCTGTCATTGAGACCTCACTGAGACCGAAGAGAGCCTGGACTAATCCCGGATCAAGGCAGTTGCCCAATAGCTCTTCCCACCCTGGCCTCCTGCCTGCCACTCAACGGGAGGACATGACCTCTCCCTCTCTCTTGTCATGATTACAGGAAGAAATAAGGTCCAACTAGTGATTGCAATACAAGGTTTTGGTATTCTGGCAATTACTGAAATACAAGCATTTTGTTGGTAGATTACTCTAATTTTTATATTTTAAAAATCTAAAAGCAGTACCACTTATGTACTGAGATGAGGACCAATGACTCAACTATTCAATTTATGATGAAAATACTTGCTGAATAAAACTCTACCCGAAGTCAGAAAGGGCTTTTCATCAGCCAGAACAATCTGTCCTAAAATGCACGTGATGCTCAAGGATACCATGGATCCACTTTGTTCTTGAAATAATATTTCATGTGTACTTCTTAATGATTTTCAAAGTTTTCTTCATTTTAGATAGTGCTTAGTATGCTAATTTTGGAATAAGACTTTATTTTTTAACAACCTTTTAATTTTGGAATAGTTTTAGGTTTATAGAAAGATTGTGAAGATAGAATAGAGAGTTCCCATGTACTCACTCACTTTCCCCTATGATGAATGTTTTCTATGAGTATGGTACATTTGTCACAATTAATGAACCAATATTGATATAGCATTATGAACTAAAGTGCATACCTTACTAGTGTTTCCCTAACGTCCTTTCTTCTATTCCAGGATCCCCTCCAGAACACCAGATTACATTTAGCTGTTATGTCTCTGTAGGCTCCTCTGATTTATGACAGTTTATTAAGTTTATCTGCTAATACTTTGTGTCAGAAGGATGCTTATTTAATGTTTCTCTTTGACAAATGTACATGTTTCCTTGACCTTTAATACTTTTAAAATTTGAATTATATTAGATGTTTTCACAGTGTTGTTAATGTTTAGCATTCTGAACATTTACAGACAAAATATTAGTACTGATATGAGTATTTATTTAAAATAAGTGCTGAATGTCCAGGGTCACAGTTTTTGTTCTAGGACAGCAGTCCCCGGATCCCAGGTATGGATGGGCAGAAAACAGAGGATGGGAACACAGATGGCTAAGGCTCTTGTGGCAGGGCAGAGCCGCCCAGAACCAGGGAGGGTACAGCACAGGGCAGCCAGGCAGCCCAGGGCTTGTTGTTCTGCTGCAGGAACCGCAGGCCCAGGCCATTCTAATGGGTTCTGCAGGTAAGTCTTTTGCCTCCGATATCCTTACTGCACCCTGTCCTTCCTCTGTATGCAGCTGGAGAAGACTTATACTAATGTCAGCTCAATCTGGTTTTTCCATCTTGCACAACCAGCGCCCTAGGGCCATTTTTGCGATGATGATTTTTGATGACTACTAAGGACACATTGTCTTAGAGAAGTCTTAACTTTGTTTTCCAAAAGCCTTGCTCATTGCTTGGAACACAGTCAACACTCAGTTGCATGTACATGCTATTATTTGTTCAACCAAAGCTGAATGCAGGAAGGAAACTGGTACCACTGGCAGTTCCTGACACTAGGAACTGCTGAGGATCAGGGAGGCTGTGGGTAGGGTGGCAAGGACCAGTAACTGAGTGGAGCATCCTGGCTGGCAGCATTGGTGGCGGGGGAGTCGGGGGTTGAGAGTAAAGAGGAGGGGGGTTGGGGGCCATCCCAGTGGCAGTGCAAGCAACTGTGAGCATCTGAGAACCATGATGAAGAGTTTAACGGAAGGTATGCAGCATGACATCATTGGTAGAGTGGGACTCGACATCTAAATATATCACAATCTATTTCGGTCTCCCCACAGGTTGCCCAAAGCAGCACACAATAGTTAGGCTTACTTTTGTCCGTAGTTCATGGCATATTCGAAGTCTTTAAAGCTGACGTGACCATCTGAGTCTTGATCTACTTCCCTGGAAAATGAAACAGAAAGTTATTCACAGGTTAGTTTCGTCTCACCTTATGCATCAAGAGCACATCAGAACCTTCATTTCTTTTCATGTCTACGTGAGAGGCACGTATTTTATCTACTTGAATGCTGAGGTTGATGTTTATCTTTTGTTTTTTTTCCTTGATAATACCTAAGGTGTGAAGGAAAGGAAAAGTTATTTATTAAAACCTACAGAAATAATACATTCAATAAATTTAAAGGAATGTCATCAAGTGCACAGGATATATTAAAAAAGGCAGGAGTGATGATTTTTCTAGTCATCCTGCAAATTCTTTCTGTGATATCTCAATAAATATACATGCATTTGTCAACCAAAAACACAATGCAGGAGGCTGCAAAGAAGAAAAGAGTTTATTTAGGGTCTGAAGAATTGCAGTTTGGGAGATACAAATTTGGGTAACCCCGAAAGAGTGTTCAAAGGAAGAGACGAAAAGCCACGGGGTTGTTAAAAGCTGCTTGGTGAAATTTGTGACTGACTCTGACTCAAGTTAGAAAAGATTTGCCCTTGAGGAGTCACACGTTGTTTTAAGGTAAGGGTCCAGTAAATATTTTGCGTTTCTGGAAGGTGTTCTGGATGACGTCACCAGGACAAAAGATTTTGATGTGCAGAAGTCACACTTCCTTAATGGTCTCCTGGCTCCATTTTAGAGAACTCTCTTAGCAACACCAACTCCATTTTGATTTTCCTTTCACACATTACACAACAGAAATGTGGAATAAAGAATTAAGAGATAAGAAAAACATTTGGGGAGTAAATAATAACGATGGGAACAGTGACTGACACCCTGCCTCGCACTGTCTTTATATCACCTGTCTCATCAAATCTGTGCACAGATGCCAGGACGGGTCCATTTTACAGACATGGAGCCTAAACGGGTTCAGTGGTTTCTGAAGGATCATGGTGCTGGTTAAGTAACCAGATTTGAAATTCAAATCATGATTGTTAAATTCCCAAACCAGGGCTCTATACTCTATTCCACATGTCTCCCTATGTAAATAGGATGGTCCAGAGAGAAGCGGTTGTGTTGCAATTCCCATGCAGCTAACTCAAGCTCCGGAAGTTTTCACTGGCTTCATTCATGGCCTCGGAAGCTTGGTTAGTTCCTCACAAACACCTGATAAGCTTTTCTGACTCCTGTGGAGAGAGGTGAAGATGTGAGCCTCTGGCTGGTCAGCGGAGGGTGTGGGCGGCCTCAGCTGGGTTGTCCGTGTGTGTCGCTACAGACACTGAGACAGGGGCATTGCTCCTTGAACAGGGAGCAGAGGAATGGCACCCATTCCACCTGGTTAAGATAACACATGGCAGAAGGACAAAATCATGGCATAAGCAATACGTTCAGCTGCTACCAGTGGAAGCAGTGTTTAAGAGTGTGTTTGAAAGCTAACTGATGAGTTGTGGTCCCAATTCCTCTTTGGGGGGCACTCTAAAACAATGCATTACGTGCCTTATTTGCCTTATTGGGTTGGTGCAAATTATATTTTGTTGAAACGGCAAATGGTATTAACCATGACATAGGGCTTTTTCAAGCAAGGACTGGCCCGAGTAACAAAGCCACTAATCACTGTAATAGTTTTAAAGCAGGCTTTTAAAATATTGAATTCTAAAATAAACTTTCTGAATATTTCATGCCAAAGTCTCTGAAGTCTATAATGGTACTGGATAGAGTGTTAATAATTTTTCATTCTTTTGAAGTAGAGAAAATCCCTACTTCTCTGCCCCAGGGCAAAACCATGTTGCAGTATGTTAGTATAAAATGATTGCAGACTGTAGGGGCCATTATTCTTGTTACTTCTTTCGGTAAAATATACATGACGATTTCATGCTATACAGGACCAAAAGCAGAATGTCGGATCTCTTCTAAGGGATTAGAAATAATCAGTATCACATGTTACTGATTACAGAGTATAAATCATCCCTCCTATTAAATTAGATAATTGAAGATTCTTAATATTGCCTATGTATTTTTTCTCAAGGAATTGGATTAGATAAATGGCCTTTTTTCTTCCCACTCTGAACTGATATGATTGAACTATAAATCTCATAGGGTGAGTTAAGTGGATAACCTAGAAAAGTAATATTTAGAGTAAACTGTTTCTGATATATATGTGTGTGTGTGTGTGTGTGTGTGTGTGTGTGTGTGTGTATGTGTGTGTGTTCATTCACTTATTGAGATGCTGAATGCTTGTAGAAAAGGAAATCCTTTTGCCTGATTTTCTCAGTAAATAACTTTATTGTAATTCCATTAACTTATTTTTCTTGCTGCCTTTGCCAAAGCTTCCCATCATAAAATGGGCACAGTATAACCAAGAGGTATTAAAATGGAAAAGTTTATTCATAAGGCTTGGAGTGGCGTTTTTATAATGAATGGAGGAACATCATGTTTATATTTAGAATGAGACATGGTAAAATACTGTCTTCAACTTTTCTTCCTCATCACATATATATATGGTCGTCTCAAGGAGAATGAAAAGGAAATTCACATTTCAGAGCTATAATTTTAAAAGCTAAAATACTGTTTTTCATTGCAGACGGAATTATTCCCCAGAAGGAAAGTTTCACAGCACCCACACTCAAGTCACCATGTGATGGACGAGCAGATGTGGCAGGTGGGTAGAATTAGTGGTATGCTGAGGAGATGAAGAAAACGTCATTAGGTAAAACGTTTCATTGTTTCTGTTTACAGTGTTTAACCCTAAAAGGAGTATACTCTCCTTATGAAACTAGAGTGTGCTGTCTTGGTGTCACCAACATACATTCAGCACTGAGATATTCCACCACCGTCACTCCAACTAGAAATAAACTCTGGGAAGGCAAGAACTTTCTCTTGTTTGCTGCTGTGTCCCCACCTCTTAGCCCATAGCGGGTAATGAATGTTTGCAGAGTGAATGAATTTGTGGAGTAAATCAATCTGGGGAAACAGTGGACAACACTTTGGAATATCTACTGCCTCCCAGGAGGTTTGGGGGGATTAAAGAAAGTATATCATCACTGTTTTTGTAGAGTCTGAAATACTAGCCAGAGAAATAATGACACACCGAAGAAGGCACCTAGGAGCCATCACTCAGAGACCAATAAGGAACGGTCAATTGTGGTCTCCATGCCCCACCACATTTTGTAAATACAGACCAGGTAGAGAGAGACCAAGTAAGACATGGACTCTGAAAGATGAGGTTGCTCAGTAGAGCAATGGATGGAAGGAACCCCTTGAGTGTCAGGCTGAACAATTTAGAGATAAAGAGCTGGAAACTGGAAACCAAGGCAGAGCACTGGACACATCCGCGTCTAACCTGCCCTGTAGCTGAAGTCCAAGCACTTGAAGCCACTTAACTAACTTCTCTTTTACTGGACATGTGGCTATAGACATAGATATAGATACATGCATATATACACACATACATACAGGCTTATATTTCACAACTGTCTTTTTAAAGGAATGAACAAAGTTTATACAGATGGATGAGAGGAAAATAAATTGCTATGAACAACAATAACTGCTTTCTAGACATGTAAATCCTGTTAAATTAAAGGCTTTTTGGTTTGCTTGGTTTTGAGATGCAAAGGGAGAGCTGGAATTGATGTGGGGAGTACAGACTCAAGAGAGCTGAACTGCTCTGTGTAACTTAGTATGAACAATATAGGACCATCTGGGAGGAAGGAGATGATGAGCAAGATAAGACAGGATGCAGGGAGAAGGGCTACTGAGGGGGAGGGAGGAGGCTGGGATGCTATACGATGGGAATTGGCCCAAGAAAAAGGCCCCAGTGATCAAAGGGTCCTTTAATTAACTGCTACGTTTACTGTGTGCACCGAAGTTGTTCGTGTTGCATGTTATAACCTCTCCTTTATCTTCACCAAGGGCTTGACAGGCACACAGTCTAAGGGGGGATGGTGTGTTTGGGGAGTGTGTGCTGAGTTCGGCACTGGAGATGAGTTCTGTCTGAGCAGGTGCAGTAGGGAGCAACAAAAGGGGGGTATGGTAAGATGACCATCAACTGAATTAACTCAGAGAGACGAGAACTCAGAGCCACAGCCCTTCCAGAAATTTGCAAAAACCTAGGAAGTGCTTTAAAATTCCATAGGATATTTAATGGGAGTCCCAGGCAATACTATCTGGACTTTGAAGGGCAGAAGACCCAGGGTGACAATGGGATACATTGAGAATTTCAGGCAGGACTAGACTCTGTCCATTCAGCTGAATCCCAATAGTTTTCATATCTGTTAAAATACAAACATTTTTTGACTCATCAGATAAGTGGTTATAATTACTTTTATCACCATGAGCTTTAGCATTTGTCTCTTTACATCCTGATTTGTTAAGCAAGATGCTGCTCTTTCCTTTTTTTTTTTAAACATCGTTATTGGAGTATAATTGCTTTAAAATGGTGTGTTAGTTTCTGCTTTATAACAAAGTGAATCAGTTATACATATACATATGTCCCCATATCTCTTCCCTCTTGCGTCTCCCTCCCTCCCACCCTCCCTATTTCACCCCTCTAGGTGGTCACAAAGCACCGAGCTGATCTCCCTGTGCTATGCGGCTGCTTCCCACTAGCTATCTGCCTTACGTTTGGTAGTGTATATATGTCCATGCTACTCTCTCACTTTGTCACAGCTTACCCTTCCCCCTCCCTATATCCTCAAGTCCATTCTCAAGTAGGTCTGTGTCTTTATTCCTGTCTTGTCCCTAGGTTCTTCATGGCCATTTTTTTTCTTTTTAGATTCCATATATATGTGTTAGCATACGGTATTTGTTTTTCTCTTTCTGACTTACTTCACTCTGTATGACAGAATCTAGGTCCATCCACCTCACTATAAATAATTCAATTTCATTTCTTTTTATGGCTGAGTAAAATTCCATTGTATACATGTGCCATCCCTTCTTTACCCATTCATCTGTTGATGGACACTTAGGTTGCTTCCATGTCCTGGCTACTGGAAATAGAGCTTCAATGAACATTTTGGTACATGACTCTTTTTGAATTATGGTTTTCTCAGGGTATATGCCCAGTAGTGGGATTGCCCACTCTCACCACTCTTATTCAACATAGTTTTGGAAGTTTTAGCCATAGCAATCAGAGAAGCAAAGGAAATAAAAGGAATCCAAATCGGAAAAGAAGTAAAGCTGTCACTGTTTGCAGATGACATGATTCTATACATAGAGAATCCTAAAGATGCCACCAGAAAACTACTAGAGCTTATCAACGAATTTGGTAAAGTAGCAGGATAGAAAATTAATGCACAGAAATCTCTTGCATTCCTATAAACTAATGATGAAAAATCTGAAAGTGAAATTAAGAACACTCCCATTTACCATTGCAACAAAAAGAATAAAATATCTAGGAATAAACCTAAGGAGACAAAAGACCTGTATGCAGAAAATTATAAGACACTGATGAAAGAAATTAAAGATGATACAAATAGATGGAGAGATATACTATGTTCTTGGATTGGAAGAATCAACATTGTGAAAATGACTATACTACCCAAAGCAATCTACAGATTCAATGCAATCCGTATCAAACTACCACTGGCATTTTTCACAGTACTAGGACAAAAGAATTCACAGTTTGTATGGAAACACACAAGACTCCGAAAAGCCAAAGCAATCTTGAGAACGAAAAACGGAGCTGGAGGAATCAGGCTCCCTGACTTCAGACTACACTACAAAGCTACAGTAATCAAGACAATATGGTACTGGCACAAAAACAGAAATATAGATCAATGGAACAGGATAGAAAGCCCAGAGATACTCTTTCCTTTTGTGATGCAGTGTGGACTTAGCCCAGACTAGATATGTTCCTGTAAACTAGAGGCTAAGTGGCCCCCACCTTGAAGGAGCCAGGGTTTCACGCTGTGAATTTTTTTATTAAGCTCAGCACCAGTGCTGCTCTAATATTACATTCTAAAGAAAAACATAGGTTGTTTTTAAATTTTAAAAATACATAAATAGCAAATGTTTCTCACAAGTAGTAAATTTACATCATACCAATTTCTTATAATGTTTTGAAAATAATTTTTGTTGTAAATAATTCAAGATGGGCTTCCCTGGTGTCACAGTCGCTAAGAATCCTCCTGCCAATGCAGGGGAAACGGGTTCAAGCCCTGGTCTGGGAAGATCCCACGTGCTGCAGAGTAACTAAGCCTGTGCACCACAACTACTGAGCCTGCACTGTGGACCCCGTGAGCCACAACTACTGAAGCCTGAGTGCCTAGAGCCCGTGCTCTGCAACAAGAGAAGCCACCACAAGGAGTAGCCCGTGCGCCGCAACAAAGAGTAGCTCCCACTCACTGCACACTAGAGAAAGCCCGTGTGCAGCAACGAAGACCCAAAGCAGCCAAACATAAATAAATAAAACTTTTAAAAATAAAATAATCATTCAAGAGTGCCCCATGGCCAGGTCTCCAAAGCCAGATTTCAAATTGGAGTGCGTGCTTTTGCTCAAGTTACTTTTAAAAAAAAAAAGAAGAAGGAAGGAAGGAAGGAAAGAAAGAAACGAAGAGAAAGGAATTGAAACAATGGAATATTCTCTATTAAAATGATGTAAAGACTATAGAAGTGACATTTTTAAGTAGAAACAAGAACACAAACTATATATAACTGCAATCTTATAAACACGTATATTCATTTGGGCAGAAGTTGAAGATTATAGGCTAAACACAAACTTGTCTTATGGGTTATTTTGGCTTAAAATAGTCTTTAATATTCATCTCTTTTTCAATTGAAGGAAGGAATTTTTTTTCTTTTTGGTCTGAATTTTCTAAACAAGTGACCTTATTTATGTATAAATCCTCAACAGCTAGAGCAGGATTTCTGTGTCGGTGCTGCTGACATTTTGGGCTGGATCATTCTTTGCTGTGGGAGCTGTCCTGCACACTGTAGGATGTTTAGCAGCATCCTTGGTCTCTACCCACTAGATGCCAGTAGGACTCTCCCCCAGCCCTCCCAGGCTATAACGGTCAAAAATGTCTCCCCGGGCTTCCCTGGTGGCGCAGTGGTTTTGAATCTGCCTGCCGATTCAGGGGACACGGGTTCGTGCCCCAGTCTGGGAAGATCCCACATGCCGCGGAGCGGCTGGGCCCGTGAGCCATGGCCGCTGATCCTGCGCGTCCGGAGCCTGTGCTCCGCAACGGGAGAAAAATAAAATGTCTCCCCTTATTGCCAAGTGTCTTCTGGGGGGACAAAACCATCCCTGATTGAAAACCACTGAGCTAGAGGAGCCAAAGTCGGAGGCAATTCTCTGGAACATTCCAGCTAAATCTATACTTACTAGAAAATTGCTTTAAAGACTTTTTTTTCTAAACAAGTGATTTCAGGGCAGAGGAGGCATATGTTTCTTGGACAGATTAAGCAGATAATTGCCTCAACACTCTGCCTCGCCGACACTAAGGTTTTGAATGGAGCCCAGAGAAGAACGCAAGCTTTGCCTTCTTCTGGTGATAACAGAGCCAGTGGCGGGCATATCTGTGTTCGCAGCACATACACTGACAGTCGGCAATTATTTTGAGTCACTGTGATAGTTACACGGGGTGTTGAAAGTTGACGCTGCATTTGATTCACCTGAAACATGAATGAGAAATTTAATGTGGAGGCAAAGATGTAAATGAGAAAAATTTTCTGAGTGGAATTTTTGGGGCAGGGAAAAGGGAGAGAGGCCTTCTTTCTGATTCTTTATGGAATAATTTAAAGGAAAGTCAGAACTACCATTATATTAGGGACAAAGCCATCATACTGACTGAACAGTGAGAGTAAAAATTACCCTCCAAGCAAGGAGCCCCTGCTGGGCATGAGAGGACCCGCCAATTGAAGATGCGATGCTGACAGCTCCTCCCGCAAGCAGCCTTCTCTTCTGAGGACCCTGCCGGTTCTCCTCACTGGCGTGCTTGCCTCTTTGTTGATGAGAGTCCTGCAGGGCTCGACAGCAATTCAGTCGGTGATGTGTTTATTAATTTTACCTTTTACCTTTTTAGAGACACCATTGTCTAGACACACCATTGTAAAGAAATTATACTCCAATAAAGATGTTAAAAAGAAAGAAAGAAAGAAAGAAAGAAAAGCCATTCAGACACCCAGGAAAGACAGAAGAGCCACGTAGATGGTTTCCGGTCCTTTGCAGGTTCCTACATGGCTCTGGCAGATGCCTTCCCTTTAGTGTGTGTTGCACCCCCTTCGTGCCCCGCCTCACACTCGCCACCCATCTTTTGCTCCAGCCTTTGCTGGGGGTGCCTCGCGTTACCAGGTACCTCCCCCTGTTCACCTGGGATTGCCTGGAATCACCTGGGCGGGGCCTAACCCTTACAGCCCTGAAGTATGAAAAAAGGAGTTAACGCCCCATAGGTGACCCTTGACCAATGAGGGGACAGGCGTCAATGGATAACCACTTTCCCTCGGTCCCTCTGAGGTTCTCTCGGCTCATGGGAGGTTCTGGTGGGACTGAGTCGCTCACAGATGTAACAACCGCGGTAAGGGGTCCTTGCGCCAGTTTGCTTTCATTACCTGTTCTGCTCTTGCACACCAAGGTTGTGCCCCAAGCAAGCAACCTGCAATGCAAGCCCTCATCCGAAGCTCTGCTTTCAGAGAAATCCCGGGCTGACACAGTGAAAAGTTTATTTTGAGAGATGAAGTTCTCACGGGGCATTTAAATTGCCGTCATCAACAGCATATGTCACATCAGATTCTCATTCAAGTAAAAGGGGACTCACTATTGAAACAGATCAGTTTCTTCTATGTGCAAAATGATTTTTAGAGCAAATTAAATATTCCCTTTAAGAAGAGCTCTGAAGGTTGAAGTTCCAGGCAGTTGAAATGCCAAAGTCAACCAGAAAAAGAGAGCAGCATTCTCTTCATTGTATCATATGCATGTCTTACTTACTATCTAGCCTGCCAACAATAAATGGTATTATTAGACTTTAGGTGAGGACAATATATTCCTCAGTATAAGAGACTTCTTCTGCCACTTGGATGCAGAGGTACAGCTATGGACTGGCTGTGGCCAGGTGGTGGAATTGGCCATTGAGGATGAACTGTGGAGGATAAAAGGATGGCCAGGAACAAAGAATGACACAAGCCAGGCAAAACTTTGGCCTCATTAGGATCAGGCTCAGCCTACTAGATGAAAGACACAGTGGATGCTGTCAGCTACTTCCCCAGCATCTATGCCCCCATCCCCTGTGCTACTCAGCAGCTGTGTGATTTGGGTGGATGGGTTCCCACTCCAAACTCCAGAAGCGGGATCCCCCTGGCCTAATAAGCCAACCAATTTAATCCCACTCTCCTTAGTGTGGTGACTGGTTTAAGGATTCGCTGGTTGATTAGTACGTGGCATTCCTCCCCTGACCACTGCCGATGGGCAAAGAGTTGGGTCAACCATAATGAAGCCTGGAAATTTTGTTTGCGAGCTGAGAAAGGAGAAGCTCTTTCAGCTGGGATGCAGAGGTGACACGATATTACAATGGTCCTTTTCCTACCACAAGAGTACGAAGTCCACAACAGTTCTATGAGCCATTGATCCAAAAATTTTTGCACCTGCTTTTCATTGTCAATTATCAGCCTGAAAATGGAGCTATACACAGTGAAGGGAAGAATCAGAAAAATTAGAGTGAACTGGAGCCTAATCAACCAGGCCTGAAGCATGCCCAATTTCAAAACTCTTAGTCACCTGATCCAATAAATTCCCTGGGTTGTTAAAGGAAGTATGAAATGGATTTCCTGGTACTTGCAAATAAAAGTGTCCTGACATGCCAGGTATCCCATCTGAAATCTTTTCTAAACCTTATAATATCTGGAACTTGGTATACATAGAGTAGACACTCATAAATTCAATATTTTTGAAATAATTATTCCATTTTGAAAGAAACCCTAAGATAACTCAGATTTTTCTCTTTAGGTGCCATCTCAAGATTCTGGATTATTCTCCGCAGTTCTGCCTTCTAAAGAAGTTACTTCCTTGCTGTAATCCAACAAAAATCTTTGTTTACAGTGGCTTAACTGTGATTATGTGCTGAAAGAAGGTATTGATGGGACCGATATGGTTTTTCCCTAAAGAGTGACAGGATAGATTCTCCAGTCCAAGAAAAAGAAAGAAGAAAGGAAAATGGATGTGAAATGCAGTCACAGCTGGCAAAAGTGATTAACCATAAATAATGACTCACTTTTTCCTATTTACTAGGTTTTTAAAACAAGGAGTCTTATGTAAAGCTAGAGATATTTTAAAAGGAGAAAAGAATGTACTTTCAGTATGCCTGATTATTGACTACTTGTGTGCATGTGGATAAATGCAATCAACATACAGCCCAAAGTCTCATTTCTGGCAAAGAGTTTCATATTCCTTCTCTATCAAGTGTTTTAGCAGAACTGCTAATAAATAGTGAGATGATCTTTTTTTCTCAGTTTGAATCTCTGGAAGAGAAATTGTGATGGAAGAAAATAGCATGGATCAGACAGCTTTAAGGATAAAGAACAAAAACAAAAGTGAGCCTCTTTGGACTAAGCATAAAAAATCTGGTTCCTGTACTTTTGGGTCACTAGGTCCTCCGTTCTCTCTCCACGCCATATCTGTGTAAGAGGCTTACTCTGAATGCAGCAGGGAGGCAGTGTGATCCACCAGAAAAGGCCTAGGAGTGACCTTTCATCTTAGTGAGGCTAGGTGACCCTGGGCAAGTGTCTCAGCAGCTGTGAATCTCAAGCTTCTCACTGGTCAAGCTGCTCGACTATGGTTGCTAAGATTTGATACAGCCGTACATTTTGATGAATCTATGCTGGATCTTAATCTACAACTAGTGTCTTTGTACCGAAAGTCTAAAAAGGCAAGCCGACCCCCGTTAGCCATTTTTAGCCTTTAAAAAGTAGTTTGAGGGCTTCCCTGGTGGCGCAGTGGTTGAGAGTCCGCCTGCCGATGCAGGGGACACGGGTTCGTGCCCCAGTCTGGGAAGATCCCACATGCCGCTGAGCCTGCGCGTCCGGAGCCTGTGCTCCGCAACGGGGAGAGGCCACGACAGTGAGAGGCCCGCGTACCGCCAAAAAAAAAAAAAAAAAAAAAAAGTAGTTTGAGTCTTTAACCCACAGACAGTTGTAAGGAACCATAAACATATATACATGTAAATGGGAAAAAAATGATCCTGCCATCAATAGTATGAAATATGAATGGAGATAAAGCCATTTCTATTTCAAATATATAATCACCTCAGCTGAGATATCTAGTATCATCTTGAACTTGATTATGAGATAACAGAAATGGGACAGAGATGGCAATCATTTAATCTCTTAAGAACAGCTATTTTGAAGAGCTTTTCACTCTATGCTCAATAGATTTCTAGCAGGTTATGATCTGGCTAGAAAGAAAGCATAATGATGAGGAAAATTATGTTTTCAATAACACAGGCTTTTACACTACAAGTTCTTCCACAAAGGAGGCAATAAAATGAACTCTGACCACTTTAACTGATGGCATAATGGCTCCATGAACAGATGGGGCCTCTCTGAAAGCAACAAGTTCATATCCTTGATTGGAGGTTTAGGAATGAGCTGAACTTTCAAGTGTAATGTAGGAAAGATTACATACTTCCAGACAAGAAAGCTGAGTGTTAGGGGGTTCAGATGCTTGGAGAGACGGACTAAAAGAATAAAGCTTAATAAGCTTCATTTTGCTAATGCAACAAATAGAGTTGAAGTTGAAATCTGAACTATAAACATTGAGCCATGTATAAATGCCCTGCTAATCATGCTGTTAGCCACTGTCAGATAGGAAGCGTGCTTTTTTAAAAAGCACACTTCCTCGGAGTCAGAAACACCAATTGTCAGATAATGCTTATTTTCCCTAGTAGTATTAGGTTTTCGAGAAGAATATACTTTTAATAATATATGATGGGGGACTGTGGAATTTTTTGTTTGCTTATTTCAAATTGGTGGGGATAAACAGGTTGGTAGGAAAAGGAGCTGGGATCACTGACTATCCATTTATCCATTTGGGAACGGCTGGAGTCTGTTTCCATGGCAGAGCCTGCTATGTGTTCAACAAAACTTATTTCCTTCTCTTCCTGAGAACGTAGCTAAACCACATTTTCCAGCCTCCCTTGCAATTAGACGGGACTGGGAGTTCTGGCAACAGAAGGATAATAATATAATAATATAGAAACAAAGAATATCCATTGCTCCATCTAATTAAAAGCACTCACATTTCAAAGGAGTGTACAGGACCTGACAGTCACCCCGGGGACTCTGGCACAGCCAGATCCTGAAAGATATTCTCATACTGTGTTAGCAGAGACTCACAGTAATCCAAGGGATTAACTCTATATAGCTTGGTAGAGGAACAATATTTTAAAATTCTATCAAGTCAGGGTGTTTTTTTTTTTTTCATTAAATGAGAGTACAGGAATTTATAAAAATTAAGATTTTTAACTGCTTACACTGTAGTTTTAAATAATCCACTAGGGAAAATAAGATTTTATATCTCAGGCCAGTTCTCAATGATATGCATCACTGAGCCAATAGAAAATCTGGCCTTACTTCATAATTGCAATAAATTATTTATGTTTTTGTTTACAGCATACTCTCAGCATTTAAAACCTCTGGGTCTGTGGACAATAATAAGCAATATAAAAAATGAATAACACTTCATAATGAAACAATTCCCTCAGATGATCAGAAGTAGCCTATTAATAAAGCCCACCTATAATCACAAAGTCACACCAAGTGGAATAACCACAAGGGCTTTTTTAGAATTGCAGTCGAAATCGAACTCCAGTGGAAGGAGATGAAAGTTCAGAGGGCATATGGCAAGTGTTTAGAAAATCATGAAATGCAAAGAGAATGAACATGGCCAAATTAATCAAATCCTAGGCTAAGACCAAGGGACTCCAAGTGCAACTGCAGAGGGGATATTTTAGGACTAGAACCTGGAAAGGCTTCTTCACACAACAGCTAGAAAACAGGACTCCTTTTCTATCCCTGAACTAATAATTCCCAAGGTTGGTATGGGGATGGGGGAAGAAGAGGGGATGTACCCCGCTTAATGAGGTCTCACAAAGTACACGACACCCCCCTGTTCCGATCCTCACGGGCCTCTCCCCTCCCGTTCAGCACTGAGAATCACTCTCCAGCGGGGTGACCACAGTGCCGGAAGCTGGCATGACATTTGCCTTCTGAGCAGGTGGGAGGGTTGGAGAGAGTCTCCGGAGGTCTCAGGCTGAGAACAGAAGCTGGCTCAAGGAGGGTTTCAGTACTGCGTAAATCACCAAGGGACATTAGGAGTGTGTTGGGGGGTAGGGGTGGGGCCCTTCTTAGCCTTGGGAAGAAAATGGACTCTCCCATAAACGGCCACAGCAATACTGATTTCAGGGGTTCAAATTACTGGTCCCAACCAGCATGACGTTTTCTATCCATTATCTACTCTCTCCTGCCCACAGGCAGGGCCACATCACTGATTACGGAGTATTTCAGCCACTAAAAAAGATCCCGATCGTCATTAAAGATACAAAGTGTTGATCTATGCTGGCTAAGTGAGGTAAAATGTTTGTGCCCTTCTAGTTAGAACTCAACGAGGCTATTTCAGGATATTTATTAAACCAATTAAGTATTTACATTATGCTCAAGCAAAGAGGCACAGTCATAGAGTACATAAATATGAGAAGATGAAAACAAGAAAATTCACGTTGGGAAAACTGTTTTTCCGGTTTCCTCGAATTGGGTGCAGAGGACGCACTGACTGTTTGGGAACGAGTTTGCGTTGAGCAGGCATCAGTGGTGACCTCGTGATCACCTGCACACATCTTTTTGCTGTGGTTGAACTAAGGTAACGAGGAAAAGTTCATCACCTCCCCAGATGTCTTCCTTGTGGGGTGTACAGTCTACATCTTGGAAAGTGGTGATTAAGGGCTGGAAAGACAATTTAGGAAATCTTCAAAGCCTAAACGAAATGGGTCTATTCCTACAGTTTTCCCCCTCAATTAAAATTTTTAGTGCCATGATGATGATGAACCCAAACTACAAATACTTTCTTTAGCCTACAGCGCACATGTGGTAAAGGAGTCCATGTTTTCTCAAATACAGTGATAGTCCGTGAATGCTGGACCACCTGTGTGATATTATTACTAGTTTTCCTCCTCACTTGACTGTAAACTTGCAGTAGGCAGAGACCACATACAAGTTCACTGTGCTGTTCTGAGACTTGATGCAGTGCCTGACACCCACACTGGCATTCAAGAAACATGTGCTGTATATATGAACATGTGAATAGGAAAGTTTGGAAATGGGAGAAAAGAAATGTCACTTACCATCCCATGATCTTAAACCAGTTGCTATGATCATTGTGGCACTTTTCTTTCTGATTAGGGTAAGAACTTCTGTATTCTGCTCTTTTAAATGTGCTATAAACATTTCCCCCATTGTTATAGTCTTTATTATTTCCATTTTTAATGGCTGTATATGATTTTATCAAATGGAATTATAATAATTTACTTATTTGTTGGATTTGTTTTTTTTTCGGTATGCGGGCCTCTCACTGTTGTGGCCTCTCCTGCCGCGGAGCACAGGCTCCGGATGCGCAGGCTCAGCAGCCATGGCTCACGGGTCCAGCCGCCCCGCGGCATGTGGGATTCTTCTGTATCGGGGCACGAACCCGTGTCTCCTGCATTGGCAGGCGGACTCTCAACCACTGCGCCACCAGGGAGGCCCCTATTTGTTGGACTTTTGAGATGCCCCAGACTTTTTGCTTTTATAGCTGTGTCAATGAACACATTCACTAAAAATGCTTTTTCTGAGAAACAGATTCTTGAGTTCATTTACTTATTCATCAGACACACACTAAAAGCCACTATGGACCAAGTGCATTAGGTTCTGAAGATGTAGGGGTGAGCAGAAAAGAAATAGAGCCCCTTGCAGCTTTTAGTTCAGCCAGCGAGAGAATTAAATAATTCTACAAGAAAGTAGAAGCACCAGTGTGCTAAGTGCCCTGCAGGAGAAACAGAAGGTGGTGAAGTACAGGGCAGGGACGAATTGCCCGGCAGAGGGGACAGCATGCACAAGGGCCTCACGGCAAGAGACAGCAAGTACATTCAAGGAACTGGAAGAAGCAATGTGGCCAGAGTACAGAGCGGGGATGAGCATGGAGCCCAATGAGGCTGAGGATGAATGGAATGAAACTGCTCAGGACCTGGTGGGCCACTTAAGGATTCTGGTTATAATCCAAAGAGCTATGGGAAGCTGCCAGAGTGCTTCGAGGAGAGGGCTAATGTGCTTAAATGTACACTTTGAAAGTTCATCCTTGCTGAGGTAGGCAGAATGATGGCCCTCCAAAGATGTCCATGTTCTAATCCCTGGAGCGTATGGTTGTGTTCCATGGGAAAAGGGGGATAGAGTTGTAGATGGAATTAAGGCCGCTGACCTTAAAACGGAAGAGTAGCCTAGATGATCCAGGTGGGCCCAATGTAATCTCAAGGATCTTTAAAGGAGGAAGAGGGAAGTAAGTAGAAGACTCAGGAATGAGTCAGAGAGAGATTGGAAGATGCTAAGCTGCTGGCTTTGAAAACGGAGGAAGGTGCCCTGAGCCAAGGAATGCAGGTGGCCTCCAGAAGCTGGAAAAGGAGAGGAAGTGGATTTTCCCCTAGAGCCTCTAGCTGTAATGCAGCCCAGCTGACATCTTGATTTTGGCCCAGGGAGGCCCGTTTTGGATCCCTAACCTCTAGTATGGAAAGCTAACAAATGTGTGTTAAGTCACTAAGTCTGGGGTAATTCGTTACAGCAGCCGTAGGAAATTAATACAAGGGGACAGATCGTGGGTTCTGTTTTGGATAGTTGAGTTTCACATGTCCTCAACACAAAGAATAGGGACATTTGGAAGTATTCATCTATTTAGCTACTTTTCTAATAAGTTACATGATCTGTAAAGAAATTTGACTTTTCACGACCCCAGTTTTATCATATATAAAAACAAGTTTTATTTAAGGTCGGTTCTACTTCTAAATCTCTGAGTTTATAAGCTTGAAAAGAAACAAATATGCTTTTCCCTTAGATTCCTGTCAGTACTTGGCAGTCATTCGGGAAAAAGTGATATTAAAAATAGTGGATCTAAACTAAAGGGGGAAAAGATTCCATTAAAAAACGCACCCCATATATAAAATTATCTTTAAATACCTTAATAAGAAATGTGTTGAATTTACATAAAGAAAACTACAAAATTCCATGGAGACCTACAAAAGGATATTTTAAAATGTCCATATGTGTGTTCCTGGATGGGAAGACTGAACGTTGTAAACATGCCAAATTCTTCCCAATTAATTTATAAGTTGAACGCAATTTTCATCGGAACCCCACAGGGAGGTTTTTGGAACTCCGCAAAAATGATTCTACCATCCATCTGGAAAATAAACAGGCAGGAAGAGCTGAGAACAATTTGAAAACAAGAAATACCAGGTTTTAGAACATATTATAAGAACTGGGGGAAAAAGTGTGTCCTTGGTGTAAGAATAAGGGAAGAGAGTAGATCACAGCCTGGAAAGGTCCCCTAGGATGTAAAAGAACTCAATACAGAATATAATAATCAAGACATTATATATAGGGCTTCCCTGGTGGTGCAATGGTTGAGAGTCCGCCTGCCGATGCAGGGGACATGGGTTCGTGCCCCGGTCTGGGAAGATCCCACATGCCGCGGAGCGGCTGGGCTCGTGGGCCATGGCCACTGAGCCTGCGCATCCGGAGCCTGTGCTCCACAACAGGAGAGGCCGCAACAGTGAGAGGCCTGCATACCGCAAAAAAAAAAAAAAAAAAAAAAAAGACATTATATATAAATAGGGGTTATCTAGCAAATGATATGGGGAAAACTGGCTTGCAATTTGGAAACAAAAATGTTTAGATCATCACCCCATGCTAAATACCCAACTAAATTCCAAAGCACTAAACAATCTTAAAACTCAAAGCAACCAAGAAAATGGAAGTGGATATTAACCTGGCCTCTAGATGAGGAAAACTTTCTCAGTATAAAAGCAGTGGGAAAAAATTGCAAAGGAAAAGATCACAGGTTTGAATATATGAAAACTTAAAACTTTGCAGATCAAAAAATCATCATAAAATAAAAGGAAAACAGCACACTGGGAATAATAGTTGTGATAAAAATAGAAACAGGTCAATATTCTCATCATAGAAAAGAGGTAAATGACATGGATAGATAATTCACAGAAGAGGGAACAGGAAGAGCTAATCAAATGTGAAAATGTTCAATATTACTAGCAAGCAGGGAAACAGAACCAAACATGAGATATACTGTTTTCCACCTATTAGATTATCAAAGATTTGAAAAATAAATAACATTCAGTCATCAGTGAGAGCACAGAGGGGCAGATGCTGCAAGAGGCAGTCACATTTGTTAATTAGGCAATTTGGTAAGAAGAATCAGGAGTCCTAAAAATGAAAAAATAAGTTCATACTACCCAGTATGGTCTTCCCACATCTAGGAACCTCTCCTAAGGAAAAAACTTAAAAGTGTGAACAGATACGTTGATTGTAGGGTTATTTATAAAGTGAAAACGGCAAAATGATTGAAAAGCATGGGATCTAAAATTCACTTAACAAAAACATGGAGAGAAACAAGAAAGACTAAATACCAAAATATTAACAACAGTTACCTTTGATTTGCTAGGGATGTGGTTGGTTTTTATTCTCTTTTTCTTACCTTTCTCTATTTCCAAAATATTGTACAAGGAGCATTTGTTACTTTTGTAGCCAGATCTCTTCCCCGCCACACACATGCACAAGCGCCACCCCCCCGCCCCCCCACCCCACAACCACCTCTTCACTATTTTGCCAGCTTCCCCCTGCATGCAACTGAGAGCTAAGGGAAAATTCATGTTTGATAAAATCATGCTGCGAGTGATGGCCAACAAAGGAAAAACATTTAGCACTTCGAGGGCTTATTTGAGTTTATAAGAAAGGAATGAAAGGAAAGATGTTATGGACAGAACCGTTAAACAAGTGTGTTCGAAGGAGGGTCCCGGGTGCCGCCGTCTGGGCGCACATTCCTCCGCGGCAGTTTTCTTTCTGTGACTGCATGGTCTGACTATTCGGCACACTTGACACTCTTTAGCAATAAATACATCCCGCGTATGGAAGTTTTACTGAAAACAGCTCCCAGCGGGGAGAGAAAACAAACAGAACCCTTTTCTTAGTTTGAATCAAACCGCAGGGATAAAACGAGTCTGAACTTCGCGCTTGGTATTCTCATCTCTGGAGGACTGTACAGAACAAACACCCTGAGGTGGGAACACTTCATGTCTTCTTTTCTTCCCTGTCGCTTCTCTGCACCCCTACCCCTGCCCCCCGCCCCGCCCAGTGAAGTGGGCTGCTGCGATGAGGGCTTCAGATCTGCCGCCTGTCAGCCCCACGGGCTCTGGGACCCTGGGATGGAGGCGGGGTCTAACCTGCCCATCATGCTTCCAAATTCCCACCCCCTCCCCAGAATAAGAGCATGCAGGCATTTTTTCCTTTTAGAGACTTTAGAAATCACCCAACCCATTTTTTTTTTTTTCCCCAACCCACTCTTGCCATTTTATGGATGAGGAAATTGAGGCTCAGAAGCATAAAGCAACTTTGCTAAAGTTACCTATCCAGCTAGCAACAAAATTAGGCCAGAAAACCAGGTCTCTTGATTCATAGCACAGTCCCATGCCCAGCTAATAATAATTCTGTGCTTTCTGAGATCATAAAGACCTTTGTCAGAAATCCACGTGGATCCTATTTTACACAGAAAGAAAAGCCAAGTTGTAGAATACAAACAGCTCAAAGCTACATACACACTGCATGTAGTACTAGAAGCAAGACTCTGGGACTCATTTCCAACTCCTAGACTGTTCTCACTGTATGTGGGAATATGGGATAAACTCTGGGATTAGGATGACTCTGTTGTACAATCAGCCAAGCTTTTCACAGCCATGCAGAGTTACGGGCTGAATAAGACCTGGACCTGGAATGCCCTAGACCATGACATCACATTGAGTGTCCTCCCCAGAGCGCCACAGAACAGCACAGAGAACATTCCACTAATTCAGGGCTGGGAAAAGAAAGCACAAAAACATTTCAAAATGTTAGTGCTTCAGAATTATGCAGTGAGTGTACATTTGAAAATTTTCCATTAAAGTTCTTAATTAGGTTTTTCTCCCACAGATGCTGGGTTGTACTTAAGAGCCCTTAGCAAACTTTGAGTTTAAGAGAAGCACTGGCATCAAGATTAGAGGAATTTCATTATAAAATACTTTTTAATTAATGCTACATAGAGAGCTGTAAACTTGAGTTTTGGGCAATGGTGAGGAGATAAACTATTAGAGGACAGTGAGTGCTCCTGGAGCATCATGAAATTAGAGTTTTGACTGATTTGATAGAGCATCTAACTGGAAAAATAAAAATCAAGGGGAAAGTTGAATGAACAGGTTAGAGACAGAGCTGAGACCAGAGAGAATGTGACGTCTACAGGAGGCTGAGCGACAAGATGAATGAATGCTAAAGCCTCTCAAAATTCAGGGCAAAAGATGAAAAATTTGTGAAGCAAAATGGAAGGTAACCAAAAAGAAATACATTCTTTTTTTTTTTTTTTTTTCCTGCGGTACACGGGCCTCTCACTGTTGCGGCCTCTCCCGTTGTGGAGCACAGGCTCCGGATGCGCAGGCTCAGCGGCCATGGCTCACGGGCCCAGCCGCTCCGTGGCATGTGGGATCTTCCCAGACCGGGGCACAAACCCGTGTCCCCTGCATCGGCAGGCGGACTCTCAACCACTGCGCCACCAGGGAAGCCCACAAGGAAACTTTAGATGGTGATAAATATCTTCATTATCTTGACTGTGGTGATAATTCAAGAGTATATACATCTCAAAAACTATTAAACTGTATACTTCATATGTGCGGTTTATTGCACGTCAATTATATTGCAGTATAGATGTTGAAAAATGCTTTAGGTAGCAAATCATCTATACCATCATCTTTTACAATGGCAAAAACCCAGTAGGAAATCCAAGTGTCCTACAAAAGGAATATAGCTCAGTAAATTACAGCTCATCAATGTACCATAAAGCTTTTCTGTTATTAAATAATATATGTGATGCCATGTAGATATAAACTAATTATTTTCTCACAGTAGAATATGAAATGATATACACAACATTATTATAACTATACAAAACCCTGTGATTACATATGGCTGAAGACTAAAAGAGGCCATAGAGAAACCTAACAGCTGTTATTGCAGAGTAATACATTATACGTATAAATGTAGAGTTGTTGAAATAAGTTTCTTCCTTTTTTAAAAAAGAATAGTATGTTTGTATTTTAGAGTTTTGTTAACATCTTTCTAAAGCTCCCTCTAAAGTGTTCAGGAAGTTCTGTGGTAAGGAGACAGAGAAACTAAGTGAAATTTCAATGCTGATTCTCCAACAAAATAATTATTTGCCTCTTTCCTCTCTCTTTACAGGCACTCTGCTCCATTCCCACTGCCACTACTGCCATGATCTTTCCATCCCCAGGACACTGCTTTCCTCAAGTCCTTGCCATTCTTCCCCCAGCTATCATCACGATTCTGCACATTAAACCTCAGTTTCTATGCTGCCATCAAGACAGACTACATCACCAATTTCCCTCATAAAAACAGAAGACTCCCACTCTGCCCACACACTATGGTTAGCTCCTTAACATAAGTCTCCCATGAGCTACTGCAACCTCTACTTCCAGCCTTATTTCCAAAATTAGTTCCTTATTCCCAGACTCTTATTTGTTAGTCCTTAATGCCTATGTACCACCCTAGGCTCTGGGGGTATAAAAATGAACAGTATTTGTGTGGTGGTTAATTTTTTGTGTCACTTGGGTAGGCTATGGCGCCTACTTGTTTGGTCAAACACCAGTCTAGATGTTGCTGGGAAGGTTAATTTTTTAGATGTGATTAACCTTTAAATCAGTAGACTTTTGAGTCTGGCAGATAACCCTCCACATGGGTGGGCCTCATCCAATCCGTTCAAGGTCTTACAAGCAAAGAGTGATGCTTCCCAAAGAAGAAGTGATTCTGTCTCCAGAATGCAGTATAGAAGCCTTGGCTGAGGGACTTCCCTGGCGCTCCAGTGGTTAAGACTCTGAGCTTCCACTGCAGCGGGTGTGGGTTCTATCCCTGGTCAAGGAACTACGATCCCACATGCCGTGTGGTGTGGCCCCCCAAATAAATAAATAAATAAAATTAAAAAGAAAAAGAAAAGAAACCTCGGCTGAGTCTGCCGTCTGCAGCCTTACCTGTGGACTTCAGACTTGCCGGCTCACAACTGTGTAAGCCAAATTCCTTAAAATAAATCTCTCTCTAGATATGTCCTATTGTTTCTGTTTCTCTGGAAAACTCTAATACCATATGGCTCCTACACTTATGGAACTCGTAGGCTAACCCAGGAAATAGAAATATACACAAATAATTCAATCAAACTTGGAGAGTACCAGAGTAGCCCTTCTGCCATAAACAATGAAAGATATATATATAGATTTTTTTTTTAAATTTGTTTTTTGATGTGGACCATTTTTTAAGTCTTTAATGAATTTGTTACAATATTGCTTCTGTTTATGTTTTGGCTTTTTGGCCAAGAGGCATGTGGGATCTTAGCTCCCCGACCAGGGATCAAACCTGCACTCCCTGCAATGGAAGGCAAAGTCTTAACCGCTGGACTGCCAGGGAAGCCCGAAAGATATATTTTTTAAAGTGGCTTTCAGAGATTGGACAGCAGAGAGCAGGGCTTATGATTCCTGAGAAGAAAAACAAGTGAAGAGAGCCCTATAATTATCCTGGCTTTCTGCCTAGAGGTACCATCCGAACTGAGGTAAAGGGAAGGGAAACTCAAGCAGGGGATGGCGGTCTTACTGAGCTGAGGAGACAGAGGTCAGAGTCTGGGGCACAGAGTACCTAACATATTTGACACCAGGAGCCTATCATTTCTTAAACACCTCTCTTCTCTGTATGACAAAATTATTTTCAGCAATAATCATGTAATAATCAGCAATAATCATTACGTTCTTGATTTATTCTCTGGTTTTAAAACAAACCATTAACAGTGCAAAAAGGAGAATAAACATCATTTTACAAAATTATATTGAAATCTGTAAAATAGTTCAGGTGTAAACTAAACCTTACACTTAACAAAAATAAATATGATGCCTCACATTTCCCACTTGGTTTCACTATTTTACATTGTAAACACAAAGGAAAACTCTTAAGTGGTCACATACAATGACAGACTTCAATAACTCACATTATTTCTTTATCTTCACAACAACTGTGCTATCACTGTTTATACCAAATCTATTCTTTAAACATGGGAGTTTCTTATACTACAGGAGATGGAAACACAAACTATATTTGAAGCCAGTCCAAATGATTCTGAACTGCTACTGCTAGAAATGTACTCTCAAAATAAGCACACTTAGCTGTTTAATAAAATAAATACATAATAAGGTGCAATTTCAAGTTTATACGTGTATTATTAAAACTCAAAAGTAACCTCAGCAATTGTTTAGAATGTAGGCCAACAAAAGTCCCGTTTCCCACCCCATCCCAAGTATTTTATCACCTGATTAGTCAGAGTTGTAGAGACATGATGATAAATACAAGATAGACTTTTAGTCATTTTTATAATTATTTTAAAATTCTCTTCCAACTACACACCTCCAAATTCCCAGCACCTGCGTTGGACTGCTCCCTCACCCTAACCTTTGCGGTACCTGGGTTGGGAGTGGCTGAGGGTCTGGAATTTGCAGTGTGGAGTGCCATGGGGAAGGAGCCATGCAGAGAAAGAGCTCCAGAAATCTGCATGGGATTCCCTGAGGACACGCAGGGGTGAGAATCAAAAACCTGGGGAAGGAACTGCCAGGGATGAGCCAGCTGAACAACCGCTGATCTCACACAGGGCTTGTACCTGTTGAGGTTCCCACTAGTGAGACTGGAGAGACAGCACTGCACACCTTGGCTATTGAGTAGACACCGGAAAGGCCAAACCTCCGGAGTGGGGCTAAATTAGCTGTAAAGGGTACTCTAAAACTACACAGTTCACCCTTGAACAACACGGGTTTGAACTGCATGGGTCCGCTTATACATGGATTGTTTTCAATAAATATAATACCTGTATTTTCATTTCACAGATCTTTAATCAAGTGTGGGGAAAAGTTTGTGTTTGCTTAGAGATCACAATATGTGGCATCAAAAGAACTAGGGTTTGAGACCTGATTCCATCCAAACAGTTTTAGCTTCCTGACCTTGGGTGAGTCATCTTTCAATTCCTTTGTTTTTCGAGGCAGAGATAGCAGTACATGGATTTTTGACTACAAGGGGATCGGTGCCCTTAACCTCTGCATTGTTCAAGAGTCAACTGTACAAACAAAGCTTATAAACAAGCCTTAAAAATCAAGCCTATTTCCAAGTAAATTTAAAACCTGTCAGAACTAATCTCTATACCCAAAAGAAGACATCAAAATCTCAACTCTCAACATTGTAACATTCATAATTGTGGTAGGCAGAAGTTCTAGGAATGGCTCCCAAGATTCCATACCCCTGAGTCCTCAGAACCTGTGAATGTTATGAGAGATCATTTCCACGATTGTTAAATAAACCAGGTAAAATAATCCAGGAGGGCGTAATCTAATCCCATGAGCCCTTAAAAGCAGAAAACTTTCTCCAGTTGGAAGCAAAAGAGATCAGAGAGACTCAAAGAGTTAAGAAGGATGTGACACACCACTGCTGCTTTGAAGACGGAGAGGACCACATGAGAAGGAATGCAGGCATCTTCTAAGAGCGCAGAGTAGACTGGCTGACAGCCGGCAAGAAAACAAGGGCCTCTGACCCACAGCCACAAGGAAGCTTCCAAAAACCCAGATGGGCTTGAAAGCAGATTCTTCCCATGAACTTCCACATGAGAGCTCAGCCCAGAGTTTGCATGCCACAACCAAGGAGCTGGTGTGCCGCAACTAAGGAGCCAGTGAGCCACAACTAAGGAGCCTGCCAGCCACAACTAAGACCTGGTGCAACCAAATAAAAAAAAAAAAAAAAAAAATCTCAGCCCAGCCAATACCTTGACCCTAGGCATAGAACTCAAGTGAGCACATCTGACTTATAACCTGCAGAACTGTGAGATGAAAACAGAGGCTGCTGTAAGCTGTTAAGTTTCTGATAATCTGTCACAGAGCAATAGAAGATTAATAAAATAAAGTCTAGGATCCAATAAAAACATTATTATACACGCTAAGAAGTAAGAAAATGTGACCCATAAACAGGAGAAAAAGCAGTCAAAAGAAAGAGAAGCAAAAACAACAAAGATGACAGAATTGGTAGACAAGGACTTTTAATTATAAGTATGCTCCAGGATTAAAGAAAAGATAAACTAATGAAGAGAGAAATGGAAAATATAAAAGAGAACCAAGTGGAACTTCTAGAGACTAAAAGTATAATATCTGAAGCAAATAATTCATGGGATGAGATCAACATCATATTAGACATTACAGAAAAAAATTGTGAATTTAAAGAAATGGAAATAGAAACTTCCCAAATTGAATCTGAGAAAAAAAAGGCTGAGAGTGAAATGGAAAGAACATCAGTGACTTGTGCGGTAATACAAAGTGGTCTAAGTTACATGTAATTGGAGTACCAGAATATCAGGGAAGAAGAAGAGACATTTGAAGGAATGATGGCCAAACACTGTCCAAATTTGGTCAACACTAGAATACCCCTGATCCAAACTCAACAAACTCTAAGCAGGATAAATAAAGAACACTATAAAAAGGAACATCATAATCAAATTGCTGAAAACAAACAAAACAAAATCTTAAAAGCTGCCAGAGAAAATGACACATATGTTCAGAGAAAAAAATATATAAAAATTACCATTGACTTGTCATCAGAAATAATGGAAACCAGTTAGAATGACAACTTTAAAGTGCTGAAAGAAAATATCCTTCAAAAATGAAAGTAAAATAGAACATTTTCAGACAAACAGAAACTGAGAAAATTTGTCACCAGTAGACTAGAAATTTTAAGGAAGTTCTTTAGGCTTATAAAAAAATTATAAAGAATGGAAAATTGGATCTATGCAAAGGAAAGAAGAGTCCTGGAAATAAAGGTAAGAAAGGAAGGGGAAAAAAAGGACAAATAGAAGAAACAGAAAATAAATATGAAGATGGCAGGCTTAAACCCCATCCTATTGATAATTACATTAACTGTAAATAGGATAAACACTCTAATTAAAAAGAAGAGATTATCAGAATGAATAAAAAAGCAACTCAACTGTATGCCATCCTTAGGAAATCCACTTTAATCATAAAGACATAGATAAATTAATAGTAAAAGAATAAAAAAAGATAACAAAAGAGGAATGGCTATACCAATATCACTTCAGAACAAAGAATACTATCAGAGAAAAAGAGGTGTTTCATAATAATAAGAGTCAATCAATTAATCAAGAAGACATAATCCTAAATGTATATATACCTAATAAAAGAGCTTAAAAACACATGAAGCAAAAAACTGAGAGAACTCAAAGAAGAAACAGACAAATCTATTATTATAGCTGGTTATTTTAATACTTCTCTGGTAGTAAATATCAACATCTAAAAGATATTCATTCCACTCCATCTCTAATGGAACATTCACCAAGACAGATGCTGAGACATAAAAAAACTTACAATAAATTTAAAGGAGTTGAAGGGAACAGAATTAAATAAAAAGTCAGTAACCAAAAAATCTGGAAAATATCTAAATATTTGGAAATTAAGCAACATATTTCTTAATAACCCATGGTTCACAGAAGAAAACACAAAGAGAATTAGAAACCATTTTGAACTGGATGATAATGAAAACACAAAATTTGTGGAATGCAGTTAAAGCAGTGCTTAGATGGAAATATAAAGTTTTAAATGTTTACGTTGGAAAAGAAAAAAAAGACTAAAATCAACGATGGAAACATCTACTTGAAGAAGCCATAAAAAGATCAAGTAGGGCTTCCCTGGTGGCGCAGTGGTTGAGAGTCCGCCTGCCGATGCAGGGGACACGGGTTCGTGCCCCGGTCTGGGAAGATCCCACATGCCACGGAGCGGCTGAGCCCGTGAGCCATGGCCGCTGGGCCTGCGCGTCCGGAGCCTGTGCTCCACAACAGGAGAGGCCACAGCGGTGAGAGGCCCGTGTACCGCCAAAAAAAAAAAAAAAAAAAAAAGATCAAGTAAACCAAAATAAGTAGAAGGGAATAATAATATAACAGCAGCAAAAATCAATGAACTAGAAAATGGAAGAATAATACAGAAAATAAATGACACCAAAGACGGTTCTTTAAAAAGATCAGTAAAATTAATAAACCTCTAGCTAGACTGATGAAAGGAAAAAAACCCCACAAATTACCTATATCTGGATTGAAGGTGAGGCAGATTTTACAGCCATTAAAAATATTGTTAAGAGAATACCATGCAAAATTTGTGCTAATAATTTTGAACTTAGATGAAATGGACACATTTCTTTTACATTTAACGTTTCTTTAAAAAAAGAGAACGAGAGAGAAGAAAACACAATCAGAAGCAAATATGGCAAAATGTCAAAATCTGTTAAATTTGGTTGGTAGGTACCTGGGTGTTTGTTACGATATCTTCTGCATGCTTGAAATGCTTCATAACTAAAATTATAAATTAACTGAGGAAAAATTATTTCTCAGAATCATTCAATCAACAAATATGTATTGATCACCTACTATGTGGTAGGCATTGGAGCAGCGTCCTGGGAATACAGTAGCCAATCAGACAGACAGGTCTCTGCCCTAATGGAGTGCAGTTTGGTAGGGGGAAGATGAACAAGGAAGTAAAAAAGATCTACAAAGATTGCAGTAAGTGCTATGAAAGAAATGAACCCGTGATGACATATTTACAAGGGGAAAGGGTTGAAGGGAAGCAGTCACATACGAGAGCTTGGGGAAGTGAATTCCAATGACAGAGAACTGTAAAGGTGGGAGTACCACAGCTGGAAAGAGCTAGAAAGACTAGAACAACTGAGAAGAAGAAAGCGGTTTGAGATGAGGTTGAAGAGGTTAGATTTTAAGTGCAATAGGATGTCACTGGAGGTTTTAAGCAGAGGAGCTGGTTTTAAGGCACTTGGGTCATCATATAGAAAATGGGTTGTCAGAAAGAAGGACTGGAAGCCGGAAGCTATTGCAAACTTCAGGGGAGAAATGAGGATGGTGTGAGGTAGGATGGTGCAGTGCAGATGGAGAGAGGTGGGATCATTTGAGATTTGCCATCTATGACGACCTCAGTGTTTAAAGACGTGAGCTTGTCTTTTTTTTTTTCCTACAAATACACATCCAGGCAGAAATAGCCACCCCATTCCCCACTCTTAGTCGTCATCATTACTGCAATGATGGGTACACGCAGCAGCCTCAAGTTTCTTTCTTCACTGGGCACTCCATTACCATCAACCCCTGGGGGTGATCTGATTAATCACGATGCCACTGCATGACATGGATTACTACCACTTCCCACAGGCAAGCTGCTCGGCACTGCATTCAGGGCCGGACACAACCAAACCACTGCCAGACCAGCTGGGGCCACTGCTAGTACATCAGCTGGGATCCAAGTCAGGAAATCCAGTCCAGAAATACGACAGTTATTTTAAAAGGGAGATTTTAACCTAAGAAATAGTCAGACAGGTATTGGAGGACTACAAGGCAAAAGGGAAACACAGCAGTTATTAAAAAGAAAAAGAAAAGTTGTAACTGAGTATATGAAGCCTCTACCATCGTCAGGGCTGAAGAAACAGAGGGAAGAGGCTGAGGTAGACCTAGAAGGCTGGTGGAGGGTCCTGGGAAGCTGGAGCCCACCCTCTGGGAGCTGTGGTTGATGTCTCTGAGGGGTCCAGGGTAAGAAACAGTGGGAAACTGGAACCAACAGCAGGAAACTAGAACCAACAGCAGGTGCCGGAATGAAGTGACCCTTCTGGGAACCGAGACGAGACAGGGAGGAAAGAGCCACTGCTGCTCCCTTCTCCAGCCGTCAGGCATCCTCTGCACGTTGGGAAGATGGAACCTGCTGAGAGGCAGCTGGTAAAGGAGAAATGCAGCTTTCAGAGTCTTAGTCCCAGCCTCACCATGCAGAGTAGAGAAGGGTGGGTTTGGGGCTGAGAGACAAGAGCCTAATAACCAACACACGCTGCTTTTTCCATGATCACGTTTCATGAAACAATTTTATTCATTCTTGACATGCGGCTTCATATCAATGTTTTCATTATCACCAGAGCCACTTTTAGAGACATTAACTCTATTTTCCAGGGCATGTCACTTTCACATCTGTTAAAGTCGTCTGGAATACAGGACTTTGTAAATTCCATGCTTGGTCCTGACACTAGAAATTTTTACCTGAAGTCACTTGGTAGCTATTTGCGTAACATTATAAAATGTATGTTTTGGGTTTCTTTTTCATTCAATCTGAGATGTATATTTGTGATCTCTAATATGTAACCACTTACTGGATTGCTTTTAAAGTATCTTTAAAGGCTTGTTTACAATGACAGCCAATATTTGCAGTGATGAGTTTATAACATCAGGCAGAAGAACTGGATCTGTGTGACATTTCCTTCCTCCTTTATTTGCCAATTTCATCAGGTAACCTCTGTAAGCATCAAAAACCCACACTGACTGAGGCTGCTTCAGGCTCAACACTCTTTTCTTGTTCAAAATAAAGTAACTGAGAACATGTCTGATAGTTTGAAAGACTTCGTAAGAGAACTAATTCTTTTCAGAGGGTATGTTTTGAAGAAAAGCCTCATTTTCTATTACGTCCCCTAAGGCAGTGCTGCTTAAATTCTCTTTGGTAAAGGACCACTTTAAAAATTTTTCCAGTCTGTTGCAAACTGCTACTTTGTAAAACTTAATACAAATTGCTAGAAAAATGAAATAAAAAGACTTACAAGTTAAAAGCTGCAATTCTGTATTACTAGTTCAACCAACAGGAAATTATATTGCAATAAATATTACCAAAGTATGCATAAGGAAAAAAGTATGAAAATTGTACATGTTGTTTGTTCACTGAAAGTATGTATGTAGGCAACTAATATGCAGTATAGGCTCACTATTACACTTGCAACTTTTTTTTTCATTTTGAGGGAAAAAAAAAGAATCCCCATATTAAATGTCTATAGGCACACTTTGAATGAACACAGTGTATATAAATGTTTAAAATTTTTAATGTGACAAACTGACTTGCTTCTTGATTGATAATTTATCTAATCTAGGTGCTTTTGCCAACAAGGCTACTTGTAGTTGATAAGGTACATCTAATCTATTTCTATGTTTTACGTTAATAATAATAAGAGGAAAGAAACCAGTCTCGCAGAATGGAATAGAAGAGGTTTTAGAGCAATTTCAGCAAGCTCGTTTTGTTCATTTTAAAATTTTATCTAAAATGGAAAAAGTGCTACTATGTTTTCAGAGTCCTTTAAATCCTTCAAAAGAAGTCAGTTCCAGTAATGTATCTTGTAAGTTATGGTTAAATTTATCTTTTGATGAAAGAAATGGATTCTGGATCCATGAATTTTTTAGGCGTAGATCTTCTTTTGATGGAAAATAAAATTCAAAATGCCTTATCAAATTTTAAGGTGTTTTGTGATAGCTTTTCACAGATATGCAGTATAAAGATCATCACCTGCATCATTGATAATTGTTAATTTATGGAACGTGTGTCGTAATAAGCTGTAGAAATTCTGTTCTTCCAAGCTCCTTTCCTTTTTTTATCAGCCACTGAAAAACATGTTGCATTTCTTCCTTGCATGGAAATATTGAGATCATTAAAAATACTGAAGGTATTAGATACATACGCAATCCTGCTTGTCCAATTCATATCTTCAACAAGCCGGGATCAAACTGTCTTCTGATTTTACAGAAACGTTTAGAGTTGTTCTATAAATTGAACATTCTCAAACACTTGTCCTCTTGATTATCATCACACCTCAGCATGTAGTAATAGCTGTTCATGATCTGCCTACACAGTATCATGCAACACAAGAGAATAATCCAGAATTTAACACACCAGCCTTTATCTAATTCATGATTTTTAGGACGGCACTAAGCCCACAGTTTAGTTCCACCAACATTTCTTTTCATAGCAGGACTTCCTCATGAGAGAGACAGCCCACTGATTTACATTCTGGTGCAGCCCCTAAATCAGGGCGATGTCTTCAGGATGTTTTCTGCACCATCGGAACACGCTCCTACACAAAATGTAAACTCCAGTCCATGTTTGTTGACAACGAATCCTTCATCTACACAGTTCAGACTTAGTTGTTTGTCAGCGACAAAACTGAAAAAAGAAATTCTTCCTTCGTATCACCAACATGTTCAAATTGCACATAAATAGGAATATGAGTGAAATTATCACACTACAATGAAAAAACATGTTGCTGGCTTCAGCTGCTCTATGCATTAGTCCTCCACACCATCAGCCGGTTCCAGAACAGGCTGAGCTGCGGGGGGAAGTATACTTGAGCTACCTTCTGTGCGCGGATTCACCCAACATTTCTGAGCAAATACCTTTGATACAATCCTTCACCAATGTCTCACCAACTGTATACGGATTTCAGTCTTGGCGAGCTGAAACATTACTTACTAAGAAGCCTGTAGAACCCTCATGTTTATAAGTGAAATACTGAACATCTGTTTGAATCAGCTTTTTAATCCTCTATTCTTCCTTTCAAAAAATTCTCGTGGCTTTGAACTTAATTTTTTTTTTTGGATGCCATTAAAGAATACTTTTTTTGTGTGTCATTGTGGATTCTACTACCCTATATGTTTATTTTTTTATTTTTTTTATTTTTGCGGTACGCGGGCCTCTCACTGTCGTGGCCTCTCCCGTTGCGGAGCACAGGCTCCGGACGCGCAGGCTCAGCGGCCATGGCTCAAGGACCCAGCTGCTCCGCGGCATGTGGGATCCTCCCGGACCGGGGCACGAACCCATGTCCCTTGCATCGGCAGGCAGACTCTCAACCACTGCGCCACCAGGGAAGCCCTACCCTATGTGTTTTGATGGTTCCATTGCTTCATAGCCAGTATGTCTCTACAAATCACTAAACATTATGCTTTTAGGATGTCAACATCAATGACAGCTATAAACTGAACTCAGTATGTGAGGGATCACAGTTTTGAGGAAAACAAATATGTACTCTTGGGCCTTTGTTTCTTCAGAATCACTTCCACCTTCACCATTTGGTTTATACTCTTGCCACATTCAGAAAAGACACGTGTTTCCTTGCCAACAAGCTAACAAAAAACTCCAGTGAGGCTTGCTTTACCTTCTGCAACTTGAGGGTGAAAATAATCAACATAAATTTTATTTCCTTAATTAACTAATAATGTTAAATAATAAAATGAAAATTTTTGATTAAAAATGAAAACTTGTAAATATAAGTTATAAAAAGAAATGCTTTCATCTTCACAGGTTTTTATACACTTTGAGAATACAGCTGATAAACCAATCATAAAGTATCACACACTGTAATATGGTCCTATTGCACGGGATTATTTATTACACAACTTGCGCCACATATGACTCACCATTTGAGCTTGCCAGAACTAAAGCTGTCTATACCCTGTTCAATGAGATGAGTCTGCCATTGTGAATGTGGCATCATGACAATTTCAAACTGCTGTAAAAGCTTTTAATGCTTACTCTCAATGTCTATACCTAACTCATCATGGACCAGCACTGATCTGCTGACCACACTTTGAATAGCACTGTAAGAAGGTCTTATGAATAGAGAACCAATATTATTTGCTGATGAATTGCATTAGGGATGTGGGATAAGGGGAGGCAAGTAAACGGAAGGTAGGATTCAAGGAAGACCCTTGGGCAATTTTTAGCTTGAGTCAATGGACGGATAGTGATGCCACTTACTGAAATAGGAGGGAGAAATATGTTTGATTATGTGAAGTCTGGGATGCCATGAGTCACCCAAGTAGAGACGGTAAGTATGGATGAGCCTGGATCTTAGGGCAAGATCTGGTCCGAAGGTGTAACTTTGGAAAGCACCAGCATTTAGGTGTTGTAACTCTGCATAAGATCACGTAGGGGAAAAACGTGGATAGAGAAGAAAACCAGGAACAAGGCCCGAGCTCTCCAACATGCAGAGGTAGGTAGAGGAGGGGAGTGAGTCAAGGATGGAAAGGCTCTGGGTAGACGGTTCTGATGTGCATCACCGATTAGTCTTTTCAAAGTTCCCCAGTGAGCACAGGCAAGGAGCAGATCTTCACCTTTGATTTGCAGAACTCTTGACACAGAGCACTGCCTATAGAAGCACTTAATAAATAAGCACTGGATGAATGAATGAAAGACATGATAGCCATGAATATTAGTGTATCTTCTATTCTGGTACTGAAATTCTGTGGCACTTTAATTTTATAAAATGCCTAATGATTAACTGTATGACTAACTTACTCCTTCAAATGAACAGCAGCCCCTTCAATGAACAGAGCTCTTAACTGTTTTTGTACCATGAACCCTTGTGGCAGTTTGATAAAGACTCTAATTTTAAATGCATAAAATGAAACCAATTATACTGAAATAGATATGAGTATTAAAAAAACAAATTAGCAATAAGGTATTATAGGTGCTTCTTTATTAACACATTAAATAACAAGATCTAGTGGCAAGACAAATAACTAGTGGTGGGTAAAGGAAAGGGAGGATTCAAGGGAAGGAGGACTCACTGGATTCCAAAGCAGTGAAGAGGGTGAACATATTCAAGACAGCCACAACATTTATACTATGATACAAAAATATCTGTGTCTTCTGTTAGTGACAAAGTCACAGATACTGTTAAAATGACTGTGCTTTGCTGGCAACATTTCCAGTTTAAAAAGATGCTGAATATCTTTAAAAAGATGCTGAATAAAGTTTACGTTCATGGACTCCAGATGAAGGATCCCTGAATTAAAAGGTCCCTTTCACTTGTAACCTCACCACTACATCCAGGTTAAGTTCTATTTTAAAATACATCTTTTTTTTTTTTTTACAGGAAGAATCATATAGTATACCAAATGTACAACCTTTATGGAAAGCAATTTACAATACATATTACATTTAAAATAAGCATGCCTTGGGCTTCCCTGGTGGTGCAGTGGCTGAGAATCTGCCTGCTAATGCAGGGGACATGGGTTCGAGCCCTGGTCTGGGAGGATCCCACATGCCGCGGAGCAACTAGGCCCGTGCGCCACAACTACTGAGCCTGCGCGTCTGGAGCCTGTGCTCCCCAACAAGAGAGGCCGCGATAGTGATAGGCCCGCGCACTGCGATGAAGAGTGGCCCCCGCTTGCCACAACTAGAGAAAGCCCTTGCACAGAAACGAAGACCCAACACAGCAAAAATAAATAAATTAATAAACTCCTACCCCCAACATCTTCAAAAAACAAAAAAGAAAACCACAGCTTTTCTCCTTAAAAAAAAAAAATAATAATAAGCATGCCCATTGGCTCAGCAATTCCACTTCTAATAATTCACCTTGAAGAGATAGCCCCACATGCGAGCAAATAAATATGTATGTGGACATTCACAGCTGACATGTTCATAGCATCTGTTCATTCAACAAGTAGCTACTGTCAGCCTCCTGTGGGGCAGGCAGTCTTCCAGATGCTGAGGATTCCACAGAAAACCAAACAGACACATTTCCTGCCCTCCTTATCTTCCAGGGGTAGAGAATGATAATAAAGAAAACAAAAAAGTAACCCCTATTGTAAAGTACCTTAGATGGTGATAAGTACTACAGAGAAGAGGGCTAGAGAAGGCTGGGAAATGTTCTTTATAAATACCCTGGGCAAGGAAGACCTCACTGAGAAGGAGACTACTGAACACTTGAAAGTGTTAGGAAGAAGGTTGGTGTATATCTGGGGGAAGAGCACTGCTGACAGAAGGCAGAGCATGTGCAAAGGCCCCGAGACAGGAGCATACCTGGCACGTTTGAAGAAAAGTGAGAAGGCGAGTATAGCTGGGGAAGCATGAGCAAAGCGGGAGAGCTATAGGTGAGTATGGGCGGGGGAGACAATGGTGGAGGGGGTGGCGGTGGTGGGGGTGATCATTTAAGGCCTTGTCCACCAGTATAAGGACCTTGGCTTTTATGCAAGTGAGACAAGAATCCACAGAAGCATGGCCTGGCCTGCCGCACATTTGAAAAGGATCCCTCAGGTTGAGAACAGACTGTCGGGTAAAGGCAGAAGCATGGAGCTGACTTGGGAGGCTGAGCCGGTGCTGATATAATGGATGTGGAGAAAGAGAAAGGAGCCTGAGATGATTCCAAGGGTTTTGGCATAAGCAACGCAAAGGATGGAGTTCCGTGAATTATGATGGAAAACTTTGGGCTTCCCTGGTGGCGCAGTGGTTGGGAGTCCGCCTGCCGATGCAGGGGACGCGGGTTCGTGCCCCGGTCCGGGAGGGTCCCACATGCCGCAGAGCGGCTGGGCCTGTGGGCCATGGCCGCTGGGCCTGCGTGTCCGTAGCCTGTGCTCCGCAGTGGGAGAGGCCACAACAGTGAGAGGCCTGCATACTGCAAAAAAAAAAAAAAAAGATGGAAAACTTTAAGAGAAGCAGGTATGGGGGAGAAGATCAGGAGTTTGGCTTTGAACGTGGAGATGGCTATCACACATCCTTGTAGAGAGTTGGATGCAGAAAAATAGAAAAGCTAGAAGCAATTTAAACGTCACTAATAGGGACTGATTAAGTAAACTATTATATATTGATAAATAGCTGTTACAAAGAATGTGATATAATCATACTATTATGAAAATTTGTGATGTATTATATGAAAAAGCAAGTTGAAGAATGGTATGCAGTATTTTAATATTATATTTATGTATAATCTATGTGTGTAGGTATGTGCATATATATGTTAGTTTATATGTTCAGAAAAAATGTGGATGAATATACACCAAACAGCTAATAATATTTATCCAGGGAATAGGATTGGCAGAGGGGAAAAAGGAAGAAACTCATTTTACTTTAGTTTCTATACTGTTGGAACTTTTCAAATGAAGAACATGTATTATATATATAATATAAAAGCTAACAAAGATTGAGAAGTTTTAAAGTGTTTTAAATGATGCTTGGTTAATATGTACACAAACACTCGCAAACCCAGGCACATTTCATTAGTTATTATTACTTTTTTAGATTTTATTGAAGTATAGTTGATTTACAATGTTGTGTTAATTTCCTCTGTACAGCAAAGTGACTCAGTTATTCTTTTCCATTATGGTTTATCATAGGATATTAAATATAGTTCCCCGTGCTATGCAGTAGGACCTTGTTGTTTATCCGTTCTATATATAATTGTTTGCCTCAGCTAATCTCAAACTCCCGTTCCTTCCCTCCTCTACTCCCACACCCCCCTCCCTTGGCAACCACAAGTCTGTTCTCTATATCTGTGAGTCTGTTTTTATTTCGTAGATATGTTGATCTGTGTCAAATTTTAGATTCCAAGTGATATCATATGGTATTTGTCTTTCTCTTTCTGACTTACTTTGCTTAGTATGATAATCTCTAGGTCTATCCCTGTTGCTGCAAATGGCACTATTTCATTCTTTTTGATGGCTGGGTAATATTCCATTGTGCATGTACGTATACACACCACATCTTCTTTAGCCATTCATCTGTCGATGGACATTAGATATTCTTTGAAATGAGGCAGAAACTTTGTGATTGCAGCTCTCAGCTGAAGTGGCAAGCAGTCCGAGATACAGGGTGGATGGTGGTGGGAAGTAAAAGAGTGAAAGAGGGTATGTGGAAAGGGGAATGGAGGACATAAGGCAAGGGATAGGCATACTTCAGAGATCTAACACTTTGGCTGGGACAGTACTCAATCTCTAGACATGCTTTTGTTTGGCGAGCACAGTGTTTTTCAATTTGTTAAACATGGATGCCTTTAGGCAACTTAGGAGCTCTCCAGGTTGCCAAAGCCCCACCACTGCCTGTAATCTCCCACCCAGCCTAAGTCATACATTTATGTTACCACTGCAGGCAATGGCTTTTCCACTCCTAGGCTAACATGCATTGGGCTCTTATTCTGGGCTGGGACTGTATTCAATTCTGCCTTGTGTTCTCTTGGGCCCCTAGGTAATGCCAGAAGATTAATAGCATTAATAATGTTTCCCACGAAATCTGCACGTCTCATCTATCTCCCTTTTAGCCATGTTCATTTTCTTAGACATGTCGATAAAAATTAAAGTGGCCATAGTATTACTGTTTCAGTTCATACTTACGTTGTAAAAACGTGAACTGTACAAATCAGCAGGCAATGGAACCCTGACTTCTGATTTAATTTTGACAATTCCTTCTTTCCCTGGACTGGTAAGAGTTTCCCTCTGCTTAAGTATAGAGTAGCACAAAGATACCACAACCCAAATCACTATTAAAATGACTGCAACAGGGAAAGATGGAATGTAATAATATGACGCACACGCAAAGTAGGTCCTGCTGGCAAACACATTCTGAAGGTGGGGAAAAGAAACCTTGGCAGGTAAAGGCCAAATAAAGTAAAAATAAACTCAGCGTCTCTTTTTGCCAAGCATCTTTCTGCACATTAAACAATACCCATTCTAAGATGACTTTAAGTGGCTATTAACATAATTATTTGTGGAATGAATGATGAATGAATAAACAAATAAATGCTCTACATGTGGCATCTCTTTATCTCAATGAAAAGAGAGCCCTAAATAGTTCTCTGTGGAATTCTTTTTTCAAAGTGGGTTCCAAGATCTAATTATGGCCCCTAGGCTGATGTTTGGCCCTGGAGTTTTGGGTTTGGAATGTGGAGCTAAGAGAAACTTTACGACGTTTCTCTTAGCTGGAAGGGAAAAGGCCATAATGTTTAATCACATGTCTCTAGGGAAAAAAAAACAATTTTGAAAATGTTCTATTTCTAATAATCATGGAACATACATTGCCTTTTAAGATTTGTTTCTCAGAACAGCAGAACTCATTTAGTCTAGGAGAACACAGTGTGGCTTAATTATTTTTTTTTCTTTTCTAGATTCTCTGCCAAGAACTACAGAGCAAAATGAAATGACAGTGCAGGAGACAGCTGCTAAGTTATCTCTTTGTTGTATTTCTAATAAGATAGCGACATCATTTCGGTTGCTAACGTATAGCTGTGTTAGTTCTGAAATAAGCTATTATGATTTTTTCCCCCTCAGTGGACTCCAGTTCCAATAAGTAATACATCATTCATGACTGGAAATGTGTATCCCTCCAAAAAAAAGTTTGCTCCTTCTTGCTTAAACTTTTAAAGACTTGAGTTCCCTGCTTGAATTTGAAACCACTGCCTGATTTGCATACATAATCTGAGATTGATTGAATACCCACAGGTCAGTGCTGAGAGTTTAATGAATCAGAAGAGAAGCAGCTGAGGGCAGAGCTCTGAAAAAGACAACAATGAAGGGAAGGAGACTCAGAAAGCTGCCCGTTAAAGCAGGAAGAACATGGATGTCAAGGGCAAAGAGCATGTTTAGAAGGCCAGCTCACTTGTGTCAAATACTGTGCAGAAGCACTAAAGTACCCATTGGCTTTAGCCAGTAGAGGTGACTGTTGGACCTGATCGGAGAGGTTTCAGTGGAGTTACTGGGGCAGAAATGAGACCACCGTGGACTGGAGGGGATTTGGAAATGAGAGGCAGAGGAGTGACTGCAGCTTAAAGGCAGAGTGTTAGACAGAGGAGATCACTGATGCAGTTAGGTCCCCAGCAAGCAGGAAGGGGCAGAATCCAAAGTCATGGTGGAAGGATCTGCCAGAGGCTGGGGGGCGGGGAAGCAGCCCCTTCACCTCTGTGACAGGAGGAAGGCGCCATGGCGGTAGGTGGGGCTTAGGGGTGGACAAAGTTAGCCATTATCTTCCATCTTTATCCTCACCATCATTGTCAGCAGTGTCCAGTAAAACTGCAGAGGGGGCAGGAAGTAAAAGACACTGTGGCTTTGGTGACTTCTTTTTTCTTAGAGAAATGGGAAGCGAGGCCATTTGATGAGAGTGACAGAGAAGAGGGGGGGCAGGAGCCTGAGAAGGGTGGTGACGTTTTGAAAATGTTTTGGGGGAACCAGGAAAAAGCTGGTGGTCCAGAGGCCCAACTGGGATGTGTATACTGCTTATACTGTTCAGAAGGCAGGCCCTCACCAAGCCGAGCGTGAAGCAGGCAGATGGAGACTCGGGCTGCCGGGTACGAACGATGGAAGGACAAGGGGGCTAGGAAGTTGAGGGCCTTGCTGAGAGCGTGATGGACCAGAGGACCCAGACCAGGCAGGGAGGCTCACAGTCTGAGAAAAACATAGAGAAGAGAAGGGACTGGAGGTCTTGATGAAGATGAAGATCAGGTGCAATGGGACCAGCACTAAACCCAGGCCAGAGGGGACCCTGCCCTGAACTCTGAGGGGCTCTGCTCAGAGAGGGCTCTGCTCTGGCCCTTCTCTGGCTGCACCCCTCTCCACAAAAGGAGTCTGCAAGACGAACAAGATGTGCCCACCCCTACATCCTCCATCCTCCACCTTTCAGACCCCATTCCAGGTACCTGGGACCCTAGGATTCCCTACCCAAGCAGCCCTAAGCATGCTTTCAGTGCCTGTGCAGGCCTCTTCCTGAGGGTCCACCCAAAGGGTGGCTGTTTGTAGGTCATGTGGATTAAGGTGGGATGTGAGGGCTGAGTGTCCACACAAGCGCATGTGAGGCTCCTGACCACCTGGAGCAGAGCCAGGGACAGAGGCCAGCTCTCCCCCATGCCATGAGTGCCCCACGTGGATCTCCCAGGAACCGATGAGTTCCAAATCACAGCTTTGCCTTCCAGTCATTATTAAAGTATATTTGTCAAGGTAGGAAGATAAAACATATTTTGCCTAATAGTTTACCTTGATTTATAATTTTCATATCTATAGACATATAGCATGTGGGCTTCTGTTTGCACCTTGCCCCAGGCCCTGCAAACGTTAGGGGTGTGCCCAAATGAGAGATTCAGCTGAGTAAGAGGTTGGAGTAGGGATTATTAGACTTCTGAGTCAACATGGCAGGGTGAATGCTTGCTGAAAATTCTCAGTCTGCTGCAACATATAGAAATAACAAATGAAATTTTTTAACCAAAAAATCACATAAGTCTTGTATTATTTATTTATTCTCTACTTTCATATCCCTCCAATCCATTCCCTGCCTTGCTCTGGGCCCCTCTGGGCCCTATTACCTGGGCTTCCTTGCTGGTACCTTCCATCTGGGTTTGGCCAACAGAAGTTACCAGCAAGAGGTAGGAGAAGAGAGGGAGAGAGGATGGGGTATTTCTTTCCTGCTCCCTCCCTGCCTCAGGTCTTCCTTCTGGTAGTGGCTACGTCCCTCCAAACCCAGCTTCTACCCTCCTCCATAGCTCCAGCTGTCCCTGGCCTCCAATAATAACATTCTCTCCCTTGTCCCTTCAGACTGGGAGTGGTGACAGCTTCCTAGTCCCTGGCACCTCAAATGACCTTGTTGGATTCTTTACTCCTGTGCATACTTCTGAAAATAGTTTCTTCATTAAAATCTCTTGAATTTAAGTATCTGAGTGATGCTCTATTTTCTGCTGGGACTTTTACCGAATGAAACCATTTTCAAAAACAAGACAGGAAAGTTTCTGAATAGAAAAGGATCATAAGCCCGCGGGGCTAAGTGATGACTAAGACTCTGCGGCCATTGTGAGGATGGGGTGGGGGCAGGTGCCAGAAAGACTAGAGGGGTCTGAGGCTTCTACATCTGCAAAGGGGAAGGGACTGAATATGCCTCACAGGTATCAGGGGTGCGGTGGGGTGAGAAGAGTTCCATTTATTTTCGGTTAGGATCAAGACCCCACATTACCTGTGACTAGAAATGAAGATAAGATGCATGTATCTCACTAGCAACTGAGTCTGAATCACACGTGGGCACAGAAATTTTTACGTCCCTGTAGTAGGATTCCCAAGCCATGCTTAATTTATGACTTGTTTCAGAGCTAAGAAATCCATGGGTCTGGGATTGAGGAAATCTCAAAACCACCCTTCAGAGAGAACCCTTGTAGAGCAGATCCACAGGGGAGGTAAGCTCTCAAGAAAAGAAAAGAAAACTACAAAATATGCAAGGATATGCAGCATGATTAAATGCACTCTGACAAAAGAGACAATTCACATCTGAGGAAGTAGCTATAATAGAACACTCTGAAAAAGACTTTTAAAATCCTCAAAGCCATCATAATGGAGGGACCAACAGCTATCAAACAAGACTGTGAAATCAGAAGGGTGTGAAAGAAAAAGAGGTAGAAATGAAAAGAAACCAACAGAAGATCTTGTAATGAAAAAATATAAGTAGCAAGTTTCATACAGCTTAAGAGAGATTTAATGAACTGGAAGGCAAAACTAAGAAAATCTCCCAGGATGCAGTAGAGAGAGAGAAAAGAAGATAGGGGGAAAAAACTGAAAGGAAAATTAAAGAGACAGATGTAAGGGGGAAAAATTAAGGAGAAGATGTAAGGGAAAGCTCTGACATTAAAGAATTTCAAAAGGAGAGGAAAAATGGAGGAGAAAAAAATTTTAATGCTGTAAATATCAGATTAAGGGAGAAAAACAATATGAGAACTTCACATGTGTAGGAAAAAAAAATTCACAGAAGCCCAACATCTACTGACAAATGAAAACACTGAGCAGATTTGGAATATAAAGGATTTTTTTCCTTCCACCAAAACCCTATAGCAATATCATACTAAATAGTGATATGAAGACTTAGAAGCATTTGCATAAAAAGCCAGAAATACAACATGGATGCCCACTACCAACCCTACCACTCAATACTGTATCAGAGGTCCTGACTCACAGAAAAGAGTTATTTGAATGTGAGACTTTAGAAATGGTGCACTTCCTGGTAATGGTCCAGACATTACCAGGACCAAACAAGGGTCCTGCTAAGAGAGCAGTCAGCTGAAGTAATGGAGATGAAGGTCACTGGAACTGAGAGGGCGAAGGAACTGAAAATCTAAAGTACTGGGTAGCACCCAGGATGATGTCAGGGCTTTGAGTTTGCAAAGAGGCTGTATGTGATGCAGGTGATCTGGAGCTTGATGGATGACAGTGCCATGGACACAGAAAGCAAATCAATCAGATTCGGGATGATCAAAAAGGGAGGGTCCACCGTAGGGTGGGAAATGTTGGTCTCCAAAGAGCATTGTGCTTCTGAAGTAGTGTTCCCTCAAAAGACCAACTGGGCAAAGCTCTTGAAGAAGAGCTGAATGTCAGCTAAGGCAAGAAGGAAGATGCAAGGTTCTACCACTCAGTTAAGGATGCAGGAAAGTTCACTTACAGTGAAAGAAAGATTCCAAGGATGTCCTTGGAAAGCCTGAGTGAGGGGAAGAGTGGAGGCCAAGTCAGAACAAATGAAGATACAAGTAGAATAGGCATGAGACACCCAGAGAGAGTGGAGGGGCTTCTGTTTATAACAGAGATGGTGGGGCTGGGAGCCGGATGGGATTAGGTGGCATGGAAGACAAAGCTCTCTCCATTAGTCTGCCCCAGCCTGGATGTTGACAGGAGAATCCACTATACATGTTAAGAAATGGAACAGATGGCCTCTTGGGGGTTACACTGGGAAGAAATAAAAAAATAAACTCTGACCTCCTGGTCAGATCCACTAAGTATTAACTGCAGATTTCTCATTTGACAGTGCCCTTGTACTGTACTGTAGTCCACACTTACATGTACACAACACAGGGATATTCTCATTTACTAATATTAGAAATCTAGAGAAATTAGGATATGTCGTCAAAGAATGTATCTGGGACAAACACCAGTCTTAAATACGATAAATATTTAGTAGAGGGCTGTAAACTTGGAATCTATAAGTATTTAATGGCTTAATCTTATACTGAAGCTACTTGAGATATTTTATTTTACAATTTCAACAAAGAAACTGTTTCATACTTTGCATAATTAACCTCAGAGAAATAGATTTTGGAGATCAACGTCTCTGTTGATCACTTAGCTTAGCTGTGCCCCAAAAGCAACTGTCTCCATTACATCTGTCATATCATTTCCCCTGATGCAGACATGGCATGTACAAGTCTTAGGAAGCATCCCTTTCAATAAGGAACAAGTATCAAAACAAGCAAGGATTGGCATCTGTTAGCCTATGAATCTGGACTGTTAATTATCTAAGACAAACACGGTGTATTCAAGAAAATAGTACCCATTCATCCACTTTTTTTCCAAAGTAGAAACGCACTACATTGAATTTTCGGTTCTCTGCGTTTTAAATAGACAACTCAATAGAGCAATAAATGTGTTCATAATGAATAGATTTTTCTACATGGGGAACTCAATGTCAGGAGCGTAGCTGAAGATTTAACCCGGTGCACATAAAATTAAACAACAGAACACACAGGAATAATTTGAATTGGCCAGAAAATGTTTTGGTTAAAAAAAAAAAAAAAAGAGTCACTATTATAGAGGGTAATTTTTAGGTTGTGATACAAATGCATCATTGTGCAAAAAGAAAAGATTAAATTACCAACATCTGTAATTAAATTACCAATATCTAAAATAAGATCCAGCTGTGTATCCTGCCTGTCTCCTCACATAACTGTTCTACTTGGCCACGCTGGTGAGCCCCTCCAGGCTTTGTCTCCCCTGTCTTCTTCCTCACGCTGCTCTGCCTTTTTTCTCCTTTGATCCAAACTCCCACTACTCTCCTCCTAAACCTTTCCAATGGGCACCACGGAACTTCTGTTTCAAATTAAACTATCCTACATCTTCTTCAGCTAATGCTCACTGTACCCTATGCCTTAATTGAAACTTGGTTCTCTGTTGGAGACATAGCTTCCCTCCACCTGTTCTCTAAATCCCCTTCCCTCCTTAGTCTTCTGGAACCTCACCATTGATTTCCCCTTGCCTCTTGTATCTTCAACCTTCTCTCTATGGGCTCCTTCCCATAGAATTATAATAACTCAAATCTCAACATCTCTCTCTCTCTCTTCCCACTCACCCACCACACCTTTTTCTATCTTTCCCCTCCTGTCCTCCACCAACCCCCTCCTCTCTCCTCTTCCTCACTCTTCCAGCTCTTGGAGCCTACCGCTCCATTGACATTGTTCTGGATACAGTCAATGACTCAACAACTACTTTCTTGTTGCTCAGTCTAGAAGACTCTCTTAATCATTTCACTGACTTCTTGACAACACTGGTCATCACTGACCCCTCCTTCTTCCTCTCTCTCCTTGGTCTCAGTGACCACATAGTCTCTGGATTCTCTTAATTCTCTGGGCACTTTTCCCAGCCAACTTTGCACACTCTTCAAATCTATGTCTCTTGTCCAGTTCTTCCTCCTCAGCTTCAGAACCACATATCCAAATGCTGACCTGGGCATCTCCTCTTGGATAGCTTGGAGATGGCTCAAATGGAATACATCCTCCCTCTTTTACAACCTGTACCTTCTGTTTTCCCTCTGTCAGTGAGCATTAGCATTACTCCCAGGTGCTAAACCTGGAACCTAAATTCAGTCTTGTAAAAAAAAAATTTTTAATTGAAGTATAGTTGATTTACAATGTTGTGTTGTTTTCAAGTGTACAACAAACAGATTCAGATATAGATATATATATACTTGAATCAGATATATATATATATATATAATCTTTTTTCAGATTCTTTTCCATTATAGGTTATAACAAGATATTGAATATAGTCCCCTGTGTTATACAGTAGGTCCTTGCTGTTTATCTATTTTATAAATAGTAGCATGTATCTGTGTATCTGTTAATTCCAAACTCCTAATTTAACCCTCTCCCCCACTTTCCCCTTTGGTAACCCCAAGTTTGCTTTCTATGTCTGTGAGTCTATTTCTGTTTTGTAAATAAGTTCATTTATTCATCTCTTATATGTGCAACCTAAAAAAATGATACAAATGAACTAAATTCAGTCCTGATGCCTACCCTTCCCTCCTTAACCACACCCAATCTATTTACCTAGATCTGTAAACTTCACACAAATCTCCCTTAAATCTGTCCACATCTCTCCAACACCTGGGCCGTACCCTAGCCCAGGTTCCATCATCTCGATTTGGTTGCCATGGTGACCCCTAACCGGTCTCCCTGCCTCTAGACCTCCATTCTCTACAACCAGAGAGATCTGTCTAAAATGCAATCTGAAGTCACTCTCCTGACTTAACCCCCTCCCCCGGGATCCTCCATTCCCCTAGGGGGAGGTCCTCACACCTCACACACTCACAAAGCCCTTCACGACCTGGCTACTGTCTTCTAGTCCAGCTTCACATCTCACCATCCCTCCACTCTGTGCTCCTGTTACACGCGACTTCTTTTACTTCTGCAGTGAAGTCATGATCTCTCACGTGGGGACCTCTGCACATGCTTTTCCATATACCCAAAGCAATCAAGCTCTCTTTGCCTGGCTAACTCCTACTCATCCTTCAAGCATCACCAGAGACATTAATTCCTCCTGGAAGTCTTCCCTAAAAAGGGCCAGGTGCTACCATATCACTTTGTGCTTCTCCTATCATGACACTTCCCACTCTATGGGAACTATCTGTTTAATTGTAGGTGACTGCTAGCTCTGAGGGCAGGGCCCGTGTCTGTCCAGTGCACCATACTATCCCTGTACCAGCGCAGGCCCAGTACATGGTAAGTATTCTATATGTACTAAACCAGTGGTTCTCAAACTTTTTGCCTTCAGGATTCCTTTAAACTCTTAAAAACTGAGAACTCCAAAGGCTTCTGTTTATGTGCGTTAAATCTATCAATTGTTACCATACTAGAAATTAAAACTGAGAAAAATTTAAAAGATTAACTCATTTAAAAATAAGTTAATTACGTTTTAACATAAATTTTTAAAATGAAAACTAAGTAAACTTTCCAAAACAAACTAAAAAATTGTGGTAAGAGAATTATTTTACACTTTTGCACGTCTTTAAAATTCTTAATACATTATAGCTGGATTCTCCTATCTGCTTCTGAAATCCCTCTGTGGCATTCTGATTGTGGTATATAAAGAAAAATACAGCCTCACACAGATATGTAGTTGAAAAGGGAGGAGTATTTTAATAGTCTTTTCATATAACTGTAGATATTCCTTTTGATATTATACCATAACTCAGTAAGTGGTAATTTCTTACAGGCTAGCTGCAATGTATAATTTGAAATCATATCAATTAACTTTTCATACTTTGCTACATTAAAATCCTTTGGTGTATTTTGTATTTTCAATGGATCTTTTACCCAACCATGATTTTGTAACATCATGCATTGGTTATCTTCTAAATGTTAACACATTTCATTATACAATATTTTAAAAACTACATTTGTTAATATCACCACTGAATTTATCAGAAAAGTCTTTAAGTATTGAGAAACTGTCAAGCTCACAGTGGCAGATATAAGTTTCCCAAATTTTAATTTTCACTTGGAAGCTTGAATTTTAGCGTTGGCAACAAATACTGTCACAGTTGTTTTCCTCGAAATGACAGGCTCACTTCGTTCATTTTTAAGAAAATGTCGACCAAGTACTCAAGTCTAAATAACCGTAGTTTGTCTGTCAGTCATTCTTTCAAATAAAAATAGTGTTCCATTAAAACAATGGCCAGTCTACATCTCAACTTAAACAACTGGGCAAGAGCTTTTCCTGGAGACAATCATCATGCCTCCACGTGTGACAGAAATGCAGTATGGGTACTTCCCGGAATGTTAAAAAGATGTGCACTTGAGAATTGAGATCTAATAAAACAAGTTTTTATTGCTTCATCAAGGATACTCAAGTGAAACTGACTTTTTTTTTAGCTGTGAGGGCAAAGTGGCGAAGAATACAATGACTATCAGTACAATTTAGTGTTACTGCCTTGATTTATGCTAAAAACAGGTGAAACGATTCATGCAGTGCTACCTACCACAGATTTTGCATCATCAATGCAAATGTCAAGAGAGTGAGACAAGGCACACAGTGCCTTAGCATTATGAAAATAGTTTGGACCTCACAGACCCCTTGGGGCCGGGGATCATACTACAGAACTGCTGGGCCAGATGAATGAATACAAGGAAGGAGACCGCAAGCCAGCTTGGGTGCTGGTGACACTACTGCCCAGCACTGGCCCTCCCAACTGGAAATCCAGCCTGAGCACCTCCTGCATGGCTCACCCCTCTGCTCTTTACTCTTGGGCTTCTGGTTGCTTCCTCCCATCCAACCCTTAGGTGTTGACACCTGCGCCTTAAGGAAGTTCTGGTTGGAACCTGATCTCCTGGTTTCATTTTTCTTATTTCTGGGACACGGCTTTGGGTATCAGCCCTCTGGCCTTAGGCCCCATGATGAGGAGTATTTTTCTGGACCATTCTGGGGGGTACTGGCCGGGTTTACCTCTTGCTAGCTCTGTGTATTGCACTGTGTGTGTTGGAGAAGGCAGTGGGGGAGGGGAAGTACAGGGTTAGGGATTTGGTACAAATTGATATTGTTTAGGGATGTACCTAACTTTGAACGTAAAACAAAACTGTTTTGCTGTTTTACTTCTTGTAAGACAAGGTGAACTATTCTTATACTCTTGCAGATAGGGGTCAAATAAAAACCTTCATCTGGTCAGTGAATATAAGTTGAAAGAAATGACCAACATATTACAGTTTTAAAGATGTGTGCTCATCCATTTCTCTCCCATCAGTACCTTCTGAATACGTATCAGGAGTTCATCCAAGTGTGAGACCTTGGTAAATGCATCTTTTAAATGTGAAAGTTGGAGTTGGGCCTGCACAGAACAAGGTATCATTTCCTGAAAATAGCTTTCAGCAAATAGCAAATTAATTTAGTGGCAAATTAGTATAATTTTCAAGGTGGTCCTTCCTATTGAGTAACTCATTTTTATCGTTACACAAGGAGTGCTTTCTTCTCCTTGCATACTTCTTATATTACTTTTCTGAGTAATTCTTTTTTTTTCTAAATTTTTATTGGAGTATATTTGATTTACAATGTTGTGTTAGTTTCTGGTGTACAGCAAAGTGAATCGGTTTTATATATATATATATATATATATATACACACATACATATATATATATATATATATCTCCATTCTTTTTCAGATTCTTTCCCATATAGGTTATTACAGAATATTGAGTAGAGTTCCCTGTGTTATACAGTATGTCCTTGTTAGTTATCTATTTTATATATAGTAGTGTGTAGATGTTAACCCCAATCTCCTAATTTATCACTTCCCCTTACGTTTCCCCTTTGGTCACCGTAAGTTTGATTTTGAGATCTGTGAGTCTGTTTCTGTTTTGTAAATAAGTTCATTTGTATTGTTTTCTTTATGAGATCCCACATATACGTGATATCATATGATGTCTGTCTTTCACTGTCTGATTTTCTTCACTTAGTATGATAATCTCTAGGTCCATCCATGTTGCTGCAAATGGCATTATTTTGTTCTCTTTTATGGCTGAGTAATGAATATTCCATTGTATATATGTACACATCTTCTTTATCCATTTCTCTGTCAGTGGATGCTCCCCTATCTCGGCTATTGTAAGTAGTGCTGCAACGAACACTGGGATGCATGTATCCTTTCTTTTTTTTTTTTAAAGAAATTTATTTATTTTTTAAATTTATTTTTGGCTGCATTGGGTCTTTGTTGATGCACGGGGGCTTCCTCTAGTTGCAGCGAGCGGGGGCAACTCTTCGTTGTGGTGCGCAGGCTTCTCATTGCAGTGGCTTCTCTTTGTTGCAGATCACAGGCTCTAGGCACGTGGGCTTCAGTAGTTGTGGCACGCAGCCTCAGTAGTTGTGGCTCACGGGCTCTAGAGCACAGTCTCAGCAGTTGTGGAGCACAGGCTCAGCAGCTGTGGCGCACGGGCTTAGTTGCTCCGCAGCATGTGGGATCTTCCCAGACCAGGGCTCAAACCCGTGTCCCCTGCATCGGCAGGCAGATTCTTAACCACTGTGCCGCCAGGGAAGCCCCATATATCTTTTCGAATTATGGTTTTCTCTGGATATATGCCCAGGAGTGGTATTGCTGGATCATATGGTAGTTCTATATTTAGTTGTTTTTTTTTTTTGTGGTACACGGGCCTCTCACTGCTGTGGCCTCTTCTTTTAAGGAGCACAGGCTCCGGACGCTCAGGCCCAGCGGGCATGGCTCACGGGCCCAGCTGCTCCGTGGCACGTGGGATCTTCCTGGTCCAGGGCACGAACCCGTGTCCCCCGCATCGGCAGGCGGATTCTCAACCACTGCGCCACCAGGGAAGCCCTATATTTAGTTTTTTAAGGAACCTTCCATATTGTTCTCCACAGTGGTTATACTTTGCTGAGTAATTCTTGAACTAAAGTTTCCATATCAGCATAACTACCTCCTTGTGTTTTGTTCTGCTTTGTTTTGTTTTTGTGGTACGCGGGCCTCTCACTGCTGTGGCCTCTCCCGTTGCGGAGCACAGGCTCCAGACGCGCAGGCTCAGCGGCCATGGCTCACGGGCCCAGCCGCTCCGCGGCATGTGGGATCTTCCCGGACCGGGGCACGAACCCGTGTCCCCTGCATCGGCAGGCGGACTCTCAACCACTGCGCCAGCAGGGAAGCCCCCTCCTTGTGTTTTGAACAGTCAAGCTCCCATCATAGTAATGTGTCTGTATGAAACAACCCTTTACTATTTTCCAAGAGTTGGTGATAGAATGAAATGCTTTTCCTGCCATTCCTCAGCTCTCTTGCAAGAAGAGGCCAGAGGTTTAACTTCTGGGGGGAATTTGGGAAGCCTTCTCATGCTGCCCTGGCAGTGAGGGGCACTGTGGTGAGAAAGCAGCGCTGCATGGGGTGATGGATGCTCAAAGGCATAGAGTCTGTGCTCTGAGGAGAAGCAGGCTGAAGGTGGGTGGGCACTGGGGAGATGGAGGCCACCCAGGAGGCCTAGTTCCAGTGGTGCATCTCTGGGACAAGGGATCTTGAGCGTGACTACCTTCCTCTTCCTTCACAAACAGGAATATGCTGAAGTCCAACACGAGGCTGGCCTAGGTATCCTCCGCCATTGAGAAGCTAGGATCTTGAGTTCTGAAGGGAGAAGGCCTGGGTTTGAGTGCCGGCTCCGTCACTTACAAGCTGACTGACCTCGGGCAAGGGACTTCTCTAATCTTCAGAGCGCTTAACTGTGAAACAGCTAGAGAACGTGTACCCATCTTGTTATAAGGCTGTAAAGAATCATCTACGTAAAGTGCCTGGCCCAGCAGCTGGCATGTGGCAAATGCTTAACAAATGACAGCTGCTATTATTATTAATATTAACACTCTTCTTCAGAAAGTGTAAGCTGTACGTTTCCCAAAAGGAGAAAAAATGAATCTAGGACTTTTATATTGTTCCCCTACCAATCCCAGGAAGAGGTTCCTAAGAAAAAGTTGAAGATTCTATCAGATTTCCCGGCCACCAAGTAAAGAATATGTCACTCCCCAAGAGGAGTGTTTATACCCTAACTGGGAGGGACATCTTTATTTTTTATTATTTATTTATTTTATTGAAGTATAGTTGATTTACAATGTTGTGTTAATTTCTACTGTACAGCAAAGTGATTCAGTTATACACATATATACATTCTTTTTCATATTCTTTTCCATTATGGTTTATCTCAGGATATTGAATACAGTTCTCTGTGTTATACACTCTGTGTTATACAGTAGGTCCTTGTTGTTTATCCATTCTATACATAATAGTTTGCATCGGGCTTCCCTGGTGGCTCAGTGGTTAAGAATCTGCCTGCCAATGCAGGGGACACGGGTTTGAGCCCTGGTCTGGGAAGATCCCACATGCCGCGGAGCAACTAAGCCCCCACGCCACAACTACTGAGCCTGTGCTCTAGAGCCCCCGAGCCACAACAACCGAGCCCGCACACCACAACTACTGAAGCCCGCGCACCTAGAGCCCATGCTCCGCAACAAGAGAAGCCACCGCAATGAGAAGCCCACGCGCCGCAACAAAGAGAAGCTCCCACTCATTGCAACTAGAGAGAGCCCGCGAGCAGCAACAAAGACCCAACACAGCCAAAAAAAAAAAGTTTGCATCTGCTAATCCCAAAGGGGGGGACCTCTCTAGACATAAACATTTGGGTTAATAACAAAGAATTATAAAAAGATGCACTCTTATCAGATGAAGGATACCAGTGTGAGGTCTCAACCACAATTCTAGGCCTTGAGTCCCTTGATCTCCTCAATTCTGATGACCTTCACCTCTACTCTGTTTCAAAAACTGAACTTAATGGCAAGACCAGGGGCCTTGCCAACTATCCAGAACTTCTCTGCATATGAACTGTTGAGTGTCAAGATCCCATTCACTGTGGATAACTCGCCATTCTTACGACTCTACTGCTCATTTATTCCCAACTTCCTTTCAACATCTTCTGAGACTCCTAGGACCCTGACCGCTTAACGTTCTCTCGGTCTGTGAATGGCCATCCAGGTTTACTTGTCCTCTCCCTAGCCTAGAGCCCACAGGCCAGCCTGTACTTATACTGACCAGTATCCTCAATTCTCTGCCTCCTCATTCCTCCTAACACACCCAGCCCACATGACCTAAACTCAAGATCGGTCCAGTTATAATTCTCCGGCCAGGCTTTGTTTTTGTTTTTGGTTTTTTTTTGCAGTATGCAGGTCTCTCACTGTTGCGGCCTCTCCCATTGTGGAGCACGGGCTCCGGACGCGCAGGCTCAGTGGCCATGGCTCACGGGCCCAGCCGCTCTGCGGCATGTGGGATCTTCCCGGACCGGGGCACGAACCCATGTCCCCTGCATCGGCAGGCGGACTCTCAACCACTGAGCCACCAGGGAAGCCCTTCGGCCAGGCTTTGGATCCCACCAACCACCTCCTAAGGCACTTGGCTCCTTCAATCGTGTTCCTACACCTTCACTTCTATCAATACTTACTATTTCTTCCCAACACATATATGTTGTTAAATATCTCCCTAGATTCCCAGTTACTTCTCTAGCAGCTGATTCTTCAAAAGTCGTTTCCACCACTTCTCTCTACTCGCTCGCCATCAATTCACTCCTCAACCAAAGCAACCTGGCTTCTGCTGCCACTACCTTATCCAAACTGCGTTTGTTAAGATTATCAATGTTGTTCATCTTGCCCAGTCCAAGGAATCCTTTCTAATTCTTACCTTTTATGACTCTACCCTGTGGCATCTGAAATGGTTGATCCTTCCTTCCTGCTCTAAACTCTCAGCTTGCCTTTTAAAAACCAGTGTTGCCTGGGGCTGCATCCTTGCCCTCTCCTCTTCTCACTCTATAGACCCTTCGGGTGTAACCCACTCAAACCCAGGACGGCAACTACTCCCAAGACTAATAAACAGGTACCATCTAGCTGAGATGTCGCTGATGAATGGAGACCCCATATGCAGTTTAAAAATGTAGACTCTGAATTCAGACAAACTCGCATCCAAGTCCTGTCTCTGCACTTAGCAGCTCTCTGGCCATCAGAAAGTTATCTTACTTAAACCTCAGTCTCCTCAGCTACAGAATGGGAGTAATCATATCACTGGTATCTATGCTAGAGTTCTTTTGAGCATTAGCACATGTAAATTGTTTCTTTTGAAATAATACATGTAAAAGCACATACTTAATAATGCTCAACAATGTTAGCTACCGTTGTTGTTATTAAAGGATTTTTTTAATCTAAAAGCCTCCAAAGCAACTCAAACTTCATGTAATAAAAAAATTAACTTGGGACTTCCCTGGCGGTCCAGTGGTTAAGACTCTGCAACCCCTCTGCAGGGGGCATGGGTTCGATCCCTGGTCGGGGAACAAAGATCCCGTATGACACAAGGTGCAGCAAAAAAAACAAACAAAAAAACCCCCATGAACTTAATGCCCTCATGCTCCTCCTTCATTGTAGTAATAATCATAATAGCTTCTGTCTTTCAAGTTTTAATTTTTATCACTAATCTGCAAGTTAAATATTAGCAACCCCATTTCACATATAAGGAAACTGAGGCTTAGAGAAGTTAATTACTCTGCTGGAGGTGGCAGGAAAGTGATGGTTAGGATTCAGACCCTGGTCCTTCTGACTCCAAAGTGAATGCTTCCTGGCCCTGGTATCTGACTTCAGTGTTCGAGTCCCACACCAAAACCCAGGGCATTTATTCTGCACTTCTTCCGTCTTAGCCACATCTAGCAATGTGCTGGGGAACTGGCTCTCATGCAAAAAAGAAAAATTTCCTGATTTGCAGCATTTGCTGATTTCAAGCTACCAAGGTGACATCAGGGCAGAGCTGGCTTGAGGGCCTGCACCAGCGGCTCCAGCAGACTACCGGATCCGCAAGGCCCCAAATCCTGTTAATTCAGAGCTAGATACCTTGACTGACAGCAATTTTCCAAAAACAACTTAGTCAAAATCAGGTTGCTGAAAACAACAAAGTATACCGTTTGGTGACAGGCTGCAGACTTTTTCTCTTTTTATTTGCTAATCTCTCCAGCCTCCACACCCCTCAGCCTTCCCCCTCCACACTCCAGCCTGACTGGACAGCTCTCCACTCCTGCCAGGCACCGTGGTCTCTGCACCTGCAGTGCCCTTGGCCTGGAACGTCTATCCCTCCGGCCTGCCATCTTTCCCTGGCTGCCTCCTGTTCTCACCTTTCAGTTTGGGCATCAGCCCCAGGGGATTACCGGGAACAGAGTAAATGTCAAACAATGGGAGTTAAGTTGGAATAGTGCAAATGTGAGACAACTGGAAGACTGCTTAAACAAATTATACTAGTTTTCAAACACACATGGCATGACCCTATTTCAGTAGGGAAAAATGCACATAGACACAGAGAAGGATCTGAGAAGCTAGTCTCTAGGGGTTTTAGCAGTGATTTTCTAAATAATGGGTGGGATTCCGTGCATTTTTTTTATTGGCTATAGTTTCCGTAATAAGCATGCACTGTTTTTGTAATAAGAAAACCTATTTCTATAAAGCCCTTTTATTGTTAATGTCTTTGTATTCCAATTTTTCACAATGATAGACCATTTTGGACAAGGATGAGTGGCTGACTATTCACTCAATAGAAAAAGAACCTGGAAAATAATGGAAAACAGGTAATTGTGTGTGCATGTGGTTTAAAATGACACATTTATTATGTTACAGTTCTGGAGGTCAGAAGTCCGAAATGAGTCTCACTGGGATATAATCAAGGTGTCAGCAGGGCTGCATTCCTTTGTGGCTCTACAGGAGAATCCATTCACTTGCCTGTTTCAGGTTCTAGAAGCTGCCTGCATTCCTTGGCCCATGGCCCCCTTCCTCTAACTTCCGAGCCAGCAATGTTGGCCTGAGTCCTTCTCACACTGTAGTCTCCCTAATTCTGACTCTCCTGCCTCCATCTTCCCCATTTAAGAACCCTTGGGATTACTAATTCTGACTCTCCTGCCTCCATCTTCCCCATTTAAGAACCCTTGGGATTACACTGGGTTCACCTGGATCAGCCAGACTAATTTTATCTTGTTAGCTGATTAGCAGCCCTATTTCCCAGCCGCAACTGTAATCCCCCCGGCCAGCCATGTGCCCTTTGCCCCAGTAACACAAACTCCATGTCCCTGAACATGTCATGTGGCTTCAGTTCTCCATGCCTCTGCATGTGCTATGTGCTCTGAAATGCCTTTAAAACACATATGTGCACACACAGTGTGACACAATGTGATTAACATGATCACATCATAGACTATCAGTAATAATCCTATCTGCCCTATGGACATGATTGTGCCTTCCTCACCTTGGCATTCTGAGTGTCTCTGGGACTCAGGTACCCAAAGCGTGCTCTGTATACCAGCAGTATCAGTATTACTTGGGACTGTGGCTACTAGATATGCACATTTTCAGGCCCTGCCACAATACCTACTGAATGGGCAACTCTGAGGATGGGGTCCAGGAGGCGTGTTTAAAAAGTCCTCCCGGTGATTCTCATGCACCGGAAGTTTCAGAAGCACTGACCCAGGTCCTCCTTAATGCTTGTTGAATGAACTGATAAATGGTTAAAAACCTGTGATGCTCCTTTACATTTTTAAAAACATACCTCCAGTCCAAGCTTTTGCTTTTATATGTGTCAACCTGGACCGATGTATATGTATATACATAAATAAAATAAATAACCAATCTTTCCAAGATGTCCAGTGAAATCTGACTCATTGGATCACTGCAGGACATTAAACTTTCTTCTCTATAAACAGGCAGTTAACACAGGGCTTCATTTATTATTTGTTAGTTGTTCAGTAGCTACATTTGCATTACAGTTCTGAATTTTGGTTGCAGGAATAGAACCCCAGGAAGGTAAACTCACAGTGTCTTGCCTAGGACCACACAGTAATTTAATGGGAGGCCAGGTTCAGACTGAGCAGCCGTGGAATTTCCCCCTATGGCTGAGTGTACTGAGTCACAATGTTGTTCTACCTTCAGGTATATCACGGTAATTAACTTGGTATAGAGACCTCAGGTTACAGTAAATACTTTGTTTTGTGGTCAGGTAATTAAATGTGTAAAGGTCCCTACCCTCTATTTGATCATTACCTAAAGGACATTCCTATGGGGCCAGAAGTGATTTGTTGTTGTTGTAATATAGGCAGCCTTTTTACATCTCCCTCTGTAGCTGCTGAAATCTTGGCTGGCACCCAAATGCCCCACTTGGGTTTTGTTCAGGAAAGATTTCTTCCAGCTGCTTTATTTGTTGCACAATTACATGTATGAGCTTCCAGAATGTACAAGATCACAAGTCAAATGAAAGGCTTCAGTTCCCAGTTCGCATAAAAGAGATAAAATTTGAAACCAAGGAAACAACAAAACATGGCTAAATGAAGGGCTAAGTAGAAACGAGACTGAATAGTATTCTTACTAAAAGGTTAGCACGTGCCAAAACTCGAAAGGAAAATGAGACACCATGGGGTAATCATAGTATCCTTGTGCTATATTTATGGCCACACTTGCAAAGGGACTCAGACTTCCTCTTTAACATTTACAATTTGGGGCACAGCAAGCTGATAGAAACAAAAATATACACCTGTATTTAAGCAATTATACTCCAATAAAGATGTTAAAAAATATATATATATATATACGTGTACTTAAAAATAAAAACTTGCACACCCACATTCATAGCAGTATTATTCACAATAACCAAAAGGTGGAAACAACCCAAGTGTCCATCAACAGATGAATAGATAATGTGTTATATACATACGATGGAATAGTATTCAGCCTTTTAAAGAAAGGAAATCCCTTTTAAGTGTGGATGGCCCTTGAGGACACGATGCTAAGTGAAATAAGCCAGTCAAAAATGAGAAATACTGTATGATATTACTGATATGAAGTACCTCGAGTAGTCTAGCTCACAGAAACAGAAAGGAGAACGGTGGTTGCCAGGGACTGGAGGGAAGGGAAATGGGAGTTTGTTTTGCAAAATGAGAAAGTTATAGAAACTGGTTGTACAACAATATGAATATAGCTAATGTTATGGTACTATACACTTAAAAATGGTAAAAATAAAATAAATAAATAAATACAACCACATATACAGGACTTCTGTTTTAAGGATTGGAAGAGTATATTTAAAAATGAAGTGAGGTATCCTGGAGATTGGCCATCATTTATGTCAAGAGCCTGAGGATCAGGGTAAACAGGCAGGTCTAAATGGAAAATATAAAGTAAGGGGAGCAGGAGTCCACGGTTACTTGTGGCAGATGGAAGAGTAACTGAAGAATCTGCAGATAAAGAACTACAGGTCATAGGACGTGAGAGGAAGGCGACCTTTGGCACAAACATGGAGAGTTGGACCAAAGGAGGAAAAAAAATCATCAAATGCCAAAAAAAAAAGTCTGGAAAATTTAAGAAGCAAAAATTGGAGGTTTCATGAATTGCAAAATTGGGTTGGCCAAAAAGACCATTTGAGTTTTTAACAGAAGAAACCAAACGGACTTTTTGGCCAACCCAATATATACTGGAAAGTATTTAGAAGTCGATGGAGTCCCAAACATCATTTGAGCTTCAAACACATCACACACGTATCCACTGTGATTAAGCCTCGCAGGCTTGCTATTGGGTTGGCCAAAAAGTGCGTTCGGGTTTTTCCCACATCGCACAAAAACCCGAACGCACTTTTTGGCCAGCCCAAATATATCACAAATGGTACAACTGGCGTACGTAAAGATCAAACACAGTGAGACCTTCAGAAGATCATGCGTAAGCAGTGAAGACGCTCTTATCTGAAGCCATCTGGACCAAAAGTCAATCAGCCAATTTAAAAAAATCTGTTGAAAAGGGGAAACATGCAAAAAATGGACACAGCCAGTTGTGGATGCTGGGGATCATCACATCCCCCGACTGGAAGTGTCACCTGCTGAGAGGAGACAGGTGAGAACCTCTTGAGCTTCACTTCCAGCCAAAGGAAGTCGCCTTGCTCAAGGTGATGCCCACCTCCACTGGGGGGTAGCCCACACCTGATGTCTGGTCAATGCAGGAGGACAGTACGAACTGCCTCACTCTGCCACATCTCTGAAGAGCGGTCGGCACTAGCATCCCCACGCCATTGGCTGAGGCCTGAGCTTCAATTCTCCTTCTATTAGTCCTGCCTCTCTCACTCCCATCCAGGCCTGGTTCCAAGAGCGCGCACTCCCCAGCAAGCTTCCTGCATGCAATCTCCATCTCAGAGCCTGTTTCCCCGGAGCCCAATCTAAGACACACACATAACTTAAACGGTTAATTTTAAATTTTAAATATAAACATGCTTTCAGGGCTTCCCTGGCGACGCAGTAGTTGAGCGTCCGCCTGCCGATGCAGGGGACACCGGGTCGTGCCCCGGTCCAGGAGGATCCCACGTGCCGCGGAGCGGCTGGGCCCGTGAGCCATGGCCGCTGGGCCTGCGCATCTGGAGCCTGTGCTCCACGGTGGGAGAGGCCACAGCAGTGAGAGGCCCGCGTACCGCAACACACACACACACACACACACACACACACACACACACACACACACACACACACACACACACACACACACACACACACACACACACACACACACACAAAACATGCATTCATTCTCTGATATTTTGATCTCTGCCAAAGCCTTCATCTTCGAGAACCGGTCCATGGATCAGCATGCTTTGTTCTCTGTCTTGCATAAACTACACCTAAAATTTTAGAATTACCTATTATTTCCGATTTTGGTTTCCTGAAAGTAAAAAAACTTAAAGACCAGTAGAAAACAACCTAGATGTGGAATTCCTCTAGCTTTTTAAATTCCACCAATCCTTAACAGGTATCTCATCCACAGTTAATGTGACAGATTAAAACAACTTTTTAATTTAATAAACTACATATAAAATTTACCATCTTCATTCAGTCGTATTAAGTGGTACATTCATATTGTTTCACAGCCATCACCACCATCCAGCTCCAGAACTCATTTCATCTTGCAAACCTGAAACTCTGTCCCCATTAAATAATAACTCTCCATTCCCCCTTTCTCCTCAGTCCCTGGCAACCACTATTCTACTTTATGTCTCCATGAAAATAACTATTTGAGGTACCTGGGAAGTTTTTCTTTAATTTATTGAGTTACCTTTATTAAGTCTTTCCAAAATTTATTCTGTATAGAAAATGCAGCTGTGGGTCTTCCCTGGCAGTCCAGAGGTTAGGCCTCTGCGCTTACACTGCAGGGAGCACGGGTTCAATCCCTGGTCAAGGAACTAAGATCCCACGTGCCACACGGCCAAAAAACTAAATACATGTATACAAATGTACATGCATACAAGTTAATAAAAAAAAGCACTGTCTTTTTGGATTGCACTTACATCCTGTTTGCTTAATGTTTAATTAAATCACCTAATTACAATTATAAGTTCAACTGGCATAAATAGGTTTGAGAACAAACAACATAGAACAGGTCTGGGGACAAATACAACTCAGACAGTTGGAGAAGTACATGAGGGCGCTAGAGAGAAGGCTCCGATTACAAGTGTTCAACATGCTGTGGGCATCCACTAGAGGGCTCTGCATAGGGACTGGAAGCTTCCTTTAAGCTGCTGAACTGGTTAAGAGAGCTGCTTCTACTGTATAAAAATAGATATTGATAGCATTTATTGAGCACCTATTATGTTCCAGGCACTGTGCTAAGCATGTAACTTGCATTGTGTCACTTAATGTCCATAATCCGTGAGGCAAATATTATCATCTTCATTTTATAATACCTATAGGAAACTGAGGCACAGAGAAGTACTCAAGCAATTTATCCAGAGTTGCACCACTAAGAAGTGGCAGAGCTGAGATTTTCAAGTTGGTGTGAATCCAAAACCTGTCCCCACTCTACCTGCCACACTGGCTCTTCAAATGAATATTAAATAAAAGGTGTAACAAGAATAAAACCACAGAAGCGAGCCTTTGTTTTCTATTGGCATCACACAAAATGACGAAATATGTCACAGGTAGTTTTTTTAAGACTATAATTTAACAAACGGGATGCACTTAAATTCTCTAAGACAGGACTGTAGGTAACACAATCTGCAATTGTTATTTGTTTATATAGGAATGATTTCAGTTAATCAGAGACAGAAGAGTTAGGCAGTATTTGCAAGGAAAGAGCTGAAGTCAGACATTTTAATTATGCTATCAGATTAGCACAAAAAAGAGAATAAGCTGAAAAGTTTATAGAATATAATAAAAGCTAAGTATGTTATGTCTCAAGATAACTCTTTGGATCAAGAGAGAGAGAGCACATCTAAAATAATTCATAGAATCAGATAATAAGTGACTAATCAAAGAGCTCTCATTACAACCATCTATATCAACACCCACATGGAAAAACCAAGCTATAGTTTTTTTTTGGCCACACTGCACGGCATGCAGGATCTTAGTTCCCCGACCAGGGATTGAACCCATGCTCCCTGCAGTGGAAGCGCGGAGCCCTAACCACTGGACCACAGGTCATTCCCTTTTTTTTTTTTTTCCCAAGCTACAGTTTTATTAGAAGCATTTTCCCAAGAAAATAAAGCATGAATTTGTGGTTGTCTTTTAAAAAGAAAAATGAATGACAATTCAAAACAGATACAGACAACACTGAAAGCTAACCAAAAAAAAAAAAAAAAAAAAAAAAAGGGAGGTATTTAAGATTGCCAAATCATGAGCACAAGCAAGCTCCACTTAGCAGCCTCTGGGAGACCTGGCAGAGAGATGAGCCCTCGTCGGCCAGGACAATGTGGCAGCTCCCTTCTACGTCTACAAGCAAGAGGTCACTCATTACTCCCCAGTCCATCCAGGATGCTGAGATATAATGACAGCTATAGAGATTCCCAACAGAACAGCACAGCCAAGAAAGGCTGCCTGTGCCACTGGGCTCTTTCCTACACCAACAATCCATGAACCATCAAGAGACACGCCTCTAAGACCTAGGCTCTCTCCCAGCTACCCTGACAACTCCTCTCTCATGGGGCCATCTGACATTGATGCCCATTTCTAGACAGAACATCTTCCCTGGTTGTCCCACAGAAACATCCCAAGTTGACATCATCATAAACCCCACACCTGCTCCTCCTCCTGTGTCCCCTGTCACACTGAATGGAGCCACCATTCACTCAGATTCCCAGGACAGGGCCTCGGGCCCATCCTCAACTCCTCCACCTTCCATATCCTGTCGCCATGGTGATTTACATGTAAAACATCACTTGAATGCATGTGCTCTTCCACTACTCCCTTAGTTTAGGACCTAGACTCTTGCAAGAAGCCTTCTTAGTAGTGATCAGTTTGGTCAGGGGGTCAGATAGACAATCTCCTCATTTACTGAGCTCCAACTTCATATCTAAATACCACGTTTGATTCCTTTGAATCAACCAGGGTAGAATCCCTGGAAAAAATGGGAAAAGAGAAAGGAGATTTTCCCTTAGCACTTTAGGTGTGAGAAACTTTTTGCATCCCACTTAGAGATGAAAGAACATCAGGTTAACACCAAAAATTCATTTGTAGCCCAAATATAATAGGCCAGTTTATTTTCAATAGCCTTTTATTCAATCAACAAACTGTCTCCTTCTAGCAATCTCTCTTAAATCACAGTGATTCATTCTGGGTAAACACAGAGATACCGCCTAAGGAATTTCTCCCAGGTGAAATCTGTAAGGGTGCTACTTGGGCCTCCCAACACAGGTACCTCCTAGAGTCTTCCCAACACCATCTATGCTGATGAACAAAACATAGACCTGACTTTGAAACACAAACTCTGCCACTTACTAACTGCAGGGCTTCAATCAAGTTACACAATCTTACAGAGAAAAAGAAGACAATGGTACTTAGCTGTATATAAGGCTTGTTAAGTTTAACAACAAACAGAAGATCAGCTAAGGGCCAGGCATTGCCTTGAGCAACTGAGATTCAAAGATGAAAGTCACAGCTCTGCCCCTTGCACTTCCAGTCTAGTGGGACAGACAGATACGGACCAACAAGTGTGACAACATATGTGAGTGCTGGAATCAAGATGTGAGCAAGTTCCATGAAGAGGGAAGGCTGGGGATGATGGAGGAGAACTGAAAGAGAACTTATTTGAAATGGGATAATTATGTAAACACCTGATACCTGGCTCACTTAAAAAATGCTTCTTGGTTGTTTTTAAAGTTAATTAATTAATTTTTAAATTATTATTATTATTTTTTAATATCAGGTTTTTTTTAACATCCTTATTGGAGTACAAGTGCTTTACAATGGTGTGTTAGTTTCTGCTGTATAACAAAGTGAATCAGCTATACATATACCCCCATATCTCCTCCCTCTTGCATCTCCCACCTAGAGGGGTGGGATAGGGAGGGTGGGAGGGAGACACAAGAGGGAGATTTTTTTTTTTAAACCCACATTTAAGCTTACAACTGTTACTGATGTAACCTTTTTCTTGTCTTCCTGGAAGTTCATATATAACGTCACCAACAAAACACCTGATGGTCGGGCTTCCCTGGTGGGGCAGTGGTTGGGAGTCTGCCTGCCGATGCAAGGGACACGGGTTCGTGCCCCAGACCGGGAGGATCCCACATGCCACGGAGCGGCTGGGCCCGTGAGCCATGGCCACTGAGCCTGCGCGTCCGGAGCCTGTGCTCCACGGTGGGAGAGGCCGCGACAGTGAGAGGCCCGCGTACCACACACACACAAGAAAAACCACCCACACACAAAACACCTGATGGTCACTCTATTGTGAAGACACTCAAAGAGCCCTGACAAGAGGGCCTCATGCAAACAAAAGACAATAAATTGCCAGGTGCCTGAAGGAGCTACCTGGGAAGTGAATCCTCCAGCCCCAGTCAAACCTTCAGATGACTGCGGTCCTGGTCAACATCTTGAGTGTAACCTCATGAGAGGACAGGAGTCAGAACCACCTGCTAAGCCATTCCCAGATTCCTGACCCACAGGTATTATGTGAGGCACTAAATATTAATATTTATTCCTCTAATCTGCTAAGTATCAGGGTAATTTGTTACTCAAAAATTCATAACTAAGACACAGGTCAATAGGGTATCAGTGATAAGGTTTTTGGATTCAGGACAGCATAATTTTCTTAGTTAAAAACCAATTCCATTTCTTTTCTCTGGAGCACAGAAATATGATACACACGATGGTAGGTTGTGAGGCAATGAGGAGTTAATGCTGGTTCTACTTCTTTCCTTGCCTCACACCACCACCCTCCAAAGGAAACTATAGTTTAAAATACCAGAATTATATAACTAAAAGAGAATGATGTGTTGTGACTTCTTAAAGACAATTTAAAACAAGGTATATGGCAAGGCAAGTAATAATGAAAGCAAATGACTTATCACTAGATTGTAAGAATTAAGCAAATAAAGCACCGTAGTTCTAGCCACAATTATTAGGTAACAAACTATGAGTTTTGAATTTATCAGAACTGATGATTTGGGCCCTCAATCTATTTCATTTCTTTAAAAATATAATTTATTATGGGTAGTATAAATTAGTATTTAAAGTTTCGAGGTGTTATATCTGTAGCCAAAAGAAAGGGCATTTTATTCTCACTTATTATTGATCTCAAAATTAAGATTCATTTATTCACACACATTTACTGTACACCTAATTTCTTCCAGAAATTCCCCTAGGGTTTGGGAATGAACTGATAGAAACTATAATCTGTGACCTCCAGGAACTCACAGAGGGTAGACCACTGCTTCTCATATGAGCCTGACCTATTTTTTTTTTTTTTTTTTTTTTTTTTTTTTTTTTTTTTTTTTTTGGCAGTACGCGGGCCTCTCTCACTGTTGTGGCCTCTCCCGTTGTGGAGCACAGGCTCCGGACGCGCAGGCTCAGCGGCCATGGCTCACGGGCCCAGCCGCTCCGCGGCATGTGGGATCTTCCCGGACCGGGGCACAAACCCATGTCCCCTGCATCGGCAGGCGGACTCTCAACCACTGCGCCACCAGGGAAGCCCCTGACCTATTTTTAAATATGGATGCAAAGGCCGATTTCTAGAAACTCAAATATTGAAGGCAGGGGAGTGGGACCTGGAGATCTCCATGGTTTTACACTCATAATTGCTTCTGATGCTTGGTCCGATGGTTCCCCACCACCAGGATGGATGATAATACAGTACAGCCCATTTACTCGATCATCAAATATTTACTGAGCACCTGATCTGTACCGTGGGTGCTGGCTGCTGGGGGGTGGGGGGTGGGTGAGGCTGTATACCAGAAAATACACAACATGAAGTTAGGATAAGACAGTCAGTCAAATGAAGGAACAGATGATGTTCCACCATTAGCAGAGCACCTCCAAATGTGGAATCACACCGTACGGTAGGCTTGGTGACTAAGTTAAATGATAAAGTATATTCACGGATTCTGAGATTATTTTTATTCGAAAGAGACCTAATTGACCCAACATCACGCAGCAAAGAAGGGAACTGAATCTAGGTCCTGTGACTCCGGTTCTTACGTACTGTTTTCTTGATGGGTTCCTCTCAGGAGTAAAGCACATCTTCAAGGACCAGAACAAGAACAAAGAATATTTCTCAATTCTAAAAAGCTTGTGTTGTTACTATAGGCATACTATATCTTAGGAGCTATCAATCTGGGGCGTTTTTGAAAAGATGCAATCAGTGAAGAAAAAAACAAGGTGGATGTGAAAAATGTCTTTGAAGCTATTTCAGTAGCTACTGCCGGAAAATGTTTGACTTTCAACTCTAGTAGGCATAAAATAAGCTTACAGAAAACACTGGTTTTGGAATCTGAATCAATGACCTAGAAATAAATCTCTAAGAGGGATAAGAAAATTTTGAAAGAGTAGAATCAAAGAAAATAAAACTGTTATCTCTAAATGGTTTGTAAAAATAATGTTTTGGGGTTACAGTTGGAAATAGGTACATTTTAGAGCTACAGGTATTAATGATATACTGGAATTTTGTGACATAACACTAGTCAGCTAAGGAGTAGATTTCCTTCAAAGGGGTTTATCACTGGAAATAACTGAAGGAAGGATCTTGTCTTACAATCTCACCAATAATAAAAAAATCTTCTCCCTATTCTGGGTCTTTGCCATCTGGCATCTACTCCTGCCACTTTCCTGAGGTTACTCAAGGGTCAACATTTTGTCCTTCTCTGGTACAAAATCAAACTCAGACCTCTTATTTTTTGATTTCTCTGCTCACCCTGTCTTCCTGAAACATTGTCTTCCCTTTGTTCCCATGAAACTGTAGGTTCCTGGCTCTCCTCTGACCTCTCCTTGCCTGGCTTCCCTCCTAATCATGGGCATCCTCTCAAGGTTTTGTCTGGTCTGCTTCTCTTTCTAATCCTGCATTTATGCTAACATGCGACCATGATTCTCCCACTCACACAGGCTCCCCAGCCCCAGGAGCTAACTGGCATTGCTTTGGCATTGCTTCCCAATATCCAATCAGCTTTTGAGGCTATCAGATTCTTTCTGTGTAACATCCCTAAGACTTGACCTTCCCTTCATATGTCCATTTCCTTTACTCTGGAACCTCATTGATTAAGCCCTAGTCAGTTACCATGGCTTCCTGTGGGCCAGCTCAGTCATTCTCTGTACATCCTGCAGCCTGAGGCCACATGAAGATCCTTTTCATCATGCCCCTTCCCTGTCCAAGGATCAGTACATGCCTTGCTGAATCCAACCTCAGTGCCCCATACCTGGAATGACTTTCCCCTTTGTAAGCCAAATATTCTGCTTTCTGCAAGATCCAACATGAAATTCCTTCTCGGATGATACCAACCTAATCCTCTTCCACGGTGAATTTTAATTTCCTCAGCAATCATATCTGGATCACTCTCTCTCACACTCGCTTTACTGCAACTAAAGGGCAGTTCTTGTAGAGACCACCATAATGGGGGGTGGGCAGCAAAAGCATCTGCATGTTTGCTAAATTGAACTGAATTTACTGCAGCTCTGCCAAAATTCAATTTAAACTATATAAAGATTGAAGGAATGTAGAAAGCAGATCTTGCTTCAACCATAACAGTTATTACTTCAATTTCTTAAAGTATAATAACAGAATTAGATAATTAGATACACACTAAAAGCATTTTTTTAATTAGGAAAATCAATGGAACAAAAATCTTTATATATTTTTCTTAGTTTTCTCTCCCCTGACATTTTAGGTGATCTTATCACTCCAATTACAAGACGGTCTTTTGGCATCTGAAGAGCTAAGGATGGATGACAATGAATCGGTAGACTCAAGTACGTGAAGGATGAATTGTATCCAGAAGGCTGTGGGTCAGAGAGAGATTTTCCAAATGGGAAATGAATTCTGACAGGAAGCTGCCTGCTGGGAAATGAAGGAAGGCTTTGAAAAGCTAGTAATCATGATCAAATTGTAGTTGTGTTGACTGGTCAGAAATACACATGTGGAATCTACCATGTAGAAGTTGTTCTGAAAAGAACTTAATTATGCAGAAGAGGAAGCCAAAGATCTTTTAAAATGTGATCATCCACATCGTCAAACACGTTGATACGTTCACAGATAACAGGTCTGTCTCACAAAACAACCTATGTTCGAAAGTTCTTTGTGAGGCCCATAAATCTTACCTCCTGCAAATCAAGATTAGCTCCTGACTAGGTAAAACTAGCAGGAAGCTGCTTTAATACGATAGATTGTTTAAAAAAAAATGTGAAAATTAAAATCATACACATGTATTTATACCTAATCTCTTCTCTATTATTTCTTTCTAATCATATGTGAAATGTTGTTTTCATTCATTCACTGAACATTTATTGAGCACTGTCCAAAGCTCCAGGGATTCAATGATTCCTACCCAAAATGAACTCACAGGCCAAAGAGGGGCACTCACAGGCTCAGTGGAAAGAAATGGAGAGTAAAGAACAGGAAATAACTAAAACGGAAGAAGTAACACTTAAATGGAAAATTTTATGTTTACTCCTAATTTACTAATTAAAGAATAATCCAACAAATCAATGTCAAATAAAGCCAGTGAAGAACTCTGCCAACTTGATCACAGTCAGATTCAGTTTTCTGAAATTCTCATATGTGAATGTGTCAAGCCAAGACAGCAGTGAGGAACAGTCTGGAACACTTAAAGATGCTGAAAAATAGTGACTGTGTAGGTAGAACAGGCTTTAGCACCTACAGATAAGAAATGGTTCCTACATTTATTTCACAAGAAATATAACTGTTGATACTTTTATCTTCTAGCTTGCTTCTGGCAATAGTTTATCACTATAAAAGAAATTTAGAATTATATATCATCATAAAACAATTCTAAAAGAACAACAGGGAATCATTACAGAAATTTTGGAAAATAACAAACGGTCGGAAGTGATCCATATAACCAAATCCTAACAATTCTACAGGAAACTGTGATACAACAAAGAAAATCTTGGAATCAAACAATATGCTCAATAATAATTTTAGGGAAACTGGAATAAAAGGCAACTGCAAAAGCAAAGTTACCTGGTGGCCTGGGGAGCTCTCCCCTTCCCTGCTGTATCTGAGCCTCTCCCATCCTCTGCAGGACCACCCGTCACCCCAGAAACTGCTCCCTCTTCTAAACTGCTTATTTCATCTTACCCAGTGGAACCAGACAGTGAATAACCTGCTACTATTTATTTTCCATGTTTTCGTCTTTTCCCCCCAAATAGATCATATGCTGTTTCCTGAGGACAGGAAGTATGCCTTCTATTTCTCCGTATCCCCAGCAACTGGGAAGCACCCTGCACAGGATAAATGTTTGTTGATGAGGATGCATATGCTCATTTTTAATGCTCATGTGAATATTAACAAAATCTAGTTGGTTACTATTTTGAAGAAAGGACCTGGGGTTAAAATCTTCTAATATTATATATTTTGCCTTATTTGGCAAGATTTCTGAAGCAGTCAGTAGAGCTTTGTATTATTTAGCCAAGTAAAAATGGTAATAAAACAATTCTCATTAAAAAAGTGAAAATTCATTTATTCTGAATTTTGAAATCTCTAAACTTCGATAAAATATACAGAGAACAAAAGGTTATCAAACCTTTCCCTAACCAGTAACCCTTATTTGTCCTTCCCCTCTGCCAAACTCCAGTTTATAAAGTCATTCTAATATATCAGTGAGGAACACTGTTTAAAAAAATTTTAATAACAGTTTTAAATAATGCATAATTATATGGGGATATATGTAGATGTATAGCTGATTCACTTTGTTATAAAGCAGAAACTAACACACCATTGTAAAGCAATTATACTCCAATAAAGATGTTAAAAAAAAAATAATGCACGGCTTCCCTGGTGGCGCAGTGGTTGAGAGTCCGCCTGCCAATGCAGGGGACACGGGTTCGTGCCCTGGTCCGGGAAGATTCCACGTGCCACGGAGCAGCTGGGCCCGTGAGACATGGCCCCTGAGCCTGCGCTCCGCAACGGGAGAGGCCACAACAGTGAGAGGCCTGCGTACCTGCAAAAAAAAAAAAAAGCATAATTGTCCTAACCAAAAAGAAGCCACCCCTTTTTTGAATTCCACCTACCACACCCCCTACACTTAGCCTATGTAAACTTCAGACTCCCAGGTTCAAATGCCAACAGCAAAGGCGTGTCAGAGACAAAACTCACTGTGTAATCTGAGAGCCGACTGAGATCAGCTACACTGAGGAAATGAGAGTTGGGGTGGGGGGGGTGAAGGGAGAGGAAGCAGCAGGTGATTCTGGAGCAGTGCGATCAGAGGGCTCTGGGGACCCCTGAGGGAGGAGGACACGAAAGAAAGGGTGAGCCCAGAGCCCAGAAAGGCAGAGGAAAAGCTCCCCCTCCTTCACTCTCGGCATTTTAACACTAACAGGCCCACAGGCATTAGGGCGGGGGTCACCTGCTCTAGGGATTAAAGATGCTGGTGGGCTAGCCTGGGAAACTAAGCAGCAGTTTACTACATTGTTGGGGCACTACACTCCAAGCTCCAGGTTCAACTTTCCCAAACTTTAGAAACCGATTGGTTTCTTAGCTGGGGACTACACTCTGTCACTTCCAAAAGGGAAAACTGTGTACTAAGCCCATAGTAAGTGTGCAATAAACACCCATTTAACTGATGGATCAACAGTGTACGATCTGATCACTGCCTCAAAGAACCTGATCCCTGGGGAGAAACTCAGGACTAAACAAAAGGAAAGGTTTCTTTTTGATCATCTTCACGTAGTTTGTGAGAGTGGCCTGCGTTTCGAATTATGCATTATATTTCAACCATCTCTGCGCATGAGATTGTGTGGTCCTCAGGAAGTTTATGATATGAGATATTCCTACTACAAGGATTCTGATTTTGCATCAAGCTCCACCAAAAGAAGGCACGTGTAAGTACATATCGAGATAAAAGTACCCCACAGAGCTAAGGAGTGAACCTCTCCTGTCAAATGCTTTCCTGGAAACACTACAGCTGGGGGTTCTCTCCCTGAGTCATAAACACCCAGCACTCGCCTTCCAGGCGCTGCCAGCCTGAGGCACCCTCCCGCGCAGGGTCCTCCTGCTATCTTTCTGCTGCAGTTCCTTGTTTTAAGTACTCTGTAAGTCAGATTAAAGTATTTGTTTATTTTTTCAGTAGCCGACTAAAAATAAATCTGCAAGCTAAGGATAAAAAAAGACACTTCAAACTCTGCCTTTGAAGCCCATTGCATGGCAAGTAATTGACTTCCCTCCTAGGGACCAGTTATAGATCAGGGGGAAAACAGCATTCAGAGCTTTCACCAGAATACCAGAGACTGCAACACGATTCGCACCCAGCTTACTTTCTCCTAGAAACAAAGGTGTGCATGCCCGGTCTCCTTCCCTCACGTGAAAGAACTATCACCATGTTTAGCAAAATAAAAATCTCTCTAAGGTGCTTGTCCCTCCTCCTCATACTTTAGGAATGTTACCTCCAGCTTTTCCAAAAATATCAACCACCCAGATACCAACAACAGGGTTTTGATAAGAAGAAAAAGTATAAGATTCACTAAAAAAGAGGGGTAACGGGATCTCGGCAACGTAGTCTCCCTCCTGCCTGCAGGCCACAGAGCTTGCCCACTTGTCCCTACTACGTAACTTCCTATCGCCACAACCCTGTGGCATTCTGATAACCATCAGATAAAAACATTCTGTATGCTCACATGACAGTGTTAGAATTAATGGATGAGATGACAAGGCTGTCACATTGCTAAAAGCATGGGCTGTAGTATCCACAAACAGACTGCATTCTGGCTGGGAGAACATGAAGTTACTGCACTTCTCTCTAAGCCCTGCTTCAATAAACAAAATGGGGGTGATGATAACAGCCACCCTGGGGCTGCTGAAAAGAGTAAATGAAACAAAGTATGAAAAGCGTTTAGTCTCCAGTAGGTGATAAAAATATTTAGCGGTAGTATGATGACAACCTAAGGGTGACCTCACAAAGAATCTACTGTCTTAACTCTCAAGGTCAGCTAGAGAAGGGTTGGAGAGCTCCCAGAGGTCTTGTGTGGGGTTGTCAGCAAGGAGCTGCAGTCATTCTTGAGGGACACAGAAGGACAAAATTCTCCTTAGAGTTTTGCCACCTGAGAAAGGCTTGAAGGGCCCTTGCTTTTCTCTTGCCCTCCCTCTCCCTCTCCCTCTCCCTCTCCCTCTCCCTCTCTCTCGACTAGATAGAAGATAGAGTTAGGAAAGGAAATAAGACTTCTCCATTCCCCTTGGACAGAGAAGTTGGTAGAGTACATATAATATTTCCCCAAATTTCCCAAATGCATGGGTAATGCCCTCTTAGTACTATAAATATACAAAGTGTTTACAGTCTGTTTTTAGGAATAATTAAAAAGAACAGTATCTAGAATTAGACATCAAGCTAAAAATAACTCTTAATTGGTCTTAGTTTAGGCAAATATGAGAGCCTTAATTTGCAAAAATTTCATGATGTAGCCTCTCTCCAAGAAAGGTTAAACACTGAACCTCTTCAGTATTTCTTGCACAAAGGTATAGAGATGGACCATTTTCCGGTTGCATGTGGTAGGGCTCTCAAGGGAAGACATTATCCTCTACCAAAATCCATATAGAAATCTAACATGCTATGCCATTCATAGCAATCCAATAATTTTAATTATAAACTAAATTTCCCTAAGCTGGTCATAAAAATTTATTATGTAATAGTTGATACACACAAAAGAATGAATATATGTTAACAAATAGCTACATTATGAAGCTTGGTAATAAAACCAAAACCTGTGAGCCCAACCCCAGCTTAAGAACTAGAAAATTTCCAATATTAGTGTACCTACCTGCGCGCTCCTTCCCGATCTCAGCCCCGTGGCTGGCCTGCAGAAGTAATCGCTTTCTTAAACTTTGAATTTATCATTCCCTTGCTCTTCAAAATATTTTTTTGCAAAGATGGATCTTCAAGTGTGTATTATTGACTTTGGCTAACACTGCAAAAACTTGGAGACCTTTATCTCCAAATGGATCTGAAGTTGGCGCCACAGAGCCTAGGATGTCTCAGCTGTTGCCATTCTTCCTTAATAGGCATTATGTGCCCGGCCCCTCATCTCCCAAGAGAGTCAACAGAAGTTCTAAGGATTCTCTCGGTTTGTGCCCACAGCAGTCACAAAATTTCCTGCATTCTCAGAATAGGTGTCTGTCTACACAGCTGCTGTCTGAAATGGGTAGAACTTTCTACCCACCCAAAATGAGGGGCGGGGGCACGTCACTGTCAGCATCACATCCTTGTCGATAAAACTGTTAAGCACTGCGAAGGGCCTGAGAATTCAGCCTCCTTGCAAGCTACCAAGGTAGCTTGCCACAGTTTCACGGATGCTGGCAGAAGATCCAGGTCTATTGGTTCAGAGACAAAGGACTTCACTACTCACGGCACAGAGAGCGGCACGAGCATCACACATTTGCATCAGTTTCCTGTACCCCCAGATTCTACGGTGTAGTGTGGATGGGCTCAGATAGATGCCTGTGCACACAGAGGTCTGCATCACAGAAGAGGGACCTTGAGCTTATGGCGCCCAGCATGCCTGCCTTTTGTTCCGGAAGGAGACACTAACTCCATCTTCCAAGGATGTTCACTATACAAATATCCTTGAAAAGAGACTGTGGAACAAAAAGCAGTCAGTGCCTTACTCATAAGATGTGTAGAAACAAGAGAGGTCCATAGAGTTCCCATAGTCAACCATATCTGTTATACTTCAATTAAAATTTTTATTTAAAACGTTTTTAATGGTATGATTGTTTTAAATTCTATCTTGAATCCAGAAGTGACAATCATATTTACAGAGCCTCGTGGAGGAATGTGTGACGATGTGCAGGAAAGGGTCCCCCAAAAGATACTTGTTCATTACAGCTGACAAATATGTACTTTACAGGTTTAGGACTTCAGAGGCTTTGAGGGCACCTTTCTGACTCCCGTTTTTTTTTTTTTTTTCTCAACTAAGCAAGAACAGTAATTTTCCTCTGTAATATTAGCTTAGAATTTAATTAATAATTCTAAAAGACATAAAGATCTGCTGTGAGATAGAACTATAAGAATACTGAAAGTTCTAGCCACGGTCTGCATGGCCAGCAAGCTTCCTTGATATGATGTAAGCTCATCTTTACAGTGAAGCCCCTACTTTACATTATCCTACAATTTGCACCTTTTCTTCCCAAATCTGCCAGTTTTCTCATGCTACTGATGTACTGACCTCTTCTTTATATTACCCTGTAATTTATGCCTTTTCTTTAAGTCCATCACATTCCCTGCATTACTAACAGACTGACCTCCCCTTTATATTATCCTGCAATTTACACCTTTTCCTTCTGACTCCATCAGATTTCCTAATGTCACTACTAATGTACTGACAGCTCACAATTTGTACTGCATTTCTTGCAATTTGTACTCATTTTTCAGAAAAGCTGGAGGAAAGCTGCCTTGTTACTGTGTGTCTAGGGCTGAAGACCAGAGACTGCTGAGCGTGCGTGCTTCACTACAGGCCTGTGGACAGGGCTCCTGACTTAGGACGGCGATGTTACGAAGTGATGAAAGATGATGAGCTGGGTCCTAAGTTGTTGACTAAGTATCAATAGATGATGAAAAGGAAGATGTACATTTTATTTTATTTTATATTTTTAAATTTATTTATTTAATTTATTTATTTTTGGCTGCGTTGGGTCTTTGTTGCTGTGCGCGGGCTTTCTCTAGTTGCGGCGAGCGGGGGCTACTCTTCGTTGCGGTGTGCGGGCGTCTCATTGCAGTGGCTTCTCTTGTTGCAGAGCACGGGCTCTAGGCATGTGGGCTTTAGCAGTTGTGGTGCACGGGCTCAGTAGTTGTGGCGCACGGACTTAGTTGCTCTGCAGCACGTGGGATCCTCCCGCACCAGGGCTCGAACCCGTCTCCCCTGCATTGGCAGGTGGATTCTTAACCACTGCGCCACCAGGGAAGCCCAGGAAGATATACATTTTATCATCTGTCCTTTAAGAAAATTTCAGGGGCTCCATAGGATGAGAAAAGTCTATCACAACTAACTTAACTTACATTTAACACATACTTTTTCATTGAGTTCAAATAAAAGAGAGGCTTTTTGACATGTTAACAAGTTTCCCTCAGTTTGTACTCTTGCTATTTGCCATATTTCCTCCCGGTCACTCTGAAGTGAGACTTCCTGCAGAATGTGCTGCCTATGTGGAGTCTGAAATGAATTAGAGTTGGTAAAACAAAGGGAGGTAGGGTTAAGAAAAAGAAAATTCCAGATACAGGACACCGCATGCGCAAAGGCACAGAGGCGCAGGCCCACAGCCTTTCGGGAACTTCAGCTATTTCAGAGTGGCTGGAGCACAGACTGAGTAGGAAGGTGCCTGGCGCAGATAATGAGGATGTGCCATCTGAAGGAATCTAGACAATCTATAGAATCGGGAGCCACCGAAGAGTTTTAAGCGAGAGTAACGTGCTCATATTTGAAATCAGAATAATCTCTCGGATGGTGGAATGGAGGCCACGTTAGAATGGAGATGACACCGGAGGCAGGAAAACAGATCAGGAGAGTACACAATTAGCTAGTAAGGAGGTGACAAGGGCATGTGTTATGGGCTGAATTGCATCCCCCTAAAATTCCTATGCTGATGTCCTAGCTCCTAGTACTTCAGAATGTGATTCTATTTGGAGACAGGGTCTTAAGAGACAGCCACTGGTTTCAGAAGAAACCAACCCTACTGACACCTTGATCTCAGACTTCTAGCCCCAGAATTGTGGGACAATAAATTTCTGTTGTTGAAGCCATCCCATCTGTGGCATTTGTTACGCCAGACTATGACAGCCTGGATCAAGGATGGTGAGCAGGAAGAAACCTGAGACAGACTCGGGTGGTAGAATACCCAAACTCTGGTGACCAGCTGGTATAAGTGGTCAAGAAAGAAGTTGATTTAGAGGATACTGGTATGGGTAACTGGGTAGATGGCCATATCATGGACCAAGAAAAGTAATACAAGAAAAGAGAAAGATCGGCAGTTCTGAGGTAAAAGACAACCTCAAGCATTCACAACATGTGGAGTTCAGTAGGATGTGAAGACATGGGTCTGGAATTCAGAAAACAGGACTGAGATCAAGGCAGGGAACTGGAAGTCCTCCACGTGGAAGTGGAGGCTGTGAATGAAATCTGCCAGAGGAAGTACACTGGTGTAAAGGAGAATATTGGAAGGAGGATGCATCCAGTGAAGGAGATAGAAAGGGATGCATAGGTAGGACCGGACCCAGGAATGACGACTGTCACAGACATCAGTGGAAAAGGGTGTTCAAAGAGGGAGTGGTCATCAGGGTTGAATGTTGAAAAGAGGTCAGAGACTTAAGATTATCCATTGAATCTGTCAATTAGGAGCTTATTGGTGACCTCAGCAAAATTATTCAGTAGAGCTGTCAGAGGTGAAAGCCATGCTGCACTGAGTTGGCAAGTAAAGAGATTGGGGGTAAATGAAAACGGCAAGCACAGATCACTCTTGCAAGAAGCTTGGCTAAGTTGGAGCTGGAGGTGATGCAGGGCTCAGGGTGGGTTTTCTCATCATCATCATCATCATCATCAGTAGCGGTGGTACTGGCAGTGGTGGAGGAGGAGGGGCGGGGGGGAATAGTACTACTGAGCAGGTAGGTGGTCACATCCTAAGGTCAGAGGGTGCTGGGCCTGCCTCTCTGACATGTTATTTCTTCAAGATGAAATCAAACATCATCTTTACAATGAGTTGTTCTAACTCCCATTTGGGGTGGCTGATTTGGATTAGAGTAATTTGCTGTTCAAAATATGGTCATGGGTGCAGGCAGCCCATTGGTGGAGAATCCCTCATAGATTTCTCTGCAAGGTGAGATAGATTATATTCATTTGATATCATGAAGGGGTAAGTTGGGTCAGGGGAAAAATAAGAGGGGGACAGGAAATCAAGAAGCAGGTGAAGAGGAACTTTATCCCCTGGCAACACCTGTCATGGCTGAAGCTAGGTGAATTCGAGTCCCTTGCTATGCATTTACTCTCCCACCGGACTGCAAGTTCCCTGCCTGCAGCAGTAAGTTACCTAGAGCACCCACACAGTGCCAGGCACCTAGAAGGAGCCCAATCAATTCAGAATGAGAGCTCTACCATGGCCCTACCATGTAGAGATCATGGCCCTAGAGCTAGGTCTTCATGCCCTGATGCCCAGTCCTGCCCACAAGGCAAGAAATGAGCCCAGTGAGTATCCACACCTGGATGTCTACATCCTCTCACAAGACTAGGATAGGTCAGGGAGGGATGTGTAACTGAGACGGTGAGAGACCACCTCTCCGGGTAGATCCCAAATTCTTTCTGAGTGAAATCAAGGTTACATCTAGGGAAATAGGGGAATGAGGCCAAGAAGAGGGTTTTAAAAGGCAGAATAAAGCAAACTGGATGGGGATAACATTTAACATAGGAAATCTGAAAACAATTCAGAACCAGGTGGCTATGAAATGTTTGTTAAGGGCTTAAGGTGCACATTATCTTATTTCATTTATAATCAGGACACCTTTCCCCACAATTTAGAATCTCTAAAATTGTGGTGCATCTTACAATAACTGGTATCTTAGCACTGTCATAGCTTAATGGGCAGAATTCTTTTTCATTAGTGGTACATGATATGAGGGTGCCCGAGAATCAATAGTGTCTTAAACTTCATGATGTGGTATTTTACTCTATGAAAGGCTATGGCAGTTGTTTTGATCTGCTGCGTTAAAGTACTCAGCTTATGTGACAAAGCGAGAGAGTGGCACGGACATATATACACTACCAAACATAAAACAGATAGCTAGTGGGAAGCAGCCGCACAGCACAGGGAGATCAGCTCGGTGCTTTGTGACCACCTAGAGGGGTGGGATAGGGAGGGTGGGAGGGAGGGAGACGCAAGAGGGAAGAGATATGGGGACATATGTATATGTATAACTGATTCACTTTGTTATAAAGCAGAAACTAACACACCATTGTAAAGCAATTATACTCCAATAAAGACGTAAAATAAATAAATAAATAAATAAAAGTACTCAGCTTTAGCGATGGGTAAACTCTAAGTACTACCTCAACAAAAGAGTATCTCAAAAGGCACCTCTTCACATATTAAGTCACTGAGTAACTATTTTGAGAGCCCAACTGAGCACTTTAGTTGATCACTCCCAAAACAGTGAGCAGGAAGAACTCTAACTCACAGAAAGCTCTGTTACGCTGCATCGTGAGTAACAACATTCAGGACCCAAATCTCAGGAATAAAAAGAGGCTGATTATGACCATTTTCTGTTCAATTGGTTCTACATTTGTAATTAAGTCTGTGCCTTCTCTCCAACACTGTGGAATGTTGATGGCTTACTACATGGGTCAGAGGAAAAAGACTTGAGACTCTATTTCAAAAGACAGGAGGAAAATTCTAGCTTGCAGTCGGGAAAAACTCTGAAGAATATTTTGAGACAGTCGTCTTTCACCAGATGAACCCTGTGGTAACTGTGGTATTACTGGGGGTTGGTAATGCTTTCAGTGTTTACAAGGTCAAATCTAAATTCATATACTGGAAATGTGTTCTATTTTCACTGCTGAATACGAGCTGCCTCAATTTATTTGCTTATTTTTAAATGCGTCTTCTGGCCTTTAGAAGCTATTATTTACATAAAGGTAGTTCTGAACTTTACAAACATGTTGGATGCTACCTACTGTCTACATATTTTAAATAAGGTTAGATATGTACAAAGCAACAACCTATATCCAAAATAAGAAAATGAAAGATGGAAATCATTGCCAAACGCCTTCCTAAATCATATTTTAAAAGAATCATTTTCACAGATTTGTTTTTATCATACTGAATTAAAATATACTTTCTTAAAATATTAAACCATGTGAATATCTAAATCTATTTTCAATGTTTTATACAAAGAGTATGGAGAACAATTTTTAGAGCAATCAATAGGTCTACTTTGGGCAGTTATTTTATTTAATGATTATTACAACCCAGTGTCTGTTTTTTAAAATTGACCTAAGAGACAATCTAAAAATGTGAATATTTACCTTAACCTTCTTTAAGATCTAAATTCACTTTTCATCTTGGCTTTTCTCATTTTCACCTTGTACCTGATTACTTTACAAGGCATATGTCTCTTTCTTCCTTTAATTGCTTTTTGTACCTCCTTTTTCATTCTTTACAAAATTGCTTGTTGTTAAGCAATGTGCATAACATTAGGATACACATTCATTATTCTAGAACACTGTCTACTTGGTATTATTCTCCTCTATTCCTTTACCTCATTTGAATTGACCTAAACTGTACTTTCTGCTTTCTTTTGACATTTCTTTCTGTCAAAACATGTTCCCCCATCTTCCTGTCCTTTGATCACTACTCAATAGCTATTGTATTCAATATTTAGCCCCATGTTTTTCTGTTCTCCATTGTTTTTTTTAGGCTCTGGTGGACAGGCTCATAGCATATGGCTATTTTTCTTCTTAGTCTACTCTGCCTTACTTCTTTCTTTTGTATTTAAAGACATTAGAAAGACATCTCTTATGAAATTTAGGTCACTTCCTATTATTTTCCTTTTATGACTTTTGCTCTTCCAGATGTTGGTTTTTTCAGGACCACAGCACCTGTTCTGCTCTCTTCCTCATCTTACTGTAGTGATTATAATACTGACTATGGTATAATCCTATGAAGCCACTTCACTTACCCAACTTAAATTTGTTCCATTTTTCAATGACCTACGATGCATTTAATTTATTTAGCTATGGGAAGCTGCCCAAAACAAAAAGTTCCCCCAGAAAACCAAGAAACAAAACAAAACACCAAGCACGTCAATTACTTACATATACCATAATTTTCTTTTACATATGTGTCTGAATAAATATTTTTGAAGAACACAACGAGCACACTTTACCTTTACCAAACCAAGCTAACTTGTAGCCTAACTTGTACTGCTGGGCTCATATAGATTCTCGTTCCTATTATTATTCTTGAAAACAATGATTTCTAAGTAGAGTGTGGACGGGTTTATGACACGGGCTACCTGATATTCAGCTTGACTTACTCTGGTCATAACCTTATAAGGTCTTGCTTTTCTAATTGTAAAAAGAAAAAAGTGATGATTCTTCGCCTACTGTAACACAGGGATGTTACAGAGTTACAGAATAAGTTTAAGCAAGATTCAGTATGGATAAACTCTCTGGAACAAAGCTGTTCTATCAGAAATGTCAGAGATGTGTATGGGTACACATGTTAATATTAGTATATCCTCTTTCACATCTGGCCTATTAATACTTTTCGAGTTCTATTTAATCTAAACTTTGCAAGTATACCCTTCTTAATATTTATTTGTATGACTCCTGTCTCTTGAATACTGGACTGCACAGTCAGATGAGAGGGCTCAAATTAATTGACCTCATAGTCAAAGGTTCTTACCATATTTCAAATCGATCCTAAACTGAGAATTGGCTTCCATTTTATTTTCTGTTGAAGGTGGTTTATAATAAGTTGAAAAATAACAGTGGAAACTAAATAATAAACCGGAAAAAAATGTTAATCACTTAAATGATAAAAACATGCCAGCTATGTCTGTCTATAAACTCTATGGCTTATTGAGAGGCAGCTAGTGTAGTTGTTAAGAGTATAGGTTTTGGAGTCAATCAGCTTGGTTCTCTGGACTATTTCATTAAAATGAAAGCGAATAAAACTTATGGAGCAGCAGAACATAGTGGCTAAGAAGGTAAGCTTGAAAATTTAGAAGGAAATGCACCGAGTTAAGGACAGTCAAGGTAATTCTGAAGAAATTACAAAGCTCTAGGACTTATACTACTAGATATCAAGACTTATTATAAACCCATATAATTAAGAGAGTGTGGTATTGGCACAAGGACAGACAAATAGATCACGGCAAAATAACATAGAGTTGATACTACAGTCTCTCAAGTCTGAAGTCAGTCTAGAGGCAGAATTCCTTCCTCCTCAGGGAATCTCAGTCTCTCTCTTTTTTTTTAATGGCCTTTAACTGATTAGATGAGGCCCACCCACATTAGGAAGGGTCCTCTGCTTTACTCAAAGTCTACTGATTTAAATGTTAATCACATCTTAAAAACATCTTCACAGCAACATCTAGACTGGTGTCTGATGAAAAACTGGATACCACAGACTAGCCAGGGCCACACATAAAACTAACCATCACACTTGCATAGGCAAAGAATAAGATAAGACCAAAAAAAGCATGAATCATAAAAAAACTGATAAATTGGACTTCATCAAAATAAAGAACTTCTGTCTTTAAAAGCAAATGTTAAGAAAATGAAAATGAAAGTCACAGACTGGGACCTGTATCTGGAATATACAGAATTCTCTTACAACTCAGTAGTTTAAAAAAAAAATTTAAATATAAGCAAAAGATTTTAACATACCCTTCATTACAAAGGTGTGGATGGCGAACAGAACACAAAACAATTGTTTAAGTCATTAGTCATTCGGGAAGTACAGATTAAAATCACAATGAGATACCACTATACACCTATTAGAAATGGGTAAAAACAAAACAAAAAATTAATAACACCCAGTGCTAGTAACAATGGACAGCAAATGGCAGTCTCATATTCTGCTAGCGGGAATGCAAAACAGTAAAGTCGATTCAGAAAAAGTTTCCCAGTTTCTTTATAAAATTAAAACATATACCTACCATGTGGCTCAGAAATCACACTTATTAACTCAAAAGAAATGAGGATAAATATCCAAACAAAAACCTGAACACAAATGTTTATATAGCAGTGTCATGCATAATCACTCCAACTGGAAACAACCCAGTGTCCATTAGCTGGTGAACAGATAAACTGGTACATCTGTACAACAGAATGTGACTCAGCATTTAAAAGGAATTAACCCCTGATATGTGCAATGGCATGGATGAATTTCATATGCATTATGTAAAGGGAAAGAAGCCTGAGACAAAAAATTACAAACTGTATGATTCCATTTACATGGCATTCTGGAAAAGGCAATAACATAGGGGCAAATTATCATCATCATCGTCATCGTCAGTAGTGCCAGAGACTGGGAGTATAGGGAGGGAACTGAGAGGGAAATAAATATTTTATATGTCGATTATGGTGCTGGTTACACAACTGTATACATGTGTCAAAACCCACATGACTATGATACAACTATTAATGGACAATTCTACAGTCTGTAAACTATACCTTAATAAACCTGACTTTACAATATTGGCAGTGAAAGCCAAAAAGATGAAAAAAAATCACATTAGGATGAAACTTAGTGGGGGAAGAAAAATTGAAATACGAGTTCTAAAAGAAAGGATGTAAAATTTCAAATTGGTAAAGAACTTTTTCACATAATTTTAAATGCTTGTTCACACTTTTTTTTTTTTTTGCGGTACGCGGACCTCTCACTGTTGTGGCCTCTCCCGTTGCGGAGCACAGGCTCCGGACGCAGAGGCTCCGGACGCGCAGGCTCAGCAGCCATGGCTCACGGGCCCAGCCGCTCCGCGGCATGTGGGATCTTCCCGGACCGGGGCACGAACCCATGTCCCCTGCATCGGCAGGCGGACTCTCAACCACTGAGCCACCAGGGAAGCCCTGTTCACTCATTTTTGAAAGAAAAATAACGACTGTCAAATCACTGTGGTATGTAAGTTCCACCTGATACACTTAACAGTGACATAACAGCTTTATTTTTAAATGTCAGTGTTTATAATACACTGGAAATTATATGCTTTGCAACCATTAAACTTACTTTGAAAAGTTTTAGCTATCATTCTAAAAATGCACAAGGAAATGCATAGTTTTTAAGACTCCTTTTAGAGAAATACAAAGACTCCTGCTCTAGAAGATAGCTTCCCCCAAACTCTGCCACAGATGGTTTGCAGGTGTGGTGGGATACTGAGCTCCAAAGTCTCTTGGGCAGGCAGGCTGTTTGCCTTGAGCTAAAAGCAACTTGTCTGTTTACCTAATGTGCTTTTATTAATACTCTCATTGTCTCTGAATGCAATAAGGTGAAAGAGATTGTAAGACACTGTCCTAGAGAAATTCTTGCACATGAGTACAGATGGAAAGATACAAGAAAACCTACTGCACAGTTAACTGAAATACTGAATAACTGAACAACTTAAATGTCCATCCACAAGCAAATGGATAAATAAAATGCAGAATTACCTTTCAGTGAGATTTTACGTAGCAGTGACAATGAATGAGCTACAAGAGCTCTATGTATCATTATGATGAATCTCAAAAATTTAATGTTGAATGAAAAACATCAAGGTCATGATTACATACAGTATGACACCATGTACAAAACATTTGAAAACATGCAAAACAAGATAATGGATTGTTTGTGAATAAATATCTACGCAGTCATACTAAAACATGCACAAGATTGATAAATACCAAAATATAGATCATATGGTTCTCTCCAGAGAGAAAGGGTAAGAAATCAGGGAAGGATGCATAGGGGTTTTCAACTCTTTGTGTAACATTTTATTTCTTAAAAAATCTGAAATAAATATGGCAAATGTTAATACTGAAGAAAGTTAAGTAGCTGAAATGCAAGTGTTACATTATATTACTATCTATGCTGTTCTGTGTTTAAAATATTTCCAATGGACACACAAAAAAATGAAGTATGTATTTGGTATCCTAAAATTTGGCAGGAGTTCTGGTTTATTGTAGATGTCGTGATTTATAACAGATACAAAATCTTCAGAGTCTGAAGAATCAGAAAACTTGATAAAGCCTAGAGATTAAATATACACGTTATTAATTTTCTAGTTAGCTAATTAGAGGAAACTAGACCCAAGGCCAGTCTGGACATCCTCCTCAAGTTCTAAGAAACTTAAAGAAAATCTGATGCATTTGAATTGGTAAAGATCGAAGAGTATATCTAACATAAATAACTTACTTTTCTGTAGTCTTTAATAAATGAATTCATTGATTCATCCGACAAGAACTGAATGACCATGTGCTCTGTGCTAACTTGAATATCCAGAGGAATCAAGACAGAACAGACGCATCGCTGCTCTCATGGAACTTTATAGCCAAGTGTAAGAAACAGACAGTGATCAAACAAAGAAAGAAGATCGTCTCAGAGATTGGTTAAGTGCCATAAATGATATAAAACTGGGTAGCAGAGATTTATTGTTGGGGGGAAGGAGGGATAAGGTGAAGCCACTTCGGATACAATAGGCCTCTCTGATGATGCAATGTTTAAACAGGGAACCATAGTGCAAAGACCCAGAATAGAAGGTAGCAAATGTCTTGAACAACCAGATGCGTGGGACCGCATAAGCATAACAAAATAGACGTAAGCTTTACCAAGCCTATAGAAATACAAGGATATTTATCCTCAGGTAGTAGTTTAAAAGTTTTACAATTTTTTTAAAGCAGTTAAAACTAGAAATACCTTGTTTCCTATCCAGGAGCACTTTAAGTATCACAACTCAGTCATCTAGCTTGACTTCTTATCTGGTATTTCAGTAAAAATAGTACTTTGGTATTATACTGAAATAAAATAACACAGAATAAAATAACAAGGAATCCTCAAGGTACTTTCTGAATGACACCAGTAAAAATCAACCTTTTTCTAACATATGTACCGACCATTTAGAAAAGATAACAGACTGTAAATATATTCTTGGGAACAGATGTTATGGAATAAAGCAAGCAAGCTAAGGCAGGGATCAAAAAAGCAGGTGACAATGAACAGTAAAATAATATTACAGTAAGACATTAAACATCTGTATCATATTTCAGCACATGTGTTAACACTCAAACTTTTCTTGAAGCTATAATGTATTTTCTTGGGAATGGATATAGTGAACAGTGGATCTCTTCACTTCAATCAGAAAAAAATAATCTAAAGTAGACTTACAGAGAGGCAAGCTCTATCAGCTATATTAGTTATCAGCTATATCCCAGATGGCCATCTAGGGGTATTTAAAGACCACTACCTAAGTCATTGTCTAATATACTGAGGTAGACAATGTGGTTAATACAATGAGAATTACAAGGAAGGAAATAAAACAGAAAATGCTGTCCTGTCTTTGTTCATAAACCATGATGCAGTGATACCTTCCCTGTTTGCAGTTCTAATTGCTACATCTCAGAAGATGCCAAAAGGAGGTATAGAAAGAACAGTGGAACTAAAATTAGTGGTCAAGAACCAGACAAGCCTTCTGTAGGAAGATGGAAAAACAAGAAGAATTCAGATCCTCTAATCCAGAAACAGAAAGGCTGAGGAAAGCCTATGAGATCAGGAAAGGTTTGCATATGATAATTAGAATGATTTTCCAAATCTGAAAATTAAGAGCCATGAAACAACACTGAAGATTAAAAGAGGTCATATGGGGACAATTTCTTTGAATCATAGCTGTATGGAAATGTATAAAACATCTTATCCATGAGGTGGAACAAAATGAAAATAATTTTTAAAAATCAATAAAGTGTTTGATAAATCATGGATTCTGAAGCCTGCGTTTGAATCCTGACTTTCTACTTATTAGCTGTGCAACATTGGACAAGTTTCTTAACCTCTCTGTGTCTCAGTTCCTCATCTAAGAAATGGTTGTTGTGAGGATGAAATGAATAAAGAACAGTGTTTGACACATAGCAAATGCTTTAAAAACTTTAGTCATGACTCCATGTGCAGAAAAGAGTTAACATAGCTGTCCTGATGGCCATACTGCTTACAAGGATGGCCCTTGGCTGGCCTCCCACCAACATTAAGTCATAAGAGCGGATCACTGTGCTGAAAACTCTTTGTGCAACAATATGGTTTGTGCTGAACCCCTGCTTTCCTTCTGGGAGTCTGGAATTTTGGTACATGCCAGGCAGAGAATGCCTACGTGATCATCCCACAATAAAAATTCTGGGTGCTGAGTCTCTAATGAGCTTCCTTGGTTGGCAACATTTCACACATGATGTCACAACTTGTTGGAGGAATTAAGCACATCCCGTGTGACTTCACTGAGAGCAGACCCTCGGAAGCTTGCCCCTGGTTTCCCCAAGACTGAGCCCCGTGTGCCTTTCCCTTTGCTAATTTTGCTTCATATCCTTTCACTGTAACAAATCATAGCCGAAAGTACAGTTACATGCTGAGTCCTTCCAGCGAATCATCAAAGCTGGTGGTGGTCCTGGGGCCCCATCAACACACTCAGACATAGATTATTATTAGCAATTATTTTACACTAGGTATAAGTATAGTAAAAAAGGCATTTTAATAAATCTGGAAGTCAAGTTCAAGAAAAGAGACTTTTAGATATAACATCTTGATGAAAATAGAAAACATTGTATTGTTTCTTTTCATAAATAATGGATGAAAAAAACAAGTTGAGATTCAATGGCATGTTCATTCATTTATACCGCTATTTCCTGATAATATGCTTTTATGTAACATGAAAATAAATATTTAGCTGTTACACCTTTCTAAATGACATTCAAGACAAGAACAATAAGTGGTCAAAAATACTTGGGTACAGCCTTCAAATAACAATAGAAGATACAGCATAACTAAAATGCCAGCATCACTAAACTGTAGGAATGCACCACTAATTTTATATATTTTCATCATCTCTTACAAGTAAGTGGTTAGTCTTCCCCAAAACTTAATAAATCCAATGTTCTGCCCAATAAATCTAAATGTTCTGTCTAAAAAATCAATATCTGGAAAAGAGAATTTAGAAAGAAAAGCCTGAGAGAAAAAGTATTTAATAATTCATGTGAGTTTCTATTTTTGGATAATCAGACCAATTCCCCCACTGAAAAAAATGAAAATGGTAAATAAGATACTAAAACAAAACTACCTTAAAGGCACTGAGTTAAAAAGATAGTGGGGCCAGGCCATATTCTTGAGGCAGCTTGAATCCAAAGAGGTTAGTGGAAACTCGGCATCCCAAGGCCACTTTTGCCTTGGGGTGTCGGCCCATATCTGAACTTGAGCTTTGGTTTCATGGCTTCATGGGAGAAGAGGCCAGGAGTCAAGATCCAGGGCTTGCCCAACATGGATCATCTCATAGGATAACTTTCCCACGTTAAGCTGATACCCAAAGGGTAAGATGGAAGTTGCCTTGAGCAAAGAAGTAAACGAAAAATAAAAGAAAAAATGATAAGCTATCTCTGAAAGGTTATGGCTAATTGATTGCCCTCATGTAGACTGGTACCCTGAATCTGAGCAAACCTTGAGTGGGTACAACAATTTCAACCTGTGAACTTGTTTTAACATGGTCTTGTACTGATAGTACACACACACACACACACACACACACACACACACACACACACACAAATATCTTAAGTAAAATATTAGCAAACTGAATCCAACCGTGTATAAAAAAAAATAGCATGACCAAATTACATATACACACACATATGTATAAGCCATTCAGCACATTAACAGATTAAAGTAAAAAAACAATATCATCTCCTCGATAGAGAAAAAGCATGTAATAAAATTTAATGCCCATTCTTGACAGAAACTTTTGTGCTAGACTAGGGAGGAACTTCTTTAATCTGACACAGTATCTAATTATAAAACATCTATAGCTATGATCAAAGTAAGTGATAAAATGTTGAAGTCTTTCTCCCTGAGTCTGGGAACAAGATATTATCAACACTGGAAGTACTAGCCAGTGTAGTTAAGTCCAGAAAAAGAAATTAAAGGCATAGGATTGGAAAAGAAGAAAGAAGATGTTACTATTTTCTACTGGTATCATAATCTTCTTAGAAACACCTTTAAAAATCTACAGATAAATTTAACAAGGTTACTAGATATAAGATTGATATACAAAAATAAATTACATTTCTATTTGTTTCTGTAAGTAATTAAAAAACAATTTTAAAAGCTACCATTTTAATACCAACAAAACTATAAAATACCATATTATAAACTCCAAAATTGCTAAGAGATTAAATCTTAATTGTTTTCACCACAAAAAAGAAATGATCATTATGTTACCTGAGAGAGGTGTTAGCTAACACTAAGGCAGTGATCATATTGCAAGATATAAATGCATCAAATCAACACGTTGTACAACTTATACAACATTATATGTCAATTACATCTTAATAAAAAACTATAAAATATGTAGGAATAAATCCAACACAAAAAGAGAAAAACCTATTTGCAATATAGAGTAGTGATTAAAAGCACAAACTCTATACACAGGCACCTTGGTTTAGAAACCTGCCTCTGACATTTACTAGCTGTAGGATCTTGGGCAAGTCAATTAACCTCTAGGTGCCTCAGTTTCCTGTGTGAAATATCCCATATTACTAGGATTACCTCATAAGGTTGTTAGGAAGACTGAATACAAAGTAACAGAATGAGGCCTGGCACACAGGAAACCCTTAAGAGTGCTTTAGAAAGTGACAACCGTAATCATTATGATGATGATACTGGTAGTGTGATGGTGTAGAATATTATAAAACTTTTCTGAAAGGCTTTAAAGAATACTTAATTAAATGGAAAATATACCATAATCATGGATAGGTAGGCAATATCATTAAGATGTCAATTCTCCAGAAAATCTGCAGACTCAATGCAATGTTAATTAAAATGTGAACAGGGTTTTTGCCTCTCAATAAGCCAGTTTTGGAATTTAAAACAAAAGACTCCATACAACCAATACACTGCTGCAGAAGAGAAGTAAAGAGGGAGAGTAGCCCTACAGATATTAAGATTTTATGAGAACAATGTGGCATTGGTGCAGGGATAGGTTAAGTGACCAAAGGAACAGAATAGAAAATTCATAAACAAAGGCAGAATGGCAGAGCTGTAGAGAAAAGAGAGCAGTCAATAAAAAGAGCTGAAAATATTGGTTATCCATATGGAAAAAAAGTGAAATTAGGTTCCCACACACACACACTATGCCATACTAAAAAATCAACTCCAGAAGAATTAAGGACTTAATTTACAAGAGCAAAACTTTAAAAATTATGAAGAAAATATGAGTATTTCTCTGACCTTGAGATAAGAAGGGGTTTCTTAAATAAGATACAATCACTCTACTACAAAAAAATTTATAAATTCAAACAAATTAAATTTGATTTATATTTCAAAAAAGATACCTGAAGAAAGTGAAAAGATGAGCAACAAACTGGGAGAAGACATTTGTTAACTGACAAAATATTTGCCCCAAGAACATATATAAAGAACAGGTTCAAATCAACAGAAAATGCAGCAGCAAAAAAATGGGTAAAAATGACAGACATATTTACAATTTACAGACAGACAATATACAGATATATAACAAACATGAAGAGATATGATAGATGAATCATTATTAATCAGGGAATACAAATCAGGCCCATGATGAGTTATTATGCCCACTCCACTAAAAAAGATTAAGAAGTCTGACAATACCAAGTCTTGAAGAAGATACAGGTCAACAGACTCTCTCACATACTGATGACTGGAGTGTAAATTAATACAAATGATTTGGAAATATCATTTGGTATTATAATATTTTGGCACTAAGTAAATATGCCACTTTGGAATAATTTACCGTAACACTTAGCTTATTTATACAACCTGCTGGAAAGACTAGCATGTAAACACTAGATAAATAAGGAAGGAAAACAGTGTACATTACTTCCATAAAACTAATTTAAGGAAGTATGATAAACAGTTCTTTTGATGCTAAGTAACTAAAAATATGCCAGCAACAAAAAAGCCCAATGCACTGAAACCTATCAGTCAAGGAAATCAAGCTGTAAAAATACACACCAACTTCATATAAAAATAGACAGTAAAGCCATGATTCTATAACATATATACTACAGACAGAATGTTTGTATTCTCCCAAAATTCTTATGTTGAAACCTAACCTGCAAGGTGGTGGTATTAGGAGGTGGGGACTTTGGGAGATGATTAGGTCATGAGGGTGGAACCCTCATGATTGGGATTAGTGTCCTTATAAATGGGACCCCAGAGAGCTCCCTTGCCTCTTCCACCATGTCAGGACACAATGAGAAGACAGCTGTCTGTGAACTAGGAAGCAGGCCCTCACCGGACACGAATCTGCCAGCACCTAGATCTTGGACTGCCCGGCCTCCTGAACTATGAGAAATAAATTTCTGTTGTTTAAGCCACCCAGTCTATGGTCTTCTACTACAGTAGCCCAAATGGACCAAGACACCACTGCAATGGAGAGCACATTACGCTGTGGCTGAGAGACCTTGTTCTTAACCTTGATTTTACGCCCATCTCGGTGTGCAACCTTGGGTGGATTATTTAAACTCGGATGTGTAAAATAAGAGACTGTACCAAGTGTTCTTTAAGAATCTTTTTATTGGTGTCTATAACCCTATAAGAAACTTTTTATCAAGAATTAGTAAAATCGTGATGTAATTTCCTTATATAAGTAGCATGATATTTAATCCAGACTCAAGTGCCTTTGGATAATAACAATGTCCACAAGCTCTGAGGAGAGAATGAAGCATTAATACAGCATTACTATAGGATTAGTTAAAAGAAAAAGTTGTTTTCCACACATAGAGTTTCCAAGTGGTAGATGAATTTGCTTTTTGGTAGATCAGAGGTGTTTTATGGTATAGCCTATTAACTACACTGAGGGAAAAAAAATCATAATTTAAGTATTAAGATTTAAACATGAAGCATTAAATTCTATAATGTCAAAGAATCTGAAGAGTAACATAAATCTTGCAGAAACAGTGTTCAAAGAGCTTAATATAAAATAGGAAAGATTAGCAGTTGTTCAAAGACAATCTAAATACTTTCAACAGGCAGAAAACATAAGATCCTATTAGTATGCTCAAGTGATACTACCCACATTTTCTATATAATTTTAGACTTTGGACATGTCAAAGTCTATAAAAGAGAAAGTCCTCTGATATCCCAGATATATGTCAAAAGATACCCTAATAAAAAAATGAAAATATAAGCCACAAACAGGTAAAATTTTTTATGACTCATAAATGAAAAAGGATTAGTACTGAGAATATATAAAGAACCCCTATAGATTAACATAAAAGAGACAACTCAATATTAATATGTGGGCCAATAATATAAATAGGCAATTGACAGAACAGGAAACTCAGATGGCTAGCAGACATGATGCTGAACTCTACTAGTAATCAGGGAAATTAAAATGATAATAAAATGCCATTTCACACTCATCAGCTTGGCAAAAACTACAGAGTTTGATAACAAGTGTTGATGAGGATATGGATAGAAAGGAATTCTGATGCACTGATAAGAGAGAACGTGAAAGACCACTTAGGGAGCAAGTCGGGTTACAGATCAGCATGGCTCTGACCCTGCCATTCCACTCCTATGTATATGTGCTCTACAGGATAGCTCCCACATGTGGACAAGGAGACACTGTAGCACATCTGCGATAATAACAAATGAGTCTATCAACAAGAGAATGGATATATAAATTATGGGACACTTATATAATAGTAAAAAATGTTCTGGGGAAAACTTCCTTCTCCCTGTCTATTTCCATGCAGAGGGACCTCTTTTGGAGTAACATTCCCAGCCTCTCTCCACCTCCCCACTCATTCCTCCTAGAGAAATAATTGGTGTCCACTTCTTCTTTTCTCTGTAAGAGGCACCTGACCGTGTGGGGCATACACAGTGCTCTGCTCCCCAGTGCTATGGGGGCAGAGCTCAGGTGGGGAGTCCCAGGCTCACTGCACAGCCTGTGATTAGAAGGGTAAACCTTCTATTTAATCCTGGCTGCATACTAGCAAGCCTGTCCCTCCAATGGAGCTATCTCACAAATAAAGCTGCTATTTTTATCTACCACTCTCTAACACTTGCATCTATTTCTCAATTTATTCTAGATGGCAAGAGAGGGTGCTAGTTATTGTACCTCCTCAGGCTTCAACAGAATACTATACAGCAGGGAAAATAATTGAAAGATACCCGTATCAAGGGGGCTAAGTCTTTAAACCATAGTAAGAGAAAAGGCAATGTGCATTTATGTAAGCTTGAAAGATAAAACAATACTATGTATTATTTAAAATACATAAATCTGTATCATAAAATATAAAGACATACATGAATGATTTTAAAAATTCAGGATAGTGGTTATCTCTGGGGCAGAGGAAGGGAAATGCAACCAGGCAGGGTTACCCAGTGGGCTTCTCCATCATGTTTGGAATGGAATGTTTTGTTTCTCAATCTGGGAGGAACATACATATTTTTTTCAGCCTCAAATATTTCAAATACAAACACACACACACACACACACACACACACGCACGCACACACTTACATACCACATGTACATCTACAAGAGAATAAGCAGCAGAGCTGGAGAAGCTACAAGAACTGCCTGAAGTGGCCTGCCCTGTTAGTCAGGCCTGGCCAGCTCTTTTCCAGACCCCCTGGAACCAAGCCAGTGGGAGGAGGGATTGTCCATGCCTGGAGATGGATGCTAAATGTAGTCCTGGCTTCTACAGTGTTATTCTAAACAGGAGGAAAATCTATTAAACCACAGAATCAGTGACAGTTAGAAAGGATAAAGCAAAACAAGAATCCAAGGAGTGGAATTACTAGCAGCAAACCATTGAAAGGCTTCTAGAACTTACTTTTGCTAGAATGAAACCTAAACTATTGCCTTTTAAAAAAATCTTTTTATTAATTATCTCTAAAGGAAGATTCAATAACTGCTCTTAGTAATGCATCTCAATGTCTTATAAATCACTAGAAAGTTTAATTCAGTGGAAATTTTCAGTCAGTATATTATGACTACATATGGTCTGAAGATGCACAGAAAGGAGATAATCTGTATTATTTACTGATTCCCTAGGCTAATCAGACACTCTGAATCATCACCATAATAATAGAACAAAGTCTGCAAATCTGTGTTGCTTCATTTAAAAGAACATATATATTTTAAACTTTCATATATATTTTATTAAATTGTTAATTTTTAACAACTTATTTCTTCCAGAAGAAAGGTATTTAAATGATAAATTCTTTTTAGCCTGATGCACACGCAGGCCTCAAAATACCATATTTTTTTCTTGTCTTGTATCTCCAATGAAGAGGAACAAATGAAGACTATGTTAACGTTACAAATCACTGACATTTAGACTAGATATTCGGTCCTTAGTACACGTTATGATTTGCAACCTAGGGGTAAATAAGATGTTAGAAAAAGTAGCTGACCACCGACTGAAATAATAGATAGAGTGCAGGAAAGTTGCTTTCCAACGAAAGCCTATCACATTTTCTGCTGCATCAGTCTATAACTGCCCGGTAGACTCATCAGTTTCTTGTGCCCAGCATGGACTCAGAAAATATCTACTGAACTGATTCACTGATAATTAGAAAGAAACATGGGAAGACGGTGAGGATCCAGGAGAGGATACTACAGCCCACAAGCATGACTTTGTGTACTGGGAATGCTCAGAAAACCTACACATCTTGAGGACTCGAACATCTTTCTTTAACCCTTCATCTCCCTGTTTACAAGGTATAGAAACATAAATATATAATATTTATACAATATGCTGAGATATGGTATGATACAACACAGCATAGAGAATAAAATAATACAGCACCATATGGGGCAGCACCCATGAATAATCCATTATCTTGCCCCCCTCTACCTTTCAAATTTCACTGCAGATCTTGCCTCTTGCCCACTGCAGTCCAGCCACTCTGGTTTTCTTTCAGTTTCTCAATCCTGCCAAGCTTATCCCCACATCAGAGCCTTTTTAACTGCTTTTCCTCTTTCTGGGCAGCTCTTCTCCCAAACGGCAATCAGCTTTTCATCATTTAGGTCTTATTCCAAGGTGACCCTCCCAAAACGCCTTCCCTTACCTCCCCATCAAAACCACCCCCTTGTCAGTCATTCTTTCATTTATTCTGTTTTACTTTCCCTATAGCACACTATCCCTACCTGAAGTTAACTTGTTTGCTTATGTGGTTATTGCCTACCTTCTTACTACTAACCTGTGAACTCCTTGAGCGCAGGGACCTTGTGTGCTTTGTTCATGGCTCTGGCCCTGGGACCCAGAAAGGGACCAGGCACACAGTAGGTCCTCAGTAACCATTTAATGAATTAACAAAAATATGCCTGCTCAATTTAAAATCCCTCAATTTCAAGGCTTTTTCAAAGAATGTAACAAATGCATTCCCTATTTTACCAAATTCAAAATCCTGAATATTGGGTTTACTTAAAAATGGGGGCGGGAAGAAAAAAATGGAATAGGATGAATATTAGAGAGCCGATCCCACTGCAAAGTGAATGCTATCATTTTACATATTTTTAATCACACTGATCCGATCCATTAAAAACCAAAAATAAATGCTTCCACTAATTTAATTATATTTAATTTATATTTAATATTTAATTTATATTTAATTATATTCTGTTACTACAGCTATTACATTTTCTATCCAAATTGCATTGTACTTTTCTAGCAATGATATGAGCTATCTCAATATGTCGCAGGTATTCTTGTAGTCTGAGAAACAGTGAGAGGTGAAACACAATATGAACATATTACTGTATAAAATGCTTATAAAATGTCATTCCTTCTCTCAGCCAGAAAAAGGAGATACAACACATTAGGTCAATCATTAGGAGAGTAAAAGCCCACGAACAATGAATGCATCTGTGTTATGCATGAATCCGGCTCTCTTACATGTCTACTAGAATCTGAATAATTGTGTTTTACTGAATACACATTTAAAGGAGAAAGCCATCCCTTAGAAAAAAAATTCTAGAATCACTCAAACATAACTTTACTGGCACGGTTTCGGAATCTATCGTGAGGTATTCCAAGTGAAATTTAAAACTCCTCATTTTTCAAGCTGGCCTGTTACAACTAATAGGTTTTAAAATGATGAACAGCCACAGAACCATAAAAAAGATTCCATTTTATAAAACCAAAGATCGTTCTATCTGAAATGAAGTTTCACTTTTAAAACATCATGCATTTGAAAAAAAAATCATATACTCCTGGAAGCAATGGGCATTTTCCATGAAAGAAAATGTTACTGGGACACAGCAGCAGCACAGAAGTGAAATATACACTGTCAAAGAAAAGCTGGGGCTTCCCTGGTGGCGCAGTGGTTGGGATTCCGCCTGCCGACGCAGGGGACGCGGGTTCGTGCCCCGGTCTGGGAAGATCCCATATGCCGCGGAGCGGCTGGGCCCGTGAGCCATGGCCGCTGAGCCTGCGCGTCTGGATGACTGTGCTCTGCAACTGGAGAGGCCACAACAGTGAAAGGCCCGCATACCGCAAAAAAAAAAAAAAAAAGAAAAGCTGGTTTGCTACTTGGCAAATACAGAGCTTGTTTCCATATAATGGGTAGGAGAGAAGGGGAGGGGAGACTCCAAGATTATGTTCAGGAAATTAGGAGAGACAAAACAGAAGTATGGTATTAGAGCATGTAAATAATCACAATTTATTATCTACTTTTAAGATCCCTTTCTACTGAAGTGCAGAACTTTAAAAGGCAGTAAGACTGTGGTTAAAGAAGCATCTCAAACCACATCTCCTATTTGCACACAGTAGGACAAAAACTCAGGGGCTAATAGGGCAAAAGGTATGGCTTCCGATGGAGTCCTTTCGGGGGCGGGGGCTCCCAAGATCACCCTCAAGTTTGATGATTTGCTATTTTTTCCTCTGTCCTTGGGTCAAAGTATTTGGAGAAAGAGAAATAAATGCCTCTTGATGGCAGGAGAGTCAAGCCGCTTTGCAAAGGCCAGCACCAACAGTGGGCGGGGAGAGGACTGGTTGTGGCCATTTTTGCAAACAATCGACCACAGCAATCTGTGAATGCACGTGGCCATTTTACAGTGAACCGTGTCTCTGAATAATACGGCTTTGGTGGATTAATGTGAGATCTGTTAACTCACTGAGTTCGATGTGAGAGATGTGCTATAATGACCATAAAAATTGCTATCCTCATGCATGCATAAGGGACATGGAAACTTGCACCTTGGGGTGTACAGCAATGTTCTGAAGATTGTGAGGGGTCTAATCTCCCTCCACCCCTGAGCACCTGTGAGAGACAGATCACACACAGGAAGAGCAATATAAGGCAGGTAGCATGCACTCAGAGCAAAATGAGAGGTTGGGAAGCTACCGTAACAAGCGCTGGGAAGAGGGGGATACTCACTGAGGAATGGACTGACCAGAACACGATAGAGGAGGAACCCGACCTCAACCTGAGGGAGGAGCAGGGCTCACAGAGCAGGGAGCACGGGAGGGGACATCCCAGAAAGGAGCTATCATGCACAACGGGGGCCACGCGGAAAAACAGCAAAATGTGTTTAGGTAACTAGTTCATCGCGAAGGAAGTGAGAACAGAAGAAAGTAGGAGCCAGAGGGTAGCCAGCCTATGTGAATACTGAGTTAAGAGTTTGTTCTTACAAATGCTGGTGAGGGTGTGGAGAAAAGAGAACCCTAGTGCACTGCTGGTGGGAATGTGAATTATGTAGCCCCTGTGGAAAACAGTATGGAGGTGCCTCAAAAAACTAAAAATAGAATTACCGTAAGATCCAACAATTCCACTCCTGGGTATATACCTGGATAAAATGAAAAAACTAATTCAAAAAGATACACGTAACCTGATGTTCATAGCAGTGCTATTTACAACAGCCAAGACATGGAAGCAACCTAAGTGTCCATCAACAGATGAATGGATAAAGAAGATGTGGTATATATATACAATGGAATATTACTCGGTCACAAAAAAAAAAAAGAATGAAATTTGGCCATTTGTAGTAACATGGATGGACCTAGGGAATATTATGCTTAGTGAAATAAGTCAGAAAGAGAAAGACAAATCCTGTAGGATATCACTTATGTGTAGAATATAAAAAATAATACAACTGAATATATATGCAAAACAGAAACAGGCTTACAGATATAGAAAATAAATTTGTGGTTACCATACGGGAGGGGGAAAAGGAGAGGTGTACGTTGGGGTATGGGATTAATAGATACAAACTACTATGTATAAAATAGGAAAGCAGTAAGGATATGTTGCATAGCACAAGGAATTATAGCAATTATCTTGTAATAATTTACAATGGAGTATGATCTGCAAAAATACTGAATCACTATGCTGTACACCTGAAACTTATATAATATTGTAAATCAACTATACTTCAATAAAAAAAGAAATTCTGGCCTTTAGCCTCTACACTTAGATGTAAGGCCTAGACCCCTGGACTAGGGTAATGGGAAGAGGGCTGACAGCACAAAGACACTGAACAAGCAAAGTGACTTGATTTAGAGCAAGGACAGAAAAGGAAAAATCAATGGCTGTGAGAATGAATCTGAGAAAATCGTGGTATCACTGACAGAAATAGAAAGAGCTGACCTGAGGACAAGGATAATGACTTTTGATTTAAATATGATGAACTGAAGGCGGTAACAAGCAACTTGAAACATTTTCAGCTATGCGCTGTGTGACTTTGCGAACATTATTTAACCTCTCTAAGCTCAGTTTTCTCATCTGTAAAATAGGAATAATAATAGATGACTGTGAGGATTGAGTGAAATAATGGCAATGCCCAGCACTCACTAAAGCACTCGAAAAATGACAGATATTTTGGCCATCATTATTATTCATCTTATATTTGACAAATTGCCCAATAACTCTTTTTTTGTCACATGAACTTATGACTGATACACCTCTTATTAGGGTTTTTTTGTTTTTTGTTTTTTTCCCCAACACAACTGAGATAAGTCAAAACACTATTCTAATTGCAGTCCTTGTAAATTTTCCACAGCATTAGAGACTGAGCAATTTACAACCTGCAGAAGGCTCCAAGTCTATGACAAATTCATCACGGCAAACCATTAAACCTAGTATGTCAGCTGATCCAGCTGGATTAGATGTGAACATCTGATGGCTACGGTTCTCCCTATGAAGCAGTAGGTTTATGGGGCTTCTTTACATTGAAAACATGGAAAGAAAAATTCTGTACATGATTTAATAATAATTTGCAACATATTAAGGATCCCTTTGAGATGAAAGTTTTCTGTTTTGCTTTGTTTGGGGTATAAGAAAATAAGATTAAAGAGAATAAGATTCTAGAGTAATAATGTAGCCATGAAGGGTACATTAGCAATGGGGAAACTGAGAGAAGGTAACTTCCAAGTAAATCTGAGAATTTAACATTGTAATTATTAGTAATGCTGGGCAGTGAAACACAAATATTTATCATGTACATGGTAGGTACTTAATAAATATTTGTTAAATAATGCTGAGTGAAAGTGATGATGGTGATTGATGAAACTGATGATGAGATTGATGATATCAGTGAAACTGATGAGCAAATGATTTGCTTGCCCTTTCCTTCATTTCTGGCAATTAGTTCACTGTGCTATTAATCATAATTTTCTTTAAAGAGTAAGTAAACAAAAGGTATGGAAACAGAGAATCAAGGTATTTAAAGCTAGAAGTCCTTTAGGAGAAGACACTGAGGTCCAGGGAGGTTAACAGACTTGCTTAAGTCAATTCCCCATAACATGAGATCCGAGCCTGAACAACTAACCGACAGCCCTGCGCACATCCCGCCACCCCACGATGGAGAAGAAAAGAGTTACGGAGAAGCTCAAGCCAGTCAGTTCTGTGATTGGTTTGAAGATCTAACAAAGGGGTGAGATGAGTATATGGATTCTGAGAAACAGCGACTTCAATTATTTAAGCCATAAATGTTTCTCATTATGATGTTTAAACAGATCATGACAGGCTAAAATACAGATTTTTTTTTTTTGCCATTAATGCACCCACATTTTATAGTATTTAAGTATGAGGTTTTTGATTTTTTAAAAAATAAATTTAGTTATTTGTTTATTTTTGGCTGCGTTGGGGTCTTCGTTGCTGTGTACGGGCTTTATCTAGCTGTGGCGAGCAGGGGCTACTCTTCGTTGCGGTGCGCAGGCTTCTCATTGCGGTGGCTTCTCTTGTTGCGGAGCACGGGCTCTAGGCGCACGGGCTTCAGTAGCTGTGGTACGCGGACTCAGTAGTTGTGACTCACGGGCTCTAGAGCACAGGTTCAGTAGTTGTGGCAGATGGGCTTAGTTGCTCCGCAGCATGTGGAATCTTCCCGGACCAGGGCTCGAACCCGTGTCCCTTGCACTGGCAGGTGGATTCTTGACCACTGCGCCTCCAGGGAAATCCCATGAGGTTTTTGATATTTTTATCAAAAGATTTTATGACCAAATTGTCAGAAATCAGGGAATTTTATAAAAAGGGTGTTACAATTTAGCTTAAGTGTTTTCATATATCCACAGTCTTAGGTCCATGAAAACGCTTATAGCCATAGATTATATAGCTCTATTTTTGACTGCAAAAATTTACATGCTGTCCAGATCTTTATTCTACTGAAATTGAACTGGAAAAGGCCCTTAACTGAAATTCCTTCAAAATTATAAATTGTAGTAGATCTGACTGAGAAAGAGATTCAAAAGCACATGGGGAGAGATGTAAAAGGGAAAGAAAGGCAAAGATTCTCCATGTGTATGCCTATTTGTGTTTCCAATCTGGAGTCAGAATGTCTGGGTCAAAACCAAATTCTATCAGTTACTGTGATCTTAGCCAAGTTACTTGGCCGCTCTGTGCCTCAGTTTCCTCATCTGTAAAACAGGGGTAATAACAGTAGCCACCTCGTGGGGTTGCTGTGAGGGTCACAGTTAAGACAAGCAAAGCATTTAGAATGGGGCTTGGTGTACAGTAAGCACTCTGTGTGTTAGCTCTTTAGATCACACCCTCAGGTCTACTCACCTTTCCTGTTCCATCTCCTACTCTCTTCCGCCCACTCTTTGTCTATGCTCTTCTCTCTCCTGGATGCTTTCCTTCCAGGGATTCTTCAAATCCTAACTCAGTTGCTAAGTTCCTCGATTACCCTGGCTGGAATTAAATCCTCTCGCCTCTCTGTTCTTCTATAGTAGGTACCATTTTCTACTTACAGTCACTCTGTGAAAGACTGTCCCTGTCTGATTTGTTCCTGTAGCCCTGAAAGTACCCTTCTCAGTGTCTTGCACATGGCATTCAGCAAGTACTTGTGGAATAAACCAATATATAGGGAGAGTAGTCTTCTCCTGCCTTATCAACTGGTAGCTGTTATTATCACTATTATTAAGGAGGAAAGGCAGGTCCTAGGAGGCCCAAACTACTGATGCAAAGCTGAGGCAAACATCATGACTGTCTTTTGGAATAAAGCATAATTTATGAAATGCAAAGCTAATTTAATTTCATGAAAATTCAGAGAATTTCTGGAACAAAATCAATGGAGAATAAAACCTCAGGTTTGAAAGGAAGCCAGATTGATCACTACCCGGACTGGGAAGGGCGTAGTATTATTACTATCATCTCTCGATTACCCACTGTGAAGAGGCGTGGCCCTTTCAAGATCAATCTCATCTGCCTGGGGCAAATTATCCCTGAAGTCAAAATCCTTTTATGTTCTCTGCTTCTTTCTCTCCGACAGTCTAGACACCTTCATAAAATCATTAATAAACAGTGAGTGCCTACTATGGGACAAACAGAGTGTTTTTCATGCATCCGCTCATTTGATCCTTCAAACAACTCTATGGTGTTGGTTCTCTTAATATCTTAATATCAGGAAACTGAGGCACAGAGACATTAAATAACTTTCCCAAAGTTTACTCGCTACTTCAACTCATCTTACTTCAGTCCATCTCCCCACATTTATTGTCCTATATGGGAGTGGGAAGGGGATCAGTGTGGAATATCTGGAATATTCAATTGCTGGTGGGAAAAAGGGCTAGAAGGATTCTTCAGGGGCAGGTCAGGTCTGGTCTGCTAAGGGCTGGGCAGGAAGTGCCAATCTTACAAACTGCAATGACTTTCAGGGGTCTAAGGAACCCAATGAACTCAGGCTAGATCCCCAAATCCTGGGGGAATCCACGCTGGTAGGCAAAGCAATGGACTCTCTGGGCAATGGTAATATAGGGACACCAGCAGACATTCCAGGTGACACAGTCATTTCAGAGCAAGAATCAGCCAGGAGCTGGGAGAAGGTGGAGTCCTGATCATCAAGACAGGAAGCTAGAAAAGGGAAGCGAGAGTCTGGGACAAGCCTTTGTGTTAATCAGGAAAATGTAGGAAGCTGGATGTGCTGAGCTGGACTCACACTGTGGGGTTAAGAAGGTGAGTTTGAGCCGGGGGTCGCTGGGATCAACCCAGATAGAGGTTATTCTTCACACTGTAATAGGAGACACCAGGTAAACCACAAATCCAATCCTGTGGCTTCCCTACTTAAAACATTTCAATGGCTTCCTGCTGTCCTTAGGATCAAGTTCAAACTTCTCAGCAACTTCCAAGGCCATTCGTGACCCAGGCCCTGCGTGCCTTTCCAGTCTCATCAGTCTGCATTTACCCTTCTGGCCCCACCCACCCAGGCAAACAAAAATGAGTATATTCAACAGCAGACTAGCTATAGTTAACAACCCTTAGTTATTCAAAGGGCCAGTCTCCCCTGCTGACCTCTGCGGATACACTCTGCCTAGAACATGCTCTCTCTTCCTCTGCCTGGCTATTTCCACCCTTCAGGTCTCCCATCAGCCACCACTCCCTCTGAAGTCAGCCTCCGTGCCCCTTCCCCAGCCTGCAGTCAGCAGCCTTCCTGTATATTCCCACAGTGCTCTGTAGTCACCTTTCAGGATTGACCATCTTGGATTCTGACCACCTATCTCCCCAGCTAGACAATAAGCTCCTAGAAGGCAGGGCGGTGTCTGTCTTGTTTACTTTTATATATTCCCAGTGCCTGCAATGCAGTAGATGCCAACAAATATTTGTTTCCAAAACAAAGAAAGAGCACAGGACAGAGACACCTCCTCTAGAGATCAGGGTGCAAAGAGAACACAAGAGTGTGTGGTGCTCATTAAGTGTGAGGTGAGAACCATGCAGCCAAGCAGGGGCCCAGGGAGGATTTGGAAACGTTATCAAATATGTAGGGAGGGTCTAAATTTCAGTCACTGATTTGAAAGCTATACACAGTGTGTCCAATGCAGTCATAGAAATACAGGGGTCCCTTGAGTGCCCAGGTCACCTTGGGTGTTGACAGCTTCTCACAGAAGACATGAGAGTCTGACTCCAGAGTTTTTATCACGTGGGGAGAAGCAGGAAGAATGACAGTGAAGGGGAAAACACAATATTCAGAAAAGTTAAACTGTTATCTCTTTGGAACTGGCATGAGCCTGCTAATAAGCAGCCAGGGAAAAACAAAGAGGTAAATAAAGAGAACCGGGAACGCTGTGGTATAATATCTGAATGTGGCAAAGGGGAAACCATAAAGACCATTTTGTTTTAATCATTAAGAAAAGTGCACCTAGTTCACATGCTATGGATCAGGCTCGGGGCGGCGGGGGGAAGACAAATTAATCTAAGGCTATTCATTTTGTGATAGCTTAACGCAAACAACTTTTAGCAACATTATGAAGCCAGCTAGTAAAATAAATAGAAATGAAGTCCAAGGGATTTAAAGATGAAAAATTTGGGGGGTGGGGAGAAAGAACTGCACAAAGCAAATCGGACAAAATACAAGGCTAACCAAACAAAAGCTGAATCATATAAATAGGCATTGCCGTGTGCCCTGGAGGACTGCCAAGGAGAGTGAATTTCAACAAAGAATGCTTCTGCTACCAGTCTGGAAAACTTCAGTTCCAGGAAGGTGGGAGGGAGGCTGCAGCCATTGCTGAATGACACTGGGGAGTGTGGGGCGGGGAGGCAGGCTCGGTAGACAAATGCTGGAACCTTCCCCTAGCAAGCCATGAACAGGCAGCTCACTCCCTCTCCATGCCCTCCCATGTACCCCACACACACCCAGTTATGAGAAACAAGCCCACGTTTTAGATGAGAAATTGGCAACAAGGGCAGCGGCCTTCTCTTCTCCATTTGCAGATCAAAAGACCACTGTAAACACCCCTAGGCTACCATGCTAGTATCCAAAGGGTTGAGATGAACCCAGTCCCTGCAGCCCAAGTCAAACGAGGCATTGGCAATTATCTGTGAACTTGGATGCTGGGGACAGAGCCCCGGGCTCTGTGTGGAAGAGTCCTAAGAGCAGTACTGTAACCCTCGCAGTGATAACCGTCACCACCACCAGAACAGTCCCCCCTGCCTGAGTATTTATCCCTTGGCAGGCACAGAACTAGGCCCTTTGCATGGATTATCCCTGTGAAGCCCCCCGCTCAGCCCTTATTTTCTTAATTTTATAGCTGTTCACTCTACAGATAAGGAAACCAAGGCAAGTTAAGATACTGATACTTTTCAAAGGCCTCACAGCCAACAAGCAAGGGAGCAGGGATTTAGATCCACACAGTTATTCCCAGACAAGCTCTCTTAACCAATAAAAATAAAACCCAGTAAAAGAAGGTGGATAATCAACAAGCACTTATTAATGGTGGGCATGGTGTGTACTATGAACTCTGCTAGGTTAAAATGGGCAAAATGGTTTCTTTTAAAAAAAAAAGAGGAAGACTAACTAGAATTCCTTTTACTTAATCTGTAAAAAAATTCTTGAACTTTATTAGCCTTCAAAGAAAAAAGGGTCCCTACTCTAATATCTACCACAAGGCTCCAATAAGTATGTAGGTTGCTCAAACCCCTACAGAAACTAACAAAACAAACCAAAAGGAGAGTCGATAACATCTAGCTCAGTGGCTTTTTTGGGATTGGCATTACCCAAAATGCAGACTTAGTGCCAAATACCGGGAGACCTGCGAATCTGAAGTTCCTTAAGATTTCCTTAGCATAGTAATGCTTTCTCCTCAAATTTCTGTATTGCTGTCTTTATCGAGATCTCTGTACATTAATATGTGCTTTTTAAAAAATATGACCTATTTTTCCAATGGGACTGAGGGGGAAAAATCACAAATGCATATTTAAACCCATAGAATATTTAAATTCTCCCAAATCTTATCATACATTTTTAGTACTTTCTTTTTGAGATGAAAGATAAAAACGTGTGTGCATGATTAATTGTCATGATGAAAGAATACTGGGCAGTTGCTTAAGAAACGAGAACAACAAAGGAATAAACTACTGCAGGCATCACCAGGACTGGAATGACACTGCTCTGTGTACTCGATTTCCATGGCAACTAGCAATGGGAAGATGAATGTTTCATAGTCACTCCGCTCTGCGGTACACGTCTATAAATCAAACTTACATAAAGAGCACAAGATTTCTGCTGTGGGCTGTATGCAGAGCTGGTTTATTTTCCTGTTACTGTATAATTATGGAAAAGCAGCACAGAACAATGAGGTCATCTTGAGTGGGGAACAAACTCAGAAATTACTAATACACCTGAGGCATAGAATGCCATTCGTCTCGGAGGAAACCAGACGCAGGCAAGGCAGACAGCGAATGGAAACCCTGCCTGCCTCTGTCAGGTATGGTCCTGGCACTCATCTGCTCTGGCTGAGAACTGCATGTTGCGTACCTGGCGTGGGCTCCCTCCCGCTGCTCTGCTCTGAAACGTATGTAGGGGCACCTTAGTTAACTGCCTCCCGAATGAAACTGCAAGGTTTCATTCTGATAAACTGGGCAGAAATGATACACCATGTTTCGTATGAAAGTTTACTGAGGCTGAACAAGCATGCACTTGTTTTTATTTACACCCCAAATGGCTCGTCTTGTAGAAGTCAGGATGGAAAATTAATGCTTTGGCATTGAATTGGGAGTCAGAAGGCCCAAGTCTTGACTCTGGTCTATATAACCTTGGGTAAGCCATAAAGTTCAGGTAGCTTCCATTTTCTTAGCTATGTTACGAGAGACGGTGGATGTGATTTTTAAAGTCTCTGCCGCCATCTGCTTCCATGATTCTGTATCTTGAAAACCCAAAGGTCTGAATCAATCAGATCTAACCAAAGATATTAGTTGTGCTATCCCTAAAAAAAATATATATATATATATAGATATACCTTACACAGTTATACTTTTAAATTCTATACTGGCTAAAGTGCCTAAGTCATAGTGTTTTATGATTACCATTGCATTGAAGCTTTCTTCTGATTTGTTTCAATTTTTCAAACACAGTATATGCTCTGGAAAACTTAATGAAACCATCAGAGTTTTTTTGTTTTTTGTTTTTTTTTTTTTTGCGGTACGCAGGCCTCTCACTGTTGCGGCCTCTCCCGTTGCGGAGCACAGGCTCCGGACGCGCAGGCTCTGCGGCCATGGCTCACGGGCCCAGCTGCTCCGCGGCATGTGGGATCTTCCCGGACCGGGGCACGAACCTGCATCCCCTGCATTGGCAGGCGGACTCTCAACCACTGCGCCACCAGGGAAGCCCAACCATCAGAGTTTTAAATGCAAAAAAAAAAAAAAAATTGTTACAGATGATCCTAGAACTGATTTTTATGATATAATATAAACAATATTTAAATTTAAATAATCTTCCTGTTACCTAGATAAGGGCTGCCTATCAATTCCTACCAAATGGGAAGCGTCCCGCTTCTTTTTTTCGTATAATTAATTTATTTATTTATTATTTATTTATTTATTTTTGGCTGTGTTGGGTCTTCATTGCTGCACGCGGGCTTTCTCTAGTTGCGGCGAGCGGGGGCTACTCTTCGTTGCGGTGCACGGGCTTCTCATTGCGGTGGCTTCTCTTGTTGCGGAGCACAGGCTCTAGGCACACAGGCTTCAGCAGTTGTAGCGTGCGGGCTCAGTAGTTGTGGCTCGCAGGCTCTGGAGCACAGGCTCAGTAGTCGTGGCACACAGGCTTAGTTGCTCCGCGGCATGTGGGATCTTCCCGGACCAAGGCTCGAACCCGTGTCCCCTGCATTGGCAGGCGGATTCTTAACCACTGCGCCACCAGGGAAGCCCTGCGTCCTGCTCCTTGAAGTTTGCAGCTCTCAGAGACATGGTGAAGCTTTCCTGGACCTCATCTTTGGAAGAGTCATGCTCAGTAAATTTTGTGGAACAAATAAATGGATGGATGAACAAACTCTTAGTAACACCTTTGCTACACCTTTCAGAAATCTTATATCCCCTTCCCCGATCTTACATGTTTAGGCAGATTCAGACCAACACATAAATATCCCCAGGATAGACAGGCAAATATCTGAAAACCAGGTATAACTAGATGAGTATCTGTTTTGTGAGTCTGTGAGTCTACAAAACCCTTGTGAAACTTTATAAACTAGAAACAGCTCTTCATTAGTGGAGCACCAGGCGTGATCAGACACAGAGAGGACCTCCTGTGCTAAGGCCCTGGCTGAGTCCAGGAGTACCATGGGGGCTCAGAAGTAACGGAGTCACAGTCCCTGTCTCACGGGAGGGAAAACAACACCCAAAAGCACCCGGTACCTTATCTAAAGCTTACACCACCTCTGGGGAAAAGACGTCATTATCCCCGCTTTACAAGTTGGGAAAACTGAGCTATAGAGAACTGATATAAGTGACAGTTATGAAAAATGTAGGGATATTCAAAACCTGACTTCCTGAATTGATAGGCAGCCCTTATCTAGGTAACAGGAAGATTATTTAAATTTAAATATTCTTTATGTTATAAAAATCAGTTCTAGGATCATTTGTTTAAAATGGGTTTTTGTTTGTTTGTTCGTTTTATTGGGGTTTTTGCTTTTTTTTTTTACTTTTTAAGACTGATAGTTTCATTAAGTTTTCCACAGCATATTCTATGTTTGGAAGATGGAAACAAATTAGAAGAAAGCTTCAGTGTGATGATAAAACCCTAAAACACTATTAATGAGGTGCTTTAGCCAGTACAGAATTTAGAAGTATAATTGTGTAAAGTATATATTTTTAAGAATAGCACAAGTAGGGGATTTCCCTGGTGGTCCAGTGGTTAGGACTCGGTGCTTTCACCTCTGGAACCCGGGCTCAATCCCTGGTCGGGAATTAAGATCCCGCAAGCAAGACTAGAACAAGTAACAACTTTGGTTAGATCTGACTGATAGATTCAGACCTTTGAGTTCCTGACTCCAAGACCTCTGTGCTCTTCTGACTGCAACTCAGGACACATTGAAGCAACAGACTGTTGCTCTACTGGACTTCTTGGGCACTAAAAAACAAAGTTAAACAAACACACCTAGCCCCTAAAAAGCCCAGTAATAGTTAAAAAAAAAAATAAGTAGTAATAATATAAAACAATATTTCTTAAATCTACTGTGCTAGCCCACGTTATGTCCCGCACTTCCATTCCCCAGTCAGCAGGTTAACGGCTATTTCCAGGATGGAGCCAAGTGTTATACAACCATGCAATTTCCGATACGTGAACCTTATGGGAGCCAATGACATCTTTACAGAAGTTTATTAGAAATGTATTCTGCCGTCAGAGACACTTGGTTTGGTTCCTAAGCTTAGAAGATGCAGTAATTTGGGCACACATTTTTGGCACTGATTTTTCAAAAATTAATAAAGTAACATTTATTAAGAAAGCCTCCAGGTTAACCTCCTCGCCTTCCAATTAGTTTCTTATCAGAGTTTTTAGCACCACCAACTGGTTAAAGAGCTCAACTACAAATCTGCTTGGCTCTCAATCTGCTTTGTTCATTAAAAGAGGATCATACATATATTTCACATTTAATTTATGTTAAAGTAATTTATTTCAGTCACTAAATAAAATTAGAAATGCCTTTCCTTGTTAGTCAAATAAAAAATAATCCACTTTGGCTTTTTCACTTAAAAAGAAGGTACATTTTGCTTAGTAAGTCATTAAAGAAAACTAAATCTACCCACTAAAGCTAATCTGATTTACTCTACCATAAACTCATACTCAAAAAGCAAAGACTAAGAACTACAATGAAAATTAGAAACTAAGAGAGCGATAGCAAACTAAATGGTATTGAATACTATGTGAGTCTACAGTGTCTATACAAGACATTAATTTAATTGAAAATAAAAATGATTGAGGAGGTAATTTCACATTTTTAAAAATTTGAGCTTTTTCTGTCAAGATTCCTGACTTAGAGATGAATGCTGCCATGTGACACATGAATATTTACTGCCATTTATCTTTCCCTCCTGTTTAATTGAACCACACCTAGCAATGGATGGTGTACAGATTGCGGTTCAAATCTGATTTCTGTACAATGAATCAATTTGTGAAACTATGTATTCCTGAAGAACTAAGTCCAATTTTTTCCCCCAAAACAACCAATTTGTGGATACAAGTTGTCTTTGAAAAGTACATCCAGCCACTTGTTGTCATGACACGTTTGTAACGGGCAGAATAAATAGCACCACACTATAACAAATTTGGTCACCAACAGAAACTTCTCTACTAGACAATGTACAAAAGGGAAAGAAAAAGAAGCTTCCATCCAATTTATTAAATTTGACTCTGATAGCAGAGTTCTGTTAAAAGCTTTCTGCTCACAGTTTAAAAACCGCTGTAATAATTTCACGATGATAGCAGTTTAAATCTCTACACAAATGGGTAGTCAAGTTCATATTTTTAAAAGCCTGACTCTAAATCTGCAATTGAAAATCCAGTAAAGAAGATAATTTGCAACAGACCCAGATAAAATTTAAGGACCAGCAGCTGCCCTACCCCATTTAACACACAATTTCAACATGTGTACTTTGATCTTCATTCTATTCCTCTGCTCGTTTATTTACTCATTCATTCTTTCACTCATACATCCATTGAATATTCTCTCTCCAGCAAAGACAGTTAAATTTCTGCAAAAAGGGAAACAAGAATAAGACTCTTCTACTGTCCCCTCCTCTCCTTGGATGCCAGCCTTGATATGCCGTCTCCAAGGCACAGAAGATTTCCATTTGAAATCATGAATGGATTACCAGGAACCTTAACAGTAAGAAGACTTGGGTTAAGAAAAGCATTTTATAACTTTTATTGTTGTTGCTATACATGTTCTTTAACATGACTCTTGAATGATACTTAAAGCTAAGTGTGTTTAGACATTTTAACTGTAAATTTTGTCTACTCTACTATTATTATTAGACAGCAGTATTCTTAAATCAAAAAATACAATTTTGAGATGTAGCAGAAACATCTGTCCATTAACAAGTACCAGCAACGTGCCTGCCATCAAATTAAAAAAAAAAAAAGTTGATTACTTGTCAATTTCCTACGACTTTTCTTCTTTAACCAAAAGATAAAATGATTGAGAAGTCTAAGTCCAGTTTGGCTTGAGATTAGCAATAAAGGTGCTCAGCTTTACCTGTAGAATAGGTATGCATAACAGCTGATGTGTAGATCACTGCATCAATTCAGCAAGGTAATACTAGCAGGTGTTTAATGAATGGGAACTGCCGTCACTGGCACTGGGTTGGCACGGTGTCACAAAAGCTGGGAAGGAGCGAGCATCAAGGGCAGGGTCCCAGGCAGAGTGCTGAGTGCCTTGAGTAGCTGGCAAGAATAAACACTTAGAAAAAGGACAGGGAGGCGGCCTAGAGGAACTTAGGCACGAGGAGTAGCTTTCTAGGCTGCGGAGACTGAAGTTTATCTGCAGGCAGGGAGGTTAGTTATAAACAGGAGAGGGAGTGACTGATGGAGAAAGGTCTAAGAAGAAGGGAAGGGGATGAGACAAGAACAAACGGGAGGAACTAGAAAAAAGAAAAAAACTAGAAACAGAATTGAAGGAAAACAGAACTCTGGAGGTGAAGAGGAAACCCAGGCAGAGGCCATGACCCTGTCCGTGAAGCAGAAGGCAAGGTCACCTGCAATGCACAGCAGTAGGAAAGGTCTGGTACAAATGTGACAGAGAGCAAGTCAGTCTCATGGTGTGTGACATGCTAGTGAACTGGCTTGGGGTGTTATACCAAGAAGAATTCTGAGTCTCATCAGAAGAGTGTAGGCCACGGGTATAAGGAGGTGACGGTGATAGCACACATGCCAACGATCTGCCATCCCTGAAAAAGGGAACTGAAAACAGATGAGCTAAATTCTCCTGGATGATTTCAGCACGAAAAGGAAAGCATTCTGGAATGACATAGGACCAGGGGTGGGGAACTGTGTACAGAAGATGGGTTTGGGTGGTCTAAACACTTTGGTCAAGTAGGCACAGCGTCTGCCTGACCTGAGAACTTGGTTCCATTCCGGGACAGGCAGCTGGGAGAATCAAGGCAGGCATCTGGGATCAAAGCAAAAGGATCCAGGAAGGTGGACACAGAACTCTGAGATCTTTCAGACATGACACTTGCTGGGAGACGGAGAGGGAGAGTATTGAGTGTGGTGTGTTTGGAGGAGAAGGTAGATGCACCACAGAAAGAAGACAAAGGGAAAGCTCGCTCCAGGCCTCAGATTGGCGAGGAGCAGCTCCAAGGACTAGCGCACGCTCAAGAGCCTGCAGTACAGGACTGCGGGAAGGTCAGAACCAAGGCGGGGGCCTCGGATGGAGGCTCAGCCCAAGGCTTGGGTTAGAAGTGAAGGTAAGGAGGGGAAAGCGGTGTCAGCATTCTTGGGGCTTAGTCGCAGCTGAAGAGGACAGAGGTAGGAGATGTGGAAGATACAGCAGGGGAGGAAGAAGAAAGATGGGGCCACATGAGGGTCCAGCAGCCATGTTTAGCCACTAGGAAGCAGTCCTGAGATTGTACCATTCTTGGTCCTTTTGCGGGGAGGGAAGGGAAAGGTGAGTGACAGGCAGGAGGGAGGGACGGGAAAGTTATGGTTAACAGTATTAGTGCCTGTTCCGCCTCTCCTGGGGTCAGCTTAGGAACAGGGAAAGGCAGGGGGAGGGAAAGCGTAGGAAGAAAGAGATGCCGCTCGAAGCCCGTAGCGCACTGAATTCCTACTTTGCCCTGATCTTCTCCAGCAGCAGGTTGCAACCAAGGAGGGAAGATGAGCAGACAATACTGACAAGCTGGAAATGGTAAAAGATGATGCTAAACTCACAACAACTGATCAAAAGTGTCTTACAAGTGAATCAATGTATAATCCCGCCTTGTAAAGAAGACAATCGTAAATTCAGCCTAGCACTCCCACCCCGGCTAAAGTGATGAAACCTCATTTGTCAATTTTAAACGTTTTTTGCTTTTCCAGCTGATTTGGCAAAATCTTTCGCTATTGTGATATAATTCCAAAGGCAACACACAAAACACAAGGGTTCCTATCAAAGCGACGTGATCTGGAATTCCTGCTACCGTCTCATGTAATAAAACGCTGCATCAGTTTCCTTTTGCACATTTTTGTAAATAGTTCCTTTCATTTATGTGCAGAAAATCAAATGAAATCTCAAATGTAACAATCTAAACCAAACCAATTCATATGAAGAGGGAAAAGCTATATAATTGTGCAACTGGTTTACCAAGAACACTTCCAGGCAGAGCGAACATGCCTTACTTAGCCAGCTTTATGGCAGGCATTGTGGGGATGCAAAAGCATGCCTGGTTCCTACTCTCAGGACGTCCATACTGTTAGAAGAAGTGAGAAGGTAATATTACAGTGATTAAGCGCACAAGCAAATCTTCGTTCTGTTACTCAGCAGGCAGCAGCATCAAGCAAGTCCTCTGACCTCTCCAAGCTTTGTCCTCATCTGTAAAATGGGGACAGACAGAGCCTAACCCAGGAGGTTCCTAAGAAGATTCCTTCAGACCAGGGTCCGGTACATAGTAAATATTCAGCAAATGTCAGTTGCCAGGGTTACTGTGGTTACTATTATTAGATGCAGTACTCTCGCAAGTGCTACAGAATTTCTAAGGAAGAAAAAGGAAATTTTGTGAGCTGGAGTGATCAGGGAAGGCTCCCTAGAAGAGAGAGTTCAGCTAAGTTCAAAGGAATGGATACCAGTAGATATGTGGATGGGGAAGTCAGGAGAGGAGAAGAGAGGGCAGTGGAAGAGAAATGAGATAGGATCAGAACACAGCAAGTAAATCAGAATAGTGGATTAGAATCTTTGATCTGGGCAGGCCAGGTCTGTGTGTGGAGGGGCCTTGTATGTCAGGCTAAGGAGTCTGGGTGTCATCTGGCAGGGGATGAAAGGTTACTGAAGTCAAGAGGTAACATTAAAAAGTAATGCTAATTTACTCTCATTATCCAAAATTGAACGAGGAGGGTGGACCAGTGATTTTCAAACTTTAATAAGTGCATATGGATCACCCAGGGATCACACAAAACACATCTGATTCAGTATGTTTGGAGTGAGGCCTGAGATTAGGCATTGCTAATCATTGCTAACACGTTCCCTAATGCTGATACTGCTGGTCTCTGGAGCTTTGAATGACAAGGATGTATCTCTTCAAGGTAGCCTGATGGAAAAGAATGCATGGGTAGGAGGATGGTAGACAAGATGGCTAGACGTGAGGTGGCAAACTCATAGGTCGGTATGCCACACATAAAAACATAGCATTAGAAGCCTTTGGACTTGATTTTTTAAGCTATGTCTAAGGGGGACAACTGAAACTTTGTAGTGAAACTCTTAATGCTGAGCCTATTTTTTTTTTTTTTGGTGACATCTTAAAACAATGTTAATTTAATTATCTCCTATAAAATAAAAATTTCTTTTATTAAATGCAAGTTTTTCTTATTTTATAAATACAACACACAGTATTATCAAAATTTTCACCCAGAAGTTAGCTATCTACTACAAAAGAAAAACGTAAGAAAGATTCCTCCTTCTATAAAGGAAAATGGCATGAATACATGCGTGATGTGTGCCTATCACTAACTTCAAGGATGACTGAAAGCGTTAGCAACATTTGGCCATAAGAAAGAAACCATGGCAGCAGTTTCTTATGTGACAGTTGGATTAAAAGAAAAATAGTCCTCATGCTATTACAGCAAGAACAGTGTATTTTACCATATATGTAGATGAGGAATTGGAAACGTTGACCATAACACTTGTTATAGTGACATCTCAAAAACTAAACCCAGGGTTGGAGAGCTGTCAGCCCAGTAATTTTCTCTTGAGAGCAGTCTTTGTCACATCTGTATTCACATGGTGGTGGATTCTGAAATATTATGTGGGATACGCAGAGAAAATCAAGGAGACTGCCATGCCACCCTCCATGATAGATAACCCCACCAGTCGGTTCTGGAACAAGAAGAAGCACAACCCCCTCATGTCTGAGATGAGGAGAGTGCAGGCCTGAGAGGTTTTGGTGAAAGCCTGTTCGCTACGTAAGCCATTCATTTACATAAAATTCAGTCACTTACTTGACACGTATAAAACTGTGCTACGGGAGTTCTGTACTCCCATAAATATCCCACTTGTGCCTGTTTATATTAAGCTCACGTTCTAAAACTAGAAATAATTGATGCATGCAAATACCTATGTATGAGCATACAGAAGAAAGATATTTATGACAGATTACGAGTTTCAAGCTGAAGGAGGAGACAAGTTCCTTTTTGGGGTAGAGAGGGGTTGGGTAGGGTGTAGGGTAGGGCCAGCTTTCAAGATAAGAAATATTTTGTTAAAAGCTGGGCCTTGAAGGAGGAGTAGAATTTGCATCTGGATGGGTTTAACCTCAGAAAAGACTACAAAATCTGGACATCTGGAATGTGAAAGAGATTAAATACTTCTTCCAAACAAATAGTACATCCTTGTTAACGGGAACTAATTAGCTTAACTGAAGAAACCAAAATAACACATTCTGTTTGAAAATCTCTGTAATGAAGTCATTATTCTTCTCTACTTGTTTTCTGGTCCAGTTTCTGAGCTTCAATTCCTGCATCACCAATTCTAAAATTTATACCGGTAAAAAAAGACCATCCTCAAATGCAAGGATATAATTTTTGTTCATGGAGCAAAATCAGTCAAGAACCCTCTGAAAAACTGATATTTTCTTAAAATGATTAGCATATAATTATTTCTATAGGTGGATTTTTAAAGTACAGTTGTATTTAACATATTACATGTGAAAGTCCCCAGAGAGGAGAAATTCTGAGGTCAGTTTGAAAAGCTTACATATATTCATATTCCCCATTCAGTGATCACATGCAAGAAAATAAACAGAAATGGGAATCTCTGACAATAAAATTGTGAAACAAAACACTGAAATAAAAACCAAGGCATTATCATTGCAGGGAAGATACAAAAATTCACGAAATAAAAATTGGAAACTCAAGAAGTCTACCTATTTGGTCACTACACTCACACACTAGGTACAGCTGGTAACAGCTATCTACCTATAGTTACAAAGAATCAGAAACAATTTCTAGTCTCTTTTATACTTTTCTATACACAGAAGCATGTAGATACTTACAGATCAACAATCATATTCCCCAAAGTAGGTACTCACTATAACTGCAATCTTGGTGAGGTCACCTGACTGCATTTATAAGATGACCATTCTGACGCACAGAATAATGACTGGGAAACTTTCTCCAGTTAGAGACTGTCCAGGAAAATGATATGCAACAAGTTGGCTGCCAGCAGAAAGGAATTACAAGAAGCTAAAGAGCACAGTGAAGAATAACACTTCAAAAGAGATGCAAATGATTTGAAAAAATACATTCTATCTTATATCACTTTCCTTTGGGCTCCTTGGTTCTAAAAGACTCTTCCATTAACATGTTAATTCACGTGACCCAAGCTCATGAGGCCCCTTTCCCCCACAAGAGCTGTGATAAAAGGCATATGTGATCTTTCTATCAAGAGGGTACCCATCATTCCCTTTTAAAATTGCATTCTTAAGCCCCTACCCCACTAACACTCTGGCAATGAAAATATACTATCCAACAAGTCAAGATGCTCTTATTCTCAACCAATTTTTAATACTCCCAAAAGAAGAGTGAGATATTCTATGTTTTTGACCATCCCCATGTAATACGAAGAATGAGATTCTTAGACCAAAAATATTATATATCACTTTAAATGTCTCCAGTTGTGACTGGAGAGCATTTTGGTACGTCAGTATTTCTGCATTACATTACTATCTGGCAATCCACCTGCACTCACAGTCTTGGATACTGGCGGGCCTTCTGCACACCCATGTTTCATTTCATATGGCTGGAAAGCAGAAGAAGCTACCCAGAGCTTTTTGTCAACTGACAGGCGGTAAGAAAGTGCAAATCTCAGCACTTACAATGAGATGGAGAAGGCTCCTAGGCATGGAGATGCAAACATACCCACACAGAGAAAAACACCGGCCAGAAATATCACAGGGTGCTGATGGTGGGCAAAGTCAAGAGAGCACATTAAGCCAGCTCCCTGACAACAGCTGGGGCTAAATCATGAACTGAAAATGTCTCTAAAAAAAAAAAAAACAGAGAGGCCATCAGAGATTAATTCATAAAAATCACATGTAGAACGAGAAAAATAGAAGGCAAAGCCACATGTGGTTAGAAAGCTCCTGATTGCATTTTAAAGGATTCTTGCCTAGATTATAAGAAATTAAAACCATAAGAAAATTATAAGTGAGGATTTTACTGTTACTGGGTATTTGGAGTAAGTGACAATGGACCAACAATTATTAAGTAACTAGAATGCATAAGGCAACATGCTGAGAACAGTGGAAGTTACAGATAAACTTGTAAACTCAAAGACCTTGTAGTATTTTATGGAGATAATCGTTAACACTGTAGTTTTGTTTATTGAGTAGACAACTGAAACAATTACACAACCACAGTACTATCAAAATTCAGAGAAAGGAGAAAAGGCTGTTCAATGTAAAGAAAAAAAGACTTTTTTGTGGGTATTTGTTGAGCAGGGTCTTGGAAGATAGGTCTAATTTGGACAGGTAAGAAGTAGAGAAAGGCATTGCTGGCAAGAGCAACAGAATGCAGGATAAATACACATCACATATTCAAAGGAACAAGCATTAGGCAAAGGGAAATACAGGAATTTGGGATGATGAATGAAAGATGAGTTTGGGAAGGGGACCAGATGTTGGAGAGCCAGGTTAAATAGTTTTAACTACTTTTTAGATTCACTAAAGATTTTTGAATGTTTAAGAAAAAAAAAAAGTACTACAAAGTTTTTATAATGTTCTATTAGTCTTAAAGAAGAAAAGATGTTTTTTGTTTTAAACTTTCAGTGCTAGAAACAGCCTGTTAGCTCAGATTCATTCCACTGGACAAAGAGCACTACTCAGTTCTCGCACCTCTTAAACTTCTGCCATTTGTAGTGGGTAAGACAAAAGAAAAGAAAGTTCTTCAAGAGAATTTCCTGAGAATTTCTTAATAATAATGAAACGTCATCCAAGATATTTATTAGCTTTAGTTATTTCAGTGCACAGGTACACAAGTAATGATTATCAGCTCTAAGTGGAAAGCAATGTTGTAAGTTTTAAACACTGAAAGGAATCTCAAAATTTAAAAACATTAAGCCTTTTTAAAAATACTTTCAGAGGTAATATAAAGTAGTACCAATTTTTGTTTTTTACATAAGATATCACCTCTTGCTTTAAGAAAGAAACATTCCTCAAAACCCATCCCTCGTTAAAAAACTTGATTTCTTAATTTACATGAAAAATGCTATAATTAGCAACCCCCAAGCAATCAACCATTAAAAATAAAACCTCAAAAACTACTTTCCCCAATAAAGCAAACACCTCCATAAAACGAGAGATGAAAGTAGATACAGAAAGGCTTAGGGGAGATACTATAAAATAACAAGATACAGCAAAATAACAAAATGAAACATCAGTAGATATAGCTCAAGAAAGAAACATAAGGAGAAAATAAAACCATAACAGAGGGAGTGCTTCAAGATGGCGGAGGAGTAAGACGTGGAGATCACCTTCCTCCCCACAAATACATCAAAAATACATCTACATGTGGAACAACTCCTACAGAACACCTATTGAACGCTAGCAGAAGACCTCAGACTTCCAAAATAGGTCTTGGTGCTCCTGCCTGGTGTGAGGCCTGAGCCTCTGAGGTGGGAGAGCCGAGTTCAGGACACTGGACCACCAGACACCTCCAGGCCCCACATAATATCAATCAGCGAGAGCTCGCCCAGAGATCTCTGTCTCAACGCTAAGACCCAGCTCCACTCAACAGCCAGCAAGCTACAGTGCTGGACACCCCATGCCAAACAACTAGCAAGACAGGAACACAACCCCACCCATTAGCAGAGAGGCTGCTTAAAGTCATACTAAGTTCACAGAGACCCCAAAACACACCACCGGATGCAGCCGTGCCCACCAGAAAGATCCAGCCCCACCCACCAGAACACAGGCACCGGTCCCCTTCCCCAGGAAGCCTACACAAGCCCCTGAACCAACCTTACCCACTGGGGGCAGACACCAAAAACAATGGGAACTACGAACCTGTAGCCTGCAAAAAGGAGACCCCAAACACAGTAAGTTAAGCAAAATGAGAACACAGAGAAACACACAGCAGATGAAGAAGCAAGGCAAAAACCCACCAGACCAGACAAATGAAGTGCAAATAGGCAGCCAGCTGAAAAAGAATCCAGAGTAATGACAGTAAAGATGATCCAAAATCTTGGAAACAGAATGGAGAAACTACAAGAAACATTTAACAAGGACCCAGAAGAACTAAAGAGCAAACAAACAATGATGAACAACACAATAAATGAAATTAAAAATTCTCTAGAAGGAATCAATAGCAGAATAAATGAGGCAGAAGAACAGATAAGTGACCTGGAAGATAAAATATTGAAAATAACTACCACAGAGCAGAATAAAGAAAAAAGAATGAAAACAATTAAAGACAGTCTCAGAGATCTCCGGGACAACATTAAACGCACCAACATTCGAATTATACGAGTCCCGGAAGAAGAAGAGATAAAGAAAGGGTCTGAGAAAATATTTGAAGAGATTATAGTTGAAAACTTCCCTAACATGGGAAAGGAAATAGTCAATCAACTCCAGGAAGCACAGAGAACCCCATACAGGATAAATCCAAGGAGAAACACTCCAAGACACATATTAATCAAACTATCAAAAATTAAACACAAAGAAAAAATATTAAAAGCATCAAGGGAAAAGCAACAAATAACATACAATGGAACTGCATAAAGTTAACAGCTGATCTTTCAGCAGAAACTCTACAACCCAGAAGGGAGTGGCAGGACATGTTTAAAGTGATGAAAGGGAAAAACCTACAACCAAGATTACTCTGCTCAGCAAGGATCTCACTGAGATTCAACAGAGAAATTAAACCCTTTATAGACAAGCAAAAGCTAAGAGAATTCAGCACCACCAAACCAGCTTTCCAACAAATGCTAAAGGAACTTCTCTAGGCAGGAAACACAGGAGGAGGAAAAGACCTACAATAACAAACCCAAAACAATTAAGAAAATGGTAATAGGAACATATATATTGATAATTACCTTAAATGTAAATGGATTAAATGCTCCAACCAAAGGACATAGCCTGGCTGAATGCAAACAAAAACAAGACCCATAAATATGCTGTCTACAAGAGACCCACCTCAGACCTAGGGACACATACAGACTGAAAGTGACGGGATGGAAAAAGATATTCCATGCAAATGGAAATCAAAAGAAAGCTGGAGTAGCAATTCTCATATCAGACAAAACAGACTTTAAAATAAAGACTATTACAAGAGACAAAGAAGGACACTACATAATGATCAAGGGATCAAACCAAGAAGATATAACAATTGGAAATATTTACACACCCAACATAGGAGCATTTGCCTCAAAACATAAGGCAAATGCTAACAGCCATAAAAGGGGAACTCGACAGATACACAATAATGGTTGGGGACTTTATCACCCCACTTACACGAATGGACAGATCATCCAAAATGAAAATAAATAATGAAACACAAGCTTTAAATGACACATTAAACAAGATGGACTTAATTGATATTTATACAACATTCCATCCAAAAACAACAGAATACACTTTCTTCTCAAGTGCTCATGGAACATGCTCCAGGACAGATCATAACTTGGGACACAAATCAAGCCTTGGTAAATTTAAGAAAACTGAAATCATATCAACTATCTTTTCCAACCACAACACTATGAGACTAGATATCAATTACAGAAAAATATCTGTAAAAACTACAAACACATGGAGGCTAAACAATACGCTACTAAATAACCAAGAGATTACTGAAGAAATCAAAGAGGAAATCAAAAAATACCTAGAAACAAATGACAATGAAAACATGATGACCCAAAACCTATGGAATTCAGCAAAAGCAGTTCTAAGAGGGAAGTTTATAGCAATACAATCCTACCTCAAGAAACAAGAAACATCTCAAATAAACAACCTAACCTTACACCTAAAGCAATTAGAGAGAGAAGAACCAAAAACCCCCAAAGTTAGCAGAAGGAAAGAAATCATAAAGATCAGATCAGAAATAAATGAAAAAGAAATGAAGGAAAGGATAGCAAAGATCAATAAAACTAAAAGCTGGTTCTTTGAGAAGATAAACAAAATTGATAAACCATTAGCCAGACTCATCAAGAAAAAAAGGGAGAAGACTCAAATCAACAGAATTAGAAATGAAAAGGGAGAAGTAACAACTGACACTGCAGAAATACAAAGGATCATGAGAGATTACTACAAGCAACCATATGCCAATAAAATGGACAACCTGGAAGAAATGGACAAATTCTTAGAAAAGCACAACCTTCCAAGACTGAACCAGAAAGAAATAGAAAATATAAACAGATCAATCACAAACACTGAAATTGAAACTGTGATTAAAAATCTTCCAACAGGGGGCTTCCCTAGTGGCGCAGTGGTTAAGAGTCTGCCTGCCGATGCAGGGGACACGGGTTCGTGCCCCGGTCCGGGAAGATCCCACACGCCACAGAGCGGCTAGGCCTGTGAGCCATGGCCGCTGAGCCTCTGCATCCCGCAATGGGAGAGGCCACAACAGTGAGAGGCCTGCATACCGGGGGGGGGGGGGGGGAATCTTCCAATCTTCCAACAAACAAAAGCCCAGGACCAGATGGCCTCACAGGCTAACTCTACCAAACATTTAGAGAAGAGCTAACACCTATTCTTCTCAATCTCTTCCAAAAGATAGCAGAGGGAGGAACACACCCAAACTCATTCTATGAGGCCACTATCACCCTGATACCAAAACCAGACAAAGATGTCACAAAAAACGAAAACTACAGGCCAATATCACTGATGAACATAGATGCAAAAATCCTCAACAAAATACTAGTGAACAGAATCCAACAGCACATTAAAAGGATCATACACCATGATCAAGTGGGGTTTATCCAAGGAATGTAAGGATTCTTCAATATACACAAATCAATAATGTGATACACCATATTAACAAACTGAAGGATAAAAACCATATGATCATCTCAATAGATGCAGAAAAAGCTTTCAACAAAATTCAACACCCATTTATGATAAAAACGCTCCAGAAAGTAGGCATAGAGGGAATTTACCTCAACATAATAAAGGCCATATATGACAAACCCACAGCCAACATCATTCTCAGTGGTGAAAAACTGAAACAATTTCCACTAAGATCAGGAAGAAGACAAGGTTGCTCACTCTCACCACTGTCACTCAACATAGTTTTGGAAGTTTTAGCCACAGGAATCAGAGAAGAAAAAGAAATAAAAGGAATCCACATTGGAAAAGAAGAAGTAAGCTGTAGATGACATGATATTATACATAGAGAATCCTAAAGATGCCACCAGAAAACTACTAGAGCTAATCAATGAATTTGGTAAAGTAGCAGGATACAAAATTAATGCACAGAAATGTCTTGCATTCCTATACACCAATGATGAAATATCTGAAAGAGAAATTAAGGATACACTCCCATTTACCATTTCAACAAAAAGAATAAAATACCTAGGAATAAACCTACCTAAGGAGACAAAAGACCTGGATGCAGTAAACTATAAGACACTGACGAAAGAAATTAAAGATGATACAAACAAATGGAGAGAGATACCATGGTCTTGGATCGGGAGAATCAACATTGTGAAAATGACTATACTACCCAAAGCAATCTACAGATTCAATGTAATCCCTATTAGACTACCAATGGCATTTTTCACAGAACTAGAACAAAAAATTTCACAATTTGTATGGAAACACAAAAGACCCCGAATAGCCAAAGCAATCTTGAGAAAGAAAAATGGAGCTGGAGGAATCAGGCTCCCTGACTTCACACTATACTACAAATCTACAGTAATCAAGACAATATGGTACTGGCAAAAAAACAGAAATATAGATCAATGGAACAGGATGGAAAGCCCAGAGATAAACCCACACACATACGGTCACCTTATCTTTGATAAAGGAGGCAAAAATATACAATGGAGAAAAGACAGCCTCTTCAATAAGTGGTGCTGGGAAAACTGGACAGCTACATGTAAAAGAATGATATTAGAACACTTCCTAACACCATACACAAAAATAAGCTCAAAATGCATTAAAGACCTAAATATATAAGACCAGACACAATAAAACTCTCAGAGGAAAACATAGGAAGAACACTCTTAGACATAAATCACAGCAAGATCCTTTTTGACCCACCTCCTAGAAAAACGGAAACAAAACCAAAAATAAACAAATGGGACATAATGAAACTTAAAAGCTTTTGCACAGCAAAGGAAACCAGAAACAAGACCAAAAGACAACCCTCAGAATGGAAGAAAATTTTTGCAAATGAAGCAACTGACAAAGGATTCATCTCCAAAACATATAAGCAACTCATGCAGCTCAATATCAAAATAACAAACAACCCAATCCAAAAATCGGCAGAAGACCTAAATAGACATTTCTCCAAAGGAGATATACAGATTGCCAACAAACACATGAAAGGATGCTCAACATCACTAATCATTAGAGACATGCAAATCAAAACTACAATGAGGTATCACCTCACACCGGTCAGAATGGTCATCATCACAAAATCTACAAACAATAAATGCTGGAGACGGTGTGGAGAAAAGGGAACCCTCCTGCACTGTTGGTGGGAATGTAAATTGATACAGTCACTATGGAGAATAGTATGGAGGTTCCTTAGAAAACTAAAAATAGAACTACCGTATGGCCCAGTAATCCCACTACTGGGCATATACCATGAGAAAACCATAATTCAAAAAGAGACATGTACCACAATGTTCACTGTAGCACTATTTACAATAGCCAGGACACGGAAGCAACCTAAGTGTCCATCGACAGATGAATGGATAAAGAAGATGTGGCATATATATACAATGGAATATTACTCAGCCATAAAAAGAAACAAAACTGAGTTATTTGTAGTGAGGTGGATGGACCTAGAGTCTGTCATACAGAGTAAAGTAAGTCAGAAAGAGAAAAACAAATATTGTATGCAAACACATATATATGAAATCTAAAAAAAAAAAAAATGGTTCTGATGAACATAGGGGCAGGACAGAAATAAAGATGCAGACGTACAGAATGGGTTGAGGACACAGGGAGGGGGAAGGGTAAGCTGGGACGAAGTGAGAGAGTGGCATGGACATATATACACTACCAACTGTAAAATAGCTAGTGGGAAGCAGCTGCATTGCACAGGGAGATCAGCTCGGTGCTTTGTGACCACCTAGAGGGGTGGGATAGGGAGGGTGGGAGGGAGACGCAAGAGGGAGGGGATATGGGAATACATATATACGTATAGCTGATTCACTTTGTTATACAGCAGAAACTAACACAACATTGTAAAGCAATTATACTCCAATAAAGATATTAAAAAAAACCCATAACAACAAAAAAAAGCCACATTGGACACAGCACAAAGGAGAACAGACACTGCTGAAAATATACTGAGAAACATGGTGAACAATTTGAGCAAAAGAAATAGAAATTAAACAATTTAAAAGGACTTCCAACATAAGCACAATCAGCATTTTCAAAGAAAAAGAATGTGATTCAAAAATGTTAATGTTTGGACTTCCCCGGTGGCGCAGTGGTTAAGAAACCTACTGCCAATGCAGGGGACACAAGTTCGAGCCCTGGTCTGGGAAGATCCCACATGCCGCGGAGCAACTAAGCCCGCGAGCCACAACTACTGAGCCCACACACCACAAATAAAGAATAATTTATCTTTGGCTACGTTGGGTCTTCGTTGCCGGGCACGGGCTTTCTGTAGTTGCGGTGAGCAGGGGCTACTCCTTGTTGTGGTGCGCCGGCTTCTCCTTCCAGTGGCTTCGCTTGTTGCGGAGCACGGGCTCTAGGCGTGTGGGGTTCAGCAGTCGTGGCTCGTGGGCTTAGTTTCTTTGCGGCATGTGGGATGTTCCCAGACCAGGGCTCGAACCCGTGTCCCCTCCATTGGCAGGCGGATTCCTAACCACTGCGTCACCAGGCTAGCCCCTAAATTAATTAATTTTTTAAAAATGTTAATGTTCAATCTATTATATGTTTTTATTCAAGGACAATGGCTCAGATAAACATTGTTGAACATGGAAGACACCAGGGAATATAGTTCTTATGAACCCTACCTAGAGGATAGACTTCAGCTTAGCAGAAACTATAGCACAAAGCCTGGAGGTGAGCTTTGAATCCATTTAACTATAGAACTAAGATTTTTTTTAAAAGGTTATGATAGCAGAACAGGTTATGAATATTACGAATACTGACAATATACATATTTTTTAAAAACCACGTTGCTTTTATTCATGAAATAATCGCTATAAGTAAACACCACCAGAGTAGTTAGCCAACAATTCACAAACTTTATAAACATATCTCATTTACTTCTTGTAAAGCCCTCAGATTTAATGAATGATACTCCAGTGTTTCCATCAAGTTACAAGATGAAATGATTCTTTGATGTCTTATGCTTCAAGTCTGTCTTTCTGGAAGGTTTGTTTTGGGTGTTTAGTTGGTTTTATTGTTGTGGTTGGTTGGTTTGTCTTATAAAATGAAGGTGTGATATGAGCAAGTATCACAAGCCTTCTGGAAAGAGACTACTCTTGGTCCTAGAAGTTTCTTTGGGAAGAATCCGGCAATCTAAGAATTGAAGATTGTGAAAACTTCTTTCATCATTCAAACCACAGCTGACTCTGGTCGTATTGGAAGTCTCCCTCTCTGGATGCCTTTTTATAGTGGTCTTCATATATCAGCTTTCTTCTGAGTAAATGTGAACCTGGGAATGAACTCCATTCACACTTAAATGTGAATTAAGTCAAAGCTATTCAAGCTTCTCACACGGTGTCTAACCTTAGAAACATGATGTAATTTGCATCATCACTAACGGCCCCAGCAGCTGCTCTTCTTTTCCTTATTCTTTCTTTTTTTTTTTTTTGGCCACGCCGCACAGCATGCAGGATCTTAGTTCCCCGACCAGGGATCGAACCCATGCCCCCTGCAGTGGAAACGCAGAGTCTTAACCACTAGACCACCAGGGAAATCCTTCTTTTCCTTATTCTTGAAAATTATTTGTACCACTGAAACAGAGACATGTGGAAGTTAGACATCTCTGTTTCTCTGGCCAACTTCAATTTACACTCAGAGGAAATATTTTTCTCTCTTTTGGTGTCACAACTTCATTTAATTCTTATCATGCATCATTTATTCTGGCTTAGGGATTGTGGTGCTATAAATAATAATGCAAATGAGACTTTAAGCAGGGCATGTTCAGTTAGCTAAAATGCCTTGTTTGGCTGTTTACTGTAGTAGTCTCTAAACGGTTTTGATCGCAATCCTGGGAAGTACAAGATTTGTGGGCATATGAATATATTTATGTATAGATTATACGGACATGTGCCACAATACTAATATGTTATGTTCATTATAAAATGTAATACAGAAATTTCTAAGTAATTAAAGGTAAAAACATTTTATTCATTAATGGCAAATGACTTTTTGCCATCACTTGAAATTATTAATAACATCTAACAAGAACAATGTGATTTCACATACTTTATTATTTCTGAACATCTCGGTTGAATCCTTTGTGATTGAGCAATTTGAAGTTCAGTTTGTTTTACTATTTGGTCTTAACGGCTGTCAGAGAGACCTCACAAAGGTATGTAGATCTAAATGGGAAAAGGGTATCATGACACCGAATCCCTGTTTTTAATTCCATCCTCTGATAATGAAAAAGCTTAAGGGTTTTTTTTTTTAATTAGTTTGTTGGTATTGTTAATTGAAATTCAGCTAATAAATATCCATCACTCCTGATACCAATTAGTTGCTCTTGAAAACTTATCAAAGCTACTGAATTTTTATACTTTTAAAAACTGTGCTCTCAAACCACTGAAACTTTTCTTTTGAATTTTTATTTTATTTATTTATTATTATTATTATTTTTAGAGGATGATTAATAAATTTTATGGATTATCTGGGCAGTTATGTGATTAAAAATAAAATAGTTTACATTTATTGAGTTCCTACTGTTTACCAGAAACTGTTCTAAGAGTTTCATTTACTTTATAATAAAAATAAGCTCTTATGAGTTTACTTTAAATATTTTACATTTTTTAAACATCTTTATTGGAGTATAATTGCTTTCCAATGGTGTGTTAGTTTCTACTTTATAACAAAGTGAATCAGTTATACATATACATATGTTCCCATATCTCTTCCCTCTTGCGTCTCCCTCCCTCCCACCCTCCCTATCCCACCCCTCTAGGTGGTCACAAACCCCTGAGCTGATCTCCCTGTGCTATGCGGCTGCTTCCCACTAGCTATCTATTTTACGTTTGGTAGTATATATATGTCCATGCCACTCTCTCACTTTGTCACAGCTTACCCTTCCCCCTCCCCATATCCTCAAGTCCATTCTCTAGTAGGTTTGTGTCTTTATTCCCGTCTTGCTCCTAGGTTCTTCATGACTTTTTTTTTTTCTTAAACCACTGAAACTTTGTACGACTTTTTTCACCAGATTAGAACATTCCATTTTTAACTTATTAAACATGCAGGTATGAAGGTTTCAATAGGCGTACACATTTTTTAAAACAGAATCACATTGCCAAATGTCTGTTTTCAAAAATGCTCTCCCAATAACGTAGATTTCTTTTGAGAAGCAGTTACCTTCCCACTCACTGTTAAAAGACTGCTTCTATCTTGAATGGCTATATTTAAGTGGATTTTTCAAAATTATACATGTGGTACAAGGGGGCACCTCCTGAAACCATTTAACACAAAAAGGTCAGCAAATTTGGACACTTGTCTTTTTAAATTTTATTTATTTATTTTTGGCTGCATTAGGTCTTCATTGCTGTGCACGGGCTTTCTCTAGTTGCGGCGAGCGGGGGCTACTCTTCGTTGCGGTGCACGGGCTTCTCATTGCGGTGGCTTCTCCTGTTGTGGAGCACGGGCTCTAAGCACGCCAGCTTCAGTAGTTGTGGTGCGCAGGCTCAGTAGTTGTGGCTCGTGGGCTCTAGAGCACAGGCTCAGTAGTTGTGGTGCACGGGCTTAGTTGCTCCGCAGCATGTGGGATCTTCCCGGACCAGGGCTCGAACCCGTGTCCCCCACATTGGCAGAAGGATTCTTAACCACTGCGCCACCAGGGAAGACCGACACACGTCTTTTTGTAAAAGTAAAATGAAGTAATTCTTTTTGTGAAAAAACCACCAGCATGTGGTAGAAATACATTGACTTTGATTACTCTTCTCATCACAAAATGTGCACAAAGATGCTACTATATTTTAAAGGTCTTGATGTTCTGGAAACACCTAAGTAATACTGGCCTCAGGCACTTTGTCTGTGCCTGGCTTGAACTCCTTTGCTCTTCAATAGCTTGCTCAATAATCTGCTTGCAAATGATGCAGCAAAAGAATTTCATATATGTCACTGTTAATGACAGTGAGTGCAGATCTTTATTTCAAATAACCTGCTTGATAATTCCTACTGAGCAGGGCTGGCTTCCGGTCAGATTTCACGAAATTACTTTATCCACATGGGAACACCTGCCAGATGTCCCCCAGTATCTGTTCTCTCCTTCTTCCTCAGTATCAGAAACTCCATTTGAGTGCACATGACTGCCCAAAGCAGGGACTACATTTTCCAGACCCACCTCCCCCTTGTAGCTATTCGTGGCCTTGGAACTAAGTTTTGGTCACTGCGATGTAGGAAGAAATAATGGACAGCCTTAAAAGGAGGGGCATATCTTCTGCTCCCTTTTGGCCTACCTAGCTGGAATTCAGGTGTGATGGCTGAAACCTCGGGAGCCATCTTGAAGCAAGAGGGAGAAGCCAGATGCTGAGGCAGCCGAACAACAAGAGGGGAGGAATCTGGGTCCTTCACAGCTGTGCTGCCATCAAATCAGCCCTGGACTCTCCTGTGTTTACTGCTCTCTTTTTTGAGCTTTGTTGTTCTGGGTTTTCTGGCTCTTACTGCTGTATGAAACCCTAATTAACACACCTGGTAACAGGGTTGATGAGGAACTCATGTTAGCAGTCAGAGAAGAGGCAACTCTGCAATTTTCTCTGCAAGCATGTGCTTACACTATTCTTACTACTTTCAATCTGCAGTTTCCTAACGGAAACTGCTTTTAAGCCACTTGCCATTTTGTCAGAATTAGTTTATAAAGAAAACATAATATAGTCTTTAAATCTACTTTATCAGGTGTGTGTGAACTGCAACATGGGTCTATAACTTTGAAAACAAACGAAGGAGGGGCCACCACTGATCAACCCAACTCTACTCTCCAGACGACTCAAGGACCATTTGTAACCCATGTCTGATGGAATACAGACCATGGGAGAACACCAGCATCCATATTAAATATTAATAAAGCTTCAGGGGGGGAGGTTGGTCAATACATAAATATACAAAGAAGTTCTACTTCCTTTCTGCTCCTCTCCACCCCTACTAACAAATGATCTTTGCACCTTCCTAGTATACAAGCACTCCACCCACTTTAGAGCCCACTGTCAAGGTGTAGATGGACTAATAGCTAACTATAAAATTCTCTCCTGGGGCTTCCCTGGTGGCACAGTGGTTGAGAGTCCGCCTGCCGATGCAGGGGACACGGGTTCGTGCCCCGGTCCGGGAAGATCCCACATGCCGCGGAGCGGCTGGGCCCGTGAGCCATGGCCGCTGAGCCTGAGCGTCCGGAGCCTGTGCTCCGCAACGGGAGAGGCCACAACAGCGAGAGGCCCGCGTACCGCAAAAAAAAAAAAAAAAAAAAAAATTCTCTCCTGGATCATGACAATATGCTGTGAGATGAAAATGTTTACTAGCGAAAAATAAGCATAAATGAGTGTTCTCCATAAAACTGAAAACTTGTAAAAGCAAATGGTAAATCAAGGGGTGGGTTATACATAAAGATTTTGGCACCTTACCTGAATACCTCGAGAATAATCCTTTCCGATAACTTGGGAGCCACCTGCTTAAATGCTTTCTTGAAATCTTCCAGAGTTAAATATCCATGATCTATTTGAAAACAGAATACATAATATTCACACACTTCTATCAGCCCCATGAACTGCTATTTCAGCCATAACATATGCATGAGACTTTAATCTATTAGTAGGAGAAAAGCAGTAAATTATAGTTGATTTTACATATAAGGTAATCTGAGATTGTCTTGTTGGAAGAATTTGAGAATCTAGTAATACTCTCCCTCAGTACAGCCCCAGATGCTCCTGCAGGTTTCTTCCAGCCCCATGATTTGCTGATTCCCTGAGTCCCAGGTAAAGGACTAAGGGACAGACACTGCAACAATGGCATTAGGCTTCAAGTCTTTGTGAATTGCCAAAATAATTCATTCTTCAAAATTCACATTTTTTTCTTGCTTGGTATTAGAACTATATTATTATTTAGAGGAAAACCATTACAGAAGCCAAAATACTGAACCTGGACTCCACAAGTCTTTCAACCCTGTGTTCTGTGGGGAGGGGGTCTGAAGCTACTCCTCTGGGCCACCCCAGCGTAGGAAAACAATTCCTCCAATTATGTGTGGGTCAAAGGAGGAGTCGGAAAAAAAGGCCTCATGTTCTCACAAACTTCCATAAGTAGCTCTTCACCTATATCCCCGCACGGCCAGCCCTTCTGTTGCCCCCATTACACTGCAGGCAAATCATAAGTATTGTATAATTATATAACTGTAGATATTATTTCACCCATCGTAAATGTCAAGAATTTAAGATTGTGATGGAGAAAAAAAAATGTACACCAACATCTAAGGTAATAGCTAACGAATACAGTAAAATAACCTTCCAAGTATATTATTTTAGTTACTGAGTATGTTCCCATTCACAGTTCCTTAACAGCCATTTTTTATATCAAAACACTTTAAAGATACTTACAGTGCCTGTCAAAAGCTGTGAAGATGTGTCTTATTTCATTCCGATATAGTTGAGCTTCCTTCTTTTTCCTTACAATGTCTAAAAACTCCTTAAGTAATATCCCTAAAAGTTGGAAAAAAACAATTTACTTTCTTCCTCTTTAAGAAGGAAACAAAACATAAACGGAAAGTGATACCACCACAAACAAATGTTATCTTAATTTTTGGTGAGTAGTATTTATTCATAAAGATCTCTAAAGTTGAAAAGACATTTCCTTAAAAGCTAAGTAGACTCCACATTAGCAATCGATGGCAAAAAGGATAGACACTTTCGGAGCTCACTGAGCTCTTCCCGGAGATAAAAGATGATGACCTCGAAAAAGTATGACACTCTTCCCTCTGACAGATCTAACAGACAGGCCCGAAACTACTTATAAAATAAGGTCTCATAATTTTCTTTCCTTATGCATCTTTGATCCCTTTTTTCCTAGCCAGATGTCATTACGACAGGTTTTTTTCCAGCTGGGAGATCGGGGCGAAGGAGTAGTTTCTCAAAAGTCAATACCAACTGCATACCGCAGATAAAGGTGGAGAGAACATTCCATAAACAATAGCGTTGGCACTGTCCCCAGCCTTAGCTACCTCCCATGACTGTTCTGTAGCCTCAGGCTCTGCTTCCTGTGATTCTCATAATAAAAGAGCTCAGCATGATCATATGAGATTGGATACTGTGCTTACAATGTCTATTAAAATGAATTCTAGGGCTTCCCTGGTGGTGCAGTGGTTGAGAGTCCGCCTGCCGATGCAGGGGACATGGGTTCATGCCCCGGTCCGGGAAGATCCCACATGCCGCGGAGCGGCTGGGCCCGTGAGCCATGGCCGCTGAGCCTGAGCATCCGGAGCCTGTGCTCCGCAACGGGAGAGGCCACAGCAGTGAGAGGCCCGCGTACCGCAAAAAAAAAGAATTCTAATGTGATCTTTGTAGTAGGTTTAAAGAATGCAGCCAAGAATTTAAACATTCTAGTGAACTGAGTCCTAAATATCTAAAAAGAGCAGTTCGTTTTTACAAGTCAGAATTTCCATTTAAAAATGTATCACTGTTTTAAAAATAGCCCCAAATCACACAATAACCACGTGCTAATTTTTAAGAACTTGCACCCTTTCCAAAAGGGAATATTTTGGTGAGGTATACTGAACTATACACATTTCCCGAAATAGTTCCGATGGTTTTTTAAAAAGTAGAAAATAGTTTTCTTAATTTTCCACATTTTTCTTACTTGTAGTTAAAGATTCAGAAATTTAAAAAGTCCATCTATCTTTATGTGTTTATAAATGATTCTCTTACAACTCTTTAGGACCCACTGGGTGCCAGGCACTGCATTAAGCTCTGGGAATAGAGGGGAAAAGAGAACACACACGATTCCAGTGCCAAGGGTCACTGGTCTAGTGACACAGACGGTGATGATACAGATTCAATGACAAACGTACACATAATTACAAACTGTGGCGTGCGCAACGAGGGGAAAACAGGAGGGTATAAAACGCGTCACAGAAATCCTCCTGTAGAGCAGACTCTGAGGAAGGAGAGATCTCACAGAGGAGGTAATAGATAGGCTAAGACCTAAATGATGAGAAGACACCAACTGGCTAAAGGTGGGAAGAAGAGCATTCCAGGCCGTGGAAAGAGCACGTGCCAAGGCCATGGGGTGGGGAGTGGGAGAGTGAAAACAGGCCACAGTGGCTCGAATGCGGTGAAGATGGCGCTGGTGAGGTGGGCAGGGGCCCGAACGCAGCCCCTCATGGGCCCCGGGAAATAATCTGATTTTTATTTCAGTTGCGATAGGAAGTCAATAAAGTTTGAACTGAGAAGTGACATGATCTGATTTAGATTTTGGAAAGATCTCTCTGGCTATTGTTTTGAAAAAGGACTGGGGAGATAGCAAAATATAAAAAAGGAGACTCGTTAGGATCCTACTGGCAAGAGATGTGGTCACGAGGGTGCGGGCAGCGGGAACGGAGGGCAGTGGAAGGTTCCAGACATACTGCAGAAAAGATGGAGGGTCAGATGTAGTGCAAGAGAAAGAAGATGTCAAGAATAAGCCCTAGGTTCTGGCTTGAGGACTAGGTGGTTTGAGGAGTCATTTAAAGAGATAAGAAAGACGGGGGGAAGCAGGATGGGGGTGGTGCTGAGATGGAGTTGCAATTTGGAGATGTAAGCTGTTTGAGGCTTCGGAGAAAACCAAGAGCAAGAGTCAAGAAAGCAGCAGCAGGCGTATCTCCTGGCACCTACCAGAGTGCTTGGCATGTGCTTGATAAATACACATTGTATGGAATTAGCGTTTCTTCCCCCATGGCAGTGGAGGATGTGCAGTGATGCAGCTCCATTCTCATTGGGTCCCATGGTAACTATTTGGCCACACGTCTGCCTGAGACACACTGAGGGAAAGGACTGCCTGTTGTCAAAATTTATCCACACAATATTCAAACCTAAAATTACCACTTCACAAAGACTTTCCATAATTCTACTGCCACCACATTTCATACGCAATGAGAAATGCATTACCTGTGTCCACCCCTGGAGTGAAAGTATGTTCAGAACATTCTAATTCCAAGCAGATACCTGCTTGTAGGAGGCATTCCTCACATGTTTGTTGAATAAGTAAATAAAATCATAGGAAGACGTTATTTCTAGTTTTCAGCAAAAAGCGTTAAAATGTGTTTTAAATGCTCTTATAACTGTAAATTAATGCCAAAAAGTAGGTCTCTATTTATTCACATATCCAGCAAAATCGTCATTTTAGAAACCCCAATTTCTTAATACCTATGACACAGTAAAAAACAAAATTCAGAGGAAAAGGAAATGAATACATAATATTTGTTCTTCGTTTAATTGCATCTGATTTCGGGAAATGGTAAGAAAAACAGCACAGTTCCATGGTTCAATGTGTGATTGAGATTCACAAGAAAAAAAAAAGTGCATGAGTGGTGAATGATATATTTTAAACCACATATTCAGAAAACTCATCCGTATTTGGGGCTATAAAGTAGTCAGGTCTTTTTTTTTTTTTTTTTTGCGGTACGCAGGCCTCTCACTGTTGTGGCCTCTCCCGTTGCGGAGCGCAAGCTCAGCGGCCATGGCTCACGGGCCCAGCCGCTCCGCGGCATGTGGGATCCTCCCAGACCAGGACACGAACCCGCGTCCCCTGCATCGGCAGGCGGACTCTCAACCACTGCGCCACCAGGGAAGCCCAGTAGTCAGGTCTTTATTTCATATCTTGGGGGATAAAAAGCACATGTTCTTTAGTGTTCCCTAGGAGAAAATATATGTGGATTTCAACTATATGTTTATTACCATTTAAAAGGAAGAAACCATCTAATAATGCAAATAACTCTATTTACATAATCAAGTTCATTCACACTATTTTCCCACAGGCTCGGATACCTTATTTTTTAAAGTCAATATTAAACGACGTAAACATATCTCACTGCCCCATCCCCATCCCCTTGTCTTAATCTTCGATGGCAACACATACAAATGCATTCAGTACCATGCAAGTCCCTTTTCTAAAAAGGATAGAGAAGTTTCCATTCAGCTGAGCTCTCATGTTGTAGTAGTATGATCACTTTCCAAAGCCAAGGCATAAAAGTTTTGCTATTCCTACAGCTCTGTAATGCAAACACATTAATGTAAGTTTTATATGTTTTACTGCTGTTTAAATGGCCTAGAAATAGAGTTCCTACTACTAGCTCCACCTGCTGTCACAACATTCAAACCTAAAATTACCACTTCACAAAGACTTTCCATAATTCTACTGCCACCACATTTCATACACAATGAGAAATGCATTACCTGTTTCCACCCCTGGAGTGAAAGTATGTTCAGAACATTCTAATTCCAAATATGAGGTTGGGTCTTCTCTGTAAACTGTCCCAGCAATAAAAGTTACCTAAACACACTTTGCTGTAGCTAGACGTTGGGATCACAACAGGAACCACGTAGACCTATATGTTTATCTGTGTTCATTATTAATCTGCAGAAGGTGTTTAGAAGTTGCCCGGGTAGCTGGACTCTACCAGTAGTTCTCTGATTTTGTTTTAGCTGTAGGAAAGGTTCTTCTTTCTAAAACAGGAACGCCCAGTATGTAGAGATGAAGGCAAAGCTATTCGGTTTGCAGTGAGGTGGGCTCCTCACTGTTCCCTCTCCAGCAGTGCCTCTGCAAGTGCCCCCCACAGGACACAAGACTGAGGATCATGCCTCAAAGGCCACTGGGACCAATGATCTTTACGAATCCTTCCAGACTCTGCAAGTCTGTGCATTTTCCGTATCACTGAAAGCACTCCCTTCCATTTTATAAACTACTCTTGGCGAAATGGACTCTTCGTGTTCTATAATGAATATATATATTTTTTACTTTCCAATCTACTTAATACATGTGATATAGATATATCATATACAGAAGTGTTATCTTTTCCCCCTTTTTTGTTTTTAAGTAATTTCCTAGGAAGGTAATCATCTTTCACCACAGGGGTGGATATATTCAAAAAGTCCAATAAAACTATATAAATTTTCCCTCGAAAGTTGTTTTTTTTCTTTTTTTTGTGGCTCACAGTTCTAAGCTTCAGGGTCAGTGTGTACAGAGAAATCCTCTTGAAAATGCAGTCATCTAGTTTCTGGCTATCACAGCGAGCTTAAATTAGAAACTGCAATAAACCTGGGAGAATGAAAGAGAAAATAATAAAAATGCCAAGTGTTTTAGACTGTAAGTCTGGTCCTGGATTTAGTAGAAAAGAGAGGGCTCACAGTCATTGGGCCATCTATTAATTTTTCCAGGGATTGAAAATGCCTAAAAATGAGGGCTTAAAAGGATTAAGTGGCCTTTTGAAAGGTATAATACAAGCCTTTTCTAGTTTGAGAAATAAAATTCAGATTATGACTTTTGGAGGTCATGCAGGAAAAAAAAAAGGATAGAATGTGTTTGCATAAAAAGATTGTAAGGACAGAAGGGCTTTCGTGGCATCAAGAGCAGTGAGTTGTCACAGTAAGATGGGTAAGTAAATTCAGAGGACTAATATTTTCTTCCAGCTACACGCATAAGAGTAGGGGCATGAAGAGAAAAGAATCCACCTTAATGGAAGAAAGCAAGTTTTACTCTATCATTGGGAGGGAAATGAGGAAGAGTAAAAACAGGTTACAGTGGAATAGAGCATTCTGAACCAACGAAACCTTATTCCTACCAAACGTGGACAGGAATCGTCATCTTTTTTTATTATGCACATCTGCTCATAACCCTTCAAAGGTTCCTCGGCGATATCAGTGCAAAGCCCCGATCCCTTATTCTGGAATTTAAAGCTTCACTCTTCCTTCCAGGTAAACTGGTCCTTATATCTTCCCCTCTCCAGCTCTCAGCTTCCATCAGGGCTGCTCGCTGGGGTGCAGCTGGCTTGCGGCTCGCACCGCACTCCCCGCGGCAGCACGAGAAAGCAGGACTCCACGGGGGCGGGGGCTTCCGTTTCCGGCAGGACTTGATACCAACACAGGGACAGCTGAGGAGCACTTTGGGCCTGCAAATCTGAGGGGGGACCGGCAAAAGGGTGCGCTGTAAAACGGGGGGCAGGGATCTGAGAGAAGAGGGTGAGACGCTTGGGGGTAGGGGGTCTGTAGGAGAAACCCCACAGGGCGAGCATGCAGGAAGAGACCCTGCGGAGAAGAAAGTGATGGAGGGACCTGTGATGGAGGGCGAGTGGTGAGTGATAAAGCCCCTCCTCTGGACCATTAACAGACACCTCGGCAAAGTCTCCAGGACATGACAGGCAACATTTGCATGGGTGTGGACTGTGCAGGGAAGTCTAAATTTGCACGGAGTTCTTCATCCACGCTGGCACCAGCAGAGCACAGGCAGCACCAGGAGCTGGAGGACAAGCTCGCAGCTGGCATCTGCCTTTATTCATTCTCCCTGTTCTCCTCTTTGCTTCTCCACCTTTTGCAAACCCCACCCAGCCTTCCACATCCGGCTCTGGCCCACACCTCGGGCAGGAAGGGAGTGCCACTCCCTTCGAAACCCTTACAGGTCTTCTTGTCTATTGTGTTCGTGTGACATCTGGCCATCACAGAAGTGACAATACTTCTTTAATCTTCCCTATCAAATATGACATTTTTAAAGAGTGTCTTTAGGTCAGTGTCTCCTAATTCTTTTTTACCCCTACAAGGAAACTTACTCATCATCTTTAAATGGGGAATTAAATACATTAATTGAGAGGGGAATATCTGTGGGCGATACCACAAAATGGTCCTATGATTTCAAGATAAGATAAGTATAATGTGTATGTGTTTCCTGATGATAGAAATGAACAAAGAAGTCAACTGAAATCTGAAGTCAAACAACAGCCTGCTACACCTGCTATACTGTGGCCTCAGTTCCTTAGATAGGGGCCCCAAACAACAAAATATACACAAAACAAATACAAAAAAATGTGTTTACAATGTAACTTAGAAGACTAGAAAACAGACATTTAAATTTAGGAAAAGAATACTTTTATAGTCAACTATCTGGCTCAAAACAACTCAGCCAAGATAGCAATAAATAAAAGCCATTAACCTCATCATCCACAAATTATTTTTCAATTAAACTGACCCTGGATAGCATGACTGAGTCAAACAGTCCATCATCACCATTGTAATGAATCAATCTCTTTGATTTTTCCATTTTTTAAAGTTGCAGGTTAAAAGTAAGCTCCTGGAAAGCTTTTTTATTTCTAAGTATGAAAGTAAAATATGTTCACTGTATTGAAAGGGCAACGATATAAAAAAACAGAAAGAAAGGGGAGAAAAAAGCATGATCTAATCACCCAGTGGAAACAAAATTCTGATATTTTGTTCTGGTTTTTTCCCTCAAGCATATTTTATATAGACCTGGGATAAAAACACACAGAGAGCTGTGTGAGAATGCAGTGGGGCGATGTGCATTGGGCAGATTAAGCAAAAGTCTTATACATCTTAGCTGTTGTTATTCATATAAAATGCTCTACGATTTATCCCACAATGAAGTCAAACCATCTGAGATGACACATGGTCTTGCCCTTCAAAGAACTGCCCAGACAAGTTTGGCATTAAACCACTGGTCTATGCTGAAGAAAGTTCAAGAAACGGCCTTACAGACTTCACTGTTGTGTTTATTGAACAGTTTGTGGACATCAGTGTCCACTTATTAGTCTCTCCTCCATGAGACATCGTGGGGGAAATATCCCACATCAGGGAAAACTATGTCTCTCTAGAAAAGGAGTTTCTGTGGTGTGGATGCTGACTTCTGCACTTGGTTGTGATTCCCTGTTTGATCTGGACACTCAGTAGCTCGGAACCAAATTTGACATCAGCCTCTAGCGGCTGCACAGAACCTTGTGATTTGTGTTTTGTGTACTGACCCACTCCTGATTTCGACTCATTCATTCATTAAGTTCCCAGGACAATGAAGACTGGCCTCAGCTCCATCAATATGATCCATGACACTATTAACCTCAAGGGAAGGGTTTATCAAATGGTTGAGAGGGTAAGCTTGGAGATTACACTACTGTGGTCTGCCACCCTGCACAGATTACTTAACCTCTCTAAGCTTCAGGATTGTTTTAACTTATAAAATGGGATAATCCTAACATAGAGTTGTATTAAATTTAACAATCCATGCATAATACTCATCACAGAGTCTGCACATGGTAAACACTCAAGGAATCAAAGCTATAATTATTATCTATAATAATAATAAATACTGTAACACATGTAAACGTATCTTATAAACCAATAAAGAACCATCAAATGCCAGGATTAAGATCTTTTATTCCTCTCTGGAGCTCAGTTTCCTCATTTTAAAAAAGGAAATATATGACTGTTTTCTAGGCCCTTCTAGTTGCAAACTTCTTTCATTTTCTATAGTTAGAGGAGATATGAAATGTTCTATACCCTTAGAGAACAGAAATAAAACCCTCTAAAATTAGGTAGCAATAGTGTGTATTGGAACCAATCCCAACACTGATCTGCTGCTTCCTTAAACAAGTGGCTTGATTTTTTCCCCCCTATTAATATAAGTCCTTGTTCCTGGTGCCTAAACAGTTTTTGCTGATACTCGCGTGCTTGTTAAGTTATAGGCATTAAAAATGTCATTAACACCTTTTTGCTACTCATTCTGGCTGCCCTCAAATTCTCCCAGTGTGACTTCCCTTGAGACATCCTAGTCTTCTAATGGCTTTGTCTTAACTTTTCACTCTTTTTAATTTTCACAAGGAACCTCTACAGAAACGACCCACCTTTTAGAGAGACCTTGGGAAGCAGGGCCTGGGCATCCAGGTTTAGGTACTGTATGAAATGTGTGCATCGTCAGGGCTCTGCCCAGTCAGACTCAATCCAGGATGTGAGTCTGGACCTTCCCCCAGGAAGCTGGGCAGCAAATGGGCTCTGTGTGGAGGGTCCTTTGGGGTTGCAAGCTGGAGATATGGTACAACCTTGTCTGGATGTAAGAAGAGCTACACCTAGTGGGAGAATTCCCAAGTCACAGCTACTCAGAAGAACTCTGGGAAGTTGATTACCTGAATTAATAGCTCCCAGAAAGCCAAGGCCAACCTTTCAGTTCTTCAAGATCAAAACATTAAGGAGAGAGATAATATATTTGGTAGAATAATCTGTGTATAAACTCTCTTCGATAATATATTTGGTAAAATAATCTGTATATAAACTCTCTTCCTGTAAGAAAAATAACATGTAAATGTGACTCATGTCACTGAAAGGGAGAAAAGAAGGAGCTGGTCTGAAATTGGTTCACTACTAACAGTCCTAATGAAAAAATTTTATGTTAGCAGCATTCAGAGTTCAGCAGTGACTTCCTGCTAAGATGGCTATTTTACTCTTTCCCTGGGATGTCTGTGGTCTTGAGTCTCCCCTTTCAAGGGGACATGAACTGAAGGTAAGTCTACTCCTTTAATCATGAAGAAAGTGATGCTTTGAGAAAATTAATCTGCTGTTGATATCAGGGCCAGAAGAGGAAGGGAAAAGCCTGGAAGCTTGTAGACTAAGGAAACCCCTTCCACAGTAATTCTGGAGCAAGGTACTAAGCACCTACACTTTGACCTCGTTCCTCCAACCCAATCTTCCCTTGAATTTGTCAGATGACTAATTTACTTTGTAACCTTTTGAAATATACTTAAAAATTAATTATTAGGAAAAGATGCTGTGACAGGAAGCATCCTAATGATCTGATGGGGAAGTGGATGTGAGAGTACCTATAATATCCCTGATATTAAATGCAAGGGATGTGATACGGGAGCAGGTCCCAGAGCACATCACCAAAGTCGGAAAGCCCTCATAGGGAAGCCTACTTTCAGCATCAAAAACTCCAGTTCTGAAGCAATCCTTAGACTATTATGAATTTGAGGAAATGTCCCATACTAAGGCAGTCTTCATTATACATAAGAGAACTCAGGTGTGGGATAGGCCACATGAAGAGAATGTAGAGAACCTCATTCAAAACTTAAAGCTTTAATGTACATCAGAACTAATATTAAAAGGAAGCTCCATGACTGCAAAAATGTGAGAACTGTTTCTGCAGGAAGTCCAAATCCAAGCATTAGAGAACTCAGGAAGGAGAGGAAAGGTTCATGAAATTTACAAAATATCTCCAGCCTCAAGTCAATCCTCTCTCAAACATCAGAAAAAAAGAAAAGGCAGGGGAGGAAACTAACAACCGCATACTTGGAAGATTCTTTTGCCACAGACCAGTCCTCATTTTATATCAGAGCACTCACACTCAAGAGAAACCTTTAGAATGTAATGAAGGTGGGAAAGAAAACCTTCTGCCAGAATTTACCCTTCAATGTACATCAAATTACCCACAGAGAAACCATATGAATGTAACACAAGCGTATAAGTCATATCTTACTAAATGTGAGCTAATACACATGGGGGGAAAACTCAGGATACTGAATGTGGAAGGTTTTTTCAGAAGTCAACCTCTTTATCAGAGAACTCACTACACCTGTAAAGAACATGGGTAACCTTTCTTCCAGAATAACACCTGTCTGTACATCAAAGAACTGATTAAGGAAAGAAAACCTTCCGTGTGAAGTCAAATCCCTAATTCAGAACCAAAGAACACACATAAGGGAGAAAATCTCCGGGAATAATGAATGTGAGAGTGCTTTTGGCAAACTACATGTATTTATGTAGAAACACTACATAAGCAAGAGCAGCGTAAGACATGCATCCAGACAGAATCACTCACTGACTCTCAGGGGACTCCTAAAGGAGAGAAACCCTAACAATGCAAAAAATGCGGGAAATCCTTCTGCCAGAAGACAGAAATCTTTATAGACTGGAATATTCACATAGAAACCCAGAGAAAATATGTAAGGAAGGCTTCACCAAGAAGTTACAACCTAAACTGAACAGCAAAGAAACAACATTTGAATACTTTGAAAGCGTGAAAATTTTTAACATGAAATTTAAAGCCTGGGGAAATTCTATCAAGTTAGGGAGTATGTCAAAAACAACTTCTCCTAGCAATAATATTGTTCGAAAAGTCATGTTTAATATGTGATACCAAGCCTGTATCCAAAAAATAATCTAGTAAACTCTTCTGTAAATCCAAAATTTATAAATAAAAAGATTTTTAAAAAGAAAAAAGTCAAGCCAGTCTAAAGGACACAGGAGCCAGCTCAAGGAGGCACTCAATGGCCAAATCTGTGGTAAGTGGAGCACTAAAATAATTAAGTAAAGTAATGAATTATAAATCATTAAAAACATACAAATTTATGAGTCCATACTGATAAAAGAGAAATAGATTGATCAATCAAGAAGATGGGAAGTCTCCTGCTTATAGTAAAAATGCCAAGGGCTAACTGAAAGAAGCACTGGGATTATAAAATGATTACTTTGCAATCATATGGCAAAAACTGGATCAGACAAGAATCATAAATGGATACCAAATCCAGGCGGAAATTTTGATGAGAAGCAGAATATCTGCAACATCGAACGTGTCTCTCCACAGGCTGCTGATTAGTTGCAAGGGAAGAAAATATAAAGAGAAATAATACAATGGAGAAATCCGACAACGTCATGACCGGTGATAAAATTAGTATCTACAGGAGACAGACAGACATTGTGTGCCTCCAGATGTGGCGCCCTGAGAGGGACATATCATCCAAATAGGATTCTGGCTGAGGGTGCTTAACCTCAACCTACTTACAGAGAAACGTCATGCAAACACAAGATGAGGGCTGTTCCTAAAAAAAGGAAACCGTGAGGGGTGAGCTATTTCCTCAACAATATCAATGTTGTAAAAAGGCAAAAAAAAAAAAAAGGGCTCCCCTGGTGGCGCAGTGGTTGAGAATCTGCCTCCTAATGCAGGGGACACGGGTTCGAGCCCTGGTCTGGGAGGATCCCACGTGCCGCGGAGCAACTAGGCCCGTGAGCCACAACTACTGAGCCTGCGCATCTGGAGCCTGTGCTCCCCAACAAGAGAGGCCGCGATAGTGAGAGGCCCGCGCACCGTGATGAAGAATGGCTCCCACTTGCCACAACCAGAGAAAGCCCTCGCATAGAAATGAAGACCCAACACAGCAAAAATAAATAAATAAATAAATAAACTCCTACCCCCAACATCTTCTTTAAAAAAAAAAAAAAGTCTCTAGAAATATCCCAGATTAAAGGAGCCTAAAGAGACATGATACCAAGGACTAATTCCTGTATTAAATGAGGAAAGATGCTAATAAGGACATAATTAGATCAAGTGACAACATTGCAATATAGACGGTAAAGCAGATAAAGACAAGTATCAATATAAACTTATGATGGGTGTGCTGTGGTTACGGACAGCTCAGCGAGAGGATGGAGAAGAGGCAGAAAGTGCAGAAGAGAAGGTAGATGGGGTAAAATATGAACAGTAAGTGAATCTGGCTAAAGGGTATACAGCTATTCTCTGTACTATTTTTATCTTGCAACTTTCCGTAAGCCTCAAATTACATTCCCCCAAAAAGGAATTTTTGAAAAGCCAATTCAGCATGCTCTGGATCCTATCTCCTCCAACAATAGGTAGTTATCTCTCTGTCTCATTTGCCTTTCCTCTCCTCACTAGATCATTCTGCTAAGCTTAGAAACATCTTCTTCATGTTCCAAAAAAAGGCAAACAAAAGCAAAGCAAACAGCTCTTGATCCACAGCTACTGGACCCACTGAAAGACTTATCTACTCACATTGTCACTTTGCCACTTTCCCTTTATCTTCAAACCACTGCAGCCTGGCCTCTGCCCCCATGACGTGGTGACACTGCTCTTCCTAAAATCACCCGACACCCCCAGGTTGCCAGCTCCACGGATCCTCTTCAGTTCTTTTGCTACTTAACCTTTCAACAGCATTGGACACTGTTGACCATACCTCTTCCCTGGAATAGTCACTCCTCTTGGCTTTTGATTAAATACTCTTGATTTTCCTCTGGCCCCTCTGCTCCTCCTAAGTCTCCTTTGCCATCTCTTCATCCCCTACCTGACTTTTAATGTTTATAGTTCCTACGGGTCTCAGTCTACACTCTCCCTCAAGGGGTCTCATCCACTCCCATGGCTTCAAAACCATCCAAACGCTGATGACTCTCAAACTTATTTCTGTGGCCCAGATCTTTCCTCTGAATTCCATACTCATACAGCTCAATTGCCTTGACATCATCGACCAAAACCTCTCAAACTCAACATATTCAAAACTGAACTCTTGCACTCCCCAAACCCTAAATCTTCTCCCCCAGTCTTCCCATTTCAGGAAGTGCCACTTCCACTCAGCTGCTCAACTCAGAAAACCTAGATCATCTGCGGGATGTTGAAATTATCAGCAACATTTTTTCTTTATGCTTTTCAGTGGTTTAAAATTTTCCTACAATAAACATACGCTTGTGAATACATTAATTAACTAAAATTAAAAGAACCAAGCCTCGTTCTTTTTGTGTAATCAGAAACAAAACAAAGATTTGCTTAAACATAATGCTTTATAGCCTCTATATTTGTTCTTAGTTGTAGTTTCATGAATGTCTAAATAAGAGTACTAAAAATGAACTTTCACATTACCGGAAGTGTTTGGATCTACTGAGGACATCACAGAATCAGCTTCTATCTAGAAAAGAAAAAAGCATAGGATATACAATTTCATCAAATGTTTTCACAGTACAAGTTCTTAATTCCTGGGGTGCGGGGAAGGAATGTATTTTATGAGAAACCAACTTTGTTGAATCCAGCAGACAAGTAACATCACAGGACAGCTATAATAGTCATTTTTCTCTTCTATTAATAAGATACCAGATGCTGATCTACTACAGACTCTGATGGCCCCCAAAACTTTACTGCATTGACCAAAACAGTTTATCATATAAAATCAACTTGACTGTCACATATACAGAATAACCTAAAAGGTAACATTCCTGTTTTAGACAAATACAAGCAATTGTTACAATGGGCTCTATGGGTTTAAAATTTTTTTCCTGACTGTAATAGTAACATGATGTAGAAAACATGAAAAATATTTTTTAATTATGAAGAAAAACATCTAAAAAACCAGCCATCCAGTGAAAACCATTGTTAACATTTAGGCCTAGTACAGCTTTTTTTTTTCCCCCTCCATGCATTTTTAAACATATTTGAGAATACACTATATATTAAGTTCGGGGACCTGCCTTCACTGAATATTAAAACATAAGTGTTTTCCCACATTGTTAAGAGAACTTTATAAACATCATGGAATTAGAACCGTGGCAACATCTGATGTAGCTTCTCCACCTTGGATTCCATGCCCTGCACTTCCCTGGTTCCTCCCGTCCCTCCCAGACAACCAGTTCCCAGTGCATCTTCTTCATGGAGTCCCCACCGACCCTTAAATGTGGGTACGCCCCCCATGTTCTCCCCTCAGGACACTGCCCTTCACACTCCACATACTCCTTTTGGGCAATGCCACCTCGGTCTCATGCTTTGAGCTACCACCTGTGAGGAATCCCAAATCTATCTCCAGCCCTCACCTCTCCACCCAACTTCAGATTCCTACACCTAAGGGAGGTGGCACAATCTGAGAGCAGATCTTTACCACCATCACCTCAACACCCAGCACAGCACTAAAAAAGGAATGCACTTGGGGTGCTTCTAGACTCCTCGAACTTAATATGCCCCAATCTGAACTCACTGCCTTTCCCCCAAACCTACTCCTTCTGAATTTTCTTATTTTCTTATTTAGTCCTGTTGTCACATCACTCTGATACGGCCACCACATGCAACCATGAATCACCAAGGCATAACTTTTCCCACCGCCACAAAGCGCTCCCAGACACTTCATATCAGAGTCTACCTCCGCTGCTCTAGATGATGCCCAGATTCCTATTAAAGTTACCACAGAATTAGACCCTTCTCCTTGCCCTCCTCCCTTTCTGTTCTTAATCTCTTCTCTATCTTAGTATTTATCAGAGTTTTATAAGTCTCTCTACACTAAACTGTGAACTATTTCAAAGTAGGGTCTATGTTTATTCACCTTTATATTTCTAGCAACTAGCAAGTGCTCCTTTTATTAAATGGGAACACAATAAATTTCATTCTGTAAACACTTTCATGAATGCAGAAGTGATTTATTATTTTAGTGCCTTACTGCTTCATGACCTGCATTCAGTAAATATTTCGTTTGCTGAAAAGCAATGTTTAAAAATAAAACCCCAAGTTGAATGAGGTAAAATGGCACTAGTGGGCTCTACGTTTTTTAAGGATATACAGTTGTTTCAATGTCACTTTTATACATACTTCTACGTATGTAAACATATCTTCACAGTTTACACTTTCATTTGTATCTGCTGGGCTGGATTAAGCTTTGTTGTGATTGTGACCAATATTCAGGCCACGTGAGCACATCTTATCACATCACCAATTCGTTGTAATAAATGTTCAATGTACACCAAAAAAAAAAAAACAAAACCCCAAACCTCAACCTATTATAAGAGGAAAAATCTGTTAAATTTCAGAGGGAATACATTAAGTGTCACTTAATAAAACTTCATGATTGTTACAAATGATCGTTAAGTGTATAGGTGATTTGCTATATCAGTATTTCACTGTTTAGCGATCTGCAGTAAACAAGCATTTCCTTTGATTAAAAAATAAAATCCAAAACCTCAACCAAAAGTAAAAATCTGTTAAATTTGATGGTGTGTATGTATGTATGTTACCATATCTCTGTACTTGTCATTAAATTCCTCACTTACATGTTCTAAAATTAAAATCAAGTAAGTAGATCCAAAGGTGATAAAAGTAGAATGAGACCAGATATCTTTCCAGCTGGACCTGGGTTAAATTCAATGCTTCAAAAGCTGAGTCCACTTAGCTGACCTGCTCTGGAATTCCAGCTGAAATGACTGCAGGTTAACAGGAGAGCTGCAATTTCTGGGAGCCAGCCCTGAAGCTCCATAATCAACATCTCAGTAACTAAGCAACCCCTAGCAGTTGAACCTACCTGGGTGGTTCATGGGACATATTTATATCAACAGAACATATTAACAGTGAAGTTGTAATACATTTAAGCATAATGAAGAACAGAGAAGTGGGACATCACGTGATCCCTGGCTTTACAGGGCCCGCAATCTGACAGACAGGTAGAGCCCACTCATAGGGAACAATTGGGCCAAAGTAGTTGCCCAGCCACTTTGTCTAACAACAGCAGGAGGGATGACATTCCAGGCAGAGCCCTGAGTGCTCCCTCTGTTTGATGCCTGCAACTGAATTTCTTAAACCTGGCCAAGATCTTGCCCCTGATTAATTCCAGTTCAGCAGCTTAACAAGAGGGATCCATCACTAGAATGGATGTAACAGACAAGAGGAGCAGCACAAGGACAGGAGGCATAGGAAACCTGTCCTACTAAAATGGGAGATTCACTGAAGTTCAGCTCAACTCTCCTTAATTAGTGCAACCTTTCCTGGAGAGCAATGCCCAACAAAATTTCAAATGTACCTAGCACTTGTATCTCTAGGAATTTATTCCCCAGAGATATATCCACAAGCAGAGATATAGTTATAAGAGAATGCTCACGGCAGCAATATTTGTAGGAATGAAAAATAATAGAAACAACTGAAATGACCAAAACAAGGAAACTAGCTAAAGAGAATACTAAGCAACTATTTTTTTAATGTGGGGTGTGTGCTTTTATGTTCTTCTATTGTGAAGTGAAAAAAGCAAGTTAAAATAAAATAGGCATACTATGCACCCACTTTTCAATACAATGCTAGGCGTGTTTGTCAATACATAGGAAATTTTGGGATGATACACAATAAACTGTTACTAATGGTAACTCCTGAGGAGTGGGACCCTTTGGTAGGGAGGGAGGGGATTTTACACCCAACTTTATACTTTTCTGGACCATTTTAATTATTTGACTATGTAAATGCATTATTTTCATAATTTAAATGGAGCAAAATTTTTTTTTTAATTTAAGAAAAAAAAATCCTGCATGTCACTTCCTCTGTGAATTCCTTCTGTTACCAACATCCCACTCCCAGGCTTCCCTCTTGGAACCTCACTAGCATCTCATACTTAATATTATTAGCAGCCTGGTGACTTAGTCTTGATGGATTCTAATTCATTCCTGAGTTGGATTCTTAAGACAAAAGTAAAATTCAGCACTGGACACATCTCTGAAATTGCTCAAAAGGCAGCGGTTTGCTTCATAAACATCCTAAGCTAGCCCTCTGCACTTTATTTAGAATCCATCCACTATTGTATTGTCAGCCCAGTCCCCAAATACAAAAGAAAGTTCTACCTTGGAGGGCTTGTATCCAAACAGCATTACAACAGCAACTTTAAAGTCCTCTCTGCTTAGATAGCCTTTGTTTTCTTCATCGCATGCTTTAAATACCTAAAGAACAGCAAATATCTTTAGTTAATAAGACAGAAACTGTTTGTTCTATTATTACTAACTTATATTAAGTTTAGACCTCCCAAACCTAAAACTTAGCCAAGAGTAGGGCTGGGAAATGGAATTTCATTATCCTAATTTTAATCCTCAAGAAATCTTAATCTGCTGGGACTTCCCTGGAGAACCAGTGGTTAAGACTCCTAGCTTCCACTTCAGGGGGCACGGGTTCTACTCCTGGTCGGGGAACTAAGATCCCGAATGATGCCCCCAGGGCCAAAAAGAAAAAGAAATCTTAATGTGCTAAAATTTACTCCCCCCAAAAGTGCAAACGACTTAATCGCTGGGTTAATTCCTTTAAACCATTCGAATAAGTTCTACCGAAAATTCAATCCTAGAATTGGGAAGGTGAGGCAAAAGGCTGGCTTTGAAAGGCGGGAGGAGAGATGGAGATTACAGCTTGTTATACACAGACTATGTCGCGGAGAAAAGAAGGAGTTGGAAGTAGAACACTGGACAGGGATCCAGAAGCCTTGCAGCCCTAGCCTCGGTCATTAACCATGACACTTCGGAAGGACAGTCCAGCCCCTATCTGTGCAACAAAGCTGAGTGAGAGCCAGGCGGGGTGACGGAAGTGAAAGTCCCGGGTCAAGTTTAAGTCCGAGACAGCCCTCCGGGCACTTACTTCCACCCACTTCTTGTGTTCCGACTGGCTTGCTTCCCACGTCCGCGGCCGGGCCCCGGCCTGGGAGAAAAACATCGCGACAGCCACACGGCAGTCGGGACGCCTGAACTCGCGACCTCTGCGGCCTACTCCCGGCTTGCAGCGACAGCCCGCCAAGCTCCCCGCAGTTCGGGAGGCTGAACTTGGCCGGGTACCTCCAACGTCTTCTCCCATTGGACGGCCTGCGAGCCACTGGCGTTGACCCCGCAGCTCTATTGGCCAGAGACTTTGTTTAATAACGTTTCCTTGGAACAGCCTATGGCGGAGGGGCTTCCAGGCCCGCCCCCAGCCTTGGCTCCGCCCCTCTCGCCCCTTAAACTCCTGGCGCGCGGCTATGGATCCCGCACATCCAGGTGCTGTTTCAACGTGTCCTGCATGATTCTTCTCATTTTCTGCCCCCACACCTTGTAGTAAATTACTTTTGATAATTTTGATCAATGGCACTATGCTAAACATTATAGGAGACACAAAAAGAGTGTGAACAAAGCATAAAAGGAACCAATCAAAACAAGACCGGGGCTCCCGTGCAGATCAGCAAGTCATTGGAATCGAGCCCTCCAGGGTGGCTACTGTGTCTGTTCCGTCCTCCCTATAAGCCTAGCACTGAGCACGGTACCTGGCACAAAACAGACTTTCAATAAACGAACCAAGTGAGCCCTTAGGACGTTTATCCCAAGTTATTTCATTCAGTCCTCTAGGAGAGGTGCCTGGTGTGAAGGAAACTCTGAGAATAATATCAACAGCACTGAACCCAAATTCCACAGCAAACATCTTATTAAAGGCAAGGAATATGGCGAGGGTTCCGCTTTGCAAAGTAGTTTATCTCAGACCTCTCTCTTCTGACAAATCAGTAAGATTAAAAAGGCAACACACACACACACAGGCACACGCGCGTCTGTTTCAACGAAGAAACGGGCATTCGAGGTTGAGTCTAAGGGAGCTCGTTTAACCTTTTATTTTACAGCAGGTTTTACAGTCCGCTCCCCCAGGAGAACCCACTCCTCCCGGGACACCGGTCTCAGCCCTCAGCTTCCTCGAACCTCTCAGGTGATCCTGCCTCTGCCTTTAAAATACCCACCCCCTCCCACCCCCCCCCCACACCCCCTACCCCCGCCACACACACACCTCGAGCTCCGGGAGTCTGAAGCTATGAGAACCTCTGCAAAGCGGATGAGTTTTGCTAATTAACTACGGGAGAAGTGAGGGAAATTTCTTTTCCTCTCTCCCCCTTTTAGGAGACGCGCCCAGGAGGTGAGAGGGGAGCTGGAGGCGGCCAGGTCTTCTCTCCGCCCCTTCCTGCGGGAGCGCCCCCTCAGCCCCTCATGAGCCGGAGGGCTTTAGGACCCAGCTGCGGGCGTCCCGGAAGGGGAAGGGGCAGGGTCACTCTGCGCGCGCTGCCGGCTGGAGGGTTTGAAGCGCGCGCAGGCGCGAGTGGCGGCGGAGCGGCGGGATCCTAGGTGGCTGCGCGTTCTGGGGGCTTCAGGTGAGTGGAGGCCGCGGGTTCCGGGGCCTCCGGTACGCGTTCGGCAGCTGCCCGCGCTTTTGCTCCTTCCGGCCTGGAGCGCGGGCAGCCGGCGTCCGGCGAATTCTTGAGTGTCCCGCGGGGCTGGAGGTGGATGCGGAGGGAAGCGTAGCATCTTGTAAAGACACTAGGTAGGGTCCCCTTCTGGGCCTCGGCTTCCTCCAGTAATAGTACCTCTTTGGCGCGAGCAGCTGCTGCTTGAGGAGACCAGAGTCCTGCTGGAAGGGCCCCTCTCCGCGGATTCTTATTCTGGCTCCTCCACGTAGTAGGCAGATGGTCTGGAGAGTTAGTGATAGCTAGCATGTTGGGCGCTTACTCTGTGCCAGGCACTTAACCTCTGTGTTTAGTCTCCCCATAAATGGAAACAGTTGTGAGCGTGAAATGAGTGTATGCTCCGTAAAGGTGAGCGCACAGAAAACAGTGTACCCCGGAATCAGCCCACTTCACTCCATCCCGACTGCCTTCATGAGCTACCAGAGTCCCTCCAGGAGCCGCCTCACTTCGACTTTTGTCTCCCTCCAAACCATTCTCCATACAGAGTTGCAGGGAACGTAATATTTTAAAAAAGTAGATCGGACCAAGGTACTCCCCTTCAGTGGGGCCTACGGTTCTTAGAATAAAATCCAGGATCTTTAACTTACTCCTGCCCACCCCCTTCATCCTGGACCACCTACCTGTCTTCCTTACCCAAGTCTTTTTGTGTGTTTTTGGAGTTACTACACCCTTGTTCTGGTCGTTGCAGGTTGGGTTCCCTCACTTGGAATACTCTTCTTTCCCTCCCACACTTTTATTTGGCTGATTCCTTTTCACCCTTCAGAGCTCACTTAGATGTTAAATTCAGGATAGTCGAAGGTAAGGGCATCCCTGTTACTCTCTCATACCTGTAAAATATAATGAATATCTGTAAAGATATCTTGGCTTTTTTTGGTTATTTTTGTTTGTGTCAGTCTGTTCCTTTCTCCTTGAAATAGAAGCTTTTCTAGGACAAATTGTTTCTATGTTGTTAATTTCTTATTCCCAGGGCTTGGCACATAGTAGCTGCTCAATAAATATTTTTCGAATGAACATACTCTGGGAGGTAGGTATGACACCCATTTTACAGAGGAGGAAGTTGAGGCTCAGCAGTTAAGTAACTTGACTAAGTGCACATTTACCACCTAGTAATGACTGGATTTGAAATTGGAGTCATATTTGCCAACTACTGGCCACACCTGGCCTCAGTTGAGATTGACTCCCATGCCCTCCTGATGGTCTGCAAGCTCTGTAAGAAGGGTCAGCTGGAAGTGTAAAAGAAGTAGCCCAGCTGGGTCTGGGATGGTAGGGGGAGAGGAGGAGCCAGCAGCTTTAAGAGGAGTATCCATTTGCATCCACACATTTTTTTTTAGTATCTAATAGACACTCTAATGTTATGAGTTGGCATCTGGTGGTAGAATTTCTTTAGATTTTTACCCTCCTTGGCATTGTAGCTTAACACAGTGTTTGCCAAATTTCAGTAATGTGGTCGGTTGCTTCCTCCCCAGTTTTGTCTCACTATCAACATCTGTATTACTATTTGTGTAATATTTTCATTTGAACCCACTTTTACATAAACACTATCTTTTAGAAGTAGACTTCAGTTATTGTAAATGTAATGGAGCCATAAGATCCCTTCTGTTGATGTTAAACCAAAGTGTTACTGCCTGCAGAAGAGCCCAAAATCCGTTATTTGTTCAAAAGCAGGAATAGAGACATTTCTACAAACAGCTTTCTCCTTGATTAAACTGAGACATTGGATTGGAATAGGAAAGGGAGGTACTTTCATAACGTAATGTTAGTTAATGTCAGGTCCCAGTCACCTCTGCTTTGGGAAATACTGCACTTTGCTGACCCACTGAATGTCAGCTCTCAGAGTCAGCCCACCTGTGTGGTAATTCTGATCCTGGTGTCACCACTTACCCAGAGTGTGGTGTTAGACCTGTGCTGTGCGAGACACTGCCCAGGGAAGACAAACCGTGAACAAACAATTGAAGGAAAACACTTAGGTTCTATCCTTGTAAAGCTCTATGACTTGAGTATAAAAGCTGTCTGAGAATGCAGAGAGTCTGGGCCTGTGTGACAGAGAAATGAAATTCTGATCCTGAGACCAGATCCAGTCCTCCAAAGTAGAATCAGTTGCTGGTTAAGCTTGGTGTTTACCAACAGCTCCTCTTCAACAGCCTAAGCGCCTTGACTGCATAGAGAGGCTGGTAACCAGCTAGGCTTAATGATTTGTTACAGTTTTATTAGCATATTGCAAAGGTTTTTTTGCCTTTAATTGGTAAATAATCTCAGGCACATTTTGGATTGTGAGTAGATCCAAAATTTAAACCATGTATAGAGCAGACAAAAACCTTTTTTTTTTTCTCTCTAGGAAATGTCTTTTTCAAAGCTTTATTTTTTACCCACTTGTCCTTTTTTGGAAGGAATTCTCTGTCCTCCCCTCCCCCACCCCACATGTGGTTCTAGAAAGTGTAGATAATGATAAAACTGAAAAATTTAGAAATCTCCTAAATAGCTCACACAGTCACTAAAGACGAATAAATATTTTCCTTTTAGAGTTCTCAGGATTTTTTAATTCCATTTTATTTATACGTAATTGATCTGGGAAGAGGGGTGGTGGTGATCTCTAAGGTCTGCATACAGCTCCTTTTCTCAGGCTGGGAGCTGAACCCTTTTTTCACCTAAAAACTCTGAGAGCCTCTCTTTGCTTTAGGATGGGGCAGGAATCTAGGGAGAACAGGCTGAGGAATCTCAGTTGAAGATTCTATTACTCATTGCCTAGCTTTAGAGCTGGTTTAGAATTCAATGGAAGCTAGAGCTTACAGCACAGTAGTTTTTCCAGAGATGGTTCTTTTGTTCTTAAATCATTTTTCAATTACAAACTAACTGACAAAATGGCTCCTTCAAAGTGAATTGTGATAGCAGTCTCCAGAGTCTAGAACGCTAAGGGAACTTAAGTTTTAAAAAAACAGTCAAAACAAACAAAAAACTGAGCTGTTTAAGTAGGTGTTAAATAGTAAGTCTGTCTTAACCCCTTTCATGGGAAAACCTGGTTCTCAGATCCTGTTAACTGTAACAATACAGTTCCAACAAGCTTGATTATCTGGTGTCTTAACCCTTATCAGATTAGAAACAATTTAGGGGGAAAAACCTACTCAGAGTTCAAACAGCCCCTAGAAGTGGACTGAACACAGGGGGAAAGGACAGAGAACTTTTAGAAAAGAATACCTAGACAGAGTCTAGGGCCCCTATTACAGGAGCAAGTGTCTGCATCCATCTGTGGTCCCTACAGTTGTGGCTGCAAAACACTGTCCATGCCAGGTGGGCTTAATAGTGACCCTGGGCCATGAAGAACGAGTCAAATTATTGTCTAGATGCACTCTGCTTAAAAGCTCCTTGAAATGTGTAATTTACAGGAGAAACCTTATCTGACTTGGTCATAAATTGAAAAAGGTGAGAAGTTGTACAAAGTGATAGATACCTTAAAAAATATATACTTTTTAGCTTGAAATATGAAAGTATATTCATTAGCAAGTCTTTCAGTGCAGAATTTAGCCTTTTTTAAGGAGTGGGGGTTATGCTGCAGTCTGTCGTATATCTGCACTCATAGCAGGTCCTGCTTACGCTGTAGAGCAAACATGTAGACACTCTGTCCACGATCTGAGCACAGACTCTTGAGTTGTGTAATTTTCCTCTGGGTCTTGTACTAAAGTGTTTGTTTTTTTTTTTAAATCACACTAAGGAGCTCTTCTTTAGTTATTTGGGAAATCTACTTAGATAGCCCTTTACTCTTGAATTGGTGACATTTTGTAGGTAAGAAAAGCAAAAGTTTCATGTGTTTTCCTCTTTTGAGAGCAAGAAAGTAGAAGTTAAACTGTGTGGTTTAGAAAACAAGTAACGTTTTGCTTTAGTACAAGTTCTTTCTCTGCAGGTTTTCATGGTTTGATTTAGGATTAGATAATCATTGAGTCAGTTGGGTCCTCATGGAAGCATCCCTAGATAATGTATATATAGAATTGATCATTTGATACTGTCTGGAGGATTTCGTTAAGCTCTATGGTAAGTAGCTTATCTTGGGGGAGTAAGAAGTAGTCCCTGAAGTCCTTTGGGCTCCCATACCTGGGTGAGGAATAGGTGATAAATTCCAATTTGACCTTAAAAATATGAGCATAGTCAGGATTACTCCTGAAATTCCTTAAACTGACCTTAACCCCAAACACCTGTTGGAAGCTTCAGGGCTAAGAGTGGACATTTTTGTTTTGGACTTTGGCTCAACTCCATTTCCTCAGGCATTTAAGAACAAGGTCTAGGTGGAAAGACAAAGGGAGAGAAGCAGAAGGTGAGCAGGATTTTCGCCATCACTTTATTTGCCAAGTTCTCACGGCAGATTGTGGTGATGTGCCGTGAACACCTACAGAGCCGCTGATGTTAGTGACACGTCTTGGCATCTGGTAAGTGTCAGGTGTGCTGTATGTGTCCTAGAAGCTCAGGACACGGAATTTGAGAGCAAGAGCATGAGTGTGCCAGTGGCCTGATGGATGGGAAATAACGAAATTTCCACCTTTCATTTCCAGAGGAAGTGTAATGTCTCAAGAAGGCAATTATGGGAGGTGGACGATATCCAGTAGTGATGAAAGTGAGGAGGAAAAGCCAAGACCGGACGAGCCATCTACCTCTTTTCTCCCGCACGCTGAGCAGGGAGCAGCCAGTGAGCCAAAGTACACCTGTTCCGAGGCTCGGAAAGCTGCCCACAGGAGGAAGATCGCACCTGTGAAATTCAGCAGCACAGATTCCGTTTCAGAAGCTTCACCTCCCAAAAGGCAGAAGGGCGGTTCCCAGGAAGACCTGGGCTGGTGTCTCTCCAGCAGTGAGGATGAGCTGCCACCAGAGACGCAGCAGAAGCAGGCTGAGGACACGGGGGTCAAAGAGGAGAAAGGCCTCCCTTCTCCCAGAGATGGTGCTGTCCCGGGAGCTGAGCATCACAGCCCCTCAGCCGGCCACGGGCTTGAAACGTCAGGGGAAGGCCAGGACATCTGGGACATGCTGGGTAAAGGGAACCCCTTCCAATTTTACCTCACTAGAGTCTCCGGAATTAAGCCAAAGTATAACTCGGGAGCCCTCCACATCAGGGGTGAGTGAAGCCGGGGGTCTGGGAGCTGCACGTGTGGGGCTCCCCCTCGAAAAACAGGAGGGAAGCCTAGAAGGGATCTCTTAAGAACCCTCTGAACTTCTCTCAGGGGGAAAAGAACCCTTTTTGACAAGCAGATGCATTCGTCTGACAGCAAACGGGAAGCCAGCGGGTGTCTCCCAGAGCCCTGCAGGCCACCCTGCTGGCACCCCTTGCACAGTGCTTAGAATTACTTAACTTGTAATTTAAAGGTTAAACTCGGTCGCTGACACTTTATTAACCAAGTAGTCAGCCCTTGACAGCAATAGTTCTCTCTGGTCCCTGGACCAGCAGTGTCAGCACCACCCGGAGCTTGTTGAACATGCAAATTCTCGGCCTCCTCTTCAGATTCCCAGCACCAGACTCTGGGAGCCTGGCCCTGCAATCTCCTTTAACGAGCCCAATCAAGTTTGAGAACCGTTGCTTGAAAGCCTGGTTTTGGTTCCTGGCGCAGAAGGAAAACAAGAAGTGCCCTGATTTTTGGTTGCTGTGGTTAGTCCCCAGGGAGTATCTGTGTGATATTGTGATGTATACAGATATTTGGTCTTCACTCTGGTTATAGTTGGGGTTTGGTTTTGGTTTTTGTCCCAGGTTCCTGAAATAGCTCCAAGGTGATGAAGGGTAAAAGGAGCATCTTTTGTTATTCCTAACAAGCCCCTTTCAGCCACACCGGAGTGGAGTGTATGTTAATGCGATGACTTTCGGAAAGCCCCTAGGAAGGGGGGTGCTGGTTGCCTGGGGAACCAGCCTGGTGATTAAAGCTGGAACTTTCAGCCCTAACCTCCACCTCCGGGGAGGGCAGAGGGGCTGGAGATTGAGTTCACCGCTAAGGGCCACTGATTTAGTCAGTCTTGCCTGTGTAATGAAGCCTCTGTAAAAGACCCCTCACTGGAAGGGTTCACAGAGCCTCCAGGTTGGTGCCGACGAGGAGGTGCTGGGCCGTGGCGCACCTGCAGAGGGCATGGCCGCGCCCCATCCCCCATACCTTGCCCTGTGCATCTCTTCATCTGGCTGTTCCTGAGTTGTGTCCTTTTATAATAAGCTGGTAATCTAGCGAGGAAATTGCTTTTCTGCGTTCTGTGAGGCCTTGCAGCAAATTATCGAGCCCGCGGAGGGGATGGTGGCAACCCCCAATTTATAGCCGGTCGGTCAGAAGCACAGGGGGTCCGGACTTGTGACTGGCATCTGAGGTGGGGGCAGTCCTGTGGGGTCTGATGCCACCTCCGGGTGGATGGTGTCAGAATTGAATTCAGTTGTAGGACGCGCAGCTGGTGTCCGTGGAGGATTGGTCTGTGTGGGAAGCCCCCCTCCCTCCTGCTACACTTGGTGTCAAAAGCTTTGCGTGCAGAGAGGAAACAAGGGTTTCCTTTGAGAGAACGGCAGGGCCCCTAGAATCCCAGACACAGGGCCTCACCACCTGCTTGCTGTGTTGGTAATTAACAAAGGACCTAACATTCTTCACAATTTCTGTTCACTCACCTTTAAACTGGGGATTCAGAAAAAAGGGAGATAACACATGAAGTGCCCGGCACAGTATATTCACGTGGCAGATACACAAAATAAACGTTGTCACCCGTATTTCACATTACCTTTCTTGCCCGCATTCAAGAATAGATTGTGTTCACTGTTAATAGTGTTTTAATTATATACCCAATGTATAATTACATCTTATGTGATGTATAAATGTTGGTATATTTAATTCCATACTATAAAGAGTTTGGTTCTACAAGGTGTTTATTTTTCCTTTTTGCAAATGTCTAGGTGCTTTGCAGAAATATATAAGATAGATCTCAGTGTTTCATTTTATTTGAGAGAGATTGAAACAGGAAATAGAGAACTATGCAAGGTTTTGCTGTATATAATAAAGTGATAAAGACTGGCTATTAGCACCAAGATACGGAAGAAGGAGAGGTAACATGATAGGAGCTTTTATATAGATTATCTCCTTTAATCCTCGAAACAGCCTTATGAGTAGATGTTACAGTTGTCCTCCTCGGATAGGTGACCGATCTGCAGAGAAGTTAAATAACCTGCCCAAGGTCATAGAGCTGGCAGATGGCAGAACTGGGATTTGAATCCAGGCATTCCAGCATCACAGTGCGTGCTCTTAAGCGTTTGGTGTACCACTCCAGCAAAGGCCATAATTGTAGGTTGTTCAGAAGATCTCATGGAGGAAGAGGGACCTCAGATGGGCCTTGAAAAAGGGATAAAATTTAGAAAGGTAGAAAGAGGAGTGGCAGTGGGGGCAAAATGGGGCCCCCACGTTGCAGTTTCTCTCTTGATTGTGCAACTCTCCCTTTAAGCTTCCTTAGAGGACTTCTTCGTTCTTTTAAAATCTTTGTGCCCTGGCATTTATCTCCATGTCTGGAGGCACTCAATAAATATGGGACAAATAAGTGAACGAGCCCAGTCTGAACCCTCAGGGTTGGATTGGTGGCTAGAGCGGAAGCGCTGGAGCCAGACTGTCTGTGTTCAAGTCCCAACCCTGCCTGACCCCAGCTGTGTGGCCACGGGCGGCCCCCTAAGGAGAGACTCTCCATCTACAACATGGGAACGACAGACCCCCACGGACAGAAAATGGCTGCGAGGAGTGAGAGTTAACACGTGGAAAGTACCAGGAACAGAACCTGGCACCCGATGGGTCCTGTCCAAGTGAGGCTGTTATAATCGGTGGTGGCGATGAGGGTTTTGTGCTTCCTCTCAGGGCGTAGACATGGCTTTCTGTTTTCTCTGAAGTAAAGCCTGAGTGGGTGCAAGGTGGGCCCTCCTTAGAGATGACCTGGGTGCTAGAAATATGAGCTTGGAGCTGCGGGGGCCTCTGTCCTCCCTCCACGGGAAGCAAGAGCCCTCAGGCTCCAGAGAGCTGTCTTGCTAGTCCCAGACTGGGGAGGTTTCCTGGCGAGAGACTTCAGTGAGTACTTGAAGGAGGTAAAAAATTAAGAGATCTGGAAAGAGGAAGGACGCTCATCGTTATTGTCCTTCTTGGCAGTTTGTGAAATTGCCCAGTCATCCAGTACTAAAGTTGTAGATCTTGATTTTCCATTATGTGTGGTTAAATAATACTGATACATAATAAATATTATTAAATAGCCCAGGGAAATTTTCTCTTGAATTTTATGGAACATTAAAGTCTAGTCTTGTAGTACCTTTTCAGTGCATCATTTTCTAAGCCAAATTCTCGTCGGTGACTGTTTAATAAGTCAGTTGTGATTATTATTACTAGGTAGTCTTTATCAAAAATATGAAATTAGATATAAATGTTTTGTCTCCCCAGATATTTTATCTCCTCTATTTGGGACACTTGTTTCTTCAGCTCAGGTGAGTTTACAGTTGTTTCTTTGGACGGAAGGGGCAAATAACTCTGTAAGAAAGTGAGCGGCGGGACCTGTGGGCCGGTCCTGTGCAGGGTCCCTGAGATCGCACTTACCTGGAGGCTGGCGCCAGACGCCGCGGTTGTGGGATCCATCAGCCTGGAACGTGGATGCACGATCACTGGGGCTTCTGACTCTCGATTGGGCCCTAAGGACTGGCCGGGAAGTCACTCTGGAAATTCCAACCTGAGGGACTTCTCTCTGGGACACTAATAATCTCACAGGACTCTGGTGCAACTCCCTGGGAGTGTGGGTAGAGAGGTGAAGGCCATGTCAAGTTTGATTTGATTTAGAGAAGTAAATGAGAAATTTCCTACACCCTCCAAAGAGAAGTGAGTAGAAGTTATGGATGTGGGTACGTCTGCATGTTTGATTGACGTGTTTGATTGGCAGCTCTCCTGCCTGACAGAGCTGGTCCCTTTGCGTTGATAAATCACCTTCACGTGCCAGGCTCTCCAGCAAATAGAACAAGGTCTTGTGCCTAAAGAAGGCAAAGCTTTCTGTGTGCTCCATGTTCTGCTTGGCGATGGGAATCCTGGTCTCCAGATGGAACGTGGGGTGAATTTGTGTGTGTTCTCCTGGCTAGATTGAGTCAGTATGTCCAGGAGGAGGTCCAGGGATTACCCAGGCCTGGGGAGGACCCCCGTGGGTAAGTCTAGTCCAGAACCTGTAATCAAGGTGTAATCGTCATAAGCCTAGTGAATGTCCAGTCGCAGATGCCTGTTTACAAAGCTAGCTCATAAGTTAGGCTGAAAGGAAATGTTCTTTTCCAAAAGTGCTTTTTATAGTCATCTAGGGGAAAAGGGATAAATTTATAAGCCCCATTAATCAGAGGACTCTTAGAAATATTGTAAAAAGACTCAGTTTACAAATATAAATGCTGCCAAAGCATGCAGAGGTAATTTTCTGTTTTCTCAGGCACTCCCGCACTGATTCAGAACCTTTGAATGGTGTATTCCCTTCAAGATGTATTTTAGCTTTGTTTATGAGTATTGTAGCAAATTGTCCATGTTTATACATAATATATGTGGTTCATCATTAGAGTTTCTTTGAATTCAATAACCAAACACTTCTCCTTATAGACTGCTTTTCTGAATTGCCCGTGACTTCTTTTCTTCCCCCCATCCAGTTTAACTACTGCTTTGATGTGGACTGGCTCATAAAACAGTATCCACCAGAGTTCAGGTGAGTTCCACAGAGTGACGGATGACGTCATAACTGTAATGCAGCCTTAAAACACAAGATTTGTGTTTCTCAGGCAGCTGCCGTGCATCTTCTTTGAATATTTCTTTTGGAACTATTGAAATCATAAAAACGTTAAGTTATACTGGGAAAACAGCATTTTTTGATATATTCTAACTAATCACAAGCCTTCCTAATACAGATTTTAGCGTGTCCTTCTGTTCTGTCCAGAAGTAGATTAGGACAAATTTCAGCCCAAATAAAAGAATTTTAGGTCCAATGTTAATATGAAGGAAAAGGTCACTGCCACCTGCATTCTCGACCTACAAGCATGCCATGCTTCACTGGGCACATCAGTGCTGTTCTTTTTTTGAGACTCTCTTGTTTCACAAGTGATTTTTCACGTAGCTTAGGAGTTAATGCAGGGGTCATAGGGCCTTCCCTTACCCAGATTATGGAAGTGATGGGTTTTCAGTCTGTCTGCCTCATGTTAGGCAGTGCAAACCAAATAAATATGGCATCCCATGGTGACATGCCATCTGTCCATGTCTAACACATGGGCGTGGCAGAATCCCATAACAGCAGGTAAGGTGGAGGAATACACATGCAGGAGAATGGTTGTCAGGGTCCTCAAAGTCCATGGTGCATTTAGCACGTCAGATTGTGGGAAGCTTCATTATTACTAATAGATAAAATGCTGGGCGTTCCCTGGCAGTCCAGTGGTTAGTACTCGGTGCTTTCATTGCTGTGGCCCAGGTTCATTCCCTGGTTGGGGAACTAAGATCCTGCAAGCCACGAGGCACAGCCAAAAATAATACTAATAGATAAAATACTGTTGAAATTTCCCAAGCAGCTTTGGCACTCAAGGGCTCATATTTGACCTGTAACACGTAAGATTAGTTTCAGCTGCATGTAACAGAAAAGTAGAAATAACAGTGGCTTAAACAGGAGAGAAAATAATTTCACCAACCTATTCAAAGTATTGGATGATGCCCACCCACATTAGGGAGGGCGATCTGCTTTGCTGAGCCACCGATTCAAATGGTCATCTCCTCCGCAAGCACCCTCACAGACACACCCAGAAATAATGTGTTTTGGGTTTTTTTTTGGCGGTACGCGGGCCTCTCACTGTTGTGGCCTCTCCCGTTGCGGAGCACAGGCTCTGGACGCGCAGGCTCAGCGGCCATGGCTCACGGGCCCAGCCGCTCCGCGGCATTTGGGATCTTCCCAGACCGGGGCACGAACCCGTGTCCCCTGCATCGGCAGGTGGACTTCCAACCACTGTGCCACCAGGGAAGCCCCAGAAATAATGTTTTATCTGGACACCCTTGGCCCAATCAAGTTGACACACAAAATTACCCATCACACTGCCTTTTTGTGATAGTTTTTAGAACACCAGTAAATCTGAAGTAATTAATGAGGACTTCAGCTTCTGTCAATAATGTTTAATCTTTTATTTTTTAAAAAGACCTGATAATCTGATAACAGGAATCGTTTCTAGGTAACACATGCATGATTATCTCTTACATTATTCTCTGTACTGTGTTTCTAGTTGTAAAATAGAAAATTTTTTCCAAATAGAAACAGACCAGGAAGGTGTGTTTCTTAGTTTTATTTTACCTGACATATTAGAATAAAGCTATCAGGTTTAGGGGTTAGGAATCAGTCCTGGATGTGCGTTTTCTGTCCTGTTTTTTTTTTTTTTGTTTTGGTTTTTTTTTTTGCGGTACACGGGCCTCTCACTGTTGCGGCCTCTCCCGTTGTGGAACACAGGCTCCGGATGCGCAGGCTCAGCGGCCATGGCTCACGGGCCCAGCCGCTCCGTGGCATGTGGGATCTTCCCGGACCAGGGCACGAACCCGTGTCCCCTGCATCGGCAAGCGGACTCTCAACCACTGCGCCACCAGGGAAGCCCCTGTCCTGTTTCTTTTTAGTTGAGTGTTGTCCCTTCCCGTGTGGCAGAGAATCGTTCTGCATGTGGTTGATAATTGTGGAAGTTGTTCATCTTGCTTGATTGCTTGTTGGAGAAAAATCCAATTTTTGTTTTGTTGGGAGAGCTTATAAAGGTATATTGATTTCTAAGGCTTATCTCGCTTTGAATTAACCAGAGTAGATCATGGTTCCTTTAAAAGCCCTTTTAATCTATTCCTGCAGAATGTTTTTATATTGTCCTTTTGAATTTAAAAATAGGGCATTTTCAATGTGCATTGGGCTCTGTTGCATTGAAATATCACCAGCTATTAGTGAAACTACATGCTGTGGGCCTGGGCCCCTTCACTTGTATTCTGGCATCTGGTGCAGGACCTTGCTCACAGTAGGGGTTTAACATATGGCTAGTGAGGAAGTGGTCTATTGTTTGGGCCAAGAGAAGGGAAAGAAAAGAGCATCATACTAGACAACAATGACTGTATATCTTTTAGTCTATCTGAATTTAAATATATTAACACAGAGCTGATGATGTGCCCTTTTGGACGAAAGAAGATAATTACTCGAGGACTTTCTTGAGTCACAACCCCTCCAGGTCACAGCAGAGCTTCAGGCTCAGGCCACAGGGCTCCATTATAAACGTAACCAGTTACCAAAGGTTAGCCGGTCAATGTCCTGTGCCGGCCCCCTACTCAGTCACCACACAGGCCAGAAACAGATGTCGGTGGTCAACGACCCTTAACTGGGTGCCAGTTCAGCTTCATGAATGATGGATTTTAAATACGCCTGATCTCTTTTTCAGGAAGAAACCAATCCTGCTCGTGCATGGCGACAAACGCGAAGCAAAGGCTCACCTACATGCCCAGGCAAAGCCTTATGAAAACATTGCCCTCTGCCAGGTAAGGTACTCATTGCCCTTCGAGATCATGCTTAGTCTGAGAGTTGGAAGGAAATTGAGACCTTGAGTCTATCCACCCACCTAATGCAGTAATCCTCTCTCCAGCATCACCAACAGACATCTCTCCAGCCTTGGCTTAAACGCTTCCTGAGGTAGCTCATCCCATTTGTGGGTAGCCCTCATGGTTGAAAGACAGAACCAATAAGGGGGTGTGTGTGTGTGTGTGTGTGTGTGTGTGTGTGTGTGTGTGTGTGTGTGTAGAGAGAGATTTATTTTCAAAGAACTGGATCACGTGATTGTGGAGGGTGGCAAGTCCAAAATCTGCAGGGCAGGCTGGAGACCCCAAGAAGCACTGATGTTGCATTTTGAGGCCAAAGACCGACTGGAGACTCATTCCCTCTTCCTGCAGGAAATCAGTCTTCTTTTAATTTCCTTTCCACTTTTCAACAGACTGACTGAGGCTCACAAACATTCTGGAGGGTAATCTCCTTTACACAAAGTCCACTGATTGAAACGTTAATCTCCTCAAAAAATACCTTCATGGCAACATCTGACCAAAATCTGGGTGCTGTGGCCTAGCCAGGTTGACACACACAATCTTCTTCCTCTGCCTTCTACGTTGGTCCTAATTTTCCCGCTCTGGAGCCACATAGACTAAATCTCCTTGCACATGTCAGTGATTCTCGTATTTGAAGTCATCTATTTTGTCCACCTAGTTTTCTCGTTCAGGTTCAAGCGTTCACTTTCTTCAGTTGTAACTGGTATATCAAGGGTTCCCTGTCTTTCCCCAACCTGCCAGCCCTCTGGTTGTATCTATTTTGTCCATGTCCCTGTGGAAACGGAGGTTTCAGCATTATTGAGCAGGTTTTTTGGATTCAATTCAATGGCAGTTTCTTTCTCTGAAGGCAGCTTAAAACTGGTAGTTTTTATTGTGACATTAGCTGCCATTGACATTTCACCCATAGCCCTTAGTTCTTTTTCCCAAGAATCACTCAATACTGGAGAGACCCATAGATCGATCAGAAGCAGACCTGTTAGAAAACTACCTTGCGAGTTGTATGCTGCGTGTGATCCTAGTCCGATGAGGGGCGTTAAGTGGTCTCAGAACAGGCTTGGTTTGCTGGGACCAAAGCAGAGAAGGGGCGAGAAGGCTGTTTCTTTATATATTCCCATAATTTTGTCCTGATACTTTCCAGTCAGTTCATGGAAATACAGTGTGACCAGTGAGTCTTGGAGTTTCCTTAGGACTCCTTGTTCTAGCCTCCACGTCTGAAAGGATCTTTTCATGTGTGACATTTTGTGTAAGAAGCAGGCACACTGGGCGGGGAGGGGAGGCAAGGGGGTAGCATGGAATTCAGAAAATGTTAACATTTATCATTTCCTTCCTGTGGTGGTTCTGAAGTGGCTGGTGTAATATTCACCTTTTCCTGTTTGAGCAAGTTGGTCAGTCCATTCATGAGCAGCTTGATGAATGAGTCTTTCATGGCCCTTTTCTCTCCTGGCCAATAGCTTAGTGAAATTGGCTCAGGATTTCTGCTCTTGGAGTACAGAGGCAAGAGTGAATTACATAGAACCTAATTATTTTTCTTTTCCATTTTCCTTCTAACGTCCTTTTTCCTCCATCCATACAAGGTAAAAGAATTCCAACTCACGTTTTATCACTTCTTCTAGCTATAGAATATTATCTATGTGTGTATGTGTATTTTTTTAAAGATTAAAACAGTGAGAAATCTCAACCTGATCAATTTTAAACCTGTCTCACAACATTTTTCCTGTGATGTAACTCACTGTACTTTATGTAGAGTTTTAAATTATTCCATCTCTTTATCCATCCTGTTTGCAGCTTACCTTCTACACAAGATATGCCTTTGCTTAGCAGTTGCCTAAAATCCCCTTGTTTTGCATTTGTTTCCAAAAACAGAAGAGGTTAAACTGCAGTAGGATAGTACTTATCAGACTAATAGTGGGCAGAAAATAAAATAACACGGGAATCCTGAAAAACAGAGATAAAATCAATGGAAATACAAAGTGTTTTTCAAATGTACTGAAAAGTTTAGGTGGCATGCCTAGTGGCGTGCTTCAGGCCAGCCACTAGAGGGTGTAACGAGCCCTGTCTTCCAAACCTTGTGTGCAGAGCCTCCGTAAGCTCCCAGCTCTAGTCTGAGGGACATGGTGATTGCCCCATCCTGACTTATTGAAATACCTTTATATCTTGTCTATAAAATGAATTTTTGAATTTTTTTTAGCAACGTAGTGTCATTTGACTAAGCTGGGTCACGTTAAGTCAAAGAATAAGTGGATGCTGACACTTTTCCCATTTTGCACACCTGGTGGTCCAGGTTCAGACTTCCTGGGTTCGTCCCAGCTCTCTGCCCGCTAGCTGTGTCATTCTGGGCCCATCACTTAACCACTTAAAGCCTCATTTCTTCATCTTTAAAATGAATTACTAATACTGTATCTCATAGGGTTATTGGGCAAAGAATTTGATGCATTTGCCAAAAAGAAGCACCCGTTAAATATTATCTGTTGAAATTATTATCATCCTTGCTTTTGTGCTTAGACTTGCCCAAAAGCCCACAACAAATCACAAAACTAAACTCAGAAGCCAAGTATTTTGACCATTGCTTTTCCTGAGCTAAATATCAATTTACAGAGTGGCGGCCTTTGTTCTAATTTTGTAATTTAAAGACGTGAAATACTGGGATTAGCATATACACACTACTATATATAAAATAGATAACCAACAAGGAGCTACTGTATGGCACAGGGAACTATACTCAGTATTTTGTAGTAACCTATAAGGGAAAAGAATCTGAAAAAGAATAGAGATATATACGTATCAATATAACTGAATCACTTTGCTGTACACCTGAAACTAACACAACATTGTGTTAATTTTTTTTTAAAAGAAAGACATGAAATGTACTTTCCTGCTCACTCTTCTGTGGCCAGTCCACACAAACGTGTGCCAGTCTGTGAGCAGCCCGAACACTGAGTTTACAAGAGTAGTGAACCTGGCCATCTGTCCGTGAGCATCCCCAAGACGGGCTATGTCATTCTCACCTGTGTATTCCAGTTGCCCATCGCTGCCCCCAGCAGACAGGCCCACCTGTGGAGAGTGGACAGGGAGACGCTTTGATTTTAATAGCACTTGCTTCCATTTGTAGAGTGCTTACCCCGTGCAGCTCCTTTTCCTAAGCGTTTTATGTGTACTTCTCTCATCTATTCCTAACAACTCCCTGAATCTCCTAACAGTACCCTCATTTCAAAGAGTAGAAAGATGAGGCATAGAGATTCAAGTATTTTCCGAGGCATAGAGATTCAAGTATTTTCCAAAGTCCTACATAGTTGTGAAGACAGGATTTGTGTCCATACACAGAATTCCTAGCTGGTAAACTATTCTTGACATCTCTATTTTAACTTTTTCATCTTGAGGCCTAACCAAGGTCTTGCTATACCGGATTTTAGATAAAATGTTTTACTTCCCCACCTACCCCCCCCCCCATTTGTTTGTAAAGATATCATTTTAAAACATGAAAAATGGATTTAATATATTTATTTTCAGCATCTTCTGTGTTATAAATGTAAGAAAACTTTTAATATCATAATGTCTCAATACTGCCACCACTTCAATGTTTCTTTTAAGTGTGCTTTGAAAACTTTGTGTGTGTATTTCTGTATAAGCCAAATATCTAATTTTAAAACGTTGCATAGAGTCTCATTTGTTTTTACTAGTTTTCTGGCTTCTAAGGAAATTAGGCTTCTCACTTCTAATTAGTGTAATTAAAAATGCAATATGTGTTGAATCATTCTGGGTAATGAAAAAGAAGTTTTTTAAAAAATGAACCTCACTGGATGCTATTCTAAAAGCTGTTTTGAATCTACAAACAATAAATGCTGGAGAGGGTGTAGAGGAAAGGGAACCCTCATACACTGTTGGTGGGAATGTAAATTGATACAGCCACTATGGAGAACAGTATGGAGGTTCCTTAAAAAACTAAAAATAGAACTACCATACGACCCAGCAATCCCACTACTGGGCATATACCCTGAGAAAACCATAATTCAAAAAGAGTCATGTACCAAAATGTTCATTGCGGCTCTATTTACAATAGCCAGGACACGGAAGCAACCTAAGTGTCCATCGACAGATGAATGGATAAAGAAGATGTGGCACATATATACAATGGAATGTTACTCAGCCCTAAAAAGAAACAAAACTGAGTTATTTGTGGTGAGGTGGATGTACCCAGAGTCTGTTATACAGAGTGAAGTAAGTCAGAAAGAGAAAAACAAATCCATATGCTAACACATATATATGGAATCTAAAAAAAAAAAAGTCATGAAGAACCTAGAGGCAAGATGGGAATAAAGACGCAGACCTACTAGAGAATGGACTTGAAGACACAGGGAGGGGGAAGGGTAAGCTGGGACAAAGTGAGAGAGTGGCATGGACATATATACACTACCAAATGTAAAGTAGATAGCTAGTGGGAAGCAGCTGCATAGCACAGGGAGATCAGCTCAGTGGTTTGTGACCAGCTAGAAGGGTGGGATAGGGAGGGAGGGAGACACAAGAGGGAAGAGATATGGGGATATATGTATATGTATAACTGATTCACTTTGTTATAAAGCAGAAACTAACACACCACTGTAAAGCAATTATACTCCAATAAAAATGTTAAAAAAAGATTAAAAAATAAAAGCTGCTTTGGCGATCAAGGGCTTGTCCACTAGAGGGCAGTAACAACTTTAAAAACAAAAAAAAGTTGACCTGAATCTTTTTAATTTAATTTTCAATAGATAGGGATATTATTGAGTTTTTAAAAAACAAGTAACTTGACCTCTTTTTTATCCTAGGCAAAGTTGGATATTGCATTTGGAACACACCACACGTAAGCAATTTTTATGAAATGGGGAGGGGAGGATATGAGTTTAATAGATCAGAGGATGCTCTTCAGAAATCGCCCTTAGAGGGACTCACATGTGATGATTTTGCTGGGGGAAAAGCTATCACTTAGGAAGCAGAGGAAAAGGAGTTGTTTCTGAACAGCCTTAAGACCAAGTACCAGGATTCTGGCTCTGGACATGAAAGTCTGAATCTGTGATGTGGTTTCTGCTTTCTCTTGAGGGCGTTCATTATAGCCAACTGAGGGGGATAGATTGTGGTCCGCGGTTACGCATGACTGTACGTGCGGTAGTCACATGCCTATGGATTCCACCACTTTAAAGAGGGTCTTGTGAATTTCATAAGATTCTGAGTTGCATCAAATAGAATATTGTTGGGTCAACTGTGCTGTGATTGAAAGAAAAACTGTTTTACAAGAAATTGTCATCTTGAGAGGCTGGTACCTGTCCCTGCTTCAAGACATCTCAGAAAATTCTCTTAGGATAATTTCTGAGACATTGCAAACAACAGACAGGAGAAACTTTTCTGTTACTTCCTACTTGATACATATCAGCTTGACTCCCGTTTTATTTGAGTCTTACTGTTTAATAGAGCCGTTTTACATAATTGTTCTCTAGCTGAGAAAAGAATAAGACATGGTTGCCTCGATTTCAGTATTTTTGTAAATCATATTTCTCTAGAAATATGTCACACTCAAAAGAGTGACAAAGGGCTTCCCTGGTGGCGCAGTGGTTGAGAGTCCGCCTGCCGATGCAGGGGACACGGGTTCCTGCCCCGGTCGGGGAAGATCCCACATGCCGCGGAGCGGCTGGGCCCATGAGCCATGGCCGCTGAACCTGCGTGTCTGGAGCCTGTGCTCCGCAACGGGAGAGGCCACAGCAGTGAGAGGCCCGCCGTACGGCAAAAAAAAAAAAGAGTGATAAAGCCTTATCTTTCTTCTAGACCAGCAGTGGAAACAGGTAGCCTCCTGCTTCAGGCATGTCCCTTTGGGTGTCTGTCCCTAAGGCAACAAGGAATCTCATGGGAGGAAGTGTTTGCCCCGAGTCTTTCAGTGACCACTGTTTTCCTGCTACTACGCCAAAAACGAGGGCATATGTTCATCATTCCCTTTGTAAGCTTAAAGCTATATTTTGCCAGTCTGTCTCCAGAAAGGAACCAGAGCAGAAAGCACTGAGTCACTTTGTGAAAGAATACCTATCAAGCATACATTATCTGGTCTTAGGTGCTCTTGTGTAAATGTTGCTGCGTTTACCAACCACCCCTAATTGGTAACTTTAGTGTAATGGAGGGTTGTTGAGAGTGACCTCAAGCACCTACTTAGCTGGAGTATCAGGCACAGAGCTCACAGAATGCTAATTTCAGCAAAGGATACAAAATAGCACTGAATAGGCTGAGTCAGAATCTTAGGCTCCTATAGCTGCACCACAGTGGGAGACGCTGATGGGCGGCAGTAGTAGTAGTCAGCCGTCCTGGGAGAGATTCTGCCAGTAAAGCGTCCTTGTCCCCCGCCCTTAGCTGGAACCCTAGCCTAAATACCTTACTGATTCCAGAGTACATTCAGCAAGCCCCGTTTTGGATCCTGGGCATGATTTGCTAGACCTGCAGTGCGGGGTTCCTGTGCAGGGCACATGTTCTGTGCCTGCAGCCAGCGTTTCTTGGGCACTTTCACACTGCACTTAATATGCTAGCGAGTCATAGGAGAGCCTGGGTCAGGGGAGGGACTGAGTGCTGGGCTGGCCCAGATCTGACACAGTGGCATTTGAGGGGGATGGAGCTATCCTCCTTTTTTTTTTTTTTTAATGCTATTCCAAAAATTACTTGGTCCTTTGTCTTCATTTTATAGACTAGAGGCCCCAAGTAGGTAGGCAGCTTTCCTCCAGCCAGTGTTGGGAGACAGGACTAGAACTGTTTATTTTTGCTTAAGTTCTTAATTTACTTTTGTTGTTTCCTCACTGCTAAAATTAAACCTGTTTCCTTTGGCGCGCGCGCGCACTTTGCAAGCCCATTCTTCCTTCGCCTCCAGCACATGCATTTTGCAGGTTAAACCCAGCAGAGTTCCTCATTCAGAGTTGAAAGTGCCTAGGGAAGTACTGATAGACCCTTTCCCCACTCTGTAGTATGTGTGTAGTTTATATTTTGTTAAAATGCCAGTATTTTGTAGGAGATTGAACTCATGCCTTGAAATTACTTTCAGTTGTTCATTTTAAAATATTTTAAGAGTTATTCATTAAATATCTATTATATTCTTGAAGCACAGCTCAAGGGAATGTAAAGTGTTTTAAGATATAGTGGCTTTTGTCCTTCCAGCTTTTAGTCTTTGGGTGAGAGAGGCAAGACAAACACATGAGCTAGGAAAGAAGCAAAGCCTTCCAGCTCCTGGTGACAGGTGTGAACACGTCCCCCGCCTCCCCCAACAGAGTGGAGCTGCCACAGTAACTCTGCAGGAGTCTCCGGGGTCACACTTGCGTCAGCTGGCGGGTGCTGACCACGTACTACTTGCGGCCCCATCCCCCAGGAGCTCATGGTCCTCTTAGAGACAGTGAACGTGCTCCATCCCTGCTTCCAGGATGCTGTGCAGTCCCGGGGCTTATCTCATAGTGCTTTAGAATGCTGAAGTTCTTTGGTGGCCTCCAGAGCCGGAAGCAAAGGCACCTCCCACGGCCCTGAGAATCCACAGGGGGAGGGAAGCGTCAGATCTGGCTGTGCAGCCTGGAGCAGACTGCAGGATGAGTCTCTCTCCTCTTCGGGCTGTAGCAGGGCTCCCCTCCGTGTGACCCACTCCTGCCCCAGTAGCATGAAGTAGCTGCGGCCCTGTCCAGCCCAAGGGAAGCCGTGCACAGCGAGAGGAGGATCCAACACGTGTGATCCAAATAAGCGCTGCTTCCGGTTCACGTGGGGAGCTGGGTAGTCCCCATGAGCTCTCCTAGCCACGGATTCTGCAGTTGTAAAATGGGAATGATAGCGCCTCCTCTGGATTGGGTGGCATTTAGTGTGCTAGCATTCTGTGCGGCTTCTAAAGCAGTGCCTGGTGCATGAATGCTCCGCGGACATTAGCTTGCCTCCCCCTGTGCAGGGACAGCTTCAAATAGGGGAAATGTCCCTTCTGCCACCCCCATAGCTTAACAGATAATATGCAGGTCAGTATTCTTCAGGGAAGACCTCATTTCTTTATATGTTTGATCCATTTTTAACTCTGACCTTATTGGGACATGCCATTTTGTCTATGAAAAGATTAATATGACTCCCCTTAGATTAGTTCTCAATGCTATTTGATAGGATTCACTGACATTAGTGCATGATTTTCCTGTTAATTGATAACTAATGGAAATACTTGTTAAAGTTAAATCATGAATTCGTAACTGGCTTATTCTTAATTACAGTCAGCTACTAATGTGGCAACTGTGTATGTAAATTTGCCCAGATTTCAGGGAGCACATCTCATACATGGAGAGAAGATTGGCTCAACAGCTGTCATTTCTCCAGCTTTGCATTAATTTACCATTTGCCAGCCTGGGTTAAATTCTCGTTCTGGCAAGAGCTAAATCTCATTCTCTGTATAGTCTTTTCTGTACTTTTTAATGCTAATAACCCCATTCGGTTGAGATAGTATTTGGGATGTTGCTTATTTGAGAGAACCAGTGGTTCATTTTTTTCCCACGTGTAAACTGACTTCCATCAGTAAATGTTAAGTAGCATTTTGGCCTCCATAGAAATAAGGTAGAGTTACTGCCTTGAGTGAATCTCTAGTTGGGGGAGAGAGAATTTAGGTTCCTGAAATAATTAGAAAACCATCGGGAGGCCAAGAACCATCCGAAAGTAGATGGCAAAGTAAAGCAAGGCATGGAAGCAGTAGAGGGAATGTACACCTGGAGTGTTTTACATTTAACAAAACATGTACTGCGTTTCATTCTCACATCAGACCTATGAAGTGAACACGGGGTTGATCCTTTATGCCACAAGTGAGAAGCCGAGGCTCAGGGGACATGGAACGACTCAGAGATATTAAATGACTTATGTAGGGTCCTAGGGCTTCTAACTGATGAACACTGGTACTTAGGTCTTCCAGCTTCGGATGGAAAGCTCTTATCTGTCCTGTTCCCTCCCTCTCACTGGAATTAAACTAAGGGAAATAATCTGATGACTGGGGAAGCCCCATGGGAAAGAAGGGAATCTCTAGGGCTGATTTGAGTAAAGGGAGAAGAAAAGGGAAGACTTACCTCAAGCCCGGGTACACGCTGGTGACAAGTCTGGCGTCTATAGAGTATGAAGAAAGAGCAGTCTCTTGAAAGGGAAGCATCTTTCAAACTTAAACTGCAACCCACAGTAGGAAATGCGTTTGTCATTTCAGTCTGCTGCAAGTGTCTGTACTGATAAGTGCTGAAACCAGAGTTTCACGAACCAACACTTGAATATATGCAATATACTCTTGAGTTTCTAATTTATTCGGTTGCAGTTTTTTTTTAATGCGAGGTAGCCACAGCGTAGCAAGAGGTTGTGACCATACTCTGAAAACACTGGACAAGAAGATTCCTGTTGTCCCTGGTAGTAATGGGTGATGCTGAATAGATAATAAGGAGCCAGACTACAGTGTGGGGAGGGGTTTAAAGTGCCAGGGCTGGCCACGTGGACGGGATGGAGCAAAAGTTCATTTACCACCAAATACTCAGCATTTTGGAAGGTGGTTTTCCACTTGTCACTTGAGCAGACTTTGATAACAATGATGTATGGAAGAAAAGACGACTAAATGTTCAAAGTTGGGATAATGTAATAAGAGTTTAAAGAATTCCTTTAGCGATTGCATTTGCGTTAGAAAGGTATCATGAGAGTACTGTTAATGCCTTTTGGTCCTTTTTCTGTTTTTAAAGGAAAATGATGCTACTGCTATACGAAGAGGGCCTCCGGGTTGTCATACACACCTCCAACCTCATCCACGCTGACTGGCACCAGAAAACACAAGGGTTTGTAGGTTCCGTTCATTTCTTGGTAGTCACTGTGTGTGCTGAGAAAGGTCAAAAGCGAGAACATTCGATTTATTCTTTTTCTCCTGTTTTTTAATTGTGAAAAAAAAAACAGAATTATGGCATAGAAAAGAGACACATGCAAAAAAAAGTGACAGTATTCTTTTACTACCTCCCCCAAGTTCCTCTCTTGAGGTAGCCGGTGTTAACCGTTTAACACATAATCATAATCATAATCATAACACATAATCATCCATAACTGCCTTTATACCTGTAAACATACATATTTATACACCGTAGCTTTTTTCTAGTTTTTACAAAATGGCATCATACATACACTCTACAGCCAAGTAGATCCAAGTAGATGCTGCCTCTTTCCTGAGGCAGGAAAGAGGATGAAAAATGAAAGACCTGAACCTATTATTTTTCCATTAAGACCCTCCTGATAACTTTCTTGGTCCTCACTTATTCCTGCATCCACTTGTACTTGCCACTTCCCAACAGGTATCAAAAGAAAACTTGGGGGTTGATTGTACGCTAAAAATATCCCCTCACCCCCAGTCAGTTTAGTTTCCCATAAAGCAAATCTAAACGGCTGTCTTTTTAGAGCCTGTAACATGGTTGTGAATCTCCAAAAGAATTGAACATGAAGGTTTTTCATGGCTCTATTTTATTTTATTTTTTTAATTACCAACCCTTTGTCCTTGGTGCATATATGCCAGATCTAGGTTTTGATCTCCTAAGAGAAGTTTAGGTTTATTTTTAGGGATTTTAGGGACTTGTTCAAATCGTTTCACCCTTCGTTCTCCTTCCCAATAAGGCTTCATTATGACCAGCCTTAATTTCGCTTTCTTTCACTTAAGCTAGTCTGCACGTCTCTGCTTTCCTGTGTTAGAAGGAACTCACCCTTTCAAGGTTCGAGTATCTTCCCCTGCATCTTCCTCCTCATTCCCTCGCTCATACCATTGCCCAGCCTGGGCTAGAGCCCTATTCTGGGGCTCTGACTGAGCCCAAGTTAGACCTGTGCTCCGTAACGGGAGAGGCCACAACAGTGAGAGGCCTGCGTACTGCAAAAAAAAAAAAGTGGATTAAAGACCTAAATGTAAGGCCAGACACTATCAAACTCTTAGAGGAAAACATAGGCAGAACACTCTATGACATAAATCACAGCAAGATCCTTTTTGACCCACCTTCTAGAGAAATGGAAATAAAAACAAAAATAAACAAATGGGACCTAATGAAACTTCAAAGCTTTTGCACAGCAAAGGAAACCATAAACAAGACCGAAAGACAACCCTCAGAATGGGAGAAAGTATTCGCAGTGCTCTTGATCCACCGAGTTTCCGGTTAACAAGGTCTTTGCTGCCCCAGGAGCTTCTAGCGGCTAGCTTGCATTCTGGGACTCATGACTCATATGTAGCCCCATCTAAAAAAAGGAAGTGATATTAACATAACTTGTTCTTAAGGGAACAATAATACAGCTAAAGGGATTTATCGAATTGGCTCTCCCGTGGCTCAAAGAATCCCACCCACAGCCTCTAGCGCCTCTGGAGCTTGAGTTTATAGGCAGCCAGGCCTGTTTCCTTAGGCATCTCTGGGTTGGCTACTATGGGGAAGGGATTAAGGGTAAATGGCTCCAGTGTTCATTTTTCTCCTTTATTTAAAAAAACTTCACGCGGTTCAAAACTCAAAAGTACCAAGGGTATGAAATCTCCCTCCAACTTTCCTCTGCCGGCCACCCCAGAATAGGAGGTGCTGTTATCTCACGGTTAGTCTAGATTCTACTCTCTCTGATACTTTCATGTCGTGGGTTGTAACTTTTTAAAATATTGGCTTGGCCAAAAGGTTCGTTCGGATTTTTCCGTAAGACCTTATGGAAAAACCCAAATGAACTTCTTGGCCAGCCCAATATTTAAAAGTAGTTCTTTTGTGTAATCTCATTTCCTGGTCATCCTATCATGGCTCTGCTGATTCTTGCCTTCTCCACATGTGTTCCAGCCATCCTTTTCACCTGCTTCTTGGTCCACCTGTTAATTTCTCAATTTTAAAATTATTTGGCCCAGGGTGATTTCTCTTATTTTGTGAAATGTTAAAAACGCCTCACATCTTGGTATCCTCGTTTAGAAAGTCGTCATCTGTCATGTTCCTCATTCAGAACTCTCACGAGTGAACCTCTAATCCAGGAGGAGCCCCACTCACCCTGTGGGCTCCGAGTTGCTACTGGGAGGAGAGACCTCAGCCAGCCAGCCCGACATGGTCGCGTTACGCACACAGGGTCAGAGGGAGGCCCAGAGGGGTCACCGAGCTTGCCCAGAATGACACAACCAGGTAGAAGCAGATCCAGGTCCAGAGCCTGGACTCCCGTCCTGGTCACAAGTATAACCCCTCATGCGAGGGGTCACCTCGAGGTGGGAAGGGAAGGTGTGACTTGCCACTGCTAGAAACGTGTACGGAGTTCACAAGACGCACAGCCGGGATCCTCGTGGGCCTGGATCCTTCCTGCCCTGACAGCTGCCTCTTACTAGTCTCCTTGGAGGGCCACTGAGTGGAAGAGGAATTGAGCAGTTTCTCTTTTGGCTTGTTGGGTAGAAGTGTGGAAATAACCCAAGAAGGGGAAAAAGGCAGACACAGCTCGTACTTGCTGAGGCTGCTTTAAGTTAGACCTGTTCATTACCTCGTGGGCGCCTTGGTGAGGCAGGGCTGTTAACCTGATTTTGCTGTTGAAGAAACAGCACAAGAAGTTTGAAGCCATACTTCTTTGTAATCTATGAGGGACCACTTCACAGAAGGACTGGGTTTCGCTGTGCTTGTTTGCCATTTGTGGGTATGATATGGAAGTTTTGGCAAAGTACGCTGACAAAGAATTGATGAAAGATGTCTTTAAAGTTTTTTTACTGAATTATTTGAAAGTCTGAGGTTAGTGTTAATGTAACATGACTAAATGTGGTCTATACTCATTCCAGACACCAGATGTGGGATATATATATCCCATATGTTGTATATGCAGATGAGTTTGTTTATTGAAAACATTTGCACATACATTTTTTTCTTAGATAACTTTTATTTTCCACTTGGCTAAAGAGCTACACTGACGTAGGCATGGGCAGAACCTTGCTGGGGTTACTGCTGGTGGTGGAGTTGCTATAGCAGTTAGGAGTAGAACACTTAACTGTTGTCATCAAGTCTTTTAAAATGATGTAGAGGTGCGAGGGGGAAGGTACGTGAATGAAGGAGGGAGCATGGAGAGACTGAGTCGGGAGAGGCGGACAGAGGCCAGGTCTTACTGGGTCTTAAATTCACAGTGAGGTTTTCAGAAATAATTGTGAATGTGACGGGAACCATTGGAGTGGTGACATCAGATTTGTTTCATGTTTATAAGGATGACCTTACCTACCATGGAGAGAGGTAGTGAGAATTCACCTCTTCCTTAGGGTGAGTGCCTAATCAATACAGAGGTACCACTGTGATCAGCTGTGCTTCTGACTGTTAAAGGTTATATATATTTTTTTCCATTCCAGAATGTGGTTGAGCCCCTTGTACCCACGAATAGTCCATGGGACCCACAGATCTGGAGAATCAACCACACACTTTAAAGCTGACCTCATCAGCTACCTGATGGCTTATAACGCCTCTCCCCTCAAGGAGTGGATAGATACCATCCAGGAGCACGACCTCTCAGAAACAAAGTACGTGGCGTCTTAGCAATGGGGTGCTTACCTTGAGCGTCATGTGAGGTCTGGGACACGGGGGCCTGGCAGGAGATAGCTGTCCTTCGGGACGTGATGAGAGCAGGCCTGTCCCTGTCTGCACCTCCTGGTCCTCGGGCACTGAAGTGGAGGCTGGGAGATCTTGCCCCTCACCTGAGTGCCATCACCCCACCCCCTCCCATCCCAGCTGGAGAGCTTTCTCTTAAAATTGCTGAGCTCTTTGCCTGGTACCTCACACTCCGTGGGTGTCCCACCATTACTTGATGTGCTCAAAAATGATTTTAAGTGTCAGTCTGAAGAGGCATCTCAAGAAAGTGGGTTGGCTCGTAGAATATTTCTTGCTTAATGTTACTTTTCATGAATATTTTGTGATTTGGGGAGTCCACAAATCACTATGTTCTATAACTTGTGCTTTATATCTTTTTAGTGTTTACCTTATTGGCTCAACCCCGGGACGCTTTCAAGGAAATCAAAAAGATAATTGGGGACATTTTAGGCTTAGGAAGGTAACAGAATTTTTACTATTTTACCATTTTTTTTAAAAGTAATGTATGTTCTGTCCTTTTTCATTTATAATTGGTATATTTTGAAGGCAGCTTCGTAGTATCTCTAGCACAATTCTGGGCAAATAGTAGGCACTTGATAATTGATTGTCTAATTATAGTTTCCAGTAATTACTTGCATTTTAACATTTTGCCTCATTTATAGGTGTAGAGGTAACAATTCTAAATGGCAAAAATATATGGAGGATTTTTAGTTTTTTTTATTTCTTGTAATAAAGAGATTTTTTATTCATATAAGTATTATAGCTTTTCATCAGCACATCAAGGATTTTTAACACAAATTCAACAAAGAACAGAAAATAGTGTTGAGTGAAGACTACAGCTGAGCTATGATGTGTTTTGTTTGCTAAACCATTGCCCTGAGAACTGTAATTATGGCAATGACATTTGATGCTGGTATGAAAATAAGCCAAGAAAGATCTTTAACAAAGTAAAACAACCAGCAAGTTAAAGCTTAAAGTTTTCTCCACCTCTCTCTAGAGTCAGTTTATCGACCTTGGTAAATTCCTCAAAGGGCTTTCTTAAAAGCCCCTCTTTTTCCATAAATTATGTTGTGTGAGAATTCCGCCCAGCCAGTGACAACTTTTCACTTTAATTTCCTTTTGTGACACCACAGCTGAAAGTGGGCAAGGTCTTGAAGCCACCATCTTTCTATCTTGACCTGGGGCGGAGAAGGTCCCACGTACTGGCTAAGTGCACAACTTTGTGGGCGGACCCACACCCAGGGCCAAATCCTGACCTGGTTACTAGCCATGTGATCTTGCCTTGCTACTTAACCCCTCTTGACATCCATAAAATGGGCATAATAATAGTACTTCCCTCACAGAATTACGTAAGGATTAAATGAGGAAATGAATGCAAGACATGTGTTGCGTGTTCGGTAAGCACTAGTGTGTACTAGCCTGTGGGCCAGTGTTTCAGAACGGCCAGGTGATCGCACATACTGTGCAGCATCCCAATCTTATTGAAAGCTGAGGAGCATCTTGGAGTTTGCGACCACTTTCCACTGTCAGGAACTCGTGGTGCATCATAGCTGCACTCCAGGGAAGATGGGTGATCAGACGTATGTTCCACTGAGGTGTAAAGAGAAGCCCAGGGACTTGGCTAGGGTCGTGTACCTGATCAAGGACCGAGCCCAGAATAGCCCCAAATAGAAGCTGAGTCTTGTTGGCTCAGTCCTGTTTCCTTTGCCATGCTGCACCCAGGGTGGAAGTTGAGAACTATTTGGGCTCTTTGGGGAAGTGTGTTTATAAATATTAATGGAAAATAATACATATAAACTAAACAATACATCCGTCAGAATATGAGCTCCACTGGGGCAGGAACTGCGGCTTTTTTTTGTTGTTGCCATCTCCAGCCTCTAGGAAAGACCCTCAGTATGTGTTTAAATGGATAAAATTTCCCAGTATTTTCTGAATTGTTTCTGCAGCTTTGCATAAATATCAGACAAAGCAGGAAATGCAGGTCAGTCTTCTGCAGTGCTTATGGTAGTATGTATCTATATGTAAATATATTCCCTTTTATTTCCAGAGCATCACAGCTGCCTAGGCCCCAAGGGTTAAACCTCTTTCAAATGATACGAGTCAAAATATACAATAGCTTGACTTCCTAGTATTGTTTAGGTATGTTAAACCATCGCAACTTGAAGGCAAAAATCTAATTTCCTATGCCAGGTTGGTGCTTTATCTGACATTGCTACTAAAATGGGTCTTCTTTTTATTTTTTTTAATCTGTTTTTGCTTTTAGTACAAATCAAAGAATTTTGGAAGAAGAATACTTGTGTCCACTTACTCAATTAAAATAAAATATCTTCAGTGTTTAAAAATATTTCCCAAAGAAGGAAGAAAAACTACACATGGGTATGAACTTGGTTGCTAATATTTTCAGCCTTTCCTTGTGAACGAGGCATTCCAAGGGCAGAAAACCATGTTCTGAGTTGTCACAGCATTTCTGTTCACGTGTTTGGAGTAACGGTAGCATTCGTTTTTATTCTCTCACAGATTCTGAAAGAGCACACCTCGTCCACACCTAAAGCGGAGTCCTGGCCTGTAGTAGGTCAGTTCTCAAGCGTTGGCTCCATGGGGGCCGATGAATCAAAATGGTTGTGTTCTGAGTTTAAAGAGAGCTTGGTGACACTGGGCAAAGAAAGCAGGGCCCTAGGAAGGGCTGTTCCTCTTCATCTGGTGAGTGTCCCCCTCCTCGAGGTCACTGTTCTTATCCTCTAGTCCAGGGGAAGAATCAAATCAGTCCTCGTTGTCATAGAGAGATGTTTCATTCCATGGTTTGGGGATGGAAGCAGCAGGCCCTCAGCATAGTCATTTGTAATCAAGTGGCCCTAATATCATTTGGTGCTGGGAGCTTGCTGGTTTGCTCAGAGCTCCATCTCAGCCACAGACTAGCCTGCGAATTCTCCATTCCTTCCTTGAGGTCGTCAAGCCAAGGGAAAAAATACTTGATAAAACATTGCCAGCAGAATTACAAGCATTATTAGTTTAGAGACCTTTGAATTAATAATTTTGCATTCAATTCAGTGTTAATTTGTCATTTCAGAGGGAAAAAAAATACTCAAATGGAAATGTAATTTTCTTTCATTGACTATAAATGCTTTCTGTAGTTTAATTACTAGAAGTTTAATTTTTTTCAGTGAGATGGGAACTTGTTTAAAATTTAAAGCACGTTTTCTAAGTCTTTAGGTATTTCTAATTGAGATTTTCATTTTCTTAAAAACGAATCTTCATTCCTTTTAACAAATAGTTCTTCCATGTGGTAAATTCCAAGTGTTTTGTTTTTTTTTTTTAGATCTATCCTTCAGTGGAAAACGTGCGGACCAGCTTAGAAGGATATCCAGGTAATTGTTGGGGAAACTGTCCCGATTGTATTTTGTGTTTGTGTATATTTCATAAATGCCCTGGTAAACATTTTCTTTTTAAATTTTATTGGGATATAGCTGATTTGCAATGTTGTGTTAGTTTCAGGTGTACAGCAAAGTGATTCAGTTATACATGGCCCTGGTAAACTTTTTAAAACAAGTAATAAAAATGCCTTCCTGCTTGAGACCAGAAAAGTGTTGGTTAGAAATTTAGAGATTATTCTCTCTTAACTAGATAAGGATCATGACAGTAGGTAATATTGAGCAGTGCTGTGTTCCAAAGATGATGCCATGCAGTTGGGCAATTTGTGTGTTATTTAATCCTCACAATAATGCTCTGAGTGATTGATATTTTTACCAATAAGATTGTTCTCACTTCTGCCACCAGCATATTGGTTGTCCAGACAAGACGTCCGGATAAAACCAGCTTCCCCTACAGCTGTGTGTCATACCTTTCTCTGACCTCTCTCTCCCCACATCCCCCCCTGCCTGAAGTACTGTGTGGTTCTTCCAGATTTGAATTCCAGTTACAGATAATATTGAAGGTCCGGAACTTATGCTTAATACTGAGATGAAACCTTTGGTATAACCCAGTTGATACATCTTGTCTTGCAAGAGCTTCATCTGTAAATCCTAGGACTGTTTTGTAGACATCTTTCAGTCTTGTCCTCTATTTCCCTTATGTCAGTGCTGGGCACTAAACTTATTTAGAATTCAGCAGCCCCCCCCCAGATAGTGCATTCAGGAGGTATTAACCAGAAACCCAAACAGGGTAATGCCTTGGGAAAAGGGGAAGTCTGATTGGCATTTGCTTATGGCTGGAAGCAGAGTGCTCTGAATTAGACCAGCTTAGTCCATTCATTGCTTATCAAACTACATGTGACCCTGCCAGGAAAATCTCAGTAGAGTTTGGAGTATATTAGCCCATTTGTTGCTTTTTTTTTTTTTTTTTTTTTTTTTTTGTGCGGTACGCGGGCCTCTCACTGTTGTGGCCTCTCCCGTTGCGGAGCACAGGCTCCGGACGCGCAGGCTCAGCGGCCATGGCTCACAGGCCCAGCCGCTCTGCAGCATGTGGGATCTTCCCGGACCGGGGCACGAACCCGTGTGCCCTGCATCGGCAGGCGGACTCTCAACCACTGCGCCACCAGGGAAGCCCCATTTGTTGCTTTTTAATGGCAAGCTAAAATTACTTCACTGAGACTCAGGGACATGGTGATTTTCTGGTTGGTTTGGCTGCTTTTTTTTTTTTTTTCTCCTCCTTTCTGTACTTCTAATAGGCTAGATCCATGCAAAGCATGTTTTTCAGTAGGGAAGAACTTGGTAGTTTCAACAAAGCTATTGGGTAACTGGTCCTTGAAACCTCAGCTATGTTCTTAGTTAATTTGTAGTGGGAGATACAACATGCCTTATTCGATATGTCAGGAATTTAAAGCCCTCTTTGGATATAGATTACTATGGAGAAGTTCTAACGTGTTTGGAAAGTCACTGATGAATCTACAGGGAACTTTCTTCCTTTCAAAGAGGAACAAAAATGGCTTCTAATTGTGTTTTCACTTGGAACTGTATCTTCGTTCTCTTTGTAGGACTATGGCTTTTAGAATTCCTTTTTAAAAATGTACCTGTTTACTGAACATTTTAATTTAGTGATCCTTTTATTTCATTTGTAAGAATCTGTGTAGCTAGGACAAAGTCTATTTGGAGATATCAGTGTAGAAGGTGAAGGAGGCAGGAGAACCAAGTTTTTATCCTAGTGTGCCTTCCCCCGAGTGTCCTGGTCTTGGGCAAAAAACAGGTGCACCAAACCTCATCTTGCAAAATGTGGCTAAGGGTGTCTCACCTGCATGAGGACAGCAGGATGGGCAGAGATTCATTCTCTGGTCTTTCCTAACATTTCAGATCTGTGCTGTTATAGATGTTAAATTTCCACCACCACTACCACCCCAGTGATTAAATACCTTTTCTATTCAGATAGTAAACATTTACTATTTGACATGCATATCTAAGAAAGGAAACCCCATTGAGAGCAAACCCAAAGCAGGTTTGTTTAGCCATTTTCTTTCAAAGAACTATTCCATAAGATGAAGTAAGTAGTGGTTTTCTTTTACCTTCCAACTGTTTGCTGTAGATTTTCTTCTTAACAAAGGATCCTCAAATTATAGTCAGTAATTTTCATTTTTTTATTTTTCTTATTTTAAAAGCCGGGGGCTCTCTTCCCTATAGCATCCAGACGGCGGAGAAACAGAATTGGCTCCATTCCTATTTTCAGTAAGTAATAGGTTTAGAATGCTGCCTTTGCTTCTTTAGGGTAAAATAAGAATGTTATTTGTCAGTATGATTTTTTTTTTAAAAAAAGGACCTTATATAATATGGCTATATTTTTTATCTGCATATGTTAGTGATAGAAATCATTTAAAACAAGGTTCTGAACATTTCTTGGAAATGTTTTTTAATACCAAAGAGTCAAATATTGGCATACAGAGAAAAAGGTAAATAAAAGAACATGTTGGGAAGTTTCGAATTTACATAAGAAGCATTTTCGTCCATATTTCCAAAATATGTCATCCTTCCGTCTACACATTCATACGCTGTGAAACCACAGGCTTACCGAGGGAAGAATCCACGCCACTCTCTCCAGGGCACGGGGTGCCTTTGGCTTGTTGTAACAGTCAGCAAGTGGCCGAGTGTTCAGGTGAGCGGGGTGTCCTGCGTCCTCTTCTGGCTGCAGTGGCTGCACATCCTGCGTGTTCTAGGCCAGTTCTAGTTTCATACTTGCTTCAACAAGCATTCATTATGCTGGACGCCAGAAACGAGGGCAGATTACATTTCTCTAGCTTTCAGTCTGGGAGTTCCCTGGCGGTCCAGTGGTTAGGACTCCACGCTTTCACTGCCAAAGGCCCGGATTCAGTCCCTGGTCGGGGAACTAAGATCCCACGTGCAGTGCAGCAAGGCCAAAAAAAAAAAAAAAAAGCTTTCAGTCTAATTCAGTACGCCATTCATCCTGGAGCCTTTCTTTAATGTTTTCTTTGGAGATGTTTGGTTTTGCAGAGGACATTTTTAAAAATTGAACTCCTTTCAGTATTGTCCTCATACAATCTAATAACGAATCTACCTAATCCTGATTTTACTCTTGCAGACAATCTGTTTTCTTGAGGGACCATCCTCTTATATTCATAAGTAAGGATTGTTGCCTCGTAATATAGGTCATTTTTTTTCCCATGGAACTGTAGTCCTAAAAATGTTGGAAACTTAGAAACCAAACTCAGATATATGAATATCAGCATTTGACTGGAATATTTCTGAATTGTCCCCCTGCCTTTCAGCATTCCATTTTGATATTCATACTGTTTGTATTTTTCCCATTTTGTATTTTATTCTTTCAATAAGCATTTGGTGAGCCTCTTGTACTCAGTAACATGCTCCGGGAGCACAGTTCCTGCTTTCAAGGAGACCAGATGTGCATACATGCGGTTAAAAGCACAATAGAAATAATATGTGTGTGTATTCATAACAAGATGGGAAGGCCATACGAAAGGTTACAGTGCTTTTTGTAGGTGGTGGTAAATTTTTCTTCTGCGTACCTACATTCTAAAATGAACATGTGTTATGCTGTTAGCTGAGTACAGTTTAAGGAGATATCACAGGTCATATCACAGAGAACAATGTACTCACTGTTTTTTAGATGATAGGAGTTTGCTTTTGAGACAGTTTCCTCATACTAGGACTATGACCAATTTATATTTTCTAATTAGTGATGTGTGTCTTTCCCGTCACTAGCAAATGGTCAGCTGACACGTCAGGCCGCAGCAATGCCATGCCACATATTAAGACATATATGAGACCCTCTCCAGACTTCAGTCAACTTGCGTGGTTCCTTGTCACAAGGTACGTAGTTCTTACATTCCTGATGGGAGGAGTTGTTACAAGTGTATTTGTAACTCCTGCTAAGAGTACTGAATAGGGTTCCAAAAAGTGACTTTGTGGATTGTTGTTAGTTTTCTTTGTGTATGTGTGTGTCTTATATGAGCCTTATTTAAAGTAGGCCCTTGACATGAATCCCTTGGTAGAGGGATCATTGCCTGATTTTACTTATAAGTGTAGATGTTTACACGGTTTGCATAAAGTTTGTGTTTACTTCTGTATTTAATACTCCAGAAATAGGAATTAAGCAAATTGACATTTGGAGTAAATACAGAAGAAGAATAACTTGGTGAAATTAATATTCCTTAATTATTTTCTTCTTAGATAAGTGAAACTTGAGCAGTCAAATCTCTTTGTGTTTTTTTAAACATCTTTATTAAGATATAGTTAACATACTATAAAGTTTACCAATTTGAAGTCTACAATTTAATGATTTAGTATATTCACAGAATTATGAAACCATCACAGTAATCCAATTTTAGATTATTTTTGTCACCCCCTATAAGAAAGTCCCTACCTATTAGCATTTTTGTGTCTGTTTTTATAACAAGCTATAAAATAGAGCTGGACTAGAACTTTAGTTCCTGGCTTCTAATCTACAGAGACCGTTAGGCATCTCTTAATTTAATAACACAGTTGATGCCAATAGCAACTAATTAAGGTATCACAGAGTAGAATTATTTCTTTAATGATGAACAAACTTTTAAACAGAAGTTTAAAAGCTTTCATGAACACACTTTTCAACCAAAGAACCACTTAGAAGCAACCAAGTTACTTTCCTAGTTTATGGAAATTAGTGACTAACCTTTGCCCCTGGCTCCGGATACGGGTCCGAGACTAAACAGTGTTAGTGGTGGAGGTTAGATGTGAGAGAGGGCTTCCCAGGCGTTTCTGAGGAGCCATAGCACAATGGGAAAGCACACTCCTGAGTCCTGAAGATCGGACTCTTCTGTTATTTACTAGCTCCGTGAACTTGGGAAATTTATTTAACCTGAGGCTCTTTCCTGTTGTATAAAATGCGAAAGGTGATGGCTGCCTTTGGGGGTTATTGTGAGAGTTAAATGACAGAGCCCAGTGCTGGAGACATATCAGCCCATGACATGAGAGCTGTCGTTACACTTGTTCAAGCTCTGCCCTCAAGGCTGTGAAGGATGGCCAGGGGAATTAGTGCCCTTCTCTTTGCTGTGTGCCTATAAAAAGAGAAACTTCTGCCTGTAAAGAGTAGGTTACCTGAGTATGAGACCTGAACTGTAGATTCCCTGGGTGGAGAAGTCATTGCCTGAGACAGATAGGAAATGCCAGGGAGAGCAGAGGCATGGAGGCCGTGTGGCCCCTCTGTGGGCGAGGAGTTTGGGCCTTGGTGAGTGGGAGATTGTTACTTCCTCCCCCAAGTGTATTTTAAATAAAACACACTTGAGAAAGCTAGATTATTACCAGTATTCCTGAATTCAAGTGATGAGAAATTAAGTTATAATACTACCCAGTCTTCTGTGAAGTTAACCAACAAAAACATGAATTGGGGCCTAACGTGGATCCTTGAACAGCCTCCCAAGTGACCTGGATACTCAGAGACCACATTTCAGTGTCAGCTCACCTATGTGCTCAGTAACTGTCTGTTAAACCAGCTTACTAAGTTGCAAGGAGAAAAACCTGGCTTTTAATACTGGTTCTGTCACATCGTGATGCTGTGTGTGACCTTTGCTTCCTTGTATATGCTGATGAGTCAGTAGGACTCAATGAAATTATCTACTTGCTTCTGATTCTACAACGCTACCGTTGGAAGCATTACGGAGTGGTAGGCCATCATACATCCCAAGGGCTACGTTATTACAAAGCTTGTTGTTTTGCTCTGTGTTGAGTACCTGAAATGATGTGACAGACATTTCCCTCAATCAGATCTGATAGATTCTCTACCCATTATATTATGTTCTTATACTCATCAAGGCTCTTACTGAAATCGTACCACTTTGCAACAGTGTTGAATTGAATCTGAAGGCTATTCTTCCAACTTTGGTTAAAATCCTCTTAACTATTAGCAGAATGTTTTTTCTCAAAATAGGGTGAGAGGGTCAGAGCAATATAAAGAAACATATCAGTCATTGGGGAAAAGTGGTCTCGTCTAGCATCATGGGTTTTTTGGCTGAGAAAACAGGTGCCCCAAGAAATTAAGCATTGAAAAGCGTGCAGCTCACCTTTTATCCACAGAGTGATCAGAAGTGATCTCTTTTACTCCCCTCCTGCCATTAGGTAGACTTTTCCTCCAAGATGTTAGTGTCGAAGTCTTCTATGTAAGAGTGCTTGCTGTGGGTCTTTGAGGGTTACTAGAGATGGAAATCCTGGTGCCGGGGACCCAGGGATAAAGGAGAGGAGAGGCTGTTTGGAGGGCTGGCCTGTAGGATAGAAATGGAAACGTTGGGTCCTGGGAAGGGAGGGAGGATTCCTCTCACGCTGCCGTGTTAGTCAGGGTTCTCCAGAGAAACGGAACCAGTAGATGAGATACACAGAGAGGTATTTTTATTTTAAGGAATTGACTCGCGATTGTGGGAGCTTCAAAGTCCGGAATCCATAGGGCCAGCCAGCAGCCTGGAGTCTCAAGTCTCCGGTCCTGTGTTGCAGTCTTGAGCCTCTCTTTACTTTCCCTGGAAAAGACAATTTGGGGATTGTTTTTCCTCAAAGTGGAGTGAAAAGGATAGATGTGCTTCACAGAAGTTGCATGAGATTTACTGATTATGATTTAAGGGCACTAAGGGAGGTTGAGATTAAGTTAACCCCGTGAGTAATCCTTTTCTACGGGCTGAGTTTCATAGTTTAACGACAGTGTGTGCTCAGCCCTGGGAGCACGACTGGGAAAAAGAGTGAGGCGTGCTCCTGCCGTGCAGGGGCTGCCGGGAGAGACGATGCTGGCCCCTCGTCGTTCCGCTGTGTAAGGACCAGTGTTGGAAACATTTTCTGGCGGGAGCAGGGTCTGGTTGTGTGAGAGACCACCAGCTAAAGATAAGAAAGTGGTATTTCATGTAGGTCTCAAGGTAGGCCTGGACGTAAACCAGGTGGATTGGGAGGGGAATCTGAGCCGAGGAGCTAGGGGACGAAGGGCACAGAGCTGAGAAAGCCCATGGGGCTTTCAGGGAGAATCTGAGTGAGTCCATGCAGCTAGATGAATAAAAACAGATCCAGATACCTTCAGAACAGATCTTCTCAGACAAGTGCACCTGTGTTCTTGCACTTAAGTCCAGAAAGCATCTACTGTCAGTTGATTCATTTAATATTTGGTGGCGGTTTTGTACTGTGAATGTCTGCTGTAGTACTGACTGGCTTAATTATAACTTGCAAGTTAATTGAAGAATTCGAAATTTGTCTTTGTGAATCTGTGGCTTCTAATTTTATTCTGGAGCACCTAGACCAAAAACTATACTTGCCAAGATGTTTAAAGGATAACAAGTAACATTCATTCAGGGATTTCAACACACCAGACGCTGTTCTAAATGCTTTATGTACGTTTATTCATTTAATGCTCAACAGCTCCATGAGGACTTGGAGAAATGAGTGGTTGAAAAGGCTGCCCGTGGTCACACGGTAGTAAGTGGTAGAAGCAGGATTTGAACCCCGGGCCTTTGGCTCCACGACTGGCACTCTTCAGCTCTACCTTCTAATGCCTCTTAATTAAGATACGGTTTTAGTGCTCCTGTTTTCTGTGAAGACCAGTTAGATCAAAAGAAACTGCAGCACATTTTACTTTGTTATGTAAAGGAGAAAAAGCCCCCATAGCACTCCAGTTTTATGAAAGGATACCTGAGAAATGTAACTTCTATAACAATTTAGAACATACTTAGAGCCCGCTCTCCAGCCCTTTCATAACAAGGGAAGGTACAGATCCCAAGTATAAGTGACATCTACTAGTAACTCCTTTCTTTTTTGTTTTTGTTTCCAACCTTATCTTCCAAACCGAGTTCATCTATCTAGAAGGAGGTTCCTTTCTCGTCATCCCTCTTTGCCCCAGAGGCACCTGCCCGCTCTCATCAGGCTTGAAGCCCAGCTGTCCTCTTGTGCTCTTCCTTCCTTGGAGTGTTTACCGAGGTCCTTCCTCCTGTGGATGCTGGGCACTCGGGATAAAACAATAAGAAGATGTACGTAGTGCCTTTGAGATGCTCAGAATCTCAGAGATGTCAGAAGCCAGACACAGAAATGATTTCAATAGAAAGAGATCAACTGTATTCTTGACGTGGGCACGTGGACGCTTTCGAAATGGCTAACAAAGCTTACTCGTCCTTCAGATGTCTCCAAGTTTCCTTTTCTAATCCCTGGACTTCTGAAATGATTGCCTGTCTGCTGTCCCATCACACAGGTCGTCCTCTTCCCAGGCCACCTGTCCTTGTTGTCCATGACCATTCATCTTTCAGAGACACGGGTCTTCCTCACCGTCCCATGTTCAGAATCCTCGCCCGTTTCCTGTAAGCTGAAGTCTGGAGTCCTCCATTGGCATTCAGACCCTGGCCACCCCATTTCCACCTTGCTTCTCCTGTACTTCCTGGCGGGAACTGCCAGCAGCCGCCGGGCTGGCCTCCTTTGCCCCTGAAGTCATCCTGCCAGCAGCCCATGGAGTCCCCTTTCCAGATGCCTTGGTCCTTTTCCTCTGCCTCTCCAGCTGCTGCTCATCTCGTCAGTATTGTGCTCAGGGCTGGCCTCTTCTCAAGGAGGCTTTGCCAGCCGCTACTGGTCTCTGCCTCCTGCACATCCTTAAGAGCACTTGTGCGTGTGCTTGGGAGCTCACTGTTCTGTCTCATCTTGTAGAGAAGAGAGAGTATGAGCTTTACATCATCAGACGGTCCTGGACGAGATGATCTGTCTACTCCTGAACGAGTCTTTTGCCATGAACAAGTTTCTTAACCTCTCTGAGCCTCAGACGCCTCATCTGCACAGCAGCCACGAGGGTGTGAGGTGCCACGCTTGGTGATTTGACCCACAGGCAGAAGAGTTCAACTTTAAGTTCAGAGCGGTAAATTCACTGATAAAGTATAATGAAAGAACTGGGAGTGGAAGAGCACAATCTTGACACACGGGTCACTAGTGATAGTCCAATGCGTGTGGCCCCTCCGCGGTACCTACTCCACCGTTAGAATGAGAGGTTCATGCTCTCATGGGATTTACATTAGGACCAAAGAGGTTCTGTCAAACAGCTGGTTGTATATGTGTTATGTAATTGCAGTGTAATTCTGACCATTCTGCATAAGTAGATTTTCACCCAGCAAGGCCTACACTGACTTTCAGCTCTCAGCTTAAACGTCACTGAAACTCTCCTTGCTTCCTCAGCCTCCTGGTGTCCATCTGTCCAACAACTCATGGCACACATATTACTTATTTTAGCCATTGCTCTTTCCAGACACTACTCTGTTCCAGGCAGGGTGTCCATATGCCCTGGGCTTCTTGCATGGTCTATGTTGTTTCCCTTTCAGTGTGGTTGCTTGTGTAATCACTGGCTTCCCCTCTCACCTCTGAGCCAAGTCCATTTCTGTCTTGTTCAGTGCCCTCCGGTGCCTGGCATGGAGGGGCGCTCAGCACAGATTTGTTAACGAGGAATCGAACGAAGGCCAGGATGGAGGCTGTACCAGTGAAAGCACTGCCTAGACTTTGTGCGTAATTGACTGTGGGAGATGCTTCAAAGGCAAGTCCTGGGCTTGGGGTGTGGCTGGTAGGGAGATGGGGGATGGTCACCATCATCAATAGAGAAGTCAGGAAATGAAACTGGTTTCAGTGGGAGAATGGTCAACTCGATTAGACTGATTTATTATAGTGGGACGGTCAAGTGGAATTGTCTATTGGCGATGTTGCACTCAGAAGGTCGGTGTACACATGGTATATTTTGGAGTTCTCTTTGGAACTGATCATGGACACCCTGAGCCTTTGTGGATGGTCAGGGAAGAGTGGAGCACGAGGTTGGTGCCTGGGAGGGGAGGAACATACAGGGACTAAACATCACATTAACCCAGGGTTCCACTGTCACACAGGTGAATTGGATCCAAGCCTTCCCTCCTGAGTTAAAGAACAACTAACTGGTCACCATCTTCCATGAAATAATCTTCCTTCTACCTAAGAAATGTTCTGTGTTGTATTTGGGGCATCATAAAATTTAACCATTCATTTCAACACGTATTTATTGAGCACCTGCTATGTAGCAGGTACTTTGCCAGGTGCAGGGAGTGCAATAATAAAATGTGATCCTTGACTTTATGATGGGGAGAATTACACAAAAACCAAGTTTATATGTATCCAAATGGTGATAATTGCTCTAGAGAAAAATAAAGTAGAAGAATAATTGAGGTGCACAGTCCTTTACTCAAAGTCCTTGAGACAAGATGTATTTGGAGCATGGAAACATAGTATGGTACATATACCATCTATTAACATCCTTAGTGGTGTTACAAGTAGCCTCATGTTAGCTTAGGTCAACTTCTGTCACCTAATGAGTTAACAAAATTCAGTTTTGCCATTAATATGATAAGTTAGGTAATAGCTTAATTTCCAAGTTGGTTTTGGTTGTTTTAGATTTTCAGAGCTAACGTAGTGCTTACGCTAAGTTCCAGGCATTCTTCTAAAAGCATAGTCCATACACACACATACGCTCATGTAATCCTCATAACAGCCCTACGACAGAGCTGTTAGTCCCCTTTACAGATGGGAGAACTGGAGCACAGAGAGGGTCAACAAGCGCCCAGGAGCCCAGTAACATCCTCAGGCACTATGCGATCCCTGTGTCAGGAAGGGAGGCTGCTCACGAATAGGATGGTCAGGGAACGCCTCACTGACGTGGTGACATTTAAGCAGAGACCTGAAAGAAGCGAGGGAGCCGTGTGGGTGGAGAGCTGGGGGAAAGCATTCTGGGCAGAGAGGCGGAGTTGGGGATATTCTGGTTTGTGATGGAGAAACCAAGTGGGTATTGCTGGAGTGAGTGGGATTGGAGGGCCAGGGAGGTCAGAGCAGTAACTGGCACTTTGGTCAAGATAATCCTTCGTTGTGCAGGATTGTCCTGTGCGTTATGGGGTGTTTAGTAACCTGGGCCTCACATACGAGCCGCCATGTCACGCTGAAAGCCATCCAGATGCCCCATGCCTTTCTAAATATCCCCTAGATTGTCTCTCCTGGTGGATGGTATTGTCGTCTTTGAGAATAAATTCAGAACTCTGTGAACAACTGATTTATGAGTGCTGCTGTTCTTTCATTTAATGCATTTTCCTACTTTAGAGTGATGAGGTGGGGTTGTAGAGAGAACCATGGATTCTAGTCTAAATGAAACGATAATGCCAGCAAACCTTGCAATCCATCTACAGAGTGGCAGACGTATTATGTTTTAAGAATGGGGATTTTAGTGAAAGATAAATGCATCAAAAGCTGCATGCATTTAACTCCCTTTTTTTTTGACACTTTACTACTTTGATCTATTACCCCTCCATGTTAGTGTTCACGTTTGGGATGAATAAATACCTTTTACTAAAACAGATTTCCCAGAAAAAAATTATAACAGTAATAAGCAAGCTGGATGATAAGCAATGTGAATTTTGACTCTAACCTAAAAATGAGACTTCTTTTTTCTAATAAGCCAGATTTGCATGTCCAAAGAAGTGTTGCCCTTCAAGGTGGTCACATTTTGAAACTAGATATTTTATGAAGAATACTGCCACTGCTCAAATCCTTTTGCCACTCTTTGGAATTTCCTTCAAAATGAGTTTACATGGCACAGTAACGAGTACTGTTTCTTAATAGACATGCTTCTGTTCTAGGCCTTGTATAAGGTTATTGTTGCTTTGTAATAAGTTACCACAAACTGAGTGACTGAAAGCAATGCAGATTTAGTATCCTGCAGTTTCTGTGGGTCAGGAATCTGGACATGGGTTAGCTGCACAGGATCAAAGTGTTGACCAGGGAGGGCTGTGATCTCCTCTGAGGCTCAGGGTCTTCTTCCAAACTCACTGGTTGTTGGCAGAATTTAGTTGCTTATGGCAAAGCATAGCTGTTTGCTTCTTCAAAATCAACAGGAGAATCTCTCCTCAGGAAGGACCTAGTCCCTCCTTTTAGGTTTCACCTGATTAGGTCAGGCCAACTCAGGATTATCCCAAACCTTTTGATTAATTTAAAAGTCAAGGGATTAGTGACCTAATCATGGGAATGAAATCCCATCATACTCACAATTTTTGCTCACACTCCAGGGGAGGGGATTATACTGGATACGTACACCGGGGGGCAGGGGCAGAAATCTTGGGGGCTGTCTTCCAGTTCTGCCCTCCACCGGCCTCATTGATATTCATTACCCAGCTTGCTTCATCCATCTTATTCTCCAGTCTTGACTTGAAATAATTTCTTACTGTTTTTAAACTTGAGGTTTATTTTCCATAGTTAAGGGAAATGCCCCTTGAATATACTCAAAAGACTGAACCTCAGGCTCTAGAGGCTGTTTAAGAAGTGAAGTTCTAGCATTATTTGGAGCCAAAGAAGGCAGCTTTATTGGAGTGAGGTAATAACCCTGCAGCATGATGGCTTTGGAGAACCACATTCACTAGGATGTGTAGCGTGGTTAAAAAATAATGAAAGTAAGTCTTAAAAAAGATAAGTAGGATCCTAAAAGATCTAATTTCCAAAAAAACACAAAAAACCTCATCACTTTAGAAGTGTACTTCTCATATTTCCTATAGTGTGTGCATAATGATCACTGGTCATTTCTGTACCCATCGGAAGTAGAGGATGTTGGCTTCCTGGTCATAGGGACTTGGTTTTACCCAGTTGACATTTCACAAATGTGGAAACTGGCTTGAAGATCAGGGACTGAAATCTTATAAAAATGCTAGCCTTAATATAGTTTTCATCTTCTGTTTTATTTATCCTTTTAAATACACAAAAATCACAAAGTTTTCATTTCCTCTCTTTCATGATGTGTTGTGATTGGGATTCTGACTGAAAACCTTTTTTATAGATCCTGGGTAGTGTTTTAGTATAGAGCTGCCACATCACCCAAATCTGCACTAAAACCATTTTTAATGACGTTTCCGCGTGATTGGACTTGAATATGTTAGTTTTTGTTCTACTCTAAGAGAAACTGAATTCATAATTCCCATAGTTTTTTTCCTACGAAAATGCTCTTCCTGACACTTGGTAATTTTGTGCAATGTCTGTTTTCTTTCAGACCACTAAGTATAGCACCTAGTACAGTACCTGGCCTGCAGTGGCTCAGGAAATTTTGAATGAATGTGTGGTATCCCTCTTAATCTAACTACAGTACCGTTCATTTTCTGACCGCTTCTCAGGTTTAAGTATGTTTTCCTTTCTGTACTGTCCAGAACACTTAAGCTTATCCTTTTTTTTTTTTTTTAACTTAAGCTTATTCTTGAGGTTGGTCTCAAATCTTCTCCTTTGCAACTTCTTCTAGCTCAGCAGACATGATTCATTGTTTTTCCTTTGTGTTTTCAAGCACCTCTTGCCTGGTCCTTTTACATCTCCCTTGTTGGTCTTTGGGCATCCATTGGCCTCAATTTATTATGAGCTGCTTGAGAGTGGGTGCCAGGTCTTACTCACCTTTATCCTCAGCATCTAACACTGTGCCCAGCGTATGGTTAGGGACCAGTACGTATTTGAATCAGTGCCCTTTTCAGAACTTCTGTTCAAATAAATTATATCCACACATCATAGAACAAGGGTGTGCAGAGCAGGTTTGTCATCCCACTCCTGTTCCCCAGCCGTTCTGCTCAACCCCAAACCACTACTGCTAGTTTCTTAGCTTCAACCTCATCAGCCCTTTCAAACTCAGGTACCTCAGATGATGATTTTATCCAATCAGCCATCATACTGTGGAGGAGATGGCCCTGAGGTAGAGTCCAAAGATCCATGTCCTAATTCGGGATTGCCGCTTACTAGCCTTGCCTCTCAAATTTTGGGGAAGTCATTTCTTTTTTTTTTTGAATTTTATTTAATTAATTTTTTTATACAGCACGTTCTTATTAGTTATCCATTTTATACATATTAGTGTATACATGTCAATCCCAGTCTCCCAGTTCATCACAGCACCACCACCACTCCCGGGAAAGTCATTTCTAATCTGAGCCTTTTCTCACTTATGGAATGCTCAGAGAAGGAAGATAGGAGGTAAGTGTGAAGGTTACCCATTAAACGGTATGATGTATGACGATGTTAGTCAACTACTTGGTTTTTACTGGCTACTGACAACCACGTGTTATTATTAAGGTCATGTTCATTAGGCCTCTAGGGAGTCAAGAAAGCTTATCAAAACTTTATCTGTTTTGTTTATATGACATATGGATGTGGAGTATGTGACCTAAAGATTTTCCATAGGTATAGGCTTTTCTCAACTCAATGTGGTTAAGTTAAAAACTGGTCATAATTATTCTATATAATCAAGGCAAGTATATTCAGCCAGAAGAATATGTTCAAAGAAACTTAAAACTAGCACTTTAGCTTGAACTTATTAGAATGTTTTATTGGCTGGCTTTTGTCTGGTTGCTGTTATGGAAAGCTATTTATAGTTCTCCATGCTACTGTGAAATCATCCTGTGTTTGATGGGCAGCCTGTTATGGAACTACTGGAACATAATGACAAATACAGTGTTTAAATTTTACCACAGGACCAAGCAAGCAAGAAGATGAGCTTGAAGAAGCAACCTTGGCTGAGAAGATAGTGGCTAGGAGTAATTGGCAAACCCAGTGAGAACAATTATGAAAGCTGTGCATTGTGGGTGGGCAGAGAGCAGCGATCCCTGTTACAGTTGCCTAGCAACCGACAGGCATTGCAGGATGGTCGGGATGAGTAGAAATGTTAGTGCTGCCGCTTTAGGGGAAAACAAGACAAGTGCTTGACTAGAAAACGACTGTGGCTTTTTGAGGAAACATAAAGGAGACTCTCCCCCCCTCTGCTTTTCCACATAGCTGTGCAATGTTTCTCTTATGTCTGTTCCTTTGATTCTGAAACAAATAGTCTTTTTCCTCCTTTGTCTGAGCTTTTTGGTAAAAATCAGATTGGATCACACAGAAAAATATTCATGGATGTCATTGGAGTAGACTTGGTTGCCTGGGGCTACAGCTCCAAGTTGGTATGTCTCAAGTACTTGGTTACAAATAATGGTTATTATTATTATTATTATATATGAAAGTCTGCAAATGACTTCCTTTATATGTTAGAGATGATTCAAGGTCCCTCACTTTCTTGCATTCTGGTACAAGTAGACCAAGGTCAGTACATGCCGCTTTTCATGCTCGTGGGAGCAAGTCTCCTGAAGCACTATCCCTGATGGGAGAAAGCTTGAGACCCCCAACCTAGGGCCTCTAGACCCTTCGTACGCTGGCATTGCTAGTGACAAGTTGTGCCTGTGGCTAGAGATGACGAGGTACGGTCTGGGAGCTCTGCACCAGGAACTGGCCTCCAGAGAAGACGCCTCACAAATGATAACAGATACTTGTGTGGTGCTTACTATATGCTGACTCATTTAATGCTGACTCATCTAATCCTCCCAGTTGAGATCTAGGTACTATAATCCTCATTTTAGAGATACGAAAACTAAAGCATAGAGACCTTGAATAACGTGGCCCAGTAGGCAAGGTGGTAGAGCTAGGATTCACACCCAGAGAGTCTAGCGTGAATATTTCTTGCCTGTGTGCCAGACACTGCTCTGTGCTTTGGTGATGGATGATGAACAAGACAGGCGTGGTCCCTGCCCACAAGGAGCTTGTGTTCTAGCTGGTGTAGCCCTGTTGCCTTCTGCTTCAGGATCAGCACTGCTGGCTAAGTCTCTGGCGAGAACACGCAGCTCAAAAACTCACCGCAGCCCCCTTTCCTAAGAGCAACTTGTCAGATCGTGCTTCCTCCCCGCTAACAGCCTCCAGCACTGCGGAGCCAGGCCTTTCCCCAACTCTTCTCTCCTGGCCCTTCGATGAAAATGTTCTGACTTCCTACCCATCGCTTTGCCATAGCTTCCCCACCCTCCACCCCCAAGTCAGTGAAGGTTGTGGTTTCTGCCATAGCTGTCATTTGTGGCCCCTGCTGTGCAAGCTCAGATGACAGTGTGGCTGGCCGTGAGAGGCCTGATGCTGCTTTTTCCTAGCCTTTGTGTGTCCTGCCTCTGTTAGTCTTTTGAGCATCCGGTCTGTGCCAGGCTTTGGTAGGGTCCAGTGCTTAAACCTTCCAGGTTCTCCTAAAACACTTCTTCATCCTGGTCATCAGTTCCCACTTGCTAGTCAACATCCGGGCACCTGACAGATTTCTCGAGCGCCTGAGTCTTCTGGCTTCTGCCCATCTACACTGTTCATACCAAACTCAACCACCCGCATAGTGGTTCATGCCGCCTAGAGCCTGGATCTTCTGGATGTACCTGTCGTCCCACATTGCTTTGAAGTCCCTTATCATTCAGTCTTTTGCTCATCTGCTCTTCCTTTGCAGATGCACATTCAGTACCTATTCTTGATACCATGGTGGGCCTATGGGCCTGCAGACGTCCCCGAGCTTGGGATATTGATCACTAGATCTGCCCATCTACCGAGAGGTTGATCGGGATGTAGGTAGGTGTGCGCACGTGTGTGTGTTCAGGGGAACTCACAGTTTACCCTGTGGCAGTTCAGGGCATCCCGGGTGGCAGTAATGCAGGGGTGGTGGTTCAGAGAAGAGAGAGATCACTTCTGCATAAAATAACTAGATGAAGCTTTGGGACGTGGCATGTTTTGTGTTTGATAGGCCGAGGTGGAACATTAGGTAGAAGAAATCATGTACTTGAAGTCCTGAGGCAGGGGGCGCTGCCAGAGGGGTCGGTGGTCTGGGCTGGCACGGAGAGCTGTGGAGTGGGAGGGCAGCCTGACCAGTGGATGGGTCAGGGCTTGTGGCGTTGGCCTGACGGGCAGAGGACTTGAGGCTTCGCAGGTGGGGAGCACTGAATGCCTTTGAACAAGGGAGTGAGATCGCCAACAGTGTTTTGCTAATGTTACTGATAGTGTCTGTCCTTGTTCAAGGCTTTATAACTGATGTACTGTTCCCATGATAAGGCCATCCCCATGCCCTCTGAGATCTAAGTGGAGCAGGTATGTTATGAATGTAGAAACAGGTGCAGAGCTGAGGCTGCTCGTCGAGGACATGGTCGAACCAGCACTTGAACGGCTCTTTCTAATAATTCATGACTCTTTCTGGAATTGGTTTATGGGATAGAATAGAGGAAATAAAGCATGGGGGCAGAGATGACTACTGAGAGACTGGTGCAGAGTTGACACAGACTATAAAGTTGGCCACAGAAGGGAAAAGCAGAGGGGCGTTCGCAATAGAAACCTTACAGAAGAATCCAGAGGAACAGGCTGATGAGAGCAGGGCGGGAGGAAGCTGGAAGAATTGGGTTACCTGCAAGGTTGTGAACGGAACTCTCTGGGAAAGTTACAGATGCAGGCAGAGTTCGTGGAGCTGGTCGCTCACCCCAAGGAGGCTGCCCCTCATGCCGTCTCGGAAGGTTTTTGTGGAAACCACTTGTTGGCTCTGCAGCATCAGTACTTGGTGCTATTGGCTGTGAGGTTCCCAGAGGCTAACCCCCTGCGGGACCCAGGGAAGCAAAGGCGAGGTGCTTGAGCAATGTCACAGACTTTGTTTGGGGGCTCAGGGAGGGATCTGCTTCAGAAACCTTTCGAGGTCTCTAAGGGAATTGACCAAATACTGGCTATTCATCAGACCTTTCAGTGCTACCTGGATTATAAACAGTCCACTGCCTGCAGCCACACCCTTGCTCTCCACAGCTCCTTCCGTTTTCTAAGCTGTTTCCTCACGTGGGAAACCAGGGGCTGGACTAGATCAGTGGTTTGGGGCCGTGGTCCCTGGACCCCTAAGGGTCCTGGAAACCACTTTCAGAGCTCACTGTCCTGCTTTAAATGTTTGCTTTGAACAAAGGACTCTCCAGGTTAAAAAAAAAAAAGTTAAAAATATATTACGGTAGATAGCCTCCCAGAGCCTATTCTAACAAAATTTCATGGATCTGTTCAAAGTATTAATACTTTACAAATGTTTCCTTTGTGCCATGCTTTACAATTTCCTAAGCACTTTTTAAGCCCGTGTGATTCGATTTGTGGGATCAAAGAGAGATGGATTCTTTTACAGACTAAGTTGACCACTAGGCTGGACTGTGCCATGGATTGAAAGCTAGGCTTCCAAATCCAGATTCAAAAGGGGGTCGTAACATGCCTGTGACTGAGAAACAAAGTGAGGTTGCAAGTGGATTTCTCAGTCTGTTTGGTGATCTGTCAGAATCGTAACTTGCGAAAGCGCACACCCACGTATCTTATCTCTTCTAGACTCTGCTCTTGCTTATCTTTGGAAAAACATGGGTCATAATCATTTTTGTTTTTCTTTTTCTGCTGGCATTTCTTTGTTGATACATTGTATCTATAAATCAGATACCAGCCCCCAAAACACAGCTGATGTGATGTGTCCTTTTTGGCACTTAATCTGACAAGATTGTTGGACATCTGCATGATTGGTTTAATTTTAACCATGCTTTTAAGTTCCTGGCACATTATCATTCATATCTGTATTGAAAATTGGGGGGCATATGTCTGTATCAAGGAGACCAAAATCCTTTGGACATCCTTTACAAAATAAAATAGAAGCTCACTGTATCTCTGCCTCGGGAACTTGTGATAGGATTTTTTTTTTTTTTTGCGGTACGCGGGCCTCACACTGTTGTGGCCTCTCCCGTTGCGGAGCACAGGCTCCGGACGCGCAGGCTCAGTGGCCATGGCTCACGGGCCCAGCCGCTCCGCAGCATGTGGGATCCTCCCGGACCGGGGCACGAACCCATGTCCCCTACATCGGCAGGCAGACTCTCAACCACTGCACCACCAGGAAAGCCCTGTGATAGGGTTATTGAATCAGTGAAGCAATCTGATGAATGGTTTTTGGACCCATCTACCACTATAACCTAGGATTAGGAGGCCCAAATGGACCTGCCTTCTGGAGAATTCCATTGCTTGGTGAGTCACACCAGAGACAAGGACCAGAGTCAGCCTCCCATAAATTTAGCCAAGTATTCAATGATGGTAATAGGTAGTATCTGTTAAGCAACATGTATGTGCCTGGGGCTTTATACACCTTCTCTGATATAATCTACACATCACTTTTATGAGGCAGCTGCATTACCAGACCTTACAGGTACAGAACTTGAAGATGAGCAGTGTTGGCTGTAATTGTGATTGAAAAGTATGTGAGCTCAGATTCTGCTCTCACCCACTGGCCTACTGTGCCTCTCCTGCTTACTTGTCAGTTAAGACTTTTTCCCTAGATTTTGTAGTTTAAAAGTTTTTAATTCTCTAACCACAATGAACAAAATAGTCTTGATAAATTGTATCTTCTAAGCCTTTGTGTATTAGTCTCTTTTCTCAAATTAATTAGATATTTCCTGCCCACCTAACATCTGCAGGATTCAGTCCTGGGAGACATCTGTGGGCTGGAATAGCCATCAACAGCTTCTTGAAAGAGCTGGAGGAGAAAGGGCTCAGTTATCCCCAGGAGTGGGTAGTGGAAGGCATCATGGACAAGGAAATGGTGTTTGTGAAGATGTGGAGGCAGTCAGTAAATCAATTTAGTTAAGGTTAGGGGAGTCAAGAAAAGACATGCTGCGGAATAAGGCTGAAGGGGGGCTTCCCTGGAGGCGCAGTGGTTGAGAATCCGCCTGCCAGTGCAGGGGACACGGGTTCGAGCCCTAGTCTGGGAAGATCCCACATGCCGCAGAGCAACTGAGCCTGTGCACGACGACTACTGAGCCCGCGCACCTAGGGCTGGTGCTCCGCAACAAGAGAAGCCATCTCAATGAGAAGCCCGCGCACCGTGACGAAGAGTAGCCCCCGCTTGCCACAACTAGAGAAAGCCCGCGCACAGCAACGAAGACCCAATGCAGCCAAAAATAAATAAATAAATTTATTTTAAAAAAAAGAAAGAAAGAAGATTGAAGGGCATAAACTTGGTCAGACTGTGGAGCTTCCTAAATGGCAGGCTATACATTTGCTTTATATATGCTTCAGGAGAAAGGATGCATTGATACTTGGAGAGCCACTGGAGGAAGACATAGAATGAGAAACCAGAGACAGGGAAATCTGTTTGGATCTAAAGTCTGGGGTGGGAAGGACTGAACTAGGGAGATCTTCTTGGAAAGAGAAAGAGAATGTTACAAGAGGTTAAAAAAGCTTGATATCTGACTGTACACAGCTGCCAGTGGAGCCGGCAAGACCAAAGTCCCTGAGATTTCTGAGCCTGACTGAGATTGTGGACAGAATCGAATTCAAAAGAAAGCTGGTTTTCAGAGGGGAAGGCATGCTGATAGTTTTCGGTTTTTGGAGTGTTGGATTTGGGGTACCCATGTGATATCCCAGTGGAGAAATCCAGCTTGTGGTTGCAGATGCCCATTTGGAAATTTGATGATCAAAGTTGGACAAGTCTGAGCGTTCTCTTGTTAAAGTAACGGTTGCAGCTGGTGAGTGGGAAAGTCCCTGTGGGAGGGAAGAGAGAGGAACCAAGGGCAGAGCAGAAATTTAGAGGGTACGGTTTGGGGTGGAAAGAGCAGCACATCTGAGAGAAGCTGAGTCAGAGAGCTGGGAGAGAACCAGAATAGTCAAGTGGAGGGAAAGCCAAGGAAACCAGAGGCAGGGGAGGAGGAGACAGCCACATCAGCACAGCAGAGAGGTCTACAGCGGTAGCTCAGCCGCGGCACTCCTGAACATCTGGGGCCGGGTCGTTCTTTGTTACGGGGCCGTCCTGTGCATTGTTGGGTATCTCGCTGCGTCCCTGGCCTCTAGAAAATGTCCCCAGACGTTGCTAAATGTCCCCGAGGGGCAAAATCACCCCCAGTTGAGAACCACTGGTCTAGAAGCCCATGAGGTTTGGCAGTGAAGAATATTATTTGAGTGGAAGGCAGACAACAGGTTTGGAGGGGAAGAAAGGGAAGCTGCCAACACCTTGTTTTAGCCCAGCAAGACCCATTCCAGACTCTGACCTCCAGAAGTGTAAGACCAAAGATTTGTGTTGTTCCAAGCCAGTAAATTTGTGGCAATTTGTAAGAGCAGTGGGAAACTAATGCGCACTGTATATCAATAAAAAAGACAAGTGACAATTTAAAAGTGGATAATTGGCAGAATTAAGACATAGTTTTAGAGAGAAATTTGGCAGAATCCATCAAAATTAAAGATTCTTTCCTTGCATGTACCTAGATACAACTCACATCCTTTGCAGTGAGAACATCTTCTGTCTTCCTCAAAAATAGTTTTTCAGTACATAAAAAGAAACAGAGCCCAAGCACAATACAGGAAAACCTACAGCAAATGCAAAGGGGAAGGTGACTCACAGTGTCAGAGTGTGTGTGTGTGTGTGTGTGTGTGTGTGTGTGTGTGTGTGTGTGAGACAGGCACGCAGCTGTGGGGTTTGAGGACAGGGTGACAGCAGCACGAGCTCGAGTTGATCGTTTTCCCTCCTCGTCGCCCCAGCTGCTCCATCTCCATCCTCTCTCACGTCCACTGTCAACGTTCTGTTTATTGCATCTGTCTGTGAGAGCATCTGCTCCCCCACCCCCGTCCTCCAGGATGCGTGGCTAAAAGCTCGGTCTGTTAGGCATCTCTGCGCTCTGGGCAGCCACTGCCAACATCAGGTACCAACCGTGAAAGAAGTGCTGTATCAAAGGACGCATTTCCCGAAGCAGCAGTCATCCTCAGGGATTCAGACATCTTGCAACAGAATCTTAGAAGTAAACTCCGTCAGCCGCTCCAGTGCTCAGGCTGGGGTTGGAGGTAATGGCTCCTGCTGCTGCTGCTATGACATGTTAAGCTTTCAGATGCCGTTGCAGGGTCGGCCCAGAGATCACCTTCCTTGCTCCCTTCTCCTTTCTTGCGTGGCTGTTTTCCCAACACGTTATCGTGGATTTTATCTTCACGGTTGGAGTGTGTAGGTGGAGGGACTGAGTTAGTTAGAGGCGAGTGTGGACATCTCTAGTCATTGTAGACTGTTGTCTAGAAAGGGAATTTTGGCCTCATCGGCTGAAATCCCTCATTCTAGAGACGAGAAGCTAAGGCCTGGGAGGAAGAGGAGTGCCTTTGGGTGTCTTTGTGGGCGATACCCTCTTTCCTGATTTGGGGTCCAGGGAGCTGTTCTCAGCATTGGCCTTCCTTTCTTCACCGTGTCCCTTATGTGGCATTCCTGTGCTTTACTGAGCTTTCTTTCAGGAATTCTCTGTTATACATTATTAGTTTGAATTTACTCTTAAAACTTTAAACTGTGGGACAACATTCCCATAGTGTGGGCTGAGGTCAGATCTCTAGTTACAGCCATGCTCTGCAGGCTATGGCAGAGAACTGACCACAGCCGAGCTCCTGGTCATTAAGGGGCCCATAAACTGCCGAGTTGAATAACTGACCGTTGGTCAGCTTAGCAGGGGCTCAGGAAAAAAACATCCCACCCTGTGGAGGCTTTGTAACGTGTCAGTTTTACACATTTTGCAGAGTCCCTTTTCTGGGCTGGACCAGGGCTGAACCACATTTTGCAGAGTCCCTTTTCTCGTACGTTTCTGGTTAGTTTTCTTGTATGTTTCTGGTTAGGATGGGCCCCAAAGGAGATTCTTGTGGGGATTAGAGGGCAGATGCGAAGGGCACTGTCGATAACCCACACATTGTCACCTTCGGCTGGCTCACCTTCTTGGCATGAGGTGGCAGCTGGCCCTGCATTGCCGCGTTTTCTCCTGGTCCTGCTGCAACTTCTCTAACCCTGGACCTCGCCAGGTATGTGCGTTTAGCTCTGGTGAGGGCCCGGCTTCTGCAGGACACCCTACCCTCAATGCCAGAGGCAGCACGAAAAGACATGGTTTGAGCCTGTATATGTGGCTTCATCTCGTTGCCTGTGGTTCTGGCTTGTCCTCCACTGTGTATGCATCCTCTGGCTTCTGTCCACCCTGCAGACCTCAAGCTGCGGCTCTAGGGCAAAGACAGCAACTGGCTTTACTGGCTCTCACAGCTACTTTCCTGATGTCAAATTCTTGTAAATTACATACATTGTATATTTCACACACACACGCAGAATGGTTCTGCTTCTCTGGTTGAACCGTGACTAATACACACCTCCATCCCCCAGAAGCCACTGTTTTATTCACCATTACTTTCTTAAAGGCTTGGGCAGAGTTTCTGATGGACAGTACAACACGGGACATCCAGAATCACCCTCTGAAGTTCTCCAACTTACAAATGTTCGATACCCCAGAGAATGCAAAGTCAGTTCAGACCCCAGCGCTCTTAGGTGATGAAGCACATCCAGTACCCAGAATGAAAGTGCAGCACTGGGGGGAGAAGCAGCTCAGGCCAGCAGGGGATAGAAGTCATGGAGAACTGAGCTTGAGGGGTGGTAGTGGCCACAGCAAGAAGCCAGGACAGGCAGTAGATGTGGCTCCTGGATGGAGAAGACGAGAAGCTGGAACTCCTTTGGCGTTTCAGGAGTAAACAAGCTTGTCATAAACAGCCCTGTGGTGCCACCGTGCCTCTGCCAGACACTGGCGGATGCCCATCCACACACACAGCAGGCGGGTCAGAGCCTGCAAATATATACCCCACGTGCTGGCCGCCCTGCGCACCAGTGATCCAAAGTGTATTCAGAGTGTAAAGAAGTATCAAAGATGCTATTTCAAGGAATAAAAATTTATCACCTAGACAGCCTACAAGAGACTTTTAGTCTCATTATTCAGGATAGAGTTTAAGGTTCCAGATGCTTAGAATTCTCTTAGAAGCCAAATACAAAGGAGAGTTGCAGGAAACCGTCTGAGGAGATGTTCTCATGATCTTCATTGATCTTTACCTTGGAATAAGCCCTCAGATCTTGGGATGTTGAGGAAAACGTGACTAGTGAGGGAAGAGTGAGAATAAGCCTTCCGGAAAGTGCCTCTTGCCTATAATGTTCTGCCGACAAGTTGAGGGAGTTACCGGGAAGGCGATAATCTAGAAAGCTGGAAAAATTATTCATAGGAAGACGGCTTCCACCTCACGCTCACTGATTGGTTTTGCCATTAAACCTGTGTCTCGGCCCAGGCAGTCACTTTATGTTACTAACAGGCGAGAGAAATAAAAGCAGGCTGTTTTTCTAGAGTCGTAATATCACTTTATTGTCAACTTCCCACTTCCTCTGCATTGTATGTCTTTGTGACACATCACTGATAGTGATGTTCATGATTGTGGCTCTTGGGCATCAAGGAAAGGTCCCCTGTCCTCAGTGTGGTCCATTTAAGAAGGTAGGGAGGTCTGTGAATACCCTTATTTTTTTTTTTTTGAAGTTGTAGCTTAATTGCTTTAAGAGCTTCCTTAGCTCTGATTTGCATACTCCTTGTCTGTTCCCATAGAATGCTGAGCAGAGATCGTTCTTTTCACCTCACTGATGCCTGTTTCTCCTTGACTTCGATCCCCAGGACAGCAGTCCCAGCCCTTGGCTCAGGAGAGTGGTTGATGCCCCAGTGAATGAATCTTTAATGAATCTTTCTGTTATCCACAGAGTCAGGCTTTAAGGGTCTAAATAGCTGAGGTTTTACTCTCCATTCTAAAAATGAGATAGAATTTGGGTGAGCCTAATTGAAACAAATGGTCCCAGTGAGTTTACGCTGATTAATGGATGGATGAGAGCTCTCGGCCTGATTTGCTGCAGGAGAGAGTTTCTAAAGATGCCTCGGAGCTGTTTCATCTCTGCTCCTGGGCATCCTGCTCGCATCTTGGTGCCTCCGGTCAGGTCCAAGCCTCTTCCTCCCACTGCATCGTGTGATTTTCAGCCGTATCTACAACTCTTTGTCCACATAAAACATGAATCTAAAGGCACTGTTTCTTTCTGGATACAAATACCAATCTAGTGCCCTTGGAGCTGTTTTCTTTTGATTGAAAGTAGAAATTAGCACTCCCTGGCCAAAACCAAAGGCAGAAAAGGGAATGTGAAGCTTAAGATACTACTCTGTAAGATTATATTGACAGAGGTTTTTTTAAATTAAAGTATAGTTTATTTATAATATTAATTTCAGGTATACAATATAGTGATTCAGTATTTTTATAGATTATACTCCATTTATAGTTTTTATAAAATATTGACTCTATTCCCTGTGTTATACAATATATCCTTGTGACCTGGGTATTTTGTACACAGTAGGTGGTACCTCTTAATCCCCCACTTCTGTCTTGCCCCCCACTTCCCTCTCCGCACTGTAACCACTAGTTTGTTCTCTGTATCTGTGAGTCTCTTTCTGTTTTGTTATATTTATAGTTGTTTATCTTTTAGCTTCCATGTATAAGTGGTAACATACAGTATTTTTCTGTCTGACTTCATAAGCATAATACCCTCCATGTCCATCCATGTTGTTACAGATGGCAATTTTTCATGACTGAGTAATATTCTTGTGTGTGTGTGTGTGTGTGTGTGTGTGTGTGTGTGTGTGTGTGTGTTATATGAGGGGTCCCCAACCCCCGGGCCGTGGACTGGTACCAGTCTGTGGCCTGTTAGGAACCCGGCCGCACAGCAGGAGGTGAGTGGCGGGCAAGCGAGCGAAGCTTCATCTGTATTTACAGTTGCCGCTCCGCACTGCTCGCGTTACCGCCTGAGCTCTGCCTCCTGTCAGCATTATAGTGAGTTGTGTAATTATTTCATTAGATATTACAATGTAATAATAATAGAAATAAAGCACACAATAAATGTAACGCACTTGAATCATCCTGAAATCAACCCCCCCACACCCCACCCCTGGTCCATGGAAAAATTGTCTTCCACGAAACTGGTCCCTGGTGCCAAAAAGGTTGGGGACCGCTAATATATACCACATCTTCTTTATCCATTCATCTGTGATGGGCACTTAGGTTGCTTCCATATCTTGACTATTGTAAATAATGCTACTGTGAACATGGGAGTGCATGTATCTTTTCAAATTAGTGTTTTTGTTTTCTTAGAATATATACCCCAGAGTGGGATTGCTGGATCACATGGTAGTTCTATTTCTAGTTATTTGAGGAACCTCCATATTGTTTCCATAGTGCCTGCATCAGTTTACATTCCCACTAACTCTGCACCAGGGTTCCCTTTTCTCCACATCCTCGCCTACATTTGTTTGTGGTCTTTTTAATGATAGCCATTGACAGGTGTGAGGTGGTAGCTCATTGTGGTTTTGATTTGCATTTCCTTCACATAGTTTTTTTTCTTAAGTGCTACTTTTATATACAACAAAATGAGATCTCCTGTCTAGGGCTACATCAGGGTCGTGAAAAGGAAAGGGGTTTTGGGGTGGGGGTCTTTCTAAGGAATGATAATTATTTTAATAGCTGCCCTCAGGGGAAAACGCAGGTCAGGGTGAAGCTATCTCTAATTAGCAGTTGGATAAATCTTTTTTTTTTAACATCTTTATGGGAGTATAATTGTGTTAGTTGCTGCTGTATAACAACGTGAATCAGCTATAAGTATACATATATCCCCATATCCCCTCCCTCTTGTGTCTCCCTCCCACCCTCCCTATCCCACCCCTCTAGGTGGTCACAAAGTACCAAGCTAATCTCCCTGTGCTATACAGCTGCTTCCCACTAGCTATCTGTTTTACATTTGGTAGTGTATATATGTCCATGCCACTATCTCACTTCATCTCAGCTTTTCCTTCCCCCTCTCCGTGTCAAGTCCATTCCCTATGTCTGCATCTTTATTCCTGTTCTGCCCTTAAGTTCTTCAGAACCATATATATATATATATTTTTTTTTTTTTAGCTTCCATATATATGTATTAGCATACAGTATTTGTTTTTCTCTTTCTGACTTACTTCACTCTGTATGACAGTCTCTAGGTCCATCCACCTCACTACAAATAACTCAGTTTTGTTCCCTTTTATGGCTGAGTAATATTCCATTGTATATATGTGCCACATCTTCTTTATCCATTCACCTGTTGATGGACACTTAGGTTGCTTCCATGTCCTGGCTATTGTAAATAGAGCTGCAGTGAACATTGTGGTACATGAGTCTTTTTGAATTATGGCTTTCTCAGAGTATATGCCCAGTAGTGGGATTGCTGGGTCGTATGGTAGTTCTATTTTTAGTTTTTTAAGGAACCTCCATACTGTTCTCCATAGTGGCTGTATCAATTTACATTCTCACCAATCAGTTGGACAAATCTTGAGAATTATAGCACAGCAGGATTTACATTCCATTTCCCAAAATGCAGGACTCTGCTAGAAGCTGAATGGACATGATTGCGGCTCTCGGGCGTTGACCGTCACTCTCGCAGCTGTGGGAGTTTGACCCGCGCTAAAACGCCTCACTGAGTCAATCCTCTCCCTGTCCTTGTCCCCGCAGCGCCAATCTGTCCAAGGCCGCCTGGGGAGCGTTAGAGAAGAACGGTGCCCAGTTGATGATCCGCTCCTATGAGCTCGGCGTCCTTTTCCTTCCATCAGCATTTGTAAGTGCACACTTGATAGATGATTGGTCATGAGTGAAGCGAATGGGGTTTGTGTTCTCTTCTTGAGTCTCGATGACCTGCCCGAGGTCAGGAGGTCGCAAGCCTGTGCACTGACCCGGAGCCTGTGCTCCTAGCCGCAGGCTCGAGCCGATGAATTTATTCACCGATCACTGTTCTGGGTGTGGGGGGATCGCTGCTCTCGAGGTGTGTTCCAGATTAGTGATCAAAGGCATTGCTTTGGGTAAAGTTAATAACAACCTTTAAATGAAGATTGCGAACCAGCATGTGAAAATTTACTGTAAGGTAGTAAGTGACAAGTCACCAAAGGGATGAGTCAGCCAAGTGCGTGGCTTGTACTAGGTGACTGGAGACCGCCTTCAGAAGCTGGTCGGCCTGGGGGCAACGAAGGATGCTGAGGATTCTCGGTCGGCGGAGAGGAGCGGGAAGGGCAGCCTCGTGGAAGGAATGGCCTGAGCACAAGCCGGGAGGGAGGCAGGGAAGCTCACAGCATCTGCTAGAGACAGAGTCCCGGGGGTCACAGAGGACATGTTACCAGGCTCACCGGAAAGCCCCCCAGAAGGGCACCGGAACAGCCAGCTTGCATCCTGACTTTGGAACAGCACTCAGTTTCTGCAGCTGAACACCCAGCAGAGTAGCTAGTTTTTGTGTAGGGACTGGGTTTTACAAGCCGTATGTTTCTCTCAACACTAGAATTCCTCTTGGCTCAGAGAGCTGTTCCCTCTTTAAGAGGCACACAGGGTCCCCAGTACCCCCTCTCACCCCCAACTCCACTCTGGGCACACACTCATTGGTGGATGCAGTTGGAACTGCCCACACCATGTGATGTGTAATGCTTTTTTTTTTTCTTTTTTTTGCCACTTGCTCTAGTTGAGCTAAACACACACATGATGCAGCCCCATGGCAAACCACTTGGACTGGACCAGAAGACTTAGCCAGGGGAGTGCTGTGTGCTTGTCCCGAGACTTATATCCAGGCCCTGTGCTGTGTGGGTATCGTCTCAAGGCGAGCTGAGATTGCCCTCCTGCCCAGCCTGACAGGCCTCCCCACTGTTCCTTTTCTCACGCATGCTCTGGGGAAGAGCTCCCCTCTCCCTTTCTTCTCCCCTCACCACTCTTTATCCATCCTTTTCTCTGTCTCAGAGGGTTTCACTACTGAACTGTCCCACAGGCCTCTCCTGACAGCAGATTCTAGCACTTTTTGTTTCTTTCCCATAGAGTCAAACAGCAGATCCTGATGCTGCTTTCAGCTAAAGATCACCACCTCTGCAGCCCCATCGGTAGATGGTTTCCATAGACAAGGAGGTGACTTCCCTAAGGTTCCACCGCTGAGTGGATCTAGCTCTCAAGCCTCCGTCTCTAACTGATCCTCCTGTGATCTCTCAGCTGTATTACAGGGAGGTAGGAGATTCTGAGCACCAGGGTAATAATACACAGTCATGTGGTGTGATTACAGTGGCTGTAGCTTCGAACTCAGGCTAGAATTAGCTCCCAGTAATCACCTAGGTAAAGGAGTAAATTCCGCGTCGCTCTTGTTTGGCTTTTCATGTCAGCATTTGCAAAATTCTAGTCATTTCTACCTGTTCTGACCTTATCCCTCATCATAAAAATGATGCTAGGAAAGTATACTGCACTTCCAGGACCACTCAACCCTTCTAAGCTACTAATTTTTACCTCTAATATTGTTTCTGTTTGTACATTAGAGAAAGAATGGGCATAATCATTTAGAATCCCCAAATTGACTCTAGACTAGACCATTATTCCTATACTTTTGGAATAAGAGCGAGTCCCACTAGAGTGCATTCTAGGTAAAGTAGAGATTTAGTTATTTATAAAGACCATCAGGCAAGAATATTAAAAAATGGACTCCCCCACCCCCACCCCGTCCTGTGCCAGCAGATTCAAGAGCGAGGCCCCCAGCAGGGGGACCCGTGTAGTTGACATACTGAGACAGTGGCTTCTCCAGCAGGCGGTTCCAGCATTAACGAGGACCCACACACTGCCGCTGTCCTGCTATCAGACTTTTTCCCATCTGGGCGGATCGTCGTGTCCTTTAGCAAATCATAAGTGACTTGAGCAAAGCGCTGAGATGAGACGTGTGGACAGTACACAGGTATTTGACCTCGCCTCCTAAGGAGCTAAGGGTCGAGTTGAGCAAGAAGGTCATAGAAGTGAAGCAGACGCCTTGTTTGAGAGACGTCCCAGGTGTGAGCTTGGGTGCTCAGACATGTGAGGAGGGCACCTGGCCTGAGCATGCAGAACCCAGAGGGCTCAAAGTAGGTGTCCAAGTTCTTTTAGGTGCATTTTATAGACACGAACTTGAGCTGACATAGGCCCATAGAAGGGGGAGTGTCATGGAATCAAAGGAAGGGGGGAACAGCCGAGACGTCGGGGGGACGGGCCGGCCAGCTCTAGGGCCCAGGCAGCAGGCGGGCTCTCTGGGCTGCTGCCCCTGCTGTGACTCCACCACATGGCTTCTCAGCCCTGTGACCAGGGGTTCTGCATTTACAGTCACTGCGCAAGCTTGGGTCTGCCCCGCACGCCTCTCTCCTTCCCAACCCCGTCCCCCAGTTGGGGCCTGTTTCCAGAAAAGGGGGTTTGTTGTGAGCTAGGAAGCCACTCAAGAGGTAGGAACTTACTGCCAGAGGGTTTCACCTGTAAGTGGGTTGATGTGTGTTTTATCTGCAGAAAGCAGTTAAAGGGGATCTTGCAACATAGGAGACTTTGTCCTTAAGCCACTCTAACTCATCTGCTTCATTTACTGTTACGTGGAGCTTCTGGGAAAGTAGTAGACCTTTGTTTGCCCTCACAGAATTAACATTTATGGTTTTCACTTTGACGGCAACCTAAAGGTCTATGACAGGAGGTAATTAGTCATCTTGCTGAGGCTATAGGAGCACAGAATGAGACTTAGCTTGTGAAGGAGTGGCTGTCCGTCCTCAGAGTGCACGCCAGGCTCGTCACCGGACATCTGGCTGCCTGAGATGACCTCTTGTGCAGTCAGCTCCATGAGCACCTCCTGTGTCCTCTTTGGCTCCTCCTGGGAACACAGGGAGGAAGAGATGGACTCTTTGTTCTCAGGAAGCTTGTGGATAAGTAAAGGAAGCAGACCCAAGTTATCACAGTAGGTGATGAGAGCTATGGGGTGTCCAGAATATAAGGACTGAGAAGAGGGAGTGAGCAGTCTGCCTGCGGGGCTTGGGGAAGGCTTCATTTAGATGACGTTTGACCTGGGTCTTGAAAAATGAATGTGGGTTCAACCCACCACCAGGGGAGATGAGGCTCCCGGCCAGAGGGAACAGTGCACGTTATATTTGAGAAATAGCAACCAGCTCCACGTGCCTGGAAGGGGCCGGGGGTGGCCTGGGCTATGCGGTTGGAGTCCTGTTCTGAAGGAAGGTGGCAAGCAGGACGTGCTGGAGTGGACTTTGTCCCACGCGAATAGTGGAAAGCCATCAGTTTTGGTTTTTTTTTTTATGTTGGGGGTAGGAGTTTATTAATTTATTTATTTTTGCTGTGTTGGGTCTTCGTTTCTGTGCGAGGGCTTTCTCTAGTTGTGGCAAGCGGGGGCCACTCTTCATCGCCGTGCGCGGGCCTCTCACCGTCGCGGCCTCTCTTGTTGCGGAGCACAGGCTCCAGACGCGCAGGCTCAGTAGTTGTGGCTCACGGGCCCAGTTGCTCCATGGCATGTGGGATCCTCCCAGACCAGGGCTCGAACCCGTGTCTCCTGCATTAGCAGGCAGATTCTCAACCATTGCGCCACCAGGGAAGCCCAAGCCATCAGTTTTTTAAGCAGGGTTAGTGGTCTCATCAGGCCAGTTTTCAGAGAATTTGAATCTGTAAAACTTATCTCCCCTTAGGATTATAGTGTAATTTATATTATGCGAGGTACTTGAGGGGAAGGGCCTTGCAGATGCCGTCAAAATCATATCTTAATCACCTACACCACACTGTTATAAAATTCTGATTCTGGATGAATCGCTCTTTGCCTTCACCCACTGTCCCACCTCAGGGTGTAGGAAGGCATCCCCCACTCCTCGTTCTCCCCCCACATGTTTAATCACCTAGGCTTGTCATCCCCACTCCTAATGCTCCCTTAAATCTGTCACTTCTGGCCATCCCTGCTGCCACCGCGGCCAGACCTGCCTCCCGGCCCACTTCCTAGGCCACCTCCAATTTGCTCAGCCCACTGCTGCCAGAACGTCTCCAGACCATGAATCTGGTCATGTCTCCCACCTGCTTCAAAACCTATGACCCTTAGCATGGCCTGCTTTCCCCTTTGTGGCCTGACTCCTGACTACTCGGGTCTGACCTCTTCCCTCTCGATCCTGGCCTTTCGTGTTCCAGCCACACAGAGCGACTGCGTCTCATTCTGGACCAGGCCCCTTAGCCTTCTCTGGAGAAACAGAACCAATAGGATATATAGATCCACATAGAAAGAGACTTACTGTGAGGAATCGGCCCACACGATTTTGGAGCGCAAGGAGTCCCAAGCTCTGCCGTCTGTGAGCTGGAGACCAGGAGGGCTGGTGGTGTGGGCCAGCCCGAGTCTGAAGGCCTGAGGACCAGGACCCCATGCTTTCCGTCCCAGTCTGAGTTTAGGAGAAGACAGATGTCCCAGCCAAGCAGCCCTTCCTCGGCCTTTTTGTTCCACTCAGTCCCCCTACTGGCTGGATGGTGCATCGTTGGTGGGGATCATCTTTACTCAGTCCACTGATTCAAATATTAACCCCATGCAGAAACACCCTCAGAGATGCCCAGAGTGATGTTTACTGGTTACCTGGGTATCCCATGGCCCAGTCACGTTGACATGTAGAATGAGCCACCATACCACCCTTCTCAGCAGCCTTAATCCATAGCAGGAACGACCCCCTGAGGCCCCTAACCCCACCAGCCTCTCACATCTGCTCCAGGGGTCCCTCCTTTGTGCCCCACAGCCCTCAAGAACCGGGGCTTTTCCTATGTCCCCTGTGTTGTCATCGATGACTCATGTGTCTCCTTGACTGGGCTGGGAGCTGCTCTCACGGAGGGCCGGCACACGGGAGGCTCTTAGGGAAGTCTGTCGGTGTTGCTCCCTTGAGGTTCCCGGAGTACCCTCTCGCCTTTCTGTGAGGAGAACACGTGTGCAAAACAGTGGCTGCAGAGGCAACGTGGATTTAGTCCGAGGGGCGTCGGGTGCAGTAGGTGCTTAAGTGTGCTCATGAATCTCATCGTGAGCAACTTGCAGCGTGGGATAGCTCACCTGTAGCTGTTCTGTGCAAACTAAAACGTACACACAGGCTCACGTTCGCTCTCACTCACAGAAGTCTATTGCCTTAACTACGAATGCCAATCCCTATATATTCATTTAATGTCTTAAAATTTTCGGTATTGGCCATAATCTTAAAAGAGTTAGTGACAGTAGGGCAGTTTGTTGTGAAATGAAGCCCAGTGTGATTCCTTTCTTTTCTCCCTTCAGTACTATCAACATAACGTCTTTTCATACCTTTAGTTACACATTTGCCAAAGAGTTACTTAGCACCCAGTTTTGTAGTCGTTCTTCTGACTGGACAGCATCCAAAATCCAGTTTCTTGAGATCAGCCCACCTTTGTGGCCCTTAGGCAGAACTGCATGTCCGAAAGGCCCACGTTTCTGAGTTAGCAGCAGCCAGAATTGCCACTTCTGTCCTTCACCAGTGGGCCATCCTGATCTCTGTGCTCCTGAACGCTGACTTGAGGCCAGCGTTGCAAACGGTCAGGTTTTGTGCCCAGAACGGCACAGTCTCAAACGCTGCAGAGGTGGTCGGCCAGAAGAAACCCGGCAGCTCCCCTTTCCTGCAGCCGTCATACAGGCCTGTCACTCAGGAACCAATGGCCGTGTGAAGGGACACGCTGTGTGGCCTACAAACTGCAGTGGGCGGAGACCCAGCACTTCCCATTCATAATTAAGATGCCATTTGAAACTTCTGGGATTGATCTGGAAGCTGATAAGTCCCTGGTAACCGAGTATTGATTTTTTCCCATTTTTTTCTGCTGCTTTTAAATGAATGAATCAATAAACACATCATTACGAAATTAACCTGACTTGCCATAGAGCATGGAGTCAGTAGCTTTCCCTGTGATTAGGAACACTTGCAAGGGCTTTGGGGCTTAATGTCAAGGTACATTTGACTGTGTACCCAGCACTTGGCTGTTGTTGCTACATAGTAGGTGCTTAATAAATGTTTAATTGAAGACTTGATTCTTTTAATGTCTAACATCAATTTATCAGTTTTATTATGCTTTTTGAGTTGTCCCTTTAAGTGTATTTAACTTTTAGATTAGACTAATGCATTTAGGTTCAGAAAAATCTCAATATAGGAAAGATCATCTAATGATTTCAAAGACCAGCAGCTGTATTCCAAACCCTCAGGCATCTGTATTTCAGGGAGATAGAAATTTTCTCTCTTTGAACTCGGTGCATTTTGGTGTTTACTGAGTACGTACTTTGTCAGGCGCCGACTAGGCTGCCCAGCACTTTGTGTCTAGAACGCCTCCTACCTCTGGGAATAATGCACAGACCATCTCAGAATCATGGATCGATGTCCTGAACTCCTTCCTCCAGAGGAAGGTACCCTGAGCATCCCTGCCCTTGTCCCAGGGCTGAGAGCCAGCTCAGGCCCTGCTCAGCCCCAGGTTCATTTGCTCCCCAGATGGCGGGCTCTCTTTCCTACAGTCGGAGTCAAAAATGCTGCCACTAAATCCCCAAGAACTTTCAGTCTTCAAGGCTTTACTTTCTCTTTTCTCCATTCTGGTTAAACTATTTTATTGTCCCTCTGTTGCCAAAGATGGCTCTGGCTGGAAGAACTAATACAAGTGACAAGAGCTGCCACATTAACCCCCCCCCGTGCTCCCTGCACCACCTCTGACAGCCTGCCTCGGGTCCAGCACATGGGTTCAGGGCTCTGAGCGTTTCCCAGGGCTCACAGCTGGGCAACACTGTTTCAGGTGGTGTTTCTTTGTAACTTCTCATGTTCTCTGACTCAGCGAATAGAGCCACGTCCTGGCATTCCACTGCTGCCACTCGCCCATCCCCATCCGATCCCATCTGCCCAGGCACGAATTCTTTTTTTTTTTTTTTTTTTTTTTTGGCCACTCCATGCAGCATACAACATCTTAGTTCCCCAAGCAGAGATCGAAGCCATGCTCCCTGCAGTGGAAGCGTGGAGTCTTCCTTCAAAACCCTCTGCAGCCTGTCTCTGCATTTCTTCTCTGGTGTCCCAGGCTCTCCTCCTGGGCATTGCTTCACTCGCTGTCCCCCTGAAATGCCAGCTCTTTGCTTTTCCAGCTCCGCCTTTGGTCATGCCGGTCTCCCTCTGATGCTCTTCCCTACCAGCTCTCTGTCTATCAAAATTACATCAATTTTTCAAGGCCCAGCAAAAATATTTTCTACAGACCCTTTTCTTAACCTGCCACTGGCAAGAGGCCATTTCTTCCCTTTCTGCCTAGAGTTTGTGCCCGGCGTCTGTCACGTGTTGCCTTTCACGGAGTTACTAACCACCATCTTGGTTGGTGCTGTCACCCCTACCTTCCTGTAGGTCTTCACTGGCACAAAGCACTTTTGTGCATCTTGTTGCATTTGCTTCTATGCAGACGCCTATAAAGTAAGCAGGGAAGGTACTTTAATCCCATTTTTGCAGCTCAATATTGCTTGACCAGCTATGCACCAAGACTTGTGCTAGGTGTTGAAGTAAGAAATCTTAATATGGTAACATCCAGAAAGTTATTATTCCAATTTTACAAATGAGGAAATTGAGGCCTAGTGAATAAGTGGCCAAGTGTCCCACTGACCATCTTTTTTAGTTCCTAGGACACGCAAGCTCTTTGCCACCTCTGGGCCATTGCAGATGCTGTTCCCTCCTCCTGGAACTTTTTTTTTTTTTAATTTGACTGCACCAGGTCTTCATTGCAGCATGCAGGATCTTCGTTGCAGCATGTGGACTTCTTAGTTGCAGCATGCAAACTCTTACTTGAGGCATGCGGGATCTAGTTCCCAGACCAGGGATCAAACCCAGGCCCCCTGCATTGGGAGTGTGGAGTCTTACCCGCTGGACCACCAGGGAAGTCCCTGGAACGTTGTTTCCACTCTCAACTGACCAAACACTATTAACTTTTCAGAGTTTAATTAAAATGTCACTTTTTTAGGGAGGCTTCCGCTGAGCACCCCCTCGCCCCCATATCTAAAACAGGCCTACTATTCTGTCTTCTAGGACTCCTCTGTTTTTCTCTAGCGCTTATAAAAAATTGTAGTTATTTATTTTACTTCTATAAATGCATTTGTTTAATGTCTCACTACTAGACTGTACATGCCACGAGAACAGGGATTGTGATAATTGTTCGGACTCCTGTGCACTCAGTGCCCAGCACCCATGCCTGACACAAAAGAGGGACTCAAGGAATAACATGTGGGATGAATGAATGCAAATGTGAGCCATTCACACAGCCCGTAAATACCAGGACAGAGACTCAACTCAGGTTGCCCAAAGCCCAGGCCCACACAGCCCTGACACTGACCTCATCTTCCGAAGAACTGTAGTTGTAGCTCTTTATGTGGGTTCGTAGACGTTAGCACTGTTTGATGTGTGGGTATTTAGGGTGAGAAGGGTGGATCTGTGCGTGGATGGGTGGCCAGAGGAATGAGGCAAAAACAGAATGCCAGGATCATCCGGGAAGGGGGCCAGGAGACGATCGATGCGTGGAGGCCTGGGGAGGGCAAAGCCGACGTAGTAGGCACCCCCACTACCGGGCAGGCCCTGTGTGAGGAGGCAGTGCAGTGTGTACGTCGGCCTGGGTGTGGCACCTATAGTTGCACCCTGATTCAGATCCAGAGTTAATAGTAGGCTATTCTCGAGTTCCTGGGATAAACCTTCCATTTTGACGGGTCTTGAAGAGTTCTCACTTTTATATTCCTATCCCTTCGTATTGGACACTTTCATGATACATGAAAGCAACTTTCATTCTTCACCAGAGTGAGCAGTCCATTTCTATAGATAGCAATATCGAAAGTATTCAGAGGTATTTTTACACAGTGTCTTCTACACACTCCTTGCTGCTGTACACAGAGGTTAGTAGAAATCGGCTGTAACATCCAAAATTGTTTTTCTCTTATGTCTTTGTATCCTTTATTAGACTTTTGCAAACTTTGCTATAATTTATTTTCTGACATTTGGACCTCTTACTTTTTAGGAAAGAATATTTGGGGGAGTGTTGTAAATATATTTGACCCACTGAATATCAAAAATAGCACTGAAATAACAAAAATAGCTCTGAATTTTGTTGTATCATAAAAATATAATTGCTTCTTGCTATCTTTTTCCAGAAAATGAGATGCAATTATAGATTCTCTGTGTCTGCAGGGCCTGGACAGTTTCAGAGTGAAACAGAAATTCTTCTCAGGGAGCCAGGAGCCAACAGCCTCCTTTCCTGTGCCGTATGACCTGCCTCCAGAACTGTATGGAAGTAAAGGTGAGACATTGGTGAAAGAAAACCTTGGGTGTGTGTACCAGAGCAGAAACAGACAGAGCCCAGGGAAAGCCATTGGGTTGGGCTCTCCCTGGGAGCCCGGCTCGTGGGTGGCCCTGGAAGCGCAGGTTTTTGCAGAGTCTCCCTTGCTGCCCTGTGTGTGGCCACCGGAGCCGCAGTTCTCAAACTGGTTGGTCTCAGAACCCCTCTACATTTTATTACTCAGGACCACAAAGGGCTTTTGTTTACGTGGGCTTTTATAGCTATTGATATGTATCATATCAGCAATTAAAACCAATAAATTTTTAAATATTTATTAACTTATTTAAAGATACTAATAAACCCATTTGTATATTTAAAGATATATAAAATGACTATTCCCCAAAACAAGTTAGTTTGGAAGATGGCATCGTTTACCTTTTTTGCAGACCCCTTTATCATCTGGGTTAACAGCCGGATTCTCACGGCTGCTCTGTTGTGTTATCACACAGGTTGTGTAGCGTCTGTACACTCACGTGAAAGTGACAAATAATGGCTTAATGCTATGTTGACAGTAATTTTGACTTTACAGGTATTTCCCCCTCCCCAACCCCCTTAAAAAGTAGGTCCCCAGGCCACACACTCTGAGAACTGCTGCGCTAGGTGAGGACTTCAAGGGCAGCGACCAGGTATTTTTCACAAGAGAAAGCCAGTGGGGTATTGGTCCAGGTCGCCAGCGCTTTTGGGAGGAAGGCTGGCTGGGATGCGGACACCACCTCATCCCAGCTCTGACCCAGCCCCGCCGGCCGCAGGGCTGCTCTGCTCAGCCCCAGAAAATCTGTCTTTGGGGTGAGTTCACACTTCACCAAGCTCACCCCGGAGGAGATGCGTAATCGGGACAAGCTTATTAATTTAAAATGGCAGATTCTTATATCACTGTGGCTGGCGTATTTTCCCCTGGACGGTAGAGGCCTACACAGGTAGCCAGATTGTAATCTGTGGTTTTTGAGAGAAGGCTGAATGTGAACAGGGGATTTGGTTTTTGATTTGGTAAGTTTTGATGATGCCACCCCATTAATATTCCAAACTCTCGGATTCCCTAACGGAGTCAGCCTTGCCCCAGTGGGTCCCTTCCTTCCCTGAGCGATGCTGGTTGGGTTCTAGCTACCCCCGCCCCCCGCCCTCACTCGCCCTTTTGGCTTTTGTGGTGAACCAAACCTGCCCTTCTGATGGACCCATTTCTCAGATTGTGTTGGCACACCTGGCAGAGTGCATCCTGCCTCGCCCAGGTGACTTCATCTCTCTCTGATCAGTCGTGTGGATGCTGTTTCGGAAGGTATTCTTGTTCCCTTCCTTCCAAGCCGTGTGCGGTTTTCTGAGTCCTCTAAGTGTGTTGTAAGTTCACACACGTTCACTTTTCACTAGCAAGAGGTTTTACCAGAATTTCAAGAAATCCGTGACCACTCCTCCCCACCCTCCAACCCACAGATGCTTTAGATCCAGGCCGTGATTATGTGCCAGACAACTTATGAAGTGACCTTGGGCAGTGGCTTGTATTCTCTAGGCCTTAGTGTCTCTGTTTGCAAAATGAGAACATGAGAGTGCATAGCTCACTGTTGAAGAGTGACCGAGATATGGTCTAGAAAGCGTCTAACCCAGCGTCCAGCTCAGAGTTAGCAGCTGATTTCTGTTAGCCATTGTTTCTGTTATTTAAAATGTCCAGTTCAGTTATAACAGTGGATTGATGGCCATCCCTCCCCCTCCTCCTGAAGAGCTGACATTCAGAAGAGCTGACATTCAGAAGAGCCTGAGGCTTGTGCAGGACAGTCCCTAACCCAGGACATGACCCAGTGAGTGACCTTCCCCCTTTCTGGCTTTGCGCTGCACCTCTGTCTTCTCTCCCTTTCTCTGCTCTTCATGTCCCTCACCCCTACCCCCAACCTGAGTGCTCCTGAATAAACAGGTTCGCTGCACCTCTGTCTTCTCTCCCTTTCTCTGCTCTTCATGTCCCTCACCCCTACCCCCAACCTGAGTGCTCCTGAATAAACAGGTTGGAGGTGGGAAGGACTAACTGTGACAGCCTTATTTAGGCTTAGCCTCCTGCAGTCTGGCCTCAGGCATTGTACCTCCCACCCGCAGCCAGGAACCTTGGCTGGAATTTCACCCCCTCCCTTTAATACTAATCTCCAGAGGACTGTAAAAGCAAGAATGGAAGAGGTAGAGGAGCCTTAAAAATATCCTGAGGTTCCCTCAGTTCCACTAGAAAAAGCATTCCCAAGAACTTAAAAGTTTACAACTAGGTAGTGTCTTAGACCATGTAATCAAAATGGTAATCCTTTTATTTGACCAGCAAGCAGAAGTTTTCCATTGTTTAAGTGAGTTTTCTATTTTTTACGCATTTCCTTTGAAAGACATATGCGAGAGAGACTGGAACATTTTAGTTTTTTTTATCAGTACTATTTTACCTTCCACACTGCTTTACTAGCATGTAGAATAATGCCAGGGATTCAGATATCACCATTTCCTGTAAAGCCAACATTCGGGGGAGTCATGTGCACCTTAAAAAAGGCATCTTGGGCTTCCCTGGTGGTGCAGTGGTTAAGAATCCGCCTGCCAATGAAGGGGACACAGGTTCAATCCCTGGTCCGGGAAGATCCCACATGCCGCGGAGCAACTAAGCCCGTGCGCCACAACTACTGAGCCTGTGCTCTAGAGCCCGCAAGCCATAACTACTGAAGCCCGCATGCCTAGAGCCCGTGCTCTGCAACAAGAGAAGCAACTGCAGTGAGAAGCCCACGCTCCGCAACAAAGAGTAGCCCCCACTCACTACAACTAGAGAAAGCCCGGGCACAGCAACAAAGACCCAACACAGCCAAAAATAAATGTTAAAAAAAAAAAAAAAGGGCATCTTACCAGTGCTTGGAAAAGTTGAGTGGTTAAGAACATTTCAAAAACACTGTATTTGGGACTTGCCTGTTGGTGCAGTGGTTAAGAATCCGCCTGCCAGTGCAGAGGACACGGGTTCGAGCCCTGGTCCGGGAAGATCCCACATGCTGCGGAGCAGCTAAGCCCGTGCGCCACAACTACTGAGCCTGCGCTCCAGAGCCTGTGAGCCACAACTCCTGAAGCCAGGGCGCCTAGAGCCCGTGCTCTGCAACAAGAGAAGCCACCAAAATGAGAAGCCCGTGCACCGCAAGGAAGAGTAGCCCCCACTCAGCGCAACTAGAGAAAGCCCGCACACAGCAACGAAGACCCAACGCAGCCGAAAATAAATAAATTAAAAAAAAAAAAAGCACTGCATTTGAATAAGTGATTTTCAAGCCACTTCAACATATATAAGATCTTTTTCAGTATTTTTTAAGTCAGGAGACTGTAAGAAAAGCTTAGCAGAGAAATATACTAATGTGAACAAATCACGGTTGGATACAAGAGACCACCAGACATCCTGACACCAAGAAACTGATCAAATTAAACAAAAACAAAGACTCAGCTGCAGGGGTACCTGCTTCGTGCTTGCTGCTTATCCTCTCTCCCCACAGGTGTATCATTGAGAACCTGCTGTGCACAGATACCAGCGAGGTGGTTGGAATAGATCAGTGAACAAGACAGACACAAATCCTTGCCCTCCTTGAGTTTATATTACTCCTCCCATGAAGAGTTACACGTACTCAAACCCATTTTACAACAGGAACTGTGTTTTTAAAAGAAAACTTTTACAAAGCAAAATCACTAACATTGTAAATCACATACTGTAACATGCAGTCCCTGACCACAGGGACACACAAAGGGAACCATGCCCCCCAGGTTGTCCTTCGTCCTCCCCCACCGTGGCCCTAACACAGGCCTCACCCGGACTCTCACCCGGGTGCTGCTCTTTATTTCCCTGGTTCTGCACTCCTCCCCCTGGATGCCATCTTCCACGCCGCTGCCAGGCTCCTCTGATCGTTCCCTCTCCTGTTTTAAATCCTTTCATCGTATTCCAGAGAAAAAAAAAAAAAAGGCGATTTTCATCCCCTTTAGCCTCAGATCCCAAACAGATCTGTGAAAATCACCTTTAGAACTTGACAAAGGTGCACATTGCCAGGCCCCAGCCCAGACCTACTGAAACGAGCTCTCCAGGGGTGGGTCCCAGAAAAACATGCCAGCAATTCCCACATCAGCCCAGTCAGGGAGCTGCTGCACAGACACAGTGGGGTTCAGCGTCCCAGCAGCAGGGCGTGCCTGCTTGTCTGCTGCCCCCTGGACCGTAAACTTGAGAGGCCTTCATGTTTGGCTAGCGGAGTACCAGGCATCTAACCAGCACTACCAAGTATTTCACATACACATGCGACTGTATCATGTGAGGCAAGTTGTTCTCTCACGGGACAGTTTAGGAGGATTGCCTAAAACAGGCCTTCATCTGAGCCAGTGAGTGGTAATGGCTGATTTCCAGTAGTAATGGGTAAAAAGGCACAACAGAATCATAACCCCCCTCTTTTCGCCTTCCTCTTGGCCTTTCTGTGGCCTTCCCCCACGGTAGTGGAAGGCCTTGCAGCTGGCGTGGAGAGGCTCTGCCCGGGAGGTGCAGACATTTGCTCATTTATAAAGCAGAGCCTCGGGGATTTGCCAGGAGCGTGGTTTCCAGATCCTCGCTTGGTCATCGTTGGCTAAATTTGAGGGAAAGGAATAGTCATCCCTTGGTATCTGCCAGGGATTGGTCAAGGTCCCACCTTGGATCCCAGAATCCACAGATACTCAAGCCCCATGGTGAGCCATCCGTACCTGCAGTTCCACATCCCCAGATTCAACCAACCACTGATCGTCTAGTGTGTATTTATTGAAAAAAATCGCATATAAGTGGACCCTCACTGTTCAAACCCAAGTTGTTCAAGGGTCCACTGTAAATGCAGTGGTGGTCTTTAAGTTACAGCCTCACTGGCAAATGTCTGTGTCACAGATCTGCACTGGTGAAGAATCTCTCTAATGGCTATTCATATAGCAAGGATTGGGGGTCTTCTGCCTGGGGGATGAAGCAGAGCAGACATTGCCCAACAGAGCAGTTTGCAGGGAAAGAGGTAAATAAGGGGAAGTCCAGCCACAGAAGATGGTGTTTCCAATGGAAGAGAGTGGGTGCTTTCTTAAGGCCAGTGAGTAGCCGCGGAGTCAAGTTGCCAGCCCTGCTAGTCCCTTACCTCTTAAGAAACTTAATTACCAGAAAGTGTGGTTTCATGCTTTCAAACCATCTCAAGGCCAAAGGGGAGAGAACAGGGTTCTGATAACTTGTTGCCATCTTTGGCATTCTTTTCCTGCACTTCCTGCTGGGAGCTGCCATTTGCATACTTGCCCTGTGATTATTCAAAACAAACAGCGAGGCTGGGTGGAAGGAGCAACAGATACCATTGTTTGCCGGGTCGGCCTCCAAGGTACCATCTGCCTCTGTTCAAGAAAAGGAGAAACCCTCCCCCAGGGCTTCGGGCGGTGCCGGCGAGCAGCTGCTGCAGTGGGATGGTCCATCTCAGCTGACCTGCCAAGTGGCCAGCTTACTATAAGCATGCAGCCCTTCCATCTTTCTGTATTTCTCAGAACAATAGTATGGGGGGTTATTTTTAATCCTTGCAGTGTATTTATACCCTACCCATATATTTTTTTAATTAAATAATTTATTTTTGGCTGCATTCGGTCTCCGTTGCTGCCCGTGGGCTTTCTCTAGTTGTTGAGAGCAGGGGCTACTCTTCGTTGTGGTGCTTGGGCATCTCATTGCGGTGGCTTCTCAGAGCAGGGGCTCTAGGTGCTCGGGCTTCAGTAGTTGTGGTGCACTGGCTCAGTAGTTGTGGCTCACGGGCTCTAGAGCGCAGGCTCAGTAGTTGTGGCACACGGGCTTTGTTGCTCCGCGGCATGTGGGATCTTCCCGGACCAGGGCTTGAACCCGTGTCCCCTGATTGTTAACCACTGCGCCACCAGGGAAGTCCCTACACCCTACCCATATTATGATGGTTCTTTTTGAAACGGTTTGACTCTGGCAGCCATGTGTGGTAAAAGAGATTTGTTCCAAGTTTTTCAATTTGTGAAACATCAGTTAAAAGGAAGAAAAGTTCACACATTGAGCACCTACAACATGCCAGGAACTTTCACAGATGTTCTCTCATTCATGCTTCACAATAATCCTGGGAGGTTGCTAATGTCATTACTTCCCATTTCAGAGACAGGGAACCTGAGGCCAAAATCCACATGCCTTCCTCAGGCTGCAGAGAAGGATGAAGGCAGGATTTGAGCCTAGGTCACCTTTCTGTTGTACCATTCCAAGGCTTGTTGCTTTTCTCAACATGGGTCTACGGTCATTATACAGAGACCTTTCTGCCTTATCAATCACTAGCCTTAAGTTACAGAACAAAACCATTTCAGGGATGTGACGCTGGGCCACTTGGTTCTGTGCGACCGTGACCAGCTGCTCAGAGCAGAAAAATGGCCTTTGACTGTACCCATTGTCACTGTTGGTTTCTCCAGGTTCTTAAAAGAAGAAAATGAGCTGCCCTCATTTGTTACATTCTCTCTGTGTGCAACACTGCGTCTTGTGCACTACACGGGTTTATTTCATTTAATCCTCCTGACAGCTCCACGACTTAGATACACATAAGGAAACTGAGGCTCAGAGAGGTGAAGTGACTTGTCAACGTAAGTGGCAAGCCAGCACTCACCCCGGGCTTCAGCCTGCTCCCATATTCACTCACCCGTGTCTTAACATGAACCTTTACTACAAGCTCTTACCTGTAAGGGCTCTCGTCGGGGCTTGATTCAGAAAAGGCTCTTCATGATTTGTAGACTCCGGCCCATGAGTAGTTTTATCCTGCCAGGTGGGTGAATTTTCTGTAATCCTATTTAAATCAGTATTATACTTATGTAATTTTTTTTCCCCCAGATCGGCCTTGGATTTGGAACATTCCTTATGTCAAAGCACCAGATACACACGGGAACATGTGGGTTCCCTCCTGAGAGCAGTAAAGTACTGTGAAGTTGACGTGTAAGGCATTGAACCCCAATCATTGGATGTTCTTGTTTGCACTGGGTGTTCACTTTTCTTAATGTTTTATCTGCCCCCCTACAAAACTCTTTGCAAAAGTCGAGATTTCAGACACAGATGTTGGTTACCCTTTTAATGGCCATTGTTAACATTCTCACTTTAAAAAATTATATATTTTCTTAATTCCCTTTTCTATGCTTTGGAATGAAAGCTATTAAACTTCACCACGTTAAAAGAATATATAGGTGTAAAATGATCTTCCTAATGATGAGGACTTTTCGCGGCGGTGTCGGCGCTTGTGAATTGAAGGTTGACTTGTGTCAGTTGTGCTCTGTCAGGAGAGGTGCTCTGGATTCAGCTGGAACTGCTCAGAGCAGGAACGTGACCTCTCACCCAGCCCTCTCTCAGCTTTCTTAGTGTGTCTCGGGGTTGCTGGAGGGAGTCTGGGGTGTGTCGGCTGGTGCGGCTACCCTGACGCCATGGGCCCTGTTGACCGTCGTCACCCTGCAGCTTTAGACGACGTTTCATGCCCCCTGCCCCCGGCCGTGCTGGCTTCCCTCCCACTCAAGGACCACCTGCCCTCCCCTCACCCATTCTCCACAGTGCACGGTGTCTCCTCCATCCCCAGAAATGTCCACAAAAGACAGCTCGCAGGATCATAAAAAAGCACACAAGTATTTCACTCAGAAGAGCCCCTGAAAGGTGAACTGATTGGGTGCCTTTAATTCACAAGTGAGGGAACTGAGGCCCAGAAAGGTTCAGGACGTCCCCCAGACCCCAGCTGCCTGGGTCAGAGCAACGAGCATCTTCCTGCTTTGTGTCTGTGCCCTTCACACGCAGGATCGCGCTCTCCTCAGATGACTTAGAGCCTTCTCGTTTTTTCTTCTGCGTGAGGCTCATTTCCAGGTTGTCATCAGCTCCTTCATCGTAGAATTTAAAATAGAGTTCAATGTTAATTTTGTTTTGTTTGGGGTTTTTTTTTCTTTTGTTTTTTTGCAGTACGCGGGCCTCTCACTGTTGTGGCCTCTCCCGTTGCGGAGCACAGGCTCTGGACGCGCAGGCCCAGCGGCCATGGCTCATGGGCCCAGCTGCTCCGCGGCACGTGGGATCTTCCCGGACCGGGGCATGAACCCATGTCCGCTGCATCGGCAGGCGGACTCTCAACCACTGCGCCACCAGGGAAGCCCCAATGTTAATTTTGAAAGATTTTTTTAAGATACTAGTTTTCCAGACTGTTCCTCAGAGGCCGAGGATGTTCACATCAGAAAGCTGCTGGGGTGGGTTAGGGACGGGGGCTCCTCCCTTCTCCTTCCCTGATCAGAGGAGCCTTCCTTCACCACTTTTATATATTGGGTTCTCTAAAGGATACTATCTGGGTGGTTTTTTGTTTTGCATTCTGCTTAAAAACATAAAGTTGGGGCTTCCCTGGTGGTGCAGTGGTTGAGATTCCGCCTGCCAATACAGGGGACATGGGTTCGCGCCCTGGTCTGGGAAGATCCCACATGCCGCGGAGCGGCTGGGCCCGTGAGCCATGGCCACTGAGCCTGCGCGTCCGGAGCCTGTGCTCCGCAACGGGAGATGCCACAACAGTGAGAGGTCCGCGTACCGCAAAAAAAAAATAATAATAAGTAAATAAAATACATGTGCATATATTTTAAAAAAAAAAAACATAAAGTTGAAAAGCCACTGAATTCGTTTAACCAGTTTCTTCCACTGGTAAGAAAAGTTAGGCTTAATCCTTTTCACACCCTGCCTTCTACTTCAGGGGCATTCAAACCCTGTATCACATGAGCCCAGCTGCCTTGGAAGGCAACAGGGAAGGTGCCCTGGACTGGTAGTAGCGGTGGGGCCGGCCCAGAGCGGGAGCCCAGGAGTCTGAGCTGGGTGTCCAGGGGACTGCCATCAAAGACCTGTGATTCCCACCAGCACAGAGGTCCGTCCTGGGTGGGCATGGGGGGAGTGCCAGCCTCCAGGCAGCAGGGGAGCATCACAACCGCCGCAAGTATTCGGCCAGCTCTGGGTGGGACCCAGGAAGCCTGGGCTGCTCGGGGCCCAGGCCCAGCCAGTCAAAGGATAGCAGACTCGGGTATGTGGCTCATCTGATCCACATGACTGCAAAGTGGGTCGGAGCCCAGAACTGGAGTCAGGCTGCTGGGCTTTGAATCCCAGTTCTGCCACCACTTCTCTGTGCCTTGGTCCCCTCACCTGTAAGATAGGGGTGGGGTAATAATCATTCCCGTTGCAGAGGCTCATTGAGACTGTCCAGTGAGTTAGGACATGAAAGTACCTGCACAGAGTGGGGACTGTACAGGGGACACCCTTGAGTCATTAGGCTTATCCTCATTTTCCTGATAAGGAAACCTGGACTCAGACAGGTGAAGTGCTTGTCCAAGGTCACACTTCTAGAAGGTGCTCTCACCAGTGTTTGAACCCAGGTCCGGCAGCATCCAGAGCCTGTTCTGTACTTCCAGGGGGCCCAGGCTCCCGGGCAGTGTGGTGGACAGTAGCCGAGGAGATGGACCATTTTCCCCCAATCCACTGTGGACAGATACTTTTATAGGATACAGGATCAGGTGCTTGGATGTCACAGCACTGTCAGATTGCTCAGAAAGTTTCTAAATGCTCACTTTTACTTTCTGTACTCATCACAGGCTGGCCTGGTCCACAGCCACACTTGGAGCGGCACCCTAGACCCAGCAGGGACCCAGAGTGCCCTTCTGGAAGCTGAGACAATCTCTGTAGGATGGGCTGGTTAGGTACATCAAGGTACAGTTAGGGGAGGTCCAAGGTCAAGGGGCATGTACCCAGTGGGTGTGCAGGCCCAACCCCGGAGAGCTGCCTCCTGTGGCCCTTGCCCTGGTCAGCATGGGCTCAGCGAGGCAGGGCTAGGCCAGGCCAGCGTAGTAGCAGGTCAGTACCACGAGCTCTCTGGGCACAGTTGATAGCACATGTGGAAAATAAAGTAATGCCTCAAGAGTAATCAACATGGGATTGATTAAATCCCATGAGGTTCAGCAAAACAAGAGGTTCAACCCCATCTGGTCCTTTTATTAATGTGACTGGCTAAATTACCCAAAGTGCTACAAAAAAGCATCATCAACGCCTGTTAATTTTTTTTTTAATATTTGTTTAGTTATTTGGCTGCGCTGGGTCTTAGTTGCGGCACAGGGGATCTTCATTGCAGCATGAGGGATCTAGTTCCCTGATCAGGGATCAAATCCGGGCCGCCTGCATTGGGAGCCCGGAGTCTTAGCCACTGGACCACCAGGGAAGTCCAAACACTTGTTAATGTTTGAGGAAACCACTTCTGTTATTCTCAGGTTGGGGTTCAACAGTTATTTCTCCCCAACTCAGGAAACCCTCGCCTCCCTCTGTCTGCCGTAGCTGCGTGCCACTTTTTATCCTTTTTCCCCACCTCCTTCCTTCCTTTCAGATCTCATGGAATCACTTATCCAGTGACTTTATACCTGCTGAGGGCAAACTTCCGTATAAAAGAATCCACCCTCTTCTTCGCAAGCTGCCCGATACAGGAGACTCATCTGCTGAGTAAGGAGTTTCTCTGCATGTGGACGAAAGGAACCTCTGCCTCTTTTTCTTAAAAAGTTTTATCTTGTTCTTTTGAAATCTTACCTAGCATCCTTTTACAGAGATGGACATGTAGCCAAAAATCTAAATGAGATTTTCATATTGGACAATGAATTTCAACAGTATTCTAAATGCTTAAGCATTTAAGAGACCCTCCCCAAACTTTTGGAGGCAGGAAATTGTCATCCCTGACACTTGGTGACTTAAAGGAAGTCACTTGGCATTTAGGCAGGAGGATTCCATGTCCCCTCACTTCTCTGGTACTCTCTGGTGAAGAGAGGAATGATCTGCCACCAGCTTCTTTCTTGGGGGAGGGAGGGAGATGGGATTTTTAAATTATGTTTTATCCTCATACTCCTGGGAAAGGAGGCCTAGTTTTAACCATAGTTGATAAAAATCAGCCTTAGAAGTTCACTGATTTGGAGACTATTTTTCTACATAATGTAATAGCTGATGTTCCCTGACTTCTTCCTATGTTTCAACTCCTGTACTTAAGTGCTTGTTTAATCCTCACATCAGCCTTCTCTCTTTTTTTTTTATCTTTATTGGAATATAATTGTTTTACAATGTTGTGTTAGTTTCTGCTGTGCAACAAAGTGAATCAGCTATACGTATACATATATCCCTGTATCCCCTCCCTGCCTCACCCTTCTAGGTCATCACAAAGCATCGAGTTGATCTCCCTGTGCTATGCGGCTGCTTCCCACTAGCCAACCATTTTACATTTGGTAGTGTATATATGTCCATGCCACTCTCTCACTTCGTCCCAGCTTCCCCTTCCCCCTGCCCTGTGTCCTCAAGTCCGTTCTCTACATCTGAGTCTTTATTCCTGCCCTGCCACTAGGTTCATCAGTACCTCTTTTTTAGATTCCATACACGTCCGTTAGCATATGGTACTTTTCTCTTTCTGACTTACTTCACTCTGTATGACAGACTCTAGGTCCATCCACCTCACTACAAATCACTCAATTTCATTCCTTTTTATGGCTGAGTAACATTGCATTGTATATATGTGCCACACCTTCTTTATCCATTCATCTGCTGATGAACATTTAGGTTGCTTCCATGTCCTGTCTATTGTAAATAGAGCTGCAATGAACATTGTGGTACAAGACTCTTTTTGAGTTACGGTTTTCTCAGGGTATATGCCCAGTAGTGGGATTGCTGGGTCATATGGTAGCTCTATTTTTAGTTTTTTAAGGACCCTCCATACTCTTCTCTGTAGTGGCTGTATCAAGTTACATTCCCACCAGCAGTGCAGGAGGGTTCCCTTTTCTCCACTTCCTCCCCATCTTCTCTTAAATAACATCCATAAGATCCCACAGTGAGCAGCAGCACCAAGCCTCACTTTCCTGGTATGGAAGTTTTCTTGTGTGGAAGTTATACAGTTGTCCTTAATAGAAATTATTAATATCACATGACTTTTCAAATGAACATGGTTTCTGCATCAGATTCAGTATGCTTAAAATGAGGATCTTAGATTTGATTTTGTTGCAACTTTTTTTTTTTTTTTTTGCGGTACACGGGCCTCACACTGCTGTGGCTTCTCCCGTTGCGGAGCACAGGCTCTGGACGTGCAGGCTCAGCGGCCATGGCTCACGGGCCCAGCAGCTCCGCAGCACGTGGGATCCTCCCGGACCGGGGCACAAACCCGTGTCCCCTGCATCGGCAGGCGGACTCTCAACCACTGCGCCACCAGGGAAGCCCTTGTTGGAACTTTTTTTCCCACCTGAGAGTAAAAATTCACTTTCTAAGAAACAATGTCTAACATCATTTGATCCATTGTGAAACCACTTTTGGGTGATCTAAGTGTTTGATTCAAATCTTAAGACATTTTGAGTCCCCCCCGCCTTACTGTAGAGTTAGAGCTTTAACTAACCCCATCCTCGAGAATTCCTTGAGAATACTTGCTTTTGACTGAATATGTCAAAGAAAAAGGTTAGGTAGGCATTCTTTTTTTACATTCGTAAAATGTAGCAATTGTGTTGATGCCTGAATGATACTAATTTTAATGATAAAGTATAATGACAGAAGTCTGTACAGGAACTCAGTGACTGGCAGAAATAAATTAGCTTAACAATTGTATGGAATTAAATCTAAAATTCTTTTGATTATGTGCTAACACGTGTTATGCACAGGTCACATCCCATTATGATTAAATCTTTGCCGAGTTTGCTAAGTTTAGTAGCCCACTTATTTCAAGCAATATGCAGGACAAAAGTACTACAAACAAAACTGTACAATTTCTTACTGAATTTCTATCAACTAGTAAGTTATATGTCTTAAGTGGCCGTTGCTTACATAGTAGGATTCACAGACAGAAACAAAAGATGAGGCCAGAAAAGGGGCTCCTGGGAGATGCCAACAGAGCAGCGTAGAGGCAGGGACCACCTCTGAGCCTCGTCTCTGTCCACCGATCCCTGAGGAGTAACACTGACCCACAAGTACTGAGTACTTGCTGTGTCCCGGCTGCTGTTCTGTGACTTATGCATATTAACTAACTGAATCTTCATAAGAACCTGATCAAGGAGGCATTATTATTATCCCCATGTTACACATGGGGAAACTAAGATGATTTGTCCAGAGAGAGTCACACAGCTGGCAAGGGGCAAACCTGGGATTTGAACCCAGGCAGGACTGCTGGGAGGAGCCGGGCAGCAGGTGTGGCCAATGCTCCAGTCAAGGAGCAGGGCTCCCATTCATGATTTGTAGCTGTAGCTACAAAAACAGGTGCACTTTCAGACACTGTAACAGTGCACGGTTGGTGGGACAGAACCCGCTGGCAGTGCACAAAATCAGCCACTAAATGCCGCCTTAGCGTGCAAGGCTGAGCCACTGCAGTGTTAAAGCCAGAACCCGGCAGTGGAGCCGGTTCCTTTCAAGAGAGAACATCGATGGCTGAAAACTTTGCCTTGTTGAGTGTGTTCTCTTCAGTTCTCTGAAACCTGGCGTTTCCACTGACTCAGTAGATCTAAAGCACAGAAAACTGGCGGCGTAGAGGATGCCGGAGGGGGGAGGGCAAGAGGCAGCCCAGGAAGTGGGGAGCAGGGATGTGTTGAAATGAGGGCACCTCATATATTTAAGGAGGGGTGACGAGTAGTCACAGAGCCAAAGCATTGCAAGTCTGGGTACGATTAGTAGCCCAGTTTTTACAACAGAGTTCCAAGCAGGTCTCTCAGCGCAGAATCCAACTGCTGTGTATAAGTTACACTTTATTCTCTCTAGGTCTACCAGAAGCTCTACTGAAACTGCAGTCTGATTAATGTTAATCGGTCGAAGGCACTTGGCTCAGTTTCTCCTGTTCCCTTTGTAGCAAGGTTTTCAGAGAGCCCCATTGCAATGGCCAGTTTTCTTAATACGCACAAAGAGACTCTCAGAAGGGAAAGGCAAAAGAGAAATTGCATCCGTAGGGAACTTATTATGGGTTATGATAGTAGGTAACTTTATATACATCATCACACGTAGGGCAGGTTATACCTCATTTTATAAGAGGGAAAAAGTAAGGTTCAAGGTCACAGAACTAGTGTGTGTCCCTTTGTGGCCCCAAGGACACAGGTGATGCCACTGTGCGTGATCTGGGTGGCTCTGTGTTCATAGGTTCTTTAGAAATTAACATTATGACAGCTGAATGCTGATTTTGTTTTCTTCAGATAATTGACATTACTAAAATTTAAAAGCCTCTGTAAATATTTGTTATTTAATAATACTTTATTAATATTTTTACGAAAGACTACATTAGTCAGGATGCTTTTATAGTTACAGAAACCAGATTAGTTAGGCTTAAGCAATGAAAGAGACTTCTAACACGAGTCTAGCAAATGTCAGAGGATCATAATGTAACCCAGTCTACCTTCAAGTCTCAGCTCTGCTTTCCAGAATCTGGACATCATTCTCAATCAAGCGCTCTCCACCTGGAGGCTGAAATTCCCACTCCCTCACCACCACCGCACGCTCCAGGATCCCATATTATATCCGGCTAGTCATTTCAGAGAAAACAAAATACTTCTTTCCCAACTGCGCTGGCCAAAGTCCCCTGACACGTCCGATTGGTCAGGTTGAGTCATGTGTCCATCCATGATGCAAGCACTCCAGATCAGAGCCTGCCCCTGCTGAGGAGGGGGCAGGTGCAGAGTTCACCAAAGACAAGTGGAAGATGCCTGAGGGCCAATCCAGAACAAGAAGTATCTCTAGGTGAAGTATTAATATTGTGCCAGAGGAACCTTCTTTATACCTTGTTCTTAAATAATGTGTGCAAGCATGCAGATTTTGTTTAAAAGTAAAAGATGCAACTAGAGATTATCATACTAAGTGAAATCAGTCAGAAAGAGAAAGACAAATACCATATGATATCACTTATATGTGGAATCTAAAATATGACACAAATGAACCTATCTGTGAAACAGAAACAGAATCACGGACATAGAGAACAGACTAGTGGTTGCCAAGGGGGAGGGGGTTGGGGGAGGAATGGATTGGGAGGTTGGGGTCAGCAGATGTAAGCTAGTATATATAGGATGGGTAAACAACAAGGTCCTACTGTATAGCACAGAGAACTATATTCAGTATCCTATGATAAACCATAATGGAAAAGAATATTTTAAAAATATATATGTGTAACTGAATCACTTTGCTGTATAGCAGTAATTAACATTGTAAATCAACTATACTTCAATTTTAAAATAAATAAATAAATAAAAGCAAAAGGAAACCAAGAAGGAAATTTTAAAATCCAAGTTTCTCAAAAGCTGGTTATATAAGTGAACCCTTGTAACTTGAGTGTTCTAAAGCAGTGATTTTTCAAACTTCGGGTCACAACCCTTTAGTGAATCATGAATCAGTTTAGGGTGTCATGACCAGCACTTTTAAATGAAAGATAGTAGAAATTATCTGTGTGTAGCACAAAGTAAGGTTATTATTTTTTTCTTTCTTTCTTTTTCTTTTTGGTACGCGGGCCTCTCACCGTTGTGGCCTCTCCCGTTGCGGAGCACAGGCTGCGGACGCGCAGGCCCAGAGGCCATGGCTCACGGGCCCGGCCGCTCCGCGGCATGTGGGATCTTCCCGGACCGGTGCACGAACCCGTGTCCCCTGCATCGGCAGGCGGACTCTCAACCATTGCCCCACCAGGGAAGCCCCAAGTAAGGTTATTTTTGTTTCAATTTGTGTGAGTGGGTTCAGGGTTACAATCTAAAACGCATTCTTTCCCAGGTTTGCTAGTTCACCCACTCTGAATGAAGACAGATGGTCACCTGGGTGCTGACTTGAGGTTTTACCAAAGCCTGAGCAGTGACTCACTCTTCATTAGAATTGTCTAGCCCCAGCTCTGCTCCCTCCCGCCATGAGACCTTAGGCAAGTCATGTGATGCCTCTGAGTCTTCATTTTCTCATCTGTTATGTGGGGCTAATAGCTATCCTTCCTGCCTTGTGGGATTGTTGTAAGAATCAAATGAAATGGAGCTCCTAAGCACTGGTAAGAACTCCCTCAATGTAAATTGGAACGATTCTTGGTAAGTACCAAACTGGCAGTCTCTCCCTGGGGCATTTAGAGAATGGTTAACTCAAGTGTAAAAAATAAAACCCATGCCTTCTGAAAAATTAGCTACTTGCCACAAATATTGCTCCTTCACCCACTACTAAAGGCAGGTTTTTCTGACAGACGGGGGTAGATTGAAGAGTCCTGGATGCAGCAGGGTGGCTAGTAGGCCTCTGGATTCCAGAGGCGGGGGATCTATTTTCAAGGGAGTCTTTGTCCGGGGGCCCAGGCTCTCAAACGCGCCCTGAACAACTGCAGAGCTGACCCACATACTTCCTGCCCTGAAAGCACGGATCCATGTTGCCTCCTGCCTCTGGGAAAGAGGGGTCCTCGTGGAGGCTGAGTTGGGACTGAGGGTGGGGTTGGGAGTCCATGTTCATGTGAACCCCACGTGTGAGTTGACCCTTCGGCCCTGGGAGGAAGTCCATTTTACAAATGAAGAAACTGAGATGCAAAGAGATCTGTGAACTGCCTACAGTTGCCTTCTTGAAGACAGAGGGAGGTCCTGCTTCCTGAACGCCTCTGATACCACAACAGCCTCAAGAAATGGGCATCTTTACTTGTGCTTGGATTGGCAGAATCTTCCCTAAGAGAGAGGAATGAACTGTGTGATCTCAGCCACTTACCTCTATAGGAACAACCTGGGAGGAAGCACTTAGGAAGAGCCCAGCCTAGCCCTGGTTCTGCCCTTCCATTCCATTCTTCTCTGGCATTCCAGGACACACTTGGCCGTGTATGACGTCTCCCCTGGGTCTCTAGTTCCTGCTCTTGGTGTGGCACCCATCCCCTGCCCAAAGCAGAGCTGGGTGGCCTTAAAAATAAGTGCAGCTGTGGGGAGAGGGGATTGAATGCATGAGGGAACTTTTAGGGGTGATGGAAATGTTCCTAGCATGATGGTGGCATTGGTTACACTTTACAAAACCCCTTGCATTATACACCAAATTGGTCATTTTTATTGAATGTGAATTATAGCTCCATAAAGCTGCTTTTTAAAAACTCAAAGAATGTTGAGTGAAGCTCAGATATGTGCATTGTATGTAAATTCTACATAAGAAAAGATCAGGAGCTGAACTCTAGTTATATATATACTGAAGTATTTAGGGGCAAGTGTATTGATGTCTGCAGTTTATTTTGAAATGCTTTAAAATAAGGTGTATTAAAGGACGAGTAGATACATGATAAAGTATAGAAAAATTTAATTGTACAATCTAGATTGCGACTCTAAAATTCTTTCGACTTTGGTGTGTGTTTGAAAATTTCACTATCAAACGTTGTGGGGAAACCACGTAACTTCCGGTTTCTGGCAGCGCCAAATGGCTCCTATTGAACCAATTCTTTCACAAATAAAAGTTATACGCTCTGGGGTGGAGCTTATACCAGCCACTGAAAGCGACCAAAAGCAGGCAGAAAAGAAGAGAGTCGACGGCGGAAAGAAAAGCACTCCACTGGGTGAGTTTCCTGTCTTTTCACCACTTTGGGCCTGAGGTCAGGTTTTAGTCTGAGGTCAGGTTTACGCATGGCAGGTAAACCACCACCAGTGGGAAAGCTACAGTCTTCTTGGCTTGGAGATCCAGAGTACAGGGTTTGGAGCATCCACAGCCTCTGAGAGTGAAGAGGGAAATGACAGAAGAAAGAGCCAGAGGGGATTCCCAATGTGTTTGTAAACTCTCCTCAAATCTCTGGCTGACCGCGGAACCGTCTGTGCGTGGCTAAGGCTAAAAGAACTGAACTAGAATTTGAGATACTTCCCGCTGTAGAGATAATATTGCAGTTGAGTTCAGCCAAGTTTACTGCAGGTTTAAGAAGTATTGTTTTTAGAGGAACAGAATCCAGAATTTCTCCATCATAAATTATATACAGCAGTCACTAGCCACATGTGATATTTAAATATGTTAACATCAAATAAAGTTAAAAATTCAGTTCCTCACTTGTACTAGTCACATTTCAAGTGCTCAGTAGCACCACGATGGACCACTTTATAGAACATCATAGATATGGGATATTTCCCTCATCACGGAAGTGATGGACAGTGTTTATCTGATCAATTAAAATGTGGAGATTGTCAGAACTGACCAGAAAAATGGAAAGAAAGAAGACTGAACTGCTGTATGCTGTCCATAACAAATCCACCTTAGATATATATAAAGACAGAGATAGGTTAAAAGTAAATGGAAAAGATACCATGCAAGTGTTAAGTAAATGAAGCCTGTGGTAACCAGATTGATATCAGACAAAATAAACTTCAAGGCAAAGAGTATTACCAGAGATAAAGACAGACACTTCATAAAAATAAAAGGGTCACTACATCAGGAAGATATAATAATCATAAATGCTTATATTAAAGAACAGCTTCAAAGTATGTGAAACACAAATTGACATAAGTAAAGGGAGAAATAGACAATTTGACAGTCATAGTTGGTGATTTTAATACTCTCAATAACTGTTAGAATAACTAGAACAAATGTCACGAAAGACAGAAGATCTGAAAAACACTATCAACAACCTTGACGTAATTGGCATTTATAGAACACTACGCCCAGCAACTGCAGAATACATATTCTTTTCAAATGCATATGGTACATTCACTAAGACCATATTCTGGACCATAAAACAAGTCTCAATACATTTAGGAATACTGAAACATACCAAATATGGTCCTCTGACCTGTGAATGAAAAACACTGCCTGCCTTATCAGTAAACAAAAGATGTGGCAGCCATCAAGCCCCTGCAGCCACTCCCAGTGGTGCACCCTGAGGGCACTCAGGATGGGAAAGCACAGGATACTGGCCCTGGATGGCTCAGGTGCATATCAAAGGAATGATTTCAATGAGCCCAGACGTTGCATCTTCCCATACCCCGGAAAGTGCTAAATACATTAATTTGAGATACCCAGTTTTCTTTCTTTTCTTTCTTTTGGTGTTCCAGCTACCTGGTTTTTGTCGGAAAACTCCTATATACCCTGGATCCTCCCCTCCCTCTTCAGAGCAGTCCCTCAGAACTACCTGAGAAGCTGTGTCCTGGGCTTGAAATCCTCAGAAAGTCCGACAAAACATAATTCTTAACTTTCAGGATGTGCCTTTTTTTTCACTTGACCACATTGAAAATGTTATAATTTGTCTTTAAAAACAGACTTAAAAAATTAACATAGCTAAATAATTTGTGGGTCAAAGAAGAAAAAATTGGAAAATATATTCAACAAAATGATGTAGAAATACAGCATACCAAAATTTCTAGGATGCAGCTAGCCCAGGGCTAACAGAGATTTATAGCTGAAAAATGTGAACATTGGAAAAGAAGATCTAAAATTTGTGACCTTACCATCCACTGTAAGAAGTTGTAAAAAGAAGTAAACCCAAAAGGAATTAGAAGAATGAAATATGATTAGAAATCCCAAGTGGAATTTATCCCAGAAATGCAAGGTTGGCTTGACATTAGAAAACAATAAATGAAATTCAAGATATTAACAGAATAAAGGAGAAAATTATATGATCGTTACACTAAATGCAGGAGAAGCATTTGATAAAATTCAGCACTCATTCATGTTTAAAAAAAAACTCTCAGAAACAAAAGTAAAAGGAAACTTCCTCAACCTGATAAAGGGTATCTATGAAAAACCCACACTGTAGTTAATGGTGGAAGAACTAAAGGCTTTCCCGTAGGATCATGAACAAGACAAGAATGTCTGCTTCTACCACTTCTCGTCAGTATTATACTGAGGTCCTAACCATTGCAGCATGACAAGAAAAAAAAAGGTAAACATCAGAAAAGAAGAAGCAAAACACTATTTCAGATGCCATGGTTATTTACATAGAAAATCCTAAAGGGGGACTTCCCGGGTGGCACAGTTTTTAACAATCCGCCTCCCAATGCAGAGGACACGGGTTCAATCCCTGGTCCAGGAAGATCCCATATGCTGGGGAGCAACTAAGCCCATGCACCACAACTACTGAGCCTGTGCTCCAGAGCCCACGAGCCACCACTACTGAGCCCAAGTGCTGCAACTACTGAAGCCTGCGCGCCTAGAGCTGGTGCTCCACAACGAGAGAAGCCACCTCAATGAGAAGCCCACGCACCGCAACATAAGAGCAGCCCCCGCTCACCGCAACCAGAGAAAGCCCACGCACAGCAATGAAGACCCAACACAGCCATAAATAAATAAATAAAAGAAAATCCTAAAGGAATCAACTACTTCAGCTAGTGAGTGAATTTAGCAAGGTTGCAGGAACCAAGTTAATTTGTAAAAATCATTTGCATTTTTACATACTACAGCAAACACTTGGAAAATAGGATCTTGATATTTCATTTACAATTTCATCAAAAAACCAAAATACTTTAGAATGAATTTACAAAGATGTGCAAGATCTCTACATGAAAATTTGCTAAGTCTGAAATAAACTGAGGGCTATACCTCATTCATGAATTAAGATGTCAATTCTCCCTAAAATAGATCTGACACAATCCTAATCAAGATCTCACAAGGTTTTTTCTGATGAAATTAACAGGCTGATTCTACAATTTTGATGGAAATGGTAAGATGCTATAATACCCAAAGAAAATCTTGATAAAGAAGAGCGAAGTTGGAGGACTCACACTTCCTGAATTCAAGACCGATTATAAAGCTACAAGTAATCTAAATACTGTGGCATTCTTATAAGGATAGACAAATAATGAGCAGGATACAGATTCCTATAATAAATTCACTTTTTTCTTTTCAGCAAATGACACTCAAATAACTGTATAGCCACACGGACAAAATATACCTCGACTCTTTCACCTCACGCCATACAGAAACAGACTTAAGATAAATCATTGACCCATGTACAAAAGCTAAAACTATAAGATTTCTACAGGAAAAAAACCTGTAAAACTTACGCAACCTTAAGGGAGGTGATGATTTCTTATTACACAAAGAGAGCCAAACATAAATGAAATGATTGATAAATTGGGCTTCACCAAAATTAAAAACATAAACATCAGAAAACATCTTTGAGAATTAGGCACTCCAGAGACTTGTCGAAAATATTTCCAAGATACATATCTGAGAAAGGACTAGTATCCTGGATCTATATAAAGAATCCCTACAGTTCAGTAGTAAAAAAGAGAAACAAATCTTTTAATTGATATTCAACAGATTTTACAATATTTCAAAAGATAAAAAAGCAGATATACGAATGGCCAACAAGCACATTAGTCATCAGGGAAATGCAAATTAAACTACAATGAGATACGACAACACATCCACCAGTATGTTTAACATTAAAATGACTGATACTGCCAAATGTTCACAAGGATGTGGGACATCCAAGACTTGTATCTTGTTGGTTGGTACAGCTACTTTGGAAAAATGTTAGGCAGTTTCTTATAAAATTAAATACACACCACCCCTATGACCCAGCAATTCCACACCTAGGTATTTACCCAAGAGGTATGAAAACATATATCCGCAAATACTTGTGCGAGAATGTTCCTAACAGTTTTATTATTTATGATGGCAAACATTTTTAACAGCCCTGGTTTCTATCAATAAGAAGAGAATGAATATTCAAACAATTAAAAAGTAGCAATAAAAGAACAGATTACTAAGGCATATAACATGGATAGATCTCAGAAATACAGTGCTTTACACAAAAGAATACATAACTGTATGATTCCATTTATATGAAGATCTAGAACTAAGCAAGACTAAGTTCTACAAAGTGAAAACAAGTTGATGGTGGAAAAATCCAGAACAGTGATTTCCTCTGTAGGAATGTGGGTAGGGATTTGCTGGGAAGGGACATACAATATTTGGTTGAGAGGCTGCATAGGTAGGTGTTTAATTTGCAAGAGTGTATGCATTTGTGAGACCTCATTTAATGGTACACTTAAGATGTGTGCATTTCATAGTATGTAAATTTTATCCTCCCCCCAAAAATCTGGAAGTAAATAGGGTTGTGTTGAACTCTAGGTACTAATATGCAGGGAGAACTTGGCGGGTGGGGTGAGGAGGGGGCGTGTAGTGATGTCTACAACTTACTTCGAAATGAATCCAAACAAGATGGGTTGATGGATGGAAAGAGGGATGGATAGATACGTAATAAAGCAAGTATAGTAAAATGTTCGTTGAGAATAAGGCTATTCACTGTAAAATTCTTTCAACTTTATGTTTGAAATTTTTCACAATAAAATGGGATGGGGGAGTAATTGCAGGACTCAGCCAGTGTGTATACACATGCTCCTCCTGTAAGTGCTGCCACCTAAAACTCTTGCCCTCGATAGGCTAGATAAAAGAGGGGTATCTGGGGGTGGATAATGGAGAGGAGTGGGAGAGGAATCCTAGCAGCATCAGGGCTTCTTATGGCAGATGTATTGGAACCCGGAAGTGTGTTTTTTTTATTCTCTGCTCTTGGGGAGTATAGGTGGGTGGCCTCTGAGCCTGGGGTCGCTTTCTCGGGAGGCGAGGAAATTCTCCTTAGTTCGAAGATGCCCATTCATCTTTCCTTCTTGTATTCATATTCACTCCCAAATGCTAGGGGCTGGTGATTCCGAAGGGGCAGTGTGTGGCTGGGTACGCAGGTGGGGGCGAGATGTGTCTGAAGGGGACGGAGCGCCCTCTTCTGGCCCTGGAGGGGCCCACACAGGCCCGCTAAGCACCTGACCTGAACCTCCTCTTGAGCACCCACTCCCGGGATCTGTGCGTCCGGGATGGGAGCGCCGCAGCCCCCGGGTGGCCCAGCAGGGAGCCGGGCATCAGCAGGCGGAGACTAGTGCTGGGGGCGGCTCCGCGCGGCCGGGAGGTGGAGGACGGGTGGAGTCGCCACCGCTGCTGCCAGCCGAGCGGCTCCACCTGTTGCAGCGTCGGAGCGCGCGGACCAGGCAAGGCAGACCGCGGCGTGGACCTCTGCTCCCCCCGCAGAGGGACCCGGAGGACAGTGCTGACAGAGCGGCGCGGAGGGTGCACTCCCCGGTGAGTGAGACTCGAGCGCGGCGCCAGCGCCCCTTGAAAGGCGGGGTCTCGGGGAGGGGCCCCGGCGGTTTGCTAGCGAGCCTGTGGCTAGGGTGGGGTAAAGCCCTCTCAGCGGAGCCCTGTCGGCGCAGGATCTCTGGAGCCCACCGAGGCAGCCAAGCCAGGGTGCAGGAGATGGAATTCTCCGGGGTCACTGCCTCCTGCCCGCGTGCTCCTCCAGTCCCCGGTCCTTGGCAGCCTCCCCAGGAGCTGGGGCTGGCTCGCGGCGCGCGCTTCGAGCGGGCGGATCCGACACGTGGGGGTGGAAAACGCCCCCGCGCGGGATCCAGAAGCCAAGGGCGTCTGGTCGGGCAAGGCTAGGAAGGCTGCCTGGGGGAGAGGCCCCTAACTTCCTTCGCTCCGTCACTCCAACCTCCCTTTCTGGTCTCCTCCTCCAGCAAGTCGGCCCGCCGGACGCCGCGCAGCGTCGGGGGCGGGCGGGAGGTCGGAACCCGTGAACCGCGCTCTGCGCAATCCCTCTGTCCGTGCGCCCGCCCGGGACCTGCTCCAGCCTCTAAGCGCCGGCAGCCGGGCCGGTGACCCGAGAGGCCCGAGGCTCCGCGCGACGCCGAGCCTGGGACACAGCACTGAGGCTGTATCTGAGGAGGCACTTACAGCACTAGCGGACTGAGAGCCCGCGTCCTAGACGTCAGCGGCTTGAGAAGCGACGGTCAAGGAGACAGAGACCGCGGGGCTCCGCTCACCCGTCAGCGCCCGAGGCCCCTTGCTTTGGGGGAAGGTCAAGCCCACCCGAGTTTGCCTTGAAGATGCGCCACGCCCCCTCCCCAATCTGAGCCGGGCAGGACACCAGGGGGAAGCAGCGGCTGCATCCTCGTGCCAAGCAGAAGCGGACTCCGTGCCGGGTCACTCAGCTCTTCAGCTTTTAGGAGAACTCCTAGGGGGGCGGGGACGGCGGCGAAAATGCGGATTTGAAACCGGGAGTCGAGGCGGACGTGGGGGGCTGGCGCTGCAGGAGCGGTCGACGCGGCGGCCCCGGGAACCGCGTGGCCTGGAGGAGCGTCCGGCGGTCATGGGCGAGCTGGCTGTCGCGCGGCCAGGGGCGGACTGAGCGTCGGGCCGAGACCCCACCTCCCGGGGCGCCCGGGTGACAGTCAGCCGGCGGACACGGCCGCCCGGCTTGGGGCTGCCCCGGGGGTTTGGCCATGGCCGGCCGGGGTTGCGGCTGCAGCTGCGGCCCGGGCCACCTGAACGAGGACAACGCGCGCTTCCTGCTGCTCGCCGCGCTCATCGTGCTCTACCTGCTGGGCGGCGCCGCCGTCTTCTCGGCGCTGGAGCTGGCGCACGAACGCCAGGCCAAGCAGCGCTGGGAGGAGCGCCTGGCCAACTTCAGCCGCCGCCACAACCTGAGCCGCGACGAGCTGCGCGGCTTCCTTCGCCACTACGAGGAGGCCACCGAGGCCGGCATCCGCGTGGACAATGTTCGCCTGCGCTGGGACTTCACCGGCGCCTTCTACTTCGTGGGCACCGTCGTGTCCACCATAGGTAAGTGGACCCTGCGGTAGGGCGGAGGGGCGACCATCCTCGCAGGCGTTTTTCTGGCCCGGCGCTTCGAAGGGCGGGACCGCGCTTCCCAGCCCTGCATTCATCCACCTCCGCGCTCGGCCAGGTGGCACCGATGTGAGCTGTTACCTGATCCACAGGTGGTATTGCCTCCTTGCTTCTTTAAGTGAGGTCCACGGACCAGCTGCGTCAGCATCACTTGGGAGCTTGTTATAAATGCAGTCTCAGCGCCTCCCCAGACCACTTGAGTCAGAATCTGCGTGTTAAAATCTCTAGGGAATTTGAGTGAGCCTTAAATTGGAGACGTTCTGCTCTGGGAGTGTTCCTAGTTAAGGAGACTGAGCTTGAATTCATGGAACATTAGGGAGAAAGCTTACAGATCGGGACAGGAGCCTATAAACATGAATTGAGTTAGTACGATGCGTGAGGCACTGGTCTGAGGGGGAGAAACAAATTTTAAAAAGACTGTCCATGACTTAAACTTAATAGAGAGAAAAAATAGATCGAAAACAAGATTGGAAGTAAGGAGGCAAAAGTGCTAATGAGGATGGAAACTGTTTTCTGCCAGGAGGAAGCAGGTGGGGGTGGGGAGAAGGGACCTATGGGCTGAACCGCTAAGTGTTGGCCTGATTGGGCTCTGGAAACTAAAAGTGCTTTACACTCCGGAGGAGGAGAGAATTGCGTTCAGGGTCCAGTGAGCTCCCTGATCTGTAGGGAGTAGTGGAAGGAAAGCTAGGGGAGTCTCCTGGCTAATGGGATGGAGGGGGGAACTCTAGTGACAGACTCAGGAGCTAGAGCTTATCTAGAGGCAATTGGAAGCTATTGAGAGTTTTTGAGCAAGCGTGTTTCATGGCTGCCGTCAGTTATGCCTTTATTACTAGCAGAAGGAAAAAGATTGGGAGTCTTTGCACCACACTCCTAAGGACTGTTCATGCGTAAAGCATACTTGAGTGATAAGGGGGTTGGGAAAGATGCTGTAGAAATTCTGAAGAAAGCAGAGAGCTGGAGCGGAGGAGGGGGCTTTGAAAGGCTGCGCAGAAGGGGAGCGGCTCCCGGCTGGCTGCCGGAGCACCGGAGCCGCAGCAGGGCCGGCAGGGGGCTGTGCAGGGGCTTGGCTGCCGTAGCCCCTGTGCTGCCGGGAGAGCTGTCAGTGAGGCGGTGACAAGGCGGACTTCTTTGAAGCTCCCACGCAAGGTTGTCTTTGGTAGACGTTCTTTCAGGAGAAGGAACACAAGGTACAACAGGGATCAGCCTCAGGCCTGATTAGTCAAGAAAGACTTCCCAGGGTTAGTCTAGAAGCCCAGGGCTTCAGGTGGTGAGTAGGAGGCAAGGTGGAGAGGACTGGCCTGATTCCAGATACACGGGCTGCGTCTGAAGTGCTTTGTGCTGAACTTCCCAGCTCGCCACCGCAACCCTGTCTTATTTCAGGCGGCCCTGCCCATCCGTGGGCCGTTATGACACCACAGTAACTGGGTATCTGGTAAGAAAGACTTTCATAGCATTCTCCACGATGACCAGAACACGGGCCCTGACGGGGATGGAGACAGAGGAATACCCTCCACAGCTCTCTCCCCCAGCCCACGTTCTCCACTGGACTCTCCTAGCAGAATTGCCTAAGTCCTCCCATTTCTCAAAAGACAGTTCCAGAACTTCTATGTAGGGAGGACTTGGGGTGAGCAAACTGATTGGGAAGGGTTGCTGTGGAACTTTCCTTGAATCTGCTATGTCTGTGTAGCTGGTACAGGGTTTTGATTTAGATTATTCATTTGGGGGTGGTTTTGGTGGGAGATTGGGGAGCTAAGTCCTCCCCACGCCCTCCACAGGCCCCCCCGTTTGTACTTCCCATGGCCGTGGACGTAGGAAGGAGCAGAGTGTGTGTAAAGACGGGTGAACACCAATGCCAGAGGGACCGCGGGTGTCGTGGATGGGTGGGCATATAAGCACACAGTCATCCAGGGGCACAAATAGAATAATGAAGCCTGATGGCACAGAACGAAACCTGGACCGAGAGTCTGGACTTGGAGCTACTGACCCTGCCTGTACGTTGGGCCGGTTCCTTAACATTCTGAGCCCCATCCTTCTCTTCTGAGATACCTACAAGTGCCCACCTTGGTGTCTGGCACATTGTAGCTGTTGAGTAAATATTAGTCCCGTCTCCTTCCCACACCTGCCCCTAAGCCTGCCCCTCTCGCAGGGTTCTTGCCAGGGATAATGAGCTCATATAAGTGAATGTTCTTTAAAAAGGACAAAGCACTATGTTAGTACGGGCTTTTTTTACTTTCTCATTTCTCACATGTCCTTAAATTGTTTCACTAATCGCTGATGTAATAACAGCACTTGCAACCCTTTATTGGGGTACATAATTAGGCACATACTGTGATTATTATGTGAATATGTGATGCAGCTAATTTCATCGATTAACCACAATTTCAATCAACACAATTCATATATGTGATATGTGATTCATATGTGTGAAGTGTGATTATCCCTGTATATAGATGAGGAAACTGAAGCTTCATGTTCTTTGTAAAATAAAGAAGAAGAAGAAAAAAAACCATCTGTAATGACATCACCTAAAGTTGACCATGGTTGACATTTTGGTCATTTTTTTAAATTGAAGGTTAGTTGATTTACAATGTTGTGTTAATTTCAGGTGTACAGCAGAGTGATTCAGTTATACATACATATATATCAGTTTTTTTCAGATTCTTCTCCCTTATAGGTTATTACAAAATACTGAGTATAGTTCCCTGTACTATACAATAGGACCTTGTTGGTTGGTGCATTTCTTTCTATTCTTTTTCCCTATAGACACACATATGTACATATGTATTTTTCTAAATTTGGATCATATTCTATAAACCCTTTACATCTTGTATTTGAATCGTAGTATTACATGATGGTTTTTTCTTCTAAAAATTAGTTCCACTCTGTTTTATTCTGAAAAGGTGTTGAGGTAACAGATAACAAGAAAGCATACAGTAGAATAATCATAAAATGTAAATAAAACCTCAGAACTAGGAAAAAAAGAAGAACAGAAATATGGAAAGCAGTTGGATCTAGGAAATCGGTAGAGAGGAGCTTTGTCTTAGCTGAAGTTCCCTCAGAAGCAGCTTCTGAGCCAAGAATTTGAGTGCAAGCAGTTTATTGGCAGATTCAAGGGAGACAGGGAGGTGAAGGAGGAAGTGATACAAGAGAGGGAAGTCAGTCAGTATAGGGTATGGTATTAGGCAGAAAGCATGGTGGGCAACTGATCCTTAATCTCAAGTGGAAGCTTGAGAACAGTGCAAAGCTCATTAACCGGACTTACCCCAGGCAAGGGAGCTGGGGTATTTATACACCCACACTAGTCAGAAAGTGGTTAAAAGCTGCTTGGAGGGTGGGGGAAGCACAAAAATATAATTTCCAGGTACTTTTGTCCTGATTTTTCATGGACGGCCCAAGAGTAGCCTTCTGATAAGATATAGGCACTGGCCATTTGAAGTCAGGCCAGTGTATCCAGAAATGATAAAGGAGATGGCAGGGGGTGAGGACTGAGTACCACCAGTGACTATTCAAGCTTCAGATTTGGCTGCAGGCTCCATGGCGGAGTCATGACCCACACTGGAATTATTTTTTTTGGCTGTGTTGGGTCTTCGTTGCTGCACGCGGGCTTTCTCTAGTTGCAACGAGCGGGGGCTACCCTTCGTTGTGGTGCACAGGCTTCTCATTACTGTGGCTTCTCTTGTGGCGGAGCACGGGCTCTAGGCATGCGGGCTTCAGTAGTTGCAGCACATGGGCTCAGTAGTTGCGGCACGCGGGCCCTAGAGCACGGGCTTCAGTAGCTGTGACCTGCGGGCTCAGTAGTTGGCGGCACGTGGGCTCTAGGGCATGTGGGCTTCAGTAATTGTGGCACGCGGGCTCTAGGAAATGCGGGCTTGAGTAGTTGTGGTGTGCAGGCTCAGTAGTTGTGGCTCGTGGGCTCTAGAGCGCAGGCTCAGTAGTTGTGGCACATGGGCTTAGTTGCTCCGTGACATGTGGGATCTTCCCGGACCAGGGATTGAACCCGTGTCCCCTGCATTGGCAGGCTGATTCTTAACCACTGCATCACCAGGGATGTCCCCACACTGGAATTCTTAATAGACAAAAGGAAGCATACACCTTTTCCCAATATGCAATTCTCAAAAATACTTTCCTCTTGGGATTTTATATGGGAAACATTGCATAGGACAGTGGGTGATGCTCACAAACAACAGTTTCCTGGAAAATGCAACTGAGGATTTCATGCAACTGTTGTTTAATTTAAAAGTCAGAGCAGAGTAAAAAACACTGTGGCCAGTTTCTCAGCAGTTTAAACATAGAACTACATGTAACCCAGAAATTCCACTCCTAGGGAATATATATCCAAAAGAATTGAAAGCAGAGACTCAAACAGATACAGGAACACCTCAGAGATGCTGTGAATCCGGTTCCAGACCACTGCAATAAAGCGAATATCACAGTAAAGCGAGCCACATGAATTTTTTTTGGTTTCCCAGTGCATATGAAAATTATGTTTTCACTGTGCTGTAGTCTGTTAAGTGTGCAATAGCATTATGTCTAAAAAATGTATATACCTTAATTTAAAAATACTTCATTGCTAAAAAATGCTAACCACCATCTGAGCCTTCAGTGAGTCATAATCTTTTTGCAACAGTAACATCAAAGATCACTGATCACAGCCCACCATAACAAATATAACAATAATGAAAAAGTTTGGAATATTGCAAGACTTACCAAAATGTAACACAGAGACACGAAGTGAGCAAATGCTGTTGGAAAAATGGCATCAATAGACTTCCTCGTCACAGGGTTGCCACTAACCTTCAGTTTGTAAAAAACACAATAGCCGTGAAGCACAGCAAAGCAAAGCACAATAAAAAGAGGTATGCCTGTGTTTGTACACCAGTGTTCATTGCAGCATCATTCACAGGAGCCAAAAGGTGGAAGCAACCCAAGTGTCTATCAGCAGATGAATGGATAAACAAAATGTGCATACATACAACGGAATGTATGGACGACGCAGATGGACCTTGAAAATATGATACTTGGTGAAATAAGCCAGACACAGAAGGACAGATACAATTCGACTTAGATGAGGTGTTTAGGATAGGCAGATTTCATAGGGATGGAGAGTAGAATAGAGGGTACCAGGGACTGAGGGAAGAAGGGAAGCCTTCTTTAATGGCATTTTTGTTGGGGATGATAGAAAAGTTTTGGATATAGAGAGTGACGATGGTTATACAACAATGTGAAGGTATTTAATGCCATCAAATAGTACACTTACGAATGGTTAACACGACAAATATTATGTATATTTTACCACAGCATAGAAAGAGCAGAATGTTAAAACACAACTCAGGGAGTTGATTCTGAAAGAGGCTGGTGATCAGACTTGAAACAAGAATGAATTTGAAGCACTTGGAGAAGTAGATTGACGTTATACTCTGTAAGTGATCTTCCGTAAATATCTTTTTCTCTCAAATAGGCATTTGTTAGGCATTTGTTTTTGTGTTTGCCGGTGTATTTATAGCTCAGCTTCTGTCCACAAAGGATATGAGATCATTTGCATATTGATATGGTCAGGGTAGCCTTAAGCCTTCGGCTACCCCGTCATCTCAGTAGCTTAACACAACAAGAGTTTACTTCTTACTCACCCAAAGCCCATTGCGGGCGAGGTGCTTTACCAGGACAGTTGTCTCCTGGGTTGGCCCAGTGTTCCAGGATTCTTTTTTTTTTTTTTTAATTAATTTATTTATTTATTTTTACTGTGTTGGGTCTTCATTTCTGTGCGAGGGCTGTCTCTAGTTGCAGAGAGCGGGGGCTACTCTTCATCGCAGTGCACGGGCCTCTCACTGTCGCGGCCTCTCTTGTTGCGGAGCACAGGCTCCAGACGCGCAGGCTCAGTAGCTGTGGCTCACGGGCCCAGTCGCTCCGCGGCATGTGGGATCTTCCCAGACCAGGGCTCGAACCCGTGTCCCCTGCATTGGCAGGCAGATTCTCAACCACTGCGCCATGAGGGGAGCCCTCCAGGATTCTTTTATCTTGTGGCTGCTCTTCATCAGCTCATGCCTCCAGTACTGCCCAGGAAGGGACAGAAAGGGTTGAAGAGTGCAGCCACCTGCAATTAAACGGCCACCACCTGGAGGTGACAAGAAGTCACCTCCACACGCGTTTCGTTGGCCAAATCAAGTCCCATGGCTACACCCAACTTCAAGGATGTAAAGAACCACACTCCTCCTGTAAGTCCAGAAGTGGATAAGAGTTGATCTCGGTGAACAGCACGGATGCCTACCGCACATATATGCACTAGAAATGGATACTAATGGATTTAAGACATTGGGGAGATGAGAAAACATGAGTAGGATAGGACAGTGAAGCCACACATTGTTAATACACAGAGATATATGTCAAAAGGACCCACGTAATTGCCAGATTTGGCTGTGAGTTTTCCAGTTGTTGAAAGAAAGAGGCAAGGGCAACCATTAAATGGTTCTTTTTATCCAGGCTGGCTGCTTGGAAGACACCCAGCTTTTTTAGATGGGAATAAAAATTTCTCCTATAGATTGTCATGAAAGGGACAAGACAATGTGATGAGTAGTCTTCTCCACTGCATCTCAGCTGTGAAAGACAACCCTGTGCTCCTGCACGGCATAGCATCCCTCAGTACAAGGTGCAGTTCCATAAAAGCCCCTCTGCCTAAGTCCAAGGTCATGCAGGGCGGTGTCCAGCTTCCAATTGTATGGTCCAGTAAGAACGTCTAGAATTCTCTACTGGCGGTTCCCAAGGTTCACTGTCCATAAGTACTCACCTGAGGGGAGTGTGGTGCTTCTTAAAATGCAGGTGTCTGCATCCGCCTTTCAGAGCTCCTGATGCATTTTAAGAAACTTCCCCAGATGGCTCTGATAGAGGCAGAACAGGGAGCACACTTGAGGCATGTGTGATAGGAGTTGGCCTAGGGTTGAAAATTGAGACCACCCCCAAGGATTCTCGCTACTCAAACAGTGATCCGTGAATCAGCAGGACCAGCATCACCTTGGACCTTGTTAGAAATGCAGAGTCTCAGGCCAACCTCAGACTACCTGAATTAGAAGCTGCTCTTCAACAAACCACCTGGTGAATTGTAGCCACGTTAAAGTTTGAGAACTCGAGTCTAGGAGGCTGTTATGTGATGTTGTGATGTTGCTGACCAGGGAAGGCCCCTCCCTGAGCTTTGAAACTTAGGCAAGCCGGTGGCAGGGCTAGAATGGAGAGGGGTGAGATGTGCTTGTCTTTTGCCTTGGTGGACCTCCTCACCTGCTGGTGGTTAAGGAGGCGAGGGGAACATTAATTTAGAACAACACTGGGACTTCCCTGGCGGTCCAGTGGTTAGGATTCCACGCTGCCACTGCAGGGGGCCACAGGTTTGATCCCTGGTCGGGGAACTAAGATCCCACATGCTGCGTGTCGAGGCCAAATAAAAACAAAAAAGGGAAAAAAAGGCACAAATGAAAACAAATGAGATAAGGAAAAACTCTTGAAAAAGAAAAATCTAGAGCAACACTTATCAGATGCAGGGATGTGCTGCGTCTGAGCTGAGACAGTGACTCTGGCTTTTATGGGTCTGGGAAGCTCAGACTCAGAGATGACCAGCCCCGCCTCAGTGGTGGACCACTCAAAGTAGACGACCAGATCTTCAACACAGTTTTATCTATTTTAACTAAACAGAGATGATCATAGTGGCGCCCCTTTTTGGACCTGGGTGTGGTTCATGATTAGCACCTGTGCAGCGGTATTCTACAGGGCTCTCATGGGGTTCAGGAGCCGGGCAGACAGGTGTGTGATTTGGCCTGGCCAGTGTGCACACCTATGGGGTGCTGGACTGGATGTTGTTTTCAGAATCTTTTTTTTTTTTTTTTTTCTACGTGGAAAGAGCTTTTGAATCAAATTATATTAGATCCAAAAAATAAAATACTGGGAATCACCATCTTATAGTCTAAAGCTATAACCGAACATCAAAGATGATGAACAGGCATTACGAAAGAGTAAAAACATCTCCTGAATACATTAATAAATGTCACATGTTAGCAGATGTCATACGTGTGTCAAGATTTAACTGACACATTGAATTGGCACTTTACATTTTACAAAGCATTTGCACACAAATCTTAGGAGATGGGCAGAGAAGTTACTATCAATTCCATTTTGCAGATAAGGAAACCGAGGTACAGATAACATAAGTATTTTATGACCACGTGGCTATAAAGCAGCAAAGTCAAGATTAGAACCGGATTTCATTTTGTTTGTTGTCTGTTGATAAAAGAAATACATATTCATTTTAGAAGAGTGGAAATATATGGGAAAGTATAAAAAAGAAACTAAAAATCAACCATAATTCTACCATCCAACAAGAACCACTGTTAATATTTTGGTTTATCATATTATATTGGACCTAAAGTACTAAAGATTTTACTGAATCTAATATGCATCATTATCTTATGTACCATTAAGAGAGCAAATAATGCTGCCAGTTAGATCTTGACATGCTAGCAATTGTGAGATTATCCTGATTTCCGAGATATTAAAATATTGGGAAAAATATCTTAAAATCACTGAAATATATTTTGTATCTGTTTTCCATATAACCATTGTAACATGAGCTTATAACAACTCTTGTATAAAATGAGCGTATAACAACGGATGTAATTAGGTAAAAATGAATCTCATTATAGTTAGAATTTCTTTGATTTATATTAAAGTTGCTTAATTTTAAATATTTATTAAAAATACAGTTCATCTCTGAATCAACTAGCTACTCCCCCATTTTTCTTTTGGGAGCAAGAGATATTGTGTTAATCATTGTATGGTTGTGCTTTATATTTTGAGGATTTTAGCTGTTTGCCATGTTTGTATCTTACTTTCCATCTGTTACTTTCCATCTGTCGTTTCCTGTTTAATGTTTATTTAGATATAGAAACATTTTTAATTTATGTACCATTTCATATTTTAGTTTTTCCTTCTGATTTCTTCCATTGCTTTTGTGCTTAGAAAATCTTTTCCCGTCTGTAAGAATGCTTATTGGTTTTTTTTGTTTTGTTTTGTTTTTGTGGTACGCGGGCCTCTCACTGTTGTGGTCCCTCCCATTGCAGAGCACAGGCTCCGGACGCACAGGCCCAGCGGCCATGGCTCACGGGCCTAGCCGCTCCGCGGCATGTGGGATCCTCCTGGACCGGGGCACAAACCCGTGTCCCCTGCATCGGCAGGCAGACTCTCAACCAATGCGCCACCAGGGAAGCCCTATTGGTTTTTTTTTTTTAATTGAGGTAACATTGGTTTACAATATTATGTAAGTTTCATGTGTACAGCGTTATATTTCTACTTCTGTATACACTGCAATGTGCTCGCCACCAGAAATTTAGTTTTCATTTGTAGCCATACAGTTGATCCCCTTTACCCATTTTGCCCTCACCCTGCCTCTTCCCTTCTGAGAACCGCCACTCTGTTCTCTGTATTTACGTGTTTGTTTTTGTTTGATTTAGTTTGTTCATTTATTTATTTATATTAAAAAAAATTTTTTTTTGCGGTACGCGGGCCTCTCACTGTTGTGGCCTCTCCCGTTGCGGAGCACAGGCTCCGGACGCGCAGGCTCAGCGGCCATGGCTCACGGGCCCAGCCACTCCGCGGCATGTGGGATCTTCCCGGACCGGGGCACGAACCTGTGTCCCCTGCATCGACAGGCGGACTCTCAACCACTGCGCCACCAGGGAAGCCCTGTTCATTTATTTTTTGTTTTTTATATTCCACATATGAATTAAATCATATGGTAGTTGTCTTTCTCAGTCTGATTTATCTCACTTAGCATAATACCCTCAAGGCCCATCGATGTTGTCACAAATGGTAAGATTTCATCTTTTTATGGCTGAGTAGTGTTCCACTGCATGTATATATGTGTGTGTGTATCACATTTTCTTCATTCATCTGTTGACGTGCGCTTAGGTTGTTTCCATATCTTGGCTATTGTAAATAATACTGCAGTGAACATTAGGGTACATATATCTTTTCAAATTAATGTTCTCATATTCTTTGGGTAAAGAAGTGGAATAGCTGGGTCATATGGTAGTTGTATTCTTAACTTTTTGAGGAACCTCCATACTCTTTTCCACAGTGGCTGCGCCAATTTACATTCCCACCAACAGTGTTGGAGGGTTCTCTTTTCTCCACATCCTTGCCAACACTTGTTATTTCTTGCCTTTTTGATAATAGCCAGGATGCCAGTTTTTGTTCAGTATTTTTTCAGCTGCTCTGCACTTTTAGTCATAGCAATAGTTGTTAAAACACTTTAACCTATTGTTTCATGTGAACAATGATGGGTACATTTTAAGACTGTAGCCAAGGAGCAGTGCTGCTCATGGGGAATGAGGGAGCAGAAAGCGTGGCTGGTAGGAATTTGCATGCATTCATTCCAGGTAGGGTCATCTCTCTTGGGATCTACTACCAAATTTTCACGGGGAAGCTCTCAGACTGTCCATTCTGAGAACGCTGGATTTGTTTAATTATTTGTTTCCTACTTAGGGAACTTCAGTACCTATCTTGGAATTAGAGACTTTGCAGGCCATAGCTCTTACTCGCCACTGCCCAGCATTCTCATACACACACGTGTTAATTTCAGCTTGTTTCACTAGAAATTCTCGTTTATGTTATAAAACAGCGATTTCCTCTTCTTTTACCCTAAATTCCCTCCTGTTCTCTCTTCCCCTTCATACTTTTCTCTGTGAAGGAGAGATGGCTTTGGTATGAATGTAACCCAAATAATTCTGGGGCTCCTTAGGGTTCTTAGGGTATAGTGTTCCCTACAAACAAGCATGTTCCATTAGCCCAAAGTAATGGAAAAATAAATTCAATTTTTGCTTGTGTATCTCTAAAGAATCTTAGTCTCCAACTTATAACACAAAGGAAAGCTTCCTCTCTCCCCATCTCCCAGTCTCTCATTCCTCAAAGGAATTCTGGAGCCTTTTATCCCGAAACCCCTCCCCAAATCCTCCCCAACGGGCAGCCCTCTCAGTCTTTCTGTCCTTCCTTGTCTCTTCTCCCCCATCTCTCTCTGCTCTGTATTATCATGGTTGACTTAACCTCTCCGACTTCTTTTAGCTTCCCCTCACTCAGCCTAGTGTTCATAGTAAAGCATAGCCCCAAGAGCGGACCCCACAAGCAGCAGTCCTTTCCCCTGAGGAGGAAAGAGAGGAGGACAGGGGATGGTTCCTATCACCAGCCCGTCAGTGACTTTATACGCGGGGACACTCTCACCCTGTAGAGGAACACATTCCTGTGTTTGGATCCAGAAGCCCACGGTCCTGCTGAGGACAGTGGGGAGACACACCTCATCAGGACACATCTCCATCGTCGTGCTGCTCTCCCTTCGCCCTCCAACCTTCTGCCTCCTTCTCTTCAGCTTATCTGATTGCTGGACATTATACCACTTTTCTGAAAGGCTGCATGTTTAGCACACCCACCGCATCTTCCTTTGGCCGGAGAGCCGTCATAGAAGCGTCATGAAATGCTCAGGATTTATTGTTCCCATTCTCTGATCAACCCCCCAGCATCTCTGCTATTGATCACCTCTTCTTGGAAGGGAAATCCTGTGGTCAGTGAGCCCAGGGGTCAGACCAGGAATGCAACTGAGTGGGACTTAGAGATGTGGGACATTAGGGAGCAGTGGAGCATGTGCCCTGGAAAGAGCAGCCCCACCACAGGCATTCAGATTCTAATTGCAAAACAACATTGTCCTGGCCAGCCAGGTCTGAGGACAGCTCGACTCCAGAGTGTGAGTCCCTCAGTTAAAGCTTTGATCATCCGTGAGCTCCAGGCTGCTTTCCCTTTGGGAGCGAGAAGGATAAGAAGCTCTGAACTCTTCTTCATCAGTAGCAGCATCTTGATCTTTGCAGTTCACTTAAGTACCTGTTTGTGCAGGACACTTGATCATCACAGAGGGGAAATCTAACATATTCGCTGTCACCTTGTACACCCACTAATCTCTAAAAGGAGCTGGGGGTAGTTATCAATATATTCTCTTAACTCTTCTGATACTCATGACTAAACATATTGTATTGTAATCCATAAGTACCTACTATTCTGGGTTTGTTCCTTTCCTTTTATGTTATTTCCTATACACTTTCTCAAGAATTCCATGTGTTCAATTAATGTAGAATAGTTTATTTAACGGTCCTTAAATTATTGGATTTGGGGGTTATATGTGATTTTTTTTTTACTCTTGTGTTTAATTAAAAATTATGAAATTTATTGAGTGCTTTACCATAGGTTAAACCCAGTGCAATCTTTACATATGTTTAATTCTTATAACAACTCCATAAGGGTAGGTACTGTTAATATTCTCACATTACAGACCAGGATCCGAGGCCCAGAGAGCTTCCAGGCAGTGTCTGAAGTTACCCAGTGGAAGTAGTGTGGGGCACCCCTTTAGAGCTTATACTGTGAACCACCACTTCTTTGCCATTTCTTCCTTTGGGGTCCTTGTGGGGAGAATTGCCAGTTAAAGAGATCACAACCTCTTTTTTCAGTGGTGATGGTCCTTAGGCAACCTGGGGTAATAGAAGAAGACAGAGATAGCCTGGGTAGCAGAATGTCAGGATGGTAAAAGGTTTGGGTGGTGTTCTGCCTGCCTCCCAGGAGTCCACATAATCAGAGCCTGTACTTCCCATTGGAATATTTGATGTCCTCTCAAAGTTGCAAGCGTCCTCCCATCACCATGACAACTAATGTGCCTGCCCCCAGAATTTTACTCTCCAGTTTGGACATATTTGATCCCAGAAGTCACTTCCTGACTCTGCCCATGAACTCTTGGAATACTGGCACCAAAGCTGTGTCTTGGGTCTTCCCTAGTATTAAGCATCTGATGAAGATCAGATTGACCTTAGAGACCAATCTTAGAGACCAACATCGATCTTAGAGACCAACCAGGCAAGTGGTTTTCAAACTATGCTCCAAGGACCCCTGGGATTCTTTGTGGTATATAAGTGCTGTCTTGAGAGCCAAGGGGGACACATCAAGTTCTTATCTTTGTTGTATGTATTTATTTATATATGTCCCAAATAGTTATCCTATTTTGCTACCTTTTTATTGACTATTGTTTGGAATGTAGAAAAGATTTTTATATACCCAAATACACTCATTTTCACTGGCATTTTTTTCTATATTTTTTCATAAATTTAGGTCCTCTCTGTGGTTGAGATAAATATTCTTACCCATTCTCTGTTTAGTTCTAACTCATCTCAATGTTTTTCAAAAAGACTGTTTTATAAATGCTTTTTTATGGCTGGCTATATAATTATGCTTTGATTTATTTCTAAAATTATCACATAATGGTTTGAGAATGTGCATTTTCCAGAGTTCTCTTTTTTATTTGAGTGTTTCTGTGTATCCTGGTATCTGTATATATTTCAGTTGGATTTTTTCTTACCTTACAGAATTTTGGAGCAGGAGGGAACATAATCCCCAACCACACTCCAAGCCTAGTAAACACACCCAAAATAACATTTGTGTGTTTGGGGACATATAAATTCAGTGTTATTGATTTCATCACTTGTGTAACTTTAAATTTTATTAATAATACTTTTGTTTACTTCTTTATGCTTTCTATGCTAACTATTTTTAAACTTACATTTGATTAAATTCCTGCATTATATTAGCAGAGACTTGCTGACTTTTGGATCATCTCTCTAGTTTTAATTTTTAAAGTAAACCACCTAATTTTTTTAATTTCCCGGTTTAAAAATTTTTATTTTTTTATTTTTGGCTGCATTGGGCCTTCGTTGTTGCGCACAGGCTTTCTCTAATTGCGGTGATCGGGGGCTACTCTTTGTTGTGGTGCGCAGGCTTCTCGTTGCAGTGCGCAGGCTTCTCGTTGCGGTGGCTTCTCTTGTCGCGGAGCACGGGCTCTAGGTGCGCGGGCTTCAGTAGTTGTGGCACATGGGCTCAGTAGTTGCGGCTCGCGGGCTCTAGAGCACAGGCTCAGTAGTTGTGGCGCACAGGCTCAGTTGCCCCGTGGCATGTGGGATCTTCCTGGACCGGGGCTGGAACCCGTGTGCCCTGCATTGGCAGGTGGATTCTTTTTTTTTTTTTTTTTTTTTTTTTAACATCTTTATTGGAGTATAATTGCTTTACAATGGTATGTTAGTTTCAGCTTCACAACAAAATGAATCAGTTATATATATACATATGTTCCCATATCTCTTCCCGCTTGCGTCTCCCTCCCTCCCACCCTCCCTATCCCACCCCTCCAGGCGGTCACAAAGCACCGAGCTGATCTCCCTGTGCTATGCGGCTGCTTCCCACTAGCTATCTACCTTACGTTTGGTAGTGTATATATGTCCATGCCTCTTTATCGCTTTGTCACCGTTTACCCTTCCCCCTCCCCATAGGTCAAGTCCATTCTCTAGTAAGTCTGTGTCTTTATTCCTGTTTCACCCCTAGGTTTTTCATGACATTTTTTTTTTTCTTAAATTCCATATATATGTGTTAGCATATGGTATTTGTCTCTCTCTTTCTGACTTACTTCACTCTGTATGACAGACTCTAGGTCTATCCGGCAGGTGGATTCTTAACCACTGCGCCACCAGGGAAGGCCCTACCGTGACTTCTTTATCCATTCATCCATTGATGGACACTTAGGTTATTTCCAAGTCTTGGCTACTGTAAATAATGCTACAATGAACATGGGATTGCAGATATCTTTTCAAGTTAGTGTTTTCATTTCCTTTGGGTAAATACCCAGAAGTAGAATTGCTGGATCGTATGGTAGTTCTATTTTTAATTCTTTGAGGGAACTTCATACTGTTTTCCACAGAAGCTGTACCAATTTACATTCCCACCAACAGTGCCCAAGGGTTCTGTTTTCCACACACCCTCACCAACACTTGTTACCTCTTTGATAACAGCCATTCTAACAGGTGTGAGGTGATATCTCATTGTGGTCTTGATTTGCATTTCCTTGATGATTAGTGATGTTGAGCAACTGTATTTCTGCTTTGGAAAAATGTCTATTCAAATCCTCTGTCCAGGGGCTTCCCTGGTGGCGCAGTGGTTGAGAGTCCGCCTGCCGATGCAGGGGACACGGGTTCGTGCCCCGGTCCGGGAAGATCCCACATGCCGCGGAGCTGCTGGGCCCGTGAGCCATGGCCGTTGAGCCTGCGCGTCCGGAGCCTGTGCTCCGCAGCGGGAGAGGCCACAACAGTGAGAGGCCCGCGTACCGCAAAAAAAAAAAAAATCCTCTGTCCATTTTTTTTTAACATCGTTATTGGAGTATAATTGCTCTGCCCGTTTTTAAATTGGATTGTTTGGGGTTTTTTTGCTATTGAGTTGTCTGAGTTTTACATTTATATATATATATATATATATATATATATAAAATATTTATTTATTTATTTGGCTGCACCAAGTCTTAGTTGCGGCACTCGGGATCTTCGATCTTCGTTGTGGCCTGCGTGATCTTTTAGCTGTGACATTCGAACTCTTAGTTGTGGCATGCGGGATCAAGTTCCCCGACCAGGGATCGAACCTGGGCCCCCTGCATTGGAAGCGTGGAGTCTTAGCCACTGGACCACCAGGAAAGTCCCTATATATTTTGGATATTAACCCCTTATCAGATAAATATGATCTGCAAATATTTTCTCCCTTTCAGTAGGTTGCCTTTTCATTTTGTTGATGGTTTCCTTTGCTGTGCAGAAGCTTTTCGGTTTGGTGTAGTCCTTCTTGTTTATTTTTGCTTTTGTTGCCTTTGCTTTTGGTGGTTTATAGTTTCTATCTCTCTTTTCTCTCTTAAAGTAGATGTTCATTCAATCTTACTCATCTGTGGGCTTCCTTCTTTCTTAGTTTCCTGCTACTTCCTATAAGCCACTTCCATTCCCACCAGAATCTTGAGATCTTTCTTTGGGACTTAAAATTTGAAAACTGAATTTATGCTACAGTTAGCATTTTCCCCACTAAGGGCTTTTTAAATTAATTCTGGCTGTTGATGTTTTCTGCTTCAGATGTTATATTTTTGGTATTTGGTGTGGAGGCCTGCTATATATACTATTTCTTGACCTACTGTATTTTTAGACTTAGTTTCTTTTATTTAACAGCCTGTGACTTAATACCAACATCTGTACAAACAAATGTGTAGAAGGCATGCTTTGACCACACAGGGATTTACTGGTGTTCCGTTTCATGGAATGATGGATGGAGACCATCCATCTGGGAGCTTATAACTTGAAACAACAACTATCACTCTCTCTTCAGTTAATTAAGACAAATTTCCTGGAGGATATGAAGTCTAGGGGCTGTTTGGGAAGAGTTGATGACCTGCTTATTCTTTCAACAGTTCTTTGAGTTCTGGAAAGTAAGGCTCAGAGAGAGTCAGTAAATTTCCCAAGTACACACAGCTGTTAAGGGAGTAGATCAGCGTCAAGTTACCAGACCCAAAAAGTAGTGGTTGAAGCAGACAAAATTTTACTCTATTCCAGAAAAGAGGTCTGCACTGCATATAGACAATTCAGGGCAAGTGTGGTGACTGCATAATGTCAACAGGGAGTCAGGTGTCTTCAGCTCTGCTATCCCTAGGATGTTGCCCTCGTCCTCAGGGCTCAGTGTGGTTGCTGGAGCTCTGGCCATCATATCTACACCATAAGTAGCAGTAGTAGGAAAGGGAGAGTCTTTCAAGGTCTGAGGTCATTTTCTCTAAGAAGCAGACTCTGGGCTAAATGTTTGGGTGGAAGTGATTTATCAAGGAAGTACTCCGGAAGAGACTAGTAGGAGAGTGAGGGGTGTGAGGATGGGAATAGGGAAGAAGCCAAGTAGGAGGTTATCTTATGGAGCTCTGCAGCATAAATTACACCTTGCGGTTTGTCCCACCTTGGGGCAGAGGAACTGGGCTTTTAGACGCCCACACCAGGCACTCACTGGCTCTGGCTGGGGTGGGAAGAACGAGGCACTTTGCTGTTTCTGGGGGGAAAAAATCACATTAAAAAGGGCGGGGTAATCCTTTGTTGTAGGGTTGTCCTGTGCATTATAGGACGTCTAGCAGTGTCTCTGGACTAAAGAGAAAATTTTGAAACACAGGGTTTGGAGTGTTTGCCTCTGTCCATGCCTCACCCACACCCCGACACCTCACCTTTAACTTGAATTGTTAACTGTAAAGTGGCTTTGTTCTTTTCTTTTAAAAAATATTTTTTTCCATTAAAAAAATTCCTAAACTAATATATGCACATTTGAATAGATTTTCAAATAATTCAAAAGTGTTTAAAGTGAAAAATCAAAGTCTCCCTTTACTTTCTCATCCTACTCCCCAGAGGTAACCATTGTTTTTTTACACATACTGGGGTTCTCTTTTCTTTTTTTGGTAATAGCTTTATTGAGCTATAACTCATATACCATAAATTTCACATATTTGAAGTGTACAATTCAGTGGTTTTTAGTGTATTCACAGGGTTTTGCAACCATCAACACAATCAATTTGATGACATTTCATCATCTCCCAAAGAAACCCCATCCCCTTTAGCAATCCCCTCCCATCCCCTCCAGCCCTAGGTAACCAATAATCTACTGTCTGATTCTGTAGATTGCTTATTCTGGACATTTCATATAAATGGAATCATATAGTACACAGCCTTTTGTGCCTGGCTTCTTTGACTTAGCATAATGTTTTCAAGTCATCCATCTTGTAATACATATCAATACTTCACTCCATTTTATTACTGAATAATATTCTATTATATGGATGTACCATATTTTATCTATCAGTTAATCAGGTGATGGACATTTGAGTTGTTTTCACTTTTTAGCTATTATGAATAATGATGTACAATGATGAATAAGTGTACAAGTTTTTGTGTAGACATATGTTTTTATTTATCTTGGGTAGATTTGGAATTGTCGGGTCATATGGAAACTCTATTCTCAACCTTTGGAAGAACTGTCAGACTCTTTCCAAGTAGGTGTATCATTTTATATTCCCAACAGTGTGTGAGGGTTCCTATTTCTTCACATCCTTGCCAAGACTTTCAATAACCTGTCTCTTTGGTTACATCCATCCTGTGGGTGTGAAGTGGTATCTTATTGTGGTTTTGATTTGCATTTCTGTAATGACAAATGATGTTGAGCGTATTCTCATGTGTTTTTTTTTTTTTTAGTCATTTATATATCCTCTTGAAAGAAATGTCTATTCAAATCCTTTGCCCATTTTTAAATTGTTTTTTTAGTAATTGAGTTATAATTGTTCTTCATATATTTTAGATTCAAGTCCCTTATCAGATATATAATTTGCAAACATTTTCTCCCCTTCTGTGGGTTGTCATTTCACTTTCTTCATGGTATCCTTTGAAGCACAAACATTTTAAATTTTGGTGAAGTCTAATTTACCTATTTTGTCATTGTTGTTGCTTATGTTTTCAGTACTATATCTAAGAAACCATCGCCTAATCCAAAGTCACAAAGATTTGTACCTGTGTTTTCTTCTGAGAGTTTTATAGCTCTGCTCTTACATTTAGGCTGTTGATCCATTTTGAGGCAATTTTTGTATATGGTATGAGACGTGGGTGCAGCTTTATTTTTCTATGTGGTATCCAGTTCCAGCACCATTTGTTGGAAAGACTATTCTTTCGCCCACTGAATAGTTTTGACACCCTTGTCAAAAATCAATTGACCATAAATGTGAGGGTTGATTTCTGAACTCTCAGTTCTATTCCACTGATGTATATGTGTATCCTTATGCTAGTACCACACTGCCTTGATTACTGTAGCTTTGTAGTAAATTCTGAAATCAGGAAGTGTGGATCCTCCAACATTGTTCTTCTTTATCAAGATTGTTTTGGCTATTATGGGTCCCTTGAACTTCCATGTGGATTTTAAAATCAGCTTGTCAGTTTCTGCAAAGAAGACTTCTGTTGAATCTGTAGATCATCTTGGGGAATGTTGTGATCTTAAAAGTATTAAATGTTATAATCCATGAACATGGGATGTCTTTTCATTTATTTGGATCCTTTCATTTCTTTCCAATGCTTTGTAGTTTTCAAGGTATTGAATATAAGTTTGGCACTTCTTTTGTTAAATTTATTCCTAAATATATTATTCTTTTTAGTGCCATTGTAAATTAAATTGTCTTCTTAATTTTATTTTGAATTGTTTATTCAAGTATAGGGAGTACAATTGATTTTTATATATAGATCTTGTATCCTGTGATCTTGCTGCACTCATATATTCTAACAGTTTTTTAGTGGATTCCTTAGGATTTTCTATATAAATATTATGTGATAATATCATCTATGAATAGAGATAGTTTTCATTCTTTCCTTCCAATCTGGATGCCTTTTTTTTTTTTTTTTTTTTTTGTGGTACGCGGGCCTCTCACCGCTGCGGCCTCTCCCGCTGCGAAGCACAGGCTCCGGACGCACAGGCTCAGCAGCCATGGCTCACGGGCCCAGCTGTGCCACGGCATGTGGGATCCTCCTGGACCGGGGCACGAACTCGTGTCCCCTGCATCGGCAGGCGGACCCTCAACCACTGCGCCACCAGGGAAGCCCCCTGGATGCCTTTTGTTTCTTTTATTTCATGCCTCCAGTACAGTGTTGAATAGAAGTGGTGAGAGTGGACATTCTTGCTTTATTCCTGATCTTGGGGGGAAAGTTTCGGTCTTTCACCATGAAGTGTGATATTAGTTCTGGTTTGTTTTGGTAGATGGCCTTTATTGGGTTGAGAAAGTTCCCTTCTATTCCTACTTTGTTGGGTGTTTTTATCACAGAGAGGTGTTGGATTTTTGTCAGATTATTTTTCTGCATCTGAGACGATCATGTGGTTTCATCCTTTCTGCTACTGATGCTAGGGTACTGCATTAATTAATTTTAGATATTAAACCAACCATGGATTCCTAGGATAAATTCCACTTGGTCATGGTTTATAATCCTTTTCATATATTGCTGCATTTGGTTTGCTAGTATTTTGTTGAGGATTTTTGCATCTATATTCAAAAGATATATTTGTCTGTTTTTTTTCCTTTCTTGTGATATCTCTGTCTTGCTTTGGTGTCAGGATAATACTGGCCTATGGAATAAGTTGGGAAGTATTCACCTATGGTTCTTATATAACTTTCTGAGGTTGCCCAGCATATACAACGGTGGTATGAATGTTCAATAATTTGTTCCTTCTATTGTGGGACATGTGGTTTGTTTCTAATTATTTGCTAGTACAACAGCTCTATAAAGCATATTTTAAGTTTTAATATTTAAACTTTCAATTGTAAGTATTTGTAGGTACTGCTAAATTTTTGAGTATTTTAAATTTTAAAATTTTCTTAACCAATTTGTAAGAATTTTGTTATTCTCACAGCTAAAGCATATTGTATTCTTCTTCTTCCTTGGTATTATGCTAAATGCTCTAGATACACAATTTTTCATCCTGTGATGTAGGATTATTGTTTTCCTCATTCTGTTGGTGAGAAAACTGAAGCACAGAGGGATAAATAGCTTTCCCAAAGTGATACAAGTAGTAAGTGTTGGAACTTTAGTTCAAACTTTGTTTAGCCATGATTTAAATTTTGGAGAGGAAGTTAAGTCTCTGAGATAGTATTCTAGTGAAAACTGAAATAAAACCTATGACTCCAGTTCTATTTTTGCCATCAATGGATTTGATGTTAGTGATGAATATTATTTGCAAGTTATCGTTTTGAAGAACCTGGGCTCCCAGGCTGTATAATAAGGAAGACATCTAGATGTCCCTCACTGGGTTTGAACAGTCTTTTCTCCCTTCTTATTGTCTTAGAACCACACTCAGCACCCATCTTATATCAAGCAGAAAATTTAGTTTGGTTCAGTCAGAATTTATTGAATCCCTACTATGTGTCCAGCCTGATAACCTGGGTCCATGCATAGCATTCAGGAGGCGTAGAAATTTGGATGGGAAAAGAATTCCGTCTTTATGTCTACTAACCTCGAACTAAGCAGCCTCTAGCGTTTCCTTCAATAGAGAGTATAGGCAACAACTCAGAGGCAGAATGAGTGGCACCTGTAGCTTTGTCACCAGTAGAAATCACAAATGTGTTCCTTTTATTTAAGAATGTGGCAGATCCCACCATGGTCATCCCCCCTCAACATACTTCAAAATTATGGTAGTTGTTAGGCCTGTTCTTGTTATTTAATGATACAATAAAGTTGCTCATATACTATATCACACATTTGTTTCCTAGTTTAATAACTTTGTTTTAATATAGTTGCTTTTGTAATTCTATGCATTTTATTTCATTCATTTAAAAAAAGCATTCATAGATGGAACCCGCAGGCTTCCCGAGATTGCCAAAGGCTCTATGTCACAGAAAACAGGAAGTGAGAACCAGACTGAGGTTAGGCTGATTCTGAATGAAGACAGAAGGGGAAATTGTAACTGTTGTTATTGCTTCTCCTTGCATGGCTGGCAAAGAGCTTTAATCCACTTGCAGTTGTTTGAAAACTGACTTGAAAGACTTATTGCTCAATCACTATGCATAATCTCATCTTTTCCTGATGATTCAGAAGACATTTCAGGATGTTGCAATGTCTTTTTTTTTTTTGTAATTTTATTTATTTATTTTTGGCTGTGTTGCGTCTTCGTTGCTGAGCGCGGGCTTTCTCTAGTTGTGTCGAGTAGGGGCTGCTCTTCGTCCCAGTATGTGGACTTCTCACTGTGGTGGCTTCTCTTGTTGTGGAGCACGGGCTCTAGGTGCGCAGGCTTCAGTAGTTGCAGCACGTGGGCTCAGTAGTTGTGGTTCGTGGGCTCTAGAGCACAGGCTCAGTAGTTGTGGTGCACGGGCTTAGTTGCTCCGCGGCATGTGGGATCTTCCTGGACCAGGACTTGAACCCATGTCCCCTGCATTGGCAGGGGGAGTCTTAACCACTGCGCCACCAGAGAAACCCCCGTTGCAGTGTCTTGAGGGTCATGGTTGGAGCATAAAATACCACACTCCCTCGGAGCAGTGCGGAAGCAGTAAGTGTTTAGAAATGTCGTATTTATAGGGTGTACTTTTCCTAGGGTCACAGGCTCGGTTCAGAGCTGCCTCACTGTGTCCTTACCTTTGTGTTCTCAGCTGACGATGGTGTCCCTCTGACTCTTAGCCCACCGCCTCTCCTGTGGTTACAGTGTCACATGTACTCTTTGTTGTAAATACAGGTTTGGGAATATATACTACTTCTTCGTGGTTATTTAACATTACTTCTAGTTTAGTATTTAAATTAGAAGATGCAACTTTGGCCAAAGGTGACATGCTTTATTTGACCCACAGATGCTGGTAAATGTTTGACAATCAGCTTAAAAAACAAACAACCCTATTTGTAGCATCTGCCTGTTTCTGTGATGTAAATATTCCCCAAATGGCTGATTTCAAGCTATGAACATGAAGTCACTGAAGGCAAGAGTAGAGAAAATATCCTCTTGTGAGCCTATAGCAGCCAGCTCCAGGACATGACTGTGGGCTGCAGGGTGTTGGAGAAAATTCAAATCAGCTGTTAACTTTTAAAAATGAGATTTCCAGTCAAAGTCTAGATTTCTGATTTCTCTTGGAAAATGGGAAACCTGGCTATGCTGGGCCCACATTCCTGCATGCCAACCACTGGATGAAGAAGAGCTATGGGTGCTCCCTTTGGGGAGTCCACTGGTTCCCTGGTCCCACCCCATCTAGGTTGAGTGTTACCTGCCATTCATCAGTGTGTTTGACTTCCTTCCTGTCACCTGGCTTAAGCACTGAGGTTCTTCCTACCTCTTTGAGATATAAGAACCGAGTGATCTCGTCACCTGGCTCTTTATCAAAAACTCAAGAAGGAGTTGCAGAGCTGTGTCCTGTATGAAAATACTTTTTAGAAATTGCTTCCAGTTTGATCATGGGACAATCAATTTTCCCCTGATGGGATGCATGGAGATTTTATTCCACTCTTGTTGATTTCTCTCTGATCATCCCAGATCAGTAGGCAAAAGAGCTTTTCTTCTTAAGCTATGTAATAAATGAGGCTGAACTAGAAAAGCATGAACTTTATGACAGGCTAAAGGTTTTCCTATGGGAAATTAAGACCCACTAACTGGAAATGACAAAAAGTAACAAGTTCAAAGGAAACTCAGTGGAGTAATTAAAAATGTATCAAGCCCTGTACAGTAGGCAATAGACACAGCACAGTGAAAGGAAAAGAGCATCTCTGAGGTCTCCTTGGATACCGGCCATGTTGATTTTGGATAATGCCCAAGTGTCTGGGGGAAGGATCATTCTTAAACCTGGGACGCCAACCCCGCCAGAGTGATTGTACTGTAAATACCTCATTATTTATGGGTATTAAGGGACCCAGAAAGGGTATTAGACACTTTAATACCGTGTTCTTGGGTGAGGTGGAGTGCTTCTGCAGATGATTTAGGAATTCGAGGTTTAGAAAAGGGCTAAGGGAGAGTCTTGGAGTTTCCAATGCTGAGGGATGAGGGAAAGTCAGTCAGAAAAGCAGTGATGTTAGGAATTGCATTATATATGTACTTACTTAAACATTGGCAAGAGTGTTATTTAAGAATAAAGTCAATTTCATTGTGGGAAAGGGAGCTCCATTTTTTTTATTCAAACAGAAAGTCACAAAAATTATAATCATCCTCAACATTTCACTCAGTCCCATGTAATTAATTTTTTTTATCTTGATCTTTTGTTAGCACTTTTATGAATTCATCAGTTTTCCATTAGAGTTCTGAAAATGCTTATTCATTCAGTTCAGCAGTATAGTCAGTTATCAGAAACCTGTACTTGTCAGAGTCTTTTCCATGAATTCCTTGAAGATGAAATGCTTTTATAGGAACATTTTTGCAAAAGCGTCAGAGTACACCCAGAACTGTCTGTAAATGACAAAACACTTAAAAATGACCACGATTAAAGACTTGATGAAAGTTCATAATAATGCAATTGACAAGAAAATTTAGTTTTTTCTGAGATATACATTTTTTTTTTTTTTGCGGTACGCGGGCCTCTCACTGTCGTGGCCTCTCCCGTTGCGGAGCACAGGCTCCGCACGCGCAGGCTCAGCGGCCATGGCTCACGGGACCAGCCGCTCTGCGGCATGTGGGATCTTCCCGGACCGGGGCACGAACCTGTGTCCCCTGCATTGGCAGGCGGACTCTCAACCACTGCGCCACCAGGGAAGTCCTGAGATATACATTTTAAAGTAATCACTAGAATTATGACTTACAACATTATACCAGAACATGTAAGATTTTTAGAAATTTCATGTAATGTCTGAAACATTTATATTAACATATTTCCATACAAATAACCCAAAGAAAGTTTAGTATTAGTTGTTTTCTTTGTTTTTTTATACTGCAGGCTCTTATTAGTCATCAATTTTATACACATCAGTGTATATATGTCAATCCCAATTGCCCAATTCAGCACACCACCATCCCCACCCCACCGTGGATTTCCCCCCTTGGTGTCCATACATTTGTTCTCTACAACTGTGTCTCAACTTCTACCCTGCAAACCAGTTCATCTGTACCATTTTTCTAGGTCCCACATACATGCGTTAATATACGATATTTGTTTTTCTCTTTCTGACTTACTTCACTCTGTATGACAGTCTCTAGATCCATCCATGTCTCAACAAATGACTCAGTTTCATTCCTTTTTATGGCTGAGTAATATTCCATTGTATATATGTACCACAACTTCTTTATCCATTCGTCTGTCGGTGGACATTTAGGTTGCTTCCATGACCTGGCTATTGTAAATAGTGCTGCAATGAACATTGGGGTGCATGTGTCTTTTTGAATTATGGTTTTCTCTGGGTATATGCCCAGTAATGTGATTGCTGGATCATATGGTAATTCTATTTTTAGTTTTTTAAGGAACCTGCATACTGTTCTCCAAAGTGGCTGTATCAATTTACATTCCCACCAACAGTGCAAGAGGGTTCCCTTTTCTCCACACCCTCTCCAGCATTTGTTGTTTGTAGATTTTCTGATGATGCCCATTCTAACTGGTGTGAAGTGATACCTCATTGTAGTTTTGATTCGCATTTCTCTAATAATTAGTGATGTTGAGCAGCTTTTCATGTGCTTCTTGACCATCTGTATGTCTTCTTTGGAGACATGTCTATTTAGATCTTCTGCCCATTTTTGGATTGGGTTGTTTTTTTCTTTAATATTGATCTGCATGAACTGTTTATATATTTTGGAGATTAATCCTTTGATTCATTTGTGAATATTTTCTCCCATTCTGAGGATTGTCTTTTCGTCTTGTTTATGTTTTCCTTTGCTGTGCAAAAGCTTTGAAGTTTCATTAGGTCCCATTTGTTTATTTTTGGTTTTATTTCCACTACTCTAGGAGGAGGATCAAAAAAGATCTTGCTGTGATTTATGTCAAAGAGTGTTCTTCCTATGTTTTCCTCTAAGAGTTTTATACTGTCCGGTCTTACATTTAGGTCTCAAATCCATTTTGAGTTTATTTTTGTGTATGGTGTTAGGGAGTGTTCTAATTTCATTCTTTTATATGTAGCTGTCCAGTTTTCCCAGCACCAGTTATTGAAGAGATTGTCTTTTCTCCACTGTATATCTTTGCCTCCTTTGTCATAGATTAGTTGACCATAGGTGCGTGGGTTTATCTGTGGGCTTTCTATCTTGTTCCATTGATCTGTATTTCTGTTTTTGTGCCAGTACCATATTGTCTTGATTACTGTAGCTTTGTGGTATAGTCTGAAGTCAGGGAGTCTGATTCCTCCAGCTCCATTTTTTTCCCTCAAGACTGCTTTGGCTGTTCGGGGTCTTTTGTGTCTCCATGCAGATTTTGAGGTGATTTGTTCTAGTTCCATAAAAAATGCCATTGGTAATTTGATAGGGATTGCATTGAATCTGTAGATTGCTTTGGGTAGTATAGTCATTTTCACAATATTGATTCTTCCAATCCAAGAACATGGTATATCTCTCCATCTGTTGGTATCATCTTTAATTTCTTTCATCAGTGTCTTATAGTTTTCTGCCTACAGGTCTTTTGTTTCCCTAGGTAGGTTTATTCCTAGGTATTTTATTCTTTTTGTTGCAATGGTAAATGGGAGTGTTTCCATAATTTCTCTTACAGATTTTTCATCATTAGTGTATAGGAATGCAAGAGATTTCTGGGCATTAATTTTGTATCCTGCAACTTTACCAAATTCATTGATTAGCTCTAGTAGTTTTCTGGTGGCACTTTTAGGATTCTCTATGTATAGTATCATGTCATCTGCAAACAGTGACAGTTTTACTTCTTCTTTTCCAATTTGTATTCCTTTCATTTTTTTTCTTCTCTGATTGCCGTGGCTAGGACTTCCAAAACTATGTTGAATAATAGTGGTGAGAGTGGACATCCTTGTCTTGTTCCTGATCTTAGAGGAAATGCTTTCAGTTTTTCACCATTGAGAATGATGTTTGCTGTGGGTTTGTCAAATATGGCCTTTATTATGTTGAGGTAGTTTTCCTATATGCCCACTTTCTGGAGAGTTTTTATCATAAATGGGTGTTGAATTTTGTCAAAAGCGTTTTCTGCATCTATTGAGATGATCATATGGTTTTTATTCTTCAGTTTGTTAATATGGTGTATCACATTGATTGATTTGCATATACTGAAGAATCCTTGCATCCCTGGGATAAATCCCACTTGATCATGGTGTATGATCCTTTTAATGTGCTGTTGGATTCTGTTTGCTAGTATTTTGTTGAGGATTTTTGCATCTATATTAATCAGTGATATTGGTCTGTAATTTTCTTTTTTTGTAGTATCTTTGTCTGGTTTTGTTATCAGGGTGATGGTGGCCTCATAGAAAGAGTTTGGGAGTGTTCCTTCTTCCGCAATTTTATGGAAGAGTTTGAGAAGGATGGATGTTAGCTGTTCTCTAAATGTTTGATAGAATTCACCTGTGAAGCCATCTGGTCCTGGACTTTTGTTTGTTGGAAGATTTTTAATCACAGTTTCAATTTCATTACTTGTGATTGGTCTGTTCATATTTTCTGTTTCTTCCTGGTTCAGTCTTGGAAGGTTATACCTTTCTAAGAATTTGTCCATTTCTTCCAGATTGTCCATTTTATTGGCATAGAGTTGCTTGTAGTAGTCTCTTAGGATGCTTTGTATTTCTGCGTGTCTGTTTTAACTTCTCCTTTTTCATTTCTAATTTTATTGATTTGAATCCTCTCCCTCTTTTTCTTGATGAGTCTGGCTAATGGTTTATCAATTTTGTTTATCTTCTCAAAGAACCAGCTTTTAGTTTTATTGATCTTTGCTATTGTTTTCTTTGTTTCTATTTCATTTCTTTCTGCTCTGATCTTTATGATTTCTTTCCTTCTGCTAACTCTGGGTTTTGTTTGTTCTTCTTTCTCTAGTTCCTTTAGGTGTAAGGTTAGATTGTTTACTTGAGATTTTTCTTGTTTCTTGAGGTAGGCTTGTATAGCTGTATACTTCCCTCTTAGAACTGCTTTTGCTGCATCCCACAGGTTTTGGATCGTCGTGTTTTCATTGTCATTTGTCTCTAGGTATTTTTTTATTTCCTCTTTGATTTCTTCAGTGATCTCTTGCTTATTTAGTAACGTATTGTTTAGCCTCCATGTGTTTTTGTTTTTTACGTTTTTTTCCCTGTAATTCATTTCTAATCTCACAGCGTTGTGGTCAGAAAAGATGCTTGATATGATTTCAATTTTCTTAAATTTACCATGGCTTGATTTGTGACCCAGGATGTGATCTATCCTGGAGAATGTTCTGTGCGCACTTGAGAAGAGAGTGTAATCTGCTGTTTTTGGATGGAATATCCTATAAATATCAATTAAATCCATCTGGTCTATTGTGTCATTTAAAGCGTCTGTTTCCTTATTTATTTTCATTTTGGATGATCTGTCCATTGGTGTAAGTGAGGTGTTAAAGTGCCCCACTATTATTGTGTTACTGTTGATTTCCTCTTTTATAGCTGTTAGCAGTTGCCTTATGTATTGAGGTGCTCCTATGTTGGGTGCATATGTATTTATAATTGTTATATCTTCTTCTTGGATTGATCCCTTGATCATTATGTAGTGTCCTTCCTTGTCTCTTGTAACATTCTTTATTTTAAAGTCTATTTTATCTGATATGAGTATCGCTACTCCAGCTTTCTTTTGATTTCCATTTGCATGGAATATCTTTTTCCATCCCCTCACTTTCAGTCTGTATGTGTCCCTGGGTCTGAAGTGGGTCTCTTGTAGACAGCATATGTATGGATCTTGTTTTTGTATCCATTCAGCAAGCCTGTGTCTTTTGGTTGGAGCATTTAATCCATTCACATTTAAGGTAATTATCAATATGTATCTTCCTATTATCATTTTCTTAATTGTTTTGTGTTTGTTTTTGTAGGTTCTTTTTTTCTCTTGTGTTTCCCACTTAGAGAAGTTCCTTTAGCATTTGTTGTAGAACTGTTTTGGTGGTGCTGAATTCTCTTAGCCTTTGCTTCTCTGTAAAGCTTTTGATCTCTCCATCGAATCTGAATGAGATCCTTGCAGGGTAGAGTAATCTTGGTTGTAGGTTCTTCCCTTTCATCACTTTAAGTATATCATGCTGCTCCCTTCTGGCTTGTAGAGTTTCTGCTGAGAAATCAGCTGTTAACCTTATGGGAGTTCCCTTGTATGTTATTTTTCATTTTTCCCTTGCTGCTTTCAATAATTTTTCTTTGTCTTTAGTTTTTGTCAATTTGATTAGTGTGTGTCTCAGCGTGTTTCTCCTTGGGTTTATCCTGTGTGGGGCTTGATGCACTTCCTGGACTTGGGTGGCTATTTCCTTTCCCATGTTAGGGAAGTTTTCGACTATAATCTCTTCAAATATTTTCTCTGGTCCTTTCTCTCTCTCTTCTCCTTCTGGGACCCCTATAATGCGAATGTTCTTGCGTTTAATGTTGTCCCAGAGGTCTCTTAGGCTGTCTTCATTTCTTTTCATTCTTTTTTCTTTATTCTGTTGCGCAGCAGTGAATTCCACCATGACCCGTCTTCCAGGTCACTTATCCGTTCTTCTGCCTCAGTTATTCTGCTATTGATTACTTCTAGTGTAGTTTTCATTTATTATATCGTTCATCTCTGTTTGTTCTTTCTTCTAGGTCTTTGTTAAACATTTCTCGCATCTCCTCGATCTTTGCCTCCATTCTTTTTCCAAAGTCCTGGATCATCTTCACTATCATTATTCTGAATTCTTTTTCTGGAAGGTTGCCTATCTCCACTTCATTTAGTTGTTTTCCTGGGGTTTTATCTTGTTCCTTCATCTGGTACATAGTTCTTTGCCTTTTCATCTTGTCTGTCTTTCTGTGAATGTGGTTTTTGTTCCGCAGGCTGCAGGATTGTAGTTCTTCTTGCTTCTGCTGTCTGCCCTCTGGTGGATGAGGCTGTGTAAGAGGCTTGATGGGAGGGAGTGGTGGTGGGTAGAGCTGACTGTTGCTCTGGTGGGCAGAGCTCAGTAAAACTTTAATCCACTTGACTGTTGTTGGGTGGGGCTGGGTTCCCTCCCTTTTGGTTGTTTGGCCTGAGGCAACCCAACACTGGAGACTACCTGGGCTCTTTGGTGGGGCTAATGACAGACTCTGGGAGGGCTCACACCAAGGAGTACTTCCCAGAACTTCTGCTATCAGCGTCCTAGTCCCCACGGTGAGCCACAGCACCCCCCCCAGCCTCTGCAGGAGACCCTCCAACACTAGCAGGTGGGTCTGGTTCAGTCTCCCCTGGGGTCACTGCTCCTTCCCCTGGGTTCCGATGCACACACTACTTTGTCTGTGCCCTCCAAGAATGGAGTCTGTGTTTCCCCCAGTCCTGTCGAAGTCCTGCAACAATTCCCACTAGACTTCAAAGTCTGATTCTCTAGGAATTCTTCCTCCCGTTGCTGGACCCCCAGGTTGGGAAGCCTGACGTGGGGCTCAGAACCTTCACTCCAATGGGTGGACTTCTGTGGTATAAGTGTTCTCCAGTCTATGAGTCACCCACCCAGCAGTTATGGGATTTGATTTTACTGTGATTGTGCCCCTCCTACCGTCTCATTGCGGCTTCTCCTTTGTCTTTGGATGTGGGGTATCTTTTTTGGTGAGTTCCAGTGTCTTCCTGTCAATGATTGTCCAGCAGCTAGTTGTGATTCTGGTGTTCTCGCAAGAGGGAGTGAGAGCACGTCCTTCTGCTCCGCCATCTCGGTTCCTCTCGGAGCTCCATTTTTAAAGACACTTCTTTTTGAACCTTAACCCAGTGAGACGTTTTTCATGACTCCTTTGTAAAAACCCTCTACATTCTCATGATCTCATGTTTGTTTGAGAGGAGATAGGACCCAGTGCTAAGTCATCCTTCCCTTCAGGTTCTTCTTTCCAACAATTTGTGAAAAATCAAGAGAGGAAAGGGTTTTTAACTGATGGACTGAGTTTATTAAACACAGATGCAGTAAAGCCACAGTTAAAAACAAAGAAAAATACTGAGGTTTGCAGGCAGAAGGTAAGGAAACATGGAAGATAGACGTCAGAGGGAGCATTTTATTATTATTTTTTTAATTTTTATTTATTTATTTATTTTTGCGGTACGCCAGCCTCTCACTGTTGTGGTGTCTCCCGTTGTGGAGCACAGGCTCCGGACACGCAGGCTCAGCGGCCATGGCTCATGGGCCCAGCCGCTCCGCTGCACGTGGGATCTTCCCGGACTGGGGCACAAACCCGTGTCCCCTGCATCGGCAGGCGGACGCTCAACCACTGCACCACCAGGGAAGCCCCAGAGGGAGCATTTTGAAGTAGAAGGAAAACCCACCAGTGAGGAAAGAAGATGGGTAGGATGTAAGATACAGAAAACAAGCTTTTCAGACATCAGCATCTTCATTTCTTTGTCTTTAGAGAAGCATCATGATGCTCTGAAAGGGCAGGGAGACCAAACAGCCACCACTGGTACCCATTTTGCACCAGATGCTAAATCTCCTCTGGGCACTGGGCAGACACTCCCAGTAGGTGCCCAGATTATAATAATTAAATTGTTGAGCCCTTCAGTATGCCAGGCACTGTACTAAGTGATGATTTATGTAATAATCATCCTGTTTGATCCTCAGAACAACACTCTGAGGTAGGTGATGATGTCACCATTTCAGAGATGAGCAAACTGAGCCTTAGGAAACTTGCTTCTCATCCCACAGCTGGCAGAAGGAGGAGCAGGTCCATCTGGCTTCAAAGCCCACACTTTTTCCAGACTGCTGTGTCACCTTCACAAGCATCAGATTGTATTGTGAACTAATTAATTCGTTGAGCATAATGCTCCCCAGAAACATGATGTAGAATTGCTGCTGTTCTCCCAGCACTGACGAAAAAAATTAATTCAAAATATCAGTGAAGATGGAGTCAGCTCCACTTCCACCTGATTTTATTCTTCCTTGATAGTATTTTTTTTTAATAAAAGCTCTTACCATTGCTCTGATTACTCTTTGCCACCTCTGCATTTTCAACAAATCCAGAGTGAGTCAGGGAGAATGGTGGCTGCTTCTGATGCTGTATTCCAAGGAATCCTAATCCTGCCAGTGTGCGCAGCCTCAATTAGACGTGGTGTGAATATTGCTAAAGGGCTGAAGGACCCAAGGAGAGCAGACAGTACTGGGCTTGTCTGAGGATTCTCTATCCCAGTCACTTGCAGAGAACATGATGAGCTGTCTCAGTTCTCTAGGGTGAGTCCCTCGCAGAAGACACGAAGTTCTCCTTGACCATGCATGGGTGGAGACTTAAATCAAATCCTCATTCATGGAACTCTGGAATACAGTCCTAAATCTTTCTCGATAACTTAAATGGTCTTATTCTGTAGCTGAATTAGTGCCTGGCATTTGGAAATGCTGATTTATCACATAATTGGCTTGGCTGTATTGGGATTTGTTTAATGGGGTTTGGTGGGTGCCTCTTCCTCCCTCCCTCCCTCCCTCCCTCCCTCCCTCTTTCCCTCTTTCCCTCTTTCCCTCCCTTCTTTCCTTTTCCTTTCTTTTCTTTTCTTTTTATTTATTTTGGCTGCATTGGGTCTTTGTTGCCATGTGCGGGCTTTCTTTAGTTGCAGCAAGCGGGGGCTACTCTTCATTGTGTTGCAGTCGCTTCTATTGTTGCAGAGCACGGGCTCTAGGCGCACGGGCTTCAGTAGTAATGGCACACAGGCTCAGTAGTTGTGGCTCATGGGCTCTAAGTGCAGGCTCAGTAGTTGTGGCACACGGACTTAGTTGCTCCGTGGCATGTGGGATCTTCCTGGACCAGGGATCGAACCCATGTCCGCTGCATTGGCAGGCAGATTCTTAACCACTGCGCCACCAGGGAAGTCCCTGGTGGGTGCCACTTTCCCGCTCTGGCTCCTTTGTCTCATTACATCATATCTCATCGCTTCTGCTTCAGCATTCACTCCATGGGGAAGGGTGGGGAGTCTCCCAGTACCTTTAGGTCTTGCTGTCCACATGGAACCATGAATCCCCTGTCTGTCTCATTTACTTCTGTGTGTCTGCAGCTAGCACCCAGTGCCTGGCACACCACAGGCCCTCAGTAAATGTCTGTTGAGTGGATGAATAAATGGAACTACTTTCCGTGCGTTTTGACTGTGATGTCCTTGTGCCCTTCCTTTGTCGCCACTGGATGAGAACCCGGCATTCATATGATCTCCCAAAATGACTGTTTCTTCTGATAGCCAGAGAAGACAGTGATCCAGTGCAAAGCCCCGAACCGGGGTTGCTCAAAAGAATTATCAGAGGTGAGACAAGTGTGAAGTGACTTATCTTAATGTTTAATAAAGCAAAACAGGGCTTCCCTGGTGGTGCAGTGGTTGAGAGTCCGTCTGCCGATGCAGGGGACGCGGGTTTGTGTCCCGGTCCGGAAAGATCCCACATGCTGTGGAGTGGCTGGGCCCGTGAGCCATGGCCGCTGAGCCTGCGCGTCCGGAGCCTGTGCTCCGCAATGGAAGAGGCCACAACAGTGAGAGGCCCGCGTACCTCAAAAAATAAATAAATAAATAATAATAATGATAATAAAGCAAAACAGAAACAGACTCACAGACTTAAGAATGAACTTATGGTTACCAGTGGGGAAGGGTGGGTGGGGGGATAGATTGGGCGTTTGGGATTGACATGTACATGCTGTTATGTTTAAAATAAAATGCGTAAAAAAAAAGTTAACACGATAGGGGCTTCCCTGGTGGCGCAGTGGTTGAGAGTCCGCCTGCCGATGCAGGGCACACGGGTTCGTGCCCCGGTCCAGGAGGATCCCACATGCCGCGGAGCGGCTGGGCCCGTGAGCCATGGCCGCTGAGCCTGCGTGTCCGGAGCCTGTGCTCCGCAACGGGAGAGGCCACAACAGTGAGAGGCCCGTGTACCGCAAAAAAAAAAAAAAAAAAAAAAAAAAAAGTTAACACGATAAAAAAATAACTGATTCTGTGAGAGGAAATACCAGAGTGTGGAGTTCTTGCTTTACTTGCTTCCTTTTCCTCTGTCCTAATGAGATCAAGTCCTATCCCTGGTCACCTAGAAGGAGGACTGGTCCCCATTGCACGTGCAGCACAGCATCATCAGGTTTATTGGGCACCTACGGGATGATGTGCTACATTATCAAGGATTTTTCTCTAGAATTAAAGTTTTCTCTAGAAATGCATTTGTCCTAAACTTGTTTCTAAGTTAATCATTTTGTTAGAAGCATTTTAATGAATTAAATGTTTGTATACTGATATTTATCATGTATCAAGATTTATTATAGTATTGGGTTGGCCCAAAAGTTCGTTTGGGTTTTCCCGTAACATCTTATGGAAAACCCGAACTTTTTAGCCAACCCAGTATCATAGTGAGAATTTAGCTTTCTAAGCCTAGAAATCACAAAGGATAAGACTGAGCGGATTTGGGTGAAAACACAAAACTTCTGTGTACTTAACACCTAAAACAAAAGATAAAACAATCAACTACAAAAAATGTTTCTAGCTAATGAAAAGAGTTAATGTCTGTTATATATACAATAGAGAAAACATGAATACCCGCACCCCTGGGAACAACCTAATATTCCATCAGTAGGGAAATGATTAAGCACATTATAGTAACAGTAGTAACTGCTACCATTTATTGAGTACCTACTATGCACCTCACATGGTTGTCTCATCCCACCCTCACAAATTCATCCATAACTGGAATGCAATGAAGCTATAAGAAGTATATTTTTTACACAGAACATGATCATAATATATAAAATAGAAAATATGTCATAAAACAATATCCTATTTATATAAGGAAAAAATATATACATAACCTGATAACATAAAGAGAGAAAGACAGAAACCCAACAGTGTGATATAAATCACAAAACAGTGGGTGACGTGATTCTAGGATATAATTTGTTTTGATGCTTATCTTTATTTTCCAATTTCTACAATGAAGAAGTTACTTTAAAATTTTATGGACATTGCAAACTCAACCCCTGGTTTTTTTTAAGAAATGGATTACATGTGATCCTACCTCCTCAAGAAGTATATATTGAACATAATTTAAGCCACTTTGGATGTTTGAAGCTTATCATCATGGGCAAGAAAATCACCGTGTTTCTGAGCTAGGAAGGAATTCTACCAATGCCATCAAGGAACCACCGTGGTTAGCATTATTTGTCTTTACAATAACCTGTGACCGCTAGAACCTTCCTTTGCTCAGATGTCCCTTTGTCCTGGGATCAAGTGGCTCTTCCTAATAGGAGTGCACATCAAAATCTCCTAGGAAAATTTTTTTTTTTACATCTTTATTGGAGTATAATTGCTTTACAATGGTGTGTTAGTTTCTGCTTTACAACAAAATGAATCAGTTATATATATACGTATGTTCCCATATCTCTTCCCTCTTGCGTCTCCCTCCCTCCCTATCCCACCCCTCCAGGCAATCACAAAGCACCCAGCTGATCTCCCTGTGCTATGCGGCTGCTTCCCACTAGCTATCTGTTTTACGTTTGGTAGTGTATATATGTCCATGCCTCTCTCTCGCTTTGTCACAGCTTACCCTTCCCCCTCCCCATATCCTCAAGTCCATTCTCTAGTAGGTCTGTGTCTTTATTCCTGTCTTACCCCTAGGTTCTTCATGACATTTTTTTTTTCTTAAATTCCATACATATGTGTTAGCATACGGTATTTGTCTCTTTCTGACTTACTTCACTCTGTATGACAGACTCTAGGTCTATCCACCTCATTACAAATAGCTCAGTTTCGTTTCTTCTTATGGCTGAGTAATATTCCATTGTATATATGTACCACATCTTCTTTATCCATTCATCTGATGATGGACACTTAAGTTGTTTCCATCTCCGGGCTATTGTAAATAGAGCTGCAATGAACATTTTGGTACATGACTCTTTTTGAATTACGGTTTTCTCTGGGTATATGCCCAGTAGTGGGATTGCTGGGTCTTATGGTAGTTCTATGTGTAGTTTTTTAAGGAACCTCCGTACTGTTCTCCACAGTGGCTGTATCAATTTACATTCCCACCAACAGTGCAAGAGGGTTCCCTTTTCTCCACACCCTCTCCAGCATTTATTGTTTCTAGATTTTTTGATGATGGCCATTCTGACTGGTGTGAGGTGATATCTCATTGTAGTTTTGATTTGCATTTCTCTAATGATTAGTGATGTTGAGCATTCTTTCATGTGTTTGTTGGCAGTCTGTATATCTTCTTTGGAGAAATGTCTATTTAGGTCTTCTGCCCATTTTTGGATTGGGTTGTTTGTTTTTTTATTATTAAGCTGCATGAGCTGCTTGTAAATTTTAGAGATTAATCCTTTGTCAGTTGCTTCATTTGCAAATATTTTCTCCCATGCTGAGAGTTGTCTTTTGGTCTTGTTTATGGTTTCCTTTGCTGTGCAAAAGCTTTGAAGTTTCATTAGGTCCCATTTGTTTATTTTTGGTTTTATTTCCATTTCTCTAGGAGGTGGGTCCGAAAGAATCTTGCTGTGATTTATGTCATAGAGTGTTCTGCCTATGTTTTCCTCTAAGAGTTTGATAGTTTCTGGCCTTACATTTAAGGCTTTAATCCATTTTGAGCTTATTTTTGTGTATGGTGTTAGGGAGTGATGTAATCTCATACTTTTACATGTACCTGTCCAGTTTTCCCAGCACCACTTATTGAAGACACTGTCCTTTCTCCACTGTAAAAAATGTGTAACTGCCTTGACCGCTTGACTGGAGTTTTTGATTCAGTAGGTCTGAGGTAGGACCTTGGAAGCTCCATATAAAACAAACTCCAGAGCTTCCTTTTTATCTTCTTTGAGAGCCAGTGTTATAGTCAACATGTCTTCTGCTGCTGCTATCAGCTGCCTTAACTTTTTTCAGGTTATTTGTGTGAGGACCCAAGAAAGGCTTCTTCCTGCTGCCAACACATTAGAGCAGTCATTCTCAAACTTGTTCAGATGATGAGATACCTCATCGTCTTAGTCGTCCTTGCAGACTACAGTGAAACATTGTGACATTTAATTCTCTTATAAAAACTACGGACAATTTTGTTAGCAGTAAGTATGACCATGTTTTCTGTACTGCCTCATTTTCTTACAAGTATTAGAACTCACTTGGATTAGCTCAAGGCAAAATGCAGAATGTATTATAAGGATAGAGAGGTAGTTTCTGGACCTGTGGGGCAGGAAGCACAGCCCGCCCTCCCAAGAGCCCTAAACTATGAGGTAGAAAACCAGCAGGAAATGGCATTTTCTCAATCTCTTGTTTTTGACTTCTGCTTCCTGCCTCTCCCCACTCTTGGAGGCTGATGGCCACCCCTCAGCCCCTGAGTTTTTATCTCCTGAGTTGAAACAACCAGCAATGACTGCCTGCTGTTTCTTAGTCCTGCCTCTGCATTCCTTAGAGAATCTGATTGTCCATATGTACGTCAGGTGTTTATCCCTTGTCCAATCAGTTGAATCTTAGGGGGTTGGATCAGGCAGGATAAACATGACTGCAAAGGCAAAATCCCCAGGGAGGAAATAGGTGGAGGGAAACCCCAAACCTCCTTCATTTTATCTTATTTTACCTCTTAACATGAGCTCCCCTGTACACCTTGAGACATGGCCCAGTATAACCAGCCATGTTATCAACAGCCACAAATTGTGTTCCGCATCCTTGATGGGAGAATATTCAGAGTCCTGTGAGCTGCAGTGGAGAGAGGATCCTGGTTCCCAGGTGTGACCACCTACCAGCTGCCATTTGTGGACTAAGCAATCAGGTTACATCACCTACAACATAAATTCCCCTTTAGAAAAAGGAATGGGGTATAGGAATCACCATGGCATCATGTCCAGTTATCACCCATTGGTGTAGAGTGTATACAGCATCCCGAGGGCCGGAGAGAGAAAAGTGAACCCAGCTCCTTCAAACACAGGTATCAAAACCCACACACACTAACTTAAGCAAACAGAGAGAGTCCATCACAAGGATCCAGCTCACTCTCAAAATCTCAGGGCAGACCTGGGGGGATGACTCTCAGTCTCTCTCTGGGCCTCCTGTAGCTGCGTCACGTTTCTCTCTCTACTTCTGTCTCTCCCAGGCCCTAACCTGGGCACTCTTCATAGGCTCTAAAATATGAATTCAGAGGAACTAGAAATTCCTACTGCAGGGTTCTTTAAGTACCACTGGGGCTACATATAATTTTAGGTGGTACATGGAAAACACTATATTTTTAAATGGGTATTTAATTGACATTTATTTACTCCAATTTTTATTTATTTAAACAACGTGCACACACACACACACACACACACACACACACACACACACACAAAACCCTCTGTGATTCTTGCTCTCTTTGTTTAGGAGGAAGTTTAGTTAGCGTTTCCAAGTGCTGCAATTTATATAACAGTATCAGGTCCATGACCACTCAAGCTAAAGGTCGACATGGCCACATCATGGAGAGAGCTTCTGGAGACCCTAAGAGCCTCACCCAGATTTCCTTGGGAATGGAACTCGTCACGTTAATGGGCTTCTCTTGTCATCAAGAAATACTAGGATCCTATTCCGAATCTTTAAAAAAATAATTTTGTATCCATCTTTGAAACTAAAGAATGAAAATCACCCATTATCTCACTAACCAGAGTTAGGGCTTCCACTTTGGTGTGTTTCTTTCCAAACACTGTGTGTATGGTTTTCAAAGAGTTGAGGTGAAATATTTCTAAAATATGTTAACCCACTCTGTTGTATCAGTAGGTAGAGTTTTTGTTTGGGATTCTGCATGGCTTCCAATACTGTTATGAACTGTTATGAACAACTGCAATTACAGGCAGTATCAAAAATGGACCTCTCTCCACCCTTATTCAAGTCACTCCCTTGGTGACTTTGTAAACGTCCTCAATAATCTCTGATACACCTTGTTTCTTGTTAATGGCCTCCTTTTCCTGAACGTTATGTATAGGGGAAATCCCAAGAAAAATATAATGTCCATTAGTTGGGTTTCAGGCAATTGATCGTTGATTTATCTATATGAGTTATTAGATTGTTTCTGACTCAACAATTGGCTTTGAATGTCTCATCAAGTTTTCTGTTTGAGGCAAGTGGGGAAAAAGTGCTGATTGTTTAGGCAAGTTTTGAGGGCTCTAGATGAAAGGCATTGCTACCACAGAGCAAAGTGAAACCCTGTGTGATCAGAGCAGTAAGTCAACATCTGTGAGAACCTGACCATACAGCAGAAAAGTGGAAATTGGGGTGGGCATGATGTTCACAGAATTATTCAGAAGGGTTTGGAACATCTGCTTAAGGGAGAAAGTCCCAGAACCACATTCTTTCTCCTACCAAGCAAACATAATTTTTCCTTCCAGGGGAAGCGAGTAGTGCAAACAGTTTCCAAATGGCATGTATTTGGCTTTGACATACAGAATGGTTTCTTCCCGCCCACCCCCCCCCCCCCAGCAAATTTCCTTCTCTGATAGATATATATACACCTGGCTAATGATGCAGCTCTCGAATTTTCTCGAGCTCCTGTTCTATTAGCACATTCCCCAAGTCTTGGTTTTCTTCTGCCTTTCCCTTTGCAACTCAATATTAAAATTAATTTGCTTTTTCTATGTTAGGAAGTACCTAAGGGCTTAGATAAAGTTTCTTGGGCATTAATCCCACTTTGGTGTAAATAGTGTAGATAATCTGCACCTGGATAAATAGGGACTGGCCACAGTCAAAAAAGAGCAAAACTAAAAAGCGCTTGATTTAGGAACCCTGACGCAAGGAAGTGTGAATGCACTTCACATTCTTAAAACTCCAGAATAGTTGCCATGGGTGCATTTCTGTGGCTTAATTTTTTGTCATTGGCCCATTCTCAAAGCTCAGTGATGTTTGACCCTCATCGAGTCTGAACTCGAAGCAGATACTGCGTAATGAAATTACACTTAATAAACCGCTTTCCGGGGAATTCCCTCGTGGTCCGATGGTTAGGACTCCGCGCTTTCACTGCCGAGGCTCCAGGTACAATCCCTGGTCGGGGAACTAGGGCACTACAAGCCGTGCAGCGTGGCCAAACAATTAAAAATAAGTAAATAAACGCTTTCTGGCTGGTACCTGTGACCTCCAGGACATAAGGCTCTTCTGTTTCCTGGCAAGAAAACTGCCTACCTCATAGAAGACAAGGCCTAATCAGCCCCAAGGTTATTAGGCAGGCATCTTAAGTGTGAGGCAGAGGACTGAACAAATGAAAACAATAATTTTATCCAATTAGTAGTGGTTATTTTTGTAGCTTTGATTTGTACACGTGAAACAGTGGAATGATTTTGAAAACTATTCTGAAGATCTGCTACTTATAAAGTTGCATTTGCATCTTAGGGTAGCTGTCTGACTCCTGCAGATGCCCTACATGCTTACAACTAAGTGGGCTGCAGCTTATCTGTGGATTTACCCCTTGCAAGATGCTTCGCTCCTCTGTATCTTCGTTTCTCCATCAGTAACAGGGGGTGATAATAATCACAGCTCACGGAGCTGTGCTGAGGAATGAAGGAATGACATGGGCATGGCGTTTAGAACCATGCTTTCTCACTGAAGTCACTCTCAGTACCAAATGGGCAGGGGACTCTTGCTGAAATCTTCATCATAAGTCCCAGCCTGTCTCTACTCTGATAGCTTGTCCTGGATCAGTGATCCCAGTGAGGGTGTCTTGTCCTTTGCATGGCAAAACCAGTACTGAGACAAGGGAGCGGGGTCTCATCTTCAGGAATGGCCCATTGGAGTGAACTCCTCTGCAACCATGGGGGTGCTCCATTAATTCTGGTTGAAGGTGGAGACGTACACCTGTGGGGTGGTACAGGTGACTGTAACCACCATCGCAGAGAAAGCTCATTGGACACCAGACTCAGCACATAGCTCTTGCACTTACTGGAATACATTCACCTGTGGATGAGAGAAAACCGAGGCTTCCAGGGGTTAAGTAAACATCCTGCAAGTTCTCAAATGCCTCGCTCGTGACAAAGGCAGGACTCCTTCTGGATGATTGGATTCCAGGAGTCATAATCAACCCTGGCTGCACACAGCCACTCTCAGACGCTGTCTTCTCTCCTGCCCCGTTCCTGGTTATCAGAATCAATTACATGAACAGTATCTTCTCTCCTGGGTCCCTCCCCCAACCCCTGTGAAATTCCTTCCCTTGTCTATATATAGCCCTTGGGAACTGGAGCCTTTCTTGGTGCTTCTAAATCAGTATGGTGTGTTTTCTCAGATGTTCACACTGAGTTTCCATCTCTCTGCTGGTTGCTGTTTTCTGGATATCTAGTCGAATTGGAAAGCTTTAATCTACCGTGTTAGAACATTAGAGTTGGAGGAATTTTGTGTTCGTTAACACTCTGGGAATTTTAATGGCAACTTGGGTGATTTTATCCAGGAGCTTTTCCCATGAAAAATAATGCAGGTATTTTTGGAGACTGAAAAATACATGGGAAGTTAGAGCACCCTCTCCACACCAAGGAGAAAAAGGTGTCTTTTTCCCTCCCTTGGGCCAGAGAGACCTGTAAGCGCATCGTGCCCCTCTGAAGACTTCTCTTTTCTTCTTCCGTTCTCCCTAGGCTAAATGAAGCATGGATCTTGTCCAGATGCTTGAGATCAGCCTCTCAGCTTCCTTGAAAGCTACCCCGTCTTTACCCCTGCACATTTCTGGCAGCCAGGAGTCAGCGCTTTTGTCCGCTTGTCATCCTCCATTCTTTCTCTGCTGATCTTTCGCCTTTCTTCTGACAACCCCCTTACTTTGCTCCTGTGCCCAGTTTTCCTTCAACATCAGTTTTCCGCTTCCTGTCAGAACCTCCTAGTCTCGCTCCTCCTCTAGGACGGGAGGAATGAGAGCTTTGCTCAACCCCCCGCCCCTGCTCCTTTTCATGCTGTTTGGCCCCCTCCCCGCCTTCTCTTTGGGTGTCAGGAACTGAGTCATTTTGGGGCTTTCTCTCTGGACCCTTTCCTCCCTGAAAGCAGTAACCTTACTTTCTATAGAGACTATCTCAAATCCATTATTCTACAGGCCTTTCTTTGATGAGTTTCTGAAAACACAGATTGTCAGAAGCCTGTTCTCTCTCTTGACACAGCAGAAGCAGCCCGCCGGCAACAAGTCACACTGCCCTCGTTGCAACATGTGTGCCCATGTTTGGGGACTCTGTGACTTGCTTGATAACTTTATCTTTTAAAAAATTTCTTTGAAGCTTTTGTGTGATCATCTGACGAATTCTGCCAGAATTGTCTCGTGAGGGTGATATCCATTCTGTTTCTCTCCCAGGCAGTGTGTCCTCATGGGATGACCAGGTTAAGCCCAAAAGAAGACTCTGCGCTACTCCAGTTTGGCCAGGAAGGTGGGAGAGTCCCAGGGAATCCCTTCCTTTATGAGGCATTGCCATCTTAAACTTGGGGATTGACTACTTTCCAACTCCATCTTGCTATTAACAAATAGTAGGGTGGTGGGGTTGCGTTCAGCCGTACTCCTACGACCTTCAGTAATGCTGTCACTTACCCACGCGGGTCTCCTTTCTGGTTTTCCAGTCTTCCACGCTTTCTGCTTCCGGCCCCTTTGGACTCACCTTTCCTTCTCTCAGCTCTATATGAAATGGGTCAGCGTCCTTCAGCCTCACCTGAGGACATGCTACCTTCTATTACCCGCTCTGGGAAGTAGCCCTCCCCTCATTTACCTTCTCTCTAGCCCTTACCTGAAATGATGGATGTTAGAGGCAAAGCTGTCACTTGATTTTCACATGCAGGATAAAGCAAGTGGCAGAACAACCAACATTTGAGCAACTCAAGTCCCTATACTTTTGTGGGGACACCCTGTGGGGACAGATTAGGCACCACCCACCCTGTGGTCCTGGATCGTTGTCGCTGAGGGTGATAGTGTATTAATGGGCTTAGCATCTCAGGCATTAGGTCTTTAGGTACAAAATCCATTGCCTTCCAGAATCAAGGAAGTTATTGTTCTTTTCTTGTCAATTTTCTTGAAGTCCCTTGAATCTAATCGCAAACAGACAAGGACAGGCAGTAATTTGTGTCCCGAGAGAGCCAGGAACAAGGGCTCCATTTATTTTGTCATTTGTAATTTCTTTGTCTCCAAGGAAAAGACCCTGGGTAAAAAAAAATCATAATTGAGAATCCAGCAAAGGTTTTGTGCTTCCTTGTGAAGCTGCATGATGTTACAAATTATTACCCAGGGCCTTGGTAAGAGCAGGAGCAGAGAAGGAGGTTTCCAGTGGAGACGAGATCTTCAGATGGCTGGGCAGGCTGAGTGGGCGGTGCTGGGGGGCAGAAAGCCAGTCCTGGTAGGGGCTGGATTCTTGGGTATCTGGTCCTACTGATGCAAGTTACCCCATGACCTTGGCCACTCTACCTCCCTGGGTTTCAATCCTTTATCTAAAAAATGAGGCAGTTCAATCAGGGTATTTTTTCTTAGGTCTGTCATACCCAATAACTTCCTTTTTATGTCAAAAGTTTTCCTATGGTACTAAAATGAAATTTTAACAAATAAGATATTCCTTTACTATCCTGAAATGAGATTGTATAAACAAAATAAGCTGTCTGTACACATAATTTCAAAAAAGACAGTATATTGACTTAATTTTAACATGAAGAAAACAAAGGAAAATATAGTAAAATAATATGTGCATTAATAAATCCATTCTAGGGTCTGACTCTAATGAAATAGTCTGGTGCTACACCTACAGGTAGACTAACAGGTGTGTTGTACTACACACAACTGCACTACCTTCCGCAGTGGGATATCTGAGATGGTGTGTTAGAGTTCTCCAGGGAAACGAAACCAATGGGGGAGAGAGACAGAAATAAGAGGAGATTTATTATAGGAATCGCTCATGTGGTTATGAGACCAAGAAGTCCCACATTCTGCTGTCTGCAAGCTGGAGAACCAGGAAAGCTGGTGGTTTAACTCAGTCGGAGTCCAAAGACTTGAGATGGGGGGGCGGCGGGGGGGGGGGCTGAGGGGTTAAGTCCCGATCTTGGTCCAAAGCCTGAGAACCAGGAGCCCTGATGTCCAAGGGCAGGAGACAATGGGTGTCGCAGCTCCAGCAGAGGGAACAGATTCTCCTTTGTCAGCCTTTTTGTTCTGTTCAGGCCCTCAACGGATTAGGTGATGCCCACTGCTTTGGTGAGGGTGATCTTTACTCAGTCTACTGATTCAAGTGCTAATCTCTTCCAGACACATGTTCATAAACACACTGAAAAATACTGTTTTACCAGCTCTCTGGGCATCCCTTCACCTAGTCAAGTTGGCACATAAAATGAACCATCACTTATGGTGAACAACTCATAGTAATACTTAAAATCAATGTTGACTCTTCCCTCAATTTATACAGCGGTTGCATTCCTGGAAATTAAAGTGTATGTAAAAATGGTTCCCCTCAAAAGGGTAAACAAGAATTAGGTTCTGGGCTTCCCTGGTGGTGCAGTGGTTGAGAGTCTGCCTGCCGATGCAGGGGGTGCGGGTTCGTGCCCCGGTCCGGGAAGATCCCACATGCCGTGGAGCGGCTGGGCCCGTGAGCCATGGCCGCTGAGCCTGCGCGTCCGGAGCCTGTGCTCCGCAACGGAAGAGGCCTCTGAGTATCCAGCGGGGTGTCTGAATGTCTGCAGGATGCAGGGTGCTTCTTTAATGTGTTGACCGTCCTGTACATTGCAGGATATCAAGCATTTCTGTTCACAGCCAAACCACCTATTTCCTAAATGCTCTGCGGGGGCAGCACTGCCCTGTTGAGACTCTGTCTTCCATGAACCCAGGATATGCTGCTAAAACTTGGATGTGCACACGTTACCTGGATGATCTCATTTCATACATATGATTCATCTGCTCTGGGTTGGGCCCAGGATTCTGCATTCCCATCAGGCTTCCAGGTGCCACTGCTGCTGCTGCTGGACTGGGGCCACACTTTGAGTAACAAGGACCTACGGGACTCACACGGCACTAAGCTTCTTGCACTAAGCTTCTGTAGATTCAGTACGTGGCTCTCCAAAGTGGGGTGTCTTTGAGAACCACTGCTATCAAATCTCCTGGGGTGCTTTAAAAAATGTACATCCGTGGGCTTCCCTGGTGGCATGGTGGTTGAGGGTCCGCCTGCCGATGCAGGGGACACGGGTTCGTGCCCCGGTCCGGGAGGATCCCACATGCCGCGGAGCGGCTGGGCCCGTGAGCCATGGCCGCTGAGCCTGTGCGTCCGGAGTCTGTGCTCCGCAACGGGAAAGGCCACAACAGTGAGAGGCCCGTGTACCGCAAAAAAAAAAAAAAAAAAGTACGTTCCAGAGCCTCACCTGGACGTCTTGAATCAGGAATTCCCTGCTTCTGCATCTTAATAATTAATTCCCCGAGTGTGGCCTTAAAATCGCTAACGTTGAAAACCCCCAAGTACGTATCTTGACATCTCTGGATCGTGAGGATCTTTGTGGAAAAAGCCCTGCTTCTCCAACAAAATCTCAGATGTGGCGCAAATCAAAAAACTCCTAAAATATCATATGATATCACTTATATGCAGAAGGTAAAAAATGATACAGATGAACTTACTGACAGAAACAGACTCACAGGCTTAGAAAACAAACTTACGGTTACCAAAGGGGAAACATGGTCGGGGGGAATTAGTTAGGAGATTGGGATTAACATATACACACTACTATGTATAAAATGGATAATCAACAAGGACCTACTGTATAGCATAGGGAACTTTTCTCAATACTCTGTAATAACCTATATGGAAAAGGAATCTGAAAAAGAATAGATATATGTATAACTCAAATCACTTTGCTGTACACCTGAAACTAACACAACATTGTAAATCAACTATACTCCAATATGAAATAAAAATTTAAAAAAAACAAAACTGTTCTGGTTCATCAGATAGCAGTTGGAGAGTCAACCACTCCTCTGAAGTTCTAGAAATCTTCTATTTCTTGACTGGGTGGTGGTTACACAGATGCTCAAGGCTTTTGTGCACTTATTCACTTTTTTCTGAATGTATGCCACATTTCACATACCGGGAAGACCTCTCCTCGGTGGCTTTAATAGATGTGGTCGTTTAGCCCAGGGAAAGCAGGAGGGGAATTGGTATTTACTATTCAAGCCCAGTTATCCTTTATTTCCCAGCTGTGCTCTTTTTCTGTTGGTTTCACTTATTCTAAGCTACTGGTGGGAGAGGGCAGCGTGGGAGACACAGTGAAATACTTCCTTTTGTTGTCCTGAGACCAAGCAGAGAGCTGTTGACCTGCTCTATTGGAAAAGGCATCTGGGGGCATCTGGAGAAGGGGTCGAGTCTTCCTCTTTCTGGATATAGAACGTCCCTCCTCTCTCTCAATGCAGCATCTCTGCCCTGCATGGCTCAGCCACGATAAAGCCACTTTCCCTCTGTACTGGCAGGTGGTTACCACGAGAGTGTTACAGCTAAACCTTCTGAGAACACGTTTACCTAAATAAGGCCTCTGATCTCCTCAGATGAATTACCCTCTCTGGTGATTTCCTGGTTGCACCCCGTTGGTGCAGCCCTCGTAGGTGGGTCGCTGTGTCATGTTACAGATGCTGCAATAGACTCCACTCCTCCGGTTGGGGTCTAAAGCGGGGAGGCCAAAAGTTCAGCAGCTTGGGGCTGGCCCACCCTGACCTTGTACCCTAGTTCCAAGAGCTAGGACTTCTTCCCTTTGGCCACGCCTCTGCCTCGGCCCATTTCTGGTGCCCGTGTCTCTGCCCCAAATCCTATTCTGCTTGTTCTGCTTCGCTCTTGTGCCTTGTCTTTTGTCGATCTTCTACGGCTGGCTGCACAGCCGGCTGCCATCCCATACAACTCCAAGAGTGCCATTTACACTGTGCCCCGTGGGCAAGGCAGCGCTGCTGGGGTACCGGCATCAAAAAATCAAAGCCCCCTGCCTTTTTTTTTTTTTTTAAATAAGGCAGGTCATTTGACTCATTTGACCCCATTTGTTCTTACTCTGCCGGACCATGCATGTGAAGTGAGCTCAAGCGTCCAGAAAAACTGGATGGACAACACGATGGATTCCTTCTGGACAGTTGGGCATTCGTGGAATATCTGAGAAGAGCTGCTCAGTTCTTCCATGGCTTACCCAAAAGAGTACAAATTATCTGTTTTTATCCAAGTTATCGGTAAATGTTATTAGTAGAAATATCCAATGCACAATGAAACTGGCAACAGTTAACACTGAACATAACAAGATGTTACAAATGAGAAACTCATGATTGTAAACTTGTTGGTAAGTTTGAAAAGTACAAAACAATTGAAGTGGGAAAAAACAGGTATAATAGGAAACACCTACACAAAATAAAAGCAGCAGAAGGAAACATGCATGCACATTGAAAATTGATTTTTTCCCCCTCAGTGGCATTTTTCACGGAAATAGAACAAACAATCCTAAAATCTATATGGAACTACAAAAGGCCCTGAATAGCCAAAGCAATCTTGATTATATATATATATATATATATATATATATATATATATATATAAAATATATATAATATAAAATTATATATAATATTATACAAATACTGAACCATTATGTTGTACACCTGGAAGTAATACAATGTATGTCAATTATACCTCAATTCAAAAAATAAAAATTGAGTTTTTTAATCAGAGGAATCAATCTTGGCACAATCTGGATATGCAGATTTTGACCCAGGAAATTTCTGTTGGTTGAAATGCGGTCATCAAAGCAAACTCAGATTGTCAGAAGCCATGATGGACAGCATTCATATAGACAAAAGTAATTGAAGAACCATGTATTTTTAGTAATATTTTAGCAGGGAAAAACTCCTGTTGAAAAAGTTTTAAATCGGAACAACATGGTAATAGTTTAACCGCACAGAATGGAAAAATTGTTGAGGGATTAAAGTGGTTTATGATGGAATTCACTGAGGAAAGTATAGTTTCTCAATGAAATTTCTTCAGTGTTGGTAAAATTCAGATTAAAATCTACATATTCTTAAAGACAGAACAAAAAAAATGTTTTTAAGGGCAAAGCACCAAGTGGGTCAAATAGAGTCTTCAAAAATGGTGGGTGGGGACAAATGGGACATGATGACTAGATGACTAAATGCCATTTTAGATTGGATCCTGGGACAGAAAAAAAAAGGATGGTGGTGGAAAAATTGGTGAAATCCAAATGAAGTCTGCAGTTCACTGAATAGTAACGTACCAATGTTGGTTTTTTAGGTATGGCAAATGTATCATAGTAATATCAGATATTTATATTAGGAAAAACTAGGTGAAGAGCATACAGGAACTTTCTGTATTATCTCTGCAACTTTTCTGTAAGTCTAAAATTGCTCCCCAAATATGGTGGGCTCAAAATGGCCTGGACCAGAGGGAAAAACAACCCAAGCTTCCCACTGCAGCTCTCCTATGAGCCTCGCGGCTCACTTCCCGGTGGAGCCCTATGGTTGTGCTGCATTGATTTCTTTCTAGGGACTTGTACCTAATGCCACGCCTGCCCTCAGCACCCGCGAGCTCATGGCCAGCCTCTGGCCTCTCCCCACAATGCTTTCCTCCGGTTCCAGACAGCCTTCTACTGCTCATCCTGGAACCAGCTCCCTTGGGTCTCCTAGTGTGTAGACCTAGCGCTCCAACTTGGCCAAATATTGCAATCATCTGAGAAGTTTAACAATTTCTGGTGCCTGGTTGCCACACCCAAATATTCTGATTTAAGTGGTCTGGAGAATGGCCTTGGCCTCTGGATTTAAAAAACCTCCCCAGGGGCTTCCCTGGTGGCACAGTAGTTAAGAATCCACCTGCCAATGCAGGGGACATGGGTTTAAGCCCTGGTCGGGGAAGATCCCACATGCTGCAGAGCAACAGAGCCGTGTGCCACAACTAATGAGCCTGTGCTCTAGAGCCCGCGAGCCACAACTACTGAGCCAGCGTGACACAACTACTGAAGCCCGCGCACCTGAAGCCCAGGAGGCTAGAGCCCATGCTCTGCAACAAGAGAAGCCACTGCAATGAGAAGCCCATGCACCACAATGAAGAGTAGCTCCCGCTCGCGGCAACTGGAGAAAGCCCGTGTGCAGCAACAAAGACCCAGTGCAGCCCAAAACAAATAAAAATATAAATAAATTTATTAAAAAAACAGAAAACCTCCCCAGGTGATTCTAATTGCAGCCAAGTTTGAGAACCCTTGGCATCACCTCACCAAATCCTATTAGTCCTTGAAAAGCCTAGTGAAGCCCTGACTTAATTACAGCAGCCCTTCCCTGTCCTCTGGACCATGGAGGTTACACATGCTCCTTCCACCATAGATGATTGCATACGTACATTGCGCCCACTCTGCTTTCATATATGTTAGTTAGCACCCTGTGGGCAGTTTTGTTGCGTATTTTTTTACATCTCTACCACCAGGAGGTTCGTGCTCCTGATTCTCAGGATGTTCTTGTGAGTCATCCCGGGAGTGAGGAATAAATTGCTCGTTTCTCTTCTGGAAGCAGATGGCCTTGACTGTCCTGAGGGACTTCATTGTTAGGTAAGCACCGGCCTCACCGTGTAGCAGCCCACAGTGCCTGTTTCCTCTTCTGCGGGTGGCCCTTATCCCTGATGCAGTTGCTGGTCCTTCTCTGATCACTTCCTTTGCAGAGCAGAGACTCTCGGGTGCCCTCCGAGCGTGGCCTGGGCAGAACCTACTGTCTTGTTTGCACTTAAAGCCAAAGTCAGATCGAAATCACTTGACTCCCACTGATTCATTGCACATTCTGAGAGAGTTTGGGACCTGGGACCCTTTGCTGCAGTGCTGCAATGCTTGCACCTGGACAAACATCTCCTAGAGCTACAAATTACAGAGAAGTTATAAGGGACTAAAAATAATTTGTGGGCAAATTCTGGACAAAAGATACAAAAAGACCAAAAAAACTCCCAACTGCCTCTTCTGAAGAGCTGGGAGCAAAAACAGGGTGTCCAGAGCAAAAGCAGGGTAGGGCACATGCCCCCTGCACTCAACACCGCCAGAGGGGTGGGCAAAACACCTAAGCTACCGCTCCAGCCCAGCCCCTGGACACAGCCCTACCCTCACCTGTAAGGAACCCGGCAGCCCCCTCTCAGGGAGAGAGCAAGGGAACATGTTACTTGTTTCGCTCCCTCCTGCGGCCACAGGGGCCCCAATAAAGCCTTCCTGAATTTCTTGTCTGGCTTCTAGTCAATTTCTATTGATTGTGGAAGGCCAAGAACCCTGGTCAGTATCAATTCCAGTGTCCAGGTGGAATTATGCCTTTGAAATATTGGATCTGGGCTGGGATCTGGTCTCGTTTCAGCCTCTGAATGTCAGTATTCCCAAACACAGAGAGGAGTTGGGGGATTTTTTTGTTTGCTTCTTGATTTTTTTTTTTTTTTTTTTTTTTTGCGATACGCGGGCCTCTCACTGTTGTGGCCTCTCCCGCTGCGGAGCACAGGCTCCGGACGCGCAGGCTTAGCGGCCATGGCTCACGGGCCCAGCCGCTCTACGGCATGTGGGATCTTCCCGGACTGGGGCCCGAACCCGTGTCCCCTGCATCGGCAGGCAGACTCTCAACCACTGCGCCACCAGGGAAGCCCTTGATTTTTTAATAGCAGTTGATGGACTCTACCCTAGACCTTCTGATTCAGAATTCAGAGTCTGAAGGGTGACAGCTGGGAATCTGAGTCTTCCTAAGTTCCTCAGATGATGCTGGGGGAGCCAGCCCACTACTGCTGGTTTTGGGCTCCACTGGGAACTGTATCAAACCAAAGCATCAAGGGACTGGTTCGGAACTCAGGGTTCCTCGTGAAAACCTCCTGGAATTTACAAAGACGTCAGGCCCAAGCCCTAGCCCTGAAGAGTTGGCTGTGGAAAGTTGCAAGTGGTCATGAACATCTGAGTGGTTTGTAAACTCCCCAGGTGATTCAGATGTGCAGTCCTGATCTGATGCCGGCATCAGCAGACTTTTTCTGTAAAGGGCCAGTGAATAAATATTTTAGTCTACATGGTCTCTGGTACAACTGCTCAACTTTGCCATTGTGGTGTGGAAGCAGCCAGGGACGTTATGTAAACGCATGCGCATGCGCGTGGCTGTGTTCTAGTAACACTTCATCTGTAAAAACAGTCAGCAGGCTGATGTAGCTCTCGGGTCGTAGTTTGTCCACCCCTGATAGAACCACCTGCGGAGCTACAAAATCATCTTGTCCCCCCAGGGCCAATTAAATCAGATTCTCCATTGGGGGTGCCCAGACGTGGGTATTTATGAAAACCTCTTCAGGTGAGCTTTTAATCAGCCGGGATTAAGACCCACAGCTGTAGTATACTATGATTGCACACCTCATTCTAAAAGTCTTGCGCTGACACGATGGTTAGTCTGCTGCAGAAGATTTTTTCTTTCTTTGTATGTTTGCTTGATTTTTAAAATTTATTTAAATGGAAGTATTCCAGGCATACTGTTCTATGCCTGCCTCTCCCTGGACCACAGTTTTTTAATGAGATATGACATATATGCCGTCAAGTGTACCGATCTTAAGTGTACAGCTTGATGAATGTAAAAACATTTATTGATTGTATCCTTCTTCACATATATTATAGCCATGTAACCACCACTCAGATCAAAGTATAAGACACTCAGAGAAGCCCTGTTCCCCTTCCCAGTCAGTAGCCTCCGGATGCTTTTTTGAAGCCTGCCTTGAAATCCATGTTCTCTCGGAATAGGTGTCACTAAGTCACCGAGTATTTGGCGCTTGCTTTGCCCACAGATCTTGGCATTACAGGGGTGAAAGCAAGCATAGGGTGTGCCTGGCATCTTCCACTATACATTTCGTTGCTGTGGCACACGGCGCCCTTGGAAGGCAAGCTCTGCAGGCCCCATTGGCCCATGATCCTCAGGGAACAGGGAGGGCTTTCAAGCAGGCCTGGGCTAGTGAGCTCACCACGCTTCCATGGATTCTGCTGGGAAGGTAACAACAAGCCCGAGTAGACAGCTCATTTCAGCACAGCAGGCAGCATGAGGTTCATCGTCGCGTGGTCCCCTTGCCGCTCACATCCCAGGGAAGCCGTGTACAGCAGGCCCAGGCGAACGCTGCTCCCCCCCATGGGCCTGTGTTCCAGCTGAGGAACCTGAGCACAGGAAACCCCTGGTCTTATAAGGGACTGCAAACAAATGTGCTCAACGTTCTTCCCACAGAGAGACATTAGCTTTATTATTTTTTTTAATTGTGATGAAATTCACATAGCATAAAATTTGCCTTTTTCAAACGTACAGTTCAGTGGCCTTTAATACACTCACAGCGTTGTGCCACCACCACCTGTATCTAGTCCTGAAACATTTTCATCACCCTAAGAAACAACTCCATCCCATTGTCACCCCCAATCAGCCCCTCCCCTCAGCCCCTGGCAACCACCAACCCGCTTGCTGCCTCTGTGGATGAATCTGTTTAGGGTAGTTCATGTAAAGGCCGTCATACAATATTGTGACCTTTGGGCTATGGCTGCTTTCATTTAACATAATGTTTTTGAGGTCCATCCATATTGTGGTATATATCAGTGCTTCATAGTTGATGGACTTCTGGGTTGTTTCTACCTTTTGGCTATTATACATAGTGCTGCTGTAAACTTTCATATATAAGTATTTGAGTACTTGTTTTCAATTTTGGGGGTATAAATTGAGGAGTGGAATTGCTGGGTCATGTGATAATTCTATGTTGAACTTTTTGAAGAACCTCCATGCTGTTTTCCACAGCAGCTGTAACATTTTATATCCCACCAGAAAAGTACCTGGGTTCTAGTTTCTCCATATCCTCACCAACACTTGTCATTTTCCATTTTATTATTGCCATCCTAGTGGGTATCTCACTGCAGTTTTAATTTGCGTTTTCCTAATAACTAATGAGGTTGCGTGTCTTTTCATGTACTTATTGGCCTCTTGTGTATCTTCTTTGTGGAAATATCTATTCAACTCTTTTATTCATTTTTTAAATTGTGTTGTTTGTCTTTTTGTTATTGACTTGTAGGGTTCTTCATGTATTCTGGATACAAGACCCTTATCACTAGACCCTTATCAGGTATATGATTTGCAAATATTTTCTCCCACTTTGCAGATTGTCCTTTGATAATGTCCTCTGACGCACCAAAGTTTCAAATTCTGATGGAGTTCAATATACCTATTTTTTTCTTATGATTCTTGTGTCATACCTAAGACACCATTACCAGATCCTAGAATGTAAGCAAATCTACTCCATGCGGGGACTTCCCTGGTGGTCCAGTGGTTAAGAATCCACCTTCCAATGCAGGGGACACGGGTTCAATCCCTGGTCAGGGAACATGCAGATCCCAGATGCTGCAGTGCAACTAAACCCACGTGCTGCAACTACTGAACCCATGCAGTCTGGAGCCCCCGCATCATAACTAGAGAGAAGCCTTCATGCTGCAACAAAGAGCCCATGCACTGCAACTAAGACCCAATGCACCCAAAAATAAATAAGTAAATACATACATAAATATATTTTTTTAAAAAGTCTGCTCCATGCCTTAGAGTGGTTTTGGAAACATCCTTGAACATAGCTGCTAATACTCAGCTTTGCTCAGAATATATGCAGAAACACTAGAATTATCTCCCAATAGGCCAACATGCAAAGGCTGAGATGAGAGAGCTGAAAAAAGAATCTTCATACCAGTTTAGGGGCTGCAGCCAGCTGTCCCAAAGTGAAAGACTGCTTTCTCTTAATCTGGTCATATGATCCAATCTTCCTTTTCAGCTTAAACTAGCATAAACTGGGAGTTCATTTCTTACAAGTGATTGAGTCCTGAGCAATGTGGTGATGTACAGTGGTGGTCTTCTGTTCTCCTAAGTTTTCATAAAATCAGTAACAGCAACTGGCTCATAACTGATGTCGGAGAGGCAGCAAAAATAATCCCTCAACAAACTCCCCTTTCCAGCTCAATGCCAGACTTGAACTCCCGTCTTTGGGCAAGATGCTTTACAGGACATCTGAACTGTCTACCCCAGATGCCCTTCTGACCTGGCGAGGTGGGTTTGGTCACCCCAAGACACCCCTTAATGAGTGTTTTCTGTGTCCCTCTGCAGTGGGGCCCTACCCCTGGCTGTGCTTCCACGGCTGGGATATCTGAGGATTCTCCAGGAAAGCCCTTTGGAACGTGCCCATCTGGGCTGGGTGGTCAACCTTGAACTAGGAAGTGGCACAGTCCTTTGTTTCTATATCCCAAGGCCTAGACATTGATGAGAGTAAAGTGTTCAATAAATGTTCTTTTTTTTTTTTTTTTTTTTTTTGCGGTACGCAGGCCTCTCACTGTTGTGGCCTCTCCCGTTGCGGAGCACAGGCTCCGCACGCGCAGGCTCAGCGGCCATGGCTCACGGGCCCAGCCGCTCCGCGGCACGTGGGATCTTCCCGGACCGGGACACGAACCCATGTCCCCTGCATCGGCAGGCAGACTCTCAACCACTGCGCCACCAGGGAAGCCCTAAATGTTCATTTTTAAGAATAGCTAATAATAACCATTAACACTGACTTAAGTACTAGTTCATTCAATCCTCACAATAGCCTTATGCAATGGCGTTCCTATTTTACATTTGGAGAAACTGAGGCATGAGGATATTAGGTTTTCATGTCCAAGGTCACAGAGCTCATAAATGATAGAGCTGAGATACAGGCCTCAACAGAATGGCTTAGTGCCCATGCCCTTTTTACAGCTGCCCAAACAAGTGATGAAGTCTCCCTTTGCCTGGCAATGGCCCATCTTCTTGCTTCATTCCGTTTTATTCCTTCTGGTTTTCTTTAGTTAAGTGTTGGTATATGTTTTTTGAGTCAACCAAGTATTCATTGTGTTACCGCTGTGTGCTCAGAGCCCCTTGCTGCGGACACTTTGATCCTTGGTTTCCATTCTGCTTACTCTTCAAGTGGATGTGTGTGTTGTGTCGTGCTATGCTGTGTGTGTGCTGTATGTGTGCTCATGCCATTCCAGTGAAGGTAGCCAACTAATCCCCTCCAAGAGTTTACTTTGAGTTTTATTTATCTACTCCCGTTTACCCAAAATAATCACCATATATATATACGCTCATAAAAGGAGTCTCATGGGCTTCCCTGGTGGCGCAGTGGTTGAGAGTCCACCTGGCAACGCAGGGGACACGGGTTTGTGCCCCGGTCCAGGAAGATCCCACATGCCGCGGAGCGGCTGGGCCCGTGAGCCATGGCCGCTGAGCCTGCGCGTCCGGAGGCTGTGCTCCGCAACCAGAGAGGCCACAACAGTGAGAGGCCCGTGTACCGCAAAAAAAAAAAAAAAAAAAAAAAGTAGTCTCATAACAAGCTCTGAATATGGGTCCCTGGAGTCTTGCTTTTGTTTTTCTGATGGGGGAGTTGGCAATATCTGTATCTAGCCCGGTGGCAACTTCTAGTCAGAACTTAACATTTGGATCCATTAAGAGGCCTCTTCTTACCACCAAGCGCTCTGTGTTGGCAACCAGAGTGTGAGGTTCTCCGGCCTGATGAACTGCAGAGAAGTACCTCTGGCTGGGCAGTGTAGGAAGGGAAAGAGTGAGCTGGTGAATAGAAGCGTCTGGGTATTTTTCCTTGTTGTTATTTTGACGGAGCTGGGAATAGCCATTGAGATACTTTACTAGTCCAAGAGCCCAAGGAAACTTCTCATCGCTGTGGTTCAAGCAAAACCCCCTTGCCAGGGGCTGGACGGGGTGCTGCTTTCCTGACAAGCGGGCCCATCAGTAGTTGTCTTCAAACTTTTTGTTCGTATGCTTCCTAAAAGAATTTTGGAAAACATACATTTTTAAGTCAGCATCTAGAATTTCATCATAAATGCAGATAGTAAAGATGGCTTTTTAGATATACTGTAAATATTGATATTTAAAACAAAACTGTCATATCTTTCTTTTAAATGTACCCAATGGAATCTAAATACCATAGCAATTTGATACCCACCAACCACCACCCATTTAAAAAACATAAAAACAAGTTTTTCGTTACCTGTCAGAAATTTCATATTGTTTCATTTTCTTCTGGAACCTGTGTATCCATTCCACTTCTCCCACAGAAATTTATACTAATGCATTTTACACATAAATCTTTCTTTGATCACCTTTCTCCTACAACAAAAATATATACATGTAAGTTTAAATTTAAGTTTTTGAATTTCCTGTGATCATAAGACTTAAAATTTTTTTAAATTTCTTCGTGATTGAGTTATCCTTCAATTATTAGAAGTATATTATTGATCAAAACCACATGAATATGTAACAAATTTGGATAAACAAGAAACACATAAAAAGTAAAATTTTACTGAAAATACATTTCTAAATGAGATGAATGGAGCTTTATAATTTTTGCCAATTAACATCATTGAATGAATGTTACTTATTGCTAGAAAGAATTCGGCTTAGAATTAGGAATTCTATTCCGATCTTTCAATTGAATGTAAGCGTGCAAGCTGCCTTGTTTATATAAACAGGCAAATAAGAATGGAAGGAAATTTTGTTTAGCAATGCCACTCAATTTTCTGAATGTCTTCTGAGTTACATGCCCAAAATCATACATGCATTTTCATCAAAAATTATATTTAATGACTGTGGTAAGCTAAATGATGCCCCGCTCCCCCACCGCCCGCCCTGCCGGTATCTCCACATCCTAATCTCTGGAACCTAGGAATATTACTTTGTGTGGCAAACGAGGCTGTGCAGACATGATCAAGTTAAGGATCTTGAAATGGGAGAATAAGCCTGGATTATCCACGTGGGGCTGATGTAATCACAAACATCCGGAAAAGAGGGACACAGGCAGAGTTCTGTGAGGAGAAGGTGGTGATACGAAGACAGAAGGAGAAAGAGTTTCAAAGATGCTGCGCTGCTGCCTCTGAAGGCAGGGGCCACGAGCCAGGGAATGTAAGGCATGCAGCGCTAGGGGCCGAAAAAGACAAGGAAACGTTTTCTCCCCTCAGATCCTGGATCCTCCAGATCCTTCAGAAGGAACCAGCCCTGCCCATACCTTCACGTTAGCTCGGTGAAACCATTTTCAGACTTCTGACCTCCAGAACCATAAGAGAATAAATTTGTGTTGTTTTAAGTCACTATGTTTGTGCTGAGTTGTAATAGCAGCTGAAGGAATCTACTATGTTATCAACCAACAGTTCAGTTACATCCCCCTAGTAAGTAAAGAATTGGAAACCATGACCACCGTGTCTTCATTCCAGCCCATGGGAAGTGGCAGGGGAAGAAGAGGATGCACATAATCCAGAAGTTGCCCCATCAGTCACGTGATCTCACCTAATTAAAGGAAACAGGGAACTGCAGTTTTTTCCTAAGTGGCCACGTGCCAGCTCTTTTAGGAAGGTTCTATTACTATAGAAGAAGGGGAGGATGAATTTAGAAGGAAAGTAGTGTCTGGCTTAGAGTTGTTGAGGGAGAGACGGTGGTGGCATTAGCCATATGGAGAAGTGGATGATGAGGGATTTGGAGTCCTTCCGCAACAGGACCTGAAGGGTTGGTGCAGCGAGAGGGGTAGGGAGGCAGTGACTCAGTGCCTGGATTTCTGCCTTAACTGAGTGGCTGGCTGTGTCGCGCGCAGCAGAGGTTGGGACCACTGTGTAGTGCATGCTACAAAGTGTAGGAATAATATACGTGCCTTATCAGAACTGCAGGTTTGTGTAAATATTGACTCTCATCGACAGGTTTCTGTTAACTTAATTAAGGAGAATGTTTTGTTAAAGGGATAGAAGAGAAGTTGCTGAAGCAGCACTTGGCAACTTCCTGCCCTCGCCTCTCTTTAAGCACTGTGACTTCCTTAGGATACGTTTTACACCCACACCAGGAAAATGTTCTGGCGGGGACATCATCATGCCAGAGCCGTGTCATTAGCTAAATGGCACTGGATCATTTGTATGCATTGTAATGAGACAGCTGAATCCCCGACAAAATGGATCACCTGGGTCCTGTTTTCTGTTGATTGTTGTTGGCTGTCTTATATTAGCTCTATTTTTATTTTCCCTTATGATAAATGTAGTCTACTCTCCTTTTAGAAGAAAGTCAGAGGTAGAGAACAAATGTATGGATACCAAGGGGGAGAGGGGTGGGGTGGGAGGAATTGGGAGGTGGGGGTTGAGGCATATACACTATTGATACTATGTGTAAAATGGACAACTGAGGGGAACATACTGTACAGCACAGGGAACTCTACTTAATGCACTGTAGTGTCCTAAATGGGAGGGAAATCCAAGAGGGAGGGGATGTATGTGTATGTACGGCTGATTCACTTTGCTGTGCGGTGGAAGCTAGCACCACATTGTAAAGCACCTATACTCAAATAAAAATTAATTTTAAAAAAACATAATAAAATAATAATACATTTTTAGTAGAGTAGCTAAAATTAAACAGGACATGATCCTAATCATTGGTGAGGATGTAGAGAAACTGGCATTCTCACACATTTTTGATGGAAATTTCAAATAATACAGCCACTTTGAAATAGTTTGGCATTAAAGAAAAAATAGTGAAGTATACACCTACCATATGATCCAGTATTCCACTTCTAGATATTTTCACAATAGAAAATAAAGCATGTATCTATACAAAAATAAAAGTCAGAAACTTCAGAGAAGTAGAAGGAAGGAGGAAGATGACACATAATCCCACCAGCTAAGGTCCCCCTTTATTAGCACCTTGTTGGATTTCCTTTCAACCTTATCTCTATGCATTATTATTTCTTTTTTTTTGCGGTACGCGGGCCTCTCCCTGCTGTGGCCTCTCCCGTTGCGGAGCACAGGCTCCGGACGCGCAGGCTCAGCGGCCGTGGCTCACGGGCCCAGCCGCTCCGCGGCACGTGGGATCTTCCCGGACCAGGGCACGAACCCGTGTCCCCTGCATCGGCAGGCAGACTCTCAACCACTGCGCCACCAGGGAAGCTCTGCATTTTTAACTTACGTATTCTGCATCTTTTTCTTAAGTAAACACCATAATATAAGTATTTTTCATAAATTCACTAGTTTTACAATAGTCTGTGTTGAGCATGTACTATTTTATATTTTATTTGGGCATTTAGATTGTCTCTGATTTTTCAGTTACCTATAATGCTGTCAGTACTAACCGAGTTATTTCTGTATTTAGCCTCTGTTCCTCAGAAGTAACAGAAGTGAAATTTCTGGATAATAGGATATGAATATTTTAATGGCTTTTCACTCATAATTTGACATTACTTTTGCAAAATATTTATATTTTAAGGATCCTATGTGAAAATGTTGGGTCTTATTTAGAATGTGATATTTACCAACTGGCCCAAGGCGTTCAGTAAACAGCAGAATAAAGGAGAAGCTGCAACTGGGTGAGACCAACATTAGAACTAATTTTTAAAATTGCAGCTGAGCTGATAGAAGAAAAAGTTTGCATGGATTTGCTTTGTGACACTCTGTTCATTCTTTCAATACATACCCAGTAAGCCCTCCCATCAAAATCAAAATCAAAATCACACAGGCTGAGGAAGGATCCTAGTAGATTTCCCGTCACACAGATTTTTCCATCATGCGTTATCTCAGCAGTCAACGTGAGGTAATGGCATTTTACAGATGAAGATATGAAGCTTAATGACTTAGCCAACCAAGATCACATAGCCAGCTAGTGGTGGGACATAAACCCAGGCTTGTGGCTGCTTTGATTGGATTTATTGAGCTACCGCTATATTCAAAACAGCATGATAAGCATAATGAGAAATAGGTGAGAAGGCCAGGCCCAACCTAAGAGCTTGCACTTATTAAGGGAGATCAGATATGCTTAAAAGGGTATGTTCGTCTGCTCGGGCTGCCATAACAAAGTACCACAGACCTGGAGGCTTAAACAACAGGACTTTATTTTCTTATAGTTCTGGAAGCTTGAAGTCCAAGATCAAGGTGTTGGCAGGGTTGGTTTCTTCTGGGACCTCTTTTCCTGGCTTGAGGATGGCTGTGTTCCCCCTGTGTCCTTACATGGTCATCTCTCTGTGCGTGTCTGTGTCCTGATCTCTTCTTAAAAGGATACCAGTCATACTAGATTAGGGCCCCATCCTAATGACCTCACTTTAGCTTAAGTAATTAATAAGGTAACTTTTTAAAGACTCTGTCTCCAAATATAATCGCCTTCTGAGATCCTGGGGGTTAGGACTTCAACATATGGATTTGGGGGACACAATTCAGCCCATAACAAAAGGTCATAGTGTCCAAAACGTTGTGAGTCCTCAGTTATGAAATTTGGCTAATTCTAAGCCAGTGCCTCTCAGCCTCAGCTGCACTTTAGAATCACCTGGGGATGGGCTTCCCTGGTGGCGCAGTGGTTGAGAGTCTGCCTGCCGATGCAGGGCACACAGGTTCGTGCCCCGGTCTGGGAAGATCCCACATGCCGCGGAGCGGCTGGGCCCGTGAGCCATGGCCGCTGAGCCTGCATGTCCGGAACCTGTGCTCCGTAACGGGAGAGGACACAACAGTGAGAGGCCTGCGTGCTGCCAAAAAAAAAAAAAAAAAAAAAGAATCACCTAGGGAGTTCTTTTAACAAATAGCTGTGGACCCCCCGAGTCACACTTGACTGGTCTGTGGAGCACCTGACAAAGGTGTTTTTTAAAAGCTCCTTGGTGATTTGAATGCGTACCCAGGACTGGGAGCCTTGTTGCATTGAAATACCAAAGAGACACCTGAGCTGGTTTTGTTGTCTGAAACTGTCCTGCTTTCTGTCCGGCCAACACTTAGCTGTATGCATAGAATACCTCAGCATCAGCAAAGTATCAGAGCAGCCGCTCAGTTTTGAGTCTCCACTTCATGCACACTCAGCTTTCTCTCTCAGTCATTAAAGGAGATAGCCATTCATTGAAGGCCTGTGGTACACCAGACACTATGCTGATGTGAGAAGCTGAATAATGACCCCCACAGATGTTCATGCCCTAATCCTTGGAACCTTGAATACGGAGATTATTCTGGATTATCTGCATGGGCTCAATTTAATCATACTGCTCTTAAAAACAGAGAACCTTTCCTAGCAAATGTCAGAGAAATATGACCCAAGAAGAGCAGGAGAATTTTGAAGCATGAGAGGGACTTCATCCACCACTGCTGCCTTTGAAGATGGAAAATAGGGGACAGTAGCCAGGGAATGCAGGCAGCCTCGGTAACCTAGGAAACTGGGCAGCCGGGAACGGCCTTCAGCTCTCAACCAGCAAGGAAGTGGGCCCTCAGTTCTATAACCTCACGTCATTGAATCTGTCAACAACCTGAACGAGCAAGGGAAGCATTCTCCCCTAACAGCTCCAGAAAGGGATGTAAGGAGTGCGGCCCTGCAGACGCTTGGTTTTAGCATGGTGAGACCCAAGTCAGACTTCTGACCTCTGAAACTGTGAGATTATAAATTTGTGTTGTTCTAAGCCACTAAATTTGTGGTAACTCGTTACAGCAGCAATAGGAAACTAATACAGCTTAAAAGTGAAAAATAAAATAATAACACATTCTCCCTGCTGTCGTGGAGCTTAGCAACTTAAATTTGCAAAATTTATAAAAGGAGAAACAAATCAAGTTTCAACTCAAGTCTTAGGCTCAAGAAGTTTTTGAATTCAAGGGCCCTGGGTGTTAGGTGGTGTGTGAGGCCCAAATTATGCACTTTTTAAAAGTGTAAACATAACTCTTATATGCACTGGGAAACCATATATATACATACATATACATTTTATTTATCCATTCATCCATCAGTGGACACTTGGGTTGCTTCCACATCTTGGCCATTGTAAATAATGCTGTGGTGAACATAGGGGTGCATACTTTTTTTTCAAATTAATGTTTTGATTTTCTTTGCATATATACCCAGGAGAGGAATTGCTGGATCATATGGTAGTTCTATTTTTAGGTTTTTGAGGAACCTCCATACTGTTTTCCATAGTGGCTACACCAATATGTATTCCCACCAACAGTGCACAAGGGTTCCCTTTTCTCCACATCCTCGCCAGCACTTGTCATCTCTTGTCTTTTTGATAATAGCCATTCTCACAGGTGTGAGGTGATATCTTATTATGTTTTTGATTTTCATTTCCCTGATGATTACGAATGTTGAGCACATTTTCATGTGCCTATTGGCCATCTGTATTTCTTCTATGGAAAAATGTCTATTCATTTCAGTAGGTCCTCTACCTATTTTTTAATCAGTTGTTTGGGTTTTTTTTTGATATCGAGTTGTAGGAATTCTTTGTCTATTTGGATATTAACCCCTTATCAGACATATTGTTTGCAAATATCTTCTCTCATTCAGTAGGTGGCCTTTTCATTTTGTTAAGTTTCCTTCACTGTGCAAAAGCTTTTTAGTTTGATGTTGTCCCATTAGTTTATTTTTGCTTTGGTTTCCCTTGCCTGAGGAGACATAACAAAAAAAAAAAAAAAAATATATATATATATATATATATATATATATATATATATATAGCTAAGACTAATGTCAAAGAGCATACTGCCTGTGTTTTCTTCTAGAAGGTTTATGGGTTCAGGTCTTACATTTAAATTTTTAATCCATCTTGAGTTGATTTTAGTATGCAGTGTGAGAAAGTAGTCCAGTTTGATTCTTTTGCATCTAGCTGCCAGTTTTCCCAACACCATTTATTGATGAGGCTGTTTTTTCAGAATGTTGTATATTCTTACCTCCTTTGTCATAGATTAGTTGACTGTATAAGTGTGGGTTCACTTCTGGGCTCTCTATTCTGTTCCATTGATCTATGTGTCTGGTTTTTGTACAAATACCATGCTGTTTTGATTACTGTAGCTTTGTAGTGTAGTTTGAAATCAGGGAGTGTGATACTTCCAATTGTACTGTTTCTCAAGATTCTTTTGGCTGTTCAGGATCTTTTATGTTTCCATACAAATTTTAGAATTATTTGTTCTGGTTTTGTGAAAAAAGCCATTGGTATTTTAATAGGGATTGCATTGAATCCATAGATTGCCTTAGATACTTGTAGATAGTATGTTCATTTTTATAATACTACTTCTTCTAATCCATGAGCACAATATGTCTTTCCATTTTTTTGTATCATTTTCAATTTCCTTCATCAATATTTTATTGTTTTCAGAGTATAGATCTTTCACCTCCTTGGTTAATTTTATTCCTAGGCATTTTTCTCTTTTTGATGTGATTGTAAACAGGATTGTTTTCTTGCTTTCTCTTTCTGATAGTTCATTATTAGTGTATAGAAAAGCAACATATTTCTGGATATTAATCTTACAACTACACTGAATTCATTTATTAGTTCTAATAGGTTTTTGGTGGAGACTTTAGGGTCTTCTATATATAGCATCATGTCATCTGCAAAGAGTGACAGTTTTACATTTTCTCTTCCACTTAGAATGCCTTTTATTTCTTTTTCTTGTCTGATTGTTGTGGCTAGGACTTCCAATACCATGTTGAATAAAAGAGGCAAGAGCGGGCATCCTTGACTTGTTCCTGATTTTAGAGGAAATTTTTCAGTTTTTTTCACCATTGAGTATGATGTTAGCTGTGGGTTTGTCATAGATGGCCTTTATTATGTTGAGGTATGCTCCCTCTATACCTACTTTGTAGAGAGTTTTTTTTTTATCATAAGTGGATGTTGAATTTTGTCAAAAGCTTTTTCTGTATCTATTGAGATGATCATATGGTTTTTATTCTTCAATTTGTTGATGTGGTATACCACATTGATTGATTTGTGTATATTGAACCATCCTTGCATCCCTGGGATAAGTCCCACTTGATCATGTTGTATGATCTTTTAATGTGTTATTGAATTTGGTTTGCTAATATTTTGTTGAGGGTTTTTGCAACCATGTCCATCAGTGATATCAGGCTGTAATTTTCTTTTTTGTGTGTGATATCTTTGTCTGGTTTTGGGATCAGGGTAATGCTTGCCTTGTAAAATGAGTTTTGAAAGTATTCCTTCCTCTGAATTTTTGGAATAGTTTGAAAAGAATAGGTTTTTTAAAAAAAACTTTTAATAGATCTTTATTGGAGTATAATTACTTCACAATACTCTGTTAGTTTCTGTTGCACAACAAAGCGAATCAGCCATATGTATACACATGTCCCCATATCTCCTCCCACTTGAGCCTCCCTCCCATCCTCCCTATCCCACCCCTCTAGGTCATCGCAAAGCTGATCTCCCTGTGCTCTGCTGCTGCTTCCCACCAGCCAACTATTTTAAATTCGGTAATGTATGTATGTTGCTGCTACTCTCACTTTGCCCCAGCTTCACCCTCCCACCCCATGTCCTCAAGTCCATTTTCTATGTCTGTCTCTTTATTCCTGCCCTGCAACTAGGTTCATCAGTACCATGAAAAGAATATATTTTTAACTCTTTAAATATTTGGTAGAATTCACTGGGAAGCTGTCTGGTCCTGGACTTTGTTTGCTTAGAGTTTTTTTTCTTTTAATTACTGATTCAATTTCATTACTGGTAATTGGTCTGTTCATATATTCTATTTCTTTCTGGTCCAGTCTTGGGAGATAGTACATTTCTAGGAATTTGTCCATTTCTTCTAGGTTTTTCATTTTATTGGCATATAATTGTTTGTAGTAATCTGTGGTCCTTTGTATTTCTGTAGTGTCAGTTGTAACTTCTTTTTCGTTTCTGATTTTATTGATTTGGGCCCTCTGTTTTTTTCTTGATGAGCCTGGCTAAATGTTTATCAATTTTGTTTATCTTTTCAAAAAACAAGCTCTTAATTTCATTGATTTTCTATTGCTTCTTTAGTCTCTATTTCGTTTATTTCTACTCTTATCTTTATGATTTCTTTCCTTCTACTAACTTTGGGTTTGTTTGTTCTTCTTTCTCTAGTCACTTTGGGTATAAGGTTAGGTTGTTTATTTGAGATTTTTCTTCTTTCCTGAGGTAAGCTTGTATCGCTGTAAACTTCCCTCTTAGAACTGCTTTTGCTGCATCCCATACATTTTGGATCATTGTGTTTTCATTTTCATTTGTCTCCAGGTATTTTTTGATTTCCTCTTTGATTTCTTCAGTGACACATTGACTGTATAGTAGCATGTTGTTTAGCCTCCATGTGTTTTGTGTTTTTGAAATTTCTTTTCTTGTAATTGATTTCTAGCCTCATAGTGTTGTGGTAGGAATAGATGGTTGATATGATTTCAGTCTTCTTAAATTTACTGAGACTTGTTTTGTGACCTAGTATGTGATCTATCCTGGAGAATGTTCCATATGAGCTTGAGAAGAATGTGTATTCTGCTTTCAGATGAAATGTTCTATACATATTAAGTCCATTGGGTCTAATGTGTCATTTAAGCCCAGTGTTTTCTTATTGATTTTCCATCTGGATGATCTGTTTATTGATGTAAATGGGGTGTTAAAGTCCCCTATTCTTATTGTGTTACTGTCAGTTTCTCCCTTTACGTCTGTTGATATTTGTTTTAAGTATTTAGGTGGTCCTATGTTGCATGAATATGTATTTACAATTGTTATGTCTTCTTCTTGGATTGATCCCTTTACCATTACATAATGTGCTTCTTTGTCTCTTGTTACCGTCTTTGCTTAAAAGTCTATTTTGCCTAATATAAGTATTGCTATCCCAGTTTTCTTTTGATTTCCATTGGCATGAAATACCTTTTCCCATCCCCTCACTTTTGGTCTTGTGTGTCTTTAGATCTGAAGCAAGTCTCTTATTGGCATCATATACATGGGAATTTTTTTTTATCCATTCAGCCACTCTATGTATTTTGATGGAACATTTAGTCCATTTACATTTAAAGTAATTATTGATAGCTATGTACTTATTGCCATTTTGTTAATTGTTTTAGGATTGTTTTTGTAGTTCTTTTCTGTTCCTTCTTGTTTTGTTCTCTTTCCTTGTGATTTGCTGACTGTCTTTAGTCTTATGTTTGGATTCCTTTCTCTTTTTTGTGTGTGTATCTGTTTAAACACATTTTTAACAACCCTGCACTTTTACTCTCTGCCCCTCATCATTTAACATTTCTTAAGTCATATATAACATTTTTGCTTTGTGTATCCCTTAACTACTCATTGTGGTTATAGATGATTTTTACTACTTTTATTGTTTAACTTTTCTCCTAGCTTTATAAGTGGTTGAACTAGTGCCTTTACTGTATATTTGTCTTTACCAATGAGATTTTTCCCTTTGTAATTTTAATGCTTCCAGTTGTTGCCTTTCCTTTTCCACTTAGAGAATTCCCTTTAGCATTTCTGGTAAAGCTGGTTTCATGGTGCTTAACTCTTAGCTTTTGCTTGTCTGTAAAAATCTTTATCTCTTCTTGAAATCTGAATGATAGCCTTTATGGGTAGAGTATTCTTGGTTGCAGGTTTTTCTCTTTCATCACTTTGAACTTTGAATATATTGTGCCACTCCCTTCTGGCCTGCAGAGTTTCTGGTGAAAAGTCAGCTGATAGCCTTATGTAACTTGTTGCTTTTCCCTTGCTGCTTTTAATATTCTCTCTTTATCTTTAATTTTTACCATGTTAATTACAGTGTGTCTTGGTGTGATCTTCTTTGGGTTGGTCCTGTTTGGAGCTCTCTGTGCTTCCTGGATCTGGATGTCTGTTTCCCTTCCCAGGTTGGGGAAGTTTTTATCTATTATGTCTTCAAATATGTTCTCTGCCCCTTTCTCTACTATCCTTCTGGGACCCCTATAATGTGAATGTTACTGTGCTTGATGTTGTCCCAGATGTCTCTTAAACTGTCCTAATTTTTTAAAATTCTTTTTTCTTTATTTCTGTTCAGCTTGAGTGATTTCCACTTCTCTGTCTTCTAGTTCACTGATCCATTCCTCTATATCATCTAATCTACAATTGATTCTTCTGAGTGTATTTTTTTATTTCCGTTATTGTATTCTTCAGCTCTGTTTGGTTCTTCTTTATATTTTCTAACTCTTTGTTAGAAATTTTCATCTTCTTACTGTGTTCATCATTCTTCTCCCAAGTTCTCTGAGCATCTTTATGACTATTACCTTGAACTATTTATTGGGTAGGTTGCTTATGTCTACTTTACTTAGTTCTTCTGGGATTTTATCTTGTTCTTTCCTTTGGAACGTATTCCTCTGTTGCCTCATTTTGCCTATTCTCTGTTTTTATTTCCATGTATTTGATAGGTTGGTTATAGTTACTAATCTTGGAGAAGTGGCCTCGTGTAGGAGACGTCCTACGGGGCCCACCAGCATACTCCCCTCTGTTCACCAGAGCCATATGCTCTAGCCTGCACACTATGTGGACTGCATGGGCCCTTCTGTTGTGGTTTGCTGACTACTGTGGTCATCTAGCAGGTGTGGCTGGCCCCTGGTCTGGTTAGTTGCCAGGCCCTGCCTAGTGCAGATGCTGTTGGATGCTGGTAGGTGGGGCTGGGTCCTGTCACAGCTGGTTGCAAGGCCTGGGGAGTTTCAGTCCTGGTGCTGGCTCACTGCTGGGTGGGGTTGGATTATGCTGTGACTGGCTATGGAGTCCTGGGGTGGGTCACAGGGCTAGTGTTGGCCCACTGATGGGAGGAGCTGAGTCATGGGGTGGCTGGCTGTTGGACTGGGGGTCCTGGAGTACTAGTGTTGGCCTGCTGGTGTGTGGAGCTCAGGTCCAGGGGGTCCTGGGGCTGGTGTCAGCCCACTGGTGAGTGTGACTATGTCCTGGGCCATCTGTTGGGGGGGGCTGAATCCTGGGGTAGCTAGGGGCTCAGGGTCCTGTGGCAGCTAGCCTGCTAGTGAGTGAGGCTGTGTCCCTACCCAGCTAGCTGCTTGGCCTGGGGCATCCCAGGACGGGTACCAATTGGCTGGTGGGTGGGGCAGGTCCCAGCACTAATAAGCTAGAGGGAGGATTACAAAATGGCACCTGCCAGCACTAGTGTCCTCATGGTATAATGAACTCCTAAAAATGGCTGCCACCATCATGTGTGACCCTAGGATGAATCCCAGTTGCCTTCTGCCTGTCCAGAAGGCGCTCCAAGATCAGAAAGAGAGTCTGACTCAGGCTCCTTTCAAGTTACTGCTTCTGGCCTGAGTCTCATAGTGTGTAAGATTTTGTGTGGAGTCTCTATTTCCTACAGCCCTCTGCCTCTCCCAGGAGTAAGCTGCACTGGCCTTCAAAGCCAAACGTTCTGGGGGCTCATCTTCCTGGGACAGGACCTCCAGGCTGGGGAACCCAATGTAGGGCTTGTACCCCTTGCTCCTTGGGGAGAACATCTGCAATTATAATTATTCTCCTGTTTGTGGGTCACCCACCCAGGAGTATGGGTCTTGACTATACTGTGCCTCCACCCCTCCTACCTGTCTCATTGTGGTTCCTTCTTTATATCATTAGTTTTAGAAGATCTTTTCTTCTAGTCTTTGGGTCATCCTCATTGACAGCTGCTGTGTAAATAGTTGTAATCTTGGTGTGCCCATGGGAGGAGGTGAGCTCAGGGTCTTCCTACTCTGCCATCTCGGGCACTCTCCCAAATTCTGCACTTTTGTGGGAGGTTTCTGGTAAAAGGAGAATGAGGACCCTGTTACTGCAGATTGATGGAAAAAGGAAATTTTTGTAGCTAAATATAGGAAGGACTGATCATACAGAAAGGGTAGACTTTATATAAAGAAAATTAAGTAATAATAGCTTCTCAGACTTCAGAGGAATACCTATCCTCTCCTACCCTCAGCCCCCAAATCTTCTTAATTTTATTATGAAAGCTTATGGTAAAAATCGTATGCATCTAGTAAGGAAATGCTCAAAATTAAAAAAGAAAAAGAAGAAAATTCCACAACGATGGGCGTATGTCAAAGGAACATAGGAGCCAACTGAAAGAACTCCAAGTGGCCAAAGCTGAAACAATTTGAGGAATAAAATAAAGTAGTATTGGATAATAACCCAAATATAAAGTAAATATCCATGAGCCCATGCTAATATAAGTAAATGATTCAGTAAATAAGTGGGGAAGCAGAAACAAACCTCCCGTGAAGAAGAATTCCAAATCATTTATGTAGGTGCTCCACCCTCAAGGAGGTGAATGGAGCACAGCTCCCCACCCCTTATGTGTGTGTGCCCAGTGACCTCCTCCAAGAGCACAGGGCAGAGAAGGCTAGGTGGGGACACAGATAACTGTATAGTGGAGAAACCTGTCGGACTCTCCCTTAGCCAGGTGATCAAGGTTTTAGCATCATCTGTGATAAGGCATGTGGATAGTAAGTTTCCTTGACATGATGTGATGAGAAGAGCACTTCCCCTCTGTGGTCTTCCTCCCCAAGGATGTGATATTAGACATATCACCCAGTCTAATCAGGAGAAAGCATCGGACAAGTCCCAGTTGAGGGACAGTCTACAAAATCCCTCACCAGTACTCCTCAAAACTCTCAAGGTCACCCAAAACATGGAAAGTCTGAGAAAGTGTCACAGACTAGTGCCATCTACGGAGACATGATGACTCAATGTAACATGGTCTCCTGGATGGAATCCTGCAACAGTAAAAATACATTAGATAAAACAAAGGGAATCTGAATAAAGAATGGACTTTAATAATAATGCATCAATATTGGTTCATTAATGGTAACAAATATACCATACTCATAAAAGCTGTTACTATAGGGGACACTGGGTGTAAGGTATATGGGAACTCTTTGACTGTTTTTCTGTGACTCTAAAACTATTCTAAAATAAAACGTAATTTTTTAAGTAAAAAAGAAAAGCATATGCACCTTACAAATGTTTCTTCCATGGACCACATATGTTCCGTAGAGTAAGAATAATCTTTCTATATTTTCTGAAGGGGGAAAGGAGCACTGCGTGTGTGGATTTGGACACGGCCCCCAGAGCGGTTAAGAGGCAGGGGCATTTATTTTTCAAGTAGTTTAAAAGTAGAAGCACTCACCATACTTTATTATTTTTTTTGTACACCACTTTCTCTGTCTCACATACGACTCACTCATCATCCTACATTAAAGCTATTTGATGTTCCAAGAGTATGTTTCATTTAACAAAGTATAATCCGTGACCGTTTTGAGTATACTTTTGGGAAATAAGGAAAAAATATGCATTATGGAAAACAGACGGAGCTTTGGTACTTGCCTGAGTTGAAGGCAAACCTGGTTTGACCCTGGGCCTCTGGGAGCCCAGCTCTAGCCCGTGCCATTTAGGAGAGCTTTCCACTCTAATTGTCAATCCATCTGCACATGGAAATAAAAATGGGTGCATTACCCTCTAGTCCATCAGAGGGAGCATAGGAATCGTGTATCTCATCTTAAACAGTGGACTTGATGGCGCACACATTTAAGTACTTTGAGAGGTGGTTAAGTTCTCTATCTTCAAATGAAGCTAATTTACTCATTCAGGAAAAGATTGACAATTTTTCAAGCAGCACTTTATTTCCAGTCCCAGGGAAGATTCAACCGGTGGTAGGAAAAAAAATATGTGTGTGTGTGTGTGTGTGTGTGTGTGTGTGTGTGTGTCTGTGTGTGTGTGTGTGTGTCTGTGTGTGTGTGTGTGTGTAGTAAGAGTGCCTGTATGTATTGTTGACATTTCAGGAGGCCTGGGCCTCCTCGGCCAGCTGTTCCTCGTGATTCCTCTCCTCACTGCCTTACAGCTCATCCCTTGCCACTGACTTCTCACTGCTTGGCACACTGGCGGCTCAAGTGTTCAGTGAATGAATAACCCAGACAAGGCTGGTGGCAGAAAAAGAGCCAACACACAGCACTGTTACTGTCCTAGAGATGGAGGTTGACGAGGAGGAGGGAGAGGGATTCTCTGTGTGTGTCTACTTCCTTCATCCTCTGCAGGCTCCTCTGAGGGCGGCAGTCCTTCCAGTCTCGTTCCCCTTTGGAGGCTTTTCTCATCCTTTCTCTTACAGAGTACTTTTCCTGAGCATTGTTCTCCTAATCAAACAAGAATAGTGTGGTACTTGTCAGAATTCATCCCCTTCCCCCCCTTTTTTAACTTAATATTTGATACACACAGAAGAATGTGTGGAACACAAATGTAACTTACAAATCTTCCTAATAAGGGGAACCCACCACCTGCTCTAAGAACTGGGAGTGTTACCTACACTGCTGCGTCTCCCGACCTGTTCCCACCTCCCCACCCCCAGAAGTGACCATTACCTCAAACTATGTGGTTATCATTTCCCCAGTTTTTAAAAATTTATACTTTCATTACATAAGTATATAGCCCTAAGGAATATACTGTTTCATTTTTGGCTTGAGGTTTACAAAAGATGCACCACACTGAATGTAGTCAACTGCAATGTTCTCCTCAGCCTCAAAATTATGTTCCTAAGATTCATATATATTATGTGGAGCTCTTAACTGTAGTTCATTTACTTTGGGGTCTGTATAGTATGCTGTAATATGAATATGCCAGTTTACTTCTCCATTCTCCTGACTTGGGGCATCTGAGCTTTTTCCAGGTTTTGTGCCGTTATGATTGAGGGCCCAGGGAACATTCTTGGTGGACGTCTCCTGGTGCATTTTCATATGCGCATTCATTAGTGTAGTAGTTCTCAGACGTGAGCATGCATCAGAAGTCTCCAGAGGACTTGTTGAAACACAGATTGCTGGATCCTATGCCCAGAGTTTCTGATTCAGTGGGTCCCAGAGATTTTGCATTTCTAATAAGTGTGCAGGTGATGCTGCTTTTGCTGCTGGTCTGGGACCGCACTTTGGGGACCGCTGTCCTAGAGGAAACACCTCGGAGTTGGATGGCTGGGTTGCAGGGGATGTACCTGTTATAAGGTAATACCCAGTTGTTTTCCAGTTGTTGTATCATCTTATTTTCTCATGACAGTATAGAAAATTTCCATTGAGCCATATTTTCACAAATCCTTGGTTTTATTCGTGTTCTTTCTCTACATTCAATGTGACTGACACTGTAGGAAGGGAAAGGATTTATATACTGAGACAAGTATGTTTTACACTTTTTAAAATTGAAATATAATTGATTTACAATATTGTGTTAGTTTCAGGTGTATAGCAAAGTGATTCAGTTATATATTTATATTTTTTCAGATTATTTTCCATTATCGATTATTACAAGATATTGAATATTGTTCCCTGTGTTCTTTGTTGCTTATCTATTTTACGCATAGTAGTCTGTATCTCTTAATCCCATACTCCTAATTTATCCCTTCCCCCTCACTTTTCTTCTTTGGTAACCATAAGTTTGTTTTCTTTGTCTGTGAGTCTGTTTCTGTTTTGTAAATAAATTTATTTGTATTATATTTTAGATTCCACATGTGAGTGATATCATACAATATTTGTCTTTCTCTGTCTGGTTTACTTCACTAAGTCTGATGTTCTCTAGGTCCACCCCTATTGCTGCAAATGGCATTATTTCATTCTTTTTTATGGCTGAGTAATATTCCATTGTGTATATATACCACATCTTCTTTATACATTCATCGTTTTTTTTTTTTTTTTTTTTTTTTTGGGGTACGAGGGCCTCTCACTGTTGTGGCCTCTCCCGTTGCGGAGCACGGGCTCCGGACACGCAGGCTTAGCGACCATGGTTCACGGGCCCAGCGGCTCCGCAGCATGTGGGATATTCCTGGACCGGGGCACGAACCCGTGTCCCCTGCACTGTGCCACCAAGGAAGCCCTATCCATTCATCTTTTGATGGACACTTAGGTTGCTTTCATGTCTTGGCTACTGCATTTTACCCTTTTTAAAAAGACAGAGATCTTTACACTATTTGAGTGTGTTTCTTTGGGCTTAACAAGCAAAAGAATGGACTCTAACAGGTTTGCCAAGGGAATTAAATAGTGAACAATTGATATAACTTTAAAAGGACATCATTTACCAGTGTCAGGGGGAGCTGGATGGTTTAGACATTTAGGTTCTTTGCAAGTAGCAATAACAAAACTGGAGAAGGTCCTCACACACTAGCTGAAACGATTACAGACATTTTTGTCTGTTCTCCCATCAGAGTACAATGCTGGTTAATCAAAAGGCACTTCTTTTTGAGAAGATGAAGACTCAGGAGGGATGTGTTTGAAATTTTTTTGATATTCTGACAGATAAGATGATCTAGGACTGATGTATCACATGCCAGAACTGGAAGAAGAGAAGAGATGGGTATTTAAAATAAATAAGAGGAGAGAGGAGACTGCCCTGTGCAGGACGTGGAAGGATTAACTTGCCCACAAGGTGGCAAAACAGAACATGGTAGAAAGAGTATCAGCTTTCATCTGCCAGCCTTCAGCTTGAATTTTAGCTCCTCTAGCCAAGCTCTGGTGTGAGAACTGGTCCCAACTGCTTGCTCTGTCCTGAGCCTCAGTTTCCTCTTCTATGAATTGGAATCAGTCCCGTGTTGCAGAGGTTTACATGAAATAACACACACAGCGCCTGGCACATGGTAGGACACCCAATAAGCATTCCATGTCTTCTTTTCCTTTGGAACAGGTTTATAAGTATAATAAGTATTGCCATTTTTACATTAGCTCACTGTTTGCAAAGCCCTTTCCCATATCTAATTCTCATAGCGCCCAAGAGCATGCTATTTCCATCATCCTCATTACGTGCTCATTCACCTCACCTGCCTCACCTCTGAGGCGGTCACCTCTGTAATTAACGTCACTCCTTGCTCTCCGCGCACCGTTTTGAACTTTGAAGAGCGGTGCGCATGCGCCATGGTTCCTCACTCTCAGCGTATGGATGACGAGATCATTACGGACTGGACAGGTGTCTAACCTGATCCCCTCCTTGGCTCTGCAAAGATACATCAGCATGAGGAGACCTAACTCTGAGTACTTCCTCTGCACCAGACATTTGGCGGGCTTCTCATCTAAACCTCATAAAACATCTGAGGTAGATTCAATTATTACTTTCATTTGATACATGACTAACTAGCCACAGACCGCAAAAATATTTTGCTAAGTGAAAGAAGCCAGTCACAGAAGACCACATATTGTGTGATTTAATTTACCTGAAATGTCCAGAAAAGGCAGATCTATCAAGGCAGAGAGTAGGTCAGTGGTTGCCAGGAGCTAAGGGGGGGATCGGAGGGAAATGGGGAATGACTGTTAGTGGGTATGGCGTTTCTTTATAGGATGATGAAAGTGTTCCAAAATTGATGTGCAGGTAGTTGCACAACTCTGTGAATATCCTACATTGTAAATGAATTGTACTCTTTAAATGGGGGAGTTTTATGGGGTGTGAGTTATATCTCAGTAAAGCTGATTTTTTTAGAGTCTTATTTAAAACAAAACAGGCTCTGAGCAGTTAGGGAACTTGACCAAGATTATAAGCGCTAGTAAGTAGCAGGCAGACTGAGTTCAGAGGCCACACTTGAGGCTTCTGGGTTCCTCTCTCCCCATTTGTCTGCCTGACAAGCTCCAGCTGGTCCTTCAAGATTCAGCTCAATTCTTCCTCTTCCAAAAGGTTTCCTGCATTTCCAGGCAGCCTCCGTGCTCCCTCTCCGGGGCCCTTATTGTCCCAAGAAAACCTCCTCTGTAGAGCACTTTCCACAGTGTCCTGTAAGGTGAGCTGCTTGTTTGCTTCCTCGGTATAACCATGTACGCTTCTAGAAAGCACGTAAATCCAGGGCTATATAAATCCAGGGCCTAGCTAGTGTCCGGCACCAATTTCATGTGTTCAGTCCTGGCACTGTGGCTGAAATAATGGGGCAATAATGGGGACCCTTCCACAAAGCGTCCTTCGGCACCAGCATCAAAGAAGACTCCTGAGCGAAACGACCCCATGTGAGATACATTTATGGACCCAGTTGGGTATGATGAGGTCGACTGATGCCTTCTTCACACTGATGAGGCCCAAGTGGCCAGTCTAATCTCCGTGCAGGTCACTGAGCATTGGTTTCTTTTCTGTGATTGCAATTTGGACCCTCACCCCAGACAGCCTTCTTGTAAAGCCCGTGCAGTTGATAAGATCGGATACTAGAAATGACTGCGTATCATTGGGGAAAAATACACTATTGCCTCTGGAAAAATATTTGCAAGTTCATGTCCAAGTGGTGGGAATGAACGCTATTCCTTATACACAGAGCTGACACTTCTTAGTTTTTGACCCTCCATCTTTCCTCCTAATGATAGTTTTTAGAGCATAGCCTTGGAAGATTAGTCAGAACCCGGCTGAAATGGAAAGGGATTTTAAGAAAAATTAAATTCCTCCGTAAGATCCAAGATGTGTGAAATGTTGATGTTTGTACATACACACACACACACACACACACACACACACACACACACAGACTGCAAGGAAATACATTAAGATGTTATCAGTAAAGCAGCTCACATTAATTATCTCTTGTGTTGTGCTGAGTTCTTTACACTATAAACTCACTTAAATCCTCCTACTCTTGAACTATTATTTGTCCCTGTTTGGCCGTTGGGAAATCTGAACTGCGGAGAGCTGTGTTAACCGCCTTTTTCTGGACAGCAGGATTGTGAGGGGTTTTTAATTGCTTTTCTCTGGTTTTCTGCGTGTTCTGAATGTTCTACAGCGAACATGTGTCATTAGGAATAACACATATGAAATGTTATTACAAACAAAATGTCGTTAAAAACAAACCAGGTCTTCCCTGGTGGCGCAGTAGTTGAGAGTCCACCTGCCGACGCAGGGGACACGGGTTCGTGCCCCGGTCCGGGAAGATCCCACACGCCGTGGAGCGGCTGGGTCCGTGAGCCACGGCCGCTGAGCCTGCGCATCCGGAGCCTGTGCTCCGCAATGGGAGAGGCCACAAGAGTGAGAGGCCCGCGTACCGCAAAAAAAAAAAAAAACAACAAAAAAACAAAGAATGCAGCAACCGCTGAGGAGAAAACGCTTTCCCAGATGATGGGCTGCCCCGCCGTGGGGCTGGTGGGGGTCAAGCTGGCCTATTAATCATGCACAGGACTGACTCGAGAGTTTCTGTCCTGGCTGCAAGGCTTACTAAAGCATGCCAGCTTACTTTTAAAGTCATGTGTGAATGCCTGACATTTCGCATTGTGAAGTCGCAGAGGAATTGTGCTCAGTGGCTCATCTGAGGGACTTTCACCTCCACGCTGCCGGTGACCCAGGTCTTCTAAGAAAAACACACACATCTGTGCATAATCCTTCAACTGGGACTCATTCAAAAAGAAAACAAAGATAAGGATAAAGTGGATTTCATGAAAGAAAACCGACCATGTGCTTGATGACTTCTTGGCAAAGGCGGACGGGAAGTGTGCTGCCGGCCAGCATCTCCTTGGCCGCCCCGGGCCTGTCTCGCCTGCCACAGCGTGTGGTCAACGTTTATCTCACCGAGAGCCAAGGGAAGGGAGGTGCTGAGGTTCACCGATGGCTCGCACTGTTTCCAGGCTGATACGTGATTTTTCAGATTGTCAAAACATAAAGATGTTGAGGTTCCATTGTTTTCTGTTTGGTGACCAGTGCCTGGTGTCAGGTCTGGGAAGACCTTTCCTGCCTTCATTGCCGTTGGGGGGTGATTTCTGCCTGATGTGGCTCCCGCGTCACGGGTGGGCGTGAGAAGCATCTGGCCTGGTGAGGAAGGTTGGAGGGCACTTGGCTTGCCTTTCAGCTCTAGATCGTGCAGATGGCCTCTTCAAGAAAAGGAAGCTTTGGGACTTCCCTGGCGGTCTAGTGGTTCAGACTCCGTGCTTCCACTGCAGGGGGCGTGGGTTCTATCCGTGGTGGGGGAACTAAGATACCGCCTGTCCCCATGGCCAAGTGTTGAGGTCTTATAATTGAGTTTAGGGGCATGAGCTGCTCACAGAGTTTTAAAGAAGTTTCCCAAATTGCCTGAAAGGACTTATCAGAAGGAAGGGTCCACATTCACTGGGACAGCGGGAGATGCGGATGAGCCACTTTCCTCCCCCAGGAGAAATAAGGAGAGGCTTCCAGCTGTCACCACTCACCTGACCGGAAGGGAACCATTCCCCAGGTGCTGCAGGCCCACCACTGCCACCCACGCCACCTGCAGGACACGCACACCTGGCCTGAGTAAGCCATGGCCAGGGCAGCGGTGGTATGGGCCGACAGGCCAAATGGTATCAGGAAATTGAAACATGTTACTGAAGAGGGAGGCTGGTCTGAGGGTCATGAACAGTGACCAGAACGTGAGTGAGAGCTGATGCGATGGGACGGGGCAGATGGCTGAAGGTCAAGGAAGTCGGTGCCTGCTGGGTGTGTACTCTCTATATCTCTGGTCTGAACGGCTCCTCCTTTCCTGCAAAACAAAGTAGATGGACCGATGGTCCCTGATCTATTTTGCAGGCCTCCTGTTTGCCCATCACAGAGCTTTGCTTCTGTTCTTGTGGTTCCCATGCAAGAGTCACTTCTAAGTGGGAACAGGAAGCTGGGCATAGGTGGCTGCTGATTGAAGTGGGGCATCTGGGGACAAGGAATCCGGAGACTTCTTACCAAGTAAGTCCTGAACCCAGAAGGGGGTATTCTTTAACAAGGACCCCACAGAAAGCATAACGTAAGCCTCTCCCTTAGTGCAGGGACACAAGCTAACTAACTGAATATAGGGTTTGTTTGTTTTTAATTTTAGTAACACCTGAATTCTCTCAGGTTTTACTGAAAATAAAATAGCTGATACTAATAGTCATCATTATAATAAAAACAGTACCTAGCGTTCTGTAATGAAATGGCCCCTTACTCTCCGTCTCTCCAGTTAAGTTTTTTGAGCTACTTGAGGGTGGGAGTCTTCCACCTCCATCCTCAGAGTCTAGCCAGAATGCATGTTGAATGAAGGCTCAAGGATGGTCTGGGGGGAAAGACTGGAGAGAGAGGGAAGGTCCTCCAGTCTCCCCGCCCCTCATTCCAGGCTGAACCAAGGGTGACTACAGACCGGGTCTTCTTTTACATACCACTTGGGGTGGTGAAAGTCTACCACCAGGTAGATTTTTTAAATCACAAGCCTACTTTCATGAGTAGCTCTACATGTATTACTCTGGCTAAAACAGACAATGAAAGAGAACTGAACAGAAACAAAGAAAGAGTCACAAAATAGCAAACCGGGCAGGGAAAGTAGTTTCTAGGACCAATTAATTACCCACAGGTCAAAGGGCAGCTCAGTGAGTTTTCCTGATTCGTATTTCTTCCTTTTCTGTTTGTGCTCATTTAAAAAGAGCCAAAGAATTCTATCAAACATTTACAGAAGAGCTAACACCTATCCTTCTCAAACTCTCCCAAAATATAGCATAGAGAGGAACACTCCCAAACTCATTCTACGAGGCCACCCTCACCCTGATGCCAAAACCAGACAAAGATGTCACAGAAAAAGAAAACTACAGGCCAGTATCACTGATGAACATAGATGCAAAAACCCTCAACAAAATACTAGCAAACAGAATCCAACAGCACACTAAAAGGATCATACACCACGATCAGTGGGGTTTATCCAAGGAATGCAAGGATTCTTCAATATACGCAAATCAATCAGTGTGATACACCATATTAACAAATTGAAGGATAAAAACCATATGATCATCTCAATAGATGCAGAAAAAGCTTTCAACAAAATTCAACACCAATTTATGATAAAAATGCTCCAGAAGGTAGGCATAGAGGGAACTTACCTCAACATAATAAAGGCCATATATGACAAACCCACAGCCAACATCATTCTCAATGGTGAAAAACTGAAACCATTTTCACTAAGATCAGGAAGAAGACAAGATTGCCCAGTCTCACCACTGTTATTCAACATAGTTTTGGAAGTTTTAGCTACAGCAATCAGAAAAGAAAAAGAAATAAAAGGACTCCAAATCGGAAAAGAAGAAGTAGAATTGTCACTGTTTGCAGATGACATGATACTATACATAGAGAATCCTAAAGATGCTACCAGAAAACTACTAGAGCTAATCAATGAATTTGGTAAAGTAGCAGGATACAAAATTAATGCACAGAAATGTCTTGCATTCCTATACACTAATGATGAAAAATCTGAAAGAGAAATTAAGGAAACACTCCCATTTACCATTGCAACAAAAAGAATAAAATACCTAGGAATAAACCTACCTGAGGAGACAAAAGATCTGTGTGCAGCAAACTATAAGACACTGATGAAAGAAATTAAAGATGATACAAACAAATGGAGAGATACACCATGTTCTTGGATTGGAAGAATCAACACTGTGAAAATGACTATACTACACAAAGAAATCTACAGATTCAATGCAATCCCAATCAAACTACGAATGGCATTTTTCGCAGAGCGAGAACGAAAAATTTCACAATTTGTGTGGAAACACAAAAGACCCCAAATAGCCACAGCAATCTTGAGAAAAAAATGGAGCTGGAGGAATCAGGCTCACTGACTTCAGATTATACTACAAAGCTACAGTAATCAAGACAGTATGGTACTGGCACAAAAACAGAAATATAGATCAATGGAACAGGATAGAAAGGCCAGAGATAAAACCATGCACATATGGTCACCTTATCTTTGATAAAGGAGGCAAGAGTATACAATGGAGAAAAGACAACCTCTTCAGTAAGTGGTGCTGGGAAAACTGGACAGCTATATGTAAAAGAATGAAATTAGAACATTCCCTAACACCATACACAAAAATAAAGTCAAAATGGATTAAAGACCTAAATGTAAGGTCAGACACTATCAAACTCTTAGAGGAAAATATAGGCAGAACACTCTATGATAAATCACAGCAAGATCCTTTTTGACCCACCTCCTAGAGAAAGGGAAATAAATCAAAAATAAACAAATGGGACCTAATGAAACGTAAAAGGTTTTGCACAGCAAAGGAAACCATAAACAAGACGAAAAGACAACCCTCAGAATGGGAGAAAATATTTGCAAATGAAGCAACTGACAAAGGATTGATCTCCAAAATTTACAAGCAGCTCAATATCAGAAAAACAAACAACCCAATCCAAAAATGGGCAGAAGACCTAAATAGACATTTCTCCAAAGAAGATACACAGATTGCCAACAAACACATGAAAGGATGCTCAACATCATTAATCATCAGAGAAATGCAAATGAAAATTACAGTGAGTTATCACCTCACACCAGTCAGAATGGCCATGATCAAAAAATGTACAAACAATAAATTCTGGAGAGGGTGTGGAGAAAAGGGAACCCTCCTACACTGTTATTGGGAATGTAAATTGATACAGCCACTATGGAGAACAGTATGGAGTTTCCTTAAAAAACTAAAAATAGAACTACCATATGACCCAGCAATCCCACTACTGACTATATACCCTGGGAAAACCATAACTCAAAAAGAGTCATGTACCACAATGTTCATTGCAGCACTATTTACAGTAGACAGGACGTGGAAGCAACGTAACTGTCTATCGACAGGTGAATGGATAAAGAAGATGTGGCACATATATACAATGGCATATTACTCAGCCATGAAAAGAAACGAAAGTGAGTTATTTGTAGTGGGTGGATGGACCTAGAATCTGTCATACAGAGTGAAGTAAGTCAGAAAGAGAAAAACAAATACCATATGCTAACATGTATATATGGAATCAAAAAAAAAAAATGGTTCTGAAGAACCTAGGGGCAGGACAGGAATAAAGATGCAGATGTAGAGAATGGACCTAAGGACACGGAGAGGGGGAAGGGTAGCTGGGACGAAGTGAGAGAGTGGCATGGACGTATATACACTACCAAATGTAAAATAGGTAGTGGGAAGCAGCCGCATAGCACAGGGAGATCAGCTCGGTGCTTTGTGACCACCTAGAGGGGTGGGATAGGGAGGGTGAGAGTGAGACACAAGAGGGAGGGGATATGGAGATATAAGTATATGTATGGCTGATTCACCGTGTTATACAGCAGAAACTAACACAACAATGTAAAGCAATTATACTCCAATAAAGATGTTAAAAAAAAGAGAAAACTATAGAATTCCCACCCTCTGTCACCTCACTCTCCTCTCCAACCAAAATCCCCTGTGTGGGAATGCAGACAAGTTATTAACTATTGGATTGTATTCTGTTGGTTAAAACACTTGTTTACACATGAGCTTGCTAAACCTGTATACTACAAAGCAGGCTCCTCTAAACAGGCACGGAAGTCAGTTCTGATATTTCCTGCCGCTGTACATCCTCTACATCGTTTTTTTAAGTTAATTAGTCTGTACAATTCAGCATAAATAGTTCCATTCCCTTTCATGTTCAGAGGAAGTATGCAAGTATGGAGTAGTAGGAAGAACACTGAACTTGGAGTTCCCAGGAAGATACTGCTGTGAACTTGGGGAAATCTCTTAAATCTTTAGAGCCTCAGTTTCCTCATTTTTAGGGAGGTGATAATGTCACTTCCCTGACCACTCTCATTTGGCTGTTGTGAGGATCAAGTGGGTCAGTGGCTGTGCTAGCAGTTTGAGAAGTGTCAAGCTCTGTTCCAACGCCATGTGCTTTCATTATTACGAAGAATAACCAGCACAGGCTGTTAAACATTTCCCTTCTCATGAGCTTATGTCCTTTGAAGCTATTGTTATTTTCTTGAGTAGAATCAGCTCTTGTGAGGCGTGTCCAGAAAATTCACTGTGGACATCGTTGTTTTTAGACCGCTAAGATTAATCCACATGAGTGAAATTTATCATCTTCCTTCAGCATCTTTCAGCATCACCCAAAAGTATATCTTATTTTTAAATTGACACATAACTGACGTATAACATTGTGAAAGTTTACGGTATACAATACGTTGATCTGATACATTTATATTACAATATGATCACCATCACAGTGTTAGCTAACACCTCCATCATGTCATATAGTTATCATTCCTTTTTTATGGTGAGGACATTTAAGATCTAATCTCTTAGCAACTTTGAAGTACATAATACAGTATGATTAGCTGTAATCACAATACTATGCATTAGATTTCCAGAATTTATTCAGCTTTGTGCCCCTTGAACAACATCTTCCCAATTCCCTCACACCAAGCCCCTGGTAGCCGCCATTCAACGCTCTGTTTCTCCGAGTTCAGCTTTTTCAGATTCCACATATAAGTGATATCGTACAGTATTTGTCTTTCTCTTGTCTGACTTCTCTCATGTAGCATAATACTCTCAAATTCCATCCAGGTTATCACAATGGCAGGATTTTCTTCTTTCTCGTGACTGAGTAATAGTCCATTGTGTGTGTGTGTATACATTTATACCATACCTTCTTTATCCATTCGTCCATTCATGGACACTTAGGTTGTTTCCATATCTTGACTACTGTGAATAATGCTGCAATAAACATGGGAGTGCAGATTTAAAAAAATAAATAAAAAGAGCCAAAGTAAACACACAAAAACGTGGCCAACCTCCTTCTGACTTCTCGACCTTTGGTTTCCTTTCTCCTTGCTGCACTGGGGTTGCTGGCTACTTAATTCCACTTGCATTTTCCTGCCCGTAATAAGGTATACACTCAACGGTGTGACTATCCCCCACCCCCCACTTTGCTGCTTTGTGGCCAGGGATCCTGTTCTTGTTTTAAAAGGACACATCAGGAACAAATGAAAGAAGACTATTAATTGTGAAGTTATTCCTAAAAATGGAGGAAGTAAATGAGCTGTAAAAATGTGAGCCGTGTAATTGACTCTCGGCTGAGTGTTTACCGTGTTACAACTGCAAGTACCAGAATTCATTTTCCCACCCAGTGGCTTGACACAATGGTAATGAGTGGCTTGCACACACGATTGTGTGTTTAAAAAGCCTGTAGTTTCTTATAATTAGAAATTGATTTCACTGTTAGCCTGGCAAGCGGTTTAACTGTTAGTGTGAAGGCAGGATTGTTCCGCCTCTGAGGAATTGCTGTCATCGTGTGGAGTGGGGCGATGTCCCCTGCCTGATTAGTCAGCCCTTGGGCAGAATCTCCTCCTCTGACCCGAGTCATCTGGGGTCATTTTCCTGCTTACCAGCACCCATAACAGGAAATAAAATAAAAAAATTTTAAATTGAAGGGTAGCTGATTTACAATATTGTGTTAGTTTCAGGTGTACAGTAAAGTGATAGTTATACACATGTATATTTCTTTCATATTATTTTCCATTATAGGTTATTACAAGATACTGAATATAGTTCCCTTTGCTATACAGTAAATCCTTGTTGCTTATCTACTTTATGTATAGGAGTGTGTATCTGTTAATCCCATACTCCTAATTTATCCTTCCTGCCCTCCCTCTCCCCTTTGGTAACCATAAGTTTGTTTTCTATGTCCGTGAGTCTGTTTCTGTTTTGTATATAGATTATTATTTTTTAGATTCCACATATGAGCGATATATAATATTTGTCTTTCTCTGTCTGACTTACTTCATTAAGTGTGATATTCTCTAGGTTCATCCATGTTGCTGCAAATGGCCATATTTCATTCTTTTTGTTTGTTTGTTTGATTTTTGCGGTACATGGGCCTCTCACTGCTGTGGCCTCTCCCGTTGCGGAGCACAGGCTCCGGACGCGCAGGCTCAGCGGCCATGGCTCACGGGCCCAGCCGCTCCGCGGCATGTGGGATCCTCCCAGACAGGGGCACGAACCCGTGTCCCCTGCATCGGCAGGCGGACTCTCAACCACTGCGCCACCAGGGAAGCCTTCTTTTTTATGACTAATATTCGTTTGTATATATATATATACCACATATTCTTAAGCCAATAATCTGTTGATATTCACTTGGGTTGTTTGCACGTCTTGACAATTGTAAATAGTGCTGCGGTGAACATTGGGGTGCATGTATCTTTCTGAAAATTTTTAAATTTTATTGATATTTACTTTTTTATTTATGAAAGAAACTGGAATTCAAAGCAATTAATTTTACTTTTTATTTACAGTTTTTTAGTTCATGCTATTTTTTCCAAAACAGCAATATTATTATTTTCTGTTTATAAAAGTAATGATAAGCTCATTTAAAAAAATTAGACCATTCAGAAATATATCAACTATAAAGTCCCATTGTAAATCCTACTCCCCCAAATAACTACTACTATCTACCATCCTGTCTATCCATACTTAAATAATTCATTTTGATTTTCTAATGCGATCATGTATCTACTGCATTCTGTAACTTATTTTTTCGTTTTAAAAAGTGCTAATGTCATGTGGTTGATAAAACGTGACAATGTGCTTCAAGTGTCTAGCCCAGCACCTGGCACATAGTTAGGACTTGGTAAGTAGTGAGATTTACGAAAGTAAGGTTTGGGGGTTCCCTTTGGCTTTCAGATCTTCATTCTCTATTTACCATGGATAATTGAGAGTTCATATAAAATACCAGAGAACTGAGGCTTACAGTGAGGAAGCTAAAAATCTAGCCTATGGGGCTTGACCTGGTATCTCTGAGGTGACCCCTCAAAGATGCGCCTACAGCTGGGTGATGTGTGCACTGCACAAGAGGAGTCGAGCGGAGAGCTCAAACCCAGCCTGCATGCACTCCACGCTCTGCACCCAGGGGGCTACATCTGCCCAGAGGGAAGCCTCTTTCTGATTTTCACACAAATTCCCACACCAGCTAAGTGGCACCCCCTTGACTACTAGTAAGAGGTTGCTTCTTATGGGGTAATTTTCTATTACATCCTAAGACATAGCACAGCATCACCCTGAAGAAGTTGGTCTGGAATATTGAGCTCCCCTAAATGGGATGCTACTAACTCCAGCAGGCCTCCCAGAGTGCACCGGGCAACATTTGCAAGATGGACTTGCACAGGCATCTGGTGTTATGCTTGGAGGACCAAGGCTTCTGGATTCCAGACATGCCCCAGAAGCAGGGGAAGGAGGTAGGGAGGGCCTACCCTGCACATCCACGCAAGTGGTGCTTAGAAGGCAATAGTGGGGCTCCAGACAAGGCCCAACAAGGTAAAAAGGATTGGTTCCATTAATCACACAGAGTGTGGCTCAGGGGACTCTGGAAGGAGAAAACCACATGGGAGCCAGTGTGGTCCAGGCATCTGCTTGGCCCTGGAGAGACAGCAGAGTAAGACGATGAGGTCCACCGTCTCATGGAGCTTTCATTCTGTTATAACAAGTACATAAGGAGGTGATTTGAGATAGGGGCAAGTGCCGTAAAGAAAAATAAAGCAGACTGAGATTATAGTGTGCATCTGGGCAGAGGGCCAGGCTGTTCTTTAGGTGGCCAAGGGCCTGGGGATACTGAAGCTGAGATGTGAAGTCAGCAGTGTGAATGAAGAGCTGGAGAGGAGCATTCCAGGCAGACAGCATAGCAGGTACCAAGACCCTGTGGCAGGCCAGCATGGCCAAAGCACGGTGAGCTAGGGGGACAAAATAACTAAATGAGATCGGAGACGAGGTGTGATTTAGAGCATGCGGGGCCCTGGAAGCCATGGTGAGAAGCTGGCGCTGTGTACTTTCCTGCAGTGGGAGGCCACTGAAGGATTTTAAGCACGAGAGTGACAAGATCAGAGTTATATTTTCAAACAATCGTTCTCAGAATGAAAAATTAACTTAATGATGAACTTTGCGTGCTGGGAGGAACCGGTGTTGTAGGTGAGCAGGAGAGGAAGCAGAAACGTCCTTTAGGAGCATCTGCAGTGGTCCAGGCGAGCAGTGAGGTCTTCGGCTGTGGGTGGCCATGCAGATGGGGAATGGTTAGGTTCGCGATGTCAGGGATGCAGGAACCACGGTCTCAGGGGAGCCAGGATGGCTATCATGAGAGCCACTAGGATAGTAAAGGTTGAGACAGGCCCCCTGACTTTGGGGTGTGAGGTTAGAGGGTGGTTATAATAACCAGTAGGAAACCACACCCCAGAGCCTCTGAGCCATCATGTAGGCTCCTGAATAAGGGTTAGATTCTCCCAGTGCCTGGTCTCAACTACAGGATAAAAGACTTGAGAAATGTGTTCCTTTCTTCTGGTTCTCGAAGACCTCCCCCTCATTAAGAACATTCTGGTTCTTGAAGGCCTATTAAGAAGCAATGAACTTAAACATTTTAAACATACCGTACGACAAAGCAGTCATTTCGATCTGGGGAAATGGAGATGAGGAATGGTGCTATTAATTGTTAAACATTGATGCAGGGCTGAGATCATGAGTCATCGCCCCTTCCATCCCAGCCCCCTCTCTCCAAAGAAATAAATCTGGTACTAAAGCTGGACAAGCACAGAAATAATTTGAAACCCACTTCATGTTAATGCTCCTGCTTTGAAAATCCCACAGGATCCCCTGTAAGATCCCAGTGTACCCTCTGAATTATCTGAGGAAGGTGAATTATGTCCAGTAGAGTTTGAGGGTTAAGGGTAGTGGAAAGGAGCTGAAGATAAATGTGTCAGTGCCTTTTGTAGGTTTTAGGTTCCGTGGTGAGAAATAAATCAAAGGTTCATTCTCTCCCCGGGGCAGTGAATTTATTATGCTCATTCCTCCAGCCACTTCTGGCCCAGCTCTCACATATCCTGGGGAATAAGTGAGTAAATAATGGCAACTTAAAAGCAGCATGTGGTGGAGGGGGCTCGAGCCTCAGCCACCTACCTCTTCCGTTAGGGGAAGTCATACTTTTCTCATCAGACCAATTTACGCTCTTACCAAGAGTGAATGAGAGGAAAGACTTCTCTCCACCACCCACCATCCCCTCCCCCAGAGATGGGGGTCCTCCTGCACATCTTAGCTTCTCCAGGTCAAAACCAAGAGAGCTGGCCCCCTGCTGGCAGCCCAGCCAGGACCCTCCTTCCCAGTTCTTGGCTCTTCTCCAGGAAGAGACTCTAAAATTGACCACATTTCAAGGAGCATTTTCCCCAGTGCAAACACAAACAAGGATGTGGCACCACTTCAAGGCTTAATAGCGTAACCAGAGAGCTGTTTGCTTTAAACCATAGATTTTGTCTTTTACAACTTGATTGAAATATAATTGACATACAATAATCTGCACCTATTTAAGGTATACAGTTTGATGAGTTTTGACATATGCATGCCTCCAGGAAGCCAACTAAAGAATTAAGATAATGAACATCCCCATCATTTCCAAGAGTTTCCTTGCGCCCTGTTATAATCCATCCCTCCCTTCCCCATTGCCAGGTAACCACTACTACTCTGTCACTATGAATTGTTTGCATTTTCTAGAATTTGTGTGTAATTGGGATTATACAGGTTTTAAACTGGCTTCTTTCACTTAGCGTAATCATTCTGAGATTTATCCATCTTGTTGCATGTATCAATAATTCGTTCCTTGTTATTGGATGTCCATTATTTCTAGCATCGTTTGTTTTGATGTTAAAAACATTTTCAATTCTCAGTTGAATTGCCTAGGTACCTTTCTAAAAAATCAATTGTCTGTGTGTGTGTGATGTGGGTCTATTTCTAGACTCTCTATTGAGTTTCATAGATCTGTGTGTCTATCTTTACACTAATACCTCATTGTCTAGATTGTTTTAACTATATAATAGCCTTGAAATCAGGTAGTATAAGTCTCTAGCATTGTGCTTTTTCAAGTTGCTTTGGCTATTTCAGGTCCTTTGCACTTCAAGTTGCTTTTTCAAGTTGCTTTGGCTATTTCAGGTCCTTTGCACTTCTATATAAATTTTAAAATTAACTTGTCGTTTGCTACCAAAAAAAAATGCTGTGGGATTTTGATTAGGATTGCCTTGAGTGTATAGACCAATTTGGGGAGAATTGACATCTTAACAATATGAAGTCTTCTATTCATTTTGCTGTACAGTAGAAACCAACACAACACTGTAAAGCAACTATACCCCAATAAAAATTAATTTAAAACAAACAAACAAAAAAACCAATATGAAGTCTTCTGATCCATAAACATGGCATCTCTCTCCATTTATTTAGGTGTTTCATTTTTCTCAGTAATGTTTTATAGTTTTCAGTGTACAGGTCTTGCACATCTTTTGTCAAATTTTCCTTAAATATTTTCCTTTTTTTTCTAAACACCTTTATTGGAGTATAATTGCTTTACAATGGTGTGTTAGTTTCTGCTGTATAACAAAGTGAATCAGCTATATGTATACATATATCCCCATATCTCCCTCTTGTGTCTCCCTCCCACCCTCCTATCCCACCCCTCTACGTGGTCCCAAAGCACCAAGCTGAGCTCCCTGTGCTATGCGGCTGCTTCCCACTACCTATTTTACATTTGGTAGAGTATATACGTCCATGCCACTCTCTCACTTCGTCCCAGCTTACCCTTCCCCCTCTCCGTGTCCTTAGGTCCATTCTCTACATCTGCATCTTTATTCCTGTCCTGCCCCTAGGTTCTTCAGAACCTTTTTTTTTTTTGATTCCATATATACATGTTAGCATATGGTATTTGTTTTTCTCTTTCTGACTTACTTCACTCTGTATGACAGATTCTAGGTCCATCCACCTCACTACAAATAACTCAATTTTGTTTCTTTTTATGGCTGAGTAATATTCCATTGTTTACATGTGCCACATCTTCTTTATCCTTTCATCTGTCCATGGACACTTAGGTTGCTTCCATGTCCTGTCTACTGTAAATAGTGCTGCAGTGAACATTGTGGTATGTGACTCTTTTTGAATTATGGTTTTCTCAGGGTATATGCCCAGTAGTGGGATTGCTGGGTCACATGGTAGTTCTATTTCTAGTTTTTTAAGGAACCTCCATACTGTTCTCCATAGTGGCTGTATCAATTTACCTTCCCACCAACAGTGTAGGAGGGTTCCCTTTTCTCCACACCCTCTCCAGCATTTATTGTTTGTACATTTTTTGATCATGGCCACTCTGACAGGTGTGAGGTGATAGCTCATTGTAGTTTTGATTTGCATTTCTCTAATGATTAGTGATGTTGAGCATCCTTTCATGTGTTTGTTGGCCATCTGTATACCTTCTTTGGAGAAATGTCTATTTCGGTCTTCTGCCCATTGTTGGATTGGGTTGTTTGTTTTTTTTTGATATTGAGCTGCATGAGCTGCTTGTCTATTTTGGAGATTAATCCTTTGTCAGTTGCTTCTTTTGCAAATATTTTCTCCCAAGTATTTTACAGTTTTGATGCTATTGTAAATATTTTAGTTCAATTTTTTATTATCATATATACTGCTAGTATGTAGAAATACAATTGTATTTGTGTCCTGCAATTTTGCTAAACGTATGTTAGTTCTTAATTTTTTTTTGAGATTCAGTTGGATTTTTTTATATAGACAATCATGTCTCCTGTAAATGAAGACTTCTTTCTTTCCTTCTAAGAACTGTTTTAAATGCATCTTTAATCTTTCATATTTTGATTTTCATTCCTTTCAAAATACTTTCCAGTTTCTATTTATTTCTTCTTTGACTCATGGGTTATTTAAGTGTGTTGTTTAATTTTCAAGTAATTGGGGATTTTGTGCCAATCCTTTTCTTATTATTTTCTAACTTCGGCCCATTGTGGTCCTCCACGTACTTATTATTTGAATGCTTTGAGATTTATTGAGTTTTGTCTTATGGCCGAGAATATTATCTATTTTGGTAAAGGTTCCACTGCACTTGAGAAGAATGTGTGTTCTGCTCTTGGTGGGTGGAGTTTTCTACAAGTATTAATGAGGTCTGGTTGGTCAACACTTTTGTTCGAGTCTTCCATATCCTTACTGATTTCCTATCTGCTCGTTCTGTCCTTTATTGTGAGACACGTGTTGAAATCTTCAGTGGTTCTTCAGTGGTTATCATGGTTTTATTTCTACTTACCGTTCTAGCAGTTTTTGCTTCATATATTTCAAAGCTCTGTTATTAGTTGCTTAAACATTTAGGGTTTTTTGTCCTCTGGATGAATTGGTCCCTTCTAAGGAGATCTAAGGAGATCCCCTTAGAAATGATCCTCTTTCCTCCAGCAGTGTTCCTTGCTCTAACCTATGCTTTATCTTTAATGAATATAAACACTCCACCTTCTTTTGCTTAGTGTTAGTGTGGAATATCTTTCCCATCCCTTCACTTCTAAGCTCTCTGTGCTTTTATATTTAAAGTGGGTCTCCTGTAGACAGCATATAGTTGGACCTTGCTTTTTCTTCCCCCAATCTGAAAATCAGTGCTGGCTAATTAGGTGTTTAAACATTTACAGTTAATGTGATTTGATGATGAGTATGATTGGGTTTAAATCTACTATTTTACTATTTTTTCTGTTTGTTCCATCTATTTTTGTTCTCACTCTCTCTTTTTTTTTTTTTCATTTTCTGCCTTCTTTTGGAGTAACTAAGTATCTTTTATTATTCCATTTTATCTTCCCTGCTGGCTCATTAGCTAAAACTCTCTGATGTGTTATTTTAATGGTTGCTAAAAGTTTATAATATCCGTATTTAAGCCAGTCTATATTCGAGCGTTATTATGCCTCTTCACATATAGTATAAGTACCTTAAAATACTGTATTTCCATTTCTCCCCTCCCGGCCTTTGTTCTATTGTTGTCATACATTTTACTTCAACGTATGTGCTGCCTGCTGTTCAGTGTCTGAAAACTGTCATTTCATGTATTTTGTCCAATAGTTTTAGTCATTTAAGGCAAGAGGGTAGATTTAGCTCGTTATTCCATCATATTCAGAAGAGAAATCCTAAGAGTTTTTTAGCCACATCTTTTTAATTTTTAAGTAAAAGTTTTTCATCTCTGTTCATTACAGAAATTTTAGAAAATGTCAGACTGTACTAAAAAGAAAATATTACCCATAAGATTATCACCTAGAAATAACCTCTATTAATATTTTACCATATTTCCCTTACCTTTTTTGTTTTTACATTCTCACACAATTGAACCTATATATAGTCTTACAATTTAAGGGGAAGAAAGACATTTTCTTAAATAATGAAAAACTCTTCACCAACATCCTGTTATTGGCTGTCTCCTAGTTCATCACCTGTTGGCTGTTTAGTGTGCCTACCCATTCCTGCCCTAGTACCATGCTACTAATCCATAAAACACAAATAAGTCTAGGACACCTGATCCATCATAGGTACTACCCAAGCCATGAGGCCATGAATGAGATCCTCTTCCTTCATCCCAGGGCCTTAAGACCCATCATGTCCGGGGAGGGAGGAATAACCTGTAAACAGATCATTTCACACAGATAACAAATGCTGCCAACGGCAAGAAAGGAAAAGAAACTCTGTCAGGGAAGCTGAGCAAATCTTCCCAAAAAGGGGGCCTTTGAACTAGGTCTTGAATGGCAAGAAAAGGGGCACAGCAGGCCAAGGACACGTACAGGTAGCATTCCAGAGGTGCAGAGCGGCCTGGTGCCATGTGCCGGAGGAGCAGGACGTGGCAGGAGAAGCTTCAGGAGGCCAGATTCTGGGGTCCTGCTAAGGAATTTATATTTTCTCCTGTGAGCAACAGGAAGCTCATAGAGGTTTTTTCAGAAGGGAGCAATCCATAAATCATACTTGCTTTAGTTGCCATCACTCAGTGAAAGATGCTGGCGATGCAGGAATGAACAAGTAACAACACACAGTCCTTGCTCTCTGGGAGAAGACCACGCTTTGCATTGAATTGTGAATACACTGTAAAAACTGTAATAGCGATGTGTTACAGCTGTGCCCCACTGAGAGACGAGGTCAGGAAAGGTTTTGCAGGGTTTATTGCTCAGCAGGAGGAAAAGCAATAAGGAGATCAGAATAGGCCTGGTGAGACTAGAGGAAGGCCTAAACTAAGACCATGAGGACCATGGTGATGGAAGGGATTCAGGAGGCTTTTCTGAAAAAGAACTTAGGTACATGTTGGATTCAGGGAGATGGAAGAGGACAAAGGATGATTGAGGTTCCTAACTGTATTCACAGATGCGTACAGAGCAGCTCCTGTGTGCCAGGCTTTGTGCTAGGCACTGGTGACGTAACAGCAATCAGGTAATTCCCAGCCCTCCAACTGCTTGGAATCTAGAAGGTGAAACAGACAAACCAACCAGCAGTTATAGCACTAAGTTAGGCCTACCATAGGGATATGTAATGTTGCTCACAGGAGTGTACATAGGAGCTCACAGAAGGGACACACAACCTGGTCAGTCCTCAAAGATTTGGTGGACTCAGGATGTCTAATCCAAAACTTGAGATACACTGTAGAAATTATCCAGCCAAAGAGGTGAGTGGATAATAAAAGAGAGTTCTAGGCTTAGGTCCAGAAGTTGGGGAGAACGTGACAGTGGTGTAGTATGAGAGGGGTATAGCAAGAGATGAGATTGGAGAAGCAGAGAGAGGCCAGCGTATCTGAGGAATTTGGACTTTATTCCAAGGACTACTACAGGGTTTGAAGCAGGAATGTCAATTTTGCATTTTAACTGAAGTTCTAGTTGCAGAATGAAGAATGGGTAGGAGTGGGACAAGACTGGTGGTACCCAGGCAAGAGAGATGATGGCCTGGACCAGGGATATGGCAGTGATGGATGAGATAACTATTCCAGGGCTGGAATCAATGGGACATGAAGTTTAACCAGATAAAAGATGTAGGGCAGTCAAGCTAACCCCAAGGGTTCTGCGTTGGGGTAATGGTGATACTCTTCACCCAAAAGGGAGGGAAGGATTTGGGGCTTAAGGATGATGACTTCAGTTTGGAGCAGGTTGAGTTTGAAGTGTCTATGGGACATGTAAATGCAGATGTCTGGCTCACTGGAGAGATCTGGGTTGAGATATAACTTTAATGACATCAGGATATAGATAGTAGTGAAAGCTCAGAGAATGTGTTAGCGCTGTCAGAGTGTGTTGAAAATGGGAAAAGGACAGAACACAGAGAGTGGTGAGGAAAACTGACATTGAAGGGGAGTGCAACAAGAGACCACTCAGGAGAACAAGAAGGACCTACCAGAGGCCTGTGGAAAAGCAAAGGAGTGTGGTGTCATGGAAACTAAAGCTACAGGGAGTTCCAACAAAAGAGGGGTCTGTTGTGTCAAATGCTGCAGAGAGACCACGGAAGAAGAGGACTAAAACATATCCATTGGCCTTCCTGAAAAGAAATTTCAGTGACTTGTCTGAGAACGGTTTTCTGGAGATGGGAAATTAAGCCCATATTCCAAAGGTTCCAGAGGAGTGAACTGGAGATACGGAATGGAAACAACTGATTCTCTCAGCTGTTTGAGGACATTTGGCAGGGAAGTAGAGGAGAAGGAAGAGAGGTAGTGACCATAGGAGGAAATGGGAGAGACCTGAAAAGTGTAAATGCTGATAGGATGGGTCTAGAGAAGGAGAATGAAAGATATAGGAGAAAGAGGAGGTAAGTGATGGAGCAGGACCCCTTGGGAGACAGGTGGGAGACAGGCACACATGGCAGGATTAACCTTAGTTGGGGAAGGGCCACCTCATCCGCGGTGCAGAAGAGAAAGCTAGAAGCGTGTGGAAGCAGGGATGTGTGTAGGTTTCTTGAGAAGTTCTGTGCTAATGGCTTCTATTTTCTCTGGGAGGTGTCTGGGTAGTTGAATTCACACAAAGATGAGAAGACAAACAAAAGAGCGAAGTGTTGGCATTCCTTGGGGAGCACCAATCCCATGGGGTGGATGGAGAAGGAAAAACCATTGAAGGGATGACCAGAGAAACGGGAAGAACCAAGCGGTTCCCTGAAGCCAAGGGGAGAGTTTCAATAAGGAGGAAGCGGATCAACATAGCAGAACAAGTGAGGACTACAATGAACTGCTGGATTAGGCAAACCCAAGAACAGTGAGGCAGGAGTCAAATTGACAGAACTATTAGGAAAGTCATCTGGAGACAGCAAGTGTAGACAACTCCTAAACTTTAAAAAGATTGAGTGGTAAATGGAAAGAGGTAAAAGAAATTCATCTAAGGGCAGTTCAGGGTAAGGGTTTTTTTCCCCTGTGGTCCTGCCATTCTCTCCAGGCAGGTGGTGTGGCTCCTTGGAGCAGATGTTCGTTCATCTAGTGTGATTTGGAGCTCGGGCTGGAGGCGGAGCTTGTCAGGGGCACGGCTTGTTGGGGGCGGGGCTTGTCAGGGGCTAGTCTGCACTCGTCACCGGCTGTTCTGGGTACAATAGGCAGGTTGATAGACGGAACTTTTGTGGCTCTTCCATGGGAACGTTGAGGAACAGAGGTTAAGTAGCTTGCCCAAGTTTCCACAGCTAACACGTAGCAGAACCAGGTTTTGAACCCAGGGAGTCTGGCCGTAGAGTCCACAGGCTTAACTACTCTGATCTCCTGTTAAAGGTGGGATCCCCAATCCAGCCCTCAAAAGCCTTCATGAACGAGACACTCCAACCCACAAAGTCCAGAAAAATATTTGGAGCTAGCTACTTCAGGGAAGGTCTGTCTCATGTACAAGGAAGCAGATTTCCACTTTCAAGTGTACATGCTAAGGAAACTTCTTTAAGGAAGCCTATGGCTAACAGACCTCATAGGTAACCCATTTTAACCGACACGGGGACTCCTGTTCAGGGGGCTTCATTCTGGAGATTTCTGAGGCTTGAGAAATCTGTAGCTCATGGCCTTGCTGGACTACATCATAGTAAGGGCCTGATCTGGACCTTGACATTCTGTCTCCATCCCCATCCTGCTGGCACTGTCCTGGGCACACCATGCTCTTTTCGAGCCCCTTCCTAGGCACTGGAAGTTCCCTAGCCTGGAACATTGTTCCCATCATTCTTTACCTAGACTGCTCAGCTCAGGCATCCTCCATCTACCTCCCAGGGGAAGCCTTCTCTGATGTCCCTGGCACTCCTCCCCTGGCCTTTCCCTAAACCCAGTCAGAGTTAGGGGTCTCCCCACAGTATCACCTAGCACCCCAAAAGTCAGCAGGGTTTACTGATTAGGAAACAGCTTTGGAGTCCAAAAGACTGTATTTCTCTTACTGGTTCTGCGTCTTCTCGGCTATGTGACTCTGGGCAATTTATTGTACCCCCCATAAGTATCATGTGTAAAATGGGAATAATAATACCAGTAGTACCTACCTCATGGGCTCCTAAAGTAAGTAATCCGTGTAAAGCTCAGAGCACAGAGCCCGGCACCCAGTAAACTGTTGCTATTATGATTATTATCATTCACTTATACTTGGTATGTTTCTGTCTTCACCGCTGCACTTGCAGGGGGGAACTGGATTTACTCTTTCTTCATGGTCTCAGGGCACAGCCATAGCCCGGCATGCAGTGGGTAGTCAGTGAATATTGTGGTATGAATAAATTTCCTGTTTGCTCAAGGTCCTCCACCTGATGTCACGAGAACTGGAAGGGGACCTGGGAGGAAACACGGGCTGCAACCTGCAGCCCCTGAGCTGTGAAGAAGATCCCGAGGCAGGGAGCCCTCTTCAGGTGCGGCAGCTGCAGCCACGTGCCCTGTGCTCCCAGCTTTTCTCCCAAGAGCAGTGACACCTGGCAGGCTTTATGTACCCACCAAGAAAGGTGCTTAGAGCAAGGGCAAACAGCCTCTGTCCTGGGGGCTGCAGGTGACGGTGAGCGGGTCCTGGCATGGACCTGCCACCTCATGTGGTTAGTTCCATTTGGATTCTGACCTCTACCTGGTCCCTCGTCTCTGATATGTCCCTATGCCTTGACCTCTGTCAGGATTCTTGTACTTTGTTCTACCTGGCTATAATTAGGTAGCTCATGTTCTCTTTGGTTTGACCTGAAAGCACTGGAATTTTCTGCCCTTGCCAACAATCCTGAGTGATCTCTACCAACCCTGCAATGGGCTTTCCTACCACAGTGCTGTGTTCTCCTACCCACAGTGCCTGCTCCCCTACCCATTTGAATAAAGACCTGAAAAGAGGTGAAGGGGCGAATCTTGCAGCTATCCAGGGGAAAAGCAGAGAGAGTAAAAGGTGCATGGGTGGGCCTGGGATGTAGAAGAAGCAAGGAGGCCATTGGGGCTGGAAGAGTAGAGGGGCTGGAGAAGTCGGAGGTGAATTAGGGAGGGGGCAGATTGGGTCCACTTTGTAGGTTCTTGTAAGGACTTCGGTGAATGGGGGTCACTGGAGGGTTTGGGACCAAGGAGTGTGTGATCTGACATATTTCAGAAGGGTACCTCTGGCTGCTGTAGGATGTTTCAAGGACAGCAGCAGGGAGACCAGTCAAGAGGCTACTGTAAGTATCCAGAGAAGACAGCTACAGCCTTTCTGCGCAGGTTAGAAATCAGAAATGGGGCCCACAGACTCAGCATCTGGCCCTCCTCTCCTTCCAGGTGCCCGCTGCTCTCAGGGCCACGTGCACGGCCAGTCAGTGGACAGTGCGGCCACTGTACGCTGTCTGTTACTGATGGCTGGCTCCAGTCAGATATGAATGGAAATGCTATTCCAGGTGCCATGGTGAGGGCAGGATGGTGGGTGTCAAGTGTACCATGTGATTGGGCCATTGTGATTATGTAAGGAGTTTTCCCAAGGCGCACGATGAACACTCAAGTTTACAGAAAGCATCACTTAGCAAACGCTGTGCAAGGCACGATGCTTGGCCCCATATGTCAGTAACAGCGGCCCCTTTAAAGGGCTGACTTCAAACTTGAAGGCACCACTCTAGCATTTTGCCTGTATTAGGTCATTTAATCCCCACAAAAACCCTATGAGGAAGGTGTTACTACCTGGTTTTGCAGATGAAGGAACCAAGGCATAGTTTAAATAATTTGCTCAAGGTTAAGATAATGATCAAACCCTCTCTGCATCCCTTTCTAGCTGAGTGTCCTTGGGAAAGTGATGGGGCTCAGATGTGAGCCCAGACAGACCGACTTCAGGCTTGGTGTTCTTAACCATTGTGTGTGTGTGTGTGGCGGGGTGGCCCCGGGAGGGGGAAGGCTGAAGGAAAAGACTCTGCTTTTAAGGAACTTAAAGTCTAACAGAGTACAAAGAAGTGCTGATCCGGAACTCAGTCCAGGCCTTCAGGCCACAGCAAAATAAGAACACCCAGATGAGCAAGAGAAATTGTGGGAGTTCCCTGGAGGTGCAGTGGTTAGGGCTCGGTGCTTTCATTGCCAAGGCCTGGGTTTGATCCCTGGGCCGGGAACTAAGATCCCACAAGCTGTGCAGTGCAGCCAAAAGAAAAAAGAAAAAAAAAAAGAAGAAAGAGAGAAGTTGTTTGTGCGGAGAGCAGAAGAGAAGTATATTCCAAGGGAGCTGTCAGGAAACCACAAATATCTGGACATGGTTGGGACAAATTGCCCCTTCAGATAAATTCTGCTGCCTTTTGGGCCTCAAGTCACTTCGGCCAGGTTGAAGGAATCTCTCTGTTGAACCTACACCAACCACTCTCTTTTGCCTTCGCAGAGAAGCTCATCCAGAAGATTCAAAAGCACAAAGAGAGAGCTGACTTTTTTATTACAAATTAAACTTTAAAGCTTTGAGTATCTGGTATGTGCTGAGCTCACAGTCTAGGAATGGGCAAGCGTTCGTCAATAACTAGCGCGGTGAGGTCAGGGCCTGAGAGAAGCAGGAAAGGCAGTTGCCAAGGGCCTCGAAGGATGAGGACATATGTTCTGGTTTTGTTTGGGGGTTTTTCTTGTGGAGGGGAGGGGGAGGCTCATAAAAAAATCTAGAAATAGAACTACCATATGATCCAGCAGTTCCACTCCTGGGTACATATCCAAAGAAATGAAAATGCTAATTTGAAAAGATGCACACATCCCACTGTTCATAGCAGCACTATTTACAATAGCCAAGATATGGAAGCAACCAAAGTGTCCATCAACAGATGAATGGATAAAGGAGATGTGGCACATGTATACAATGGAATATTACTCAGCCATAAAAAGGAACGAAATTGAGTTATTTGTAGTGACATGGATGGACTTGGAGGGTCTTATGGTTAGTGACATAAGTCAGAGAAAGACAAATACTGTATAATAGCACTTATATGTGGAATCTAAAAAATAAAGCAAACTAGTGAATATCACAAAAATAAAGACTCACAGATATAGAGAGCAGACTAGTGGTTACCAGTCGGAAGGGGGGGGGAGGGGGAAGATAGGAGTAGGGGATTAAGAGGTACAAACTAATATGTATAAAATAAATAAGCTACAGGGATATATTGTACAACACAGGGAATACAGCCAATATTTTATAATAACTTTAAATGGAGTATAATTTTTATAATAAGTATTGAATCAGTAAGTTGTATACCTGAAACTAATATAATATTGTAAATCAACTATGCATCAATAAAACAGCCAATAAGAAAACAGACAACCAAACAAATATATATGGTAGAGGGAAAGACTCTGTTCACACCACCTACAAAAGCTAAGAAACAGAATTCGGTGCGACAAGATTTGTGATGGATTTATATGAGGAAATTACAAAATTCTACTAAGGCTTATTTTTTAAAGATTTCTGTGAATGGATAGAGATACAATGTTTTCCTGGTGGGAAAACTCAGTTTAGTAAGGACGTCATTTCTCTACAAATGAATCTCTAAACATAAGGCAACTCTAATCAGAAATCCAAATACCTTTTCTGGAACTTAACCAAATAATTCCAGCTCATCAGGGAAATTGGACATGAAATAAGCTGGACATTTTTGAAAAGAAAAAGGAGGAAGAGAAGAGGGGACAAGGAAGAGGGAAGAGTCTTCACGGATATTAAAAAAGGAGAACTGCTTGGGTTTTGGGTACCAGTCCCAGCATAGACAGATCAATGGAACAAAATACATAATCCAGAAACAAATTTAAGAAAGGTGCCGGGCTTCCCTGGTGGCGCAGTGGTTGAGAGTCCACCTGCCAATGCAGGGGACGCGGGTTCGTGCCCCGGTCTGGGAGGATCCCACATGCTGCGGAGCGGCTGGGCCCGTGAGCCATGGCCGCTGGGCCTGCGCGTCCGGAGCCAGTGCTCCGCACCGGGAAAGGCCACAACAGTGAGAGGCCTGTGTACCGCAAAAAAAAAAAAAAAGAAAGGTGCCTCTGATAAAAATGACATTTCAAGAGAGTGGAAAAAGAATGGACTATTTAAAAATGATGCTGAAGAGCCAACACATGTGACAAAGTTGTGTAGAACTAAATACACACACACATGAGTACGAGTAAAAAAGGCAACATGTAAATATAAGATGGTAGGTTATAGCAATGTTAACATCCTGGTCATGATATTATACTGTAGTTTTGCAAAGTATTAGCAAAAAACTGGGTAAAGTATAAACACACTATTATTTCTTATGATTGCTTATCAGTTTGCAATTATCTCAATAAAAATTTTAACTAAAAATAGTACTGAGAAAAACAAACTAGTATTTTCAAAATGTTAGATCCCTACAGTTAAACAGGAATGATTATCAAGTTTTAAAATTCAAACTGTAAGTCAATACCAGTATATTCTTGGGGTAAGGAAGGACTTTTCTCTCCATGACTCCTAAAGCCAAACGCCACAAAAGAAGATTGATGGAAACTGATAGATTTTCCTACATAAAAGTTAAAGTTCAGGGCTTCCCTGGTGGCGCAGTGGTTGAGAGTCCGCCTGCCGATGCAGGAGACACGGGTTTGTGCCCCGGTCCGGGAAGATCCCACATGCCGCGGAGCGGCTGGGCCCGTGAGCCATGGCCGCTGAGCCTGCGCGTCCAGAGCCTGCGCGTCTGGAGCCTGTGCTCCGCAACGGGAGAGGCCGCAACAGTGAGAGGCCCGCGTACCGCAAAAAAAAAAAAAAAAAGTTAAAGTTCGGCATAGCAACAAAACATGTAAAAATAAACGACAGACATAAATTGGGAAAACTATTTCAACATATGTAAAAGATGACAAGTTAATTTCTTAAAAATCTATGAAGTGCTCTCACAAATCAATAAGAAAAACAGTAGATACCCTAATTGGAAAATGGACTAGACATGAATAGGAATTCACAAAAGAAGAGAAACAGAAGGCCAATGAACATGAAAAATGTAGGCAATGAAGCAGAAATTGGTAGAGAAAGAAAGTATAAATTATGGAAGAAATATAGTTGAAGGAAGCTGAGAGGTGATATCTTATTTACTGATACCTGATTACTGATACCTGAGTTAGCTCAGCATCTGAAACATAGCACATGCTCAATAAATGTTTGTTGCAGGGATGAGTAAGCAGAGAGAACACAGGTTACTTGTCAAGGAGAAGGAATACTTCCAGATGCACATGGGAGAGAAGAGAAAGGTAGAAGTGTAGCATAATTTTAAGGGAGAAATGGGCAAATTAGGTGGACTTTGATCATAGAGCCTGTTTTGCCAGTTAAATCAGAAATGATGTCATCAGAAGAAAATCCCTTTGTGTCAACTCCAGAAAGCCTCCAGTGAAAGTACACTCAGATAGGAGAGTCCCTGAGATAAAGTTTAGGGTTTAAACCATTCTTTTCAAGGCCTATTGTCTGAATATACAGCCGCTCACGCTTCTTCCCATCCCCCAGTGGGTAATGAGTGACTTTGCCCTTTTCCAGCCCCATGATTTTGCCATCAAATCTGATGCCGCTCAACATAAACAGTGTGACTGACGAGATGCACATCAGATTCAGGGTGCACCTGAATTCTGGTTTGCACTGGGCACCTCAGACTTGTTCTCCAACTTTTAAGTTCACATTTCCTTTTTCGGAAGTAACTTAGCAGAGACCCTCGCATTTGGGTTAATAGCCTAAGTTCACAGGAAGTGTTTGTCTTCAGTGTTTTTTCCCTCAGTGGAAAAATCAGTCCTAATGAACTAGCCCTTTCTTTCCCCACGACTAGCTAAAATACCATTTTGTTATACTATTTTCAAACAGCTCCGCCGGCAGTTGTTATACCAATTCCATTTGTGCCACAGGTGTCATGGTGCTTTCTGAAATGGGTTCTCGACTGGCTTTGGGCAAAAGAAAGTTATAATTGCTTTCTGGAACTAATAATATCAAAATTAAATGTTTTTAAGAAAAGGCCCCAACCGAGCCCCTCAAAGCACAGTTTATTACAGAGCAGTGACTCATTTAGATACAGCCCAGAAGGTGCCTCTACCAAGAATGAGGTTTGAGTTTCTAAAGACTTTTTCAAAGAAATGGAGGGTAGGAGACTAGAAGCAAAGGAAGGAAGGGAAAAAAAGGAAAGAAAAACTTGATTTGCTGCAGGGAGCTTTGATTTCCTAGAGCCTAGTTTTCTTTGCAAACATGAGGATGTTTGCCAAATGTTTCTAGGAAATTGTAGGTAATGCAGGGTAGGTATGGGTCCAGTAGTAACGTACTGTCTTAGCTCAGGCTGCTATAACGAATACCGTAGACTGGCTGACTAATAAACCACAGAGATTTCTTTCTCTCAGTTCTGGAGGCTGGAATTCCAAGATCAGGGTGCCAGCTTGGTTAGGTTCTTGGGTGACAGCTCCCTTAGGTGTTTCAGACTGCTATCTTCGCCTTGTATCCTCACGTGGTCGAGAGCAGAGAAGAAGAAACTAGCTCTCTCTGGTAAGTCTTATAAGGGCACTAATCCATCATGACAGCTCCACCCTCATGACCTCATCTAATCCTGTTTACTTCCCAAAGGTTCCACCTCCTAATGCATCACGTTGAGGGGGTAGGGTTTCAACATATAAATTTGGGGAGGACACAAACGTTCAGTCTGTAACATGTAGGAAATTTCATGAGTTTCTAGGGAAGCAGTACAGACTGGGGAGGAACATATATTATGATAGTATAAATAACACATTGATTTCTTCAGTCTTATATGATTCTGTCATTTAGCTTGCCTGGGCCATACTTCTTTCATCCTTGTTAGATCATCTAAGTAAAACCCTAAAAGCTAGAGAAACATCAGTATTCTGTAGGTCTTTGACTTTCACACCAGATTTCTAGAAGCACTAGGGTCCCACGAAGGAGCTAAAAGGCTGCTGCTGTGGGAGAAGCGAGGTGTTGAGAAGGTGGGCTGGGAGCCATCCCAGGTCAAGCAGAACAGGTGGGCATCACTGTTGTGTACACCAGCTCCCACCACTCCAGGAGAACCTTACATCCCTCTCAGCAGCAGCACGAAATTCAAAAAGGCAGGTGCATTTGCTTGTGCTGTATCTGGATATCCATTAAAATAAAGGTATCAATTTCATAGTGTCTTGCAGCCAGATCCTCTCACTCATGTGGAAGAAAAGGCACCTTTCATCAGTTGCCACCTGTGTTGTGCTAACATTCTACTTAATTGAACCATTTCTTTGTAGTCTTGGGGAGGGCAATTTTGTTCAAGAGAGAACATAATTACAGGTGCTTTTTTTTAAATAAATAAATAAATTTATTTATTTATTCATTTATTTTTGGCTGTGTTGGGTCTTCGTTGCTGTGCATGGGCTTTTTCTAGTTGCAGTGAGCGGGGTCTACTCTTTGTTGCAGTGCGCGGGCTTCTCAGTGCAGTGGCTTCTCTTGTTGCGGAACGTGGGCTCTAGGCACACAGGCTTCAGTAGTTGTGGCTCGTGGGCTCAGTAGTTGTGGCTCGTGGGCTCTAGAGTGCAGGCTCAGTAGTTGTGGCACACGGGCTTAGTTGGTCTGCAGCATGTGGGATCTTCCCCGACCAGGGCTCAAACCGGTGTCCCCTGAATTGGCAGGCAGATTCTTAACCACTGCGCCACCAGGGAAGTCCCTAGGTGCTTGTTTTTAAGGAGTAGTTTCACTATTTAAAAATTAAGAAAGGGCTTAATTTGTGACCGTAGCCACAGGGCACAATGCTGGACCAGGAAGGAAAACTGAAAGAGGCCAGAGAAAGCCAATTTCGCGTCCCATCGTTCCTTCTTGGTAATTTTCCAGTGTTTGGTTGTGGAGAAAGAACCGTGTCAAAGGCGAGACATTCTTAGCCTGATGTTACTAATTAGTAAGGACTGTCTTTTTAGTTTGTATAAGGAAGATTAGGGTGACCACAAACATGGTGTCATATGAAATCCCATCAAGCCAAAGGGATGTTTTGTTTATCGGCAGCACTAACAGAGTGTTCAGGATGGGAAAGGAGAGACTTTTTAAAAGTTTTAGAAGGTCTTCAAGAACGATGAGTCATCCTCTTGTTCCTTTGCCTTAGTACAGGGGTGCCTCAAGTGTGAGGTGAGTGGAAGTTGTTTCTCTCCTGTAGGGCGTGTCAGCATTTGGTACACAACCACAGCTTTCCATTAGAGCGTTCAAACCCTGGCTTGTCATAGAAAAATCCTGACAGGGTGTTAACACAAGCAGTTTCTGGTGTTATTGTGTTGTTTGAGTGGTCATTTACCATTAAAAACTTCACTATAAACAGGTAAGTGTGTGTTGTGTACGTTAACTTCAGTTTATACCCTAGCAGCAGTTAGCCATCAATGGAAGCATCTCTTCTGGAATCCATTCTCAAGATGTGGCTGTTGGGACTTCCCTGGTGGTCCAGGGGTAAAGAATCCGCCTGCCAATGCAGGGGACACGGCTTCAATCCCTGGTCCGGGAACTAGATCCCACATGCTGCGGGGCAATTAAGCCTGAGCGCCACAACTACTGAGCTCGCGCGCTGCGTGCTGCAAACTACAGAGCCCACGCACCCTGGAGCCTGCGCGCCACAACTAGAGAGAGGAAACCCATACGCCACAACTAGAGAAAAGCCCGTGCACCGTAACTAGGGAGAAGCCCTACAATGAAGAGCCCACACTGCAACAAAAGATCCCATATGCCTCAACGAAGACCCTGCGTGCTGCAACTAAGACGCGACGTGACCAAAAACTAGATAAATAAATTAATTAAATAAATTTTTAAAAAGAGGTGGCTGTTTAGCACTATGAATATTGTTATGAAAATCTATGCCATAGGGCTGGGGTCCCCAACCCCCGGGCCAAGGAGGGGTACCGGTCCATGGCCTATTAGGAGCCAGGCCGCACAGTGTGGCCAAAATAAAAAATGGAGGGAGGAGCTGGAAGGGCAGGGAAATAGAGAAGATGCCTGGTGAACAAACTGCAAGTCCCAGAGAGAAGTCATTTCATTATCCATCGCTTGCTATGTAGCAAACTGCTCCAAAGTAGTGGCTTAAACAACAACCATGGACATTTCTCATAATTCTGTGGATCTGTTGGGCTCAGCTGGTGGTTCTTTGGTTCCATCAGGTATCATCTGGTATAACTCATACAACTGCATTTAACTTGGAGCTTGACTGGGGCTGGGATGTCCAAGATGGCTTTACTTAATATCTGGGGAGGCTGGAATGGCTGGGGAGAGCCGAGCCTCTTTCTGCAGCTGAGGGGTCACGCTTCTTACACGGCGACTCATGGATCCAGAGAGAAAAAGACAAAATTGCTGGGCTTCTTACCATTTAAGCCTGGAACTGGTGCAGCCTCACTTCTACCACATTCTGGTGATCAGAGCAAGTCTCAAGGTCACCCAGGATTCAAGGGGAAGCGAAGTAGGCTTCACCTGTTGATGGGAGGACCAATAAATGCTTACAGGGATGGGAGCAGTTAGCTCAAAATCATCTCTGGAAACAGTTGACCACAGGCAACAAGAGTAAAGGAGGGCAGTCTGGATGGAGAACCTGGGTTCAAGCCAAGCCTCCACCACTCATGAAGGTTACCTGGCTTACTGGTGCCTCAGTTTTCTCACCTGTAACACAAAAACTTGGACGTGAAGCCTGTATAGAGATAGTGTGCCTGGTGAGACCCTTGACTCTTCCATCATTGGAAACCACTCCCCACCCCCCAACCTCCCCCCCAAGAATAATCCACGGGGTCTGCTCTTGCCCCCTTTTTCCTTCCCAGTTGAAATTGGAGGGTCTTTTGAAAAAAACACCCACAAACCCCTATGAAACCTCTTTCATCCCACACAAAGAGGCTTAACATTTCTGAATCAAAAACCAAAAAAAAGAACTTTACTGGTGGCGCAGTGGTTAAGAACCGCCTGCCAATGCAGGGGACACGGGTTCGAGCCCTGGTCCAGGAAGATCCCAGATGCCGCGGAGCAGCTAAGTTGTGCATCACAACTACTGAGCCTGCGCTCTAGAGCCCGTGAGCCACAACTGCTGAAGCCTGAGCGCCTAGAGTCCGTGCTCCGCAACAAGAGAAGCCATTGCGATGAGAAGCCCGTGCACCGCAACGAAGAGTAGCCCCCACTCGCTGCAACTAGAGAAAGCCCGTACGCAGCAAGAGACCCAATGCAGCCAAAAATAAATAAATAAATAATAATTTTAAGAACCCCCCCAAAAATTCTAAAAATAAAATTTTTTTATTAAAAAATTTTTAATAAAAAATTTTTAAAAAGATTATGAAAACATTTATTCAAGTCAAAGTTTGATTTCTCGGTGTATTAACGAGATGAATCAAGAGGAATGCTTCTTCTGGGCAGGTGTTTACCTGCAATCTGAGGAAACATTCCAGAATATTATAACATATTTTTCTCAGTTTAAAGGTAATAAATGATATAAATCATTAAGAAAGAATTATCACCACCCTGAAATAACCGATTAAAACTTTTGTGTCTTTCCCTTTATTTTGTTTTTTTCTGTGTATGTTTGTGGCAGACATTGCCTGTTTTGAGGTCCCTCTCTTCCTCAGGGGCGCTGGTAAACCCTGACCAGTCTAAGAGGAAATCCATTCCTCCTGTAGATAACTGGTTTGAGAAGTGGGTGTGTGACTTGGTGCTGCTTAATGGTATACAATGGGAATTTTGCTAGGGGGTTTCTGGAAAGGATTCTCTCCTCCGATAAAGACGTAAACAAGGCAGGAACACAATATGTTCTGACTCTGGACACTGATGTGTGAGGAGGTAACTGCTGAAGCTTTTGGCGTGGAGGGGGGACTAGACGGCATGTTGATGGAGCCAGAGCCAGAAAGGTGAAATGTTAGAAAGCCACCTAATGAACCGTTCCTGGAGCTGCCCTATCTCCAAATTTCATGTTCTATGAGATAATATATCCCCTTCATGTTTAAGCTACCCCTACTTATGATTTGCTGCTACTGGCATCCAAAAACACCCTAAGTGCTACAATATATATAGCTGTATACATATATTTTGTAAAGTTTATTCTTTCATCCAACAAATATTTAATGAGGATGTCCCAGGCTTGAGTCATTCCGCAGACACACTTTGGCTCTGCTTTTTTCTACTTAACATTTTCTCTAGTCATTAAAAATTATTTGTACATGTAATTTTTAAATTGAAACATAGTTGATGTACAATATTATATAAGTTACAGGTGTATAATATAGTGATTCACAATTTTTAAAGGTTCTCCATTTATAGTTATTATAGAATATTAGCTATATTCCCTGTTTATATGTCCTTATAGCTTATTTTGTACATAATATATATATCTTATGTATACAGAATTTTTAAAAATTTATTTTATTGAAGTATAGTTGATTTACAATGTTTTAATTTCCACTGTACAGCAAAGTGATTCAGTTATGCATATATATGTATAGGTATATATTCTATTTCATATTCTTTTCCATTATGGTTTATTACAGGGTATTGAATATAGTTACCTGTGCTATACAGTAGGTCATTGTTGTTTATACATTTTATATATAAAAGCTTACATCTGCTAATCCCAAACTCCCACTCCATCCCTCCCACATCCCCCTCCCCCTTGGCAACCACAAGTCTGTTCTCTATTATCTGTGAGTCTGTTTCTGTTTTGCAGATAAATGCATTTGTGTCATATTTTAGGTTTCACATATAAATGATATCATATGGTATTTGTCTTTCTCTTTCTGACTTACTTCACTTAGTTTGATAATCTCTAGGTCCATCCATGTTGCTGCAAGTGGCATTATTTCATTCTTTCTGATGGCTGAGTAGTTTTCCATTATTTATATGGACCACATCTTCTTTATCCATTCGTCTGTCAGTGCACACAGGTTGTTTCCATGTCTTGGCTACTGTAAATAGTGCTGCTATGAACATAGGGATGCAGGTATCTTTTCGAATTACAGTTTTGTCCAGATGTATGCCCAGGAGTGGGATTGCTGGATCATATGGCAATTCTATTTGTAGTTTTCTGAGGAACCTCCATATTGTTTTCTGTAGTGGTTGCACCAGTTTACATTCCCACCAACAGTGTAGGAGGGTTCCTTTTTCTTCACGCCCTCTCCAGCACTTATTATTTGTAGACTTTTTTTTTAACATCTTTATTGGAGTATAATTGCTTTACAGTGGTGTGTTAGTTTCTGCTTTATAACAAAGTGCATCAGTTATACATATACATATGTTCCCATATCTCTTCCCTCTTGCGTCTCCCTCCCTCCCACCCTCCCTATCCCACCCCTCTAGGCGGTCACAAAGCACCCAGCTGGTCTCCCTGTGCTATGCGGCTGCTTCCCACTAGCTATCTATTTTATGTTTCGTAGTGTATATATGTCCATGCCACTCTCTCACTTTGTTATTTGTAGACTTTTAATGATGGCCATTCTGACCGGTGTGAGGTGGTACCTCATTGTAGTTTTGATTTGCATTTCTCTAATAATTAGCAACGATGAGCATCTTTTCACGTGTCTATTGGCGATCTGTATGTCTTCTTTGGAGAAATGTCTATTTAGGTCTCCTTCCCATTTTTTCGACTGGGTTGTTTGTTTTTTTATTCCTGAGTAGTATGAGCTGTTACATTTTGGAAATTAAGCCGTTATTGGTCGCATGATTTGCAATATTTTCTCCCAGTCCGTAGGTTGTCTTTTCATTTTGTTTACCATTGCTGTGCAAAAGCTTATGAGTTTGATTAGGTCCCGTTTGTTTATTTTTGCTTTTATTTTTATTGCCTTGGGAGACTGACCTAAGAAAACATTGGTATGATTTATGTCAGAGAATATTTTGCCTGTGTTCTCCTCTAGGAGTTTTATGGTGTCATGTCTTATATTTAAATCTTTAAGCCATTTTGAGTTTATTTTTGTGTAGAGTGTGAGAGTGTGTTCTAACTTCATTGATTTACATGTGACTTTCCAACTTTCCCGACACCACTTGCTGAAGAGACTGTCTTTTCCCCATTGTATATTATTTCCTCCTTTGCCAAAGATTAATTGACTGTAGGTATGTGAGTTTATTTCTGGGCTCTCTATTCTGTTCCATTGATCCCTATGTCTGTTTTTGTGCCAGTACCACGCTGTTTGATTACTGTAGCTTTGTGGTATTGTCTGAAGTCTGGGAGGGTTTTGCCTCCTGCTTTGTTCTTTTTTCCCTCAGGATTGCTTTGGCAATTCTGGGTCTTTTATGATTCCATATAGATTCTAGGATTGTTTGTTTTAGTTCTGTTATGTATGTGTAATTTTTTGTTGTTGTTGCTGTTTTTTGCGGTACGCGGGCCTCTCACTGTTGTGGCCTCTCCCGTTGCAGAGCACGGGCTCTGGACGCGCAGGCTCAGTGGCCATGGCTCACGGGCCCAGCCGCTCTGCGGCATGTGGGATCTTCCCAGACCGGGGTACGAACCCGTGTCCCCTGCATCGGCAGGCGGACTCTCAACCACTGAGCCACCAGGGAAGCCCTATGTGTAATTTTAATGACTTCATTTTAATGGCTACTTTTATTTGGTCCTTGCCCTGTTATCTGACACTTAGGTTGCTAAAGATTTTCATTATTAAAAGTAAAGCCAGGGTGACATCACTGTATGTAATTAGTCACATTTCTAATACTTTGGGGGATATATTCCTAAAAATAAAAAAAACAGAGAGAAAGATATAAATATTTTTAAGATGTCTGATGCATATTCCCAAATTGCTTTCTAGACAGTTTATGCCAATTAGTATGTCCCCATGCAATGTTTGAAATTTGCTACTTCATCTGAAGTCACTCTCATAATATACATTTTTCCCCAAATGTTTCTGGAAAAAATTATGATTTAAGTCTACAGGACACATTTGCCCAACAAGTCAATGGCATAAAAAAAAATGGAAATGGAGACTGTTAACAAATGAAAGTGACTTAAAAGATATAATGCATGGACCTTGTTAGGATCCTGATTCATACAGATGGTCTGTAAAAATATATTTTTGAGAGACTGAAATATGGACTGGGTATTGGTGTTAAAGAGTGAGTGTTGGGCTTCCCTGGTGGCGCAGTGGTTGAGAGTCCACCCGCCGATGCAGGGGACACGGGTTCATGCCCGGTCCGGGAAGATCCCACGTGCCGCAGAGCGGCTGGGCCCGTGAGCCATGGCCGCTGAGCCTGCACGTCCGGAGCCTGTGCTCCGCAACGGGAGAGACCACAACAGTGAGAGGCCCGCGTACCGCAAAAAAAAAAAAAAAAAAAAAAAAAGAGTTAGTGTTAATTTTGTTAGGTGTGATAACGACATAGTGGTTATACTGGGAAAATAAAGTCCTTGTCAGTTACAGATGCATCATTATTAATGGATGAAATGGCATGCTGTCTGGGATTTACTTTAAAAAATTCCAGCAAATAAAGGGGGTAGGGTGGAATAGGAGAAACATGATTGGCAAGATCTGAACAATTGCTGAAACTGGGAAATGAGGGCTTATTATAGCAGTCTCTCTACCTCTGTGTATATTTGAAAAATATAATGCAAAGCTTTTTGATTTTTCATCTTGACTAATTTTGAAAGAATATGTAGTTGACACTATACGCATAAAAGGGTGGGAGACGGCAGACCTATTCTCCTCTCTTCATGGTCTAAGTGAAGGGCTCTTTTGGGGTTGACTGGGACGCTGGCAGTGCCTAATTGCTTCATTCCTGGCCCCAAGGACACCAGGGAGCCCGGTTTGGTCCCAAGAGCACATTAAAACAGATCTGAAATGGCCAAGGGAGCTCAGCCGAAGTAGACTGCCAGGCGAGCTCCCTTGGCCTCCAAACCAAACCTAGGTGCCCTTGATCCCCAATCAGCTACCTCATCTGCTCCCAGACTCAGGGGCTGGACACAAATCAGGAGACTGCAGGCTTGAAGCACAGGAAAGAAACTGTATATTGGAAAGCACCACCTGTGACAGTCAGATTCATTTGTGTGCCTATGAAATACAAAGAGACCGAATGCATGGGGTGTAACAAGTTTTTTAAACCGATGTAATGGCATCACTCGTTGGGAGAGGCACACGTACGTTCAGAAACGTAAGTGAAGACTGTAGGGTTTCAGCTTCTGATTCAGCCGATCCCCTGATTTTGGTACCAGATCTGGCAGCTGCTGCATTCTGGGTGTCTATGTAAAGCATTAGACGCTTGGTTAATTTCCCTCTCAGTTCTGCTTACAGTGTGTACACCTGACAGTGGTTTCACTCACTTAGCGTAGGCAGGTAGAAAGATCACAAGCCTGGGAGACGAGATAAATCTAGGTTCTAACTCTGGCTTTACTTTACATCTGTACACCCGGGAGCGGGCCTGGGTATTAGGAGTCAGTGATACCTGGCAGAGGGCAGGCCTTTGATAATACCTGTGTCCTTTTCCTCCACTAAGGAGGACCCTGGGGCTTATTATTCCCAATTCAAGGGATCCGTAATGCTCAGTATTATGGGACTCAAAAAAGTGGGAGACTTTCTATGAAAAAGCCTGCATTATTAGCTGACACACTGTTAAGCTCTGAGAGTAGTAAAGCCATGGCAACACCTCTAACTGCAAATATTAGGAAGCTGTCTCCCGTTGCTTCTATGAATAACACCGCTTGTGCCATCTTCTGTCATTTTTGCTGATTGAAAAGATGGTAGTGATCAAGCAAATAGTGCAGGCAATCGAAAGTCACAGGTTTAGGGAGGGTGGGAGGGAGGGAGTCGCAAGAGGGAAGAGATATGGGAACATATGTATATGTATAACTGATTCACTTTGTTATAAAGCAGAAACTAACACACCATTGTAAAGCAATTATACCTCAATAAAGATGTTAAAAAAAAGTCACAGGTTATCCTTTCTTTCATAAAATTGAATGTTTTAAAACCAACCAAACAAGATAGAATATAGAGATTTTAAATCCCTGGAACGTGTTGCAAAATCACTAGACGTCTCAGTCATTGGAAAAAAATCAGCTTGTCAAGCTTGTCAGCTGGCTTCAGCAACACGTCTACATGGATCTCAGTCATTCATCCCGAGTGAGGCTGCATTTGGGACCCTGAAGCCAGGATAGCACCACTGTGACTTTACTTTGGCCCTTGACTCACTCTGCCTTGTTTTGCAGACAGCAGTTTATCTGTCGCAGCCTGGATGATGGGCTCCTGGAGGCCGAGGACCTTGTCCAGGCCATCATTGTGTGGCCCAGACACCTAGTGCTGCCCCTGACCTTAACAGATGCTCAATAAATAATTGTTCTTACCTTTGACTGAGAGCTACTCATTACTCCTGCTTCTCTGCTCTCCAAGAGGAAAATCATTAAGTTCCTTCTGGGATCAGAGGAAGATTTTGTAAAAGAAAACATTTGCCCACTTGCGTCTTGCGTTACACAAGAAAGCTCTCTGATTGTTGGCAAATGCCTCCCCTCACTCCTCCACATATACACCTGTTGTTACCTCTGGGCCTTCCCTTATTTTTAATATATTTTTTAATTTAACAAATACAGCTCAAAAAATGAGTTGCCCTGTTGAATTGTTTTTTGTTATTGTTGTTTTTTATTGGGATATAGTTGCTTTACAATGTTGTGTTAGTTTCCACTGCACAACAAAGTGAATCAGCTGTATGTATACATATATCCCCTCCCTCTTGGACCTCCCTCCCACCCCACCCCCCATGCCACCCAACTAGGTCACTGCAGAGCACCCAGCTGAGCTCCCTGTGCTATATAGCAGGTTCCCACTAGCTATCTGTTTCACTCATGGTAGTGTATATATGTCAATCTCAGTCTCCGAATTCATCCCATCCCCTCTTCCCCACCGTGTCCACATGTTCATTCTCTACATCTGTGTCTCTATTTCTGTCCTGCAAATAGGTTCATATGTACCATTTTTCTAGATTCCACATATATGCGTTAATATACAGTATTTGTTTTTCTCTTTCTGACTTACTTCACTCTGTATGACAGACTCCAAGTCCATCCACGTCTCTACAAATGACCCAATTTCGTTCCTTTTTATGGCCGAGTAATATTCCATTGTATATATGTACCACATCTTCTTTATCCATTCCTCTGTTGATGGACATTTAGGTTGCTTCCATGTCCTGACTACTGTAAATAGTGCTGCAGTGAACATTGGGGTGCATGTGTCTTTTTGAATTATGGTTTTCTCAGGGTATATTGGGCCTTCCCTATTTTCAATAACTTTATCCTTTTTTTGTAATGTTGTTGGGTCAATAAATGGCCGCAGATAAACGTTTCTTCTTTTTCCTGCATGTTGCCTCGGTTCTGTTTCAATGAAGACAGCCGCAATACTCTGCTAGCCTTACAGCTTTGGGGCAAGGGCTCCAGCTTTCATTTTTATATCTTCTTAGTGCAGAAGCATTCACAAGCTTACTGGTTTCAGGAATTCACTGAGCCAGAGGAGGTCCCCCCCCGCAGCCCTAAGTGATCAGGAACTAATCACTCCACACCTTGGTCACTCCTCCATGTTCTTCAGACTGGGTAGAAAAAGACACTGCTCTCAGCTCAGTCCTTAAACTCAGTAAGTTTTTTCTTAATTCTCTACTACTTCAACCGCCTCATTGCAACTCAAGCTTGGGGATAAGAATTACAGTTACTAACAAGAGAAAAGACAGCAAAGAGAGAATTTCCTTACATCATAATGAAGATACCTAACAAATGAAACCTACACTGTCAAGAGTCACTAAAGGCCTTTAATTTTCAAAACAAGAGTTCCCAGAGAAGAGATGATGGTCTGACTTTCTCTCTACCATTAAAGGGCCAGGACTGTAACTCCCAGTGGAATTATTCCCTGCCCCTCGCTCCTTCCTTACCTGATCACCCATTCCACTCCACGCCAACCAGCTAAAAAGCAATCAATATCTTCCTGCAGGCTCTTGGCTATATATTGTTAATTTGCTACCCTAGATAGACCCTTGTATGCTGAGAAAGGAAAATTGAATTTACTTGGAAAACTAAATGGTAACGCAGTATGCACACCTAGGTGTTTGGGAAAGGTGGCCCATTGGCTCCACATGAGGAAGCAGGAAGTCATAATCCCAGAAGTTCACAAATCGCGAGGTCTGATCTGACCACGTCCCAGGATGCACTGGGAGGCAGCCACGGGCTGAGCTGTGGCAGCAAAGAAAAGTGTTGGCTTGATGATAGCAGGGTGTTATCAGGAAAGAGGATAATGGGTGAAACCTAGAGATCCCAATGATGCGGGCTCGGTTAGGAAACTGAGCTTGATAATAAAGGAAAAATACAAAGAAGGAGGTTTGACTTGAATAAAAAATCTGAACCCAGGGTGGCATGATGAATACTTATTTTTCAGATGGTGTTTATTATCAGAAGGACTTTGATGCCCATCCCCTCAAACAAATCAGACTCCTCATGTTTACTGAATCATTTGCTTGGAAGAATTTCGTGTCCCTCATGGTGAGCTGAAGATTAGTGCCCCTGAGTGAGAAATACTGAGTGTATTTTTCTTCCGTTTCTCCTTTTTCTTAGTGATGTCCACTGTCCTACAGTTGGTATCCTTGGTATCCTTACTATCATATCTGTGTGTAGGGGTAGAAAGGTCAAGAAAGTCAAAACTGTGAACAGTAAGAGACAAAGGCAAGAGAGACTTTTTATATGTTATCAAACTATAACAACTGACACGTCAGTTACCACTCCCAAAGCATGAGAGTTTTGTTTAAAGATGGGAAAATCTTGAGCAAATTGTTCATTTCCGTATATGCTGGCATGTGCTGTTTCTCTGCCTGAAACATCACCACCACCACACACACACACACACACACACACACACACACACATACACACGCACACACACACACACACGCATGCACCCTCCTTGCCTTGCCTAACTCCTCCTTAGCTTTAGGTTCTCCCTGTTTAGTCTTCCTAGACTCCAAGTCTGAGATGGGTTTCCCTCTTAATAGCTCCCATAAGACCCTGAACATTCTCCAGCACCATGCTTATCACAACACTGATCACACAACATAGTAATCACTTCACTACATTAGAGCTCCATAAAGGCAGAGACCAGATCTATCTTTCTCCACAGTTCTATCCCCCATTCCTGGAATGGCAGCCAATAAGTGTTTATAGAATAAGTGAATTCTGTAAGACTTTACTTTGTATGAGCCTTTGTTTATCTCTCTGAACAACGTCTGTTGAGTATGGTCGTTCAGGTCATCTACTGTATGAGGACATCTACAGCAGAATCGGGAGGGGAGGCTGAAATCCAGCCCACATTCTCATCACCGAGCCACTGTCACTGGTGGTATCCACTCAGAGGAAGAGGTACCTTGTTCTGATTTGCACTGTGGCACCATATGGACTTTGAGCAGCCCAGCTCTGAACAACACTTAGTGTCTTCAAAAGCAAGTCAGAATTCTCCCTCTCCTTCCTAGAAAGGCTAGGACAGAGTGCTTTTACGAAACTGTTTATTCAGGTCCTTTGCCAGCCATCAAAGCCAAGACTGACCCCGTTCACGGCCGAGATCTCCCTCACTCTCCTCTGATTTTTGTCTCCTGCAGGGTTTGGGATGACGACTCCGGCAACAGTAGAAGGAAAACTCTTTCTGATCTTTTATGGCCTCCTCGGGTGCTCCAGCACCATCTTGTTCTTCAACCTCTTCCTGGAGCGCCTGATCACCGTCATCGCCTGCATCATGAAATCGTGCCACCAGCGGCAGCTCCAGAGGCGGGGGGCCTTGCCCCAGCAGAGCCTGAAGAACCCGGGGAAGGGTGAGGCGGACAGCGCGGCTGGCTGGAAGCCCTCCGTGTACTACGTCATGCTGATCCTGTGCATGGCCTCCCTCCTCATCTCCTGCTGCGCGTCCGCCATGTACACCTCCGTGGAAGGCTGGAGCTACTTCGACGCGCTCTACTTCTGCTTTGTGGCTTTCAGCACCATCGGCTTTGGGGACCTTGTCAGCAGCCAGAATGCCCGGTATGCTAGCCAGGGCCTCTACCGCTTCGCCAACTTCGTCTTCATCCTCATGGGCGTCTGCTGCATCTATTCCTTGTTCAATGTCATCTCCATCCTCATTAAACAGTCCGTGAACTGGATCCTGAGGAAGATGGATGGCGGGTGCTGCCAACAATGCCAGAGAAGTCTCTTGCAGTCCCGGAGGAACGTGGTGATGCCAGGCACTGTCCAGAACCGGTGCGACATCTCCATAGAAACGGATGGAGTCATAGAGAGTGACACGGATGGGCGGCGTCTCTCGGGTGAGATGATCTCCATGAAGGACTTCTTGGCGGCCAACAAGGTCTCACTAGCCATCCTCCAGAAGCAGCTGTCCGAAACGGCCAATGGCTGCCCCCACCAGACCAGCACTCTGTCGCTGGACGATGAATTCTCAGGGGGGATAGGAGCCTTTGCAGTAATGAACAACAGGCTGGCAGAGACCAGTGGGGACAGGTAGGGGCAAGGAGAGAATGGACAACGAGGGTACTGTCAACCAGCTCAGCTCTGTGCCCTGGCTGGGTTCATTCTGTTCCTTCTAGCCTGGAGCCCAGCTTGAGAAATCTCATCTTCTTGTCTCCAGCAAACAGCCACTTCCTAGGGCTGCGGGAACCTGCAGCCTCGATGCCTTTCTCCTTATCTTTATTCTTTAAGTCTGAATTCAGTCTTTTAAAAATGAGCCACAAAAGCAGTCTAAGACATCATATTGTCTTCTTTACCCACCTTGCTCCAGGGCTTTAACTGCCTAAGAGAGGGAGGGCTTCCTTCAGCCTTGATCTCCTGCTGCTCTATCCTTCATTTGGAAGTAAAAATCCTGAAGATCCTGACTTTCCCCTGGAACTCTGAACAGCTGAATTCACTGCCTCTCTTAGTCCCGTCAACAAAGGGAGGGTGGGAACCGTTTGAGAATGTGACTGGGCTTTCTTTTTGCTGGGCTTCCTTCTGGGCAGATTCATCCATGGGGCCATGGCTAGGGAAAGCCTCTGTTCCTCTTTATACCTGCTTCTCAATTTTTGTTTTTCTTTTCTTTTGTTTTTAAGCTCTTAACGCTTGACTAAGGTGTCTGTGGGACCTCAGTGTGGTAAGAAGAGGAAATTCAGCTTCAGGCCTTTAAACTGAGGCATGGTGGTGGGAAGACTCACTCTCGTCACTAAAGAATAGAGCTTAACGTGTTAAGCTCTATTCTTAACACGTTAAGCTCTGTTCTTAACACGTTAAGCTCTATTCTTAACACGTTAAGCTCTGTTGAATGGACCCTTTGAATGGTCCCAGAGCCTGCTTCATTTTTACCAGGGTTTGGGGCCCATTGCAAAGATAATGGCTGACTATTTATTAGAATCGAAAGTTTAATAAACCCTCCTTTTATTAACGAAGATTACATGAGTGCTCATTAAGGGCATTGCGGGGAGGCTGCCTAATTAAACAGGCACGTACTGCGCTCAGAGAAAAAGGAAACAGGAAGTTCACTTCTAGGAATGCGGACATCATCTTGGATTCTTGGCTGGAGAAACATTCTAGACCAGATAATGAAACTTGGCTTCTCTTGTCTAATCCGTTTCAGTTCTGCCTTGTGGTATCGTAACAAGTCTAATTACATAACCTCCCATGTTGTTAAAGCGGTCCATGCTAGGAACAAGAGCTGTTGATCTTCTACGTCTGCGCAGGAGAGAAGATTTGGGGGGATGAGAGCAGAGTTCATAAGAGATAGCTGCACTTTTTATAAGATAAGAATGGTGTCCAAAAGGCACTTTCAGAAATGAGGAAGAAAGATGGGCGCCATAAAGAAGACAAAGCAGAAAAGCTCTGCCCAATGAAACTGAGCTGTTGAGCAGAAAGCATCAGGCTGGGAGGACCCTTAGGGACCATCCCATTCAACCCCCTTGTGTTTGACACAAGGAAACAGAGGCACGCGGGGATTGCTCCTTGTCTGAATGCTCAGGGCTGATGGGACACAGCTAGGAGAAGCGCCCAGGTCTCTGCTGAAGTCTGGGCTCTCCACCCATACTCTACCCAGCCTCGGAACACCCCCAACAGCTCCCTCTCCAGGCTGAGTTGCTTTTTCTTCCAGCTGGCAAACCAGATATTTTCTTTACGGTACCAGGAGTGCCCTAGAACCAAAGTGCGATAAGCAGCAGCGCTGGACTTTGAACTTAGGGCTGTAAAGCTCCAAAGTCAGAGATCCTCAACCATTACCTTGTATCACTCTTACAGGGCAGCAGCCTGGAGCTACTGCAAAACCCTTGTTAGGAACTTCTGATCATAAACTGAGCTCCCTGGGGGCTCTGCCCTGCACGAGGCACTGTGGGGATGGGGAGAGCATCTGGGTCCCTGCCCGTAGGGGATTTCTTGATCTCCACATTCCTGGTACAGGGACTGGCACGAAGCAAGGCCTTGCTTTCTAACCTGGGTCCCTAGAGATCTCGCAGGTGTACCAAGAGGCCAAGGAGCATCAGTATAAGCAAGGCTCATCTTCCTGGAGGGTCAGTTTTACGAAATGATTTTTGCAGAGAAATGTTATGTCAAAACACATCTATTTAAGTAGGTCCCGAAATTGGCGTAAACATTTAAGCTAAACATGAAAAACATTTGTGATCTTATGATGAGCTTTCTAAGTCTTCTCAGAGTCTCAGAGGATGAGTTTGTTCTCCTCTAGGTTGGGAGTTCCCTGGTGGAAACACTTGAGAACCAGTGTAAGGAGAGAAAAGTGCAATGCATTTAGGATGGATGGATAGATGGATGGGAGTAACATGCCAAAAAAATTACAAAACTAGGAATCTTTGTTTAGATAAACCTCTTTATACTTACCCTTAGGCGTGAGTTGGTCAATAAGAGAATTTCTAGATAGTAATATCAAAGCTGGAGTTCAAAACCTGAAGCCCACAGACCCCCTAATATTGTTATGTATGTGTACACGAACGTGAGCGGAAACACACATGTGCAATTTCCTAGGTAACAGCCTTCATGGTTTTCATCATGTTTCCAAAGGGGTCCTCACATCTTCACTAGAGTAAGAACGTTTACTGCTATTTTCTCTTGTTACCTTTGTCCCCACTCAGCATGTCTCTGGCCCTCCTGACCAGTTCTCTCTATTCTGTTCTCTCTGAACTGTCCCTGTGTGACCTTTAGGCTGGCCCAGGTTCTTCTGTTTAGGAACCCAGAGACTCCCCAGAGTGATAAAGGACCTATTGACTCAGCATCATGAGGTGGTCAGGCTTCATCCACGGCTGGGCTCACAGCTGGCCATCTTGAGCTCTCTGTGACGCTATAAATGTGAACTGGCCTTGAATGCAGGGACCTCAAAGGCAAGACCCAAGTGACCATCAAGTTTCTCAAGTGACCATCATCCCACACACTTGCACAAGTTTTGTTATATCTCCATCCTACCTGAAATAGTATCTTCTTAACATTTTAATCAACTCAGTTTTAATTAGTTTTGTTTAAAAAGAAACTTTGTCTCACTACCTAAACAGAAGACTCATATCACTTGCCATAAACAGAAAATAGAGTCATTACAAAAATCAATATAATGAAGATAAAACTATGTTATTAAATTCTAACAAGATCCCATATCCTAGTAAAGGCTTTAATCCCAAGATCTTTTCTCTCTTGGTTAAAAACTGAGATTGGCAAATGTGGGGAGTTGTTATAAAAACTCATTAGCACCGAACAGAGTCTCTCTTCATGATGTAATGAAAGGACTGGAAGAGAACTGGGAAGGGAGTAACTTTCTGACCGTACGGTTCAGTGTTAATTCATTCCAAGCCTGAGGGCCCCTAAAATCATCTTATGTTCCACCCAAATCATTGGTGCACATCCCACATTGGGGGGGCTACATAAAAGTAACAAAGTACAGCACAGTTTCTGAGGTCATGCCCCCCACATGGTAAAGAACAGTTCTCGGATTTGAACACCAGGCCCGGTAGTTGTAATGTGAGAGACAGTGGGCAGCTCTCTCAACCTCACTGTGTCCCATTCCCTCTGTACCTGTGATGTGGAAACAGTAGCAACACCAGATCAAATGAGGAGATGCACAGGGCAGGGCTTTGTGGCCTCTGAGGAGCTGCAAATGCAGTGGGTGCTGGTGGTCCATGTGCTGTGGCGGTGGGGGGACGTTACATCCAACAGGGAAGGATTTTGTTCTCGCACCTTCCACCCAGCACTTGCCACACTGCACTTCATTAACTGTTCTCATTTATTAAATGGTGTCACTCTTGGTGAGGGTTTTATACTAAACCAAAAGACCACAATGTCTTTATTTCTGTTCCACTGAGTCCTTTTATTTTAGTATTAGCTGAGCCAATTGAATGATTTGACACAGTAGAATGTTCTGGGAGAGCTGTAATATCTTGGATTTTGCTAGAATTTTATAGCTTTTAAGGCTTATCCATTCACAGTTGTAATATTTTAACTTTCATAACCACATTGCGAAGTAGGTAGGGTACTTATCTTCAAACTGCCTTTAAGCTTTTCTGAAATAAGAGAGAGAAATAATCACACTTCACATAAAAATTAACTGGGGTTCAGATTGAAGTAGGTTAGAGAATAAGTAAGTTAAAATTATACAGGGCTTCCCTGGTGGCGCAGTGGTTGAGAGTCCGCCTGCCGATGCAGGGGACATGGGTTCGTGCCCCAGTCCGGGAAGATCCCATGGAGTGGTGGGATGCCGCGGAGTGGCTAGGCCTGTGAGCCATGGCCACTGGGCCTGCGCGTCCAGAGCCTGTGCTCCGCAATGGGAGAGGCCACAACAGTGAGAGGCCCGCATACCACACAAAAAATATATATATATACAGACTGGGTTTGAAGTTTGGCTTTGTCACATTCTGGTTATATGAATATGGGAAAATTACTTAATGTTTTAAAGCCTAGTTTCCTCATTGTTAATGTGGGAACAGTTGTATCCGCATTGCGGCATCACTGAACCAGGTAAATGAAGTGATCTGGGTCTAGGCTCTCATCATCAAGACTATGGTCCCTAAGCCCTTGGAAGTGAAGGATGATAAGTCACAGCATTTCAGAAGCCAAAGGAAAAACAAGACCAGCTTCTAGAAGAGCCCATTTTATTCCAAGATTTGGAAAGAAAGGAAGTTTCCTCCTTCCTATATGACATAATGTAATATATTCTTTTATGACCAAGTGGGATTTATCCCTAGGATGCAAGGACAGTTTAACATTCACAAATCAATAAATGTGATACACAACCAATAGGCTGAAGATAAAAATCATAGAGTCATCTCAATAGATGTAGAAAAAGAATTTGACAAAATACAACATCCTTTCATGATAAAACAAAAACTCTCAACAAATTGGGTATAGAAGGAATGTACCACAACGTAATAAAGGCAGTAGATGACAAGCCCACAGCTAACATCATACTCAACAGTTAAAGGCTGAAATCTTTTAAGGTCAGGAACAAGACAAGGATGCCCACTCTCATCATTCCTATTCAACATAGTACTGGAAATCCTAGCCAGAGAAATCAGGCAAGAAAAAAAATAAAAGGCATCTAAATCAGAAAGGAAGAAGTAAAAATTCTCTCTGCAGATGATATGATCTTACATATGGAAAATCCAAAAGACTCCGCAAAAAATGTTGTTAGAATTAATCAGTGAAATCAGTAAAGTTGCAGGATACAAAATCAGCTGTGTTTCTATACACTAACAATGAAATATCTGAAAAATAAATAAAGAAAAGAACCCCATTTATATTAGCATCAAAAACAACAAAATATTTAGGAATAAATTTAACCAAGAAGTTGAAAGATCTGTACACTGAAAACTATAAGACTTTGATTAAAGAAATTAAAGACAAAAGATATCCCATGTTAATGAGTCAGAAAAATTAATATTGGAAAAATTGCCATACTACCCCAAACCATCTATAAATTCAATGCAATCTCTATCAAAATTCCAATGGCATTTTTCACAGAAATAGAACAACAACCCTACAATTTGTATGAAACCACAAAAGACTCCAAATAGCCAAAGCAATCCTTAGAAGAACAAAGCTGGAGGCATCACGCTTTCTGACTTCAAACTATATTACAAGGCTATAGTAATCAAAACAGTGTGGTACTGGCATAAAACCAAACACATGGACCAATGGAACAGAATCAAAAGCCCAGAAATAAACCCAAGCATATGCAGTCAACTAATATTTGATTAGGGAGCCAAGAATACTCAATAGAGAAAAGACAGCCTCTTCAATAAATGGTTCTGGGAAAATTGGACATTCACAAGCAAAAGAATAAAACTAGACCCTTATCTTACACCACTCACAAAAATTAACTCAAAATGGATTAAATACATAAATACTGAAACCATAAAACTCCTAGAAGAAAACATAGGGGGAAAGCTCCTTGACATTGGTCTTGGCAATGATTTTTTTAGATATGACACCAAAAGGACAAGCAATAAAGGTGCAAATACACAAGAGGGACTACATCAAACTTAAAAGCTCTGCATAGCAAAAGAAATAATCAACAAAATGAAAAGGCACCTTACAGAATGGGAGAAATTATTTGCAAACCATCTATCTGATAAGAGGATAATATCTAAAATGTATAAGGAATTCATGCAACTCAACAGCAAAAAAATCAAACAATCTGATTTTAAAATGGGCAGAGGACCTGAATAAACATTTTTCCAAAGAAGACAAACAAACGGCCAACAGGTACGTGAAAAATTCTCAATGTCATACTCTCTGTGCCTCCAGAGGAATGGGGTTATCTATAGCCATGTACCACATGGGGAGCAATGAGGAAATTCCCACCCCTTATTTAAACAAAAAAATGTACTAGAAGATTCAATCTTCTGGTATGGAAAAAAGGTAGTCTAGTGGTTTGATAGACTGTCTTGTCGTCTCATTTAAAAATTTAGCTACTGCTTCCTGGATATACAGTGGTGTGCTAATCAGGTGGGATGGAAAGTACCAGATGAGATGGGAATCCTCATCCCTGCTGTGCATCAGCATCCTTTAGGGACTTTTGTTAACATAACAGATTATCGGGTTCCATTCCTCACCTACTGCAAAATATTCTCTGATGCTGGAACCTCAGAAATATATTTTGCACAATTTTCATTGGTGCTTCTGATGTGCAGTCAGGTTGAGAGCCCCTGTTGAGGAGGAGCTTGTTATCTTGGGTTCCGGAAATTACTGTATCTAATTAGTAAGGATGATCTAACAAGCACAGTACCTTACCTGGCGTAATCTTTATAGTTTTCGAAGAGCTTCCATGTGTTCCATGTGCCACTTGATCCTGATGACAGTCCTGTGAAGAAGGCATAACCGTTCCCACATTTCTGATGAGGAAACTGAGCCTCAGAAAAATGTAAGGACTTGATAAAATTTCTGGCCTCTACCCCTAGATGTGGAGAGCTGGAAGGAACATCACTCCAGCCAAACAATGAAAAAGAGCCAGATGAGCTTCAAATTCTCCACTTTGTGGGAAATCACTGGAGAGCTGAGGTCGTAGAGCAACTGGCCCAAAATAGGAGGAGAAACAGATAATCTGCCGAAGAAGAGGAAACGCAAGTGCTCACTTAGCTGGGGTAGAAGCATTTAGCCAGAATAATTGATGAACTGGTGAATGGTGATTCTAGCCTCGCGGGATGTGTGAAGCCCCAAGGGCCACAGAAACTGGAGGAGCCCACAGCCTCTTGCAGATCTTTTCTCCATGAACCCCACTGAGCACTCACAGAAGAGACCAAAAAGAGCTCCAAGAAAGTGTCCATCGTGGCGCAAACCCAGGGGAGGGGAGTGGCTGCCACGTGGGGAGAGAAACTCCACCAGGACCCTCTCTCTCCTGTCTCCCCTATGGGACAAAAGCCTTAATGTGGAGTGGAGGTGGGGCAACAAAATCTGCTCTCCTTAGGGCAGAGTGAAAACTCACTGCAGTGGGGCAAGGGGACAGAAAAAGTATCTCTGCTTCGGGGAGAGAGGCAGGAATATGTGCTGCACCAAAAGGCACAGGCAGGGGACAAGCAGGAGGACTGGGACGAACATGTCCCTGATGCCCAAGGACATGGCACCTCTCGGAAACAAAGGCTGAATGTGAACAACACAAACACTCCCAGCATCCTCCCCATCGAGCTCAGGAGCTTCCGATGACAGGTATCAGTGGCATACTGCTAGGAAGATGAGAGTGTGCAAAGAGATGACAGGTATCAGTGGCAGGAAGATGAGAGCGTGCAAAGAGACCCCCTCTCAGAAGGGTGCAGGGAGAAGACCTAACATTCAAGATCAAACAAACCTCGCTCTGGCAAATCAAGTTTCACTCTAAACACAAGGCATTGCTACAGGAATGTGAGGCCTGAGGAGCGCTGAGGGTAACCATAGCAACCACCAACCTCAAGTCCAGGCCAACTCCTAACTGGATGAAATCAAACATCCACACTAAGCATTTATCAATAGGAAAGGCATGCTCGTGTCTAGGCGTAAAAACTCCGCCTCAGTCTCTGCTGACATACACAAGATGCCCAGCTTTCAAGAAAAAAATTATAAGGCAGGCAGAAACATCAAAAAAAGAAAACTTCCCCCAGAGACAAAGCAATCGTCAGAACCAGACTCAGATTTGAAACAGATGTTAGAAAATATCTGGCAGGGAATTTAAAATAACTATCATTAGTATGTTAAAGATTTAAGAGGAAAAAGTGGACATCAGGCAACATAGGATGGATAATTTCAGTAGGGAGATGGAAACTATAAGAATCAAGTAGAAATGCTAGAAATAAAAAACATAGCAACAGAGATAAACAGTGCCCTTGACAGGCTCGTCAGTCGACTGACACAGCCAAGAAGAGAATCCACGAACTTGAAGACAGGCCAATAGAAATTGCTCAAACTAAACCACAAAGAGATGAAAGAATGAAAAAAAAAAAAAAATGACATCCAAGAGCTTTGGGACAATATCAAATGGGCTAGCACATGAATAATTGGAATCCCAGGAGAAAACAATGAGAACAGAGCAGAAGATATATTTGAAGAAATAATAGCTGAGAGTTTTCCAAAATTAATGACAGAAGCCAAGATCCAAGAAGCTCATAGTACACCTAGCAAGTTTTAGGTATAAACACACACACACACATACATAATACACAAACGCACACCACATACACCTAGGCGTATCATATTCAAATTGCAGAAAACAAAAAATCTTGAAAGCAGTTAGGAAAAAAAAGAACATTACATTCACAAGAACAAGATAAAAATTACAACAGACCTCTCATCGTAAACCATGGCTGTCATAAGACAATAGTATGACATCTTTAAAATGCTGAAATTTTTTAAAGAACCCCTGTCAATCCAGAATTCTATATCCATCAAAAATCTTTCAAAAGGGGAGGAGAAATAAATACTTTCTCAAACTAAAACTTAGAGAATTCATTGCCAGCAAACCTACCCTTCAAGAAATGTTTTTTAAAGTTCTTTAACATTTTAAAACAATGGGAGAGAAGGAACAACTTTTCCAAACAGAAGAATTCTAATTAGTAAATGGAGAGGAAATTAGGGAAATAGAGAATTACCATTAGAACACCAAAGTAATAATTGCTGCAGGGGAGACCCACAGATGGATGCTAAAATTAGTGATGTAAAACTTGAAGAAGAACCAGGATATTTACGGTCTCAAAGGATCTCCACCCACCACCAAAATATTTAGTCATTACAAAAAGAAAACTAGTCACTTAACAGTGGACAGTTCTGGCAGACACCACATTAATCCATTGAGCGGAGTTAACGTCACCAGTGACACCATGATGTCACAGATATCATGAGCCACCTAAAATGATGCGTCGAGACGGGAGCAGCAACTAAAGCATCCTTTGCAATAACTTCAATCTAATCATGAGAAAGCATCAGACCCAAACTGAGGGACATTCTACAAAATAACTGACAACTGACAAGTATTCTTCAACAATCTCAAGCCAGTGAAAGGCAAGACTAAAGAGGCATGACAGCTAAATGCGTGTGGGATCCCGCCTTGAATTCTGAAATATAAAACAGACTTTAGTGGACAAACCGGGGTGACAGTCAATAAATTCTGTAGTCTACTTAATAGTATTATACCAAGGTTACAGTCTTCGTTTTGATGATTGTTCTATGGTTATGTAAGATGTTAAATAAGAAGCTGGATAAAAGGTATATAGAAACTCTCTGCACTATTTTTACAACTTGACTGTAAGTCTAAAATTATCTCAGAAAGTTAGGAAGAAAAAAACCCAAGAATTTCTCGAGTTTGCACACAGCCAGTCACAGCTCAGCGTGGGCTGTGACTTGAGCGTAATACACCCGTGATTCCAGTTCAGTTCTCACATCCTGAGCAGGTCTTGGCCATCGCTGTAAAGCTGTGGTTCTAAGAGTGTGGTCCTCAGATCGGCAGCCTTAACAGCAGCACCTGGGAAGTTTGAAGTGCAACTATCTGAGGCCCCAAACCTGACTTAAAGGATCAGAAACTCTGAGGGTAGGGCCCAGCAGTCTGTATTTTAACCAGTTTTTCAGGCAATCTTTTCCAGTAAAGAGTGCTTTCCTGAGCATGAGCTATAAAGGATGGGAAAGAGACCCTCCCTGGGACCCAGCCTGCATCCCCATCAGGCTGTTCCACTGTTGCCAGATGCCAGTGGCTCCCAGAAATTAATTTCTTCTGTATCTCAGAGCCATTTCTAATCATTTTGAATTTCCCAGACACTAAAATAACTACTCTGGAAACTCTGCTCCCTGCAGGTTATTAGATGAAGGTAATGATTCTGGATTTAGGCAGAAGATGGTGCTTTTTTGTTTGCAAGGGATTTTTAAAAAAATATCATCTCATAGTTGTCCTCGGGTAGATTTCTTTGTATTCCTAGGGCATTTGCTGAGTGAATTTTGTTTAGTCTTCCCAGCAGCTGGCCTTGGAATTTAAGTTATTACAGAATTCCCTGTCAGTGGGAGCCATGCGTCCAGTATGTCCTACCTTCCTCAAAAATCGCCATAATCCCCTGGGGAGATTGTTTTTAATGCAGATTTTCAGGACTTTACCCAGACCTTCTCCATCAGAACCTCTATGGGTGGGACCAAGGAATCTGCATTTTTTATTTTAATATGCATCCACCATCCCCGTAAAAATCAGTCCTTCAGCACATTAACGTTCGAGAACCACTGCTTTGTGGGGTTAGGTGGGAGGAAGAAAGGACATCGTCTCAAAGAAGGTGCAGGATCTGCCTCGGGTTTGCTGAGAAAGATTCGTGGACACCTGAGATTGTAAATTGCAGCAGAGATTTGTGCATTCAGCTTGGTTGGGCTGATGGCCACTGAGACGATCAGAAACCTGCGTGGTGCACCCGTTCCCATGATTTATTCCTGACTTTCTCTGGCCCGTGTGGGAACCTGGGCACCACCCCATCCGCTTCTCCATGTGCAATGGAAATGTTCATCTCTGCTTTCTCGCGGGCTCTTGTAAGTCAGTTCCATATTTAGTATCAAGACCTGCCCTGTGTGAGCTGCTTTGAAGGTGCAGAGCGAATCTCAGGCAGTCAGTCCCTGACTTTAGGGACACACTCAACACACTTTATATCACTAAGGGTTGAAGACAAAGTCTCTGAAACATTTCCAGGGTGACCAGGAAGGGGTGAGGGTCCGTGGGGACTTAGCAAGTCAGGGAGATCGCATGGAAGAGGTGGGCTGGGAGCTAGGACCGGGAGAATGGATACGAGCAGTAAAGAGCTCTCTGCTGAAGGCGTAGGTAGGTGAGAAAGGGAGAAGGAAGATCATGACTGCAAGGAAAGAGACTGTGTCCTGCAGCCAACATTGAGTATTTAAGAGCACCTCCCATGCGCAAGGGAAGTCAGGGGTGAGAACAAGTCTAGAGCTGAAGGCAGCTGCTTGCTCATCTTCTTCCGGAATTCTTTTTCTCCCTCCTCTAAGGAGAGTCTGCCCTGACTCTTCTCTTTCCTTTACTAGAATCTCTCTCCTTCTTGGTCCCCCTGGGTCCTCCGGGATTTTACACTAACCGCAAGGACCCTTTAAACTCTCCGTGAGTCGCTTAAGCTCGATCTAGTGGGAATGGAAGGTACCAGCGTCACCACCTCGTGCTCCTGGAGAAGAGACGTGGGACAGAGGAGAGTGATGAGCTGAGAGGCACCGCCTGGGGAAGATGGGCAGGCCACAGCCTGTTGTATTAGCCAGCGTTCTGCAGAGACACGGAACCCATAGGTTGTGTAGATGCATAGACATTTCTTTTAAGGGATTGGCTCATGCACATGTGGGGGCCGGCAAGTCCAAAATCTGCAGGGCCGGCCAACAGTCTGGAGACCCAGGGAAGAGTTGATGTTGCAGCTCAAGATCAAAGACAGTACAGAGGCAGAACTCCGTCTTCCTCCGGGGACCTCAGTCTTTTTCTCTTGAGGTCTTCAACTGATTGGATGAGGCCCACCCACGTTTTGTACAGTCATCTGCTCTACTCAAATCTACCAATATAAAGGTTCATCTCTTCTTAAAATAGCTCCACAGCAACATCCAGACTGGTGTTGGACCAAATATTTGGGTACCTTGCCCAAGCCAAGTTGTCATAAAACCAACCATCATCACATCTATTAAACACCTCAGAGCCTAAAGCAGAAAAAAATTAGAAACTATCCTAAGCCCTGAAATCCCCTCCAGTTAAGCTTCAGAGAGAATGCCCAAAATGGCACACTCTCGCCTCAGGGGTCTGGACCTCAGCTCTGAGGGAGGGGTGAGCACTCCTCTAAGTGTCCAAGGTCCCCCTCAGCTACTCTCCCTCTGCTATAGGGGCGGTAGTTGCTTTTTGCAGTTGCTGCATCTTACGATCCTCCTTCCCCCTCTGAGTGGTTAACACCTTTCACCAGGTAACCATTCCTTCTGTTAAATTTTCCCTGTTCAAATTGTTGGTGTGGTTTCCATCTCCAAATGGACTCTGATTAAATCAGAGGGAGAGCCCTGAGGAGAGCACCTGTGATCCTTCCCTCCCCTAATTCAGCTGGGAGACTGAAGAAGGGAGAGAACAGAAAATTCTATCCTCTGCTGAAAGTGAAAGCTGCTGTCTGTAGTGTCTCCTCTAGCCTTTTTCCTTCAACAGGGCATCCTCTTCATGTACACTTGAATCATTTGAGAGCTTTAAAAAATATATGATGCCCCATTCCCGTCTCCAGGAATTCTGGCTCAGTTGGTCTGGGAGGATGCTCAATCATGAGTATTATTTAGTTGCTTCCATAGTTGTTACAAGAGAGAACTGCATGAAGGACTCAATTTATGCTGTATAAATTGCTATATAAATTCTGTGTTTCTATGTATTTTTTAATTTTCCCTGAGCTATATTTTGTAAGATTTGTTTTGAAATTTTTATCCTGCCTCAGGAGAGAGGTGATTTGGTCCTCACTCAGCCTCAGGAGAAGAGCATGAGTAGGAAAGTCAGATTCGACATCCATGCCTTGCCTCCTGCAGGGAGGCCACAAAACATGCTCTTCTTTGTTGGATCCACATGTCAAAACATAATTTTCAAAAAATTAAAATCATAATTCTCATGCAAATATACAGTGAGCAAAAATATAAGATTTTTTTAATAGAAGATATCTTTAACTCAATGAGGGAACAAAAAGGAAAGAAAAAATGAGAGATGACAAATCATTCAAAGGATGATAGGAGATACATAATTCATATGTATGTACACACACACAGTGAAAGAAAAGATGCTGGAATAAAATTGCTAAATTAGATACAACGTGGGTTAAGCTAACAGATTTATACAGAACACTCCACCAAATAACAGCAGAACACAAATTTGTTTCAAGGGCACATGGAACAGTCTCCAAGATACCCCATATGTCAGGCCACAAAACAAGTCTTAACAGAAAGACTGTTTAAATTAAAATCATACAGAGTATCTTTTCCAATCACAACAGAATGAAACTAGAAATCAATAGCAGAAGGAAATAGCAGAAACTAGAAATCAATAGCAGAAGAAGAATTCACAAATATGTGTAAATTAAGTAACTCTTATGCAACCAATAAGTCAGAGAAGAAATCACAAGGGAAATTAGAAAATATCTTGAGACAAACGAAAATGAAAACACAACATACCAAAACTTATGGAATGCAGCAGAAGCAGAGTTAAGAGGAAAATTTATAGCTATAAGTGATTACATTAAAAAGAAGCAAGATCTCAAATTCATGACCAAACTTTACACCTTAAGGAATTAGAAAATGAACAAAGTAAACCCAAAGCTAGCAGAGGAAGGGAATAAGAAAGTAGAGGTAAATAAAATAGACAATACGACAATAGAAAGAAAAAAAAAAAAACCAAGAACTGGTTCTTCAAAAACATCAACAAAATTGACAGACATTTAGCTAGATTGACTAAGGAAAAATGAGCAAAGACTCAAATGACTACAATAAAAAAATGAAATTGGGAACATTAGTACTGATTTTACAGAAATAAAAAGATTATAAGAGAATACTGTGAGCACTTGTATAGCAACAAATTGGATAACCTAGGTGAAATGAAGAAATATCTATAAACATACACTCTACCGAGACTGAATCACAAAGAAATAAAAAACCTGAATAGAGATTGAATCCATAATCAAAAACCTCCCAACAAAGAAAAGCCCTGGACCAGATGGCTCCACTGGTGGAATCTACTAAACATTTAAAAATAAGGCCAATTCTTCTCAAACTATTCCAAAAGTTGAAGGGGAGGTAACATTTTCTAACTCATTCTGCAAGGCTGCATTACCCTGATACCAAAGCCCAACAAGAACATGACAAGAAAACCATAGAACGATATCCCTTATGAACATTAATGCAAAAATCCTCAAAAGAAAAATATACTAGCAAACTGAATTCAACAGCATATTGAAAGGGCTATACACCATGACCAAGTGGGATTTGTTCCTGGAATGCAAGGATGATTCAACACATGAAAATCAATCAATGTAACACACCACATCAACAGAATGAAGGGATGAAAAACACATGATCATCTCAATTGATGCAGAAAAAGTATTTGACAAAATTCAACACCCTTTCATAATAAAAACATTCAACAAACTAGGAATAGAAGGAAACTAGCTCAACCTAATAAAGACCAAATATGAAAAACCCACAGCTAGTATCATTCTCAATGATGAAAGACTAAATGCTTTTCCTCTAAAATCAAGAACAAGACAAGAATGCCCACTTCAGCCACTTCTATTCAACATAATATTGGAAGCGGTAGCCAGAGCAATCAGACAAGACAAAGAATCTATGAGAGAAACATCTAGTTAAAAAAGAAAGAGGAAAGAGAAGGGGATGGGGGGAGGGGAGGAAGGAAGGGAGGGAGAGAGGGAGGGATGGAAGGAAGGCAATTATTTCAACCTCAATATTTTTCATTACTTTACATGGATCGTTTCAGAAATATCTCTTGAAAAGAAGAAACATTTATTTGAAGTTTAATGATTTCTTCTATTTCTTGTCAGTTACTTCTATAAAGTTCAAGTAAGATTAAACGTAATTAGTCTTCTAAATGTCATATATAGATTCATCCCATTTTTGCAATAGCATTTCTTTCTACAGCTGTCTATTCATCCATTTACCCATCTATTTATTTATCCATATTCTGATGCCTAAAAAGATGTCTGAAATTTTGTTCAGGCATAAACCTGGAAATAAATATACTTAAGATGCTAACAATAATTAATTCTGAGTTTTCATATGGCTGACTCTTAATTGCTTCTTTGTAGTTATCTATTGTTTTTAAATATTCAAGAATTAAAATAAAAATACAAAATAAAATGAGTTCAGTAATACGTAGTGGGAAAATCAGACAGATTTCTATTTGCGTATTGACAACTTTGTTAATTTCTCTGACTTTCAGCTTCCCCATCAGTGAAACAGAATAATTATACTCACCTTTACAGCAGAGTTGCACAGCTGAAAAGATTTAATGTCTGCAAAATGACCAGAAGTTCCTGGCTCAGAGTAAGCTCTTACAGGAACTAACTTTGACTCTGTTCTTGACATGTTACTGTCTCCCTCCTCTTTTAGGGTCATCCTGGCAGCTGTCTCTTTTTCAGCTACCACTCTGACTTTTGGACCAGCCACTCTGCACTGTCTCTCCTAGTTAACGCTTCTAAAATAGACCCTTAAATGAATTTTAAATTATTGATTAAATATGAGTTACTAAAGCTGAAAGAGAGTCTAAGCAAGAGTGACTGGCTTTACTGTAGGGTTTATGGCATTTTAGGGCCAAATCTGTGTGCTGCTATGTTCATTCAATTAACCATTCATTTAGCAAATATAGATTGAGCATCTACCATGTGCCATCTGGGCATCTGCTATGCTGGGCATTAGAGGTAGAAAGATGAATAAGGCACAGTCCAGACTTAGGAGATCCACAGACTTCAGCCTTTATTCCATAATGTGGAACTTGTCAAAAAACTGGTGTCTGGTGCTTAGATGGGTGTTAAGGTGGATTTCTCTGTCCCCGAAGAGCTAGATCAGTTCAGGGAATACCCTGGCGGTCCAGTGGTTAGGACTCCGTGCTCTCACTGCCAAGGGCCCGAGTTTGATCCCTGGTTCAGGAACTAAAATCCCACAAGACGTGCAGTACAGCAAAAAAATAAAAATAAGTTTGAAAAAAAGCACATTAAAAAAAAAAAGATCAGTTCAAAGCCCTCCCCTCCCTACTCCCAAGACTGCTATGAGTTCTAGGGGAGCCATTGCTTTTGTGGTCATTTCTGGCTCTGAGATTCTTAACAGTCTAAACTGTGTTTTTTCAAAATAGGTCCTTAAATGCCTTCCTGGGTGAACACATGTGTGGTTCCTGTTGTGGGTGCTCCCACAAGCACACAGGCACCATTCTTCTGGCTTCTCTCTCTCTCTTCTCCTTTGTGATGATTAATTTCATGTGTCAACTTGACTGGGCCGCCAGATGCCCCGGTATCTGGTCAAACATTATTTCTGGGTCTGTCTGTGAGGGTGTTTCTAGAAGAGATTAACATTTGAATTCATAGACTGAGCAACGCAGATGGCCCTCTCCAATGTGGGGGGCACCATCCTATCTGTCAAGAGCCCCGGTAGCACAAAAAGGTTGAGGAAGGTTGGATTTGCTCTCTGCCTAACTGCTTGAACTGGGGAATTGATCTTCTCCTGCCCTCGGAGCTCCTGGTTATCAGGCCTTTGAACTACACCACCAGCTTTCCTGGGTGTCCAACTTGCAGACAGCAAATTGTGGGACTTCTCAGCCTCCATAATCCCATGAGGCAATATCTCATAATAAATCTCTTTATCTGTATCTATATCTCTATATCCTCATATCACTATCTATCTATCTATCTATCTATCATCTATCTCTTATTTGTCCTGTTTCTCTAGAACACCCCAACTAATGCACCTTCCTGCCTCACTTTCTCATCTTCTCCTGGATTATTCTGGGGAACTACCGGTTCTTCTCATCATTTATGAAGAATTACAATATTTCCTTCTCTTCATTGTCCTCCTCTTTTGAATTATGCCCCTTCAATGTGAAAAGGGCCTATAGTTGAATCTAATAAATATCTCTAATTAGCATCACAAAGGAGAAGAATTATTTTAAATTATTGCTGAGAAGAATGCCATTATATACTATAGGGAAAGATCTTTCTCTAATATGAAGTGGTTGGGGGTGGGAATAACCAGTTACAATCGTCTAATTGTTTTTGATCCAAAATATTTCCTGCTTCATTTGTTTTATTTTTTTCTCAGATTAGTGATGGGGGCTGGAGGATTGAATCATAACATGGTTTGAAGCCCCATGTGTGAGGCCAACAGATAGCTTCCTGTTGAATGTTTCAAGGATCTGTTCACTGGGCTGAGAGTGCAAGTACAGTTGTTCTTCATCTCCAGAAATGGCCTCTTTACTCAGAGGCTCTCAGAAAAATTTAAGAAACATTCCTCCAATCAGTTCCATTTTCGAAGGCTTACCTAAAGGGATCCTTAATTAGAACCTTCAGTATAATGGATGCCACTCCCAGACAGTCGTAATTAAGTTACTTGATAAGTTTCTGAGTCTACGTTGTAGTGACAGGCCTATCGCAGGGCAGTTCCAGGGGTCCCTTTTGGTCCAGACACTTGGTTGCATTTCAGCCACTGAGCCATCTTTGGCTGTCACTTCTAACTAGATGAAGAGATTGACCTGCAGATGTTACAACTTTTCCACCCTGGACTCGCCATTGTCTTATCTCAACTTAGCCCCTGTGATCCCCCACTTCTCCCATTCTCTTAATTTCCTGGTCCTCACTTCAAAAGCCCATTTCTGGTGCCTCCCCATGGCCTGACCTGGGCCAGTTTGGTCATTTACAATTCTTATGTTTTCTGTGCTGGATGCTGGAGACCACCAAAAGCTCTGAGAGGAAAAAGAGTTAAGTACCCCACCAAACCTTGCTGCCAGGAAATAATGAAAGGAAGTCTTAGACCAAATTCCACCCTACATATAGACGTTTATTAAATAATTATTTATCAGCATGTCGGTCCCAAACCAGTTCCTACAGCCTGTTCCGTGAGCTTGACGGAGTCCCAGCCCCTGCCCTTCTACACCCTCTGACCACACTCCACATAGAACATTCATCAAGGCAGAAGGACCAGTAGCCAGCATCAAAACAGATCTCTAGGTTCTGCGTTAGACAAGGGACACTTGGAGACTTGGCTGAGGGACTGGGTTCAGTCATCACCCCTTCCCTTCTGCACAGCTGATCTCTTCTATTAGCTCCCTCCGCCAACAGAAGAGCCAACACTTACTGAGTTCTCGCTGTGTGCCAGGCACTGTGCTGAGCGCCTTGTAGATGTTCTTTTATGCAGTCCCCATAATAACCACATGACCTAGGAAGTATTAGAAGCCCCGTTTTACAACTAAGAAAGTGGAGCTTGGAGAAGTGACTTGTCCTAGGTTACAGGAATTAAAGGTGCCCAAAGTTAGAGGAATAAAGAGGGAGGTCTGGCTGGTGCCAGAACTTTAACCACTTAACCACATACTGCATTTAACCACTGCACTGTGCTTGAGTCACTCCCAGAGAAACAAATAAATAAAGTAAACAAGAAACAGGAAACAAAAAAATTCCTTTGATCTGCCACCTGGGCTCTCGTCTTCCCTTCAGAGCCACGCTTCCCCAAGCAAGAGTTGAAGTTGCCATTTCCTCTTCTCTACCCGCCTCTGTCCCGCTGCAGCACAGGCTGTGCCTCCAGCACCCACGAGATATGGTCACCAACAGCATCCATGTTGCCAGGGGCAATGGATACCTGGGCGCAGACCTTACGCTGTCTCCTGGCGTATTTGGCTCTGTGGTCCACGGCCTCCCTGAAATTGTGTCCTTGCTAGCCTGGCTGACAGTTTTGTCCTACTTCTCTGGGCACCCCTCCTCCAGGGCTCTTCTTCCTTGTGCATCCTGTGAACATCCTCCAGGGTTTACACTCAGCCACCCACGTGCCTTTTACTCCCACCCTGTGGAACACTGCTTAGAGCTCTACTGATGTCACTCACTTGTCCTGCTGGTGGTAGAGAAAAAGGCAAAGCAAGTTTCAGCCTGTGTAAGGGATACTCTCTTTGCAGACGTTTCTCTCCCTGTTATATTTGTCAATACTTCAGTATGAGAAGTGTAGTGGGGAAGGCTGCGCCCGCAAGATAATCCAAACCCGTAACACCTCCGCAGACGTGCCTAATGAGCATAAGGGATGACAGAGCATCCTTTGGTTGGTGGAATTACAGGTGAAGTATCGGGACCCACCGTGTGATTAAGTATGAACACTGGTGAGCCCTTATGATGGGGAAACCTCTGGAAGTCTAGTTTGACCACAGCCCTTACCTGTGAGCCATGTTGTCACTCAAAGCTTTCATGCATGGGGTAGATGTGAGTCCCTGAGATGGAGAGAGACACCTTTCCTGAAATTCCAACCGCTAGTGAGACTATCCAGGCTGTTTACTAATAAATGTCTGTGTGTTTGGCAGAATCTGGAGGGAACTTGCTCTCACTGTCACTCACCTCCTGGTGGTGGCCATGGGGGCGCAGAGGGGCGCACAGCTCCTTTCTGCCTCCAAACGCTAGAAGCTGCCCAGAGTCATCAAAAGAACCCGACATTCAACAGATTATAAGATGAACTTTTGGTTCACAACACTCCATTTGGAAAGGATAAAATCTAAGGTCATAAAAAATGTCCTGCCAATGGAGGTTTTTTATTTAATACTTTATTTTTAAAATAAATTTACAGGACTTCCCTGGCAGTCCAGTAGTTAGGACTCGGAGCTTCCACTGCAGGGGGCGAGGGTTCAATCCTTGGTCGGGGAACTAAGATCCCACATGCCACGAGGTGTGGGCAAAAAATAAAAAATAAAATAAATTTTCTATTTTAGGATTATTTTAGATTTACAGAAAAGTTGCAAATATAGTACAAAGTTCCCATATACCCCTCACCCAGGTTCCCTGAACGTTAACAGCTTACGTAACCATGGCACAATTGTCAAAACTAGAGTAGTACTGATACATTATGATTAACTAAACTAGTCTTCCCACTGATGCGCTCTTTCTGCCCCAGAATCCCATCCAGGGTCCCACACTGCAAATTAGTCATCGTGTCTCCTCGGTCTCCTCTGGTCTATGACAGCTTCTCAGCCATTGCTTGCTTTCCTTTTCAAGACCTTGACAGGTTTGAGGAGTACTGGTCAGGTGTTTTGCAGAATGTCCCCCAGTTTGGGTTAGTTTGGTGCTTTCTCACAATTAGACTGGGGTTATGTGTTTGGAGGGAGAGTCAATGCTGGAAGTCCCCCCACAATGCCCACTGAAGCCCCCTCCACTGAGCAGGGGCCCCCAGAGTGCTCTGTGGGAGCCGTAGGCTGGGAAGGGAGCCGGAGTGACTAGGAGACAGTGCCTTGGAATTCCATGATGGGACATCACCCTGAAGAGCTGTGTGGATTTTGTGGTCACTGGAAGGTCAGAGCTAGAGAAAGGCAACGGTTGTTGATGAAGGGGGTAAATACATCCGAGGCTGAAGGAGGGAGAACAGTACAGCTGCGCATGGGAAACCCTCACCCCTGTGTGTTGTAAATAGATGGGTTAAGCATCCTGTTGCTGTTTCTTATTTTTTCCAAGTCTGCTTTTCCACAATAAAGCTGTATTTCCTGTCTAAGAAGGAAGGAAAGAGGGAAAGAAGGAAGGGTGGGAGGGAGGGAAGGAGAGAGGAAAGAAGGAAAACGTACTAGAAAGAAAGAACCTGAATATAATCCACCCTGGATTGTATTTGTCTTTGAACCAATGCAATCATCAAATATAATTTTAATAGGTTTTTTTAAAGAGGAAAGGGACCACAAAAGTTACACCACAGCCTTGCTCCAAGTGCTGGCAATCTTACTTATTTCTTAATTGAATGCAGGTCCCTGAGGAACAGGGTTCCATGAAGCTTAACTTGGGGTGAATGTTTATCAGCCAGTGTCCCCAGTAAGAGGGGAAAGATACAGCCAGAGAGCCTTTGGTGCCCACAGTGGAGGGGGAAGTATTGGTTGAAGCAGAGTCCACAGTATTGCTAAGGGCTGGACTTGTCCTTGAGAACACTAGTTCCTTGAGCTCCACTGGGCGGAGTCACCATTCCACACTAATTGATTAGTGGTAAATGGCAGAAATAAATGGACAAATAGGCTAACAATTTAAATTAGTTTACAACCAGAAATGAAGTTAAAGGCACAGAGCCCCAGTCTCTGGAGGAAGAGGCAAGATTACCAGGAAGCCGGACATGCCTCAGCTTCAGGGAGCTCACTACCTAAGGAGAAGGACGAAGAAGTAAACAAAAAATCACAAAGTAATAACACATTGAAGGGACAATGGGAGAGCAGAAGAGGAAAATCTATGCCTCAACGTCAAGGATGACTTTAGGAAGAGGTTAATTTAGACTGGGTCTTGACAGATGTGTAAGAGTTCACCAGACGAAGGATCAATGTTAGATGATAAAAATCACAGGCGTTGGAATCAAGCAGTCCAAGATTCCAATCCCAGCTCCATTCTTTACTGTTCATATGACCAGAGACAAGTTATTTAGCCTCTCTGAGACTCAGTTCCCCTATCTATAGTATACCTACTAAGAAGAGTTCTTGGGAAGATTAAAAACAATAATGTACATATAGTATCTAGGTGCTGCCTGGCACTTAGTAGGCTTTTTTGTAAATAGGAGCTACCAAAAGGAGAAGGTGCATCAGATGGTGAGGGTGTGTATAAAGGTGTGTCGGAGGGATGAGTCACACAGAGGCTGGGGAGAGGGTATGTTGGAAGGCTGTTGGAGCCCAGGGAGCCTGGGTTTTCATTTCTTCCAGTCCTTGACTTACAAGCTGTGTGATCCTGGGCTAATTAGTTAGTTTCTCTGCAACCAGAAGATGTGGATAATAGTAGCACAACCTCAAAGGGCTGTTGTGACGATGCAATGAGTTAATGCAGGTAAAATGCCCAGTACAGAGTGACCAGTCAGCACAGGGCACCTATTATTTCTGTTGTCATCATCGTTCTTTTTGTCATCATTGGGAAAAAGGAAGTGAGAGAATGGAGCTAAGAACCAACAGCCTATATCTGGCCCTCCATCTCCCTTGACAGTATTTATTGATGGGTTTACCTCTTTGTTGTATCTCCCCACTAGAACATGCCCTCCCATGAGGGTGAGCTCATGGTCTTATTCAATGCTGAGAGCCCAGTATCCAGCATCGTGCCTGGCATGTAGTATGTGCTCCAAAAACATATGTAAGGTGGGTGGGTGGGTGGATGGATGGGTGGGCAGATGGATGGATGGATGGATGGATGGGTAGGTAGTTGGGTCATGGATAGATGGGTAGTTGGGTCACAGATGGATGGATGGATGGGTAGTTGGGTCATGGATGGTTGGATGGGTAGTCGGGTCATGGACGGGTGGGTGGTTGGATGGTTGGATGGTTGGATGGATAACTGGTTGCTTGGTTTGGAAAGAGCACAAAGCCTATTACAGGGAGGACTCAGAGCAGGAGAGTGACTGCGACTCAGCTCCACATGCAGTTAAAGCTCCAGAAACGTTTCCAGCAGTGGCCCTGGGAGAATAGAGCAGGAAGAAGGCAGATGGGTGCCATTGCAGGTGGGTGGGCGTAGGTGGAATGCACCCCAGCCCCCGCACACAGGTGCAAAGTCAGCTGGACCTTCAAGGGGATCCTTGCCAGCCCCCAGCCACTGGCCCTAGGGAGCGTGGAACCCCACCCAGACAGCAGTGATGGGAGCCTGGCCTGGGTCCCAAGGAGGGATGGTGGGGGGAGTGGAAGTGGGGCCTCTCTACTGCTCAAACTCTGACCATCCTTTGTTACCCTTTTCTAAGTATCAGGAGACCCGAATTCAAGTCCCGGTTCTGCCACTCACGGCTGTGTCTCTTAAGCCAGTTATACAACCATCTGTGCCTCAGTTTCCTCATTTGTAAATAGTGGGGAGAGGACCTACCTTCTAAATTGTTGTGAGCATTAGACCCAACACAGAGGACGCCCTGGACAGAGGTGGCAGCTGTTGTTACTACTGTTATTATTATTTTTGATAATAAAATGCACTTCATAAACAGCTACAATTATTACTATAGGCCAAAGGAATCTCTTTTTTTGCTGAACAGCATAAAGACAGCTTTTCCTGTCTCAGTTACAAAATCCCCCTCTAGATGCAAAGCTCGTTTGGGGCTGTGGCCTCTGAGAATCATCCGTGTGTCATTCTGCTTTCCCTGGCTGTCAGGAGCTCCTGGGTCACCGGCGTGGTCTCTCTCTCTGTCTCTTTGTCTGTCTCTCTCTATCACTATTTCTCTCTCTCCTCCTAACTCTCTCTTCCTTGATGTTCTCTCTCCTGAGGTCCTCCCAGCCCCACTCACCATCACCCTTAACCGGAAGTGACCCCCTCGCGACTCCCCGCCCCCCCCCACTCCTCTGGGCAGCTTTGCACAGAGCCTCAGTTTCTTTGCCTGTAAAAGCAGGTATGGTGGCAGCCACATCTCTCAGGGCTGTGGGAGGATTCAGTGAGATGGAGCAGACAAATTGCTTAGCCCAGGGCCTGGCGCTGGGAAGCGCTCAGTCACAGGGCAGCACCTGTGCTCTGCATTTGCACCTCATTTCCTTCCCTTCATCGTGAGTCCTTAAGTCAGGCACTGCGCTCTGGCGTCATCCCTGAATAATTCCCAGCATGTATCACGGCGTCATCTGGGGACCAGTGAGGGGTGAGGAAGACACAAAAGGGGACGAACAGAGCGGGTGATGAGCTGGCCCTGCTCATAGAAAATGTAGTCCTTTTACTTGTTTATTTTTTTGTTGTTGCCTTTGCTTTTTTTTTTTTTTTTTTTTTTCTGTATGCCGGTCTCTCACTGTTGTGGCCTCTCCCGTTGCAGAGCACAGGCTCCGGACGCACAGGCCCAGCGGCAATGGCCCACGGGCCCAGCCGCTCCGCGGCATGCAGGATCCTCCCAGACCGGGGCACGAACCCGCGTCCCCTGCGTCGGCAGGTGGATTCTCAACCACTGTGCCACCAGGGAAGCCCGTTGCCTTTGCTTTTGGTGTCAAATCCAAAAAATCGTCACCAGAACCAATGTCAAGGAGCTTACTGCTTATGATTTCTTCCAGGAGTTTTAGGTCTCAGGTCTTACAATTCAAATCTTTAATCCATTTTGAGTTAATGTTTGTGTATGGTGTAAGACAGTGGTCAAGTTCATTCATTTGCCTGTAGCTGTACAGGTTTCCCGGCACCATTTATTTATTTATTTTTGAATTTTTCAATTTTATTTTATTTTATTTTTTTACACAGCAGGTTCTCATTATCATCAGTTTTATACACATCAGTGTATACATGTCAATCCCAGTCGCCCAATTCATCACACCACCACCACCACCCCCCCGTGGCTTTCCCCCCTTCGTGTCCATACGTTTGTTCTCTACTTCTGTGTCTCAATTTCTGCCCTGCAAACTGGTTCATCTGTACCATTTTTCTAGGTTCCACATATATGCGTTAACATACGATATTTGTTTTTCTCTTTCTGACTTACTTCACTCTGTATGACAGTCTCTAGATCCATCCACATCTCAACAAATGGCCCAATTTCGTTCCTTTTTATGGCTGAGTAATATTCCATTGTATATATGTACCACAACTTCTTTATCCATTCGTCTGTCGATGGGCATTTAGGTTGCTTCCATGACCTGGCTATTGTAAATAGTGCTGCAGTGAACATTGGGGTGCATGTGTCTTTTTGAATTATGGTTTTCTCTAGGTATATGCCCAGTAGTGGGATTGCTGGATCATATGGTAATTCTATTTCTAGTTTTTTAAGGAACGTCCATACTGTTCTCCATAGTGGCTGTATCAATTTACATTCCCACCAACAGTGCAAGAGGATTCCCTTTTCTCCACACCCTCTCCAGCATTTGTTGTTTGTAGATTTTCTGATGATGCCCATTCTAACTGGTGTGAAGTGATACCTCATTGTAGTTTTGATTTGCATTTCTCTAATAATTAGTGATGTTGAACAGCTTTTCATGTGCTTCTTGGCCATCTGTATGTCTTCTTTGGAGAAATGTCTATTTAGGTCTTCTGCCCATTTTTGGATTGGGTTGGTTTGTTTTTGTTTTGTTTTTGCGGTATGCGGGCCTCTCACCGCTGTGGCCTCTCCTGCTGCAGAGCACAGGCTCCAGACGCGCAGACTCAGCGGCCATGGCTCATGGGCCCAGCCGCTCCACGGCATGTGGGATCTTCCCAGACCGGGGCACGAACCCATGTCCCCTGCATCGGCAGGCGGACTCTCAACCACTGCACCACCAGGGAAGCCCAGTTGTTTGTTTTTTTAATATTGAGCTGCACGAGCTATTTATATATTTTGAGATTAATCCTTTGTCCATTGATTTGTTTGCAAGTATTTTCTCCCATTCTGAGGGTTGTCTTTTCATCTTGTTTATGGTTTCCTTTGCTGTGCAAAAACTTTGAAGTGTCATTAGGTCCCATTTGTTTATTTTTGTTTTTATTTCCATTACTCTAGGTGGTGGATCAAAAAAGATCTTGCTGTGATTTATGTCAAAGAGTGTTCTTCCTATGTTTTCCTCTAAGAGTTTTATACTGTCCAGTCTTGCATTTAGGTCTCAAATCCATTTTGAGTTTATTTTTGCATATGGTGTTAGGGAGTATTCTAATTTCATTCTTTTACATGTAGCTGTCCAGTTTTCCCAACACCACTTACTGAAGAGACTGTCTTTTCTCCATTGTATATCCTTGCCTCCTTTGTCATAGATTAGTTGACCATAGGTGCGTGGGTTTATCTCTTGGCTTTCTATCTTGTTCCATTGATCTATGTTTCTGTTTTTGTGCCAGTACCATATTGTCTTGATTACTGTAGCTTTGTGGTATAGTCTGAAGTCAGGGAGTCTGATTCCTCCAGCTCTGTTTTTTTCCCTCAAGACTGCTTTGGCTATTCAGCGTCTTTTGTGTCTCCATACAAATTTTAAGATTTTTTGTTCTAGTTCCATAAAAAATGCCATTGGTAATTTGATAGGGATTCCAGCAACATTTATTGAAGAAGATGTCCTTTGTCCATTGTCTTGTAAGTTGTTATGGGAAAACCCGAATGAACTTTTTGGCCAACTCGATATATTCTTGGCTCCTTTGCCATAAATTATTTGACCATATATGTATGGCTTTATTTCTGGGCTGTCTATTCTATTCCATTGATATGTGTGTCTGTTTTTATGCCAATACTGTGCTGTTTTGAATACTATGGCTTTGTAATATAGTTTGTGATCAGGAAGCATGATAGTTCCAGTTTTGTTCTTTTTCAAGATTGCTTTGGCTATTTAGTGTCTTTTGTGATTCTGGAGTGTGTTGCATTTCTGAAGGGCCATTTCATTGTGATCGACTGTTTCAGGCATCATGAGATGTCCAGCTTTCTGGCCCACTAAATGCCAGGACAACCCCTCCCCCCAATCACTATGCCAACAAAAAATACCTCCTCATGCTTACAAATGCTCCCCAAGGAAGTGATATTATCTTATTTTAAGAACTGAGTCTTACCTGGGGCTATTTGCCATGCTCTTTTGTCTGACACAGACTGGTCAAAATATCAATACTTTCATGAAGCACATTGGGATTCTGTGGAGGCTCCCCATGAGGACCTCCACACTGCTCTGTTCCCTGACTTTGGCTTCAAATTCTCCAGCTGACCTCTCATGAACACCCCCCCTCCTGCCCCTGGGGGTATGCCACACAGACTCCCCCTGCTGGGGTTCCTACATGCTGGCAGACGCCTCTTGGTTGGGATCCACTGAAGGTTCAAGCCAGCTATTTTCTGTGGCATCCTCTTGTTCCATGATGAGCAACAATCAGGCTGCCCCCCTCTTCCAATGGCCACAGCAAGCTGGTCCAGGCACCCTCCCACACGGGCCCCCCAACTACAGGCATACATGTCAAGTTCCCACCAAAATTACTCTCACGTGCTGCAGCCTGGTACCCCCATATGTCTGCAACTTAGCAAACCTGCAGCCAGGGAACCTGCACTCATCCCCTTCCTGACGGGGAGTCCCACATCTCTAGGGGTGATTCTGCTTGGGTTTGCTCACTTGGTTTGGGAGGGGGAAGAGAAAATCCAAAGTACTTTCTGCTTCCAGGTGTGACCTTCTCTCTCCAGTTCCTTTATAGGCGCTGTCATGGTGGCTGATGGGAGCTGATAGGACCAAGCCCTGCAAGGGTGTATCTGGTACCTCTCTTAGCAGGTGGAAGGACTCGTTGTCTGCTGTTCTCAGTTTTAGGGTTTCTCCTAACTTCTGTCACCTTCCACCTCCCCTTACAAATGAATGAATAAGCACAGTCCTTTGCGGAATGTAGGTAGGTCTCTGAGCCTGGAAGCCAGATTGTATACAGAGCAGATGAGAAAAAATGAGTCAGCTGGAACCCCAGAATATGTACAATAAGTGTTTATTATGTGCTAAGCTCCACACTATGGGCTTCCCGTGCATTATCTCATTTAAAACCTAATTTTACAGAGAAGGAAACTGAGGAGCAAAGAGGTCAGGTGACTTGCCCAAGGTCACCCAGCTGGGTGGAGGTTGAGGAGCTAAGCTGTGAACCAAGGTGGGCTGGGGAAAGCCAGGCTCTGAACTCCTGCTGTGATTAAGGTTAACCTCTGGGCGGGTCCATCCTGCTGGCAGCTTGGACCACAAAACCCTGTGGAGGGGATCAGAGGGGTCTTCATTATGGGGGTGTTTGTTATCCCAGCAAGCAACAGTCCCAGGCTACAGGAAGCAACGCTGCCATTTTACTAATGAGTTCAGCCGTTATAAAACCAGTGCCACCCAGTCACCACCCCCGCTTCCCAGCACACGGGGTCCACAGCTTTGTCCTCAGTCTCTTGCTCGTGTCTGATTGTCAGGTGTTGCCATCCAGATGCAAGAGCAGAGCCTTGAATCTTGACAACGATGCTGGACTTTGGGACAGTGATGCTGGAGAGCTGCTTGTGTCTCAAGCAAAGGTCTGGTCCAGGGAGGATGTGGTGAGGACAGGCCAGTTAACACCCCAGGACAAGAGCTTCAACAAGCGGGTGGTGACACGTAGAAAGAGAGTGATTGAATTTTGAGAGTCCAGGAGGCCGTCAAACACTTTTGCTAGAATGACCTTTCTGATTGTGCCATGAAAATCAACTGGGACAGGAAGGATTTAGTATCGCACTGTCATTTACGCTTGTGCTGCAGGAATCACTCTAAGAAGCCACCTCCAAGCAAGCAACGTCTGATTCATTCTTGGTTCACTTTTAGAATGTATGTGGGATGCCATTACACCCTAAATGTCCTTATATATTATTTTCCTAATTATGAGTTCTATTTTTCATAACTGAGTTTCAGCCATGTTTTTTTTCCTCTCTACTTTCTATTCCATTTCAATCCTTGCTTTAAGAGCCTGATAGGATGGGGAAAGAGAGAAAGACTGAGGCTAGGGAGAACTCAAAGGGGGAATGGAAAGAGTTTAGGAGATGGCTTGGAAGAGGAACAAAGGAACCGGAAGCCGTGACGTTGGGAATGGCAGCTGGTGAGGGCCTTACTGGGCTTGGTGGGTGTGGCACAGACACCATGGGTCTGGGGAGGCCTTGGCCATACCTTTATCCACACATATTCCCTGAGTGCCTACTGTATACCAGAAGTGCTGCTGGGGACACAGAGATGGAAAAGACCTTACAGCTCACAATCTATTAGGAGAAAGAGATACATGAACAGATAATTACTATATAAGGGGATTTTAATAAACACTAATAGTGAATCTCTAGGAAATTGTGTTTTTATAGATTGAATTGTGTCCACCTCCCAAAAAGATATGTTTGAGTCTTAACCCCCATGACCTCAGAATGTGGCCTTCTTTGGAAATAGAATCATTGCAGATGTAATAGTTAAGATGAGGTCACGCTGGAGGAGGGGGGGCCCTAGTCCACTAGGACTGCCGTCCTTATAAAAAGACGGCCAGGTGAAGACACAGATACAGAGGGCAAGCCACGGGATAATGGAGGCAGAAGTCACGCAGCTGAAAGCCGAGGGACACCAAGGATTGGTGACAGCGCCAGATGCTGAGGGACCTAGGACAGGTTCTCCCCTAGAGCCGTCGGGAAAGCATGGCCCTTCCGACACCTGGATTTTGGACTTTCAGCCTCCAGAACTCGGAGACAATACATTTCTGTTATTTTAAGCCACCCAGTTTGTGATACCTTGTTGCCAGAGCAGTACTAGAAAACTAACACCTATGCTGAGTAAAAATATCCCCAAAGGTTACATTTATTTAACATTCTTGAAATGGCAAAATTACAGAAATGAGAACAGATGGGTGGTTGCTAGGTGTTAAGGAGGGGGCGGGGGTGAGAGCAAAATGGGTGTGGCTGTACAGGGATCCCAACCGGGATGTTCTGCATCCTGACTGTGTCCCTCTCGAGATCCTGGCTGTGACCTTGTAGTACAGTAGTGCAAGGTGTCAGCACTGGAGGAATCTGGGTAAAGGGTATGCAGGGTCTCTCTGTATTATTCCTAATAATTACATGTGAATCCATAATTATCTAAAAATTTAGAGTTTAATTTTTTTTTTCTTTTTTTTTTTTTTTTCCCTACATGGGCCTCTCACTGTTGTGGTCTCTCCCGTTGCGGAGCACAGGCTCCAGACGCACAGGCTCAGCAGCCATGGCTCACGGTCCCAGCCCCTCCGCGGTATGTGGGATCTTCCCGGACCGGGGCACAAACTCGTGTCTCCTGCATCGGCAGGCGGACTCTCAACCACTGCGCCACCGGGGAAGCCCTAGAGTTTAATTTTTTTAAAAAACGTAGCTACCATTGATTAAATAATTACTGTGTGAAAGCACGTGGCACGTCTTATCTAATTCTCACTAAGATCTGAGGAAGAGGTATTATCATCCCTATTTTAGGAGGAAATGGAGGTTCAGAGAGGTTAAGGAGGACGTGGCTAGGAAGGGTTACGGATCAGGATTTGAACCCAAGCCTGAATAACTCAAAAGCCCAGGGGCTGAGAAGCACATGCTGCAGTAAGTGGGGAGAGAAGGTCCAGAAGAAACCGAAATGTCCAGGAGGCAGCTGGGGATTTAAGACTAAATCTCAGAACTGAAAAAGAGACAAAAGAGATTCTCCTTCTGAAAGTGGTGGCACGAGGTGAGTACCTTCTTCAGGAAACGCATATAAAACTGGACAAAGTGGGCTTCCCTCGTGGCACAGTGGTTGAGAGTCCGCCTGCCGATGCAGGGGACACGGGTTCATGCCCCGATCCAGGAGGATCCTGCATGCCGCGGAGCGGCTGGGCCCGTGAGCCATGGCCACTGAGCCTGCGCGTCCGGAGCCTGTGCTTCGCAACGGGAGAGGCCACAGCAGTGAGAGGCCCGCGTACCGCAAAAAAAACAAAACAAAAAAACAAACAAACAAACAAAAAACTGGACAAAGTTATCAAAACGACCATCGCAGGGCCCTGGAAAATGATCAGAGGCAGACAGCTTGAGAAGTGTTTACTCATGAAAGCACAGCTCCTTCATGGAGAAGGAAGGCAAGTTCAAGGCATTCTGTTTTTTTTCTTTTTTTTTAAAATTGAAGTTTAGTTGCTGTACAATATTATATTAGTTACAGGTGTACAATATAGTGATTCACCATTTTTAAAGATTATACTCCATTTATAGTTATTGTAAAATATTGGCTATATTCCCCATGTTGTACAATATATCCTTGTAGCTTATTTTATACATAATAGTTTGTACCTCTTAATCCCATATCCCTATATTGCCCCTCCCTGCTTCCCTCTCCCCATTGGTAACCCCTAGTTTGTTCTCTGTATCTGTGAATCTGCTTCTTTTTTGTTATATTCACCAGTTTATTTTTTAGATTCCACATGTAAGTGATATCATACACTATTTATCTTTCTCTGTCTGACTTATTTCCCTTAGCATAATACCCTCTAAATACATCCATGTTGCTGCAAATGGTGATATTTCATTCTTTTTTTATTTGACGGAGTAATATTCCATTGTATATATATACACCACATCTTCTTTATCCATTATGTGTTGATGGACACTCAGGTTACTTCCATGTTTTGGCTATTGTAAATAGTGCTGCTATGAGCATAGGGGTGCATATATCTTTTCCAATTAGTGTTTTTGGTTTTTTTGGATAAATATCCAGGAGTGGAATTTCTGGGTCATATGGTAGTTCTATTTTAGTTTTCTGAGGAACCTCCATACTGTTTTCCATGGTGACTGCACCAAATTACATTCCCAACAACAGTGAAGGAGGGGAGGGTTCCCTTTTCTTCATGTTTGAAGCATTCTTGAGTGGGGTGTTCCACCCCCTCCCCAGCTCACGTGGCAAAACCTGCAGTTTTCTCAGCCAGAGGAGGCGTCTGGACCAGGCAGGTGGCAGAACAGCTATAAAGCTAACACAGCGATAGTGAAGTGAGAGAGCCAGGAAGACAGTAACAAACTCCACAATCCCTGGCTGACTGCCCAGCTACACATGCGGGTGGGGGACCCCAGAGAACCCAGAGAAAATTCAAAGCCTGAAGAGACTTCTGAAATTCTGCACTTATGAATGCCTTTCCCGTTCCCCACACAGCTTGGGCTGCAGAGGGTAGTGAAGTGTATGAACAGAACCTCTACTGACCACTTAAAATATGCAGCTGCAAGGGAGACCCCTAGGGAGCGAGGCTCTAAAAACAAAAAACAAAAACTTTGAGGAAACACATCAGCAGCTACATATCCCAAGAGATACAGATTTTGCAGTTTGAGTTAATTACCTAAAAAAAAAAAAAGACAAGAAAAAAAACAAAACACCAGAACCCTCAGAAGAACAAAACAGAAGCCAGAAATGTTACAGTGATACCACATATTGTTCACAATGTTCAGTTTCAATAAAAAAATTATTAGACCTGCAAAGAAACAGGACGGTGTGACCTATGCTCAGAGGAAAGCGATCACTTCCGAGTGGGAATATGGGATTTAGCAGAACAAGACTCCAGAGCATTCCCGAGTATATATTCAAATAATTAAAGGGAAATGTGTTAATAATGAGTCAACAGTAGAGAATATTGACAGATAAATGCAAACTGTAAAAAAAAAAGTACTTCTAGAATTTAAAAGTGTAATGTCTGAACAAAAAGCTGACTAGGTGGGTTCAATGGGCAGAAGAAAGAATGAGTGTCTTTAAAGAAAGACGAATAGAAATTAAACCTCCAGAAAACAGGGAGAAAAGGGAAGAAAATTGAACAGAGCCTCTGAGATTTAGGACAATATCAAGTGTAACAACATAGAAGTAATTGCAGTCCCAGAAGGAAAGGGGAAAAAAAAAAAAAGGCAGAAAAAATTTTTTGAAAAATAAATTGCTGATAACACCTCAAAGTTGGTGAAAAGGATCAACTTACAGATCCAAGAATTTCCATGAACTCCAGGTAAAATAAATAACGCAGGAGAGAAGACGGAAGGAGGTGGGAGCTGTCTTCACAGAGGGGCTGGCTGAAGTCCTGGACTCTCCTCGGGGAGGCTGTAGGGAAAGCAGCCAATGGGCCAGGGTGACTCTAGTGAATGGCTGTAACTGGAGGAGGGAGAGTTAAGGGCGAGAGGCCAGCCTAGACAGTGTACGTACATGTCAGGGAGGTGAGGGGGAGAGAATCTCATGGAGGTCAGTGGTGTCGCATGCACAGAGCAGCGTAGAATTAAGAACCGGGTATGGTCCTTACATCTCCAGGGCACATTCCGCCAACACCCTCATCCTCTACTGTTGGGAGGGCAGCCTGGTGCAGACTTGCAATATGGCAAAATGGCGAAATATTTAAAAATGCTAACTTTGACCCACTCACTCTACTTCTAGGAATTTATCCTATAGAAATTACTAAGTGAGGCACACAGATTTCTGCATATTCATTGCAATAATAATGACAGCGGACTTTTGTTAAGTGATTACCAGGTGCTGAGTGCTCTGCGTGTGTTATTTACCTCAATGAGGCAAATGCTATTTTTATACCCATTTCATAGATGAGGATACTGAGGCGTAAAGAGATTAACTTAACAAAGGCACATAATACAAGGGAAAGCTCAGGTCTTTCTGACACAGAGCCCCTACTCTCAAATGTGAAAGCAGCATAAACGCTGAAAAATACCAGCTTGGTATAAATGATGGTATATCCCACAACCGAAGTATCACTCTATCGTAAATCTCTTTCCCGTGAGAAGGTCAGCTCCATGAGTGTGCGGTGTTTGTCTGACTTGTTCCTCAACGCCTGAAACAGTGCCTGGAACATAGCAGATGTTCAATAAATGAGTTTATTTCATATTTGTTCATAAGGTAAATTCATAAAATAAGTGAAGGAATAAGCCTATGTAATAGAATATTAAAGGTCATTAAAAATCATTTTTCAAAGAGTAGTTAATGACATGAGGGAAATATTCATGATAAACAACTGTGATAATATTTTAAGTAAAAAGGAAATATGTCACATGAAATATATAGTATGTTCCCGATTTTGCTTAATTATTTATTATACATAGAAAAAACAGCTTAAGGAAACACACCAAAATGTTAATGGGGTTACATCTGAGTGGTAGAACAGCAACTGACTTGTATTCGCTCAGTTTTTCTCAACTTTTTTCTCTATTTTTAACATTTTCTGTAATGAACATACGGCACTTCCAGATTTAGAAAAAAAAAATGTTATGGGCAGGGTGAGCAGAATGAAGGTCACGGAAAGCACACGGCAGATGGAAGGTTGAGGAGAAATCAACTGCAGGGGCATGGAGCAGCGGTCCCACCAGTCCTGCTGAAAAAAAGGAGAGAAATCAGACAGAAACAGGAAGGGCAGCCGAGTCCGCTGAGGCGTCTTCTAGGTGATGATGATCCCGAACCTGTCTGAAGGCAAGGTGGGGAAGAAGCCCAAGGAGCCAACTTTGAAAACCCTGGAGGAAAGTAGAAGTGGTTTCCGTTTAAATGCCTCTGTATTTAGTCAGACCCACTGCAGAGCAGCAGAACTGCTCCCAGCTGAGCAGTACTTTCCTTCAACCAGTAAATGGTTAAGGAGGCCCCACCAAGTGCCTGGGGCAGGATACAGTGATACAGGGATGCAGGGGTGAGCAGTAGATGTGGCACCCAGAAGACAGTGTCTGAGAATTGTAAACTTTTGTTTCCAATGACAAGCATCTAACTCTTGTGGGGTTCGTGCTCAGAGAAGAGAAGGATGAGAAGATATGGCTGGGGTAGGGATCAGATCTGCCGGCCAGGGAAATGTGCTGAGGTGGATGCTGTTATGGGAGAACTCTTCCTCTACCCTCTAAGGTTAAGTGAGTGGGTACATGCAAATTAAACTGACAAGAGACATATTAACAGGAGAAAAGGTTTATTCATATGCATATGAGAGGTAACAAAAGAAGTAGTAGCTCAATAAATGGTTAAAGTTAGAGGCTTATATACCTAATTTAGTAGCGTAAAGGGAGGGGGGAGAAAAGGCTTCTACGGAAGAACAAATTGGTTTCTTTAGGAAAGACAAACATATTTCAGGAGAACAAATGGGAGATAAGAAAGGTTGTGATGATATTTGTCTGTGCAGGTTTGAGTTGGCTTTCTGTCTTCTTCGGGGCCATAGAACTCCCTCAGAGGGAGGATTTGTGGCCGGTTTACTCTTGGTCTCTCTCCTGGAAGTAAACTGCCCCAAGAGGAAATTCATGGCAGCCTCATTTCCCCAAAGTTGCTGCTTTTAGTCAGATAAGGGAAGCTCCTAGGCTTCTTTCCGCATCTGTTGACTCTCAAATGTTTTCAGCTTGTAATAATCTTCCTACCAACTCTGGGATTCTGAGTGGTTACCCAAAGTATCTAAGCTGAGATCTGCAAGTTAAGTAGGAGGAAGCCAGGCAGAGATGTCCCCAAGCAGAGGTCACGGGGCCCCCCAAGGGCTGGCTGAGGCACTGATCCACTGTCTGGGAAGTGTAGAATGTGAACTTGAGGCTGCATCCCAGTCCTAAAACCCTCTGGATTTTCCTGCAAAAAAAAAAAAAAAAAGGCGATGAAAATAAAGGTTGGGAGCCGGAATGTCTAAGTTAGACCTGACTGCCCATCAGCTATATGGTCTAGAGCAGGTCATTTAATGACTCTGAGCTCCAGTTTCTCATCTGCAATTTGGGGGTAATAGATGAAACTCAAAGCATTGTTGGGAAGTCATGTGAGCCCAGGTCGAAGAAGGTGGCCAGGGGGCACTGGGTGAGAGTTATGTGGACTCCGAAGTCTTTAGCGTTAGTTCATGCCGTGGGGTCAAGGGCCCAAGGGGAGCAGAAATGAGGAGGAGTGGGAGAGCAAGGGAGAGCGGCCCGGCGCCTTTCGGGCGCCTTGGAGGAGCAAGAGTCCCACTCCACGAGGCATTTCGAGCACGACCACTGCGCAGTATTTCGTTGGGCGGCCCCCTCTGCTGGTGAGTCTCTGAACTGCATGCACCCCTCAGCGCCCACCCCCACCCCCCCCCGGAAAACTGGCCGCCGTTCATTCCTCCTTCAGTCCCCTGGCTTGGGAGACACACCGACAGTAACAAGAAGCCTGGGCGCTAACTCTGGGGTTTCTTCTTGTTGGAAGGTTATCAAACTTCAAGTCATTTAACCCAAACCCTTTATTAAAAAAGATAATTTAACAAACATAACTGCTCACCACACTGTTTTATGTACTACAAATGTCACCTAGTTTGTTATTTTAAGTACTTCTGTGAGTAGGGTCGGTTAGTGTACCTACTTTACGGATAGGGAAACTGATGCATGGGGTCACACACTGACATGCTGTGTGAGTGGCACACTGGGGGTCAAACCCAGGCAGCCTGGCTTTAGAGTCTCTGCTCTTAACCATTACTCTACACCACCCACTCCTTTATATATATATATATATAATACATATATATAAAAATATATATATATATAAAACAGCTTTATCGAGATATAATTCACAACCGTACAACTTATCCACTTAAAGTGTACGATTCAGTGGTTTTTATATGTCTTCACAGATATGTACAACCATCACTGCGATACATTTTGGAACCTTTTCATCACTCCCAAAAGAAACCCACTACGCACCAGCAGTCAATCCCCATAGCCCTCACCCATTCCCAGGAAACCACGGATCTATATACCTTCTGTCTCTATTGATTTGCCTGTTATGGATACTTCATATGTGGTCTTTTGTGACTGGCTTCTTTCCCTTATAATTTTTTCAAGGTTCATTCATGTCGTGTGTATCAGGACTTCATTTCTTTTATGTCTGAGTACTATCCCACTGTGTGGATATACACCACCTCATGTTTATCCATTCATTGGTGGACATTTGGGTTGTTTACACTTTTTTGGTCATTATGAATGTGGATGAGAAATTAATTAATAGTCAATTGAAGAAAGAAATGGAGAATTTTACTCCAGCCAACTTGAGGATTATCACTTTGGAGGCAGTCTCTCAGAAAGCTCTGAGGACTGTTCCACCCGTTAGAGGTCAAAGCACAGTCTTGATTTCGAGACAAAGGGTTATACATCAAAGTAACATACTGACAGTTCACGTGGTCCAGATCTGCACGTACAAGGCCGGTAGTGGGTCATCATGACCCTTGACAGGACTGGGAAAAGAATGTTATCTCCTAAGGAGTTACCTTGCTGGTACCAGGAGAAAACTGCTCTTTTCAGTTGAGCAGGCATTCCTGTGTCTTCCAAGGGGATCTGGTTAATGTATAATGTACATGCACAGGGCACACCAAAGAGGGGTAGTGGCCCAGACGGGCAGAGAGAATTTTATGGGTAAAAAGTTTCTTGTCGTGCCTTAAAAATAATTTTATTCCCTCAGAATAATGCTGCTATGAATGCTGATGCACAGGTTTTGTGCGAATGTATTATGTGCTCATCTCTCATCATCACCCAGGAGTGCAATTGCTGGGTCACAGGGTAGCTCTGTTTAACCTTCCAGAGCAGCTTCCAGACTGTTCTCATTATTATTTTTTTAAATGTATGTGTGCTTTTTTTTAAGGTAAGGCCCAAGGAGGGAAGGGACTCTCCCCAGTTCACACACAAGGTAAAGAAAAGGCCAGAACCTGACCCCAAGTCTCTGACTCCTGGCCAGTGCCCCTCCCGCTACACCATACCGTCCCTTGGGCCGGTGGCCTCACCCGTTGGGTCAGCTGAGCTGCCAGCACTGCCACATTCCACCCCTTCCTCCGCCTGCTTCCCTTCACCTTCTACACCAAATAGCAGAACTTCCTTCCACACCAAGGTCCAGATGACGCTTAAACCCTTCCCAAGGGCTTCTGCTTTACAGCAGGAATCAAGCCTTGAGAAGAAAACTTAGTCACTTTAATGGTTAAAGTTCATGGTTGATGCAAAAAGGGTCCGGTTCCAGGCTCTGATCCTCAGAAACAGGTTTTTCAACCACAAAGATGCCTGGCGGTAAGGTATTGAGAGTCCTGGTGAATGCAGGATGTTTCATTGTGTGGGGTGTCCCTGCCTACCCTGCCGCCAAATACCAGTCACATTCCTCCTCATCACAAGGACCAAAAGCTGCCCCAGAACTTTCCCAAGTGTCCCATTAGGCGGCACCGTCCCTGGGAACCCAGCTCTGAACACCCACTCCTACCCCCAGATTCCCTTCCTGTCTGCTGCACCTACAACCCTCCCCACCAGCCTGGAGAAACTTCATTCTTAATCCACGTGGACTCTATCAAATCTATGTTCTAGGTCCTGAGATCTTTCCTTGCCCCCTTGAAGCTGGCTTCTGACACTGGCTTAGGAAGCAGGGGCTCCGTTTTCTCTGCTCTGCGCCAACCTCTCCATCCCTCACCTGGAGCAATGGGTCCAGGAGAGCCCGGCAGAACGGGGGAGGGCAAAAGGTAAAAGGCGATGTTGGAAACTGGGACACAAAACAGCCAGTGGTTAGGATTTTCAGACTATTCTTTCACCACAGCCCCTAAAGGAGACTGACACCAGCAAGAACAAAGGCAGCCGGTACTGAGACAGGGGTTCTCAGGCAACTCCAAGCAGCCCACTTAGCTGAGGAGGCAACTCTGAAGGGAAGGCACCTGGGCTTCCCTGGTGGCGCAGTGGTTGAGAGTCCGCTTGCCGATGCAGGGGACACAGGTTCGTGCCCCGGTCCGGGAATATCCCACGTGCCGCGGAGTGGCTGGGCCCATGAGCCATGGCCGCTGAGCCTGTGCTCCGCAATAGGAGAGGCCACAAGAGTGAGAGGCCCGCGTACCGCAAAAAAAAAAAAAAAAAAAAAGTTAAGCATCAGGGCTTTCCCGGTGGTGCAGTGGTTAAGAATCCGCCTGCCAATGCAGGGGACACAGGTTCAAGCCCTGGTCCGGGAAGATCCCACATGCCGCGGAGCAACTAAGCCCGTGCGCCACAACTACTGAGCCTGCGCGCCTAGAGCCCGCGTGCCACAACTACTGAAGCCCGTGCGCCTAGAACCTGTGCTCGGGAACGAGAGAAGCCACAGCGATAAGCCCGCGCACCGCAACGAAGAGTAGCCCCCGCTCACTGCAACTAGAGAAAGCCCGTGTGCAGCAAAGAAGACCCAGTGCAGCCAAAAATAAATAAATAAAATAAATAAATAAAAGAATGATGCATCTTATGATAGAGGTCAGATCATCAAACGAAACTTGTCATCACTCCCACTTTGCCTGTTTCCCCATGTATAAATTCAGAACACCGCACCATGGCTGCAGTACTTCCTTCCGACTCTGATGTGGCTGAATAGCTTGAAGTTGACCATTATTTGACAATTAGACATTTTTCATAAATAGAATATTCCAAATCACTGATGCACCACAGTTTTTGACAAGATCTATTTAAAGAAGTTATGTGACAAAAAAATCTCATAAAAAATATTACAATATTTCCAAAGCTGTAATGAAATTAATGATGTTAAAATGTTTCCCAGCTTTCTTTGAGGCTATTAGTTTCTGAGTGAAGAGGTAATAAGGATAATAGTTAATCTTTTGATGTGTCATGGTAAAGCCTTTTGGGTGCATTTCCCAGAAACTGAGAGTAAATGGCTTTGATGACTGAGTAGTAAATCCTTTTGTACACCCAATGTTTTCTAGTTCCTTGCCATCACATGGAAGAAAGACTTAATTCAAATTATCATTAACAATAGATTTTGCTGATAGATCACTATGTGATTTGGGGTATACGACACAGAAGGATTTAAAGAATTGGGTGACATTTTAATTACTAAATTCTTTCCTTTGCTTTTTAATTCCTAAAAATTAATTTATCACAAACTATAATATAATATATACTTTTGATCAAGTGTGTACTAGTTATAGTTTGTAATAACTCAATCTAGAAAACATTTTTAACACATGGCACCTTAAAGACAGAAAATAAAATACATTGTAAAATTCTAATTTGTATAAAATGTTTACAGAGATGTTTGGGAGATTGATCAGTAAAATATTTTCAAGCACAGAAATACATGACATTAGGATAAAAGTATGTGGGATGGAAATGTGAATTCAAGGAGAAAAAAAATTTTTAACCCTACAACATACTCACCACCAAAAATTTATTTTCCATCTGTCACCATACAGTTGATCCCCTTTATCCATTTCACCCTTCCCCTGCCCCGCCCCTTCCCCTCTCATAACCACTACTCTGTATTTATATGTTTGGTTTTGTTTGGTTTGTTCCTTTCTTTTGTTTTGTTTATTAGCTTTTTATATTCCACATATGAGTGAAATCATAAGGTATTTGTCTTTCTCCATCTGACTTATTTCACTTAGCATAATACCCTCAAGGTCTGTCCATGTTGTCACAAACGCATGCTTCTATCTCTTTTTATGGCTGAGTAGAATTCCGTTATACATATACACATGTATACCAATTACATCTTCTTTATCCATTCACCTGTTGATGAGCACTTAGATTGTCTCCATTATCTTGGCTTTTGTAAATAATTCTGCCATGAACATGGGGGTATCTTTTTGGATTAGTGTTTTCATATTCTTTGGATAAATACCGAGAGGTGGGAAAGCTGGATCACGTGGTAGTTCTGGTCTTAATTTTTTGAGGAACCTCCATACTGTCTTCCCCGGTGGCTGCACCAATTTACATTCCCACCAACAGTGCATGAGGGTTCCCTTTTCTCCCCATCCTCACTAACACTTGGTGTTTAGTTGTCTTTCTGATAATAGCCATTCTGACAGGTGTGAGGTGATATCTCATTGCGGTTTAATCGGTTGTTTATTTTTTTGTCGTTGAGTTGTATGAGTTCTTTATATATTTTGAATATTAATCCCTTTTTGGCTATATCATGGGGAGAAAATTTTTCAGTGCTAAAGAAGAACCTGTGTACATAACTTTCAAATGGATGGTGTTAGATATCAAGCTATCAAGCTAGTTAGATTCCACTGGATAGACAGGAAAATATCAAGACTTCAAATGTGCTGATGAATGGATTCCTTGCAGCTATTTAAAACTTATGATGAAATTTAGATGCCAACTTAGAAATGTGTCACACAATATGTGGTTGTGCAGAGTTTTTGTTTGTTTGTTTGTTTGTTTGTTTTGCGGTACGCGGGCCTCTCACTGTTGTGGCCTCTCTCGCTGCGGAGCACAGGCTCCGGACGCGCAGACTCAGCGGCCATGGCTCAAGGGCCCAGCCGCTGTGCGGCATGTGGGATCTTCCCAGACCGGGGCACGAACCCGTGTTAGGCAGGCGGACTCTCAACCACTGCGCCACCAGGGAAACCCTGCAGAGTATTTTTGAGGACACGTGTAGGCAAACGTGTTTGAAGATCTCTGTACCAATAGGTTATAAATTTTGTGAAGGATATGTGACCATTTAATACAACACAGAACAAGGAAACTAGGAGCAATTCGTGTATTAAAAATACTACTACTAATAATTGTAGCTGATGCTTAGAGTTCTAGGCACTTTAGTCCTCAAACAAGGACTCTGTGTGGGAGGAACTTTTTTTTTTTAATTTTATTGGAGTATAGTTGATTTACAATGTTGTGTTACTTTCAGGTGTAAAGCATAGTGATTCGGTTATACATATACATATATTCATTCTTTTTCAGATTCTTTCCCCATATAGGTTATTATACAGTACTGAGTAGAGTTCCCTGCGCTATACGGTAGGTCCTTGTTGGTTGTCTATTTTACATATAGCAGTGTGTGTATGTTAATCCCAAGCTCCTAATTTATCGTGGGAGGAACTCTTAAGGCCCCTATTTCACAGATGGCAAAACTGAGGCACAAGGGGCTTAAACAGCTTACTAAGACCACACAGCTCCTTAGTGAGAAGGCCAGAAAGGAGACCTGAAGTGGGGGCCCACACCCTTAATCCCTGTGCTGATTGCCTGTTTAATTGCTCTTCTTTTATAAATAAAAGATTTAGTATTTAGTATCTAAAATAAAAAGATTTAGTTTCATTTTTAGCATGAAAACATTCTGATTTCTTGTCAGCTGGGTGGAGAATATTGAGAGGGTCCGTGATGGGGAAAAAAGAGAGGACCATGTTTGCTCTGCGTTAAGAAGTCTTTTTTAATGAACATCCTCCAGAATAAATTCTTAAGTTTTCGCTATTAGCCTATATTCTTTGAATGTGACGCAATCTCAGGGGCACTGTACTTCTTCAGATAACACACAGATTTCCTAGATATTCTGCACAACTCTGGAATTGCTTTCCGCCTTCCTGAAGGGAGAGTTTTCTTGTCCCTAACCTATCACATCATTTCATGTATCATGTAGATGCCACATTTGTTAGTGGAGGTTGACAGTGTCAAGACTTTCTATTACAGTATTTTAGTGATGAAATGGAAATAGTAAGTTCCTGTTGCGTGTTAGGGAAATATTTTTAGACTTTCAAAATTAAAATGCCTAAATTAATCTGGATGGGGATGGGGTGGAAATCAGACAAATAAATCCATCTCTCCAGTTCAGCGAGATGCAGCACTTTGAGCACCTGTTATGGAAGTTTACAGTGGCCAAAAGGATGCTTGCCATCTTTCTGATGTTCTGCTGGATGTAATAAATGACGAACTTTACAAACTGGGTGCAAGATGAGGACTTTTAAGACAACATTTGGCATCATCACAAGTCATCAAAAAAAAAAAAAAGATTTAGATGATTCATGAGACAGATGAGCAGATTAATTCCAGAGACCAAATCAGAGCTTAAATGTTGGTGCAAAAGTATATGTTAACTTCTCAGTTCCAAATGCCAGTCCAGTTCTTGGAGAAGTAAGTAAAGGTCTTCCCAGCTTGATTTTTGCATATTAAAAAAAATTATATTTTCACAATTGTCTTAGTGTGACAGTCGAGGTCATTGTCTTAAGTTGTTGACAATAACCTAATAACTGCGATTTAAATTTTTTTTCAAGTTAAATATTTATAAGGCTCAAATCTCGCTTGTAAGTTAGCGCATCATTGCCCACCCGCTCGCACAAGCCTTGAGAGCTCATTGGTGCGTGCGGGATTTGGTTCCTATCGGCCTCCATGGAGTCCCTCGTCAACTTCCGCCTCTGACGGGCCGCCGAGGCGGTGCACTTCCGGCAGCGGCGGCTCGAGCGGCCGAAGCAAGATGGTGAGTGACTAAGGGTTTCGGCTGGTAGTGGCGGTGCGACGGGGTCGAGGCGGCTGCCGGAGGCACTCGGTCCACCCGCCGGCCCGGTCTCCTGGGGAGGGCCTTATCCTGGGGCCCCGGGGCCGGGGCTCGGCACGGAGGGTCCCCCAGGCGGGCCACGGGGGCGGCGGAGCGGGTCAGGTGGCCCGGCCTCACTCCTCCGCCGGCCAGGGCTCTGCCAACCGGCGCGGGGTGTTTGGGCGGGAGCCTGCTCGAGTAACTGGGACGAGGGCTTTCGGAGCCGCGCAAGTGGAGGGATGTGCGGCTTGAGCGGAGGGAGGGATTCGCTCCAGCTGAGGAGGAAGAGCGAGTCGTGGGAGACCGCCCGGAGTTGGAGGCATTTGACGGAGGCCTTAAGATGCCTTTCTAACAGGTGGACCTTGGAGGGAAAGGTCCCGTGGTGCGCTAGTAATAATAAGAGCAGCTAGCATTTATTCATTAGTTCGCGGATTGATGCTGCACTTTGGCGGAGGGAGGGCCCAGGCTCTGCTCTAGGCGCTGGGGATACAGGGGGTGAGCATGACTGACCTAGTCTCTGCCTCTTGGAGCTTACATTCTCAAGAAGACAGACAAAAAATAGAGGAAGGGATATGTGATATGACGTCGGGGCGGGTGGCCGTCGCTTAGGGCTGTTCTGCAGAAGGGGGTAGGATGGGGAGGGGTAGCTGTTTTACATAGCATGTCAGCGAGTCCCGATGAGGAGGTGAGATTTGAGCAGAGATCTAAATGAAATGAGAGAGTAGCCTATGCAGGTACCTGAAGGAAACTGGTCCGGGCAGAAGCAACAGCAAGTGCAAAGGGCCTGAGATGGGAATGTGTTTGGCCTGTATCGTGAACAGCAGGAAGTCCCGACCACAGTCTTACAGGTCTTAGAAGGACTTCGGGGTAGCAGTATTCTGGGTATGATAAACACGTGGCAGGTACTTTTCCAGCATTTGGTCATTATTCTTCTCAACAGCCCCTTGAGGTAATTATTATTATCCTCAGTTTACCAAGGAGGAAACGGAGACAGGGTAAGCGGCTGTGCTAGAACACGAACCCTGTGGGTCTTTGCTATGAGGTACTAGTTACTCAGGCAGTAGAGAAACACAGGCATTGGTGTCCCGTGGACCTGAGTGTGATTCCTGGCTACCTCTCTGACAGCTTTGTGACAACAGGCAAGTCACTTAACCTCTCTAAGCCTTCATTTCCTTATCTGTAAACTAGGGGTATTGATGGTGCCAACCTCATAGCGTCTAAGAATAAAACGAGATGATACCTTGAGAATGTTTAGCACGCTGCTTGGCACAGAGTGTAATGCATATACTTGTTATTATTTGAGGCTGAGAAACATCATGTAAATGGCCCAGACATGAAGAAGTTCGGGACCGACTCAGGAAAACGTCCTCCAGTGGGGCCAGACTTGTAGGATCATGGGAAAGGTAGATGAACCTGGGGAAAGTTGGTTGCAGCCAGTTTGGCAAGGGCCAGTTATGCCAAGCTAAAGAGTTTGGACATTACACTCTAAATGTTAGGGAGCAGTTGAAGGTTTTTGAGGAGATTTAAAGGATTGGCTCTTTGCTGTAGGTGGTAATAATTGGATTGGTGAGGGAAGAAACTGGACCTGGAAATCTCAGTTGGGAGACTAGAGCCCAAATAAGATATGATGGCCTGGACAAAACAGAGACAGGGTGTGGACGGAAGAGAGAGTGAAGAACTGAACCAGAGTGGATTTGTTTCAGAGCCCAGACTTTATAACCAGACTGACCAAATCCTGACCGTGACATTTCTTATTCACCAATGATATTGTATTGAGTAGGTACTATGAGTCATGCAAATTTGAAGTGTTTTACGTGCATTACTTCATTTTCAGCAACAAATAGGAACTAATACTATCCCCACTTTCCAGTTAAGGAAACCAAGGCTCAGAGAGGTGGCTTGACTTACCTGAGGTCACATAGCCTATTAGGAATGAAGTCGGAATTCAAACCTGGATACATTTATTTCCTTAGCCCATGTTCTTAGGCTTGTTGCAGTTCCTCATCTAGAAAGTAGTAGTAATGAACCCTACCTTGAAGGATTGTCCGGGATTAATGCGGTAGTGAAGGAGAACGTCTAGTACAGACTTAGGTGCATCGTAAACATCTCAGACAGCTGCCCCAGCCAACAGCGCACTTCCTTAGGGGTGTAATTGATGGTGAAAGGCCTGCAATTTGGACGGCTTAATGCAGTAAAACAAATTCTATTTCCCAAAACTTCTCAGAGCCTTGAATTACCTTCTTCAGAATAAAGTGCAAAGTTTTAAGAATCCTGCAGGTTGGGAAATAGATTTGACTTTAACTCCTTCAGGTAACGATGAGAGGGTTGTTTCGTCCTGATAATGAAGCTGGTGCTGTGTTAATTTAGAGGAAGTGATTTGAGGGGACAGAGGGCCCCTCTAGTCAAGTAAATTCACTATTGCTCATTTCAAATGCCGTCATTTCTGAGACACTGCTCTGTGTGAAACATTGTCCTGTAACTGAAGGGTCTGTTTTAAAGTCAGAAATCCCACTGAACTTATTAATACACTAAGTTCTTGATAGCTTAAGGTGATTCAACATTTTAGATTGGGAAGAAGGACCTGCCCGAGCGCTCCAGGCTTTAGGGATGGGAGGTATTTAAGCTGCCATTGAAAGGAAAGTCTCCTGGATCTTGGCGTGATGCTAGTAAGGAGTAAGTGACTGACAAGTGATTGTTGAGTAGGTTAAATGATTTAGCTTTCATGGCCCAATTTCATGAAATACGCTCTTGGTGGCCTCAGCCAGGTAGTTTATATTAGAGAGTGTCAGGCTTTATACCTTTCCCTCAAGAAAGGGTGGTCTTAAGATCTTAGTCTCGTAATGACACATTAGTTATATCTGTTTCTTAATAGAGTTGTCCTTGATTTAAGATGCAGTCTGTGGCAAGGTGCACCATTGATCTAACAGCTTTCCAGGAAAAAGAAATTCTGCCACATTAAATGTACACGTTGACTGCACGGTATATCTTGAGTTCAGAAATATTAAAATGTGGGGAAGTGTTGGTGTCTTAGAATCGCAGGAGAATAAGAAGGGTTTTTTGAAGTGATCATATTCTGAATTTATACCTCTGTCTTAATTTTTTTCTTTTTTCTAGGGTCAGAGTCAGAGTGGTGGTCATGGTCCTGGAGGTGGAAAGAAGGATGACAAGGTAAATAAATAAGAAGCCAGATATGTCTGTCATGTGAGTAAATTGCGGAAAATGTCAGATCTCAGCTGAGAAGTTCTTTGGGGATTCACGAATTTTAAAATGCAAAATAAATTATCTCTTCATTTAACCAGCCTAGCCTATAGATACAATACCCTTTTCGTGTTTTACAAAAGATTATTGACCGTCACGTAGGTATTTATGAATTAATGATTTTTAAAGGTGTAAAATTAATAACGTTACAGAGGTGTTAGAATAAATTGCCTGTGATTTTAGTGTTTAATATCCTTAGGTGTGAAGACTTGTGTCAAATCATTTCACCTCAGACTTCTGGCATATTATTCTGAATTCTGACTTCTGTTCCTTATTGAATGATCTGTCAGTGTGTATTATAATAAAGATCAGTTACATTCACATATTAACATTGTAGAATGTAAAAACAGATTTTGGGGTTTTTTTAGGACAGTCTTTAATAACATCCTAAAAGATGAGGAAAATTGTATTACCTGAAAATAGATGATGGTCCCGCATAAGTAAGTTTGTGTTTTAATATGATTTCTGTGTGATTTTGTTTCCTTACTATTCTAAAAACTCAAGGACAAGAAAAAGAAATATGAACCTCCTGTACCAACTAGAGTGGGGAAAAAGAAGAAGAAAACAAAGGGACCAGATGCTGCCAGCAAACTGCCCCTGGGTAATGACATGGTTCCGATTCCTAGGGGGACTATCTCTGTGTGTGTAGCTTAGAGGTCTGAATGTGGAGACAGGAAATAGGGTGTGGTTGAAGCTCTAGGTCTGTGACTTTGTGGGGCATTCTCTAGGTTGGAATAAAAGCTGTATTTTGGTTTTAACAGTATACACAGGATACAACTGTTATTCATTTTAAGAAATTCCATTAATTTCCTCTAAATAACCAGCTCCTCTAGTGTATTAGAGCACGGGGTTAGATTAGAAAACTCAGGTTGAGCTTGGTTACCTTAGAGATAAGATACACTTATTTCATGAAGAAATGGAATTTAGTGTATTGGAACTCACAGCATGCGATGCCTGAACATAAAATTTTTCAATGTCTTCCTACCAAGCAAGGAATAAAGCTCAATCAGGTGACCTCACCCAGCCCACTGCTCCATCCTCAGCCTCTTGCACTCCCCTTGTGTGTCGTTCTTCACACTGCCCTGCCTCATGTCCTTTGAATCTCCTGCATCAGGGCCTTTGCTTCCCTCTGCTTAAAAATGTTCTTCCCCCAGTCCTTCCCGTGGCTGCCTGCTTCTCATCCCTTCAGGCTTCAGCTCAAATACCTCTGCCATCCTCATCTATCATCTAAACAAGTCTATTCCTGCTTAGATGCAATAAAATAATTTTTAAAATATTGCTTGGTTAATAATAGAGTCAGACAGTAAAAAAATGTGCCATTAACCTACCGTAGTGAATCAATATGGTATTGATAAAGAACAGATCATCAGATCCCCAGAAAAGCATATAAAATTCAAAAACAGAGTCAAGTTATGGATAACTATTATGTGGTAAAGGTGACATTTCTGTTCTGTGGAAGAGGATGGGTTATTTAATATAAATGGCTGGCATCTTTTATTTGTTATTGAGAGAAAATGAAATTAGACCCCTTGCTCTTTGCCAGATGAGTTAGATATACATATGTAAATAAGTAAATAAATGAAAATTCAGGAATACATTTAACCTTAGGGGAGGAGAGACCTTTTGAAGAAGCCAAGAAACCCAGAAACTACAAAAGAAAAGTTGTCTATATAAATGTTAAAAGTCCTATGTAGCACGAGACTTTAGGCCAAAAGAAACAACATACGAGTGTGGAAAAAAATATTTGCACGTATGTTAATATCCCCAGTATTTCATAATCCTCCTATAAATGAATGTATGTGTTACAGCTAGGGTGCAACAACCTATACTGACTGAACAGCACCTGCAGCTATCTTTATTAGCACCTGTGGGGAGTAATAAACCAAAGCAAACTGTCTTTTTGGTCAATGAGTTTTTTCTTCTTTGTAGACAGTTACCACATGTCATTTATATTATCTGTTTGGTCATAGGCCTCATCCCCATTATTATTGGGCTGGCCTAAAAGTTCATTCGGGTTTTTCTGTAAGATGTTACAGAAAAACCCGAACGAACTTTCTGGCCAACCCAATACATAAAATCCCTCTCCCCTTTGCATTTAGGCACCTGGTTACTTCGGGTCACCAAACTTTGAATTTTTCAGTGTCTGTCCAACTAAACTAAGTTTAAGTGTTAACTTCTTTTTGTTCTTAAGGATGAACCGAATTAATTGCAAACTTCAAGCTCCAAGTATAATAAAACTTTCTTTTTTAATTACAGTGACACCTCACACTCAGTGCCGGTTAAAATTATTGAAGTTAGAGAGAATTAAAGACTATCTTCTCATGGAGGAAGAATTCATTAGAAATCAGGAACAAATGAAGCCTTTAGAAGAAAAGCAAGAGGTAAATTGAGAAATTACTGTAACTTGTTTTTTTTACCAATTGAATTCTACTTAGAACTTAAAACTGTTAATGAATAAATGAAATTCATTTTCTGCCTTTAATGAATTATTATTTAACTGCCTTTTTAAAAAAAATTTTATTTTAAATTTATTCATCGATTGATTGATTGGTGGCTGCGTTGGGTCCTCCCCATTGGGTCTTCGTTGCTGTGCGCGGGCTTTCTCTAGTTGCGCGAGCAGGGGCTAATCTTTGTTGCGGTGCACGGGCTTCTCATGGCGGTGGCTTTTCTTGTTGCAGAGCATGGGCTCCGGGCGCACAGGCATCAGCAGTTGTGGCACGTGGGCTCAGTAGTTGTGGCTCTCGGGCTCTAGAGTGCAGGCTCGGTAGTTGTGGCACACGGGCTTAGTTGCTCCACAGCATGTGGGATCTTCCCAGACCAGGGCTCGAACCCGTGCCCCTGCATTGGTAGGCGGATTCTTAACCACTGCGCTACCAGGGAAATCCTTAGCTGCCTTTGAAAAGTACCAACTGCTTTGTGAATCTCGTGAACTGTCAGCATCGTCTACTTTTTAGGTCTAATCTGCTTTTCCTTCTTGGCCTACTCTTATGTAGGAGGAAAGATCAAAGGTGGATGATCTGAGGGGGACCCCAATGTCGGTAGGAACCTTGGAAGAGATCATTGATGACAATCATGCCATCGTGTCTACGTCTGTGGGCTCAGAACACTATGTCAGCATTCTTTCATTTGTAGACAAGGATCTGCTGGAACCGGGCTGCTCGGTCCTGCTCAACCACAAGGTAAGTTGATAGCCTAAGAAAGCCCATCGGAGTGCTTGCTTCTTGCTTGCAGATCCGTCCACCTGTCCCGTGGAAGTAGATCACCAGAGCACTCCAAAGGGTAGAGAAAATTCTGTGATTGCCATTTCATTGTAAGTGGATTGCGTGAACCTTACATGCCTGTGTTAAAGCTTAATGTTCCCTGTTAGGTGCATGCTGTGATAGGGGTGCTGATGGATGACACGGATCCCTTGGTCACAGTGATGAAGGTGGAAAAGGCCCCCCAGGAGACATATGCTGATATTGGGGGCTTAGACAACCAAATCCAGGAAATTAAGGTATGTCAAGGAACCAGCTCTGGGGTTTTATTATGTATTTATTTATTTATTTAAAAATATTTATTTATTTACTTGGCTGCTCCAGGTCTTAGTTGTGGCATGCGGGCTCTTTAGTTGCAGCATGCATGTGGGATCTAGTTCCCTGACCAGGGATTGAACCTGGGCCCCCTGCATTGGGAGCTTGGAGTCTTAACCACTGGACCACCAGAGAAGTCCTGAGCTCTGGGATTTTAGACCTTTGGTTTCTTACTGCTGTCTCATTTACGGTGCTTGGAGTTGTTTTGCATGTTTTATTTTTTCTTTATTGATCAGACCAGTAGCTGACTCAGACCTTACTAGTGGTGGTGTTTTGTGTTGTTAATACTGAGTTAGGTGATAGAAGTAAGTATAAATTGTATGATAGTTCTTGCGGCAGCAGCAGTGTAATACTTTTTACATGTAATGTTTAATAATTATCTGTGTGAACATGTTTCCAATTGTACTGACTTCAGCTGTGGCTATCCAGAAACCTCCAGTGATGTCTGGGGGTAGGGTGAGTGGCACACACTTGCACAGTGCTGGCGTCTAGAACGTTAACCCCAGCTCCTGCCAGGGTCCTGGGGTCAGGGGCATGTGGTGGGCCAGCCCTCTGCAGGTTCTTTCATCTGCAGGGAGGTCATTCAGAGTGATCACAGATCTCCACTGGTGACTCTCAGACAGCTGGGAAATAGCCATCATGTCCCTTGGTGGTCACAACAGAAAATCTTGCCAGCTCCTGCCTGCAGTTTCATTGAAAAGGGTGAATTTTAGCTTTAAGTTTCTTTTGCTCAGGAAGGGCTTAAATGTTACTCAAGGTTGACTTTTACTGGGAAATGAAAGGGAAATTGGGTGCTATTAGGAAGAGGGGATCAGTGCTGGGAGCTCAGGTAGGACAGAGGTCCTCTTCAATGTGTCCTTGCTGCTGGTGGAAGTCAAACGTTGTCTCTAACAAGAATAATTGAAATTTTAGCTTATTTTTGTTGAAAGTGAGATGTACCCATGATGTCAGTGAATGAATCTGATAAATTTCAGTAAGAAAGCCTTTTATTTTTACCAAGTGTCTGTTTTCTTTAGGAATCTGTGGAGCTTCCACTCACTCATCCTGAATATTATGAAGAGATGGGTATAAAGCCCCCTAAGGGAGTCATTCTGTATGGTCCACCTGGCACAGGTATGTGTGCTCTGTGTTGGTCACTTTCCAGGCACTGAGCTCGTCTCTTGAGCAGCAGCACTAGCTGGTTATAATGACTTAGCTGTTGAGTGAGGATGCCACACTTCCTTAGTTTGAAAATGTGCTCTAAGCAGCATTTTGGACATTTCTGAATAAGCAGTTCCTCTGGAAACATACCTATTGCATGAAAGTATATATTTCTGTATAATAGGTGTACTAAGAAACTGAACTATCTTAGGCTTGTAATTGTAGACTTAACAGAGTTAATGTGTTAAAAACAATAGTAGGAATTACAACAGAAGATAAACACCAGTAGGCAGCCCCCCCAAAATGCCTGCTCGATGTGAATGCATTTCCCGTTCCCCAGCGCACCTGTTGTATGCTCAAATGTGCTAGATTTATATGTTGTAAAACATAATGCCTTTAAATATTTTAAAGAGTAATGTGAGTCTGTTGAAAATATTTTGTAAGAAAAAATAAAAATAAACAGGGTGCTCAACTTTGGCTGTACGTTGGAATCACCTTGGGAGCTTTAAAAAATACTGATGGCTGCTCCCATCCCTGAAGATTCTGATCTGTTCATCTGGAGTGTGGCCAAGCATCAGCACCTTGGTGGAGGACCACTGTTTTAAAAGCTATCCTGTGCTGTTCAGATTAGGTTCATCCTCCTGGTCCACTGGTACTGAATGAGTCTACCATTGGATGAATAAATGGATAAAGATAAAAATGCATATACGTATCTGGTTCATTATGCAGTAAGCTGACCTGAGTAAGTTGTATAGTCATTGCTATGTAAATTCCGAAGGAAGAGAGGTTATTTGATTGAGTGAACTGAAGCCATGTTGCCAAGAGGGTCTGTACTGAGGATTGCCCACGCTGGAGGGACAGGGAGCCGGCTGTACCCGGAGGCAGGGAGCTACTGTAGCCTGTCATTTTATAGCCCAGGGAAGTGAGTTTCAGAGAGGCCAGCGACTAGCCCAAGGCCCCATTAGCTCTGGGAATTGAGCTGGTACCAGGGCTGGAGCTGGAACACAGGCGTTCTGACCCGCAGCCGTGAGCCTTCTTTGGGGCACATGTGCTGACAAGGGCTGGAGTGGAGTACCGGGTGTCAGCCCTATCGGGAAGAAGAGAAGACTGGTTCAGGGATCCCTCTGGCCATTGAACATCCCGGCAGCTGAACTTGGCTGCTTCTGGACTGTAAGATCCCATCCACTTAGAAGGTCCTTTTGGTCTTCTGTCAGCCATCCTTAAATGATGCTCTCAGGAAGCAGTCCAGCCCTCTAATAGGCATTTGAACCTGCCACTCTGACTGCCCGGCTGAGGGAACGCCATTGCCCCGTCTTGTTGCTGAGCTTAACTCCCTGTCCTCCTTCCCGCTTGCACGAAATCTTTTGTCACTCACTCACTGGCCTGCCGGCCTCCTCCCCTCCCCTTACAGGCCTGAGGGTGGTCCTCTGCCAGCTCTGCCTCTAACTGCCTCTGTGTCCTGAGGTGACTGCCCAGCCCTCACCATCAAAGGGGCCATGGTCTTGAGCTCGAAAGTTCTCAAGTTGGTACTCTTTGCTTACTCTTGTTCTTTATCTGAAGGAGGAATATCAGGGAACAAAGCAGGGTTGGAAATGTCAGGTCTTCCCTGAGATCAGTGAGGAACGTCCCATAAGGGCACACCACAAAGAGAAAAGTCTCTTGAGCTTTCAGCAGCTCACAGCTGTGGGCTTCATCAGGAGCTGGTCTTGGCTCAGCTGACTGAGCCTTGGGGCAAGCCCACAGCACCGTCTTCAGGAAGCCCCAGGGCACTGCAGGCCCTGCTCAGGGACACTGTGTGTCCTTCGGTCAAACCTAGGGCTCCCGGGCCTTTTTTTCATCACTGATAGTTTTGTAGGAGTTGAGTTTGGTTCTCTAACCCTGGTTGCATAGGTCAGGTTAATATTACATGCAACTTTGCAGTAAAAAGTATTTTCTGACATTATCCTGATGAATTTAGGAAGATGGTTAAAAATAATCAAAATATGTTTTTTAGGTTTTTTTGAATTTCCTCTTGTCTGCTTTGGAGAACAGAATGCTTTTCACAGAGGGATCCTCCCATTCTTTATGTCTTTTTAAGGTGACAGTGAGGGTTTTAAAGTTAAAACAGCACTTGAGTTTTTTCCCCCTTTTTTCTCTTTCAATCTAAAACAGGTAAAACCTTACTAGCCAAAGCAGTAGCAAACCAAACCTCGGCCACTTTCTTGAGAGTCGTTGGCTCTGAACTTATTCAGAAGTACCTAGGTGATGGGCCCAAACTTGTTCGGGAACTGTTTCGAGTTGCTGAAGAACATGCACCGTCCATCGTGTTTATTGATGAAATTGATGCTATTGGGACGAAAAGGTAGACTTTCTCTTACCTCTTTTGTGTTATTTAGAGGTAAAAACCATATGGTCCGTCTCTGAGAACGCCCGACCGCTGGGCACTCCCTACGTGGCCTGCATGTTGGTTTGCCACAGTCCGTACTGGGTCGCTTCCATGGATTCTTTAGGCTCTGCTCTCCCACGTGCCAGGTAACAACTACCCGGCAGTTGACTGGTCAGTAGCCATGCCTTGAGCACCCGCTCTGAGCATGGCACCATCCTGACTCTGGAGACACAGCCATGAGGATGAGTCTCTGCCCTTGAGGAGCTCAATTGTGGAGACTGAATAAATCACATAATTTCAGGCATGAAAACTGCTACGAAGAAAATAATGTGTTGTTTATCTTGGGCTTTGGGAGGGTGTGACATATAGGCTGAGACAGAGCTGTGTTTTGTAATCCCCTTTAACAGGAGATCAGTTGGGTCTTCACTTCTCCCTCACTTCTTTTCCAAAGGTATGACTCAAATTCCGGTGGTGAGAGAGAAATTCAGCGAACAATGTTGGAACTGTTGAACCAGTTGGATGGGTTTGATTCAAGGGGAGACGTGAAAGTCATCATGGCCACAAACCGGATAGAGACTTTGGACCCAGCACTTATCAGACCAGGTCACATTTGCTTTGGTTTCATTGTGGAGAATGAAGGTCCTATGTGGATTTGTATTTCTTAGGAGCACTTTGGGAAGAATATAAATGATACGTGTAAGGCAAATACTGCCTGGAAACTTAGAATAATTCACCAAAACTGTGTTCCCTTGAGATAATCGTGATGTAGTCTGTGTAGCTTGGCCCTTCTAGCCTCGAGACGCCTTTTTTTTTTTTGAAGAAATATGACAGCTCAGGTCCATTTTTTACATTCAGGTAGTACCAAAAGAAGCAGTAGCTAATTTTACTGTCTTTTGTAATGTTTTTAACATGATTGATCTGTCCTTTTCCACTAACTGTGCCATTTAGGAATCTCTCCTTTCGTTTGTTTCCCAAAGTACCAGAGCAGAGAGGATTCTGTAAATGAGATGAATTCAAACGTTGATATTTACAAACTACAGACATGAGTGTTCACTTTTTAAGAGCTGGACCTCCTTCCATAGGACACTATGTGACTGAGACTACTCGCGTGGAGACTAAGGCCTCTCCCGGGGCCCCCAGGAGTGTGACTGAAAACCTTTTATACCCACAGGCCGCATCGACAGGAAGATCGAGTTCCCCTTGCCCGATGAAAAGACGAAGAAGCGCATCTTTCAGATCCACACGAGCAGGATGACACTAGCAGACGACGTAACCCTGGATGACTTGATCATGGCTAAAGATGACCTCTCTGGTGCTGACATCAAGGTGAGGACCTGGGCTGGATTGTACCCCTTTGTTTTATCATATGTGTGTATGAGTTTGGACGTGTCTTCCCAGATGACCGGAGTTTAAAGCAAGGCCTGGCAGCACTGCATACGGCCACAGCCTGCCTTCTGGGGGAGGACCTGGGTTGATGCCATGGTTAGGTAGGGGCGGCACACACAGGCTGTTTCACGCTGGTGCCTGCACTGAACTGCGTATCCCTGGCATCTATAGAACTAGGTTAGTGTCTCAGTTGGGGAGTAACTCTCTCTTTTTAAAATTTAAATTACCTTAAAATTCTGCACCAACTTTTTATTTAGAAAAATTTCAAGCCTTCAGAAAAGTTGCAACAAAAACACCCACATACTCATCACCCCCATTTACCAAATGTTACCCTTTTACCTGTTTCTTCTCTCTGTATGCAGAAACACTCTCTCTTCTGAACCATCTGAAATAAATATCCTAAAGGCCATAACCAGATAGAACCTTCAGTGCCAGGATTGTGTTTTTACCATATCATGTTGCTTGGGTTCTTATTAGAATAAGTACTGTACTAAAACTTGTAAATATTTAACCAGAAAATACAAGTTCTCTTCTGACTATAGGTAAATGAAATGGATGTACACTCTATGTGGGCTCTAAATTTCTGGAATAATTTTATCTATTTCTTAGGAGGATTACTGCCTTTAATGAAAGCAGGGCTGTGAGAACTTACTGACCTGCCAGGCCACACGGCGGGAGTTGGAACCTGAGCCAGTCCTCTTCCTTAGTGAAATATTCCCAGTTTAAGCCACTTCAGGTCCTTTGAGGAAATAATTAGAATGTTTAAAACATTTAAAAAATCTAATCGTTCCCAAATGGTTTGAGAACTTCGTGTTTAGGTTGGGTGCCTACACCAGATTTCAAAATAGCACTCTCTGAATTGTTAGCATAAAAAGTATTTCACTTTCTGAACACACTGTTCCTTCTTACAGGCAATCTGTACGGAAGCTGGTCTGATGGCCTTGAGGGAACGTAGGATGAAAGTAACAAATGAAGACTTCAAAAAGTCTAAAGAAAATGTCCTTTATAAAAAACAAGAAGGCACCCCTGAGGGGCTCTATCTCTAGTGGACCACAGTTGCCTTCCAGGAAAAGGTTGGAAGTGTGTCGACCCCCTCAGAGGTGAGAGGTTGGGGAAGTTGCCCAGGAGTCCATGTTGTGGTTGATCTTCACTAGCACAGCACCCCGAGTACCTTTGGAATGTGATGTGTAGGATGCCCGTCCAGCCCTCTTCGTATGTTGCTCGCGTGCAGCGCTCTCTTGCCAATAAAGCGTGCTCTTTCTCAAACAAACAAACACTGAATCCTGTTTCTGGGCCCTCCACACCGGCCGCTCGGTAGCAGCAAGTCGATGGATCTGGGTGCTAAGGAAGCTGGCTGACCAAAAGGACTGCAGACTTCAATACCTGCTGCCCCGTCACAGCCCCAGAGCTGGTGGCAGTTGTTCAACAGCAGCTGATGGGAAAGCAACGAGCATACGTAAATAGCGGCTATCTTTGTTGCTTAAGCAACAAGGGCTGAGGAGTCCCTACAGCCGTGGCTTCCCTTTTGGAAGGTCGGTGGAGCATGTGGGCTCTCAGTGCTCTGGAGGCAGGAAGGAGGTGTCGCTGTTGCTAAGAGACTGAGGCTCCTACAAGAGACCTCAAAAGGGCAGGGCTGAAGAGTCCCATACCAGCCCTGCCATCCCTTGTTCTCGGGTTCAGAACCTGATCCCTCCCAAGAGTGTTCAGAAATGTGTCAAGCTTCCCCTTCCCTTTTCTTTGTCTATTATTTCCTGCTCTTCTCTCATTTCAGAACAGTTCCATCTCAAAGCCTGTAAGTGGGGCAGATCAAGGAAAGCCTCCACTTGGTTGGCCAGCTTCCTTGGGTGCTCCAAGATGCTCTTTAGAAAGTGCTCTAGCTCAGGAGTTCCCAGTCCCTGGGCCTCCACCTGCTAGGAACCACCGGGCCGAACAGCAGGAGATGAGCAGCAGGTGAAGGAAGCTTCATCTGCCGCTCCCCACTGCTCGCATTGGGGCCTGAACCATCCCCCATCTCCCTCCCCGCACCCCACCTTCTGTGGGAAAACTGTCTTCCACAAAACTGGTCCCTGGTGCCAAAAAGGTCGGGGACCGCTGCTGTAGCTGTGCTGCCCTCTGCTGCTTTTTCCCAACCAGTGTCCATCGATTTCTAGCCAAAATTCTATGCCACAGCACTGGCCTTTCTGGATGAGGTGCCAAGGAAATATGCTTTCAGCAATTCTAGAGAGCATGATTTAAAAAAAAAAAAAGCCAGAGAGAAGCTGTCCACTTTCTAAAAAGCAGGACCTCAGAGAAGATAAAGCAATTTCTTCTCAGTCAAATGTAACTCAGTTCCCGGAAATCAAAACGAGAGCGTGGCCAACACCGCTGAAAGCCACCTTCGGCACGTGTCACGGGCAGCACTGGGTTTGGTAGGAAGGAGCTCGCTCCATTTTCCACGACTGGCTGCTGGTGAGCTCCCCGGCAGTGGAGTCTTTTTATTTGTTCAGGCAGTGCTTTCTACATGGTAACGTACACACAAAGTCCCCTAACAGGGCGTCCTGTTAGAGCCCAGGTTCTGACAGCAGGGCTGGGGAGGGGCCTGAGGGTCTACATTGCTCCCAAGCGACGCTGGCTGCTCAGGCCGTAGTCGAGGACGTCACTGAATAGGGTTCAGGGAGTAATGAGAACTTAACACATTTGATACAGGTGAGAATACCAAGGTTTAAACGACTCCCCGCTGCTCTGGTCTGAAGATAAGGGTAAAATCTGCTAAGCAGCCCAGGGGAGGAAGTCCTAGTATTGAGTAACCAGACCTTTTTTTTTTTTGACTGCAAGACCCAGGAGACCTGGCAGGACCACCAAGGATGCCAACCGAGAAGGTACATTCACCCCAGCAGGGCTGGCGCTGGCTGGGCAGGGGAAGAGTGGACCAAACGAGAACTCGCACATCAACCATGACAGGTTCATTTATCACTTAGCATGATTCCTGTCTATGCACATATACACACACACATATATAATATGCAAAACGATGGTTTTGTGTCATTTGCACACACAATGTGCAAGAGGTGAGAGACCAATAACCCAGACACAAACTATCAAGAAAGAAACTCCAAAGGCAGAGGTCTTAACACACTCGCACGCATGTGTCACCGTCTCTTCTGGTATCTCCTGCTCCCACGGGGCCGGCGCCGAGGCCTCGGAGGCACGCCCCACTCCCCTCCTGGTCTCTAGTCCTCAAGCAGAAGCTCCAGCTCCTCCAGCGGCAGGCGCACCCGGAGCTCCTTCTCCGTCATCAGGTCCAGGATCTCCTGCATCTCATCGGGGAAGTACTCCACGGCATCCAGGTACAGCACCTGGGGCCGGAGAGCAACATCCTCGTCGGCCGGCCGCTCCCTCCAGCTGCCCCGCCACAGCCCACGCTCCCCTTGCTGTCCTAACCCAGCAACACCTTGACATGCTTCAGGAAGGGCTGAACTCAAAAGCAGAGGGAAAGTGAGTAAACTCAAAGTGAGACCCTCTCTTTCCAAAGTGGGGCCGGCAGCTGTGGGCAGACACTGCGGTCACCATCAGTCTGGTCTCTGAACGTCTCCTGACTTGGGCTGTACAGGGCAGAGCTGGGACGCGGATCCCAACGCTCTCAGCATCTGGGCTGAGCTTTGGGCAAATGTTGGGCACCAGCCGCCTACAGCAACGCTCCCATGAAACGCCAGCTCCAGTGCAGGGAAAGGACACAAATGCCCCTCCGTCTCCAAAGGGGATGCTCTGACTATGGAAAGGCCTGGGAAGTGCCCTGTCCCCATGACACTGACTGGATGAGGCTTGGCAGGGAGGTCCTTGGGAATCTGAAGAGACCATGGCCGTTAGAACTCACCTTTGCCCAAGGACAATTCTGAAGGGCTTTGTAGAACACACCTTTGCTTCTTTCTTTATTTCCTAAGGAAACCTGAGGCAAGGGGAAAAAAATACAAAAATGACAAAAGAGAATCCAAGGCCATGCCGGTACTGATCCACCCGGGGCACTGCCACAGTGGCTGATGGGTGGTATGGGTCCATGTACCACGGGATGCCCTCAGGGGCCACTGCTGTGTCTCAGTGGGCCTGGAGTTGACCTTTAACACTTCTGACTTGTTTTCATCTCCTCCATCACTGGGCCATCACACCTGGCATTACTAAGAGTGCCTAGAACGAGGCCTGTGCACGAGCTGAGGGTGATAACTTTACACAGAGAAAATATTTGCTTTAATACTTGCCATTTTTTGAGAACTATCTTAGAGAAATGAGGTGACCAGGATTACTGAATCAGTAACCTTATCAAAAGCAAATTTCGGGTCAAAATTTTCAGTCTGAGAGCATGCAGATATTCAGCACGTTTTTCATCTAAGCACATTTTTATACTGATATAAAATCCTTATATCTTGTATCAACTCACAGACAGGCGCTTTTTCCACACCTGCTGTGGAAGCCGGAGCAGCGTGTGTCCTCCCCTCCATATCCCCGGGCCTCTCCCAAGTCCCAGGGAGGGATCTGTCCCTCCTCCAGGGAGTCACAACCCACCGGGCAGCTCCCCAGGCGGGCGTCCGCAGCTGCGAATGGGCACAAGCCGAGCTCACGGAGCTGAAGTCTGTTCCTGGGCTTCCTGCCCACCCACCTCCGCCAGACTTCCCCTTCCCACAGCAGAGCTTTCTAGTGGACGCTGGCTCTGCCCACCAGGCAGCCAGGGCATGATGTCCAGACAAGACCGGTGAGGGCTGTTGACCGACCTCTCAGAAACGCGGGGGATGGCATCAAGAGACCCCTATCCACAGCTCAGGACCTCTATCTACCAAGGACAGCCTCGCCTCCTTTGCAGATCTTTCAGGTTAACTCCCACAGTCAGGAAGACTGGAACTCCGGGCTGTAACCAGCATCTGTGATAACCTTCAGGCCGGCAAGGCGCAGGCCTTCCTCACTCCCTCCCAGTGCCACCCACAGAGTCAGCCGCGTGGCCCGGGGGACTCCTGCCTCCCTCCCTGGTATGAGCCTCGGCCACTCTGAGGCTGGACCTCTGAACTTATACCCAAGAAGCTAGTGTGAGCTGTCCTTTTTTCACACACCAAAATACTTCAATGTCCTCTGCTAAAATAGTAACTACACTTAAGGCTTTGTTCTTGAAAGAAGAAAAACTGTACTCCTGTACTTTCTCAACCACTGTATTTGTGAGACTCACAGTTAACCCTGGAATCCAGCAAATCCAGGTACGTAAGTTGGCTAGCCTCAAATGAGAACTGCCTTCTGCTATCTCCTTCATCAGTCAGCCACTGGAAAACGCCTTTGCTGCATCAGGTATGAAAGGGTTAAACGCCAGGTGAAAGCGTGGTAGTGACGTTTCTCCTCCAGGGAGCCAGAGCCACACCCTTCCACAGTGGCCCCACGGCGTCCTGCCCTCTCCTGGCACTCAGAGCCTACACCTTACATTTTGGCCCTAATTTGATTTTTTCACTGAGTTTATCAAAGCGTTAGGAGCTCACCCAGATGCCTCAGAAACTGCTAGGAGTTTCACTGCTCTAATTAATTCTTGGTCTGATGCTAATCTGTCCAAAAAGACAGACATTCCTTAATGGTCCCAGGCTTTTTTTCTAAGTCAACAAGAATTTTTCTGTCTACAGTCCACCCAGACTTGGCTCATGGCAGATCCTCAGTGAAAGTACTACAAGTTTGCACTTCACCCTATTTGTCTCTACCTAAAAAAGACCGGAGAAGTTACATTGGCAAGTGTGCAAGCTCTCCCTCTTTTTAAATTTAGAGTCTTTCACTGGCTTAGACTCCCAGAGTGTTAGCGCTGGAACCATTAGGGAGCATCTGGCGCGCTCCTTCAGTGAGGGCCTGACCACGGGGGTGGAGCTCAGTGGGAACCCAGCCCTCCTGCTGCACCCCAGTGGCCTCTGGTAACAGGCAGGGCCCGCGTCCAGGCCGCGCGTGCCCACGGACACCACGCTGGCGTCTGGACTTCTGAAGGTTTCCATTTCACACAAGGGAGTCAAGACGTAAAATCTGAGCTTTTGAGTCTGAAGAATAAACATTAAAAACACAGAAACTTTGGTGGTAATTCATCTTGATGCCGACTTCTGCCCACAAAATTGTGCCCGTTTGTCCTGGGTGTGCTGTCCTGAGATCTGTCCTTCCCTGCTACTCAGGCCTTTCAGAGGTCAGGGGAGGTGCTCCCCGATGAATTCTGGACTCTAAGAGGATGGAGGAGGCCCAAACCTCTCCTAACCCCTAACTTACACTCTATGTATCTCTTTACACCCGACTCTGTCAAATGTCAATGGGAAATGTTCAAATACTCTGATCAACTTCTGAGAAATTATCCTATGGAAACAATCAGAGAGATACATATTTATCTTCTTTTCCAGGAACGTCACTCCTGACTTCTGAAAGGTACAATATTCAATGGAGGTCACTGTGATATGATTCAATAGCCTTGAGCTAAACACCACTCAAGTGGCCTAGAAGATTGTTTCTAAAAAAGCATGCACCTTAGCAGCAGATGTATTATAGTAAAGGAGGCCCAGCCCAGTGCCAAGCCTTTAAGCAAAGGCAAAGACAATTCAAGACTCCAGGAATGAAGCCCAGGAACCACCTTTCAGCCTGCACAACACATTAACAAAACTAAATGGCATCTCGCCATATTCAATTACTGTGGTACTTTTAAGTAAAAACGAAGTTGCTTTGGAAAGGTCTATTTTAAAAACCACATTCCAGATTGAATCTTATCTTTTAGTAACAAAACAGAATCAGGACCTGGAAATTCTTAGAGGCAGAACAGCAACAAATTTAGGTCTCTTTCAAATGAAAGCTCTTAGACTATTTCCAAGTTGTTGACTCAACAGCATCAACTAGGAGAAAGCCACGTGACATTCTGCTGCACCGAACAGCCCAGGCATCACTCCTCGCTATCATTCTACCAAAGGCCCCAGTAGAAAAGGCAACTTGTGACCCCTCCCACGTCCTGAGGGACCTGACATCATCCCACCAGGATGCCCACAGGATGAGCCAAGGCTGAGAGGGGTGCAGGCTGCTGGACACCCGCACCGCTCACTTACGAAGGAGGAGGCAGAGCTCTGCATAAACACAAAAACTCCGCATCTTTTCTTACCAAGAAATTCAAATACATCCTCCACAGTAAGGGGCACTGGCTGCCGTAGTCACTCCGCATCGCATTTTCAAACAGGGCTCTGATCCGATGTGTCAGGCCGGTCTCGGGAATGGTGGCGTAGACCTCTCTACCATCTACCCTGCAAGACAAAAGCTCATGTACCTCCAAGACAACTTCCCACACCTACGTTGCAGTGGGAAGAGATACGTCAGTGACAGCTGACGTCAGCGAAAACTGGATCTGAGCACGTCGGAGGCAGTGCTGCGGCCAGGTCTGGGGACATGGGGGGTGCAGGATATAGTATGATGTGGCTCCTCCAGGGCCACAGGAAGCCAGCGTCGAGGGTGCTGTGGTGTCTCCGCCACACTGGGTCTGCCTAGAAGGCACACAAACTCCCTGCTTCTCTGTTTTCTAAGGAAAACCTACCCTTTCATCAGCAGAGTGCAAATTCTACCCTATGGGAAAGAAAGACCTTTCAGTTGAAAGTAGAGTGAATAAAATCCTGACGGAAGAAGTAAAAAACAAGTAAACTGAAATACTATTCTGGACCTCCCATCAGGGGTTAATAATCTGCCTGCCCACGCAGGGGACACGGGTTCGATCCCTGGTCCGGGAAGATCCCACGTGCCGTGGAGCCACTAAGCCCTTGCACCGCAGCTACTGAGCCTGCGCTCTAGAGCCCACGAGCCACAACTACTGAAGCCCACGCACCTAGAACCTGTGCTCCGCAACAAGAGAAGCCACCACAGTGAGAAGCCGCACACCGCAATGAAACTAGAGAAAGCCCGCGTGCAGCAACGAAGACCCAATGGAGAAAGAAGGAAGGGAGGGAGGGAGGGAGGGAGGGATGGAGGGAGGGAGGGATGGAGGAAGGAAGGAAGGGAAAGAAAGAAAGGAAGGAAATCAAAGTTAAAAATTATTTATTTAAAAAAAAGAGAAAGAAATACTATTCAGAGGCAATTCTGAACACTCGATTTCTAAGGTCAGAGTGAAGTAACAACAAAGCTTCTGGAAGGAACAATGATGCCTAAGCCAATATGTTCCCAAGCCTGTCGTTTAACCTTCAGATATAAAATACTGTATCCAAAAAAAAAACCAAAACATTTAAAACATGACACTGTTATCATCAGTAATAATAACAGAGGCTAGTAATTAGTCTGCACTCTCTTTGTGCTCGATACTCACCCTTCCCAGCAACCCTCTGAGGTAGGTCTTTATTCCCATTTTACAGAAGGGGGAACCTACTGGAGACATGAACTGACTTGTCCAAGATCACACAGCTGCTAAGTGGAAGAGCTGGGATTTGACTCCAGATTCCAACTCCAGAGCCTGTGTTCTTACCCCCATGCTTTTACTACACCTTCTCAGACACCTGAAGACCTGGCAGTCACCACTCATGCACCGTAAGCAATGCTCAGGGATCCCAAAAAGCACGGCCTAAGGAGACAGCCACAGGAGCCTCTGACGAAAGGTGTTGCTACTTGCAAGTCTCTCATTCCTTTTTCACCATGTTTTTCTACAACATGGAGAAACCCCCCCAGCAGGCGTTCCAGGCCCAGGCCGCATTCACTTCTGTATTCTGGAGGCCGAGTGGGTGGTGGGAACATGGCAAGCATTGCATAAAGGTTTCTGGACACACAGACAAGATGCTCTGTAATTACCTCTGCACAGTTTCCACTAGTCTTTTCCTCATTTTCTCAGCCTCAATTGCGAACAACCACGGCTCCAAGGGTTTGGCAGACCTGGTGATTGCATCGAAGAATCTTCTGGTCTTACTGGCACTGTGGGACTTATTCTGAATCTGTACATACGACCTCCAAAGAACCTGGTTGTCCGGATACAACTTTAAAGCCTCCGAGAGAGCCTCTCGCAGAGGAGCCAGAGGGTAGACGGCGACTTTCATGTGGAATCTAAGCAGGCTCGTGTGCATCAGGGTGACGGCCTCAAGGACACTGCTCAGGCTCGGGGGGCTGGCACTGCCCCCCAGACCAGGGCCCTCTGCGGAAACAGAGACCTTGTGTTTCGCAAATACCTGCTCATATATCCGCACAGCAGCGTCGATCCCTATGGTCAAATACTGGAAGAGCATAAAGCATTTAACCAGGCTAATCAGGCGGCTAAAGGAATCGGCGGGAGCTGGATCAGAGACACAGCTCTCCCCCAAACAGTCCTGCAGCGCGTGTTCATAAGCCTTCCGAGCTTTCAAAATGTGAACGGCCAAGACTTGCCCGGTGTAGGGCCCGTAGGCCCCATTCTCAGTCAGTCTGGTCAATACGTGAATGGCTCGGGCTGGGGCAGCCCCTCTCACGTCCGGCAACAGCTCCACCTCCAGCTCGGCGTAGAGGAGACCGAGCTCACACAGCTCATGGTCCTTCAGTTCTCTGCTCCCTGCCATGCCGAGCGCTGTATCGAAAACTCTTCTGGCATCCTCTGTGTTGCCGAGCAACCACTCCAGATGCGCATACTGCTTCCAGAGGCAAAAATTGTTGCGGTTGTCTGGCTCCTTGAGGAGATTCTTGGCTAGCTTTTTGCAGTTCTTTCCTTGTGATTTTAATCTCTTCTTGTTTTTAGTGCGCAGACACCAAACGACCTAAAGGTAAAAAGAAAAGAACGACTCCAAGCGCTCTGTGATATTAAAGACATCCCTTCGTGCCGTCAGCTGCAGGAAGCCACACAAGGCTCTTCACTGCCTTCCCTCATCACGTGTCTGCTAAGCACTTAGGCTCTCCGAGAAACAAATCAGGATTCCACCAGGGCCACAGGAGCCCCAAAATGAACACATCTAGGTTTCCATCTGAAATCCCTACAAAGAAGGCTTATATACTCCACATGCTCTTCTCCAAAGACAGATGACCACCAAATTTTACCAGGCACTATTTTAATAATACAGCCTGGTGTGTGCAGCCTGCAATTAAAGCATCAGAACTTTGGGTTTTATAATTCAATACTAACCGGTGGCCAGCAGAGGGCAGAGGAGTCAACCCTAGATGAACTTCTAGCAGATAATGAAGAGCAGCATAAGTAAGTAGCTTATTTTCTCTATTTTAATAAGCCCCTAAATCCTCTAACCTGGCTTAAGCTTAAGCTTGGTCCTTAACACTAACTGCTCACATAATCACAGACATCCGGTAATAAAGAGTCAACACAACAAATAGCGCGCTGGACTCACTCCCACCTTCCTCCTCTTCCCCGTGGCCCCTCAGAAGGGGCAGCCGCACACCCGGTGCCTTTGGGTCCCCGAAGGAGGAGGTGCTGTGGCCCAGAGCCCTGAAGAACACCAAGAGCCTGGCCATCCCACTGACAAACAGCGACGGGAAATGAGGTCCTCACACAGGGGAGGAGGAGGCCGGAGTTACCTTTGCAATCTCGTACCGTAACCAGGAGAAGCAGAGCTGAGACCTCTCCTTGCCTGAAAACAAAGGCATCACGAGGTGGAAGATGTTGCGGATGAACTCCTCGCCCTCTCGACTGTGACCCCTGGTCCAGTGCCGGCAACCCAGCTGGTCTGTGCGTCCGATACAGCTGACGCCAGAAAATGAAAGGTTGAGAAAAGTCAAGGGCTTTTCATCATAAAGTCCATTGTCAAAGATGCTGTTCTCATCCATGGCCAGATAGAGGCAGGAGGCCGGAGGGCTGAAGCCGGAAGGCACACCCAAGAACTGCAGAAAGGCTGCAATCAGCCGAAACTGAAGATCCGGGCTGGAAAGCTGGATCAGAGACTGTCCAATATCATCAAACAACACCTGCAACAAAGACAAAATCATGTGACCGAATGCAACAAACAAAAAAGCCTTCACATTTTTTTCCACAATTCTTTTTAGAGGAATATACTTACGAGTCAACATTATTCAAATTAAATTTTAAACAGACAGGAGCTAGGCTGTCTGCAAGGCGCAAAAAAGCTAGAGGCCTCCCAAGGCAAGCTGAGGGCGGGAGGGTGAGTGCCAGGGGTCCTGCAGCGCCGGCAGCATCTCACACTTCCTGGGAATCCTCCACAGGAGGGGACACCAAAGTGGAAACTTTCAAAGTCTCCTAACGGATTCACAGGAAATCTAAAATCACATTCACTTCTTTTTCTTTACATGCATTTCTGAGAACACACAAAATTGCTTTTCTAGTTACTCTGATAAGTTACAATTGTGAAAAATTTTTATTTTAAGATAGAAGAACTTTACTACTTTGTGGTTTCTTTGTATAAAATTGCTTCAGGAAATGAAAAATACGCTCAAAAATACACAAACAGCAGCACAGTAAAAAGCAAACTGCAGGAGCAACGGACCATGCTGAAAGCAATTGTAAGAGCCTAATACGGACTGTAACTGTTTGTAGCTGACTTCGCGTAATAACTTTAAAATGTAAGGCCACGGGGACTACACTGTGTCTCAGGTCCTGCTTATCTGACTGGTCTCTGTGGCCCTCAGCAAAGAGGAAATCAAAACACGAGCACAATAAAAGTGGACTACCTGGGACTCAGCTCATCAAAACCATCAACTAATCAGAAAGCTTTTTCTCCTCCAGGCTTTGACTAGAGAAAAAAACCTCTATTTCTAGAGAAATTGTTCGCGGCAGTAGGTTCCTCCAAAAATGAGGTTCCGGGAAACCGCCAAAGTGCTGAGCCTTGAGAACTAACTTCTGAAGGGTGACCATGAACTCTGTAAAGCCATCAAACACCAAAGACCGAGCCCACCCACCCTGCCTGAAAACTTCAGCTCGGCGGGCAGGGACCTCACAGGCAGGCTCGCCTCAGAAGGTCGAAGGTCACCGCATGAGCAGCCATTCCCCTGGGCGCTGGCCCTTCCCTCCTGCCCAGAGGCCACCTCCGTCCTTCCTCCCAATTCTGTTTTCTCATTCTGGCCACTCCTCGAACATCCCCAGCCCTCTGGTTCCTTCACTCCTGCTGATCCCTCTGCCTGGAGGCGAAGCTCTGGCATCACTCTCCACATCCAGGACTACTGACTGAGCGCTCACCACTGGGCAAGCCTCGTCCAGGCACTGGTGATGCAGCAGTGACAGAAACGGGAAAAGTCTCCACTCTCACGGCACGTGATTTGTAGGGAGCGAGCAGGTCAAAGCTCAGGAGCCTTGCTGCTGTAAAACCTCTCAGACTGTACTTGTGACCTGTCGCGTGCCAAGCAGCACACAGTAGACGCTTGAAGAGCACGGGTTTGAACTGGGCGGGTCCACTTACACATGCATTTTTTAACTAAACATGTCCCACAGGACCCCATGACCCGTGGCTGGTTGAATCCGCAGCTGTGGAACCACGGATGCGGAGAGCTGACTGCAAAGTTATACTCGGATTTTCAGTTGCTCGGTGCCCCTAACCCCCTCGTTGTTTAAGGGTCGACTGTAGTAGGTATCTTGTCAAAGTGGCTCAATTCCAGGTATCAAAATAGAATCTCTTCCTTTCGTTTAATGTAAAACTTCCAAAGCTGCTGGCCACTGGGCACAGAGTAGCAGGCGCCAAGCCACGCAACAGCCGTGAGGGACGTAACCTGAGTGCCTGGCAGCACAGGTGCCCAACAGATGCTACTTCCTCCCCAGCAAGATGAGCTGGACACCCACCGTCCCAACACGGCCTCTACATTCCTGTCCCTCTTGTCTTCCGGAGTCACACCCACCCACCCATCTTTAAGGATCCAAGAGTAGGGTGGGGAAAGTGGACACAGTTGAAGAATCTAGGACAGTGACTCCATGCTTTTAAACCCTGAGCCCCCAGGCTTCCGTGTGAAAAACTAACTGAATAACCTGGAAGACAATCTCCAGAAGGGGGACCACCAGAGCCGACCCTCCTCCTTGGGGACAAGAACTATCAGGTCGAGTGCCTCGATGCTCCCCCATCACTAGCAGCCAGTGAAAGTCTCCCCGGTTTCCGGGAAAGAGGGGAGTTTCCGTAGGCAGGAGCAGGCTAGAACCTCCCAAGCCAGGCAGGTGCCCAGAGAGCCCAGCATACTCCTTCCGGGGAGCCAAACCCCAAGGGGAACGGGGGCAGAGCAAAGACCCCGCGGGAGGCAGCGCTCACCTGCCTCTCCGGGTCCTCACAGTCTTCCTCCACCTGCTTCTTGGTCTTCTCAGGGCGCCACGGCCGCCAGTGTCTGTGGTCTCGGGACCGCTCAGCAGCAAGCCAGATCTGCCACCTGGGCAGAGTCTTATCTTTAATTTCCTGGTCGTCGTCTTCTGGTTCATCATCGTCATCATCTAGGCAAGAATCAAACTTCTAGACACCTAACCAGCAAACAAAGCCACCATCAACACTTAAATCTACCTGCTGGTTCCAGCTACAGAGGTGGGCACCTGGAAGGCCAAGGTAAGACCCAGGCCCAGCCTTCTGCGACACTCAGTGGCATTTACAGACTCTCCCATAATCACTCAGGTTCCCAGAAAAAAACGGCAGGTTAGCCGGTGAAATCAGATGATTGTTAATGCTATCACAGCAATTAAAATGGGAATGACACATATTTAGGACAGCACTGCCCAGTGGAACTTTCTGTGATGCCGAAAGTGTTCCAATTCTGCGCTGAGTAATATGATAGCTACCAGCTACAAGTGACTTACTGGGCACTTGAAATGCAGCTGGTAGAATAACTGAATTTTAAATTTTATTTCATTTTAACTAATTTTAATTAAAATAACCACGTGTCACTAGTGGCTACTGTACTGTACAACACACTTCTAGAATGCTAAATGACATTTAATGAGAGCATTGCTTTAGATTTTCTTAAGCCATCAGAATTTTTAGCCAGTGGCCCTATGATTATGACACATGTTTACTTTTTTTTTAAAAAAAAAGCAAGCCAAGATATCCTATACTTTATTTCACTTTGTTTCCTAACTCTGAACATGCAGAATAGGAAAGGAAAAAAGTCTGAGTCTTCTGTAAAGTTCAATATTTAAAAATAAACAAACAGAGTATGTACAATGGTGCAGCCACCCAGAAAACAGTTGGGCGGTTTCTTATAAAACTAAACTGCACTTAACGTAAGACCCAGAAACTGTATTCCTCGTGCTGATCCCAGAAAAATGAAAACCTATGTTCACACAAAAACCTATACATTAATGCCCACAGCAGTTTTATTCATAATAGCCAAAAACTGGCAACAATCCAACCGTCCTACAGAGGGTGAACAGAGAAGCAAACTGTGGCACATCTATGCCATGGGCACTGCTAAGCAATAAATATGAAGAAACTGCTGACACACGCAACAGTATGGACGGATCTCAGGGGGATTCTGCTAAGTGAGTAAAAGGCAATCTTAAAAAGTTACACAGAAAACAACTGTTAGTGAGGATGTGAAGAAACTGGAACCCTCGTGCACTGGTGGTGGGGATGTAAAATGGTGCAGCTGATGTGGAAGACAGTATGATGGATCCTCAAAAATCAAACCCGGAACTACCATATGATCTGTCAATTCCACTTCTGGGTATACACCCCGAAGAGCTGAAAGCAGGGACTCAAACAGGTATTTGTGTATCCACGTTCATAGCAGTATTATTCACAGCTGCCAAAAGGTGAAGCAATCCAAGTGTCCATCCATAGATGGAGAGAGAAATAAAATGTGGTGTATACATACAACGGAAAATTATTCAGCCTTAAAAAGCAAAGACATATTGACACATGCTTCATACTGTATGAACCCTGAAGACATTACACTAAGTGAAATAAGCAATCACAAAACAACAAATATTGAATGATTCCACTTATATGACGTTCTTAAAGTAGTCAGATTCATAGAGACAGAAAGTAGAGTGGTGGCTGTCAGGGGCTAGGGAGAGAGGAGAGGAATAGAGAGTTAATACTTAATGGGTATAGAGTTGCAGCTGGAGAAAATGAAAAAGTTGAGGAGATGGATAGAGGTGATGATGGTCGCACAAGTGTCTGAATGTAATTAATGTCACTGAACTGTACACTTAAAAATAGTTAAGATGGTAAATTTTGTGTGTGTTTTACAATAAAAAATGTTGAAAAGAGTTACATGCCATGTGATCCCATTTATATAAACAGAGGTGAAATAACACAGTAATATAATAATAGACATGGAGAACAGATCAGTGGTAGGAGTGGGGGGAGCGGGGAGGAGGTGTGGCAAGAAAGGTACAGCATAGGGGGCCCTGTGGCGATGCAGTGGTTCTGTATCTTGATTGTGGTTACGTGAAGCTGCACATGTGGTAAAACCGTAAAGTACGAAACAAACACAGGCAAAGACGAGTGCCTGTCAAACCAGTGAAATCTGAATAAACTCTGTGGATTGTACCAGCATCGATTTCCTGGCTGTGCTACTGTCTGCAGCACTACCACTGGGGGCAGCTGGGTGAAGGGTGCACAAAACCTCCCTGTGTATTTTTTTTCCCAACTTCTTGTGAGTCTATAAGTATTTCAAAATAAATAACAAACAAGCAAAAATCTCAAAAAATCGAAATGCATGATACGTGTACCAGCATTTAAAACCCAATATTCTACCCAATGCTCTTCTGAATTCCTCAAAGAAGAAAACAAATTTAACTATTTATCACCTTCTTCTAAAGGTCTACATTTGAAGTAATCCTTTAATCACGCTGAGAAACTTACTATAAGAGAAATTACCCTTGTGAGCTACATATCAGACTTAGATACCAGAATTTATTACATCAGTAATTCAAAAAGTTACATGGTTGTGGACAGATGTATATACGTAACAATCACAGCCTAACAGGAAGCGAGGGTAAGCAAGGAGAAATAAGTTGTACCATATGAAGAAGTACTTCAGAATCAATGAGAAACACCAGCCACTCTCTAAATGCCAGCCCTGTCCTGATGAGCCAAAAACTTAAAAATAAAACAAAACCAAAAATAATTATCCACTCGTTTTCTGAAAACAAGAATCTTTCAACCTTTCTCCTGATGCTGCTGGGGTTTTGCGTACTCCCATTATATTCATTAGAAAGAAATTCATTGAATTTTCTCTATAATGGAAACTTTGCAGGAATATTAGCACCAACATATGTCCCTAACTTGATACTAAAAATCAAGGTTTCAACACTGGGGTTACCTTTCTGAGAAAATTAACTTTACATCTGATTATGAGTGACGATTAGACATTTGGACATTTATCAGAGAAGTAATGTTAACTTGGTCTCTGGACACTGCTATGAGAACTCTATCCTCATAGAACTGCAGAATACGGTAATCTTTAGAACGTAGATTCCATGCAGTCTAAGAGTCTTGCTCATTCACAAAACACAGAAACAAAAACAAGCTGAAAACACAGAACCATGCTGAGTCGGTCACTCAGAGAAAGAAGATTTATTACCCAAAGACCTATGTTCTTATAATTCTTATAGTTCTTATAATTATAGACCTATGTTCTATAATTCTTCATGTGGTCTCGCAGACTCAGTGGCTAGAAGTGCAACACCTACTTCCATTTTTCCCTGCATGTTATTGTTTTCATATATGAAACCACTGAGGTCAGCCTGAAGAACAGTTCCAGTTCTTTTAGGAAAGGACACTCAAGAGAAGTCAAAACAGCTGAGCCTTTGACAGCATAGGTGAAGCATGACCATCACCAGACAGTGCTGCCCAGAGCAGAGTCACCCCAAACACCTGACGGTCCCCCCCACCCAACCTGCCTTAGTGGAGGCAGGGATGCCACCTGGCCTGGAGCTCTGCGCTGCCACGCAGACCTTAGCTAATCCAAAGCTTCCATGCCACGGATGAAGAAACCAAGGCCCAGAAAGGTCACACCTGTGAGAAGAGGCTGGCCGAGTCTGGGCTCTCTCCCCCTCACACTTTCAACAAAACCAGAAAGTGAAGCAATTCCTGAATAGCTGAGAGCTGTGCTGTCCAATTCAGTAGCCACAGTATGAGGCTATCAAGCACCTGAAAGTGGCTGGTCTGAACTGAGACGTGCTGTAAGTATAAAATATACACGAGATGGCAAAGTCTTTGTATGGAAAAAAAAGAAGGCAAAATATCTCATTAATTTGTTTAAATTGATTACATGTTGAAATGTTCATGTTCTGATATACTAGGTTAAACAAAATAACATTATCAAAATTAATTTCACCTCTTTCTTTTCACTTTTTTAACGTGACTACCAGAAAATGTGAAGTTACATATGTGACTTGAATTATATTTCTGTTGGTCAATGCTGTCTTGAAGAATACAAATCTGGAAAATACTTTGGAGTCACTTAGGATGACTACTGTATAAATGCTAGTTAATAATTATAGTATTCCTAAAAAGGCAAGTATTTTTCAAATAATCTGTTGGTCTGTACATTGCCAAGAAAACGAAAAGACAGTCTTAAACACACACAAAAATGGGAGGAGGGAGAGCAGGGGATTAGTAACAAAATTACTAATCAGAAGCAACCTACAAAATGAAAATTACTTCCTCTGGAAAGAAATTCAACCCTCAAGAGTGTATGGACTAAAGGAGGGCATGGCAGTCAACTGCTTTAAAATCTCTAAGGGGAAGAAACAGTCTTTCTCCCAGGTCAGTTACTTCATGAGTTTTTGACACTTTGATGTTTGCACAGTGTTCTTAAGCTACTGATAAATAGCTCACACCTACAAACAAATAACCCGTGAAGACGTGAAAACAAATTCTGGAAGGAAAAGGCAGAGCATCTCAACTGAGAGGCGCCTTACCTGGGCTGACGACCACCCAGCCGCCCCGCTCCTGCTGCTGCATCCACGCTCTCCAGCCTCGGGCGCCCTTCTCCCCGGCCCTGGGCTCTCCACTGTCCCAAAAGGGCTCAAAGAATTCTACCTGTTCAGGTTTAAGACACAGAGGTTAGCCTACCTTGTACAGAACTGCTAAGTCACTGGGCAAAATCAGTGCTGACTGGCATAAGAGGGGCTTATGATTCTTGAAATCTTGCCTGTCATCAGTCCTGGGAGTAGATATACGATACACAAAACAGAAAAAACAATTCGTGTGACAGGCAGCCACCAAGAGAGGCCCCCGTGGCCCTCCCCTGCCTTGAAGTATTCACACCCTTGAGTGTGGGGTGGGCCCAGTGGCTTCTAACAAACAGAACATGGCACAAGGTGATGGGACGACACCTCTGAGGTTAGTTACAGAAAGACCGGCCAAGCCCACGAAGAGGGACCTGCAGCTGGGTGGGAGAAGGACGATTTGCCGGTTCTGACCCTGGTAGGCCAGTCTGACCAGGGACAGTGGCACTGCCAGTTCCCTGAATGCCACTGGGCCCCCTAACTGATACCTGAAGTCATGTTGCTTTCAAGACCTTTGGAGGGGAAGGAGAATCAAAGTCTTTTTTTTAAATAGAATTACAGTTGATTTACAATATTATATTACCAAAGTTTTAACAGGACAGACTGTGAGCTCTTGAGGTCAGGACCACATCTCAATTACAGTAAATTCCCAGCACCTGGCACTGTGCCCAACACACAGGAGGGACTCAATAAATGTTTGCTGGGAGACAGCTGAACATGGCTGGCACCCAGCGAACAAACAGGCCTGCAGGGTAAAGCCTGGTCCCTCCCTCAGTCATCTGGCCACCAGGCCTGCAGCGTGTGGGGGCAGTTTGGCAGCAGCAATTCCCTATGGAACAAACGTGAACACTTCCATGAACAGGAAACTGAATATGTCATCACCTGACAATCGGGACTTTGAAAGTTGGCCAGTAGGGACTTCCCTGGTGGTGCAGTGGTTAAGACTCCACGCTCCCAATGCAGGGGCCTGGGTTCGATCCCCGGTCAGGGAACTAGATCCCACATGCCGCAACTAAGAGATGGCATGCCACAACTAAGGAGTCCGTGAGCTGCAGCTAAAGGAGCTGGCAAGCCGCAACTATGGAGACCCAGTGCAACCAAATAAATAAATAAATATTTAAAAAAAAAAAAAAGTGAGCCAGTAACCTGTTCAATGAAAGCTTTTGCAAGAAACCTCTTGAAGAAGAACGAGCAGGCTTCAAAGGGCAGAAGCGGCAGGATGACGCAGCCTGAGCCCCAGTCTGCAACCAGGAGAGCCACAGGAGGGCCAGGCCCTGCGCTCGAGTGCAGGCAGCCACCTCGGCCAGGGGAACCGCGAGGACTACACTCCCTCTTTACAGGATTTGCTCTTATAATAAGAAGGGATGGCAGAAGCGCAGTCAAGAAAAAGAAGGTTTGTTTTTTTTTTTTAAGTGTGATGAATGGTTATAACCAATTCATTTATTCCACAGACAGACCAGTAATCCCAGACTCTGCCTGTTTTCTGTTGTACTACTCTGTTTATGGTAACAATGTCTCTCAGTTACAAAGGTATGGAATGTCATTAAACAAAAGCTTCAAAGTTGTCATACACATGCTTTGAAATCACAGATCTCTTATTCACTGGGTGCCCACCACCGTCAGCTCTGTGCCAACAAGCACTGGTCCCTACCGTGTGCTGGGAACACGTGTTAAGCTGAGGTGTGGTCATGCCCTCAAGAGTATTTAAAGCCTCAAGTGCGTGGGCCAGTCCTGGGTGATGCTTCTGTCCTGGGCAGCGCCCCCCAAGCCCATCAGCAACTGCTCCCACCCCAGAGGGTGTCAGCAGAGGGGTGGGGGTGAGGGAAATTCTGTTCCTGACCCCCAGCACACACCCCAGGCTCCACAGAGAGGTTAAGAACCACTTCTGCGGCACAACAGGTTCTTCAAACAGCAAAACGTGTCTTAAAGTAACTGTGCTATCTGGCTTATTATACTAATAATCAGTTATACCAATACTAACCAATATTCTTTAACCCAATTTTGTCTAGGAAAAAAAGGTTAAAAATAAGGATGATAAAAAGTCTTTACAGGCAGTTCATGAAAGCTCCACAAGATGGAGACCGTAGCCTGTCACCAAAGACCTTTGAAAGTTCACCATAAATTCAGATGTCCAATCCATCTCTCATCAGACCCTCTTTGCTGAGTAGAAAACTCAGTTTTCTTGAGTGGAAAAAGGGAAAAGAAGGTTGTCTTATTTGGATAGTTCTACAGTTAGTTTTTTTTATTGCTTCACATCACGAATATTGGCAATGTTCACTCATCTTCTAAATGACTAACCCCCCCGAGCCCTACCCACCCCCAGTTAGGATCGGTGTTGACAAAGCACCAACATGTGCTTGCAACTCCACTTGCAACTCCAGCAAGATTTTAGGTGGTGGAAAGGTTAACCGGGGGAGAGACGCGAGACCCAGATTAGAGTGCACGCAAGCAGGAGAGAGGACCACAGTTTACAGGGCATGACAACTGCCTGCCTGGAGGGCGGGGGCAACTAGCACTTAAACACGGGCAGTTAAGTAAGGGAAAAAAAGGAACATAAGTGAACCTTTATATTTGGGGAGGCGGAGGGATCGTCTTTCCTCTCTCCATGTTTCACTACTTTCATTATGGAATTTTCCTTGCATTGCCAGAATATTTCTGAGGAACAGTCCTCAACAGGACTGATGTAAAGGAGGATATAAATATTCTAAAAATACGACCACCACCTCCCATTATCCACACACCCCCACGAAAGAGGGAGAGGGGGAGAGAGATAGAGATGGAGACGGGGTGGGGGGGACTCAAGCAGGACTCGCACCTGTCCTTTGGTAGGCAGGTCTTTCACACTGTCGGGTTTGAAGAAGGTGAAGTCAACCATGGCCTGGAACAGAGAGACGGCCTTCTCGGAGTGACCAGCCTGCCGCAGAAAGTGGCACTGCTGAAGAAAGAGGGCTGCAGGCAGGGAGAGCAAAGGGGGAGAACCCTGGTTAACACCCAAAAAGGGAGAGAACATAACTCCTACAGACATGCAGTTCAACACCCAGAACATCTTTTCCCTGAAATTTAGTGACTTAATATTTTCAAAGCTGTGAGACATACATGTCCTGATTTTAAAGGACTCAGATGGTACTGCAATGAAAGTACATTCTCATTTTTATGTGAAACTATCACAGAGTACTAATAGTAACAATAAAATAAGGCAAGAGGATGGTCTGAATATTGGTTATCAAATACTCAAAGCTCATTAATACGAGAAAAATTCTAGGAAAAGGATGGCGTCATAGATTTCTTATCAGAAAGCAAAGATCTGTACTCAACTGATCACTAGATGGCATTATTCACCAGCAATTTTCATGGTGTACTCAGTCCGCTGTAAACAAATCAGGGTTCCATGTTTGAAAATTTCAGTTCATTTAAACTGTGGTACAATTCCATCTACTAAATACCATTAAGCTATTTGAGCTCATCACAAAGGATATCAAACATGAGACTCTTTTAAGTCAGTGGAGTAAATGCTTATTATTTCTAGAGCAATATATTTCTATCTTTAGAAATTAGTAGCACTATTCGATAGCAGGGATTTGATCAAATAAACGCCTGCTACATGCCGGACCCTGAGCTAGACTCACCATATATTATCTCAGCTGACATGCGCAACAATCAGGTAAAGCAGGTATTGTACTATTGCTGCTGAGGGAGAAACTAGAGCTCAAACAGTTTAAGGAACCTATCCAAGGTCACACCAGAACCCATGAAGGGCAAACTCAGGATTCAAGTCAAGAGTGACACTCTCCAGCTCCTGTACAACATGCAGTCTCCCGTGCCTCATTACTGGACAAAATTTATATTCTAGTCTCCTTCAGGACCTGCCAAAAATGGTAACAGTATAATAATACCAAAAACCTATACCTATCAGTGATGTCAGCCAGTCAGGGCAACCCGCACACAGTAGTGCCTCAGACCCTATGCTATAATGGGTCAGATGAGCAGTGCAGGCATCTCAACAGATAAGGCCACCAACAGCCAAAGCAGTTAAGAGACTTGACTACATTTACCTGATTAACAAGTAGAAAAGTTGGAACTTCTAGTCTGGTGATATTTTCCGAGCCCTACTGGCTCTAATGCCCCACCACCAAGAAGCTGGAGGGGGAGAACCTGTTATCAAAAGGAGTCATAATACCTTTTTTAAAAATCAGTTTTATCGATTTAGACATTCCTAAAATAAACCAAAAATAAATCTTCATTTTCAAGTTAGCCAAAAGAAAGTACAGCTCCTCCCACGTAAGAGGATCTGGTCATCATCTCCTTACCAAACATGGCCTCCTCAGTGCCAGGCAGCTCAGGGTGAGACAAGATGCTGCCGTCCTTAACAGCAGACAAAGTACTCAAGCATTTTCCATAAAGACTCTGAATTTTTGATATGGAAAAGGTGCTAAACTGGCTCTGGCAAAATAAAAGGTATTTCTGCCAAAGGGCTGTATTGTTGGGATGTAAAAATATCAGTTTCTGCCACTCTTTGACCAGAGTGGAGGGCTCCCAGAACTCGGTGCAGAGCTGCAGCTTGGCAAGTTTCAGATCCACGCTGCTCGGGTTGCTTTCCACGGCCCGTTCCAGAATGGCCAGCTTCTTCTCCAGAACCAGCTTCAGGGACCGCTTCCGCTTTTCCTGCTGTCCTTCCTCGATGGCATACAGGCCCGGACTCCTCATGACCTCGTCCTCAACAACAAAAACATCGATTTACAAATGCAAATGGAAGTGGGGGACCCTCAGGATTTCAAGGCTGCTTGTAGAGTGACTTATAAGCCCCAAACGGTTTCTCACCTCTCAAAATGAATTGTTATTCAGACATGTTTGATCTCGAGTTTAGTTCACCTAATTTACCTATCCACTCTCTGTCATTTTAAACTTAGATTTATGTATCAATAACTAGCATGCAATGTCTTGAAAACCTTTTCTGAAGAGCCAGTTTTACCAATAACACAGCCAAATGTAGGACAAATATGATAATTATATAAGTGGTTCAAAAAGATAAGTGGGACGAAGACAAATCCATGTGTTCCAGAAGGGGAGCACACAGCTCTAACTACGTCATTCCACGGGCAGCCCCTCTTTGCAGTTCTGTGCACTTCGCATGTGCTGTTTGTATTTCAGGAACGCCTCCCCCTGCCTGGTTAGCATCTACTGTTCTTTCACGATTCTGTTCAAGTTTCACCATCCCTTGGAAGCCATTTCTTACTCCCTAGTGGCAAGTCACCCCCTCATTCCATCCCCAAATTAGATGTTATAGCGTTTATTACCCCAGATTGCATTTATCCTCCCTCACGGGGCTTTGAGTAAACTCAAGGCGAGGGCTGAATTCTAGTTATCTTTAGAGGCCCGGCACCAGGGTTCCTCCTAGGAGCTCAAAAATCACTGCAGAGTAAATCAGTGCCCCAAATTATGACCGTCATTCTAAGGTAAGAGAACTGGGACAGCGATACTTACCTGAAAAGCAACAAATGCCATCCACAGCTGAATGTCCCGAGGATTCTCCCAAATCCTCCTGTTAAACTCCTCCACCTTGGCCTTGAGAAGCACGTTCTCTCTGTTGGGCTGTGAATCTGGCTGCTTGGATTCTTGCTCTGAAGGACCCCGGCCTTGTAACCACTGCGTGGTGGCTTCATCATAAATCCCCAGAGGGTTCAACCAGGTTGTAACAGGGGAAACCACATCCTCTGCACCCTTCACTGGGATAAATGAGATCGACTCTGATGAGAGAGGTTCAGTTTTACTGCTAATGGCAATTCCGTCAATGTTCATTAATCCCACGCTCTTCTTTGTAAAGTAGCGCTCGACATGCTTGTGTGACCGCTTCTTTTCTGTGGAAGTCCCCTCCCAAGATATACACTGCTTCCTAGGGTTAATGCCAAGGCAGGAGTCTCCTTTCCTCTTGTATCTTATATTTGAAAAAGAAAACAAGTTACTGAGAGAACATGTGCCCTGGATCCAAATGACTGAAGGCCCAGCAGACACACTCTTGTTCTGCAAGTTAACTGCATATATTCAAATTCACCTTCCCTTCAAACTGCTTCTATTTAGAGAAGCACGAGGATTAGCTGCTAACTTTTTCTGCCTGTTTGACTTATTCCTCTAACATGACTCTTTGTTTATGTCTCATGAATTTAAGATCATGCCTGTCTTCCAGATCTTAGTAACTTATATTCTCCTGCAGCTTTGTACAGCACTGTCCCATACATTGTGTCATTTGAACACCCCAATCATGTGTGACAGGCAAGGCGGAAATCATCTCCTCTTTTACACCATTCCTAGATGAGGACGCTGAGACCTCAGGTGACACTATGTCATCTGTCTCCTAGACCAGTCCCTTTTTCTCAGTACTGCCCTGTGTCCCTGCTTAAGATAACAGAGAGGTCTAAGATTCTTTTTTTAATCCTGAAACAAAGTATGTCAAATAAAATTACATTTGGCTATTTTCTCCTCTACAGGAAAAGAGGCTGGGTTCTGAAATGCTTTTATGGATCATGTAGGCGTCCCCAGAGTTAAACACAAGACTACTGAATATGTGCACAAAAGCTAAGGAAAACTGTGCACACTTTTCTGTATGTATGTTATACAAACAACCCAATTAAAAAATGGGCAAAAGATCTGAACAGAAATGTCACAAAAGATATGAATGACCAATAAGCACAAAAAGTGGTCAACATCATTAGTCATCAAGGAAAAGCAATTAAAACAGTGAGATACAGCACAGGCCCACCAGACAGCTAAAATTAAAAGGACTGACAATACCAAATGCTAGCAAATGATCTGTGGAGTAACCGGGACTCTCATATGCTGTTGGTGGGAATATAAACTGGTACAATCACTTTGGGAAAAGGTCTGGCAGTTTCTTAAAAAAACTAAACGCAGACCTTACCCTATGACCTAGCAATTCTATTCCTAGGTATTTACCCAAGAAAAAGGAAACCACAGGTCTACACAAAGAGCTGTGCACAAATGTTCTCAGCAGCTTTATTCGTAACAGCCAAACACTGGAAAAAGTCCAGGTGTCCATCAATAGAAGAATGGATAAACAAATTGTGGTATGGTACTCCCACCAGGAAAGAGGAACAAACTACCGATAAATGCCACAGCATGGATGAAACTCAAAAACATTATGCCGGGTGAAAGGAGCCAGACACAATGGAGCACGTACTATATGATTCCATTTATATGAAATTCTAGAAGAGACCATACTAATTGATGGTGGAAAAAAATTAGAATGGCAATCTTCTCTAGGGAGGTGGGGTGTGGACTGAGTGGAAAGGAGCCTGGGGAAACTTCTTGGGGTCATAGTAATGTCCTCTATTTTCATAGGTGTCTGGGTTACACAGGTATATGCATTTATCAAAACTCAGCAAATAAAGATGTGGATTATTACACTGTAAGTAAATTTTAAATCAAAAGAAAAAAATAAGCAAATCTTGAACTCTAGCCAATGATATGCACATTGAAGTATTTAGGGGGCAGTGTACTGATTTCTGCAATTTACTTTGAAACGCATCCAAAAATTAAGATGGGTGGGTAGACAGCCAAATGGACACGTACGTGACAAGGCAAGCACAGAAACATTAATGGTAGAACGTAGGGCATGGTTATATGAGTGCTCACTGTAAACTTCTTTCGACTTTGGCTGTATATTTTAATTTTTTCACAATAAAATGCTGTGGAGAGAAAAAAACAAGAGAGAGGTGCTGCCATCTTCTGTCAACTCCCAGAGAGCTTCTCTTCCACCTCCTCCTGGTCCAGCTCCTTTCCTTCCTCACTGTCAGCAGAGACCTGAGAAGCTCTCTGCTTGCCTGTGCCTCCCTCACCGCTCCACTGTGGTAGATTCCACTTTAGGGGAATAGTTTCTCTCGCACACACAAGTTTTCTCTCAAACCCTTTCTCTTTATCCTCTCTCCCAGTTCCTCCTGGATTACCTCTGGATAATCTCTCTCCTTTCCATTTATGAGTCAAACAACTTTAGCAAAGGGGTGATGAGATAAAATGGCTAAAATAGCTCTATATAAGCCTTTCATCCCCTAAGAAACAAATTTTAAGTTAAAAACTAGTTTTGTTTTCCTTAATTACTATTTTCTTTTATTTTCACTAAAAATGAACAATATTTTAGATATTCAATCTCTTAAAAAATGTTTTCTGACTTTAAAACTGCATTTTGTAAAACTGATTTTAATAGCTTCCTTTTATAACAAATTTGATGAAAATGATAAAGGAGAAAAAAGAATGCTACTGGCCTACATTATTAAGTATCAACTTTCAGATAATGTGCATATGCATATATTCATATATATACATACACACATCCTTTTAAAAAATAGCTGATATATTATAGCTTCAGGCTTTCCTCCCTACTTTTAAGCATTTCCCCATACCATTAGTTTTAGAAAATACAATTCTTATTGGCTTCAAACTGGTTCATTGGAAGAGTGTGTCATAATTTATTTAACCATTTCCCTACTGTTGGATATTTAGGTTCTATACAATTTATCACAGAACCTTAATAATTGGACAGGACCTAGGATTAATGCAATAGTTCCCCAAATAAAGGCACTTTTCCTATAAAATCCTTATCAAATAATCAGCTAGTCTTCACTTGAATAATTCCAGAGGTAGGGACCCTCACTTTGTTTGGAGGTTCAGTGAATGATATCACATGTATCTAATTTAAATAAATTCAGATATAGGTACTTAGTCACCTCCCCAAAAAAGAGAGAGAGAGAGAGAAAGAAAGAAAGAGTGAAAGAAATGAAAAGAAAAGAAAGAGGGAAAGGGTTTGGGAAGAGAATATGTTTAAATCAAACACCCAGTTCTGCCCTGAATCCACTCAGTGGGTCTGAGCCCCAGAGTAAGCTGGACTGAACAACATGAATTTGCCTTTCCTTTGGCGAATTCAATTCACACATGCCTTCTGAGTGTCTGACTGCCTAGGTCCAAATTCCAACTCCACCATTTACTAGCTGGGTGACCATGATCAAGTTTTAAAAAACAAACAAACAAACAAACAAACTGTGCCTCAGTTTCCCTGTCTGTAAAACAGGGATAATAACAGTATCTTATGTCAGAGAATTGCTAGGATGATCAAAAAAGTTTATATATGTAAAGTCCTGGGACTTCCCTGGTGGCGCAGTGGTTAAGAATCTGCCTGCCAATGCAGGGGACATGGGTTCAATCCCTGGTCAGGGAATTAGATCCCACATGCTGCGGAGCAACTAAGCCTGTGTGCCACAACTACTGAGCCTGTGCTCTAGAGCCTGCGAGCCACAACTACTGAGCCCACGCACCACAGCTGCTGAAGCCCGCACGCCTAGAGCCCGAGCTCTGCAACAAGAGAAGCCACTGCAATGAGAAGCCTGTGCACCGCAACGAAGAGTAGCCCCCGCTCACCACAACTAGAGAAAGCCCACATGCAGCACTGAAGACCCAACGCAGCCAAAAATAACTAAACAAAAAAAATTAAATTATATATGTAAAGTCCTTAGCCATACAGTAAGGACTAGATAAGTTTAAATTATTATTATTTCATACAACTTGGCTCCTAAACTTAAGCCAATTATTTCTTTGGTATATAGCCAAAGAAACGATAATCTCTTCCAAAAATGGAGAAAAAACTAGCTGAACTTCACTGACAGATAGTATACTAGTCCTATGGAATTTTCCAAAGGTAATTCTGACTTGTTATACACTCACTTTAGAAGATGACCCTTGCTTACCACAATGCTCCAAAACACACCACATCACTGCTGGGATGCTCACACTCTTAGATTACTTTCATGCTGAGCCAAACTTCCACTCACTGGTCCTGGTTCTGCTTCCCAAGTTACACAGGACATTGCCAACCCACCTTCCAAAACACAGTCCAACAAAGCCTACAAAACGATGACCATATCCCTGACAGGGGCCAAATACCCACAAGCCCTCACCTCATCCTAACACGATGGCCTTTAGCCAAGTGTCTGTCTGCTCACCTTCCTCTCAATGCTCTTGGTTTGTCAATATCCCTCTTAAAAAGTGTGAAAATTCAGTACCTGACACAGTATTCCCGCCATCCCCTGAGCAGCTCTGAGTGCCATGGGACCAACACCTCCTCAGACCTGGACACTAACAGTTGTACCGCTATTAATCTGGGCAAGACTTGCCTCACTTAAGTTTTAGTAATTTACTAGGAAATCATACCAATGCCCTAAGCCCTTTGTAGTAGTCTCTTTGCAGTTTAGATTAACAAAGTTGTCTTTAATTACTCTTCCTGAGCTCTGGGCCATTCATTAGCAGAGGCTCAAGAGCCACTCTCTGTTCATATTTTTTCCTTTTTTCAATCTATTACTAAATAAGAACTCTTTCTATTTGCACACCAATTTCTAATTTCATAGCAAATATTTTTGATATTTGAGTGTAAGGCACAGCAGGCATTACAATTCCCAATTTACAACTGAAGAAATGGAGGCTCAGAAAGGTTAAGAGACTTGCCTGGGATTACATTACTAGTCAACAGCAAAGTCAGAATGAGAACCAGAGTCTTCTGTTTCCCAGCCTAGAAAATGCCCTACCACCCAACCTGTCTCCTCTTTTTGTGGACAGTGGAAGAACATCTGAAGTCAGAGAAATACAGGTTTAAACCCCAACTCTCCTGCTTCCTGGTTGTATGACCTTGAGAAGGTACTTCATCTCTGAGATTCCTTTCCTCGTTGGTAAAATCAGAGTGTCCCCTCCTCACGGAGCAGCTGTGAGGGTCAGACAGACTAGCATCAGTGAGAGAACACACACAGGATCATGCTACATACTTCATGCCAGGCCAGCATTCGCTGTGTATCCCCACATCTGCGGCATGAAAAACCGCACAGGACTTTAGGGAGCATTAAAATCATTCTAAAAATACACAAATACACTTTAAATATGATAGTCATTTACTCCCTGCCATGAGGTTTTAGTAGACAGTATGGAGATACAAATATGCACCAAAAAATAACTGATATAAACTCATCATAGAGGAAATTTTAGTTGGAGTTGCTTATGTGGTGAGTTACAGTGTCAACAATGAGTGACAACATGACTAAAATGTGGAGGTGCAGCAAAGTAATGGGAACTAAAATTTACTTTAAAAAGTAATTAGCCCATGAAGAATGATAATGATCTTCAAGGCCTCCTCTTGGACGTATATTCCATGATCTCTACCTTCAGTTTTCATTACCTATAAGCTGTTTGGGAATAGAGACTGTGTATTATTGTTCTTACAAAGTAGTAAGTGTCTAAAGAGTTTATTGAGGATTCCAATAGTTTTGACTGACAGATTAGAGGAGAAAAGTTTAAACTCATTACTGAAGCAAATACCATCACCTATTTTTACGATTATCTGGTGACATCTGCATGCTGGAAGCAGTTTGAAAAGGTCATTACCATTTAATGTCATTTTTTTAAAACGGCACGTGTGCGTTGCAGGGGGTGGACAAATAAAAGGCTTTTGTAACTTTTAAGAACGGCATATAGATTAGCCCAAATGGTTCACGGATAGTCACAATTATTTCAAGGTATTTTTCGGTTCATTCATTCTACAAATATTCATTGAACACCTACTATGCCAACACACTATGCCAAGCACCATGGCTAAATAAGATTAATCTGACCTGGGTCCTGATCTCAAGGTTTAAAATTTTATTTTAGAATGTGAGATTACTCACCTTCTATTGTATATGCTTACACAACTTAACAGTGGATAAAAGTCAACAGAGTCGATGGGGGGTGGGGGGAGGCAAAGAGACACAGACAGTGCTGAGAGAGCACAGAGGAGAAGGAAGTTCCCTCCCAGCAGGGAAAACCAGGGAGCGCTACCACGATGGATACCTTGCTACATCTCCTCGGTAAAGAGACTTATACTCCCAGTTTGCAGGATCCGGCTTCTTATCTGTTCTGAAGGTTTCTCCCGTCAGAGCCTGAATGTCCTCAAGCCAAACAAAGTGACGTCCAATATCAGCAGTGGCATTATTTTCTTGACTGTGGGACAAAGGAAGGTGAACAAAAAAAGGGAAGAGGCACTTAGAAATCTCCCAGTTACATATCTCACGTTTCAGAAATGTGAAAGTTACACACTTCAAACTCCATAGAGCATCAAGCACACCTGAGTACATAAAATGTGCACATGCCATAAAAATGGGAAGAGGACTCCTACTCTGGAGAAAGTTTTAAAATACAGAGCAAAAACTGTCAACACTAAGTGACCCTCTACCAAGAAATGAAGTCAACTTATCCCAGAAATACAAGTGAAGGATACAGGTGTTTTTTAAAAAAAAATTCATTTAAATGATTATAACTTGATTTTCAAGTATATTTATAAACAAGGTTTTTTCTAAAAAAAAAAAGAGAGAGAGAGAAAGATAAGGCTGCCCTAACTTTGCCTAACTTTCTTGAAAGTGCTCAGATAATTTATTCCAATTAAAAACTTAACAACAACGGCAACAAAGCCACAGTTCTGAATGCTTCAGTCTTGCGTGCTACTTATGTATGGTCTAAGTCTCGTTTTTATAGTCTGGGCTCTGTGTAGGGTGTTTTGCCTATACGTCCGGACCTCTATCTAAAGGGCAGAGAGTCCACTATAAGACAAGACCCTTATTTATCCCTTTGAACCCATTTGTGACTTGGCAGACTTTCAGATACAAAGGGAACCAGTTCCCTAGGAGTCAAAGAAGAGGGAGGTTTTTTTCTGGCATCTAACATCTTTCTTCCTCTAAAGAAAATCAGTTCATAATGCTGCTGACACAAGAAGGTGCCAAAGTAGTCGAAACAGCCATTAAGTGTTGTTCCATCTTTGCTTTTTGGCTCTGCCCAGATAGAAATAAAGATTCTAAAGGCTTCTAAATCATTCTTGGCTGGCAACACAAGGGAATGGTATTTCAGGGACACAAAGTAGCTACTCAATAAATATTTGTTGAATGATGCATCTCGGGTTAAAATACATGGTGATTTTTAACACATTCCCCTCCAGAACAACTGTGGAGGGTTTTCTGATGACAAAAACTGAAAGGGGCAGCAAAGGGAGAGAAAGAGATCGGTGCACTCCAGAAAGAAATGGAAAGCCAGTGCGGAGAGGGGGCGGGAGGGGCCAGGCTGCCGACCACCCCTGGGGAGCAACAAGCCCTCATTCCTCCCCTACTGGGTACTGCAGTCAGGAAGCAGGCTGTGGTCTAGGCTGTGTAAGAGGAAGGATGCGCCTCCCTCTGAAGGTGAAGAAGAGCTCATCCTAGGAGACAAAGGTCAGTTATAAGCTGTGACCTCTGGGGAAGCTGTCCCTTGATCACCCTGAAATAGAGTCCCATATGGTATGCAACCCACCCCTCCCTCCAGGCCACTTTCCTGACATCACGGAAAGACTCTCACAACTCAGTAATATCTTACTCCCTGTCTGTACAGAAACAAACGATTCTTCCAGGTCACCGCCCCAGGAACAGACTGCAGAAGTGAGTAGTGAGAAAGTAAAAGACAAAGACAAGAACAATCCACTCTGATCTTAATGGGGATATTCTACAAAATATCAACAGACTTAAAAATGCTGTCTGGATCATAAAACTATCAAGAGGCTGTAAAGATCACCTCTGATGTGGTTAAGCACAGGCTGAAAATAACTATCTTTCAAGTTCTTATGGTCGTTCCTGTACAGTTTCAGGAAATCCTTTAAAACTCATTTTCCTCAGCCATAAAAAAAAGACAGTTAAAGATAAGTCTTCAGAACACACAGCAATTAATGTATTTTGCTTTGAAGACATACCAAAAAAGCAACAATATCAATGGTATATTCATCCATTCATTCATGTAACAAAAACGTACTTCAGCATTTACTCCACATCAGGCCCAGTGCCAACCGCTGGGGGGACTCAAAGGCAAGCAAGGTGGGGTGGTTCCCGCCCACAGAAATTCAGCCAAGTTCGAAACCTTGCTGCTAGACTCCTTTATTCCTTCCTCCTCTAGGGTTACAGGGATAGCACCTGAGACACAGAGAAGGCTAAATAAATCTGGGTCCTCTGAGCCACAGAGGACTGTGGCATTCTCCAACACTGATCTGCTGACAAAAGGGTCCCGGAAGACTACGGTGTCTGCCTCTCTGGAGACTACGGGCCGGATTCCAGACTCACTCTGACCAGAGCTCTCACGGACATCAATGGGACTTCTAAGCACACCACAAGAGCAAATAATCCCTGAAGAGTCACAAAAGTCTTAACAGCACTAAATTTTTTCAAGTATGCCTTGGACAGGACTTAAATTTTCTCTCTTCTAGACCACATGAACAAAGAAAAGAAAAAAAGTTAAATGAGGAATAATAATTCAAGTAGTTTCACCACATAACCACCTGTCTCACGCATGGGAAAAGTGCCTCCCTATGTAAGAGGAAGTTAGATTAAGCAGAGAGGAAAAGCACCTGCTCTGGGGTCAACCTGTAGAACACCTGGAACACTATGCTCAGCGTAGACAGCAGAGCGAAACACGGGGAGAAAAAAGGCCCCCAAGGAAAGGAAATGCTGTGGTCATGAGCCATTCTATACCATTAACACAGTGGTTCTAAACAAATGTGAAATAAGGACAAAAGCAATGATTATTTTTAAGTGCTATATTAACCTTAACGTGTGTGTGTGTGTGTGTGTGTGTGTGTGTGTTATGCACACAGGGGTTCTGATGTGAGTTACTGAAAGGAAGACATATCAAGAAAGAGAACGAAGACATTTTTCTTACTCGTTACAAAAGCGTGTAAAGCTAAGTAGTGACCTGGTTCACATGCCCACTGTAAGGCACATCTGCCACCTTTCAGAAATCCTGTAGACTTTTTGTCTGAATCAGATTTGACACAATCATTACTGTGTCTAAATAATATTTCTCAAATAAAATCATGGTCCTATTTTTCTTTTAAATGAAAGTTTTCTTTTCTTATGTTGACCTAATGATAGAGCTCTTTTTGGTTTTTTCCCACTTTACTGAGGTATTTATTGACTCCATTTTGAGTGGCTAAACAGTCATTCAGATGTCTAACTTGTGGCAACGATCAAGGGAGAAAAAAATCAAGATTTGAAAAATCATAGGTATCTGAGAATAGAAAACCTACTTCGGTTTCTCTGATTCCTTTTTACTGCTTCTGATGCTTCTGGAAGATATGTCTTTTTCAGAATCAGTATATGACTCAGATCCACTGCTACTTGACTGCCCACGTTTTCTCTTGGTTTTCTTGTGGTGCTGATGTTTCCTTTTCTTCTTTTTCTCTTTCTTCTTTTTTCTGCTTGTTTGTTTGGGCTTTTTGTTAGTGTCACTTTCATCTGAAGGCTCTGAATTCAGAGGACTCCTGTTGGGAAAAGCAACATTAGAATTATTTTCAAAAGAGAATTAGGGAAATAATATGTAAGTAAGTATGCAAATAAACAAATATGCAAAAGGAAATTCTATAAATGCCCACACCGACTTACTATGTGCCCATACATTATACAGTACCTTCCTGGATTGCAACTCACCTTAAAGATTTAAGAGTTGGACCTAAAATAACATCAGCCAAAGAAATTCTAATCTTTCTAGGATTTCTAAGCTTGTAAACCTATATTTTCATAGCTATATATTTTTAAATTAATCTACCAGTTATTTTATCAAATACAGTTTTTTTAATGCTATAAAAGGTTTATTTTCAGTCTTACATATTATGCCAGCATATCCTTAATGCCAAAAAAAAAAAAAAGGTTTAACTCTGGTCCTTGTTTTTTAAAGTTATAACAAGATCTTCCTCATTACTCCCTCTCATGCATTAACTATTCTCAATTTCTAAAAGCTTCCTACACTTTTAGAGTACATCATATTAATGAGACCGTTTGGCCTATATTTGTGAGAGAGCTCATTTCTCAATCCAGTGATCTATAACAAAATTCTTTCAAAGCTGGGTACAGATGCGTGCCATTTTGCTTTCCCCAAAGTTTTCATGAGGTTTTATCCTATCGTTCTATTTTTGCATGCAACTTCTATCTTTATGCAACTAAAGAAATATCTGAATTACAATATTCTAAAGGTTACTAATGAGGTTAATAAAGTTACTTAAGAATCACAATGATGCCATTTCCCTTGTGGCCTAATTACTGGCAGTAACTGTGTCAGGTACTTGCCACTCCAATGGAAAGGGAAAAAAAAAGGATAATCTGTTAAGAGTGAGATAAGGGAAAATAGTCAAAGATTACCTCATTACATCAGGTAAAAGGAAGAGTTTTACTTAACTCTTTTATCACAGGGTTTTCTATGGAGCATCATTCAAACTAAGCTATAGATGGTACACTGACAAAGACTAAACATCCACCTATCAAAAAAACTACCTGGTCAGTAGCGACTCTTCAGAAACAAAGGCTGTGGCCTCTTCAGTTTGTTGGCTCAGAGATGTTATGGTTTCAACACAAAAGCTTGGGTTGCTCAGCCAGTCTAATTCTGCACATGGGCAAAAAGGAGAAAAGATCAATGAAATTAGCTCAACAGGATTTCTAAAGCAGGAAATCCATCTTACCAGCTGACATCTTAATTCACAGCCAACGTCAGCCAGACATTTTGAACAGTCCACAGAAGCTGAAGGGAATCCATGAAATTGTTATTTCATAGGGCATGGGGCTTTAACACACTCTAAAATATTTAAAACTGAAATCCTCTTGTGATATCAGGCTGTAGCTTAAGCAAAAGCCATGTAATAAGCATGGCCTAAAATACAACAAGGCTTTACGTATTCCATCCACACTCTAATGAGCATGAACGCTTCCAAAGCATTAGGTTTTAATGACCCCAAATTTGATTTAAACAATTCTGAAAAGTTAAAAAAAAATCAAATCATGCATAGAAACCCACCAGGCTTAACATTATTCCAGAAGATTCAGATATTTTTCTTTAAAAAAAAATTCCAATGTTCTTAGTATAGTAACTTAACATAAGCTTTTCCTTATAACAGTACTCTGTGAAAATAAAAACAGAAGGTGTCAACTTTTAAAATTAATGCTAAAATTATATAAGATGTTAATAATGATTATCTCTGGACAGTGAGGTTAAATGTCCAAAATTTTTCTTCTTTCTGCTTATCCATTAATTTCTAACTCTTCTATGATGAACTATTTCTAAATTACTTATTTTCTAACTTTTAGGAGTCTTGGCTGTGAAGGAAAGAAAAAGAATGGTGGCAGCAAGGGGGCCCACGGTGGTGTGTGTATTTTGTCCTGCTTTGTTTTAGGATGGGAGGCCACAGCATAATCACATGCTCAGGAGAAAGGACCCACAAAATGGTTGAAGTTAGAAGAGAGAAGGGTTAATTACATTTTTTAACAGTTGTACTGGGATATAGATTATATACAAGGTTCACCCATTTAAAGTGGACAAGTCAGTGGTTTTTAGTATATTTAGAATTGTGCAACTGCCACTGTAAGATAATTTTAGAACATTTTCATCATCCCCAAAAGAAACCCCACACCTATTAGCAGCAACTCCCCATCACCCACCTCCGGCCCTCCGACTCCCACAACCAGCCCTAGGCAACCACGAATCTACTTTCTCTCTCCGTAGATCTGCCTATTTTGGACATTTACTATAAACAAGATCATACAAGGTATGGTCTTTTGTAACTGGCTTCTTTTGCTTGGCATAATGTTTTCAAGGTTCATCCATGCTGTATCATGTATCAGTACTCCATTCGTTTTTATTGCTGAATAATAATTCCATTTTATGGCTATACCACATTTTATCCTTTAACAGTTGAGGGACACTTGGGTTGCTTCCACTTTTGGCTATTATAAATAATGTTGCTATGAACATCCAGGTACAAGTTTTTATATATGGACATATGTTTTCAGTTATCTTGGGCAGATATCTAGGAGCAGAATTGCTGGGTCATATGGTAACTCATGTTCAGCATTTTGAGGAACTGTCAGATTGTTTTCCTAACTGCTGCACCATTTTATACTCCCATTAACAAGGTATGAGGATTCCAATTTCTCCACATCACTGCCAGCTTGTTACTCTCTGTCTTTTAGATTACAGTCATCCTACTGGGTATGCTATTTTCTCACTGTGGTTATGATTTCCATTTCCCAGGTGACTAACGATGTTGAGAATCTTTTCATGTGTTTGTTTGTTGGTCCTTCATATTTCAATAGAAATAGTTATTCAAATCTTTTCCCCATTTTTTAACTGGGTTGTCTTTTTATTATTGAGTTGTAAGAGTTCTTTATATATTCTGTATTCTAGTCCCTGGTGGTAACTGCATCTTAGGGAAGAGGGGATATCGGAATGTATGCTCCATGAGTACCTTATTTTATTCACTGCTGTATCCCTAGCACTGAGAGCAATGCCTGGCATACATCAGTAGGAGTTTAATAAATATTTGTGGAAAAGAGGGGATGAAGGAAGGAAGGAAAGTTCCTAAAGAGAAAAGGTACATTGAAAAGCAGAGGAAAAAGGGAAAGAAGAGAGAGAATCTAGCTTATGAAGGGCTTTACTGTAGGTCAAGCAACAGGTTAAGCACTTAATTTACATCTTTTAATCCTCACAACAACCCTCTATAGGAGGTACTACAATCTTCATTGTACAGAAGAGGAAACTAAGGCTCAAAGGGATCAAGTAATTTTTAAGGTCATACTTAATAAGAGTTAAAAGAATTCTTCATGCAGTCTTTCTTCTATTGTCTCCTTTCTCCTTCTGTGGGGTTCCCTTCCCTTGGGCCTAATTCCTGGCAAGAGGTATGTGAAAATAGTTCCTGTTGCTCACTGAGGTCACAATTATTTTCACAATAATTGGATTCTATCATGAGCAAAGGAAAAGTGGGAAAAAATGGAACAAACAATATGCAAGGAGAGATGCTCTCAAAGAAGTCCATTATATTTTTACATAAATATCTGGATAGTGAGGAGAGCTTGGAGGAAATGTAAAGAAATAGATACGTTAAAACAACAAAGTGTGTAGCTCTCCAAAGTCCTTCAGAAGGTACAAAAAAAGCTTTTAAAGGATGCATTTAAGGCTTTGCCATATGGGACCACTGTGGGGAGAGAAAAAAAGTAGTTTATAAAGAACTAAAACTCTTGGGTTTTGAACTCAGATCATCACTGACCCTCTGAGTGACCTTCATCTCAATCAAATGACCTTTTATAGGAACAAAAGGTATTTTTACCTGATAAGTTGCTGCTGCTTTTTGGGAGGTGGGAGGAGGGAGGCTATCATATTAGCAGTAACCATGTGTGGAATATTAAAGTAATAATCATTGGGTGTTAGGCCTAGAAAAATTTGGGAGATCACCTAGTCCACAGATTTTCAAACTTTCTTAGCCAAGGAACTCACTGTTCAAGCACAATCTTTCAGAGAAGTTCAAAATGCAAAACAGAAAAAGCAGGATGCCCTTGTTGGGGGCTCACAGGGAGGGAGCAGGTCCACAAAGGCTCACTGGAGCACAGCCTGGATACCCTTCCCTCATTTACAGATCAATAGCCAGAGGCTCAAAGAAGTTAAGTCACACACACATCTGAACCTGGATCTGGGATCCTCCATCCAGCCCTCTCTAACCATGCCATGGTGCTAACTCTTCACCGCCTCAGCTAAGGAGTTGCTTTTCCTAAGTCTCCCCGCAATCGGTACAGGGGACTACGACAGCAATTTTCACATTGTAATCTCATTATCTGCATGTCAAGTCTTCCCATCATATTCTAAGCCAAAGGCCAACAACTCAAATCCTTACAGGGACCAGATGAGTAATGATTACTATGACACTATCGAGAGTGACAACAGAAAAAAAGAAAACGACAAAAATATTCTTCCAGCCAAATATATCAACTGGTTTACAACTCGTGCATCCAAGTTTCCAGCTTGCCTCCACTCCCACTCCCTTCTTCCCAAACCAAAAGAAACATGAGGGCAGGAGCCATGACAATTCACTCCTGTATTCCCAACTCCTAGCACAGTGCCTTGGTACAAAGTAACTGGAGTCAATAAATATTTGTTGAATAAGTAAAGTGAATGAGGATCTGAATCATATCTCTGCATCCCTGTACCCCCAGCACCTAATTTACAGAACTGAAAAAATCTGATTGTTAAAAGCATGCCATTGGGGCTTCCCTGGTGGCACAGTGGTTGAGAGTCTGCCTGCCGATGCAGGGGACACGGGTTCGAGCCCTGGTCCGGGAAGATCCCACATGCCGCAGAGCGGCTGGGCCCGTGAGCCATGGCTGCTGGGCCTAAGCATCCGGAGCCTGTGCTCCACAACGGGAGAGGCCACAACAGTGAGAGGCCTGCATACCGCAAAAAAAAAAAAAAAAAAAAAAAAAAAGCGTGCCATTATCTAGGTATAAAGTACTACTTTATAATTCTTCCAGTCTTCATTGTAAATTCAGATTTAATCATTAAAGAATGGAATATCTACTATGTGTCCAGGCACAGTTCCAGGCTTTGGAGGCACAGTGGTGAACAAGTCCCTGCTCACGCGGTGCTTATACTTAATCATAATATTAACTGTTCATGTAATACATTTGCATTCTTAAATTTTAATTACACAGAATCCTGGAAAGTTATCTGAGATCAAAAGATGCTTTATTAATCAGACTGCAAAGTCCTTTTCTATATTTACTTACATCTTCAAATAATTTACAAATACCAATTATGTATTTAGATAACTGTGCTAATACCAAGCAGGACGTAACACGTTACAGAGAAGACTAGCAGGATACCACATGTCTAGGGTTTAAGATAGAGAAGATGACTAGCTAACAAATCTTTTGTCCCGGCAGGTTAGTAAGTAAATCACAGGTTGAAACTTACCTGGAAATTAGCACCCTGCTATACACATACACACATCTAAGAAGGGAAGAAGAGCGGAAGTATCAGGCAGAAAAACCACTTTAGAACTACTGCCTAACAAAACCAGGCAGGTATCTACAAAAACCACATCATGTGTAATTTTACAGAAAAAAATATAATGTATCATCACTGAATACTTCAAGCTGAAATGCTTTTTGCGATTATATAAGTTTATTATATAATTCTATTTCTCCATAACTAGTGAAAATGCTTTAATTCAATTCCACTATAGATGGAGAGAAGAAGGAATTGTCATGAATAGATTTAAATTTTAAAAACAAATTTTGGGGGGCTTCCCTGGTGGTGCAGTGGTTGGGAGTCCACCTGCCAATGCAGGGGACATGGGTTCATGCCCTGGTCTGGGAGGATCCTGCATGCCGCGGAGCGGCTGGGCCCGTGAGACATGGCCGCTGAGCCTGCACGTCCGGAGCCTGTGCTCTGCAACGGGAGAGGCCACAGCAGTGAGAGGCCCGCGTACCGCAAAAAAAAAAACAAACAAACAAATTTTGGGGACTTCCCTGGTGGCAGAGTGGTTAAGAATCCACCTGCCAATGCAGGGAACACGGGTTTGATCCCTGGTCCAGGAAGATCCCACATGCCGCGGAGCAACAAAGTCTGCGCCACAGCTGCTGAACCTGCACTCTAGAGCTCATGAGCCACAACTACTGAGCCCGCGTGCCACAACTACTGAAGCCTGTGCACCTAGAGCTCATGCTCCGCAACAAGAGAAGCCACTGCAATGAGAAGCCCGTGCACCGCAACGAAGAGTAGCCCCCACTCACCACAACTAGAGAAAGCCCGCGCACAGCAACGAAGACCCAACACAGCCAAAAATAAATAATTTTTTTTAAAAATTAAAAAGTTAAAAAAATAAAAACAAATTTTGAACCACAGGTGGATAAAATACCCTTGTTCTACACCCATTCCCCATTGTATTAGGCTTTCCCCTGCTTTTCCAAAGTTCACTGTATGGCACTTTCCTCTTATGAAAGACCTTCAACTAGTACCTATTTTCACTAGCCAAAATCCGAAGAGGATTTTCGCTTTTACCAAAAAAAAAAAAAAAAAAAAAAGGCGAAAAGCAAAAGTAGCCTTCAGTGTTTGTGTTGCAGCGAGCCTTCAGAGAGGCAGTGAGCACCCCAAGCAGCAACAGTGGCCTCACGAAGCTCCCTCCCCAGGAGGGAGCTCAGCATCAAGCCGCCATAGCTTTGAACTATGTCTGTGAGTATCTGTGCTTTATCCTGATTTACTCTGTGCATCCGTTAGCAAGATGTGTCCTGAAGTAACTGTTTCTTCACTGTACATCATTTCAGCTTAGGACAGGTTTCATCAGAACGCTGCTCTACCTTCAGATAGTGGGGGAAACCTGTATAACAAAATAGCACTGATTATGAGTTTACGTAAACTCAGAGGCAAGCACCATCCCTTCAGTGATAATTCAAAAGACATTTCTAGGGCTCTACAGCATACATATTAGGGAAGGGGGTTATTCCTTTAAAAAGAATGAGCCAAGCTCTTTGTTTTGATGGAAACACTTGATTCCTGACAGAATCTGAGAGCACAAGCATTTGTACAAACAGCACTGGCAAACATGACTAAACTGCATTTAAGACAGTGAGTACAGAGAATCTAAGCAAAGTCAGCCTTTCCACAGAGTTAAGCTACAATTTGAAGAGACCCAGGGATTCCAAGGGTAATGTTTAAACAACCAAACCCCAAAGTACAATATCACAGTGTGGTTTATAATACAATTTCCGGTGTCAGAAGGACCTGCGTTCAAACACTGGCTTTAAAGTTCATTAGTTGTGCAACTCGGAACAAAAAGCCTAATCTCTCCAAGTTTTCTCCTTTCATCCAGCACCTTTTCCCTGAGAGCCAGGCATGGACAAACCCAGGACAGCCCTCAGGGAGCGGACACACTGGCAGTCATTTACATGCAATTAGACAAGGCCAAGATAAAGAAAAGTTACAGGGTATAATGAGAGCACACAGCTGGGTTCCGTAGTCCATACTAGGTATGGATCAGAGAAAGCTGCCTGGGAGAACAGCTCAATAAGACCTAAAGGAAGAGAAAAAAGGTAGGCAAATATGCTCCTAGGAAGCATCTAGGCAGGGGAAATGGCTTATACAAAGGCCTGAGAGTGAGAAAGCATGACTCTCTGGGCAACAGGAGGGAGCTGCTATGGCTGGACCACTGGGAGTGAGGGGGTGGGGCGGGGGGGAGCAAAATGAAGCCAGAGAGGTTCAGGGGCCTAAGAAACCCTATCAGAGTTTGTGTTTACCCTAGGAGCAATGGGGAAATGCTTGAGTTTGTGGCAAGGGTGACAAAATCAGGCCTAGGGTTCAAAAGATCAGCAGCAAAGAGCATACACGTTTTGAAGCTAGATTGCTTGAGCTCAAATCCTGCTTCTGTGCCTGTTTCCTCCTCCCTAAAAATGCTGACAATAATACCGACTTCACAGGGTTGTTATGAGGATTCAGTGACTTAATATGTATTTGTAAAGCATTTAGACCAGTGAATGGCACATAGTGGTCTTTTTTAATTTATTTTTTATTGAAGTATAGTTGATTTACAATGTTGTGCCCATCTCTGCTGTACAGCAAAGTGACTCAGTTATACACATACATTCTTTTTCATATTCTTTTCCATTATGGTTTTTCCCAGGATATTGAATATAGTTCCCTGGGCTATACAGTAGGACCTTGTTGTTTATCCATTTTATATACAATAGTTTGTATCTACTAACCCCAAACTCCCAGTCCCTCCCCCACCCCCCTCCCCTGGCAACCACAAGTCTGTTCTCTATGACTGTCTTTCTGTTTTGTAGGTCGGTTCATCTGTGCCATATTTTAGATTCTACATATAAGTGATAGCATATGGTATTTCTCTTCCTTTTTCTGACTTACTTCATTTAGTACAATGATCTCTAGGTACATCCATGTTGTTGCAAATGGTATTATTTCATTCTTTTTTATGGCTGAGTAATATTCCATTGTATATATGTGCCACATCTTCTTTATCCATTCATCTGTTGATGGACATTTAGGTTGTTTCCATGTCTTGGCTACTGTGAATAGTGCTGCGATGAACACAGGGTTGCATGTATCTTTTTGAATTATAGTTTTGTCCAGATATATGCCCAGGAGTGACATTGCTGGGTCATATGATAGTTCTATTTTTAGTTTTCTGAGGAACCTCCATACTGTTTTCCACAGTGGCTACACCAACTTACCTTCTCACCAACTTACATTCCCACCAACAGTATAAGAGGGTTCCCTTTTCTCCACACCCTCTCCAGCATTTGTTATTTGTACAGTTTTTAATGATGGCCATTCTGACCAGTGTGAGGTGGTACCTCATTGTAGCTCTGATTTGCATTTCTCTAATGATTAGCAATGTTGAGCATCTTTCCATGTGTCTATCAGCCATCTGTATGTCTTCTTTGGAGAAATGTCTATTTAGGTCTTCTGCCCAGTTTTCAATTGGGTTGTTTGGTTTTTTGCTGTTGAGTTGTATGAGCTGTTGGTGTATTTTGGAAATTAAGCCCTTGTTGGTCGCATCATTTGCAAATATTTTCTCCCATTCTGTGGGTTGTCTTTTCATTTTGTTTATGGTTTCCTTTGCTGTTCAAAAGCTTGTAAGTTTGATTAGGTCCCGTTTGTTTAGTTTTGTTTTTATTTCTATTGTCTTGGGAGACTGACCTAAGAAAACACTGGTACGATTTATCTCAGAGACACACAGTGTTTTTAAATAAGTAGTTTTAAAATTCTGGCTGTGGTGTGGAGAGTGGTTCAGGGAGTGACTATTTAGAAGGCCGTTGTAATAATCCAGGGGATGACTGTGGTGAAAATTATGCAGTGGCAGTGAGAATAGAGGGAAACTAACGAATTTAAGAGTTATTTGGAAGGACTGGATGAAGAACTGAATGGGGGGAACAGGAAGTTGAGGTATGTGTCTAAGTTTTGGCCTGGGAGAATGGCGGTGCCATTTTCTGACATGTGGACACAGGAAGAAGAGCAGGTTTCAGGTAAAAAGACAATGTGTGCAGTTTCTTCCCCCAATATAAATAATAACCTGCTTCATATGCCTCATATCTTCCAGCCCAACTCTGTCTGAATATTCAACCCCCAAGCAACAATGTTTTAGAGTAGACAAGCCTAATAAATCTGATGGTGTAGAAAGAAAAGCTCGAGAATTGGAGGGATCACACACTGAGGTCTTTCTGCTGCTCCTAACACAAGGGAGGCGCTGGATACCTGTTTGTTGACAGAATGAATGTTACTGAATTTAGCCTCCCCAAAACACTTACTGAGCGTGATGCCTGCTTAAATCCTGGCCTAACTCTTAACAGTACCGAGAGAGCGGCGAACAGAGCCTCTCTCACTTGCTTTGGTATTGCTCGTCTTTCCTGTCCAGGAGTTTTTTGTTTCTGTTTTTGTTTTTAATTGAAACTCTGCACACACCAGTACTAACACCATCTTACATTTTTATCACATTTTATAGTGTAAGGCCAAAAGTACAGTGCTTCTATTTTTAACAGCAAAAGACCAGAAACAGTCAAAATGTCCTTAATAGGGACTGACAGAATAAAGTATGTGACATCCACACTATGGAGCTCTGTGGACCAGTCAAAAGAAGTGAGGAAGACTTCTATACTCCACTGTAGAGTGATGTCTGGGATTTTAGGTAAAATGCAGAAAAATATGCATTTAAGAAACAGAAGTGTGGGCTTCCCTGGTGGCGCAGTGGTTGAGAGTCCGCCTGCCGATGCAGGGGACACGGGTTCGTGCCCCTGTCTGGGAGGATCCCACATGCCGCGGAGCGGCTGGGCCCGTGAGCCATGGCCGCTGAGCCTGTGCGTCCAGAGCCTGTGCTCCGCAACGGGAGAGGCCACAACAGTGAGAGGCCCGCGTACCGCAAAAAAAAGAAAAAAAAAAGAAACCGAAGTGGAGGGGGGAGGAGAGATAAATTTGGGACTTGGAATTAACAGATATACATTACTATATATAAAACAGAGAAACGATGAGGACCTATTGTATAGCACAGGGCACTATATTCAATATCATGTAATAACCTATAATGGAAAAGAATCGGAAAAAGTATATATATATATATGTATGTATAACTGAATCAATTTGCTGCATATCTGAAACACTGTAAATTAACTATACTTTAATAAAAAAACAAAATATTTAAAAAAAGAAACAGAACGGAAATGTAGTTGCTCATGTTAAGGAGGAAAGAAATGGAAGGATATCATTGATTACTAAAAATTCTAAACTGTAGGGGAAAGTTGGAGAATTGAGATGGAGGTTTATTCTCCGAAAATAACTGGGTTACACGTATTTTCAACTTTAGAACCATGTAAATGTTTCACAACATTACAAAATGGGACCAAATCAAAAAGAAGAAAAACACAATCCCCCAAAGTTAAAAACAAATATACCTAATTGTATATCAAACTGGTAATGAAATCACACAGAGAATTATTTCAAATGAATTTAAAACACAGTAATTTGACAGCACATGGGTTGTGGGATACAGCGTAAGGACAAATAGAACCATAAAGAAATAGTGAACTATTTAGTATTAGTCATACTACTATTGTTATTTTGGACCTATATATAATTGGACTAATGACACTAAGAACTAATATTTTCAGCATAAGAGGAAATGAATATAAATAGTAAATCAAAGAAATCAATTAAAAATCTCATAATCTTAAACTTGGATTAGAAATATCAGTATGAAGTCATGATGTATTTTTCTCTTTCTGGTTCTGGCCATTGAAAATGTTTAGAAGTAATGACAACCCAGTGCCATGAGTACTCCCAATATCCAATTTGTGGTTTTAACATACCCATACCATTTTCCACTAAAAGAAACCAGGGTTCCTTTGAGAAATGGTCAATTCCAGGCCATAATAAAACATGTAAGCGATGAGCTCTGAGCAGGTTTTAGGGCAGAAAACAAGGAAGTGATTAAAGACAACGGGTTTATGCTAAAAAGACACAGGCCCAACTTGATCAAGGCCCCATCAGCCAAAAATGGGACAATTTGAGCATTAGAAAATAGTATTCGCAATGGACTGAAATATAAGTATGTTAAAAATTCATGAGTTCATAATTAAAGGGGGTGGGGGGAGAAACACCTCACTTGTCACCTCTAAAAGTTGCCAAGACCCAAACTTGTTATTCTGTAAACTAACAAAAGGAACAAACCAAGTATTCATCCTGTCCTTCCTGCCTGAACTGTATTTCGGGGTATCCCAACAGTTTTGAGAAAAAGTTCTTTATAGGATAACTGATACTAATAAATATAGGAGGAATGCTAAAAACGGAAAATACCCATTTTGTAACCCCAATGAAATGGTGGATCTAAGCAATAATCATAAATGGCTGCAAAAATCATTAGGTGAAAGACTGATGGGCAGCTTCATAATGGATGAATCAGGCCATCCAGGAATCCACTGATCAATCTTACCACTAAAAGGGAGAAAACTGGACAGCTCATCTTCCTGATTTGGCTCAACAGCAAGTGTAGAGCACACCCAATGAGGTATTTTCAACTAAAAAAATTGTACCTGAATCTAATTAACTCTCTACATCTAACTACCAGTTTACAGGAAATGCTAGGGTAGAGAAGCATGTTAAATGACACCACAAGGATTTGGTGGGAAATGTCTATAGGACAAATGATGCAGTTTCCTCAACAAATCACAAGGGAAAATAGAAGGGAGGGAGAAATTGTTTTATATTTTTTAAAAAGACCTAAGAGACATATCCAAAATACAGTGTTGGATTTCTTTGGATACTGATTTGAAGAAACCAACTGTAAAAGGCCATTTTTGAAACAACTCTGGAAATTTGAACATTAACTGACAATTAGATGATATTAAAGAATTATAGTTACTTTCATTATGGCTAATAATGTTGTGTTTAAATTTTTTAAAATACAGTATTTTATAAAAAGCTCTTAACATTCTCTAACACCATACACAAAAATAAACCCAAAGTGGATTAAAGACCTAAAACGTAAGACCGGATGCTGTAAAACTCTTAGAGGAAAACACAGGCAGAACACTCTTTGATATACACTGCAGCAATATCTTTTTGGATCCACCTCTTAGAGTAATGAAAATAAAAACAAAAATAAACAAATGGGATCTCATTAAACTTAAAAGCTTTTGCACAGCAAAGGGAACCATAAACAAAACGAAAAGACAACCCACAGAATAGGAGAAAACATTTGCAAACAATGTGACCGACAAGGGATTCATCTCCAAAATATACAAACAGCTCATACATATAGCTCATATTGATACAGCTCAATATCAAAAAAGTAAACAACCCAATCAAAAAAAAAGAAAAAATGGGCACAAAATCTAAATAGACATTTCTCCGAAGAAGACATACAGATGATCAAAAAGCACATGAAAAGATGCTCAGCATCGCTAATTATTAGAGAATTGCAAATCAAAACTACAGTGAGGTATCAACTCACACCAGTCAGAATGGTCATCATCAAAAAGTCTATAAACAGGGCTTGCCTGGTGGCGCAGTGGTTGAGAGTCCGCCTGTCGATGCAGGGGACACGGGTTCGTGCCCCGGTCCGGAAAGATCCCACATGCCGCGGAGCGGCTAGGCCCATGAGCCATGGCCACTGAGCCTGCGCGTCCGGAGCCTGTGCTCCGCAACGGGAGAGGCCACAACAGTGAGAGGCCCGCGTACCGCAAAAAAAAAAAAGTCTATAAACAATAAGTGCTGGAGAGGGTGTGGAGAAAAGGGAACCCTCCTACACTGCTGGTGGGAATGTAAATTGATACAGCCACTATGGAGAACAGTATGGAGGTTCCTTAAAAAACTAAAAATAGAACTACCATATGACCCAGCAATTCCACTACTGGGCATATACCCTGAGAAAACCATATTTCGAAAAGATACATGCACCCCAGTGTTCACTGCAGCACTATTTACAATAACCAAGACATGGAAGCAACCTAAGTGTCCATCAACAGATGAATGGATAAAGAAGATGTGGTGCATATATACAATGGAATATTACTCAGCCATAAAAAAGAGTGAAATAATGCCATTTGCAACAACATGGATGGACCTAGAGATTATCGTAGTAAGTGAAGTCAGAGAAAGAGAAAGACAAACACCATATGCTATCACTTATATGTGGAATCTAAAAAATGATACAGATGAACTTATTTACAAACCAGAAACAGACTCATAGACTTAGAAAACAAACTTATGGTTACCAAAGCAGAAAGGTGGGGGGTGAGGAATAAATTAGGAGGTTGGGATTAACATATATACATTACTATATATAAAATGGATAATCAACAAGGACCTACTGTATAGCACAGGGAACTCTACTCAATACTGTGTCATAACCTATACGGGAAAAGAATCTGAAAAAGAATAGATATATGTATAACTAATCATCTTGTTGTACACCTGGAATTAACACATTTTAAATCAACTACACTGCAATATAAAATAAAAATTAAAAAAAAAAAACGAAAATAAATAAATTTTAAAAGAATAAAAAGCTCTTTTGCAATCATTACCCCGATGCGGGTACCCAGAAGATGTCCAATAAACACTGGTTAAGATAAATGACAAGAGCAACACTCCCCTGTAAACCTGCCACTTCACCCTCCCAAAATAAAAGGATTAATCCTTGGCCTGTTATTCAAGTCAGTACCATCCCTCATCACCAGTTCCAACCATATTTCCCAAGGTGCCTCCTTACACCTCTACATTTCCAGACAAATTGAACTACCTGCAGTTTTTTGCAGAGGTCTCATGTTTTCCTTCGTGCGTGCCTTTGAAGGCCCTGGAATGCCCTTCCACTATCTCTTTGTCCAAATCTACCCTCTTGAAGACCCATCTCCAAAGTTAGCTCCTATATAATGCTTTCTTTGAACTTCCCCACAGAAGTCATTATTCCGCTGGTTCACCTGTGTCATCTATAACATCCCACCTTGTAAGTACTGTTACTTTTTTGTTAAGTACTTACTATTGGTCTGTACATTCAGCTAATATTTATCGAACACCTACTACACTTTGGGCCTGTGCTAGGGGTTAACGATGCTGCAATGAATAGACAAACACTGTTTCTGACTACGTGGATGTTACGGTCTAGTAAAGGATGACCAAAATTACACTAGTTATATAAAAAATTACTCACAATTATGAGAAGCATACCAAAAAAAGAAATGTAGGAATTACGACTGGATACGATAAAGGTGTCAGACACAGCTGGACTCTGCCACATAAGGGCATGATTTAGGATTAATCACTTTAAATTACAATTCACTATGTGCCACAGCTTTTAACAATGCAGATCTGGGAACGCTTAAGGCCTAAATAAAATATGTAATGCCATTACCAGACCTACAGTCGACCCTCAATAAATAAATGTTAGTTCTTATTCCCAGCAGCTGTGCCCATCTGGAGAGAAACTGTGTTTGATTAGCCTTTGGATCCTAATTCTCTAGCTCTTGGTCTGCCAAAAGATATGAGTCCAATAAACAATTCAGAAATAAGGAGAACAGAGAAGGAAAAAAAGCTGTAATAAGAACACCCAACATTTGCATCAGGAGTCTCCCCGAGATGTGGAGTACCATTGTTTCCATCTTACAGGTGAAGTAACTGAGGCTGGGGGGAGAAAACGGGGCTCAACAATATGATTACATGTAAGTCCCAGCTCCGAAGCCTCTCCCGGTCTGTCTTTCTCCTTTTGGACTCTACAACTCTAGCCCAGAAACCCGGACGAGCGCCGCTGCTCCTCCCACAAGGCTTTGCAACACCGCGGAGAACTCTGGGATACAAATGAATAAACAAATCCAAGGCAAGGGCGAGACCTGGGCCCGAGAAACTCCGCCCTAAGCCCACCAAGTACCTTCTTCATCCCTTTTGTGTGCTTACCTTTCCTGGGGCTCCCGCTCTCGGGCTCCTCACTAACACCCGCAAAGGCGGGGAACAGCGCCATGTTCACAGGCCACACCGCCTTTTCACTCCACAAAAATGGCGGCGGGAAGCCGAGGCCGGTAGTAAGGCCCTTGCGGTCGGTGTGCACTCTGGGAAGTGTAGTTTTCCCGTCGGTCCTTTGGCTTGTACCCAAACCGCGGGGGCGGGGCGGAATGAAAGGGGAAGGGGCGTGATGGGGGAGGGGCGGAAGGGACCACTTCCCAGTAATTAGTACCGTCAGGCTTCTGTGAGAACCAGAAAATGCTGAGACTGGAGGTGCAACTGTTCAGAGCACAAAGTTCAAGGAAGTTGGAATTCTGATTACACCCCAGAGTTCACACCATGGCTTCCTGAGTCAAATCAAATTCCCTAAGCTTCAGGGTTTTTTTTGGGTTTTGGGGTTTTTTTTTTTGCGCGGGCTTCTCACTGTTGTGGCCTCTCCCGTTGCGGAGCACAAGCTCCGGACGCGCAGGCTCAGCGGCCATGGCTCACGGGCCCAGCCGCTCCGCGGCATGTGGGATCTTCCCGCACCGGCGCACGAACCCGTGTCCCCTGCATCGGCAGGCGGACTCGCAACCACTGCGCCACCAGGGAAGCCCCAAGCTTCAGTTTTGATGAAATAAAAATTTGTATTTTAAGGCAAGATAAAAATTTAAACAAAATTTTTCTCTGCCCATTTGTACCTCCTCCCTCCCATCTAGTGTGCATCCTGCATCTGCATTATGCATTAACCAGACCTCCGCAATGGCAGAAATACCTGCTCAGCCGTAAAGATCAATTTTTCTTTTTCTGGTGCCAGCTGGGTAATTCCTCAGAAGATAACATTCCTTTCTCAATCCTGTAAGGGGTCATCTATGACCCACCACTCACCCTGTATGTGTAGGCATCTTTGGTGAACTTTATGTACAATACCAATATGTCATTTCCCTTAAAGATAGTGATTGGTGCAGAACAGACTGGTCAGACGACCTGCGGAGAGTACTGGGCCACACCTTATGGAAGTTCTTGGCATAAATACATATTTATGAACTTAATGTTACCAGCTATACTACTTGTTTTCTGTCTATTCTATAAGATTATTGTTTCCTGCATTACCAAATGTGTGACTGAGTCTCAGATAAAATTAATGATGAATAGATGCCTTGAAGTGATTGATCAAATACATAGTTCTATAAGATCAATGATTGTAATAGTGTAACTCTAGATACGGGAAAAAGCAACAAGAGGGAACCATTTCCTGGACCATAGAAGACTAGTAAGACAGGCAGTCCAGAGGCTTTTGGTTACTGTTAAAGGGGCCTACTCCAGTAACAGTACCTTGAGGGGCCTATCAATGACATCTTTGCTTGACCTGGGAATGAGCATTTCCAGCACCTTGGGACAAAGTGGTCACGAAATGCCTCCCAAACCTTGGTCAAAATTAAGACCAAAAGGGAGGGGATTGTAAAATAAAGAATGTCACCCACCATCCAGTTCTACAAGAATCAAGTCACTAGCCACTGCAGTCACTGAAAGGAATCCCTGAAAGGAATTCAGGGCAAGCATCAGGATGAGGCACTTTTGTGCTCTGGGAGAACTGATAGAACTGGCCCTCAGATAGTGAGATATTTTCAGGTGAAAATTTTATGAACCCAGTTTCTTGCACCTTCCAATAATTAGAAAAGCACTAAAACCATTAACTAAGATATCTTTTCCTCCTAAATGGCAGTAACCTTCTATCAAGATGAGAGTTTGCATGTAACCCTTCACCAAAATCACATACATTCTGGCCTCATACTGTATCTCTTCAGAACAGTTCTCAGAGCTGTCTGGGAGATTGTCTCCTGTATTATAATCCTCAGTTTGGCCCAAACAAAACTTTCCATTTCTTTCTTAGATTGACAATTGATTAAGTTTTTTGTGTGGACAGTTTCTTCTGCAAAATGTTTTGAAGGTTAAATTAGCATAGAGGTAAAGTGCTTAGGCTTGTGCCTGGCTCGTGGAAAGCACTTAATACAAGTTAGCTTTTATGTGAGTTGTGACTGCAAGTCTGACTCAAAGCCTTGTGAGATATCCAAACTTCAATCAATTTATCATTTTAAATATTTTAGAAATACAAAAGAATTCAAGGTCTTCTCAAGTTCAAAGGTCTTTGCTGGTTAGAAAATATATTTACCCACTTATGAAGTATTCTTGACTTTAAAAAAATTGAATCTGAATCTAATGAAGACTGCTACCAGAAATATATGAGTAAAGGAACAATTTAAAGAGCTCATACCACCTAGAAGCAATCAGCCAAATTCGGAGTGTAGGAAATTATAGAAAACAACCCAGTTTCTTCAACGAATCAACATCTTTAAGGGGGTGGGAGATTGAAATAGATTAAAAGATTTTAGAGATATATCAACCAAATGCAATATACGGCCTCATTATGATTCTGGTTGGAAGAATTGTAAAAATTCTTGTTTTGAGACAGATGGAGAAATTAGAAGTCGACAGAATATTAGATGACATCAGGTAATTCTTATTAATTCTGTTAGATGTACTAATGTACTAATGGCACTGAGGTTACTTTTTAAAAATTCTTATATATCAGAGATATATAGTGAAGTATTTGCAGGTGAAAATAAATAAATGAAAATATATTGGGGGGGTGGTGGAGTCCCAGGGAGTTCAAAGATCTTTAGTTAGGAAATAGATTAAGAGTGGGAGATGCAAATCAAGTCAAAGGATGGATGGACTCTTGCGAAAGCTGCAGACCTGTGTGAGAATTAGGTTGTGTGCGTCCAAAATGAGCACCCTTCAAGTTTTTTTTTGTTTGTTTTTTTTGGGTTCTTTTGCGGTACGCGGGCCTCTCACTGTTGTGGCCTCTCCCGTTGCGGAGCACAGCCTCCGGACGCACAGGCTCAGCAGCCATGGCTCACGGGCCTAGCCGCCCCGCGGGATGTGGCATCTTCCCAGACCGGGGCACGAACCCGTGTCCCCTGCATGGGCAGGCAGACTCTCAACCACTGTGCCACCAGGGAAGCCCACCCTTCAAGCTTTGAAGGCCTCTACACATTGCTTACAAAAAGAGACTTAGTATGACGATATGAGCAGCAAAAGTCTGCAACTTTCAGGTTCTACCAAAATCTCTGGCTCTAAGGTCCCTCAGTTAATCGGGACAGCTTCCGCCTCCATTAGCAGACATCTCCCTTAGCAGACTCCCCTGGCTGCTGCGTTCCCCACCGCTTCATATCCTTCCATTCCAGAAGAGCAACTAATGTGGAAGGGTTAGGAGAATCAGGGCCATAATAGTAACGTTTTTGTCCAAGAAGGAATCTGGGCATATTAGGTATTTTCTGTACTACAGATGGGGAAGAGAATTTGGCTTAAGAGACGCCTTATAAGCAAAATTTAAAAGTGTGTAACTGAGTAACTGCTTTAGATTCCTGATTTTAAGTCGAAATCTTATGAAGTTTAGGCAAAGTTTCAGACCATCGAATAATTTAAAGTTTACCATACTTTTAGGTATAATTGATTACCTTTGTAAAAATTAATACTTGAAGAAGATTGATGTATTGTCAGGTAACTGAAATACCCAAAGAGGAAATAAAATGTATTACGTTTATAAATTTATATAAGATGCATAAATGCTAAGCCAAGGTCAGCAAACTTTTTCTTAAAGGGCCAGATAGTAAATATTTTAGGTTTTGTGGGCCAGAGGGTCTGTGCCACAGCTACTCAATTTTGCCACTGTATTGGGAAAGCAGCCAGAGATAATAAATGTTAAATGAATGGACATGGCTATGTTCTAATAAAACTTTATTTACAAAAACAAGTGGTGAGCCCACAGGCCATCATTTGCCAATCCCAAAGAGGCCTGTATTACATTGGGAAGTGTTTCATTAGCTACCTTTATAAACTGAAGCAAACATTATTCAAGATCCCTAAAAATTATTGCTAAAATAACAAATGAAATATGTAATCTGAACTTGAACATTTAAGAACATTATTCTTCAATTAAATCATTTATTCCTTTATATCCAACAACCAGTTTTCAGGAAATGAAAGGACAAAGGAACGTCATAAACACCACCAGGGGATACAATCAGCAAAATCCTGATTTTGGGAAAACGTGTGGAACAAACTACCTGCTTGCTTTCTTTCTCTCTGTTTCTCTCTTGGCTGTGTTGGGTCTTCATTGCTGTAAGCGGGTTTTCTCTATTTGCCGTGAGAGGGGAATATTCTGTGTTGCAATGCACAGGTTTCTCATTGCGGTGGCTTCTCTTGTTGCTGAGCACGGGCTCTAGGCGCACGGGCTTCAGTAGTTGTGGCTCGTGGGCTCTAGAGCGCAGGCTCAATAGTTGAGGCGCAGGGGCTTAGTTGCTCTGCAGCATGTGGGATCTTCCCAGACCAGGGCTCGAACTCGTGTCCCCTGCGTTGGCAGGTGGATTTTTTGTTGTTGTTGTTTTTTGTTTTTTTGCCGTACGCGGGCCTCTCACTGTTGTGGCCTCTCCCGTTGCGGAGCACAGTATCCGGACGCGCAGGCTCAGCGGCCATGTCTCACGGGCCCAGCCGCTCCGTGGCATGTGGGATCTTCCCGGACTGGGGCACGAACCCGTGTGCCCTGCATCGGCAGGCGGACTCTCAACCACTGCGCCACCGGGGAAGCCCTAGCAGGTGGATTCTTAACCACTGCGTCACCAGGGAAGCCCCCTGCTTTCTTTAACAAATAAAGTGCAAGGGAAAAAAATAAAGCAAGTACCCAAATGGAGACATGTATTAAAAGAGACTTGAGTTAAAAAAAAAAAAAAAAAGAGACTTGAGAGGCATATTGACCAATAGTAATGCACAGATCTTATTTGGATTCTGATTCAAACATACTGTATACGTAAAATGATGACATTTACAAAACAGCTGAAAATGTGAACACTAGCTGGATATTTGATAAAATTAAGGAATTATTGTTCAAACTTTATAGACATGATAAATGTGTTATGGTTATATATTTTTTTAAAGAGTCCATATCTTTTAGAAATACATGCTGAACTATTGACAAGTAAAATGGTATATGCCTAGGATTTGCTTCAAATATGGGAGGGAATTAATTGGTGAAGGTATGGTTGAAACAACATTGGCCCTGAGTTTATAATTATTAAAGTTGGGTAATGTGAACATGGGGGTTCATACATTATTTGGGCCTTTTTTGTTAAGTATATTGAAATGTTTCATAATACAAAATTTCTAAACTGGAAATTTAAAAGCTTATTTTTTTAAAAACATAGCAGTGAAAAGGAACAAACTACTGATATACATAGCGACATGAATGAATCTCAAAATCTATGCTGGGTAAGAAAAGCCAGACACAGAAGAGTATTTACTGTATGACTCTGTTGATATAAAATTCTAGAAAATGCAAATTAATATATAGTGACAGAAAGTGGATCAGTGGCTTCCTGGTTCTGGGAGTAGAAGGAGGGATATTCTGTGTGGTGCAAGGAGAATCTCTTGGGCGTGATGAAAATGCTCTGTATCTTGATTGTGGTGGTGGTGGTTTCATAGATGTGAACCATCTGTTTTTTTAAAAAGCTTAGGAACACACTAAGGTTTCGAATTTGTTGTTTCAATAAACTGAATGCTAATCTTTTAAACCAGGATCAGCAAACTTTCTGAAAAGGGTCACATAGTAAATATTTTAGACATAGCAGGACATACGGTCTCTGTGGCAACTACACTGAAATCTGAATTTCAAAAATTTTCACGTCACAAAATATTATTCCCCTTTCTATTTTTTCCAACATTTATAAATGTAAAAACCATTCTCAACTCGTGGGCCATGCAAATCAGCGTGGGCCGATTTGACCCACGGCCATAGTTCACTGGACCCTTACAAACTTTTTACCATTAGACAAAAATAAAAGTAAACTTTTGAATAGTCTTTTCTGCACAGGAAAAACCACCCCAGAGAGCATGAAACAAACTCACTTAACTATTAGTATTATTATCTGGGTATTTCCAGTGCATTTGGCAGGGTATTTCTTGGAATAAACCAACGTTTTCAAATTATGATTTGGTTTTGCGTGGAGCTTGACTAAAGGAAAAGAATGCACTGCTCAGCTACTTGTAAATGTTGCTATTCTTTGTAGTAGAGATTACTCACTCTAAATTCATAAGTTGCTGTTCTAGCATCTGTCACACTTTCTAATGTACACTCATTTAGCCTGTCTCACAGACCTTGATCACCCTTGGACACCAACAAGGGTGAATCTTTTCTCCAAAGCTGGGAGGAAAAGATGTGGGGCAGGGGGGGTTGTGCAGGAGAGATATATGAAAAGGGGCTGTATTTTAGTTGCAGAAGAGTTGGATGAGAGAGGTTATGCAATCTTGATCTCAGTAAAGTGGGCAGTCAGACTGGCCATGAAGAATGAAAAAGACGCGGGCATGACGTAGGGGCTGAAAACCATAGAAAACAGCCTTTAAACGATGTCATAGAAGACACAACATGAACAAAAGGATTGCCAGGAGGCAGTTAGATACCAAGTACGTAGGTGTAGGTACTCAGTACTTGTTTGTTGCCAAAATAGCACCTACATAATTCCCATTTACTTTTGGAGAAGGATATTATAGAAAAAAGAATAGGTAGTGGACATCTTTTGTTTTGCTTAACTAGCACCCTCTTTTCTGAATCCACAGGGTGGTCGTGTTAGTACAATGTGGCCTTACTGTCCTGGCCCCATCTGATTGGTCAGGGTGAGGATGTGACCCAACTTGGCCACGTCTATAGTTGGTCAGTGTTCAACACAGCTCTGACCCAATCCGGGCCAAGCAAAGTTCTTTTGCAGGAATTTTGGAGCTAGAACTGAGAAAGAGAAGCTTGTCCCTCTTTGTGTGTCTGGACTGCAAGATATAATAGCCCAGGAGCTGGTGGACAAGTAGAGGAAACCTGCTTGTAGAGAGAGAAGGATGAAAGCAGATGTGAGTTGGAGAAGAGGGGTACGGAACTCTAATTCTAATCGTCCCTGGAGCCTCGGGTCTATGCTTGGATTCTGGAAAACAGCCCAACATCCCTTTCATGTATCCCTCATTTCAGTTAAACAGATTCCAGTTGACTTTCTGTCACTCACAACCAAAAGTCCTATATGATACAGAATGAATGAGTGAATGAATGAATAAATGACATCATCTCTACACTCAAGGTCATAATCCCAGAGCCTAGAGGTGCTCCAATTAGTTTCAATGATGATGAGATTTTTAAACTGGTATAAATATTAATAAAGGGAAACCTCACTGAAATGGATTTGGGAGGCTAGAAGCAGGAGAGCTCTCATGCACATACCACTCAGTCTCAATTACAGGAAAAACTGTCAATTACAGACCCCAACAAAAGAATCACCAACAAGAAGGAACCATCAATTCCAGGCCCCAACAGAAAAAGATGTACATTGCATCTCCTACATGAAATCTAATACCTCAGCAATTCAGCCAATGAGAAACCATCATTACCCCAAACTCTCACTTTCTCTAATGGACTTTCATTCAAAACAACGCCCCTGGGCTTCTCTGGTGGCGCAGTGGTTAGGAGTCCTCCTGCTAATGCAGGGGACACGGGTTCGACCCCTGGTCGGGGAAGATCCCACGTGCTGTGGAGCAGCTGGGCCCGTGCGCCACAACTACTGAGCCTGCGCTCTAGAGCCCGGGAGCCACAACTACTGAAGCCGGCGCGCCCGGAGCCCGTGCTCCGCAACAAGAGAAGCCACCACAATGAGAAGCCCGTGCACCGCAACAACGAGTAGCCCCCGCTCTCAGCAACTAGAGAAAACCTGCGTGCAGCAGCAAAGACCCAGTGCAGCCAAAAACTAAATAAATGAATAAATAAATTTATTTTTTTAAAAAAAACCTCCCAGTGCCCTCCTTTTTCCCTATAAAATAATGTTCTTCTTTGTTTATTGGACTTGCCTATGGTTTTTGCTATAGCTTGTTTGTCCCGAATTGTAATTCCTCCGCTATCCCGGAATAAACATATTTGCTGGTTGAATAACTGACTTTTATTTTTATGGTCAACATTGGCCTATGAAGAACATGTAAAAGCAAACTCTTTTCATCTTAAGAAGAAAGGAATCTTCACCCAGTAACTCAGGCAAACTGGAGAAACCGGTCTATCAACTCATTCGATCTTAAGGAATTTTCTGCTGGTCCCTATGAAGTAAAAGAAAGAAAATGTGCCTTTGGAAACCAGAGATATCAACAAGGAAATAAAAGAGCCTGAGCCATTTCATTGCTGCGATCTGCTTTCCCTTTTTTTTTTTAAGAGGAAGAAGGATGGCATGTCTTAGGTTGGAATGCCTTAATACGTGGACACAATCCCGAGCAATTGTTCTTCAGTCATGGCTAAAGTGGCCTATTTATGCCTAATCGCAGTTCACATACTCAAGAATCTGTCTGAAATATGTAAAGTTTTGAGAAGTGGTGCAGAAATTACGGAAGAGTGTCAGCAACAACGCTTAGTAATGATGTTAGCATTTAGAAGAGTCTCTAGGAGGAAACTCAGGTTTACTCTTCTATAAGGAAGGTTATGTGGTCAGGCTGAGGGCGTTGCCTAAGAGCTTTGGATAAAAGGGATTAGAACCAGAGTTTTAAAAGGTTAAATGAATTTTCTTGTGTAGCTTACTCTTAAACTAGCCTTTCTTCCCAAAATGCCCTGAACTTTCAGTCTCTGTTATGATTAGACTCTTCCAGAAAGTGATATGTTTTATAAGTTATACTGATAATGAAAGGGATCAGTGAAAAAACATAAGCCTTTTATTTTTTTAAGTAATTTTTAACAAGCAAATAGTTAAATCCCCACTAGTCAGGCTGCCTTTCTTTGACTAGGAAAGTGACATTTTTAAGAACTGGTTGGTCCCAGTTTCCATTCAAAAACTCCTTTTTCCTATTGACTTTTCTCTCCCTGGTGATTCTCCTGGCTTGTGGCAGCATGTCTTTTAAGTATGGGGCAAGCGTGGCCGGTTTATCTCCTCCCCTTCTTATTCCCATCTTTGCCTCTCTTTTCACTGCCTCCTCTCATTGCCAAAAAGAACAAAAATGTGCATTTTTTTCACCTGTAAATTTCCAGTTGCAAATGAAAGTATCTAAATTAAATTGGTTTCACCTTGTGCCCACCTATTTAGGAGTACAGAGAGGAATTATCCCCCCCTACCATTTTAAGCATGCAATACATGCTTGATACAAAAAAAAAAAAGGTTTAAACACTGGAAAGTATAAAGAAGATGGGGAATAATTGCCCATATTTTCATTACCCAAAGACAAATACTATTTTGGAGTATTTCTATAGAGGCCTTTTCTTTCTTTCTTTTATGTCTTTTTGGGGGTCTTAGTTTATGGGTATATTTTTTCATCATAACTGTGATTACTTTTCCTCCTAATATTCTATATAAGCATTTCTCGGTTTTACTACAAACCTCATAAATATGCATTAGATGCATAATATTTCATCCAATGAAATATTCTACTTAACCACTTTCTACTTCTAGATATTTCGCAAACCTTACTTCTTGTGTCATCTCATCAGTGTTACCCGTGAGTTTTCCAAAACATGAACAGCCGGGCAGGATGGTCAGCAACAAGATCTTAAGTCGTAGCTCATCCACCAGTAGCCAAGAAAGGATGTTTGCAATGAGGAACTGCCACAGTGCTGGAGCATGAAGGGTGACGTGGCGAACATGGCAGCAAAAAAGGGCAAGAGGACACTTTCTAAAAAGACAAATATAACTTCAAATAATGTAGGCAAAACTCCATGAAACATTCACTCGGCAGTCACTACATTACGTGCCAACAGGACATACAGACATCTCAACAAACAAAGTGCAAAGATAATCTATAAACAAACAAGGAGTACCAGCAGCTGGGGAGGTGGGGATTAACTCTGCCTGGGAGGGCTCCACAGAGGTGGAACTGCTCACCTACGTCTTGACAAATAAGAAGGAGTTCCCTGGCTAGACAAAGGAGAAAACACAGGTAGACAGAGGAAATAGCATGTGCAGAAGTCCAGTTTCTAAAACAGCAAGGTGTGGTCAAGGACTCTCAACCAGGGCTATGTAGCTGCAGTGAAGTGAGAGAGGCTGGGGTCACATCCTGAAGAACCCTGATGCCCTGTGTTGAACAGTAAAGAATTTGTCTGGTCCTTGTGTCTCTCAGTGGTAAACACTAAATCCTTGGCATTTACTGAGTGATCCTTTGCTGTTCGTGGTGGCCCCTGACCACACCTGTGTTTATGCTAACGCGATGACTTTCCAACATGACTGTCATGACTTAGACCAGTCATGCTGGAAAGATCAACCATGTGATTAGAGGGTTGGGGCTTTGAGCCAGCCAACCTCTAGGGAGTGGAAGGAGGCTGGAGGCTGAGTTCAATCACCTGGCTGATAATTCAATCAATCATATTATGTAATGAAATCCCAATAAAACTCGAGACCCCAAGACTCCAGTGAGCTTCCTGGTCGACAAATACATCAAATGTGCAAGGAGGAGGGTGCATCCTGAGTCTACTAGGAAAGTGCACAGATGCTCTACATCTGGCTGGTCCTGATTTGCATCCTTTATAATAAAACTGTAGTTGTGAGTATAGTACTTTCTTGAGAGTTTTATGAGTTGCTCTAGGTGGTTGAGGGCACCCCTGAATTTGTAGCCAGTTGGTCAGAAGTGCAGGTAGGCTGGGGGCCCCTGAACTTGTGACTGGAATCTGAAGGAGAGCAGTCTTATCAGGGACAGTGCCCTCAACCTGTAAGTCTGCAAACTTCAGGTGATCTGCATAGGAATCGCACTACAAGGTTGCATCCTGGGAAGAAATTTGGACCTGATTTTGAAGGATTTTAAGTAAAGGGACATCACATATTTGTGTCTTAGGAAAATCACTCTGTGCAGTATGAAGAGTGGATTAGACAGGGAAAAATATGAAGGGAGGGCTTTATGGATTGCTGGGAATCAGGCAGGAGCAATAAACTAGGCCAACATACAGCAATCGGGAGTGAAGATGAATTTCCAAAAATCTCTGAAATAACTGTGTGAAGCAGCAGATCAAAGAGCAGAATCCCCCAGGGTTGGCTCTGCAAGAATGTGCCCAACCTATCATGGAATGAAGACAGAAGTTTATTGGAAACATCACTTTCGATTATCACAAGCTAAAAGATTTGGATCTTTTAAAAAAGAGTAAAAAGATACATTTTTCTTTTGAGTCTTTAGGAAGAGTTTAAAGACACAGAATAATACAACGAATGATTATGTGCTTACCCCTGCCCCCAATTAGCACGTGTAAATATTCTCTTCTTTTCTATTAATTAGTCCTATTTGTGCTTATTTGTTTTCTATTATAAATCAGTGGCTTTCCGCAGGGGGGCGGGGGACTCCCAGGGGACATTGGATGGTGTCTAGAGGTATTTTTGGTTGTCACAATTGGGGATGCTACTGGCATCTGGTGAATACAGCCCAGAGGTGCTGCTAAACATCCTAAAATGCACAGGACAATCCCCATCGCAAAGAATTATCTGGCCCAAAATGTCAGTGCTGAGGCTGAAAAATCCTGATTTAAATAAAAGAAATAAAATATTATAAAGTTGAACTCCCTGTGTACCCTTCCAAACCCACTTCCCAACCACCCTCTCCCCAAAGGCAGCCACTAACTTGAATTAGGTATAAGGACAGAGGATTTTTTTGGAGTTATATTTTTCCAATTTCTTTTTTGCTAAGTTCTTAGGGTTCAACCCTTTGAAAATGTTTAGTTAATTCTCAGTGTCTCCTACAGGAATGAAAGTACCCACACAGACACCACTGTGCCACCAAAAAAGTACAATTGTAAAGGTGCTGCCTTTACACACGCACACACACACACACACACACACACACACCCGGATCCATCCCCTTACCACTGTTAATCTGCGCTGCCCTCTTTCTCAAGCTAGGCTGGGTTGCCCACCTAAAAGCGGGAGAGGAGACACAGTGCTAGACATGCTTCAGCCTTGACCAAAACATAACAAAAAACTCTTCTTCATTCAGTCTCCTTTGACACTGCTACTAGCGGTCCATCCTACAGGATCCTATGGTTGACCCTTTTACAGAATATAGTAAGTGTTTAATAAATCTGTCGGAACAGGGTCACTAAAAGCAGGCTTATTAAGCAAGGATGATCTAATTCAAGTCATCGTCTTACAAAAAACTTACAAACAGATGTTTGTGTTACAAACAGCTTATGAGAATTTGGGGGTAATATTGAAATGATGCTTCAATGCAAAAAAAAAAAAAATCAACTAAAAGAAATGAAAAAGTTATCAAAAAGATGGAGAACAAAAAATAGCTCCTGGGCTCCCCTGGTGGTGCAGTGGTTGAGAGTCCACCTGCCGATGCAGGGGACACGGGTTTGTGCCCCAGTCCGGGAAGATCCCACATGCCGCGGAGCGGCTGGGCCCATGAGCCATGGCCGCTGAGCCTGCGCGTCTGGAGCCTGTGCTCCGCAAAGGGAGAGGCCACAACAGTGAGTAGGCCCGCGTACTGCAAAAAAAAAAAAAAAAAAAAAAAAAAAAAACGCTCCTTGTTTTTTATTTTAAAAAATAAAAAGCAAAACTATCTTTTAACTGCATGCTAAGTACTATGCTTTATACTGGTGATAAACTATCACTCCAAGTGAGGGAAATATCACTCAAGATGCCTTCAATGATCTCATAATCCAGAAAGGGAAACACAAACATTAGCAGATAATGCTCGTAAGATGACATGGTGGGACAATGAAAGAGATATTTTTTCAGTATAACTGCAGCAGAGATGAAATTAAAGACTCAACTGGTAATAGCAATGCCCTTCTTCATCCCATGCAGACTATTGTTTATAACCTTGTAATAAGAGCTGAGAATGCCATTTAAATTAAAATAGTCCAACAAACTTACTCTACCAGATTTAAAATATATTGCTATAATAATGCGCTGTAATTTATATGGATAAGACACTGGTTTAAAACTAGGTAGATATAATAGAATAGAGAGTATAGAAACAGAGTTTGATCTAGCATAAATATGGTATTTCATATCAGTAAAGAAAGTATGGATTATTCAATAAATGATCTTGAAATAAATTTTAGTTTGGAGGAAAAAGTACATCATATCCCTAGCTCTTCTTAGTAGCAAATAAATTCTAGGAGGATCAAAGATTAAATATTTTTAAAACACATGAAAAACTAGAAGGAAATATAGGTATTTTAAAAATCTTGAGTCAAATGAGATATTTCTAAGTATGACACCAAATTTAGAAATTCCAAAAAGAAAATAATTTTTGCTAGATTAAATTTTTAAACTTCTGAACTACAGAAAGCTGTCACAAACAAATGTAAAAAGAGAAGCAATCTTTTTTCAAAAAAAAAACTAGGTCATCTGGACTAATATCCTTAAGACATATGAAGAGCTCTTATAAATGAATAAGGAAAATGTGACTCTCCCTGATAAAATGGGGAAAATGAAATAAAAATGCAATTCACAAAAGATTTACAAATAATCAGGTAGAAAGATAGCGTTCTTATTAATAGTCAAAGAAATGCAAATTTCACCACAATAAATGATGGTGAAGATTTTAAGTCTGAAAATACCAGTTTGTGCAGAAAGCAGATATTATTACATGCTGATGGTGGCAAGATACCTCGGTAGAAATCTTCTAGATGGAAATTTGGTAATACGTGTAAAAAGTTAAAGGAGAAGAGAAAATAGAGGGGAAGAAGGTTGAGGGGAAGAAGAGATGCTGAAGGGAATACTTCTGAACTAGCCCTTTTCATGAAATTTGTCTTAAAATTTATCTTAGATATGCTTCTAGGTCAAGGTGTCAGCAGGGTTGGTTTCTCCTAAGACCTCCTTGGCTTGCCGATGGCCACCTTCTCGCTGTATCCTCACGTGGCTTTGCTCTGGCTTTGTTTCCTTTTCATATAAGGATACCAGTCATATTGGATTAAGGCTCTACCCTTATTTAACATTAATTACCTCTCTAAAAGCCCTATTTCCAAATATAGTCACATTCACGGTTAGGGCTTCAACATACGGATTTGGGGGGAACACAATTCAGTCTATTACAAATCGTGAAAAGTGGAAACAACCTAGAGGTCCAGAAAGTAAAATATTATGCAGCCTCACAGCGATGAAGCCGATTTATACTTGTTAACATGGAAAGCTGTCACAATACATGACATTCTTTTTTTTGGCCGCACCCCACAGGTTAGGGGATCTTAGTTCCCTGACCAGAGATTGAACCCCTGCCCTCGGCAATGAAAGCGCAGAGTCATAATCACTGGGCCGCCAGGGAATTCCCTATGACATGTTTCTTAACAGGTTTTAAAACAATAGGCTTAGTATGACCACACTTTTGGAAAAATATATATGTATATTTGCAAAAAAACGTTATGTATGTAAACAAAGTGACATCTGGATAGCGGAACTCTGAGAAAGATACATATTCAATTTTATATTTTTATGAATAATATAAAATGAATATTTTAACCTTTATAATAAAGGAGAAAAAAGTTATTTTCGAAAGGGCAGTTCCGTCCCAAATTTATTTCTTCCAGGATTATTTAAATACATTTCAAATTCTGATTGCTAATTTTTTGCATAAATAATTACAAACTATGAGCCAAAGTGACTCCGCGGGGTGCACCAGCAGAGGCCACTGATGCGAGGCAGATGACAAGCTTGAGTGGAAGAGATTCATTTGCAGAAAAATTATGAACATAAAAAAGTGTTAATTAGCCAACAGAATTTATGGGTGTGTTTTGTGGACCCTGGCACTCATTCAATTTGATTATTGTAGCCTATCAAACTACATAATTTAAGCCAAAAGGCCCTGTTAGAATAGACAAATACATTGACAAATTTCAAAGACAATAGATTCCTTTTTTTAGCAACTTGGAATCCTATGCACAATTTCAACACCAACCAAGTGGAATTTCACAAAAAAAGTGCAGTTTCACAACAAGGAAAAAAACAACGTAACAGTGTATGTTGGTTTAGTCCCTGATTGGTTTATCCACTAATTCAGTCCCCCGAGTGACAACTCTTTCCTTTTAGTGAAAAATCATCTCAATTTGCTACTTCTTTTGAGTTAGTTTTTGTATTTAAAGAATCAAAATTCAAGGCAGCTCCCTCAAATTTGAAGACCTCAGCAGTGAAATCACCTAGTGGTGATGGTCGTTCAGACTAAGCAACATTCCCAGTGTAGCCCTCCCTTCTGCATCATTAGTTATGGTTACGTTGTAGACAGAACCTCCATAATGCAGCTTGATTTGCCTAAATAGAAGAAATAGATCTTTCTCTGTTAGAGGGAAAGTTGGCATCAAGGACAGAAATTCATCTCCTGATTTTTTGCCATCCTCAAACGTTTAGCTAACTGATTCATCAGAACAAGCGAAAGCATAATGTCTTTCAACCTCTCCTGGGATTATCAAGTAGCTGATTGCAACCTTTCACAATCCTTCAGCATATGGGTTGCATAATCTTTAGGGGATTCTGCAGAATGTGCTGATAATGGTTTCCTCTTTGACATTCAAGTTAATTATCACTGTTGAATCTTTAATACTTAAAAAATATGTGTTGCTTAATTTGTTCATGAATCAGTGGTTTAATAAATGCCAGCATATATATTAAATTATGTTAACGTTTAATATCTTTTTTGAGCAAAGTGCATTAAAAATTAAAATAAAATTAATTCTCACTTTCCCATTCTTACACTGTAAGTAATGTTATTTTACGCTGTGCTACAGTCTTCTCCAAATTGATGTTCAGTGCTTTGAATTAATGAACTTTGTGATTTATATACTGGCTGGGGTATTATTCATTGCTTTTTCAATTACAGTAAAACTTTATACATCATGACATGAGACTGAGCAATTGGATGAATAGTACTGGGGGAGTTTTTCTTTTAAAAGGGATCACGTAATAAAGACAGAAAACTAAATTAGCGTCTCTAATATGCCAGCCAGCGACACTGGGCTCCGTGTTAGTGCGCTTATGAATGACCTTCCGGAAGTGAAGTTTTCAGAATCAGAATGTTCAGGAAAACCTGATCTCCCGCCCTTGAATAACTGCAAACGTTCATGGCGAACCACTATCATCCAGAGAACTAAAAAACAAGAATCTCTAGGATCCAGCGTATTAACAAGAGGCTGAGATTTTGAAAGTACTGACATGTCGTATCATCCTATCAATTTTTAGAACTGCCAGAAGTGATGGTTATGCTTTGCACCAACACCTAAATGTGTCCCATGCATCTGACTTCTTTCCATATTTCTTTTAGTCAACACTGACAAGATTCCTATCCCTGCCCTGGGCTCTAAGGGCTGAGGGAACATAACACAGGGATGACATTCCCCCAGGGTTTGTTCTGTTTGTTTGTTTGTTTTAATCTCTTGAAAACCCTGTGTCATTCCCAGGAGGAGCATCCCATGTAGTACATGGCCCCAGCTGGAAAACTCAAGGTGAGGCCAATGTGAGGAAAGGCTAGAGGGGGCCTCACTGAACTGCTCCCACAATCACAGAAGAGCGAGAAGCACAGTGAGAAGCCAGGAGAAGCGGTTGACAAGGCAACAGAAGCAGCAAACAGGCTCACTGGGAATCCAGACTCAGCACCGGCAAGCCACTGCCTGTGAAAAACCCACAGCCACATGGGGCCCAGGCTCCTTCCAGCCAGCTTGACCTACTCTGCTCATGACCCTCAACCTACAGGAACTTCAAATGCGCCAATAGAAAGGGAGGCTTTTCATCTGGCATGAGGGATTTTACTATTCAAAAGGAAGGACAAAGGGAGGGAGGAAAGACCTGTTATCGCCTCAGAAAAATGGGCCTGATGACAAGACCCTGCACCACGAATACCCCAGAAGCCTGGGCAGCCCCTTGCTTACTCAGGCAATTTGAGACCAGACCACACAAAACACCGGAAGGAAGCCTGTGCTTAAGACAAGGGATAGCCATGTAACTAATAAGCATTTATTAGTCCTGTGCATAGATATGCAAAATACCCATCACACAAGGAGACTTCAAACTCTAATTTTAGGATTTTATTCCTGTCTGAAAAATATAACCTCTGTTTTCTGGAATTTTCCTCATTCTGTTCTGGCATCTCTTAGTTGGTCAATCTGCCCACATCCCTTTGGTCACCTCCCATTAGAACAGGTCCCCCTCCACCCTGCACCCCGCCCCCCAGGGCCATTGCCTCCTCCGGCACAGGGCTGGTCCCAAGTCACTGTCTGTCATACAAGCATCCATCTGACCTGACCCCTCATTTCTTGTCCCCCACCCTGTTCCCTGCTTATGGTCTTTCCTGACCCTTGTACCTGATGCTCAGGATGGCTTCTCTGGCTCTTAACACTGTCTTCCGCTTTCTCCTTGATTTAAACCCAGCTCTTTGATGAAGCCTGTCTAAGCCCCTCCAGGAGCCCCTTACCCAGGACAGGTCCCCACCAAGCCAGCCCTGGTTCCTCCAGCTGAGCAGACCAAGACAGTTCTGGAAATTTTGTATTTGGAAGTCAAGGAGAAAATCTTATTTTGCATCAACACTTATTGTAAATAACACCTGTAAAAACTGGTGGATTTCTTGTCTGATCCTTTCTCAATGATGCAGCATGGTATGTATCTCAGGGTCCTCATTCCAAACATCAGTGAAGGTTGCACAGAGCTACAGTTCATCCAGTAAGATGGTTCATCCACTAATAGGACCAGACACTGGAATCCTTGGCTTGAGTCACCTCTCTTGTCATTTGATGTTTTCTGATAAGAGACAAGTGCTGTAAAAATAAATAAGCAACAGCATTCCAGTTGTTGCAAGTTCTGGGGAGCAGGGGGCCTTTAGACTTCCTACGTCATAACCATCCAAATGGATCCCAAAATTTACGTAGCTCCTGGAAAGTGTCACAATTATCTTGGCAAGTAAATCACTCTGCCCAGAAGTATCCACAAAATCCATTTTTTTAACGTCTTTATTGGAGTACAATTGCTTTACAATGGTGTGTTAGTTTCTGCTTTATAACAAAGTGAATCAGCTATACGTATACATATATCCCCATATCTCCACCCTCTTGCATATCCCTCCCACCCTCTCTCTCCCACCCCTCTAGGTTGTCACAAAGCATGGAGCTGATCTCCCTGCTGCTACCCACTAGCTATCTATTTTACATTTGGTAGTATATATAAGTCCATGCCACTCTCTTACTTCATCTCAGCTTCCCCTTTCCCCTCCCTGTGTCCTCAAGTCCATTCTCTATGTCTGTGTCTTTATGCCTATCCTGCCCCTAGGTTCCTTAGAACCAGTATTTTTTCTTTTTTTTTAGATTCCATATGTATGTGTTAGCCTACAGTATTTTTCTCTTTCTGACTTACTTCACTCCGTATGACAGACTCTAGGTCCACCCACCTCACTACAAATAGCTCAATTTCGTTTCTTTTTATGGCTGAGTGATATTCCATTGTATATATGTGCCACATCTTCTTTATCCATTCATCTGTCGATGGACACTTAGGTTGCTTCCATGTCCTGGCTATTGTAAATAGAGCTGCAATGAACATTGTGGTACATGAGTCTTTTTGAATTATGGTTTTCTCAGGGTATATGCCCAGTAATGGGATTGCTGGGTCGTATGGTAGTTCTGTTTTTAGTTTTTTAAGGAACCTCCATACTGTTCTCCATAGTGGCTGTATCAATTTACATTCCCACCAACAGTGCACAAAATCCATTTTAAAGCCTCTGCTTTCAGGTTATCTGAAGACCCTGTATGGAGAGACCTAGCATAGGTTGTAGTGAACAGATGGTGTAGGTTCCAAGCAAGTCATGACATGTGCTCAGTTTTGGCCAGAGTGGCTCATGGTTATACTGTGGTCAGTGCCAGCTGAGACCCGCTCAGGACCCTGCATGGCCTGCCCAATGACCTCCAGAACTTTTGGGAAGGTGGTGACAGCATGGGAGCGTGACTGAGGGAAGATTCAGGGATGTGTCCCACCCTTAGTCTCTGAAATAGGTGTGACTCGTTGGCTCCAGTTAGAACTGGTGAATTCCCCAAATCCAAATGTCAGAGTGGTGATTTCTTGCAGAGAGTGGATGGCAGCCCTGGATATTTTGGGAACGAACCGTATCATCTTCCCTCATCTCTTCTGGGAGAGCAGCCTACTTCTACACATCTGCTCCCAGGAGATCAGTCTCCAAAAAGCCCCACCTTGAGTGCAGGTTACAGGGTCAAAAGATGCTGCTGCTTTGGCTGCCAGCTGGGGTGACGTAGGCAGAGAAGCTGGGATGCGGAGGCATGCTATCCTGACCTACAACTGCTTCCCTTGCAGCCTGTAGACACTGCGAAAGCAATTTTGAAAATCTGAGACATCTTGATGTATCTGTTCTTCTTAAGGTTATTTTAATAACTATAATTTTATTTATTTTTTAAAGCATTTATACCCTTTAAAAATTTTATTTATTTACTTATTTTATTTTATTTGGCTGCGCTGGGTCTTAGTTGCGGCACACAGGATCGTCGTTGCCACATGCAGGATCTTTGTTGCAGCATGAGGGATCTTTAGTTGCATCATGCGGGATCTTTTAGTTGCAGCATGCTAACTCTTAGTTGCGTCACGTGGGATCTAGTTCCCTGACCAGGGATCAAACCTGGGCCCCCTGCATTGTGAGCGCAGAGTCTTAGCCACTGGGCTACCAGGGAAGTCCCTAATAACTATAATTTTAGATGGTCATCTTTTATCCTGATCTTGAGTCTTACATCTTACATTTAATTTTTAAGCATCATAATGAATATTAATGAACTAATTTACTTAGGAATTCACCTAGAGTCTATTCCTTTATGTATGGCTTTCATCACAGTGATCTCAAACACTTCTAGGAAGATTACCCACATAAATAGTGCCCCCAGCATTTATGCTGGGAAATACTTGATTGCTTTCTGCTTATTGTTAATTCAGGAAACCCGTTCATTCTCAAAATATAAACTCTTGCAATTGAATCAAATGACTCAGCTCTCCCGCTCCAGCCATGCTGCCTGGCCTTTCCTCACAGCTCCAGACAGGGGTCCAGTTGTCCTGAGCACACCCCCGCTCACCTGTCCTGTTGTACGAAACTAAACGTGTTCCCTTCTTTCCCAGAGTCTCCCTATTTACTCCCACCAGTTAGACTGTGCAAATATTCCCGTGTCCTTCGGGGATCCCAAATCACACTTGACCCATGAACCAACCCTCCAAAATCACACATGATGTGTGGTACATGTGTGCATATTTTTCTGGGGATCACACCCACGGCTTTCATTATATTCTCAAAGGGCCCATGACCGTCTCATCCAAAAGGATGGAAATGGTCTCTCACTGTCATCGATACTGTCCTACGGTATACTTGCAACAGTAAAACAGCCTCCTGGCTGGTCCCCCCGCCTCCAGGGTCCTTCCAGTCCATTCTGTGCACTGACACCACCTCACTGATCATCAGTGGAACACAAGGTTTACCTGCTTTAATTCTCTCCCATTCCCCAAGTCCACAGGAGCCTGAGAGCGGTGCCACCACACCTGTTTTATTCCCAATTAATTGCTTTGCTACCTAGAACACCTCCCCTGCCTCTCTCCGCACACCCATTCAACCTCCACACTTTAAGGCCCAGCCAAAGGCACGTCCCAGCCGAAGACCAGCCTAGAGGTGGAGTTTGGTTTCAGATGACAGGATACCTGAGAGGGGATGTGGGCCTGGAGGTTTACAGAGCTGGAAAGGTCTGCATGGAGTTGAAAATCTTGAAAAAGGACGAGCTCTCCAAGGTTTCAACCTTGACAATGAAAGAGCTCTCCAAGGTAACTAAAAGCAAAAACAGTCAAATGTTTATTCTCAATTTCTACAGCACTTAGGTGCCCGGCCCAGGGCTCCACAAAGAGCTCACTTGAATACTTACCTAACAAATGTGGAATGTTACATTCAAAACGAAACATAATCTGATGGGGGAATGGGAGTTTCATAAGGTTAAAATTTGCCTGCAAAATATTTTGAACAAAGTACTTTGCAAAAATTAGGTGAATTATTTCCCTAGTCTTTGCCTCAAAAATTGTAATTTATAAAAGCACTGGAGTTGAAAGTGGTTTAAAGCGGCAAATGAAAAGTCAAATGACATCCTTAATAGGTGCATATTAAATATACATATTTCTATTAACATTTTTCATGGATGTGATGAGAAAGTAAATCTACAGTGGAGAGAAAGAAAATACACTTTGCATTAATAATTTGTAAATCACTATCTCAGGGATTTGCTTAATTACTGTTACCTATGCAACTAACCCCAGGCATAATTATTTAGGAAAGAATTCATGTCTTCCTTGCGACACATTCTAAACCAATATTGTTGGTCTCTAAGGAGAAACTGTGTCCGCAGTTAAGTTAGGTGTTTAATATCATGAGTCAATATTAATATTAAACTAGAGCTGAAGAGAGAACAAGAAACAGGGGCTGGTGCACAGCCACAGAACCACGCTACAACTGCAGGCAAATGTGAGTTGCCAAATTAGGTGTTATTGAAATGGAAGACCAAGCAGGAAGCTGGTGGATCGGCAGGCGGGGCCCGTCCCTCATAACGCGCTCACCAATATAACATTCCCCCAGTGCTTCATCTTCATTTGCAGAGGATAATGGATAGGATCAGGGCTGCGAGAGTTTGGTCAGTTGCACAAGACCCAGCCTCTAGGCACAGAGCTACCACGGAGCCTGGCTTCTACCAGACCATCTACTCTCTACCAACTCAACAGCAGTTTATAAATTCCCCCCAGGGCTTAACAATGCCCTTTGGACCTCCACGCACAGGAGCCCTTTAAAAGCCGTCATCCCCAAAGCTGGCTGCCCATAGCATCCCACCAGTGTTCAGACCACACAGCCCAACTGTGCCCCAAATCTAGAGCATTTCCAAGTCAGAGCCCTCAACAATAACTGCTCCTCTGCACATGTGACGAAACAGAGGCCTGGAAGATCTAAGAACTGGGCCCGAACCTGATCTTCTTCCAGTCCGGAGGAGGTTCTGCTGTATCCCAGTTCTGCCAGCTGTTATGACATAGGGGATGCCAACCGAAGTAGAGCTGGCTTTTCAGAAGTGATATTGCAGTCCTTCTGAGCGCCTGGACCTTTGAGTGTTATTGGAAAAGCATTGTTCCAATTTACTGGAAAATTTTCTTTTACAAATTGACCTCCTGCCCTTGCTAAACCGTTCCCCTTCTTTTCCTCTGGAAACGGTCTACCTGGACACCCCTTGCCATTGTTACCCGGCTGTGGGCACAGGGATTCCTGTCTACTAGGCTCCCTTGTAAATGTAGTGAGCACTGGCAAAGAATGGGAGGAAAAGGCCAGAGCATCAGAGGTTTTTTGATGCAGCTGTTCTAGAGCAAGACCCACGGTGCAGAAAACCAAACTCTGACAGCGGGTGTTTGCAGCAAAATAAGGGTTTATTTGCAGGGTGCCAAGCAAGGGGGTGGGAGACCAGTCTCAGATCCACTCCATCTTGGTCTTTGAGTTAGGGCTGTTTTAAACGGGAAGAACAAAGAAACTGGGATTAATCATTTTGTGACATTTCTGTGACATTTCTTAACTGTCGTTTCGCGAGTCAGGATGCCTCTGGTTTATGATTCTCTGGCCAGATGGTCCAAGCCTCAGGGATCTGTGAGCTCATCTTGCTCTGAGTCTTTACGTTAACGATGACCTCCATAATAGCAATTTTACTGTATTAACAATGTTACCGAGAACAGCCATCTTTGTCATCTGACTCTGTTTGATTCGTGTTCAGTTAGCACAGGATTGAGGTCAGAGGAGACAAGAAAGGGATCAAGGTTTTGAATAGAGAGATTAATCATAAACTCTGCAAGGGAACTCGGTTTTAGAGGGACTCAGTTTCACAGTCAATGGCCAAGTCCTTGACCTGAAAGCTGCCTCGGGTGCCCGTGTCTTCATGAAGGGCTTTGCCTGGCTCAGAAAAGCCTTGCAGCTGATAAGCTTTGTGAAGTCCCTGGCCTGCCTGTTTCCACCAAGTAAAGCACGCTCAGCCCTTTCCCCTTCCCTCACTGGTTTAGGCAGATGGCCCAGTCCGTCACAACCAAAGCGGAGAAATGGTCTGAGCTGACTCATTGAAGAACAGTAATTCCTTCCAGAGAAGATTCGCCATTCGTTTAGACACTGGAACGATTATTTGCTGGCGGACAGCTGTAATTACTTTTTGCTGCAGGTAGGCAACTGTTCCAGAAGTCAAGCTAATAGAATTACTGGTTTCTGAACGGCTTTTGGAACAAGTAATTTTCAACAAGTCAGCACAGCATGTTCAGTGAACTTTCCACCCAGGACAAATCCCTGCCTCTGTGGCTCCGCACTGCAGGCAAGATGTGGGTTCTTCGATGGGGCACTTTGGAACTGTAGGGGCATTTTTCTTCCAGGACCCTTCGTTTGAAAATGGGACTTGAGCAAATCGTGCTTGGAGATATTTCATGAGCTTGCACCAAATCACTCTTCTAATTTTTAATTACTCTGGGAGTTGGCATTAAATTGTATCAACCAACTAACCAACCTTTCTAGCAATAGCAGGGTAAATCACTTTCCCAGTCATGGTATCCCATGGTAACTTCTCCCTCCATGCTACCCATTTCTGAAGAGAAGTTAAGGGAAAAATAAATCCAGAGGGCCTTTTAGTCAAGGTTCCTAACAAGATTACCAACTACTGTAGACTGTAGATAATGATTTTGCAACTAGATTCTCTATTTGATAAGAAAAAGCCCTTTTGAATGCTTGTCAACATTGGACCCTATCAGCTGATTTGATGTCTAACAGATTTTAAAAAGCACATCCATGGTCTGTTGGGACAACAGTTCCTTTTACTGAGAAGTCTTTGAGGTATTTTTTGCTGTTGTTGTTGTTGTTATGAGTACTAAACATTCCCGCCTCCTGCTTTGCCATCCACTAATTAGCTGAGCTCTGGTTTTGAGTGGGCTGGGCCATAACTGTTCTCTTTGTGCCCATGAGTTGGCTTGTCCTGTTACCTGTCCAGGGGAAGGAGCAAACGCAAAACTGTATGACTTGGGAGAAGACTGGGCCTACCTTAACTCTAGTATCATAAGAAGAGACAGGTCTGCTTTTAAGCAGATTGAGAACACTGAGTTGTTGAGAGTCAAGAGAGGATGGACTATATAGACTATTGATCCGGAGACTGTGTATGGTGAGAACATTTAAGACTTACCCGCTTAGTAACCTTCAAATATACAATACAGTATTGTAAACTATAATCACCATGCTGCACAACAGATCCCTAGAACTCATTCATGTTATGACTAGAAGTTTGTACCCTTTGACCAATATCTCATCACCACCCAACACCCCAGTTCCTGGCAGCCACCAATCTACTCTCTATTTCCATGGCTTTGGGTTTTCTAGATTCCACATATAAGTGAGATCATATAGTATTTGTCTTTCTCTGTGGAGACTATTTTTCAGACTTTTTGACATATGGTCAATGCATAGAGACCTGTTAAGGGAATTTATTTCAAGCAATTGGTGTTATCAGTCTGCTTTATTGATATGCAAATTCATTAGAGTCTGGGATCCCCAGAGAAGGAACTGTAACCCCACAGCAAACTTCCTTTGCAGCCCTTAGAAATCAAAAAACCTTCATTCATTGTTAGGAAAGTTGAAAGTATGCTAGATAGCTGTCCTCAAAAGCCTGAAAAATGCTTAGCTGAAAATCATTAAGTAGGTTTAAGAAACTGTTTACTGTTTAGTACTACACAACATTTAGTATTACCACAACCTTTGCAAGTCATTCTGATGGGGGCACTAAAGTCACCCTCAACTGCAGGACCCCAGCTCTAAAACATCAGGAGGGTAGAGTCTGCAAATTGAGAGCATATGAGTCAGAGCAAAAGTTTGGAATCAGACAGAACTGGGCTCAAAAATCCCACTCTACCACTTCCTACCCGTGTCTTCCTACAATCCTGTCTGCCTTGCAATGGGGGTGATGAGATAATGTATGTGAAGCACTTAGTGCTGTGCCTGGCACATAGTAAATGCTCAACAAACAGTGATCAATACATTAATTATGCTGATGGATCATGCTTCCTTTAAAAGACGTACACCAATAACATTTCAAAGGGCGTACCCTTTGCTAGCCAAACCTCCTTTACGGAAGATCTAACATTCTGGGTGTTGAGGAAGATTCTAAGGTACCCATGAGACCCATACTATCACAAAAGGTCAGTGTGGTCACTTATCACAAAGTGTGGTCAGTGGGCCACTGCCCCAGAATCACCAATAGTGCCTGTTTATAAAACTGGTTTCTGGGCACCCTAGAAGGCAGGCTGCATTGGTCAGGATTGGCCAGGCTATGCTGCAGTAAGAGACACACCCTAGAAGCTTGGCGATTTCACCTTGAAAGGTTTATTTCTCACTCACGCAAAGTCCGCTGTGGCTCTGAGCGTCCTCCAGGGCATCTCATTTTCAGCAGGGGCTCGGGGACGCAGGCTGTTTCTCTCTGGTGGCTCCACTGTGGAGATAAAGCCTCTTGCTGTTGACGTGGCAGGTGAAGAAGACCACCAAAGTGACTCCTGGCACATCTACTCACAGTCTGTTGGCCAGAACCTGTCACGTGATCCCGTTTACTTCCAGGAGCTGAGAAAAATGGTGAGGAGGGTGGATATCTGAAATGTCTCTCTCTGCCTCACTCACTGAATCATTCTCTGGGGTTAGGATCTAGGAATCTACATTTTCAAACTCCCCAGATGATACAATTCAAAGTTAGCCATCACAGGGCTGTGATTATCTACTGCTGGCAATGTTCCTTTTTGGGATAAATAATTTGAAATAATGGAAATGAGAGAGTGGCTCTGTCAACATAATAATTAAACTGGGAGTCTAAGAGTCTAAAACATTAGGCTCTTTTCTAGCTGTTATGTTAAGTGTAGCTCTTAGGTACAGATGCCTCTGAAATCTGTTTCTGGTCCAGACTCTCCACTGCCTTCAGACTGATATATACTCAGCCAGGGTGTCACAAATCTCAAACTGTTTGTTCATCTCTACCAAACCTGTCCCTGTGTCGTGTCCTGGGACAGTACCAACACCCACCCTCTCGGGCAGCTTCCAAGGCTTCGTGACTTGGGAGTCTTCCTTGGCTTTTCCCTTTTTTTAACCCCTCAAAGCCAGGCATCAAGACTGTGTTTCTGTCTCTTCACCGCACAGTGCGTCTGTTCCCATCTCTCTTCCTCCACTGCCGTTCCCTTAGTCCAGGGTCCCATCATCACCTGCCCTGGTCCAGCTCCTCTCTCCTCTTTCTCCCAAATTGCTGCCAGGGTGATGAACTCCCCTTCATGATAAGCATTTCCTCGTTTCTTCCCAGCAAGACTCCTCTCCTCAGCCTTCTCTGAGCTTACTCTTTTCCCCTTCACTGTTCCCCAGCATACTTCTCTCACACAGCTATAATTTGAACTCACCTGTATCTGCTACACTGCAAGCACCCTGAGGACAGACAGCAAGTTTGCCTCTCTCAGGATGGGATCCTCATGGTCTGACACCACACTCAGCACATAGTAGGTATGAAGGGAGAGACCAGTGAGGGTGGGGAGCTGCATGGTGCCTGGCACCCGGTGGGTGCTATACAAAATTTGTTGAGAAGAGGATATCCAACCATCTTCCTCTGCTTAGTTATCCTGTCCTGCAGCTATGATCAAAGATGAGAAAAAGAGGTGGACCGAGTCAGCATGTTCAGGGTGTCTGAGTAATATTGTTTTGCAAGCAGAGCAGCATTTTAATTTGCAGAAAAACAATTCTGAGTAAAACCAAGTGAATTAAAAATAAATTGCATGAGTGAACTAATTCCCAGTTCAAGGAGGGCTAACAACTGAAAGTGATATCATTTTTCTTAATTCACAATAGAATCCATAAATATTTGGGGGAGTTAAAATAGTAGTGTTAATATTTGTTATATTCCTGAACATCTACAACAGTATTTATCCACACGTAGTAAAAAGTGAGCCAGAAATATACTCAGAATGTATTTCTAGGAGCATGTTTGTGAGCCATTTACATACTATACAATGGGTCTCATGTCTTAAATCATAATACAATTTTGTTACAAAAGTTTTCTTATCTCTAGGTCTGCTCTTTCATATTTTTAAGGCAAGACTTGGCACCTCTACTCACTAAAGATTTCCAAAAAATGACCCTCAAATAGGAGACTCTACAAAAGAGGGTAATGTTCTAATATGTAGATATAAAGAGATAAAGAGAGATTAATGAATTAGAAATAGTACTTGGAAAATAATGAATTCTTTTTTTATATTTTAATTAAAAAATTTTTTTTGATGTGGACCATTTTTAAAGTCTTTATTGAATCTGTTACAATATTGCTTCTGTTTTATGTTTTGTTTTTTTGGCCATGAGGCATGTGGGATCTTATCTCCCTGAGCAGGGATTGAACCTGCACCCCCTGCCTTGGAAGGTGAAGTCTTAACTACTGGGCCACCAGGGAAGTCCCAACAAGAAATTCTTTTAAAATAATTTTTAATAATATGTGTGTGACAAAGTGAGAGAGAGGCATGGACATATATACACTACCAAACGTAAGGTAGATAGCTAGTGGGAAGCAGCCGCATAGCACAGGGATATCAGCTCGCTGCTTTGTGACTGCCTGGAGGGGTGGGATAGGGAGGGTGGGACGGAGGAAGATGCAAGAGGGAAGAGATATGGGAACATATGTATAGGTATAACTGATTCACTTTGTTATAAAGCAGAAACTAACACACCATTGTAAAGCATTATACCCCAATAAAGATGTTAAAAAAATATGTAAACTATTTGGAAACTAGAGACAATCAAAAATAATAAAACAAAAATCGGTCATAATTCCTCCCAAAGCAGTTAGTTACTAAATTTTTTGATTTATCTGAAATTTCATATGATGTATGGTGTAGGGGAGAAATCAAACTTTATTTTTTTCCTGAATACAAGTTAGCCAGTTATCTCAACTTATATCATTGGGTAAAGCCTTAGAAGAAGTTAATTTCCACTTAAGCAAACCAAGATTGCACCTGTGTTGGCGGCACTTCCTGAGATCCTCTGCTTTTGCCACAGTTCTAAACTTTCTTGGTTCTCTGACTGAAGGGAATATACCAGCAGCGGTGGCCATGTTGCCCACTCAGACCCCAGCCCCGACATTGTCTCCTTCTCTGGGAAGACAGGAGGACTAGTCAAACCAGAACAGGGAGTTCCAGGGCGGCACCAGCTGAGGGAACAAGTGGAGGCAGAAAGGGTGTCACAGACATTTTCCAAAAGTCTGAATGCATATGCCCAGGATACCACCTCTTTGAATCTAACCTAAAGAAATACTTTCACACATGGACAAAAATGCAAAGGAAGCACTGACCACTGCAGCATTATCAGTTATCAGCAAAAACATCAATAGGAAGTTGGTTACATAATGATAAATCTGTATTATGGAATACTTTGCAGTGATTAAAAAGAATAAGGGGGGGAGGGAGAGAAGGGAAAGAGAACGACTGCAAAAACATATTAAATGAAAAACCAAGTCATAGAATAATATGTATGATTTGATCTTGTTAATGTAAAACGAACCCTCATAAATGTGTATAATGTATATATGATATATAAAATGTAATATATACAAAATATGTATTTATACATATATAAAAATATATAAAATAAATAAACATATATATACATATATAATATATAGTATATATTTAGAGTATTTAGGTATATGTAACGAGAAAATGTTTTGAAAAGATGCAAATTCCACTAAAGAAATCACAAAAGGAATTGACAGGGGGAGTGCCGGAAAAGAGAGATGGCAGAGACGCTGTTTTACATTTTGCTCTAAGTACTTCTGTATTTTTAAAAAATCTTTTACAATGAGAAATGCAGGAAATGCTTATTCAATATTTTCAAAAGACAAAAATAAACATATAAGAAAGGAAGACTTTCATGGAAACCCTAAGCCCATTTATGCCAGCATGAACCAGCATGTTCCCGACTTGCCCGACAGTGGGGTTCAGTCTTTATCAGCAGGTGCAGCTGAAGGCCAGCCCACAAATTCCTACCCATGACTCGAAGCTTAATCTGGGAAATGCAGAATGGAATACAGGAGAACAGGAAACACAGGAGTCCCAGGAACGCTTATATTAAGGACCAGTTAAACCCAGAATTTTAAAAAGTAAAAGGAGCCAGAAATGATGACTACAACAAAAAGAATCATCACCCCCACGGAGAGGGCCAGGCCGATTTTGTTCTGGGCTGGACTTGATTAGACCATGGCATGAAAAAAATGAAATAATTTTTTTTTTACTGTCTCAGAAGAAAAATACAGAAGGTGTGTCTTGAAGTGACCGAAAATCACAAAGTTTTATTTTTTAAAGTGGAAATGATTCTCTCTTTTGCCACCTGGTGTATCTTACGAAACTGATTTACTAAAGGCTTGACCTTTGGGTCGTCCTATGTTTATAGCAGGTGCCAGATTAGATTCCATTAAACTGGAATAAAAAGCACCTGCCCCAGCCTGCAGCATCAGCCCAGTCCGAGGGCCGTCTGAGAGAGCAGGGGCATGGGGAAGCCTCAGGGAGGGAAGACGGTGGGCTCCCCTACCTGTCAGGTGTCCTAAGGAGAGCACTCCAAGGGACCCTGCTCCTCAGACGCTGATTTCTATTAATGAAGGAAGTACTCAGGAGAAGGGAGGGGAGCATAGACGTAGTGGATTATGAGGAAAACACCACTGCCACCACCACCTTCTTTTATAGGTCTGGTCCCAGAAAATGTCACCTTATTTCCCAATTCCCACCCTACCCTTGCCCAGGGGTGAGAAGGGGTGAGAAGAGGGGAAAAATGATTTGCTTTGATACTTGAAATGTATTAAAACCTGCAGACACTGACAGTCTGCTCCTCTTCCATGCAGCAGCGTGGGGCAGTGATGAACCTAAGGAGAGAGATCCTGACAGCTGAGAACACTCACAGGTTAAGTGGTTCTGTGCAATTCCACACCCCTGCTGGTATCCCCCAAAGGACGAAATCCCAGAGTACTGTTAAGTGAGACAGTCTCTTTTATCTAAGGCCACTTTTTCTATTCCGTCCTCTCTTGCTGCGTGCTTTCAATTACCCTTCTCTTGCTCAATTATTTAATCTTTACCCCTCAACTGCAACTTTTCAGCATGCGGAAGGCCTTCCCATTTAAAGAAAAATAACCACATTCTCTTGTTATGGACTAAATTTTGTTCTCCCCAAATCCATTTGTTGGAGCCCTAAGCCCCCAATGTGATGGCATTTGGAGACAGAGCCTTTGGGAAGTGATTACATTTAGATGAGGTCATGAGGTTGGGGCCCTCATGATGGGATTACTGCCCTTATACTCAGAGGAACCAGAGAGCTTGCATGCTCTCTCTCATTCTCTCTCACTTTCACTTCCCACCATGTGAGGACACAGCAACGAGGCAACCACTGCAAGCCAGGAAGAGAGTTCTCTCCAGAAAGCAGCCATGCTGGCGCCTTGATCTTAGACTTTCAGCCTTCACAACTGTGAGAAAATAAAAGTCTGTTGTTGAAGCCACCCAGTCTATGGCACTTCGTTACAGCAGCCCGAGCTAAGATGGTCCTACACTCTGCTTCCAGGAACTACTTCTTCCACCATTTCACAGCCAAATTTCTGGAAAGTGTCAGTGTTTATAAAGCCTGTCTTCATTGCCCTTCTCCCACTCATCACACCCCTCCAGTCTTGCTTCCTCCATTTCACTAGCCCAAAGAATCTTTCTGTTAAGTTACCAATCACTTCCATATTGCTACATCCAGTGGACAGTTTTTGCCTCTCTCAGGTGTATTTGACCACTCCCTCTTCCCCTGGCTTCTATGAAGCCACACTCTCCTAGTTTTCCTCTTCTGTCTCTGGCTGCTCTGCCTTAATCTCTTTTGTGGGCCTATTTTCTGCTATTGCCCTAGGCCCTCTTCTCTTCTCCCTGTAGACACTCTCTCAGCCGGGGTGCACACCTTCAATTATCACTTACATGCCAGTGATTCTAATTTTCATCTTCAGCTGGGACCTTCCCTCTAGGCCCCAGATCTACAAATGCTGATCTGACGATTCTAAGAGGAGCACCCCAGGACCAGCATGTCCAAAGTAAACTCACAAGTTTGCCCATAACATGGTTCATTCATGCATTTAGACAAATGAGTCCGAAATCTAGGAATGAATCATTCTTGACCATTCCCACCTCCATCTTACATCCAATTTATCATCAAGGCTCACTTATTTTGCTTTCTGTGACCAATTCCCTTTATGCCCCTTCCTCTCTCACCTGCTCTATTGCAGTAGCTTCCTAAATGGTATACCTGCATCTATTCTTGCTGTCACCAACCCATGTGATATTTTTCAAAGTGCAAATCTGATCACATCTTATTCCTGCTGAAATCTTCCAATAAAGTTTCATTGCTCTTACATTATGACCAAAGTCCCTAATGCAGGCCTAACCACGCATCTTTACTTCCGTTCCAGCTTCCTCTCACACCACACAACCCCTCACTTTCTACTCCACAGAGGCCATGTTTCCTCCCACCAAAGGACCATGTCATGTACTGTTTCCCCTGCATAGAACACTCTTCTACTGCTCTTCTTCTTGTCCTGTTATGGGTTGAATTGTGGCCCCAAAAAAGATATGTTGAAGCTCCAACCCCTAGTACCTCAGAAGGTGATCTTATTTGAAGACAGGGTCTTTACAGAAGTAATCAAGTTAAACAAAATGAGGTCATTAGGGTGGGTCCTAAAATACGACTGATGTTCTTACTACAAAGGGGACATCTGGGCACAGAGACCAACATGTACAGAGGGAAGGAAATATAAAGACACAAAGGGAGAAGGCAGTTATATGCCTTGGGAGGTACATCTACAAGCCAAAGAACACCTGGGGTTGCCAGCACACACCAGAAGCTAGATAAGACAAGGAAGGAGTCTCTCCTAGAACCATCAGAGAGAGCACGGCCCTGCTGACACCTTGATTGCGGACTTCTAGCCTCCAGGACCACGAAATAATACATTTCCAATGCTTTAAGCAACCCAATTTTTGGTACTTTATTATGGCAATCCTAGGAGGCCAATACATCCTATCAATCCTTCTGTCTCATTAACTCCCATTCAGTTCAATCAGACTTTCTCAGGGAGTATGTCCTGGACCTCCTGGCTAGGGCCCCTATTAGATATACACAGCACTCTGTTCTCCCCTTCATAGCACTTACCACAGTTACAACTTGACATGTATTTATATGATTATTTGACAGAATCTCTCATTAGACTATAAAGTCCACTGCAGTAGGGACTGTGCCTTTCTTTAGTTTATTGTGCTACTCCCTGTGCCTAGCCTAGTACATCACACATACTGAAGCTCTATAAATATTTGTTGAATAAATGAATGAGAGAAAGAGATAAGAGGGGCATGCTGGAGATGGAACTAGAGGCTAAGACCTTAAAAGAAGACAGGCTGGGAGACAGTTTAACATGATAATAATTTCCAGAAGGGCCTCAAAATACCTCTGCTGTCAGCTGGTGCTATCATTCCATAGAAGAAAGGTTTGAAATGCACATATCCCTGAGAGAGATAAGACATTAACCTAAATTTGCATTAGCATATTAATAACATCCTTCCCAGAAAGTAAGCTCGAGGAGAAGGTGTGTCATGGAGAACACTAAATCAAGACTCTGAATGTCTGAAGATGGAGGCTGTGACTTGATGATGGGAACCAGGGTGAATGGTGTAAAAAAATAACCTTTCTTACGTCACAGTTTTGTTAAGGGTCAGCTTACCATTGGCCAGAAGCAAACTGCCAGATTACTACTTACCAAGCGTCGACGAGACCCCTTCCCAGAGAACTTTAACACAGCGCTTCACTGACACTTGGCAGCCAGGGAACCACTTCCTCTTCAACTAGATGATGCTGGGGGACAGTGAGAGGATGGGTATCCGGGACCCACCCAACCCACCATGCCCTTGAGTTCTGATCACAAGGTTCTTCTGCTGGAATTAAAATGGAAAAATCTTCACCATTGATCAACATCCAGATCCCACAAGGTACAGGCCACCACACACAGCCGGTTCACAAAGGACAGTCAGCTTTTCGGGGAGATCAAACTTTAGAACCCAATAATGACAGGAAATGATCCTCACATTTTATTAAAAAGGATTTGCTGAAGATCAGCAGAAATAGAAGAGAAAGTTGTGTTTTTTTTTGTGGTACGCGGGCCTCTCACTGTTGTGGCCTCTCCCGTTGCGGAGCACAGGCTCAGCGACCATGGTTCACGGACCCAGCTGCTCCGCGGCATGTGGGATCTTCCCGGACCGGGGCACTGAACCCGCGTCCCCTGCGTCGGCAGGTGGATTCTCAACCACTGCGCCACCAGGGAAGCCCCGATAGTTGCTTTTATAAAACGTTTTTAGAGCTACAGGAGTTCATTTTTTTTTGTTGTTTTTTTATTCTCTACTGTCAACATGCCTTCAATGGCAGCAAAAAGGGAAACAGATTTTTCTTCATTGCCCCAACTCAGGATATATTTCTAGAATAATGATTAAACACCCCTCAAAATGCCTCCCATTCATACTCTCTGAAATTGTTAACGTTAGTTTTATAAAGGATTAGTCTAAAGTTTACTGAAATCTTAGACTTTTAGAGTTAAAAGGGATCTTTGAGTATGTCTGATCCAACCTCCCTCCAGTGAAAAAATATATTCTACAAAATTTCCAACAGTGACCTCAACTTATGCTTGAGTTTTCATGGGAACAATGATCTATTTTACTTCTTTTCTAGCCAAATTATTCCATTACTAAGCAATTCTACTTAAGCTTTTTTTTTTTAACATCTTTATTGGTACTTAAGCTTTTTTTAATATATCTTATTACATGGAACTCTATAAAACCAGTTGGCTCCATTTAAATTTTACGCTGGTACCTTATTCTTCCAAAAGTAATTGCCTAAAAAATTACTTAATTGAATATTTAAGTGAAAGGCACAAAATTGGCAATGATTTTATTTTTGCACTTATGACCTCTGGAATATTCCTGTGGCAGGTGTAAAATTAAGCTAAATTTTGAAATCTAACACAAGTTTCAACATGTACATTACACATTTGCAGTCTTTCCCCAAAAAGAGCTTTAAGCATTAGAGTGTTTTCAATCTTTACCTTTTTTAGTGAAACTTGAACTTCACAAAACAGTCATTTGTGAGGTATCTTTCCTACAGTGACTCATTTTTGTGAACAATTTCATTTCTATAAAATATATTGTTGGCACGTGGTATAGTCATTTAATTTTATAATGACAGTATATTTTAAGAGTAAAAGCAAATATAGATGATTTAGAAATTCTGAAACATAAATTGAGCAACTGGAAGTAAAAACCAAAAGCTTTCTCAAATATGTTTTAAATAAACCATTAGAGTCAGAGTAAAAAGAAAACTTTTAACTTTGAGCAGAATTTTAGAACATTTTAAATGTTCATAAAAATCTCAAAATATATAACCAAAATAAGCAGAAAAATACAGAGGTCACAGGCTTCTGATTGGGCTCAATGTGGAAATAACAATCTACACTGTTTCCTGAAAGTCATTAATAGGACTTAGTCAAAACAAGAGAGAAAATTCTAAAGAAAGGAGATCTGATAATTAAATCATGAGATGATTAGCAAAAGCATTTACCTTCCAAGAGGCAGCAGGAAGAAGGTAATCTCAGCCAACATCTCTATTCAGCAAAAAAGAGAGCCCCGAGAAACGAAACTGAAATGACTTAGCTAGATCTCCCCTACTGTTCTCTATAACTGATAGGGGCTGCTGCTGTTTGACTCAGTTGTAAGGACTCATACCGATGAAAATTAGTTATAGCAATTGCTTGTACTGTCAGCCATGTTCAAATGCTGCCTTCTATACTGTAATAATCACGTTTCAACTTGAAAGGGATGAAAACCTCCACAAATACTGAAGCATACTGAAAATAAATTGAAAACCAGTGGGAAATAGAGTGTGGTTTAAAAAGCTTCATCAGCAACTTAAACAGAAGAATTACGACTTGTGCCCCAGATAAAATTTCAGAACGGACTTCAAAAGCAATCCTTAGACTATTTTCAGTGTCTCAAAATATGTTAGTGGGAAGAGAGGCATAACAATTTTATTTGGATCTGTTTTGGACAAAAGAAAGTTTAATTAGAGACAAATTCCATAATTCACTTAGGAAGCAGAGTCCTTTTTCCTTGGTTTTTTTATTTACAATATTTTAAAGTTACAGTTTTGAAAGAGCTGAAAAATGTTTCCTACTAACTCTCCCATGTTCTCTGTGGATAAAAGTTCTGTGTTTTGGATCCTTCACACGACAGAAGATAAATGCAGGAGATGGAAGGAGTGAATTCCACAAACACTCAGCCTAGCTGCAATGTGAAACCAGCAACTCTAATAATTTATAGCTATATAAAAAGAAAAAAGGGAGACTGCTACACTTCACAACCACGAGGAGTAGCTGATCACAGCTTTCATACAATACGCATGCAAGCACTTCCCCACAATCACTTCAAAGAACCATTCTCTTGTTCCAAACAATTTCAAAAGCAAAGGAACTACCTATAGCCATTTAGAAAATGAAATGCTGTCTAGAAAATAATTATTGGGATCCATAAACAATTAAAATTGGAGGTAGGGGATACTTAGATTTACTTGGATTCTTTCTTAGGAAGTTAAATTAAGAATTATCAAAGAAAATAAATTTCAAAATACTGTATAAACTCCTTTGGAAGTAAGCTACATATAAATAAGTAGGTGTTCTCTTGATCTGTTCAAAAATCATCTGACACTAACAGATATACTACCCTGTATTTTGGTAGTACCATTTACGATCCATAAGATGGCAGGCCTAGATTTCATAGTGATATTCTTAAAAGTGTAAGTATACTGGTTGCCTTGAAATAAATATTGAATATTATCAGCAGTGTGTGGCTAGTAATAATATTAAGGGCATCTATCAGATTAAATTTGGAAATTATGAAGCATGGAAACTATTAACAAGCTAATGCATTCTATTAGCTCATAATGAATCACAAAATACTACAGCCAGAAGAAAACTCACGATCACCTATTTTAGTCTTGCCTTTCTCCATATAAGGAAACCAGAATCCAGATTGCCCAATGTCACAGGGCATAGGGAATAGCAGAGAGAGACCCAGAATCCTGGTTTTCTTCACCCCAGTTGGCATTAATCCTAACGTTCACTGTATTTCTTCAGCTCCTCATGGTGGCATCAAAGGCCACATAACTGCTCTGCCCTATCTCACTGCTCTCAAACCCCACTTCTGTACTTCTCCACAGACTGCCTTTTACTTGTCAAAGTGTCTCTCATGAGTTAGCACTCTGTTCTGCCTGGACCCCAAGCATGGAATTCCACAACTCTCTTCATGAATTTGTTCGTGTGTTTCTCAAACTGGGGTGTGGTGATATGGAGTGGTATTTGAAGCTACAGGAGTAGTTAAGTCCTATCTCTTAGACAGGTTTTTGGAGGTGCAACATCTTCTTAATTGAAAGAAATAAAATATGTATAAATTTTAAACATGAAATACATGAAGTTTCAAAAAAATGTGTAGCATTGGGTAGACTAGCTCAGGCCAGCAGCAATAAATCTCTTCTGTTCCCTATCCTGTCAGGGATACTCTGGTGAAAAGCTTACAGCTGTACAGTCGGCCCTCAGGTTCTGTTATCGGTGGATTCAACCAACTGTAGATTGAAAATATTCGGGAAAAAAAAATTCCAGAAAGTTCAGAAAAAGCAAAACTTGAATTTGCTGTGCACTAGCAACTAGTTACACAGCATTTACATTGTATTAGGTCCTATAAGTAATCTAAAGATGATTTTAAGTATATTGGAGGATATGCATATGTTATATGCAAAGATCACGCCATTTTGTATAAGGGACTTGAGCATCTGCAGATTTCGGCATCCTCAGGGATCCTGGAACCAAACCCCCTCACATACCAAGGGTGACTGAACCTGGTTAAAAGGTTCCTTTCCTTCAGAGCATAGCCTGGAGCCCACCCTGTCTTCTGTGAAGTACCTAAGGTCATGTTACACTTGTGTCCTAGACAAACTATCACACTACTGCCGAAATACTGTGTAAATGGTCCTAAGATAAATTTAACTTCTATGTGACAAAACATTATATTATAAACATTATAATGGAAATCAAATATCAACTATTATACAACTATCATATGGGATACATATGTAACAGATAGAGACAACTGGTTGGCAGAATTCTTATGGGCAAACCAAACACAGTAGACGGAATTAATAAAAATAAACCAATGTACTACTTTTAGAGTTTTATACTGAGTTTTTTCCATTAAGCATTATATGCTATAGAGAAAAGTACGGCGATCCAAGAAGGTGAGCTAGAGGACTTCTGACCAATTACCTAATCTGTCTTGGTCTGCTTTCTATTTTCTCATCTGTAAAAAAGAGTGAATTGGATTAGGAAGGGGGGAAAAAGTCTAGAATTTTAAATTGCTTTTTCTCATCTTTTGCTCTACCATCTCTTTGGCATAATTTTTTAATGAATGTAACATAAAATAATCAGTGCCTAAACCTTTTTTCTATATATCCTGACAGTGATTAATTCAGTTACTTGAAATATACTTACTTCCTTAAAAATTCGCAGCATATTCATGGGTTAGAAATCTGTAAACTAGTCCATGTTGTGAAAAACACAAACGGACTGAGGAAGGATTCCAGATTACGTGACACTAGAGACATGACACTTGAATGCAATGCATGATCTGGGATTTTACTTTTCTATAAAGAACAGCAGTGGGACAATTTGCAAATTTTGAATGAAGACTGTAGATTGGACAGTATTGGATTGGACAATGTTATTATGTCCTTTTCCTGATTTTGATAATTGTACTATAGTTATGTAACATGTAATAGAATGACCTTATTTCTAGAATTATACACTGAAATGTTTAGGGACAAAGGGCTATCATGCCTGCCACAAGGAAGAGGGAGCACAAGAGAACATGTATGAATGTGCCAATGTGATAAATGTTACCATTTGGGAAATAAAGGGTACATGGGGATTCTTTGTACAATTCTTGGAACTTTTCTGTAAGTCTGAAATTATGTCAAGTAAAAAATTAAAAGAGGGACTTCCCTGGTGGCACAGTGGTTAAGAATCCGCCTGCAATGCAGGGAACACGGGTTCAAGCCCTGGTCCGGGAAGATCCCACATGCCGCGGAGCAACGAAGCCCGTGCACCACAACGACTGAGCCTGTGAGCTGCAACTACTGAAGCCTGTGCGCCTAGAGCCTGTGCTCCACAAGAGAAGCCACTGCAATGAGAAGCCCTCGCACTGTAACAAAGAGTAGCCCCCGCTCGCCGCAAATAGAGAAAGCCTGCAGACAGCAACGAAGACCCAACTCAGCCAAAAATTAATTAATTAATTAATTAATTTTAAAAAATTAAAAGAAAGAAATCAGAAAGACAACTTGTTTGATGGCTGCATATAGAACTACAATGGAAACCAGATGTAGAAAGATTAATGAGAAAGGAAAATTGTTCTGGAAAGAAATCCTATTCATTTACAATACTATATTTCTCTGGAATTTGAGTTTATGATACTAGACATAACACACTATACTATGTATTGTAGAAAAGGATGCTCCTAGTAAACATTGGTGTAAGGATTCTTATTTGATAAGATAAATGTTTCTATAATGCCATTCTGTTTGTGGCTTGCTTCTTTACTTTTTTTTTTTTTTTTTTTGCTTCTTTACTTTTATGTTCTGCTTTAGTAAATCTTTACCAGTGTTACAACTTAAAATCTCTTCACAGACAACTCACAGGAAGAGTTTCACTAAGAATCGATGTAAAAACATACCCCAAGTGATTAAAGACAGTTTTGAGACTATGAAATAGAAAACATACATGACAAATAGAAAAGCAATTTAAAGTAAATTTCCCCCAAAAAATGATATTTCAAAATTTACTTTACACCATAAGAGGGAAGGAAAGGCAAAACAAACAAAACAAAAAAGTGAGCTCTAATATATGCCCTCTCTGAGTGCATAGGTAAGCTGTTCTGATGTCCCCAGGATTTAGCACACAGAAGTAACCCTTACTACTTTTTTATGGTATTCAAAGAGCCTGTAATAAATTATCTTCCATATGATTATTAACAAATGTATTTTTCAATCACTTACTAAATGTATTAATTCTTTTTTTTTTTTTTTTTTTTTTGCGGTACGCGGGCCTCTCACTGTTGTGGCCTCTCCCGTTGCGGAGCCTAAGGCTCCGGACGCGCAGGCTTAGCGGCCATGGCTCACGGACCTAGCCACTCTGCGGCATGTGGGATCTTCCCGGACCGCGGCACGAACCCGTGTCCCCTGCATCGGCAGGCGGACTCTCAACCACTGCGCCACCAGGGAAGCCCTGTATTAATTCTTAATAAAGAATCACATAGATTTGTCTTCTGTAAATCCTTGTTTCTGATTTATCCATCTCAAAGTTAAAATACCCCTGAATTGAGAATGCAGTTTGGGCTGAGGGAGAGGCAGGAAGATGACATTGGGAAGTATACAAGTTATTTTCCACAGTATTGGTAATTTTCTAATTATTTGAATAGGTGGTGAATTCACTGGGGCTTATTTTAATATGCTTAATAATTTACATTTACTATATATATTATTTTATATGTATCAAATATCACATAATAAAGGTGTTTTAAAAGAACATATGTAGTATTTTCCCTTTTAAAAGCTACATTACAAAATAGAAGCTTTTCTTCTTTCATTTAACTCTCTTTCTTCCTCTCCAACTATTTTAATAGTTATTGATTCAGATGTTCAACATACACTTAGTTAGCAACTATTATATGCCAGACTTGGTTGTAAGCATTGAGGGTATAAGCAAACGTAAGTGTAACTAACTAAATAACTAACTAAATAAAACTATGGTCCCTGCCTGCATGTGGGTTATAGTTTAGTTGTGAGAATGTAAAGGGCAGAGCTATGTGTAATTCTTTGCAAGCTCGGTACTCCCAGAGTACCTTGCCCAGGTAAGAACCTCAATAATGTTCACTGATGATATTGATGATGCTTGCACCACCTATAGATCTTTTTTATGGGTAGAAGATTCTTTATGTTGTAATCAGATCATTTTACCATTTAAAATAGACTTCATCCAGCAACAAAGAAATCTGTCATACTGGATTCCTAAAGGCCACTTGGAATTACATCCTTTTGGGAAATCTCAGCAACCTTGTCTTCCTGAAATAATAATCATCGCAACAAGTTTCCAGGTAGAGGTAAAGAGTTGTAGACACTTGTAAATTTTGTTTGGTATCCAGTTATACCATCATTAATTATTCACACAGAGAAGAACTCTCAAATGACAGCTTGTGTTCCCTCTCTGCACCTTTTAAACATACAAGTTTTACACAAATTCATAAATCTCAGGTTCCAGATGACAGGGTTTCTCTTTATCAGTCTTTCTGCAATAAAATTTAGCAAACCTGATGTTAATTAGGAAGAGCAGCACAAGGGAAGTAATACCAAAAAACCCACTGGTAAACTGTTCTGAAAATAACTCAGGCAATCACCACTCATTCTCTTCAATGAAAATACTTTTTCAAGATAATAAACAAACTTTGATCAAAACATCAATTGTACTAAATCTCACAGGAAAATGTTCTGTGAAAAATCTTATTTACGTACTCCAGGTATGTAATTGTATATATTTCTTTAATTGTATATATTTCAGGTTGTACAGACTTTAAAACAAATGAGAGACCAGAACTTAAAAACTTCAAAGACTAGATTTACCAATATGGCATATTATAATTTGAAAAATGCTTGCATAAGTGACGAATTACAACTCTTATCTTAATGAAAAAAACAATGCTATAATGTATTTTGCCTCCCAAATTCCAGTAGCAAAAAGATGGCCCTTTTTTGCTTTAAAGTCTTATGATTAAAAACAACAATCAGTTCGAGTATTGAAATAGTTCCCTTAGTGCTACGTATACAGTTGATCAACTAAACTACGTATGAATGCCTACGTATGTAGTTATCTACATAGATAGATCATATGTGATCATACAGTGGTGAGGCCTAAACACATCCCACTGAAGAGGATTTTTAGATTTTAAATGTCTTGGTTTTGATTGAGTCTGAAAGTCTAGACTCTATGACAAGAGTTGCAGAATTATTTTGTGTATGTTTTTCTGGGAGGTTTCTATGGCTTTTATTAGACACCCAAAGGTGCTGATGACCCCCAAACCACTAATAACCATGACCCCAGGACAGGGTAATAAGCACTCACATTCAAGGGTATCTGACATACAGAATGAATTTAATAAACATTGTTGAATGAATCTTGAATGAATATCCTTTTTCTAGAGCATCATTAAACTTTTCAGTGCTGTCATCAGAGATAAGTGTTGACTAGAAAAATCAGAAAAAAAGGGGAGAAAAATGACAAATCAAGACTGAGTGATTACTATATGCAGGACAACGGTGCAGGTGGTGGGAATTTTTTTTTAAGGTAATTTCTGTTTTTAAGGAACTTATGATCTAATTAGAATGATAAAAACACACAAAATGATGTAAGAACATTAGCAAAAGGGAAAAAGGTAGTCAGTGTATTATAAAATGTATACTAGAACTACTGACGATGAAAAGCCTTTCCTAGGTTTGAAGGATCTTTGACATATATAGCGTTTAATTTTGCCATCTATAATCAGGAAAAGACCAGAAGTATAAACGGTAGCGAGAGGTGGAATAGAAGGGGTTGGAATAAATACTCTTTTTACGGTCTTTGGTGATTGGGAAGACAGTACCAAGGGAAACACAAAATAATCCAGTTGTTCTTGAAGGGCAATTGTTCTTGACGCTCTTCCTCCTTATTGCTAGTGTATTTTTTGGAGGGGCACGGTGGGGGGCCATGGGGATGCTTACTTGACCAGAGCATAGGAAAATCACTCCTCCAGTGCTCTGAAACCATTAAATATCTTTAAGCAGGTACTACCCAAGGTCTTTCACCCAAAGGCAAATGCACTGAAAAATTCTAGTTCACATTCAGAAACATGCCCAATCAACAGGAATATTTGGAAGCATAACTTGGTACACCTCCAGGCCACTGCTGTTGGCACTCTTCCTCTATGAGGTTTCTGAGGAGTCCGAGTAGAAGGCCAAGCCCAACTAGCATCTATATCCTTTCCCCATTTTGATATCATGAGCTTTCGTAAAGTGAGGCAGAACTGTAGCAACATATTTTGCTTACTGGTCTTATTTCCTTCATATAGAAAAATATGTAGGAGATACATGACGAAACCAATGTTGGAGAAGACAGTCCAGGAGTTCAGCCCAACCACAGTGGTATTTGTTGCTTTTTCATTCTTCACTTCAAACTTAAAGTACATAAAATACTATAATTTAAGAAGTATCGGGGACTTCCCTGGTGGTCCAGTGGTGAAGAATCCACCTTCCAGTTCAGGGGACACGGGTTCGATCCCTGGTCGGGGAACTAAGATCCCACATGCTGCAGGGCAACTAAGCCCGCACACCACAACTACTGAGCTCGCACACCTCAACAAGAGAGCCCGCGTGCCGCAAAGTACAGAGCCCACGTGCCCTGGAGCCTGCACGCCACAACTAGAGAGAGAAAACCCACACCGCAACAAAAGATCCCGCATGCCACAGCTAAGACCTGATGCAGCCAAAACATAATAAAGACAATTAAAAATATATATATCATTTCTTGGATCTTCTCCTCTAATTCCACTGCTAACACTTTCAGATTAAGGGTAATTCATGGACCAACTACTGCATACAGTAAATGGGTTCAACTTCCAACTCTGTCACCATGGGTGAAGTTGGATAAGTTATTCTTATAACTTAGTTATTATAACTAACCTCTTGTAACTTAGAGGTTAGCTATTCCTCTCTAACCTAAATTTCCTTATTTGTGAAAAGGAGTGAATAATAAGGTTTTCGTGAGCTATAAATGAGATATTGCAAGGAAGGATATTGCACGGCATTTTGTAAGGGCTCAATAAATATATGCCATTATTCTTATCGCTTTCATTAGTCTCCCTGTGTACAGTATCACTGTAAAATTCACCTCCCACTTTGCTGCCACATAATTATTCTGAACTCACCTCTGATTCTGTCCGTCTCTTGTCAAAACTCTTCAATGGATTCCATGCAACGGCATCATCTTATCTTCTGGCCGGGAATGTGTGGCCATTCTCTATCTAGCCTGAACCAACCTGCCACCAGCCTGTCTCCCAAGAGGCCCCTTAATAACAGATGAAACTTCTTCCCCTTCCCTAACATACCCTTCTCTTTTCAGCTTGGTAGCTTTGTTCCTGGTATTCCCTCTGTGTTGAATGCCTTCCCCATGTACATCCATATAAGTCGCTGATCCTCCAAGCTAGCTTGGATGCCACCTTCTCCACAAAGCTTTCTCTCATCCCTCTAGCAAAGTGAGTTCTCCCTCTGGATGCCTGAAATACTTGTTTTCTTTTACCTTGAAAAAAATGTTATTTAGGTTCACATTACCTCCCAACCCAAAATACAAGTCCTTTAAAAACCAAGGTTTGAATCAGTTTTATTTTATATCCGCATGGCCCCTAGTACAGGGCCACACTCACAACAGATACTTGAAAAACATTATGGAATGAGTAATCAAATACTCATCATAAAGTAGACAGTAAGAACAGAAGAGGGTAAAATAAAGCACTGAGGGAGTCCAGCGGAGGAAGAGGTTATCTTAGCTAACTTTGCATTTGAAGTCTTTAAGGATGTTAGAACTCTGCTAGGCAGAGATGATAGAAATCAGAAATCGAGGCCCAGAGAGCAACGTGAATGTAAGATGGAGGGGAAAAAGCACAAAGATTAAAGAACAGTTCGTACGGCCAAAATTTAGGAGTTGCAAAGGGTAGTAGATTATTAGGACTGAAAGATCAGATTATGGAGGGCCCTGAAGGAATTCCTGAGGAAACTGCACTTAAGGCTAGAGGCCATAGGAAGCCATGGGAGGTTGAGGAGGGAAATTATATAGTTATATATGTGCTTTAGAAAAACTACTCCATCAGCTGGGCGTAAGATAGAACTAGGGGTGGGAGAACAATTTTTGCAATAGTTAGGAAAACAGCCACAGTGTCTTGAACTATGGTGGTGACATATAATGGCAAGAATGTAAAGGTGGGACTTCCCTGCTGGTGCAGTGGTTAAGAATCCGCCTGCCATTTCAGGGGACACAGGTTCGAGCCCTGGTCCAGGAAGATCCCATGTGCCGTGGAGCAACTAAACCCATGTGCCACAACTACTGAGCCTGCGCTATAGAGCCCACACACCACAGCTACTGAAGCCCGCGTGCCTAGAGCCCGTGCTCTGCAGCAAAGAGAAGCCACTGCAATGAGAAGCCCGCACACCGCGACGAAGAGTAGCCCCCGCTCGCCGCAACTAGAGAAAGCCTGCACGCAGCAACAAAGACCCAACAAAACCAAAAATAAATAAATTTATTTATTAAAAAAAAAAAGAATGTAAAGGTAAAAGAGAACAAAAGAGGACAGGGTGGAAAGAGAACTACAATGGAGCAATGGAGAAGGAGTGGGGTTCTGAACCTGGCCTACATGGAGACAATTCAGGTCCATAAACTTGGATGGAAAAGTAGAACATCTCTTTTCACTAACCTCTAAGTGAAATGTAGCATGCCTTCAATTATGAATACAGCAATGAACCATAGCAGCATTAGGCTTCATCAGATTGACAAAGGGGTCCATGGCATAAAAAAGAATTTCTGTGCTCCAAAGTGACGAAATCTTTAGGAGAGCCTTTACCAGAGATAAAGATTAGAACTGAATAAGAAAATTCCGAAACAGAAAGATTGAAAAGAAAGAAAACAGAGGAAGAGAGGAAGGAAGGAAGGAAGGCACGCAGGCAGGCCCTGTGTGGGGACTGAGAGAAGGAAGGACAATAAAGATGGATAAAATTATGTTTGAATTTGGACATGCTGAGTTTCAGGCGTCAGCCCACACTTACCTTACACAAGGACATCCCTTTTCTTGAGCCCAGTAGCCTCCAGCTGCAGGGAAACCTAATCGCCTCTATATAGTAGGAATCTTCATTTCCTATTCTGTTCATCCTCCCATCTTGTGGGAATGAAAACAGTCCAAGGGTGACCAAATGTCCTGGTTTGCCTGGGACAGAGGCGCTTTCTAGGACATGGGCCTTTGATGCTAAAACCAGGAAAGACCAAGGCAAACTGATGTGCTAGTCACCCTAAGGGCCCTCAAATCTGGCCTGCATGCAAATAAGGCTACAATAATACTATGCCTTCAATTAAGAAAAAAACTATGCTATTTAAGGTTTATTTTAGATCTGAGTTTGTCAATCTGTTCACCCCACAAAGCAGAAAATACTGAAGGAAAATCTTCCTCTCACAGTGTCAGACAGTTATTGGCACTCAATAAATGCTTTAGTAACTGAATATCATTATGTCAATAGTTCTACAATTTACATAGTGCTGGCACATTCCCATCTCATGCAATCGTCACAAGGACTGGGAAACAGACTTGATTCTCTTCATACTACAGAAGAAACCAAGACTCTGGAAGATGTAGTCCTTTGCTCTACCTCACACAGCAAGCCAAGTGGCGGACTCCCAGCACTGCAGCTGACAAAGAACACTGAATTACTGCGTGTTCCACAAAGGCACGAGTGGTTGTTGCTATATGGCGATTATGCAAAGCTGCAACTGTCTTTCTTTTGCAATGTCCATGAACTCAGTGGTCTGGTATTATATTGATACACAGTAAAATGGAGTGTAAGTTTTAGGCAGAAAGCACCCTAAGGTAAAGTGATGGTTTGCCTATGGGAAAAGGCATAAAAAGCCAATGATTAAATGTTCGAACTCGGTATGATGAGGTAAGAGAAGCAGTAACTTACACATCAAATTGTATGGCCAATGGTTCCAAAACTATGCTCCCGTATGCAGCCTCTAATTACAAAACCCATACAAGGCAGTGACTGCGCCTGTATTAGTCAATATAGGAATCAATACAAGACCCTCGTGTGCCTGTAATGATCAGTCCAGGAACCTTGGACCGGGATGGGAATGGTGAAAGCCAGGATACATAAACTTGGATAGTTAATACTAAGGCTTCATTCAAGCGAGAGGCCTGGCCTTGCTGGGTTTATTGGCCCCCGTAACTCACCAACTACCTCTCCCTGTAGCCATGGCAACACCCACACCAAGGCAGCTCCAGAATTCACCTTTGGATACCCACACTGCACCGAATTTGCACCTACGCAGCTCAAATAAAACCAACAGAGACATCCCTCCCGCTAAACCAAGACAACCATGGCCTTTCTCGTTTCTCCAGCTCTAATTCACCCAGGGAACATAGTCTTTCTTTTCACCCATATCCACTGAAGAGAGTCCTGGACAACGACCACTTCTGCTGCAGTAAAAGATAAGAAGAGGGTTTTTCTCTTTTTTGCGGGTGTGGATATCAGAGACGAATGAAAGCCGGATGCGCGCGCGCGCGCGAGCACACACACACACACACACACACACACAGAATAGTTGCCTAAAAAGGTAACTAAACTGATAAGATCAAAATAATTTTCAGCCAACATCTCGTAGCATGTCTGTCAGGCAAGTTCCGTTTTGCTCCTGCAGGCCACTGTCCCTGCAGCCGGTAAATAGTTTCCAAGACGGCTACTGGACTTACAGCTCTAAAACACAAAAAACGCATTCCCTGCAGGCGCACAGCATGAGCAAGAACCATGACGTATTCGGGAGAGCTTTCCAGAACTGCTTTCCAGCCCGAGCAAGATGCCCAGGAAGCAAATCTCCCTTTTGCTTCTAGAAATGGAGAGGAATCAAATCACACTCCCCGCGCTCGCCGAGAGAACGCAGACCCAGCGGTTTTCGGGAAGCGGCGGCTAAACGTCCTGTCAGACCCCCTCCTTCCTGGATGGCCACTCGGCCCTGAGCCGGGAGCCCGCGAATTCTACCCCCTCCACCTCCCTGGCACCTGAGCAAAACCGAAACAACCCACCGCAATGGAAAAAAGGAAAAGAACCCCCTCCACAAAACTTCTGTCGCAAAGCGTTTTTCTACTGGCCCAAGAGCGCCGTGAAAAACCCCTTTGCGTCTGGGACGTCCCGGCTGCCACTAGTAAAGATGGCGGCCATAGGCGGAGCCGCTCCCTCCCGAAGGCGGCCGGCTGCCCCTCCAGCCATGAGCATTCACGCCCACTGCGGCTTGACGCATTGCAGGTGCGGCGCGGCCAATCAGGCGCCTCGACTCTTTCCGGCCAACTACTGCAGGGTCGCGCTGGCCAATCAGAGCATCCTTGTCAAACTGAACGAGGAAAGCAGCCTCGGCAGCGCCAACTAAACAACCGGCCCCAGAGCAGCGCGTTTTGGGGCGTGGAAAGCTAGAGCTGCTGTGTGCTCCTCCGCGGGGAGATATAGTGCCCTCGGCCCGCGCCCCGCCCCGCCTGCCCGCGCGCGCTTGAAAAGCTTAGGCTTGAGGCTCGTCTATTCTCTTCCCCTCGGAGGGACGGGAAGCTAGGAGTTGTTTTAAGAACAATGCTGAGTTCCTTTGCCGTAGCACGTGGCACTCCGGGGGGCGATCTCAAACCACTCTCGCCCTGCCTCCTGGCTTGTTGAGGCCGCGCTCGTTACGGTTCATCCGGCACGTTGTGAGAAACAGTTGCCACTGGTGAAATAAGAAAAACCTCCCCTTATCTCCAAAACCTGACTCGATCCGCCTCTGAGACGACCCTTCCTGTTTACGAGCGGAGGCCCAGCCGCCCGACAAGCATCCTTGTGGGCACTTTTGTTTCAGAAGGGCCCTTTTCCATTTCCCTCCTGTGGTCCCGCGGGCTCGCGTTTTCCGCCGCGGCCGAGCAGGAGGGGCCTGAGGGGGACGCGCCAGGAGCCGGCCTGGGGGCTACGGGACAGACGAGGGTAACTTAACAGGCAGTGAGCTGAGAGCCAATGGTTAGCTCCTGGGTAGACCGACGGGGAGCTTCTTGTGTCCTGAGGAAAGACTCTCCTAGATGGAGGAGAAGGCTTAGTGAAATAACCTGTCAAACGTGCCAGATCTGGTACCATAGTGTGCCTAGTGTGTAGTCTGTCTGGGTTTCTCTAATCCCTCACTGTACAGCCAAACAGTCTGAGATCCAGGAGGGTCAATGGACCCTCCTGCAGTCACACAGCAACTGAGGAGCAGAGCACAGAACAGAATCTAGGTTGTCTGTCTCCCAAGCCCGTGTTTTTCTGCTATAGTAACACCTCATCTTCTGGAGCTGATGGCTGTAGTGTGAGATGGCTCAAGCATTTGGGGAGCTTTATTGTATAATTGAAGGAAGGTATAGGAATTAAGGGAACTAAGTTGTCTCTGAACATAATTTTCCATTAGTGTCCTACAGAGAAAGTTAGCAGAGAAGAAATGTTACTTGGTTATTCTCACTCCTGTAAGAATCTAGCTAAGAAAATGAAATCCTCTGGATTTCTTAGAACTGCCATTTCATTTAAATGTGATTTTATCCTCTCTGATTTTGACACAATATGACTTGGATGATCTAATGATTTTTGTGATTGAACTACTGTATATTCCTGTTTCCAAGATTATGCTATTAATGGTCTTTCCTGAGGTTTTACAACTTGTGTGTCTGCTCTGTACCCGTGTAAAAGTTGTTCTCTGATCTAAGGCTATAGTTGCCAGCTGCTGTTTATTGCTGCTTCTTAGGCTTTTACTCAAAGCCTTGATCAAAAAGGAGAAAAGCTGTGGTTTTCTTTTTTTTTGAAGATGTTGGGGGTAGGAGTTTATTAATTTATTTTTGCTGTGTTGGGTCTTCGTTTCTGTGCGAGGGCTTTCTCTAGTCGTGGCAAGCGGGGGCCACTCACTACCGTGGCCTCTCTTGTTGCGGAGCACAGGAGACACGCAGGCTCAGTAGTTGTGGCTCACGGGCCTAGTTGCTCCACGGCATGTGGGATCCTCCCAGACCAGGGCTCGACCCGTGTCCCCTGCATTAGCAGGCAGATTCTCAACCACTGCGCCACCAGGGAAGCCCTGTGGTTTTCTTTCTGTAGGCGGCTAGTAGTCATCTCTAAAGGTGTTTACCAAATGAGCAAATATCTGAACTTCCAAATGAGCAACTCATTATAAAAATACCTACTCAAAGAAACAGTACATCATATTTCTTTTGCAATGTGTATGGTATAGGAAATATGTACCATGACTTCTTGGTGTCAAGTCAGATCATAATGTGAGATAAGAGCTCTGGCTGTGCCACTAACAAATTGGAAATTCTTGGCTAAGCCCCTCTGTTCCCTGGACCTCAGTTTTCTATTCTGTCGAATGAGAGGATTGAATTAGATGATTTCCAGACTTCCTTTCAGCTCTAATATTTGATTCTGCTGCAAAGAAGTTAGACCATAACATAGCTGTGTCGTTATATTTAGGCTTACCTGCTTCTGCATGTAGTGCTTTAAGCTTTTTTTTTTTTTTGCGGTACGCAGGTCTCTCACTGTTGTGGCCTCTCCCGTTGCGGAGCACAGGCTCCAGACGCGCAGGCTCAGCGGCCATGGCTCACCGGACCAGCCGCTCCGCGGCACGTGGGATCTTCCCGGACCGGGGCACGAACCCGCGTGCCCTGCATCGGCAGGCGGACTCTCAACCACTGCGCCACCAGGGAAGCCCTGCTTTAAGCTTTTAAAGTCACTCTTACATTTATTTTCATGCTGGAGGGAGAGTCCCCATTTACCAAGAAGTTAGGTTTACTGTAAAGTGTATCCCAGGTTTATCTTAATGTGAATCAGTGTGCCACAAAATATTCCTCTGAGTTTACTTCAGTCCTAGTACATACCAAACCTGCTACTTTTGGTGGTCAGAAAAGTAGTTCACTAAATTGTGAGCTCCTCAAGGACGGGGCCTATCAAATTTATCTTCATATTCACAGTGTTTAGTGAATTTCATTTCCATGAGCTCAATAAAAGTTTATTGAAGGAATGAATGAACAATAATTAGGACAGAGGTAGAAAGAAGAACCTGGATGTGAAGGGGTCTTTTGAGTTTCAAGAAAATCAATCAACCAATACTTACGGAGAGTCTACAGTGTAGAAGGTATAGTTTCTTTTTTCAACACCACAATTTTTTTTTCCATTTGAATTGTCTTCACTTTTTATTTTTAAATTAAGGAAATATCGTCATTATGGGACATTAATCTTTTGAAATAGCAGGGCTTATCTCCAAGCTTTCCTTTATATGTATTCTATCATGTTCTTTGAAGAATATAAATATTTAGAAGAAAATGTTTTTTTAAAAAATTTGACACTCAAAATTGCTCACTTTCCCCTTTTATTGTTGCTTTTCTGGTCTTTTTAAAGAGATCATGTCCTCTTCCCAGCTTTTGATCATTTTTGGCTCTTTTTGGAAATAAATGTCCAGGATTGATCTGTCAGTGGGAGTAGGCATGGCCTAGTCTGTTCTAAGTATTTTAACTGAGTATCATTCAACAAAGTAGGAACTCTATAATGATCTGAATTTTTACCATTTATAAAAAGATGTAACTCTTGAGTCAAGTCCCCTATGACCTTAGCTCTATTTACATTCACATCTCCAGGGGTCTCCTAGTTACTAGGGAATTCTGCACAAGTTCCTCACAAATTTCACAAGCAAAATATTTAGAATCATAAAATTCTAAATCAGGGAGGCACCAGAGAAAGTCCATCTGGGTCCCTTTTCCCATTTTTCAGATAAGAAAACTAAGTTCCAAGAAGTACAAGTTCAGGACAGAGCCGCCTTTAGGGTCTTACTAGACTGATCTTTCCTTTGACCTTTGAAAACATTTTAATGAAAGATTAATCATATTAAGGGGATCAGAGGAATGTTATCATTTACAAGGCCTCCGAGTGACTGTGGAAAATCTCTAGATGACTTTGCTTTGGACTTTGTGATTCCATTTAGGGATTGGCTGTCCTGAATTGTTCCCTGTGCTAGGCCTTATCTATACAGCTTGTTTAAAATCTTTGACCTCCGTTTAAATTGCTGACACTTTCCTGTTGTTAAGCCTTATCATAGTTTCTTTACTTACATCTTCTTCAGGCTAGCAGTGGTTCCCTTTCTTATTCCCAAAAGAGCTCAGAGAAGCTAATTCTTAAAAAGAATTTTTTTAACTGAAGTGTAGTTTATTTACAATGTAGTGCAAAGAAGCTAATTAAAAAAAAATTTATTTATGTATTTGGCCGCGCCAGGTCACTGCCGCGTGCAGGATCTTCATTGTGGCATGCAGGATCTTTTACTTGCAGCATGCAGGCTCTTAGTTGCGGCGTGCGGGATCTAGTTCCCTGACCAGGGATTGAACCCGGGCCCCCTGCATTGGGAGTGTGGAATCTTAACAGCTGGACCACCAGGGAAATCCCAAAGAAGCTAATTTTTTGAGATGAGTAACAAACAAATGAAAGGGTAAGTAGTTATACAATTATAATTTTTTCATATCATTCCAAAGTATTTTTTAGGGTATTGCAACATGCTAATAAAGAATAATCATGGATATATCTTCATTTCTCACTGTCCAACTTTTAGGCTGGTTCCTAAAAATTTGGTTCTTTTCTTCAGCTGATTAAAACAGGTATGAATGGACTTGTTCAGAGTATGGTGCTCTTTCACAGAAAGAAAAACTTGTTCCATGACTTTTGCAGCACCTAACCCCCAACCCAGCTGGCTACCTAGCAAATGTTACAAGCAGCAGCGTTTAGAAAGTAAAAATGGCTTGGTGGCAGCCTGTGGTATCACCATACAAAGCACAGGTTGAAATGCATCCTCTAGTCTCAAAGTACCCCAAAATACAAAGTTCCCACAGGTGTATACAAAGTCCCGAACGGCTCTCTTCCGTTCTCAACCTTTCTTTAGGATTTGAAAGTCAGAAATACCTCTATTAGAATCACTACGTCAATAGGCCATTTAAAACATGGCTTCTATATTTTGCTGCTATTCGGTTTTGAGGTCATTTCCTAGGTTTCAAACGTTGTGTGAAACAGGTGCAACTAGGAAACTTTGTGTGGCAGAGAAGAGCTAGAGCAGTGAAACGTGAAACTATAAATCAGTTCTCTGAGTCACAAATCTCTTCGGCTGCTCTAGAAGACAGTGATGACTCAGCAGCATTCCACTGGCATGGTGGAGGGAATGAGTCTGCGAGGGCTTGTTGCCCTGGGCACCAGCCTGTTGGGGGCGTGGAAAGATGGGAGACCTTGGATCTTCCCACTGCTGAACTGTTAGACTGCTTCAGATTCCCTGACTGTCCTGAATTGCCTTCTATCTGACCTTTGCCATGTTCAGCTGATTGATGTTTTAGATATTACAAACAACCACAACTTGTATTTGTCTCGCTAGGTATTTATTGTTTACAAACTAATTCGACATTCTTTTCACGCATGTAACCCTCACACAAGCCCCTGAGGTTTTGTTATTACACCCATTTTACAGATGAGATGGCTGAGTCTGTGTGGTTAACTGGCCAAGGAAATAGTCATTTAACCTGGCAAATAATATGCCACAATATTATCCTCTTCTTGGGAAATAACTGTTTTCTTTGTCAAAACAATAAAAATAACCAAGCCTTTTGCTGAAATAAGACAAAATTTCTTTCGTTTTGGTTTATAGAGGAGGGTGTGAGAAGAAAGGGGGCACACCACTACTCAGTTGTACACCTTAAAAACTCTCCTGAAGGCAAACCTTTTCAGGGACCAAATGATCCAGTCATCTTGTTGTGATGCCTAGAGTTGGTTTATTAGCCAACGACTCGGAGTCTCTACTTAGGATGAATAAGACTCAAGAAGCATCTTCACTGGACTTAGACAGAGATAGTTCCAGTTTTTCTGTTCAACTACAACTTGCCTTTGGCCGTATTTTCTCCATATAGGAAGCAGGGAATGGATCCAGTCATGTGAAAGTGGGGAAAGAATTGCAGAAGGAGGAAGGATCAGCCCAGGTCCATACGTGCTCAGGGCTGTAGAAGGGTACAGGTCAGGATCAAAGCAGGAACAGTCTGGCCTATTCCTGAGGAAGTATGATCCGCCACCAAATCTAGGGAGACTCATTTCTGGTGGTAGTTCCAGTGGTAGTATCAAAGCAAAAGACTTCCTTTTCCTTTTGTCTCTGCTTTGGAAAATTCACTTCTCATATCCTCTCTAGCCCAGTAGTGAATTGAGCTCACCACTAATCAATTAAATAATCTATTGATATTTATTATCAGGTACTGTGCTGAGCTCAGAGTATAAGATGGTAGCTTCTGCTACTACCTGGTTGAGGAGATGAAATACATGAAAAGATAATACCAAGTAGAAATGGGTAAGAGGTGTAGGCATTCAGAAGAGAGGAAGTATCATTCAGAGCTATGATAATTGGGAAAGTTTGAAAGATGTGTGATTTAAAGAGGACATGAAGGACTGGTAGGATTTAGATTGGTGGCGAGGATCTGGACACTGAGAATGGCATGGAAAAGGCAGTGAGTTGGGAGGGCAGAATGAGTATTCAGGGGTCAGAGAGTAAACCAATTTGTCTGAGGCAGAGAATTCATATTTGTAGAATAACAAAAGTAATGCTGAAAAAGTAGATCAACAGACTGTTGAAGGGCTTTGAATGCTAGGCACAAGGACTTTGCATTTTATCTCCTGCAGGCATTGGGGAGCCTCTGAAAGTTTCTGAGCAGAGAAGTGACAGGATGAAGCTAATTTGGGTGACTGACTGTGTGCTGCATGTATCAGAAGGGAACAAACTCATTGGGATGAACAAAGAATAATGGATGTGGTACTAAAAATTTGGAACCCTCAGGATTCTTGATCCAGGCAAACATGATGCTCCTTCCTTTTTTTAAATTTCTAGAATGGTGCTGTCCAATAAAACTTTTTTTTTTTTCAATAAAACTTTTGTGATGATGGAAATGTTCTGTGCTGTCCAACACGGTAACCACTAGCTATGGGGGCCTACTGAATACTTGACTGTGGCTACTGAAACGAAGGAACTACATTTTAAAATTTTAATTATTTTGAGTTAAATAGCCACACGCAGCTAGTGGCTACTCTACTGAACATCATGGCTCCAGAAGGCAGGATAAAGGCTATTCATTATGATTCAAAACCAAACCACACAGTTACCAAAATAAATCTTAATTCTGTTGGAATTGGTGAGGCCCATTCTTTGGTATAATCCACATTCAGCATCAGTTTCTCTGATTTATCATTATGGCCCAGTTTTCTGCATATCAGGACCTCGGTGAAAGTACCAGTTTGTGCGGATCACTGGCTCTGCCCTTCAGGCAAACTGAGTCACCCCAAAACCTGCCATTCCAGCTTACCACTGTGGCTACACAGCCCTCAGATGACTAGTTGTTAAATCATCTATAAGCTGCTAAATGCCTATTGTTGCATGGACGTCTTAGACCTGCTCTCTGGTATGACCCCCACTGTAGCACATGTGGTAGAAATGAGAAGTTGCTGGTTACTGTTTGGATGTTGATTAAAGCTACTTTTGCACTTGACTTTTGGATTAATGGGGAAAATGGTGACTCAGGAATTTCCAGAATAATATGGCTTAGAGAATACATTGCTCAGTAGGTCAGCTGCATTGTTTTAAAAAAAAGTTTAAATTTAGTGTAAACCTAAAGCACAAAAACTATGATCTTATCCCATTGGGCGTTTTAGAATCTGAATTCACATACTTGGTCCTTAAGTCTATAACTGTTGGCTGCCTGTGACTTAAAATTCAGTCCATTAAAGCACAGACCTAACGAGGCCCAAGTCATGGGTCCAGTCTCATTAATGGTCAATTATTTTGCTCTGTTCTCACACTTGCTGTGTTGCATATTCATGACCTTGGTCACAAGGGTGGACCAAGCCAGAGAGGGAATAGTGCAAATCCATGACCACAGCTACTAGCAAAAGAAGCACAAGCCCTGTGAATGGAGGGCAAGATGTGTCCTCTACTATACAAAAGAAAGTGTTTAAAAAACAAACAAGAATTGGGCACATATGCAAGGTGAATGGTGCTATTTGGAAATATTTCACTTTAGATCATTAACTAAATATACTGATGAACCCTGCAAGCTGGAACACACAGTAGGACATGTAGTGGTCTGGTTATGATTCACTTAAAATTCTGGGACACTAAATAGACATATGCTAAAATTGATAATGTTTTTCTCATGGTAATAAGTCATGGCCTAACACTTGCTTATTTTGTTACAATGGTAACACATTTCAAATTTGAATATAATGTTAGAATTTTCCCTGTATTCTTTACCTATCTAAGAGTCATTCATAAAATATAATAGCAAAAAAAAAGATAATAGCAAAATTTTATATGGAAAAATAATGAGGTATTTTGTCATTGATAGGGATAGTAAAGCTTGTGTAATAATCCTGTATAACACTTAATGAAATGTAAATCCACACACAAACAGCAGGAACCTGTTCTGGCTATTGGAGATGATTAATGAGGAAGACAATCCCAAATGGTGGATCATCATCAAATTATATTGGACTATGGGGCAGAGAAGGAGGGAGCTGGGGATGGTGGAGAGGTAGAAGACAAGATTTCTTTCCTGTGAGACAGCTTACAAATTCCTTAAGGAAAATCCTCTAACTAGATAATCCATCCACGAAGACACAACAGACTATGGTTATATTCAGTGAATGAATTTAGACTGGTTACTTTGTAAAAACCATCAAACCAACCATTCACCTCTCTTTCTCTCTCTCTCTCTCTCTCTCACACACAAACACACACACACACACACACACACACACACACACATAGTCATTTTCTCAAAAGACTGTAAGCTCCATGAAGGCTAGGAGATCTATCTATCTATCTACCTATCTACCTATCTATCCATCATTCCAATCATCCATCTCTCTCTGTGTTTAATTTAAAATACCAAATCCCAGGGCTTCCCTGGTGGCGCAGTGGTTGAGAGTCTGCCTGCCAATGCAGGGGACGTGGGTTCTTGCCCCGGTCCGGGAAGATCCCACATGCCGCGGAGCGCCTAGGCCCGTGAGCCATGGCTGCTGAGCCTGTGCATCCGGAGCCTGTGCTCTGCAACGGGAGAGGCCACAACAGCGAGAGGCCCGCATATCGCAAAAAAAAAATTTTAATAAATAAAATTAAATAAAATACCAGCTCCCAAAGATACAGCATGGAATAGGACTGGGATTAGGGAGTCCTTGGCTATCTCTTTCAATGAAAGCATATAGTCAACTAAATGTTTGACAGTGAGCAAGTCTCCTCACCTCTTTAGGTCTCCTCTGCAAAATGAGAAATGTCCTCCAACTAGGAAGCAACACAAAGTAAAAGTTTTTCTTTTTCTTATGCATTCTACTCCTTGTGTGGGAGATACAGCTATTACTACATTCCTATGATCTTATTTTAGTTTTAAATCCTTGGGTAAGAAGTATCTCTTTAACAACCAAATTTGAACCTTATTCTTTGTGCTCCTTCCAAAAAATTAAAAATAAATTCTATTAAAAATTCTATTAAATTACAAGAGATATAGTGTAATGCTTACATGTTTGGTCCTCTGAAATAGATTTTTGGGTTCCACCACTTAAATTAGGCAAATCACTGAATCTCTCAGTGCCTTGATTTCTACATAAGGATAATAATGACACTGGCCTCACAAGATGGGCGGGAAGATGAAATAATACAGTTAGCACAGAGCCTGGCCATAGCCAATGCTCAGCAAATGTTAATTTTTAAGCCATTCCCATTTCTCCATTTGCCCTCTTCATCTTCAGTATATGTATAATTGTGTGTATACACGCATATATGAAATAATGTATAATATATATTATACATGTATATTTTATAATAACATATATTATAATCTCAGGCACACCGTTTTACAGCTGGAAGGAATTTTTAGATTAAATCCAAACCTCTTGTTTTACCCCTGAGTATGTAAAATTATTACATTTTTATTCTTTCTGTTAGACTCAGATAGGTAGAGTAATCAGGTTAGTGACAGAAATGATATTCGAACTTGAGATTCCTGACTTGGGGTTGCATTCTTTCTATTTTTCTTCAATTTAATATTACTTTATATAAATAATAATAACCATTTTCTATCAATATTATGAAATATTCCATAGTTTTTTGGTTCTCAGTAAATTATGAGTTCATAATAATGTGACTTATTTTCTTGATTCTTGATCTTTTCATAAATTAGGAAGTTTATTCACTTAAAGAAATCTTTAATGAACACCCAGTGATCATCTAGGTGGTCGGAAGAACCTGCTTCAGGAAACAGGTAAATCTTCACACGGTACCTTTAAAAATTTCAGGTATTAATTTCACTAATATATAATCTAATATTAGAGCCCCTGAGCAAGATCTTGGGCAAGTCACTTGACCTTCTTATATTTCAATGTGTCAAACTGGCCGTAAAACTGAGTAAAGCATGACCTCATTATAAATCCAATTAGACTTGAAAGCTAAGATGTGATTTGATACATTAAAGAATTACCAAAAGGGAACTCTAGCTGGTAAAATATGAAGAATCACAATAATGAATTTTACTATAATAAGTAAAATGATTCTGAAATACAGTTTTTAGCAAGTAAAATCATGAAAAAGGTTCACAGTGTTTTATTTGGGTGAAATAGGTTAAATGATAGAGGAAGAAATATTATTTTAGAAAATGCCTGGTTTTCAAAACCATAGATTGTAGCAACTTAATTATAAGGCGTGGAAGACTATTAGAAGGTAATAAACCCTTAACAAACACATTTTATTTCTAGGCCACTATTTCCCCCTACCTACACAACGTATGCCAAGTTTTAAAATGTATTTAACTAACTACTGTATGAAAACCTGGCAAAAGAATACAAATTCCCTTAGTGTGTTTAGCCATTTAGACTGTAACTCACTGTATTACTGAATATTCTTTTAACTGACTTTATATTAGTCCCTTCCCCCTATTTCCAACTCTCCTATTAATATATACATTTAAAAAATATATATACATATATTTTATTTCCACTCAGGTTACCCCTGTGAGCACAAGATGATGATGATGACGATGGCGATGACAATGACAGTGATTGGTAGATGTGTTAACTGGATGATGTCTTTCTCATCTGCAGAGGGAAGGCAGTACCATTCCCTGGCTTGCTGCTACAGCTTCTCTTTAAATCGTACAGCAGGTTCACCCTTTCTGCAGCATTCCAGAAGGAATATCAGCAAGAACAGTTCCACAGATGCTTGTCTGAGGTTATCACAGAAGTCCTGGGGCATCTACAATGTGCCTGAACATTTTCCATTGTTTTACATCTTTCTGCAGACTTTGTCAAAGCCAGAAACAAACACAACCAAGCAAAGCCCTTTCAAGCAGAGCTTGTCAATCGCACACTTTGCCACATTCTCTGAAACAGTAAGCAAATGACAACTTGCAACTGTTGCTCAGGCCCTGTAAACAAAAGATCAAATTCTGTGCTCTGCCTTGGCCAAAAAAGAAACTGCAGCATTTTGTCAAGATTTTTACAAAGTTCTGGGCTTCAAATTTACAACTGGTACTGTCGTTTCTCTAGTATACAGAAAATTGAAAACATTAGTAAATTTAAAGATTAAAATACTACTTGAAAAAGCATATAATTAAGATTGTACATTAAAGAATGGTCTAGCTCCATAGTAGAGTCAGTCAGCTGTGTGTTCTAGCTCTAATCTAGGGGATTCTATGTATCTATTTTTCTCCTTCTTTGTTTGTACGGGCGTATGAGTAAAGATCTGATCTCTCTCAGGACCAGGTAATTAACAAAAAACCCAAAACCAAACAAACAAAAAAATTAAAGCATGTGTTTTAAAGTCTATAGAAGATGCACAGATACATTAATTTCAGTAAGACTGGGGTCAGGATGAATAGTATTTTCCACAGGAAAAAGAGAACCAAACAGTAGGAGAGGGAGATTATTCAGGCATAAAAAAAAAAAAAAATTCAGTGGAAACGTAAAAACATTAAAATAAGACTGGCTAAGCATATGAACACGACACAGATTTAGCAACTGAGCATATATTAATTTGTCTCTGATATTACTTCAAATTTTCAAAAGCAAACGTCTGACCAATTTCTTGCACAAGGCACACTGCCCTTCCCCTTCCAGACCCCTCTCCCCGGCAGCAGAAGGAGAGCGGTCAATTCCTGTCCCCAGCTCCCCGCGGCCGCCCCCTACCCTAGGACCGCCCGCAGCTCCCCAACGGAGGCGGCCAGCTGGGGACGACGAGGCCAGGGGCCAGGGGCACCCGGGTGCCCCAGCGGAGCGGTAGGAGATGTGAGGTGGGGGTAGGAGGGGGGCCCACAGGTGGGGGTGGGGCTGGGGTGAGGGGCCTTGGGCTTCTGAAGCCCAGGGCCGCCCCAAGTCGGGGCTATGCTGACGTTCCGTCCTCGCCCCGGCCCCGGTGAGCATCTCCGGGGACTCTTCGCCGCACCTGTCCCGCGACCCTGCACCTCTCCCCTCACCCTTCGCGTATGGGTCTCCAGCCCCGGCCCGCCGCGGCTTGCGCGCAGGGGCCGGCGGGAGGCCGGGCGCGCCTGGGGGCGGGGCCGAGTGGCCAAGGCCCGGCCCTCGCAGCGCAGCTCAGAACGAGGCGGCCGCGGCTGAGGCGGAGGGATACCGAGCGCCGTATATATATCGCGGAGCGCAGGCTCGCACTTCGACAGTGGTGCTGGGAGTCTCGCGGACGCGGAGCCGTTACTCGCAGTTGGGCGGCGGCGGCGGCGGTGGCGGCGGTGGCGGTGGCATAGCGCTCAGCGCTCACAGCGCCTTAGCAGCAGCAGCAGCAGCAGCAGTAGTAGCAGAGGCACCCCTGCGGTCACAGCCCCGGCGCAGGTGCAGCCACCCTTGTTCTCTCTGCTCTTCCTCCGTTCGCTCGCACCATGGTAGGTCGGGAGTGGCAAACGCCGGCGTAGCAGCTGCCGGCCCATGATTTCTTCCCCAATTTTTAGTTCAGACTATTTTTTACTCCTCTTTTTCTTTTCTTTGTTGGGTTTTTTTTCTTTTCTGGGTGTTACGAAGCAGGTGCGGTTTAGGATGCATTCCGGATTTGCATCTCGGTTTCCTCGGCCAGGGATCCTCATTTAAATTTTGGTGCGTCTTGGAGCTGGGATTGGCCGTGGGCTGTCCGCGGGCAGGGGCTCTGGCCCCAGCTGAATCGGAGCCATCTGCATCCACCCCCCTCCCCCAGTCCGCACCACTGCATCCAGCGCGCCGCACCCGGGCTGCCCGCAGCGCTTCGCCTCTGCCCCGGGGGGCGGGGGAGCCGGGCGGGGCCGGGCACTAGACCCTGGCTCGCAGGCAGCTGGGCGGGCGGGCAGCGGAGAATGAATGGGCCGGAGCGAGCCGGTGGCGCACGTTGCTCCTGCCGGGATGTGGGGGGCGCCGTCAGCCTTCCCCCAACACTGCTGTCCCCGTTGGGCGCTCTCTCCCGGCGCTCTTTCCTCCTCCCTCCCGGGGGGCGCGGCGCGGGCGTGGGCTGGGAAGGAAGGAGCCGGGGAAGGGTGGGGTGGGGGCAGGAAGGCGCGGGGTGGGGGGCGGAGAGGGCGGAAGCGGCGGGCCGGCCGCCCTGCACCCGGGCGGGGCCCTGCGGCGTGGCCGGGGCTCGTGTCTCGTGGGTTCGCCCCCCTGCAGCCCCCCACCCTGTGCGGCAGTAAAGGCGTGCGGGAGCCTCGGTACACCAGGAGGTTCCTTCCCGAGGGAGGCGCTCGGCTCGCGCTAATTGGGGCGGGGGACAGGCGGGGGAGGAGGGAGCTGGCGCGCAGCTCGGCTTCCAGCAGAGACGCAAAGTTTCTGCTCTGGGAGGCGGTGGCGGCGCGGCGGGCTCGTCGCCTCGGGGAGCAGAAGCGGGTGGGGGGCGCGGGGCGGACTGGGCCTCCGCCTGCCGCGCAGCCGGGGGGTGGGGTTGGGGGTGGGAGTGGGGGTCTCCCTGGCCTGGGAGGGCGGCGCCCCCTTGAACCCGCCTGCACTCGCGGCCCGCTCCCCTGCCCGGCCCTTCGCCCGGCGTTTTCTCCGCCCCGAGCCACTTCCCAGTCCGAAGGGAGATGCCCTCCACGTTTCCGCTTTCTCTGCAGCTTCTAGATTGCCAGATGCGGCTGTGCGCCTCGCTGGGTGTTTTCCATAGCCCCTTTCCTCTCTCGGCGGGCAGGGCTGACATCACCCACAGCGTTTTCTGGCTTGGCGGGGTGGGGAGGTGGCTCCCGGCAGGTTCAGCGCACCTTCGCCCCCAAGGCCAGCGCGGTCCGGTGGTCGGCGTGTATTTCTTTGTCGAGGAAGGCTGATGCTCTCGATAACCACTCTAATGCGAGAATTTTGCGGCGAGGTGAGACTGTCTCCACGGTGAGGTGACAGCTTCTCTTGCGAGGTGTGGCAGCGCTTCCTGTTGTGCAAGACAGACGTTGCCCTGGCATTACGTAAATCATCGTGTCTCCTTCATTCGGTATAAAGAAGACCAACGTGCTATGTCTGGGTTAGAAAGGAAGGAAGACCCAGTTCTAATTTGAAAACATAAGTGTCTGATATAAATCAGTATATGGGAACATCATTCCTATTGTGAAAGTTTTCACTTATGAGTTAGAATAAACTTAATGCCGTCAGCTTTCTAATAGGACTTATTCTGGAACTGGCTTCATTAGGCGTCCTTCATTAATATAAAAATACATATTAGCTCTCCTTGAGATCTCGAATTACCCTGGCTGGAGGCACAGGTTCAGTGTTGCTGAGGCCAAATAATGCAAGTGAGAATTACCTTCGTGGCCGTTACCACCTCTAGTCAAGTATTTCTATTATGAGCAGCTCTTACGTCATCCATAAAGTAGGTAAATATTCTCTAACAAAGTTAATAGTTCCTCTCCAAAAAAGGGAGGGCGCAGTCTCATAATTATTATGTAGTTTCTTTGTACTTAATTTTTGCAGTTTTCTAACAGCTCAGCTGTAGGACAGTTCCATTTTTTCCTGGGTCCTGAGTCAGGATAATTTGACCAAGGGCATTTAGCTGTTCTAAATTTTAGGCTTTTAACAAATAGCTGCCTAATTTAAATGATTGGAAAGCACTTGTTACGTGGGAATGAAGTCGGTAGGATAACCCATTGCTGTATATTTTTTTCCATTGAATTGTGTCTCATAAAATAGATATAAAAGCCTGTTAATCCAACCCAATGACATTATGTAACGCCAGTTTGGAGCTTTGGAGTGCCTGCAGCAATGCGCAAGGTGCACTAAAAGTCTGCCCCTGGACCCAATCCTGGCTGCGGTGACAGCAGCAGCAGGCCGGGTCCCTTCTTGGATGGAAGCGGGGACTGTGGCACCCCTGGTGCAGTAGGTGGCGCTCTTCTTTCTCAGAGCCTGCCCCTGCAGCCGATGCAGTGGGCCTTTTGCCACTAGAGGTGCCATTTTTCAAACTATGAACTGACCCTTCCTAGTTAGACTGCAGAGTGTATAGCCATAGGCCCAGAGAAGAAAACCCGAAATGAGATGTTGTCACTTCCTTTGCCATCCTTTGTTTTTAAAATAGCGTAAAGGGTTCCCTTTATTCTAATTGTTTTTATTAAATGACTTTGCTGAAGTTTTCAAACAGCTGATTTCTTTTTTGAGATTGATTTTTGAAAGATCACTATTAAAAGTGTAATTGGAAAAACCATGTTGACCTCGATCAAACTCTGGTGGATTGAATTATAACCTTTTCTTTTTCTATGTAGGCTGATCAGCTGACCGAAGAACAGATTGCTGGTAAGTTGATGATTTCAGGGAGTTTCAGTAGACCGGAACTAGGCAGACTCAGTTCTGGTGACTCCTCTGTCCCCTCCCCCTATAGCCTGAGCAGTTTTCTAAGAATTTACTTAAATGAAAACAATAAGCAGAGATATTTAGGTCAAGTGTTACTCCTTGTCAGCGTTTTGGAGATAATGAGAAAGGAAGTAGAACTAAGAATACCCACATATTATACTCTGGAGTATTTGACTATGCTTCACGGTGTGCCAGGCTTTGTATATAATGAGATTGCATGGAGCCTGCTACAAAAATGTAGCAAAAATGTAGTTTAGAATTCTTATGCCATAGGTCTTTTAGTAATTCACCATGAAAGCTTGTACTTGCTATTCTAAATGGGAACGGGTGGAAATAAGTGTCAGGACCACTGTAATAATTGGGAAGGGAATGATTTAGTTTAGATTTTAGCTTTTAATATTCCCTGGAGAACTTTTTTTTTTTTTTTTTTTTTTTTTTGCGGTACGCAGGCCTCTTACTGTTGTGGCCTCTCCCGTTGCGGAGCACAGGCTCAGCGGCCATGGCTCACGGGCCCAGCCGCTCTGCGGCACGTGGGATCTTCCCGGACTGGGGCACGAACCCGTGTCCCCTGCATCGGCAGGCGGACTCTCAACCACTGCGCCAGCAGGGCAGCCCCTGGAGGACTTTTTTGAGATGGTTTCTCTTTAGGAAACCAGGAATGCCTTTGAAATACTCTGAATGCCATGTAGAGAGAACATACTGGTTACGTGGGATTGTACATTTCTGGTAACCACCTCTTCCTATGGCTGTGAAACGGGGAGTTCTTGTGGCTGTAGAAATTTAACAGGGAGGGACCATAAAGGAACATGTGGACCAATCTTCACTTGTCAGATTGGACTTAGGACTAAATTAAGTGTGTTGAAGCTTAGCCTTCCTTATGTGAGAATATTGTGGCTTTATGGAACTGGTTACCAGGAATGACGTGTGCTCTATGGACTACTGTGTGAAGGCCAATCCAACAGAACTGCTGTGATCTTTGTTTCAGCAGATAAAGAGCAGACGGTTTCTCTTAACTTGCACAACTTGGATGGCTTGCTTTGGCAAGTTAAGGAAAGGGCGTGCTGTGGCTGGGTTGGGTGAAGACATTCATTCTAAAAGGTAAACTTTTGTTTTCAGAATTCAAGGAAGCTTTCTCCCTATTTGACAAAGATGGCGATGGCACCATCACAACAAAGGAACTTGGAACTGTCATGAGGTCACTGGGTCAGAACCCAACAGAAGCCGAATTGCAGGATATGATCAACGAAGTGGACGCTGATGGTAAGGGCTTTAGCACTATGAACGAATGCCAGCGTTGTGTAATTCAAGTTCAGACATTAAAGATTGTCTTTCAGGTCCCCAGATCAAGGCAAACGTGCAAAGATCCTTTCTGTGGTTTCCTTACAGCCACTGACAATTAAAATAGAAGATTACGGGCCTGCCTTTCGCCCTGCTCACTGTCTAGAATATTTCCTGGATCGGATCACAGTATTGTTCTTTTCCACTCGCCATGACCTACAGCTCAGTCTTTTATCAACTGGCCCATGAGTCTGCACTGAGTCCTATGGGGAAAGTAAAAATAAATAGCCGTAGACCTTTAAAAAAGCTTATTGTCTCTAAGAGGAGAAAAAACCCAAGTGAGGTGGGGGAAGAGCATTCTCAGATGTTAACATGTGGAAGTGAGTACAGTGTGAGCTGTCAGTGTGGTTTTTTTTTTTTTTTTTTTTGCGGTACACGGGCCTCTCACTGTTGTGGCCTCTCCCGTTGCGGAGCACGGGCTCCGGACGCGCAGGCTCAGCGGCCATGGCTCATGGGCCCAGCCGCTCCGTGGCATGTGGGATCCTCCCGGACCGGGGCACGAACCCGTGTCCCCTGCATCGGCAGGCGGACTCTCAACCACTGCGCCACCAGGGAAGCCCCGTCCGTGTGTTTATTGAAGAGGATTTTGAGGATCATTGAGGCTTGGAGGTGGGGTGCATGATGATTATAGGGAGCAGATTTATAGAAGCTAGTAGAAGAATGTGGAGCCAGAAGGGACAAGCAGTAACCCCTCCAGCAGTTGGTCACCATTTGGTTGTTTGTTCCTCTGGACTCCAGAACAGTGGACAGTAGACCTTTTATTGGGCACTTCTATCAGTAAGTCGTTTTTGATCACTTCCCCCCCCCAAAAGAAAACACGTTTTTTGGAAATAATATCAATTAAATTAATAATTTTAATTTATTTAATAAACTGAAGTAAATTAATCAAATCTACAGACATTGTAGAACATTAGTAAATTTTGAAAAGAGGTAGGAGTAAACAATTTGGATCTAGACTACTTTCTTGATGATTGGCATGATAGTAGCCATTAAAAATATGGTATCATAAGGTGATAAAATGGAATTACACTTCTCTGGTCATATACATTTAGAAGCAGGGGTTTTGGGTCAGCTCTTTAACAATGGTTTTACCCCATTTGAACTACTTCTAAAGACTGTTTTCATCCTTAGTAATTTGGAAAAAGGTTTTTCATAGTTCCGTCTCGTTTGACTGCTAAGGGTGACCAGCCATCTGGGAGCGTGGGGTGGCGCTCTCATGTTTTGTGTAAGCCCCGGGGAAGCTGCTTGGGGACTGGCAAAGTGTATTAGGCCCTCGGGTTTTATGGAACAAGGTGGGGAAAGTTGTCTCAAGGTATAGAATCTGGTACTCACAATGAATAAATGTGATGCCTAAGGACATCGCTGTGTGGCTGTAAGAGAGCATTTCAAACAATTTTGTCTTCCGTGAATGTCAATAATGCTTAAAAATTTTGGAGGCTAAATAGATTTGAAGGAATCTCTGAATTATTATTTTGATTTAAAGGTACTGGTGAAAATGAGTGACTTAACGTAAGGCTTTTTTCTTCTAATTTAATTTTTGTTTCTGTTTAGTTCAAGTAACACTGTTGATCTGGTGACTTGTCTTTGGGGTGTTCATCGAGCTGTTGGTTTTAAAGGAGGAGTTGTTTGGAATACTGGCCATAGAACAGATTCTTCTGACAAAGTTTCCTGAATGTTAATAGTCTGAGCTGAGAAAACACTTTTGAGCCTTGCCCTTAATGGGAAATAAAGATACTGGAGTTGGGGAGAACATGATTAGGTGACTTACCATAATGTGGCTGAGAAATGCCTCCTGGAGAAGACTTTGCAACACTTCATGGTCCCTGGCATAACAAAGTAAACTTTTTTCCCGCTCATAATCCTTTTCTTTCCTAAAAACATTGTGTACTCCTGGTGGCCCAATTATGGACCTTCACCAGCATCGCTAGTGCAGGCAGAGCTAGATCCGAGTGACCTCCCTAACTCTGGGGAAGGCAAACTCAGGTGCCTCCTTTGGGAGTAGAAAGATTCAGCTTGCACTGCTGTGGGCTTTTTTTCCTCTTGAACGGTACAAAACCTTCAGTGGCCAAGAGTCTGTATGTGCATTTTCCTTTGCATCATTAAATGCTATCCTGGGCACTGATCACTGGTTTGAATTAAGTGAATCACATGAAATTGCCCTGTGAAGTATTTGAATAGTTTAAACCTAAGATGGCTCAACATAATAAAACAATTTACCAGTTTGTCCTAGCAAATGCTTACTGTTCTATAAAGTGGTTCTAAAACTATCACTCCAGGGTAGCGTCACTGGAGCGCTTATTTTACATGAGCTTTTGTTTTTTTATTTGAGGCAATGGCACCATTGACTTCCCAGAATTTTTGACTATGATGGCTAGAAAAATGAAAGATACAGACAGTGAAGAAGAAATCCGCGAGGCATTCCGAGTCTTTGACAAGGTAACCCTGTGTCTGCATTGCAGACTGTGCTTAAATATGGCTTTCTGGCTGTCATTTCCAAAAGCTTTAACGTTCTGTTCTAGTTAGAACACTTACCTAACTGCCTGAGCCTCTGTAATCTCATTTTCAGATATCCTGACTTATTGTAGTAACCTTATCAGATGAGAGTAAACATAATAAATAGTAGAGAAATTTTGAACCAAGTTTCTTGATTGTGACTTTCAATTTCTGTTTGCTTTTCAAAAGCCCCTGCAGTGTCTGCATTGCCTGACTGCATGTGTTTAGTAGGTAGAAGTGGGAACTGGAGATGGAGAATTGTCGACATACACACAGTTGGCAGTAACTTGAGGGGCTTAATTAAGTCAAAGGCCTACTTGCCCACAGCGAACCACTATGAGTCCCTACCAGTAACAGTTGCTGAATGTTCACAGGATGGCAATGGTTACATCAGTGCTGCGGAGCTACGTCACGTTATGACAAACTTAGGAGAAAAACTAACAGATGAAGAAGTAGATGAAATGATCAGAGAAGCAGATATTGATGGAGATGGACAAGTCAACTACGAAGGTAACACACCAAGTTTCTTCAGCTTAGTTTTTAAGGTTTCCCTTTAGGATCTATAAACAAGTTAACTGCTTGAACTAGATTTTTTTTTTTTTCCTTATGCAGAGTAGAGACGTTATGTTCATTAAAGCTGCTTTTGAAGATAACCGAAAGTTATGATTATTTGTCTTTTCAGAATTCGTACAGATGATGACTGCAAAATGAAGACCTACTTTCAACTCCTTTTTTCCCCCCTCTAGAAGAATCAAATTGATCTTTTACTTACCTCTTGCAAAAAAAAAAAAAAATTCATTTACTCATTCTGTTTCTATATAGCAAAACTGAATGTCAAGAGTACCTTCTGTCCACACACACAAAAAATCTGCATGTATTGATTGGTGGTCCTGTCCCCTAAAGATCAAGCTACATCAGTTTTCCGATATAAATACTTGTCCTACCTTAATGATAAGGAAGCACTTAGTGGACACCTGGCAGGTCCGTCCACTCATGGTTAATACACTGTTTGGGCTGGCCAGTTTTTCATGCATGCAGCTTGACAGTTGAGCACAGTCAGGCGTTTGTATTAAAAATGAAAAACAAAAAAACAAATTCAAAGCCTGCTCAAAGGGGCTCTAGTTCAATTTGTTACCATAAACCATAAAAGCTGGTTTACTGAAAACAGACATTGAAGATTGGTTTACCTCAGGATGCTGTGGAAGAGAAACTGTCCAGGCATAGCCCCACTAGCAGGATGGCCCTCTTGTAACTTCCCCGTGCCCCTACCTGTCGTGACCGGGACACACCCTGGTGGCATGCCCACGTGTGTTGGTTTAGCCTTGTGTGCATTGTGCTAGAGCGGAGTGGGTGTCAGGCTATCACCATTCATACAAATTTTTAAAAACCTTTATCAAGGGAGCATCTTTGGACTCTCTGTTTTTAAAACCTTCTGAACCATGACTTGGAGCCAGCAGAGTAGGCTGTGGCTGTGGACTTCAGCACAACCATCAACATTGCTGTTGAAGAAATTACAATTTACGTCCATTCCAAGTTGTAAATGCTAGTTTTTTTTTTTTCCAATAAAAAGACCATTAACTTAAAGTGGTGTTAAATGCTTTGTAAAGCTGAGATCTAAACGGGGACAAGGCAGTTGGAGGGGAGGCAAGTGTACCTTTAAATGCCCACAGCCCAGCATTGGGTTTCCCTCCCTCCCTCCCTCCTGAAATCCCAGCACCAACTGCTGAGCCTGAGACCTTGCCTAAAACCAAGCAGATACCGATTGCTTCATCTTATTTATGGACATGTAGGTCTACTTGTATTTTCACTGGGGGGGAGGGGGGAAAGTGAATTATGGTAACTTAGTGATTATTCAGGCGGTAGAGCTCTTAATGAAGGAAAAAAACCACTTTCTCTCAAGCATGTATTTAGGGGTTCTTATCAATTGTGCTGCTGATTACCTGTTTTATGTAACTACTTGAGACCATCTGTGCAAAAGACATGATTTAGTGTGTCTGTAATTCAATCCTCGCTGTGTGTGGTAGAAGCAGTCACTTTTCTAAGCCAGGCTTTTCATGCCTAAAAGACACTACCAGTCACCTTTTGATTCACAGTTTTTAATTTATGATTATACTTACCTTAGACTCCTTTTCCTTTTTCTTTTTGTTTTTTTAGGTTGACTTGACTTTGCTTCCCCACCCCCCAAGTAGAACGAATGCTAGCTCCCAGCTTGAAAGTAACACTCCCAGCCCAGAGGGAATTTTGTGTTTCTTGATAAACCTGTAACCAAAACTCAGAGATGCTGGTACTGGTCTTTGCAGTGGGATTGGTTTGCGTAAAAGCTCCCTAAAAGGCGTTTGGATTTAGTGCAGACCTCTTTTTGAAGTGAAGGCTGAATGTGCATTTTTCAGGGTGTTAACTTGGTTGTATCTTATTAGCGAGGAGATTTGGATTTTGAGTGTTTCTGTGAGAAGTTTTACTTTGCCAGGGAACAGCGGCAGGCTGCTAGTGAGGCAGTGAGAAGCTCTTGGCAGCCAAATGGGTGCATTCGGGGCTGTTTTACGGAGACCCTCAGCTTCTCCCTCTCCTACTTCTCGTCTCTCTGGCACTTTGCAGCTCTTTAGTTTTCCCGCCAGAGGGGTGGGTCAGAGCAGTGGAGAGGAGCCTGCCCATCTGCCTTTGCTGCTGGTCCTTAGACCCGGTGGTTGGAAGAAGAGAGGTTGACGTCATGAGCTGGGCTTGGCTTTCACAACTCCTTGAATCTGGAAGGAACATCTCAGAATACCTCGGGGGTTTTCTTCTGGTGAGACAGGACTGGGGTTTCTCCTTCGAGTAAGTTAATAACCTGGATGTTTCTTGCAGGGAGGTCAAGTAGCCTGACTGTTGACCCACTCTCAGGCCTGTGGCCGATGACCTCCTGGTAGTTTTAAAAAGGGTTGAGGGCGATTTGGCTTGTTTTTCAGAAACTTTGCCTTCTATCTTACCCTTTCACCAAGTTTTTTTTCTAGAAGCTGGGTGGACTCCATATTAGTGGTCCTGCAGTCGTTCCTAAAAGACTACTCTTGAAACCAGATTCTTGAATGGCCCGGATCCTGTACGGGAACCAGAAACCTTTCCCCCAGGGGATGCTGAGTTCCACTTTGGTGCACAGGGAACTCAGTCCACTGTAGCCTTTCTCTCTGGCCTTTGAGGGGACGACCAGCCCAGGGGTTGAGTGTTTGCAGTCTGCAGGGGTTTGTGAGAGGAAATGGCTGGAATGAGGTGGCAGTACTGTGAAAGTTGGTCAGCACCTTCCTGTAAACTCTTGCCCTACTTCTAACTGCTCTATAAATATATATATATATATATATATATACACACACACACACATATATATATATATATATATATATATACACACACATATATAAAGTGACTAGTTTAACTGGCATCCCGCAGGAGCCTGAGACTTGCCATAAAAAACTGCTGAGTCCTTGGCATATACCTTCATAGTTTTGTTCTCCATCTGTTCAGGGTAGGTGTCAAGCAAGGTAAATGTATCTTGATATTTCAGATGGACTTTTGATGTACTGTTGCCAAGGAAGGTTTTTTTCTGATTTTTTGACAAACGAATTTTTGCACACTTTAAATTGGTGTCTTTCGGCAACTTAAAACACATTGAAAATTAGCTACTGTACATATTTTTATATTCTCTTTATAAATGCATGTCTGACTGTACTTGTAACCATATTGTAACACGTGGCCGCCCAGTAGGCCTCGTGCTGCTGTGGCCCCGTCGGAGTAGCAGCATATTAGCAGCCCCTCAGCATACTGGGAACTTCTTCCTAAACAAAGAATGTAAATTTGGTCAAGTCTGCTCTTGGTTCATTCAATTATTTTTAACATTTGAATTAATTATTGTATATCCTAAATACATTTATCCTTTTGGCAGTGACTAGATTCCACGAATGTGTCTTAATCTATCCCTTCAGCTGGCGGTTACCATTATCTTTTTTGATCCCTTGAAGTTACCCTGTAGGAGACAGAAATTCTTTGCTGTCTGTATTCCTCAGAGTGAGAAGGTAGTGGCATGGGTGGAGTGTGTGTTCTTTCTCCAAATCTATTATAATGTTCATTAAACATGTCTGTAGCAAAGATGGTGGTAGTTCTTTTGTTACCGAAGTCACCCTTCACCGTGGCGATTTGCGAAGGAGATGTACTCGAATGTTTCTGTAAATCGTGAGATGAACTGTTTGGAGATTTAACCACCTCTCTGATGGGGGACCAACTATGGAAATTGTAAATAAGTTCTATTTATAAACCTGGCACTGTATTCAATAAACATTTCTGCAGCCTTTCATCTCTAACTGCGAACTCTGTAGGTTTTTAGCTCGCAATGCTTTCCATTCCTTTTGCTCAATGAACAAGCTACACCTGCCCTCAGCTGTGATTCCACCTGGGCCCTAGCGTGGTAGGGGAGGGACCAGAAACACCACAGACACATCCCACTACGGCCTTACCCTGGTTTTAAAGTTTAGGTGTCAATAGCTGACGTTTTAACACAATCTCTTGGCATATTAATGTATCTGTGTTTGCCTTATGTGGAAAATTCACACCGTAAAAAGATTCATTCCTCTTTAACTTCAAGGTTAATCCAAGTCTCTTTAGGAATTGTGTGAAGAAATACACTTTAAACATTAGATGGGAATTTAGATACTAGATGGGAATTTAACATTACATAAGCACATGCCTCTGCCCATGTCCAGAGCAGGGCAGTGGAGGCTACAGCTTCTATGCAGAACCTTGGAGTTGAAACCTTGCCCTTAATCAGTGCCATCCCAGACCCTGGTTTCTAGACAAGGTTCTCTAGCAGGAAAGGCCATCTCCTGGCTGCCACCTGTGTTTCCAGAAGGATCTTCCCCAGGCTGCCTTGCCCATTTCCTTTCTTCCCACTGCACAGAAGCACGAGAGGGCTGAGAAGAACGAGAATGATCACAGGGTAAGCCCCTGCTTTGGCCAGAGGGCTTGAGACACAGCCAGCCCCTCGTCTACAAGGATGGAGACACCACCGTGGGGACAGAGCCCTCTGCTGAGACTTTAGGCCCGGCTCCTAGTTTTGCTTCTGTCCTTCTGTAGCCATAGACAGGTTCTTTACCTCTACACCTCAGTTAAAATCAGATTATTGGATGAGGTACATTCTACCTGTGGCTTTCCAGTATTGTGACCAACCCAGCTTGGCGTCACTTGGTGTTTAAATTGAAATTGCAGCCTAAAGGGTGGGAGGCAAAAGAGTGTAGGTATGCTGTACACTTGGAGATGACAAATGGCATTTTAAAAGTCTCAGCAGCTCCCTGTTGGGGGTGGAGTGGAGGGTAAGCTTGCTCTTAACACTGTGATGTAATACTGGAACGGGGGTCAAAGAAACATCATGAAGTGACTTCCATCCTCCTGGCAGCACAGAAATAGGAAGCTACCATTCACTGCCTGCAGGAGATTCAGTCCAAGTGACGTCATCTAGTTTTTCAGCAGTTTTGGTTCAGGAAGAAAAACACATGCACACATTTCCGATTTGAGCTGAACTTCCCAGAGCACTGAGGGCCGGAGCGTCCAGTGACTCATGATGCCTTAGAAGGAAATCAGACTTCAAGTTTTTTTATAGCTGCTGAGAAGCTGAGAAGCTGCTGCTTCTCTCCCACTGCCCTCAGCCCTCTGCCAGGGAGTGAGAGGAGTTCACTCGTGCTCTGGAATCCACGGGAAAGCTGACGGGAGCCCGAGGAACTGCCGGCTCTCCCATCTCACGTCTCCATCGACAATGCCGGAACTTGGGTTAAAAAAATGGTGGCACTGTCCCACATAAGAATTATTTATGTCCTGCCTGTGTGTCAGCAACTATGGGAGTGAATGTGTAATTTACATATTCAGATAGTATTTCAAATGTCATGTTTTTAAGTTCTGCTTTCACTTTTACAAAGGTGAAAGGTCAGTGGTTCGGCTCCCTCTTCACTCTTTGTGAACATCCCATTCCCTTCCATAGCCTGGCAGAGGCCTGCCTCTTCCTGTTCCTCCTCTTCTGGGTCCCCTGTGGTCCTATCAGAATTCTGACTACTCCTTGAGAAATGCTCACTGCCCCCAGCCAGGAGCCCTTCTCTCTAGTACGGCTGGACCTAGCCCAGATTTGTCTAACACCATGAGAAATGAAGCCACCTGGTCACATCTCACCTCTTCTCTTCTTCGCCAAAGTCTTGATCTTCAACTGGAAGATGTCACACAACACCCCGGGGCTCCCACGACCTGATTCCAACTCAAGGTTGGAGACACTTCCCTAAACCCCAGAAGTGGGTGATGACCCAATGGTTGGCTAAACCCTAGTGAGCTCATCCTTTTTGGAGGGTTCCGGAGGGGAACTCAGGGTCTGAAAGCAGCTGTTCAAACAGAGCAAATCCTTTAACTCAGCTCTGCAAATAACTGCCCGGCCTTCCCATTCAGGCTGCCACCTATGGCCAGGAAGGAATTCAGAGCATAGTTCTTTTGCTGTTTCTTACTGGGAGCGCCAACTCATTAGAGGAAAAAGTGAGAGTGCTGTATTCTGATGATTTGTTCTCAGGTTCAATGCCTACAATGTTCAGAGCTCAGAATTAGAGGACTTCAAAATACTGGAAGGCTCAGTATCAACCTTTTGAGGAGCTTTTGCAGGCTATTCATAGAAACATGAGATACAACCGCCAAGTAGCGTGCCAATGAACAATATATAACAACTTGAATAAATAAGAACTGATGCAGACATAGCATAAGAAAGTATAAAGCAAGAATTGACAAGAGTAACAAATCCATCATCATAGAGATTTTGACATAGTTACCCCAGTTATTAAGAAATCAAGTAGACAATAGTACATTTGAACTACACAATGAACAAGTTGATTTCATGTATGTACGTAGAACATGGCATCCAGCAGTTAGAGATTTCATATTACAGATATTAACATTAATAATAATAAATCATTAAATATTATATTGATTATAGTTATAGGATAATATAATTACAAATACGTAACAAATTAGTAATGATAACATAAGAAATTAATAAATAAGTTTAAGTAGAGAATTAAGATTGACTATATATTAGATCATAAAGTAAACTGCAACAAACATTAAAAAAAATCTTTCATATTGACCAAGTTGCCTAATAACAATGCAATGGATAGAAAACAATTTAAAAATTACAACTTTTAATATACCCATTTAGTTTGAAAATTAAAGTCCACTTCTAATAGCATTTCTAAAAAGAAATAATATGCACATCTAGAAAATGTTTAGGACTGAATGAGAACAAAATTCTACATTCCAAAACTGTGGGATACAGCTTCGAAATTAATAGCATGAAAATGCTTATAATGGAAAAGAAGAAAGACTAAAAATAAATAAGGTAAACATCCAACTTGAGTTAGAAAAAGAATAAAATAAGCCCAAAGAGAGCAGAAGTATCAAAGATACCCACAGAAATTAATGAAATACGAAACAAAGGTACAAAAAAGAAGATCAACAAAGACAAAAAGTTGGCTCTTTGAAAAGATGATTAGACACAGTATGGTAGCTTGTCAAAAAATTAAACATATAATTACCACATGATATATCAATTCCACTTCTGAGTATATACCCAAAAGAATTGAAAGCAGGGACTAAAACAGATATTTGTACACCCATGTTCATAGCAGCTTTATTTACAATAGCTAAAAGGTGGAAGGAACCCAAGTGCCCATCAGTGGGTGAATGGATCAAAAAAAAAGGTGGTGTATATATATATATATATATATATATATATATATATATATATATATATAAAACAAAATATTATTCAGTCTTTAAAAAAGAAAGGAAATGCTGACATATGCTACAACATGGATGACAACAATCTGTTCTTTTGTAAGAACAAATACTGTATGATTCCGCTTACATGAGGTCCCTAGAGTAGTCAAATTCACAGAGACAGAAGGTAGAATGGGTGGATGCAATGGGGGGGACAATCATTGTTTAATGGGTAAAATTTCAGTTTTGCAAGATAAAAACGTTCTAGAGATGGATGGTAGTGATGGTTGCACAGCAATGTGAATATACTTAATGCTGATGAATCGTACACTTAAAAATGGTAAAAATTATAAATTTTGTTATGCATGTTTTACAATTGTTTTTAAAAGTCAAGCAAGTGAAGAAAATATTACAGAAAGATAATGTCATCCTGGAAGTTGCTTATATTGCAGATGATGTTTTCTGTTTCATTGATTTTTTTTCCCTATTATTTCACCATTAATATAATGTTTAATTATTATAGTTTTATAATAATAAAACTATAATAATAATAATAATTTTTTATAATAATAATTTTTTAATTATTATAGTTTTATAATAAAAAATATATAAACTATATTATAGTTTTTATAATAAAAGTTCATTCCATTTCTGGTTTAAAAAGTTTAGACAAATCTCAGGCAGTGCTAATGAAAAAAATGTTAGGAGGGAATTCTCTGGTGGTCCAGTGGTTAGAACTCCACGCTTTGACTGCTGAGGGCCCGGGTTTGACCCATAGTCAGGGAACTAAGATCCCACAAGCCGTGGAGTGCGGCCAAAAAAAAAAAAAATGTTAGGAATAAAGTGGGAGACGTAACCACAAATAAACCAGAGATTTTTAAAAAACTGTACTGTAAAAACTTTGATGCCAATAAATATGAAAACTTAGGTAAAAGGGATAATTTCCTAGAGAACTGACTCAAGAAGAAGTAGAAAATTTAAAACAAACTAACCATTAAAGGAATCTAATCAGTAGTTAAAAATATATCTACCTGTGCTGGATGACTGTCTAACTGTGCCCCATTCCTCCCCATGAGTGATGAGGCCTTGGTCTCATACCCTTGAGTCTAAGAGGACACTGTGACTACTTTGACCAATGGAATACACTAGAAAGGATATACTAGTTTCTGGGCCCATGCTTTTTCCAATTCTGCCCTTGGAACATTCTGGAAGCCCTGAGATCTCCATGCTGGAGAGGCCACATGTAGATGCTTCAGCAGACAGTCAGCTGAGCCAAGCCTTCCTGCCAGCTGTCCCCACTGAGGTGCCCAGTAGGTGAGGCTATCTTGGATCTTCCAGACCAGGTCATTTGCCAGCTGAATACCACTGAGTAATCTCAGTTGACCTCAGATGGAGCAGAAGAATCACCCATCTGAACCCTGCCTGAATTCCTCACCCACAAAATCAGGAGATAAAATAAAATGGTAGTTGTTTTAAGCCACTAATATTTGGGTTCATTTGTTCTGAAGTAACAGATAACAAAGCCACCACCAAAAACAGAAAAAAATTATTCCAGAGAAAGAAAACAAAACAGAAAGATTACACTGCAACTCTTTACCCATTCTTGACAAGTTCTTCCAGAAAATAAAGAGAGAGTATGTTAAAACTGATTATCCACACCAGATAAGAATACAAGAAGGAAGGAAAATGACAGGCTGGTCTATGTACATAGATGTAAAAATATACAAATGTAATTATTAAACTCAATCCAGCAGTGTATTAAATAAAATGCATCTATGAACATGTTGGTTGTAATCCAATAACCCAATGATTATTTCACATGGAAGGAGAGAGAGTCGTACGAGGGGAAGGAAAGGCTGAACAACCTAGCCAGTGGAAAGGCAGATGCCCCGAGCTTCAGGCTTTTTGGAACTGGGGACTCCCCCTCCTCCGTCGAGCCTCTGGTCCTCTTGCTTGTGCATTGTCTTCCTTCCCTATCTTCCTCGAAGACTGGCTTTCTCTACTGTAGGCAATGTGGCTGGTACCACTCCTGAGATTTATACCCTACACTTTTAGCCAGGTAGAGACAATCTGTTTCAGTCCCAGCTCCAACATTTTTGAGGAAGAATTCTGCTACAGTTTGCCTAAGGCACCCAATCTTGGACTATTCATCTGTGCCAGGAGGTAGACTCTGGGGAAACAACTATGCATTAATTTCTTATTGCTGCCGTAACAAGTATCGTAGACTTAGCGGCTTAAAACGGGGGTCTCCAAAGCCTGGGCTGCAGACTGGTAACGGTTCACGGCCTGTTAGGAACCAGGCCACACAGCAGGAGGTGAGTGGCTGGCCAGCGAGTGAAGCTTCATCTGCCGCTCCCCATCGCTCCCCATCACTCGCATTGCCGCCTGAACCATCCCTGACCCCTCCCCCCCAGCCCCCCACCCCCGACTGGCCTGGAAAAATTGTCTTCCATGAAATCGGTTCCTGGTGCCAAAAAGGTTGGGGACCGCTGGCTTAAAACAGCACACACTTATCTTACAGTCCTGGAGGTCAGAAGTTTGAAATCACTTTCACTGGCCTAAAATCAAGGTGTCAGCAGGACAGGTTCCTTCTGGAAGCCCTAGGAGAGAATCTGTTTCCATGCCTTTTCTAGCTTCTATAGGTCACCTGCATTCCCTGGCTCATGGCCCCTTCCTGAATCTTCAAATGTAGCATCTTAAATCTCTTTCTCTATGACCCCTGCTTCTATTGTCACATCTCCTCTGACTGTGACCCTCCTGCCTCCCTCTTATAAAGACCCTTGTGATTATATTGGGACCATCTGGACAATCCAGGATATTCTTTCCACCTCAAGATTCTTAATCACATTTGCAAAGTCTCTTTTTCCATGTAAGGAAACATATTCACAGGTTCCAGGAATTGGATGTGGGCCTCTTTGGGGGCTATTATTCTGTCTGCCCTCAACTGTGATTGGCTTAGATTGGATCAGGTGTTCACCTCTGGACCGATCAACCACCACTAGGAAGTTGGGCTACTCTAAAGTCAGGGCTGCTTCCACAGGAACCTCAGAGATGGGGGAGTTCTCAGAAGGATGGGAACACTACACAGAGAGGATGAAAATTTTCCCCTCCGGTGGCATTGCTGTCCACTCATTACCCAAACTAGAAATGTGGGAGTCACTCATAATTCCTTTCTTCCCCCTCATGCAGTATCAATTGTATTATTTTAACCAATACTTAAGTAGCACTTAGTCTGTGCCAAGTGTTGGTTTCAGCCCGTGACCCATAGTCACTCATGTATCCTCCTGTGAGATAGTTACTCTCCCAGCTCCGTTTTCCAGGAGGGAACCTGTGGCATAGAAAAGGTCCAGTACTTGCCTGGGGTCCCACAGCCAGGAAGCTGAGAGCCAAGATTTGAGCCCAGGAAAACTGGCCCTAGAGGCCATGCTCTTAAACACCCTTCAATTCTGCTTCATCCTTTTCCTTATTTTGCCAGTGAGCATTTCCTAAATGCTGTGTTTCTTCCCTACATTATCTTATTTGCTCCTTCAGATAACTGTGATTGAAGGTGGTCCAGACAATTCTACCTTTTAAACGCCCTGCACCCTGACCTGCTTCCCTCCTGAGCCTTATCCTGTTACCATCCACCTCTTTTTTTTTTTTTTTTTAGGCTGCACCATGCAGCGTAATTGAACCTGGGACCCTGCGGTGAAAGTGCAGAGCCCTAACCACTGGACTGCCAGGGAATTCCCACCGTCCACCTCTTATCTCTTGGTTGACTGCTACTGCCTTCTAACTGGACTGTCTGCCTCTGGCTTGGTCCCCTCAAATTCATCCGTCAAACAGGTGACACAATAATCTGCCTGCTTAAAATGCTGAAGTTGAGGGTTCCTTTCCCATTGTCGAGGGGAAAGTCCAGTCTCACTAACACACTCTCCAAGGCCTTCCATGAGGTGCCTCACCCACCTCTCCAGCTGCCTTCCTGCCACTTTATGCTCCAGCAAAACCAACTTGCTCATGGGTCCCCTCACATACAACCCATCCCATTAAATGGTGAGTTTCTTGAGGGCAAAGACTTTCTTACTTACATCTGAATCCACTTGGCCTGGCATGGAGGGATGACTCATACTCCAAAAATGTGTTAGGGATCCACTCCCATGGGACAGGAGGTCTCCAGTGGATTGCCACTGAGCTCTGTCCTGATCTATGTTCCTATGCTTGGCTCTGATGAAACCATAACGACACCCCGTATGACAGAATCAGGAAAGTTGAGGTTGAAATGATGGTCCCACACGAATTTAACAGACATGTGTGTAACATCTTATGCTTAGGTTCCAGAATGCACCTGCCCACGTACAGCAAGAGGGAGACAGAATTTAGGGCAGCAAATAAGGTAGCGCTGTGAAAATTAGAGATTCAGCGAGCGACTCGAGGCCAGGAAGGAGTCAGTGTTGAGTCCAGAGTTTGAAATTCCGTTTCTGACGTTCTTTCTATAGTCCAGCATGGCTTCCCCAAGGCCTCTCTCTCTTATTGGTTTCTGTCTCCATTGAAGAAGAAAAGCGTGTCTTATATTTCACGGCATCCCTGTTGGCTTAGGCGGTTCCGTCTGGTCACCATGCTTGTTCCGCCACTCTGGGATGGCTGACTCCTTCTCAGTCTTTGGGTCTCAGCTTGGATGTTTTCTCCTCAAGAATCCTTCCCTGACCATCCTCTACAAGACATCCGCCCATTAGTCTCTACCACAGCATCCCTGTTTGTTTGCTTCCCACCAGCGTAATTTGCTTCCCTTCCTTGTTCATTGTCTGTCTCCTGTGAGAGACAAAGCCCACGGGGCAGGGACCAGGTTGGTCTTGTTCACCAACGTGTCCCCAGCCTCCGGCTCCAGGCCTCGGTGTTGGAGGTCCTCAGTAAATAAATATTTGTTGAATTGGAGAAAGATATGCCACTGAAGCAGTAGAAGGTTACACAGGAAACGCCAAACACGCAGGTGGGCCTTCTCAACAAGGGGTCCTGTCACGGCAGCGGATGGGAGGAGATGAGGGGGTCAGTAAGCCCACAGCAGGGTCCAGCCCTGGGGGACTGTAGTCCTGGCCAAGGAGCCAAGGCAGGGACTCGGATCCAGGTGGCTCTTTGCTGTGTTCGTGTAGGGCCCAGCATGAAGTTGAGTTTAATACATTATAGCTGGGTTTTATTATTTTTTTTAATTTTTATTATTTATTTATTTATTTTTTCGGTACGTGGGCCTCTCACTGTTGTGGGCTCTCCCGTTGCGGAGCACAGGCTCCGGACGCGCAGGCTCAGTGGCCATGGCTCATGGGCCCAGCCGCTCCGCGGCATGTGGGATCTTCCCGGACTGGGGCACGAACCCGTGTCCCCTGCATCGGCAGACGGACTCTTAACCACTGCGCCACCAGGGAAGCCCAAATACATTACAGCTGGGTTTAAAAAAATTTACATATCACACCGTAACTGCCTGACTTCTCCCTTGTTTTTTTCTTTTTTAATGGTAACAAAGCTCATATAACATAAAATTAACCATTTTAAAGTGTACAATTCAGTGGCATTTAGTACATTCACCATTGTGCAAACACCACCTCTGTCTAGTTCCAAAACATTTTCATCACCCCAAAGGAAACCCCAGACCTCCTCCCAGGCCCCGGCAACCACCAATCTGTGTTCTGTCTCTACGAATTTATCAATTCTGTATAGTTCCTATAAATAGAATCATGCGCTATGTGACCTATCGTGTCTGGCTTCTTTCACTTAGCAGAGTATTTTCAGGATTCATGTATACCGCAGCATGTATCAATGCTTTGTTCCTTTTTATGGCTGAATAAAATAAGATTCCACTGTATGGATAGACCCCAATTTGTTCATTCATTCATCCGCGATGGGCATTTGAGTGACTCCTGTCTTTTGGTCTCCCCTTGTTCTGGTCAGTGATGCATGTATCTTAGTGGGTGACCTAAGAAAATGGTACCCCAGTGTGTGTGATGCTGATATCACAAGTGAGAAGAATACACAGATGTGCTCTGGGGGCCCTGTGTCCATCCTGCTGTCTTTGGGGGCAGTGCTAAGAGCCCAGCTGTTGGCCTCAGGACATCCACCTTTGAGTCCTGGCTCTGCCACACGGGCTCCCTGGACCTCACCTGCCAATGGAGCCGGCCACACTTGTGCTGCCCCCTCATAGGTATGTTGGGAGGCTCCTGTGGTTGCCAGAAGGTTTTGTGAGCTGAGAAGCTTAGCAGATGGGCAGCTAATACTGCTGGTTTCCAGACCCAGGTGGAGCAGTAAGTCTCTGGGCCTCATGTGACCCAGACTGCTTTGGTCCAAATCCTGGCTCCTATAATTTCTAGTCCAGTGGTTAAGACATGTTGTCAGCTTCTCTGAGCTATTGAGAGAATACTTTCCCCCTGGGCCCCTGAGTTGAGCTGGGCTGGGAACTTGGTTCTCCTGCTTCCAAACTTCAGATTCCTTCCTCTGAAATAATGAGAGGGGGCACCTTTTAATCAAACTGTTGTGGAAAGGTGAGGGACAGGCTCTTTGCGAAACCAACCCACATGGGCGTCCAGATACAAACCTTCACACAGCTGCGTACACACATCCAGGTTAGCCATCAAGACACTGAACAACAGATAGGGCCCTTGTTACCTCCACCAATTAGAACGCTCTCTTTCCTTCACTGGAGCAGGTCAGGGGTTAACCCTTCAGTTGAAGGCTCATCTGTGCCAGGGTTCCAGGGAGGGGCTGGGGCGATAAAGGAGCACTTGGGTGTTTGGGGCAGTGGCTGTTTACCAGCAGGTAAGGATATTTTAGAATATTTGAAGACTGAAGGCCATGATGGTATTTATCAGGTACACATCAGGTGAACGTCGACCTTGCCTACCTGTGAACATTTGCTCATCCATCAGCACATACAAGGGCACTGCCCCCTGCCACCCCGCGCCCGACACCAGACTTTCTGACCTCCTGCAATCAGTTTTCCTCGAATGAGGCCAGGGGTGGGCTGACTCAGGCGGCACATGGCCAGCCTGCTGATACTACCCTTGGCTCCGGCCTGAGAAGCTTCAGGGAAAGAATCACGCACATCCTGAGCTCTCACCTGCCCTGGACAGGCCTGCGGGCCTCCTGGTCCGGGTGTCAAGGCAGCTGGCCACGGTTCCACCCTGTCCTTCCCTCCTGCCAATCACGTTTGCAGGGAGAAAAACCCATACCACACAGGGTTTCTCCAAAGTCCTTCTTGGGAAGAGGCCTACAGGATGGGCTGAGGCTGGGTTTCCTACCTTTTGGAGCTGGGAAGTCACTCTGGGATAACCGGGCCAAGCTCTCCACTTACCAGGTAAAGAATTAGGTCCCAAATGTTGGAGGAGAACCAACCCAAGTCACCCATGGAGAGGGTGGTGAGACTAGGGCAACGTCCAGGCCTCCCAAGGCCCAGCTGACACCTTCTACCTTTACAAGTAGAAGGGGACATTCCCCCACTTGGTGTTCCGATTCTCTCCCAGGCAGGACCCCACGAGCAAAATGTCCTAACTGGCTCAGTTTTCTGTCCAAGCTCCGCCCGTGACCGTTCTGAAGGCCTGTCTTCTGTCAGCTCTGGTCAGGACTTAACCCATCCATGTCCTGCTCTCCCAGGTTCAGGTGTCAAGTGGGTCCACCTGATTGGCCAGCTGACAGACAGGCTGATGCACTTCAATGAGTGTCCTCTCCTGGGAGTGTGTGGCCTTCATTAACCCAGTTAAATTCACCCTTCCCCACACCCAGCCCACGCCCACCGCAACACACTGGCTAAGAGCTCCTTGGAGGTCACGGCTGGTCCCGTGTTCTCTCCCTTGCAGAGCCCAGCACAGGGCTAGGCTCAGAGCAAGTGTCTGGTGACTGTTCCCTGAAGGGGACTGAGAGGGACAGGGATCTGCTTAGAATCAGAGGGACAGGGAAGGGGAGGAACTGTGGAGGGTGGCCTGCAGGGTGGCTGCGAGCAGGCAGGGAAGGGGCTCCCTCAGGGGGGTGGGGAGGGCTCTGGAATCCCTCGGCCTGCCTTCCTGGACAGCACCCACGAAGCACCCAGTCCCGCCTGAGACTGTAGGGGCCAAGGTGGGCCGGAGAGCGCTTGCTCAAGATGGGCTGGGGGGCTTCCCTGGTGGCGCAGTGGTTGAGAGTCCGCCTGCCAATGCAGGGGACACGGGTTTGTGCCCCTGTCTGGGAGGATCCCACATGCCGCGGAGCGGCTGGGCCCGTGAGCCATGGCTGCTGAGCCTGCGCGTCTGGAGCCTGTGCTCCGCAGTGGGAGAGGCCACAACAGTGAGAGGCCTGTGTACCGCAAAAAAAAAAAAAAAAAAAAGATGGGCTGGGTGGCAGCAAGGCCTCAACGACACCCGCCCCGGGAGGGTCCTGATTCTGAACAGATGGGCATGGGGAGGTCTTCAGGGAATGGCTGAGAGCCCAGGATGCGGGGCTGGGTGGAGCTTGCGTGACTCAGGTGGGCAGTGGGGAGCCAGGGAGCCTGTCGGGCTGTTTGTTCTCCGTGTACCCCCAGACTCATCTCTGCCCTTCTCTGCCCTGCCCAGTGTCCTGGAGTGGGGCTGGCCTGTCTCCATGGCATCAGTGGGCCCCCTTACCCACTGGTTTCTGGTTGGAGCTGGCCAAAGGGAAGCACTTAGGCAGACTGGAGGGCAGAGGGGCTAGTTGTTGCCAGGCCATGAGTCAGCAGTGGCTGTGTCCCAGCTGCTGCGTGTGTGTGTGTGTGTGTGTGTGTGTGTGTGAGGGTCCCAGCTCCTGTGGGGCAGCCCTCCCTGCAGCTCCGGCGCTCTCTGGGGACTGCCCCTGCCCCTTGTTCGGCAGGAGTAGGGCTGGTGCCGTGTCTAGCCTGGATGCTTCCATATCCCATGCTGGTGTCCTTCTCCCTGTCCACACCCTGTAAACAGCCCCAATTCTCTTGTTTCAGGGTGCCCTCTGTGTCCCTCCAGGACACTTGTCGGGACCCTGTGGGTCAGGACCAACAGTTGACAAGCATGGTTCTAGAAGATGAGGGGGAAAAGGCCTAAAGCAGACATGATAGTAACTGGGGCTCTGAGGCTCACCCCAGAGCAGACTCCACTGGGCAGCAAGACTTCTGAGCACAGCGGTCGCCCAGACTCAGCTGGAGGCCCTGGGGGCTGAGATTAGAGAACCAGCTGAGCCCACAGACGTGGTTAGGATGACTCCCAGAGGAGGGAGCTTGGCTCCCAGGACGGAAGAACCCAAAATGGCCCTCCTCAAGCCCAGGCAGTGGGGGGGTGTCTGAGCCTGCAGACGGGCACCCCAGAATGGCTCATCCCTCATTCCTGCTCCGCCCTCACACCTCCTGCTGCCCATGGGGAATTGGCCTGGGCTTCCAGCATGCACCTGGACTACTTGGACCTTGATAGAACAGTCCAGAGCCTTGGGGAGATGCGGGAAGGACAGTGGGGTCAACACAGGGCCTTGTTCTGACTCTGGCCTTCCTACTAATCAGTGATGGAATCTCAGGGGGGCAGCTTCTTACCCCTGGGGCTGCAGCCTGCCCTGCTCCCACACTGGGACTCTGGGGCTTCGACCCAAACCTACTTGAGAAGATACTGAGAGCTGACTTGGCTTCTCTAAAAAATTGGAGAGAACAAAGAAGCAAACTCACCAGTTACCATGGAAACCACCCAAAATTTAAAAGACTAAAACAACAGTTTAATATCTCAAAAATCCTCTTTTTTCTCCCCCCTCTTAAAAACCCACACTCATATACAAATCCCATTGTACCACATTATTCTGATGAGATGGGGTGGAGGTGGAGGGGAGGACGAGAAAAGGATTCAGAATCTCAGGGGGACCACATGGCGATGGGGTTCCCGGAATTAGTTCTAGGGGTTTAAATTAAAACACAAATAAACATTGGAAATGCAAAAGACCTAAATCCTCCTGCTCCACTGCAGATGGAAACAAGGTAAAAGCTTTTCACTGGATTAAAAGGGAGAGAAGATATGCAGGTGGGATAGTGGGGCTGAGGAAGTCAGCTGGGCCCTAGTGCCTGAGGGAGGGCCGGGGACCACTGCTCCCTCCAGAACCCCATCTCTTGGGCTTGGCCATCACTCCAGTCCCACCCTGTCCCATCCCCCCGCTCTCTGCAGGGCCTGAGAACTGAAGACTGGGAACAAGGCATCCCCAGTACTGCGTGGGCCTGGTGTGGGTGAGTGGGGACTGAGCTCCCTTATGTGGAGGCCATGGAGCCACTGCCGAAATGCCAGGTCCACTCCTGTGAGGACAGGTCTCGCCTCCCAGAGTGTCACACTGGCCCCAGAGAACTGCCCCGGTGTAGCGCCTCACTGCTGGCAGGATGAGTCTGTGGGGCACGCTTGCTGCCCTGTCCTTCTGGGAATGGTTCCCTGAATGTCCACAGGACCCACCCATCCTCGAGTCTCAGGCATGTGGTTTTTGCAGGACTGACTCCACCCCCAGTCCCAGGGGAGAGGCCTGCCTGGCCACAGGGACGTGTCAAAGGATAAGCAAGTCACATGTCATTAGATGCTGACTTGGAGTTCTGCGAGAGAGATGTCCGTCTTCCCCTCTGGGCTTGAACTTGGCAGCGTGAGTGTGCTGGGGGCCACCCTGAGAACATGAAGGGGTAAACCTGCCTAGAGAAAGGAGCCAACACTGAGAAAGCAATGCTGAGATAACATCACCCTGGATTAAGCTTCGCCTGAACCCCATCTCCCGGCCCCCAAATGCTTCAGTTGTTTGAGCAGATACATTCCCATCATTTCCTCCTGAAAACATTTTAGTTGGTGCAGATCTCGACCCCTGGGCCTGGCATTCAAGGCTTGTCGCCATCTACTTCTCTCCCCTTTTATCTGCATCTCCACTAATTGCTCTGCATGATTCCTCCACTCAGCCCACTGATCCAGTTGGCCTTTTTCCAAACATGCTGCGAGCAACCCACCCTCCAGGGTGTTGCTTACAGCACTGTCCCTACCAGGAATGCCCGTTCTATTTATCTGAGTACTGAGTACTCAGCACTTGCTACTATCTGAGTAGTACTTAGACAGGTAGGCATATTAGATTAGGACTAATTGCTAAGTACTACTTACTCTCCAAGGTCCTTCTCCCTCTTCCAGGAAGACTTCCTTGGAAGCCTCCTCTTGTGTGTTTTCCTGATTGCCCAGGTCTCTCATCTGGCCCTGATGAGATACACCTGGCTTCCCAGGTGGTTCATGAACTCCAAGTATCATCCCTTGGCTTGATTCGGTAGGTTCCTAGAACCTATTTCTATTCCAGCAAGGGACTTGTGTTTAGGGATGGACACCTGTCCCCAGGCCCCAGCTCTGCCCTGTTCAGGCAGCAAAGAAAATGGATCCTATCATACTCATTTTCACATTTGGTCCTTACAATAGGTCTGTGAGGTAGGAGATTTTAACCCATTTTAAGAACCAAACCTTGAGGCTCAGAACAGTTCAATGACTTGTCCAAGGTCACACGTTCCTGCACTAGCAGACTTGGCACCTCAAACCCAGGTCTTCTGATTCCCTCGTTCATTCCTCAGATGAGAGACAGAACTGAATTTTACTGAGGGGTCCCCTGGGGTGTGTGTGCATCTCTCCTCGGTCCTGCGGAGCCCAGGGTGGCACCTGTACCTTCACAGCTGAGCCAGTGTCTTCCATCCTGGACCCAGCAGGCTGGGTCCCAGGTGGCAGTGGATTCTGAGCAGCCAGGGGCTGGCCAGCCTCATCCTGACCATGTCAAATCCCAGAGGCCTCGCTGAGGGGTCATGTCCCTCCAGATGAACAAAATAAATTCATGGAAATGTTTTCACAAGGGCGTTTTTCCTCTGCTGGTCTCTGCTTCCTTGAAAAACACAGACTTGGAGGTAAACAGTCTTTGCTGCTACAAGGGAGCAAATACAGACTTCCTTCCCCATCTCCGGCCCCGACAGTTCTGCTTCCTCTACCCTTCTTTCCAGCACTGTCCAGTGTCCCCCAGGAAGGCCCAAGGACCAAGCTCCAAGGGTGGAGGGTGTCCCACAGAGACAAGCCGTGGGGACACCTGGAGCTCCAGATGCTTCTGCCTCCCCATCAGTCAGGGTAGATGGACTCCTGTCCTCTGGACTCTCCCCACTCCCATCAGATGGGCCCGCTGGCCTGGAGAAGCAAAAGGGGAGCACTTCTGAAAGGAGGGGTGCTGTTAGGTTAAGATGGAGGCTCGATCCTGACGGGAAAAATAATCCACGGGCTTGAACCATGCTTTCTTCTTAATTCCAGACCCTGGAATTTGCTTGTAAACAACACATTGTCATCTTGATTTTCAGCTCCTTGAAATTAAACAATGTTAAGAAGGGTTTGTACGAACAACCTTAACTGCAGAGGGCAGAATGAGAGGAATTACTGTCTGTTTATTTATGCTTCACATTTTCTACTTGAAAAATGCTTCATGATACATTTCACTTTCTGTCTGGGATTTTTTGTCCCCCAAGATCCTGGTGGGGATGCCTCTTTCTAGTGATTCCTGGGGATGGACTGGAGGCAAACAGCAGTAGAGTGACCTGCCCTCAGTCACCTGCAAGGGCAGGATTCACATGATGGGTGAGCACCACGGCAGATGGGATTATTGGTTGCAGTTCTTCACTCCCCTGTGCTCATATAACACACCCACACCCTAGCCGTAGCCTCATAGATTTCCTTGTCCCACTAATTTTGAGGCTGACCCTGTGACTCGCTTTGACCTCTGGCAGGTGGACAGAAATGGCAGTGTGCCAGTTCTCAGCCTAGGCAATAAGAGACCACGCGTATTTCTACTTGTCCTTCTGTGCTTTTGCTATCTTCATGAGGAAAGTTTCCCCTAGTTGCCGCTGCCCTTTTATCCTGGGGCCCAGAATGAACATGTGAGGGGTCAGAGTTGCCCCTATTGATCCACAGATCCCCGAGAGGGAATAAATGACGGCTGTTGTAATTCTCTGAGTTTTGAGGCGATCTGTTACACAGTGTTTCATGGCCATTGCTGACTGATACAAGTACTCAGTAGAAATTCTGTAGATAGTAGGTGATTAATAAATGACATCCTGGCATGTTTATTTCCTACAGATTTACTGAGCATTATCTATGTTTTTGCCAACCACTGTGATATGTTAAGTTATGGGGATACAGATAATAACAAAAATCAGTAAAATAATAATTAACATTTATTAAACATTTACTAGGTTCCAGGTATCATGCTCAGCTCTTTATATATATCTTATTGAATTCTCCCACATTTCTATGAAGAAAATGAGGAAATTAAGCCTTTGAGAGTGAAAGCAACCTTCCCCAGATCATATGACCGGAAAGACCCAGTTTCTGTCCTCAGGACGCTCACAATCTGGCAAAGAAGGATGCTTGCCTGCATACACTTGTGCATGCCTGTCCATGTGACTGGACCAGTATTATTATTGTCCAAGTTTGAATTCTGTGGTGAGGCAGCAAAAGGCAGACTGGCTGTTTTGGCAGGAAAATCTGCCTTGTTCTTCTCCGCAGGCAGAGTTGAGCTAAAGGCTGTTAGCAAGCTAGGGGGTGGTGAGATTACAACCTGCACCAAATGGCATGAAGGTGAACATGACCCCCACAGGTGCTTAGGAGAGCCCTGCTTTTGGAGTTATAAAAGCTTGAAAGTAAGTTTCTGTGGTTCTGCACCCAGCTTCCACAGACATGTGGTATGACCTTGGGCCCACCCCTTGCTCTCTTTGGGCCTCAGTCTCCTCACCTGTAAAATGGGCTGGAGGATGTGGTTGGGTGATCTCTACAGTGGCTTCCATTTCAGAGATGTGTGTAGCCTTGGACCCCTGCTTTGGAAGGAAAGTGTCTTCCTTTCTCTTTGCTCTTGTCATCTGCAAGGGGGTGGGAAAGGGAGTATAGAGGGGTAGGGGAGGAGTGGACGTGTTCTTTTAGAAATTGTGTTAAGGGCTTCCCTGGTGGCGCAGTGGTTGGGAACCTGCCTGCCAATGCAGGGGACACGGTTCTATCCCTGGTCCGGGAGGATCCCGCATGTCACGGAGCAGCTAAGCCCGTGCACCACAACTACTGAGGCTGCGTTCTAGAGCCTGTGAGCCACAACTACTGAAGCCCACGTGCCTAGAGCCTGTGCTCCGCAACAAGAGAAGCCACCACAATGAGAAGCCTGCGCACTGCAACGAAGAGTAGCCCCCGCTCACAGCAATAAAGACCTAACTCAGCCAATAATAAATAAATATTTATTTATTTATTTACTAAAAAAAAAGAAATTGTGTTAAAAGCACTGCAAGCACGGGAACTTCCCTGGTGGTGCAGTGGATAGGACTCTGTGCTCCCATTGCAGGGGGCCTGGGTTCGATCCCTGGTCAGGGAACTAGATCCCACATGCATGCCACAGCTAAGGAGCCTGCAAGCCGCAGCTAAGACCTAGTGCAACCAAAAAAAAAAAGCAGTGCAAGCAGTTTCATACTGTGATATTTGTTTGATTAGAGACTCTGTTGACTGTGACTCTTTCTCCTGGAAACTGGCTGTAGAGTGGGATCTTAGCACCAGCACACGGGGCGTGTGTGTATGTGTGTGTGTGGGGGGGGTGGCCGTGTTCTGTGGGGGGGGTTAGCTTTTCAAATGGAAGGATCACAACCCCATCAATAGCTACCATTTATTGAGCAACTATTATGAGCCAGGCACTTGCCTTACCTCCATCAATCCTCCATTTTACAAAGGAGAAAACTGAGCCCCTTAGAGGCTTCCTGTGCTGCTTTCTCCTGCTCAGGAGCCTCTCCTCTTAGCAGAGATGCCCTTCATGGCTCTGTCATCTTGGGCAAGTTCTGAACATCTCTGAGCCTCAGTTTCCTTATCTATAAAATGGGCATAAGAAGCCCTGCCTCACAAGTTTGTCGTGAGGATCACACTGAGTAACATAAATGTTACTGGAACGTAGAAGGCACTTGATGAAAGTAACCATTTTACTTAATGTGCAAATAAGCATGTATTTACTTAAAGTCTTTCCCTTCAGATGCAATAATTCTAACTCCATCCCTTCCCAGAAATTTTTATTCTGTTTTCACAATTACTCACTTTGCTCAGTTCAATTCAAACCTAGAATCATAGACATCAAAGCTCAAAATCACCCAATGTCTGCCGGTCCAGTCAGTTTTAATCTTGTTTTTTTTTTTTTTTTTCTTCACTGTCTAACCAGAGAAACCTTTTTGCTAACTAAACCTTCCGGAGAAGCCCAATGAACAAAACACAGAAAAGCTAGGTTGCTCTGATGGAGGCAAGATGGCTGGGTGGTGCAAGGGATGAAATCCTGCCCGATGGGGGTTCCTCCTCCCCTAGAGGGGGCTTCTAAATGCCTCTGAGGATCCTTGCCTGGCGCCCTTCAAACCGCGTGAAATCAGTCTCCAAGTGCATCATTTGGAGCCCAAGGCTGGTTGCAGAGATCAGACCAAGGAAGGATACTGCACTTTACTGATGACCGCAAAGGTCCCGGCAGTGTGTGGGCTGCATTCAGAGACAGCGGGATTCCACGCGGGAAGCAGCTCCCAGCTGGCTTCTGCTGGATCACGAGGGCTGGCATCCCCAGGCTGGAGCTGGGAGTGACCTTCCTGCTGCACCCCAGCACTCCTGGTGCCGCTAAAGCAAGTGAGCAAGGGCAACCTTGAACCTCTTAAGTTATATTGCTATTAATGAGCACCTTTTCCCCATGCAAATTACTTGTCATATACCTCCCGTGATCCTGCCTGGGATGCCGAGGTGGAAGGCATTAGGCCTGCAGTGAAGCAAGTTTTGATTTTTGTTTTTCTTAGTAATATTCATTTTTTAGACACAGTCCCTACAACTCTTCTGTCCTCCCTTTGTCCCCACCTTCTTTGTGTGCCAGTGTCTCTCTGTGTCTCTCTTAGTCTTTGTGTGTCTCCCTGGATGCCCCAGTCTTTCTCTATGGACTATTCTCTGTCTCTCTCCCTCTCTGGCTCACTGTTTCCTCTTTCTCTCCATCTCTCTGATGTTCTTCCCTTCTTTTTTTTTTAATTAACAGGAACAGAGCTGGTGGCTCTGAATTCACAGTTGCTACCCCCTTGCTAATTGCACCACCAGGACCCATAGACCAATGACCACGTGGGAAGAGGCTTTCAAGAAAAGGGCAGTTCCCATGATTCTCCTCTCCTCTCTCCACGGGAACAGGAGGGGAGCCATTTGTGGCTGGTTTCTCCACGGGAAGCTTTAACAAGGTGCTGGCAATCAATGGTGGCCTTTTGAGCCCCGACTGCCTGCTCTGGGACACCATCCAGCTCTAGAGAGAGCTAAAATACCCACACTGGACAGGTATTATTAACACTGAGACAGAAAGTAATTTCCCCTCAGCATTTACAGAATCTTCCCCTCAGCTCTGGGAAGGAAACCAATATTGTCCCCATTTTATGGATGGGGAAACTGAGGGCCAGAGTAGTAAGTGAAGTGACTCACCAGAGGTCTCACAAGTGATTCAGAGCAGAGCCAAGACTTGAATCCAGGTCTCTTGACCCTAAACCTCAATGCTCTGAGCATGAGGCCTGTGGAGATGGAAGCTTCCAGGAAATACTGGCGGGGAGAACGAGAGGGGCAGGCTGCAGGCTGCTTAGAATTGTGACTGTTTTCCTCCTCTGGGTCCCGGGGCTGAAGTGAGGAAATTCCTCCATGAAGCAAAGTTGGATTGCCTCTTGGAGGCTTCTCTTCCTGTGTTTGGAAGGCTCTCAAGGCAGGAGGGAAGGGGAGCAGCTGGTGGGCATGTTCCTTGCGCCAGGAGAGAGCTGTAGGCGACTACTTATTTTCCTGTGTCCTCCTAGGGTTTCTTTTCTTTTCTTTTTTCTCTTAAAAGATTAACTTGAGAATTTAGTATCTTTTATCTATTTATTATTATTTTTTGGCTGTGTCACGTGGCATGCAGGATCTTAGTTCCCCTACCAGGGATCGAACCGTGCCCCTTGCAGTGGAAGCGCAGAATCTTAACCACTGGATCTCCAGGGAAGTCCCTCTACTAAAGTCTTGATTCAGGGCTTCAGTCTGATCTTGGATGGGCAAAGGGGAATTACAGGTAACTGAGGAGGGATGGCAAAGGGGGGCAGTAGTCCACTCCCAGAGCTGCCTGGTGGCAGCATGGTGCTTCGTGAGAACACCCTAAGGAAGGTGGGGAGGCTGTTTTGTGCCCAGCTCAGCCTGTCAATAAGCTATGCTGTGGTTGGATTAGCCCTTGTGGTTCTTATTATGATTGTAAGGCATCCTTCGGCAATACCCACCAGGAGACTCTGTAAAAAATAAAGGTTTATTACTTACAGGATCTGGAAGTTACATGACACACCTGGGGCCACACAGCAAGGCCTTGTGGGGCAGGGGTGGGGTAGAGGGAGAATGGGCCTGGGCTTTGCTTTTATCGGGGTCAACGGTGGAGGCCTAGGGTTTCAAGGACTCAATCTTTATTGGTGAATTTAAAACATAAGAGTGAGCAGAGAAAGACAAATATCCTATGATATTGCTTATATGTGGGATCTAAAAAAATGGTACAAGGGAACATAATTACAACAGAGAAATAGATTCACGGATGTAGAAAACAAACTTAAGGTTACCAAGGGGGAAAGGCGGGGGGAAGGGATAAATTGGGAGATTGGGATTGACATATACACATTGCTATATGTAAACCAGGTAACTAATAAGAACCTACTGTATAGCACAGGGAACTCTACTCAATATTCTGTAATGACCTATATGGGAAAAGAATCTAAAAAAGAGTGGATATATATATATGTATAACTGATTCACTTTGCTGTACAGCAGAAACTTATATAACATTGTAAATCAACTAAACTCCAACACAAATTAATTTTAGGGACTTCTCTGGTGGTCCAGTGGTTAAGACTCTGCGCTTCCACTGTAGGGGGCAAGGGTTTGATCCTTGGTTGGGGAACTAAGATCTCGCGTGCCATGAGGCACAGCCAAAGAAACAAATTAATTAAAAAAAATAAAGTTTAATTATCAAGGGGGGAAAAAACCCCACAAGAGTGAGAATTTAAAGCATGGGAAGAGAAAAAACAACTGGCCCAAATGGTCAGTTATTGAAATCAACCAAGGTCTCTAAAACAAAGGCGCCTCAGTGGGAGGAGGTGGGCTGGGTCTTTACCTAGTCCTTTGGCTGGCAATGTGTTTATTCAAGATCCCCATCATTGAAGTGGATGCCTCTTTGAAGTGGCTGCCTGGGCAATCAAAGCTTAAGTCAGGCACTTGCATTACACAAAAGAAAAAACAAACAGACAAGAAACAACTGGCAGGATTTATACTGCAAAGGCCCTCCACAACTGGAACTATACGGACTAGGCACCCTCCCCGCATGCAGACTCTCCCCTCACTGTCAGCTTTGAAGGGCTGGGGTGAGATTTTATTGAGGGAGCTGAAGCTGGTCTGCTGGGTGGGCTATGAGGGAGGGCGGAGGCACTAGTCCATTGCTATCCATTTTGGACATCTTTCACTGGTTTAGGGAAGCAGGTTTGCCTCATCTGGGCTCCACGAAGGATGTACGTTGCACAACTCTGGGGAGCACCGGTCCCATTGTGCAGTGCACAACCTACACTCCTGTATGTGGCAGCCTGGTCTGGGAAGGAGGGGTGCCTGATTCAAGGCAAAACCAGCCCAACACAGATCCCGGCTCTGGGAACTGAAAGGCTGGTCTTGGTCCACTTTAGTGACCAATTCAATTTCAGATTGAACTAGCCCACACTGAGCTCCTATTATGTGCCAAGCTCATAGTAGGTGATTTTTCTTATTCAAATCTCTCCATCTCCCAGTGTACTCTCTACTACATTTTGAATTGGAGGAAATTTACTTGCCTTATTGATAGAATGACCACATTTATGTTCTCAGGGCAGACGGTTCATTTTCAAAACTCAAAAGTCAGTTTTTCTTCGTTTTTGTTTTTTTGCGGTACGTGGGCCTCTCACTGTTGTGGCCTCTCCCTTTGCGGAGCACAGGCTCCATACGCGCAGGCTCAGCGGCCATGGCTCACAGGCCTACCCGCTCCGCGGCATGTGGGATCTTCCCGGACCGGGGCACGAACCCATGTCCCCTGCATCGGCAGGTGGACTCTCAACCACTGCACCACCAGGGAAGCCCCAAAAGTCAGTTTTGTAGCCAGGTCTGGCATGCAGTGTAGATTGCCTTTGTGCCTCTAAAGACAATTGAGACATTCAAGTTGGTACTCAAGAGCCTTTCTGGGGCCCCGTGGATGCTTCTTCTCATACTGATGACCCACAGGCTTCCAAGCAATCACTCAAAGGGTCCCTGGGCATTTGGCTCTTAGCCGGGTTAAGAAGGGCCTGTGATTCTGGGAGGTTCTCCTGCATCAGGGGCTGGGCTGCCTGCTGGAGTGGCCTGTGGAACTAGAAAGGACCTGGGTCTTGGGTTCAACTCTTAGCTCTCTTACCTACCAGCTATGGACCTTGGATAAATTTCTTGCAGTCTCAGTTTTCTTACTGTGAAATGGAGATGATAATACATGCTGTATTATATCATGAGGTTTACATGGAAATAAAAGGCACTGTTTATTGAGTACCCACTGTGTACCAGATCTGCTGAGCCCTTGACATTTGTCAGCTCATATGACTTGTACCTGGCACAAAATCCCCACTATTTGCTGATTGAATGAATAAACGCTTCCTCAGAGGGCCAGCTTCACGTGCAGGCCACCTGGGCACTTGCACAGGACCCCACACTAAGTTTAATGCTCTGCTGTTGCCATCTTGAAATGTTTCATACTTTTTGAACAAGGGACCCTGCTTTTTTTTAAGGTAAGAAGTAGATTTATTAATATCTTTTGTTGCAGGAAAATGGGGCACAAGAGGACGGTCAGGTCCCAGGTCTCGGGTGAGTTCCTGGGATGGGCCATCAAATAAGGGTCCTTGGCTTCACGCAGGGAAAGAGGACCCTGCATTTTGATTTTGCACTGGGTCCTGCAAATCATGTAGCTGGTATTGCCTCTCCATAAACCCTGTGGGACATGCCTAGTCTGCATTGTCATACCTATTCTACAGATGCATAAACTGAGGCATAGGGAGGCGAAACTACCTGCACAAAGTTTCCCAGCCTATAAAATGCAGAGCAGGGCCCCATTGTGGACCTCCACTAAATGCAGTTCGTTTCACTGGGGTGGTGGCCCTGTTGCTCTGGCCTCACGCCTGGGCTGGGCCTGGCAGTGGACAGGTTACAAATCCACAAATTGGAGTGGCCTTTCCTCCAGCTCTTAAAAGTCAGGGGTTTGGAGGATCTCACCAGTCTTTGGAAAAACTTCCAGTTTCTGACAAAGCAGTAAAAATGGCCTTCAGTCCGCCCACTCTCTTTCTGTCTTGTTCTGGAAGATGAGTGAGAGGTAAATGCGGGAGAAACAAGGAAGATGAACAAATGTCATGGAAAGTCAACAACATCTCCTTCACCAGTGTGGTCGAGGGGAGGAGGACACAGAAAAAGAAAGCCCCCCACCCCAGGCCTGGGGCCTCTGGGTGGCTGTGTCCACGGCTCTCCAAACAGTGCTGAAAATGAAAACTGTGGGACAAGCTGGTCCCCACTGCCTAGAACAAAGGGAGGCTGGTGTGTCTTAGTCACTGCTAATTTCTGGCAAATTACTGGCCTTGGGAGCAGGACTGCTTGTAAAGTTCTCAGCTGCTCTAAGCTGAAGGCAATGTATTCAAAGGGAAATAAGGGCCATATCTGCTGAGGTGATGGGGAGACAGGGAGCCTCTTACAAGCTCGTAAAGACGGTGCTGGAATCTTAGATGCACCTGCAACAGGCCTGGCACTCTCCTCAGCCCAGTTTTTATTCTTTTGGATTGGTTTGCAGAAGGATGCCCAGAAGGGTTTATGAGAACCTGGGACTGTGTGTATGGGTTCTTTAAAAAATAATAAAGTCCTCTACTACTCCCATGGCTCAGTGCATGTGATGTGGGAGTCGTGGGCGGGAGGAAATTGCAACTGGTTTTTTTCAGCCTGAGAGGGAGGGTGTTGGAACAGGTTCTGAAGGAGAGGAAATGCTCCGTTGTCTCTTAATTCCAATGATGCTGGATTCACACACAACACTCCAGCAGCTCAAGGCGAAAAGGGAGCTTCAGGTTGTAGGTGAGCGTTCAGGTTCACCAGCGTTCAGGAGCTTCAGGTTGTAGGTGAGCGTTCAGGTTCACCAGCGTTCAGGAGCTTCAGGTTCCAGGTCTCAGGGCTGGAAACCCTGCGAGGGTAAAAGGAGAGAAGGAAGAGGAGGTAATGCCTTTGCATCCTTGGGCCTCAGTTTACCCTTCTGTAAAATGGGATCTGGGAGCCCAGACTAGAATGGAGCTTGAACATTCTGGATTATGAACCTAGAGAAAAGGGGCAGGCAGGAAGAGGGGGTTATTCATGAGCCCTAATATGTACACAGAGCTTTACAGTTTATGATGCTCTTTAAAGACATTGTCCATTTCTTCTTCTTCATTATCATCCTAGCAGACATACAGAAAAAGACATAAGCAAATGCAAAGTGTCATGGGTAATTCTAATTGTAATAAATTCTAAAGCAAACACCCATCTAGTGAACAACGCAGATCAAGACAGAATGAATGACAGAATGATGCCAGCAACACTAAGTGATCTTTCCCACTCACATCCCCTCCCATATACTACAGGCACTCATAGCTTTGCTTTTATGAAAATCATTTCTTTTTCTTTCTCTTTTGTTTTAGTTTTGCCACCGTGTATACATTCCTCAATGATAAAGTTTAGCCCTGCCTGTTTTTGAACCGTATATAAATGGATTCATACAGGACATGTTATCTGTGTCAGCTTCTTTTACTCAAAATCATGATTGTAACACTGGCCCATTTTTCCAGATGAAAAAAGGGAGCCTCGGAGAAGTTAAGTGACACATCAAAGGTCACATAACTAGTCCTGGCAAAGCTGGGCATGAAGCCACACCACCTGGTTACTCCGTTACCCAGATCAATCCGCTGGGGTTGCTAACGTCCGTTTCCAGCAATAGGGCAGAGTAGGTAATCCGAGAACAGAAGAGAGGCCCTTATGGCTGAGCCAAGGTCATGGGCCCTAGAGAAGGAGCCTCTGTGACCTGCTCTTCTCTGGCTTGTTCCTGTTTCACTTTTTTTTTCTCTATTGAAGCATAGTTGATTTACAATGTTGTGTTAGTTTCAGGTGTAGAACAAAGTGATTCAGTTATTTATATATATATATTCAATATCCTGTAATATATTCAATATATTCTATATATATATATATATTCTTTTACAGATTCTTTTCCATTATAGGTTATTACAGGATATTGAATATAGTTCTCTGTGCTACACAGTAAATCCTTGTTTATCTGTTTTATACTCAGTAGTGTGTATCTGTTAATCCCAAACTCCTAATTTATCCCTCCCCGCCCTTTTCCACTTTGGTAACCATAAATTTGTTTCTGTGTCTGCGAGTCTCTTTCTGTTTTGTAAACAAGTTCATTTGTAGCTTTTTAAAAAAAGATTCTACATATAAGTGATATCATATGATATTTGTCTTTCTCTGCTCCACTTCTTAATATATGAGTTAGGACAATTTATCAAAATAAACCCCTAAGTACCAGCGGGCAACAGTGAGCAATCTAAGCTAATGGAAACATAGATTTTTCTGAATTTCTTCTTCAAGAAAGCCTTGCATTTTCTCCTCATAGGCTTTGGCTCCTGAGGCTGACACAAACATAACATAAAATTGAGGCATTTTACAGCACCCAGATGCCCACAGGACTACATTTCCCAGCCCCTGCCTGGGCAGTTCTTTCATGTTACCCCTGCCTTTGCTTGGCCCTTCAGGGTCATGCCAGAGGCCACTAAAGTCTTGAGAAATGCCCTCAGTTTCCAGCAGTGGCATAAAATGTTTCCTCATATTGTCTTAAGTGGGGCTCCTGGTGAGTCAGTTATATCCTAGACTGCAGAGAGGCTCCCGGGTTTTTGGAAGATATTTGCAGCTGGGATGAGACTTTGGGGAAGGGGGGATTCTTGGCTGGAGAGGGGAGATGGTGAAGGAGGAGAAATGAATATCTGAAGAAATTGGGCTGTGGGTATTCGGGCATGGAAATGGGGGCAGGGCAGCTTAGAAACACAATACAGGGGTCACAGTGCTCGGGGAGGGAGTGTCAGGTGAAGACAGGGCCCTTGCACAGACCCTGGCCTGGGGCGGCTCCTTCGAGGTGCTCATGACTGAGGCCCTTGATCCCTTCCAGGAAAGCACAGAACTATCTCCAGGAAGCCCCCAGCCTTGGGCAGAGGCATGAGCACTTGTCCAGGAGTCTGGGAGCACTCAGGATGTGCCCGGTCCTGTTGCACGCACGCTCCCGTGTTAATTCATTTGAGACTTACAAGGACCCTACACTTTTTACTGGCATCATTACTTTATCATAAAAGGGAACGTGACGGTTCCCTTTTGACAGACGAGGAAAATGAGGCACTGTGAGGGTAAATAACATGCTTGAGTAAACTAGTGGTGGAGCTGGGATTTGAACCTTGGTATCTGACTTGATTTTTTTTAAATCTTAAAAAAATGAGGGGATGGGACCGGGCGACATCCATCGTCCCTCCCGGTCCACCATCACAAGGGCTGATGGTCTTGTCTGCTAACTTTATTGTGAAGTCTGGGGTCACGCAACGCAACAGAACAAACCTTACGAGAAGCAAGCAGCTTCGTAAAAGATGAGGCTGCCGGGCTGACCCGATTTCCTTCCTTGACATCATGCGATTATAAGAGAACAGGCGGGCTGGGGGCACATCCTGCCCGTGGTTTGTGCAGACCAGCCGTGAGCCAGCGGTCCCTTGAAGCTCCACTGTGTTCTGGGTCTCTCTGAACGAATCCTGCCCTGCCTCGCTCATGCAGCTAATGCTGGATGGGGGGGTCCTCACCTCCTCTGACCTCCCCACCTGCTACGCCAGCATGGTGCCAACTTGTACTCACAACCAGTAACGCCAGTGGTGGGGACTGAAGCTGGGCCTCTCTCATCCTTTCTCTGTGGGGTAACACTGGGTTGTCATAAAGTGGGGTCCGCCTAGATAGAGTGGGGAATCTAAGGCTTTCATTGGCCTGACTTGCTTGGGTGCCTGAGCCACAGGGGGTGGCATTTAAGAGTCACCAGGTCGTTAGAAACAAACTGGTCCTGAGAGTCAGAGGGGAGAGACGTTGGCCCCAGCTCTGGGGGGAAGCTCTGAGTGACAGCATCGGGGAACCCCTGCCACCCACTCCCTGGACAGATGAGCAACTTGCCCAAGTTCATAGTGAGTGATGGTGGAACTGAGATTCAAACGGGATCTCTCAAGGACAAGTCTGGGGCTCCAGCCACTTAACCTTTTCTGCCTTCACATCTGGTACCAGCTCAGGAAACCATATGCTCTGGTCATATGGGCTCGACACCCAGGAGGCCCCACCGCGCTGCCAACAAACATGAATGTGAGTTTGTCCCATCTCTACGGGAACCTCCAGTGATGACTCAGCACCTGCATGCTCTGAGTTCTTGGAGCTCCTCCATCCAGAAACAGAGAGCCTAGGAGTAACATGGCTGGCAGCTCTTGGAGTCGCTCCAGGCCAGGAGGGACACAGCCCGTCACGGGCCACCTTGGCAGCCTGTGCCGTTTCTCCGGGGAGTGGATTGATCCTGTGCTCTGCACTCTGTCTCTCCCAGTCCCCGTACACAGCGATACCACCAACCAACATTCACTACCCTTCACAGCAATCTAGTGAGGTTGATACATTACTGCACAACAGCATTTTACCGATGAGGAAACTGAGGCATAGGAAGGTTAATACCCTGCCTGTACTGGTTAAGTACAACTAGTCAGTGGGAAAGCCAGGATGGCAAACCCAGACAGCCTGGCTCCCAAGTCCATGCGCCCAATCACTGCACCCAGGTTATCCCTCCCTTCTCCTTTCTGGGGGAAATTCACTCAGCATCTCCTTTAAGAAGCTCCCCTCCTCCATTCCGTGAGGTGGGGGGAAGGGAGGGGCTGGCTGTCAGCCACCATGCCCTACCCACAGGGCGGACCCAATGCCCAAGCTGGGTCAATCAGGTTCTCTAGGCACAGGACTCTTTGCCTGAGTGACAAAGACATCTTGAGTCATCCTCACAGTGATGGCCCCCAAAAGCTCCTTTCTGACTGAGTTCTCTGGACCTGCCTTTGTTTCTTCAGCGTTTCTTTCACCACTGAGCTGTCCAGTTTCCTTCCAATAAATAGCATTTTTCCCCTGCTTGTTAGCCAGAATTAGGTTCTACAGTTCAAGAACCCTATGGGTATAACCACTGCAGAAATGACTTACCTTTCATTCCATATACATTTAGTAGGTGCCCAAACAGGCCTGCATTCAAATGTGAGCTCTGTACTTACTAGCGGTGTGATCCTGAGGAAGGGACTTCTCTGATCTGATCCTCACCCCTCTCATCTGATAAAGGAGGACATTACCTTGTAGAACAATTATACGGACAACATTCCAAGAAGAGGAAAACCCAGATGCAAAGGACTGGAAGTGAGCGAGTGTTTGCCTTTGACCACAGTGGCATTAATGGCCCTGTTCTACACCTCTCCCTGTGTCCATGCCCTTTGTCATGTGGCTTTGCAGTACCCTCCTTATTGTGGGTGGGAGGTACTTCCCTACCTCTTTACTCTGGGCTCGACTATGTGCTTTGGCCAATGGGATGACAGCAGATATGGCTCAAGCAGACACTAGATAAGGGCTTGCAGGACTGATTTTGCTTCCTCGTGCTACTACCATCACCTTCAGATGGACATACCCAGGTGAACCCACTGGCCTCAGGTGGAGGATGAGAGACACATGGAGCACAGCCATCCCCAGCTGAGCCTAGCCTAGATCCACGAGCTGCAGACTCATAAATTGGCCCAGCCAAGACCAGCAGAACCAGTCAAGTTCAGCCTGGGTCAGCCACCCCCCAGCTGACTCACAGACCTGTGAAAAAATCATTCATGATTGTTATCTTAAATGACTGAAATTTGGGATATTTTGTTATGTATCAATAATTAACTGCTACATAAACTGGTACGCAGAAGTGAACATAAATCATATGTAACGTTGTTTTTTGGGACTGGGTGGTGGGAATGAGTAAACTATTAGGGAAGGCTGAAAAAAAAGTAAGGAAATTGCTCTTGGAGGCTGGAAAAATGGCAATCCACATTATGTAATGCTGAATCCTTTAGGAAAACTGTTAGTAACTTGGGAGATAAAAAGTGTATCTAATAAACTCTTGGACTTGGGCAAAGAGATTTCTCAGCAGAGTATTGAAAGCATCAGTTGGCTTTTATGACTGTGTTTGATAAGGTACTACAAAAAAGAGACAAGCTCATAAAATAACTGCCTAGTTTGCAAGTAGTATTAGAAGCATGATAGAGAAGTTAGAATCTGTTCTGTTGCTGTGGCTTCTGGCACATGCTGTAGAATGGAATCAAAGACAAAGGGAACCCACAAAGTTTTTAGGCAGAGTTATATTGACAAAACAACTCGTAGCCTGAATTAAAAGAGATGGAAATTGTTCAAAGTATAAAAAGACCTCTGGGTAGGAAGTAGTTTCAAAAGATTGCTTAAAGCCTATATTTTATAATGCCTTCAGAAGTAGCCAGTGATGGTGATAGAAAAGGAAGGACATCTCAGAGGCTGGAGCAAGAGCCATAGAGAACAATGGGGAGAGAACCTTTCTTAGAATGCAGATCTTGGAGCCTTTGGGCCGGAACCGCCATCTTCCAGTAATTTGTCAAAATGACCAATGCAAAGGGAAGGAGGAGGGACACCTGCTACATGTTCTCTAGGCCTTTTAGAAAACATGGAGTTGTTCCTTTGGCCACATACATGTGACTCTACAAGAAAGGTGATATTGTATGTATCAAGGGAATGGGCACTATTCAAAAAGGAATGCCCCACAAATGTTACCATGGCAAAACTGGAAGCGTCTACAGTGTTAGGCAGCATGGTGTTGGCACTGTTGTAAACAAGCAAGTTAAGGGCAAGATTCTTGCCAAGAGAATTAATGTGCATATTGAGCTTTTGAGCACTCTAAGACCCGAGATAGCTTCCTGAAATGTGTGAAGGAAAATGATCAGAAAAAGAAGGAAGCCAAAAAGAAAGGTACTTGGGTTCAACTGAAGCACCAGCCTGCTCCACCCAGAGAAGCACACTTTGTGAGAACCAATGGAAAGGAGCCTGAACTGTTGGAGCCCATTCCCTATGAACTCATGGCATGATGGGTGTAAAGAAAATAAGGGACCTGGACTGTACAAGTGTTTCTCTTAACTGAGTAGAAGTGTTGTGTCCCCTCCCCCAAAGAAATATTTAAAGCACATTTTAATTGTGTCCAGATTCAGTGGGTGACGTCTTTACTTTCCAAATTTAGTAGTTTTTCTTCCTGAAAGATGTGAGGTAGTTTGCTGTGCAATATACTCCACTGGTGAATAAACTGCCAATTATAATTTATATATATATTAAAAAAAGAATGCAGATCTTGGAGCTAATCAAGGAATGTTACCTATCCCCAAGGTTGTGGTAGCTGGAAACGTTTTCCCAGCAGGATTTCAGAATTGCTATGGACCAGTGACTGGTATGGACCTCCTTCTTCCCCTGTTTGAATAGGAATGTTTATTGCAGATGTCCTGTCCCTAGCTTACCATTATATGTTGGAGGTATGGGAGATGGATAACTTGCCCAGAGGTCTTGGATCAAAAGGAGCTGTATCTGGACTGATGTAGATCATGAGAAAGTAGATTTTGAGCTTGATGCCACCGGCTGTTTCTCAGTCTTGCAATGGGAGTGATTGATTTTTGCATGTGGGAAGGATCTGAGTAATTGAGGTTGAGTGTAGGGTGCAATAGGTTGATTGCCTTAATGGACCCAATTCTTCACCCCTGCTGTATCCACATCATTTGCCATGTAAATTGGCAGTGCCCTCTTACTGTGGGGAGGAAGCACTTCCCTACCCCTTGACTCTGGGCTCCTATATGACTTGCTTTGGCCAATGGGATATTAGCAGAGCTGACACAAGCAGAGTCCTGACAAATGCTTACCTGATGGGGTTCGTCCCCTTGCGCCTCTGACATCACCATCAGAAGGCTGTGCTCAGGCCAGCCTAGTGATCCACGGAGGAGGATGAAAGACACATGTGGCAGAGCCTCTCCCAAGCTGGGCAACTGCAGACTTATGTGTGAGTTCACTCAAGACCCACAGTACCATCCAGCCAACTCCAGTCAATCCACAGAGACATGAAAAATAATACGATTGCTGTTTCGAGCTTCAGAGATTTGCAGCGATATTTTTATGCAGCAGTAGATATCTGATATAGCAACAAAGTGGAGTTTTTCTCCACGGGAGGCTGCTAGCCACACATGAAGACCAAATGAACCCCTTCCCTTGTAAGACTTCTCCAATACTAATCATGATAACAATAACAAAAGCTATCACTTACTGAACTCTTATTTCCAGGTCGTGTGAGAAGGGCTAGATGCATCATCTCGCTGAATTCTTACAACAGCCCTGAGGGTTGGTTATGATTATTTCCATTTTATAGATTAAAAAAACCCCAACCCCCCCCCCCCCACCCCGGGGCTCAGAGAGGTTAAGAAAACAGGCTGAGGTCACACAGATAGTAAGTAGTACAGTTTGGATTCAACCTCAAGCTAGTCTAACTCCAAAAGCTATGCCATCTAGTCAGGCACAGGCACTGTAGTGAATGGGGTTGGTTTCAGGCCTGCATTCTCCAGGCTGCCCTATGGATCACACAGCATTTGTTGGTTTTGTTTTCCCAACAGACTTTAATGTAAGAAATTATTTGAACAGGTGCTGGAGAATTGAAGAAGTGAAACGGGGGATATGAGCATAACACAGAGGTAGAAGCCACAGCTGTCATCACCCTTAAATCAGGGAACAGAGGGAAGAGGTGGAGTTATCAGAACTTTGCAGCTGGGACTCCATTTTCTGGGGAGGAGCCCTGTCTGGCAGGTGCTGGTGCCTCTGATGGGCAGAGCTCATTTCTGACATGTGAACAATGTCAAGAGCATCAAGGAACATAGCTGGCTGGTTGGGGAAGGACTGGGTTATCCAGTCTGGAACCCACTTTGCTCCAGACATAAAGAAGACACCCAAGGAGAAGGAACGACACCAGGGAGAAGATGGGGCTTGGATTAGGCATCAGAAGATGGGGATAACTGAAGAAGAGATCTAAGGGAAGGAAACACTCACCCAAGTTCCTGGGGCTAGGATGGGGGCAGGGCTGAGACTGAACACAGATCCAGGTGTGCACACTTCCCACACTGCCCTGGGGAGGGACGCACCCCTGGAACTTCCTGCCAAGGCTCCAAGCATGGGCTTGTGCACCCTCTGACATGATGATAGTGGTCATGTGTGCTGGGGAGGGCAAGTGACAGTGGCCCTCTGAGTTGGAGTATGGGGGCCACAAGCATGGTCTTTGCAGCCAGATGGTCTGGGACCTAATTCTCCCCTCTGCCACCTAGTAGCCATGTGACCTCAGGCAAGTCACTTAACCTCTTTTATTTTTATTTATTTATTTGCGGTACGCGGGCCTCTCACTGTTACAGCCTCTCCCGTTGTGGAGCACAGGCTCCGGACGCGCAGGCTCAGCAGCCATGGCTCACGGGCCCAGCCGCTCCACGGCACGTGGGATCTTCCCGGACCGGGGCATGAACCCGTGTCCCCTGCATCGGCAGGCGGACTCTCAACCACTGCGCCACCAGGGAAGCCCAACCTCTTTTATTTTTAAACTTTTTATGTCAAGAGAATTTTAGATTTACAAAAGACTTGCAAAGAGAGTTCCCACATACTCTTCACCCAGCTGCCCCTGATGTTAGCATCTTACATTCATCCCAAGAAAGAAAGGAACACTGGTACATTACTGTTAACTGAACTCCAGACTTTATTCAGGTATCTCCAGTTTTTCCACCAATGTCCTTTCTCTGTTCTGGGACCTAATCCAGGATACCCTGTCACACTTAGACTTCTCCTCTCTTTGCTTCAGTGTCCTCATCTGTAAAATGGGGCGATGGTCATGATGGCACCTAGAATCCTTGTCCTCTTGTGAGGATCAAGTGATGGGTCACTGATGCATAGCACTGAGGTGGTGCCTGGCACAGGGAACTGCTGTATCAGCGTAGGTCATGATTATAACGCTTAAGACCAAGTGACGCCTTTTCCTGCCTTCTGGGAGCGTACCCTGGAATGCCAGCCGGAGCCCCTACCACTCACTCAGCACTCAGGTTCCTTTGGAAACCCCTGGCAGTTAGGTGGGTGACAGCGAATCCCAGATACCATCACTGAGACCCAAGTGGTGGGAATCCACGCCGTCCAAATCCAGCAACTGCACTCTTCAGCCCGAGCTCACTGCCCCGCAATGATCAATTCTGTAGGAATTTCACAGGCTCAGCGTTTGAGGCGTCCCACACATACTGTGGGAAGAGAGATCGGGACACAGAGCTGTCTCAGAAATAGGAGAAAGAGGAGCAAAAATAGGAACCCAGGGAGAGGGTGGGCAGCAGAGCATCATCTGGGCCAGCCTGAGACCCTCCTTTTCAAGTCACAATGCCACCCGCAAGCCCTCGCTGAGTGCCCGGTGCTGGCCAGGCTCTGGGAGGACAGCATGACAGCGAGCGCACATGAAGGTGCCGTCCGAGGCCACCTTCTGGGAGCCTCCCGCTGCCTCTGGGTTCTGGAGGCATCCTCCTGGGAAGGCCGTGATGGCCTGGTTGGGCATTTCTGCAGAAGCATCAGCTGGGTAGAAGTAAAGGGGCGGGGAGGGGAGCAGAGAGGAGATAACACGCGGCCAAGGCAAGGGGCGATGTGGCGGACTGGAGGGAGAAGCGTGCGTATGCGATTCCCCATGAGCTAGGCTGTATGTTCAAATGCCCAGGGGCACCAAACCTGAGGGGAGCCCAGCAGGAGAACAGCGCGGAGCGGGCTCGGCCTGCCCGGGAAATTGTTGCATGGCTCTGCATTATGCTGGGAAAAAGAGGGAGTCTGGGTTTGTGACGACCAAGGGAAGAAGACTGGAAGCTGCCATGCATCACGCCTGCTGTGGGCCCTGAGGCTGACCTCCGCTGTCAGCCACCCTCCCTTCTAGCTACCCCGGAGTAAGGGTTACAGAGGCTCAGAGAAATTAGCTGATTTGCCCACGGACAGACGGGTACTAATTGGGAGGGGTGGGTGTCTCATACAGTGTCCTGCTCTGAGGAGGGTGAGCTGCTTAGGACTCTCAGTGGGTGGAGGTAGGGGACTTCTGCACCAGGCTGGCCTCCCAGCTCGCAGCCCCACCTGCTGTCATTCCTGGCTCTGATGCAGCTCATGGGCTCTGGAGCTCACGCCTAACCGTGGAGGCAGCTGGGAAAGTCAACCCACGGCCTTGGGGGCTTTAAGACAACCACCAAAAAAATACTAGGAGGGCAGAGAGAAGCCAGCACTTCATTTAAACTGCAGTGGCTGTGTAGAGGCACATTCAGGCAAAACTTCAAAGAACTAGACTGAGAAAGGTCTTGAGGAACAGGAAACAGGCTAACAGGTAGAGGGAAGAGCAATGGTGTTTGCTGCCGATTGCACTGATGGCCCCAGGGACTGGCCCACGCTCTTTGCCGTGAGATCTTGCAGCTCCTTCCCACCTCCCATCTGGGATGCCCTTGGTACTTGCTTTGGCTGATAGAATGCAGCAGAAGTGTGCCAGTCCTGAGCCCAAGCCATAAGAGGACTCGCATGCTGCCACCCACTCTCTTGGACTCCAGCCTCCTCCATGGGAATAGCCTGGGCTAGCCTCTTGGGAGATGAGACACCTCATGGAGCAGAGGCAAGTCACCCAGTTGTCCCAGCTGAGGCCCTGGCATGTGAGAGAGCCCAGCCCACAGCTCTTCTGCCCGCTGACACATGAGTGAGACAGTTAAGACAAAAGAATTGCCTCGCTGACCCCCAGACTCAGAGGCTAAACAAATGCATACTCGTAAGCATGGGTTTTGTGGTTTGTTACACAGCATTACTGTGAAATAGAGAACTGATACAGTGTTCAATACAGGGAATGGGAAGACAAGGCTTGGAGGTGGGAGAGTGTGGGGTACCTGGGGATGGTGAGCAGTCCAGAATTTCTGTTTCAAAGGGAGGGCTGGAGGTAGCCCCAAAGTATTCTCCAGCCAGGGGCCCTGGAACCTCCAGGGCAGCTGACCTGGCCAGCTGTTGAATGATGGATCAAGTGAGTATCTGATTGCCTGGCTGACTGGCCACCAGCCTGACTGCTATCTGATGAGCTGACCAGTTGAATGCCTGCCAGGTTCACAGACAAGTAGGCCAGCCTGATGGGATGTTTCCTCAGCCTGTTTTTTCCTATTGATATTTGCCAGTGGCCAGGCCTTTGGAACACCTATCACAAGACTGCTTCCTGGCAGATCCTGCTCACTGGTGACTTTTGCACCTCCCTTGTGCCCTCTATTATGGACTGAATGTTTGTGTCCCCTTCAAATTCATGCACTGGAATCCTAACCCCCAATGTGATGGTGTTAGGAGGTGGATGCCTTTGGGAAGTGATTAGATCATGAGGGTGGAGCCCTCATGAATGGGATTAGTGCCCTTTTAAAAGAGGCCCACAGAGCTCTCTCCCCATCTCTGCCACATAGGAATACAATGAGAACTTGGCTGTCTGCAACCCAGAAGAGGGCCCTCACCAGAATCCAACCATGCTGGCACCCTGATCTCAGACTTCCAGCCTCTAGGACTGTGAGAAATAAATGTCTCTCGTCTATAAGTCACCTGGTCTGTGGCATTCTCTTACACAGCCTGAGTGAACTAACACACCTTCTGAGCATTCATTGCATCGATGGCCACATGGGGTTGGTCATGTCTACTGTTCTAGTTGTTAGAGGGGAGGAAGCTTTACAGGAGATGCTGATGACGCAGGGGGGTAGAGTTAGGACAAGTAAGGTCGAGGGGGTCTTAGATATGCCCCCCTCCTCTGCTGGTGCTGGAGCTGAAATGTGCCCCTGAAACCCTCTAGTCTAACCTCTTATTATGGAATAGGGAGCCTGAGACAGAGAAGGCAAACAGCTTGTCCTTGGTCACACAGCAAGTTCACAGCAGGGCTCAGACTGGAACCCCATGCCAATGGTCCCACCACACTGCCCAGCACTGCCTTGCCTCCCCATAATCTCCCCTTGCTGCCAGAGCCAAGCTCCCCCTTCACCCCTTCTTCTGCCCCTCTCTGAGGGGGAGGGGAGCAGAGCCACACAGAACAATCTGGCGTCCGGGCTGGGTGGATGGATGGTCAGCCCCTCATGCCAGCTCAGGACCCCCGAGTGCCCCTCCCTGTAACTACAGTCATCAGTCATTCTCCTTGTCCTTTTCCTGTACCTGGTCTCTCCCCCACCAACCCCCACTTCTGTCTGGGGGCTGCTCAGAAGGCCTGGGGGCAGGAGTCCCAGCCTGCCCCTCAGAGAAGAAAGGGGGGCCTTCCAGCCTGTCCTGCCCCTTTCCTTTTTGTTAAAGAGTCCCTAGTCAGCTAGGTTCACAGCAAGGGCACAGTGATGGGGGTGAGGGCAGTGGAGGTTGTGGGCATCGGGTGGTGGGGAAGGAGACCTGTGGGTGTGGGAAGAGCCTGAGCTGGGAGTCTGGAGAGCCATCCTCAGTCCTTGCACTGCCTCAAGAGGGCTCAGTATCTTCAGTTATCAAGTGGGGGGTGAGGAGTCTAAGGGAGCTCTGAGATCCTGTCCAGATCCCCAGCCTGCAGTTTTTGTGTTACCCCCTGAAGATCTGCATCTGAGAAGGGAAGGAGGCTACCTGTGTGTGTGTGGGGGGGGGGGGGGCTTACTGCATGCCAGGAGTCCTTTGAACCTGCTGTGTGGGTGTGACCCCCAAGACCTTGAGGGAGGCCCAGAGAGGCTCCAAGACCATGCCTAAGTTCCATAGCTGTTAAGAGGCCAAGGTCATTCTGGGACTGGAACCCACGTCTCTGGCCCTGTGAGGGCGCTCTGTGTGACAGAGACAGAGGCCCAGGTCACCTGCACACCTTTGGCAAAAGCACAGGTAGGAAGTAGGTGGGAAGTGGGCTAGTTCAGGCCTAGGCTAGAGGGCCAGCCCCCATGGGAGGGGCTGGAAGGGAGGGACCTACTGCCTCTGCCCTGAATGTGCACTTTGGTGGGGGCATGGGTAGTCCTAGGCCTCTGCCCTGTTTCTGAGGAGAGCAAGGAAACGCTCCGTGTGTCCTGACTCTGTGGCTCCAGCTGGAAGTGTGTTTTTTGCAAGGCAGCCTCTCCCTTCCCCACCCTTCCCCCCACCCAAGCAGTCCCTCTATCCCAGGACTCCCCATGCCCAGGTTGGTCCCTCTGGCTGGGGACCTGTGTGAACCATAGAGCACCAGCCTTGGCGTCAGGCAGTCCAGAGTCAGGTCCTGGCTTTCTGCCACTGCACCTTTCCATCCCTCAGTTTTCTCATCTGTAAAATGGGGATCACGACAGGGATTACCTCATAGGGTTGGGGGAGGGATAGGGCCCTTGTGTGCCAGTGCATGTAGTTGGGATTCCTGGGGCAGAGATAGGATGGAGGGGCCCACAGGTGTCTCACCCCCTCCTTCGAGAAGTAAAAGCTGCTTTGGTTTCCATCCCCAACTCCCCCTGCTCTCTCTCCCTCGGGCCATTTGAATGGTCTTTTAAAAAAAGCACAGGGATTTCTGAGGCGAAGGCAAGTCCTGGGCAGCTCCTGGCTGCCCATGCCACATTTTGGACTCAAACCTGTAATTCATCACGTGTCTAGAGCAAGTCGTAGGCATCCGAATCTCACACCTCACATTCTCAGCTCAGCCTCCTCCCTCCGGGCACCAGGCTGTTTCCCCGGAGGGCCGGGCTAGTGCCTCTTCCTTCCTGACTCTCCTAGGATTTGCGCGCCCGCAGACTCGAAGACACTTGCGCTGCCCCAGGGGGTGACGGAGTAGGGGGTGTTTGGAACCCTCTCCCCGCGCTCCCCCATGAGCTTAGAGCTTGGTAAAGGCAGCAGCCGGCAGCTGCCAGTCCCCGGGTCTGCTCAGGGAGGGACCCGGGCTCCTGGCTCAGTCCTTAGCTCCCCCAACTCGCGCCCCACCCCCTCCCCAGACCCTTGATTCCTTCTGCGGAAAACCCCCAGCCGCGAAAAGCACTGCCCTGGAGTGGGTTTTGGAGTGGCAGGAAGAGCAGCCAATGACGTTGGAGGCCAAGCATTACATCATCACTGTGGGCTCCCATTGGTTGGGGACACAGCCTTCCCGGCGCTTACCCCCACGCTTGACAATGGGCGTCTCTGTGCCCCAGGCTCCCAAAGGTCTAGTGCTGGGTTTGCAGAAGGGCCCGACGAGCCGGAGGTCCAGGCTCTGCCACTGATAAGGGGTGAGGCGCTGTGTCGCCAGGCGTCAGCTTCCTCATGTGCAAGAGGAGAGAGTTTCTTCTTTAACATCCTCGCCCACTGCCACCATTCTACAGAATTCCCCAGGACCAGGCTCTGACCCAGTTCCTCCACACCACATCCACCCGCTTGAAGGTCCTCCCCGCGGGGCCAGGAGCCCTGGGGGGACAAGGATCTCGTCTGGCCCACTCTCCTTTTCATCCCCAGAGCCGGCAAGACGTGGACATGTATAATAATGGTTAGCGTTAACTGAGTGTTTTCCTAAAAGGCAGACATTGTGCTAAGCTTTATATATCATTTTATTCATATTATAAACATTAACTCCCCACTGACATTGAGGCTGGGTAAGGACAATGATTGCCCAAGGTCATGAGACTGGTGAGTGGGAAAGCCAGGCATCGCGCCGAGGCAGGCTGGCTCCAGAGCCCGTAATCCCAAAGCCATGGGAATGAAGGACCAACCCTCACGGCTGTGCCTGGTTTAAGCTCCCCTGCCTGACAGGCAGTCCTTGGCAGGAGCCTTCCCTGGACTGGCTTCTCAGGGCAGGGCTATTCCGCTGAACTGTTGTCAGTGAGCTTGGGTGTTGCTGGGGAAAAGCTGTTGCTGGGATTTGAGGAGTTCGGTCCTGAGCTGTCAGAAAGGATTTTAGCTCTTGTGCCACCCCAGGGATGGTGGCACATAAATCACAGCAGACTGGCTCCTGGCATGTCACCTGTGGCATTTGATGCCAGCATGGCTGCCTCCTCTGTCTCCCCATCTGTCTTGGCTCTTGTTTGAACTCTACACAGATTCTCTGAGTGATCCTGAGAAAACTGTCCTGACTGTTTAGGCCTGACATCCGCTAACCTGTACCAGGAAAGGGCGGAGATGGATAATCTCACACCCGGGAAACCTGTGGGGCCCTACCTGTGCCCTCCACCTGAGCTCATCTGGCCTGTGCCCTATGGTTTTTGAGCCAAGGTGCAGTTTTGGGGGTGCAGGACCAGGGAGAGGGTGCAGGTGTCTGAATGCTTTTTTAAAAAATTTTTTGGCTGTGTTGGGTCTTCATTGCTACGCGTATCCTAGCAACCTCCAAGGCTGACATCCGCAGGGCTAGACCCAAACTCAAGGCTTGTTCGAATTCCCTAGCCTTCCGTTAATGTGTGTTTCCCACAGAAATGGGGGGTGGGTTGGGGAAAAGAGGAGAGAAAGAAGCAACAAGTGTAGCATCCAGCCCCATCCTGGCCCAGATCAGGCCTCTCAAAAAACACAGTGGGGGTGGGGGGGGGAGGGAGGAACAAGGGGAGTCCTTTAACTGAATATTGCCACCTGCCTGTCACCAAGGTCAATTTACAGCCATTTAGAATACAGTGAATCTAGGCAGTGACCCTCAATGACAGCTAATATCATAAAATGATAGCTGGAAATTATGTTCCTTCCGATGGAAGAACACAACACTATCTATGCAGTATTCCTGCCCCCCAAAATCAAACCTGAATCTGATCAAGCCTCTAGAGGTAACTCCCAGTTACAGAGATGCAGCGAGATCTTATCTATAGGAAAAACACTACAGGTTTCATCAACAAGAGACTGTAAGGAAAAGGAACAACGGCAAGAACAGCAACAACAAAAACCTCAAACAAAACAGAAGGGGAACAGAAGCTCAAGAGAAATACCAACCAATTATAATATATGGACATTGTTCGGATCCTGATTCTTACTAATAAACTAAAAAACAACAATGACAGTAAAAACTAAGACATTCTGGGCTTCCCTGGTGGCACAGTGGTTGAGAGTCCGCCTGCCGATGCAGGGGACGCGGGTTCGTGCCCCGGTCCGGGAAGATCCAACATGCCGCGGAGCGGCTGGGCCCGTGAGCCACGGCCGCTGAGCCTGCGCGTCTGGAGCCTGTGCTCCGCAACGGGAGAGGCCACAACAGTGAGAGGCCCGCGTACTGCCAAAAAAAAAAAAAAAACCTAAGACATTCATGAGACAGTTGGGGAAATTTGAACACTGACTGGATGTCTACTGATATCATTGAATAATTTTAATTTTTAGGGATGTTAAAATGATTTGGAGATTGGAAAGAGTCCTAGTTGTTCAGGAATGCATACAGAAATATTTGTGAATAAACTAATAAGAGGTCTGGAATGTGCTTTAAAATAATCCGTGGTGGAGAGGAGGGTGGAGAGGTTTAGATGAAACACGATTGACCTTGAGCTGATGGTTGCTGTAACTGGGTGATAGGAACATGGGGGTCATTATACTATTAATTTAAGTCATGTTGAATTGTTGCTATTTAACCATTTTGGACCTTCAGATGGCAATTTTGTATGGTACAAACTAATCCTTTGTTATATGTTTGAAATTTTTCATAATAAACGTTTTTTTAGAGCAAAAGGAGAGGTTCAATCCTGCTTTTCCAAGAGGCTGTGCCCTGGGAAAGTGGTATCCCAGGCTGGTACTAAACTCTGTAGCACTGTTATGAAAAAAGCTGAAAACAACTCTCAGAGGCTTCTGTAACCTGCATGAATGATCTCTGTTGAACTACTAATAACAGTAACAATATAATTTACTGATCACTGACAGCAAATGCTTAGTGACTTGACTGGGTATGTTTGAGCTACGGAAGATGGCTTCATTGACATTTTAACTGCTTTCTAAGTAACAATAAAAAATTAAAGGAATCCAAACAAGCAGTAGACACATCAAACGAAAATTCTTCTTGCTTGCGGAAGAAGGCACACTGGATCACTTCTGGAGCATAAATTTTCCCTGCGGAACATTGGCCAGAAGACCCCAAAGAGGGGGCAGAGTCAGGCCCTGAACTCCAGCGCTGCTTCATCCCATGGTCTCTGCAAATCTCCCAACTTTTGAAGCCACAGTGTTGAACTCCTGCCCGTTTCTCAGACTTGTGGTTTCCTGTACCTGGAGAAGGCCCAGGTCACTCTACTACGTCCCTTGTCCAGTTCCTGTTTTTATCTCGATGCTGAGTTAATTACTCATGCAACCAACAAGGTTTTATTTGTTTGTTTTAAATAATGTCTTCTCTTTGTGAACCACTGTGCTGGGTGCTTTAGATGACACGGTTTCTAGTCGTGACAAGCTCGTGAATCAAATCCCAACTCTTAATAGCTTTGTGGCCCTAGGCATGTAGTATTTAACCTCCATTTGGGTCTCAGTTTCCTTACCTGCAAATTGGGGTTAATGATAGTTAATACCTGCATATAGGGATTTTGTGAGGATTAAATAAAATAAGGCAGATCAACCACTTAGTGTCTGGCACATTGTAAGGCTCAATGAATGGTAACTACCACTATTATTATTATTACATAAAACCCTGAGTGTTTAACAGTAAAGATAAACTGTGTGGTTTTGGTGATATGTGATATAAGATATCCTAGTGGACTGGTTTCACAGGAAAATCTTGTACTGAGAAACTACTAACTGCCCCTCACTATTCATTGTCCCTTTTTTCCTTAGTAACAAAGCTGGGACTACATTTCCCAGTCTTCCTTGCTGCTAGACATGGCCATGTGACTAAGTTCAAAGAAGTGAAAACACAGGTGTTATGTAGGACTTCTAGAAAGGCTGCTCAAAAGGATCTGATTCAGCTGGGAGGAGAGTCCCTTTGTCCCCATTTCTTGCTTCTGCTGGTGTGGAATGCTGATGTGATGGTTGGAGCTCTAGCATCCACTTTGGAGTGTGAATCCATCTTGCAGATAGAAGAAGTGTACTGAGGATGATAGAACATGACAGGAGCCTGGGTTTCTGATGACTGTGGAACAACCATGATGTCCCTGGACTCCCTATCTCTTTACTTTTTTGTGTGAGAGAAGTAAACTCTCTTGTTTACCCCACCCCCTCTTCTCTGGTAACCACCTGTTTGTTCTCTATATTTATGACTCTGTTTCTGTCTGTTTGTCCATTTGTTCTGTTTTTTTAGATCCCACATGTAAGTAAAATAATACAGTATTTGTCTTTCTCTGACATTTCATTTAGCATGATACCCTCTAGATCCATCCATGTTGTCTCAAATGGCAAGATTTCATTCTTTTTTATGTCTGAGTAATATTCCATTGTGTATGGGGTGGTATCTCATTGCAGTTTTGATTTACATTTCCCTAATGATGAGTGGTGCTGATCATCTTTTTATGTGCTTATTGGCCACCTGAATGTCTCCTTTGAAGAAAGAATGTTCTCTTTAGTGTGTGTGTGTGTGTGTGTGTGTGTGTGTGTGTGTGTGTGTGTGTGTATGTGTGTGTGTAGGTTATAAGAGGGGCTGGAAGATATCACTGGAAGTAACATCAAAGAGGCCAAATGAATCAGATTACAGAAGCCTGTGAGAGGTAGATTCAGAAATATTCTTGAATTTGAGGCGGTGGAGCATCTGTGGGTTTAGGGGTGAGTGAGGGACCAGATGACCATCGGAAGTGAGGAATCTTGGCTGTGCAGTGCCAGGTGGCATTTCAGTTGCCCCTTCAGTGTAACAAGCCATCTCTATCAGTCAAAGAAATCATGAGTCTGTCCAGATTCGGGGGGAGCACACATAGATGCCCCTTCTCACCGGGAGAAGAGTCAAGGTCATATTGCAGAAACACATGAGATGGGAGATTCGATTGCAGCCATCTGTGGAAACTACAACCTGGCACTGGAGGTGTCCTTCCTTTTCAGCACCTGTCTAGTTAAGAAGCCCCTCAGGGTGGATGCTTTCCCTTTCTTCGCAGTTCCAGCCCATTCAGAAGTATCTGGAGGTGCTTACTGCCTTCTAAGTGGGATACACAATGTGCACCTAAATTATTTATGGAAACAAATGATATCTATCGTGGAAAATAACCAAGAAAAATCTTAAGCATTGAACTAATTAGCTAATGTAATTGAAACAAAGGGAATAGTTCAGACTCTAAGTATGACTCAAAAATAAAGAGAAATGATTTTTCAGTGGGAGATGATATAGTTCCCATCACTATCCAAAATTACTGGACTTATGAGTTATTCATTTAACAAAATTTCCGGAGTGCCTACTAGGTACCAGGCACTGTGCTGAGTCCAGGTTAGAGGAAGATGATCCAGCTCCTACCTGCAAGCAGTTGGATAAGATTTTAAAAATGTGGACCATGATGTGCTAAGCGCTCTGCTGGAGGAATGCAAAAGGAGCCCTGGGAACATGAGGGTGGTTGGGTTCAAGGGTCAACCTTGAGCTGGGTTTTGAAGGAGTATAAGAGTACTGGGAACCCAGAGGCAAAACAGGGTTTGACCTGCAGGGTGACCCTGCAAGTTTCCTGAGGCTGGATCTTCTCAACCATGGCTGAATGTTGATCTGTCTCATAGACCCAAAGTTAAAAAAAAAAAAGAAATATATATATATATATGGTTTCCGTTTTTTTACTGTAGCCTTAAGATAAGCAACAGCTAGTTATATACAGCAATATGGGCCTATTCAGGGAAGGGGCAAGCAGCCCCCCAAATCTCTACAAGCCCAGAGGGAATCGTCCAGTTATATTTAGGGCAATAATCAATGTCCATAATGATGATTCTGGGCCATCCAAATGTTTAATTATCTCTTAGATCCATTATTTAAATGAGGCACACCAGATGATCGCACCTTAAAGAAAATCAATCATTCTTATATAAATTTACAAACAACATTTACACATACCCTTTGGTCTAATTTTCTTGACAGTCCTGTAAATGAGTTTATCCCCACTTTCTTGATAAGGTTCAGAAAGGTCAAGGGGCTCACTCAAGGTCACTCAATTAAAATCAGAGAGGGGACTCCAGCTTAGTTCTTCTGGTATGTTTTACTTTCTTGACGGGACAGTTAACTTCTGGGGAACAACTGATTCTTCCGTGATGCCAGATAAATGACAGATGAATGGATTCGAGTTAGCATCACGGAGGGGAGGAAGCGATGGTCTTTGGTCTTTTATCATTTCGAGCCCCACCCCCAAGGTCATTCTGAGCCTGGATATCCCACTGGCAGGAAGAGGAAGAGAGAGTATGGCAGCCCAAGGTTTTCTGAGCCAGGTGGGGATGTGGCATACATGATGTCCCCCACATTCTGTTGGCCAGAACTCAGTCACGTGGCCTCATCTCAAGATCGAGGTGGCAGGGACATATAATCCCCAAGTAGTAAAGTGCTTCCCAGTGCCATTTAGACTAAGAAAGAGAAGCATGATTGTCTGATATTCTGCTGGTCATCAATGCCGTAACACACTTGTCAAGCGTTTACAATGTACCAAGCAACATTCTATGAGTTCCACCAGTATTGATGCATTTAATCCTCACACCAAAACTGGGTGGAGGTCCTGCTGTTAGTCCCATTTACGGGTAAGGAAGCTAAGGCACAGAAAGGAGGCAGTTAACTGGGATTCACACTGAGATCCTTGCTCTGGACCTTGGAGCTTGGCTTGTCTCCATCCCACACATCCCTCCTTGACTTCTCCTCTGACTTACAGCCTGCATCTGGCTCCTCGTCTCCATCCTCTGCCACAGGTCCAGGTTACACTTTCTCCATATCTCTTGTGCTCCCCTCTCCCCCAGCTTGTCCCCTCCCATCCACTGTCCCCTCTGCCACCAGTGATCTTGAAAGTCAAGTGTGGCTCTGTCCTTGCACCTTCCTACCAGTGTCTGTCTGTTACCCTCAGGATAAAGTCCAGACTCCCCTCCATGGCAGTCTAGGTCTATTCAGTTTGACAATATCTCCATCCTCATCTCTCACCAAGCTGTGTTCTCCAAACACTAGGCTTCCATCCCTCTGAGCTTCTCACCAGTCCCCACTCACCAAGGAGCCCAATTGTGAACTCACACCTTTGCAATACTGTGCCTTCTTTCTGGAATGATCTTTCCTTCTCGCATTTGTCAAATTCCCAGTTCTTCAGGACGAGGCTCAGAGACCGCCCACCCCATACCTCCCCTTGGGGGTCCCCCAGGTGGGTCCTTCACTCCCTCTTCTGTGCTTCTCAAGTTTGCACGGAGACTCCAGCCCTTCCCACACTACCTTGTTGGTTCTTTACTTGAGTGTCTCCCTCCCCAGACCAGGAGCTACTCAGGGTCAAGACAGTATCTCCTCCACCATCATTTCCATGGGGCCCAGAACAGGAGCTGAGCTCTCACACTGTCGAGCCAGGAGGAAGGGAGCCTGTGTCCTATGGCCCGCTCTTCCCTGGCTAGATTTGACCCTAGTCAGCCTCTCTGTGAATGAATGGAGGGCATTTGTCTAGTCAGTGGTTCTTAACCCCAGGAACCTTGTAAAAATTACTGATGGCTAAGCGTTACCCCCAGCAATTCTAATTCGATGCTCCCTGGTGATTCTAATATGCAGCAGGGCTGAGGACCACTCCAGCGCTTCTCTGGCTTTAATGTGCATGCAGATCCCCTGGGATCGTGTTGAAGGGCCAGCGCGGATCCAGTAGGTCTGAGGTGGGGTCAGAGGGTCTGCATTTCTCCCGAGCTCCCCAGTGATGCCAGTGCTGCTCGTCCAAGGTCCACAGCTTGAGTAGAAAGGACTTAGATGATCTCTCCCGTGGCTGGCCTGGCATTCGATGCCACTGAGAAGAGAGGAGGAGGCCTGGAGGCCTGCAGGTCAGAAAGGAGGGGTGAGGGATGAGGGGAGGTAGTGAGGTCAGGGAGGTGGGGCATACCTGAGAGCTGTCAGGGAGGACACATGGGGGGGACATGGTGATACGTGGCACGTGGGTGGGTGATGAAGGTCCTGGCCTGCGTGTTGTGGCACCACGGTCCGTGGTCCTGCGAATCGTAACAGCTAGTGTTTACCAGGTACTGGGCAATATTCTAGACTTCTAATAACTCATTTAATCCCCTCGTCCTTTTCATAAATGAGGAAACAGGGGCACAGAGAGATTAAATAACATACCCAAGGTCATGTGGTAGGAAGTAACAGAGCCCAGGCACTCTGGCTGCAGGGCCTGAGTGACTGACCCCTTCGCCATATGGCCCCTCTGGTTTCTGAGCCAATGCATATTCATTTCACCAAATATTTGATGGCCCCCTGCTCTGAGCCAAGGTCCAGGTTGGGCACTGGGAATACAAGGGTGCCACTGCCCTGGCCCCCCCCACAGAACCCCAGCCCCTTCTGCAAGATCTACACTCACGAGCAGCTCCTCGAATCTGGCCCCAGCTGGAGGGCATGATTGGCTGGATAGAGGGTCAACGTATAGCGCCCACAGGGCTCTGGACCGGAGGAAGGCAAAGCAGCCTGGGGCCCCTGTCTCTTTCCCTGACAACCTCCTTCCCTGCCCTGCCCAGCCTCTTAGGATTTCAGTCCTCTTCAGGTCCCCTCTCCAGTCCTTGAATTTCATTGTCCCAGCCCACGAGGCACCTAACTGCTTGCCTTTTACAAAATCAATTCCATTCCATTATTTACTAATTACTTAGTTACTATTTTGATGGATGGAATAGGCACCCAGCCCTCTGGGCTTCTGGAAGCCCACACTGCTTGGATAAATAGTAGATCCTCACACTGGGAGGCAGGTGAAAGCCCATGTGCTGCGATGCCGTTGTTCTCTGTGACCCTTGCTCCTGGGGACCGAGAGCCTGCATCTTCCCTCAGGTGGGCTCTCACGGAATGGGTGCCCCATTTGGTGAGCCCACTGGCTGAGGTCAGAACTCTCCCTCAGGGAACCTGGTTGCTATGGGGACTGACGCCCTGAGCTCCAGGTCGGGGAGAGGAGACGGACACGGGGTCAGCAGGAGAGTTAGCCAGGTCAGACGGAATCAGACTGACCAAGGAAAAGCTTATCCCAGCCAGACCCACCCTGGTCCCAGCCTCTGTCTCATTGGGTCGTCATGTTGGCATCATTGCCGCCACCATCAGGCTGGGAGCTCCAGCAGCATCTGATTTCTTTTCATCTCTGTCACCCCCAGATCCTGTGTAGATGATGTCATGTGTATCCCATGGGAGGGGAGAGCCCAAGGATTATCATTCCAGTAGCTGTCACCAGCCTGGCATCTGCCATTCATCTGCCGTTTTCTTTGACTCCTGTTCCTAATAGCTCATGTTTGTGACACATACTTCTTATGCTAGTTTATAATACGGTATATTGTTTATTCACAATTAGTATTTCCACTTGATGAAAACCTATGGGATCTCGTAACTTACATAGCAAACTCATAGGGAGTGTTTACAATGAGCCATGCCTTGTTTGAGGTGTTATTAACTCATTGAATCCTCGTAGCAGCCCTATGAAGTGGGTACAGTCATCATCTACATTTCACAGAAACCTGAAGCACAGAGAGGTTAAGTCAACTTGTGGGTAAGTGAGGAGCTGGGATTTAAACCCAGGCGGCCTGGCTGCAGATTCTGTGCCCTAACCCTTAGCTGAGCTCCTCTCCTGGTCTTTTCACTTCCAATCATTCTTCTCTTTCTCTGATGCTGTATGCCTGCCTTGATCAACATAAAGGAGCTTCTAAACTTTCTGATCATGGATGCCACCAGCAAAAATTTCTGAGCGTGCATCCCTCCAATATACGTATATTTAAGTCCCTATAAGTTATGTCAGGCACCGCTATCAGGAATCAATATCTCAAGACCCAATATAGACTTCGTGCAAGGGCCATCACTTACTATGATGGAAATAACTCTCTTTTCAAATAGTCTTCTTGAGAATTAAAAATTGGGGGCTAGGGGTAATTGTTTGTCAGATTTGTTACTGGTTTTATCTCAAAGCAGCTGAAAGTAAAGGCTGTCCTTGGAAGAGAGGAGGATCAGCTTTGTCATTTGCTTGTTTTTCTCCTGTGCTTACGTGATTTGTATTATCTTCAGCCCACAGATTCTTGGGAGTCTTTTAAAGCCATATGTCCACTTCTTGAGAGCTGATTTAATGAAAAGTAGTTTGCAAACTCAGTTGCCTTGGGCAAACCTGAAACCCACGCACTGAAACACTTATGGAAGAGGGTCTGCGGTTAACTTCACCACACTGTGGCCACCTGATTTGGGACAACCTAGAGGTCAGTTTGTAAATTAAACATTAGTAAAGTATCATTTCTTTCCTAATTTTTACATGAAGATCTGAACAAAAATTCTAATATTGTCTGAACTCAGATGAACCAGCTTTAGCACCCCCTGGGTGCATATATCGCCTCCCATTACAGTCTGTTTCTTGCTCCTTTAATGTTTATTACCATTTTTTCTATGGTTTTCCAGAGTTCTTACACATGATACGGCCAATTTTACACAGATCAAACCTTTGACTAACCAAATAAACACTTAAAAATAGCCACAGAAAATTATTTGATTAACTAAATACAAGCTCAGAAACACTAACAGTTCTCAAAAACACTTTTATGGGTGGCATTAAGTTCAAAATAGGTGATCTGTGTTTAGTATTAAACACAGTAGAAATTCTAAGCTTGATTTTAAGAGATCAAGTAAACAAGTGCTCTGAAGGACTTGCAATTCTTGTGAACAGTCCCTGCCTACCTGTCACTTGTTGGGTCAACATTTACAGAGGAACAAGGATGGTGATCACTGCTGGAGTGATCATGGGATTAGTGGGCCCAGCTGCATTTGTATCTCCCGTATCAGCATTTGAAGCAGAGAGGTTTAAAAGGGGAGGCACCTGAATCTTGGAGAGGTTAAAGGTCACACAGAGAGTTAATGGTGGAGCTGGGTTATAGCCAGGTCTTTTGATAGTGCTATAGCAAGCTTTCAAGTTGGCCTGTGAATTTTTGAAAAAATTTTGAGATTCTTTGATGTTTTTTTCATTTTTATTTACTTGATCCCAAGTCAAAACTATAAAACATGGTACATTCAGATAAGTCTACTTCTAGCTATGTTCACTTCTATTGTTTTTATTAGCTTGGGGGATTACTTCAATTGTTTCTTCTTAAAAATATAAATAAAACACACACACACACGTGTGTGTGTGTGTGTTTATATGTATTTCTCCCTGTTCTACACAAAAAAAGGACAAACTATGCACTCTGTTCTGCACCCTCTCTTAACAATATGTCTTGGAAATTTCTGCATAACATTACGTAGACATTGTCCTCATTCTTTTATACAGCTGCATAGTAATCCATTGTATGGATGTACATAGGCTATTCAACCAATTACATATTGATCAATATTTGTTTTTTTTCCAGTTTTTGACTGTTGCAAATAATGCTTCAATGAATGACTTTTACCTGCATCATTTTGTATTTCTTTCAGTGTACTTTTGGGATAGATTCCTAGAAATGGGATTGCAGGGTCAAAAGGTAAGGCCTACGTAATTTTGCTAGATATTGCCAAATTCTTGATAGGGAGTGCTTTTTTTTTTTTTTCTACCAGAATTATGTGAGAGTGCCTGTTTTCCTAAGGCTTCTCCAATAGTGTATGTTGTTAAATTTTTGGAGTTTGCCAGTATGTTAGGTAAGAAGTGGTATCTTGGTTTGGTTTTAATTTGCATTTTCTATTTTTATAAGTTTAGTGGCTACATGCTTTTTTTTCCCCCTGGGAACTGTCTATTCATATCTTTCATCCATTTTTCTACTGAGCTGTTGTTAGGGGTACTAACTCTTTGTGATGTAAGCTTAAAAATATTTCCCCAGTTTATCATTTTTTCACTGTGCTTATTTTTTTATATTAAAAAAATGAAAACTTTTTTATATAGTAACTTTACTATTTTTTCCCCTTATTGCTTCTGGATTTTTAGTCATAGTTTAAAAAATGTTTTTCCAACCCCAGGTTATAAAGGAATTCACATATATTCTCTTTATAGAATTTTATTTAGTTTCTACAATTAGATTTCTGGTTCATATGGAATTTATCCTGGCATGCAATGTGAAGGCTGGATCTGATTTTATCCTTTTCTATATGGCTACCCAGTTGTCTCAACACAACTTATTAAAATGTTCTTCTGGGCTTCCCTGGTGGCGCAGTGGTTAAGAATCCGCCTGCCAATGCAGGGGACACGGGTTTGAGCCTGGGTCCGAGAAGATCCCACATGTCACGGAGCAACTTGGCCTGTGCACCACAACTACTGAGCCTAAGCTCTAGAGCCCGTGAGCCACAACTACTGAGCCTGTGTGCTGTTACTACTGAAGCCCGCATGCTTAGAGCCCGTGCTCTACAACAAGAGTGGTCACTACAATGAGAAGCCCGCACACCACAACGAAGGATAGCCCCTGCTTGCCACAACTAGAGAAAGCCTGCACACAGCAATGAAGACCCAATGCAGCCAAAAATAAATAAACAAATAAATAAATTTTAAAAAATAAATTAATTAAATTAAATTAAATTAAATGTTCTTCTGGGACTTCCCTGGTGGTCCAGTGGTTAAGACTGTGTGCTTCCACTGCAGGGGGCACATGTTTGATCCCTGGTCGGGGAACTAAGATCCTGCATGCCATGTGGTATGGCCAAAATAAATAAATAAATAAACAAATAAATTAAAATAAAATAAATTTTAAAAATAAAATAAAATGTTCTTCTTTGCCACCATTGACTTGAAATGCTACCTTTATCATATACTAAATTTCCACATACACTTGTGTTTATTTCTGGATTTTGATCAGTGTGTGCACCAATACTATACTGTTATAATTATAGAGGCTTTAAAATATATTTAATATCTTTTAATGCTAGGATCCCTTATTACTCTTCTTTTTTAGTTTTTTTTTCTTTTTTTTGGCTACTCTTACTAGCTTTTTTCCTTATGAATTTTGTAATCAACTTCTGATGCTCCAGGGAAAAATAGATGGTATTTTGGGAGTGAGAGATCTCAGTAAATTTATAAATTAACTTATGGAGAATTGGCATTTTTACAACGTTGAATTTTTCTACCTGAGAACATGGTATATACATCAATTTACTCAAGTGTACATATCTGCATTTCAGGAACTTAAAACTTTTTCTTCCTATAGATTTTACACATTCCTTGTTAAGTTTATGTCTAATTTTTTTTTAAGTTTTGCTATTATAAATGGAGTCTGCTCTGCTGTTTTTTATAATTTCTAACATAATTTTTTATATTTATGAAGACTTGGTTTCTGCATGTTAATTTTATCTTACTATTTTGCTAAATTCTCAACATTTATAGCAGTTTTTCCATATTCTTTTGGCTTTTCCAAATATACATAGTCATATCATCTGCAAATAGAGATAGTTTTTACCTCTTCCTTTCTGGTTCTTATACCTCTACTTCCTTTCTCTTATCTAATTGCATTGGTGAATATCTCCAATGCATGTTAAATAGTCACAATGTGCTGTTTTAAAATGTGCTGTTGGTTTTTGTTTGCTAGTATTTTATTTAAGATTTTTCTATCTGTGATCATAGGTGAGATTGGTGGGGCCTGTTTTTAAACCTTTCCATGGTAACCATGGCTTAAGCATGGGTGACAGCATGAACTGCAAAGATTCTCATTAACTTCACTTTGTGTCTCTTTCCTCTCTTCTTCCTCCACACTGGCTGGTGTTACCACCTTCAAAATATACCTCCCCTTTGCTTCCTTTTTCTCACCCTCCATTGGTTTTTTATTCTTCTCCATTCACCCTCATGTTTGCTTTCTGTTCTTTCTCTTTCCTGGGAATCTATGAATCTTGATGGGATTGGGTAAGTGAATAGACCTCAGACTCACAGAGACCAACCTGGTATTGAATCACAGCTCAGCCACTTACCAGTTCTGTGACTTTGGGCCAATTGTAGAATCTTTTCAAGCCTCAGCTTTCTCATCTGTAAAATGGAAATGATAATAGTGCCTTACTTCACAGTATTGCTGATAAGAGTAACGGATGAAACAGACAGTACAATTAACACGTGTCTGTTATAGCTCACCAAACCCATCCTTTCTTCCTGAGCATATTCTTAAAAAGCATTTCCATTTTTCCTTGCAGTTAGGTGTGGCCAGGTGCCTGTGTGCTAGCCAATGGAATATGATCAGAATAATGTGTGATACTTACAGGTAAGGGCCATAAAAAACTTCCCACAGGTAATTGTCCATGCTTTTCCCCTTCTGCTAGTTTCATGCAGACAAGCAAGGTGCAGATGGTAGAGCTGCAATGTGGAAGGAGGCTGGGCCCCTGCATTGCCATGTGGAGGAGAGTCACTCGTTAATCAGAAACATAGTTTCAGACTTTACTTGAATACATAGTAAACCTCTACCATGTTTGACCCATTGCCCTTTTCAAGGTTTGCTTGTTACAGCAACTAGAATTACCCTAAGTAATACCATGCTCAATAAACATGACTTCTTCCCATCCCTTACAACCCATCTCACAATGCCAGCTCCCTGGTGAGACTTTCTCCACCCTCCTCAGGCAAAATTAACGTCATTCTGTCTCTGTGCTCGCAGGTCACTTAGCACAAGCCCTGCCTGAATCATAAACTGGATTGTGGATTCTTTGTTTACTTACCTTCTCTAGTCACCTGGCCCACAGCTGGTGTTCAGCAAGGGTTGGCGGGTTGAATGAAGAATGTGTGTAGTATGAAGACGCATCAAATCCACGTTCTAATAAAGATGGAAGGCTAGCTGATGGCTGCAAAAGGGTGTGGAAATAACACACTCACCTGCTCGTCCAAAGTTAAGTCTCAAAGCGAACTGTTGGCCTAGTTACAACATTGCGTCACTGCCAGGGACAGCTCTCAGTAAAGGCTCTTGTTTTTGCACTGGTACCAATGACGTGGATCGCACGGGCCCTTCATTTCCTACCACATAAGGTTCAAGCCTTGGTTCTGTCTGGAATTGGCTGTGCGGCCTTGGACATGTTACCCCTTCCCCCGCCCCCAGCCCCGGACTCACCCCTCCAGCTCAGAGAGCTGTACCTGGGAGTGGGGGAGATAACTTCTGACCTGAATGTGGGCCTAGGGGAGCTGAGCGACAGGGACCTGAGGCTGGGGGAGGCCTCCCTATGGCTTCTCTGGGGTCCCAAGTGGCATTCATGTCAGCAAATATCAGAATTATGGGCCCAGGCCTCGGCTCTCCCTGTCTTGCCCAGCTCAGCCCCAGCCAGTCTCACTGCTCCAAACTCCCCATAGGCAGGGCCACTATATTTGGAAGAGATTCTGGGGATCGCCACCACTGCAGAAGTCATACAAAATCAAAACAATACTGGAAATACCGTCGTCCAAATGAGTTCTGATTTTTTTGATGATTATTATTTTGACAGTGCTTTTACAACATTACATATCAACATCTTTCTAAAATGTTTTATTTTTCCTCATTTATTTTTGGTGACCCTGCTTGCAGTCTACTTCAGCACCTGCTGGGCCTCCTGTGTTAGGATCCAGGAGGCAAGTGATACTCATCTGAAAGCACCTTGAGAATTGCGCATCCCTGGTGTCTGTGGGAGCGGAGCCCAATTCCTGTCCGTGTGGGTAGGTGCTGATACTTCCCTCCACACGTGGCTGGAGAGGAGCCAGGTCTCAGAGCTGCAGCACCTCTCTCCAGTTCCCGTGGCACTTGGCACTCGGAGGAGGAAGGAAGTCTTGCAAGCTGCCGAGTGTGGGGTGAGGGTGTGACAAAGGGTGCAGGGATGGGGACGGGTGGGCAATGGAGAAGCTGAGCTGGGAGGAAAGTGAGTCGGGAGGGGCCCCTAGAAAATGCCACGTGCGTCATCCCTTCGGCTCTGGATGAGGCAGAAAAATGTGGAACAAGCCCAGATGGTGCTTGGTGGTACAGGGGATTAGGGGCTTGGGACTGGGGAACAAGGAACCCCTGACTGGACTTCCAGCCTTTCTTCTGATGTTCCAATAGTGGCAGTGAAGCAGAACAGTTAAAAAGAATGCACTTTAGAGCCAGATTGACCAGATCCACATCTGGGCCCCATCATGACCTTGGAAAAATCACTTAATGTTTCTGAGACAGGAGTTGGTCCAAACTGGAAGGGATCAAAAAAGCCAACTAGTCCAGCAACCTCGTTTTATAGAGGATGCTGCTGAGATCTTGAGTGGGGAATGAGCTCTCCAAGAGTCCCAGCTAGTAGGAGGCAAGCTGGAGTCTGAACCACGGACTTCTGACTCCCAACCAAGTACTTCATCCAGTACATCATTGTGAATATTGGGTACAAACAACATCCACCACCAATTCCCCCCATTTAACCAGTTATCCCTCCAACCATCCATCATCCATTCACAGATCCACCAACTGCGCCATTTACCCACCCATATACCTCATTCCATGCATGACCCATCTATCACCCATCCATCCACCTATCAGTCTATCCAACTAGTCCTTATCCATCCATTTACCCACCATCCTATCCACCATCCATCTCTCCACTCACTTATCTCCCCATCTTTCCATCCAACCACCATGACATCCATCAACCCGGGGGAAGAGAGGGGGAATGACTGTACATAACCAACAGTGTTTGCCATAGGGTGTGAAGCTGAAATTATTACTATTAAACCTGTTGTTCTTAATTCAATTCAAAGTGATTACTGAGTTGCTATTAAGTTCATAGCTTTGTGCTAAGCACTGCTGGGTAGGGGTAGGGATTCAGAAAAAAAAAAAACCACAATACATAAAATATTTTCTCCTAAAGAAATAGGACAACTAAAAGCAATTCTAGACCCTGGGTTGGGTCTTAGCTTGGGAAAATAAAAGGACTATAAAGAACATTACTGAGACAATTGATGAAATTCTAATATGGGCTGTACAACGGATAATACTATTTTCCTGGTATGGTTAATTTCCTGATTTTTCTAACTGTACTGTTGTTATATAAGAGAATGTCCTTTTTCTTAGGAAATTCACACTTGAAGTATTTGGGAATAAAGGGGCATGAAATCTTTGACTTACTTGCAAATGATTTCAGAAAAAAGTTTTTTATATATATAAAAATATATAAAATGTATAATATATATTAACACTGTAATATATGGTAATATATATGGAGAGAGAGAGTGAGGAAACAAATGGGGCAAAAAGTAAGCAATTAATGAATTTGGGTCAAGAATATAAGGGGGAGCCTTTATATTCTTGCAAATTTTTTGTCTGTTTGAAATGATATGAAATAAAAAGTCAGTCCCCCAAATCAATCGTTCCTTTGTGTTAGAGCTTATAATTAGATGAGGGAGATACCCATTGGAAGCTCAAACACATATGAGGAGGACGAGATGCGCATTAATTTGTGAGTGTTTGTGTTCCCCTCCCCCACCCTGCAATGTACATCATAAAGAACTGGAGGGGAGAGAATGCAAGTAAATCTGTAGGGGCTGGGGCTGGGATGGGCTTTTGAGAGCTGCAGCTTCAGGCTGTATGAGGACCTGGGAGTTGCAAAGGCGCTTCTGAGAAGTCTGCTGTGGATGATGAATTTGTTTTTCAAGCATCAAGAATAAAGACTGAAATGTCTTTTAAAATTACTTTTGGTTGCTTGACTGTCTTTGAGTGCAACTCTATGCAAAGACTGACCACACGGAGCCCTGCATGTTATCCCGGTAACAGATTTATAACTACTCCCTATCAATGAGGACTACAGCAAAGAGGTGACTGAGGAATGGGCTGGTCAGAGAAGGTCTACCTCCGATAGTCATTGGAAGATATGGACGGTGGAGCTTGAGGCATAAGTGGCAGCTGGCTAGGCAGAGAGGAAGAGGAAGCTATGGGAATCCAGTGAGAGAGGGGAAAGTCACAGAGAAGATGGGTATTTATGGAGCACTGTACTAGGCTCTTTTACATACCTTCATTTCACTCAATCCATACGATATCCCTGCTAATTACTCACTGTTAGTTCTATTTTGCAGGTAAGGAAACTGGGTCGCAGGGAGATTGCCTATACTGCTGGTAAATGGCAGAAGCAAGAATTGCATGACTCTAAAGACCTCTGATGCCACAATGCCTCAGGAAAGAGCATGGCTCGAGGAGATGGTAAGGACAGATGAGAATGGGATGTGTCTGAAGGGAATGGCCTTGAATGCTAGTGTTAGGGGAACCACGGACGGAAACCACCCTCCCTGCTCAGGCATGATAGTAGCCACTTGCATGAGTTCTCTTACAACAGGAGGTCCTGGTAAGGAACGTGGAACTAATAAGCTACAACCAACCGGAAGAATTCGGGAAAGGCCAAGAAGAGGGAGGAGACACCGGTCTATATGTCCCTAACAATCTCCCAGAATCCTTCTCGCTGGAATCCATCTTGCCTGAGTGATGTGCACGCCACCAGGAAGGACCCTGAGTCAGAGTGATTGGCCAGAGACAACCTGGAAACTAATCCCATCACCATAAAACCCAAGACTGCGAGCCACGTGGCAGAGCAATTCTCCTCGGTTGCCTTACCCTGCTGCTCTCCACCAGGGCGCCTGTTCCCAATAAAGTCTCTTGCCTTGTCAGCACGTGTGTCTCCTTGGACAATTCATTTTGGAGCCCACTCTCGGACCCTGGAAAGTGTCCCCCCTCCTGCAGCACTAGGAGTCAGATCCCAGGCTTTACAAATACAGATTCCCAGAAAACTACTAGAGGGAAAGGGCCTGGTGAAAGTAGAATATTAACAGTTGGGGCCGGGGAACTTCCCTGGCGGCCCAGTGGTTAAGAATCCACCTGCCAATGCAGGGGACACGGGTTCGAGCCCTGGTCTGAGAGGATCCCACATGCTGCAGAGCAAATAAGCCCATGCGCCACAACTACTGAGCCTGTGCTCTAGAGCCCGCGCACCACAACAAAGAATAACCCCCGCTCGCCGCAACTAGAGAAAGCCCACGTGCAGCAATGAAGACTCAACACAGCCAAAAAAAAAAAAAAAAGGAATTGGGGCCGGGTGTTCCCAATCTTATCCAGCCACAACAGCAGTGGTGACACAGAAGGCCACCTCTTAGCGGGCCTGGTTGGTAGACCTCTCAGCCTAATTGAATATCCTCAGGGTAGAAACTGCTTCTTTCACCATGGCACCAGGCACATTTAAATTCAGAGAGAAGGATTTGTGATTCTGTGTGGGCAGACTCCAACTGTGAACTTGCCAGCTGCCGCTTCCTGTTCTCTCCTGCCACAGGATGGGGGGAAGCGCCCCACTTCCCCCCCCACCCCGCCTTGCAGAATGCATGATTATTGGACGCACACCAGCTGTTCAATTATTCCAGCCTCCCTCTGCTTGGTGACTTGGACTGAAGCCCTGCCCACCTGGCCGGCCGTGACTCCAGACCCAACCCTTCCGGGATGGGCAGAGGGGCTGAGCATGTGACACAAGGGGCCAAGAGAAGGCTGAAGTTTGGAGGAACAGCTTCAGGGCAGCATGAAGGGAGCAGTGAAAGCCAGAAAAAAGTCATTTGGGATTTCAGCAAAGTCAAAGTAGGATTATCCTGACTGGGCCAGGGCTCTGTCTCCATCTTTCAGATGATGGCAGTGAACTATGCCCTGCAGGATGGCCGAGCCACGAGATGGAAGGATCCTGGGTCTCTGAAGGACAGTGAGGAGGACAGCTGACTAACCACCCTGAATACTCAGCCAGGACTAGTGTGAGCAAAAAGAACTTCTGTTGTGGTGATCTGTTACATGTTTGGGCCTATTTGTTACAGCAGTTAGCCTGCTCTAACCCATACACAGTCTGAATCATCAGGGTGTCATGAAAAGAGCACCCTACTCCTGGTTCTACCACCAATTCACTCTGTCATCTTGGACCAGTCACTTTTCTGGGCCTTGGCTTCACCATCTGTGAGAAAAGAGTATGAGTTAGGTGATTTCCAAAGTCTCTTCTATTCTACAATTCTACAAGTCTGTTTTCTAAAAGGTGGGTGGTAATACTTGAGAATAGAAACCCAGTCAGATATTTGACAAAATGCTCCCAGTCATCCTTACTAATAATATAGTAAAATGGAAGCTTGCAGGTTGTAGGTGGAGACTGGTCACAGCAGGTTGATTAATGATACCTAAGGAGCACTGAGAAGTAGATCAATAACAACTGGGAAAGGAGGTCTCTAGTGACATGCTACAGGGCTCTTTTAAAATCAACAATTTGGATGAACACACAGAAAGGAAGCTGGGAAAATACAGATCTTTCTCCACTTACAGTGGGATTACATCCCCATGGTAAAGTTGAAATCACTGTGAGCTGAAAATGCACTTAACACACCTAACCTAACGAACATCATAGCTTAGCCTAGCCTATCTTAAAGTGCTCGGAACACTTATATTAACCTACAGCTTGGCAAAATCATCTAAAACAAAGACTTTTATAATGAAGTGTTGAATATCTCATGTCATCTACTGAAGACTATACTGAAAGTGAAAAACAGAACGGTTGTCTGGGTACAGAATGGTTGTAAGTGTATAACCGTTGTTTACCCTCGTGATTGCTGGCTGACTGGGAGCTGTGCTCACTGCCTACTGCCCAGCAACACGAGAGAGGATTGTACCATATATCACCAGCCAGGGAAAGATCAAAATTCAAAATTTAAAGTATGGTTTCCACGGAATACATACTGCTTTTGCACCATCGTAACGTCAAAAAATTGTAAGTTAAACCATTGTGAGTCAGGGACAGTCTGTATATGGAAAACACAAAGCTGGGTGGGCTGGTTTATAGATGGATGAGGGACTCATGGTTCAAAATAGTCTTTATTAAGCAAGAAGTTGGGACAAAGACAGCAAAGGAGAATGAACCAAGATGAATGCAGGTCCTGCAAAACTCAAGGGCCGGGGCACTTGTTTTGGCAGTAGGCCTTAGCGACAGGCTGTGCAAAAGTGCCCTGGGCATTTCTGTTGACCACAGGTTCTCATGGAGCCAATGCCGGGTCATGGCTGCTGAAATCCACAGCATCTGATGCCGCACCAAGCAGTCACACAGAGGATCCTAGGAGGGGACACCAAGGGAGTGCCCATCCTGAAGGTCAGGCCATACCTGGGATCTCTTGTACCATTTAGGGGACCACTGATGCTTTGGAACAGGGGTCAGAAAACTTCTTCTGTAAAGGGACAGGTAGTAAATGTTTTAAGCTTTGTGGACCATACAGTGTCTGTCTTGACTATTCAACTTGGCCTTTGTAGCACAAAAGCAGCCATAGACAATAATAAATGAGTCAGTGTGTCTGTGTCCTAATAAAACTTTATTTACAAAACAGGTGGTGGGCCAGATTTGGCCCTTCGGCTGTAGTTTGCAATCCCTGCTTTAGAAAGAGGCAGACATAAGTGACTGGAGTGGTGAGGGTCCTGGAGGTTGGGGCATATGTGGATTGGTCAAAGAAGGAGTGGAATTCACTGTGGAGAGTTAGGCGTGCCCACTCAGTGGTCTCAGAAGGCAAACCATAATGGGGGGAAGTCACAAAGAGGCTTAATTACATTCATGCCAATAAGGACACCATAAACCAACAAAGAGATGATTCTGTATCATCGGAGGTGTGCAAGCAGAGGCTGGGGGATGGGGGAATTGGGCTGGGTGCTCATTAATCCCCAGTCCTGCTCTGGAGTGAAAAGGTTTTCTACCTCTCATGACGGCCCTGTCTTCCCATCCTTCCCAGTGCTCAGTGCTGAGCTGGTACATCCTGCCCACATAGTGAGGCAAGAATAACACATTGGAGGTGGAGCCACAGTCCCTTTGATCATGAAGCTCCAGGAGTCGGGGAGACATTTGTAGGGCTGGCTTGATAGGAGACTTGCAGTGAGCCCTGTGGAGGATGGCGAGCGGATGCAACCCCCTTCCCTTATGGGTGATAGAAAGCTGCCTCCTACAATGGGGGGCCTGGCCCAGGACTGAGCATTCAGAGCTCCCCACATGACCGAAATGGTGGGAAGGAGTTGGATGAGTTAATTTCTCTGGTCCTTCTCAGCATAGGTGTCGTGGGGCCAGCAGATGGAAGCATAAACCCCACTCATTGCTTTTGGCTGACCGCTGGAAGGAGGCTTGCTAGTAGAAGTGGGACCTCCAGGTTTCTTGAGACAACATTCTGGATCCCCTCACCTCAGTTCCGTAAGGTCACGACCGAGCTTGACCAGGTCTGACATTCAGTTTTGCAGTAAACCTATGGAATGGCAGGCCGGCCATGAGGTTTTGGTTACTAGTAACAGAAACCACAACTCACCTGACTACATAGAAGCATAGAAGCAAGTGACTCAGCACCAAGGGTATGAGACCCAAGTCCAGGTGAGTGAGGTGTCTGCTCAGGTAAAAGAACCCGCAATTCCAAATGGCTTAAACAGTGAAGAAATGCATCCATTATCTTAGCAACGATCTTCAGTAACATGGGACCCCCGCCTCCCTGGCCGCAGCTGACTGGACCAGGAGAAAGCACCAGACTCAGAGCAGCCAATCAGTGGCCTGGCCAGCAGCCCATGGGATGGTCTGGAGGGGGAGTTCTGTGCCATCAGGGTGCCAGCAATTAAGATGTCCAGGCTGGACGCCTTGGAAATTTGATCCAGAGAGTTGGAGAGAGTGGGACAAGCCTTAGAGGGATCTGAAGACAAAAATCCCACCCAAGGTAGTGAGTAGAGGAGCATCAGGCACAAGGATACGGAAACCAGGAGAAAACAAGGCCAAGTGGCTCAGCATGGAGGTCATGCCCAGCGACTGGCCTGGCTGAGTTACTATCTTTGCTGCTCCCACAATATCTTTATACATGATCTCCCACCAACCCCTCACCATCATCTGAAAGGTTCTGAGGAGTGCAGTGAACCCCCTGGAATTCTAAGCCTCTTGTAGGAGTATGATGGGCATAGGCAGACCTGAACCCTGGGTCAGGTTCTCAATCCCCAGGGTCCCCCAGGAGAAATGAGGGGGTGCTGGGAATGGCATCCAGGTCTCTGGCTCCCTGAACCTCCCAATGCCATCTCTAGGACAGGAGCCTCCTCTGGGCCTGAGAGAGCGAGCGCTGGTCAGCCAAGGCCAGGAAACTCAGCCAACGGCGGTGCCCGGCAGGTGTGGGCAGTTGGCATTGCCCTCCACCCTGGCTTCAACCAGGAAGGTCGGTGTGGGGTGCAGGCAGTGGGAGGGGAAGTGGGGACAGGGTCTTCAGAGCATGGACATGTGCTGCCTGTGCCCCTCTGTGTCCCCCTGCCCCTTCATTTCATTAGCAGCCCCTGGTGTTTCTTAGACAATGGAGACCATCCAGACACCACAGTGGCTGAGAGTGCAGTCACTGGCATCCAGCCCAACTCCTGAGTCTGCCAGTTACTGGGCAAGTCACCCAACCTCCCTGGGCCTCCACTTGCCCATCTGTGAAATGGGGATGATGGTAGTACCTACCACATAGTGGTGAGAGGGTTAAATGAATTCACATGTGTAAAACACTTGGAACAGTGCCTGGTGCGTAGTATGTGCTCGATAAGCACCAACTACTGTTCCTAAGGGCAAGGGCTCAGGGAAGGGAGCGGGAAGGAGGACCTAGAGAAAGGAGAAAAGAACATAGAAACATCAGAAGAGGGAGAAGGGAATGAAAATGGCAGAGGAAATGTGGTGTCCGCTTGGGTACTGGCCCTACCCTCGCCCAGGACCTGCTCAGGGCTCACTTTCTTGTTCTTCCCTCCCCCATATGCTCTCCCCGGAATTCTGAGGAATTCTGCTTCCACCCCCCAGCAGTTGCCATGGTGACGGAAACCTGGACCCAGTGGAAAGTTCTCTGTGCTTGGCAACGAGACTGCAGCACCCTGCCTCCTGCCTGCCTGTGCGTGGGCGGCCAGCTACGACTGCTGCCAGATTCAGGGCCAGCACGGTCGCTCCCTCTCCATGGAGACCAGCCCTTCCCCCACAGAATCTAGGATGGGAGCCCTGGCATGACTGGCACCAAGCGCCCTCAGGGAACATCTAGCCTGTCCCACTTTATAGGTGGGACATTGGGCCTGGGAGGTGACGTGGGTGACACAGGGCACCTGACACCCCTGTATTCTCTCTTCTGGGCTCAGCTGTGAATTCTGCAGGCATGGGGTACCCGAGGACATCACAGCATTGGCTACAAGGCAGGGCAGGCCAGTCCCAGAGAACTGGACAGCTGCGGAGAGCCAGGGGGACACAGGAAAACAATGGGACTCTGGGGAGGGCACCACGGTCCCCTTCCCATGTCACAGTTGTCAGTGGGGTTTGCTGGGGTGCTGAGTTTGCTTTCCTCCAGTCAGGCCTACTTTTAGCCAAAGTGAGGTCATAAAGCCAGCCTTTAGCAGCTCCCATCTGGCCTTTCCTGACAGGGTCCCACTGCCCAGTCTCAGCTCCTTCCTCCACCCCTTCCCTTCCCCCCAGACTGAGCCTTGGTTCCCAGAAGGAGACCAACTATTTCCTTCAGGTGTTGGTAGGTCCTGGCTTCTCCTCCTTCTCACCTACTCAGCTTCTTCTGTGTGATGTTTCTTCTATGGATCCCATATTTTCAAAACGTTGTCCCTTGAGCAAAACATCTTTATTGAGTGGCTATGCTCACACAGCTCATTTTTCTTTTTTTCACAGCTCATTTTTGATCATCAAAATCCTTTACACCCCAGGTTTGACTGCTCCAGAGGCAGAGACACGGGACTTGTGTGGCTGTATGGGGGATACATGGGACAGTTCCAAGAAGTGAAAACTGACGCTAGCTCAGGACTCATGGTCCCCACACCTTAGAACCCTGCAGGTGACAGTCCGCAGGTTGGCGACAATGGGATTTCTCCCAAGTCCCACCATCCACCAGTGGGTAGGATGTGGGTTGTCTTGGGAGCTGTGGCTACTGGCCAGACGGAGGCCAGGATGGGCCATATCACGCCTACCCGCATTTCCTGTGAGTCTGGAGTGTCCAGGCGTTTGGGGTTTATGAAAGACTCTTGCGGTTGCTGCCGAGAATCCAGCTCTTGCCAAGAAGGGGTCTCCCACCCTGTTTCTGATAATATGACTTGGACAACAAAACAACTTATTAGAAGCAAAGGGCTTTCCTCATGGGATCTTAGTGACCCTGGAAGCTGTTACCCAAAGACTAGAGACTAAGCCCATGAGTCCTAATTTTCCATGGAAGCTAGGATTTGGAAAATTCCCTTAGAGATAGATGTAGCCCAGTGTCTTCATTACCCAGCGGTGTGAACTGCAGTCTAGAGGGGGGAGTGATGGCATAGGCAGGGGATGGGTACCAGATCCAGAGCCAAGGCGTAGGGGCTCAAGAGCCACCTCTGTCACTCCTGAGCTAAGTGATTACAGAAGAATTGCATCACTTCTCTAAGCTTCAGGCTTCCCATCTATAAAATGTGGCCACTGTTCATTCCTTCACCAGGTCATGTGTTCCACAGAGGAAGAACCATGTCAATCTCTTGTTTCTCTTCCACATTCCTACTACAGAGAGCCTGGCATAGTAGTCCTGGTGAAATCAAAGGGTAGGAACAAACCATGAGGGCATTCCTTCCTTAGACCATCCACCTCTCATTCATTTCATTAATTCATTTGTTTGTTCAACCAAAATTTATTGTCATCACTTTGTGTTGGGGGCACAGCAGTGTGGTAGACAGACAAGCTTATCATTAACTCATGGGGTCAGGTAGGTGATTCCCCACACACTGGGATGTGGGAGGTACAGAACATAGAGGAGACCACCACCTTTAGTTTTGCAGAACCTGAGAAGCCTTCCTGAGGAGGTGACAACTCAGCCAAGACCTCAAAGATAAGAAGGTTTAATACAAGCAAAATAAGTAGGATTAGAGTTCTAGGAAAGATAAGTATAAACTGGAGGGGGAGAGGTCCTCTGGGGCCACACAATTCCCCTTCCCCCCCCTCTATTTCCCAAAGAAACAACCTCACTCTGAGCAGAGACCAGAGAGGCAGTTCAGGACCACGGAGAGCACCGTAGGGACTTCCCCACCATTTTGACCTTGCTAATTCGAAGGTGCACCACTTGGGCTAAGACCTGAGGAGAAGGGCGGGTCTGTGGCGGTTTGGGAACCACCGGGTTAGAAAAAGAGGTAGGAGAGTCTGGGGACCTGACTGAAGTCCAGGGTACCAACTGTCACCTCTCCAGCTGGGTGATGGCTGCAGTCACCAGACCCAAGAGGAGCCTGGTGAGCAACCCCTAGGCATGGGAGCCCAGGAGCCCTGCTGGCCACAAAGGAAACAGCAGGATGATCGAGACAAGTGGTTCTCAAACGGTTTAGAGTCAGAAATCCCTTTGAGAATCTGCTAAATAATAAAGAATAAATTTAAAAACATAGCATGATAAATAAGTAAATCATATAGCATGTCAGAAGGTGATATATGCTGTGGGAAAAACAACCCTCCCTCCCCAATTAAAAAAACAACAAACAAACCCAAGTGAACTGAATATTTTGGTATAATTTAGGAGGTTTTTTTTCTTTCTAGCATTCTAAAGTCACCTCTTTATTATTTATTTATTTATTTTTATTGAAGTGTAACTGATTTACAATATTATATTAGTTTCAGGTGTACAATATAGTGATTCCGTGTCCTTGTAGATTACACCCCATTTAAAGTTACTATGAAATATTGGCTACATTCCCTATGCTGTATACTATATCCTTGTAGCTTATTTATTTTATACATAATAGTTTGTAACTCTTAATCCCCTACCCTTATCTTGTTCCTTCCTCCTTCCCTCTCTCCACGGGTAACCACTAGCTTATTCTCTGTATCTGTGATTTTTAGCATGCCCGAGCCCTCCATGGACACAGTTAAGAACCAGTCCCCCTCCAGCGTATAACCCACTCTGCATGAGTGTAAGGGAGGGGGAGGGAGGATAGGTGGCAAGAGAAGCTGGCTGAGTCTGCCTGGATCCCCAGGAAGGTACTGGGGGCCCCATGCTCCCTGACCAGCTGCTAGGGGCATCCCCAGGCTCCTGGATCCTGACTTACTTGCAGTCCCATCTCTCCATCATCATATTTATTGATTGAGCATCTATGTTGGATCAGCCACTGTTCTAGGTGTTTAGAAGATATCGGAAAAAGTAAAGCCAATGCCCCCAGGGAGCTTATACTCTAGTGGATGAATACAGATTGTAGATAATCAAATAACTGAAAATTATATAGTATATTCAAAGTGGTAAGTGCTGTGCAAAGAAAGGAAGAAACCCGGTAGGTTAAGAGGGATTGGGGGCACCCAGGATGGGCTGGGTGGGGGAAGGGCAGTTGCAATTTTAAATATGGAGGAAAGAGTGGGTCTCACTGTGGAAGTCACCCCTGAGCAAAGACTTGAAGAGGGTGAGGGCCGTGGCCATGCAAACACAGAGGGGAAGAGGTCCAGACCAAGGAAACAGCCACTGCAGAAGCTGCGAGAAGGGGACTGTGCCCGGTGTATTGGAGGGATGGCAAGGACCAGTCAGGGAGTAGGGGAGGGGGCAGCAGGGGACCAGATCGTGGGGAGGCTTCACCAGGCTGGTAGCCAGAGCAGTGGAGGAAACAGGTCAGATTCTGGATAGAGTCTGAAGGTAGAACCAACAGGATTTGCCGAAGGATCAAATGTGGGATGGAAGACAGAGAGAGAGGACTCAAGGATGACTCTGAAATTTTGACCTGAGCACGTGGAAAGATGGAGTTGCTGTCCACTGAGTTGAGGAAGCTGTGGAGGGGGCAGGAGGGGACAGAACGAGAGCTCAGTTTCAGCTGTGTTCTTTTCGAGATGTTCATTGAACATCTCGGTGGAGACACTGAGGAGGCATTTGAAATATGAGCTGGATTTCACAGCCCAGAGTGGCTCGAATGGCTGCCTGAGCCCAAGCGCCCATCAGAGCTGGCGCGTTCCCTCACGCATCTCCCATCACTGCTTGCACGTCCCCAGGGATGGGTGCTCACTGGCTGCTGAGGCGGCCCCTGTCTGTCTGAACAGTCCTGACTGAGAGAAGTTCTTCCTGCACTGAGCAGACTTCTGTACCAGGGCTCTAAGGACCGCAGAAAGAAACGCAGATGAGAGACACTGGGTCGCTGCCTCCGGTGTAAGAGAGTGACATGTAGAGGAGATATATGGGTTCCTGACACCTTCCTAGGGTCTGGCTGCAATCCTTTATGAGACTGGGTTTCCCCAAGATGCCTGGAGCTTCCCCACAGATGTTCCCTTTCTCTTGAGCTGGCTCCAGCGGGCTCTGCCCCTGCCACCTAGATCCCTGCCCAGCCAAGCCCAGGACTGACAGAGGGGCTGTGAGGGTTGGGTGAGAGAATGTGTTGAATGCTTATCCCTGTGCCTGGTGAAGAGCAGGTGCTAGACACAATGAGATAATCACCTGTGACAGAAGAATCACCTGTGCTCCAGAAGCATCCAGAAAGGCAGTGGTCAGGAGCCTTGAGTGAAGTCCTGAGAGGTGGGTAGGAGTTAACCAGATGAAGGGAGGGAGGAAGGGGTTCCCTGTCCTCAGGACGTCTCTTCTCCATACTCAGCAGCCCAGCTCCTGCCACGGCCACGCACCCTCCCCCATGGCTAGTGTGGTCCTGCCCCTTACTGGCCGTGCCCAGCACAGAGCTGTGAGAGAGAACATAGGACTGTGTAAAGAAAGTTCACAGACTAGATCCAGATATTCAAATTCAGACCCTTTGCTTACTAGCTGTGTGACCTTAGACGACTTAACCCTTCTGTGCTTCTGTTTCTACTGCAGACAAGGGGATAGTAAGAGAACCTACCTTGTAGACTTTTGTGACAACAAAATGGGATAGTGCCTGGAAAGAGTCTAGACATGGCGAGCGCTCAAGAAATGTGAGCCTCTGTCATCACAGATGGAGCCTGACGTGGTACTGGTCTCTGCCTCCACTCCGTCCAGCCAGCCCTGGTCTGCCACGGTTCACAAGCCTTGCTCCAGCGCGTGAGCTCAGGAGACCCCATTTTACAAAGAATGAAATGAAGGTGACTCTGAGTGGCCAAATGACATTTCTTAGACCCTAGAGCTGGTTCAGGGCAAACTCAGCCCAGGGTCTGGCTCAGGAGAGAGGCAGTTACCGAGGGACCCAAGTGAAGGTGTGGTGGGAACTCAGGGCTGCAGCAGGAAGCAGAGGAGACAGGCAGGGCTGAGGGGAGAGAGAGGCAGTTTCCAGCAGGAAGAGGGAGAGGAAACCCAGCAGTCTCCCCAGGGGCAGAGGAAGGTCTGACCCCAGACACCTGGCCGTTCCGTTAGGTCCCCACAGACCCCTCTTGCTTCGACTCTGGGTCCTGGGCTGCAGCAGAAAAGTCATTTGCTGAGTCACCCAGCAGCTGGGACAGCCCCAGAACTTCCTCAGGCTTCCTGCAGAGCTGGGCTGCCTGAATCAGCTCATCCCATTCAGTTCCATGCCCCTGGCCAGCGTCACCTCTGAGCCTCGGCCTCTGCTCCGGCCTGGCCACTAGCTGATGGTGTATCCTTGGGCAGATTGCTTACCTCTTAGACCTACAAACTGTCCAGTGGGGGTTCCCATCACCAGAATGCAGCCCCCAGGAAGCCAGGGACTTTGATGGTCTGTTCGCTATGTATCCAGGACATACAGTGCGTCAGGTAGATGGTGCTTAGAGAGCATTTGTCAAGTAAGTAAATGAATGTATGAATGAATGCCCAGCTTTGGTCTGATGGCAGTAGTGGAAACCAGATAATAGGCTGCAAAGTTCAACTTGGCCCCGTCTCCAGATTTGTGCACACACTGGAAACTGGACCCCTCCTTCAGGATGCTTCCAGGCCTCAGACTCCTTATAACTGAACCCCTTCATTGCCTGCCCCCCGACCCCAGCTTCTGCTCAACATCGTCGCCCCTGACCACCGCCTAGGAGTCCCCTCAGAATCATCACCCTCATCTCCTGTCCATCACCTGCTCCCTCTACCTACTTAATAATCTCAACTCCGCCCACTGTCTCCATTTGAACTTCATCACCTTAGCTGGGCCACACCCTTTCCCCTCCTACCTTCCAGAGCCACCTCCCAGCTGGCCCCTCTCCAGTCACACCTCCCCACCACACACACCACCCCATCCTCCCCACTGCAGCCAGATGGGTCCTTCTCCTCCAGGACAGAGTCCAAATTCCTCAGCAGACCCGGCATGGCCCTTGGAAGCCGGACCTCTGCTTATCTTTCCAGAACTCCTGCCTCTCCACGCCCCTCTCCTCTTACTGTACGACACTCCCCTTATGATTCAGGAACCGCCTTGCTCTCTCCACACCTCTGTGCCTTTGCTCATTCCATTCTTTTGGCCTGGAATGTGCAAAGGTCTCCCTTGTCCGCATGATAAGCAATCATCCCTCACATCCCTCAATGTCCAGGGAAACCCATCCTGACCGCCCAGAGTTGTACAACTTTTGTGAATACATCTATTATATTACATTTCTCATGTTGTACCTTAAGTATTGGATGTCTCTCTCCCTTAGGACGTATTTCTATAATAGGCTCATGGTTTATTTAGGTTGAACATGAATACAAATGTGAATATTTAAATATAAGCAGTATCCAGCTCAAGTAGGTGTTCATAAATATGTAAATAGTGGAGGTATTGTTAGATAGCAAGGATGGGAAGACAAATGGAAAAATGAAAGAAAGAATGATTGGATAGATGAATGGATGGAAGTAAGGAAAAAGGAAAGATGGATGGATGGATATGTTGAAGGAACAAGGATGGAAGGAAGGAGGGACAGCTCGATGGAAGGAAAGAAGGATAGATATTGAATGGCAGGATGTAATGATAAAGGATGGGTGAATAAATGGATGGATAGATGGGTGGCTGGATAGAGAGAAAGACAAGAAGAAAAGATGGAAAGATAGAAGGAAGGAAGGAAGAGAGAAAAGAGGAATGAATAAAAGAATAGTTGGATGGAATGGATGAATGGTTGGTTGAATGGACGAATGGAAGGATGAAAAGATGGAGGGAAGATAGGAGGAAGACTGGAAGGATGGTTGAGTGAAGGCATGAATGCTCAGATGTGATTCGTGGATAGATGTGAGTTTTTGTGCCGCTGGAGCTGGTCGGCTTTCTCACAAGGCAGTAGGGGTTCCCAGGTAGTCCCTGTAGCTGGCCCCAACTGCCTGACCTGGCACATTTATACTGCACGTTTTCACCTTAGGCAATAAACTCATCGTCAATTTGTGGTTACTAAGAAAAACTAGAATTCTAGAGATCATTTAGTTCAGTAGACTCAAGGGCGTATCAGAGGAAACGGAGCTCAGAGGGTTAAGCAGCCTGCCTAGGTCATAGCCGGCTCCTGGACTCAGCTGCCTACCTTGAACTCAGCTCTTCTAACTCCCTCCAGAGCTCTGCACGCTGTTCTTTGACCTGCCCTTCTCCCCGGAGGCTCATTCTGGCAGTGCCTCCTGTCCACCAACTTGGGGAGAGTTTTTTTCATGGAACAGATGCGAAAAAGAAATGACCTCACCCAGGGTTGAGGCCGGGGAGACCTGAGCGCGGCAGCTGCCTTTCCACACCCAGCGTAACCCTGGGCACATTCCTGAGCACGAGGAAGGGAATCTGGGCCAGTGCCAGCTTCCAGGCACCCTGCCAGGGCCACGACACAGAAGAGGTTTGTGCAGCATTAGAGAGCGGTCTGGGTGCCTGGGAACCCTCGGGGGGGGTGAGCCGGGAGGTCAGGTTGCCCCTCATGGATCCCAGAACAGGGCCTGGCCGTGGAGGAATCCGGCCCCTGTGCACTGTCCCACCTGCCTTCTGTGGTCAAGGTCCAAAGACTGAACCTCTACCTGTGCCCCCAGGCCTGTCCCCTCCGTAGCACTGACTCCTCTCATTCTTAGCTCTTCATCCACGGACTTTATTAATGAAGCTTCCAGAAGATGCTTGGCCACTTGTGGTACCCACACACTCTCCTGCCTCCCTGCATCCCAGTGAGGCCGGCAATGACCCAGGAGAGCCGTGCCTGGGGTGCCATCGGCCCCTCTTTCCAGTTTCCTTCCACACGTAGCCCCACTCTGGGGCACCTGGTGGTCACCTCCTCTGGCTCTCCCTCCTTTACCGCTCGTGGAGACTTCTAGCAGCCCCCTTGCGGGGCGGGACTTAGGGTTTCTACTACACAGCTGTAGACCCAGAACCCGGGGCAAGAGGGTCAAGAGAGGTCAGAAGATTCAGTTACCGAGGGGGCACAGATTCTGGAAGATACCCTTAAGGCAAGGTGAGAACTTCACTTTTTCAGCATCTCTGTCTAACTTTGTAAGTCCTGCTGCCTGTTCGTTTTCTTTAAGGCAGCCTGAGGACAAAGCATGTATTTTTGAAATGGCAACATTTTATTTTCTTTTTCTCCCTTTCTTCCTGGAAAACAATTCAGGGCTTTCTTTTCATGCTTCATGACCATAGTGACTGAAAAAAGTCTGCTTTGGAAAGTCGGGGGAGAGTCCAAGTTTCCTAAGGAGGCTGGCCTGGCCATGGGGTGTGGGCCATCTCGCTTTCTTTGGTGCGGACGTGGTTGGCCGACCCCTGCCAGCCAGTCTCAGACTCAGGCCTCCCGCCCTCCGCGGTTTTAAATGTTGTTTCTTTTCAGAGTTAAGAATCTGTGGTTTTTAATTGCACCCCAGGATACCACCCTGCTCTGTTCCCAACCACTGGTCTTCCAGGTGAACGCAGGGCCTCAAGGTAAGTTTCGAGGCTCTGTCATGCTGATTATTCATGAAAACACATAGAGATCTGTATTTACTCAACCAGAGACAAGTACTGGAAGCCTCTACAAAGAACTAGATATATAAAGTCTAGTTTTAAAATATATGCAAATTAATGTTTGAAGTGTAGATATATGTAGCAAAATTGCGATAATACTGTAATTTGGGATTTTATTACTGCACGTCTTTAAGAGTCCAGCCTCTTCCTGGGCTTCCTTGCCTCTACCGTTGCCCCTTACAGTCATTTTCAACGTCTCGCCAAGAGAGAAACTTAAGGCACACGCATTTAGGACAGGGGTCAGAAAACTTTCTTGTAAAGGGCCAGAGAGTAAATATTGTAAACTTTGTGGGTCACACAGTCTCCAAGGCAGCAACGCAACTCCGAACAAAGCAGCTGTAGACAATAGCAAACAAATGTGTTCCAATAAAACTTTATTTACAAAAACAGGCTGAGGGCCTGATTTGACCCATGGGTTGTATTTGGCCAGTCCCTCTTTAGAAAAAGGACAGACATAAATGGCCGGTATGACAAACATTCAGGAGGATTAGGGAAAGAACTTGTTGGGGCTCTGTGTGGAGAAGACTTGGAGACTTAGACAACCCCCCCTTTAAAACATTGTGGGATTGGGGAGGGACTCAGTGGTCCCAGAGGCAGGCTGTAATGGGGGGGTGGAGTTACAGGGGGTTTATTTTCATTCATGACAAGACATAAGCAACCCAAGACACCCATAAACAACGGAGGGGTGAGCTCCTCGTCATTGGAGGTGGGCAAGTGGAGGCTGGGGCATGGGGGGAGGGGGCTGGGTGCTCTTTACACCCCTGTTCTTAGAGTGTAAGTTCCTCTGCTTCTGCTCAAAACTCTCCGTGCCCTTTGTGCTTGGCACAAAGCAAAAACCAAAGTAGGCACAAAGATGGACGACCTCGCATGTCCCGGTCCTGCCGCCTCCCATCCCCCTCCCTCTCTTGACTCCAGTCCTGCTGACCTCTGGGCTGATCCCTGAGCCCCTGGACACACTCCCACCACAGTGTCTCTGCCTTAGCTGATCTGCCTCCTAGAATCTTGTCCCTAGACCTCCCCACGGCCAGCTCTCAGAAGTCACCTGCCTCCCAGCGCACCTAGCCCTCCACCCTGCAGTATAGCTTTTCCTCTCTAGCATTTACCTCTACTTAATATGCCATTTAGTTTACCTGTTCATTTGGCTGACGGGCTGTCTCCCCCAGCTAGAATGTCAGCTCTACGGGGCAGGGACTTTGGTCTCCGGGTCACTGCTGTGTCTCCAGTGGTTGTACTATGCCTGGCTCGTGGTAGGTGCACAATAGTTACTAAAGATGGCAGATTGTAGTTTTCCAAAGATGGCCACCACCACACTTCACCCCCAACTTGCTTTTTTTTTTTTTTAACATCTTTATTGGAGTATAATTGCTTTACAATGGCGTGTTAGTTTCTGCTGTATAACAAAGTGAATCAGCTATATGCATACATATATCCCCATATCTCCTCCCTCTTGCGTCTCGCTCCCACCCTCCCTATCCCACCCCTCTAGGTGGTCACAAAGCACTGAGCTGATCTCCCTATGCAACTTGCTTTTCTTACAGCACGAGGCTGACACTCCCTGCTTTGAGTAGTGGGGCCAGCGCTCTATCCCCTTGAAGTTTGGCAGGCCTGTGACTATGCTGGGAATGATATTCTGAGACTGGGTGACTTCTGAGACTGGGTCAGGAAAGGTGACAAAGCTCTGTCCAGTTCTATTGGGATGTTTGCCCTTGGAACCCAGACGCCATGGTGTAAGGAAGCCCAAGTCACATAAAGGCCATGAGCAGAGGCTCCAGCTGACAGCCCTGGCTGAGGTCCCAGCTGATAACCGGCCTCAACCAGCAGACACACGTGTGAGGAAGTCTTCAAAATGACTCCAGCCCCAGACACCGTAACTGCATCAGAGGCTCCAGGTGACAGCCAGTCAACCTCCAGGAATGCAGGCTATAGTAACAAAATGTCGTGTTTTTCTAAAAATTGAAGCATGGTTGATTTACAAGGTTTTGAGTGTATAACGAAGTGATTCAGATATATATATATATAGATATATATATATATATATATATATCTTCTTTTCCAGATTCTTTTCCATTATAGGTTATTACAAAATATTAAGTATAGTCCCCTGTGCTATACAGTCGGCTCCGACTGCCCCTGCCTCCACCCCTACCTCACATTCTGTGGCCCCAGGCTCAGTCCTTCTCATTAACTGACCACCTGTCGCTCACTGTGGTGAGTGCCACCCCCTGTCCCCGCCCGCCTGAGGCTTCGTCCTCGTCCTCAGCGCTCAGGGAGCCACCCCAGGGCCGCTCGTCAGCCCCTTCTGGGGCTTGCAGATCCGAATAAGCCCTTGCTCTCTGTCCTGGCAGAGCCTCTCTTTCTTCTGGTTTACCCCAAATGAATAATAAAAGGGTCCAGGACAGGAGGAGTGTTGAAAACTGGCCTTTGAGTCGGGGTCAAATGGCTCAAGCCTTGGCTGCTAGAAGCAACATGGACCCCCCAGAGGGTTTGGGGGACACATCTCTGCTCCTTACTAGCTGTGTGAACTTGGGTGATTTCCTTTACCTCTCTGAGCCTCAGTTTTGTCGTTTCTGAAATGGGCACAATAGTACTAGTCCTGAGGCGTCAGACATGCCTGCCTGGCTCTGGGGCTGAACCAAGATACTTCTCTGAGGTCACTTTGAAGTTGGTCTCCGCCTTCTCTGGGTCCAATGGCCCCTTCCCCCCGGACAGAAGTCCCATGGTGATGATGTGTGTACAGGTCTGCTTGCCCTTCACGTGTGGGCACCTGGAGGGCTGGGACCCTCCACCATGTCCTCTGTTAGGGGCCCCGTGCCCAGCACAGGGCCACATGCAGAGAAACCAGCCTGAGTCAGAGGAGTGAATATGGACTGATTTGTGAGCTCACGGCTCCAGCTGGGGCTGAGAACCCAGGGAAAAATGTCCCAAGCAACACCTTGGGGTGAGTCAGCAGGCAGAGACAGGCAGAGGTGGGCAGGGGCAGGCCAAGGAAGACGCTCTCAGCTCACCTGGCCTTCGGAGAATTCCTAGACAGTAACCCAGGGACCAGCGCAGCCCAGCCCACTGTAGGTGGTGCTGACTCAGAGGGTGACTGACTCTTCCTTTCCCAGAATCCAGGGGCCCTGGAGGCACCTCAGCTGAAGAAATCTCTAGAACCCACAGGCCTGATCTCTTTCGCTTTCCCCATCAGTTTCATCCTGTAATCTTTGTCATTCTCATTGTCATCATCCCATTACAATGTATTTGTTTTATTTGGTAAATGTAATGTTTGATAAATGCTGTATTTGATTTAAGTAATGATTATGATATACCAGGCACTATTCTCCGTGTTCAAAAAATGTGAATTCATTTACTACATCAACTCTGGAAGATGGGTACTACTCATTAACCCGAGGCCCAGAGAGGTTGAGTAACTTGCTGGACGTCACATGGCTAATGAATGTCAGAGCAGGGCTCTCTGCTTCCTTCTGAGAGGCAGCAGCTGAGAACAGGGCACAGAATGGTTCTAAGCCCATCTCCAGACACAATATTATCCTGTAAGCTCCTCCACATGCCACGTGGGGCCTCCTGAGCTTCGGTTTCTTCATCCGTAAGTGGGGACAATAATGGCCATTTCTGCGGGGACCAGGGCTGGGTACAGGGGCCCCATACCCTCTCCTTTCCGTCCACCGTCTGGCCAAGGCTGGCTCAGAAGTTCTTGCTGATGCGATTCTGCTGGAACAAGCTGCTGGGACGGAAAGAGGTAAGAGCAGGGCCAGGAAGGAACCCTTAGACTCCATGGCTGGCTGCACTGGGGGGAGGCCCCAGAGTGTGCCAACCCCAAGTGGGGACCTGTGCCCTTGACCTTCCTCTGCCAGGCCAAGAGCCTGGGCTGGCTCTGTACAGCACTGGGCCAGGTTTGCAGCAGCCCCAGGGCCTGGCCCTGAGCTGTGGGCTGGCTTGCCAAGGTAGGGTGACCCTGAGGTCAGGAGGCCTCCTCAACAAGGCCCGCCCCCATCTATGAGGAAATCCACTCTGTTCCCCAAAGAATTCCCTGCGTGAACGTCCTGGCAGCCAAGGTACACGGGACCTTTGTGAAGCACAGGGTGTGGGCAGGAGGGGCGGGCAGGGCTCGGGCCAGGAGGAGCCCCGGGCCTGGTGGAAGGCCATTAGGCACCTGCCCAGGAGTTGTGGGTATCCCCCTCAAATCAGCTTCAAGCCCCCAAGGCTCCCACCCCAGCCCTCCTGGGGAACTGGGTCCTCGGGGTGAGGAGAGACGGAGCCCAGAGCACAGCTTGCCCTTCCCCTGCATCAAGGGAGCTGAGGCGGGTGGCACGGGCTGAAGGTCACACAGGCGCCTTGGCCATTGGCCACCTTGGGCTGGGCCTGTCACAGGAGGCCTGTCACGCACCAAAGGCCTCAAAGTAGCCCTTTGACACTCTCTCTGAAAGAGGTGACAGCCTTGGGCATGACTGAGATGTCTGCAGGGTGAAAGGAAGTTTATTTTATAGCCACCAGGGAGGGTCCCATCCCTGGATGCCCCTCCCACGCATGCCACCCCCCCGCCCCTGAGCGTGTGTATATGGAAAATAAGTCCTATAACTAGCTTGTCACTATCACTACGGTGTTGTCCTGCAGGTGAGGTGGGGTGTTAACAGTAGCATTTTATTAACTGCAAGCTTTAGAAATAACACTGTGATTCTTATAACCCTATCTTGACATGTCTTGGTTTGGTAATGAGCGTGCTTTGCGCTGTCTCCATCTCCGAGGGCCTGGCCCCGGGACTGCAGGGCGAGTGGGCAGCCTTCCCCACCCCCATCCTGCAGGGATGGCGGGAAGATGACGAGGCTTTGGGACTGCGCCAAGTGCTGATGACCAGCATGTGAGGGGCAGGTGGACGCCCCCCAAATCAGCTCCGTGCAGAGCACAGGACCTCGGTGCCCGGCCCGTCTCACCAGCCCCTCCTCTGTGACCTTGGGCCATCAGACCCTCGAGGGGCTGAGCTGAGTGACGTCTCTGATGCCCTCCAGCCCTGCCCGTGCATGGCGAGGACAACCCAGCTCAGTCCCGGGGAAGCCCCTCACTCTGGGGAATCCCCCCCGAGCCACCTGGGGCTCGAGCAGCCTCAGGAAGGAAAGACAGGCTCTTTGAGTTGTCATAGCAGAGCGGGCCTCCAGGTACCTCCTGTTTACCGAGGCTGAGTAAATACAGCCAGGCCCTAGCAACGGGCACAAAGGGGTCTTTGTGCAGCCGCCCAGCCCTCTGCTCCTTCCCTGGCTCAGCCCCAGCTGGGGAGCGCTGGGAGAGGCAGGGCCGGGCCACCAGGCAGGTGACGGGGGTGGGTACAGGACCAGCTGTGCGAGGGCTGGGTGTCGGGTAGCCAGGCCCTTGAGGGTCCCGTCCTCTACAGGCAGGAAACTCCACCCGATTCTTTCTATCACGCTTGTCAGTCAGAGATGCAGCAGGGCGAGCCTTGGACCAAGGAAGCGCAGGGGGGTGGGGGGATCGATGTCACTCTTGGCCGTGAAACCTTTAGCACGTTATGAAGCAGGTTTGGGCCTCCGTTTCCTCATTGGTAACAAGGGGCTGCACACCATCTGCCTCGCGTGGCCGCCTGGGCATCAAATGAGATGAATGTCTGAGGACGTTCGTTCTATAAACCCTACCCCTGGGCAGACAGAGCAGAGGGAGCTGTCATTTCAGGCTGAGAGTCGATGGTAAATGGGTTGTGCCCCCGGTAAGAGCCGGAGGCTCCCAGGCCCCCTTTTGAACATGAGGAGCCCCTCTTCTGGAAGCCTGCTCTGTACCAGGCCCTGGGGGAAATCCCCTCTCCCCACTGGCCCTCAGTGTCTAAACAGGGGGTAAGGCAGATCATGACAAACGGCTGACTCGTGTAGTGTGTGAAGCGCTACAACAAATCAATACAAAGATGAATGCCTAGGCTGAAAAATGAGGCAAAAACACGGGAAAGTAGTTCATAAAAGAATGGCTGATAAACACTTGGGGAAAAAACAACCTCACCAGAAACAGAAATGAAAATAAAAGCAACAATGAGATTTTCTTCTTTTCCTCCTATTAGATTATCAAAAGATTGGAAATATTTCTCCTAGTATTGTCAGAAGTGTGGGGAGGGGACTTCCCTGGTGGCGCAGTAGTTAAGAATCTGCCTGCCAATGCAGGGGACACGGGTTCGAGCCCTGGTCTGGGAAGATCCCACACGCTGCAGAGCAACTAAGCCCGTGCATCACAACTACTGAGCCTGAGCTCTAGAGTCTGCGAGCCACAACTACTGAGCCCACGAGCCACAACTACTGAAGCCCACGCGCCTAGAGCCCGTGCTCCGCAACAAGAGAAGCCACCGCAATGAGAAGCCTGCACACCACAACGGAGAGTAGCCCCTGCTCGCCCCAACTAGAGAAAGCCTGCGCGCAGCAACGAAGACCCAACACGGCCAAAAATAAATGAATGAATAAATAAATAAATTTAAAAAAAAAGGAAATGTGGGGAAAGGGGAGCCTCCATAAACTAGCGCTCTGCCACTTACTAACCCCTGACCACTGACATAAACTTCTCTGTTCCTCACTTTCCTCATCTGTAAAATGGGTAATGAAAGTACACACCTTGCAGGTTTGAGGGAAGGATTAAATGAATTTTTCGGTATAACGTGCTTACAGCAGTGCCAGGCAAGGAAAAAGTGCTTAATATATGGTAGTTATTAATTATTAATATTATTATTCAAAATATAAATCGGTACAGTCTTTCTAAAAGCCAATTTGGAAACATGTATTCCAGTTTTAAATTGCCCACCAGTTCCAGGTCTAAGGCAATAATCAGACAAGTGGGCAAAGAGCAATTAAAAGGATATGCATCAGAGCATTGTTTGTAAAAACGAAAAATTGGAAAGAATCTGAATGACCATTAATAGGGAGCAGAATAATTAGATTATAATCCATCTATCCCATGGAATATCGCCCAACCATTAGATCAGATAGGGTGGAGATATCTGTATTGATATGGAAAGTTCCACCCGTCACACTGAGGGGTGCAAAAGCAGGTCATGTGACAGGGAATTCAAAGAGATCCCATTTATGGGAAATTGTAAACATAGCTTTATAGGTTTTGTACTGTGTGTGAGGATACTCACCAGAACGCTAGCAGTGGTTTTCTCTTCAGGTAGCTTTTATTTTCTTGTTTACATTTTTCTGTATTATTTAAACTAAAACACAAACAAATATGTATAAAGTTGTTTTTAAAAAATCTTCCTAAAGCTATTTCCTGTTGTTTCAAGTTCACATGCAGTATGTGCTGAATGGAACCATCCAGGCCTCCCTCTCAGCGTCTGGAAATGAACCAGGGCATGGAGTGACTCAAATCGGGAAAGATGTGGACCATCCTGATGGTGGGGGGGCCAGGAAGGCTCCACGGAGGGCAGCACAGAGGCAGGGAGGGCCGGTGGCCCGTGCAGGAGGGACCCTGCAAGGTCAGAGCCTGGAGGAGTCCGGGGGTGCGAAGGATGGGGTGGAGGGGGGCAGCTAGAAGAGTAGGTTGACGTCAGATCACAGGGACTAGAGGGCCAGGTGCAGGGTGTGGTTTGTTGGGGTTTTTTTGCGGTACACGGGCCTCTCACTGTTGTGGTCTCTCCTGTTGCGGAGCAACAGGCTCCAGACATGCAGGCTCAGCGGCCATGGCTCACGGGCCCAGCTGCTCCGCGGCATGTGGGATCTTCCCGGACCGGGGCACGAACCCATGTCCCCTGCATCGGCAGGCGGACTCTCAACCACTGCACCACCAGGGAAGCCCAGGGTGTGGATTTTATTTGGAGTGTTGGGACAAGGCGCAGGCCCTGACCCAGTGACTCTGTCCCTTTTGGGTTGCTCACATCCGGGCCTGCACATTTAGCAGCATCCTCGACCTCCACCCACTAGATGCCAGTGGTGCCCCTGACAGGTGTAACAGCCCCAAGTGTCTCCAGACGTTGTGAAATGACCCCTGGGAGGCACAGTCACCCTCAAGTGGGAACCAGGGCCCCACGGTGACCTACATGGCCGCCAGTCCCTCTCCAGGACCGAACGCTCCTCCTGGGCAAGGTCTCTGAGCCCCAGCTCAGGCCCGGTGCACAGAAGCTATCCAGCCAAACGGGGAGCTCCAGCGCTGCCTCACCCGGACCCCTCCCCTCCCCCGCCTGCAGAGAGAGCTGGAGCAGCCTTGCCCCCTGCCTGCCCAGCCCGGGATACTGAAAGCCCCACTGTGTCCTCCCACCTCCCCTAGCTCTGGTCTCCAAGCCACCATGATGAAAAGAACCAAATCCTTGGAGTGAAACAAGCTTTAGTAACATTTGCAGACACTGCCCTCTACCCCACCCCCGCACACAGGGAAGCCAGCGCTGGGGACACAGCGGCCAGTGGCCAGCGGGGCAACTCCCTCTGCTGGGTTTCTGCACACGCATCCTTCACACACATCCTTCCCCGGTACCTCTCAGGAGGACCTGCCACCGGATGCAGCACCACATCCTTAATGCGCTAAAGTATTTATGGGGAGTTAAATTCTCAGAACTGCCGCCAGGAAGGGCGCTGTAGGTGATGCTCCTGTAAGATGTGCAGGGCTTGGATGGCCAGGAGGTGTCCTGGGCAGGGGTGCTGCGAGGTGAAGGGCGCCAGGTGGGCGGCAGGGTCGCTCCTGCAGCAAACATCCTGGGGCCGTGATCTGCACAGGTGAGAGGTTGCTTCCTTCTCAGACTCTGATGCGGAAGGGATTCCGTCACCTTGCCCTGCCAGTGCTTCGGACAAAGGCAGCTCCTGCTGCAGGGCCAAACATAAAGTGAAAAGCCATTCTAGGTAGGCAAGTGGCCAGCAGGGCACAGAGGGCATTGAAGGAAGGAAACTCTTGACAGCTGCCGGGCTGGAGCTGCCAGATCTCGGGTTCAGGGCATTCGCGGGTTCAGGGACCCCAAATCTTGTGCACACGGTGAAAAGGGCCTTGCCTCAGGAAGGGCCCCTTCCCAGACCCCATGTCCTGGACGAGCGCTCATGGGGCACAGCAGGAGTCAGCAAAACCCCAAAGATGAGGCGTTCGGATACCATCAGAACACGGCCACGTCTCCAAGAAGAGGACTGTCACCGGTCCTCAGAGAGGAAAGACTGGACCCTGATCACACCAAGCCCCACTGTCAGGCTCCCCATCCTTAGGCTTTGTTAACTGCAGGGCAGACATGTGAACTTTTATTTCAGAAGGTGCCTGACAGCCAGCCAGCCCTTGATAAATCATCTTTATTTGCTGCATGCCATCTCAGGGTTTCTCAGCACTGACTGGTCCCTGGGGTAACGGGGTCCAAGGAGAGGGGCCACACTAAAGCATCTGAGCTTCTAAATGACTTCCTATTTGTTCACAGTTAAAGGGGATTCCAGGCTACCCCGCGACACCATCGCATACAGGCAGGCAGATGTTTTGGTGAGGGCTGGTGGGGGTGGGACCCCGCGGGAACGCCGTCGGGTGTGTCACGGTACGAAGAAATAAAGGCTGAGCACTGCAGCTCTAGACGTCTGGGTTTGGGGGACACAGGATACTATGATCAAGATTCTGGTGCCTGGGGTGCGCACAGCCCGGTAAGTGGCCCCCCTGCTTCCAGCTGGCTGTCTTCAGCAGGCCTCTTTCTGGCTGGGCTTGCTATCTTTGGAGGCACAGCTGCACTGGGATTTGGGGTCCCTTCCTCCCCTCCCCAGGGAGTTCAAACCCCTGTACCTCCTGTGTCCTCTATCATCACATTGCCCCCTGGAGGATGGAGCTCATGGTCACATGCGCACAAGCGGCAGACATTTTAACAGGCCCTCCCTCTCCTCTTCCTGGCCATCCAGATCCCAGTTTTGTTCAAAACAGCAGTGTCCAGGCCCACGGGATGAATCTTGCCCCATTGACGGTCCTGTGCCCTTTTTCCAGATTCTCTCTTTCCAGGCTCCCTTGCAGCTCTAGGTGGTCACTGATTCAGTCCCAGGCAATGAAATATAAGGAAAAGTCTGTTGGGTGGAGGGGGAGTTGGGGAGACATCTGGGAGAGCTTTTGCTCCTTCATAAAAGGGACAGGTATCAAAGGAGAGTTCTCTTAGGCCACCTTTCCTCTTTTCTCGTGATGGAACGCAGGCCTGATGTCTAGAGCTGCAGCAGCCATCCTGCAACCATGTGGCACCAGGTTAACACTGAGGATGGTGGGCAGAGATATGGAAAGACCCTGGGTTCTTGATGACCTCACCAAACCACCAAATCACCCTGAAGCCCCCTATGCCCAGGATTCTTTTTATTTTTATTTATTTTTAAATTGATTGTGGTGATGGTTACTCTGTGACATGTACTCTGTTTTTTAAAAATTTTATTTTTATTTATTTTTGGCTGCATTGGGTCTTTGTTGCTGCGCATGGGCTTTCTCTAGCTGTAGGGAGCAGGGGCTACTCCTCCTTGCAGTGTGCAGGCTTCTCACTGCAGTGGCTTCTCTTGTTGAGGAGCATGGGCTCTAGGCGCGCAGGCTCAGTAGTTGTGGCGCACGGGCTTAGTTGCTCTGTGGCATGTGGGAAATTCCCAGACCAGGGGTCAAACCCGTGTCCCCTGCATTGGCAGGTGGATTCTTAACCACTGCGCCACCAGGGAAGCCCCAGGATTCTTCTTAAATAAGGAATTAATGCACTTGTGGTTTAGCTGGATTCTGATACCTGCAGCCAAACACATCAGGGCGGCAGTGAGGTGTGACTTGCTCATTGTGAGCGTATGTGGAGCGCCTAGCATGGTGGCCATTATCACCATGGCATGTGGTGCATGTGCTGCGTGTGTACGCGGTCGCTTACTCACATGGGTACGTGCGGATGGACGATGGACGTGTGAAGTATATGTACACGTGACCTCTAGAGTCGGGATGCAATTCACGTCCAGGTCTTGTGACTCGGCCCGGCCCTGGGGCATGCCCCTAACCTAACCTCGGGAGACTCAGTTTCCTTAATTAAACTCAGAGGATGATGACGACTAACTAAACTGGCAATTAACATGCCAGGTGTCAAGATGACGCAGTTAGGGCAAGAGTTCTGGCTCCACTTGGCAGGTGGGGAGGCCGAGGCTCAGAGAGGCTAAGTGACGTGGCAAAGTCATGAGCTGAGAGTGGGGAAGCTGGGACTTGAACCAGATTTTCTGCTCTACCATGTGGCCTCACACAGTGCTTTGGGCATTGGAGGATTGCATGTGGTGTGAGTGCAGGGTGTGTGTACAGGGTGTGTATGCAGGGGTGTGTTGCAGGCATGTGTGTGCAGGGGTATGTGTGCAGGGTTGTGTGTATAGCGTGTGTACGCAGGGGTGTGTTGCAGGCGTGTGTGTGCAGGGTGTGTGTATATGTGTGTATTCAGGGGTGTGTCTGTGCAGGGGAGTATGTATAGGGGTGCGTGTGCAGGGGCGTGTGCACACCGTCACACAGCGCAGTCACATATGCTCTCGCAGACTCCCAGGCTCCGGCAGGGTGCTCCGTGTGCCGATTCCCTCTAGCTCCCGGGGCGCTGGGACCTCCTGCTCCCTTCTCCAAAACAACATCAACAGCAGCATCGGTAACAGCTCCCAGGGGATGAGCCGCCTCCCTCCTGTTTACCACCTGCCCTGGCCTCACCCTGCTGGGCTGCTCCAGGCTGCCACCAGCAGGTGTGTTTTCTAGGCCCCTGACATTTTCCCCTCTGGCACCTTTCAGGGCCGGCTTTGATGCATGCAGCTGCTCCTGAGAAGAGCTACCCTCTCCTTTGATGCCAAGACCCCCAAAACAAGGGGTGTTTCCCAGGCTTCTCCAGCTGAGCCAGCCTGGGGGGCAGGGGTGGGGCCCTTGTGTGAAAGAGAGGCCAGGTGAAGGATGTCAGAAGCTTACAGAGAAGCTTACCCTCCTCCTTGTTGGAGCAGATCTTTCAGGTTGCCCTGAAGACAGGGGTCCACTAGGACCTTAAGCTCTGGCCCAGACGTTGCCCAGTCACGACAACGTGACTGGGAAACCCTCTTGTTCTCACCTTACCCTGAAGGGCGCCTTTCCCCTTCCCCTTGCTGCCTGTCCTCGCCTCCTTTTCTGCATCTCTGGTAGAAGGAGATTCTTCCCTCCCACCTAGAGCTCAGGGCATTCCCACCTCCTGGGCCCACCCAACACCTCCAGCCCGCGGGCCACAGGCCTCAGTTCCATGATTTTCTCACAACAAACACACTGCCCTGCTGTCCTTCCCCCAGGGAGGCTTTGATCCACCTTGGGCCCTGAGCCAAAAAGTCATTAAAAGAAAGTACAGCCAAGGAGGGGAAAAAATTGCTCTTCTGACAGGACGAAGCCAACCACTGTCACACACCGAGGCCACTGACCCTCTCCCAGGAACTGCGGGAGAGCTTCTGGGGGCGGGGCGGGGGGGCGGGCACAGAGTGAGGCAGAAGAGGGTGCTTATAGCCGGGGCCTTGCAACCCCGCTGGGGAGCCCAGCTTCATTCCTGATGAGGCCTTGAGCAAGAGGCCAGCCCCTTGGGGACAGCCACCTCGCACCTGGCATAGAGCAGGCCCCAGTGAGGAGGGCCGCCTGAGGGCTCTGCTCTTTCCCACAGCTCACAAGCGTGTTTGAGGGGGGACAGCACCGGCCTGAGCCTCTCACAGGACAGGTGACCAACTGAGGTCTGGGAGCGATGACCTGCCTGACATCACAACCTGGCCCATAGAAGACATCACAGCAGTAAAGAGAGCGGCCCTCAAGAGCCTCTTTCTCAGCTGGAGAAACAGGCCTAAAGCGGGCATTCTCAGGGGACGGGGGCTAGAATACACATCTCCTGGTTCTTCCTGCATCCTGCTGGACTAAATAGCTGATGCTTTTTTTTTGACCGTGCCATGTGGCATGTGGGATCTTAGTTCCCCGGCCAGGGATTGAACCCATGCCCCATGCAGTGGAAGGGCGGAGTCTTAAACACTGGACCTCCAAGGACATCCCCAGAACTAAATAGCCGATGCTTATTGGGTGCTTACTGCACTTGGGGCCTAGCGCTCTGAGCTTTCAGTACATGATCATAGTTATTTTTACAACAAACTGATAAATTAGGCACATTTATTACCCTCCCATTTACAGATGAGTTAGTTGGGATGGCAAGGGACAGACCCAAGGTCACACAGCTGACACACGGCGGGGTTAGGACTCAAACCCAGGGCGTCTGACTCCAGTGTCTGTGGCCGTGGCCTCTGATGGGGGCTGAGGGGAGGTGACATAATCCTCCATGTCGTGGGCCCCGTGGGCCAGGTGGGAAGGGTGCAAGGGCACCTTCTGCAGGGTGCCTGGTGCACAGTAGGCCCCTAGCGGATGAGGCACTGCATTGAGATGCACGCAGACTAGGCAGTCACAGCAACAGGGCGCGCTGGCTGAGACCCCACGGAAGAAATGGAAGGGGCCGAGGTCATGCACTTAAAACAGTGGTTAGTGCAGCCTAAGCGCAAACGATGAACCTCTGTTAATCCGGAGGCCCTCTGCTCGAGAGGAAGGACAGGCGGGGATATCCGTGAGGATGCAGGGGCCAGTTAGGACCCTTGAAAGGAACAGAAGAGCAGAGCGTAGGGGAAACCCCTCCCAAGGAAACCCAGCCGGGGTAGTGGAAGGAGGAGCCATTGGCTGAAGGACACAGGGGCTGCGGTTGGTACGGCTTCCTCCAGGTGCCTGGTCCCGGCTGGGCATGGAAGTGACCAGAGAGATTGCCCAGGCTCTTGCCATGGCTTCCTCTCTCTCCCAGCCACAGGCCTTTCCTGGTCTCTGGAGCTTCTTCTCTGAGAGTCTGCCTCCATCACCTGTCCCCCAAGGGAGCTTCACGTTCGTGGAGGGGCGCTAGGGCAGGGAAGGCCTCCTCCATCCCCAGCCCAATCCTATCTCTTCTTGCAGCCACAGGCGGGCTCCACACCACCCTCTGCCCTCCCGACCTCTCTGTAAATCCAGGTGTAACTGGGTCTCAAAGAGAGATGCCCCTCTCCACACTGGATAATGGGGGGAGCTAGTCCTTTGGCTCCAGACCCTGAGCCCGAGTTGGTTGCCAGGGCAACAGCAGCCCTAGCGGAGGCGGGAAGCTGGGTGCTGGGGAGTCACAGCCCAGCCCGCTCATCCCTAAGTGCTGTAAGGGTGTGTGTGTGTGCCTGCTGCATGCCTAGCGCGCGGGCAGGAGTGTGTAGCAGGGGTGTGTGTGCCTTGGTGTGTGTCTCTGTGTGTACCATAGCCTGTGAGCATGTAGTCCTTAATTCTGTAACAGAAGGGGAGGGAGGAAAGGGGAGGAGAAGGAAGGGGAAGGGAAAAAAAAAGTGTGCCTTGGTTAATCCTTCCAACTGTCCAGGAAACATCCCCCCATTTTATAGATGAGGAAACTGAGGGTCATTATGTATTTTGCCCACAGCATAGCAGGGCGGTGGCGTTTCCCCTAGACCTGCCGGATCCAAGCCCAGACTCTTTCCCGGTCCCCTCTGTCACTCCTTCTGGCTTCAGGTGCAGGGCCCGAATTGTACAATACACTTTTCTCTGTCCTTGGACTGTGTGCCTGGTGTTGTTGAGCAGAGCTCCTGGCTCACCTGCCATCCGTCCTCCTGAGGCAAGTTATGAACAGCTGTGCAGGAGGCCCCGTCCTGATGGGGTCCCTGGGCAGGGGCAGAGCCTGGACCCCACAGGACTGAGGACCAGAAGGAGGTGGCAGGGGAAAGGGCACTGGGAGCTATAGGCTCGACTCCACCCTGGTCAGCTGAGCAGCTGCACGCAGGTTGGGGAAGCTGAGTCTCCTGCATGCATCGCACTGTCCCTTCTGCCCCTCACCACCGGAGGGGCTCCTGGGGCTGTGGCTGGGGAGAGGCAGCTTGGTAGGCCCATTACCCGTGGCCTCACCAATGGCCAAACCCTTCACTGCCCGTGCTTGCTCAGGGACAGAGAGAACCACCCTTCCTTCCAGAGAACTCAGTGGAAAGAGCTTGGGGGACAGACGGCCCAGGCTTCAAATCCTGCCCCCAGCTGCTCACCAGCTATGTGACCCCGCATACGTTTCTTAACCTTTTCAAAGCCTCGGCCTTTTCACGTGTGATGGGGCATCTACTAGTCTGCGCAGGCTGCCATGACAAAGTACCACAGACCAGGGGCTTAAACAACAGACATTTGTTTTCTTACAGGTCTGGAGCTGGCAGTCCAAGATCACGGTGTCGGCAGAGGTGGTTTCCTCCGAGGCCTCTCTCCTTGGCTTGTAGACAGCCGCCTTCTCCCCGGGTCCTCACATGGTCATCCCTCTGTGCGTGCCTGAGTCCTAATCTCCTCTTCTTGTCTCCCAATCTCCCCCAGTCTTATTGGATCAGTGTCCACCCATATGACCTCATATAAGTTTTCCATTCCTTTAAAGCCCTTGTCTCTAAATACAGCTGCATTCTGAGGTACTGGGGGTTAGGACTTCAACGTGTGCATTTGGGGGGGCACAACTCCATCCGTAATAAGGTGTAATATGAGTAGCAGTCTCCTTGGTTTGGTGTGAGGGTTATTCATCATGGAATGAAGCCAGCAGGCCTGGGCACCACAGCCCAGCCAGGGTCTTCATACATCATATCCATAACCCTCACAGCCTGGGGGGAGCACAGGCCTGCGCCCCCAGGAAATGGGGGGTGCTAGGGCTCAGTGCCTGGTCTGGCTGCACCCTTGGCCGGAGCCCAGCCTGCCCTGTCCACTCTACCACAGAAAAGGGCAGATGTGCACTGTTTCCAAGAGCCGTCCATACTCTCAGCCCCGCGAGCACAGCCCAGCCCTAGAGTGAGCAGGACAAGGTAGCAGTGCACTCCGCTTCCCAGATGGGAAAACCGAGGCACGGAGAAGCCACGCAGGGCACTGTAGCAGGGGGTGGAGGTGCACTGGGGCCGTGGGTCTGGCATAGGGAGCAGCGATGATGAGGAGGTAGCTGCCTGGCTGTGCCCTGTGCTCCCAGAAGTGGGAGAGAGGAGGTGGGCCTGGCCTGAGCGAGGGAAGAATCCCCGTGGCCCCAGACCGCGGCCTCTGCCCCGGGCCCTGCCCGGCCGAGCCTCCACTTCCTGAGCCGGTAGCCAGGACAGGCTGGGCTGCTGAAACCCTTCCTAAAAAGGAATCGGGCTGTGGTGGCCCAGGCTATTTTTAGACAATTGTGTTGAAAAATTCCCAAAGTACATGTGGCATTTCTTCAGGAACAAAAAACAGAGAGGGTAAGTGGACTCCCCCTACTTCGGGAGGGTCCTCATACCACCAGGGCCCTGCAGCTGCCCAGCCTGGAGTTAGGTGCTCGGGCCCTTGGGCCAAGGCAGGGCTCACCTCGGCCCCTCTTCATCCTGGGCTTTCAGGGGATCTGGGGCACACACGATCACCCCAAATTACAGGTGGGAAGACTTAAGCCATGTGGCCTTTGTCCCCATTTTCAGTCTTCACTTAAAAAAAACAGCTTTTACAAAATAAACTTTACTGGAGTATAGCTGGTACAGCAAAGTGAATCAGTTATACATATACATATATCCACTCTTTTGTAGATTCTTTCCTTGTATAGGCCATTACAGGGTATTGAGAAGAGTTCCCTGTGCTGTATCTATTTTATATGGAGCAGTGTGTATATGTCAATCCCAATCTCCCAATTTATCCCTCCTCCCCCCCACACCCCGGCTTTCCTCCCCGGTAACCATAAGTTTGTTTTCTACATCTGTGACTCTATTTTTGTTTTAAAAAACCAGCTTTATTGGGGTATAATTGACAAATGATAAACTGTACATATGTAAAGAGTACAATTTGGTATGACCTAGGTTTAAACTCATGAAGCCAGCACCACAGTGCAGGCAGTGAACAGACCCATAATCCCCCAAACTTGCCTTATCCTCTTTGTAACCCCACCCACCTGACCCCCTCCACCCTCCTCAGTTCCCTCCTGCTCCCGGGAACCACGAGTCTGCTTTCTGTAACTGATTTGTTTTCATTTTCTAGAATTTTCTGTAAATGGAATCATACAGTTTGCTCTCTTTTTTCGACTGGCTCCTTGAACTCATCATCATTGCGTTGAAATCCATCCATGTTGTTGTGTGTATCAATAGTCCATTCCTTTTTTTTTTTTAATTGGAGTATAGTTGCTTTACAATGTTGTGTTAGTTTCTGCTGTATAGTAAAGTGAATCAGCTATGCATATACATATATCCCCTCTTTTTTTGGATTTCCTTCCCACTTAGGTCACCACAGAGCGCTGAGTAGAGTTCCCTGTGCTATACAGTGATTCTCATTAGTTATCTATTTTATTGCCAGGACTATCCCATTATGTGAACGGACCACAATTTGTTTCTCCAATCATCTGTTGATGGCTATCTGAGCTGTTTCCAGTTTTTGGCTATTATGAATAAAGCAAGTCTTTGTGTGGACAGATATTTCCTTTAGGGTGAATACACAGGAGAGGAATTACTGGGTAACTCGATGTTTAACTTTTTAAGAAACCGACAGGCCGTTTTCCCAGGTGGCTGCACCATGTTACATTCCCACCAGCAATACCCAAGGCCTCCAGTATCTCCACATTCGTGCCAACACTTGTTATTGTCTGTCTTTTTGATCATAGACACCCTAGTGGGTGTGAAGTGGTATCTCACTGTGGTTTTGATTTGCATTTCCCTCATGACTAATGATGTTGACTGTCTTTTCTTGTGCTTGTTGGCCCAAATCGCACTTCCTTCTTAAATAAACTTTTAATTTGGGGATAGTTTTAGATTTGCTGAAAAGTTGCAAAGATAACATAGATACGCAGATATCCCCTCACCCAGTTTCTACTAATATTACTCCCTTCTGTTATCTGGTATATGTGTCGCAGCTAAGAAACCAGCATTGGTATATTGCTATTAAACTTTATTTAGATGTCACCAATCCATCACACCCATGTCCCTTCCCTGTGCCCGGATCCCCACATCACATGATATTGTCATGTCTCCATAGGCTTCTCCAGCTCGGGTCAGTTTTTTAGAATTTCCTTGACAGTTTTGAGGAGTATTGTCAGGTATTTTGTAGAAAGTTCCTCAATTTGAGTTTTTCTGGTGTTTTCTCATGACTGGGTTTTGGGGAAGAAGCCCACAGGGGTGAAGAGCCTTCTCATCCCATCCTATCAGGGTACATGCCGTCCACACGACTAACCACTGGTGATGTCGACCTGATCTCTAGGTTTCTCCTGCCAGGTTTCTCCACTGTAGTGTTATTAGTTTTCCTCTTTCCAAACTCTACTCCTCAGAAAGGAGCTGCTAATTCCAGCCCACACGTGAGTGTTTAAGCTTCTCAAGCCTCACTTTGCTTTGAGCATCTTCTATGTCAGGCGCTTCACACTGATACTTCCCTTAATCCCCAGCCCTTCCACTGTCCCACAGGGAGAGGGTCCAATGATCCCTAAACTCGGCAATGTTTAAAGTTACACAGGATCAGGGATCATTCATTCATACTCTTTCCTACCCTTTTAACAGACGAGGAAACCGAGGCCCAGAGAGGGAGGTGACTCACTTATGATCACACTACAATCAGAAGTGGTCTTGGGGCACTGGATAGGGCAGAGGTCTGGAAGGATGTCCTGGCCCAGAGTAGACATCTATTGGTAGATGAGTTGGGCATATGATGATTGAATGATAAGGACTTCTGTTTGTGATAAGGTTTCTCTGAGGACAACGCAGACAGCCATGCAGGACACCTGTGCCTCCCAGGTACCTGCACAAACCAGGGAAGCAAGAATGGGTGATGCCAAAGGGCAGACCACCCCACACTACCCTGATGTGAGCCTGGAATGCCCCCCAAGCTGGCCACACAACAGAAAGGCTGGATTCGGGGTTTCAGCTGGCTACGCACAGCCTGCCGAGTGGTCAGGGTCCCCATAGTGAGCAGACACAGTCACAGCCTACGGTGTGAGTATAAACTGGTAGGGTGATTTGTTCATACGTATCAAGGGCATTAAAAGTGTTAATGGTTTTCGCCCTGGTTCCCACAGGGAGGCCACGGATGGACCATGGAATCAGATGGATCCTGGATGGAATACAGCTTATGCTCTCCCATGAGTCACTTTATCACCCTGAGTCTCCGTTTTCCCATCTATAAAATGAGGGTAGATTTGAGAAATGCTTTTTTTTTTTTTTTTTTTTTTGATGAAATTAGTGGTGTTAAAGTGTGCGTCAATCCACAAACAGGGTGGATTGGTTAGCAATATTGTACGGGTACCTCTAATGCGCCCAGTAACCTCTACCCTTCCTGGAGCACCTAGGACCAAACCTCCATCTAATTCTGTGTCCAGATGCCTTTGAGGATTTTGTTGCCTGATCAGACCAGAAGGGAAGCTGAATCCTGCCGTCAGAATCCTGTTGCATCTGCCCTAGCGGACTTTTCATGGGAGAGCTTCTCAGTGCCTGAGATGCCAGAGACTGGGAGCCCCACCCGGCCCAGACCGGGTATCTGCTTTGGCACCTGCTTCCTGATGGTACCCTCTGTCTACGCCTCACATGCATTGGGGCACCAGCTGGCAAGGTGAGCTTGGCAAGGGAGGAGCCGATAGCCCTCCGTGCTGCTAGCGATTGGTCTCCACACAGAGCGGTCAGACAGCATCTAGCAACTCGAGCCACCCACGTGGGCTCTGTTCAGTTTATAGACCACCTCATAGAACCGTGAGGGTTAAGTGAGACAATCCACAGAAAGTGTGTAGTGTGGTTCCTGCACAAATTAACATTCCTCCTAGAAGTCTATCCTAAGATAGATAATCAGAGATGCTGGAGAAAATGTGTATGTGAGGGGCTAAGAGTGTGGAGTCTGGAGTCTGGTGACCTGGGTTTGAAGCTACCACAGAATCACCCAACCGTGGGCAAGTTTCTTCATCTTCTGAAGAAAGCTTCATCCCGCAGCTGTACCAGTATCTGTAGTAATATCATCCAGCTCACAGAGCTGTCATCAGGGTTAGATGAATTCATGCATCTTTTAGTTGTACGTAGATCTTTTAGAACAGTACTTGGTGCACGGTAAGTGCTCAATCAATGTGAGCTAGCATTAATTATTCCGTTGTATGTGGTGTGACAGGGTAAGACCCCTTAAATGGCTGATAATAAGGGCCAGGGTTAGATAATAATAATAAGGGTTAAATGTTTGACAGGGCATCCATGTGATGGAAGGTTAGGCTGTCTTTAATTGTTCATGGAGTTTAATGACAAGGGGAAGATTAAGTGAAATGGTGTATAAAGTGTTACATAGAGTATGATTTTACTTTATTAAAAATATACACTCTACAAATGAACTTATTTACAAAACAGAAACAGACTTATGGTTACCAAAGGGGAAAGATGTGGGGAGGAGGGATAAATTAGGAGGTTGGGATTAACATATACACACTACTATATATAAAATGGATAATCAACAAGGACCTACTGTACAGCACAGGGAACTCTACTCGAAACTCTGTAATAACCTATATGGGAAAAGGATCTGAAAAAGAATAGATGTATGTATATCTATAACTGAATCACTTTGCTGTACACCTGAAACTAACACAACATTGTAAAGCAACTATACTCCAATATAAAATGAAAATTAAAAAAATAAAATGCAGTTATCATTCAAAAATATATATACTCATAGGAAATTGCTGGAAGACAATAGGCCAGAATGATGAGAAAGTTAACACTAGATGGTAGAATTTAATGACCTTTACCTTTGTATTCCTGAAACTGTGTGTGGTGGGAGTGGTCAGCAGAAAAATGCGCCCGCCACCCATAAGATGTCCACGCCTGTGAATTTTTCACCTTGCAGAGCAAAAGGAACTTTGCAGAAGTGATTATGTTAAGGATACTGAGATGGGGAGGTGATCCTGGATTATGCACTTGGGCCCAAAGTAATCATAAGGTCCTAACCTGGGAAAGAGAGTGGTGGAAGTCAGGGTTGCAGCAGGTGCTATGATGAGGAAGATCAAAGGTCAGCGCGATTCACTGCTGGCTTTGAGGATGGAGGAAGGTGCCGCAAACCAAGGGATGTGGGCAGCCTCTAGAAGCTGGAAACAGCAAGGAACGGATCCTCCCCTCAAGCCTCCAGAAGGAACACATCCCTGCCAACACTTTGACTTTTGCCCCTTAAGACCCATTGCAGACCTCTGACTTCAAAATTCTAAGAGAATAAATGTGTGTTAAGCCACTAAGTGGCCATTGACTACGGCAGCAATAGGAAACTAACACAGTGAGCATGTATTTTATAATCACACACACACACACACGCACACACAGAAAGCTGCTTGTTATTTTTAAAAAGGCAGAGTTATGGGTGAAGCAACTTCATTTCCACAGAGAGCCACGTGCACCTGCCAGGGCAGACAGGAGCTGCCCAGGTTCGAGATGTTAAATACGAGAAAATGAAGTTTGTAAAAATTCTTCAGGAAGTTGAAAGCCTGAAGATTCAAAATACTGTGCTGAAAAGTCATGTGGTTTTTGAGTTCCATCTGATTGCTTAATGAATATTATTGTTTTTAAGACCACGATTGGCTAAATGAAAATATTTGTAAAAACTAATTTAGTAACCTTTGACCAATCCTTGAGAGGATTTCAAGTGGGCCACAGCGTTTCAGTTTAGAGAATGCTTTTCATCTTCACATGGTCAGATTGTCAGTTCCTTGCTGACAATTAGACGATAGGCCCCCTTTTGCACACTGCCGGGCCCAGACATCTAGAGTAAAAAGTGGCAGAACCACGGGCTTCTTGGCCATGGTTTTCCCTCAGGAAGTCTGTACATGATCCTCTTTTAGGCAGAGAACCCCAGACTCCTACCTCTCTCCATGGTGGGGGGCCTTCCCGTCACTCAGTGTCACTGGCTCACAGAAGTGTCCCCTGGCCACCCCATCTAAAGTAGCCATCCACCCATTACTTAAAACTTGCTCCCAGCACTGCCATTTATCCAGTAATTATTTATTTACTGCTCTGTTTGCTGTCTGTCTGCCCAGTCCCCACCTAGACTGTGACCACCTAAGGCCACAGGAGGTGCTCAGAACCTGGTAGCTAACAAAGGGGGATCCGGGGGGGGCGGTCCACCTTCCCGGCAGCTGTACCTTCCCGGGTGCTGCTGAGGGGCAGTGGGGCTGGGGGCTGGGGCTGAAGCTCAGGCTGGAATCCCCTCCTTCCCACCATGGCCTTGGGGTGCTACATGGGAGAGCCAGGCTTGGCTCTCACTGGAGAGTAACGATAAGCACAGTGGTGGTGAAAGTCACGTTAACACGGGTACCATCAACGGAGCACATGTGCCTGTCGAGCGCTGTGCTTATGTTACACACACTCTGAATCTTTGCAGTGATCTTGGTCTGCCCATTTGACAGATGAGGAAGCTGAGACTCAGGACGAGTGACGGCTCCCCCGTCCCCCCCACCACAAGGTTCCTCAGAGAATGAGCATCCAGGCCCAGATTCAAAGCCTGGCTGGCCGACCCCACGGCCCGAGCCCTTGGACACAGGCCCTGCTTCAGGCAGCTGCAGACGTGAGCTTCATGGCGCGTGTGGGCAGGGCTGGCTCTCCCCCTCTCCTGGACCCGGGGGCCGAGGAGGCAAAGGTGAGGGAGGCCACCAGCTGCACCCCTGCTGTCCTGGCGCTGTGGGCAGGAGGCCCCCGGCCCAGGCGTCTCATCTCCTCCTCCAAGCAGAGAGGGAATGAAGCGCGGTGGGAATCGCCATGTGGTTGCAAATAGTTCTGTGTGGGAAGAGGGAGGAGGGAGCGGCCTGTCTCCCCAGGGACTCGCCTCACTCCAGGCAGGGGAGAAAGAGGGGCGTCCCTGCAGCGCACCCGGGGCCCAGGCCCCGTGCTTCATCGAGGCTGTATTAACAGGCCCAACGGCGGTGTGAGGGGAAATGTCACCCCTACGTTGAGACAGGAGCAGGAGGCCCTTCTCCACTGGCGGTGACGTGACCAGGCAGAGCTGGGATTCCAGCCAGATCTGTGTGACCCACAGCCCAGTGGTCACCAGGAAAGCCTATTGTCCTCAGGGGGCCAGGGGTCAACCAGTAGAAGACGGGGGAGGCAGGGAGGGCCCTGGAGGCTCTGGGTGGCCCAGCTGGAGCTGCTGCTCCAGGCGGACGGGCAGAAGGCACCCCACGACCTGCCTGCCACCCCCCGTAGCCAGCGTCGCTCTGGGCCTGAGCATCCAGGAGTCGTCCAGCGGCAGCCTGGCTCCCAGGCCCCTCGCGGTGGCCCCACGGGGTGGCCCCTTCCTGGCACCGCACACCCGCTACAGCTGCCTGCTGACTCATGTCTCAGCTGGGAGGGCAGGCTGGCAGGGGGGCCTGCCCCCAGAGAGGGACAGTGACTCAGGGTCACCCCCCGGCAGGCACAGAGCTGGAATGGGTCCCCCAGGGTATGGCCTTGGCGGGGCAGGGTGGGGGTGGGGGTCTCGGCCTGGCCCCCAAAGACCTTCTGGAGGAGCCCCTGCCTGCCTGAGACATTTGCAGGATGTCCTTTTCCTGGTCCCATCTGGCCGTGGAGTGGGAGGAGGCAGCAGGAAATGAGCTGACCTCGAGTGGGAGGAAGGCTGGTGGCAGTTCTGAGGGTCAGTCTCCTGGGGACCAGCCATCCGCTTGTGTGTGTGTGTTGGGGGGAAGGGGGCTGGGGTCCTCACAGCCTGGCACGGTCTGCCCACTGCCCGTCTGCCCCCGGACGGGACTTGAGCACGGCCTCAGGAGCTTGTGGTCCCCTGTGTGGATGCTTCCAGAGCAGGCGGGAGGGAGAGGAACCAGAGGAGGCCTGAGCGGGCTAGCGCCAATTCTACAACTCACTTGGTGCCCCCAGTTGGACATAAGAGGTAGGGGGGGTGGGGGGAGGGGGAGAGGGCAGGAAGGAGTTAGGTGGAGGTGAAGGAGGAGGCACTGTGCCGCCTTAGGCTCCCTGTGGGAGAGGCTGGGAGGGCGTGGAAGAGGGACACGGCAGGGCACGGAGTGGCTGGCCCTGCCTCAGAACCCCTTCTGCTGCCCCCAAGCCTTCAGCCAAGTCTGCCATCTTACCCCGCGCCGGCGATGCCGGGGGAGCTGAGGAGGGGCCGCTGGGCTGGGGCCATGGCTGAGGTGGGAGTGAGAGGCTGCCCGACGTGCCCAGAGCAGACAGGGTGGAGGGCGAAGATCTCCAGAGTGTGTGAGATGGGTGCCTGGCTAAGGGCAGGACTTCCGGGGGGCAGATGGGATGGGGCATCCAAGGATGGTCATGTGACCACAGAGGAGCTCGGAGTGACCGTCCGGAGGACTCTGGGGGCTGTTCCATGCTGTCACAGACAGGGACACGCACAGGCCCTCTCTTGGGCCATGAACAGGTAAGGGGTCCAGGGGAAGGAGGCCTTGGTTCCCACCTGGGGAGATCCTGAGCTCACAGCCCTCCCTGGTCCTGAGAGTGAACCTGGGACCTGGCCCAGGCCCCAACCTGGCCCTGTCCCCAAGACCCTTCCCCGCTGCTGGTGGTGGGGAGGGCTGGCTCCCTTTAAAGAAGGGCATCCCCTCTCCCCTCACTTCTTCGTCCTCCCCTCCCTGGCCCACCCGCCCTCCCATTCCCTTCCAACTCGGTGGGGAGCTGGAGCTTTCGTGTTCCAGCCATGACCCTAGGACCCAGTCTCCCTACCTCCTCACTCTTTTCCTGAGTTGGCATCATTCTCAGGCAGGCCATCCCACATGGTGCCAAATGGCCACCCGCATCCCCAGGCTGGCATCCTATCAGGATGTCAAACCCAGTAGAAAGAGGTTTTTTCTAATATTTCCATAACACAGGTGCTAGAGGGGCCTCCCATTGGCCAAGTTTGGGCCACATGTCTAAACCTGAACCAGTCACTAAGCTTGGGGGCTGTAAAGTTCTGGACGAAAAGGTCGGGCCCATGTATTCTTCCTTGAGCCATACGGGTGGAGACTGGGTTCTCCCAAGGGAGATGGGACACTACGGAGGGGACAGAGGGTGGACAGGCAGACAGCAGCCGTCACTAGCGCCCCTGCACAGGCTGACGTGCGCAGGACTCTCCAAGGCAAGGCCCTGGCACACAGCCAGCCTGGGAGAGAGTGGCTGGTATGATACCTAGACTATTATCCTTGGGTGGCCCTGGCCTCCTGCCTTCCCGGTCCTGACCTGAAAGGGTCTCTTCCCGCAGTGCTGCACAGGATGGCAGGCTGGCCCTGACCCTCCAGCCAGGGTTAGCTGCTGCCCCTCTGAGCACCTGTCCTTTCCTGCCAGTGTCTCACGTTGCAAATTCCATGACTTATGACCACCCGCAGCTCCAGGTGCTGCCTGGCAGGGCCAGTGCTAAAGTTGGGATGCCTACCTGCTCTGCCTACAGTGAGCTCCTGCCTTCAGTCTCTCTCCAGACATCAGCTGACCCCTCACCTGCCTGCCTAGTGAGTCATGGAGGTTGTGACTAGCTTAGGGGGAGGGGGATTGAGACTTAGCGTGCCTACGATCAGAGCTCAGGCTCTGCACACTTCCCTGGGTCCTGGCAGGGTGGGGTCACCCCACAGCTGCTCAGCCGCGCAGCTCTGGGGGATTAGAGAGGCCTGCTCAAGTCTTCTCTGGTTCTTCATCTTTACTCTTCACTCTGTTGGGCTGAGTCTCTGACTTCACATCTGGCCCCCAAACCTCTACATGCCCTCTCCTCACGGTGGCAGGACGGCTACTGCAGTTCCAGCCTCACCTCTCAGGTTTAGGTCCCTCAGGAGAGTGAGACTCTTTCCTTGCAGCTCCCACTCTCACTGGACCATTTCAGGTCACATGCTCATTCCCCATCCTCCGTAGAAGTGAATGCTAGATGTTAACTGGCCAGGCCTCAGTCACATGCTCCAATCCCAGGCAACATGGGGAGAGCTGGGAAAGGTGAATTCCCACACTAAAATCAGGGCTGGACCTCCTAGTTCCAAGGGCGGACCTGTCCAGGGTGGCCCCCAGGCGCCGAAAGCTCCCCACCCCAGGAACTGAGCCTTAACCTCTCTCGGGTCTGTGGGCTTTCACAAACAACACAAGCCATGGGTCCATTTAAAAATCATTTTATTATTAACTTCATCTTTCCATTTAGCCAAGTGTCTGTCATGTATAAGGAATGTCGGTAAATATTCCATTTGAAGCTTCTTTGTACATATTTCCATCGATAAATAAACTCTGAATTCACATAAAAAAGTTAAACTTAAATAACTCATATTTCCTTCTCTTGTAACAGGCCTATATTGGTAAAATATAAATATTCTTGGACTCAGGCTTTGTTCTAAGTGAGGGCAGTAATTTATCACATGGTACAATTACTGACAACAAAACTAAGAAATTGTCGGCTGGTGTCCTGGCTTGGACGAGTACTGAGGCGGAAAACAGAAAATTCACATTTGGTTTCTGGGCCAAGGGTAGGGCAGGAGTGGTGATGGTGGGGAGAGAACAGTTTTCTTTAGAGCTCTGATAAAAATAATCTGTTCTGCCACTGAATTTTAACTTTGAATATATTCTTCTACATTTGCAGATTAATTCCATGATCATTTTACTTAAAACTTAGATGTCAGCTAACAAAATATGGCACATGATCCATTTTGAACAACGTCAGTAGGTTCAGAAACTATCATTGGGCTGGCGAAAACGACAACAGAAATGCACGTAGAGAGCGACGATCAGGGGTTGGTTTGTTTAGTCCACTGTGGTCAATCGCACATTCATCCAGGGCCTTCGTGCGCACACTCGACCCTCAGCGCCCAGGCGGGGCCCCCTTGGCCTGGGCAGCAGTGAGGCCGGGGCGCTGCTCAGAGCACGCGGGGGATGATGGTGAAGGGCACCGCGGGGCTGCTGGCCTCCAGCTCCAAGGCCGTCAGGAAGCACTCAGTGGCCGCCGCGTCGTTGCCCTGAGCTTGCAGGACCTCACCCAGTCCGTTCCAGACCTCGTGGGCCGTGGAGTTCACCTGCACCGCATCCCGGAGGATTTTCTCGGCCAGACTGTAGCGGCCCAGCTGATGGAGGATCAGGGCCTGCAGAGACAGACAGACAGTCAGAGAGACTACCACTCTGCACTCCTATCTGTCCTTGAGTTTTGGCACGTTCCTTGGAGGGAGGCATGCATCTCCATTGGGCTGGGCACAACGTAAGTTCAAGTTCTTCCTGCACTTGGGGCTAAGAGTCAAAAGAATCGCTCGAACCATGAACTGTATGAAGTTACTGATGTTCAGCCTTTTTTTTTTTTTAACGGTACGCGGGCCTCTCACTGTTGTGGCCGCTCCCGTTGCGGAGCACAGGCTCCAGACGCGCAGGCTCAGCGGCCATAGCTCACAGGCCCAGCCGCTCTGCGGCATGTGGGATCTTCCCGGACCGGGGCACGAACCCGCGTCCCCTGCATCGGCAGGCGGACTCTCAACCACTGCGCCACCAGGGAAGCCCTCAAAGCGTTTTTTATAGCCCCGTAAATCTTTGGCTAAATGGAATCTTACTGCTCACGCTCACACATTATGGGTATAAACAGACAAAAAGGAACTGCTGAGGGTAGGACAAGGGGGGTGGGGCCCAGAGTCCCCAGTGGGCTCCCCAGAGGCCCTGTACAGGCTCAGTGGAACCAGCTGGACAACCATTTGGAGAGTCTTCCTTTAGGACAAATTTCCCCAAAGTGGCATTACTGGGTCAGAGGATAAGACTCTTTAGGGTTCTCCAAATATTTTGCAAATGATATCCCCAAAGGGTGGCGTCACGTTTTTAGCCATCTACAGAGTTGCAGTGGTCCGTCCCCCGCCCCACCCCCGCTACCATTACTCTTTATTTTTACTAATTTTGTAAGTGCAGATTGTCCCCTCCTTGTCAAAACCTGCATTTCTTTCATAACAATTGAGGTTAAATATTCAATATTTCCCATGCCCATTAGAAGACATGCATCTGTTACCGTAATGGTCTAAAGCCTGTTTTTGACTTTTGAGGGTTTTTTTTCTTCTGTGAACAGAAGTTTTTAGTTTTTTAAGTTAAATTTGTTGATCTTTGGTTATTTACTGATTGATTGTCACTTCAAAGCTTAGGCAGTTATCCTTTCAAAGAACTGACATGCCTTGGATTCCATTTGTTGTGATCTGACTCCCCCGCCCCCGTAGTTGTCCACCTTCCCTGGCAAATAGGAAACCTCAGTGGGTCTCCTCTACGTAGCTGGACACAAACTAGCTACTCCCTGCTTCCCCTCATTCCTGTGAGGCACTGCCTTTGTCACACAGTGAATTACTGCAAGAGATGCGGGGGGTGGGGGGTGAGCTTCTTAAATTTTCCGATGAGCTACACCACCTACCTTTCACATAAGCACCGTGCTGTTTGGATTTCCTTATTCCACATTAGGATTGAACAGGTGGGATTAGAGCCTTTCCTCATCGCTCTTCGCTTTCAGTGTATTTATTGACAATCTTGCCCTGTACTAGTCCAGATGAATTTTAAAAATCACTTTGCGTCTTCCCTTTGGGAGTTGAATTGTACTTGCATGAAAGCTCTAAGAGTGTGGAGAAGCCTAACATCCTTACAGTGTTTTGTCTTCCTGCCCAAGAATGTGGCCTGACTCACCGGTCCTTCAAATCTCGGCCCTGTACTTTCTTTCTGTGCCTCACGTGTGGCAGGGGTGAGTCCTCCCTGGTTTCCTCAAAGCTGTACTTCACCGGCGGGCAAGGGGCAGACCCAGGCAGTGCAGGGGCATGACGTGCAGCCTGGGCCAGGTGGGCCCACTCCAAAGGGCTCTGGCCTCCAAGATGCGCTCTTAGACGGGGTAGGAGGAGCCCTCAGCAGGCGGTGTCCAGCACCTGAGGGCTGTCTGGCTGACCTTGCCCCGGGCTTGTGGCCCTGGGGGTGGTGTCTGAGAGCCAGAAAAGCAGCCTGACTTCCCAGAGTCGCCTGCACCTATGAGCCGCTGGCACGGGAGCCGTGAGGCCAACCCCGGAGGAGCTTGCGGTCAGCGGGGCCTGGGAGACCCACGGCCCCAGCACAGGGTGTGACGCCTCGTCTCTGGGAGGGGAGCCAGCCCGGGGAGGTTCCCTGAGTGAGGAGGTAGAGGAGGCCTCAGGCCAACAGAGGCTGCAGACTTTAAGGTCAGGTCCAGCCTCTCTAAAAGGCAAACTGCATACGTGTCCTTTCTTATTAACATCTAGATACGCTGTAACAATGTCCACCCTGGAGTCCCTGGGTACGAGTAGGTCCTGGACTGGATCTGCCAGAGCTGGGGGCTCCGGGGGGGTGGCCAGGGCCAGGCAGGAGGGTGTTCCAAGCTTCGGAACAAAAGAGGTGGCAGAAGCCAGTGCTCGCAATTAGGATTTTACTGGTTTCTGGAATTTGCTCTCCTCAGACTGCAAGGCCTTCCCGTTCTGCAGTGAGCACTGCTGGGTTTCGGCTGCCTTCCTAGGCTGGTCAGGGTCAGGTTTGCTGGGACTACCGTGAAAGCCCCCTGTTTGCACATGAGGCCACCGCAGGGAAGCACTTCCCGCGTCCACAGGGTTTTCTCCTCATGGCTCCCTCCCCAGAGCACCGACTCCCTACCCACCCAGGAGGGGACAAGGGAACAAGGGCGGACGTTCAGTGTGGACCCGGGCTTCCTGGCAGGATGAATAGTAATAGTAAGAGCGGCAGCGAGTGCTAACAGTGTTTAGAGCACACCAGGCCCTGCTCCAAGTGCTTAGTTCACCTGGGGACTCCAGAGCAATTTCACACAGGCGTGGCCAGGACACAGAAGCACCTGCGTGCAAGGCCTGCTTTTATTGCTGCGGAGAAAGAGCCCACAGTTGAGAAGCACCTACTCTGCGGCGGAAAATACGCTCACGCACTGGGTCCTCCTATCCCCAATTTGCAGGTGAGTATGCCAGGGTGCCTTGAGGCTCCGGGTCTCTTGCCCTGGCACAAGCTGCTTACTGCAGAGCCGGGCCAGAACCTGCGTCTCCCAACTCTTCGGGCCTCCCTGAAGGCCATTCAGGTGTGGAGTGCACGGTGGGGTGGGGAGTAACCGCATTCCTCTCCCAGGTGGCGCCCCCCCTACTCCGGCCCTCCACCCTCCGTTAGAGAAAACCTGACAGCTTGACACCTGCACTTCCCAACCTCGAAGGTCAGGTGGAAAGAACGGGAGGCCACTTTCCCAGGACGTGAGGGCTATGCCTCCTTTCTTCCAGGGGAGGTTATCAGCCCCAGCTCCTGCTAGAACATTCTGATTTAGCCAACAGAGAAATGAGAGGAGGGAGGAGGGTCTGGGTAATGGCAGCAAACACAGGCATTTAAAGGTTACAGAGGGAGTCCCGTCGCGTTCCTTCAAGGCAAGACTTTCTCAATGCATCAAATTATTGAACACACACGTTTTCTGGGCGGCTCTACCAGGCAGGGAGGCACAGATTGTGTGTTTGGCAAATAGTGATGGGGACAACCCACCTGGTAAGCCACAAAGAGGCATGCTTGGTTAATTGGTGCAGGTGGAGAATATAACTTAGGTCCCACTGGCTCTGCTGCGGTAGAAGCAACCTCGTGCTGTTTCCTTTCTGTACCCGGAGTTCTGTCTCCCCGTCGGGCACTATGCCGGACGCTTGAACTTGGCTTTGGCTCGTCTCCTATTTCCTCCACTTTAGATATAAGGAGACAGGTTCAGAAAGTCCAAGTGTCTTGCCCAAGGTCACAGGGCACACGAGTATGGAGCTTGCAGGCCAGCCCAGGTCTTCCTGAGGCCAAAGCCCCGTTCTCCCCACCTTGGCTTCTCATCCGCTCGCTGCTGCCTCTGTCACTTTAAGAGACAAGGCCGGTGCCCCTCAGGCACTAACCCAGTTACATCTGAGCAACAGTAAACGGGCACCTGCCATGTTGTCTCTCCCTTCCACTTTCTCTGACCACTGACAGCCGGCTCTGTCGCTCCTTCCCACGGTTACAATGGGGAGGTGGCTCCTCTCCAGGGCACAGCTTTTCTCCTATTTTTCTGCCGTTTGGGAGCACCCTGTATATTCACTCAAGGACCGGAAGGCTCCTTGCCTCCCTTTGGTGGCCCACAGGCCGGCTGTGACCTTGAGGCTTGGGGTGGCTGCAGCCGCCAAAGGACTGGGGCTGCCGTTAGCCAGAAGGCAGACCAATGAGATGTGGAGACCCAGGAGGACCAGGGCCTTGGTCCAGCAAGGCCCGGAGGTCACTGCTCTCAGCAGCAATGACCTGCCCCTACTCTGCTGGAGTGGGGACGAGAACCCCAGTCCTTTTGCTGGGAATTTTGTTTAGAAAGTGGCAGGCTGCTGAATCTACCCTATCTTGGGGGCCCTAGGGTACATGGCAGCGGCAAGTGTACCCCCCAAAATGCCTGCAGGAACCAGCCACTGGGCTAATCTGACCCGTCGCCCTCAGTGCTGGGCAGCTAAGGGCCTTTGTGATTCTCTAGTGTTCTCGTGGGCTTGGAAATTTCCAGCCCATTCCTGGACTTATATTCCGAATGTACGAACAGGCTACCATTTCCAGATGACCTTGACGCTTCCTGAGCAATCTGTCTAGTGGAACTAATTCCTAAAGCTGGAGCAGCTCGGGGAGACATCAGACTTGCTAGGGGCTGCCAGCTCAGGCTTGGCCAGGGAATGAAAAATCGGCCTCTCCCCAGTGCCCCAGTGAGGCAAGAGCAGCTCAGAAATCAGTCACACGAGGAGTCCAACCAGAACAAGCTCCAGCTGGGGTCTGAGTCACTGTACTGGGCCAGCGCTGCCGGCAGGTTGGCCAGAGGTGGGATGGGACCTGGACGGGCCTGGCTGTCAGGACTGACACACGTCCCGAGCCCCTCTACGTTGTGAGAGGCCTCCCCTGGCTTTGATGTGCACTTATGCATTAGGACCCTGCTGTCTTTTTCATCCTTCAGGCCCCCTGCTTCCTCTCTTCTGCAAAGATCAGAGGCCACTGATCTCATCACCAGCTGGGTCTCACCACCAGCTGGGTCCAGCTTTCTCCCGGTACAGACCTCTGGGTTCATCCAGGCTGATTTGTCAGCCCAGGTATTTCTGCAGGACATAGCCCCCAGCCCCCGTCCACCTCTCCAACCTTAGTCGGTCCCGGCCTGGCCCCCTGCTGCTGGGGCTCTAGTCCATCTGCTTGAAGTGCTGAAGATCCCCATTGCCCCCAAAGCCCAGGCTACACTGCCTACCTTAGGCAGGGCTACCCAGAGGCACACGGCTCCCAGCTCCAGCCCTCAGGCTGGCAGGAGACAGAGATTTCGACGACTGACATATTTCATTACCTTAGTAAGTACCCCCCATATCAAAATCACAAAAACTCACTGAGCGATTGCCCAGCCCCCAGCCACGTGCTGGGGACACCGATGTGGGCAAGAAGCAGGCCTGCTTTCAAAGCTGGGGCCTGGTGACCATCCTAACACGACCGAGCTATGTGCCAGGCGCTGGGCTACGCCTCGCCAAGGCCCTCACTCACGTCTACGCCTCGGGGCCTCAGCAGGTAATGTTGGCTCCTGCCTAAGGCAGGGCATAAGTGGCGGAGCTGAGACGTGAACGCTGCCACCCGTGCTCCTGACACCGGGCCCGCTCCCTTCCTCTTGGAGAGGATGTGCAAACAGGCCTCCACCTTTGCCAGCCCTGCTGTTTCTGGAGACTCTGGAGGTGGGGAGCTGTCTGGGGCTGGCCTTCTGAGAAGACGGGAACCGCTGAGGAGGTAGCTCATTAGTCCCTTTCTCCAGACACAAATGGAGGCAGCTCCCCAAGCTTGTAATTATTATAATCAGGTGTTTTGTACAAATAAGATCTTGGCGATGCACCAAGTTGCAAATAAGGGATTAAATTAAACTTGTTATTTCAAATGAGACAAAACGGACTTGGCTAGTTTGAAGCCAATTAGCATCTTCCTCATTCATGTCTTTCACGCGTGTGTGAAAATAGCTGCTCAAGGACTAAACACCTTGCCCCACGCTGAGGGCGCCCGTGCAGAAGCCCTGTGCAGGCTCCACTGCTGCAGCCCTGGCTCTGCGGAGACCTCTGTCCACGGCCCCGGGAGACCAAGAGCCGGGCTGCAGGACAAAAAGCTCCTTGGAGATTTTAGACATCCCTGTGGTGCTCTGCCCAAGTGCCAAGTCAGCCCTTCGCTGGGTTCAAGGGCGTCTCAGACCCCTGCTTGTCCCCCTAGGCGCACAGGTACAGGGAGATAACATCGCCGCAAGATCCCCACCACAGCATGCCTTGCAGAGGGGGAAGGATTTCCCTGGCACCCGTGAGCCAGGGGCCCCATCCTGGATGGGGGCTAATGACCAGATCTGCAGCCTTTCCCAGGGCCTGGCCTGCACCTGAGCTGCTGGGACCGTTCAAGGCAAGCCAGCACCTCCGAGCTTTGGACAAGGATAGTTAAGCCTCCTCCTGGTGGAATTCCCGTCGTCAGGACCCCGGGATTGTGATGGCAGCTAAAGGGAAGCCTGTCTCCCCAGCTTGTTACTCTCGGGGACAATGACAAAGCTGCTGAGCTGGCTGCAGTCTGAGCTGCGGCTGTGCTGGCTGGGGGAGGTGTGTCAGGGGGTCAAGACACAGGCTGTGCAGGCCCTCGTCACCGCTGGTGGCTCTGGAGTTAGAGGGACCCACCAGCAGCCGGGGAAAGGTGTGGATCGCTCAGAGACGGCAGAGGGTAGGTCAGGAGCACGGGCTCTAGGCTCCCCCGAACTGGTTTGAATCCTAGCTCCACCACTGACTTGAACAACTTCTGGGTCTCAGGTCTTCTGTCTGTATAATGGGGACAAATACTAAAATACAGGAGAGCAGCGAGGCCTAAATGAGACAGAGTTTGTAAAGTACTCAGTATGATAAACCTTTGGTGAATGGGGCAGGGAGGGCTTCCAGGACGCCCACGGTTAGCTGCTTCGTCACTGCCAGCCCTGATGCCCTCTGGGCTGGTGCTCTGTAAGCGCAGGGACCGTCTGATTTGCCTTTGCTTTTGCGGCACTGAGAGCGGGCCTGGCACAGCTGAGGTTCTAGGTGAATGTTGAATGGATGGAAGGATGGAAAAGGGGACGGTGTGGATGCTGTGTGATGGTGGGGAGGGGAGAAGTGGGCATGGCCTCTTCTAGTGCTTCTGACTAATGAGCCCCTCAAAGTTCTGGCCTCAGGTCACCCTTGTCCACACTCCCAAGTCAGACCCCGCTCACTCAGAGCCTTCTCTGCCTTCCGGGTACATCAGCATGGTGGCTGAGCGAGGGAGGGGAGCAGCTCCGTGGGAGAAGGTGCCCGGCTCCCGCTGGAGCCCAGGGGCTGCCATGGCCTGCCCTCAGGCTGTTTGCTCACTCACCACAGATCTGACACCGCTCCCCAAGAAAACCCCAGAACCCACCTACAGACTTTCTGGTCCTACACTCTTACAGATGAGGGAACAGAGGGCGAGAGAGGAAAAGAGGCTTGCTCAAGGCCACGGCCCCTGGGGGCAGAGTGGGGCTCGACCCCTGAAGGTGCCAGGAGAGGCCTGGTGGCAAGCACCCAGAGTTTTAGTTTCGGAGCCCAGTGCGTTAACACCACCCTCAACACAGCTGTATGTGCACGGCAGAGTCAGGGCTTTCTGGAAGCCTATCAGGCCCCCAAGAGGGAACAGGGACCCCACACGAGCTCCCACCCTTTCCCAGAGGCCACAGGTCGGCTGGTCTGGGAGTCAGCACCAGCTGAAACATCACATTGGGTGAGAAAACCCAGCGCGCTGCCGTCCCTTCTCTTCAGGTGTTTGCATTTTCTTCCTGAAGATGCAATCCATCAGAGAGAAGCAGGGTGGTAGCGGTGGTGTTCTCAAAACTATTTTTCTTTCAAATCAGAAGACCACAAGGAGACAACCGACTTAGAAAGGCTTTCCTCGGAGCAGCTCTGAATGCCAAGCTTAGGGAGGCCCGCTCTTCTCTGCAAGCATCAAAGGCACTGTTGGTTCTGAGCACGAGCATTTTGTGGGTGCAGCGAGGGGGCAGCCCTGAGCCCCGCCCTGCTTTCCAACAACGCCTTGAAGAGGAACTGAACTCATACTCGGATGGGGCGGGGTTGCAGCTTCTTCACCTGGATTCCAGCAGCTCTGGATGAGACCTGGTTTACACTGGGCTCTGTTTTGTGTTTCATTGCTGTTTGCTTTGAGTGCTTAGAAATCGCACTGGCTTGCCAGGGGCCCGAGTGTGTGTACCTTGGCAACTATGGCAGCCACGGAAGCCCCGCCTAACCCGGCCAGGAGTCCCCAAGGAGCCCCATCCTAGGGATCCTGGCTGATGCTGAGGGCGTCTGCAATCCTACCTCCTACAGCCCCTTGCCCGCTGGAGCTCCAGAGCCTTCCACAGGCCGTCAAGAGTGAGTCGAGGATGCCCTGGAGAAGGGACTCAGTTTTCCTATCAACAGATCTCAAGTTTTGGGGAGGGGCTGGTTCTTTGCCACTTTACTCAATTTGATCCAGTTTCCCCAAAGGCCAAAGCTAGCCATTCTTGAGAACCACGTACTCATCTGAGCCAGGACACAGCAGGGCATGTGCACGGCTGCTGCAACCGTCACCTGGGGGTCTCAGAGTCCCACCTAGCCGCCCCAGTCCTCAGGTGGGGACAGAGCGTTCATGAGGCCATCTGACCTTCAGAGCAACAAAGGGCTGCTGACGTCCTCATGAAGAGGAGGGGCAGTGCTGGCTGAGCGGCTCCCGGGGAAGGGCCAGTTCTGGACAGTGACCTTGAGGATGGTTCCTGACCGGGGTTGGTGGGATTGAGAAGCTGGGGGCGGGGGGGGGAGAGTGGGGACCAGGACTCCACGGTAGCCAGACTTTTTCCACGTATTCTGGGGCTGGAGACAAGCGTTACGAGAAAACCTCCTGGCACCCCTGTGGCCTCCGTCCTCCACATCCCCCCAGCCTCCCTGCTCCGGTGTCAGAACCAAATCACGAGGTGGCTCCGTCCCCCACCCCACTTCAAGTCAACTAGGCCAAATGCCCCCATGTCCTCAGACAGGCATGGGGGTGCAGCACCCAGAGAGGAGCCTCGGCCCGAGGAACCAGCGGTCTGGGCACTAAGCAGACACCCTGGGAGCCATTCCCTCAGCAGTGTGTGCTGTGAAATGGTGCTGAGTATTCCAGAGGGAGGAGGGAAAGACCCCCAGCCCTTCCCCTCCCTCCCGCAGAGGATGAGCAGACGTGGCTGAGAGGCTGCCCACACCTTTGCTCACCAGGACGCCTGGCGGCTGCAGGAGGCTATGCTCTCGTGGGGGCCCCTTTCCAGGTCAAATGTTTTATTTGAAGAAATGTACCTTCTGGGGACCAGGCCTTTCTAGCATTGAACTCAACTCAGAAGGAAACAAAGCTCAATTTTTCAAAAACCTCTTGTTTTTCGAAGCCAGCTGCCAACCAGCTATGGAAGCAGAAATCCTTGGGGTTGGCGCAGGGTGTGTGTGGGGGGTTGGGCCTCTGCTCTATGACAGAAATCCCTGCTGCAGTCCCCGACAGGCAGCCTCCCACTCTTGCTTGCACCCTCCAGTGACGGGGAGCTCACTACTTCTCCAGGCCGCCCACACCGTTGGTGGGCGGTCTGAGCTGTCGGTTAAAAATGTGCAGCCCTAATTAGGCTTTATATCCAATTCCTACTCTTTGATGTTTGCTGACTCCTCTGGAGTCATGCAGAAAAGTTCCCTCCCCTCCCTTTCTGCCCTATAGCCTTTCAGGCTCTGAAGAAAGCTTCCAGAATTCTCTCTCTCTCCCTCTCTCTCTCTCCCTCTCTCTCTCTCTCTCTCTCTCTCTCTCTCTCTCGCTCGCTCGCTCTCTCACACACACACACACACACACACTTCAGGGCTTTAGAGGAATGGTAAACTCAGACCTCCCACCCTCCTGCCCCCATCTCACTGGACTCTAGTGCTGAGGGCGGCGCCCAAAGGAGACCTCACTGTGGGCTCAGAAGGAGCCGTTAAGCCCCAGAAAACCGCGAGTGGGGCTCTTCCTTTATGTTTAAGCGTCTGACTGGCAGAATCTTTCGAAGCTGCTTTCTTCCAGGATGGTGTGGAATATTCTGAAGGAGCTCATTCTACGATTAGCAGAGCAATGGGCCGTCAGGCAGTAAACACCAGCGGTGAGCGGGGGGGCAAGTCTTGCCCGAGCCAGAGGGCCCGTCCAGCCCCCAGTGGATGTCACACAGACTCAGGGCCCTTGGCCCCAAATTTCCTCTGGCCTAATTTCTTTGAAACTGGGTAGTTCGGCGTCAGTGCTGAAATATCCACAGATCGTGGTGGCTTCTAGGGAACAGTCCCTCAGGGAGGAACCACAGCTGGCCTGCCAGCAGCTTCCAAGCACCGAAGGCCCACAGCCTGTCGCATCTGCAGCAGGGCGTCGGGAGGGCGCTCAGGCGTGTGCAGAAGGGCACGTGAGCGCCTCCAAAGGCGGGAAAGGGGGCCATGGGTGGGCACGCACGCTGTCAGGGTCACAGAGTGAGCTGAGGAAGAGCATCCCAGTTCCCGGGTTCCCAGGACGGGGCTCGCTCACTTTGCTACAACCAAGGCTGTTTTTAGCTCTTCTCTCCCTTCCGCAAACTTCTTTTGAGTACTGCGATGATCCAGCACCGCGGTGTCGGGAGCTGTGTGGCGCGCAGGGCGCTCAGAGGCACAGGCCGACACCCTGGCCACATTCCCTGCTCTCTCTGGCCTGGAGGGGTTGGTTTGCCGGGGGTCCTGCCCCAGACTGAGAGCCCCCTGAGCAGGGCAGGACTGTCATTCACGTGCGGACACATCGAGAACAGAGCCAGGCTGCTGGAAGGAGGATAAGGGGGAACATTCCAGGAGAGAAAACATGACGCTCCCCCCTTTATAAAAAACGAATGAGAAGCTCATAGTTGGGGTGACCACTCATGGCCACACAGCGGTGAAGCACTGTCACCCCAAATCGGATCCGATGCCTCCACCTCTAAAAGCTTCCCGTAAACTGGTACCTGGCCCTGCGTGTCTAGCTCTTCCTGGAGGACAGTGGCTCTCCCTGAATGGTCTGGGGTAGGCAGGCTCCTATCCGGGGGAGCCACACCGGGGAGGGGCCTTAGAGGTGACAGAGAAATGATGAAATGGCCCTGGGAGTTGGGTCCCAGCACCCAGGTTTCCCAAGGACCAGCTCAGGGCTCTTTGCCGCACGTCAGGTTACCAGGATCTCTAGGGAGGGCACCGGGCATACAGGGAGCTTAGACACATGCCAAGAGCCTTCTCTGGGTTCACTGGCTCTGACCCTACAGCTCGTGGCTGGTTTGTCCAGGGAGCAATCCTCCTTGGGGGAGAAGTTCTGGGGACATGACATCCCCGTCCAGCTCTGTCAGCCTGCCTGGGCAGCGCAGGCCCTTCCTGCACGTTGTGGCTTCCAGACCATGGGCTCTCCAGACCCAGGGGACCACCAGAGCGCCTGGCCTGAGAGGGGCTGACAGCGTTGCCCTCATCTGTGTGACGTGAAGAGCGCCCACCCTACCCGGCACGCTACTCACACGGCACGCCCGTTCAGTCTGGGACGGGGGCAGCCCGGCTCCCTTCCCTGCGACGTTACCTCAGCAGCGTCCCTCCCACTGGCTGTGCTATCTTATAACCACCCCCACCTGTAATCTCTGCTGGAAGATGAGCTCAGACTCCAGATTACAGATGGGGCGTCCTGTGCCCTTGGCAGTCTCCCCTGGCCCCGACTGCAACCCGGCTGTCTAGAACCCAGCGCCCCTTCACTTGCCCTTCAGAGTTCATGGTGTGGTGATTTTGCTAGTCAGGAAAAAAAAAGGGAGCGCTGACCTCAGTAACAGAAGGATGACATCACCTCAACATCAGTATGTCTGAGCATATCTCTGACTCGAGCGCTGGAAGGACTAAGGAGGCGTCGGCTTCCTTCCTCCCTGAAAACCAGCGCAAAGGCAGGCTGGGAGCTGCTCTCTCTCCTTACCCCAAGTGCTGCCCCGACCCCTAGCCCTGGGGGTGGAATTACTTTTATCTGTGTCCCGAGGCCTGGGTGTCCCACACGGCAGCAGGCAGGACCCTCGGAGACCAGGCCGGCAGGGTGACAGGGAGTCCCGTGCCCGGGCAGGTGAGCTCCACACTGGCCGCAGCCTGAGGCGAGGCACTCGTAAATTCAACGAGCTCGCGCTCAGAAACGCCAGCGTGAGCATCTCCAGAGCTCTGCGTGGCACACTGACCTAACTGAAGAAATGTCAGCTCAAGCCAGCCCCACGCAGCATCAAGGGACACCCGTGAGAAGGAGTCTCGGGGTTACTTCTGCACCTCAGGCTGGGCGGGGGCCCTGGCGAGGGGCGAAGGGGGGAGCTTTGGTGTCCCCAAAAGATGTGGAGATCCTGGGCATCGTCCTCACTCTGAAGCCTGGGACAGCTCTTGGTAACATTCCAGGTAAATCTCTAGCCCCGCCTCCCTCACTCTGCCATTTGAATCACGTGCTTCGTTGTTGCAATTATTAGCTCAGAGTCTCAGCGTGAACGGGAACGTCAGCTGCCAGCTCTGAGGGGAGAGAAAGCCACAGCTTGGCCCCAGGGCTGTGGGACCTGCCACGCCCCAGCCAGTGTTTTCTGTGGGTGCTAACACGGCTCCCCGCGCCCATACTTTTCCATTGGTAATGGGCAAGAGACTCCTGGCTGACTTAGTTAAACGTCTCCCTGGTTGACTTATTTATAAATAATAAACAAGGGGGATGTCCACCTTCCCCAACAGCAAGTCAGGCAGGAACAAGAGCAAGGGGTGGCCTGGAAGTCAGCATTTCCCCACGGTCTGAGTTACCCACGCAGTGGAAAGTTTGGTGCTAATCACCCCGGAGGCCGAGGCCCAGCCTCCCACCCTCAGGGGAGGCTGTTGCTACTCCGGGTGTGTTTGGGAAGATGGCGTTCCTCACGAGGCCTGTGCAGCCCGGCCAGAGAGTAAACCGGGTCCTGCTTTGGGCCCAGCCTCCCCGTGGGGGTCCCAGGGCTTCCACAGGTGAGAACAGCAGCCCAGGCAGTCACCTGGCTCTTCCAGAAGCTGGTGGGAATGGGGAGGGAGACATGACCCCTGAGCCGTGGAGTGGGGAGTGGGGAGTGGAGGTTCTCCACGGTCAGAAAGACGATTCCCAGGCCACCACCTCATTGCTGAGCTGACGAGCTTCCTGGGAGAAGCCGAGGGTGGGAGGGTCCTAGAAACTCCAGCCTCACTCCTGAGGTCCCAGGCTGAGATCCCTTCCCAACGACCCTGACACACCCTCATCAGGCCTCTGTCCCAACCTGTCCTCGGATGGGGGGATGGGGTGGGGGAGGGTCACACCTTTGACTGGCGTGTCACTGTACGTGAGTCTGAACATTTACCACCAAACAATGAAAGCAAAAGCCGGCCCTGTTATTTCAGCAAGAAGTCCTGGCCTTCCCTGGGCCGGCACCCTGGTGGAGGGCATGCCCTCTCAGGCCAGCTCCGTGGTCCACCGCCAGCTGTCCAACTTAGGCAAAACCTTCTCTCTAGCCTCTTTCCCAACCTAGAAAATGAAGGGGTGGAGTAGATGATCTCCAGATGAAAATACTAGGGTTTGGGAGAGTTTCCCACCCACCAAGTATTTTTGGAGCACCCACTACACACCTGATGCCTATCTATTCTTTCAGGGCTTAAAGTTTAATTGGAGGAACAAGCAGAAAACACTACAGGGCAGCCTCTTTCCTGCTGTCTGCAGGGTAACCGACCACAGTGTGAAAGGAAGGGGCGAGGGGCAGCGGCCGGCGCGGCTGGGAGGGCTTCCCGGGGGAGGAGAGGCCCAGAGCAGGGCTGCCCTCCAGCAGCAAAACTGGACACAAACAGGAGAGTGGCCCCAGAGGCACATTCCCTACTGTGGCGCAGTAGCCCAGGCAGAAGAGAGGAGAGCAGGCTCTGCTCTGATTCTGTGGGGGACCCTGGGGACGCTGGGGACCTGAGTGCCCTGGAACCCCGTGGGCACTCAGTAAATGCTGCTTGACTGAAAGGCAGTTCTGGTCCCTGGCACGTGCTCAGTATACTACAGGCACTCGATAGATGGCTGTGTGTGGGCGTCATCTCCCTGCTCAGTCACCCACTCCAGTCTAGGCAGTGCCCACACTAAGAAGGGTTGGCACCCTCCATGGCACCCGGAGCAGGGGAGCGGAGGGGAGGGCTTCCAGGCCCCAGCCCTGCAGGCTCCTTGGGGATATCATGGAGAACGTCAGCTACACGACGGCCACCAGGACGCCTCAAGGCCAAGTGCTCCCGCGACCGGGCTTCCAGCAGGTCCGGCCAGGGGCTGCCCACCCGAGGCCTGCCCGCTGGAGCGGGACAATGCTCCCACCTGCCCCACCGGGACGTGAGCGCGGTGATTTACTCTCCGCCAAGGAGGATGCGGTCATTTGGGCGAGCGCCTCCCCCATCCCCGCCAGGGTTTGGCATGAACAATTTTTCCATTTTTACACAGGAACAAACAGAAATGATAAGACAGTTTCTGATGACGGGAGGACAGGGATTGATAAACCTTGGAAAAAACGTTTTCCACAAATAACATGAGGACTCACCCCACGGAGTGCGGGCAGGAAGGTAGGTGTGGGCTCCGGGACCCCTGGGCCAGGCTGGGCCAGCCTGGAGGACAGAGCCCGGGGAAGCTATGCTGCAGTGAGGAAAAGAAAGACAGGCGGTTTGCTCGGACACGGGGACTTCCTCGCCTGGGCTTTTGTTATAAACGTTCTCCCCAGGGCCCTCAGGCCTCGTCCTGGGACATGCGGGGAGCAGCTGCCACCGGGAACCACGTGGCTGCCGGGGAAATGGAACAACCTGGCCCGCACTCTCTGTTCCCACAGAGCCGAGCTCTTGCCACTGACCACTTCAACACAGAGTAAACAGCATCAAGATTAGGGCCGTTTCCTCAAAACTCCCCCATCAGCCCCCATGGGAAGGGTGCAGTGACGTGGTGGCTCCCCTGAACAGAGGCCCTCAGGGCTGGGCCTCGGTGCCCAGGGCCATGAAGGCTTCTCCAGGCCACGTGCCTGTGCAGGGAGCTCCCCAGCGGATCCCTGAGGGGTTGACCAATCACCTGGGTGGAGACAGGCAATAGGAGAAGGAAATTACAGCCACTGCAAATATCGCTCCTGTGGTTAAGCTCCTGCGACTCTCACGTGTGTGGACTTAGGGAAGGTAACACTCACTGGGTCCACAGAGGTGGCCGCTCGCAGCCAGTGGGGACCTGCCCCGGGCTCCGCTGCCCCAGGAGCTGAGCGGGTCTGGTCTCAGCTTCCTGGTAACCCTCTCGGGCACCCCCTGCTCTCCGACTGGGGTACTTTGCTGAGAAGTGAGCCCTGGCCTTCTCCCAAAGGACCTAACGTCCACCTTGCATGGGCCCTGGGGACCTCTTCACCTCACCCTCAGTTCTCACAGCCATGCGTCCTTGGGAAAAGGGAAGGTGCAGAAACCTAACACCTGCTAGGCAGCTCTTACATGCTGGGCAGGTGCCCTCACAACACCTATAAGGATAGACAGCTAGTGGGAAGCAGCGGAAGATCACAGGGAGATCAGCTCCGTGCTTTGTGACCACCTGGAGGGGTGGGATGGGGAGGGTGGGAGGGAGACGCCAGAGGGAGGGGATATGGGGATGTATGTGTAGGTATGGCCGATTCACTTTGTTACACAGCAGAAACGAACGCACCATTGTAAAGCAATTATACTCCAATAAAGATGTTAAAAAAAAAAAAAAGGAATTCTCATTTCTGCATGACAGAGGCCAAACTGTCCAAGGTCATAGGAATCGCCCATGGTTGGTAGAGCTAGAAATCAAACGTGGGTCTTCTTGGCTCCAAGATGTGAGATCTCCCAACGACCTCTCCCTCCCGGCCACCTGCCCGGGCAGTTCTGAGTCTCAGTCTAACGACCTCTCCCTCCCGGCCACCTGCCCGGGCAGTTCTGAGTCTCAGTCTAACGACCTCTCCCTCCCGGCCACCTGCCTGGGCAGTCCTGAGTCTCAGTCTTTCTCCCCGTTGCCTCCTCTCAGCTGTTGTCTCTGTGGAGAGTGGTGAGGTGAGCTCCACTGCATCTGTGCCCCAAGCACCCTGCGCCCGCAAGTCCTGACTCAGGGACACCTGTGCTCTTCTTTGCCGATGTCCACTGCTCCCCCTTCTCCTCTGCCTCCCTCCCCACCACTAAACCATCTGGATCGGAGTCCAGCCGTGTGCTGGTAAAGTTGCTCTCCGAAAGAAAAAACCCCGGATGCGTAGCATTTGCCACTTTCCGTGGTATAAATACTCCCTCCGCGGCTGAGTTCACAGGACGTCACTGTAGGCGGAGCTGGGAAGCCGGGAACAGAGCGGCCCACCGGCCCCGCAGGCACCGTCTGCGTCCTCTAATTGGCAGGAGCCCTGAGCTCCTCGCCCCCAACGAGAGCAGAGAGGGGCAAGAAAGGCAGGCGATGCTGGTGCCCTGAAACGCGTGCACCCCGTCGGCCAAAGCACGTGTTACCTTGATGGCTGGGCGGGGTCAGCACAAAAATACTGTTTTCTCCAGGATCGAGGACAGAAGGGGAGAAAAGAGGCCCGTTTTCTTCTGTCAAGCAACTTGACTCGGGGAAGCTTAAGGCATCGTTGAAACGCCCTCATAACGCCTCCGACATCTGGCCTTTGTCTTCTCCCGTTCAGTCTCCAAAGGATCGTTGGGCAACATGGCCTCCTAAGCCTGGATTTCCCTAAAGCCAACTTCCTTGTACACCGGGCTGCGTCCTGTCATACTTGTGGGTGGGTGCACGGTGGTCGGGGGTGACTGGAGGGGCTGCTGGCAGCAAGGAGGATGGGATTGCAGCTTTAATCATTCCAGAGGCAGGAGCAGATTCGTCCCCTTTGTGTAAGACACCAGGCAGCAGGTACAGAACCTAACAGCTTGTGGGAGTCCTAATTAGAGAGCCAGGTATAACTCCGTTGACCTGCCCGGCTTTGAAAGGCCTGGAAAAATGCATGTTTGTCCTTAGGAAGAAGCAGATTTTGCTTCTCGCTTGTTCTGCAAGGTCCCCGCGGGGATCGCTTGTTGGCGCTTTGATTCTAGCCTCCTGCATCTGCCCGGATGCCCGCTGCCCGGACGTGGAGGATCAGAGAGAACCTGCGGGGACCCGGGTCCCTACAGGGGAGGGGCCGTTTTCCACAACAGGCCTGCTTCACGCCTTTGTTTATGAAGAAAGACACAGCATCGTACCCCACAGCTTCCCCCGTGGGGCTGGGCCAGCAGTTTCTGCTTCATTTGGAAGGACATCAGCCAGCATTTCAATTTCGGATCTAATCAAGACTGACCTCTCGGCAAGGCCAGATCCCAGGCTGAGTGTGTGTGTGTCCAGGATTCCTTGGAGAAACAATCACTGCTGTTATCAGCTTGGGTTATCCCCCTCCCAACCCCGCCCCCCCAACCCGGGAGGCTGCCAGCTGGCCGGAGAATCAGGTCTCCAGGAGACATCAAGAGGGGACAGTTCACATTTTTCTCGAGAACCAAGGCCGCCTTGACTGTCAGACACCATCGGAGTCTAGGTAAAGCTAGAACAGCCCCTGACACGGAGCAGGGGCTCAAATACTGAGTCCTTTGCGGCTTTACACGCCTTCTGGGCGACTAGCTGATGTTCTGAGAGGCTTGAAAAGAAACAACACCTGCGAAGGCATTTTAAGAGACAGGTGTTATGTAAACACCAAGCAGATGAGGAAGCTGGAGGGAGCACGCAGCCTGGAGGAGGGACGAGAGGGACCGCGGCGCAGTCAGTGGACCTGGTGGGAAGTGAAGGGGCAAAGTAACCACGGGGCGAAGTGCTTGGAGTCCCGGGAACCTTGGCGGAGGAGCCGTCGAGCTGAGGAGCTCGCAAAGGGCGTTCCCAAACTCTTGGAGTCTTGGGCTTTCTGGACACCGAGGCCCAGATCTGAGAGCTAGTGGGGGGTCTCTCAGACCGCAGTTCTCTTCTCTTCCCAGGAGGCAGCTGAGGCCTTCCTTGGAGGCACATTGGGGTAAGGTCACCTCCGGACCCCGGGCAGCCTTCTCACCAAATACCCCAGCGTGGAGCCCCTGCACACCTTGTACCCCTCCTTGGTCAGCAGGTTTCTAAGAGCAAGGGGTCTGCGATGACAGACCCCAGAGGAGGCTTCTGCACATCTGGATCCAAGTAATGACCTTTCCAGAGCCTGAAACCTGGTGATTCTTGGTATTTCGTCATTGGTGCATTTGGCATTCCTTCCTCCTAAAGCAATCCTTCACCACCACCCCACCCCCTTGGTAACAGGAGGGACACCAAAGGCTAACCCAGAAACTTTTCTGCATGTGCCTGGGCTCCTAAATCAGTGCTGAAGCTGTCGATTCAGGCATATCCAGGGTCCGGGCAGCTGTGAGCGGGGATGCTACACAGCAGGGAGAGACCCCTCTGGGCAAGGTGAGAGGCAAGAGGAAAGACAGAGACTTCACTGCAGTTGAGAGCAAAAGAGAAGGGAGACAGGCTCAGCAGTTGCTGCTTGACTGTCAAGTCACAGAGTCAAGCCCTCCAATCCCCAGAAGATGGTGAGAAATTCCACTCCTCCCACCAGAGCAAGGGGCAGAGTTCTCTGGGGCCAGGGTCACCCTGGAGGGGTCCAGAGAGCTGATGCCTTTCACCCCACCCCCCAACCCAAGAAGGCAAGTGCTGTTATCCCGTTTTACAGATAAGGAAAGTGGGCATGAAACCTTCAAAAGTGATGGAATCAGGATTCCTGGTGGGTCTGCCACTCAGTGCTGTGCCCTTGGCAAGTCCCTTCCCCTGTCTGTCTCAGCTTCCCCAATTGTGAAAGGGGACGCTTAGATTAGGGAATTCCATTGTTGTTCTAAATCCCGGACTGCTTTCAACTGTCTGGGGAGCATCAGGTCCAAAGGCTTTCATCTGCCACCTGTCCACCCTAGGCCCTCATCCTTGATATCGGTGAAGGAAAACCAGAAGCAGTGCCTGGGGGAGACTTCTCACAGGAGGTCCTCCCTAGACCTCTGGGCTGAAGAGTTTTAAGCTCAGACTGTCAGAAGGTCCGGACAACACATGAGAGAGACATGGCCCAGAGAGAGCCCAGAAACACCAGCAGGGGCGTCTCTGGGACCAGCCCCAAATGATGGGGAAGCAATTCAGGCACGAGACGGGTCGGAGGCTGCCAGCCCGAGTGGCTCCAAATGCCACCATGAGAAAATGGTGGCAGCTACGCCCTCTGGCTGAGTTCAGAGGCAGGCTGTGCGGGGGCGGAGGGAGCTGAGGAATCCAAGTTAAGCAGCAGGGCTAAAATCCCGGGAGGCCTGAAATAAGGAGAGGGGATTAGGGACCGGGATCTGAGAACACAGAAGGACCCTGGTAAGTGAAAAAATCTGGATCAAATTCCTAATCCAAGCTAGGGAGCAATAACTGTGGAAAGGCAGGAAAGCAGTGGAAGCGAACCGTCAAATCGTCCTGGAATAATGGGGCAGAATTTCTAAGAATAAATGGTTTGGGTAGAGTATGTCAGATTTTAAATAATTTTAGATCATCATTACTAATGAGACACTGAACCACTCTGCCTGTAATTAGTCATCTAAGACTCCAAAACAAAAGAGGAATAAACACAGAATTCATTTTTTCCCTTAAGCTGCAGCAAAGGAAAGCCTAGTGACACGGCTTGCATTTCAGAGCCTGCCCTGGGTCTGTGTTGCTTCTGGGTCTGTGATTTCAGTCCTCAGGGAACGCAGGGGTGGCCTGATGCCACGGCTCCCTGGCCAGCACCCAGAAAATGCTGCAGTGGGAGGATGGACCCAATCATCAAGCAGAAAATGTCTGCAGAGAACATCCCTGCACCGACTGATGCTGTTTGGGGTGGGAGGGTTTCTGGCGGGGGCGGGGGGTGGCGGGAACAAGGGCCCCAAGTCACACAGGAGTCATGCGGACGTACAGCACACGTTCCGGATTCCCAGGCGACACTCCTTTTGCTCCAACAAGGACACACGTTCCCAACAAGCCAGAAGCACACAGTTTCAAAATGATGTGAAGACATAGCTTGTGTCGTAAAACCTTTCAATTACCTGCTTCTTCCCTCAAGTCATTCCCAATACCCGCCACACCCGTCCCCACTCAAAGGTCCTCTCTGCTGGGTTCGCTCCCCTGATCCGCTTCGGCAGACTCGCTCTTTGACTGTTTCTGCCACTGCTGTCACCTCCCTCCCAAAGACGGGTGCAGGTGCTCTGCAAAGCCGGTTAGGGCAATGTGGCCTCTCCCTCCCTTCCTCGGAAGACGCCCCTCCCCAACCCAAGCAAGATGTGAGAGCAGAGAAGGTATCTTGGTGCTGTGGAAATAAGGAAGCTGCTTTCATCTGGGTTTGGGGTGGGGGTCAGGGGCAAAAGAATAGGCTCCCTCAGTCTGGGACCAAGAGCAGAAGGTGGTCTCGTCCTGAACGGGACGCCAGGCTCACAATCTATGGAGGGAACCAGCAGGAAGGGCTGAGGGTGTGTCCCGAGTCACAACCAAGGGACAAAAGATTGTCCTTGGGAAGAGATGGCTTGGGGGTGACCAACAGGAAGTCCACTACAAGAGAATTCACCTGGCCTGAGGGAGTGGGGTTTGGACGTCCGTTGTTTTCAGACGGGAGATGATGTTGAATGATACTTGCGTGGCACACGGGGCTGAGGCTAGCCCTTTCCTGGCTCACCTGTAGCCACAGGACATTAGCAGGGAGGCTCTGGCCTACAGGGGAGGCAACAGGTGGGAGCGCTCTGGCCCAGGAAGAAGCTCTGTGTGGCGGAGGAGGGGTGCTGCCTGGGTCCACGCAGCTCCAACCCCTCGGCGGCTGCCACGCCAACACGTCTGCCTCGGTGCCCCCGGCTGCCCGGGGTGGCCATTGCAGCCTCCCCAGCACTTGAGTCTGAGTCAGGCCTTGGCGCCTGGCATCTAGCTTGGCAGGTGAGCTCCTCTGGGGAGTGGGGAAACAGAGCACAGGGGCTTCGACCAAGGAATGGTGGATTCTTTTTACATTACCATTTTGATCTCTGGTCTGGAACTAGGTCTCTCGTGGGTGTGGTCAGGTGAGTCCGTTTCTTAGAGGTGACCCTCCCCGACTGGACTGAGAGAGCCTCGCGGGCCCGGCAGACAGCTACACGGGGGCGCCTGCCCGCCCTCGGCCCGGGCCTCGCCCCTGTGGACTCCAGTAGCGTCCCACGGCCATCTGTGGTCTAAGGATGGTGACCACCATGCTCCCCAAATGGGGTTCAGGGTCTGACACAGAAGAATGTGCTTGGGGACAACAGGACAGAGTGTCTGAACTTGAGAGGGGTCGTCACCGCGCCCCTCCCGGGGCCCCTGAACAGAGGGCTGCCCCTCCAGCCTTCTGTCATGTTCAGCCCCTGGAGCAGGTCCACAGGTAACCACTAAGCTGACACACCTGACAGGAGCCCTGCCTGGCAGCCCAGCAAGTCCTCTCTGAGATCCCGCTGCCCCGGGAGGTGCATTAATTAGCCCTGTCCGGGCCTCCACGGTCTCCAGTCCCACCTCAGTGTCATTTCCTGTCCTCGTGGTCGATGGGACTTTGTGCAGAGGCGGAGCCACAAAGAGCAAGTAAACCTGCCCGGCGGAGCCAGCATGTTCCCACGAGAGCTGCTCGGTCTGTGCAAGGGAATTAGCACCCAGGCTTTGGGGGGCTTCACTCATAAAAGGGGAGTAATGACATCTGTCAAGTTCACCGTCGCCTGTAGTTGTTCTCCCCCTCCCTCCTCCCCAGCCCACCCGCCCCACGCCGGCCGGCCACCCCTGGTCTACGCAGTCACTGGGCTGCCTCAGGCAGGGCGCCTTCCCCCAAGGAGCAGACAGACCCATGAGCAAACAAGTCCACGTTGGTTCAACCGGTGCTTCCAGGGAGGGAGGTCAAGGGGCTGAGGGCCCCTCTGTCAGGGTAGGTAGGTAGGGGGCCAAGAAACGCTTCTCAGAGGCAGTGACTCCTGAGCCGGGCTCCACGCCAGGCTCTGCCTTTCCTGCCGCCCAGGCTGATGCCTGGTACCCGACCGCCCCTGCCCACAGGCCGAGGGCCCACCCCACCCTGGCCATGGGGGCACCCATCTTCCACAGCAGCCCTGGTCTGGCCCAGCTGGGCCTCCCCCGAACCCAGTCAGAAGAGATGCTTTCCGCCTCTACCTGACAACAAGTCAGGCCAGCTGGGGCCTCCACCGTTCCCTGACTCCTTTCAGCCTGGATAACTAGGGCTACAGGCTCAACAGAAACAGTCAGAAAGTAATACTTAAAAAGGAAAGTGTAATACCATGCTCTTGGCCAAGCACGTGCCACAATATATTCTTTTTTTTTTTTTTTTTTTTTTTTGCGGTACGCGGGCCTCTCACTGTTGTGGCCTCTCCCGTTGCGGAGCACAGGCTCCAGATGCGCAGGCTCAGTGGCCATGGCTCACGGGCCCAGCTGCTCCGTGGCATGTGGGATCTTCCCGGACCGGGGCATGAACCCGTGTCCCCTGCATCAGCAGGCGGACTCTCAACCACTGCGCCACCAGGGAAGCCCCATGATATATTCTTATTTCAGCTCCTCCAACTGCTGAAATTTGGTTCAGGAGGAAAGCCACACCCATGGTCAGTTCCTTCAGAGAAGAACTCCCTGTCAAATCGAGGCAGAGAGGCTTCCACCACGGGCAGGTGGGACCTCAATTATGGAGACTGGTAGCAACGCTCATAGCTAGTGTTTATGGAGGGCTAGGCAGCCTGTGTGACTCACTTAACCCGCAAAATCACACCGCCAGGGGATCACCATTATTACCCCCATTTTATAGCTGAGAAAATGGAAGTACAGAAAGATTAAGGGACGTATCTCAGGCCACACAGTTGGTAAGTGACAAAGCTGGGACCCAGGTGGGTTGGCTCCAGTGCCATGCTCTCAACCTCTGTGCTGTCCCATCGTTCAAGCTGGAGACTCTTAAGTGACTCTACCTTCTTGTCCTGCCTCTGCTCCTAACTTGAAATACGACCTAGGGCAGGTCACCAAGGGCAGCGTCCCCATCAGTAAAAATGAAATTCTCTATTTCATATTTCATACGGCAAGAATAAACATCAGATACGGCGAATGAGGTTTTGCATTTCTCTTTTGAGGCTAAGGTTATATTCGTGCCAATTATTAATAATTCTTGGGGGGCTTCCCTGGTGGCACAGTGGTTAAGAATCTGCCTGCCAATGCAGGGGACATGGGTTCGAGCCCTGGTCGGAGAAGATCTCACATGCCGAGGAGCAACTAAGCCCGTGCGCCACAACTACTGAGCCTGCGCTCTAGAGACTGAGAGCCACAACAACCGAGCCTGCGTGCCACAACTACTGAAGCCCGCACACCTAGAGCCCGTGCTCCACAACAAGAGAAGCCGCCGCAATGAGAAGCCCGTGCACCGCAACGAAGAGCAGCCCCGGCTCACTGCAACTAGAGAGAGCCCGCGCGCAGCAACGAAGACCCAACGAAGCCAAAAATAAATAAATAAATCTATTAAAAAAAGAAAAATTCTTGGAAGGGCCTGAAGCTGTCAAAGTTGCTCAGAGGCAGTGTGTACCATTAAGGGACGGGAGGGAAGCCGGAGTGAGGAACAGGGGCTAAGCATCTGGTAGAAGGCCCTGCTCTTTCCTCTCCTCTGTTAGTTTGAGTCCCAAATACTGTCAGTAAAGACAGTAGAGAAGTTAAGGCCTGTACACTGTTCAAAGAGTACTGTCAACAGCACACAGATGAGTAGGAAAGGTGGACATCTAAATATTTCAGTAGTCTTCCTTTAAAGAAAATAATTGTTCTCCTTATGTTTAAAAGCATTTTAAAAATCCTGGAAGTAAATGAAATACAATTAATAGATGAGAAGGCTTCTCACTAGACGATGGTAGTGTTTTGTTCCCTGCCAATCATTCTTTCTATGTACAGAGAGAAATCGATACTTTCGATGAAAGAGATCCGTTTCTCAAGATCAGCATTTGCAAGGGGAAGGGTATCTCCATTCGGCTTCATTACCTTAATTGTACCTGGGTCTTATCCAGAGTAACAGGAAGGATCAAAGTTCCCTTCTTTAAGACTGGCTTCTCCAAGGGAAAGATGCGGAGCCCTGCCCTGTCTGGGCCCTGGGCCCTGGGTACCCCTTACTAAACTGATGGATAAGCTAGACAGATACACAGACAGTTGCCGCCTCTGGAATCACCCTGAAAATTTCACGACTCCATGCTGCATCTCTCCTCCAATAGGGGCATCAACTGGAAAACGTGCTTCTAAATCATAAAATAGACGCAAGCTATTTCCTCCAAGTCTCATGAAACACTTTAAAAGAGGGAGAGAGAGAAAACACCAAAGTTTCATAATTTAGCAGTGCAAGCTGCGTCAGGCAAGCCGGAGTCACCTCTTTCCCTTGATTCAGACCTGCCCTGCCTGCCACCCTTCTGGCTCGTCATGCGCAATGGGATGAAGTATTTTCGCACAGTAGACGCGCGTGTAAGCTTGAGGACAGTTTAAAGAAAGCTCCGACTTCAGGTCCCTCTTTGAACTTCAGAAGAGCTGCCGCCGTCTCCGAGCAATGTCATTAGCCTTGTTCGGATGCTTCCGGCTCAAACTTTAGAGCTGCGAACACAACTTAAAATGAAGTAACCATCCAGAAGACTTGTCCCCCTGCACCGCGCATTTCAGGTCCTCCTTCCAGACCTCCCGCCGACGTGGCGTGCCTCCGGGTATTTCATAACAGGATGCACTTTTCCTACAGCGCGGCCGTTCTCTGCCAGCCTTTGCTACTAACGTGCTCCCGGAACAGAACTGCAGCACCTGTTCTGAAGTTCTCACACTTGATGTCACTACAGATTTCTGATGTTTCTGAAAATGTAAGATCACGGAGGAGACCCTCGAAGACACCTGTGCTGAAATCTTTAGCCTGGAGCTGTCTGGATTGAACTGAGGTGTGGGGTGAGGCGTGTTTCACGCCTCATCCACAGAGGTCAGCCAGCACTTTTGGACCCTTCATGCCCCAAACAAAAAGTCTATTCTATTATTCAACTGGCCACCTACAAGAGCCCCCAAAGTGTCTTTCCACTGAGCAGGAACCCCCTGCAGCCTCCCTGGGGGTCCTTGCCAAGCTATTCATACAACCCACCATCACGGGGCCCTCAGGATGAGGCAGGGAGGCCTCCGCCCCACTCCTGGGAGGACCTCTGGGGCCTGACCCCTGGCCTCCGATGGTCCCTCTTCCCCATCGTCCTCCCCTTTCTTTGGGGTGCTCCACCAGTAGGCCTTTCTCACTACTTCCTGTGGCAGAGCGGGTGAAATTCACACCACCCGCCCCCGGTCTCCTAGCTACCCTCCTTTGAAGGATGGATGGCCTCTGTCCCTGTCCGGGTGTCCAGCCTTGTCGTGGGACCTTCGACATTCAAGGCCGTGGTCCCTGGTGCTTCCCCTCTGGTTTCTCCCCGCTTCGGCATTAGCTCTGAGAGACCCTCATCTTGCCGTAGCTGGAGGCCCATCCCTTGGGGACAAGTCAGTCCTCTTCCTTCCCTGCAGGGCAGGGCTGGGGCACAAGCAGGGCCCTTTGGGCCCAGCCCCTCTCCAGCTCACACCCTCCCCAAAACCGCCCGAGCAGAGCACGCCTGTCTCCCTCTCCTGCGGCCCCGGCCTCCAGCACGCCCTGGGCGACCCCCACCATCTGCTTCTGTTTCACACCTCTTTTCGACCTGTCGAGTTCATTGGTGATGTGCTCCAGGATAAGTTACTTTCTCAGCAGTATTTTCCCCTCTAGTCTCACCAACATCATCTCCCCGCACACAGCCTTTCTGGCTTCCTTCCACGTTCATCTCCCTCTTGAAGGCTCTCTCTGTTCCTTTCTTTCTTTTTTTTTTTTTTGCGGTACGCGGGCCTCTCACTATTGTGGCCTCTCTCGTTGCGGAGCACAGGCTCCGGACGCGCAAGCTCAGGGGCCATGGCTCACGGGCCTAGCCACTCCGCGGCATGTGGGATCTTCCCGGATCGGGGCACGAACCCGTGTCCCCTGAATCGGCAGGCGGACTCTCAACCACTGCACCACCAGGGAAGCCCCTCTGTTCCTTTCTTACCCTCCCATCTCACACACAGCCCTCGGGAGCCTAGGGTGACGTTATCAGAGGGCAAGCGGGTGGCCCTGTTTGCAGAGCCTGTCCCTATCCTGGTCATCGTGTCCCTGTCTACCCTGAGTCCGTGCCTGTCCTTGGCCTGGGTGGTATCACCCAGAGGCCGTTCCTCTGCCCTTAGTCCGCCGTGAGCCCCCTTTCCCTCCTCTACCCCCTCCTCCTGAGCACAGGGTTACTGGTGTGGAAACAGTTGCTCTATGTTTCATTAATTTATCTCAGGTCCTGGGAGTGAAAGGCTTTTTACCACGGCATGCAAATGTATGTAAAGTTATATACTTATGCAAAAAAGATATGAACATATGCCTTTAGATTTTCTGGAAAGAAGTCTGATCACTCTATGATTCCCTCCCCTTGTCAACAACATCACTTTGTAATTCTTTATCCCGTCAGCTCACCGCTCCCTTACTATCTGCCCACACTCAGCTCTCTTGTCTTGTGCTAACTCATTATTAATATTAAACACATTATTTCTCTTCTTTCTTTGCCCTGTATGTGAATTTAAACACATCTGTGAAGGCTGAAACTATTAGAAAACTGTCAATTTTCACTGGGGTTTAATTTACATTTCTGTTGTCAAGTCGGACCTTGTATTAACTTTAATACATTTAATACTTTAATGAATACCATCTGCCTCCAAGTCGTTATTGCTTTTTAACAATATTAATGTGTTTGCATTTCTCTGAAATCGTGCCTCTCCTACGAGCTGGGCTGGGCGGTGGCACGTCCTCCCACTAACCCGCCCTAGAAGGTAGCAAACAATCGTTCCTCAGGGAACAAGCTCGCGCCCCGACTGCTAACCGTTCTCCGTGGCCACCGTCAGCCCCTGGTCTCCACCTGTGACACACAACGTGGCTTCCTTCCTTCAAATTGGCTCCCTCCGACTGCCCCTTGGCCCCTCTCCTTCCTCTCTGAGCATCAGGGCTGACGCAGACGCACTTTCCATCCTCTGGGCTTTTTCCATGACCTGCAATCTGCCTGCAGTCGGTTCCTTCCCTTGGAAGCCCCTTGGCTGGTTCTTTGGGATGGTGCTCGCTGCTGCGCTCAGGTCCTTCAAACTCCTTCTAGTCTGACCTCTGACCCTCGCCGTGGCCTTGCGGCCAGGCCTCCTTGGCCCACCCTGTCACTTGCGCACCCCACTCCTGAGAGCCAGGCAGGTGCCAACGCTCGCTCACATCTGTTTCCGCCTCCTCTGCCCCGTAAGTCTAGAGCCCCCGACTCTTCCCTTGGACGTCACCTGGGAAAAAGGCGGCCTCTGATCTCCCTGCTGACAATTCGTCTTCACTTAGGGGCTTGCAAAGCAGTCTGGCTGCCACGAGGGTAGAGGCAGGACCTTCTGTGACTCAATAAGAGGTTTCCCTTCCTGTGCTTCGTCTGTGTCTGGGGCTAAGATTATGCCTCTTTATGCACCAAGAGGGTGAGCCAAAGAAACAGAGCTTTCCTGTGCCGCTGGGGTGGGAGGCAGGAAAGACAGGGCTGTGATGTTTCAGGGCTGGGGGCCTGGGTTCCAGGGGCTGCCCCTCTGTGGGCACCAGGAGAGTCGGCAGTACCGGTGGGAGAGGAAGCTGACCTTGGCTGCCGCGGGGCTCCCGCCAGCTGTGGCTGTGGCTGGGAGGACGCAGGCCAGCGGGCATCATTTACGAGGCCACCAAGAAGGAACTGGCCGAGCCACCCTTTGGGACCCACAACAAGCACAGTCACTGGGCAGTTTCGGACCACGAGAATCTGAACTCCTCAAATTTGTAGGCCTGTCGGACTCAATCTGCCTCCAGTCTAGATAGTTTTTGAATGTATCAGGATGCGTGGAGAAGTTTAAGAGTTTATTATTATCGCAATTTTCTCCTGTTGAAACCTCCAAGGCAGCTAATGTCTCCAGGCCAGAGAAGGCTCGGTCGTTGCCCTGGATCCAACAGGCAAGGCCCCTCCATCACCCGGCCCTCGCTCACCGGCTCTCCTCCGCTGGGCCCACTGCTGCTCCTTTCAGAAAGGAAAGCGTCTGGCATTTGGCAGGGAGCTCAGGTGTCTTGACAAGCTCCAAAGGTGAAACAGAAAACTTTCCCGGTGCGATTTTCCTATTTGATCTTTTGTCTCATGTGTTCCCCTTGGGGACGAACAAGAAATACTTCTCTGAATAATTCATAGGCCCCAGGGTAGAAACACGCTGCCTCTTTTTAATAAAAAGGCTGGGTACGCAGTGTTGATTATACCTCTTCTGTGATACTTCAGCAAAAGCAGGGAGATCTCAAAAGCTCTTTACAGATTCCTCTTACAATAGTGAGACAAAAATGAAAAGCCATGGAATATTTTTAACCAAACAAACTAATGTTTGGATAATACGTAAAATTATTTATAAAGCTGTATTGAACTACAAAATGCTCATAAAGGGAAGTTGAAAATTAAATGATTGTAATTATTACAAGGTCTGATTTATTTTTAAAACTGAAAATGATTGTCTTCAGTTTTCTATTTAATGAGCACCTACTAGGTGCCAGGAGCTCTGCTGGACTCGTTATGTAAACCATTTCATGTTGTTCTCACAAATGAACTGGGTAAGGAACAGCTCAATGCACAGAAACACCGAGGCTCTTAGAGGTTAAGTGACTAGCCCAAGGTGTCCCGGGGGCAGGGACAGGGCTGAGTTTGAACCCAGATCTGGCTCAGAAGCATACGTTTCCCATGGTTCCTAATGCTGGGCACCTGGGCCCTCTTCTGCTGAAAACCACTAGTTACTGCTCAGCTCCATCTACATTTTGTGATGTTACTGTGAGCAATGGTGAGAGAACAAAGCCTTTGGGACCCTCTGGAGAACATTTTACTTATTGGTTACAAAACCGTATCCTCTTAGCACTGGACAGAAACTCAGAGCCTATCTAGTTGAATATTTTCATTTTACAGCAAGGAAACCGAGTGCGGAGAGCTTATGGGCTTTCCCCAAAGTCAGAGAGCGAGCGAGTGACACGGCAGGGCCAGAATTCTGTCCCTGGACACCTTGTCCGATGCCCGTTCCTCCACGTCACACCCCCCTGATCATACACGCTGGGCTCCCGAGGGCTGCCCACCTGAAGGTCACCTCGGCTGCATTACGGGCTTTTCCCTTCCCGTGGCTCATGAAATCAGAGATGTCCTACCGCTGAGAATGAAATACAAATTCAGAAGCTAAGTCTGGCCGACAGGCCCAGAGAAAGCAGCTTTTCACCCGCTCCCTGGACCCGGTTCATCTCCAAGTCTCCATCCAGACTCTCGCAGGAAGGGGACAGCAGACGGGCGGCTCCTGGGCAGCCGCTGTGCCCCACGTGTGAGTGGTCTAATTGACCCCGCCCAACTGAAACCGAGGTGGTCAGGTGGCCAACTCCCCCGCAAGGAAGGGAGGGGAGCAGTGGGCCAGCCCCGGGCTCCTGGCCGGGCACCCAGAGGAGGGGCATGTGCGGCTTCAGAGCCACCACACCCGTATGCAGTGTGGACGCTGTGGTGACTTACCTGGGTCCTCTGGGCACAGTAGGGCTGCCCCCGTCCTCTGACAGGACGCTCCCACTAGCCAGTGGCCTCGGAGACAGGCTGGGGTCTCGGCTCCCTCAAGGTAAGAGAGCCCCCCAGGAGGTAAAGTGCTCTGACTTCTGTACTGAAGGCTCCCCAAGGTGCGGACACCCCCAAGGTGGCTGCTATAAGCAGCTCGGAGACCAAGATGACAATGACAGTGCCCAGGGCCACAAATATGTCTTTATTAAACCCAGAGCCACAAGGTGGCTTGGACTGCTGGCCGGAGACCGTTGACTCAAAACTCTCCTCTCACACTGATCAGGACCCCCAGGCAGGGTCGCTGAGGCTGTGCGCTGCCGATTCCTACGAGCTCCATTTGCGTAAACTACAACCAAACGGCGCTCGCTGGCTTGATGCACCTTGACAGCCTGGCAGCCCAGGTGCATCTGGCCTTTGGAACAGGAACAGGGTTTGAGGGTCAAGAACTATGTGCTGCTTCCCGGGGGACCCCTGGTCCAGGGCTGGAGGCCCCGCCAGCGCTCAGACTCACCAGCCGCTGCATGCTTTTCACGTGGGTGGGGCTTATGGATAAGGCCTCTTCGTACCACCGCCGGGCCTCCTCGATGTTTCCTCGGAGCTCGGCAACCTGGCCTCGCATGTACAGGACGTTGTGGGACATCGGGAAGAGGTTGGCAGCTTCTTGGGTACAGGCTGTGGCTTCTGCTGGCTTCCCAATGCCGATGTAGACATCAGCTGTGAGGAGGAGAGCACAGGCAGATGCTGTCCTGGGCCACTGCCCTTCAGAGGCCCTGGGACATCGCCTCCCCTCCACCACGGGAGTCTGGCAGGGGCCCACCTGGAATACGCAGGCCCAGAGCCAGCCAGCCTAGCCCCCAACCCCAAGTGGAAACAGCCGCGGGCTGACGGTCCTTCCCGCCCACTGTTCACAGGCACTCGAGTCAAGGCCGTGCGACCTTGGAGGGGACACTTGTCACCACCGATGAGACGGGAGTGAGGCCTGCCTGGGCCCTGCCCCCCCCATTCGGAGGTCACGCATCCTCAGGGCGCACCAGGGACACCTGCCCTCAGCTCTGGCAGCCACAGAAGAAGGGCTGGATGAACCCAGGGACAGGCAAACCAGAGCGGCACAGCCCCTCACAGGGCAACGGCTCTGCTCTCGGGCTGGTTCCCCTGATGCCAGGAAGTGTGACAAGGCCAGCAGGCGGTGCTGCTATGGGCACGACATAAAATCACTGCTCCATCAGACCCTGCCCTGGACCGACCAGGGAAAGCCACTGCACCGGGGGGACTAGTAACTGTATAACACTGACGAGCCATCGCTTTCCAAAAAGCAGGAAAATGAGCTCTCCTCCGATCTCAGGTCTCAAGTCTCCCGCGCCTCCGTGGAGGGTCCCTAATTGCTCTGCAGCCCTGGCTTCCATCATGCACGTCCCGTGCCCCCAGCCATCCCCAGGTCCGCTCAGATTCCTCATTTCCTTAGGGCCCTGAGGTCACGGCCCCACCGCCTCTCCAATGTAGGGCCTGCGTTGGCTGGATGTGGGAAGACTCTCCCTCCTCAGCCACACCTGTCAAGACCACCACCCAGAGCCCCGCTCAGGTGGCCGCTGTGCTCCGGGCCCACGGACCCCTCCTCCCACCCCCGGGCAGCCCCTTCCTCGCCTGCTCCTGCCCTGACTGCTGGCCTCCACTCCTGGCAGAGAAGGAGGTTTTGTGCCCATATCTCCAAGTTACGTGTATATGCACACATTGTGTATAACGGAAGGCACACGAGAATAGGAATGATAGAAGAACACAATACAAAGAAACAGAAAACGTTGACTTTTTCCCTCACGCCCCTCCCGTCTCTCCTCCAGCCCCTCTGTCCCGCGCAGCCACTGACAGACCAGCCTCCCCAGGCAAAGCTCCGGTGGGGTCACCACCCTGCTGCAAAGCGCTCCTTCCGTTCCTGGGCACCCCTCACCCCCTTCAGTCTTCCCCGGAACGGCCTCTGAGAGGCTTCTGCTGACCATCCCACCTAAAACTGCTGCTCCCCCTACCCCGTCCTGACCCAGCACGACCCAGTTCCTTTCCCTGCTTTCTCTTCCGGCCAATACCAGGCTCACCCTGTCTGTCTCACTCACTGTCTGGGGGGCCCCTCTAGGACATAAGCCACCACCTTCACACTATTCACTGCTGAGTCCCCAGCGACCGGATGAGCACCTGGCAGTCAGAGCGCAAGAAATGGTTGCGAACGAATGAACGGTAACAGTAATGATACCAGTAGCTAATTATCATCAAACATGGGCTTTGTGCAAAGAAGTGCTCTCATTTCTGCTTTTGTCTGCACAGTGATCCACTAGGTACTATTATTTTATCCCCGTTATACAGACGAGGAAACTGCGGCACAGACAGGCTGAGCAATTTGTCCGAGGTCCCAGGGCAAGGTACAGGCAGGCGTGGCTTTGCGGCTGTGCTCTCAGCTCTCTACAGAGAACAGTGTCTCCCCTGCCCCCAGATAACATCCAGACCCCTTTGCCTGGCATCCGGAGCCCGTGGTGACTGTCTCTACCACCCCTACTAACCTGTGTTCCTATTGCTTCCTACACCCCCGGGCTCTGCCGTGTTAAGCCGCCGCTGTTTCCCTGGGCTTTTGTTTATTCTCTTGCCTCTGCCCTGATGGTGTCACCCCTGTACCCCCTTTAAAGCCCAGCTCAACGGCCACCACCCCCGGAAGCTACCTCTGACCCCGTCCCACCGCCCCAGCTGGAAGGGGAGCCCATCCTGGGTATCCCTCTGATGGCTGTGTCCCTAGAGACATTTTGTGAGGGGTCCTGGCTACGCCCCCGGACAGCACGTTCTGCTGACATCCACCCTTCTACCTCCCCACCTCCAGCTTCAGGCGCGGAGACTGGAAATTCTGGGTGGGCAGGGTGTGGTCAGTGTCGATGCCACTGCATGGCCCTCTCCTAAGCACCTCACTTCCCTGGTGACCATAGTCACACCAGTGACTGACTCCTCAGGCCATGAGCAAGCCCAGGGGAGGCACAGACCCACCCTGCACCCCATCTGTGCTTCTGGCCATCAGTCCCCCTCAACAGGGAGCAGAGGTGATGGGCTGGCCCGGGGACCTGCGGGGAGAGGCCCAGCCTCTCAGACCTGGAAACTCGGACACTCACATACAACTGAGCTCTAAGTGTGGCCGGGCCGGCACTGCGCCTGCCTCACGTCCTCCGAGACTCCTCTCTTGAGGTACTTACTGAGCACCTACTACACACGGGGCCTCTGTAGGAACAGAGACCACACGCATCTGTCCTTCCGCCTGGGCCTCTGCAAAACCTGCCCTCCTGGGAGATAGACACGCAGGGCTGCCCGCTGTCTTCCAGTAACACGACTCTCTCCAAGCTCCCGCCAGAAGAGTCCGGGGTGTATCTGGCAGTTTCAGGTTCCGGAGCCTGGCGGCTGCGGGGGCACCAATACAGAATGTTCCTCCCACTGTATGCTGCCTCCTGACTTGCTTCCCTTTGGGGGTGAGTTCGTGTTCATTTCCAAGGTCCCAGGGCTGCCTGTGGGTGGGTGAGATGCCACAGGCCCCTCCCATCTAGATCGCTCCGGAATAAAGGCCAACTTGGGAGAGCGGGGACGAAATGATTCCAGAGCTTTGTTTTGCTTTTGATTTTTAAATTTTATTTTATTTTATTTTCATTTATTTGTTTTTTGGCTGCTTCGGGGCTTAGTTGCGGCACGCAGGCTCTTCATTGCGGCGCGCGGGCTCCTCTCTAGTTGCGGCGTGCGGGCCTAGTTGCCTCACAGCATGTGAAATCCCAGTTCCCCGACCAGGGATCGAACCCGCATCCCCTGCATTGGAAGGCAGACTCCCAGCCACTGGACCACCAGGGAAGTCCCCAGAGGTTTTATAACAAGAATCAAGGTGTATGTTGCAGCGGGGGTGGGGGGGGGGAGCCTTGAACACCAACACAACAATGTAGATGACACCCTGTTCTGTGGGGGTCCCCGTGAAAACAAACACGGGACCGAGTGTCTTCTTGGTTCCGTGTCTTCGGCTACAGGTCTGGTGCCTCTCCTCCCTCCTCGTGATGAGGAAACAGACGACGGGGGCTGAGCTGAGTCATGATTGAGAAGGTGGGAGAGAGGATCCAGACCCCCGAGGACTTCTTTGCCGTGCTGTCCAAGTTGTAGGGGCCGGCTCACGTCACTGCTGAGATCTGCGTTCCCGAGGCAGAGGGGCAGGCGAGTGCATGGCCTGCGCTGCTCCCTGACCCCTCCGTTTTAAGGTCAAACAGAAGGACACAGGCGCAACGGGCTGGGGTGATTTTCAAACCATTTCTCCCCAGTGGAGCCTCTTTCCTCCAAAGAGATCTTAAGAGTGGACAGCTGGCCTCCCCTCTTGGTTTGGCCCCCTCTCCGGGTCTCTGAGGCAGCACTGTCTCCACCTTATTCAAGCCCTCCTTCTCCTTGCTACCAGGACTCTAGGGTACCCCGTTGGTCAGCCAGTGTCAGGGGAACATGGAGGGTTCGATCCCTGCGCCCAGGCCTTGTGTGTGACCTTGGGCAAGGCCATCAACTTCTCTGGCCCTGTTCACCTGCCAGGTGGGGCCTGAGGCTGGCCCGCGTCTCAACCAAGAGGGTGGAAGCCTGGAGCCTTGAATGCCCGCATTCTCGGCTTGCTCCTGCGGGCATGATGCTGGGCTCTGCCCCTGCGACAGCGAGGCCAGCAATTCGGGACGGGTGAATTCGATCAGCTGTGATGCACTGGGAGCCCAGCTGAGGCCAGGAGTCACGATGCATCCTCCGATTCAGCCTCCCTGGGCACAAAGCTGGGAGTGTGATCTCCATCTCACTCCCTGTCTCTTTCTTAACTGGCTCAGAACTCAGGACGTAAACAGAGGTGTACTATTTCCCTAAAGCCTCCAAAAAATGTGATCGGTATTGTCTTTTCCCACTAAAACTATGAGCAACTTCCAGCCACGTCACCTCTGCACCCCTTAGCACAGGTCTAGCACTTAGTAGGTGCTTAAGGAAAGACTGTAGACTAATGGACACTGCTTGCGGGTCAGGGGAAGGCAACCGTCTCTGTGGCCCAGGTCGATGAGGAGTCAAAGGCCAGAGAAGTCACAGCAAGTGATGCTCCCCGACCCCTTCACCAAGGGCTAAATTCAAGTGAAAACAAAAAACACACAAAAAACCCCATAAAGGGCCTTTTGAGCTCATTAAGAGATAGAAGAGCTTGTACCGAAGGAACAGCAACAGAGCGGGAAGCTGGCTCTGGGAACTTAAAGCTGATCGGCTCCTAACAAGAACACAGTTCAGCGCAGTGTCAGAGCCCCCGCTGCGGGGCGGGCTCTGAAGGGTCACTCTCTGAAGAGGTCACAGGGACAGAGTCTGTCCTGGTCGCTGGCAGCTGACAGCCTCTAACGAAAGGTAAGGTGCCACGCAGGGTCACGGACACTTTCTACCCCTTTCTGAAGCTCAGACTAAGCTCTGGCTGTCCTCTCTGGACTCTCTTGCTTTCTCCTTGCTACCAGGTTACTATGAAAAATGCTGGAAATACCCCTCCACCCCACCCCCGCTTGCAAACCCTCAATGGTTCCCAACTGCAGGTGAATGTAACCCAGATGTTTTTGCTTCCCGTTCTAAACTAGGACCCTGCTACCTTTTCACTCCCTCCGTGCTCCATTCACGGTCTCACCTCCACACCTTGGCTGTGCTGTTTCTTCTGCCCAAAGTGCCTTCCCTGTACTGTTGCAGACCCATCACTCCTCACCCTGGGTTCCCGCAAACCTTGCCCTGCACATGACGTCCCCCCAAACCCCACCCTGCACACGACTTCCCCAGACAGGCCTGGGTGCGTCACCCCTCCACTGCCCTGCGTGCTCTGGGAAGTCCCTCACCCCAGGCTGCCCCGTGCTCCCGTGACTTGTGTTATCCTGTAGAGGTCACGTCCCTGGAGGGCCGGGATCAAGTCCGCCCCCCTGTGCGTTGTGCCTCGCGCAGAGGGCTTTCTGAAATCGTTGGCCAAACCAAGCTAAAGATGGGATCTGAAAAGGGCTGAGCTATAGTGCCAAGGTCCGGGGCCTCTTTCCTCCTCAGTGGTGAAGGGGGCTCCCGATAGGGGGACCTGGAGCGGGACGCACCCACAGCCCCGCACGGGGCCCAGTTTCCTCACTCGTTCACTCACTCTTCTGACACTTGTCAAGCACCTGCTTCACGTCGGCTGCAAGGCTGAGAACCGGCTCCCATTGCCTGCCTTGGGCTCAGGGCTGTTTGGGTCGTGCGCCGTGCAGAGGCGCTGGGCGGAGTGGGGCTGACCAGCCTGGACCCCGCTGGCCAGCTGTGAGCCTGGAGTAGGGCTGCATCTGCCCCTGGAAAGCGAGGAAGCTCTTCTCACCAAGGTGCCTTCAGCTAAGGCACACCTGCTCCCTGGGGCTTAGCCTACCCAGAGGGGACATTCCTGTGAAACTCACACAAAGGAGCCGTGTATGTGAGAGGCGGCCCGAGGGCTGTACCTGTGTGCGAGCCATCAGATCCTCCATTCCACCAGAGGTCTGGCAGAGAGGGATGCAGAAAAAGGCGCGTGGGCCATCAGCTTCTCTCGGCCTTGCAGGCAGCAGGGAGTTAGGCCTGCAGACTCGCCGACCCCCCGAAACCATTTCCCTTTCCCCAAACCCTGCTTCCCTAGAGAGAGGAGACTTGGGAAACACCCTTAGCTGGTCCTGGGACAGCCTCCGCCGCGGAGGGCAGGGCAGCGCCAGGGCTGGGCGCGCGTGTCTGCCGGGAGACAAATGTCTTTGTCTCCACCTTATTCAAGCCCTCCGCAGCATTTCCTACCTGCCACACGCACTTAAAAATCATTATTTTACAATGGGGAGAGGGAAGGGGGCAGGGGCAAGGGAGGGGTAGGGGACTAAGAGGTATGAACTATTAGGTATAAAATGAGCTGCAAGGATATATTATACAACGTGGGGAACATTTTATAATAACTATAAATGGACTATAACCTTTAAAAAGAAATGAAGATACAATGCTGATCAAGAAATCATTATTTTAACAGTTACGGAGTGTCTGACCCCCACCTGTTGAACACGCTCATGCATTTTCTGTGTGACTGTCAAACTGTCGTCATTTTGCAGAGGAGGGCACTAGGGTGGTGGGACCAGGATTTCAACTAGTCTGAGTCCAGAACCCAAGCCCTTGATGGTACCGCGCAGGCACCTTCGTAACCCCCCTTGGCTGCCAGGACGCCACGTCTCCCGGTTCCCTCCCGCCTTGCTGACCACTTCCTTTCTGCTGCTTTGGCTTTTCCTCTCCTCCCCAAATTTTGAATGTTGAGGGCTCAGGTCTGGGGCCTGGCCCTTTCCCTTCTCCATCGACATTCTCACCACATCCCTTGGCTTTAAATCCCCACTCGCAACTTGATGTCTCTAGCCCAAACCTCAAGCGTAGACTTGAGTATCCAGCCACCTGCCTGACACCTTCACTGTGGGTCCTCAGGCACCCGACGCTCCCAAGTTCAAGGAGGGCTCTGGTTGCTCTTGCTCCCCCATATCCCCACCCATCGGTTCCCACCACCCAGGCTGCCCGTGGCAGGAAGAGGAATCACCAGTTACCCGCTGGCTCCAGCTCCCAACACAGGAGTCTTCCTTTTCCTTCACCCCTACATCTAACCCATCAACAAGTCCTATCAGTTCTGCCTCGAAAATGCAACTCAGGTATCCCCCTCTCTCCACCCTCAGACCGGCCGTTCCCCGCGGTCACACAGACCGAAGTTCCTGACCTTGCCTCCCCACGGCACTGTCTCCCGTTCCGTGCCCCACATTCCTCCAGGGTGATCTTGTAGCAATCTCCCTCTGATCCTTTCATGCCCCCGCTTGCCGTCCTTCAACAGCTTTTCAGTGCTTTTAGGAAGAGATCCTGACCTGGTCACCGGGGCGCTGGCTCGTCTGGCCTCGCCTCGGCCACGTGGTTCTTCCTCTCTAGGCTGCATGCCCTGCGGCCCTGCCATTTCTCTAACCTCAGGGCTCACGTGGCCCACAGGCCTGTCCACGTGTGTCCTACGCCTGCCACGTGCTCAGGCCTCCTCCGGTCCTGGCTGGGGAGGACCTTGGTTCCCAGTTCTCCCAGAGCCTACACTGCTGCTCTGGGGTACTCGGCACCGTGGAATTAAGTGCTTCTGCAGTTGTTACGTTTCATATCTGTAAACTCCATGAAGGCAGAGCCCGTGTCCGTCTGCTGACCACTGAGCTCCAGAGCCTCGCCCTGATGACGCACGTAAACAGGTGCTCACAGGTGCGTGCTCCATAGCTGAGCGCCCTCCCTGGGCGGGGGCTGGGGCTCTGGGCCCACACTGGCTGGGTCTGGATTCTGGTTTCTCCACTTACTAGTCATGTAACCTTAGGCAGGTGACGTGAGAGCTGTGTCTTGGTTTTTCCATCTGTAAAATGGGGTGATTAAAGGGTATTTATACCTTATATGGCTATCACAAGGACTAAACAAGTTAAGACACATAAAGTCCCAGGATAAGGTCTGACACATGCACGGTGCTTGGTAAAGGTCAGCTACCTGCAGGTCGTAGACCGTGAATCAAAACCTCCCAGGGCAGCAGAAGGGGCAGGTCTGGCGGGGCTGACCCACGGAGACTGGCACCGTGTCAGGTCAGGCTTGACCCCTGGGTACCACATGTTCCCTCCTGCAAGCACTCCCTGTGCAGTCACCCTCACGCCACCTGTCTGGGAGCTGTCTTCACCTTGTCATGGTGGCCGCGCCACAGGATTACCCTTCAACCCTGCCGATGCAGCCTCCCGGTGGCTGGGAGGAACCTAGCAGGGGGAAGGGCAAACGGGACAGGCCGGCCAGGGCCAAGGAATTTGTGAGAGTATCACAGCTTTACATTCCCAGCAGAAATCAGAAAATCTGATCTTGCACATCTAAGAATAGCCGTTGCTTTCGACGGTGAGAGATGCCAAAGTGAAAGCTATAATTATTAGTAAGTAACAAGCAGAAATTATCCACCTACTGCACAGTCATTTTTAGCTGCCATCCCAGAAGTGGAAATTGAAGGATGGACACCAAGAAGCTGCTTGGCTTGGGAAAGGCCCTGGTTCAACTCTGAATGACTGTGAATGTATGAATTTCCAAAGGCCAGTGATAAGGTGTGCATTCTAAAGAAAACGATGTATGACTCCCAGGGAGATATGTCTCAAGGAGCAACAAACATCAAAGGCCCTAATTCAGCTCACCTGACTCCTGCCCAGTGAGACCACAGAGGAGCTGGTTTCTATTTGGCCTGGGTTTCCCTTCTGCATAACAGAGGAAAAGAACGCTTTGGACCTTCTTTGTAAGATGGTGTTTATACAAATGGCACTAGAAGATACTTGGAACTTCCAGGAAAAGAGACCATAAAAATGGGTAGTTTCTTTCTAAATAGCATGTGATACCCAGAGCTGATACCCAATCTTTTGATACCCAAAAGATTGGTAAATGTAAAAAAAAAAAAAAATTTGGCAAAAAACCCCCAACAAAACCCCAAAACACAAACAAAATTAAAATGGGGGGAAATACTTAGAGCACATATGGCACAAGGCCAATTTCTTTGACACATAGTAAGTGCTTACAACTCAAAAAGAAAAGCTCGGTATCTAAGAAGATAAATGGGCAGAAGCCGTGAGCAGACAACTGAAATACCATTTTCATCTATCAGATCGGCAAAGATCTTGAGGTCTGATGATTTGCTGTGTTATCAAGAATGTGAGAACATGGGCATTCTCACCTTGTTGACTGGAATGCAAACTGGCACAATTCTGTGGAAGGCAATGTGACAAAAGTTACCAAAATTAAAGAGTACGCATCCTGTGATCCGTCAATTCCACTTTTAGGAGTTTACCTCACAGGGACGGAACAATCTATAGACGGCTACTCATTGACGCATCGTCTGTAGCAGCAAAATACTAGAACTAATCTAAATGTTCGTCAGCGGGCTACTGGTTAAATTACGGTAAAATCATACAGTGGATTTGCTCTCTGACGTGCCGACGGGCAATGGTCTGCAGCGAGTGTTACACCCCGGCGGGGGTGCACACACTAACGGTGGTTGCCGTGGGGGAGTGTGACTGACACTCAGGGGGGCAGGAAGCCTCTCATTTCACATCTCTTGTGCCTTTTGAACTGTGTATCATGTGCGTGTATTATTTTTTCAAAAATAATTTAAATAAAATTGTCACATGGGTCCAAAAACACCAAGCAACAAAACATGTACAACCCATGCCAGTTGGCCACCAGGTACCCTGTGAGGAGCCTGAGGCCCTGGGGTCAGAAGTGTCCAGGAAGGAGGAAGAGGTACAGCGGGAAGGGGCGCCCAGGGCATGGGTCCCACCATACAGGACGGGAGGGACCCTGGATGGTCAAGCATCCCTGGACTTCCTGGGTCTGTGCTCCCCACTGGGCCTGTGGCTGATGTCCTCACAGAGCAGCCAGAGGCTCCGGTGTCCCAGTCATGATCTCTTTGTCACTCAGATGACACACAAGTGGCTCAGGGACCTGCTCATATAATAGGCTGGAAATCTGAGGTCGTTTCAGAGTGGCCTTACCTGCCAGCCTCAAATCTGGGGCCACCTCCAGCACGGGCCTCCACCACAAGCTCCCACTACACTCAGATCACCAGCAAAAACAACCAGGAGAGAAGAGACCCGCAAACGCCACAGAAACACCATGGCCTTGGGTGTGAGGCCTTGATCTGGTTTCTTCCAAAGCTTGCGGCATTTACAGAATCTGGCGGTATTGTTAGAGCTGATGATGGACGCAGATGTTACCTGGTTTCCATAAGTTGTCAAAAAATGTGAGTCACTTTTAGTTTGCCACCCAGAGCAGGAAAGCTCAAACCACCTATGGTAAAACCTTACAGTTCAGTGGAAGCTTCTTTTATGAATTCCTTCTGAGTTTACCTCTTCAAAGACCATATTGAATATACGATACCATTCTAATCTTGACTCAAAGTCAGTGCTTTGGAAGAGTCAATGTAGCACCAATCTTATAAAGATTATAATTTGCTTCATTCATTCATACTATATAAGCGGGACTTATATTCTGCCTGGAGTTTAAGGCAAGTATGATATTCCATTTCCAGAATCCAATTCCACCAACTCGTAGAATGTTAAATGCCACACGCATTAATAGCAATGAGAGCTTTATTCTGTCCTATAGGCTATGGCAATGAGAAAGGGATGTCACACGATTGATAAAACTTCAAGGATAACTCCAAAAGGAATCTTAGCTGCCGGGTTCTTCAATGTTCTAATAAGCAGCTACAAAATTTCCTCCTGAGTCATGGTGGGTCACGTCGAGGAGCAAAGCCTGGATAACTGAGGGAGGGGCAGCAAGCCACTGGGCAAAGCGGTCCTGGGACTCAGTGACCCTCACCAAGGTCATTAGGTTTTCCGAGCCACAAGCAAGAGAATGCCTGGGAGGTCAAGGGAGCTGCTTCCAGCCTAGAAGGATCACCTTCTGCCCTTGTTGTTTCGTAGACATTGACCCTTTAAAAACTCAACTTCATGCCCATTTTGAAGGACAACTCTGCCCCTCTACTAGCCCTGCAGGTTCGGCCAGTCTCACCTGGCCTGGACACTAAAGTGAACCCCTTCTCTTTTTGTTCTTTGCCGTCACTGCTCACGAGGATGACTGAGTAGGACAGGCACCAGGTCCTAGACTGGGGACCAGCTTTTCTTCAAGAGAGCCACAGAGGAAGGCATGACTGCTGTTCCCGGGCCCTTGAGTCAGCCTGTCTAGAACCCAGCAAGAGGCTGAACGCTGGCCAGCATCTGCACAGGAAGAACAATCAGCACGTTCGTGAATCATCCCTCTTTTGTATTTCTGCTTAGAAGAACATAATTTGTTAATTTACAGTGGTTGTTTTGGCTCAATTAAAGATGCCAACACGGGAGCGGCTGACTGAGCTCGGCTCTGGGACATGCCAAACCTAGGTAAATCCAATTGTGTTTCTTACACGAAGGTTCCAAACAAGGTTGGACATCATACAATTAGCCTTGGCAAAAAAGGGGTAAACAGATGGCCAGTGGTGGGTAATAAGCACTTCTGCAGCCAAACCTGGGCTTCTGCCGTGCACCCTGAGAGTTGAGCCTGGGAAGGCCTTGCAGATCAAGGGGTAAAACTTGAGAAACAGAAGTTATCTTTCCTATGTAAGCACATCAAGAGCCGCCATTTGCTCTGTATGGTGGGATTCCCATTGCTAAATGTCTGCAGGCTGCACAATAATGTGGCGATTCCCTAGCTATGCAGAAGCAGCCGTGTGAAACTGGGGGAGGGGCAGTCACACCTGCCTTCTGGGCTAGTTTCCAGTCCGGCAGCTGCTGGTACCTGCCTCGCTCTCTGAGGATTACCAGGAGCGCCGTCAGAAGTGGCAGCTTGGACATCCAAACGCTGTTCCCCCCGCCCCCTCGGCTTAGGTAAAGACATCTGTGTCATCAGGACACCTGGCCCCTCTCCCAGGGTCTCTTAGACTTCACCACCAGGGTGTGCCGGGCACTGTGCTCACCAACCCTAGGAGACGGTGCTATTGACCCACCGTACGGATGAGGAAACCGAGGCTGAGAGGGGAGGCTGTCCCCTCCAGCCCATGCAGCTGTTGGTAAGTAGCAGAGCTGAGGCTCCACTCCAAGGCTGCAGGACTGCCAGACCTCCGTCGGGTCCGGGACACCACGCTCTGCTGTCCCCCTCAAAGAAAGTCTGGGGTGTAGATCTCTGGCCCCTGCGACAGCATAAACCCTGCGGCCCAGGCCGCAAGCTCCCCTCTGGCAGAGCGGCAGGTGGGCGCGGGGTTGAGGGGCGGAGTGGTACCTGCGTGGAGCCAGATCTGCGCCAGCGTCATCCAGGGGTGTAGCGGGCCCTGCTTGGGGGCACTGCTCTGCAGAGACGACGCCACTTCCGACAGTGCCTGCTCCACTCTGGAGGCTGCTACCGACGTGGCGTGGACAGAGCCTGCGGGAGGGTTTCGGGAAGACGGCATCAGAGGTGGAAGGACAGACCCAGAGCCAGCCACCGACCCACACAGCCAGCCGTCCCCCTCACACACAGGCACGGGTTCAAGACGTACACACACCCCTCCCTCACAATGTTTCTGAGGTTTACGGTCCTTACTGTCCATACAGTCACTATGGCCTGGCACCTTAGTTTCTGTCCGTTGCTTTAGTTCGTCTTTTAGTCAGGACAGAGCACACGCTGTGCAGATGCTCCGTCCGGGAGCTGAGTCGAGCGCAGGCTGAGTGTCGGGGCAGGAGAGGCACAGCTAGCCACGAGGCCGTGACACGCTGCTGAAACTTCGCAGACGTGAAGTACTACGAAGGGAGGTGACAAAGCACCCCCGCCTGGGCCTGAACCTAGAAACTACCTGGGGGGCAGGGGGAAGAACCACACTTGCCTCCTGGGGCAGGATTTGGCATAGATGGAGGCCATTCTCAAGACAAACCCAGCAACCGCCCGTTTCATTCCCTGGCCTTTGAGGGATCTGGAAACGTATTCTAGGACATGCCTTAAAAACTGTAGACAAAGCACAATTTGCCTGCTGTCTAAGCAGGTGTCTATCACTAAGGCTAATACTAGACTCGCCGAGGACAGGTTACGGCAAAGGGGCCCGGAGCTCAGGAGCTGCACCCGCCTCACTCCTCTGTAGAAGCTACTGTCCTGAGAACTGGGGGAGGCGGCAGGCTGAGCACATTCACCGGCCAAAGGGCTTCTATTCAGAAGTCCGATGAGTCAAATGACACACTCCTCTCCACGCTGACCCTCGGGAGGTCCTGGCGATCGGAGGCCACCTCCCCAAACAGGGGCTCTTTCCCCACTTCTTTCCAACATCCGCTCTTGGAGGAATGGTTTCAGAGCTGAGAGCGGGAGTCTTGGTTATTTCAAATTTAAAACCGGTGATATTTATATTCACTGGCAACATTCTTAACTTATAATGCATCGTAAAGCGTAATACGGAGATAAACGTTCCAGCGCCTTCAGTGGTAACTATCGACTTATCGTGAGGTTGAAAATGGTGATGATATACAGAGATAAATGCTGACTACTCAAATAAATTTCACTCTGGGTAAAATGAGACTGTGAGCATAAAAATAATTTCTGTTGGGGCTTTGAGATGCACCAAGTTGGTCCTTTTTATGATAGAAAAATATTAATCTAGAAATGGGAAAGTATATTCTCAGTAAGGCACAAAGGGCCAGCAACTTCTTGCAGTTAAACATCAGAGATTGTCTCATTGAAGTCACAAATGACATAAGAATGCCTTCTATTTTCATGAATATTTAAGGAAGAAAGCTTCTAAAAGTTCTAAACAGTGAATAAGACGTGAAAGATTTGAAAAGAGGAAAGCACAAAGTTATTATTTTCAGACTATACGATTGTATTTCACGAAGACAAAATCTGGAAATTAACTGATCTGAAAAAAAATTTTTTTTAAATAAAAATTCATGTATTCATTTTTAAGACTACCTGTGGCAATAGACTGGCCATCCATATTCCAACACAAAGGAAACATGGATTTTTCTAAACACACTCAAATCCTTCAGTGGGGTGGGGTTGGTGGAGGCAAAATGCAGGAGGTGGATGGGAACCAGACTGGGAATCCAGCGTCTGTGGATAATCCACACACAGCACCCACGGGGAAAAGCATGAGGAGGGCCTCTGGAGAAGGACCAGTGAGTCCTCCAGTGAGCGCTGCCGTGCAAGGAGGATCTCGAGGCCCAGTTCAGAGGCACTGATCGATATCATTATGATCCAGGAGAACTGATGAAGTTCAGCTAAGAACTGACCTTGCTTAGACAAAGTGTGTGGGACTACCTAAAAAAACCCCAAACAGCAAAATGATTAAACTGCTGTTGATTTTTTTGGTCTTGTTTTGTTTTGAACCTTTTTATGGAAAAATCAATGCTTTAACTTTGATAACAATGATTTGATGTCTTTTCCCTGAGACTTTCAATAGCAACTATTAGTAAATAAGTAAGGTTGTTGTTGCTACATTCTGACATTATCAAGCCGACTCACCTCCTCACTGACTACCTTCAACAGTGGTTCTCAACTTTGACTTCGCATCAAAATCACTTAGGGATTTAAAAAAATCATATGCCGTAGCTACAGCCCAGACTGACCGAATCATGGACCCTAGGGGTGGGACCAGGCATCTGTTTGTTAATAGCCCAGGTGGTTCCAATGTGCAGCTAAGGCTGAGGCCCCTGACCTGGGGAGAGAGGAAGCAGGTGTTATTAACTGACATGTGGTCAAGAAAAGCCTGCAGGCGTCCTCTACACAGGCCAGCCAGCCTGAGCTGTCCTGCTTCCCTGCAGCCCAACAGTCTGGGGAAAGAGTACCGGGAAGATCTTGTCCTTTTGGACGGAGGTTCTCAGAAACCTCTTGGTCTCAGAATCCCTTAGGAGTCTGCAAATTTATTGAGACCCCTCAAGAGATCTTGTTTACACGGGTTATATCTATTGATATTGACCCATGAGAAGTCGAAACTGAGAAATGCTCAAAATATTTAGTTATTAATTCATTTTTCAAGAAGAACAATAATAAACTACCGCTCTAGAAAAATCCCACACATTTTCTACCAGGTTCTCAGGCTCCTTTGCTACAAGGACTTGTGACTTTTGGAGGTGCTAATTTTGTTTTTTTGGATTAACTGTTTGGTTCACAAATGCACTCGTCAGAACTAATGTCAAAGTCCTTTCTCTTTGTGGTATCTATATACAACTAAATCAATTAATGCTTCACATAATCATCTGTAAAATAACAGATTTTAAGTTATTATTACAATCAATGTTTCGCTGTGAATAAGGTATGGCAATGATGATGATGATGATGCCAGCAGTGGTGATTAGCGGCTTCAGTGAACGTGGCCTGTTTCAGGCACTCTGGTTTGCACTTTACATATATTATCTCACTTAACCTTTAAACAATTCTTTGAGGCAGGTAACACTGTTACCTGCATTGTTTAGATGACAAAATTGAGATTTTAGTGAGTATCTTACCCAAAGTCATACAGCCAGCAGGTGGCAAAACCAGGACTCAAACACTATCCTAACTCCGAATCTAGCCTCTGAATCCAGCCCTGATGCCACCTCCACCGGGAAGGCTGCCGTGAGCCTTCTGTTTCTTCTCCCTACCACCCTCGTGTAAAAAGTTAGGCCTCGGGTCCTCAGTGCCCCATCTCCCCCTGTGGGTATGGTTATCACTGTACAGACCACACTGTTTTATGTAAAAGGTTGATGTAACTGTCTCTCCTCCGAGACTGGGTGGTTCTGGAAGACAGGAACATGCCCTCCAATGAGGTATTTTCAGGGGCTAACAATGCCAGGCCCACGCAATGTACTTGGTAAATGCTTGCAGAATGAGTGAATGATGAATCAACGAATGGAAGAATGAGTACTGTCAATACACACATCACTGTGTGAAATTTAGAAGAGTGGCCCCTCTTTGGGGAAGCACGTCTGGGTGCCCTACTGTCCTTCCCTAATGGCTCAGAGGCCAGAACCTTCCCTGTCTCAAGGGGCTTCTCAGCATGGCTGTGCTCACTTCCAACAACCCGGACTAAGAAGCAGAGTGGTGCACAGCTGGATTAACACTGTACTCACCTAGGGGCTTCCCAGATCTAACATAACTAACCCGCTTAAATAGGGAGGGTAACTGAGGTCCGTCAGAAATAACTGTTTCCTTCCTAGTCGATCCCTTTTCACACACACCTCACAGGGGCAGAGACCCTTCAGGTTCTGAACTGGGGATGGATATTAGGGCATTCAGTACTCATTAATAATGGTAGGTGGCTTATGATAATGGTAAAATGATTTAATAGTTAATGTCTACTCTTTCTAGCAATAGCACAGTATATCAAATTCTTCCACTGGGTTAGAATTTGGAGGAAAAAAGGGATAAACATCATTATGAATCAGAATGGATGTATATCTGATTACAAATAATCAAAACAACCTGTAACTTAACTGTTTCATAGGATGGAAAATGGTAAGTGGCAAAACAGATTTTGATTTCTGTTGGTAACACCTAGAAATGCTAGTTCTAACCCGCCTATCTTTACAGCAACCCCTTTCTCACCAAAGCAAATGTCCTCCTACAGCGTGCATGGGGGTTAAGAGGATTATTCCCCTAAGGGAAATGGACAAATTGAGGCTTGAGAAAGGAATTAGAGGGAGGAAGAGAAGACATATTTCTAATTTGAAATCCAAGACTCTGGAGAAACAAGCTTCCACATAATCAGGTTCGACAGGTAAGCCAGCAGATGTGTCTGGCCACTGTACACCTCTTATTTATCACGTTAATTTGAGAAGCGCTTATCCCTGTCGTAACCCTGAGAGCCGAGCAGCCACCAGGTCCCTCAGTCACAGGGCACAGTGGCTCTGAAAAGCTACTGCAAAACCAACTGAACCGACAGCTGACACAGGCAGGTGAGAGCACGCCCTAACATCTGGCCTAGGTTCTGTAACCTGACTGCCCCAGTGGTCCAGGGGGCATAAGATGCCCCGGAGCTGAGGAGACCTGAATTTCCTCCCAGCTAGAGGCCCAAGAGGAAATGTTATCTCGGACACCTGATACATAGGCAAAATGCCACTTGAAGAACTGTTCTGATCCCTACATCTGGGGTCTTTATCTGAGTCCCCCCTCCCCCCCGGACCACTGTCTGGGTGGGGTGGGGGACAGGGGCAGCGAAAGAGAGGCCCCAGGAGCTGCAGTGGAGAGTCATCTCCCCATGGGCTGAGGGGCCAGGAACCCAGGCCCCTGACCTCAGGAAGCTGAGTCCAAGCTCAGCTTGGAGGATGTCTGCCCCACATTCCTATCATTTGCTGAAGCCTGTGGAGAAACCCTGCCACAAGTAGGATGCCGGGCACAGCCAGGTCAACTTGCTGTTGCAGTTGAAGCCTTCCCAAAAATCCTTTTCCAAAGCACGCTACACCCGCGGTCAATTTCACACAGACCTCAAATGTGGCAATCACACGTGGACCCTATTTCAATATCTAAGGCTCATCATTCAAAGGGATCTCAGAGCCAATAATTCTGTGAAGCAAAGGGCTCAATAAATTATGTGGCCTAGTTATGTTCCATCACCTGTATTTTCACAAGCAGGGTCACTGAGTGCACGGCATGTATTTATATTCTAGCTACCCTTTTGGCTGTTCTGGTCGCATTATGTAAGCTGCTATGGTCTGAAGGATGTCCACCTTCCCTGTCCCCTCATATCTTCACAGCATGTAGAAGATGAACAGGTCTCAGATGCAGCCCTGCTGCCTGCTGACTTGGTGAGCAACACGGTTCAGGAACAACAGACAGCTATGTTACTTGATGTGCGAAAAGAATCCTCTACCAAAGAGACATCAGGAGGCACATCTCACAGGTGTTTGCTCAGGATTCAGGCTGCTCTTTGCTTCCCGGCCCTGGAGAGTTAACTCGGATGCCTCCTATGCATGAACGTGAGACAACGTAGAGCACGTGGCCGCGCCCCAAGTTCCATCTCTCTGCTTGTCACCCACATTCTTTCTGCCTGATGCCGCCGCAGCAGATACTTGCCCTCCCCACGTTTTTCTGAAAAGAAACCAAGTGTGCAGAAACTACCCACCGCTAATAAATCTCTGTACTTATTTTCCCTCAGTCCTGAAGTGATTCCATCGTATCTGTCAGTAGAGTTTATTCAGCTTCCGGTTCTTAGAAGCTGTGCCCCCCAAACAATGAAAGAATTAAAGAAAAGAAGGCGCCCCTCCCCCCCTTAAAGACCCTGCAAACTGAACAACGATCTGAGTGACTAAGCATTCTGCCCCAGAGCTTTGCTTAAAACTCTTCGTTTTTAACAGGAAAAGGATGCCTGTTTCTCAAGATAGGGCTTGCGCATAAATCAGTGCAACACTGCGGACTGCTGGCAGCCCAGTGACCTCACACCTGGCCCCTGTGCTCTAAGAACCCGAACGTCCTTGGACCCGAGGAGACAGTGCTGACTGTCTCTTCTTTTCTGAGGCGGGAGGAGAGATGCGAGCGTCTGCTCTCACTTCAGCACTCAAATTAGGCATATTTTTCTCTGTACCTTAAAAACATGAGCCATTTTCCTCCACTCCCCACCCTGCCAACCCCGGGCGAGGACAATTCCTATCTTTGCTGGAGGCGGTCCTGCCTCTCAAGGAGGCTGATCTGGGGGTGGTGGGCTCTTCACAGCACGCTGTCAGAGATCCCCCTTCCACATTCTGATCCCTCGCGGGCTGCCCCCTGCCCTCTGCACAGCATGTCCACCCACGTGATGGGGCCACGGGGCTGGGGCGGATTTAGGGGCCACTGCTGGGTCTATCCAACTCCCACCGACTATGGGGCCTCTTGGTTGTGGGTCCCGCTGATAAATAGCTCTGGGGGTCATTCTAGTAGATACTTTCCTTTGTTCACTGAGTGAAAAAGGAGGTTAAGATAGCCAAGGAAATCTGGACAGCCAACCCACGGTCCCAAGACGAGATCACAATTTCCAAATGACTTTAACAGAACATCAAGCACAGCTGAAACCTGACGGGATGTGCCTTCTCTTGAAAGGGGAACGTCCTTTCCAGGGAAAGCTTTAGGGAAGGATCCCCCGAAGGCAGGGGTATGTGGTCACCAGCGGGCATGCGGGGCTGGCCTGCGTGCTGCTGCTGGGGGCTGGCGGAGCTAAGCGGCGCACATGCAGGGAGGGGCCCGCCGTGAGGGTGAGCCGGGAGACAGCACCTTCCGGAGGACTGCACAGGGCAGAGGCTACCCACTTCCTCAAACCCTCCCCCGTGCACAGCCATGAGGCCGTGTCTCTGGAATGAAGTGTCCTTCCGCCTGGGAAAGGCTTTTGTCTCTGATGCAGCTGATGGGAGAAGCCTCCCTGGCTCAGGCCGTAGTCTAATTGCTGGTCACACACTCAACTTCTCCCCGAGTGCCATTTATTATTGACTTGTCCATCTCCTAAAATTCCAACCGACCTTGTTTAAAGAAAGACACCCCAGAACTACTTAAGGAGAATTAATTTTAATTTAATTAAAATGGCAAGAAAAGGTTTATACTTGAATCATTAGGACTGAATGTTTTAAACTGCCACTCCTCGAAAGCAGTGGGGTCATCACTAGAGTGATTTTTTGTTCACATATAGGTGACAAAGATGACTTTATTCTATTAAGCAGTAGCAGAGGGTGAAATTCACCACCTGACTAGTCACTTCCTGATCATGACAGATGTTTCTGAATGTTAGAAAAATGCGAAGTCAATAAAACAACGCCAGCCACCGTGGAAGGAGACAAAACGACTACCTTGGCTTTATTTCTCACCTGAGTTCGTTTGAGAGGTGTGTTTTCTCGTTAATGTCTATTCTCTTGTCCTGGTTCCTAAAGAGAGCCGCGGTGTCACCAGAATCGGTGATATGAAAAATGAAGCTGAGCACCCAGTCAGCACGTTCTTGGAGAGAAGAATAAAACCTCAACCCACACTTCTCTCCAGAAGGATGACTGCTGAGGCGCTCGCTGCTGGGGGCGCCTGGGATCCTCAGGTTTCAGGAGTGAGGGCAGCGGGGCGGGGGGGGGGGGGTCCTGGCGGCTGCGTTCCAGTCCGGCTCTCCCCACCTGGCCGGTCACTGCCCTCTGGAGGCCACAGAGTCCAGGCTGCAACTTGGGGAGCAAGGCACCTGGCCGAGGCTTGAAATCAGGATCAGCTACCGGCAAACCCCAAAGGTGTGTGTGAACAGAATAATTAGTCGACTAAGACCTTTACAGATGAGGATGCTGAGGCCAGGAAGGTTAAATGAGTTGCCTGGATTCCTCTGCAGAACTGGCCCCCGAACCCAGGTTTCCTGACCCTCGAGAGACTTGGAGCTGCTGTTTTTATGGAAGTAGTTAAGTCCCTTGTATAAATGTGTCAAGCCTCCCTTTAACATATTTGAAGGGAATTGCTTAGTCTGCTTTAAATTCTGGTAGAAGTAGTTTAAGTTTTATGATGTCTGATTAGCTTATTTTAGGAAAACGAATTATTAGAATTGTTTTCTATGAGCAATAGTGGTTGAACTGGAAAGGAATTTTAAGATTCAACTAGTTCCCTCTACCTCAGATTTACAGATGAGCCACACTGGGGAGGCTGGACGTCTCACACTTTTGATCAGCCCCCGTGGGGTTGCTGACCAAGCCACTGCGCGCCCCTCCTTGGGCATTCTTCCTGCAATGCCTTCTTCTGTAGTCCTTCCCAGACAAGTGCTGCCTCCTCAGTGTTTACACCCAAGCTGCAGAAAGCATGAGAGGGCCTGGGAGGGCTGGTCCCCAGCGGGAGGGGTGAGCAAGCTTCAGGTCCAAGCCATCTCAACATTCCTGATCAACGCCACAACACACACTGCATGGTGGGGTCAGCGTGATTCTGGAGACCCTCAGAAAAGTTAACAGATAGATCGGTAAACTACTTACTAACTGAAAAAAGGGAGGGAAAACCATGAAAGTATACTTCTGGAGAGTTGCCTTGGAACAACAAATCAAACCAAAAATTAAAACCAAGAAACAAACATTTGAAAAATCAAAATTAAGGCTAAAAAAGCAAATGGAGTTCTAATAACCTTCCAACCGTAAGTCTGGCTGTCTGGAATCAGATTTCAATTCAACAGTGACATATGTTTTTCCACTAACAATGATTTTTTCTTTTTTTTTTAAAGCAAAGAAAGGCCAACTGGGCATTCCCCTCCACGTTTAAATGTTCACTCAGCACATGAAAGCTGACCAATTCATGTAATGTGTTTTGTTTCCAGGGCAGGAAATTCCAAAGGGAAGGGAAAAATAATCAAACGAGCAGTTTTCAGATCTTTCCACACGTTAACCCTAATCATGATTCCAACCGTTTGTAGGGCTGGGCTAGCTTTCAATCCTGTGAAGTAAAGGACTGGAGGGAGAAATTCATAAAACTTCAGGTCTTGGCTATCTGTCCTAAGGGAAAGAGTTGGGATTCAAATTCATTATAATTTTAATCAAGAAATTCTACATTTACTAGCAATGTATGTTGTGTTTTCCCTTCTCTAACTAAATGTTGGATTTATGGGGTGGGGGGAGGGGAACAGTCTTACTTAAAACACCTGGTTACTGGCTATGCACTCCCTAAGGATGGAAGATGACTCAGAGCTTCACAGAGAATAAACAACTGAGCACTGCTTGGTACATATTACGTTCAGCAGAAAGCCCAGTGGGTGCTCATCGCCCTAACAATTTGCTAATTAATCTGATATAAGGTGCCCCACCAGAAGAGTCTGGACTTCAATTTTCAGAGGTTTAAAGGGACACAGGGCTCCTTGGGATGCAACAAGATAACTACTGGCAGGGTGTGGAGGTAGGTGGGTTCATTGTGCAAACGAGAAAGGATGGGGCAGTGGGAACATCTAACATTATTCTAGAACAGTAAGATCCCATTTTAAGACCCCAGAAAACTGGGCAAAAGTCAGTGTAATAAACAATTTTTTCTGGAAAAACCAAAGCAGAAAAAAAAAAAAAAGTTGGCAATTGCCTGTAGGCATCATATTAAAGGGAAAATATCTATTTTAAGAAGTGGATTAAAAACGACATAAGCAGTTTGTAAATTTTATCTTCATATTCCATTTCATAAAACTGGGATTGCCGTTGAGGCTGAGTTCAGAACACTTAATATGCAGATAAGTAAAGTCAGAGTGTTTCTTGGTTTGAATTATTTATTTTAGATCATAGTCTCCTTTCTGCCAGACTCTGTGTGTGTGTGTGTGTGTGTGTGTGTGTGTGTCTGTGTGTGTGTGTGTGTGTGTGTGTGTGTGTGTGTGTGTGTAACACAGCAGGTTACCATCAGAAAGATAAGCGCATTAGGGAAAGTAGTTCTTTCTGGCAGCAGCTCCCCTTATGAGCTTTTGTTTAGCATATAACTGAGTGTTTGGAACAAAGATGAGCCCTTATAAATCATGGACACAGAGATTAAATTTTCTGGCCGTGTTGCGGGTAAAGTGAACATTAAATAAATGAGTGGAAGAACAAGGGTGGCTCTCCTGGTGATATCCATATTTAGGTGCCATTTAAGGGCTTTATCAACAAGTGTCTCATTTCAATACAGGGATCTTTTTTTTTTTTTTTCCATTGACAAGTCCCTAAACGCCCTAAAACAGACTTTCAAATTTCCCTATTATTTAAAATCAAGATTAGATTAAAATACTGTTCAATTTCCCTGCATAGTTTCATGACACAAGCCCTACGTTTTCCTTCCTTGCAAACAGAAAACAATTTATAGCATTGTTTTTCAAAATGTAGTACACAGCCCACTGGCATCGGGATCCTAAGAAGGTATTTTATAAATCCAGATTCTTGGGCCCCACCTCAGGCCTCCTGAATCATAAACTCTGGGGGTAGGGCCCAGAGAATCTGCAGTGTTCAAAGCTCTCTGGGTGATTTTAACGCACAGTAAGGTTTGAGAACCACATACTTAAAAGGCATAGGACTGATATCTTTAGAATACTACCTTGATTATTATATACTTGGTGAATTAATTTCTAAACTGAAAACCAGAAATGATTAGGAGTAAATTATTATTTGCAAAATGTTCTAATTTGTCTTTTTAAAAAATGAGATCTGTATGAATTTATATCCACTCCAGGAAAGCAGAAAGCACAGAAGTCCCCAAGAACTGGAAGCGATGCTCCAGAGAAGCTTCTATTGATTCTGCTCTAAACAGATTTCCTTTACTTTTTAAAAGGGAGGTTGGAACTTGGGCACCAACGTCTCCTTCTGCCCGCACAGTTTTTTGGATTTTCAAACTAGCAAGATTTTCTCTCAGGTAAATTTGATGGAGTTTCCGATCCAGCTTAGCAGTTAGGAAGATTATCAGAAAATAAAACATCAGGCAAATGAAGCAGATCTAACAAGAAAGGAAAAAACCATAAACCATGTTTACACAGAGAGGGTTCCTGGCGGGGACCTGGGTCACTGACTGAATGAGCTGCCGGGGGCCACACAAAGGTATCGGGTTTGGGATGAGAATGAAGATGAGAAGATACAAACAGGTGGAGAGGAGATTCGGTTCTTGAAAGAGAAGAGGAGGAGGAGGAATCTGACACTAAAAACATGAAAGAGAGAGAGAAAAAAAAAGGATAAAGGCAAAAAAACTTTAGAAACACAAAGAAAAAAAATAAACTGGCTTTTAATATACTCACATAAGCTGCAAAGAAAATGAGGTCATGTAATACACAATCATTCCTCTACTTGACAAGAGAATACAAGTGCTTTTCGAAGAAAACAAATTTGCTGTTTTTTCCACTGGTTATTTAATTGTTCTGCAACAACACCACGGCATAAAAACATCTCAGATTTACCTGGGCACGGATTCAGCAGTATGATCCATTGAAAATAATACCTCTTTAACCTAGAATACCCAGGACATTCTGGAGGAAAAGAAACTATCTGCTTTTCAGTTGGAAAGGATTAGAACTTGACTTTTCCTCGATTTGTTTTTTATGAGAAGCACTTATATAAAGTTTACTTGAAAACTAAGGTCTTTCTAGGTGCAGGTAACTGAGGTGCAACAATGGGTCAGGTCCCTGAATCGCGACAATGGAGTCTAAGCTTGCTAAGCTGGTCTACGGTTGGGTCCACTGGCCGGGCACTTTGAAAAGGAAGCTATTCCTGTCACTTCCATGCCTTCAGCTGGAGAGATACACAGCAGTAGGGAGAACCACTGCAGTGCCAAATTCAAATTTTTCCCAGACAAAATGGATCAAACTTTCAAGGCGAAAGAATCCTTACTACGGATCGGTGTCTGGTAACATCTACCAATGATCAAAGATAAATCTCCTTACTCCATTTCCTGTTTTGAAGGCAAAAGGAAGGAAAAGAATTCTTTTTCCTCCTCTATTTAAGGAACTAACTTATTCCGAAGAAAAGACAATGATTCAAAGCTTCAAAGTTAAATGACTGTCCCTCCATTTGATTCCTCTCTCCTGATGGCTAGGACCTATTGGATGACAGAGGTGGGGGGAAGGGGACCCAGAGGCGATATTAGAAGGGAAAGCATATTCCTTAAGGGTTTTTTTTTTCAGTCTGCCACATCCATTTAATAAAACCAACGTCCACTCTTTAGCCACAGTGGACTCAGCTATAGTCCAAAGCTTTTAGACATGGGTTCCCCTTATGTTATTACACAGATCTGCATATGGACAATTTCAGAGGTGGAAAACCATACCCCAGTTAATTATTCACTTTCCAAAATCAAGAACACTGAGCCTGTACTTCATAATGACCCAGATGTATAATAATGGGATCTCGGTTATATTTTTATAACCGAGCTCTCATCTGTTTGACATATACACTGAAATTTTAACAGGCAAAATACGATGTCTGAGATCTGCCTCAAAATAGTCTACAAAAACTAAGTGTGGGACAGCAGAGATACAGGAAAAAAGAATAGGAATTGTTGAAGGCTGGTGGTAGGTACATGGGGATTCATTATACGAGTATTTCTATTTTGGTATACTTGAAATTTTTCCACAGTAGAAAATTTTTTTAAAAAAGGAAATAAATTTTAGTTCTGGAAGACAAAAACAACAACCCAAGAGGGCCTGTGGCTTCCCAGAGGCGTCTGCTGCACACTGGGTGACTCAGAATTGGCAGCATCACAAGCGTGGCGGGTCACCTCGGCTTTGGCCACACGTCTTTGCCGGCTGTGCTCTTGTCGGATGCATTTCGAAAAGCAGAGAAGCACTGCAGAAGCCTGAGGACGTTCTCCCAAACGGGTGCAGAGGAATCCTCAGGGCATGTGTAAAGGGACACGTCACCGGGGCTGTGCAGCACGTATACGGTATGCTATTTTCAAGTCAAGGGACACGGGAAATAAGATATAATCTTATTTGTATGGGAGGGTAAACAAAAAGCTAATAAAAAATGGTTGTCTTTAGGGAAAGGCAAGATGGAAGGGCAGGGATGGAAGCAAAACACCTCTATGGAACCTTCGGAATCAAGTTTGGACCAAATCTGTGGGTCGCTCACGAGACAGGCAGTCCCCACTGATGCACTAATAAGAACCGCTGCCCTCCTGCGACCACCAATGGGCTGAACTATCTAAAACTGGGCTTTATTAATCAAGATGGAGGCATCTTTTCCATTTATAGGTGAGTCTTCATAATTTTTAAGTCTCTCTGATTTAAATGATCACTTCAGAATGTTTTACCATCATTTAAAATCAGTCTGCAACTGATAAGGCCTGCTAACATGGCCTTCCGTTTCTCTGGTTCCTGGCCTCCTGGGTAAGTAACTGGTGGTGGTGGTGTGAAAAGCAACGATTTGGGGCTGTGGGGGCAGGGCCAGTGAGAGGAGTCTTGGAGGGCGTCGTGTGGACATACAACCACACCAACACAATAAACTGGTCACTGGCTAGCGCCTGAGGGAGAGCAGTGTCCACTACGGACAAGTGGCAGCGACCCCCGACTCTGCCACGGAGACACACCTCGGCTGGAAGCTACAGCACCTGATGTTTAACCTGAAGTGGGAGCCTCCTGGAGGCTCCGGGGAAGAGGTCCCAAGGGGCAAAGGGGAGAATGAATCCCAAGGGCCTCCCTCATTTTCTCCCACTGTCTGTTTTTAATGTGATGTGGATGAAAGTCTCAGACCTCAGGGGAGATTAAGGTCCCGATCAGCTGGTGGGGAAGGGGGTCTGAATTTAGTATGAGTGTCCTCGCAGGGTCCTGTGGGTGGGGGAGAAGGGGAAGCTGGCCCTGGGCAGCCACAGCAGCTGTGAACCAGCTGTAGTGACTGTTACCTCCCTCTCTTCTCTCCCCGGGGTCCGAGCCTCACCTCTCAGTGGCTAAGTCCTGACAGCCTGACCTTCCCTCTCCTGCAGCGAGGGGGGCTACACACGTCCCTCTAGCAGGTCTGGACCACAAGCAGAACTCTGCTGTACCATCCCACGTCAGAGTCTGCCTGGTGCGCCGTCTAAGCCCACCAATGACTGCCCCTCCACCCAGGGGCCAGGCTACTCCAGGGGCGAGTTTCTCTGTGGCCTAGCTGGCCTGCATTTTGAGCAGTGGCTGCAAGCCCTGTTAAACTGCACTAATTTATAATTCATGCTGCTTCCGATGCCCAACACTCTTTTGACCTAGGAGCCCCAAGGCCCTGGGATCAGGCTTCTTCAGCCGACTTTAAATTTGGTAAAAGGGAGACTAGCACAGGAAGGCAGGCAGCTGTGAGGACGGGCTTGGGTGAGTACCACACCCGGCTCCCATTGCCACCTGGGGAGAGATTTTCCAAGGACGGCTGTGCACGCCTCGGGGCTGCTCTCTGGCTCTTTGGAGGGGCTTGGTCAGGAGCCGGGACCTGGCACTGTGCAGGAGAAAGACCCGGAGGCTCCTTTCATGAAATCAACCCACAGAAGACCAGGCGTACCCAGACAGCGATTCAGCCTGACCCAGGGCCCTCTGGGGTGGCGGGAGAAGCACCAAAACCAGCTTCCAAATGATGCTCTGGAACTATCCCTGAGGCTCAAAGCGCCGTGGATTTCTTTACATTTTGTGGGTCTGTCGAGTCCTCCGAATTGCCACTGAAAAGTCAGTATTACTACTAAAGTTACTTGTTTGGAGATTACAGAGGTCTCTTTACCCCTCTGTACTTAGGCAACTGTGGAAACGCAAATGATAACTGAGGTGTAAATATCTGCTCCGAGGCAGTAAGTGCTACAAGCTTCCTCGTGGGGTCAGTAGATTCAGAAGCTCTGAACCCACCTGCCTCTCCCTGCAGGGTTTCCTGTGGGGTTGTGTGAGTTCATATGTGCAACTGATTAGAAACCGAAAGCTTGATTTTAGCAAGGTCTGAAATCTAAAGAAAGAGAAAGAAACAGAAAAGCAGAGGGGAAGCTTGATGGGGATGGGAACAGTCTAATTTTAGTTTCGAATTTTCGGCTCCAAGAGCAAGGGGAAAAATAGATTTCAAAGAGCTGCGTTGGGCAAGTAATATTACTTCCCCCACTGTGAACAAACACTTGAAAAAAGACACCGGAGAAAACGCACCTCAGGCGACAGTGTAGCCTATTTGGGTGAGGACTTCTTCCCGCCCCAGGCCCTGGTGGTCTTCGTCCCGCGCGGCTTGGGGCCAGGCCCCACGTCCCTTCCGGTTGACACCCTTTCGGCCCCTCTGGCTTTTTATTCTCACCTGTCTCGGGATCGCTGAAGTCTGGCAAAGTAATTGTATTAAGCTGTCGTCTGTCAGCAATGGTTCTATCTAAGAGGCTGCTCCCACGTCCAGAATCACTGCAAAACACAGCTACAAATGTCAGTCATTTGAAGGGCGGGCAGGGGAAGGCAACAGAGTCAACCAATCCCGACTCCTGAAACGCAGCAAAACCTTCTGCGCATTTTTGGAGCTTCTTCAGCACCTTTCCACTCATCACCGGGCATCCTGCTTCCCCGCCCGGCCTGGTCTGGGATTCCTTTCAGGATCCGTATCACAAACACGGTTTAAACCGCACCCGGAGACCCGAGCTAATTTTCGTCTCTTTTGTGTCATGGTAAGACACAAAAATGGGAACTTCGAGCCACGTTCTCCATCCACCGTGTGGGGGAAGCTGATGAGCATTCTGTGCTGCTAAGTGTCGGGCTCAAGCCCATGAACACATCATCCTCGAGCTGTCTTTAGGAACCAACGCTCTGCACCAGTGCGTCTAAGCCCTGGCTGCACAGAAGAATCACCCGGGGCATCTCGAAAAGCCACGGATGCCTGGGTCCTGCCCCAGACCCAATAAATCAGAATTTCTGGTTTTCAAAGCTCCCCAGATGGTTCTCATGCATAACCAAATTCAAGAACCACTGGCCCTGCCTTTTCAAAGGGTGACACAGCCACGGCCTCGTTTGTGTCCTAAGAACAAGCCTTTAAGATAAATGGCGTGGTTGATACCTCTATTTAATAGACAAGAGAGAGGAGGTGTGAGGCCCTACACTGAGCTGGGTGCTGGCAGAGTGGCAGCTACGGCCCCCTTCCGGTGTTCCCGAGCTGGGAAGGCTGGGCCTTGGAGAGAACACAGTCGCGTTTTGGCAGCAGCCTCCAGGCCGGTGGTTCTCGTTAGCTTCCGGCACTGAAGCCCCCTCTCCAGGCTGCTCCTGCGTATAGTAACGGGATCAGCCCCACTCCTTGGGCGAGTCACGTGGGAGACCACATCGGGACTAACGGGAATGGAACACCGTTAAGGGCGCTCAGCTCAGAAAGACTTTTTTTTTTTTTTTTTAATTCTAAGAAACTTGTAAGTAAAAACAATTAAACAATTGCATTCTTTTTTCCTCTATCATGGTATTCTATCAAAAGATGTATATCTGTCTCTTGAGGTTTGAGCCTTTAATGCTTTTCTTTGAATCCATTTTTTTTTCCCCCACCTGGGGGCTCTACAAATGATTTTCTTCGTTAAGAAGTTCAAATTCCACAGTAAAGGGACACAATTTCCTTCCTCTATGCAGCTGTTGCTAAAAGTGGTACAAACAAGATTTGCTATGAAACTTAATATGGTTTGCAGGCTGCAATTTCCACGTCCAGTGATGTAGTTAGAGAAATCCACAGGAAACAGAAGGAAACTTGCTTCAGTACAGACTGGTTTGTCAGCCTATACTTATGACATCACTGGATACATGCTTTTTGGAATCTGTTCTATTAATTATTTCCATGACTGAGAAACAATAAATGTCTCTGAGCAGAAGACAGCATAAAAGTACATGCAAATTTGCATTAATCACATTAGCAACTGAATATTTCTAGCACTGATCTATTCATGCATGTATTTTTAATATAAATATTACAAAAAATACTACAAAAATATTACAAAGAGTTAATTATCTGAATGTTGCAATGGCTCCCCACTTAGGAGTTTTTTGGAAGATCTTATCTCAAAATATAGTGAAGTTTTTCATCACCTTGGGGATTCCAGGACGCACAATGAGGTCTTAGAATTGCCAAGGAAGGATCTGCCTGGGTTTTCAGTGGACCAAATCACAGTAAGTGGATGGGAGATGTCTGGTTCAGCCACAATCCTCCAGGCTTCTCATTTCACCAAGTATCAGAGCACAGGGTTGGCTGCTGCATGTCATGCTGGGTCCTGGAACCCAACCAGGAGTCTGGGTTCTTATCCCACATCTGTCACTAATGGTAGGTCACTTTGAGCAAGGCCCCTTTCTCTGTGCCTCAGTGACTTCCCTGTCAGGTGAGGTGGCCTCTTCTTCCCACACAGAAGTGTGTCAGGCTGAACTGAGGTCATGGAGACAGAACATTCAGAAGAATTATAACTTCTGGACACATGCCAGGTGTCCTTATAAACACCATGCCTCCAAATACGCATCAGGGGTTAACAAGGCTGGCTGACTTCGGGAGACAACTTACTCCCAGCTGTCTGGTGCAACGGTAGGTGTGGAGAAGCTGAGTTAAGGGCCTCCTACTCCAGATGTTATAAACCCCAACCAAAACGAAGATCTTAACTTATGAACCTCAGCCAATGATAGGGACACAGGACCTATTTCCCTTCCACCAGCTGAGAAACAATATTTGGTTACATTCCTTAGTTTATCTCCATAGTATCTGTTTATCTCCATAGTATCTGTTGCTTATATATCAACAAATAACTGTTCACAATGGAGATGCCTTCATTTCCACTCTGACTGTTGCGACTGACTGAGAATTTTGGTGGATGCTGTAAGCAGGTTTTAGTTCTTTGTTTATATGGTGCAGGATTTGTCTTTGCCATGATCCACAGGATATGGAAGGAGGGGCAGAGGGAGGCCTGGCCTCGCTCTCTCATTCTGGCCAGCGTGTCTCAGGCAAGCCTTCCTCTCTCCCTCTGGGACACATCTACTTGGGCACTCCGTGGACCACCTCCCCCTACAGCTCAGTCACCTCACCTCTTCTCTGTCTGGCCCTTAGGTGCCAGGACCACCTCCAAAGGAGGATGATAGGAAGGAAAGGAAAAACATTACTGGTCAGTGGTGTTAGTAGAGGGTTTAGGGAAAGGAAACTGGACGGAGCCCCAAATCCACCGCACATAAGCTGAAGAGACCCACATATGTAGATGTACACATCCAGGTAATTTCTATTCCCTTAAAGAAGGACTGAAAATCCAGAGTAGACTGTACTGATGGTTAAGTTATCCTAGAAACTGGAAGCTTCTCTTGGAAATCCTCTAACACAGCTACACAGAGATGAAACACAAGAGGCAAGCTGATGGTGGACTGGGAGCCAGAACCCTGGGGTCCTTGTCACAGCCTTGTCCTTTCTCAGCTCTGAGACAGTGCCTGGCACACAGTAAATACTGATGTAATAGAGGGGCCTTGGATAGGAAACCAGAACATTTCCCAGGCAACTTAAGCCTGGATTACATGAATCAAGGCAAGTTCTCAACATTCCCAAACTCAATTTTCTCATCAGTAAAATGGGTCTGATGTAACACGACATTTGCCCATTTTATGGGGCTATTTTGAAGATGAATGAGAGCACACTTTGTAAAAAGAAAAGCTCCACCGAAATATGGATGACTACTAGCGTGAAATGGGGTTTCCGGGGCTTCCCTGGTGGCGCAGTGGTTGAGGGTCTGCCTGCCGATGCAGGGGACGCGGGTTCGTGCCCCGGTCCGGGAGGATCCCACATGCTGCGGAGCGGCTGGGCCCGTGAGACATGGCCGCTGAGCCTGCGCGTCCGGAGCCTGTGCTCTGCAATGGGAGAGGCCACAAGAGTGAGAGGCCCCGCATACCGCAAAAAAAAAAGGGGTTTCCAATTTCCAACTGAGGTTAGAGCAAATAAATTCTTTTTAAAAAATGTTTATATGCTATTCGTTAATGTGATTGAAATGGGACTTGGGAAGAAAAACTTTTCTTCCGATCATATGGCTACATGATGGAGATGGTCTAAGTGGCAGTGACAAGAGGGGGAAGAAGTAGTTAATAATAAAAAATAAAAATAAAGGAAAAAAAGCTGGTTGTCAATTCAGAGAGGCAGCATGGGTGATGGAGAGAGAGCTTTGATGTTCGGCAGACCTGGGTTTGAATAATAGCTCTACTAGTTGTTTAATTGAGAAAACTAGGGCAAGTTCTTTAATAAAAGTGAAGTGTAGCTTCACTTTTATTTTCTATGAAGTGGAAAGAACAGTAGCTTTCTTGCAAGGCTGAGGCAGGGGTTGAGGAGGACGTATGTATAAACAGCTTAGCACGGTGCTGCACAGAGAAGGTACAGCATCCCTTGCTGAAGCGCTGGACCGTCTGGCGAGGCTCTGGCCAGAGGTCACACTGTCTTAAGTGGCCAAGTCAACGCGCACAAGAGCTGAGGGAGCTGTGCACTTCAGCAGGAGAGAAGACGAAACGTGAGGCGGATTTCTGTCCTAAAGGCACGCAAAGCTGCAGGCCTCAACCCAGGCTTCTGAAGTGACCAACACCTTGCCAAACGTACACTCAGGACAACGCCACCCACCCTTTGCTCACGGCAGGAGAAGCGTTCTCAGCCTGCAGGGACCGCTCTTTGGCCTCAGGCTCCGTTCAGCGACCGGCCCAGAGGGTGGTGCTCCTTCAAGCAAGAGTGAAGAGGAGGGACGGGTCGCAGAGGACAGGAAGCCAGGTCTTGTCTCCGTTTGGCCCTGTTACTGCCCGTGTCTTCTTCTGCGCCCCCTTGTCCCACTGCTCTGGAGGCCTGTGCCAGCCCCTGGGTGGGGCTCTTGGGGGTGGCGAGCAGTGGGACGCCCTGGGAGGGTGAGCACAGGTCCCTCACAACTGAGCACACTTAGAAACACGGGCGCCTGAGCCCGGAAGTCAGTGAGGACCTTCTCCAGCTGGAAACCAACCGGCCCCTGCCAGCCTGCTTTCTGCTCAGTTTTCACGTCTTTTATGAAGCAGGGATGCTTCTCACCCACTTGTGCATGCGTTTCTATCCTCTTCTAAAGCCCCGCGTGTCCCGACTTGAGGCTGCTGGGCCCAGAGCCGCCCTTATCTGGAGAACTGCGGGGTGTGCTGTCCCCGTCAAGACACTACCCTCCCCTCTTCTGCTTTATTCTACTGCCAGGGTCACGCCCTCCCCGACCGTACTGGGGAGGATGTCTAAGTCTGCACACTGGTGAGGGCTACAGGAGAAACATTTATTTACATCCCAGAGAAAATAGTTAAAAAAACAAACAGGAAACTCCTTAATAAGGGGCTGCTGGACTGCCAGCACCCCCCCTCGAGGCTTTGGGAGTAGCTGGAGGGAGCAGTTCCGTAGAGCTGATGCATCCTCCACCCACCCCCACCCCCACCCCCAGCCAGACTCTGCGCCCGGAGCCAAGGTCCCCCCGTGCCTGGCCCTGAAGGATCCTTCAGGGAGCTGAGCAAGTACGGACACAGCCCAGGCATTTGGTTAAGTGTTTTTAAAAAGCTTTCCAATTCTGCTATTTTTTCTTCTCCTCACATGCAATACTCTTGGTTGCTAAGTGGGAAGAAATGTGGGGAGGTGGGAGAGGTGTGGAGAACTGAGAGAAAACTGGCAACGGGAAAGCTGATGGATTTATTTTCTCACTTCTAAAGGGGGTACAGACAAAGGGATGTGCTCCACTAGGAAGCAGCCAGCTCGGGGAGTATCGCCTGTAGCTGGGCTCGCGGCAAAGACCCTCCCTCAAATCCTGCTGCGTCTGGTAGGCTGGGAGTGGGGACTTTGGGACATAAATATGGACATTTCCTATTTCTGCCTACAGACTTAGAAAAGTAGAATTTTTTTAAAAAATTAAAATGATCTTTATCTCCAGAACATACCCACAAAAGGGAAGAAGCCAGTTTCACGATTAGCTTTTCACCAAGAGGAAGATGGGCCCCATGGGCCTGGTAACGTGCCACAGGCTACGGTTAGGAAGGGGGCTCTCGTGTAATTCTTGTGGCTCGGGCTCTGCAAGGGGGGGTTCCCGGCCAGGCTCCCCCATCTTCTAGCCACACCGCCCACGGGGCTTGTGGTCTCAACTCTGGCTCATGTCAGCTCATCAGGACCCATCACCTCAACAGGGCCCTGATTTTGAATATATATATTTTTTTAACGGCAGAAACTTGTCGAACAAGATCTCACATGGAACCCCACCAGCACCCTGCTGCTTCCCTAACCCCACCCCACCTTTCCTCCCACCCCGCAGCGACTCACCAGCCTGCCTGCCCGCCTCCTGCTGGGCTGGATTGGGTGGGCCACACCCTTGAACACATTTACAATTTGACTTATACATTCTTAGGCTCCTGACTCTTAAGAGCGGAATGTGGGCTGTCCATACATCTTGCTGCGAACTTGAAAAATATTCTGAGTGTTTGAGCAGTTGTTTGAATTCACCTGAATCGTGAGGTCCCTTTTCATTAAATCACTTCCTTCACAGGTCAGGGCACACTTCGTAATCTAGACACATGCCAGGAAACACTGCTCAAGACTTGAAGATGGTGCTTTTCGGGGACATGCTGGGAGTTGACTAGTGGACCTTCCCTAGATTATCTGCCTCTGCAGGGTGGACGCCTTTGACTGACTCCTACTGGCTGGGCCCTTTCACATCTCTATGGGGCAGAGTTGGCCAGTAGAAAACCTATGAATTTTGTCTGGTCGAGATACAATCAATGTCCACTCCGTAGAAAAGATAACCCCAAACAATGTATTTCATTGTTCTAGAGAATATTATTGTTTTTATATTTATTTGCAAATTCATTTCAGCAAATCTATTTTTCAAATTCTTCTTTGAATGGGTCTCAACATTTTACTGCTTCCCTCATTAGTTAATGAGGTAAGTAAAATCTTCCATATGTGCTAATCTTTTATGTTTTATATGTGCTAATCTTTTATATTTGTTTGAGTCATGATTTTAACTTTTTGAAAATTACACTTTATCATGTCAAAAGCAATTTCTACTCTCCTTAGTAGCATGTGGCCTGTTGTCTATGCAGGTCTTTTTAAAATATTACTGTGAGAACCCCATCTGGAATATATAATTGACTAGTCTATCCATAAATCACCAGAAAGATAAAGACTTGTCAAAGGGAATTACACAAATGGCTGGCTGAGGGAAATCAGACGGAGACCAATTGGAAGTGAGCCTAGAGGGCCACCGTGGCAACGAAAGCATAAGAAACCCACGATTTGGAGATTTCATCAGACGCTAAGAGAAAATCTGCTTAAAAATGTAATGTGTGAGGCTCCACTGCTCTTACCTGTGGCTCCCGGGGGCCTAGGGGTGCACAGGGGTGGGGAATTTGTCCTGCTAAATGCCTATCGGGGATGGACTGAGAGGCAGGGGCCATGCCAAAACCACGCACAACAGGTGCCGCCGCTGGCCTCTTACCTGGGATTGGTAAGATTGTAGCAGGATTTCCAAGTCTGCAGCATGTGCTTACAGGTGAGGAGCGCCTCATCCGGGCCCCGGCACAGCGACTCCAGCTTCACTTTGGAAAACAGTAGTCTGTGGTGGGGAGATAAAGGGAGAAAAGAACACAGCTCAAGCCAGAGTCCCCACCAGAACAAAACAAAGTAGCCAGAAGCTCTGTACTCATTCTAGAAGGGGGCGTCCAAAGGCTGGATCTGAGGGAAGCAGTGGCAGGAGGGCTGAGGATTCCAGAACTCCCGGCTCAGTATCTGCCTTTGCATAAGTCTCACCCCCAACGCCAATGCCGGCACAATGCCACCATGTGTGGTCAGGTTAAACGTATCTGGAGTGGCTAATTTCATTCAGAACACAGGGATTTTATTAAGACCGTGCTTTTTAGAACAAAGCCAATTTATTTGCAAAACTTCAAAAATGCATCAAAAGCGAATCTTGATTTATTTACAAAATTACACAGGCGATGTAATTATCTGCATAAATATCTACAAATAACCTTCCACAATGATCCTCATCATGGGAAGGAGATGAAAGCCTGAACCGAGGGCACATAAAAAGGGGGCCTCGGGCTAAGGCCCTCTCCTCTTTGATCTTTTCCAGCCCTGCTCTGTAGGGGCTAGGACTTCACCAAGTCACCCACAGTCACCCACTACCTCTTCCCAATTTTCTTTTTTTTACCACCGATGGCTTCGCGTTCCGCCCAGACCTTCAGGGCACTAAGCTTAGCCCCTTCTCCCTTTCGTGGCCCCTCAGAGCTGCCCCGACCCCTAAGTCTACTTATGTCCCTCTAGACATCAGCTCCCTTGGTCCCTGGGCTCATCACTACTGTCCCTGTGAAAGCCCCAGCGTGAGCCCAGGTACCGTCCTGAAGGTCTTGCTGTCCACTCACCTGCCCGGCTCTAAGAAGTCATATAATAAAGATCTCCAAAACTCATTTTCATTCCCAGCTCAAGAAACTACAATGATTCCTTACTGACTGCAATAATAAGTCAAAATTCCTTATTGAGTCCTTTAAGACAGGGGTACTAGTCTGCGGCCTGTTAGGAACTGGGCCGCACAGCAGGAGGTGAGCAGCGAGTGAGCAAAGCTTCATCCGCCGCCCCCCATCGCTCGCATTACAGCCTGAACCACCTGCCCTGCCTCCCACGGCCCCCCACCGGTCCGAAGAAAAAATTGTCTTCTGTGAAACTGGCCCCTGGTGCCAAAAAGGCTGGGGACCACTGCTTTAAGACACTCTGCCCACTGGCCCACTCCTATGTCACCATCCCATTCAGTGCCACGGATCCCACTGGGCCCTTTACTCCTACCAATGTAATTCACTGGCCAAAGACTATGTTTTTATCATAACTCTAAGAATATATGCCATGCTCTCAATCTTTTTTTTTTTTTTTTTTTTCGGTACGCAGGCCTCTCACTGTCGTGGCCTCTCCCGTTGCGGAGCACAGCCTCTGGACGCGCAGGCTCAGCGGCCATGGCTCATGGGCCCAGCCGCTCCGCGGCATGTGGGATCTTCCCGGACCGGGGCATGAACCCGCGTCCCCCGCATCGGCAGGCGGACTCTCAACCACTGCGCCACCAGGGAAGCCCATGCTCTCAATCTTAATCTCTACTAATCCACATCACTCCTTAATTCTTCCTAAATTCAGCTAAAACTCCACCTCATCAAATAAGTCTTCCATGGGTACCACTTTCACACCTTTATCTTTACACTGTGTGTATCATATCAGCTGGTGTTTGTTGTTAATAAAAAGAAGACAAAGACAGGGAGGAACTCCTGCTTTTTAAAGGTCTTCTATGTGCCCGTACTTGGCACTTTTACAAAACAATATCAGTGTTATCTGTGTAAGGACCCCTCTCAGTAGGGGGTTTTATCTCCCTTCTATAAAAGAACCTCTGGCCTCACTTCCACAGTGCTTAGAACTGTGCTCTGAGGTCAGTGGGCTTTAAATCAGCACTTGCTCACTGACTATTTTCTCTATAAACCACAGAAGGTAAAGAAGTATGTTCCCGGTGACTTAAGTTAGACACATAGGAGAATTGCCTCACTACTCATCTGAGGGCAGGCGCTTCGGAGGAGGAAAGTCCACCCCCTGCCCCGGGAGAGGTGGAAGGAGGGCGGTCCTAACAGTCGCCACCCAAGCTCAGGATGGGTTAGCACCAACCACTCCCTCCAAATGGAACACAGGATGCCCAAGGGGGCGCTGGTGGCTCCCAGAGGGGTCAGGGCTGCAGCCTTCTCAAGCCTGGGTCTGCAGAAGCCTAGGACGATGGAATAACAGGCCAGGTAAGGAGACGGATGGAGGCCCTGATCTACCAGCAGGTGGGCGTAAAGAGTGAGGCCAGATGTGAGAACAGGGCTTGGCTTCTGCTCAAAAACACCTCAAGAAGTGGAAATTCCCTGAGGCCTTTCCAAGACTGCCTGCAAGGGATGGCAGCCACTCAGGCTGTCTTGAGGGGTTTTTAAGGAGCCGGAAGCCAACTCTTGCTGATGTCTTCATGAGTCCAGAAGGTGGTGGGAGTACTTCTCCACCAGAATCTCCCACATGACACGGGTCCAGTCAACATGGGTCAACTGGAACATGTGTTACAAAGGAAGGAGGAGCTGCCGAATGGTCACCTGCCAGCGTTTGGTGGAGACCTACTTGGAGGCCAGAGACCCTCGTGGATGAGGTCTGGGTGCCAAGCAATTTTGGCCAGGGGAGACCCCACCGAGACCATGGTGTTCTCTGGAGGCGCACCGAGTCCTCTGGCTGAGTCAGGTTCGGAGCTTGCCAGCCCACGGAGGGCCACGGAGTCGTGGGGAAGGTGTCCTGGCCTGGCAGGCAGCGCTGCGGCTCTAAGAGCAATTACCCACGATTCCTCTAACCGTACCAAAGTACAAAACACCAGAGCTCGTCTCTAAGCCACAGCTTGGGGGAACAGTTCTGTGCAAGGCTTCTTGGCTGGAAAAAGAACTGCTAATTAACATGAAATAACAGCTTTCAAACACTTGACTCAGGATATGGAGTTGAAAGGTGTGGGCTGGATTTCAGAGAACCAGACAGGAAGAACAATAGTAGAATTGCTGAGCCCAAATGATGGAAAAGGTACTTGGAAGTGAAGCAAGAGGGGCAGTGTGAAGGAGAGGCTGACGGAGAAGAGGAGCTGAGAGCACAGGCTGGGGAGAGAAAGCAAAGCCTCTCGGCCACTGTCGGATGTGCCCAGCGCGATGGGCAGACAGTTCCAGGAGCCTTTAGCTCCGACATGTTCTTGCGTGCAAAAGAGAAGCAGGAGATTGGAGGCCTCAGAGACTCTGCTCCTTCTCGCCATTCCCCAGACCTTGGCTGGTTTATAAGGCAGAGAACAATGCCGAAAACAGGACAAGGGACTTGTCAACGTGTTTGCCGAGCCCTGCTCACACGTTTCAAGATGGTTCGAAAACATCTGGCTGGGTGCATGTTACACTGGCAGAGATGTGAAGATAAGCGTTCATGTGCTGCGTTTGACGTCCAAAGATACTGTAGAGTCCATCTACTGAGGAAACCCTGAGGCAAAAAACCTGGGACCAACCAGCATTTCAATCTGTGGAACTGTCAACCTGATAGAGAGGGCACAGGGATGGCTGGGCTGAGATCATTTGCCGGCCACATCACCCAGGACCCACCACAAATTAAGTGAGATGTTCCTCTTAAGTATAGTAAGGCATCACATGCTGGGAAAATGGTCTATTCCTCTTCCCTGTACCTGGCTCAAAGTCCATTAATCTAATTAAAACGAATTTTGCCCAGAGACTCATTGAATACTTACAGGATATTAATGAAGAATAGAACCTCGCTAAAATACCAATCTAACAATGTTCCTGGTAGTCCAAATCTAGCATCACGTGCAGTGCCTTTTATGATCTGGCTCCTGCCCACATGCTTAGCCTCTGTCTGCCCTCTGCCCGCCGGGTACATCCCCTATTCTAGCCACGATCAACTTCCTCCGCATGTCACTCTCCTTCGTGCCCCTGGGTCTTTGCACATGCTGTTCCTTCTGCCTGGAATGCCTTTTCTGTCCGCTTCTGCTTTTTAAGCCTCTACTCATCTTTGGAGATTCAGGTCAAAGAGCCTCCCCAACTCCCAACCACTGAAGCCAGCCTTAAGTAATAGGAGCTAAAACTCCCAAATGGAAATGCAATTCCAGAAAATACAAGAGCTCTCAACTGTGGAATAATAAGCTATAAGCCAGGAGGCTTCTGCTTTCAAGATGGGAGAAATAATAACAATAACAGCAGCAGCTGTCAGACGCTGTAAATACGTAATCAGTGATCTCTACAACAACCCTCCAAGTTAGGCTGAGAGCTAAGGAATCTGCCCCAGTTCACGTTGCCAGTCGCTGTTAGAACAGAAATGTAAACCCAAACCCATCTGACTCCAAACAGCCAAACGAGAAACAGAGGAGAATGACTTGAAATGTTCTGGCCACACTAATGAAGATATGTAGCATTTTCTAATCCAGTGTTAAATATTTAAAACCCTAAAATGTGCAAAGATCTGTGTTCGATACTGTGTGGAATAAAAGTGGCATAAAATACAGTCCCTTGACCTCAGAGAAGTTACAGTCCAGTCAGCAGGAAAGACTTGCCACGAATATTAGGCAAGATTTCTGGCTTAGGGACAGATTAAGGCCCTGAAATCTGGGTAGGGCTGCAGGAAAAGTGGAGTTTGGGCTCCTGGGGTGTTGTTCCTAGGATACATCAGACATGGTTCTTTAAAAAATGATCGCACTAAAAAAAAACGGATCACATTTGCCTGTGCTTTTTGTGACTTGCCTCTTTCACTCAGAAGTCAGGCACATATAAAATTCTAGACACTTGAAGGATGCAGTTAATCAAGGCTTTACTTTTCATTAAAACTAACAGAAACAATACTTTACCCCATTTTTGGAATTTTTTGAGAATGCCAAGGTAACTCTTGAAATAACTGTCTGGCTTAGTGTAGAGCTTAGAAAGAAGATACAGGCCCCTGGTGAAGCTCTGGGGCCATGTGGCCTGGTGACTTTTCACTGGGCACCCTGGAGGATGTACCAGGGCCAGGTTTAATGTCTAATCCTCATCCCCGGGAAGACTCCTCACTCCCTGGAAACTGCCCCCAAGCACTAGGCTTCCCCTCTAGCACATCTCTCTGGTTTAGCTTCACCCCGGGCCCCACCCCCATGAGACACAGACTCAACAGGATTCCTCGAGCTTTTTCCACGTGCCCTCCCATCTTCCTGCCTGCGCTCACCGTGCTCCCTCCGCCTGCCTAGAAGTCCCCTCCCCAGAGCCCCCCAACCAACTCTACCTGTTCAAGTCCCACCGTCTGACATCTCCTATGACTCACCCCCTGCTCCCCAGGGCATCTAGCTCCTTCCTCATCTGTATAAAATATTTTTTGTAATCTGTTCACTCACCCCATAATTTGTACAGCTGACTACCTACATGTCAGTGTGCCTGATAATGAACTTGAATTTGTTCGTCCTTTTGTCAATCATTAAAAAAATGCCTATTACGCCCTTGAGGCCACAAAGGGGAATAAGACATGGTATCTTTCCCCACCAAACCTCACAGTCTAGTGTTACATACACATATGTGATGAACACAAACAGACATATGGACAAGGTTCTCTGGCAGCACAAAAGGAAGGAGACAGGGTCGGCCTGGGGGGGTCATGCAAGACAGCTGAGAAGTAGGACTTTCAGTTAGGGTGGGAGGGGTCCTGGGGAAGGGCCTTCCAGGCAGGCAGATGGACCATCTCGACAATGGCAGGAGCGTCCCGTGCACTCAAGGAATGGTGTCTGGAGTCTGGGCTATAAGGCTGGGGCCCGAGAAGAAGCTAAAAGGGTAGATATCACTAAATTCTGAAATCTAATACTCCTCACTAAGCTGTCTGATGAAGAACTGTCCATGAAAATAAATTAGGAAAGTTTAGAGAAATTCTAAAGTAATAATTCCCTCCAATCTTATTTGGCAGTATAAACAATGCGCTCATTAAGTCCATCAAGGAGGAAACACGCATATTAATAAACAAAACCCCTCACTAATTAGCAGCTCCGTAAATGCTGTATTCAAGGCAACTGATTCAGAAAGAACATCACGGGAACCTTGAACGTTTGGTATTTTGTGCTGATCTGTGCTTGTGTGCTCTTGGGCTCAGCATGCCAGGGACCTGTCTTTGTTTATCTGCTGAATGTAGGCTGGGATGCAAAACAGCTGTGCAGGAAACGCATGTGGTATTTGCCCACGTGGGGCAGTGGCCACGGGGGACTTGGATACCTCCCACATCTCTCACTTCCCGGGAGCCTGACCTGAGAGCTGGAGTGGGGCGGGCTGCCAAACACCTGAAGGGAAGTGTCACCACTCTGTCACCAGGTAGAAGTGACAGTGCATCAGGCAGGGGTGGGGAGGAGGTAGGTATGATGAAATGAAATTTTAAATTGAGAAGATGGCTTGGCAGCCACAGATCAGATGGTGAGAGAAATTGAAAGAGATGCGCCCCAAGCACGTGGTGATGAGCAGGGGCGGTGGAAATCTGAACCCAGATGAGTCAGCTGGGAACAAAGTCAGACAGGACTGAGCGGCAGCCGGTCACGGAGAGGATGTTCGAAACACCTCTAACCCACCCCTCAGGGGGGGACGAGGGGCTGCTTTCAGGTTTCAATGTGGCTTTCGTGCAGGAAATCCATCTCAGTTCCTCGTTACCAGCATTTCTCATGTCCTGCTGGTCTTGGAGCCCTTGCTCTCCTGGCCGGGTTTCCAAGGCAGCCCAATCCCAGGAGGTGGTGTTCTCTGCAAAAAGCAGCCTCTGACCCGGGGCTGAGTCACTGTCACTGGAGATCAAGGCCACGACTGGCCTGCGAGCTGCCTGGCCTGACGCAGCTCCACAGGCCCAGTCACCACCAGGAGAGCCCATGATGGTGGGGTTGCAGCTGCGCAGGCCCCAGAGCTGAGGCCTCCAGCCCCCTGAGGACCCTCTGACGACAGCTGGAAGGGATGGGGGGGTATGATATTAGATTAGATATCAAACACTGCTTGGGGGGGTCTCACTAATGGTGGTTGTTCAGTAAATGTCACCTGAATGAACGCTCTGTCTACCCAACTATTACACGGGAAATACACAATTTCTTTGATCATCTGGCTCACCTAACTGCTGTACTGATGTGCTGTTCATCGACTCATTAGAAAAAATATAGATTTTTCCAATTAACCCAACCCTGGAAAAGGCCTTGAGAGGTCCTATAATGTTTTACTGCTCAAGAGCGTGGCTGGGGCAACAGCCTCTGCATCCCCTGGGAGCATGTGAGAAATGCAGAAAGTACACACCACTCGAGACCCGGTGGATCAGAACCTTCATGTAACAAGAGTCCTAGGTGATTTGTGCAAACTTAAGTTCAAAAAGCACCACTCTACTTCATAACTCTCCATCTTAGCCTTCAAAGGGTCTGAGTTTTTTTAAAAAAGACATCCAAGGAAAAGAGTTCCCATAGTCCCTACACTTAGGCAATTCTACCTGTGTTTATTTCATTCCAATAAGGATTTTGAGGGTATTTTATTCTTAAATTCAGTGGCAATTCTCATCAACCACCTACATTAAGCTCACAAATGAAGGCTACCCCCACCTGTGGTCTTGAACCTTCCTTTCCATCTGGAGAGAGTCTCTGGGTGGCTGCCTGGTGGATGTGCTACAACCCTGTCCAGGTCCTTCCCGAGCATCTCCGGTGAGGGGCAGCGTACTAAGCCAGGGGCACCATTAGCATTTTCGCCCACATAAAGGGCACGTCCCGAGTCTGCAAAGCACTGGATAATCACCCACTGCCTTTGGGGGTCCTCTTCAGGGCTGGAAAACTCAAACATCTTCCAGAACCAAGCAAGTAAACAGGAGGTGAGCTCAGGATCTCAGGGAGTGTTTGGAGTCATGCCTGCCCAGCCTGAAGATAATTAAATCCAGACATCTTTGAAATGTGCGTTGACCTCCTGGAATTCTAAGAGATGTCTGCTCACAGGCTGCCAGACAGAAACCCTTCGTCTACAAGTCTTAAAGGGATCAAATCTGAGTGCCTGGTTTCCTCTACAAAACCCCCAAGTGCGCGCTGACTCCTGCTGGCTTTGCTAACAGGACCACCAAGGGAGGGTTTGGAGGGCACGGCTCCTGCTATGAGAGCATCTTCTCCGGGAACGAAGCCCTGTCGAGAGACCGGCACAGGCGGCTCATGGGTAAACTTCTGTCTGGGAGTTTTTACCACTGAGGAAGTTCTTGAAATCTGACCACTTTCAGGGCCTCTGCTTGCCGTGGAAGGAGATGCCGCACAGGGTGCTGGCAGGTCTGGGGGGGGGGGACATTCAGCACGGCTCCCAGTCGCCGTGAGCCTGACCCCAGCTCAGGCTCCCAGATCTGCTGGTTCCTGGAACATCGACACCACGCTTGTTCAGCAAAAGGAAGCATCAGGGTCAGATACCTCGCTCTGCAGGACTTAGCAGCCCCTCATCCTGGCCTGGGAGGCTGCTTGGAGTGACGGCGCTGGGGACGGTCCTGCGGCCGCTTCTCGGTAGCCTGATCCCGCCTCCTCCTCGTGACCCGCAGGGACTCCTGCACGATCCCGTATCAGTTACACTCTGCTTCTCATTTCAGTCAAAGTGTCAACAATCTGGAATACTCCCCCATCCTCCTCACGATATTTTTAGAACAAACAAACAACTGACATATTTAGCTGAAATAAATCACCCCAAGAAACCCCAGTTTGGCTCATTTTTCGCTCCCACTTCAGCTATTAATCTCAACTCCGATTAGCGTCCTGGAACCGGCACCTAAGCCGGAAACGACCAAGACAGGCTGACCTGAGAACATGTGTGGATTCACGCTGCCCAGACTTGGGAGACCTCCTCCCATGCCTGAGCGTGACAGTTTCATGAAGGGAGCCCTTTCATTAAGTGCTATCCACGAAGCAGCAGTCGGGATGGTTCCCTGAGCACGGTCGGACCGGGTGGAACCAGGGGCCGACGGCGTGCAGGGCAGCAGGCGGCCGAGAAGCTGCCCCCAGCTCTGGTGAGCGATTCGGTGAGCAAGTGCCTTGGGCCCGGTGAGCCCTCTGCTATACAAACGTGTTAACAGGAAACATTTGAAAAAAAGTTCTCCATTGAACTATCCCGGCTCTAAAAAGAAATAATCTATTCTGTCTGAACCACAAAGCCATTGGTCGTCTCTAAAATTGTGAGGGGGCGAACCAAGAGCAGATCTACTGACAGGCCGCTCCCCAAAAGCCGTCTCTGCGGGATTTATTTCTGACTCGGCTGCCACGGCCTGGATCTCCCCACATTCCCACGTCTGAGGATGGGAGCTCAAGAAGAAAAGATGCACTGGGGGCCCTTTTCAGGGATAAAGGCAGATGCCAAAGAGTGGGGATCCTACAATCACCTAGACCTAGAAGGAAGAGGGCTCAGCCCGATGAGACACAGACTCTAAGGGAGCCATGAAGCTCTGTAATTTAGAAATGGCAGCCTCCACCCAAAGTCAAGAAGGGCGCCAGAAAGGAAGAGAGCAGCGGGGTGCTACGAAGCTGGCCAGCTCCGTGGGACCAGAGGTGGATCAGGCATCCCGCTGGGATCACAGGCCGAATGGAGCCATGGGTCCTTGCACAGAACCTGCTCTCATGAATCCTGCCCTGTCTTATCCACGTTCTCTCTTTACCTTCTCTGTGTCCTCACGTAGCACACCATGAGGTTTGCTACACACTTGGCAGAAAGCGGGCTCTCTCACCCTTAACTGGAGGGATGTTTAAAGCAGAGCAGGTCTGACCGTCTGCAGGGGGGTGATGCATTCCCCACCAGCTGTTCTCAGCTCAGGATCCCACAGGAATGCTTAGGAGATAAGTTTGAAGATTCTTTTCTTGCTCTCCTGTAGCTCTCAGGTGTTTTGGTTTTGTTTGTCATTAACTGAAAATGCAAAGACCACTACAAATGAACTGGCATTCAGCTGGACTTGTACTATTGGAGGTTTTCTCACAGGTGGCTGGGTACCTAGCAGGAGCGGTATATGAGCCCTGAAATCAGCAGACATCATCATTTTATCATGTAGCGGAACTCAGCAGAGTGAAAGCGGCAACAGACACTAGACGAAACACAGGTAAACATGCTTCGCTGTGAACTAAGGCCTCTAGGCTGCTCAGCAGGGTCGTCAGTGTACACACGAGTAGTAATGTTTGCAGCAAGCTAAGCTCTGGGTTAGGGGCTGGGGATCCAGAGATCTCCAGGAAACACCCCGCATGAATTCTGAAGATGATACTCCACACTTTGAATGGTGGGACGAGATATCTAGGAGAACTTGAGACATTGTAAATGAGAGCACTGAAATAAATAAACCTTCTGCATGCCACCATCGGGGATGGCTGGCTCTGGGGTGACTGCCCTGGCCTGGCTTCTCCCAGCAGCCAGGCCTTCAGACAAGCTCTCTTCCCAGGAGGACAGGGAGACAGGCGTGCAGAACTGGAACCCTGTATCCACTAAGCACTCTACTTTGTCTCTATGATTTTGACTACTCTGGGAACCTCATCTAAGAGTAATCATACAGTATTTGTCCTTTTGTGGATGGCTTGTTTCTCTAGCATAACATCCTCAAGGTTCATCTGTGTTGCAGCATGTCAGAATTTCCTTCTTTCTTTCTTTTTTTTCTTTTTTTCCGAATTTCCTTCTTTTTTGAAAGCTGAATAACATTCTGTTTTATGTATGGACCAGATTTTGCTTATCCGTTCATCCATCCATGGACACTTAGGTGATTTCTACCTTTTGGATATTATGAATACTGCTATTATGAACATGAGTGTACAACCTCTGTTTGAATTCCTTCCTTCAATTCTATTGAGTATTTACCCAGAAGTGGAATTGCTGGATCATATAGTAATCTATTTTTATTTTTTTGAGGAATGGCCACGCTATTTTCCAAAGCAGCTGCACCATTATACATTCCCACCAGCAGAGCACAAGGGTTCCGGCTTCGCCACATCCTCTCCAGCACCTGTTAGTATCTGTTTTTTTTTTGGTTTGTTTTTTTTTTTTAAATAATAGTCATCCTAATGGTATCTCATTGTGGTTTTGATTTGCATTTCCCTAATGATTGGTGATGCTAAGAATATTTTCATGTGCTTACTGGCCATTTGAATATCTACTTTGTAGAAATGTCTATCTAAGTCCTTTGTCCACTTTTTTTTTTTTTTTTTTGCGGTACGCGGGCCTCTCACTGTTGTGGCCTCTCGCATTGCGGAGCACAGGCTCCGGAAGCGCAGGCTCAGCGGCCATGGCTCACGGGCCCAGCTGCTCTGCGGCATGTGGGATCTTCCCGGACCGGGGCACGAACCCATGTCCCCTGTCTCAGCAGGCGGACTCTCAACCACTGCGCCACCAGGGAAGCCCCTTTGTCCACTTTTTATTCAAGTCCTTTTGCTGTTGTTGTTGTGGAAAGTTGATTTTAAATAAGCTGCTGCACCACTGAATCCACTCCACTTTGGTCTGTGGTGTCGTTTAGGCTGTCACCCGCTCTCCTTTGCCCAAGGATCCCCTCCCCAGCCTGTATCTGAGGAACAGGCATCCCTGGGTTGGTTACCTTGCACTCATCCCTCCCAGACATCCTTCAGGTTTCCAGTGAATCATTTCTCTAGTTTAATTAGATGAACAGCCTCTTTTCTTGAGTTCCAACTTTCTATCAAATGCAAATTTAATAGGCATGTTCATTACTCCATCGCTCAGCTCAGACATAAAAATAGTCCATAACACCTGGCCTCTCAGTAATCACTACATCAAAACATTACTCAATATGATATTTCAACTTAAACTGAGTTTCTCTGAGACTATGTGTGTTAAGTGAGACAGACTGAGAAAAAGGTACAATCTTACTTGCCAAGTAATGTTTTTTTTAAACCAGGTATATATACTCCACTCAAGAAAAGAATGATCCCCATCAATCTTTCTGGTTTATTGAAGAGATTAACGGAGGGTGTAGGATAAAAATCCTGTTCATCTGGATTGTTAGCCTGAAGAGGGCATAAATTACCTCTCTCTCGTCCATGGCGGCATGCCCAGCACCTCACATGGCAACTGGAATGTGGGAAGAACGCAATGCTTCGAAGGCACAGAGCACAGAGGCCAAGGCCAGGCTGCCTGGGTTCAAAGCATGACTCTGCCACTTACTAGGTACACAACTAGACAAATCACTAAACCTCCCTATGCCTTAGTTTCCTTATCTGTAAAACGGGGATGATAATACTACCAACCTTTGATGGTCTCATGATGATTAAATTAGTTTAAAATATGTGAAGTGCGGATAGGAGTTGCCTGTCACAAAGCAGTGCATAAATGCTAGTGGTTATTATTGCTAAATGAGTGAACAAATGGATGAATGAATGCATGAACGTTATATATGTTCATTTCTTTCCATACAGTTAGTTCCTGTTGACGTAAAAAGCAGCACGATTGTCTGAAAAAATCTGTTTCCACGGGTACGAAAATAGAAGACCACATACAGAAGAAGAGATTGTTTTCCAATCTGGTGGCTTGAGGATTTGTTTCAATATCTGATATATCAAAGTCGTGGATCAGAAAACACCATAATGATCCCACTTGTATTTTTATCTTTGAGAGGTTTCAAAATTTACTTTTTGTGCTTTGCAGTAACATTTGATGGTTTCTTAAGTGTGTTGTTGATTTGATGACCTCTCTGAGAGCCGGAGAATAAGTGTCTGTATGTGTTTTACTTAAGTAGGAAAGAGTAAAGTTCAAATCAACTAAAAATCTGTAATTAGGAAAGTTGTAAAACCACAATTTGTCTCAGGGCAAGAAACTACACCCTGGTGTGGCTGCCCTTAGCAGCCATTGGAAGGCTTGCTGAAATTAGAATAAAATATCTCAGTTATACTAAAGTTCTCAAATGTGCCACCATTGGCATGATACTATCTGGTATATTTTCCAGAGACAAAAGTAACAAACTGTCAGTTCTCATTGCGATATTTTATCTAAAAATGAATAATCCCGTGGCAGAAACACGAAGTCTGTGAGGGCCTGACCAAGCCCTGGCCACCACACTGTCTTTAGGAGAAACAATTGTTCCCAACATCACCTGGCATCTACTTCTACATTCTTGGGCCAGTGAGGAAAATTACTAAGTAAAATACAGTAATCAATTAGGAAATTTTTGCAAAGCTCTATTTTAAAAGAAGAACGATTGAGGCTCTTATACCAAGTACAAGAGAAAGCGAATCTATCAGAATCTGTGAACACTGTTCAATATAAAAATGTGTACTTTGTTAAATTTTATTTTGGAAAAAACTTACAGTGTGTTAGAGACATTTAATACATAATCAGCAAATACTAATTTTTCATCCTTTTGTTTAGGCATTTAATAGTTAAAGGGTTTAAAAAAACAAGTTTTCAACAGAAGAAAAAGGCAGTATTAGAGGAACAAAAGAGACAAGATATATACAGAAATGGCAGACGTACATTCAACCATCATTAATTATATTAAATGTGAATGGACCAAACACTTGACACAAAAGGCAGAACTTATCAGACTAAACAACAAAAGCAAGATCCAGTGATATGCCAGCTATAGGAGAAGACATACTGGAAGAAATGATGGCTGAGAATTTTCTAGAAATGATAAACAATACAAACAAGACCAATCCACAGTTTTAAAAAGTCCCCAGCAGAACCTACTCTTAGCTGTATCACAGTGAAAATGCCAAGCATCAGCAAGAATGGCAATGAAAGCAGCCAGAGAGAAAAGGCAGATGACATTAAAATGAACTAAAATTAAACCAACGGTTGACTTCTCAACAACGACAAAAGGAGCAAGATCACTGTGCTGTGAGGAAATGTGAGCTTGGAATCATAGATCTAGTTTGAAAATCTCTTTTGAGAGAAAGGCCAAATACAATTTTAGACACAGGTTGAGAAAGTTTGCCAACAACAGACCCTCACTAAAATTTCTAAAACAACCAAAATAGAACGTTTCTCTTACAAATTAGTAAAGGAAAAATATGTAATAAAAACATAATTATTTAAAAGAAGGTAGGAAAGGAGAGGATAAGATATGAAAAAAGAGCAGGACAAATAGAAAACACAAATGAAGTGGGAGACACTAATACAAATATGTCACTATTTATAATAAATGGAAATGAACTAAATGTTCCAGATAGACTGTCAGCCTATCTGGAACAAAAAAACAAAACAGCTATATTTAATGAATACAAGAGTGCATGTAAAATATAAGAATATAAGAAGTTCAAAGAATGGAAAAAGATATTCTAAGCACACACACACACACACACACAGTATGTGTGTATACATGTATATGTACACATATACATTTGTGTGTGCAGGTATGTGTCCATCATACAAAATAGACTTTCAGGCAAAATGAATTATGCAACTACTTACATATTGATAAAAGGTTGAATTTACTAGGAAGACATAGCAATTCTAAATTTAAATGCACCTAATAGCACAGCTTTTAAAAAGTGCATTTTAAGAGAGGCCTGCGTACCACAAAAAAAAAAGAAGAAAAAAAAATTGCTTCAACTATGTGGTAAAACAGGACAATCTACCAATCAGAGGTAGTTTCAATATACCTCTGCTCAAAAACTGATAGATTAAGTAGAAAAAAAAAAATCAATAAGAAAAAAAAGATCTGAAAAGCACAGTTGATAGCTCAACGTAATAAAATATACAAAAAATTACCCCCAAATGCAGGAAACATTCTTTTTAAGCACACATGAAATATTTATAAGTAGTGACCACATGCTGGGCCATAAAACAAGTCTCAACAAATTTCAAACTTATATTGATTATAGTCTCCGAACACAGTTCAATGAAGTTAAAAACCCATTGACAAAAGATAAGTTAAAAAAAACCCATATATTTTTAAATTATAAAATACAGTTCTAAAATAATTAATTCATCAAAAAATAATAATGGAAATTTAAAAATATTTAGAATGAAACAATAACAAATATTTCACATATTGAAACTTGTGGTTTATAGTTAAAGGAGTACATAGCGGAATATTTTATCTTAAATGCTTATGTCAGAAAATAAGAAAGGCACAATACTAAAGAACTAAACATCCAACTTAAAAAATTAAGAAGGAAAACCAACTAAAACAAAACAGAACAAACTCTAAGAAAATAGGAGAAAAGAAATAATAGAAATAAGGACAGAAATTCATAAAAGAGAAAGCAAATATAAGGTTGAGATGATAAAAAAAACTAAAGGTTCTTTGAAAAGATCAATGTTTCAGACAGTTTTCTGGCAAGACTGTTCAAGAAAAAAAAAAAAGGCACATTAAACAGCAATGAGGAAAGAAAAAGACCTAACCACAGATGCTGTATGACAATAAATAATTTAAAAACATTATAAACTACTCTATGGCAATAAAATTTAGAACTTAGATTAAATGGGCAAATTCTTAAAATATATATAGTATATCAAACATAGCTTAATAAAATAAGAAGTAGAAAAACCTGAATATACTATAATCATTTTTAAAAAGCATCAGAAGTCCTTCCATGGAAAAAAAGACCAGTCCCAGATGGTTTTACAGGCAAATTCTACCCAAACTTATTATTCTAGGAACAGATAATTCACATCTTACACAAAGATTCCAAAACACACAAAAAAGAGCTAGTCCAACTCATTTTATGAGGCCGGCCTAACCTTGATGCCAAAACCTGACAAGGATATAATGAGAAAGGAAAATTACAAGCTAGTTCACACATGAACATAAATGTAAATGTTCTTTAAAAAAACTAGTAAACTGAATCCATTAAAAAACGAATAGATCATGATGATGTTGGGCTTATTCCAAGAATGCAAGGTTAATTTAACATTTAAAAATATCAATTAATATAACATTCACAGATTAAAGGAGTAAAATCATATAATCATCTCAATAAATACTGAAAAAACATTTGATAAAATTCAATATCAATTCATGATGAAAAAAAAAAACTCTTAGCAAGCCTTCTTGGAAGAAGGAAATTTCCCTAAACTCTTAATAGAGGTTTAAATAGAAAAGCATGGAATTTTTTTCAGGTAACTAGGAATAAACCTAGTAAACATCAACAAAATCTTTATAAAGAAAATTATAAAGCTTCATTTAAAAAGTATTTTCTAAAGGCCTAAATAATTAGAGATATCTAATTTTCCCCAAACTAAGCTATTAGATTAAATGTAATTCCAATCAAAATCTCAACAGATTTTTTTCGGTGGAACGTGAAAAAACCAATTTGAAAATTTATATGGAGGCTCAAAGGCCTGAGGGCAGCCAGGATATCCCTGAGGAGCAAGTTACAGGGGTGGACTGACCTCATGTATAATAAAGTTGTAAGAATGACGATAGAGGGGCTTCCCTGGTGGCGCAGTGGTTGAGAGTCCGCCTGCCGATGCAGGGGATGCGGGTTCGTGCCCCGGTCCGGGAAGATCCCACATGCCGCGGAGCGGCTGGGCCCGTGAGCCATGGCCACAGAGCCTGCGTGTCCGGAGCCTGCGCTCCGCAATGGGAGAGGCCACAACAGTGAGAGGCCCGCGTACCGCAAAAAAACCCAAAACCAAAACAAACAAAAAAAAAGGATGACGATAGAGAGGCAATCACACAGAGGTGGGCACCCTGAACCCATGGAACCAAGTGGAAAGCTCACAGACAACTCCTCACACAGATGGACGTTTGGTTTAAGACAAAAGTGGCCCTGGGGAGAAACTGCAAAAGGAATCTTTTCAATACATGTGGCTGGACAATTGGGTATCCACATGGGAAAAAATTACCCTGGATCCCTTACACCTCACATACATAAAACAGTCAATTCCAGATGGACTCCTAGCCTCAAGGATGAAAGATAACATGAGAGAGCTTGAGAAGATAACTTAGGAAAGGTCTCTTAAGCTAGACAGAGAAGTACTACCCATGGATATGATTGATACATTCAACTATACTTTAAAATTAAGAACTTCTGTTCATCAAAAGATATCATTAAGAGAAAGGAAAGACAAGACACAGATTGGGAGAAGCTTTTTACAATGCATATAACCAACAAAAGCATTTTTAATCATAACATAAAGAAATCTTACAAATTAGTATGAAATGGACAACCAGATTAGAAAAGAAGAAAGACTTCTATATGTGCCTCATAAAAGAGAAAAGCTAAATGACCAATAAACACATGAAAAAGGTGTTCAACCTCATTAATAATGAGGACATGCAACTTAAACTCACAGTGTAATACCATTAACCAGCAGCCAACAAGTCTGAGGGCACCAAGTGTTGGTGTCTGGAGTTGCGTGGGCCCGTGGGCACTGCTGCTGGAGATGTAAACGGACACAACCGCTATGGAGAACAGTTTGGAATTATTTGGTAAAACTGAAGATACACGCATCCTATGACTCAACAGTTCCGCTCCTAGGTGTCTACCTGACGAAATACTTGCACATGGGCACCAGGAGGACTGTGCAAGGATATTTACAGCAGCATCGTTCGTGTAACAGCTGAAAACTGAAAACAACCCACATATCCGCTTACGGTAAACTAGAAAAAGAAATCTTGGTATATTTATACAATAAAGTACTATTTGTCAGTATAAATGAATAAATTGCTGTTGTATGCAAGAAGGATGACCCTCAGAAACACAATGTTAAGCAATGAAAGCGAGTGGTGTAAGGAGATCATTAAAAATTTTTTTAGAATTCAGGATGGTGGTTAACCCGTGCAGGGAGAGGTCAGGGAAGAGGACAGCAGGAGTGCACAGGAAATTCACAGGCAACATTAATGTTCTTTTTCTTAAGTTAAGAAGTGGGTATACATAGGTTAGTTGTATTATTATTTTGAATAGATTTAATAAATAGTCTTTTGCTTCTACTCAATATTTAATCATTTTAAAGGATTCTAAAATATTACATTTGAAGACACTGTATCAGTAGTAATACTATTAATATGAATGCCTCGCAATTACTGAGTGATCACCACGTATGAATGCCTTCAATGCACTGACCAGGACAGCTCACTGCCCCTGGGGGAGCCCCTGGTTTCTCCAGGGTTACCCGTCCTTACTGTCACCATGAAGTGATAAAAGATGGTGGCTAAGTATCTTGAATACGTTTAATGGAGACCAAAAAGCTCTGTAATTCTCTGCATCAGGCTAAGAGGCTAGTGAAATCATTTCTTGGTTCAACAGTCGGACAGGCCTGACCCTAGCAGAGGGAAGGGGCCGAGGGAACATCCACTACATACTCAGTCTGTGGTATTGTGGCTGCTGGGACACGAGAGACACGAGGACATCCCAGGCTTCCGAAAGTCTGCAGCTCTCTGGAGACAAGCTTGTCACAAACATACGGATAATGCTACATGGCAGTTGGGACAGGTGCCCACGTAATCTCATTTAGGTTGGTGTTGAAATGTTTCAGCCAGGTTGGGAAGAAACCATGGGATCCACTGACTATATCTGGCCCCAACTTTTAATAAAGTATTCTTGGGAGGAAGAAGTTTCCCATCACAAAGGAAGAAATACAAATATTTAAAAAGCAAGCAAGTCATCAGAGGCTCTCAGCCCTGCTGCCATATGCTTTGCTTTTTTGAGCTTACAGCTTAACATTAAAATAACAGGCTCGCATTCCTCAAATACCTCTACTGCTGTTCCTTACTTCTACTACTTGAAAAGGCTGTCAGCTGCTGTCACTTGGAGGCATTACCATATTAGCCACCACTGTTTACTGCTTACCGTGCAGTGTGGCTGTTAGTTTAATAAGCCTCCTCTCCTCTCAGATGACACCCCAGGCTGTCTACGCAAGGGCCACACGCTGGAGTCTAACATCTAACAAACATCCAATGAAGGTGCTGGGCTTGGGAGGCAGGGGCAGCCACTTTATAAGAGTATTGATGAGAGAAACTGAATTCAGTTGCATCAGGCTCTACTCTACTGAGGGCTAAAGGGCCGAGTATTTTTGAAAGTGCTTTAACCACTTGACGGTTCCACGGGCTAACCAGCTTTGGATAAAATCCAGAAATGCACTCCGTGTGCATTTTGAGATGTACTCCGTGAGCAAGTGGCAAAGCTCTTTAATTCACTCTGCATAAATAGCTGAACCTACAAGAGAAATCTCTAGTCAGAGGTTTCCTGGATTATAATGAGAATTTTCTCGATGGGGAGAAGAGAAGTGCCCTTTTCACTTGAGGACAAAGAAATGTTTGTAATGGAAACGTGTGAACCGATTTTCTGAGCGGAGTTTGCTGAAACGCACTGATTAAAACCACAGTGAGGTGATGAGGCAGAGAAATAAAGCCAAGGCGGGTCCACTTAAAATTTGCATTATTTCTGGAAGTGGAGAGAGCCTGCCTTCCCTTCTCCCCCTGCCCCAGGCCGCCCCCGCCCACTGCTGACCCTGCCACTTAGACAATGAGAACCTGCCAGCCTGCGGGACTGTTTACTGTTTCTGGCCACTGTGTACTGGTTACTAAGCTACTCCACTGAGGATAAAATGAGTAGCCCAAAAGACAATGTCCTTCTCAACAAAGCCTAATCAACAGGCCTGGATTCAGGGATTCAGAGGGAAGAGGTGAAGACGCAGACAATTCCAGCACATGGCAGTGTGCAATGACAATTAGGTTACGAACAAACACTGCTGATTGATTTAAGGAATTCCATTTCCTAGAGAATAAACCTAAGACACAAAGAGGTCAGGTATCCAGATCAAAGTTGCCTAAAATATAGTGATCACCTGGAAGTAATGGAGTCCTTTATGGAACGTGGGACAAACAAGCTACAAAGCAATGTTTCCCAAATTTCAGTCATTGGAGTTTGTTCAACATAGCTTTTGCCATATCCATGTATATTAATATTTCCCTTTAAATTCACTTTAAAACAACTCATTTAAAAATTCTTAGTCTCCCTCTGAGCAATAATTTCTATGAAATCACACTTTGATAGGCAGCTGTATTTTCTCTAATGTACATTTTAAAATGCATAGCTATTAAAATAAAAATGTTCATCCACAATGCATTTAAAATCATCTTGTATGTCTCAAAGGTACACAATGGGAAAGAATGGATAAAGTATTTCAACTCAGGTTGACCTGAAGACTATGTTTGTTTCTAAATATCATGAAAAAACAAGAGTAAAGGGGATTCTGTACTATTTACCACCAGGAAGTGCATGAAGGACTTAGATAGATTGGGAGAAGTAAATTCAATACCTTCTGTGTAAGGAAAAGCAAGTCCAGTATCACTTACATAAAATTTTCTGGATATTCACTCAGGGCCATGTCAATGATATTCAGAGCATCATGGTAATGCTTTTGTGCTGACAACAGGAGGGCAAGGAGGTGCAGGGAGTTGGCATCATCGCCTTGAAGTTGAAGAGCTTGGCGGACATACCCCAGAGCCTCTGGTATCTGGTTTAAAACAAAACCAGAAAGAATTTTTAAACACACACACACACACACACACACACACACACACACACACAGAGCCACCATTTCAGTATCTGATTCTCTGTATATATCAGGAGTTGTTTCACCATGTGCCACACTCAGATTTTAAGCCATCTTCACGGCAGCCCCAGGATATTAACCACAAACACGAAAACAGAGGCCCCCTTCAAGCAACAGTATGACTAATGAAGTGATACAAGAGACTCTGTTTCTCAGTATAACTGCCAATACCAAATCGTTTACTTCTCCCTAAATAATCTGTCTCTTTTTCCACAAAACTGATTTACTTTCGATTATGCCCAAGATAATTTCACTCTAAATGGAGACACATAACAAATTCCCAGCAGTTTTTATTGGAATGAAACTGACTTAGCTGAACTGTTCTGATTTTTTAAGTAGTACTGAAATTAAACTGCTTGATAAGTTTCAGAACATTAAACAGAGCTTTCCAAAGGATCAGACACCTGTGATTCTTTTCAAGTCCCTTTGTCCTGCATCTCCGTTAGACATCAAGGAACTATGCAAACAAATTAACCAACCCCACACCTTTCCAAACTACAATCCAAAGGAACTCCACCCAAGAAACAAACTGCAATGCCACATACACAGCAGGTGTGTCCAAATTTAAGTAGGATCAGATACAACCTTAACCTTCAAAATCCAACAGCTCTTCAAGACTTTCTTCAAAATCACCCAAGCACAAGGGTGGATAAAATGCATATATAACGGGTATCTGAACACCCGAGATTCTATGCAGGTTTAACAGTACCTAGGGAGGATTAGAACCTGAAGCTGGATTTCAAAACAGGCTCAAGACTGAAGCATTCTTACACGGTCACCCCAGGGACTCCTTTCTGTCTCCCCTCCAACTCCGGGCCCTGGCTGGACCTCTTCTCAGCTCTCCTGCTTCTTCCCAAACCCTCAGTAACCTCGCTCCTTAGTAGGAAACCGTGACTTCTGTCTTTACCAAATCTATTCGTTTTCCTCTCCGAAATACCATTTTTGATGCATGTAAGTTAAAAATGCTGGTTACAGAGGCTTTCTGTTTTGAGCCGTAGAATCCCAGCTATCACAGCAGGAAGAGATCATCCGGCCCTACACATCACTTCACGAAGTGAACCCAGAAGGCTCCATCTACTGCGCCCCTCCCCAGGGGCACAGGCTGCTGTGTAAACAGCACTGGTATTCTGGGAGGGTCAAAAGGCAGGTACACTCATGATATCCGTTTTTAGGGATGACTAGTGTAATCAGGAAAAAAGTGATACAGGGTGCAAAGTGAGGTCCTTAAGGGCTGGGCGGACTTGAAGGAATTCGAAGCTGGTTCCTTCATTCAATGAGTATTAGTGAGGGCCTACCACGTGCCAGGCAGTGTCCCCGCTGCCAGTGCAAAGCAATGATGACAGATGTGGGTTCCTGCCCTCAGGGAACCTAAGGTCTAGTGAGAAAGATACTGAACAAGAGAGCTGGGCAAGAGGAAGCAGAGGAACGGGCTGCTATGGGAAGGGGGCTTCAAGGAGGAGGCGAGCGGAGCTCCTGGAGGAGGAGAGAGACTGGACGGTTGGTCACCCGCCCATAGCTGTCTCTGCAGCAGCTTGTGGTCAGGCCAGCTGTGAGCCACACCGTGCCAGGTGAGCTCTCTTGGTTTCCTTGGTCCCCAGGTCGCCAAGGGGAGCCACTTCTTGGCAGCATTCCCTGGCCTCCGGGAAGTCAGATACATGTGGACAGCCCAGGCCTGCCAGGGGAATGGCATGTCTGGGGAACTGACCTTCGATTCACCCTCCAGTCAGCACTTAGGATTGTGCTGGGGTTACCACCAGTGTCTTGCACGTGGTGGACAGGCAGACATGGGGCCGGAGTCTCCTGAACAGCTGGGAGGGAACGGGAGGGTATGAGAATGCAAAGGCAGCTTCTGGAAGCTACCGCTGGGAAGATGAAGGCCAACAAAGCTTGCACCTCCAGCAAGGAGAATACTGTCGAGTCTCCTATTTCGAGGAGACACTGTGTGTAATTGTTCATATCTTCTACATATTTGAAAGGAACTGGTCTCTTTTGTCTACACTCGCTGGCATCTTCCTGTCAATCACTGATACCCTTATGACGACCAGGCCTCACCAGTGACTAAATCCCCACCATGCAGCTCACCACTGGGCTCTGTTAGCAAGGGACAAAGGCTGTCTGAGGACTCCTCCGTCAGGGTCTACATCATGTGCTGCATCCCCTGTTGCCATGTGACCCCAGGTGGGGCCCTCCAGATTTGCAGATTTAATCTCCAAAAGCAGAGCCTGCCTGCCTTGTGTCTTCACAGCTGGTGCTCCAATTGACCGAAACACCAGGGTCTTCACTGTGAGGAGGCAGCGGCCTCTGAGGAGAGTCCCTGGCTCCAGGTCAGCCTCAGGTGAAGGAAAGCAGGTCAGCTACTCCCTCAAACTGTATCAAGACGGAACAGGCACCAAGTGTGGGAACATTGGAGAACTGACCTGTCTGGAGATGGCAAGCTGCAGAGCCAGGTAGAAAGCTGCTTGGTGATCCGTAGGTGACAGGCTGTGGGCCCTGAAAAAGCATTTGCAGCTATTAGTACATGAGAGAGGCCATTTGTACTTTCCATGTCAAACAAGTACTCCCATTTGTATTTTTATTTATACCAAGGCCCCATATTTTTTTAAATTAATTTTTATCGGAGTATAGTTGATTTACAATGTGTTAGTTTCTGCTGTACAGAAAAGTGAATCAGTTATACATATGTCTACTCTTTTTTACATTCTTTTCTCATATAGGTCATCACGGAGTATCGAGTAGAGTTCCCTGTGCTATACAGTAGGTTCTTGTTCATTATTTTCCCAAGGCCCCATATTTAATTTAACTATTTAATGTTTCATTTAAACTCTTCTCCTCTGTCCACGAACAAATGGCATGCATGTTTCCTCTTGCCACTGTACATGGGAATGACACAGGAGCATGTCTCTGTTTTGTTTAGCATCTGAAATGGCAGCCAATGGGCTTGACTTTGAGAAGGAGCCTGGGGCTGAAGAAGCCACAGGCCCCGAGGTCTGACCTCCCCAGCAGACGCCTCCCTTGGGCTGAGCAGGAGAGCTCCACGTGTCACGCTGGGACACGGTGAGGCTGTGAGCATACTTGGCAAGGCGACAGCTGCTTTGGTTAAGTTTTCGCTTGGTCTTAACATTACTTTATCCAAATTTCTGGATTTCAGAGAAACCATATGAAAATCAAAGGCCCGGCTTTGCTTGTAAAATGAGGTTTTGGTTTTTTGATGAACTATAGAGAGAAATGGAGGATATTCATTCAGTCTTTTGAAGCTTCTACTAAGTTCCATGCAGTTTAACTAATTACATGCAACCAAGACATGTAAGACTTTGTGGCCAGACACCAGACTTAGTCTATCAACTGGCTTTTGACACCAATGGGAAGAGGCTATGCTGACCTCCTACTGGATGGCAGACACGTCATTCTTGCTTTTATGTGGAAGTCAACTGTATCTTACCACAAGCAACTGGGGGGAACTAGGGGGTGGGGGATGTTCTCTGTCCTTTTTTTAACCTTAAGAGCAAAACTCCCATCCCTGGGGAATCTTCACTCGTAAGTTTGCCTCCAGACACTGCCTTAGGACTCTTCTCACTTTAGTCTAAGAGGCTGAGGCGGAGGATTTGCCTGTGTTGCCCTTTGAGATGTCTTATTTCTAGCAGAGGCCTACTCAGCATGCCCCAGTTTTTATTACTTGACAGGCATTGGTTTTTCCATGAATTTATACATCAAAGAATATTTTTCTTTGGTGTTCATAAAAAGTGAGATTGGAATGTCATGGTTTCTGTCTCTCCCAATTATTCAGGGAAAATGAATACAAAATGGATTATGAAGAGACTTTGAATTTAGCATTATTTATTTTATCTCATCTTCTTTCACAATTAAACCAGCTTTCTACAACCCTCAAAAAGAATTCCACAGAGCTGTAATTTTCTCAGCACAGTCTAGAGTTTTTACAAATGAAGTTAAATCAAATCACGGTTGTTTCTACCCAACACCAACCAAGTGAAAAGCTGACAATGGTCTGGTGAACTCAGGGTGTGGATAAGAATAGTTCTGACCAAAGGCCCTACCTTAGCCTCTTCAAATGATTATTAACTGTTAGCCACAGCACTAAGAAACAAACAGAAGTGCTAGAAATCTTGGCATCACTGGGGTACATTAGGACAACGTCGGAAGAATCGTCAACTTGGCTAATAATGAATATCCAACAGCCAAATTTCTAATGAGGCACAACTTAAGCACACACATTTAAAAAAAAACCTTATTTCAATAATTTGGCTAATACGTTAAACTGGCCACTTTAGCCTATGAAAGAAAAAAGGAAACATGGAGATGCTCAAAAAAACTAGAAAAAGTGCAAGATGTTCATCTCAGGTAGAGTCCTGAAAACGTGCTCCAGTTGCGCGGGACAACTTCGGCAGCTAGGCTTCCTGTGACAACACCAAGTTTGTATGCCCACAGAAAATGTGCTTGACAGAAATCATCAAGCAATGCAGGTGAGAGGAAGGACATTAGTGATCTTGAAAACTGCAAGCTTGCTGGACTCTGTACATGAATTTAGAGCAGCGCTATGAATCCCATTCCCATGCTGTGAGCACCTGGTGAGGCTGCTAAGAGAAAATCAGAGACCTAAAAAATGTCACTACAGGGGTGCTCACAAAGTGCTTCCCTTGTCAAAGCACCTCCATACTCATTAATTCCATTTTTATTCCATAGGAAAAGAAAGAATTGCAAGACACTGGCCCACTGAGGGCACCCATCTATCCACCCATCCACCCATCCATCTATCTACCCCTTCATCTCTCCATCCATACATCCAACCATCCACCCACCCATCCATCTATGCATCCATCCAAACATCCATCCATCCATCCATCCATCCACCCATCCATCCATCCATCCACCCACCCATCCATCCATCCACTCACCCATCCATCCACATTATGCAGTACCTACTGTGATGCCAGGCCCTGTGTTAACTTTTAGGGAGCTTGGAGATGAATAATACAAGTGCCTTTCCTTGAGGAGCTCCCCCCAACACCACAGAGGGGGAGACCTAAATGATCATTACAGTGCAGTACGAGCAGTGCCCTGAGAAGGGTATGCCAGACTGCTACTGGAGTGCATGCGATGGGCCTCCCAGATCACCTGGCTAAAACTTAGATCGTCCTGAGGTCCACCCCATCATTCTCCTGAACTCTGGCTCCAACATCCTCTGGAGCTGAACCAAGAATACAGAGACAGCTGATCAATTTTGACCCTGGTCCATTAAGACATGTACCCCTTGTAACAATAATAACTACAATTTATGAAGCATCTACTATTAAGCATCTTGTTCGAGAACATCAAGCAAAAGAGGTAAAGCCAGAAGTGAAATTCCGAGGCCTGGTCTCTCCACCGTATCACCCTGCTGCCTTATTTAGCCAATTCTCCTTGAAGTCCCCTTCAATCCTGATTACAGTAGACATGGGATTAGTGTATCATTATGTTAAGAAAGAAAAGTGCAAACCTGGTTAAATCTATTACTCAGGGACCTCCCATTACTTACACACATAGGATGACCCACTTGTCCTGGTTTGTCCTGTATTTTCCTGGTGTTTGCACTGAAAGTCCCATATTCTGGGAAACTGCTCAGTTCCCAACAAACCGGGCTGGCTGGTCACTCCATACCCACAAAACATACCACATTCAAACTTAAATTCAAGCTAGGAGTGGGAGAGGAAAATAAAAGTGAGATTGTGAGATTGTGTCCCTTCTACCACACTGAGTGATAAACACCAGTGACACCACGCAGCCCGGATTCCTGCACGCTGGGGGGCAAGTCACTGAGACATGCGCTCGACTGTTTCCAGCCTGGCTTTTCTCCGTAGGATGTGAGAGCCCCCAGGAGCCACCACTGAGATCAATACAGCATCTTAGAAAGCTTTGCAAACAACAGTCTTTCTTCACTATAATTTTGTACAGGACATATGAATTGGTTCAGCCTCTTGGGCTCAGCTTATGAGTGTATGAACAGCTGAGGGTCTCAACATTAAGAAGCAATCATGCAACTGGGATGTCTTCAAAAATCACCTCTCTGAATCCAGGAGAGAGCAAACCTTTTTGAATTCTGACTCCAGTCATAATTGAGTTAATTTTCACACGCTATATCTGCAACCTCACCACTTTTTGAGATACACCGTTTTCTTTTTAAACAAAATTTGCTAAACAATAGTATTAACAGAATTGTGGGGAGAAGATTTAAAATATATAGTAAGAAAATATTTCTCATCCAAGTGATTTTTAAATACTCATTTACATGTAAGAAGTAATACAGATCCTTCTTATTTACTTAAAATCTTTCCCTTATAGACTTCTGTACAGTACACTAGGATAGTCCTAGTTCATGCGTACTTGAAACCAAATATTTTTATTACTTTGAAAAATACCCTTAAATACACATAAATACAAATTTAGGTTAGCCTTCCCCAATAGAATCACGTAGGTTAGTAGGATTTTATTCCACTTTATTCCCATATGAACTAATATTTTAAAAATCCCTTTGAATTAGAAACTAAGCAAAAGAGGAACAAAAAGAAATTCAGGCCAATGGAACAGCTGTTATATAACATGAAGTTATGAATTCTGCGGCTCAAGGCAGACCACCACCATGGCTGTTTTTAGAGAGCCAGTAAGATGAGCTGATTTAAGGAAAGTGAAACAGTGAAACAGATGTAATGACCACTTTCTTAGGCATCCATGTGTGGGTTTTACAAACTAGGACTGGAAAATTTAAAACTCCAAATCATTTGAAATGGAAATGCTTTCCACACTCCGTGCTGAAGGATATCAACAAAAACTTAGCACAGAGATAGGAGGTCTGTTTGCTGCTGTCAGTTGGTACCTTCTGTCATTAACCAGTCTAGGACTGGCAGCGTGAAGGAGCTATGGGCACGCCTGCTAGGAAATGGAAAGAAAAGAGATGAAAGTGTTTCAGACTAACTGAAACCAAGTGCTAATGATTTCGTGATAAAAAAGGAGCATGTACACTGTGACAAACCTACAGGCAGCCCTAGTTCTAAGGAAAGAAATCTAACAACGGTTATTAGGTATTGAGAGGTCCTCGTAAAACTTTTGGTTAAGTAACTAAGTTTCTAATATAATTCCAAGAAATCAAGTAACTCAGGTATATTTAAGCTGACAGGATCAATACCAATTCTAGATTGGACATCATGGGGCTATACTTTCAGACAGTGATTCATGTTAGTGATTTATTATGCCTGCAGTAAGAATAAAATGAGGGAAGTGTGGTGTAGTAGGTACCAGAGAAGCCAGTCAGCGTCAGAGACCTTGACCTTCCTGACCTCAATAGCTACAGGATCCTGGCTCTTTATCCCTGCATCTCGGTCCCTCACCTGCAGTGAACACACGACTTGTTCCATCTACCTTATTGGTGTGGGGTGAGGATCAAGTAAGGGGTGTGAAAGGCCACTGTGACATGCAAGCGGTCTCTAATTATAAGGCCTTCTCCTAATTTCATGAAAGGTACAGTGATGGAGATAAGCATAAGGTATTATGGAGCATGGAGGGGATGGAGAGACCTGGGACCTGCTGGCCTGACTGTCTTATAAGTATTTCAGAGACTGCCCTAAAATCTGGCCTTTTCATTTCGTAATATAAAAATCTGCAGATTGACACGTTAAAAAAAAAAGGTTGCAAAGAATGATGCTTTTTCTAGATGATAAAAAATATCTTTAATAAAAGGAATCATCTCCCTAGACATAAAAAAGTACCTCTCTTAGAGCTGAAATCGCTTTATTAGGAATGAATAAACATATCAAGAATGCAGATTTACATGGCAACAAGTGATGCAGCAAGTTTTATACTGTCTGTTCGGTACTCGAGAGGAAAGACTCCCAGGGGTAAAATACTGTTTACATAATCTTTATAAATATCTCTTCTTTTTATACTTATCATACTTTGGTGTCATTATGTACAGCCGAGTGAAAAGATGAACTCCCACTCACCTCTGAAATGCAAGAAGCGCCTTTCTCTGTAGGACCTCCTGCATCCCTCGCAAAGAAGCTAAGAAAAGGGTTCGATTAGTCAGTGGCATGGGAGATCAGGGAGTTTCTGACAAATAGAAAACTCATCACAAAAACTAAACATTTGACTGGATTAAGAGCAACAAATTCTGGGAGCTTATGTGCCCAGTTCTGTCCCAGGCACTGTCGAGGATGGGAAACGAAGGCCGTGTCAGCCTGAGGCCCTTGCACTTGTTGGGCATAACTGTGGAACCATGCCAAGGCGAGAGTGAGAGTTGGCTGGTCACTCTTGGTACCCCCAGGAATAGCAGCCTGTCTTCAAAAGACCAGCTGGGAACTCCAGAGAGGAAACCATTCTCAAGGGCAGGCATGTAATTCACGGGTGAAGAATGGCTCTGCCAGAATGGAAGAGAAGAGATTCAAGCCCCAGTGGGTGGATTTGACGGCCTTCAGAGTTCCTTCCGGCACCGAAAACCAAGGACACTAGCCTGATGCCATGGAAGGCCAGTTTAATTCACGGAGGCAATGGCTAGGACCTTTAATGCCTTGATGTGAACACCAGGGACAGACAGGGCAAACCCAACACTGATACTGGAAAATCAGCTCAACACTTCCCCTGTAGACAGCATGTGAGAAATGCCACCTTAGAGCCTTGTAGAAACTAAAAAGGTACTTTTTACGGGGACAACAGAAAAACTCCTAGAGGAACCTGTTGATGGCTGCACCTGGAGATGGTCCTTATCTAACAAATCCAACATGGCAGATCCCATCCTGACATCGCGCTGAGGATGGTGGAAGGCTGCCCAGAGCTGGATGTAGCTGTAAGCCATGACTAACTTAGAACAACAGTCAATGAGCTAGAGGCACCCAGAGAGCTGTCCCAAGGGAACCCTGGATACAGATGAGACCCAGCAGGGTCACGTGACTCTCCCAAAATTAGGTGTAGAGTCTCAACTAAGAAGTTATATGGATAAACATATGCTATGAAATTTACCCTTCACTGAAAGCCTACTATAGTTAAAAAAATGTTCTGGGTATTGTCAGTGTATATGAAAAATTAGCAAAAAAATCTATGACTGAAAATCAGTTGATATGCAAAACTTCTCCAGGGTCTTTGATATTTTAGGGCAGAGGAAAGAAAGATTTGGGGTAACATGTAAAATAAACTATAGCAAAATTACAAAGAAAGCAAAAGAAAATGAATACCATAAAAGTCAGGGTAGTGTCTTCTCTTAAGGGGGCTTGTGATTGGGAGGGGCACGTAAAGGGCTCCCAGGTAGCTGGCAAGGTTCTATCTCCTAAGCAGGGTGCTGCTTATAAGAATACTTTCCCTTATACTAATTCACTGAGTTGGACAATCATTTTTGAGACTTTTTTTGGTATTTGTGTTACATTTAACAACAAAATGTAAAAGGAATAATAGAAAGTTCAGAAAAACAATTTACCAATTTGCCCTTTCTGCAAACATATAATTGAAAACTCATTAAGTATAGAAAACATAATTAAGATTTTTTTTTTTTAGCCGGAAGCCCATCCACCAAAACAGTAAATACATCCCAAACGTGTAATGTCACTGCATGTGCTACGAGCCACTATACTACACGTGTACGTATCCGTGAATTAAAATGTGCAAATGGGGACTTCCCTGGCGGTCCAGTGGTTAAGACACTGCGCTCCCACTGCAGGGGGCATGGGCTCGATCCCTGGCTGGGGAACTAAGATCCCACATGCTGCGCGGAGCGGCCAAAACATAAATAAATAAAAAAGAGTTGTTTTAAAAAAAAAAAAAGTGCAAATGGAGAAGGGGCAGGTACTGATAAATCAAGGGATGCTTTCTGGAGGAGGTGGGCCCTGAATGCTTCTACATTCCTAGCCTAAGACCCAACATCCCTCCACATGGGGAGAGCTCAGGCCAAGCGCTGGGGCAGAGTCAGGTGAAGGCCGGGTGGGGTGAATTCTCTCTCAGGGCCCTGCTCACCTCACTCCTCAGGACAGATCCCTACAGCTGCCAGCTGGGCACCACCAGCACAGTGCACCTGTGAAGAGGGCCTGGGAGCCGGGGCACAGGGCCTGCATTTCTTCCCTCCCATTCTCCGACCGGTCCAAGCAAAGAGGACAGCGGTGGCAGGTCCCCACAGGACGGCAAACGAGGAACCAGCCATGCGCCCTCCTGAGACAGGGGATGGGCCGGTCCTGCAGTGCAGACTTGGTGGCTCCCCAGCTCCCGTGGGCGGGGACTTCGCTCACCGTCAGTGGCCTGCAGACTGTACGTAAGCCCCAGGGCCAAGTAGCCTTTGGCCTTGAACTCTGCCGTTTTCTCTCCCGCATCAACGACGGTTTTGGCAAACTTCTCAGCCTCTTCCAACTGAAAAACCAGGTAAGTTAAAAACAACACCAACATCCTGCAGAATTTCTAACATGAGTTCCCGTAAGCATCTGCTGTCCTAAGCGATTTCTGATGAGTCACTGTGAAAATAACTCCCAGATCTTCCAGTTCCACTCTGGTGATTCTGTTTTCTGTATTTCAGCTTCTCAACAGTCCTCAGGATTCCCACCTTGCCTTTTTGCTTTCAACCTTTCCTTATCGCTTTTTTGCCCTCTTTTCCAAGGTCACTTGCATACTTGGTGGGGCTCTTTGTCGTCTCTGTTTTTCACTGATTGGCTCTGTGATTAGATTGTGCTAGGTATTCAGAAGCTATGTATACATGTATGTATAATTTGTAAAGAATAAAGTTCTTGAAATATTTTGTGCTTGGGTCTTTCCTTTTTTGCATGACATAAAGAATCTTTTAGGCTTGGATTCCCTTTCCCACAAGCTGTTAGAAATTTCAAAACTCCATCTATTTATTTTACAGTACACCGCACACAGACCTCGCACTGGCAGATTCCAAAGGGAAGAATGTGCACCTGTAAACTACACCCACAATAAGACCTTTTGCACAGCTCACTAGAGGCAAAAATAATAAGGTTTGCTCCTTCGGGGTATGGTAAGTGCCGATGTTACTGAAGCTGGGAGATAGTACATGGACGATAGCTGATTATACTCCTTACTTTTGCGGTGTTTGGAAATTTTAATGATAAAAATGTAAAAAATATACAGAAAAGATTTGTTATTCTCATCTTGTAAAAGAGGGCCAGGTTTATGTTAGGTGTTATGGTGATGAATGGCGCCATCGCTGGAAGGAGTGTGGCAGAGTCACAGCTGGAAGCTGGCATTTTCAAAACCGAAAGGTTCGGTCCACTGCTCCAGCCACTCTCGGGGCCTGCCTGCATGTCCCCTCACTTGCCACACCAAAGTGTTAAAACCTGCACGGACCACACAACACCTTCACGGCTGTGTTTCAGGTGAGAGCCACATTTCAAAATGTGTTTTTTCTTCCACACTTTCCCAAGAAAAATTTGACCAAAGTAGGACACTTTCTTCACAATGTTTACTTTCGCCCTGCTGGGTGAGAATAAATGGAAAAAAAAGAGCAGCAAGGACCGTCATGGTAGGAAACCTTAGCCACGTGCCTCAGTCTTTTGGGCAACTTCTTCTTATCACTAACCTTGACATGAAGTTAGAGAAAGACATTAAAACTCCATTGTATGTGGCGATCAATTGAGTTTTCTAGTTTCTGCTCAAACAGTACGTTTTTGAGGTACTACAATTGTTACAAATCAGGCTCTTCCCAGATTCAAAGCTGAACAAGAACACTGGAAGCGGAAAGCCTCTGTGCAGGAAGAGGAATGAGGGAAGCTGGGTTTACACATGAGCTAAAGTAGAGGTTGACTCTTGGCTTTACAGAAAAGCTCAGGCTCCCCTAAGAGGGAATCGCTGAGTGACATAGACTTTTTCAGTCCCATATGACTTACATACAGGATGCGTCTGAGTAGGAATTCCAAGTCCATCTTTTACCATTTCTACTTTTGAAGCACATTCCCATGAAAAAGAAAAACCTGGAGTTGTACTGATTCCCCGGAGTCCTTGGGGTGGGGTTGAGGCCTGAGGAGGGCTGTAGCCTGGGCCAGAAGCCCGGGGCTCTGAACAGCCTTGCTTTTGTGTAGCTGATGCACTGCTACTATTTCCTCTCTGCCTAGGAATCAAAAGGGTGGCAGCCCCCGCACACGCGGAGGGCCCCAGCCCCACTCACCCAGTGAAGGGAGCCCATGCACAGCTTTGCGGCCAGAAGTGGGATGGTGGCGTCGTCCGGCTTCAGGCGGATGCACTCTTTCAGCACCTTCACCGCGCGAGCAGACTTGGCAAAAGGAGATCATTTCTGTGAAACTCAAAATTTTTGACAGAACCAAATACTAAAGCCTTCCCAGTGGGGTTTCTGGTTAGGATACACTCTTAATGAGGTTTTCCAACTTCCACCCAATGAAGCAAGGGCCTGGGGATGGAGATAACCTGAGCTTGGAACTTTTGGGGGACTGGGGAGTAAACTGTGGTTAAAACAAGTGAAAACGCTGCCCCGAATCCCCCTAGTTTTATTCCCTACTTGTGTAGCCATTGTAAAAGTAAGAAAAAAATAAAGACAGTGGAGGTTTACATTATTATAAAAAAGAAACTGTCTAATTTAAAGCATACCATTCAGAATGGAAAGCATACCACTCCACTTCGCCCCAATAATCTTGTGTCTCAGACTTTACAATTCACTAAAGGGCCCAAATTAACAAGAATAACAGTGGCTATTATCTTTATTGAGTGTGTTCGTTTTGGGGGTCCTATGCTAAACACCTTGTGGGTATCATCTCACTACCTGATGACAATTCTATGAAGTCGGTACCATTTCTCCATGAGACGGAAGAGGAAGCTGAGACACTAAGTGACCTGCCATGGGTCACACGGCTTCGAGGTCCGCACCAGGCCTCTCTCTCCACAGCCCTTGCTTTCAACCAATACCGTACACGGTCTCAGATCACATCTTGCTACAGATAATTAGCAGATTTCCCCTGCCAGGAATAGTTTACACTCTCAAATGAGTGAAAGGGGTCAGTGTGAAGAACTGACCTTACAGCTTCAGATAAATAAAGTTACAAACACTAGAAAAAGGCAAGAATTTCAAAATTTTCTTCTCAATGATGTGTCCATGTTGGCCCCCAAATAATTAAATTCGATCACTCATTTATAAATGACCACAGGACAGTTTCAAGTAGCTGGTGTAGACATCTACCAGGCATCACATCATCCCATGAAATTCAAGTTAACCATCAACACAGAGGACTGCATGTCAGAAAGGGAGACTCACTTTTCCAGCAGCCATGAGTGACAGAGCAAACTGGTACCAGAGGTGGAACTCCTCAAAGGCAAACTTCATGGCTCTTTCTAAGCACTGGATTGGAAAGAAGAACAAATGCAGACAGGTAAGAATTGCCGGTGGCGCAGCTGGGCAGGTGTGAGTGTGCGTCTGTGCGCACTAAGAGCAGTCCTACCACATCGGCTTCCCTGGAATGCTTAAAGCACCCTGCTCCTCCGAACCCTCCCGAGGCGCCCCCCGAGGCAGCCCCCTGGGCCAGAAGCCGGGGGCAATCCACAGCTGACTACAACACAACCCTTGATCCCAAGGAGCTTTTCATCTAATACAGGCAAAGAGGCAGGTGCACAAACTACTCAAATACAAGGTCCCAACTGACAAGTGTCCCAAGAGGAGGAAACAGAAAGTACTGTGGGAAAGCGGTCACGGGCATCAGGAACGGCGTCCTGGCAGACTGGTACTTGAGCCAGTTCTGTTGGATGAGAAGGGAGAAAACACAGCTAGGATTCAGAAACGGTGCTCCGGGAAGAGGGGGGACAAACAAGGACGTGGAGGCACGAAAGAGGATGCTTCGACGTGCCAATGACAAGTGGTCCAGTATAAACCCAGCTGAGGGCACGGGCGGCCAGAAGGCAGGCGCGGCTGGGGCCGCGTCACTGAGAGTCTGACGTGGTGGCTCCTTGTCTGAGTTGTTCCATCTCCCTCCCCCTCCCCAGCTTTGGTTCTCCCTCCTCTGTGCTCCCAGAGTTCATACCTGCGTTAATGTGATGTCTTCACCCGCCCCAGCCCAGCCCAACCCAGTCCAGCCCAGCCCAGCCCAGCCCAGCCCAGTCCAGCCCAGCCCAGTCCCACTCTGAGAAACTATCCAGGGCAGAGATCCTGTCTTCAATGTCTCCTCAGTGCCCGCCTGAGGCGGGAGATCTACAAATGCAGGTCACCCAATCCATGAGGAGCCTCTGGTTTCTGCATAGAGTGACACGACCATGTCAGAACCTAAGGGAGATCATGGGATGAGGGGGGTGTATGACCAGGGGGGTGTATGACCAGGGTGGATGAAGGCCAGGAATAAGGTGGATAGAATGGTCCAGGGACTTCAGAAACAAGGACAGAAGCAAGAAATGTGTCTGAATTAGAATCAGCAAGGAAGGGCCACCCAAGGAAGGAGCGGGTGGCTGGTGAGATGGAGGGAGTGAAGGGGGCCCCCAGAGTCTCCGGCCTACATACCCGGGAGCAAACCCATGGCACGGAAGGTCTGTGTATGCAGGGGTGTGTGTGTGTGTGTGTGTGTGTGTGTGTGTGTGTGTGTGTGTGTGTGTGTGTGTGTGTGTGTGTGTGTGTGTGTCTTTATTAGAGAGAACGACAGAGAAAGAGACAGAGAGAAAGAGAGACTGGGGAGGCAACCTGAGGGGAACTAGCAGGCAGAGAAGAAAGTGCAGAGATGGGTTAGAAAGCCAGGCCCCTGGAACAATGGGCCTCTCACATGAGGCCTTCTCCCGAGGAGGTTTTTAAATGAACAGAAAAGCCTTAAACAGCAACAAAACCTTCACCCTGAGAGGGCAGACAGCTCCCATCAGGGTCACCTCAAAGACTGATGTGGACATGCGGTGGCACCTACGGCACCACGTGGCCCCTCTTCTCCAGCGACGCTCCCTGCAGCCCGGGAGCGGAGGAGAAGGACAGGTGGGATGCTTAGGATTCATGGATGCCCAAGGAGGGGGGGGCAGGGGGCTGGGGCTGAGAGACAAAGCAGCCACAGAGAAGGTCATGATACAGGTAAAGTGAAGGGGTGAGAGGAGAGGAAAGAATTCCAGGATTTTAAATGGTATTCACAGAGAAAGTCACAGTAAATACTGTGCTGGTTGGTTTACTGTGAAAACCTGCCCTAAAAAATATATTAAGAAGCGAAGTATAAGCAGTTAATAAGCCCATGCTAATGATGGTGTAGGATGTAAAACGGACACTTGGTCCCTTATTCTGATCCCACTGGAGACACACTTCGTCAAAAACTCGGGGGTGGACATGTGACTCCGTCCTAGAGCAGGATGTTGGCAGAAGTTAAGGGGAGGGCACCTGCAGTTGGCATACACTTTGCCCTCAGCCCTGGTCCTTCTTCCGCCCGGGACACAGACTCAATACTGGAAGTGGGGCGGCCAGGAAGTGAGAAGCATGAGGACAAATGCTACCCTCTAGAATGACTGAGCAGAAAGAGAGAAGGCGCCGGGCCTCTGATATCATGAGATGCTGCAGCTGCCTCTCCTCAGACTTCCTGCCATAGGGAAAAAATACTCATATTTGGTTAAGGCACTCACTATATGGTGGTTTTGTTCATTACTTCTGGATACACCTCTCACTAATAAAAACACTGAATAGCAGAGCTGGGATCTGAATCTGTCGCCAGAGCCCTCTTACCTGCTCTGCTACACAGATGAGCAACAAGAAAGCATTACTGTGCCTTTAAGAAGCACAGTGGGTGTAAAAAGAGGAAAGCACCTCGCTGAGAAGATCAAGTGGGTGAGACGGGGTGGTGCGGGAAGACCTAATCCAGGTGTGGGGCGGCACGGGCTGGGAGCACGTGGGGCAGGACAGGTATTAAGGAGAGAACGCCAAGCGGTGAAAAGCCAGTGCTTGGAAACTGACTTAGGGAAGGGGGATGAGGGATGATGAAGAAGGAAACCAGAATGATGATCACATTGGTGGAAGTAGGCAAAGGAGTCAGTATGTGGAGAGAAGTAGGTAGATAATGATCAAAATGAGGTTTGTTCTACAGCTCCACTCAACGAATTCATTGCAATATAACCACTAAGCACTCAAATGTGTACACGGAGACATTTAAAGGTTTAAGTGCTTTTCTGCCTCCTTTTGTGAAGAAGAACGATAAACATCAACTTCTTTCCTGATAAACAAAAGCTCACAGCTCAAACACTCTGCTCTGAATCAAAAAGCTAGAGCTTATAAATAAGTGTGCATCCTTATTTTCTTTTGTGACAAAGGCCAACATACTCATTATCTTCAGTGAGAAACATTCATGGAAGCCTAATCGGTATAGAGCTCCACTCCAGGTGCTCCAGGGAAATACCAGCCCTCATAAAGAGTAGACTCAGAATCGTGGGGCTACCAGGGAACTTGGGAAGCATCTAGTCGAAGTCTCTTAACGGAAGGGACATTTGTCATTTTGGCTGCCTATCACCTCAAAACTCTCCTGTTTATTTTCAGGCAGGGGTTGGGGTAAGGACACCCTAGATAAAAGGGGAACAGACTCTGCTTTCCAGGTGCCAAACCTAAGGGTGAACGAAGGAGGGAAGCAACTGGAGTGTGTCACGTGACCTGAGCCTGGCCAGTGAGATGCTCCTGCCAGCGAGCTGCATCCAGAGGTCTGGGCAGGGGGACGGGCCGTTGGAAGTTGTTTTCCGTGGCCAGGCCTGGGGGCCGCGGTAGCAGCCGGGTTGGTGGAGGCCCTCCAGAGTTAACAGTATTCTCCCAGACTGGGGCAGGGGGCTTTGCCTCCTCAATTTCTGCTCACCCCTGTTCTTTAGCCTTCTGTGGATCCTGTGTGCTAAACGGTATGCATTGGTAGATGCATGACTTTTCTGCCTGAATTGACAAGTCACGTCTGTTACCTACAACCAAGGTTCTGAAGGTGCACCCGATCAAATGCTTCAGGCCCCTCTGATAGCACCCCCTACCACCCAGCCCCCAACAAGTAGTTGTACTACTTCTGCCTGAGAACTTTCCAGAATAGGGAATTCATGACATGTACAGCAGCTAGAAATAAAGAATCACCACAGGTTAAGTGTGTGAATTTGGGCAAGCCAATTAACTTCTCTATACCCAGATTCCTCACCGTAACGTGAGAAATATAACAGTAATTAATGTAGCGAGTTACCAGGAAGATTAAATTAGTTAATACATAACAAGCAACAGGAACAGTACTTCAGATACAGGCTAGTAGGTGCTAAAAAAAGGTTAGCTATTACCTAAAATTAACATGCTTATATTAAGAGAGGAAATGTAACATGACATCTATCATTTTACCCAAATTTAATATATGAAAATTCAAACGTATAATACATAATATCAGAAATAATTATTTACTTTACAAAATGTTTCCTCATTTTAGAAAAGGATTCAATCTGAGACCCTTGAAAATAATGTACAACTTTATGGAACCAAACTGTTAGAATACATGTTTATTATTTCCTTAATAAGTGGTATGGACTAAAAGTCTGTGTCCCCCCCCAAAATTCTTATGTTGAAACCTAATCCCCAATGTGACCGTGTTAGGAGGCGGGGCCTTTGGGGTTGATTGGGTCATGAGGGCGGAGCCACAGAGAGATTCCTTGCCCCTTCCACTGGGCGAACAGCGGGCAGTCTGCAACCAGAAAGCAGGCCTTCACCAGACATCAAATCTGCCACTCATGACCTTGGACTTCCCAGCCTCCAGAATTGTGAGAAATAAACGTTTGTTGCGTACAAGCCACGCAGTCTGTGGTATTTTGTTACAACAGCCCAGACTCGCTGAGACAACAAGCTCTTTGCTAACACTGCAGCCAAGTGCTCTTCTAATTGCTTTACAGGAACTGCCTCGTTCGCTGGTCCTAATGACCCAACAAGGTCCAAGCAGGTACTGTTACATTTACAGAGGAGGGAAATGGAGCACAACTCTGCCATGTGACCATGCAGGGTCTCAGAGAGCTGTGGCAGAGCCAGGATCTGCACACAGGTGGTCTGGTTCCAGAGCTGGAGCGCTTATCCATAGCTCTCCACTGCCTCTGAGATGTTAATTACAGACAAGCCACTCAACTGATTGGGCCCATCCCTACCGCATAAAGCAGAGTATAGCTAAATAAAAGCCTCCTAAAAATGCCACACGTTCCCTGAAATACTCCCGAGATTCAACAATATTTTGTACTGCTGAGGGGCCCTCGCTCCTGTGTCCTCTTGGGGATCCCTGGAGCTCTGAGGACTGAGGCCTTTCCAGCTTGCTGAATTTTCAGGAAACTTCACAGATCCCAGAGATGCCCACCAGCATCACGGTGGCCCATCTCAAAGGCGCACGATTTGACAAAGATGTACCCAGGCCATGGTTTCCTCTACACTGCAGATCTTTCACAGCCCCTCCCAGCTCGGACCCCATTCTCATAACTGTAACTACCCACGTCCCATTATAAGCCATCGGGGTGTCATAGAGAGAGTTAGGAAACGCAAACCAACAATTACAAATTAACCCTTCACCCCTATTCAAAAGTATTGGCGCTCTGGCCTCAGAGCCGATGGCTCTGTCTTCCTGTGGGCTCTTGGCATCCTCATCCAGCTGGCTCTGAAAAAGTGCCCAGACAGCTCCAGATGCTCCTGAAATCCTGATGCCAAGCGTACTGCTCGGCTATGTAACGCGTCCTCCCCTATGTCCCTGTAAACACGGAGATTATATAAATCTCTAAGCACTCAGGTCGACATACCTCAATCACAAAGGAAGCGCTCTTCCAAAGAATGCATCTAAGACCAAAGGGAACTTGGGGCGTCACTGGAGCACCTGCTATCCACAGCCTCTGCCCCTTAGACTAGGGCTTTGCTCACCCCAGTTCTGTTTGGCTATTCCTTTTAAGCACCTTAAACACATATGTATGTGACAGAGTAAAAATTTCCAGTTTATTTTCCTTCTTAAAAATTTTTATTATTACTATTCCTGTTCTCTGTGAGTTAACTGCCTTTGATACAAATAAGAAGTTTGGTGATAAAAAATTTTTATTGTTGAAAAATTTCAAACACAAAGATAGGGGAAATAGCATAATAAATCCCCGTGTACCCTTCGCCCTATTTCAACTACCAACTCAGTTCTCAACCTGTTTCATTTGTATCCCTACCCATTTCTCCCCAACATATTATTTTGATGCAGATCACAGACAGCATAATATCTTGTCCATAAATTTAAAAATTCCAGTTTTAATGAAGTAAGGAGCCTGGGAGCAGAATATATGCTATAAAGTGAGATAATTCACATTTCAATAACGGTTCCAGTCTAAAAGAGGTACTAATGAAAATGGAAGAAGATGTAGGTGTTGCAGGATGGAGACAGACGGGAGTGGGGTGCATATAAGAGGCGGCTTCGGTCCCCCAGACCCAGCCTGGCTGGTGGCTGGAGAGGAGAGCAGCACGTGCTGATGGCAGCGGCTCTAAGGCCAGACTGCCTAAGCTTAATCCAAACGCCTCGCTCACCAGCCAGAGGGTTGCTATTGGGTTAAAGGAAGTCATACGTGTAAAATGCTTAGAAGAGTGTCTGGCACAGAGCGAATGCAATAAACATGCTACTGCTGATGTCGCTTTCACGAAACAAAGAAGTAGTGGATGCTGCTGCAGGGCTAGATCTGCGGCGAGGAGCCCTGGGAACGGGGCTGGGGTGCCAGTGGAGGGCAGGGGGAGAGAGGAAGGGAGCCCCTAAGTGGAAAGGGGGAGATGAGAGCTGGCCCTTTTCCACTTCCAATGTCCAGCGGAGAGACGGCAGTGTGGGCCTGGGGAGAGGGACGTGGACTCCAATGCAGATCTGCAGATCCCTTAGTCACCCACACAAAACGGCAGATGATATCTCCAAATCATCTCCCTTACAAGGAAAGAAGAGGGATCCGGCAACAGTATTATCTCTACCAGGAAAGACAGGTCCATCTGCTGCAATCAGACTTACTGCCACCTCTCTCTAAATCCCAGATAACATTCATTTAATACCAAGAATATTTGGTAGAACAATAATTAGACTCTAATTGGCATCCTAATCATTTGAGTGGTCATCAAAATGTCACTTCCAAAAATGTTATTTCCTTTTGGTAGCAAGAGCTCATCCCTTCCAGTCTCCTAATTTGGCTTTTCATAAATGAGCCGTCTCTGAGGGGGCTCCAGGGATGAGAAGTTCTTCTGGCAGAAGAAAAGGATTTAGCAATTACCTTCCTAGTATGCAAAGCCCAATTACACGAACTGGGTGCATGGCAGTGACAGCTGTGCAATACCACAAGCAAGGAAAAGCCAACGTCTATATTTGGAATTCAACGGTGAGATTCCAAAACCCATGGGGGAGGGGGCAGGAATAAAATAATCAGATACCCCTCAAATTTAGCCTGGAGGGGATGTCTAAAATTCATCACTATTAAAATAGAACAAATAACATAGAGAACTGTCTCCATTATTCACCTTTGTGGACAGGTTGGCCATATCCTACAAGTTCTCATAACCTAGATCCTTCGATTGATTAGGAAGCTTTTCTTTTCTACATCGTATATACTTAATGAATCAATTAATAAATGTAATTCCTGGCAGGTGTGTAACAATTTTTAAAAATTTAACATGGTATATGAATAATATTTCATTTCCTTACTTTAGCGGTGAAAAACTAAGCAATGAAAAACTATCTAAGCAATTTAGACATTCTGGACCATTATCTTAGACCCACAGATTGATATAATCAGAGAGCGTGTTGACCTTCGAGATTATCTCGTCCCATTCTTACTTTACTAAGGACATGGAAACTAAGACCTAGAGAGAGGAGATAGGACCAGCCCAGGGTCACACAGTGGCAGCCCTGGAATTAGAAGCCAGGTCTCATGATGCTCAGGTCAGAGCCCTTATTTCTAAATTAACTGCATATAAAAGTACAAATTAAAGTGGAGTTCGAGAGATCTACTCTACAAGGAGTCTGGGGCCAGGAAAAGCTTCTAAAAGTCAGGCTGATGGGACTCTCAGCTACAAATAAAAGTCCTCCTACCCAGTTTTGAGAAAACATAGACAACACCCATCAAGGCTTGCTCAAGTTTTCTCCCCTTAAACTGGAAATAAAACGGAGCAAACCCCATGTCCGTGCCCCCGCTTCCCGTTTCTCTTTTTGCTCTAAAGCAGCGATATGGCTTCAAGCAGAGGAGTGTCAAACCTTTATTACTTCAGCAGATGCTTAAATTAGAGGCCACCGCTGCCTCTGGCCATGGTGGGGGGAGTAGAGAGTGGGTTGTTTTTCAAAGGTCACAGACTTTATTGCTGGACGCCACCCTCCGGCACGCTCTCCCTTCGAGGATGTGAAGCAACTGGATCAAGTTTGCACAGTGAGTAAAGGGTTGCCAGGTTTCTACTCAAATACCGCTCCATCTGCTCTTTTGCTGATGTAGCCCTTTGTTATTCTTACAAAATGAATCCCTAAACTCAGGAAATGGGCATTTCATTCCTCTCCCTCCTCTCTCCCCAACTGCCCTCACCTTTTGGTCTTTGATTTCAGTCCTTCTCCCCTGGCTCTGGGCACCAGGGACTTCAACCATGGTGGCCCCTTGACACACACAAGAAGTAGGGAGGGAGGTAAGGTGTCCCGGGTGCTCCCCAGAGGTGTGTCTTACACAAAGTAGGTGTTCAACGAACGCTTGAATATAGGTCGAATGTTAGGATCCATTCTTCTGGTTGTCCTGTAAGGGGGGCCCCAGACAAATCTTCATGACCTTGGATTTGGCAACGGATTCTTAGATATGACACCAAAAGCATGAGCAACAAAAGAAAAAAATTAGTACACTAGACTTCATCAGAATTAAGAACTTGTGCGCATCAAAGGACATTGTCAAGAAAGTGAAAAGACAACCTACAGAATGGGAAAAAGTATTTGCAAATCATGTATCTGTTAAGGTTCTTATCCACATTAAATAAAGAACTCCTATAACTCAACAACAAAAAGACAAACAGCCCAATATAAAAGTGGGCAAAGGGGACTTCCCTGGTGGTCCAGTGGTTAAGAATCCTCCTGCCAACGCAGGGGACATGGGTTCGATCCCTGGTCCGGGAAGATCCCACGTGCCGCGGAACAACTAAGCCCAGGCGCCACAACTACTGAGCCTGCGCTCTAGAGCCCATGGGCCACAACTACTGAAGCCCAGGCGCCTAGAGCCCGTGCTCCGCAACAGGAGAAGCCACCGCAATGAGAAGCCTGCACACCGCAACGAAGAGCAGCCCCCGCTCGACGCAACTACAGAAAGCCCACACACAGCAACGAAGACCCAAAGCGGCCAAAAATAGATAAATAAAAAAATAATTTTTAAAAAAATGGGCAAAGGTCTTGAACAGACATTAGTCCAAACAAGATAACGCAGATGATGAATATGCACGTGAAAAGACGTTCAACATCATTAGTCAGCAGGCAAACTCACAATGAGATACCACTTCACGCCTACTGGAGTGACTATAATACAACAACAACAGCAAAAAAACAAAAACAAAAAATAAAAGCGTGGGTGAGAATGTGGAGAAACTGGAACACTCGTGCCTTGCTGCTTGGAACGTAAAATGGTGCAGCTGCCGTGAAAAACAGTTTGGTAGTTCTTCAGAAAGTTAAACATAGAATTACCATGTGACCTGGCAATTTTACTCTTGGACATATACCCAAAAGAACTGAAAACAGGAACTCAGATACGTGTCCATCACTGCATTATTCACAATAGCCAAAAGGTGAAAACAATCCACACGTCCATCAACAGACGAATGAATAAACAACATGTGGCATATACACACGATGGAATATTACTCAGCTCTGAAAAGGAATGGAGTTCTGATACACGCTATCAGATATATTATTACAACACAGCTGAAGCTTGGAAACACTAGGCTAAGTGAAATCAGCCAGAACCAAAAAACTAGTACTGCGTGATTCCATTTGTATAATGTACCCAGAATAGGCAAATTCACAGACACAAAAAGTAGCTTAGAGGTTACCAGGTTATGGGGGTTGCGGGAATGGGGAGTATTGCTTAATAGGTACAGAGCTTCTGTTCGGGGTGATGGAAAAGTATGGAAACAGACATACTGGTTATACAACACTGTGGATCCAATTGATGCCACTGAATTATATATTTTAAAATGGTTAATATGGCATTTTTTAAGTTGAAAATTTTTTTCCCTTGAGGGCCATAAGAAGAGAACAATGATGCTTATTTCAAAAAACATACCCATAATGGTGGGAATATAGACACCTGTGGCCACATCAGTGGCTGAGATTCTTCAGGGCAGGCCTGTCGTTCAAAAATGATGTAGTTGATCCCTACTGGGCTGACCCCCAAAGCTGGACCAGAGCTGGGATCTGCACCAGTCAGTGCTCTGCCCCAAGCAGGGCCCACCTCTTCCTCTGCTATTTCCCAAGTAAAGGACCTTTAACCTTTGGGCCTACCTGGGGAAGATACACTCATTGTACATCCAGGGACAGTTTACCCCCAAACCAAAGGAAAGCAGGATGAGAATGTACATTGGTTTTGAAGCACGGGTTTATTCAGCAAGTGTTTATTGTGCACCTATCATGAACCAAATGCTCTGCCTCGATTTCTCAGAAGTCTGCGGTTCCGTTTGCATCAGGCCACCCTGATGCCTTCTAGGGACCCTGGCATGTAGGTCAAGGCTGGGTTTCTGCAGAGTGAGTGGGGCTGCATGAAATACCAAATGTTAGTGTAAACTAACAAATGATAGGCCGGTTAAGCAGATGTAGTTAGATGTTCAAGTGTTTTCTACAAGGCTCCCTGATTAAATAAGTGTTTGGGGTACGGACGTGTAGATGCCCCTTTGGTACAAGCACGAGCCAGACAGTCCTACCCACAGAACTATAAAGTTGTTGAGATTTACCATAAACAAATGAATACGAATTCAACAGGAAAGATAAAAAAACCATTTCTGTCTTTAAAGCTGCCATGTCTGTGTAGAGGGGATACACACACCCTTCAAAAAGGACCCCAAAACATTCTGTCAAAATGGAGCCATTAATAGTCAAATTCAAGAAACAATTCCATAGCAGCTTGCGTTCATTCTAAAAAACAGAGAAAGCGGCGCTTGTTGCTTTACTTTTAATAGTGCAGGTTGTCATGCCAACTAGTGCTACTGTTTAAAAAGGGGGAGAAAAAGAAGTGTTCCTTCCTACACAAACCTTTCAGCAGGGCTTCACATCAGTCTTTAAAAACATGAAAACTCCTAGCACTGGAGATACGGTAACCATTGCGCTTATATTTAAACCCGTTAGGATGAGGATATGATGCTCCTTTGGTTTGAATTCCCTTTGCACACAGCGCTCCTTGCCCAGGATCCGGCTGAACAGCGCCCCGAGAGAAAGAAAGGCACCGTGTGGGCACACAAGAAAGCAGCCCATCTTGAGATGCGAGGGGAGCCTTCCATCTTGAACCACGGAGACACAGAGGAGAGTCTTTCTGCAAAGTGGCTCTGCTCCCCACATAAGCACCATTCTTAAAGGGCGGAGTCTGCACAATGCTTACGACACACACAAAGGTGTCGTGAGTATGAGAAGATGGACTGGGGGCCCCCCACCCTGTCCCTGCTGGTGCGGGAGTGCCTGGACCCGCGCTAGCCACGTCCTGATGCAGAAGTGTTGACGCTGTTTGGGGACAAGAGAAGGGAGGAAGGTATGATGAGGACAGGGTGGGAAGGAGGCAAGACCTCTCCTCTCACAGCAGCCTGGTGGAGGTGAACTCTTCTGTTCATGAAAGATTCTACCCAGAAGAAAGGAAGGTTCCTGCAGCGGCACAGAGGCAAAGAGAATCTGCTCACAGAGCAGCTGAAGGGTGGTGTGCCAGACACGTCAGGGCCTGGCAACCTGGCTCCTTGCTTTCACCCAGTCCTCGCCTCTTCTCCCTCCATGAGAGTAAGGCCTCATGTCCCTGCACCTCCGTGACCTTGATAATGAGGGTGTCCCTCTGCTCTTAGACTTAATTCCTGTCAGGCCCCGAAGAGCCAATTCATACATCAGCTGTTTGTCATTCTCCCTGGCACCCCCAACCTGCCAGCTCTGCTGCACCCGGCCTAGTCCCTTCACCTGCAATTAACGTGCCTTGCACTATCTAGTCTTCTCTAACTGGTTACCTTTCCATATGTTGTTTTCTGATTTCCTTATATAGACTGGAAGTTTCTGGAAGACAAGATACTGTTTTTGTATACTTAGTTGCTTCCCCCTTGCCTGGCAACTCCTGGGCACCCAGCGGTAGAAACAGCACAGCAGCACGCGGCTGCTGTTTAATGAGCTCTACGTGTAGGGCTCTGTTCTGAGCGCTTTACATGAATTAGCGAATAACCCTCAGAATGATCTGACATAGGTGTGATTATTATGCCTATTTTACAGAAGGAAAGACTGAGGCATAAGAGGTTAATGATTTGCCCGGATCACACAACTAGTAAGCGGCAGAACCAGAACTCAAACCGAAGCTCTCTGACTCTAGGGCCTGTGCTCAGGACACATGAGATGTCTGACCCGGGTTTGGGGGTTGAGGAGGCAGGGCTGGGGTGGGGATGTCAATGGAGGGGAGGAGAATGATGGGGAATATCCACAATAAAACGTCTATGATACTGTCCCATTCCTTGAAACTTACATAGATGTACATGCACTTGTTCATAAAGAGATACAGGACAAAGTGATCTCTAAAATGTCAGTGGGTAGTCAACTCTTTCAGGAGAGTGGGATTCTCAGTGACTTTTTTCTTTGTCATGTTTGTATGTAATGTTTGATTCTTCAAGGGCTGTAGCATGGGGCAGAAAGACAATGAAGTTGTTTTCATTACAGGAGGAAAAAGAATGCAAAACAAAATAAAAAGAGGGAGAAAAAGAAGGGGCAAGGGGGATAGCCATGAAATGTTTCTCAACAGAAGGGTGTTTGAGAAAGATCACTGTGGTGACGATGCAGCAGATGAAGACAGGATATAAACAACCGCCACGTGAATGATAATGATAATCCCAACATCCGTGGGGCCCAGAGAAATAATGTAGGAAGTTTAAAAGCCAGTTACTCCGCAGCAGCACTGTCGCCACGGCCAAATGTCCACCAACTGATAAATGGAGAAACAAATCGTGGTCTATCCATACGATGGGATGCTACTCAGCCGTGAAAAGGAATGAAGGACGGATACGTGCTACCATGTGGATGACCCTGAAAGCATTACACCAGGTGAAAGAAGCCAGACACAAAAGGCCACATGACGGATGATTGCATTTACGTGAAATACTCAAACTAGGTAAATCTAGGGAGTCAGAAAGCAGATTAGTAGCTGCCAGGGCCTGGGGGCGGGGAGGAGTGGGAGCAGCTGCTCAGTGGGGCCCGGGTGTCCTCCCAGGGTGATGAAAGTGTTTTGAAATTAGAGGTGATGGTTGTACAACAGCATGAATGTACTAAATGCCACTGAATTGTACCTTTTAAAGTGGTTGAGTGTATGTCATGTAAATTTACCGCAATTAAAAAAAATCCAGTTAGCCTTTTAACCTAAAGTCCTCAGGAAATGGAAGAGCAGATGAGAAGAAAGAAAGGAAGGGTGGGGAGGAAGGAAGGAAGGAAACATACAATACAAATTGGGGGGAAAAAAGGGGGAAGGAGGGAAGGGAGGGAGGGAGTAAGGGAGGGAGGGAGGGAGGAAGGGAGGGAGGGAGGGAGGGAGGGAGGGAGGAAGGGAGGGAGGGAGGGAGGGAGGAAGGGAGGGAGGGAGGGAGGAAGGAAGGGAGGGAGGGAGGGAGGAAACCCCAGCAAATGAGGGAAGCGGGACACTTAAAGTCATGGCCTGAGACCAAGGGAGAGAGGTCGGCGCTCAGCCAAGGGCGGACCGAGACCCTCCTCCAGGAGGCGAGCTCTCCCAAACCAGGGCCAGCCCTCGAGACGCTGTGCACCTGCGCCTTCCTCCTAAAACAGCTCTACTCAGATCTGCTTCACCGTGGCCGCCACATGTGCACTGGGGGAAGCTCCATCTGCAAAACTAAGTAGAAGTAGCAAGAAAAGCTAAGGCCAAGGATTCAGATCCGTCATTACTGGATGAGACCCTGTGTGGAGACCCCCCGGCAGCGGCCAGCCCAGATGGCGACTGCCTGCTGCTTGGCGGCCTTCCTCTGGGCTGGGAGCCGCTCACGGACAGGGACCCCGCCTCGCCCACGGCTGCATCCCCGGCCTGAATCACAGCCCCTGGCACAGAACCAGGGGCTGCATTTATATGTGTTAAAGAAATGAATGTCCTCTATTATATATATATTTGATCCATCGATTTATATGTTTAATAGATAAAACACAGATACGGCACGAAATTCAAAAGGCTCCGAGGGATACACAGTGATAAATTTCCCTTTCTTCCACCGTTCTGCTCCAGCACTTGCAAGGCAATCCCTGACGCTGTTTCCACTGTTGACAATGTGACTAGAGCATATTCTGAATTGCAAAGGCTCCGGCAACCAACCGGACTACCCAGTGACTTGGGCGTCAGGTCATCACCACGAGATGAAGCTACATGTGATGTCAAGGTGAAAGTCATCTGGCTGAAGACAAGGTCCCAGGATTCCGTGCCGGGCAGAGGCCCATGCCAGGGAGCTGCGGGCTCGCAGAGGAATGCCGCTAGGATGACAGCCGTGCCCCTGGAGTCACTTGTGGCACGACGAGAAGCCTGTGGGCAGGGGCCGTCCAGCCTGTCAGCCTCAGGCTCCTCACACCTGCTGCGGACACAGGGGAATTTCAAGCTGGGGACAGGTTCTGTTGCTACATGATGGGAGGAAAGCAGACGTGCCAACCACGCTCAACCCTGGCCTCTGAGAAACTTTTAGTGGTTTGTCGGGGGTGGAGGGGAGTTCACCTTAAGAGAACTCAGCTGTGAGCTGGGTGGCACTACAGATGGGCTCTTTGGTGGAAGCGGCGGACAGGAACTAAGCTGGCCAGAAGGAGGGGGTCCCAGGAAGCCAAAGCCCTGGGGTGGTAAAGAATCCGGGCCGATCCCAAGCCTGGGCAGTGTCCCAGGGGGTATACCGTGTATGACAGGAACATCTGGACTCATTGCCTTATCTAAGCCAGATGGCGAGGGCTTTTTGTTTTTTTTTTTGAAGACTGAGTAACCATTGCCCTGTATAGTCACCAAACCAAAGACTAAAAAAAGATCCAAGCCACGCAGGCTCATCTGTTCTCCAAGGCTCCTGCCTAATGCGGCGATGCACCGGCAGGCAGGCTACAGGGTGAGCTGGGTGCTTATCTGATTTCAGCCAATCTGTTACTGTATTTCATTCCCTGTCCTCGTGCCCGGAGGCTGTTGCAATGTGTGTAAATTTAGAAAAAGAAAGATAAATAACATGGAAAAGTTCGTTTTAACAAAAGGAGTTGTCTTTCTTCCCTTCTTTCTTTTTACTTCACTAAAGAGAAGATAAAATGATCTTGTTACTGATTTAGCCCCTACCAGGGTGGATCTGGTATTCTGGGCAGGGACTCAATAACGCATAACCGCAGCCTCGGATTAACCAGCTTCTTCTGAAACTGGAAAACCCGTCAGGCTTCCATCCTAAGTGTTTCTTAGCAGCTGAGGGAATGAGATGGCAATGCCTGGTGCAAGATCTGTAAGCAACTGGGGTCTCTTCTGAACGAGTAAAAGACTCTACGTGACGACAGCGTTTACTTCCCGTGAAGCCTGCACCAGCTCACCCAACGCACACTGTGCCGGAAGATGCCAGCTCACCAGGAGCTATGCATTGATACTTTACATAAAATGAGACCTGTTTTACAAGGAAATTAATATCACAGATGGGAGATTGGGGTTATGGTGGAAATTACACTGAAAGAGAAACTGCTTGAGAAACGCTTGCCTTCTCTCATACGTGAACTCGCCCCAGTGGGTTTATGGACCCTTGGTAGATGACCACCAATGAATTCCACCACCTAATCGTTTAGCCCAATTCGCATTTTGCAGAGATGGAAACCAAAGTTAAGGGATGGGTCCAAGGTCACATGGCTGCCAGCGACGGGGGGTGGGGACAAGACCAGGTCGCACAGCTCTTCACAGCGCTGGCACTGCCAGCACTACCCACTGCTGGAAGTCAACCAGACTCAAGGGCTGTACCTCTGACAGCATCTCATACTGGCCTCTTCTTCCAAGAGCGATGGTCAGTAAATCATAGACCACAGATGCACTCTGTAAACTGATGAGGCGGTCGCTCTTGTGCTCAGGTATCCTGCTCAGCACAGCGTCCCGGTTGGCCTGGAAACAACACAGAAGAGAGAAGCAGACGGTGAGCTAGCCCGTGCACACAGCTGTCGCCGTGCGCAGAGAAGCCATCCAGGCTCTCCTGCCCCTGGGAGCTTGCCGCGGGTCTGGAGACAAGGACACAAATGAGACAGGGGTCATTTATTCAAAATCCCCAGAGCACCACAGCACATGGTAACATGGTATTATCCAAACACTGAAGGCCTGGCGGGCACTTGTCCCTGTCAGCAGGCGTCTGGAGGAAGCTTTAGGAGTCGATGAAAAGCAGGGTGGTTCCTCCTGGGCTCGGGTTCACAGACAGCCATGCTGCAGACACAGCTGCGCTCTGGGGCAGCAGAATCGACCACCAAGTGAAGCCCTGCTGCGCCTCACTTGTAGATCCTGCTTCTGCTGTACATTACAGAGCGGGAGAAAATTCCCAGCCCCACACTTCCCATCACCAACTGGTGTCATCACGTTCCATCAGTCCAACAGAGATATAGCGTACTTTTCCTCTCTCACCCAAGTCACGTTCAAATCCCTATATGACATCTTCACTGGAACAGACTACAGAAACTAATTCAACTCTGTTTAGGGAAGCACAAAACAGATGTACAAGAGACAGCAAGAAGCGAACGGATTTTTGTTTTAAAAGACGTTAGCACAGAGGACCCAGGAGAACACCAGGGCATGCCTATTTCACTTCCCCACTGCTTAGCACAGAAACACAGCAGGTGCGTTCAAGCTTATTTATCTCATCTATCTAGAAATCAACCGCTCTTCACAGTGACTTATTTTCATTACTTTTGAAATTTCTCCCCCAATTCCTCCAGACATATCACAGGTACTGGAGACTCTCAACATAGCTCATTTTCCTTTTCGCCCTAATAGGGAGTTCAGTATCAATAAAGTTAGATTTTTCCTGTCTTCTTTTCCTTGCTAAGGAACAGAAGTCCATCCCTAGGAGCACAGAAAGGGCCCCTCCGTTCTCCCCACGGAAGTGGCACGTGCAGGACGAGGGTCACCGGTCCAGGCGGGCTGACGTCTGCCTTCCTGCCTGACACTTGGAAAGGCCACGCACACAATCTCCTGCTCACTAGCGAGGTGAATGCTTTCTTTCGTGTGAGTCCAAGGCACTGACTTGTAGCCTCCTGTCAGTACTTACTTGTTTTAAAACTCCTCACTCTTAAATGTCAAAGACAAATAAGAATATATAAGACAGGCCGCTTCCTACAAAGTGAGTCATCTCTCATGGAAACAAGCCTGCTCTTGAAGATTTCATTCTAAGTTTTTCTTGTTAGGAGTGCCTTTCGACCCAAAAAAAGAAGCTCTGGGGAAAATACGGCCTGCTGTAAGTGGTCTCATTTTATTTATTTCCTCTAAATGTTCCATATTGAGATCAATGCCTGGGCGAGAAGGGAGTAAGACAAAACACCATTTAAGAGAGATTTTCAGGTTATGTCCAAATGCGTCTTTTTTTTTTCTTTTTAAAAGAAAAAGTCTCTCAGTGCTTTTTGATTAAAAAGGTACAATATAGAACCTCAAACAGGTCCACAAATAATAAATGTCCCAGAACATTGTCTCAGTGGTAGTTGTACTAATATGGCTCTGATAACCCCTTTCTCCTGGGGAAACTAATTTGACTTGAGGTAAGAATGCAGTCCAATTCCAAATGAGTTCTTGTAGGTGGAGGGACTATGGACAAATTTATGCTTCTAAGTTAAAATTAGGACCAGTAAAGAATACAATTTTCTCAGACACCAAAAAAGCCCGGCAATTCTCATTTTGGTTCTGAAATTGAGCACATCTATTTTCGGTCTAAAAACTGAAAAAAATCAAGGAGTCAAGGGACGTGAAAAAAGACTTCCAAAGGCAACTTAATTTAGACTTCTACCTACGTAACTATGGAACGATTTACAGGGAGAACATAATCATTTTGGTTGGCAACCTAGCCCTTCATATTTACTGTCATTGGATTTCACCATCCTCTGAAGAGACTTCCTGGAAATTAAATACGACAGAGTCAGATTTGACTGTCTCCAGGGGATCCGAACTTTGAGTATTACTAGTTTCTACCACTTCAAGGAGGGAGCAGGAGAGTTGGGGACATCACTCCCAAGACAACAACACTTAGAGCAAGCATTCTAGAGATGTGGCCATGTTTCCCAAATTCCAATCTGGAACACATGATCTGACAATAGAACTCAATCCTTTCAATCAGAATTGTCCAAGAAATCGAAAGCGTATGCTCACCACGCTTTCAGAATTTTTACACCGTTACTAACCAAGTCTGCCCAAAGGAAGCTAAGTGCCAGGTTGTGAAGAGTCCAGCGATGAGGCCTGTGTGGGCAGCCCCCCTCCCCCCCCCACAGAACTGATGACGGTGAGACCTGCCCATCTGAACACCAGTTACTGGAGGCCACTGGGCGCCAGCCTGTGCACATATGTGCCTCCACATCTGTGCCAAGGTAGAGTAGAGGATGTAAATGACACCGTCCTAAGTCACCAGCTGACAGTCAAGGAAAGATAAGCCACAGGGGCAACCTGTTTCCTTCAGAGGAAGTAGGGCCAATGATGTCAAAGAGCTTCCAAATAAAAAGAAGCGGTGACTCAAGCAGTCTCGCTCTTATAAACATCTCGGGGCCATTTCACAGAACAAGAGAACCCAAAGCTTTAACTTAAGGCAAGAAAGCTACGCTGCCTGCCTAATCCCAGCCTCTTTTGCCCCTCTTTCACTCAGCACGCAGACATTCCTCTTGTGCTCCGTTTCTAAGTCTTTCTCCCTGAGTGTTTTTCACGCCTCCATTTAAACTGTCTGCTTGGGGAAGAAGGGAACACCTTCTCTTGCTTTAGTTATGACGCCTTTTCCTCTTTTCTCCTCCTGCCTGCCTGGTGGGGTGGGAGTTATGGAAGAAGGCAGGATGCTCTGCTACAAGGAGCAGCAGACCACTGCATGATGCCTCCATTCTGCCTGCTCTAGGCCTCCGGTCCCTCGTCTAAATAACTAGGTGGATGTGAGGACCTCTAGGTCCCTCCAAGTTCCAGGGGCTTGCTGTTCTGCTCAGGTGCTCAGCAGACACCATTTACTTGCCAAGGTATTAACTACTATAACACAGATTACTCCAGAATGTTTCAAGCCGGGCTGTCATGTCTAGCGATATGCAGAGTAGAAACCCAGTAAAGGATGAGCGATGAAATCGTAGACCTATATTTGATATCCTGGCCAAACACTAAGAAAACATTTCAAAGGAATTTGATGGTCTGGCAAAAACTCCCTCACAACAGCAGAGCCAGGTAACAGGAGTGGGCTCTCTGGGCCTGGGCTCTGCAGTGCCTGGGAAACAGGTGGGGGCTTGGGGAGAGGACCTGGGCAGGAGGACGAGGCAGTTTCATCAGGCTGCTGCTATGGAAACCAGAGGTTCAAGTATACAAGTGTTTCACCCCCAAATTCTCCCTCCCACCAAGGCAAATGGAGAAGGCTCATAAAGGTTACCTTTTGGGGGCTTCTTTCCCCTTTCAAGGTTCCTCTGGTGGTCATTTTAGCTATAGTTACCCATATACAACTGTGTTAGTGTTCAATCAGTACTTGGTGGATAAATGAATGAACTAAGGGAAGTGAAGCTCCATGCTCCAGGCTGACCCAGGGACATATCTGGCCAGTCCAAGAATTAGAAACGTCCCTTTTTTTTTAAACCACTATACTTTTTTCCCACCAGGTATTCCCTTCGGAAAGTACTCGTCTCCAAAGAGAAAGAATCATTATCCTGATGGAGTCACCATATCAAAACAGGGACCATAGGAATAGGGGAAAGAAAAACGTAAAAACACATTCTACTCACCATTGACTCACTAATCAGCAATAACAACAGGGCTTCTTCAGTATTTTCTTGAGGACAAAAAATGCTGTATAAAGAAAATTGACGTTGATATATGGCAATTTCAAAATAACACAAAATACATGACTAAGCAGAACTGAACGGCTAACAGCTTCTAGATTTCTATATAGTGTAGAACCCACGAAAAATACTGTATAATCTGGGCCCCTGGATTAATCTGTTTATTTCTATGGTAATCTATGGAATGTATACATTTTAACTACGCATTTTAATAGCAGGCAGCCGGGTAACGCTGTAGAAACCAAGTTAAAAGCCCAAAGAACGTTTGTGCCTATGACAGAGGTGGAAAGTTTGATCACTACAAACTGACGTTATCTAAAGAACACAAGCTTCCTCCTAAACCCATTACGAGGTATAAACTGAAGACATTTCGCTACATGGTACTCTTCTTACCTCTTACTTGCTAGCTGGCGTATTGTATATTGTCATTTAGATGATACAGGAGATAGGAAGTAATTTTAGAGTTTGAATGATTTCTAGAATACTGTAAGAACTTAGTGAGCTATCTTACTCAAACACACGTGTACTACGGGGTGGCACGCAGGAGCTGTCTTATGCATCAACTTTATGGGATTTGGCTACCATCTTGGATTAAAGTAAAAAGCTTTTAAGCTCAGTGTTGCTCAGGATTAAAGAACAACGAAAACCAAACGTAACTCTGGTCTCCATTCCCTATATCCTATTTTTTGTGCTCTGAGCGTTTTAAAAGACCTCCAGGGAATTCTCTGGTGGTCCAGTGGTTAGGACTCTGCGCTCTCATCGTCCGGGGGCTGGGGGTTCAATCCCTGGTTAGGGAACTATGATCCCACAAGCCACGGGGCACAGCCGGAAAAAAAAAAACCCTCCAGCATTTTCCCCCATTCTAAAGTTCTAGCATCCTTTGAATAGAATTGTAAGTCTTATCACTGGTTGGGCCAAACTCAACTCTGTTTTTTTTTTTCTCGGTTCTTGCTTTTTTGTTTGTTTGTTTTTCGGCCATGCCAGGCGGGCATGTGGGATCTTAGTTCCCCCACCAGGGATCAAGCCCGCACCCCCTGCGGTGGAAGCGCAGAGTTTTAACCACTGGACTGCCAGGGAAGTCCCATCAACTCTTTTTCGTGGAATGGTAGAAGAGTGCAGTAAAAATGAACTTGGTTAAAAAAACTTGGGGATGTTTTGGAGATGACTAAATAAAGACTAAATTTACATCTTCCCAGGGGTAATATTACAATCATTTAACTTAAGAGAAGGGATGATTTCCCCCCCAAAATGGCCAAAAAAATGTTTTCCAAATGATTGCAAATATTTGTTCTCTTTGAAGTGCTGGCAACTTTTGTATTGTGTCAAAGGGCCATGAGGAGTAAGACAGAAAAGTCCAGTGACTGATACTCTTTTTACAATTCAGTCATCCCTGGAGGTAAGGAAACCACCTGTGGGATGGTTCCTATTGCTCCTGCAGGGCTAAAATTTATAAAAGGGCTGGGCTGTGAGTGAGAAGCAGGATTCTGGAATGTGCAGTGACCTCCTTAAAGAGGTAACTTGAGGTGATTTGGGTTTTTGGAAGATGGAACATTTCTTTCCCCTTAAATTCAGAAATAGAGCCAACAGGCTTTGAATTAAGAACGCTCGTGTGTGTGTGTCTGTGTGTGTGTCTGTGTGTGTGTCTGTGTGTATCCCCATCCAGCAATCATTTCCTGATATCCTGGCTCGTGCTTACATGCAGTTGGGACCTTACAAATAAAGCAGAACCATTAATCATTTTTTTCACAGCTACCCAGTTCTGCATTGTCCAGACTAATTGAAAAGAGAGGGAGCCCATTCTAATCATAACTTAACACCAGCAAATTCGGTCCAGAGATAATCCCCAAATTCCACTTGAGCCATCTAGTCTACTTAAATGTGAGGTTGTGTTATTTTTACTAGAGCTGCTAACAAGTAGCACATTAACTGATTCTAATTCTACTTCCTCTACCCTTCTTTTCAAGGCAGGAAAGATGGGTACTCAGGGGTGCTGCAAAGTTCTCAGGGCTGGCAGGAAGAAGTGGGGGGCGGGGGAGGGGGAAAGGATAGTTTTAAGAGACATGCCTAAAAAGCTACCCACTGGAATGCCCCCTTCTCCATAATTATGAATTCTCTAGATCTATTTCTGGTCATTCTTTCCCTCTTCCCTGCCCAGGGAAGTGTGGAGCTCAGGGTGGACAGTCAAAATTGTTGGGGCCCTCCTTTTGTGATATTATCCTCTTGGGGCCCAAGAGCCTCAAGGGGAGATCCTGGGGTGCCCAGGCCTCAGCCTTGTGGAGCCAGAAGCCTGGGGCCTTAGACCTGGAGGAAGTTGATTGAAGGGATGGCCGTTCACAGCTTCAGTTCTGCCATCAGGTAGTTGTTAGGACCCTTCAATGTCCCCTATCTTTAAACTTTGAACAGCATCCTCGTCCTTCCCAAAAGCCTCTGCGCTGGCTACCAGGAGGTTCAGACCTGTATTTAGCACGCCATGATCATTACTTTCTCCTCTTAGGCCTACCGAGGAGTTTAGCACAATGTGTGGCACTCCTAGTTTTCAATAAATCATCATCCGCTTCCTGGCATCATAGTGGTTTCTAGCTTCCTCCTTTACTTAATGCTAATTATCTAGTCTAATATGCATTTAATTATCTAAGCCACCTCAAGTGCTTTTTACAAGGAGGAATACAATGGAAGTAAAAACATACTTGAGTGACATGCACACATATGTGGACTAAGAAACATGTATAAGAATATTCATAGCAGCACTATTCCTATTAGCTCCAAATGAGAAACAACGCAAATGTCCATCAAGAGTAGAATGGATCAACATATGGGAGTATATTAATAAAATGGAATATTATTCAACAACAAAAACAAACTACTACTACATGCAAAAATATGGATGAATCTCTCCAATATAATGTTAGACAAAAGAAGTTAAATGTAAAAGTACTTAATATATGATTCCATTCATGTAAATTTCAAAAATGGGCCAGGCTAATTACAGTGATAGAAGTCAGGATAGGGTTACCCTTGGGCAGGGAGCAGTAACTGGGGGAGGGTACAGAGAGCCCTTCTAGGGTTCTGGCCATGTCTAGTTCTTGACCAGGATGCTAAATTACTTGCATGTGTTCACTTAGTGAAAATTCGTCAAGTTTTCTACTTTTGGTTCGTGTATTTTTCGCAATGTATATTATGTGCCAGTAAAAAGCTTACTTAAAAAATAAGTAAACAAAAGTCAATAAAATTCTTCATAGAAAGATCTAGAAGAAAGGAAGTAAGGAGGCCTATGGCATGTGATTCTTCCTCTCTTTTTTTATCTTGGATTATCAGCATTTGATTTCCTTTCAACATTTAAGACGGAGAGAGGATGAGCATCCTGTACCCACTTCACATCCAGGTTGCAGTGACAGGGAGGGGAGTTTTCTGGCAGAGGTTATTTTTCAGTAATGGTCCATCATGACCAATGGTCCTGAATGGTCCGTGTGGTTTGCTGGAGCTGGAAGGATCTATGGCACATCAAGTTTGCTTTGTGCTCATGTTCCTCATAAGAGGGGAGAGAGGAGGGACCACCGGCCAAAATGAGATTTAAACATCATCTATGGATTCCCCCTTTTTACCTCCCAACTCACATAACTGAACTGGTGATAACATCTTTTTGCCACAAAATTGCTTGATTGGAGAGTCCTGTCTTGTTAATAAGGAAGCCCCAAGCAGATTTTTCTCTCTTTACTAATAAATCAGAAGTAAGGGTATGAACATGCAAAACTAGAAAGCTAAAAGCTGATGGTGATAACTGAAGGAAGAAAGATTGGCACAGAGATTAACTAACTAGAGAAATAGAAACACAATAGAGAAAAATCAACAAAACTGAAAGTTAATTCTTCAAAAAGATCAATAAGACTTGACAAACTTTTTCGGTAGACTGACCCAGAAAAGAAAGAGAAGACTCAAATTACTAAAAGGAGAAATGAGAAATGGAAGAGGGTACATGACTACCAATCTTATAGAAATTATATGTGTGTGTGTGTGTGTGTGTGTGTGTGTGTGTGTGTGTGTGTGTACGTGAATACTATGAACAACTGTACTCAGCAAATTAGGTAACTTAGATGAAATGGACAAATTTCTAGAAAGACACAAACTACCAAAACTGAAGAAATAGAAAATCTTAATAGCTCTGTAACAAGTAAAGGGAGTGGATTAGTAATCAAAAACATTCCCACAAAGAAAAGCCCACGAGCAGATGGCTTCACTGGTGAATTCTACCAAACATTTAAAGAAGAATTAATAATAATTCTCCATAAACTCTTTCCAAAAATAGAAGAGGAAGGAATATTTCCCACTCATTCTACGAGGCTAGTATTATCCTCATACCAAAATTAGACATACCAAAAAGACATCATGAGAAAAGAAAACTATAGATCAATTATTTTATGACTATTGATGCAAAAATCCTCAACAAAATACTAGTAAATCAAACTCAGTAATAAATAAGGATTATATACCTAGTGGGATTCACCTAGGAATGCAAGGTTGGCTTCATATCTGAAAATCAATTAATGTAATACATCACATCAATAGAATAAAGGACAAAAGCCAGATGATCATCTCAGTAGATACAGAAAAAGCATTTGACAAATTCAAAACCTTTTCACAAAAAAATATACTCAACAAACTAGTAATAGAAGGGACTTTCCTCAACCTGATAACGGGCATCTATGAAAACCCACAGCTAACATCATACTTAATAGTGAAAGACTGGATGTTTTCCCCTTCCTAAGATCAGGAATAAAACAAAGTTGTCCTCTCTTGCCACTTCCATTCAACATTGTACTGGAGGTTCTACCCAGGGCAATTAGGAAAGAAAATGAAATAAAAGCCATCTATGTTAGGAAGAAGTAAAACTATATTTGCAGATGACATGATCTTGTATATAGAAAATCCTAAAGAATCTAAAAAAAACTATTAGAACTAATAAACAAGCTCAGCAAGACTTCAGTATACAAGATCAATATAGAAAACCAATTTTACTTCTATATACTTGCAATGAACAGCCCCCAAATGAAATTAATAATAACAATTCCATTTGTGATAGTATCAAAAAGAATAGCACACACACCAAAACACCCTTAAGAATAAGTTTAACAAAAGAAGTGCAGGGCTTCCCTGGTGGCACAGTGGTTGAGAGTCCGCCTGCCGATGCAGGGGACACGGGTTCGTGCCCCAGTCCGGGAAGATCCCACATGCCGCGGAGCGGCTGGGCCCATGAGCCATGGCCGCTGAGCCTGTGCGTGCGGAGCCTGTGCTCCGCAATGGGAGAGGCCACAACAGTGAGAGGCCCGTGTACCACGAAAAAAAAAAAAAAAAAAGTGCAAACCTTATACCCTGAAAACTACAAATTGTTGCTGAAAAAAGTTAAAGAAAACCTAAATAAATGGAAAGATATCCCATGTTCATGGATCAGAAGACTTAATATTGTCAAGATGGCAATACTCCTCCAATTGAGCTACAGATTAAATGCAATTCCTACAAAATTCCAGTTGCCTTTTTTTTTTTTTTTTTTTTGCAGAAATAGACAAAATGATCCTAAAATTCATGTGAAAATACAAGTGTTTGGGGGATGGCGGGTGACAGCTAAGGGGTGCTAGGTTTATTTTGGGGGTAGTGAAAGTATTCTAAATTTGACTGTAGTGATGGGCTATGTGACTATATTAAAAGCTATACTAATGTGAATTGTACACTTTAAATGAATGAATTATATAGTATGTGAATTATATCTCAGTGAAACAGTTTAAAAAAATGTGTGTATTTGTGTGAAATGAAACTTGTGTCTCAGTAACCTGTCACATGGGAATCTTCCCTTTAACTAATAACTTCATTTAACTAGATCTGCATTTTGCCTCCATGATTCTCCTTGTACAGATGGGGAAACGGATGTTAAAAGAGTGACAGAGGCTGAGTGGTTTAGGAAATAAGGGAGAAGTGGCCAGCACTGTGAGCTTCTCTGCCTTCAAGGGGTGAGGCCACACTGGAATCGCACCCAGAGAGACACAGGGCTTCATCCATGTGTCAAACTTGATTGGGGGAGGGAACAAGAATTAGATTCTTCAATATACCGGCACTTTGGCTACTAAGAAGCATCTGAAGCAGAAGAAAAATCTAGGGTCTATTTTTAAGATTTAAATATCACCTAAAAAAGAACCCCAATCCTGCTGCTAAACAGTTCATAATGAGGGGTCAGCATTTTAAAAGTGAGAGTTTGAGAATTGCTAGAACAGATGTTCTATGAATCCAGATAAGTACTAAGGAGTAAACGCAGGGAAAAGTTAAGAAAATGCTCAGTAGTCTGAATCCATATAAGAAATGCAAATTGAACAAGATGAGGAGGGAGACAAATGCCAGGGTCAATTTAAGAGGATTAAGAGGCAGTTACCCTGAGAAATGCTGCCCCTTGTAAAATGCGGCATTGCGTTCAGAAGTCACACACATAATAACTATCTAATCACCCCATGTCTGTCAGTGCTTTCTGGGGCCTCAGAAGCAGCAGCCTGCGGTCTTTCAGCCATTTTTCCAATTTGTAATGACTAAAGAAGGTTTCCGTATTTATTCTTACACGTTCCCCTTTGCTTCATGGAGAGGTTCTGAAAAGCCATCATGCCTTGTCCTTGTAGGAACAAAGACGGGAAGGAAAGCTTTGAGGGGAGGAATGAGTCAACCCCTGTTCCCGTTTCCCGCCTTCTTGTGGTCTCTCTCCCTCCCACCTCCTCCTTCCCGGACCTGGGGAAATCCCAGGCTGAGACCGGAGTGTTTCCCTAGCCCATTTTCCTCAAAGGTGATCAAGTTCCCAATCCGAAACTTAAACCAATTAAAACATTCTAAAGAGACATCACCTTCCAATCACATGTAAATTATCAAATTCGCCTTCTTCTTACAGCTAATTCAGTTTAAAACAAGCTTTTAAACAAAAGGATCAAGGAATTGCTGAGGAAAAGTAAAGAAAAGTCAACTCTGGCTTACTAATAGCTTTGTCACTGACTGCTGTATGGTTCTGCGGTTCTTATAATAAACGACATGAAAATCCCAAAGACCAACAGTGAAGGCTGAGAATGGCAGCCAAGCACTAGATGAGAGCATTTTCCTACTCAAAACGTCCCCACGCATGCATGGATATTTGCTGAAACTATGAAGAGTAAAGAGCTATCTTTATTAAACTGGTAGAAAATCTACCCTTGAACTTCTATTCAATCCTTACATTTTCCTGAAGTTTCCCTCCCATCCCCTAACCTACAGATGAGGACACCAACTCCCATACTTCTCTCCTGAGTAGACACGGGCTTTCCGCGTGAGGGTGTAGGTTTTTGTGTTTGCTCCTTTCCGGAGAGGATCGTCCAGAGGTGACTGGCATGGTGGGTTCTCCAGAGGGTTCCAGTAGCTCTGCTCACACATACCCCGCAGCAAGATCTCCGCCAGCTGCCTGGCTATTGTCTGGGGACACAAAGGAGCAAAGGCACAGCCATGAATCTATTTTGTATCATTCATTCATTCATTCGCTCATTTAATAAATACGTGTTAGTCATCACTTTGTCATCACTGTTCCAAGACTCATAATTAAAAATGTCTACTCCTATGATGAAAATTATATCAGTTGATGACAAAAAAAGAAAAGAAAAAATGATACACTAAGATATTTGAAAGATTAAAAAAAAAATAAGTTTATGCCCTTCAAATGCTGCCCTGCCTCTGTTATACTCTGGAACACTAAACATGTTTTATACCGGAAACAACTGAAACTTTTAGTTAAGCGCTTTTCCAAAAGCTCTTATAAATAATAGGTGAACTGCAAATATTTTCATCACCTCCCAACCGAGGCCTGCCAAAGCCCAACCTTGGCAGAAAGCCAGTACTCAACCTACATGATGTAATCCCTGAAAAAAATCTCTTCGTTGATGATAAGATGATGTTCGGTGCAGATTTTTAGAATGTCTTCCTTCTTCGGAGTGCCAAGGGCAAGTCCCTCACAGCCCCACTCTGCGACTCAGTACCTGAGGCCCCGTTCTTACTGCATCCTGGCCCTTCAGCCCAAAGGTTCCCACTGGCCTTGAGCAAAGTGGAGAACTGGCGAAGTGACGGTGGCTACTGATCCAGAAGACCGTTTTTTTAAAGCTGGGTAGGGATCTCCTTTCCTACTGTGAAAACCCAGAAATATCCAGATCTTGTTCTTCTAAGTTAGGTGCAGATTACTATGTTTTTCCAAACTCTATAGCTCCACTGCCTAGAACAGCATCACGTACGATGTATGGGGGAGGGAGATGTGGCAGCTACTAAGAAGTACTTTGTTAACTGATGCATATCAGTTAACTTACCTCATAATCTTCCAGTGACAAAGAAGAGAAGTAAAAAAAAAAAAAAAATCCCTCCGAAGATAGAAGCACTGCATCTCAGGGTGGTCCAGGCCACCTCACAATCAGCCAGAGGTGGCCAAAGACAACTTCAACCAGCAGATTTTTCCACAAGGTTTTAGCATTCTTTGGAAGATGCAGACAAAGAATGCTGATCTTCCCTGACAATGAGCCTTTTTAAATAAATATTTTCCAGAACAGAACTTTGCTAGGCTTTCATCCATGTGAAATCTCTTAAAACACCACAAGGAATCTTAAATGCAACCAAATCACTAGCTTAGTGGTTTCTGATAGCCACTGGGTAAAGGCAAATTTTCTTCATTATTCCCAAGTAAGACCCACTAGCTTTAAATGTCTACAAAAATGTGAAATTAAATGCACTCCTATCATCCCCAACTGAGCCATCTGTAAAGATCTCATAAGAGCACGATTTTTAGGACCTAAACAGTTCCTGAACTGTTTTCTTAAACCTTCCATTACAGCCTCATTTTGATCTCACTGCAGTCATATAAGCTAATGACTTCTGCTGGAAGCGCCAACTAGCAAAAATAACCTCCACTCACTATAGCTGAGAAAAAAACGTTAAAGGAGAAAAATGAACAAAGAACTTCACTTTCTGGATGTATCTGCCATGGAGGGATTCTAAGGTTGTAAAAGTCTCTGCCCTCAAAACAGTTTGCTTGTCTACTGCTGGATAGCTCACGCTAGATCTCATTTTCCCTCAACGTATTAACCTTCCGGAGAGATTTTTAAAATGAGGTTATGTGATTGCACATTTTAAAGGCATCACCTCGTCATGCATTACCGATTAGGAAGGATGTTGGCTGTGTTCACTGAAATCTCAAATGAAGTTCAGAAAAGGAGATTAAATATGAGAAATTATCAGCAAGATCACCAATATCTATGATACCTTTTATGTTTTATACTCCGGTTATATTTAGCTTGCGGTTTAAATGTCTAAAAATTGTTGGTAGCTACCAGATACATTTCAAATACATTTAGAATTAAAGGAAGGAAAGGAGAGAAGCTGGTCTGGAAGAAGACTTGAACTTCTTTGTACAAACTGGGTCATTAAATGCACTTTTTTGTATGTGATTTTAAATTGTGATAAAATTCACATAACATAAAATTCACCACGTTAACCATTTTAAAGTGTACAGTCCAATGGCACTTAGCACATTCACCATGTTGTACAACCATGACCACTCTAGTTCCAGAACATTCTTTACCCTAAAAGGAAACCCCATACCCTCTAAGAAGTCACTCTCCATTCTCCCTCCTTCCACCCCCTGGGAACAGCTAATCTGCTTTCTGTCACTATAGGTTTGCCTCTTCTGGACCTTTCACATAAATGGAATCATATAATATGTGGTCTTTTTGTGTCTGGCTTCTCTTACTTAGCATAATGTTTTCAAGGTTCATCCATGTGTTAGCATGAATCAGTACTTCATTCCTTTTTATAGCTGAATGATATTCCATTGTATGGCTAGACCACATTTTGCTTATTCAATCATCAGTTGGTAGACATTTGGATTGTTTCCGTCTTTTGGCTATTGTCAATAATGCTGCTATGAACATTCATATACAAGTTTTGATTTGAACACCTGCTTTCAATTATTTGGAGTACTTATCTAGAAATGGGGCTGCTGTGAATGTACTTTTAAATCCTTCTCTGCTATGGTCTCACACCAGAGTTTACAAAGCAACTTTTTCATCTCATAAGGATATCATAAATTTGTAATTATCAGCTAATCTAAAAAGAATCATACAGCAATTAAGGCTGATAGAAACACTGTCTTATGAGTGGCAATAGCTGGAGAAGTGTCCTGATGTCCACCGGAAACCAAGCACCAGTGTAGACTTCCCAGGAAATGCTTCTCAACTAGAGTGGGCAAAGACTCACTTGTGGAAACTGGAAAATACGGATTTTCAGGCCCTGCCGCAGACGGACTCAGTTGGCATTCCTGAGGTCAGATACAGGGATGTGTATTTGCTCAAAGTTCCTCAGATGGTTCTGATGCACACCTTTCGTTAAGCACTCAAGGGATTAGAAACGGTTTAACTTAGGTCACTTGAGAACCATCCACCAAGACCAAAGGTGTACTTGCAACTCAAGTGTGACATTGAGTGGGGAGTGACTCCCCCGCTTACATTAACACTAACCAGTCAGTAACAGTTGAACGTGCCCAGGGGCAGCTTTAGCTACACAGGCTTTCTTTAGAAGCCTCTTCACGGGGCTTCTCAGAAAAAAGGAAAAAAAAAGAAAAAAGAAGAAGAAAACTGTCTTCCTTCCTAACATCTCTAGTCAGAATCCTACCTCACAGAATTTTTATAAGTTAAAACACATTGGTTTGAAAATCATAAACCTTAGACAATAATGGAAGATATTCTCTAATTTTGATAAATATTGGAGTAAGCAGCAAGCAGATTCTCACAGTGCAGTGCATGCACTCAACCTTCTAACGAGGAAACACCCCTTATCTCCTTAACAAAATATATATTTTTTGAGAGTCTATAAGCAATTTTGAAAGATTGGCATTTTTAAAATTTTTATTTATTTATTTATTTATTTATTTATTTATGGCTCCTTTGGGTCTTCGTTGCTTTGCGCAGGCTTTCTCTAGTTGTAGCGCGCGGGGGCTACTCTTTGTCGCGGTGCGTGGGCTTCCCATTGCGGTGGCTTCTCTTGTTGCAGTGCACAGGCTCTAGGCATGCGGGCTTCAGTAGTTGTGGCTCGCGGGCTCTGGAGTGCGGGCTTGGTAGTTGTGGTGCACGGGCTTAGATGCTCCGCGGCATGTGGGATCTTCCCGGACCAGGGCTTGAACCCGTGCTCCTGCATCGGCAGGCAGATTCTTAACCCCTGAGTCACCAGGGAAGCCCAAAAGATTGGCATTTTAAATGTGCTTTTAAAACAATTATAAGAACACTTGCCAATATAACCAGTTACTTTCATTGTGCTTCCAAATCTTAGAAGAAGCTATTCATGCTGACCAGTTCAGAAGTTTTATGGAATGTTGGGAGTAGGTCAGTTTGAGAGAAAAGATAGATAGCAATAAATTTTATCCATATTTTTTTTTTTTTGCGGTACGCGGGCCTCTCACTGTCGCGGCCTCTCCCATCGTGGAGCACAGGCTCCGGACGCGCAGGCTCAGCGGCCATGGCTCACGGGCCCAGCCGCTCCGTGGCATGTGGGATCTTCCCGGACCGGGGCACGAACCCGCGTCCCCTGCATCGGCAGGCAGACTCTCAACCACTGCGCCACCAGGGAAGCCCTAACCATATTTTTGCAGGGTTTTTTCCCTTAAAGGACTGTGAAGATCAAAATGTTTTGTTTGAACTTCTGAGGGCACCCGTAAATCATATAATACATAGGTAGATATCGAAGACCACGTGAGTTCTTGGTGCGGGGTGTGCGTGAAGTCGCCCGTCTTGTCTCACCTCCCATAATTCTAGGAAAGCCTATGGCTTAGCCATCTGGGCCAGTGAGTTGTATGTCCACATCCTTAGCATGAAGATACAGCCTCATTTCCCAGGACAGGAATCTCTAGCCTTGCCCAACTGAGCACTGTCCCACAGCATTTAAAGGACTCATGACAATGGGAGGACAACAGCATGGATGACGAGACCAAGGACACTGCGGTCTTAGTGGGGCTGCCACATCGGCTGGGGCCTGGGGCGCTTCTTAGCTTCCACGAGCACCAAGCCTCACCCAAACACTCGATGACTCTGGCTCTGAAGGGTAAACTGTGGAGGTATAATTAATGAGCCTCCCAGACAGGAAGGTGAAAGGTTTAAAAGGAAAGAGAGAGAACTCAAGTCAACAGGAGAGCCAAGCTGCTGATCAACCAGTTTATTTAACTAGCTTTTCTATTTCTGGGTTTTATGGTCCATATAGTGAGTCCAACAGCTAGGTTCTCCTCAGGATCTAATCTGCTTTGCTCTGTCTGGGTTTTGGTATGAATCAGCAGCCTACAACTAACCCTTCACCGCACTGGCATCAGGAGGGTATGCCTTCTAACTGCTATACAGGATGCATTTTTTGTTTCAAGAGAGAGCATTCCCAAGAAGCAACTGAAAAGATGCTCAACATCATTAGCCATCGGGGAGTGTAAATCAAAACCACAATGAGACAGCACTTCACACCCACTAGGATGGCCAGAACTAAAGAAGAAGATAAGAAACATGTGTTGTTGAGGATATGGAAAAACCGGAACCCTCATCATTTCTGGTGAGAATGTAAAATGCTGCAGCCGATCTGACAAATAGTTTGGCAATTCCTCCAAATGCTAAATGTAGAGTTACCATGTGACCCAGCAATTCCACTCCTAGGTATCTACTCAAGAAAAATGAACACATATATACACATAAAAACTTGCATGAGAATGTTTGTAGCAGCATTATTCATAAAAGCTGAAAAGTGGAAACAAAAAATGTCTACTGACTGATGACTGAACAAACAAAAATGTGGTCTATGCATACGATGGAATATCATGGTGCGACGAAAAGGAACGAAAGACGGATACATGGTATAACGTGAATGAACCTTGAAAACGTTATGCTAAGTAAAGGAAGCCCGTCACAAAAAAGACCACATACTGTATAATGCCACTTATATGAAATGTCCAGAATAGGCAAACCATAGAAACAGGAAGTAAATTAGTGGCTGTCGGAAGCTGGGGAAAGGGAAGAATGGGGATTGACTAGTGATGGGCATGGAGATTTTGGGGGAGTGATGAGAATGCTCTGAAATTCAATATTAGCGATGGCTGAACAATTCTGTGGCTACTAAAATCTAATGAGTTTGGGTGAACGTATGATGTATATATATATATACATATATATATGTGTATATATATATATGCTTCACTGAGATATAATTTATAATGTATAATATCTATATTACATAGTATGTTATGATATATAATGTATTATTTATAATACACGTATGAAAGAGAGAGAGGCACTTGAAGTGCCTCGGGCCTCAGCCAAGTCATTAGTTACACTTACCATTCGCAGGTTCTGGGTTGTCCTCGTTTCCACTGCTCTGAGGATCTCTCTAAATCTCCCGACCCCTCTCGTCAAGTTCCTGTGCGCACACAGAATGGGACAGGGTTTCCGTCTGGCGTGTATTAATGTTAGATATTTTATACACATACTTCAATTCATTTTGCCTACATAAAAGCTGTTGGCGAGACTGTAAGCAATCGTTCTGCACATGCCTGTCCCTCTTTGTTCAACTCTGAAAAGTTTGACCTAGGATCAGTGGTCTTTTGAACTTCCACAATTCAATTTTCTCGGGAAAATAAATGTCGGAAGATCGGATCCGAGGCAAAAAACAAAAGGCAAGATATCTTTCCAGAGTCTATCTTCTACCTCACAGTGGCTGAGGAGTTTTCCTGCTCTGCTGAGTGGTGCTGAAAACTCTATCTTTTCACCGCAAGGTGGGTGGCAAAGGGGTACAGGAGTATCAACAAGGCACTGTGTGCAACGTGGGAAAGGCTTCTTGTGACCTGCAACCTTTACAGGCAAGACAAAGAGAAAAGGTATGAAAAATGAGGGGCTCCACCAAGCAACCACTCCGTGTCTTCGAGAACACACGTCACTGCCCAGTAAACCCATCGGCCCCTCCTGCCCCCAGCGAGGCAGAGGGTCACAGCCCCTCCCACGGTTAGTGAGCGCTGGCTGGAGGCCGGCGCCACCTGACTGGGGCCAGCATACCTCATTTTGGTGCCCACACACCTCACAGAGATGTGCAGGGTGACACGTTTCGTGAAGGGACAGTAATTCGTTAGTAAATCCCGGTCCACGTGCCCAGACCCCACTTGCTGTCTGCCCCCTCTGAAGGCCGTGCCTGACCCATTCAGCTGGGAGCGTTTCCCAGCAGGTCCCTTTACATCGAGCACCGCCACCTCCTACGACAGAACCCCGTGATATTTATAACCTGCTCGTTAGAACACATCTCAGCTTTCCAAAAAAGCCACAGAGCGGGTCAGCCGGTGCGGACCTGTGAGCCAGCCTCTGCAGTCTGTGGCAGATGCTCTAGGTATTCAGCTCTCTTCTTGGATGACATTTTGAATCACACAAAGGGATTAAATCAAACTGAAGGTGGGTTCTGTATGCTACGAGCACTCACAAGGGCTATCAATTCGTGTCTTATACCTAACGTGACATCCCAGGACGCTGATTCACAAGAACAGCCCCAGAACTTGAAGGTAATGGTTTATTGGCACAGATACGTCAATACTCCCATATTCCTCTCACCCACACATATCAGATGATACCAGATCAGAAGCTTTACGGTGGCATGAAAAGAGAGGCTTGCGCTTGGCAGTCCAGGCAGCACTAAAGGAGACGTGAATAAAAATTAGGTAACAGGCCCTGGGACATGCAGTCTACGCTGCTGCTTTCCCCTTCATCTGCTTTTATGGGATCTGTGTTCACAGGAACCAGAGTACACTTGCTTTGGACTGAAGCTCGGTTCTGTTAAGTAACATGGTGGGGAGAAAACAGCTACAGCTGAAAAAGGGGATGGGCAGGGCAGAGCAGTCTCATTTTATTCCAGAAAAGAATGGCGTTTTGAACTGTGTGAAATAAGGTGGGACTGGGACAATATAGTTGGAGACCCAGGTTTAAAGGGCTGTTTTGGCAGGGTGGAAATTAAGCCTTCAGTAGGCAGTATCAAATCTATATGTTATAAGTCAGGGAAGGCTGTCAGATGGGAACTGGCCATTTGGAATGCCTCCCAGGCCCTCTTTGCAGAGTGAGATACCTATCCAGTTACGCAAGCACAGAAGTGTCTAGCTATAAGTGATCTGACACAACCTGGTCCACTGGGACACAGAAGAGAAACGGCTTGCTCAGCCCTCCACACCCAGTGAGAGGGAGAGCTGGGACCTTTCGACCCAACCTCGTCACCTTCCTGACAAAAGAAATGTGAGCCCTCAAGCTGAAGTGCAGCTCTAGAAGAAAGAACAAAATATGCATACGAGAAAGGTCTGTGTTTTACATCATTAATATGAAAATTAATATATATACATAATACAAGTCGGATGCGCTCCAGTGCTCCCAGCTAACGAGATTCTCCTAGGAACTGGTTCAAAACTGGAAAGAAAATCTGCTGGCCCAGGTGAAGCAGCCTGGTGTCCAAGGGTGAGGCCTCAGCTGCCCTAAATGAGAACTGACGGGTAGAGAAATTCAATTCCCCTCTGAGGCCGAGGTGTGGTTTCTCCCGTGCAGGACCGAGGCCCTCTGGTGGCGACTGCAGGAAGTCCCCGTGACCGAGAGGACGCCGCACAGGAGGCCAAACCGGTAGCAGCTGAGGGCGTATTCCTGACGCACTGACACTGCCTTTGAGGCAAATTCAAGTTTTTCTCAAGCTGCTTCCAGTTTACTTCTGGGAAGAGCTTAGGATTCAGAACCAAGTTCTTCCTGAAGCTGGGAGGAATCCTGCTTGTCAACAGCAGATCTGCAGTAACCGCAGAATGTCTCAGAAGGCCTCCGGCTGTGCTGGTCGAACGGCACCGTCAGGACAACCATGAGGCTGCCTGTCCACCCACGGGGCAGGAGGGAGGGGGACTGGAGGGGAGAGATCACCCAGCTTAAATATCAGAAAAGGAAATAAATATCCTAAGCGCAAAGACATCCAATTCTCAGCAACTCTTATACCATCCATACATGTTTTTAGTCACATAATTTTATTCAAGCAATCACTTCCACTGTTGCCATGACAGCAGAAAAAAAATTTTTAAGCTAGATGGATAATCATGATAGAAAGGAACAAAAAAAGGAATTAACTTGCAAGAATTACATTCTAAAGGCTATGAAATACCCCAATTTGAGGGAAATAAACAAAAGCCACATGATTGTTTTCATGTCTCTAAACTCTTAGTTTATTCTTAAAATGTGGAGACCCATGAACTACCTGGAATGAACCGCTGCTTAAAAACTCCACTCCAAAATGAACAGAAGAGAGACAAGGAGTTGCCCCGGTTTTGAGGGTTTCCACAGACCCTCGACATGAGGTCATTTGCTCCATTTCAACACCTTTGACTTAGAGAGTGCAATGAGGTCAAAATCCATCATGGTAAACTATTCTTAAAAGGAAGGTTCTGGCCAGCATTCAAGCAGCAGGCACTGGCAAGCTGTCAGAGCTTGGGGTTCACCTCCTGCACCTCGCTTCCTGAGCTGGGTGCGCTTCCCTCCACGGGGAACGGTTCCCAACTGCTAAGCTCTTACCACGGAGAAAGGGCCTACAAGTCCCTCGAGCACCAGCTGGTTGTTCAGCCCGACAGGCAGGCGAAACCTGCCAACATCACCGACAGTCCCCAGCCCAGCAGGGAGAGCCCAGGCCAGCGTCCTCAGCCTTGCTCTCGTGCAAACCCAGGCAAAGGAAAGCCCACCCACGGTTCACGGGCACACATTCTAATCCCCCCCTTGACATACTTCCTTTTTTTCTTCTCTCCTCCCTTTTCCATCAGGTTTCATCCTCCTCCCCCTGAGCCACCTCCTTCCAGGTCTCGTGTGCTGGTCCTCAGGTCACTGCAGAAGCATGACTTCCTGAGGACACCCGGGGAGGGCACCGACTGGCCAGCGCTCGGCCTCCCTCTTGACCCTTAGGGCCTTGAAAGCAGCACTTCTGAAGGCTGGTCTCTGAAATGTACATTCTGACGTACAAACCTACAATCGAACCAAGGGGGAAACGTACATGGGAAGGAAGCCAGAGTTCCCAAATCCAAATCCAAATGGAAAACCGAGGCTGGGAGAAACTGGGAGGCCGGAGAACCATTCACCTGGAGACGGGCAGCTATTTCAACCGCAAGCTCAATATATTTTATTTTTATATTTTTTATGTTCACTTCTTGGGAGCAGGGTGGAAAAATACAATTCTTCCCTTAACCTGTCCTTCCATATTCTCTTCTAACCTCAGAGTTTGGCCCAGGCCACCAATGCACTCAAATTCAACCTCAACTGTCATTGTCATCGCAAACTCAACGTTCTGATGTGAATAAAATACTGGATGTCAAATTCCTGGGTAACAAGGGAAAGGTACCACTGCCAGCGTAGGTTCAGTATTTTTTCTCCTTCTCTGTGGTGGAGAACTTTGTAACTAAAGATCAATTTTAGAACAAGTCAACACAGTAGATCTCTTAGAGCTAAGAAATCGTTCGGCTTTTTCCATGTTCTTTCATACCAACTGGCGCTTCTGAATCTCTTAAGCAGTAGGTTATTTCAATAATTACTGAGCACTGTTACATATCGGGTTCCAGTCTCATCCCTGAGGATACACTGGTGAACACGGGACAGCACCAGGAAGCTTGGATGGCTTCACATCCCCCATACGAACATAAGCGCCTTGAGGACTAAGATCTTTGTTTTGCTCACTGCCATATCCCAAGCCCCTCAAACAGAGTTGGCATCCAGAAAGTGCTCAATAAATATGTGTTGAATGAATGAAATTCAGAACTACCGTGAGCTGAGTGAACCACGACCCCGAGGGGATGCATTTTCTACCTGTTTCTTACCCCCTTCGTTCTCACCGCACATGGACTGGCAGGCAGCACAGCAAGTTCCCTTTAAACAGAACATGTCTCATACATCCTCAGTCGTGTTTGTAGCATGGGTGCCTGGGAGAGCAGGGACATGCCTGTAGCAAGCAACGTACCCAGGCATGCCCAGCCTGCCAGCTTCTAGAGGGTTGTGTGGATAATGAGGATTTCGAGACTTTTGAAAAAACCTTTCAGACAGTTCAGGGAAACCTTGCTGCCCAGGTGCCTTTCCACATGCTCCTCTCTCTCTTTAAAGAGTCCTAAGTCATCCTTCAAGACCCAGGTCAAAGGCCACCTTTGAGAACCTTTTGTGAGCTTCCCCAGGAAGACACGACAATGCCTCCTGGTGTTGCCAACAAGTTTGTACATTTTTTTTTTTTTTTTTTTTTAATTTTTGGCTGCGTTGGGTCTTCGTTGCTGCACATGGGCTTTCTCTAGTTGGGGCAGGAGGGGGCTACTCTTCGTTGCGGTGCGGTGGCTTCTCTTGTTATGGAGCATGGGCTCTAGGTGCACGGGCTTCAGTAGCTGTGGCACGTGGGCTCAGCAGTTGTGGCACGCTGGCTCAGTAGTTGTGGCACACTGGCTCAGTAGTCGTGGCTTGCAGCTAGAGCGCGGGCTCAGTAGTTGTGGCGCACGGGCTTAGTTGCTCTGCGGCATGTGGCATCTTCCCGGACCAGGGCTCAAACCTGTGTCCTCTGCACTGGCAGGTGGATTCGCAACCACTGCGCCACCAGGGAAGTCCAAGTTTGTACCTATTTTGAGTGTAGACAGCACTAAACCTGTGCTTTTCCTTTGTATTTACGTCTGCAGTCATCTTGAGAGCACAGGCCCTCTTGTACTCACCTCTTCTTGTCCCAACTGCCTCACAGAGCCAACCAGGTACCCAGTGACCCTCAGCAAGCTTTTTGTGGGGTGAGGGCAATCTTACATTCTGAAATCCCCTTCCCCATCTCCTGGCTGAAAAGCATGTTTGTGATCACAAAGAGGACAACTGAAGAGATCCTTCTCACACCAGGAGATCCACCCTGTCAGTGTCCGGACACTGTCAGCACTTACAACCCTAGAAAAACACAAAGGGATACCATGTATCCCTAGGTCAATTTCTCTTCGTTCTCAGGCTTGGGAATTGCTTCCCCTTCATTTATACAACCCTTAGTACCATCTATGTGGAAAGAGTCTGGAATCGAAACCAGAACTCCAGATCCGGAAAGTGGGAGAAGAAAAAGACATCCTTCACAGTACGGAAGGCCACTTCTGGCCGGCTGTCAGGGAGCTGTTTTTCCCAGAATGGATTCCAGCTTCTCCCTCTGTGCACACTCTTTGCCTCAGATCCAGTGACATGCATTTGTGAAGACAGATGGCTTGCTGTAGTCAAGGGCCAGGGATCAAACCCACAACCTTGGCCTCATTAGCAAAGGACTCTCTCTGATCACCGGAGCGAGCCAGCTGCAACCTAGATATAGCAATGGAGGGTGTGACAACCGTGCACGCCGGGACCTGAACAAGCGGGCGAAGCTTCCGTAAGTCTCATTTCAAACCTAATGAGAGTCATACTAGGCTTAACAACATTTTTTGGACCACCCTGGCAACGAGGGCTTCCTCGTGACAAAAGCACAGCAGACCAGGCATCCTAGTCAGCTGGCCAGGCAGCCACAGCACAGGGAGCAGCTGGGTCCCGGCAGCAGAGACACAGGTGGACGAGGCACAGGGAGCCCTGCGGGGCCCGGCCTGCTCACGCCTGTGACATGTGACAGCCAGACAAACTGTCCTGCCTGTGATGTATGACAGCCGGACAAACTGCCGTAGGGGCTCAGATGGAAGGACTACGCACCCTCCTACCCATTCTCTCCCCTCATCCCGACCCCGAGGCTCTGGGGAAACACGGGATACGGAAAGGCCTGCTCCTCTCCCATCCTCCTTCCTTTCAACCTTTGGAAATGAGTCAAAGGATATCAATCCTCATTCAAACAATACACAGCGAGTGTCCACTGCGCATGAGGAGAGGACCCCGGGGACGCAATGCTGGGCTCGCCAACAAACGCGCTTCCTCCCGCAGACCTGGATCGTAACGAGGCTCAACGTGACCCGAGAGGCCTCACAGTACCTGACGCAGAGCTGGACTCCTCGATCTGACAGCACTTTTAACAAACGAACCAGAGCGCGTCTAACACGTGAGGCTCGCTCTTCAGGGCACCCACCTGGAAATCCATGTACGCATCTAATCTACGTCCTCAAACCGAGGCAAAATAGAACGCGGACTCTGGAGTCAGTCTGGGCTCAGACCCAAGCTCTTCCACTTAACTAGTTGTTGACCTTGGGCAAGTGCTTGCCTCGGTTTCCTCATCTGTAAAATGGTGAGAACACATGTACCCACCTCATGGACTGGCTGTAGGAATTAAATGAGTTCATACACGGAGTAAGTGCTTTTTAAGCACTCGCCACGATTATCACCATCATCCTCAAAACTCTGCCATTGGTCAAAACGGTTCTGGAATTCTGGAATCTACCTTCCAGTCAATGCACAGACATGAAAGTCTGTTTTACTTCTTTGGAGTCATTTAATTTTGAAGAAAAAAAAAAAGATATTCCCCAGTCTGATTCATTCATTCACTCTGCTATTTACTGAAAGCCTACCATGCTCACAATGACAGAAGACACGACTGATGTCAGGTGGAAGAGTGAAAAGCTCTTTCCTGGGGCCCTGTGGTCACTCTCGCAGGAAAGGATGGCGACATCGCTTAGGAGTGCTGGTGCCCGTGGGGAGGATCAGAGAGTCTCCGCCAAAGGCCACCGGGCAAGGGTCAGAGCCCAACAACACAGATGAGGCAGAGGAACCAAGGCTGTTAGCAGTTGAGTCCTTCTTGTTCTGGCTCAGCTAATACAGGTTTGCTCTGAATCAATCAACAGGGGCCAGTCCAAACTCAAAAATGGGAGCTTGGGTGGCTGAGCCACTAGAGGTAGTTTAGTGGCTCAAAGTAGTGGTCCAGGAGGTCTAGCCACTAAAGTTCTAGGAGAGCCTGATCCAAAGCTGACAAGGGAAAAGCCCAGCACCGACATCGTTCACTTCCACAGAGGGAAGTGTTTGCTCGAGACCAGCCCGAGGTGGGAGACACACACACATGTAGCACGAGGAGTGCAAGAGAGGCCAGGGCTCCACGGCCTGCTTCCAAGAAGAGACATAGCTTATTACGTGGAACCCTGATACGCACCAGGCCAATCTAATACTCATTGAAAATGTCAGTAATAAAGCAGAAGGAAAACAATCTAGGAGGTAGAAATGGTCTGCTAACAATATGGCTTCAAACATTCATGAATTCTAAGCAGCAGGGTCACATAGTTAGAAGGACTTCTGACCATCCTGTTCATCCAGCCACTTGGGCTGTGGAGAGGGGGAAAGGCAGAGAGGACATCAAGGTGGGGGGGCAGTCCTTCCAGATGGACCACAGTACTTAAGCTGAAGGTTCAATACAAGGATAAGAGGACAGTGTTCACTTCCATTCCAATAGCGGGAAACAGAACTGCATTTCCAGAACAACCTCTGGGGACAATATTTCAAAAGCTATGACAAGTGAGAAAAAATCCAAGGGACTCAGTTTAAAAATAACATATATAGGACTTTAGGGACTTCCCTGTGGCGCAGTGCTTAAGAATCCGCCTGCCAATGCAGGGGACACGGGTTCAAGCCAGGAAGATCCCACATGCCGCGGAGCAGCTAAGCCCGTGCTCCGCAACTACTGAGCCTGCGCTCTAGAGCCCGAGAGCCACAGCTACTGAGCCCGTGTGCCTAGAGCCCGTGCTCCACAACAAGAGAAGCCACCGCAATGAGAAGCCTGCGCACCGCGATGAACAGTAGTCCCCAATCGCCACAACTGGAGAAAGCCTGCACTCAGCAACGAAGACCCAACGCAGCCAAAAATAAAATAATAAAATTAAAAAAAAAAAAATATATATAGGACTTTAAATGTCCAGGAGTCACGGGTCCAAACGCCTGCAGGAGCCAAGCAGGCAAGAGACAGGGGTGAGGAGAGCTGAGTGGGGACGGGGAATGGCAGCAACTCTGGAGGCAGCGCTCAGGCCAGGTCAGCCCGAGGGTCCCATTCAAAACCAGACCAGGCACCCTTGGAGGGGAAAGGAGGACCTTGGCCATGAAGCAGGCACGTAAAAGCCTCCGGGAATTTTCTCGGGGAAAACAAAGCAGTGTTGCCCAGTTTGAGGCAGCATGGTGCCGCCTGGAATCCTCACAGGTTCTTGTGAGTCAGGCTGGGAAAGATTAGTAAGTTGGGGATAGAAAAGAAGGAGAGGGCAAAGGTTGAGAGTGATCATGGGACGAGGAACAGAGACTGGAATGTGAGACATCTGGAAACAAGGCGAAGGGAAACAGTACCAGGCGCTGGGCCTCCACGGGAGGGGTAAGAGCCCGGGAAACAGGCTTCACCTTGCTGTACCTGCCTCCCCATCTGTAAAATGGGACTAATACCTGCTCCTGAGGCCTGGATAAGATGACGCCTGTAAAGTCGCTGGCCCAGCGCTCAAAATCATGTAATCCTCCCATTCCCCACCCTCCCCTAACCCTCGCACCACCCACCACCTGGTCCTCTGTTCCACACATAAACTGTTACCGGATAAAAGCCAAAGACAGACACTGGTACGTTTGTGTACCTCTGGTTTAGCAGAAGATACTGCAACATCAGGACTGGTTTCCATCGTATACTACGGTCAAAATTTTTTTCTCAACTGACAGGTATTTAGCATCTTCTGTAGTTTTAGACACGAAGAAACAAAGGCTCAGAGAAATTATGTAACGTGCCCGTGATCATCACACAGCCCACAGACAGAAGAGCTGGTATTTGAACCCAGGCCCAGTCTGACTCCAGTGCCCAGAAAAGTTGATGATCCCTGTCATGCAGAAGCCTGCAAACAGTCTGGAAACTGTGACTAACTCCCATGACACAAAAGCAAAAGCACGACAGGGCAGAAGAGAAGCAAGGAAGGCTGGGAACAGCGAGGGCCAGGCCAAATTCCTACCGGGACACACTTGGCTCTGAAGAAGGGCTGTGATTCATGGCCCCTGCCAGTGGCGGCAGACAACAAAGGGACAGCAGAGCATTTCTGCCGCGTGGGCTAACCTTCACGGCAGAAAGAGAACTCTGAACTGGACCAGGATGGACAAGGAGACTAACATTGACAAAATGATGGTAATATAAAAACGGGTCTGTCCACAATTCGTTAGGACAAGCTTCTACATCAGATGCTTTCATCATATGCCTCACAGAGTGGCCCTTCCCAGTCAGAATTCACATCCAATCACTCAGATGGTGAGCTCAACTGTACCTTTGCACCATCTATAGAAAAGAGGCTTTGTTAAGCACATGAGCAGGGCAAACATGATCTGTGGGGAGAATATTGAATTTGCTCAGCAGAATAAGCTATTTTCAAGCCCTTCTAAGCCATCCAGAAGAGCGGACATTTACTAATAGACCCCTGACAAGATAATTACAAATGAGTCCTCTCTCTCATCAAGAAAGCCTCCCTAAGTCTTTCGGCTGCTGGGAACTTTCGGCTGCGCCTGGTGGCGCAGTGGTTGGGACTCCACGTTCCCAATGCATAGGGGCCTGGGTTCGATCCCTGGTCAGGGAACCCGTGCATGGATCCCACATGCATGCCGCATCTAGGAGTTAGCATGCTGCAACTGAGGAGCTGGCGAGCCTCAACTAAGGAGCCCACGAGCTGCAACTAAGACAACAGCGCAGCCAAATAAACAAATAAAATAATTTTTTTTTTTTTTTTTTTTTTTGGTATGCGGGCCTCTCACTGTTGGGGCCTCTCCCATTGCGGAGCACAGGCTCCGGACGCGCAGGCTCAGCGGCCATGGCTCACGGGCCCAGCCGCTCCGCGGCATGTGGGATCCTCCCGGACCAGGGCATGAACCCGTGTCCCCTGCATCGGCCGGAGGACTCTCAACCACTGCGCCACCAGGGAAGCCCTAAAATAAATATTTTTAAAGAAAAAGAGACTTTCAGCTGCTTCAGGACAGAGACGGGGTCTTCCAGGGTAAGACCAGCTACACACCTGCTAGTCACAGGGCTGCTGTCAGGATCACATGAGGCCACAGTCACTGCTCAGTAAATGTTCGCCATCATCGACTTCTTCTGAAGTGACATGAGCTGGTCCCACGCCACCCCCAGCCCACTGTTCCAGATGGTTCTCCCACCAACCTAGTGAGCAGACAGGACTCGTTACCCTCAACTGACAGAGAGGGAAACTGAGTCCCAGAGATGGAATGGGAGAGGCCTGCCCAACAGCGCTGAGCGGGCAGCGGAGCCAGGACCGGGATCCCCAGTGCAGGGATCCTTCCCCTGCCCCTGCTCGGTGTCCTTCTATCCACCCCAACTATTTTTTTTAACTTTTTGTTATATAAAAAATAGACACAGAAAGCCACATAAAACAAATATATCGCTTGAGAAATTATTACAAGGCAAAAACACTTGTAACTATCACCCAAGTTTAAAAAAAGAATCGTTGTCACTCACCCCATCCCAGTTAACAGGCCTCTCCATCCAACCACAGTAACTGCCCCCCTGACTTTCCTAGTCATGGCCTCATTCCACTCCTTACAGCTCAATCACTCAAGTATACATCCCTGCACTTGCCCATTTTTTTTTTTCTTACTTGATGAGTCTTTAAAATCTCGGTTAATCTACAGGTTCCCTTTCTACCTCTTTCTTTTCCTTACAATTAATCAGTTAAAGAATCTGAACTGCTTGACCTGTAGAGATTCCCATTGGCTGGAAAACCACACAGTCATGCAGTTCGACAGGAAAACCACAGAGTCATGCAGTTGGATATAGTCCTCCTTTCCCTGTATTTCTTGCATTTGGGAGCTGGATTTTGAGGCTTCACCCATTCAGGTTCAATCCCTTTGCAAGACTTTGCCAGTCGTGTGTTCTTCCATCAGGAGGCACATTGGGTCCAGCTGTCGCTCTTTTTCTGCTGTTAGCTGCCCTTGATGCTTGATGGTTAGATACGTTAATTCACTGGGAGTTACAAAATGGTGACATTCTAATTCTCTCACTGCATTTTCACTTACTAGCTGGAATAATTTTATAGGGAGGTATTTCCCTTCATCTAATATTTGGTTTTCCAGTTCATACAGTAAATGGAGGAAAAACATTTGATTCTTTCTTTCTGTCTACTTTGTTAGATACTGAATTAGAACTCATGAATTTAAACATATTTGATGAGACTATTGCAATTTTTATCCTTCTTGAAATTTAAATTGTCCCATATATGGCCTGAATTCCATGTTAGAAAACATAGCCCTAGAAATCTTTGATAGTTCTCTTGCTATCTGATATGTAGAGATTTCACAGGCTTGTCTTATTTATTTCCTACCCCAGAACTGAATGAGGTTTTTTAAATTGGAAAATGATACTTCAAGATCACAACCTAGGCACTAGGGACGGTCATTGCTACTGGGTCAGTCACTGAGCCAAACCTCCTCTCCTCTCCTTGTCTCTCTGAAGGACTTATTTAAAGGACCTCCTCTCTCTCTCTCTCTCTCTCTCTCTCTCTCTCTCTCACACACACACACACACACACACACACACACACAAACATATATGTGTATATCTACACACACGCACACACAAATACACATACAGACACACACACACACAGATACCTAATGATTTCATACTGATATTTCCAATTCAGTCATTCAAATTGAAGACTACACTACAAATAACAAATGCTGGAAAGGGTATGGAGAAAAGGGAACCCTCCTACACTGTTGGTGGGACTATAAGTTGGTACAGTCACTATGGAGAACAGGTGGAGGTTCCTCAGAAAACTAAAAATAGAATTACCATATGATCCAGCAATCCCACTCCTGAGCATATACCGGGACAAACCTATAATTCAAAAAGATACATGCACCCCTATGTTCATAGCAGCACTATTTCACAATAGCCAAGTCATGGAAAATACCTAAATGTCCATCGATAGACAAATGGATAAGGAGGATGTGGTACATATATATACAATGGAATACTACTCAGCTATAAAAAAGAATGCAATAATGCCATTTGCAGTAACATGGATGCAACTAGAGATTATGATACTAAGTGAAGTAGGTCAGAAAAAGATATACCATATGCTATCAGTTATATGTGGAATCTAAAATATGGCACAATTATAAAGTAATTATACTCCAATAATAAAATAAAATAAAATAAGGCACAAATTAACCTGTCTACAAAACAGAAACAGACTCACAGACACAGAGAACAGACTTGTGGTTGCCATGGGGGAGAGGGGTAGGGGAGGACAGGACTGGGAGTGTGGGATTAGCAGATGTAAACTATTATACATAGGATGTATAAACAACAAGGTCCTTCAGTACAGCATAAGGAACTATATTCAATATCCTGTGATAAACCATAATGGAGAAGAATATTTAAAAAAAAAGAATGTTGGGGCTTCCCTGGTGGCACAGTGATTGAGAGTCCACCTGCCGATGCAGGGGACACGGGTTCGTGCCCCGGTCCGGGAAGATACCACATGCCGCAGAGCGGCTGCGCCCGTGAGCCATGGCCGCTGAGCCTGCGCGTCTGGAGCCTGTGCTCCGCAGCGGGACAGGCCACAACAGTGAGAGGCCCGCGTACCGCAAAAAAAAAAAAAAGAATGTCTATATGCGTATAACTGAGTCACTTTGCTATACAGCAGAGATGGGCACAACATTGTAAATCAACTATACTTTAAAAAAATTAAATTAGAAAAAAACAAATTCAGGACTACAGAGTTTTTCCTTGATTCCTTCTATCTTAAATCTATTTTGCCTTTCTCCCACACCAAGAATCCTGGTTCTCAAGGACATGGGGGATAAGAGAAGTAGAACATTCCATGACTATTAAGCTGCTCTATTTTGTTACACAAAAACATTTCACAATATCAAATCATATCACCATCATTATAATTACTGAAAAGCTAAAAATCTTATTTTCTGCATATGCTATCAGCATTCTCCTTTCATTTTTTAGTTTATGGTTGTACTATATCTGTTATGAGACAATCAAAGAAATAGGGAAGCATGACCTATACTTAAAAAAAAAAAGAGTAGTCAATATAAACTCACTCTGAGTGAGCCTACGTGTTGGATTTAGCAAAGACTTCAAAGTACCTATTATAAGTATGATCAAAGAATTAATAGAAACTACGTTTAAAGATTAAAAGAAAATAGCAAGTCAGCAAATAGGGAATCTCAACAGAGAAATAGAAACTATAAAAATTAACCAAGTGGGGATTTTAGAGTTAAAAAGTATAACTAAAATTAAAAATTCCCTAAATGGGCTCAACAGCAGCTTTGAAATAGCTAAAAAATCACTGAACTTAAGATAAATGAATAAAAATCATCCAATCCAAAGAACAGAGAAAAAAAAAAGGCTGAAGAAAAACAGAGACACATAATGATAAAACTGCGGAAAAACAAATCTTGAAAGTAACAACAGAAAAATAATTAATCACATAGAGGGGAACAACAGTTAAGATTAATAGTGACTTCTCATCAAACATAGGGGAAGATATACTCGAAGTGATGAGAGAAAAAAAAAAAATCACCAAGAATTCTACATGGCGTAAAATTGTCACTCAAAAATGATGGCAAAATAAAGACATTCCCAGATAAACAAAAAGTGGGAGAATTCATATCTATCAGACATGCCCAATACAAAATTTTAAAGGAAGTCCTTCAGACTACAAGGAAATGACAACAGAAGGTAATTTGAAACCACAGGAGTAAATTAGTAAGAGTACTAGAAATATAAATATGTGGTTAAATATAGTTTAAATATATTTTAAAATCTTTTCTTCTTTTCATTTATATTAAAAATAGGATTGTATGAGGAAATAATTATTATATTGCACTGTTGTGTTTATAACATATAGAGACATTAGTAGCAAAAGGAGGGAGGAAATAAAGCTATATTAGAGCCAACCTGCATATTTTACTGAAATGGATTGATAATTTAAGATATGTTTTATAATTCATAGAGGAACCACCATAGAAATTTTCAAAAAATACAGGTAAAAAATCAACAGAGGAATTAAAATGTAATGCTGAAAGGTATTTGTTTAACACAAAAGAGGGCCATAGGGAGGAACAAAGAATAAAAAAGACATGAGACATACAGAAAACAAAGAGCAAAATGGCAGATGTAGATCTAATCATGTCAGTAGTTACATTACATGTGAATGAGTTAAATATTCCAATCAAAAGGCAATTTTTTTTATACTGGATAAAAAAAGCAAGCTCCAACTATCCGCTATCTGCAAGAGATATACAAGAAAGGTGTTTTAATTCAAAGATACAAATAGGTTGAAAGCAAAAGGATGAAAAAGATACACTATGTAAACAGTAACCACAAGATGGCTGGAGTGGCTATATTAATATCAGATAAGGCAGACTTTAAGTGAAGAAATATTACTAGAGACAAAGACGTATCTATGAAAAACCTACAGCTAACATCTTACTTAATGGTGAAAGACTGCATGCTTTCTCCCTAAGATCGGGCAGGAGTAAGATAAAGAGGTCTGCTCTCACCACTTCTATTCAACATTGTATTGAAGGTTCGGGGCAGTGCAATAAGGTGACGGTAGAAATAAAAGACATACGGTTTGGAAAGGAGGAAGTAAAACTGTTTTTATTCACAGATGACATGATCCCATATGTAAAAATCCTAAGTAATCGATCTATTAAAAATTATAAGAACTAGTTAACAAGTTCAGCAAAGTTGCAAGATACAGCATCTATATATAAAAATCAATAGTATATATATGTATATATATATATACATATATATATATATAAGCAAAGAATAATCTAAAAAGAAAATTTTAAAAACAATTTCATTCACAATAACATAAAATGAATAAACTACTTAGGAACAAATTTAACAAAAAATTCAAAACCTGTGTAATAAAAACTGCAAAAAGATTTTGAGAGAAATTAAAGAGGATCTACATAAAAGAAGAGACAAGGGATTGGAAGATTCACTATTGTTAATGTGGCAATTCTCCCTAAATTGATCTAGAGATTCACTGCCAGCCTTATTCAAATCCTGGCAGGCATTTTTTTTTTTTTTGTAGAAATTGACAAGCTGAGTCTAAAATTCACATGGAAATATCAAAGACTGAGAATAGCCAAAATAATTTTGAAAAAGAACAAAATTAGAGGACTTACACTACCTAATTTCAAAACTTGCAATACAGCTACATATTCAAGACAGTGTGCTATTGGCTTAAGAATAGACATATAAATCAACGACACAAAATAGAGACCCCAGAAATAAACCTTTATATTTATGCTCAATTAATTAATTATTTTGCTAAAGTGTCAAGGCAATTTAATGGGAAAAGAGTTGACTTTTCAACAAATGGTGCTTAGACAACTGGATATCTAAATGCAAAAAAAAAAAAAAATTAACTTAGACTCTTACATCACACCATACACAAATATTAACTCAAAATAGATTAGAGGCCTACGTGTAAAAGTTAAAACTTCTGTAATAAAACACAGGAGAAAAACTTTGTGGTCTTAGATTGGGCCAAAATTTCTTAGCTATGACACCAAAAGGACGATCCATAAAAAGAAAAATTGGTTAAGTTGGACTTCATCAAAATTAACTTTTCCTCTCTGAATGACATAATTAAAAAAAATGAATACCTGCCACAGACTGGCAGAAAATATCTGCAAATTATATATCTGATAAAGGACCTGTACCCAGAATATATAAGGAACTCTTACAACTTGATAATAAGAAGACAATCCAATTGAAAACAGGGCAAAAGATTTGAAGACGTTTCACCAAAGAAGATATAATAGCTAATAGGCACATGCAAAACAGCTGAACATCATTAATCATTAGGGAAATGCAAATTAAAATCACGAGATACCACTACAAACCCACCAGACTGGCTTTAATTTCAAAACTGCCAACACTAAATGTTGAAGAGAATGGAAAGAAGCTGGAGCTCTCATACACTGCTGCTAGGAAGGTAAAATGGTACAGTCACTCAGGAAAACAGCTTAGCAGTTTCTTAAAAGTTAAACATAAACTTATGACCCATCAATTCCACTCTGATGAATCTATCTAAGGAAAATGAAAACATATGTCTACAGAAAGATTTGTCCATGAGTGATCATAGCAGCATTATTCATAATAGCCCCAGAGTGGAAATGATCCAAATGTTCATCAACTGGTAAACGGACAAAGAATGGAAAAACTATTTAGCAATACAAAGGAGTGATTACTGATATATTCAACAACGTGGGTAAACCTCAAACACATTATCCTAAGAGAAAGAAGCAAGACACAAAGGACGACATATTCTATGATCCCATTTATGTGACATTTCTGGAAAAGGCGAATCTATAGAGCAGATAAGTGGTTGTCTGGAGCTGGGGGTAGGAGTGGGGACTGACTACAAATAGGCATGAAGAACTTTTAGGGTGATGGAATGTTCTAACGCTGAATTGTGCCAATGACTGCAATGCTTCCGTAAGTTTATTTAAAACAATTGAACTGTAATATTTACAACAGGTGAATTTTTGATATATAAATTATACCTGAATAAAGCCGCTAAAAAAATAATAGTAGCATCTTGCTTTATGATAGTTCCTGGCTACCTCCCCGTCCTTCACTTTTATCTCTACCTGATCGTTCTTTTGTCTCTTGTGTCACTTGGTCAGTTTTCATTCCACTTTCAGCATTCTCCTCATTGTGGGGTCCAGTCCCAGCAAAAAGCCCTAGTGGGTCGGTTTCAAGTCTTCACAGGGGCCAGACTGCTCCAGTCCCTTAGACCTTACTTGGCAAAACCCTCTCATTTTCAGCAGCTAATCTCAAATTGGCCAGACAAGCTTTCCAGGAGTCTTGAGGGCTATTTTCGGGTCTCCTGTCCTCAGGCCCCTGGGATCCCCCATTGCTTCCTTCTGCTTTCTCCCACACAGATGCAAATAACATGCTTGTCTCTACCTGTTGGTAGTCTGTCGCCATTAGCTTGTACTTTGGTGTTCGTGAGTACACCTTGTCATCTAGTTTCACTGTAAATGTTGTGCACGGGTTTTTGGTTTTGCTGTCCGGTTACTGTGTCTTTTTTAATGACAGGATATGAGAAGATCCCAAAACTATACTGCCACTGTTGTTATCATCTTCCCAGACTTCTCAGCTGCTGATTCTTACCTTTTCTTCTAGGGAGCTGACAAACCCTTCACTCTGCAGGGTTTTATTAATTTATTTATCAAACTTACCGTGTGCCAGACACTGTCCAAACACACAATAATTACTAACGCACTTAATCTGCCTAACAACACTATGAAGCAGGTACTATTATTATCCCCAGTTTACATATGAGGAAAGTGAAACACAGAGAGGTTAAGTAACTTGCCAAGGTCACCGCGCTTGTAAGGCGGAGGATTCAAACCCAGGCAGGTGGATCCAGAGCCAATGGCTTTTAACCACTAGACAATGCTGCCTGCCAAGAGTGCATAAAGTGTGTCTGGCCTGGTAGCTCTAGCATTCAACCAGGACTGCCATCCCTGCCCCCCGCCCCAGGCCTCCCTGAGATGGGGAAATCTCACCCCTCCCTCAAAGACCAAGTTCAAATGTCAGTTCTTCTAATGAACTTGACGAACGCACCCAGGCAAGTGCTTGTTCCTCCTTCCTCCCCTCCCTCTCCTTCTCCCCAGCAGCCCATCTTTTCTTTATAGTGCTTTTCACCAGGTGTTATAATTATTTGTTGTCTTCCCCATGAGCTCAGAGAACATTTTTTATTCATCTCATATCCCAGAGCTTATCCTAGTGACTGGTGCCCAGCAGGCTCTCAATAAACATACATGGAGTTGAGATGGCAATATCTTCTTTTTTTTAACTAGCTCAAAACGTACTTGAAAGCAGTGTAATTGCATCTTTAAAAAAATCTGTAATTCAGAGGTTTTACCAAGTCTGGCTAATGAGTTTTTCTGAGTATTCTTCAGAAGAAACACAACAGCAGATTCTTCCTGGTATTTTAACTGCTTGTTTCCAACATGCAGAGATTGCTGCTTCTGATGCTAATTTGCCAGGGAGAGTCAAAGGAGAACCAGCTCCCATAACCATCAACCAAGCACCTGCCAGCAAAGAGAAGATACAGAAGGAAGAGCTAACTGAACAAAAAGGTACAGTATGTCTGTGCCGGGCCTAGAGAATCACCACCAAAGTCACCTGTGAATAAAAAGTAAAAATTCAAACCTCAAATAGAGAGGAAGGTGGAAAAATCAAATGTCAATTGAAAAAAGCAATTCATTAATTTTTAAAAATCTTACAATTTAATGCAGGATTTTGCTATGAGAACATACAATCATATTGCAGATATCCTTATTGGTGTAAAGATCTATGGCGGACATTGCTATAAAAATATAAAGGCAGGTGTTTGTAAGAAAATTTATGGCCCCCTCACTTTCAATAGAAGGTTCTAGCATTTCCTAAGAAAAGTCATAAATTTTCCAAAGATGTCTCAGTCATTTTCTGGGCTTTAACTCAACCTCTCTGCAACTCTCTCTAAGAGCTGACTAAAAATACCTCTGCAAAAAAAAAAGAAAAAAGTATGGAGAGAAAAATGATGACTTAAAAAGAAATAGGTAGGAAATATCCCTTGAAAAGAGCTGGGGCCTCCACCCCCTGCACCCTGCCCTCATATAAAATATTAACACATTTGACACCTAAACCAGGGAAGGGAAAGAACAGGTTGATGAGATTTGCTCTGGCCAAGAACAGGAATGCTGCGTGCCTTCCCAACACCCTCCTGCCCATCCACCCCGCTTCCCGGGCAGATACATCTGGACCGGCTCTGTGGCACAGACGTCACTAAATTACCGAGAAAGCACTCCACAGTCTGACGGGCTCAGAGAGGGTAAACTCTGGCTTCCTCCTTGACCAGACGGGACGTGAATTCCTCCTTCCCGACACACACGTGTCATTTCAATGGCCTGCCCTTGAGGGGCTGCGTACAAAGGCCATGCTTAAACAGGCTCTCGGGCTTCTGTGTCCAACTTCAGCCTGTGAGGTTTCAACTCAAAGCGCTACATACTTGAAAAAAAATGCGCGTCTGGGAGGCTCTGGGAGCAAATGTTCTCAACACTAAACCGTGGAAAATGATAATTCTCTTTCCTGCTGTGGGAACGCTAGAATCCCATCCAGATGTGTACACGCCAGGCTTAAGCAAGGAGGGCTACAAGCACCAATTTTCCACCAAGCTAGGAGCTTCTCAGAAAAGAAAGAGTCTATCAGGCCTGCTTGGGGGGTGTCTTATAATAAAGCCACCGTTATTGGAAACAGTCTCAGAGATAAGGCAGACAACAGAAGTCCCTATGACCTTTCCAGAAAACGTATTATCTCTTACTGAGGTCAAGGAAACCACTTGATACCTGGCCCCCTTCACCCTCTTCCAACAGAAGGACATCATCTGTGGGAAGAGCTGGACGGTCAGAGCACAGCTCCCCCTAAACAGCAACAGGAGCGGTCACTTCCACGAGGCCCGTCTAGGCTGTTTTTTTCTTCCTTACATCCCGGCACCTAGCACAGTGCTTGCACGCTTAGCTCTCAGTACATACATGCTGCGTGAACTAATTTTAAAGAAAACACACAACTGTCAGGCATCTGTGAGCCACAGCCATCTCGGACGAACATAAGTTCATTCACTCACTCACTCATTCATTCACGTACACCTGTATACCAGATACTCTCAAGGTACAGATCCCTCCCCAAACCAAACAGATACAAATTCCTGGAACTTATATGCCAGTGATGGGAGACAGACAATAAACAGATTAGATAAGGGAAAAAAAACACAATGTGGGCAAAGGGTTAGCAAATTCCTTTCCTCTCCTGCTTGAGAATCTGACCTTAGGTTAACTTTCTAGTTCTGTTTCCCTGGAAACCTAATAAAGCTAGAATGTCAATTATGTTACGAGGCAACATTGCTTATATTAAGAATGACCTCTGACTGATATCTTGCATCTGGACTGGAAGGAACTATAAATATCTGACGGGGACAACGCCGCTTCGGGCTTCCTTGAATGTGATGACTTACGACTGAGCATATCCCTCAGGGAGATGTTAAGCCGGGGCAGACCCCATCCCTACTCCACGTGAAGCTCACTCTCTAGCATGTGAGCTGTCACAGGATGAGGGAGGGGCAAAGAGGACAGCTCCTGGGTGGCCAGATGACTGCCAAGAGCACAGCTCACAGGAGAGAAACCCTTGACACTGCCTGGTTGGCAACTTACGGTTCTGCTCCAGATCTGTCTCCACAGATGGCCAAGTGTGGCCACTGAAAGTCTTGTGGGTCGGAATGCTTAACTGAACCTAAGAAGATCCCCGGTAAGCACTGTTCGTAGTACATTTGATGCCCGTTAAATACTGAGAAAAACAGAGCAGAGAAAAAGCATGGGTTGGTTGGACCAGATGCCTCTGATGCCCATTCAGGATCCTTTCAGGTCTAACCAACACGAGCGCCCTTCCCAGTCCACCTTGCCTTTGTGAATTAGCTCCTCTTCACTGATTCATCTTCAGGCTCTGCTCAGTCACTTGCTCGGGAAACCTCCCCTAACCACCAGCTCCAGGTCAACTTCATTTTCAAATGGCCTCTCACAGAAATGGGTACCTTGCCGCCTGAGCCCCATCTCGGGGTGTAGTTATACACCCAGGAATATAAGGACCTGGTTTCTCTCTGAAAGCAAGAAGCACGTCTGGCTGCTCACCATTTCACCCCCAGCACCTGGAGAACATCTGGCAGGAGCAGCAGCTGAATAAACACTGGCAGAACAAGTGAATGTTGGAACAAATCGTCTGAAACTAAACAGAGTTGGGCAGTAGTCCTCACACCGCACTGTTATGTTCCTGCTGTGTATGCTCACTGAGGATACTCCTGTCCAGAGCATGACCCAAGAGTCGGCCTGCAAATATTGCCCTCCATGAAAGAAAATTCCAGGGTCAATCTCCGGTCGTATCAAGAATTATTGGGAAATATCAAAAAAATAAAGTTAATTTTGATTTTTTAGCCACAACTGTTATATAACCATCTCTTTTGGGGAAAACGTGCAAAGTGAAAGGCTGAATTTAAAGAGGTAGTATCGCCGCCTTCTCCTTTCCTAAGGTGTAAGCCTACTTGTAATTATTTATCTTCCTGTTGGACTAGAGAATCCACTGGGATCGTTTGCTGTCTCAACCCCAGCTCCTAGCACATAAATGTTTGCTGGATGAACAAATAAGTGAATGAATAAACAAAGAACCTCCCCCTTCCCTCCTGCCTCCATTAAAATAGAAAATCACTATCCCGGACAAACCCAAGGTGAAGAACTGGAATAATCTCCGGTACCAGTTCATCTTTCAGGGAATTCCAACTCTGAATGGAGGCTGAAGGAGGCAGCCTACAGCTGGGAGAAACCGTCCGGAGAGGGGCCTTTGTGAGATGCGAGTAACTGCTAGTTAGTTCACCGGTCCCCTCCCCACGCCCCGTGCTCCCACCCTACCCCACCTTGTACTCTGGAAGCCTCAGATGACCTACCCCGTTCTTCTGCTGAAGACAGGACAGGCCAACGTGGATGCACCCACCTTGCTGAACGCGGATAACGCTTTGATGGCGCAGGCCTCGAACACGCCGTGGGTGCTCAGGCTTATGCAGTGCAGAAAGCAACTACCCGTCCCCCATAATTCATTCCCTGAAATGTATCACGGAAAGTGGTCCTGGAATTTCATAATTAAAACTGACAAAGACTCCTTTGTTTTCATACTAAAGTTTTGATGGCATTAAGGGATGAGCCAGACCTAGTCTACACTGAAACAAAACAGAGGAGACTTGGCTGACGCTTTTTATTCCATAAACGATTACAACTAGACTGGCTTTAAAAGTCCTTATTTTCTCAGCCTAATGTATTCCTTGCGGCTCTGCTGCCCAGAGCTCCATCTTCAAGAAGAGAACACTAACTGGGCGGGGTCATTCTGTGCGAGCGCTGAGAAAACTGGGCTGGGTGTCAGCAGGGGGAGGCACAGGCCACCAACTAGCTGTGTGACCCTGAATAAGTCTCACTGCCTTGTTTAATTCTCTTCTTTTTCTTTCTTTTCTTTCTTTTTTTTTTTTTTTTTTAGCAGTTTTAGGTTTACAACAAAATTGATAGGAAGGTACAGAAATTTCCCGAAGTCCACAGTTCACCTTAGGGTTCACTCTAAGGAAGTGAATAGTGTTGCACATTCCATGGGTTTGGACAAAAGTATAGTGACATCTATCTATCATTATAATGGCACACAAAGTATTTTCACTGCTCTAAAAAACTTCTATGTGCTGTGTATTCATCTCCCCTCTCTCCCAAACTCCTGGCAACCATTGATCTTTTTATTGTCTCCACTGTTTGGTCTTTTCTAGAATAGCATATAAATGGGATCTTTTTTTTTCCTTGAAAAGAGAGGGTCAAAGCCTTTAAGTCTATAGACCACTCATGGTCCTCCACAGGCTCTAGGCGGCAAACTCCCCCGCTAAACACTGTGGCTTTTCTTCCAGCATGGAGCCCTGTCCCACTGGTCCCGCTGAGCGGCCACCTGGAGGTGCAGGAGGACATGTGTAGGGTATTTGTTCATAGGAAGGCTACAAGTTTTGTGTCCCTTGTCACAATGAACCCAGATGCCTGTCGGGTGTGTTATAAACAGAGGAGCCATTTTTTCGGGCTCCTGCTCTGAGCACACCCCAGCACTGCCTTGTGTACTGACGGTCTCCCTGAGCAAAATGTAAACCCCAGCAAGGCAGTGACTGGGTCTGACCTGTTCACTTAGAACAGCGTTTGGCACTAGTAAATAACCTCTTGAGGTTCTTGATAAATACTTATTAAATGATCATTGAATGTGATTTCTCTGGATCTCAGAGTCCTCAGCTACAAAGGGCAGTGATTTTTAAAAACATGCTCTAACCATTTGGACTCCAGGATTTTCAGATTCTATACCCGACCTTCAGCTCAACTATTATGAAAATTTTCCTTATTACTGAAATGACTCATGGGAAGTGCTTAGCACAGTTCGCTAGGTTGACCCAAAGTCTTCCAGACCCAGGACTGCTTGAATGACAAGTGGCATCACCGAGGTGGTCCTGGCTGACCAGGCTGCAGGACTCACACTGGTCCGTAAACTTCCCTCCTGAAGCTGTTGTGAATAAAGGAAGTAGCCCACTTACATGGACTCCCCCCCCCGACTCCCTCCATCACCCCATCTTTCTCTCAGTCCAATACATACATGGTTCTTGCTGAGATCAGAACGTAGCCTATGGCTGAAAACCAAGTAAAATGAACCAAGTCCGACTGATATGGTGGGCATGATTCTGCTGGCACTAGACTCCTGCCAAATGAACTACCCTAGCCTTGGCCCTTCCTGATATCCCATCCTTCTCCACACCTGAAGAATAAATTCCCTGCATCTTAGCCTGGTTTTCAGTCTTCCACCATCTCTCCACCATCCATCCTTCCAGCGAGAACCCTAACTTGGAAAAGGAAATGGGAACGGAAATAACATTTATTTAAAGTGACCCACATCTGACGCCACCACTTCATTCGTGCCGCTCTTTCCCCAGTCTAGCTTGTGCTCTGACCATCCAACAAAAGTCCTTTCAAGGTCACAAAGGCTTTCCATATTATCGAATCCAGTGCTTTGGTATTTACCCTTATTAACACCTCAGCATCATCAGGTGAGCCCTTCCTCCTCTTCAGGCACCTTAGGCTTCTACGAGGACACACCCTCGTGGTCCCTCTTACCTCGGGCAGCTCCCCTATGGGCTCCTCCTCCTTGGCCCAACTCCAACTCTTGCAGGTTTCCTGTTGGGTCCTGGGCTTTGCTTCTCTCTTTACGGTCTGTCCCTCTCAGCCCATCCAGTCCAGGGCTTTAAATATAATCAACATGCTGAGACTCCCAACTTATAACTCAAGGTTCAACCTCCCCTGTGCTCATCTATCCTCCTAGTCGACACTGCCACTTGGAAATCTCACAGGCTCTCAAATGATACACATCCAAAGGCAAATCTCTGATTTCCCCTTTTCCGAATCTGGTCCTCCCCTTGTCCCCACTCCATCTAACCAGTTGCTCCGACTGCAACTGGGGAGTCATTCCTGATTCCTCTGTTCCCCTTCCCGCTCCCCCCCAAATCCAATTCATCACCTAGTCCCCACACCAGTTGGGATCACACATCAACGAACAGCAGTTCTACCATACATCTCCAATCCATCCACTTGTCTTGGTCCCTACGACCACTGTCATCTTTTTTTTTTTTTGCGGTACGCCGGCCTCTCACTGTTGTGGCCTCTCCCGTTGCGGAGTACAGGCTCCGGATGTGCAGGCTCAGCGGCCATGGCTCACGGGCCCAGCCGCTCCGCGGCACGTGGGATCCTCCCGGACGAGGGCACGAACCCGCGTCCTCTTCATCGGCAGGCGGACTCTCAACCACTGCGCCACCAGGGAAGCCCCACTGTCATCTTTGAGGTGAGCATCTAATGCCTTGCCCACCACTGTCACCTCGCCTTTGTTTTGGTGACTTGGGGATTTTTCTTTGGACAATCGCTACTCTCCCATTGTACGCCACCACGGTAGATCTGCCTTTTCAGGGTAAGCCAAACCAGGAGAGTCTGTGACTCTCCCCCTTCCAACTCTGCTGCAGCCACACTGGGCTCTTTTCAGGTTCCTAAACACATCAAACTTCCCTGGGTCAAGACCTTACACGTGGCGGGCCCTCTGCTTGCAGCACTCTTTCTCCTGCTTGTGGCACGCTTACTTCCTTCTCATCCTTCAAGTCTTGGTCTCATGTCACTTCCTCAGGAGGCCTGGCCTGACCACCCTACCTGAGCAGGTGCCCTCTGTTATTTGCTGCACCCATTCGTTTCCTAGCATTTATTACGATTTGTAAGTATAAACATTGGTTTACTTGTTTATTATCTTCTCCCTCACTAGGCTGTATCCTCCCCGAGAACCCGGACTATGTGTCTTATATTCCCCAATTCAGTACCAAGCACAGTACCGGCACATAGCAGAACTATGTTGGATAACTGACCCAATCTACTGCATGCCAGGTCCTGTGCTGGGAGGTTTATATAGAAACACATACATTACTGTATAAACCTCTGCTCCAACCAGAGTGGTCTCCTCATACCCTGCAGAATATATACAATACTGAGTACAGTTCTAACCCCAGGTTTCTACCAACTAGTTGGAAAGCACCCCTGACTCTCCCCAATCTGTGCACCTACATCATTTCAATCCCGCTTCTCCAAAGCTTTACTCCCCTTCCCAAATCTTCCGCCGTCTCAACAGGCAGCCTCCTTATTTGGCTTTCTGGCAACCTGGACTTCCCCTGTCACACATGTACAGACTATCCTGAGACTGCTTCTTTTAGTTAGTTCCCTGAGATGAAGTTCTAGGAGGTCAGGGACTTTGTCGTTCTTTTCCGCATTAGAGCCCCAGTGCTAGGACAGGGCCTGGCTACTATGCAATTAGTCCTCACTAAATGGATGAATAAGTACTTTACTGAATGAATGAATGGGCCTGGAAACCTCAGCTCAGTTACAGTGATTATTAGGTGTTCTTGCATTGTTTACTCTTTTAAACAACCATACTGTCGCCTATAATTTACTTATTTTCACATCTTACCCTTTTTCTTTTCTCCTACTATCTCCCACAGTGCAGGCTCATTTCTTTTTACTCTCTGAATCTCTCGAGAAATGTCATGTACCAAAAGTTAAGACATACGAAACGCTTACTGGAAATGTGTCTGAATTTTCTCATGTTCCCTGCATTTGACTCCTAATGTAAAAAGCAGGGGGCAGTTGAAAAAACAACCACTTCTATCACCGCCAGAAGGAAGACGTACTGAAGGCAAGAATGCAGAGGACAAGGCCAAGTCGCTCCAGTGCCTGGGGAGGCCAGTGCATCGAGCCAAGCCCTCTCCCTCCCCCTCCCTCCCGCCCCCAACAGGGCCTGTGGGAGCCCGTCTGCTGCTACTGTTTCTCTGAGGCCATAAACCCAGGAACCTCGGCAGCCCATGGGACGCCGCAGGCCTCATGGCCCTTCTTCCTGCCTTCTAATTCCAAGCTACACTGAGCAGGGCTGAACAGTTGCAAAGGTCAACAAGATGACTGGGGAAGTTTAAAAACTTTGAAAAGTCAATGCATAGTGCTAATTAGAGGTCTATTTAAAGCCAACAAATGCATAGTGCTGACTGACTGTAATAACACAACTCCAAAAAGCCCTCCATCCCACTTTATTCCCTGGCCTGGCTGCAGGCACGTGGGGGGCAGCCCAGAGTCTGACCATATTGCCTGACTTCCTACCTTCTCCGAGGATCTCCCACACAGAACTCCGTGATGCACCCTAGGAAAGAGGACGACCCAGCGGGTACACTTCCCAGACACTGACGCTCATCTGCCTTCTTGCTTGAATTTATCCCCACCCTCCTTGAATTAAAACCAATTCAGAACCAGGGGAAACACACACTACAATCCATTTGGCTTACCCAGTACGCCTGACGTGCTGGAGTAAGAAGCAAAGCTCCTTGAAATGTCCTCGGCTACCCTTCGTTTATAAGATATAGTTCAATATTCCTAAAATAACGTGGAGTAAATAAATGGCCTCCCAAACCCAAGCTTCTCTGGCATTGTGGCCTCAAGGACTCAAGGAGGGGCAACACTTCTCAGAAGGCTGAGGGGAGCCCCAGGCTGAGGCTGTTTCTCTGCACACTGCCCAGAACACCCAGTGCTAGTGCCTCACACCAGGCGGCCCCGCCTCCTTTCTCTGAAACACTGGGGTGGCCCTCGGTGATTAGGGGTTACCCAAGCTAATTGTTACGCATCTCGAGCAGAGCTGGCTCACACCAGCAGTCATAAACGAGGGCCCTTCCTTGAAAACTCTGCTGTGTGAGGCTCTGCAGTGAAGTGAGTGACGCCTGCTTCGAGAACGTCCACTTCAGCTGGAGCCCGACCTTCCTGTGGTCCCACTTCCAGCTGGAAAGCCAGCCGGGCATCGTCATCACTGGAAGTTACAGTTTCCCCCTGCCTGTTTGCCTGACGCTGCACCAGATGCTTCCACATGCGTTCTCTTATTTGCGCCACACGCAGCTCTCTGGTTCTGGCACTATTTTACAGATAAAGAAACGGACACCCAGCGAGGAGAAGGGCTGGTCCCTTATCCGGTCCTCTGGCTCCAGCGCCCTTGCTTCCCCTCATCCGAGTGCCTACCGTGGGTGAGGAAATTCGAAAAGCTCAGAGGCAGTAGCCCTGGCCCTCTGCGGCTAACGCGCTCTGCCTCCACCCTCTGCACAGCCTCAGCAGGACGGTTTTCTCATCCACAGCAGGCCTGCTGCTGCCACCCAGAGGGATGAGAGAAACCCCCGTGAAATCGACGTGGGTGTGTGCCAAGCCAGACCACGCCCAAGGACACTGGGGCTGGGATGATGACAGGTGCTCTCTCCCTCCCAGGGGACAGGGGAGAAGGGGGAGTGAGGGGGCAACAAGGAGAGGGAGGGGAAGGGGGTGAGGCAGGAAAGAGAGGGGGAGGAAAGGAGCGGGGAGAGGGGCAGGGGGAGGAGGAGAGAAGAAGAAACGTATGATTTGTGACAGGCTGTAGATGAGACATGAGGAAAAGTGTGATGAGAAAACACCAATTCGTGGAGGCTGGGGACCATCCCCCGGCAATGTCTCATCCCGGGGTCAAGCGCTCCCTCACAAGTGAGGCTGGATGGTGGACAAGGCCACGGTTTGAAGGTTGAGCCAAGGCCCTGCACACAGCATTTCCCCTGCAGTGGGGGCAGCACTGAAAGGACTGAGGTCAGAAGCCCGGCAGCCAGGTCACCGTGTGTGTAATAGAGGCGATGCTGTTTACACCGCCAACCCCAAGGGCGGTGGTGGGTGTGGAAGATATAACGCCATGAGGATCAACGATGAAATAAAAGTACTTGGTAAACAGAAGAGGGATCTAAGGGATCAGAGCGGCCCAGGAGCTGGTCCTGGCGTCAGGTTCTTTCTGAAAGAGACCCAAGTTCACGGGCTTGGCAACTAAAAGGCTGAACATATTTAAGTGTATTTCTAAAGAAAAAGATACGCTTTACCAATTAGTAACTCTTATTGCCAAACTCATCTAAGATGCATTTTCCTAACCCTGAAAATCTGTCAAATCCTGTCAATCCCAGATATATATATTTCTAAGTTGTAGAAACACAAAAAGGGAGCGAGACGACGAAGGAGCAGAGCAAACACATTGGAAGATGGGAAGCCGCTGGTGTTTAGGGATGGCTCCCGCCTCCATTTGCCCCCACTTGCTCCGCAGAGACACTGGCGGTACGCGTCCACTGATGAATGCCCCCCGGGTGTGGCTCTTGGGCCCCGAGTGACCCACCGTGTAAGTCAGCAGCCCTGACAGCGCTTGGCATGTCCAAAACCTCCCACTGGTCTCTCTCCTTTCGTCCGTGTTTCGTGGTCTCAAAACTGGCCCTCACCTCCGCCTACCCACGTAACCTCTTGTTACCGCTTTAGAACACTGCAGCTGACAAGAGCCCTCCAGGGCGGCCGGCTCAATGCATCACTGGTCTTCAGAGCCCAGGGAGAAGACCAAGAGGACAAGAAGAAACGAAGAGGGGCTTCAAAATTAAGCAGTCCCTTAACTTTGACTATGTCAATGGGAACCTTCTTGAACTTGGGTAAGATAAAATGAGACATGAGCCAGTAAGCAATTCCCAGCATGTAATCCATCACCTAGTGCAAACCTCTCATCATTATTTTTTAGTTGGGTTCTGGTGGGCATCCAGAGGTTCGGGGCAAGAGGACAGAGCCCCATAGCCCCGCTTCTTCCTCCTCGACGAATAAGCTTCAAATAGGAAAATAAGTCATCCGGCCGGTCCTTATCAATCTCACACAAAACATTTTCAATAGAAGGTATTGGTTTGGGACTACTGAAAGCCCCAGGGAAATTCATTCCGGCCTCTGGACTTGCATATCAATCACACACACTCACAGGTTAGAGGGAGGGAAAGCCAGGGTTGGAGTTTCCTCTGTGATGACACTATTTATTGTGAAGAGGGAGAATAAACAGAAAAAATATTCTACGTTCCCTCCCTTCTCTCTCTATTTATAACAGCAAAGAAACTAGAACTCAAAACTCAGTCTAGAGGACATGCACCATCACTCAGACGATCTCAATCAGTGACAGATGAGATCAAACTCAAAAGCATCTATGCCAAAGCTACCAAGCCATTCCAAACTTTGGGGTGTTTATTGCAGCCTTTTGTGGGCCCTGCCAATCTGAACCTTTGGAGCAAAGCAGGCCTTCTCCACAAACAGTTTAATAGGATTTGGAAAATAAGCATTTACTCCCCCAACAAATGGGAAACAGAAGCATGTGGCTCTGGGCAGGTGAAATCCCACTTCCATGAGCTACGCCCCAAGGTTTGAAGCTCTTGAAAATGAAGAGGGAGCAACTCCCCTGTTCAGTTATCCAATCTGCAGCTTAAAGCGCTATTGGACTATTCCTGAGGAAGGGGCCTCCCACGCACAGCCTAGGAGGAGCTACGGGGGAACCAGATACCTACTGTTGGTCTCCATGCACATCTATCCTGCAGCAGAATGTCAAAACAAGGGACAGCTGAAGAGATTTGGAAGCGTATCATTGCATTTCTCATAAGAGCAACACGAAAAGGAAAACAAGCATCAAATGCATGAGAGAGCTATCCCTTACGTGCAGGCTCTTAAGCCTTTTTAAAACTCTCTTCAAGGGCAGCTCAAGGGGAAAATGTACCTGCGTGGCATTACAGCCATGCTCGCTTTCATAAAAACCGTCTGAAATCTGGCAAATCCAGTTCTCCAAACGGATCAGCCATTCAAAGGCAGGTGATCCTGTGGGCCAGGGTTTCCAATCCCTTCATTTTCCCCGCAACAAAGCAGGGAGGCCTGTGCAGTACCATCCCAGGGAGGCAAGGGAGCACAGAGCATGGGCCCCATTCCCTCCTGGTCCCGGTGCTCCACACTGTGACTCGTACTCATGGGGGGGCCTCCTCCCTCCCCCCACCTTCAAATCTCATGGGAAAGTGAGGACCCAGGTGGAGAAGAGACAAAAGAGCCTATGCTCATTCTTTTTTTGAAAAAAAATTTATATTTATATTTGAAATTGCTTTACGATAAAAACTAAACTGAAGACAGCATTATAAGGCTTTCTACTTTCCTTCTTTAGGAATTTGATTTAGAAAAAGAAGAAGGCTTACCCATTTTTGAAATAGAGGACATGGGCTCTCTGTAGTCCTGTTTCTAGGAAAAAACCTAGTTCTTGATCGTGGGGAGCAGAGCCAGGCTTAGGACTTCTGTTTTGAATATTAGAAAGTATTACCTAGAAGGGGAGAAAATCGGAAAACTAATCAGATCCACATGCAAGCCTGCCTCCTTCAAACCCTGTCTCTAAATGCACTGCAGGACTTGAAAAAATAACTTCTGTATGCAAACATCAGTGCAAGGCACTGATGTAGAAGTGTAGCGATAAGAAAAGCAGAGAGAATGACTTCTGTGAGACAGGGAACAACTGCTAACCCCGGGCCACGTGTGGCCCTCCTGGCACTGAGGACAGAGGAGTGAAGGGTGCTGATGAGCGCACGGTGCCAGGAGAAGCATTAGAGGTGGAGTGGCTCTGCCGAAGGCCAGGATGTTGACAGAGAGGCTGAGTGACACAGAAGCCAGTCCAGCAATGGACAGAAACAGTCATCATCCACCAATGGCTGAGGTCACTGATGCGTGGCCCGTGGCTTCAGCCCTCCAGAGTTTGATGAGCTTCAGAAAGAGCTGGAAGGTGCCATGATTGGCACTGGCTCTGGAATTAACCAGAGAGGGCAAATTCACCAGGCTACAGAGCTGAGGCCTGTGGACTGGGCAGCAGCCACCTATTCTCAAGGGGAGAGTTGAGAAAAACCACCTCGACTCGCCCTCTCCCCAAACTTGACCTCTTGTCAGCAGATAACGAGGTTTTAAAGGTTGACGTGTTTAGCCCCGCCAGAAAGACTGCCAACTAGTCAAGAGAAAGGCTTGCAAGTTGAGGGGGATACAGTGAAGTGTAAACACTTAGCTATGGTTACAGAGGCTGCTCTCCTTAAACTCACAAGTCAAATAAAGCATTTATCAACCAGAAGCTACTGTGGCCCATTTTAAAACCACAGGAGTGCTCTCCAAACATGCTGCCAACATCTGCTGAGTCAGCAGCTCTCCAAAGATCCAGCTGTTAGCCAGACCCCAAATATTTTAGAGGCCTTGAAATTATTCTCCAAATGGAGCTGAAGGAATTGCTGGCTCTCTACCTTATGAGCTTTAGGGAGGGAAAAAAAAGTAGAAGACACACAATGAACAATACATTGTGGAACGAAAGCCAGGTGGGCAACCCTTGCCTTTGAACTACATCCCAGCACCTTATCAAAACTGCCTGGCTCCTTCTTGACTTAGCCCTTGGCTTTGCAAGTGCTAAGAGGTAGGTAGGTGTTCCTCCTGCCTCTGAGAACTGTCATTTTTGGCTTCACCCTCACCCATCCTCGAAGTGCTGGAGATGCACAGAGTGCGGTTCTGGGCCCTTGTCCTTCTCTGTGAAGTGTCTCTCAAGATGATCTCATCCACTCCTCAAAAATCAGCTACATGCTGCCGAATCCCAAATTTATAATCTCTAGTCCAGACTTTCCCAGACTCATATATCCAACTACTTCCTTGACATTTCCACTTGGGGGTTCAATGCTGAAACTTTAAAAAATTATCCTCCATTTGCTTTTGATAATAGTTTTAAAATTTTTTAAATGCCACGGTTATTTTAAAGTGAAAACAATGTAGTACAGTACAAAAAGAAAATTAAAGATCATCTCAAAATTCTACCACATAGAAATAGCCAGTGAACATTGATTGAACGATAACCCAGCTATCTCCATGTACGTATGTATCAAGAGGAGAGAAAGATAATAATCATTTTACAAACATTGAGATTGTTATACATACTGGTTTTAATTTTAAATTTAACAGGAGAAACTAAAGTGTGACCAAAGTAATCACTCAACCTCAGAAAAATGTGGGTTTTTTTTACACATAGTTCATACATTTATGTCTCTCTAACGTTAAAAATATGTTATATTTATTACATGTATGCATGTGTGTTATATGTATGTGTATATAGACAGAAAGACAGAGACGGGGAGACAAAGAAAGAGCCAGAGAAAGGACAGAAAGTAGGTCATTCTTTTATCTACACATTTCAACACTATACAGTATCTGCTGACCCAGAATAAAAATGAGGAAACTGACATATTCATACTACCTTCTCCTTTGCCTTCTCCTCAGCCTCTTACTTTCGTTATAGTACTGTTTTTTATTGCCAAGGTACCTAACAATTATGTTCTACTCCATAATTGTTTCTCATCAGTTCTATATCAAAATGCATTTGAGGGGCAAGATAGGGGTAGAGGATTAAGAGGTACAAACTAGTATGTATAAAATAAATATGCTACAAGGATATTTAGTACAACACAGGGAATACAGCCAATATTTTATAATAACTATAAATGGGATATAACCTTTATAAATTGTGAATCACTATGCTGTACCCCTAAAACATATAATACTGTACATCAACTATACCTCAATCAATCAATCAAATGCATTCATTGTTTCTTTAATTCTTTATTTTAAATTGATGCTTGCTTGGTGCAATACTGCCAAAAAGGGCTCGTGGATGCTACAGGCCCTGAATTCTTACAGGTGTAAGAATGTCTGTCTCTTGTCTCTGTTCCTCTAAACCTGAGACATTCAGGTATGACATTCTCAGATTTCCCACTTTCTCTCCCTCAGAACGTGGCAGACGATACTCCAGTCTTCCAGCACCGACAGTTGCTGTGGACAACTCGGAAGCCAGCCTTACTGGTCTCCCTGCAGACAATCTGCAAAGAGCAGTCCTTTTCTCCCTGAAGTCTAGAAGATCTACCAGGTGTTGTCTTGCCGTTCATCATTCTATGTCAGCTATTCTTGGAACACAGTATGAACTCTCAATCTAAAAATTCAGATCTGCAGTATCAAGTAAGGCACTGGACTCGGGCTGCCATTCTGGGTTCAAAGCCCAGCTCCACTACTATGGGCAAGTCACAGTCTCTAAAGTTTTCTCATTGGTAAAATGGAGATGGTAATAGAATTTTTCACTTAGTGAAGTCCTATGAACTAAATGGAATAATAAATGGATAGAACACTTAGCACAGTGTGTAGCAAGTGCTGAATAAAGCCTTACTTTGTTGAAGAATTTCTCTTTGATTATATAACTGCATTTTCTTATCTAGTCTGGTTTTTTCCATTTTCTTTTTCAGGAATACTAATTGTGTGCACTGTCTTAATTACTGTAGCTTTGTACAATAGAAAGTTAAAAGATTGGGAAGTGTGAGTCCCTCAACTTTGTTCTTTTTCAAGATTGTTTTGGCTCTTCTGGTCCCTTGCATTTCCATATTAATTTGTGAATCAGCTTATCAATTTCTGCAAAAAAGGCAGCTAGGATTTTAATGGGGATTGGGTTGAATTTGTAGATCAATTTGGGGAGTATTGTCATCTTAACAAATTAAGTCTTTTGTTCCATGAGTGTAGGACGCCTTTCCACTTATGTCGGTTTTCTTTCATTTCTTTCAACAGTGATTTGTAGTTTTCAGAGTATACGGTTTGAGCTTTTTATTATCCCAATGCATTTTAATCTTTTTGATGCTATTAGAAGTGGAATTACAATTTTAATTTCATTTTCAGATTGCTCATTGCTAGTGTATACAAATAAAAGTGATTTTTGTATATTGACCTTGTATCCTACAACCTTGCTGAAATCATTTATTATTTATAGTATTTTTTGTGTGAATTCCTTAGAATTTTCTATATACAAGATCATGTCATCTGTAAATATAGTTTTATTTCTTTTTTAAAAAATATTTTATTTTTTGGCTCTGTTGGGTCTCTCTTGCTGCACGCTGGCTTTCTCTAGTTGCGGCGAGCGGGGGCTACTCTTCACTGTGGTGAGTGTGCTTCTCATTGTGGTGGCTTCTCTTGCTGTGGAGCACGGGCTCTAAGCGTGCAGGCTCAGAGGGCTTCAGTAGTTGTGGCACGTGGGCTCAGTAGTTGTGGCGCACGGGCTTAGTTGCTCCACAGCATGTGGGATCTTCCCGGACCAGGGTTCAAACTCACGTCCCCTGCACTGGCAGGCGGATTCTTAACCACTGTGCCACCAGGGAAGTCCCTCCCTTTTCAATCTGGATGCCTTTTATTTCTTTTTCCTGCCTAATCTGATCTTGGAAGGAAAGCATCCACTCTTTCACCATTAGATATGTTGTTAGACATGGGTTTTCATGGATGCCTTCTATCAGGTTGAGGATATTAATTTCTTTTTTTTTTTTAATTTTTCTTTACTTCTATTCCTAGTTTGTTGTGTGATTTTGTTATCATGGGGATTGTTGACTTTGCCAAATTAGTTCTCTGCATCTACTGAGATTATCATTATCATGTGGTTTTTGTCTTTTATTCTATTTATATGTTGTATTACATTCATTGATTTCCATACGTTAAATCAACCTTGCATTTCTGAAAAGAATCTCGCTTGCTGGTATATAATTCCTTCTCTATGCTGTTAGATTCAGTTTGCTGGTATTTTGTTGAGGATATCTGCATCTGTATTCATAAGAGATACTGGTCTCTGGGACTTCCCTGGTGGCGCAGTGGTTAAGAATCCTCCTGCCAATGCAGGGGACACGGGTTCGAGTCCTGGTCTGGGAAAATCCCACATGCCACAGAGCAACTAAGCCCGTGCACCACAACTACTGATCCTGTGCTCTAGAGCCCAAGTGCCGCAACTACTGGAGCCCACGTGCCTAGAGCCCGTGCTCCACAGCAAGAGAAGCTACCGCAATGAGAAGCCCGCACACCGCAACAAAGAGTAGCCCCCACTCACCGCGACTAGAGAAAGCCCATGTGCAGCAATGAAGACCCAACACAGCCAAAAATTAATTAATTAATTAATCAATTAATACAAAAAAAAAAGAGATACTGGTCTCATAGAATTAGTTAGGGAGTGTTTTACTCCTCTTCTACTTTCTGAAAGCTTCTATAGTACTGGCCTCATTTCTCCCTTAAACTGAATCTCTCTTCATTGAATTCACCAAGGAAGCCAACTTGACCTGTAGTTTTCTTTATGGGACGATTTTTAATGATAAAGTCAATTTCTTTAATTCATATAGGTACACTTGAGTTATCTATTCTTTCTTGAGTGAGCTTTGGTACTTTGTGTCTTTCAGGGAATTTGTCTATTTTCTATAAATGATCAAGTTTATTTGCATAAAGTTGGTCATAATTTTCCCTTACAGCCTTTCAATGTCTATAGATCTATAGAAGTGCCTCCTTTTTTCTGGGTATTGATAATTTGTGTCTTCTCTCTTTAATTCTTGTTCAGCTTATTAATAGTTTACACAAATTTTATTGATCTTTTCTAAGACTCCAGTTTTGGTTTCACTAGTTTTTTCTACTGTTTATCTGTTTTCTATTTCACTGATTTCTGTTCTAATCGTTCTTATTCCCTTCCTTCCGCTTATTTTGGCTTTAATTTGTTCATCTTTTTCTAGTTCCTTGAGTTGGAAATGTAGATCATTGATTTGAAATTTTTCTTCTTTTCTACTATACACATTTAATGTTATAAACTCTTCTATACATTTTGTTTTCTATATCTTGAATCGCTATTATTAGGTATACACACTTTTAGGATTATGTCTTGATGAATTGACTCCTTTTATTACATCTCCCTTTATCTCCTATAATATCCCTTGTTTCTAATTCTACTTTATGATATAATACAGTCACTCTAGCTTTGTTTTGATTATTGTTTGCATAGTGTTAATTTTACCTTTTATCTACCTATGTTTTAATATTTAAATCATTTTCTTATAGATAGAAAATCTCTGCCTTTAAATTGGGGTGCTTAGACAATTTACATTTAATATAATTATTGACATGGTTGGAATCATCTTGCTAGTTTTTGTTTTATTGTCCCATATGTTCTTTGTTCCTTTTTCTCACTTTCTTCTTTTGTTTTTTTTTTGGATTGATGATTCCATTTCATTTCCACTATCAACTGGTTAATTATGTCTCTTTCTTATTTTTTAGTGGCTGCCCTAGGGTTTATAATATAGATCTTTATAACATCTCTAAGTAATATTACGCCAATTCATATAGAGTATAAACACCTGATAACAATATACTTCTATTTCCTCCACTATCTTTTTTGCTATTGTTGTCACACATTTTACTTCTATATTATAAATCCCATAATACATTGTTCATATTTTTGGTTTAGGCAGTCGATTATCTTTTAAAGAAATTAAACATAAGAAAGTCTTCTTTTTTTTTTTTTGCGGTAGGCGGGCCTCTCACTGTTGTGGCCTCTCCCGTTGTGGAGCACAGGCTCTGGATGCACAGGCTCAGTGGCCATGGCTCACGGGCCCAGCCGCTCCGCGGCATGTGGGATCTTCCCAGACCAGGGCACAAACCTGTGTCCCCTGCATCGGCAGATAGACTCTCAACCATTGTGCCACCAGGGAAGCCCAACCATTTTCTCTTCAAATAGTTCTTCTGTTCCAGTTTCTCTCTCTTATCCTCTTGGGGCACCAAATACATATATGATATTTTCCCACAGCTCTTGGATGCTCTGTTCTGTTTTTTTCCCACTCTTTTTAATTTTCTTTTTGTGTTTCTCTTTGAATAATCTCTATTAACCTATCTTCATATGAAAGTTTTTTCTTAGCTCTTTCCAGTCTTCTAAAAGCTATCAAAGAAGTTCCTCATCTCTTATATCATGTTTTGTTATTTCTAGCATTTTAATTATGCTTTTTTTATAGTTTCCTTCTCCTTGTTGAAATTCCCATCTGTTCCTGCATGTTGTATATCTTTTCCATGATATCCTTTAACATATAACTCATGGGTATTTTAAAGTTCCTATCAGATAGTTCCAATACCTGGGTCATTTCTGGGTTTGGTTTTGTTTATTGCTCGTCACAGTGATTTGTTTATTCCAGTTTGTGTGTGTATATATATGTATCTTATAGTTTTTTTTTGTTTGTTTTGTTTTTTTGCGGTACGCAGGCCTCTCACTGTTGTGACCTTTCCCATTACGGAGCACAGGCTCCGGACACGCAGGCCCAGTGGCCATGGCCCACGAGCCCAGCCGCTCCGTGGCATGTGGGATCCTCCTGGACTGGGGCACGAACCCATGTCCCCTGCATCAGCAGGCAGACTCTCAACCACTGTGCCACCAGGGAAGCCCTTAATTTTTTATTTATTGTTGACAATTGTGTATACAGAAATAAACTGAGTTAAATAATATTTACACTTGAAAATGTGTACCCCTTTTCTCTTATCAGGCCCTAAGTGTTGGGGATTGAGTCAACCTAGTCAGTAGTTGAGCTGGAGCTGGGTTTTATTGTTTCTATAGTTACCTCCAATGCACCACGGGCTTCAAACTCCTCCAGCATTGGGCTGCTAACTGTGGGACTTGGGATTCCAGAGGGTTTTCCTCAGTGTTTCTATCCCACCCTCAGTTTTTAGCAGTCTCTGTATGCTTGCACTACAGAGGAGTTCTCTCTCCACATTCATGCCTCTTTCCCAGTAGTAGTCTGCTGTTACGTAGTACTTGGTGCTGTGTTTGTTATGTGGCTGGTGGTGGAAGGGAGAAATTCTTGGTTCTCCTGGTCCAGCCTCAGTCTTAAGAAGGGTCTCTATACCAGAACCTCAGGGATGGGGCTCATCTTCAAGGGCCCCTTTCTGGGCATCTCCCTCCTAGCTCCTGGAATGCCTTCCTGGGACAAAAGCCATATAACTTCTACCCCAGAGAAACTTTGAGCATGATTACACTCCTAGGAGTCCAGATTCAGCCCAAAACTGAAGCCTCTATTTATCACTCCATCTTATAAATACAGCTGGTCCTGTATCCACGGGTTCCACACCTGCAGATACGGAGGGCCGACTGCACTACGCCATATTACATAAGGGACTTGAGCATCTGCAGAGTTTGGTATTCACAGGGGGTCCTGGAACTAATCCCCTACAGATACTGAGGGGCGACTGTAACGTCATCCAGCCAGCTGCCCAAATCAGACACTGGGGATTGAGCCTTGAGACCTTGACACTCTCTCACATCTAATCTATTACTATTTTCCTCCTAATTATTTCTCAAATGTCTGTATATATCCATTTCCACAACCACACCTTTCATCAAAGCTACCATCACTTCCTGTTAGATTTCTACAGCAGCCTCCTAAATACAGTCTCCATGTCCTCTCTTGCACCTTAACTTCCTTTCCACCTTCCACAAGCAACCTGAATAATTTTTTAAAACACAGTCTGGATCGTGTTACTCTTATGCTCTTTCTCACCTCTCATATATCAGCTTGATTGTCATTTCTCAGAAGGGCCTTCCCTGAGCACTAACATAAAGCAGGCCTGCCTCTATTATTCCCTCCCACAGCATCCTATTCTATTCCTTCAATGCATTTATTAATTTTTTGTGTGTGTGTGTGTGTGGTACACGGGCCTCTCACTGTTGTGGCCTCTCCCGTTATGGAGCACAGGCTCCGGACGCGCAGGCTCAGCGGCCATGGCCCACGGGCCCAGCTGCTCCGTGGCACGTGGGATCCTCCCGGACCGGGGCACGAACCCGTGTCCCCTGCATCGGCAGGCGGACTCCCAACCACTGCGCCACCAGGGAAGCCCTATTAATGTATTTTTTACTTGATTATTGGCTGTCTCCCTCCATGGTGCTGCACCTTCTGCAAAGTCAGGGGCCATGTCTATTCCATTTACTAATATATCCAGTGTCTACTGCAGTGTCTGGGACAGGGTAAGCATTCAATATACATAGTAAATGTAGTAAATGAATAAAACACATAGTAAATGAATGAATGAATAAATTTGCAGGGCCAATAAGAAATGCAAGGAAAAAAGCAATAAGAAAATAACCTATTCTGCATTAGGCACTATGTAGGTACATAGACTATCTCATTTATTCTCCCACAAAAACCCACTGAGACGCACACTATTACCCTCTCTTTACTGAAGGCGAAACTGAGACTTTGCTCCACTGAGCAAGCTGCCCAAATCACATGGCTAACGAGTGTTAAGGCTGGTGTTGAAACTCAGGTCTACCTGACTCTGCAGTCTGACTCCTCTCCCTTTGTCCTATTAGTCTGCATTTGCTTGCAGAACAAAGTCCAAAAGACAAGGTCAGGGCTGCCAGGATGAGTCAGGATGGGAAAAATGCAAGGTGGATGAGAGAGGGAATAGCTTAACTCAGAGTTTGCCCTGAAGTCTAAGTATCTTGGATTTAATCCCTTCCTCACAAAGAGCCTCTAACACATGGGCCTGGGCAGGAGCATTGTTTGGCAGTGTTGAAGCCACCACTTTTTCTGTGGATAAACACTTCCCTGTGAGAGGACTGCCAACAAGTATCCTTAACAAGTACAGCCTGCTTGGGCAAAAGCACACACCCAACACCTGAGGAAGCATGACAGAAAGTGGGCTGGGGCCAAAGATTTTAGGTCAAAAGGCCCAGGTTCAAGGTCTGGTTCTGACATTCCTCACCACTTGTGGACTTAGGACAACTCCTTTGATCTCTCAGATCTTCACTGTTTTCATCTGATTAATGGGGATAATAATATATACCTACATAATTGTTATGAACTGCAAATGAGAAACTCAATGAGCATGTAAACACTATAACCCTTACTGGAGATATATTAAAGTATCACCTTCAAGTAGGAACAAAATAAGGATACTTTCCACCACCTTTATAATAACATTGTTTTAGAAAAGTCTGGAGATACATAGGGCATGAAAGAGAGATAAAGTGGAAAACACTAGAAAGGAAGAAAGAATAATGACAAAAATCATTCCTCTGCCATATGTTCATAGCCTTAGAAAAATGAAAAGAAACAACTCTATTTTTATGGAGGAGTTCAGTATCGTGGCTGATAACCCTGTATTCCTATCCTTGTCAGCCTTCAAGGTTCAGCTCAGGTGTCATCTCTTCCAGGAGCCATCCCTGAACTTCCGCACGGGTCCAAGACCCTTCTCTGGGCTTGCAGAATTCTCTGAGCGTTCCCCACCAAAGCAGCCCACGTGCTGTTTATGGACCTGTGTCCTCAGAAAACAGTAAGTTTCCTGAGGACATGCTCTGTGGCTTATTTCTTCTAGTGCCCCTGGTGTCAAGCACAGTGTGCAGAACAAAGAAGGCGCTCATTAAATATTTTTGTAATTGAATTTTAAAAACCAAAGCATTGCTATATGTGAAAATACAATGAAAAAAAATGATCCTATACGCGAAGCAATACAAATAGAAAAGAGCTGCGAATACAATCCATCTACTGAAGTCTGTAAAACAAAAATCTTGCAAAATGGAAAGAGGTATCATGGTCACAGGTGAGTAAAGACTAAATATAATTCTCCAAACCAATGTATAGCGTTAATAAAAATTTGACCAAATCCCAATTATTCTAAAATGCATCTAGAAATACCAACAGAAAAGGACAAAGGGTATTCTGAAAAATAAGTAGTTACTAATCCCTTCAGATGTTAAAATATATCATAAAGAAGCACTTATTAAACAGTGTCACACTGGTGCAATATAAGATTAGCAGAACAAAATAGGAAAGTTCAGAAATTACTGTTGTGTCTAAAATTTTATTAAATGACTTAAAATACATAACAGAAAATATGAAAAAAGAAAGATAAGATCATCTTAAAGTGGTACTGAAGTTTGAGGAAAACATTAGAGTCATATCTAATATCATACACCAAAATAAATCTCTCCAACAAGATTTGAAAATTAAAAGTTTTTTTTTTTTAAAATGGAAAATGGTTGAAAACTTTTTATATCCTAGAGAAGATTTATCTCAGTACTTCAGCTTTAAAACAATGAAATAAGTGTAATAAAAAGATAATCAGATTCAACTAATATATATAATAGGTTTAAAATGTATGAACAATTTAGAAATGGAAAAGTACTGAGTGGGAAATCATTCAGAGCAAACATAATAATGGGTTAACATATTTATGGTATAAAAGCTTTATTCAAATTATAAGAATAATACGACATCTTAAAACCAGAGAGAAAGTATAAACAAACAAAAAGGAAATATAACAAGGTTAAACATAAAGTTATCATATGACCCAGCAATTCCACTCCCAGGAATATACTCAAGAAAAATGAAAACATTTGTCCACATGAAATCTTATATACAAAAAGTTATAGCAGCATTATTATAATAGCCCAAAGTAGAAACAACCCAAATAATAAACGATAAAATAATGAATGGATAAACATAATGCAGTATCGCCATACAATGGCATATTATTTGGCAATAAAAAGAAATGAAGTACCGATGCGTGCTGCAACATGAGAACATTACGCTGAGCCAAAGAAGCCAGTCATAAAAGACCACATGTTGTATGGTCTGATTTACAGGAAGTGTCTAGAATATACACATCTATAGAGACTGGAGAAATTGGAGGTAAATAGGGAGTGACTGCTAATGCGTACAGGGTTTCTTTTGGGGGTGATGAAAATGTTTTGAAATTAAGTATTGGTGATGGTTGCACAACTCTGTGACTATATTAAAAACCACTGAATTGAATACTTTAAATGGGTAAATTCTATGGTATGTGAATTATATCTCAATAATGCTGTGATTTTAAAAAAAGAAAAGAAATATAGCTAGTAAGCAAATAGATGGAAAAAATTTCAACCTGACTGATAGTCAAAGAAATGCAGGCCAAAATGGCAAAGTACTGTTTTCACCTAGCAAATCAGCAAAGTAACTTAGAAACAAATGCAACCCCGTCAAGATTGCGAAGCAACCACTACTCTCCTGTATGGCCAAAGGTATAAGATGTTAGTATGACTTGTAGGAAGCAATTGGATACAATATATAGTAACGAGAATGTTAAAAATGTCCCGACTTCTGGGAATTTGCCCTTAGGAAACAAAGCAAAACAAGGGAAAAGCTACCTGAAGGAAGCTGGCACCAGAGCAGTATAAAAACAGGCTATACCCAACTATAAGTGAATTATACCATAGAGGCCATCCACTTGGTAAAATATTACATAACCATGACAACACTTTGAAGTTTTGATGTAATCTTGAGTGAAAAAAGACAGATATAGGCCCCTTTAATGCTATAAAATTATGAGGGCAAAGACTGACCAAGAACATACAAAAGTAAAAATAAGCTACTGTTCTTTTCTGGTTTCCAGGCTTTTCTAACTCAGCTTTAAGTGTGCTGTAGCCTCCTCTCCCAGCCAGTCAGATGGCAGCCTCAAAGTCGGAGCAACATACTGGCCAGTCAGTTTCTTGACATTTCTTTAAGGAAGTAGTTTATTCAGATGCACTACATTAAGCCATGACCTATAACCTGCTGCTTCAGCTTAAGTGAAAAGGCAGGGATTGGGAAGGAGAAGAGAAGGGAGAATCCATCTTTTTTTCATGGTCTCATGTTTTAGACCCTCAAGCACAGCCACATGGACCTCCAGAGTCACACCCTGCCTTCCGTGTCAGTAGCCCTGAGTACTTTTCTTAGGACATCTTGTTTGAGTTCAAGACACATAGTAACCTTAATCTAATCCAGTTGTGAATCCAACGTCTCAGCTGTGTCACTGGAAGTTCTTCCTGTGGGGGGGACAGAATCCACTCAAGGACTGACCACGATGACCAGTGAACGGCTCCTGATGAACAGATGAAGTCTAGGCTGGGCCCTGCAACATTTGGGCACCAGCTATTTCTCAACACTTCAACGCTGAAACAGCCCATAAAAAAAACTATGGGTGTCCCATAATTTAGCATTAACTTCTTTTCTAAAATAGGGTGTAAAGAAATGAACTGTCAGCAGAAGGTAAGGTTCCACCCTGGCGTGGCTTCTGCTCAAGAAAGCCATACCCAGCTGGCTGGCTGATGCATGCAAAGGACAGAGACAGGATGATTTCATTTGCCAAAAGCAGGGCTCATATTATGATATTCGAGGGTGAAGTCATCTTTATTCCTATCATTGCACCTTTAGAAGCTTCTTGTGGGGCAGATAACTTTATTTACTGTTGGTGTAATGCCACCATCCAAAGATAAACTAATCAAGGTCAACCTATGTCATGTCCATCTATTCTAATTTGGTTTACTTGATTAAATTATTCTATATGCATAATTTTGGAGGTATTTTTCATTCCCCTTCAGAGAACAAACTATCAGAGAAAATTATTAGCAGATGTCTCTGTGACCCTAATGTAACAAGGACAACACTAAACAAATATTCAGTGCACACGGCTTTCAGGTATTCAAATTTCCTTTGGCCCTGCCTCCCTGTTTGGAACAAGGAGGGAGAACAGTACATGGAAAGCTCCTATCATACTGGGTGGAGAACACTGGTGGCTCACTGGTTTTCTTCCCCAGACAAGTAAGGCAGTATTAATCCCGCCATGAAAATGGAAAGCTGAAGCACACAGATATAAACGATTGGACCAAGGTCAAACAGCCGGGGTGAACAGAGATTCAGAACCCGGATATGATATGGGGACTCTAGGCAAGATGGTGTTCCATTAGCTTCCAGGCAAGAAATGGAAAACCAAGTTCTCCTGAAAAAATTACTCCATAAATATCTCTTTAAAATTATTTAACACTTTTAGTAAAACAGCATGTCTAAAATACTCCGTATTTTCATCTAAATATCTGAAATCTTCGAAGGTGAGGAAAGATTCCACCGCCAGGTGACACAGGAACAGATAATGACAATAAAACGAACATTTAATGTGTGCTAAACATGTACTGGGAACAACATGAGTTGACCCAATTTATGCTCACATCAGCCTTACAGCAATTATTATTGCTATTTTACAGCTGAGGTTCGGAGGCACAGAGAGGTTGAGTAACTTGCCTGATGTTCCACAGCTAAGAGGTGGCAAGGCCAGGATCCCAACGCCGGCGTCACTTAACCCCTGGGCCCTGCTGCCTCTCCCAACTTAACTTAGCCGCCTGGAGGGGAAGCCAAGGTCAGCCCCCTTTCTGAAGAGCCCCCGCCCTTCAGGAAACAAACAACACTAACGTTGCTAAACATACCCACTCTTAGAGAAACTAGAAGAGGAATGCGGCTGCAGCAGAAACAAATCGATGGTTCCAGATTATGAAAAAACATTTTCCACAATACTCCAAACTGTGCTCAAAAGTTCTCCTCAAATTTTATCCTTGCTAGTGAATGACATTAAGAGGCAACACATAAATAAAATGCCAAAAGGTCCCGGCAAACAGAAGTTTCTTCGCTTTAGAATGGCTGGGAAATGAGGGGAAAAACCACCGAAAGACTGTCTTTGCCCAGCAGAACAAACACAGGAACAGTGTGTGGGGTTTTCTACTTAAAGGGCTACCTACCCAGAAAAGCAAAGCACTATTTACCTAAGCTTGCCCCAGTCTTTTGCTTCCTTCAGATTTTATTTTCCTAACATTTGTTTTCAATTTAGCATAATTCTTAAAAGTCACTTAAGTTAAAGGAAGAAAAAAAAGGCCAAACAGGTATCTTCCTCTGCATGGCATCATTGTCTTGCCTCATAAAAACCCCTGAACTTCCACCAAGCCCAGTGGTCACTTAAGGAAGGTCATTTTTCCCCTAGACTTCTAATTAGTCACAGATAATTTATTGAGCATCTACTACAGTCAAAACAGATGTTTCATTCATTCAATCTCTCTCATTGCTAATATCCCAGCTTCCTGGATCTGGGGAGACCCAAAGTGGTTTCCCATGAAGGAAAACTCAGACTGGAAAATCAGAGCCAGAAATGTGAAAGTCATCTAATATATACCCTGAAATTGAACCATACACTGAGTGAGGCTGCTTCCCCACACTACTAAGAGCTATGGCTTGCTTGGTCAAATACTTATTGAGCACTTTCTACATATAAGGGTGTAAGAAACTACGGGGTTCCACATTTATTGGCAGCGGCCTGGGATAATGAAGTAAGTGATGCTGAACTAGGTGTCAGAAGAGCTGAGTTCTAATCTTAGCTTTGGCCCTAACTTCCTGTGTGTCCTTGGGGGTCTCCCTTTCTGGGCCTCCATTTTTTTCTCAAAATCTAACATCCTATGATCACTGTTTCCTCAAAACCACGAAAAATATTTATTTTAAATCCTACGATTATGAGAGTCTCCTTTCTGGTCTGGCTAAAGAACCCAGTGGTGAATAGGTGGTTATAAAGGAACACAACAGGAAGTACATCTAGATCTGCCAATTCCCACATCATTAAAGACACACATAACAGATGAACCTCCTTTCTCCCAGCCAGGAGAAGGCAGCCCCAGCGTGACAACAGAGAGTAAAATGCAAAATAAGGTCCTCTAAGTGGCAAGGACTGTGGGGTCCACAAGAACAGCTTAGCTGGCATAAGCAGACTTCTCAGCTGCCCAGCACTGGCCATCAGGGAGGTAGACAAAGAAAATCATGCAGATTTTAAAATCAAGCTGCATGATCATTTCTCTAAAGATCGTACCATCAGTTCTGAATAACAAATAATTCCTTTCTCATAGAACAACATTTTGGCAAGACAGCCAAATATATTCCTGAATTCCTGGATATCGCGAACCATGATGTATAAACCATTCTGGTATGGCCCAGGCCAGACACCACTCCCATCATCCTCTCCCCCTCTTCTCTGTGGCTCTCACCCTACTCTCCCTGCTCTTGAAAGGTAATTCTGATCCTTGCCACCCACATCAACACACTACAAAAAGATTTCTATGAAAGAAATTACTTCCAGTCTGTACACTTATAAAATAACAAAAACTATCAAGACTTTGGTAGTCCCTCTCTATTCTAATCCTTAAGGAAACAGAGAACCCATAAGTTGATGGGAAACAAGATTCTGACCATTTTCAAAAAGTCTCACAGAACTTCTACTCATTTTAAACAATCTCACAGGATGCACCTCTGGGTCCGAAAGGGGAAATATCAGGACCGAGCCTTGGTTAGAACACCAGGAAGCTCTGCAAGGGGCGGACTTGACTAGGAGCTATTGTGTTTAGGAAAAATAAGTGTCAATTACCAAGAATCCAATTCATTTCTGAATCTGGGCTAAATGCCTTTATTTAAAGGACCTTTTACAATGCCCACAAGAACTTCATGAAGTAGGAACCATTATCATGCTCCTTTTACAGATAGGAACATTAACGCTGAGAAGTGAAGGAGGTAACTTAGTGAAGAGCAGAGCCAAAGACAGCGATCCTTCTGAACAGACAAACTGCCCAAGCTCCCCAGCCTCATCCAGCCTTCAACGTCCTCTGTCTGAGGGCGTGAGCTCAGGGTGCCTTGCTCACTCGTTCTCTCCTCAGATGGCCCTCTGATCAGCTTCTGGTTTCATTCCCCACAGCAGAGGCAAACCACTGACTGCTGGGAGAAAACCATCCCAGATGGTCTCAAGGAACACAGCCTGCTCCAAGCAGGTTGGTTGAGAGTCCCCAGCAGCCCTTTGGCATGACCATTGAGGTAAAGCCTCCCAAACTCCAGATGTACCCTGTGTTGGTACAGAATCCACACAAGTACAAAGGAAGCTCAACCTGTTTTGCCTATGAGAACAGGAATGAGTAGCCAGCTTCGGGGCACTGAGGGTATAAACAGATGCATAGTGTCATTTCTGCTCAGAGGATGTTAAAATGGTTCCCAAACACTGACGCATCTATTTTCACAAGGTGCCGCATTTACCACCATATTCTCCATAGCATTAAAGAACAGAAGCAAAGCTTTGCACCCAGAGACAGACAAGCTGAAGGCTTCCAGAGGCTGACCACAGTTCTGTGAGATCTGATTTGAAATTTTAAAAACTTATCAACTGAACGAACACATGGTCCTCACTTACCCTTTCTATCTCTTGGAGGTACAGGAGTGCAATGTCCCCTGCCTTCTCATAACACGTGATGACGTCCTGTTCCCGATCCACAAGGAGATTACTGGTAGAAGAAGAAATAGGCAACTTCTCTAAACAAAGTCCTAAAAAAAAAATCAACATACAAAAACTGGGTAAGTTGTTTTTCATGGGGCTTAATTTTTTTTTTTTTTTTTTTTTTTGCGGTACGCGGGCCTCTCACTGCTGGGGCCTCTCCCCGCTGAGGAGCACAGGCTCCAGACGCACAGGCTCAGCGGCCATGGCTCAGCGGGCCCAGCCGCTCCGCGGCACGTGGGATCTTCCCGGACCGGGGCACGAACCCGTGTCCCCTGCATCGGCAGGCAGACTCTCAACCACTGCGCCACCAGGGAAGCCCCATGGGGCTTAATTTTTTAATATTGCGCTAGAGGGCCAGATAATATTAGAGAAGCAGATACTCTGCCCTCTCTCTTTAAGGACAAAAGGGAACAGCAAAATGGAGTACCAAAAAGAATATCCATAAGTTTCAGATGAAGGAGGCCCCTATATATACAGAAAGCACCATTTGACTTTGATATCCAGGTTGAGAATTTGATCGGGTACTTCACCATGATTCCATTCAGATCTAACAGAGCTTCTCATTCAAGTATGTCTCAAGGTCCTTAAAGAATTTTTTAAAGTAAGTACAGGTAGGCTCACAGCACAATACTAGGTACAGAGTATCTTCTGTCCCATGATGTACACTTAACCGATTGAACACAAAACATTTCTAAATGCTCTCAGGAGCCTCAGTTACCAGGAAAATCTTCCAACTCTCAGCCCTAGAGTTCTGTAGTGATGACAACACCCCAAGCCACCTCTCAGTTCCAGGCCAAGAAAACACCCAGAACATTGCTGTGTGGGCACATCTTGGGAGATGGAGGGGTTACTCTTTGCCAAGAGAGAGTTCAGGGCTGGGACGGGATATGAAAGCATGAAAGACTGAGAAACAACAATGCTGAGAGGAGCAGCTGTTGTGTAAACCGAGCACCAACCTCAGCCCCTGCTCTGGGCAACCAGGCTGGGGCACGTCGGGCTCCAGGTCCCCGCCTGCAATTGGAGGCAGAGAGGGAGCCCCGCGGGGAGGGTTTCTGCTGTGTCAAGTGCCCTGGGGTACCGGGAAACACACACTGCACACGTTCACTCCACGCACGAGGGTGCGAGAAGCTTCAATGCGGACACAGTCCGGCTCTGCAGCTGGAAGGGGCCAGAGAGGTCCCTGGGAAAGCCACTCATTTTATAGACGAAGAAGCTGAGAGCCATCATGGTAAAGTAAGCGACTTGCCCAAAACCTGACAGGCAGTTAACAGCACAGCAGGAATGAGAACCCAGGTCTGGGGCCTCCCAAGCAACACCTGTCAAGTGAGCTGCTGGCTTTCAGAGCAGACACCACCGCAGAGGGGACCAAACACACCAAACGCCAGCAAGTGACCCAGAGCCACCCATGCATCACTCTGAGAAGGGCCTCCTCCAAGGTGCTCTTATCAAACTGTGACAGTCCCTCTAGGCTGTAGAAGGTGATAGGAGGTGGTCGTACTGCATGGGAAGGAGAAACCACTTCCATCCACAGGGAGCCCACAGCTGAGGACAGTGTGCCGGGGAGCTCAGAGGTGACCACGTTGTCACAGAAGGTGCGGATCGGCCAAAGATTTTGTTACTGTTTAACAGCTATATTGAGGTTGCGCTTTTTTAATGTTTCATCATGATTTCTTTTGTTTTTATTGACTCTTACTTTTTATTAACTAAAGCCCATCGTTTACATTAGGGTTCACTCTTAGGGTTGTGAAGTTCCATGAGTTTTAACAAATGCATGGTGTCATGTATCCACCATCACAGCATCGTACAGAATTGACTCACTGCCCTAAAATTGTGCTCTATCCCTCTAGCCCTCCTCCTGAACCCGTGGCAACCACTAATCTTTTTACTGTCTCTACAGTTTTGCTTTGTCCAGAATATCATATAATTGCAATCATCCAGTAGGTAGCCTTTTCAGATTGGCTTCGTTCACGTAGAAATATGCTTTTAAGCTCCCTTCATGTCTTTTTGTAGGCAGATAGCTAACTTCCTTTTGTCGTTAAATAACATTCCATTTATTCATTATTTAAAGGCACCACGGTTGCTTACAAGTTTGGGCAATTATGAAGAAAGCTACTATAAACATTCACGTGCAGGTTTTTGTGTGGACATAGACTTCAACTCAATTGGGTAAATACCAAGAAGGGGAACTGGTGGATTGTATGGTGAGAATGTGTTTGCAAGAAATAGCTAAATAAATATATTTAATTTACAGATAGCTTTGTAAGAATAAATATTATTGGGTTGGCCAAAAATTTTGTTTGGGTTTTTCTATCAGATCTTATTTTTAGCTTTATAAGGAACTACTAAACTGTCTTCCAAAGTGGCTGTACTATTTTGCATTCCCGCCAGCAATGAATGAGAGTTCCTACTATTCAGCATCCTTGTCAACACTTGGTGTTATCAGTTTTTTGAATTTTAGTCATTCTAGTATGTATAGGGGTGTCTCACTGTTGTTTTAACTTGCAGTTCCCTAATGGCATATGATATTGATCTTTTCTTACGCTTATTTGCCACCTGTATACCTTCTTTGGTGAAACGTCTGGTCAGATCTTTTGCCCTTTTTTCGATTCAGTTGTTTGTTTTCTTACTGTTGACTTTTGAGTTCTTTGTATATTTTGGATACGTGTCCTTTATCAGATATCTATTCTGTAAATATTTTCTCGCAGTCTGTGACTTTTCATTCTCTTAACAGTGTCTTTCACAGAACAGAAGTTGTTAGTTTTAATAAAGTCCAACCTATCAATTTTTTATTTCAAGGATTGTGCTTTTGGTGTGGTCTCTAAAATGCCACTGCTAAATCCAAGGTCACCTAGGTTTTCTCCTATGGTATCTTCCAGAAGTTTTATAGTTTGGCATTTTACATTTAGGTCTACAATCCATTTTGAGTTGATATTTGTGAAAGGTATAAGGTTTTTGTCTATATATATATATATGTATATATATATATATATATATATGTATATATATATATATACACACATATATATATATATGTGGCATGTGTATGTTCGTTTGTTCCAGCACTATTTGTTGAAGAGACTACCTTTCCCCATTGAACTGCCTTTGCTCCTTTGTCAAAAATCAGTTGATTATAGTCGAGTAGGTCTATTTCTGGGCTCTCTATTCTGTTCCACTGATTTTTTTGGTCTATTCTTTCACCAATATTATGTGTCTGGATTACCAGTATACAGTATATCATTTTTTAAAAATAGCTCTACTGAGAGATAATTTACATGCTATAAAATTCACTCATTTTAAGTAAAATTCAACATTTTTTAAATAAACTCATAGAGTTGTACAACCATCAACACAATCCAGTTTAAGGACATTTCCATCATCCCCAAATGATCACATGATTGACTGCCCAAATCAATCTCTATTCTCAGCCCCAGCCTCAGGCAACTGTCAATCTGCTTTCTGTCTCTGTAGATTTACCTTTTCTGGACACTTCATAAAAACAGAATCATATAATATCTGGTCTTTTGTGTCTAACTTCTTTCACTTAGCATAATGTTTTCAATGTTCCTCCAAGTTACAGCAATACTCCATTTCTTTCTACTGCTGTATGGATATGGTGCATTTTATCTGTCCATTTGCCAGTAATGGGCATTTGGGTTGCTTCCTTTTTGGCTATTATGAATAATGCTGCTATGAACATTCAGGTATAATTTTCTTGTGTGAACATATATTTTTAATTCTCTTGGGTAAATACCTAGAAGTGGAATTGTTGGGTCAGATAACAAATTCACTTTTAACTGTTTAAAAAACACTTGTTTTCCAAAGTGGCTATACCATTTTACATTCCCACCAGCAACTTATGAGGATTCCAGTTTCTCCACATTCCTGTCAATACTTGCTCTTGTCTGACTGTTTTGTTATAGCCATCTAAGTAGGTGTGAAGTGGTATCTCATTGTGGTTTTGATTTGCATTTCCATAATGACTAATGATACTGACTTTTCATGTGCTTATTTGTTATCCATACATCTTCTTTGGTGAAATGTCTATTAAAATCAGTATTGAGTTTTCTGACCTATGCACAGAGTATGTCTCTTCATTTATGTAGGTCTTCTTTACATCTCTGAGCAATGGTTTGTAGCTTTCAGTGTGCATGCCTTGCAAACCTTTTGTTAGATTTAAGTATTTCATATTTATTATGCTGTTGTAAGTGGTATTGTTTTAATTTTCATTTCCTTTTGTTCATTGCTAACATATAGAAATACAATAGATTTTTGAATAGTGATCTTATATTCTGTACCCTTGCTAAATTCACTTATTAGTTCTACACAATCATGTTGTTTGCAAATAAAGACAGTTTTACTTCCCCCTCTCCAATCTGGATGCCTTTATTTCTATTTATTGCCTTATTGCACTGTCAAGAACCTCCAGTACAACACTGAATAGAAATGGTAAGAGCAGACATCCTTATCTTATTACTGACCTAAGGGAGAAAGCACTTAGTCTTTCACATGAAGTTTGATGTTAACTATCAGATTTTCATAGATGCCCTTTATGAGGTTGAGGAAGATCCCTTCTACACCAATTTTGCTAAGAGTTTATATCAAAAATGGATGTTGGATTTCCTCAAATCCTTTTTCTGTGTCTATGGGTTGTTCTCTTTTATTTAATCTGGTGAATTAAATCGACTGATTTTCAAATATTAAACCAAACTTCCTTTCCTGAGATAAACCCTATTGACCATGATGTATTAGCCTTTTTTTATATTTTTAGATTTGATTTGTTAAATTTCTGCTTGGAATTTTTTCATCTATGTTCCTGAGGAATATTTGTCTACAGATTCCTTGTAATGTCTCTGTCTGGTTTTGGGATTAGGGTAAGTCTTAACCTCATAAAATGACTTGAGAAGTATTCTCCTCCCTTCAGTTTCCTGGAAGAGTTCGTGTAGAATTACTATTTTGTTCTTAAATGTTTGGTAGAATTTACCAGTAAAGCCATCTGGACCTGGAGTTTTCTGTGTGGAAGCTTTTTAACTATAAATTCCATTTCTTTGATATACGGTTGTTCAGATAATCTCTTTGTTCTTAAGTGAGCTTTGGTAGTTTACATCTTTTAAGTAGTTTGTCCATTTCTTCTGAGTTGTCAAATGTATTGGTATAGTGTTGTTTATAATGCTCCCTGATCCTTTTAGTATCTGTAGAATCTCTAATGGTGACATCTCTCTCATTCCTGATGTCGGCAGTTTGTGTCCTCTATTTTCATCCTGAACAGTCTAACAGTTTATCAGTTGAACAGTTGAAATTCTCATTGAGATTTTTGATTTCATTGACTTTGGTTTCACTGATTTTTCTCTATTATTTTCCGGTTTTCTACTTCATTTATTTCTGTTCTGATCTTTATTATTTCCTTTCCTCTGCATACACTGGACTTAATTTTTTCTTCCTTTTCCAGTTTCTTAGGGTGGAAGCCAAAGTATACATCTGAGACCTTTTTCCTTTTCTAATATATGCACTTTGTGTGATAAATTTCTCACCAAGTAGTTTTAGCAGTATCATACAAATTTTGATATGTTATGTTTTTATTTTTATTCAGTTCACAATACTTTCTAATTTAACTTTTGATTTCGTCTTTAAAATTGTGTTATTTAGTTTCCAAACACTCATGGATTGTCCACAGATCTTTCTGTTATTGATTTCTAAATTAATTCCATTATGGTCTATGCAGTAAAGACTAAACAGGCTTGAGATGTTCAAACTCTGCACATTCCAGAGAAAGGACTGGCCTTTGATCAGCTGGGAGAAAAGCTCTAAGCCCTTGGAATATCCTACCGGATAAGAGTGTCTTTGTACATCTGGGGCCTCAGGCCACGCCATTTAGTTATACTTAGAATGTGATTTACAGTGTAGGTCTTAGGCCACACTATACCACTTTGACCTCTAGGGAGACTAGAGACCAAATAATTAAGTTCTATGCCTTCTTGACTGACCCCCAATACAAACCGTGGACATGATGGCCTGAGCGAGTTTCCCTGGCTGGCAGTACACCATTAGTGCTGTCCCACATCGTTGCTGGGAGAACTAAGTGCTGTCCATATCACCCCACTGTGAGAAGATGACTTAAATCTTGTGGTCCCTTCTGGACTCTGCCTTATGTGCCTTTACTAATTTTAATCTGTAGCTTTTTGTTGTAATAAACTCTAACCATGAGTATGATAGCTTTTCTGAGTTCTGTGAGTCTTTCTAGTGAATCACTGACCTGAGGGTGGTCTTGGGGATCTCTGACAGAAGTCAGAGAACATATTTGAACCCTTCTAATTTTGTCGAAATTTGTTTCTGGCCCGGAATATGGTCAATCTTGGTAAGAATCTTGAAAAGAATGTGTATTCTGTTGTTGGGTGGAGTGACATATAAATGCCAACTAGGTAAAATTAGTAGATTGTGTTGTTGCAACGTTTCTGTATCCTTACTGATCATCTGTTGACTTGTTCTATCATTTATTGAAACAGGGTATGGAAGTCTCCGAGGATTGCTGTCAGTGGTTGCTTGAAGGTTTAACTTATCACAGTCTACGTCAAATGATATTATACTAATTCACATACAGCATAACACCTTTACTATTACATACTTCCATTTCTCTCTTTCCAGTCCATATCTTCTTATTATATACATTATACTTTTACATAGATTATAAATCCAATGCTACATGATGATTATTTTTATTGAAATGGTGGATTATGTTTTAAAGACATTTTAATAAGGAGGAAAAACTGATATAGGCTCTAATATAGTTACGATTTCCAGTGCGCTTTGTTCCTTTGTGCAGATTCATATTTCCTTCTACCTAAAGGGATTCCTTTAATATTTATTATAGTGTAGTTCAGCTGATGATGAGGTCTTTCAGTTACTGTCTGTCTGAAAAAGGCTTTATTCCACCTTCATGTTTGAGAACATTTTCATTTTCATCCACTTGACAGGTTGCTTCCCCCGCCCATGCCCTCCACCCTCCTAGAACTAAAGATGTTCCTCTGTGTATTCTCACTTGCATGTTTTTTTACAACAAATCTGCTGTCACATTATGTTTATTCGTCTGCATGTAATGTGTCTTTCCTTTGGCTATTTTAAAGATTTTCTCTTTATTACTGGTCATGAGCAGTTTGGGTTATGAAGTGCTTTGGTTTAGTTTTCTTCATGTTTCTTGTGCTTGGGCCTCACTGAACTTTCTGGATCTGAGGATTTATAGTTTTCATAATATCTGAAAAACATTCAGCCATTATTTCTTCAGAATTTTTTTTTTACCCTTCCCCTTCCTTAGGGGACTCCAATTACACACATATTAGGCCACTTGAAGTTATCCCACAACTCACTTATATTCTTTGCACTTTTTAAAAAAGTTTTCACTCTGTTTCATTCTAGATGGTGTCTATTGCTACGTCTTCAAGTTCACTAATCTTTTCTTCAATGTCTAATCTGCCATTAATCACATTCAGTGTATTTTTCATCTTAGACATTGTAGTTTTCATCTCTAGAAATTAGATTCAGTTCTATTTTTAACTTCCATGTCTCTACTAAACTTTTTGAACATGAAGAATAGATATAATAACTGTTTTAATGTCCCCCCAGTCCTAAGTGCTCAATATTCACTCCCTTTCCTTTAGAGCCAAAGTTGTTTATATGGTTGCAAAAAAAAATTATTAAGCACCCTCTCTCCAGTGTGAACTCTGTTTCAACCTCTTAAAATTTTCTCTGAAGGAGCATACAAGATAAACTGAACAAATTCACCATTTGGTAGAACAGCTCTGGAACTACTCAAAAGCAAGCACTTGATTGGGGCTTCCTAAATGTGCTTTAAGTGCTCATTTGTACAAAATTAAAATCTCCAGAAAACAACAAAAAGAGATAAATTGTTTCATAATCTGCCTTCTGCTTGTATGAGAAGCAGCCAAATACTGTGCAAGTCGGTATCAGGGACTTAATATAAAGAAAACAAATTCTCCAGAGTATGTCAAAGGGCCAGGAAAAAATGGGTCTAGTCTTTGGCACTTGATACTACTGCAGGCTGGACTCTGACCCCTAATGCTCATGAAGATGACCAAGGCCCTCAGGGACCTGACAAGCCCACTGAGTCAAAGAAAAGGCAAATCCAGTTCAACACAGTTTGACTATCATCTGTACTGTACATTCTGAAATAGCTGAAATCCACTTATCTAGGGCTGCAATCCATGGCCATGCATAGTTGGTAAGAATATTCAAAGCAGCTACACAACTTAATCCTCCACCATGAGGAGAGACTGGTGTTTTCTGTGGATTCCCGTTCTGATTAGGTAGCTATGTGGACACCTAAGCTCTTGGCTGGCAAATGGGTCTTTGGCAAGGAGTCCATTCTCGGGTAGGAGGCCCTTAAGGGTAAATACTGTTCCTTTCCTTCTCCCAAATGCTGTGACGTTCATTCCATGTGCCACCACGCACATCTCAGAGCAACAGCGGAGTCTTGATTTACCACAGTGAATTTGTGGCTATGCAGCTCAGTTCCAGAACATGCAGTTCTCTGTCGAAAGCTGCTTACAGGACCTTTGGACTAGACTGTCAATTTTCAAGTGTCTGGGATCGGATCGACACTATCTGAGAAGCAGAGTTCTGAGGTCACAGTCCAAATTGGCCCCCATTAAAATGTCAGATAATGCCTTGTCAGTTTGGAAAGCTATCATCAGTAATGTTTTTGGTTACTTTTTTTCCAGAGAAATGCATGACAAAAATAAAAATCAGACTTGAAAAATAGCTGGTGTGGGAGCGATGCCTAATAAACATCTCAATAAGATCTGCATCTCCAAAATCAAAGCCGTGTACAAAAGAGTAGACGCTAAGTGCTCCATGACCAATCATCAAGGCCAACTTTAAAGCATGGGTGGAAAAAGTGGCTGACTACATGCTGTGATTTAAAGAATGCTGAGTAGCCACTGGACCCAAAATGTATCTCCCTTCCCATGGGAAATTCCCACAGATGGACTCACTTCTGATTCTGAAAGGTCCTTTCTATGAAGGGCAACATCTTTTAACTAAACTAATGATAATAAAGTCATTTAGATCATACTTGACTGCTTCGAAGCTCTTCCATGTGCATTAGCCTGTTCGGGCCTGTTTAATGGGTACTACCCTCCTCCCAAACTTGTGGGAAAAGAAACAGGAGGTCTGCACAAGGGCCAGAACTGAGATTACAAGGGAGCCCCTGAGCTGGGACAAGTGTATCCTGCCCCAGGTGATGGATGGTCTAAGAGTCTGAGGCAGGGTGGACTGCTGGAAGCAAAGGTGCTGTGCAGCCGTCAGGGACCAGTGGAACATCACGGTTGGGAGGGGACACCAGTCAATGAGGGGCAGCTGAGGACCCTGGACACTTAAAAGTTCAAATGCGTTCAGCCCCCGAATCACTCTGTTGAGGCGCATCTTACAGATGCAACATAATATGGCAACCCGGACTCTCCGTCCCTTGTTTCCTTCCACACCAAGGTCACCTCTGAAAGGGAGCTCCATTTTCTTTCCTCAAGGGCTGGAGGTTTGGCTGAGCAAGTGGAGAGCTACACATCTCACTGCCAAAAAGATAAATAAATAAATCCAGCGATCACTGAGGGGTTAACATCCCCACATTCTTTCAGGATTGTCTAAACTTGAGATTCCTCAGCTAGGAGCCTGATCTGGGCGCGTAAGGCTGCACAGTTTCCGTAATAGTAAAGGTTCGTTTGTCAAGGCCCTACTCAGCGCGCAGCACTGTGCCTGGGGTTTGACATGCACCACTTAAAATCCCCACAGCCACCCTGGCGAGGAAGGTGTTAACAGAACCTTATAGATAAGATTGAACTTAGGATCCCACAGCTAGTAAAGGGTAAAGCCAAGTTTCGACCCCTGGTCTATCCAACTACAAAACTCTGCTCATAATATCCTGTCTCAGGGAGCTGCTGACAGCATATTCGGTATCTGATAAGAGCAGTGACCATAAAAATGAGTTTCAAATGGTAAAGGCATAGAAATCGGAGTCCAGAGCTTAGGGCAGTGGTTTCCCCTCCCACCAGGAGCTGCATCACCCTAGGCAAGTCCCGGGATCACCGGCCTCTTCTCCTCATCTGAGCCATGAGGGTTGAACTACTGGGACACCATCTTGAGCTGGATGACTGTGCAGGACTACAAGCCAAAGCAAATATTTGGATTTTTTTAAGTCGCCTTAAAATGAACAGGGAATTAATTTCTCATGAAGTTAAGCAACACAATAAAAGGCAACACAATAAAATATAATTATAGGAACTATGTACTAAAACATTAGGCATTGTTTCGTCATTTATCTTAACTGCATCTCTGAAGCCAGGCCCAGGCCAGGTACACTCTGATGCCTTGCTGTAACATGACCCACAGGGCAGTTTATAACTGGAAGTACCAGAAAAACCTCATTACAATACCATGTCTCTGTGGCAAGGACTTCAAAGGCAGTAAGACAGTTTCCAGGGATCTCAGTTTCCAAGGCTGAAAAGTAACTGGGGAAAAGAGAGTCAAGAGTCTCAAAGCAAAGTCCTGGTACAGGCAGCCCCAGATTGCTAGTCCTGTGTTCTCACCTCTAGAACAGCCGGGCTCCCAGAGGTGTCAGATGTACTCAACTCAGTGCAAGACAAGCCCCGACACAGGGTGTAGAGAGGGGATGCTAACGGAAACCACCCAGTGCGGGGGGTGGGTGGCCTAGACCTCCTGTGAAGACCCCATCAATCCAGAGCTTCTCTGCTTTTAGTGGTCTCTGGGCTGGGAGGCACAGTTGGCCCCTTCTGGATGCTTTCAGAAATTGCTGTCTTCCTTCCAGAGTCAGCATATTCTTCTTAGGAAGTGTGCACGTATACATACATGCATGCACATGCACGCACGCGTGTGCGCGCAAACACACACACACACACACACACACACACACACACACACACACACACACTGCTTATAAAAGGAGATGCCAGGCCTTGAATCAGACATTCACCTGCTACAGCAGACGATCTTTCAGTGTCCCTGCCAGCTCTATAATTCTGTGAGCAAATGAGATGCTAATTCAACCTGAAATGCTCACTAAATAAGAGTTTATAATTTGAATTAATGTTCTTAAAGTCTCTACTTAGTAACCATATACTAGTAATAACAACACGCAACAAGTGCTAGCTACATGCCAGACACCTGAGAGTTTAAAATAATTTTTCTAACCTTCACAGGAATGAGGGAGAATTCACTATCATCCTCATTTCAGAGATGAGGGAACTGGAGCTCTGAGCTGTTAAGTAAATCACCCGAGACTACACAACTAGTAAGTGGCAGACCCTCTGCCGTCTGAATTCTTGCTCTCAGCCTCTCACATCTCGGAGTTATCTGTCTTTAACGGGTAAAGCGGTACTGCATAGTGGCTAAGAGTGTGGGCTTTGGAGCCAGACTCCCTGCTTCTTAATCCACAGCTGACTTCATATGTAAAATGTTATGTGCTTAAAACAGTGCCTGGCACACAGTAAGCACGCAAAACCCAGCCACTATCAGGATTATTCTCTATACCACTATTCTCGTTACAGAACAGTAGGCTGGAAGGTCTCCAGGAGGAAGCATTTATTCTTTTGCTATATTCTTTTTATATATTTTTTAAATATCAGCTTTATTGACATATTATTCGTATACCATAAAATTCATCTGTTTAAAGTGTACAATTCAGTGGTTTTAGTATATTCACACAGTTGTGGAACCATCACCACTAGCTAATTCTGGGACATTTTCATCACCCCAAAAAGAAATACCTTACCCATTAGCCCTTGCCCCCCATCCCCCCTCCTCCCTGACCCTGGAAACCACTAACCCACTTTCTGTCTCTTTGGATTTGCCAATTCCGGATATTTCACATAAATGGAATCCTACAATATGCGACCTTTTGTGCCTGACTTCTTTGTCTCAGCATATTCTCAAGGTACATACTATCGTAGCATATATCAGTGCTTCATCCCTTTTTTTTAAATTGAGGGGAAATTCACATAACATAAAATTAACCATTTTAAAGTGAACAATTCAGCAACATTTACTACATTCACAATGTTGTACAACCTCCATCTCTATCTAGTTCCAAATACTCCATTCTTTTTTATGGCTGCATAATACTCCATGGTATGGGTATAACACTTTTTACTTATCCAGTCATCAGCTGATGAACATTTGGGTTGTTTACACCTTTTGGGTATTTTGAATCATGCTGCTATGAATATTCATGCACTGGTTTCTGTACGGACAAATGCTTTCAATTCTCTTGGATATATACCTGGAATAGAATTGGTAGGTCAGGTGGTAATCCTATGTTTTGTTATATTATTTGTAATCTTTGTGCTAAAAATGACACCTATTACTACTACCAATCTGCTGGGTAAGATATTAAGAAGTGAAAATACATGGACATGGAAAATACATGAAAATACAGGAGTAGACAGACATGGATTCAAACCCTTCTCCTCCATTTTCTAGCTCTGTGACTTTGAGCAACTTCCTCGATATCTCGGGGCCTCTGTTCCCTCATTAAGCAAATGAAAATAACAGCACTTGCTCTAAGCGAGTATTATGAGGTTTAGTCCAGTGCCTGGCTACACGTAAAGTAAGTACTTGATAAATAACAACTACTATTATCAACAAGCACCTTTCCTGGGGGGAACTGCAATCATGCTCAATTTTCTGAGGAGTATCTATAAAATACAGAAAAGCATCGAGAAGACAGTAACAATCATCTATGTCCCCACCCCTCAGAATCAAGCATAGTTAACATTTTAGCACAGACCCTCAGCCTTGCTCATACATGATACCATGTAAACTTTGGTCTTGGTTCTAGTTTCTTTCCTAAGAAGAGTGGACTCATCACCCTTAGGGGATCCCTACGGTACCAAGTGTAGCCCTGACTACAGCAAGGAATGAGAGTGGCCAGTGAACAGACGTGCCTTCCCTTTCTCCATTCCACAAATTCTCACTAAGCACCACGGCTGGGCTTCACGGAGCAGGACCTGGTCTTCTCCCTTGAGAAGGCCTACCTCTAGTGGAATGGAGGAGAAAGACATTTCCAAAACAGTGTGAAGAGTACAGTGACTGAGACAGACGTGGTATCACAGAAGAACTAAGTACAAGCACCTCAGGGGACCTTCACCTAAGGCCCCAAACTTTCTTTGGGCTCTGTCTCTGCTTGTTTCCCAAAAAAGAACCAATGACGAGTCTATCAACACGACCAACGTTAAATATGAATATGGGTCAGCAGCAATAAAAGGGCTCTTACTCTCCTTACACTATCTAAATATAAACAGGAGGCTCTGACTAGCAACCTGAGATGAGTGGCTACATGCAACGCAGCATCTAGCTTCCCACCATCGCAGAACCGTTAAATCTAGACGGGAAGAGGCCTAAGAGAGTGCCGCGCCCGAGATAAACAGCTCCGGAAGGCTCACACAGCAGATCCCCAGCAGGCCACGGCATCACAGCTCCTCGCCTTCTCACACCCGTACTCCCACATTTTCTGGGTTTTGCACATGGGCAAAAGCACTCGGCAAGGACCCCCCGGGCCCCACCTCTGCCACCCCATACCCTCCTCTCCTGGATAGCTGTCTATCAAAGTACTTCCTTTCACTGAGCCTGAAGCGATCTCAAGACTTCAAAAAGAATAAAAAGCAGCTTCTAAAGGGAAAAAACTGGATCCCCCATCTCCTCTCCTCTCCTTACCATGGAGATGAGGAAATGCAGGCTCAGAGGGGGTTCATGATTTGCCCCAGGTCACATAGTGGGTATTGGCGAAGACAACCCTGAGCGCTGCTGCAATGAGCTCACTACCGGGGCAGGTCTACAGAAGCTGGGACCCAGCCTCCAACAGACTGTAGAATTTTCCTGCCAGGGAGGAAGCATCCTGCATGTTACTAGTCTGTCGTTCAGCTCCAGGATACCTAGGAGGTCATGGTCATTAGCAAATATCCAATTCATAAAGGTCAGGATTAGGTTCTGTCACTTTAAGACCTGATATCAATCTACCAAGAAATACTCTAGGAAAATTCTCTTTGGATTCTCCCTACAGTCCTTATGACCAGGGACTTTTCAGTCCGTGAAAAAAAAGGAGGTATATCAACTCCTGCTAACCCTCCACTACCAGAATTCATACTTGTAATTCCTTTCTCTTTTCAAGTCATCCATGCACTGACTTTAACGTACTGAACGGGGTCAGACCCTGTGGGAGTCTCTGTAAACGCGGTCACTGCAGGGAGCTGCAGAGGTTCGGCTCCCGGTCTAGTAAGAACGGGCGAGGCCTGTGTATAATTGCCTACCCAAGGCACAGCTTTCGAGAAATGACCCAGGAGTCCCTTAGGAGGCTCACTGATCCAAGGTTAATAAAGACGGCTGGCAAGTTCACACTTCTTCCCGGCTCCCTGACCTCGAGCAGAATCTTAGAAGGATCCAAATTTCAGGGCCAAGGCTGCTGGGTCGGCTCCGCGCATGCTCGAACTCCTCGGCGAGGACGCGGCTCCCGCGCCCCCTGGCGGCGGCGGCCGGCACTGCGGGAAGACCTCGATGGGTGCCCTGCGCTTGGAGGGTCCTCCCCACCCCACTGTGGTGTGGCCCACGACGGAACTTTTGGCATGTGACCCGCTCAGAGGCCTAGTGTGGAATTCCGGTTTTTGAACGTGGCCAGGGTACCAAAGAATCCTACTGTTTAAGTAAGAAGCCCCAGTGTTATCGACGCTGTTCAGGGAGAAGGATGTTTTTTCCAAGACCTCCTGCAAGGTCCAACCAGCTCTGGGAGCCACTCAACGCAAACCAAGGCACCTCACAGCACACCAGGGTAGACTCAGCCTCTCTCGGTGCGGCATCGGCAACCTCTGCACCCGGGAGCGCCTGCACAAATGATACACCGGCCCCAGTCCACAAAGCAAGCATCTGACAGCAAAGGAGAAAATGAACGGGGGTCTGAAACAGAGGGTCCACCCTTTACTCCTCCTCTTAACTGGGGATGGTACCTGTGTGAGGATTAAGGGCGTTAGGGGGCGAGTGCTTAAAGAGTGTTTGGAAGGTTTTTCTTTTTAATGCTGTAATTACTATTAATAATTTATTACTATTATTCCAGAACCTGGCCCATAGTAGGAGCTTAATAAACCTGAGTTCCTCTCCCTGTCTTGCGAGGCTGCGGTGTGTCCCTGCAGGGCAGACACAGGTCTCTGCCTCACGGGTCAAGGGACTGGGCAGGGAGGCCCAGCCGGGGCCCAGCACAGCTTCCTGCTCTGCTGCACCAGTCCCAAGGTGACTGGGGGAGAGTGCAGAGCGGCTCTGACACCCTCCCTCTCCCCAGAACAGTCTGTGCTCTGCTCCCGCCCCCAGAGAGCTCTGAGCTTTCCAAATAAGGATGCTTTTTTCATTCCCAAAGCATCAGGAACATTTGGGGGAAGAAAATGAACACCAGACATGGTTTGGAAATGATGGAAGCCAAGTGATGGGTGGTGGCAGGACAAGCACTGTGCTGGGACTCAGAAGTCCTGGTTTTAAAGTATTAAATGGGAGCCTGGACTACTCCCCTTTTATAACCTGGCCCGCGTTGTATGGGTCTGGGCCTCAGGGATCTAGAAAAAAGGCCCCAAGTCCAAAGAGGGAAAAATACAGCCACTAGCACACAATGCAGGGGAGAAAACTGCATTAAGGAGGCCCAAAGAGCCCCTGGATTTCAAAGAACTGAGCCATGAGAGATGGGCTCGTCAGAGCCAAACAGCCTGAAAGACAGTCCACAAATTGGGATGATCTACCTGAAGGTGAGTGTGGGTAGAAGAAGAACTAGAGACAAGATTGTTTGTTTTATATCGGGCCCAAACCAAAATCTATTTTCATCTAAAATGGAGAGCATTTCAGAATACACTAAAAACCCTGCACTTTTGCTTAAGCAGCTTGTGTTACTCGGGTAGAGTTTATCTTCGATAGTGTGGCCCTGGATGCCAGGGGAGAATGTTTAAAGAGCCATCCCATCACAAGTACCCCTGTGTGGCAGGCACTGTCCCAGGTGCCAATGCCGGGATCCGCAGCCGGATCCAGCAGCTTAGATGCGGTACAGCCTCAGAGCCCGCCCCCCGGAGCAGGCACTCACATATCTGCTGATTTAATGAATTAATCAATCATACAGTCTAGTCCGAGAGAGGCAAGTGACAGGTGCGAAATAATAAAAAACAGAATGCCCAACTGGATGGTACTAACTATAAATACAGGTAGAATCAGAGGAAGGAGAAGTTGAAGTGGACGATGGAGCTGGAGAGGTTGTCCCTGAGGTGTCCCCGAGGGTGGACTCCTCACAGGAGAAATGAGAGACTCGCAGCTGGAGGGAGAAGACAGGCGGAGGAGGGAATAGGCCCGCCAGGCTGAGGCAAGCGGGCAGGCAGCCGGCAGGTGGCCTGGAGCAGAGTGTGGGCAGGACGGAGCAGGGTGTGGGCCCAGCCCCGCCAGACCAGGACAGAGCCTCCAGGATGGGGAGAATGCACGCCCGTCCCTAGACTTTTTATGGTCAGCAGAACTCATCAGGAACCCGAGCTTCAACAACAGGGGAGAAGGTAACAATGGGGGCGCGGGCGTCTGCTCCTGACGACCTCAGTGTGGATTTTCCTGTGGTACATTAAAACCTCAGACTGGGCTTCCCTGGCGGCGCAGTGGTTGGGAGTCCGCCTGCTGATGCAGGGGACACGGGTTCGTGCCCCGGTCCGGGAAGATCCCACATGCCGTGGAGCGGCTGGGCCCGTGAGCCTGCGCATCCGGAGCCTGTGCTCCACAACGGGAGAGGCCACAACAATGAGGCCCGCGTACCGTAAAAAAAAAAAAAAAAAAAAAACAAAACCTCAGACTGCTTACCGCCTTCACTACATTTTAACTTCGACCTACTTAAGAATATAAAATTGCCACAAATGTGCAAATGCTCACATGTTCTGGGTCCCGTAACCCCTCTGTCACCTGCATCCCTCCTCCCTTTGTGGGCCCAGAGCCCTGGCAGGCGCTCCGCCTACAGGTAGAGCTCCCCTGTTATGTGCTGGGCCTCTTGCCTTCCCCACTCCCTGTGGTCCCCTGAGCGAGATGCAGCCGCTCCTGGGTTGTAACCAAATCTACACACAGTCAATTCCCGAATCTTGACCAACGAACCAAGAGCCTAGAGACCCTTGTGCTGAGCAGCAGCCCCAGAATTAGAATGGTTCCCTGGACAGCACCCCCTTGTGGTTGCAGCGGTCTCATCCTGCTCAACTTCAACGCAGTGTCTTCGCCCCACCCTCCTAGGGAAATTGGCTCCTCCCCCTGCAACCCTTACCTGGTTCAGCAACAGCATTGCCTGCCCAGTGAGCTAAGCTAAAAATCTCACAGTCATCTCGGTGCCTTCCTCAACCACATCAACACACATACCATCTCCACCGCCTACTGCGATCCAGGCTTTTGCAGTTATCTGTCAGGATCCAGCTAGGACAAAGGAATCACTCTAGTTCTTTCCAATAAAGGAGAGTCAGTGTATGGGACCGGCTACATAAGGGATGAAACATATGAGAAGCCAAACAGGATGGTATGGCATCCCAGGATTCTGCAAGAGCGGAAGGCCATGAACACCCCGGGGCTGGAAAGGATACAGCGAGGAGGTGGAGTTACAAGAGCTGACGCGCTGGGGCTGTTGCTTGGGAGACGGAACCCAGCAGAAGCCCCCTGGTGGGAGCCGAAGCCACAGAGGGAGGGTCTGTCTGACTACAGCTGGAACCACGGGAGAGATGCAGCCGCTGTCAAAGGTGCTGCCTAAGGCAGAGAGAGAGAGAAAAAAATACCCTGGCCCCTCCCTCCTCTTGCTCTCTAATTTCCTGCCAGTGTTTTCTGTTGGCGGAGCCCAGGCGCTCGGAAACAGCCTGCAGAAGTCAGGCCCCCTGAAATGTAGACCCCAAAGCCAGCTCACCTCCCCAACCAGTCTCCTTCCCCATAATCTCTAATTCCTTCTAATCTATTCTCCACTCTGTGCCAGAAAGATGCTTCTTGCTCATGAACTTAATTAAGTCATTCCTCCTGCTTAAAACCTGGCAGTGGCTGACAGTTTTCTAGCAGGAAAAAACAGGACTCATCCACCAAGCTGATTGTGTCAATCAAGTGCGAATATAGGAAGTGCTGTTTCCCTTGACGACAACGTGTACTTGAGTTTACTCTGTAACATGGGGTGAGCTGCTATTCAAGGTATTGTTGTGGAAGAAAATAGAGACCATTCCTCAGTCATCCACCCTGAAAATGGCAACTGGCTAAAGACCATTCCTTTCTGAGCACGATGGTTTGCCATGATCTGAGGCTCAGGGCTCCAATGAAAAGATGCCATGTAGAAGCAAGTGGAGAACAAGTAATGGCTTTAAAATCTATTAAAACAATAGAGTATCAAGAGATTGAATTAGTAATCCAAAAACTTCCTATGAAGAAGAGCCCAGGCTCAGATGGCTTACTGGTGAATTCTACCAAATGTTTAAAGAAGAATTAACACCAATCCTTCACAAACTCTTCCAAAAAGTAGAAGAGGAGGTAACACTTCACAACTCACTCTATGACACCAGTATTATCTTGATACCAAAACCAGACAAAGACATCCCAAGAAAACTGCACCATTATGAACATAGACGTAAAAATCCTCAACAAAATATTAGTGTAGCAAATCCAGCAACACATTAAAAAGGATTATATACCATGACCAAGTGGGATTTGTTCCAGGAATGCAAAGTTGGCTTAACATATGAAAATCAGTCAATATAATACATCCTAATAGAAGAATAGGCACAAAGATTACACAATTATTTCAACAGAAAAAGCATTTGACAAAATCTGACACCCTTTTAGGATCAAAAACACTCAACAAACTAGAAATACTTCTTCACCCTGATAGAGGCCATTTATGAAAAACCCACAGCTAATATAGTGGTGAAAGGCTGAAAGCTTTGCCCCGAAGACAAAGATCTCTGCCCTGGTCACTTCTATGCAACATTGTACTGGAGGCTCTGGCTAACGCAGTTTGGCAACAAAAAGAAATGAAAGGCATTCAGCTTGGAAAGGAAGAAGTAAAACTATCCTATTTACAGATGACATGATATATATAGAAAACCCTGAAGAATCCATAAAAAATTATTAGAACTTATAAATGAGCACAGCAAGGTTACAGGATAAAAGATCAATATACAAAAGTCAGTTGTGTTTTCTATACACTAGCAATGAACATTCTGAAAATTAAATTAAGAAAACAATTCCACTTATGATAGCATCCAACAGAATAAAACTTAGCAATAAATTTAACAAAAGGAATGTAACACTTGTACACCAAAAACTAGAAAACATTTCTGAAAGAAATTAAAGAAGGCATCCCATGTTCGTGGATTGGAAGACTTAATATTGTTAAGATGGCAATATTCCCCAAATTGATCTACAGATTCAACATAATCCTTATCAAATTCCCAGCAGGCTTTTTTTTTTTTTGGTACTAATTGACTATTTGATCCTAAAATTTATATGGAAATGTAAGGGACCCAGAAAAGCCAAAACAATCTTGGAAAGAACAAAGTTGGAGGACTCACACTCCCCAATCTTAAAACTTACTACAAAGCTACAGTAGTAAAGTAGTACTGGCATAAGGATAGATATACAGACCAATGTAATAGAATTGAGAGTCCAGAAATAAACCTTTACATTTATATTCAATTAAATTCAACAAAGACATCAAAACAATTCAATGGGGAAGAAATAGTCTTTCAACAAATGGTGCTGGAAAACCGGATAGCCACAGATAAAAGAATGAAGTTGGACCACTACCTCACACAATATACAAAAATTAACTCAAAGTAGATCATAGACCTAAATGTAAGAGTTCAAACTACAAAACTCTTTTTAAATGTTAAAAAAAGATCTGTGACCATGATGAGGCAACAGTTTCTTAGATACAACACCAAAAGCACAAAAGAGAAAAAAGTAGATAAACTAAAATTAATCCAAATTTAAAACTTTTACATTTCAAAGGACACCATCAAGAAAGTAAAAAGACAACCCATAGAATGGGAGAATATATTTTAAAACCATATAGCTGTAAAGGGACTTGCATCTAGAATATAAAATGAACAATTATAACTCAATAATAAAAAGACAAACTACCCGATTTTAAAATGGGCACAAGATCTGAATAGACATTTTTCCAAAAAAGATACACAAATGGCCAAAAAGCACATGAAAAATTGTTCAACATCATTAGTCATTAGGGAAACAAGTTAAAAACCACAGTGAGATACCATATCACACACACACTAGGATGACTGTGATCAAAAGAACAGAAAAGCGTTGACAAGGATGTGGAGAAACTGGAATCTTTCAGAATAATACAGCCGCTTTGGCAAACAGTTTGCAGTTCCCCGAAAAGTTAAACACAGAGGTATCACGTGACCCAGTAATTTCACTCCTAAGTATGTACCCAAGAGAAATGAACACATACATCCACCCCAAATCTGGTACACAAATGTTCATGGCAGCATTATTGATAATAGCCAGAAAGCAGGAACAACCTCACGTCCATCAGCTGATGCGTGGATTAACAAAATGTGCAAAATGTGGTACCTTCATACAATGGAATATTATTCAGCCATAAAAAGGAAAGATACATGCTGCAACATGTGAGAACCCTGGAAACATGCCAAGTGAAAGAAGCCAGACACAAAACGTCACATGTTAGGACATTCCATTTATCTCAAATGTCTAGAATAGGCAAATCTCTAGACAAAAGGTAGATTAGTGACTGGCTAGAGCTGGGGGGTGGGCATTAATCAAATAACAGGAAGTGAGTGTTAATGAGTACAGATTTCTTTCTGGGGTTACGAAAATGTTCTAAAATTGACTGTGGTGATGGTCGCACAACTTCTGAACTACTGAATTGTACACTTAAAAGGTTGTATTTAATGGGATGTAAATTATATCTCAGTAAAGTTTTTTTTAAAAGCTAGAGAGCATATTTGTAATAGGAGAACCTGAAACAACACAGATGTTCCATAGGCGATTCGTTCGAACATACCCATAAGGCACACCACTGTGCAAGCCCAGGCTGGTTCGAACCCTGGTTCCAAAAACACACCTGTAAAATTTGTTAACTAACTCAAGTGGCAGTAGGGTGGCTGGTTTTATTTTTTGCTTTATATTGTTCTTCATTTTCCAAATAGCCTATACTCAACATACAAGTGAAGAATAAATGTTTAGGGGCTTCACTGGTGGCGCAGTGGTTAAGAATAGGCCTGCCAATGCAGGGGACATGGGTCCGGGAAGATCCCACATGCCGCGGAGCAACTAAGCCCGTGCGCCACAACTACTGAGCCTGTGCTCTAGAGCCCGCGAGCCAGAACTACTGAGCCCACGTGCCACAACTACTGAAGCCTGCGTGCCTAGAGCCTGTGCTCTGCAACAGGAGAAGCCACCACAGTGAGAAGCCCGCGCACCGCAACGAAGAGTAGCCCCCGCTCGCTGCAACTAGAGAAAGCCCGCGCGCAGCAATAAAGACCCAACACAGCCAAAAATAAAATAAATGTAAAAATAAATAAATTTTTTTAAAAATTTAAAAAAGAAAAAAAAATGTTCACTTTCAGATCAAAGGTCAGAATGAGAGGCGGCTGGTCCCACATAGCGCAGATAGGAAAGCACACAGGCACAGCCGTTCTGCAGCAGTCTGGAAATACTTCTTTTCTGACCCAGAAACTCCACCTCTGGAAACCTCTCCTAGGGAAATCATTAAGAACAAGCACAAAGACCAGGCTGAGAGGGCATTCATCACAGCCTTATATGTAACAGAGAAAAGCTGAAAACAACATACATGGCCCAAAATAGAGGCTTTTTAGTTAAATATATTATAGCTTATCCATGCAATGAAATGCTGCACAGCTGCTAAAATGTTGCAGAAATTTATCTGTTGTTGCAGGAAGTGACAGCAGGTCACAAAGCAGTATATATGATATAATCTCATTTTATTAAAAAAAAAGCCACACGCATGATAAGTATAGAGAAGATCTAAAAGGAAACACACTAAGATGTTAACAGAGGTTGGCTTTGGGTAAACAGGGTGATGGATATTTTTATGTTCTTTTGACTGGTCTGTATTTCTTATTTTTATACAATGCACATGTATCTTATCTGTATTAAGAAGAATAATAAAGGGAAATTATGGGGGAAGAGGCAAGAGGGCAACCCAGGACAGCTGGAAGCACCACCAGCTGCCCAAGCAAAGGAGCATGATAGGCGGGGCCATGGGGAGGGTTGAGACCGTCACAGCCACTGCTGCTCCCAATCTCGGGACACCTGAGGTCAAGACTACACAAACTCCCTTTTGCTGACCTCAGATTTATATATTTAAAAGCATTTTCCCATTTTGTCTTCTTCATTCTTCTCAGTATTCTTGTATCATTATCTCCATTGTGTAGATAAGAAAAGTGAGACTTAGATTTACTTACTTAAGAATCACAGAAGAGCATCAAAGGTTAGCAGCTTATCTGACACCAGAATTCCATCAGTGACATCCCTACTCCAACTGAAAGGCAGCTCAAGAAAGCAGAAATAATATGGATTCTGGAGTCCACAGGCCTTGATTTGACTCCCACCTCCCCTCTGAAATTCAGGCTTTCAACCCCTCCGCAAGGAATGATAATCCTTATGGCCCAGGACTGTTCTCGGGGCAAAGTGCAATCATGCAGGTAGATCTGAAAGCGTCATGCCTGGCTCCTGGGAGCGCTCAACAAATGCTAATCCAACAGGAACCCCAACCTCTCAGGGCAGCCGAACCTTGAGGTGGCTGTGTGTGTTAGAAAGATCTCCAGATATGGGAATACTGCTGGACTGCGTGCCGTTTCCACTGCCTGGCCTGGTCCTATCCCCGAGGCCAGAACAGTCAAGTCCTTCTTCCCCCGAGAGCCCTCCACGCAGGCAAGGTTGGCTCCTCCATCCTTGGAGACTGCCTGATGCGGTCTGGTCCCAAGGCCATCTCCAGTCCACAGTGACTCTGTCACAGAGCAGTCACCTGGCTCCTCCTCAATTGTCCCTTTTCCTTTTCCCCTGCAGGGATCGCCTCCAAGGAGAAAAGGCAGAAAGAGCCCCAGCTTCTTTGACAAGAAGGCTCCTACTCAGAGGAGCCACTGCTGTGTCACCTGTCATGGACATTTGCCCTCCCTCTCATTCCCCTGAAGGGCCCACCCTCTTCGTCACAGCCTTCGTGCAGGTCCTGGGCCAGTTACAGGGCATGTCGCTGGCCACTGTAACTACATTGAGGATGGGAATGTGACCCAGGCAGGGTCAACAAGACCCAGTGAAAATCTGGCCGAGACTCCTACGACTTACGCCTAAGAGAATCAGAGTCTGGAGCTTGAGATGGGAAGCAACACAGGGGAAGATGTGCTGGGAAAAGGAGAGAAAGCGTCCATGCCTTTGAGCCCTGAATCCGGCTGCCCCCGAAGTCAGATTCAGTTGGGTTTTCCTTCACCTACAACTGAAAGGCCCTAACCCACAGATCTCAGCAGAACTTCAAAATGCGTCTTCAGCGTGGGTTTACCCTATGCATGCGCTCAAGGCAGGGGCTCTGGCCTTGGGGGACAGAGTCTGAGTCGCTGACTTGGATCGGCACTTCTGCCTCCATCCTCTCGGTGAGCACAGCATACCCGTTCACTACATCTGCAGAGCAGTGGACTCGGGCTGGGCAGAGCAGGTGACACGGACACCCTGCCACCGGTCCAGCCCCTCCCCCCCCCACCATGTCCCAGCAGCTGTTGTGTCTCTCTCACGGCACTCTCCCCCACCGAGCACACAAGCGACCTGAGAGCCTCTCTGCCACCCAGTGTCTACGTGAGCTGGCTCAAGGGGCGAGCCCTGGTCACCATGCCTGAGCCTGCAGCTGTCAGCTGAGCATAGGCGCCAGCTGGTCCGGAAGACGTCAACCCACGGCCTGGAGAGGGCAGGGGCCCTAGTGTGCGAGGGGACCGGCACTGCCTACCCCACAGATGCCTCTGGCACTGGTGGAGCATGGCCAGCCTGGACCCAACCCACCACATGCAGGTTCCCCTGGGGGCGGCAAACGAACATCCCTGAGGACGGAGCCCCCACCATGGCCCCCAGGCAAAAGCCCCCAACAAACATGTCTCCACTTTCCCAGGGGAATCTGGGCTGCTCCAAACAGACAATATTCCAGGAGGAAAAATGAGGCAGAAAGGTAAACCACCTTCTAGGAACCTCATTCCTCGAGTCACCTCGTCGGGAGTCTGGCCTCACCTTGACACAGAGGGCTGTTACGATTAGCCCCCAAGGAGGAAGAGCAGATACACCCTTCTTCTCCCGTCTCTTATATTTCATGGGTGGGGGGCAGGGAACCCTGGTTCAAGATATTTGTTTCCTCCGTGGCCACAACATGCGACAGCCTTCTTGGGAGCACGACAGTACTCAAGTCATAACTACCCACAGCCTGAACAATTTCCAACTCAATTTATTTCAGGCCTTTTTTGATACCACCCAGCGGCCCAGGACTGAGCAAAGTGTGGTGGAGAAGCCCGTGAGCAACACCTAATAAAAGCCCCTCAACAATGAACCGTGTCCCTTGTGCTGATTTGTCTGAATTTTGCACTGGCAGGGGGCCCATGGAAGACAGCGAGCAATCCCCAGGGGCCTCTTCCCAGAACGTTTTGTCAGTGAATGTTTTAAGTCTCTGTCCTCTGGCCTAACGACTGATTACTGCAAGCTGAGGTCCGTGGGTGTGAGAAGACACTGGTTTTCAAGCTGGGGAGGGCAAGGCTGAGATCCACACCTTTCTGGAGATGGGTTCTGTGTTTGAAGACTAGTGCTTACAAGCTTAAGGGAACAGGCAGCACTTCTGAAAGCCCCTGAGAGCTCCCTCGCCCCTCGGCGCTGCCCACGGAGAGGTGGGCATCTTAGTTCCTTCTTGACACCACGCCCCAAGACCCGATGCTCAGAGCACACAGTGGGCAGACCGAAGAGGGCTCTGGGGCCAGTCTCACCCGAGGAAGGAAGTAACATACCCAAGGGGAGGCCATTATATGATTCCGTTACCACATCCCCACTGCTGTTCTCATCACACCCGCCCTTCTGCGAAGCGAGAGGCCCACGAGGTCTGCAGACTCTAGGGAAGGGGAGGCCTCTGGCCAGGAAGTGAAGTGCGGTCAGCAGAGACGAGCCCTCCTCCCTGGAGCCCAGCAGAGACAGTTTCTCCTCCTCCGCTGTCTCCTCTCTTATCGGCCAATGTATTTAGCATGTTCCTTATGAAGACAACTGTCTGGGAATTGTGTGAATTGTTTTTGCCTCTTAAAGGAACACTACTTGCATCAACTGATCCATCCCAACGTGAATGGCCTTTTGTGATAAAACCATGAATGTGGCTCCAACTCTAAAGACCCTCTAACCTTCCGGGCCAGCCCGGAGCAGGGCTGACAAAGTGCAGGATGTTACGGTACCCACTCCACCTGCCCCTGACCACTGGGTGCCCCCCAGCCTCCAGCAGCAACAGCCTTTCCTCCCTCAGCCTCCAATCTCTGCTTGCACTCCCACAGCCTGAGCCAAGCCCTCTGCTACACAAGGCAGATACACTAGGGCAACTCTCCCCTCTCCCCATAGCTGGCTGTTACCTGGGGCTTCTGAAGAGATCTATCCATTTGGGTTCAAGCTCCAGGGATACATAAGAATAAAAATAGCTAACCTTTGTTATCTGCCAGGCACCGTGCTAAGCGCTTTACATGTGCTCACTCCTTCCCTACAACAATGCTACAGTGTAGATACTATTATTATCTCCATTTTATAGATGAAGAAAGGGAGCCCCAGTGAGGTGAAAGTAATTTGCACGAGATCCTACAGCTAGTAAGTGACAAAGCTACAGATCAAACTTGGAAGTCTGGCTCCAACACCCCAAGCTCTGAGTCAGTGTGTCAGAGGAGCAATTTCAAACCCAGGAACAAAGGAGGAATAAAGAAAGTGGAGGAGGCCCCACAAAGCTCCCAACACTATACCGCCTTCTCCACCTGGGCAGATGTCATGCAGCTTGACAGGAACGTTTCCTACCAAGAAACACCTCCGTGTCGGGGCCCTGCCTCCAGTTCATTCTGTGTCATTGGGCAAGTCCCTTACCTTCTCTGGCACAGTCTCCCCTGCTGGAAAATAAGACATCTGTATGAGAGATGGTTGTGAAGGCCCTGTTTATATTTTGGAGTCAGTCCTTCTCTGCTTTGGTACCATGCAATCTGGAAAGGAAGTTTAATACCACGCTGCTGTTTCCAGGCTCGTAATTTCCCTCCTCGTGGGCACCAATCCCAAGCCTCAGATCCTACGCATTCCCTTTCATTCACCTGCATCCTCCAACAGGTCCCATCTGGGTCCGAGACCAAGCTCTGATGGACATGTCTAACGAGAGGCTTACATGCCCCCCCCCCAGTCTCCTCTTTTTCCCAAGTGCCTGGTGGCATGGCCCTATAGTGACTTCTCACCGGTGCACTGTCAGCACAGCTGATATGTGTTACTTCTGCTCACCCTAGACATCTCTCTCCTTTCCCCTTTCCACGAGCTGCAACATGCCAGCCACCCAGCTTCAGTCATCCATCACACAGATGAGGACTGCGCCCTAGCAGACGGGGGAGGAACAGCAACCTCGCAGAACACAGCTGCCTACCCACCGTGACCAGGTGGGCCATCGCAGGACTGTCACAGGCCTTCCCTCAGTTGGAACCCATGCATCTGTGGTCCCTCTATTACAACAGGGTACATGCCAAGGCTATTTATAAAGGCCATCTCTAGGAAGGCAAGCCACTTACAGCTCCCACTGTCCTAGCTGCAGCAAGTTAGCCGATGTCCAGCAGATCGAAGTCCCAAAATAGACAGTGACCATGTGTTCACTGTTCCCAAGCCTCCCCCTTTGGGAAAAGAACATCTGTGGCCATTCGGTGTCCTGGAGATTTCACGTGATATCTCAATCTGTGCCCAGAATAAAGATTTCTACTCACTTGATTAACCCAGTTCTACCAGAAGCTAAAGAGTTTCTCCATGGCTTCTATTCCCATTCTCTGTTTCTCTACTTAGTTTTGAGGGATAGGAGGAAGGTGCTGGGGGGATGGGCGGGGGGGGGAGTTGAGATCCATTGAGAGGCTCTCTGATAATGGCAATGAACTGAAATGTATAACCTTTGGGGAAGGGATCCATGCCAGCCTCTGTCATGGTGTGATGTCAACATGCTCTTACAGGTATACCCCGTAACTGGCAGCGAGTAAGTCTGAATTATCGAAATATGCCCAGTATGTTACCCCTGGGCAAAGAAAATGCACCTGACCATGACAGCTAGAAGCAAAGGCACCCAGAATCACCTGAATTACACGATGGGCACCTTGGTAGAAATCTGAGCAAGGGAACTTCTACAAATTTCAATCAATAATTGAGCACCAATTAGGTACCAGACACCGTGCTAGTTTCTGAGGATGGCAAACGAACAAAACAGTTCCTCCCTGAGTGGAACTCACAGACTGGCAGGAGTGTCTGATCGCAGTACAACTAGTTCTAATATGATGTTTGAGTAGTTCTAACCTACTGGGCTGTGATACTATCAAATGTGATGGCCTCTGAATGGGTGAGCCCTGGAGGGTGTCAGGGAAGACAGGACATGCGAGCTTAAGGGCCAGAACTTACAGCAAGGGACCTGGGCAAGGAGTTAAGGGAGAGGAACGTGAGAGGTGGGGCTGAGAGGAGGAGTGTGGACACAAATCTAGGGTGTTCTCTAGTGACCTGAATGTTTTCTACCTGCGGAAACCTTACCTGGCCTGAGCGCATTCCCATCCACGTGCCAACAGAGCAGAGTAATTAAGAACGTGGGCTTTGGAGCTGAACACTCTTCAGACTAAGTCCCCCTCCTGTCACTCAGTAGGAGAGCATGGGCTCTGGAACCAGCCACTGAGGCTGAGTCCTGGCTCTCCCACTTCCCAGCTGTAGGCCCCCGGGCAGCATATCTAACATCCCTGTGCCTCGGTTTTCTCATCTGTAAAATGGAAAAAATAATAGTGTCTACCTCACAGGGTGATGGTGAAGCTTGGCTGAGATACCCAAATAAGGGCCACAGTGCCTGGCACACAGCAGGCACCGCATCATTCTTAGCAACCTCACCCGGTCTCATTTCCTTGGTCTGTAAATTAGGGGTTTGGAGGATTAAAAAGACAATAAAACCCTAACGTGGTGTTGGCCCATAGGAGGTTCTCATAACTGAATCCTGTTGGCTTCTGATTCCCAACAAGCCGAGGCTATATTACCTGGCCAGGGGAATCTGCTCCCGGCCATGGCTGCAAGAGCAGATGTGGGAGTTCATGGACATTGACTCTGGCTGAGAGACTGGGTCGAGTCAGACCTCAGGGGACCATGGAAAAGTTGAGGTGACCTGTGAAAGTGTGCAGGTCAATTCCCCGGCTGACAGCAGCATACAGGTGGCACAGGGGAGGGGCGTGGGCTGGTGCATGCCCATCCAAGGTGCACCTGGGCTTTGCTCCAGCCCAGTCTTACTCTGGTGAAGTGAGGGGACAGCTGTTCCCTTCTCCCATGAGCCAGCCAGCATGTCCCAACAGCCAAATGCCTCAGCCCCGTGGCTGGGGCCCACTGCTAATCACACACCACCCAGGGCCAGACTTGGGGACCAAGCCTCCTGTCCCCCTTGCCCACTTTGCATGGCAGGTGTGAGACTAAGCTGGTGGTGCCACCTGCAGACAGTCTGCCCACCAGGCCGTCTCAAATCAAGACCTGAGCTCTTGGTGCTAACCAGGTCTTAGAGCCATGCTCCACCCCCAAAGGACAAACCAACTCCTGGCTACAAGCCAGGAGGCCCCAGGTCAATCAGGTGACTGGAAACTGCCAGATGAAGCCTTGCTCTTGTTGCACAATATCGTTCCTGGCCCCAAATCTCTCTCTCTCTCTCTCTCTCACACACACACACACACACACACACACACACGTGCACACACACACAGCTCCCATAAGCCTAAGGCATGTGAGGCGCTGGGTGAACACCAGCGAGAAAAGAGAGCAGCTGTGTGGCACAGACCTCAGACAGATGCACGCCCAGGTCCAGGCCCTCAGAACCCCTGAGACAGCCTCAAAGGACTGTGCCCAGTAAACCACCAGAGTGCCCTGTCAGAGTGACAGCATCCTTTCCCAGCCCACAGGGACACTGAGAAGATTAATTAGAGGAACCTAAAAGTGCTTGAGCAAGGCTCCCCAGGGAACTGGGTGAATCTGTCACCCCTGTCACAAGGCTCTTTAAGTGTGCCTTGGCTGGGTCTTTGTTCAACATTGCATAGGATAACCAAGACAGACAGCCGGCTGCAGACAAGTGGCCAGCTCAGTGCTGTTCTAGAGGGTCAACCCACCCAGGGCCCGAGCCTCTGTGTGGCCACAGTCAGCCACATTGCATGGTTTGCATGGTTTGCATGGTAGGTGGCAGGAAGGAGAGGAGCTGCTTTCAGAGGGTCTCCTTCTTACTGAGGCCTTTATAAATCTACTTCAAAGTGTCCCTCCTCCTCCAGGAAGCCTTCCTGGCCCTGCTGGCCTACAGTGACCTCTCCTGCCTCTGAAAAGCTGTTACCGGGCCTGGCTTTTTCCATTTGCTGTTTTGTTTGGGGCTGACGTTTAAAAATATCATTTAGTAAGTGCTTTACATACATTATGTGACTTAATCCTCATAACTCTGTGAAGTGGATGTGATTATACTCATTTCATAGATGAGGAAGTGGAGACTTGGAAAGGTCAAATAATGTGTGTGCCCTGGCTTTCTGTCATTTTTTTTTTCCCGTGGGATTGCACTCCCTCACATTAGATTACAAACTCCTCTGTGGCAACCAGGGCAACATTTCCCCCGTCTATCCCCTGAGTCCCTAGGCCCCCAGGTAAACACTGCATGACGGGCTGTTACAGTGACCACTGAGCCTTAATTAACCCAGAGGTGGCACTGATGAATGAAAATGAGATCAGCCACATGGCCGACTGGCCATGTGATAAGGATCCCTGTATATACGCTGTGCGGCATCTCAATTACCAAGAACGGTCCCTGCTTAAGCTGCACATTAATCATCAGGAAACTTTACTGCAATGTTGTTCCTTCAGGGACAACTGAGGAGCTGCAGCTCTAAGGAAACGCCGTGTCGCTGGACTTAAAATGATCCAGTGCCTGTGGTGGGGCAACCCCAGGGGCCTCGCCAGGAGCTGCCGGGGTTAAGCCCAGCCAAGGGCACAGGGGTCAAACCGCAGGATCCAGGGAGGCCCTGCAGCTCCAGACAGCGCGACCCAGGGCATGGCCCCCAGGAGAGCAGGCGTGGGCCTCACCTTTGGTGGCGTAGGCGTCCGCGGCCATCCGTAACCTGTAAGGGGGGACGCCCGTCAGCGGCCAGTCTTCCAGGCCCACCCGGGCATAAATGTTGAGAGCGGCTTCATAGTCTCCTTCAACATAATCCAACTTGGCCATGATCAGATTGGACTCTTGTAGGAATTCTGACTAGAAGGAAAAGGAGAGAAAAAAGCATTTTCCTACGATATGATGTGTGATGCTCCCATGGAGCCCCGCGGCTCTGCACAGAAAGACGGGCGTGGGAGCCTTCTTGTTGGTACTGCTCGCAGGGGCCCCAGAGCGGAAACAGCCCATGTGGCCAGCAGCTGATGAGGGGGGAGGCAAAATGTGGTCTCGCCGTCCCCCGGAATATTACTGAGCCATCATCAGGAACGAAAAACTGACCCCTGGGACCACATGGGTGAACCTCAAGAACATGACGCTGAGTGAAAAAGCCCGTCACACAGGCGACATATATTGGCCCGAACGGTCGAGCCTGCTGAGGCAGAAAGCAGACTGGTGTTGCCTAGGGCTGCACGATGGGGGCATGAGAGATGACTGCTAACACCTACAGGTTTACTTCTGGGGTGATGAAAATGTTCTAAAATTGACGTAATGGTTGCACAGCTCCTGAATTGTACACTTTCAATGGATGAATTATATGGCATGTGAATTACACTTCAATAAATCTGCTGTGGGGCTTCCCTGGTGGCGCAGTGGTTGAGAGGCCGCCTGCCGATGCAGGGGACGCGGGTTCGGGAGGATCCCACATGCCGCGGAGCGGCTGGGCCCGTGAGCCATGGCCGCTGAGCCTGCGCGTCCGGAGCCTGTGCTCCGCAACGGGAGAGGCCACGGCGGTGAGAGGCCCGCGTACCGCAAAAAAAAAAAAAAAAAAAAAAAAAATCTGCTGTAAAACAGGCTCCCCTCAGGCCTCAGGTTTGGGTCAAGAATGGAAGGCGTGCGTTATGAACAAAACACACGAGCACCTGTCTCCGAAAAGGAGGCTCCACGGACATCCTGGTGGGTCCTGCCCACGGCACTGGGGGTATAACACAGACTGTAACCCAAATCCCAAGGAGAGAGGCTTTCTAAATTGGTGCAAAATTCAGGACTTGCTTTCTTTCCGGGGACAAACTTTTCTCGCTGAGCTGTTCCAGCTTGTTATGGTTACTGACCCAGGTCCCTTCCCAGAGGCTGCAAGTTCTAACTCTGATGGGCTCGTCTTCCTCTCCATCAGGAGAGGCTGGCTTCCCCAGTCCACACCCACCAACCTCATCCTCAGCCCATCCTCAAGCCCCACTCATCACTGGGGAAAGAAGAGGCAACCCAGCCATCTACATAAGGAAACATTTATCACCCTCTTCTAGGCCTTCTCATTGGAACCCCAGGTATACAAAGCCGGATTTTTCAGCTTACAGAAGCACACCATGAAGCTGCACTATCCTGTAATCTATGGCTGAGACGGAGTGGGCGATATGCAGGTAACCAGCCAGAGCGTGGCGAAGCCGCTGTTTCAGCCAAGGTGGTCGGCTTCCAGGCAGTCCCTGAAAGGGAGCAGGGGTAGCGCTACAGAGGACATAGAACAGGCAAGAGAATGAAGGGAGCAAAAGGGTTTTAAGAGTGGCCCAAGGGAGTGGCACCAATGCAAGACGTCAGAATTGTATTTGGAAACAGAGAAAGAAATCAGAGCAGACTTAAGAAAAGAGAAAAAGAGCTGTGAAAAGAAAGCATCCACCACAGGGGTTCTCCACCAGGGAAGGGGACAGGGCAGGCTTGGGTATATTGAAAAGGCTTCCTAGGAGATTCCTGTGTCCTCCCTCTTTCCCCAGAACTGAGACCCATAGGCTGAAAAGCAAACTAAAGGGGGAGGGGGAGGGAGTTAGTGTTTGCTGGGCACAGAGCTTCAGTTTGGGATGATGAAAAGTTTCTGGGGATAGATGGTGGGGATCTGAATACGAATGCACTTAAAACCACTGAACCTAAAAGATGGTTAAAATGGCAAATTTTATGATATTTATATTTTACCACAAGAAGAAAGTTTTAAAAATTAAACCCGAAAAAATTTTTAATTAAAAAAAAAAAGGTAAACTTGAAGGGCCAGATGGAAAATATGCAGGAGCTTGAAGAAAATTCCAAGAGTATGCACAGTATGGAGAGCCTTGCTGGGCAAGTCCAATCTATGGCCTTGTGCAGAGGAGGAAACAGCTTGGCAGAGGCCCCTGGGCCGAGGGGGAGAGGGGAGCAGCTCCAGCCCAGTGCCATGTTACCTTGCCTGTGACAAGCGCAACTTTCTTGAGTTGAATCAGAAGCCAGGCCTCCTGACTCCTCGTCCGGGCTCTTTTTGCCACCACACGGCTACCTCGCTCTGGTCTCTCCAGCCTCAGTTCACTTGTGTTTTGTGGGCACCTGTGTCTTCACAGGGCTTTCCCTAGCTCCCAGCTAGGAGACACCCGAACTTAAGGTCAAGAGGAGAGGAAATTTCACATCAGCCAGCGTGAGTGGGTCAACCCGCCCAGGCAAGATATGTTCCAAATATGACTTTGGAACACTCTTTATAAGGCAGAGGAGCTCAAAAATGGCAGCAGGAGAAAACTTCTCTAGGTAGAACCAATAAAATAGCAAAAACTGACATGTATCTCGCGCTATCCAGTTGTGAAAGAACTTCTACACCTGAGACTCAGAATGGCCTTGAGCTAACTACACTTACAGATAAGAAATGTGAAGCTCAGAGAGCTTAAGTAACTTCCCACGATCACACAGCTTACAAATCCACAACTGGAAAGCAAACTCAGAATTCTAAGTTGAAATTCAATGTTCTTACTACCGCACTGGGTTGTGGAGGATGGAGAGCAAAAACTATGAACATGTGGTAAAATTAAAGGTTAATTCAAAGTGGGGGGACTCAAAGTGGGATAGAAACTAGCCAAGGTGCCAGGCCTGGAGCAGTGATCTTCAACCTCTCCCCCCAACACAGAGTCTCAGCCTTATACCTCCTGGAAGGACACTTGAGTCTGACCAGCTGTCACTATGAGGTCCCCCCACCCTTTCCCACTGATTAGGACCCACCAATGTCACCAGGACCATCTTCGTTAAGAACAACTGACATGGAGACAACTGTCCCTAACTCTGAAGAAAAGTGAAAGAAGGAAGGAAGGAAGAAAGGAAGAGCTTTAAAAGTTCACTGAAGACTGCCCTTCCCCAACAGAGAATACATCCGAGATTTTAAAGGGACCCTGAAGAAGCTGGCAGGAGTGCTGGGATGCAGTCAGCTATCTGAACAAGACTGACTTCAGGAAACCAGTTAAGAGCCAGACTTCAGGCAGGGAAGTGTCCAGAAACTAGTAAGTGAGGTAACAGGGTGGGGAAGGGGGCAGGGGGGAGGGAAGGCAAGGTGAAAAAGATTCAGTGAAGCAAGGAAAGATGTGAAATGGAGAGGGAAAGCTGAATACGGAGACCAGGAAACAGGGCAGATGAGGAGAAGGGCAGCGCTTAGGGTTTCCTGTGCCATGAGGATTAGGGTCATTGCTCAGGCAGAGGGAAGTTCCTGCCCCGGTTCCCTCCCACACCAAGGTACCAGGCCTGCCGGCGCCAATGTGCACCCCGCTCCGGGCCAGAGCTGCCTGGGACATTCACAAGCTGCACATTTCAGGCAGGATATCATGTGGTTTAAGCGACACTCCTGATTCACTTCTCTCTTCTCAGTGGGACAAGGTGTCAGATTGAGTCCTGGGCCACAGATAACAGCTTTATTCCAAGCACCTGGGGAAGATTAGTGCCATTTCTCAGGATAATGTGTCATTAGAGACTCTCATCAGAGAGAAGCCATCGGTCTGGAAGCCCCACATCAATTGCACAGGGAGTCGGCCTGCTCCTCAGAAGACAAGCCACAGATGTGCTCCGCTCGTCGCCCAGTTTGTCCCTGGGCGTCCTTCCCGAGCACACGCTGCCCAGAGGAGGTAGAGCCAGCACATCCCTCTAAGCCCTCATCCCGAGGCCCACGGTACCTTGAGGTTCCCTCGGTCCAGGGCAGCGGTCAGATGCTTGCGGACCTCAGTCATCTGGGGCCTGGGGCCTCGGGGACTGGCCCCTTGCCGCAGGGGGTGTTCCTTCAGGTACTGCTCCAGCTTTGATTCCCCAAGGAGGAGTTCCGCCATGTCATCTACAAAGAACACAGTGAGAAGCTAAATGGGGGTGAGGAATGGTCTGTGTGCTGGGAACTCCCCAAGGACCTCAGGACCATCTTACGGTGAATTCTCTTAATTAGTTAAGAATGTTCCAGAGTATGAAAGCAAAAGGGTGGCAGCCCAAGCATTCATTCCTCTGTCCCATATTTATTGAACTAGAAAGATGGATACTCGTTGATGTGGACAGAGCTCAAGTTCAGTAGAAGACACAAAGTTGTCTTATGATTTATTCAGCATGATCGCTATAAAACACACAAAACCCAATACTCTGTATTTTTCAGAGACAATGCAGTGAAATCTTCTAGCTCTTTTGTGGTCTACGGCTTTATACACGGACATGAGCTGGTAGAAAGTCTTGTGTACTCAGATTCTTAAAACAAGTTTGTGTCAAAATGACCTGAATGCATGCAGTCTGTTCCTGCCTAGAAGTCAAAGCTCTACAGACATGGTATCTGGGAACGTTTGTACGAAGGTTCTGCTCCTAAGAGCGCATTGCTTATACTTCTTTGTTAATGTCTCTGTTGGCTTGTTAATTAGAATAAAAACCTCACTCTAAGAGCAGCTCTTTGGAATCCACACATACAGATTGTTCTGAGTAAACCCAGAACAATTCATACACCAGCCTGAACACAGTCTATTTTTTCTGTGAAGGGACAGAACATAATTGTATGAAAATATAAAAGCAATTTTTAAAGGTCTGGAAGGATATGCCTCAAACCCATGGCAGTAGTTACCACTGGGGTACAGGAAGGAGAACCTCAATGGGGGTTAGCGGCCAATTAGACTTTAGCTTTATCTGTAATGTCCTGGCCCTAGAAAGGAGAAAAGGTTTGCCCATTATTTGTGTAATCTAAAATTAACTAAAAAGAAAATATCACAGAGGACCCACTGAGATTTTGGGAAGTAGGTCTACCAAAGGCCGAGAGCTGTAACAAGAGCCTTTCCAAGTGCTCTGGTCAGTGACCCAAAGCTGCTGACTCTATAGTTCTCAGCAGTGCCTCTGTGCAATGTGGAGCCGAAAATAATCTTTTAGAGATGAGACCGAGGGTCCTGGGAGGAACCAAGCAACGCAAAAACAGAGCTGAGTTAGGCTACTGAACACAAGAATTCTTCTGCTGTCCAAGAAGAGAAAGCAATTGCCTACAAGATGCAGAGGACGTCAGGCTTGTTCCACGGCCGCATCAACACCGAGGGCCGCAAGGCCATGTTGGCACAGAGCCCGGGGATACGGAGCAAAGCCCACATGGACAGGCCAGCCCAAACAGCAGCTTCCTCCCAGAAGCATGAGTCCTTCCTGAGAATGAAATCCAGCTAAAAAAGAAATCCAGGGCTCAGGGATGAAGGACATGTAGGCAGAGGCCTGCAGGCCTATGAGAATTACAAAACAGAACATGACTGTTATAAATTAATATGATGCAAAAACAATAATACGTCAAAAACTGGGAGGAACTTCAGGGGCCATGCCCTCATCTTTCAAAACACTGTAATATATGTTTAAACAAAAAAACCAAACATGACTCCAATCTTCTTAAAGCTTTATTGGGGACTTCCCTGGTGGTCCAGTGGCTAAGACTCCACGATCCCAATGCAGGGGGCCCAGGTTCAATCCCCAGTCACTAGAGAACTAGATCCTGTATGCCGCAACTAAGAGCCCACGTGCCGCAACTAAAAGATCCCACATGTCGCAACTAAGACCCGGTGCAGCCAAATAAATAAATATTTTTTTAAAAAAAGCTTTATTGGACTCTTTAGGAAATGATTGTCACATGGTGAAGCATTTATTTGGAGCTCAACAATTCCTTCGGATTCAGTTTCTTCCCTCCATGAATACTTACTAACACCTTATTTTCTAATAGTGCACTGCCATCCAATAGAAATATATGCAAGCCACATGTTACTTTAAAATTTGTAGTAGCTACATTAAAAAAGAAACAAGAGACAGGTGAAGTTAATTTTACTAATATATTTTGTTTAACTCAATATATCCAAATATTATCAGTTTAACCAGTAATCAGTATTTTTTAAGTTATTGAGATATTTTACATTCTTTTTCATATTAATTTTTCTAAATCCATTGTGTACTTTACACTTACAGCACATCTTGATTCAAACGTACCACAATTCAAGGGGTCAGTAGGTACATGTGGCTAGTGGCTACTCTACTAAACAGGAATATGATCACCATTTATAAAAGTGTCTATTTAAATCTGTCTATATCCCTACAGAGACATCTAGAATGATAATCACTGGAGGAAACGACAGGCATTTCTGAAGGATAATATTTGGGATGATTTTTAAGCTCTCATCTTTAAAGTTTGAATTATTTATATTGAGCAGAATCATTTAATATTACTTTTAGAAAAGATGAACTCTTCTATAAAAATTGGAAATAAACTTTTTAAAAAAATATATATATATATATATCAGGATATTAATAGTGGTTATTTCCGGGCTTCCCTGGTGACACGGGTTCGTGCCCCGGTCCGGGAGGATCCCACATGTCGCGGAGCGGCTGGGCCCGTGAGCCATGGCCGCTGAGCCTGCGCCTCCGGAGCCTGTGCTCCGCAACGGGAGAGGCCACAACAGTGAGAGGCCCGCGTACCGCAAAAAAAAAATAGTGGTTATTTCTGAGTGGTAAGACTATCAGTATACTTTGAATTTCTTTTCTGTATACTTTAAGCTTCCAAAAAATAAAATAAAGTAAAATGGGATTCAGAGTCCTAGATTTAAATCTCAGTTTGTTGCTCTGTGACTTTGGCCCTAGGATTTAACCTCAGCATTTTGGGGGGTAATTCTAAGAAAGGCTCTCTGGACACATGAGCTGAGGATTCCTCTCTCCCCATCATTCCACACTACTCCGCATTATTCTGAATTATTCCGCGTCATTCCCCGCCCCTCCAGCTCACCTCCCTGCTGCTGATCTCCTGCCCCTGCATCTGGAAATGGCTGCCCGGGGCAGCATCGCCAGGCCAGCGAGCAGAGAGGACAATAGATCAGGACCTCTGCTACCTGCTGCATCTCTCTAGCTGTGGGACCAGGGGCATACTGAAGCATCAATTCCCCCGTTTATAAAATGGGAGCAATACTGTGACCATAGCAAGACTGCAGAATAGAGCTAATGAGTTCTTAGTAGGGACTATGCTGTGACCTTGGAGTGTGACCACACCACTCAGCTGGGCCTTAAAGGTTGAGTAGGATCTGGACTGGCAAACAAGAGAGGGAAGGGTAAACTAGGCTGAGGAAACAGCACAGCATTGGAAAGGTGCAAAGGCAAGTTTCCTTTGCATTGAACAAAGCGGCTGGAGAACAGGGTGCGGTGAGTGAGAAGACCAGCTGGGGTCAGAACTCAGAGACTGGGGCTTCCCTGGTGGCGCAGTGGTTGAGAGTCCGCCTGCCGATGCAGGGGATACGGGTTCGTGCCCCGGTCCGGGAAGATCCCACATGCCGCGGAGTGGCTGGGCCCGTGAGCCATGGCCGCTGAGCCTGCGCTTCCGGAGTCTGTGCTCCGCAACGGGAAAGGCCACAACAGTGAGAGGCCCGCATATCGCAAAAAAAAAAAAAAAAGAACTCAGAGACTCACCGGTTCACCCTCCCCCACCCCCCTACCCAGCCCCATCACCACGGGGTGACGCCCAAATCCCTTAGCATGGAACACAGGTCCTGGCCAAGTTCTCCACAGGTGCCAGCCTGGTTCACTCCTCCAAGCCTTTGCAAGGCTCTGGGATGCTGAGAACACTGTTGGCCGTTACTGATCTCTAAGCGCTGTGGATCTCCTCCCCGACATGCCCCATCCCAAGCCACCCCCAGCTGTCCCAGCAACCTTGAGCACCCCAATCCCTTCTAGACTATAAGGAGAGGCTTAAAGGAAGAACCTGAGTGTCATTTTTTTTTTTTTTTTCAGTACGCGGGCCTCTCACTGTCGTGGCCTCTCCTGTTGCGCAGCACAGGCTCCGGATGCGCAGGCTCAGCGGCCGCGGCTCACAGGCCCAGCCGCTCCGCGGCATGTGGGATCTTCCCGGACCGGGGCACGAACCTGTGTCCCCTGCACCAGCAGGCAGACTCTCAACCACTGCGCCACCAGGGAAGCCCCTGAGTGTCATTTATTTTTGAGTCCCGGGGCCGGGCACAACATCTGGCAAAGAGTGACAATAAACGGTGAATTAACTCAATGACAGGCAGAGGCATTTGGGCTGCACCTTCCAGGGTAGGCCTGTCCCTGCCTGTGGCAGAATCTGCCAGTCGCCCCCTAATATTCATTCTCCCCTTCTTCCTTTAGCATTAGAATGCCGAGGTTTCATCAGTGCGCATAGCTTCCCAGGGCCCCTGGGAGCTAGATGCTGCGTGTGACTCAGTTACAGCTGATGGGATACACGCAGCATCTGGGCCAGGGCCTGAGAGGGGATGAGCCTGTCATCCAGCCCCTCTTCATCCCACCCTACCAGCCAGGATGTGGCTGTGCTGATAGATACTGGCAGACTGTCCCGGACCACGAGGTGGAAGCCATCTACTGAGGATGGCGAGCAGCAAGACACAAGGACCCTTGTTCTCTAACACCCAGGAGCTGCCACAAGCCCTGGGCGCTGCTATGGTCAATTAGTACATGAGAGAGAAACACTAACTTTTACCTTGTTCTGCTTAAGTCACTGTTATTCTGACCTGTGTTACAGTGGCCAAAATCGTATCCTAACTAGATCTCCCAAACACAAAACAGGCTTTCAGTTGAGAAACACTGTCTGAGAAAACTTACCAATGCCCATCCCCAAGTTCACTGCTTTCTAAACAGAACTCTGCAGAACCCAACTGAGGGCTTTGGTAGAACCCCTAGACTCTTCACCTCTCCTCTTTCATTGCTTTTTACTTCCTAGGCTTGCAAAGATGTTTATGTAAACAAGGGGCTGCATAGTTGAAGAGGAGTGTACAAACCACTCCCTAGTGCTGTGTGGGATTCACGTCCCTTTGTGTTCACCGATCTCCTAACACTGGGGCAACACATCAGGGTCTTTTTCTTGTTGTTTGTTTTGTTGGTTTTTTAAAATTTATTTATTTTATTTATTTATTTTTGGCTGCATTGCGTCTTCGTTGCTGTGCCAGGGCTTTCTCTAGTTGTGGCGAGCGGGGGCTACTCTTTGTTGTGGTGCGTGGGCTTCTCATTGCGGTGGCTTCTCTTCTTGCAGGGCATGGGCTCTAGGCGTGCGGGCTTCAGTAGTTGTGGCACGCGGGCTCTAAAGCCCAGGCTCAGTAGTTGTGGCACACGGGCTTAGCTGCTCCGCGGCATGTGGGATCTTCCCGGACCAGGCCTCGAACCCATGTCCCCTGCTCTGGCAGGCGGATTCTTAACCACTGCACCACCAGGGAAGTCCACGCACCAGAGTCTTCATTCAAGACGTGAAGAGAGCCCAGTGCTCGCAGAGCAGCGGGGTGGGCCCTGGCAGAGGTTCAGCCTAGAGGAAGAGGCTCTCCTCAGAATTAGGAGACAGCGCCCCTTTTCTCATGGAGATTCTGGTCCTTCAAGACCATTTAACATGTTGCGGGCTCTAACAGAGATGCGTGTAGCTCTGGCTGGGAGGAGGAGAAGCACGAGACAAAACCTTCAGCAAGAGTGTGACAGGTATATGCTTTCAAAGAGGAAAATGTGGGGAAGGGCATTCCAGGCAGAAGGAACAGAATATGCAAAGGCATGACACAGACCAGCTGCTTGGGGAAACTCCAAGAGCTGAACCATGAAGGGCGTGGAGAGGGAGAGGAGGTAGTCGGGGTAGTTTCCTGTCAGATAGGCAAGGATCAGCTCCTCAGTTCTAAAAGGAGGTGCACATTCTGAGTAAAGAGCTTACAATCTAATTTGAAATTTAGCATGGTGGCTACAAAATCATTTTTGAAATTTTTAAAATTTCCAGGCTCTAATTAATCTCCCAAGCAAATTATGTTTTCTTGGCCTCCCTTCAAAAAAGGTGACTTCCCTGCCACTCACTCTCCCAACAAGGAGGACAGAAATCTTAAAAATATCAAGCAGCTTGGGGCTTCCCGGGTGGCACGGCGGTTAAGAATCCACCTGCCAATGCAGGGGACACGGGTTCGAGCCCTGGTCCAGGAAGATCCCACGTGCTGTGAAGCAACTAAGCCCGTGCGCCACAACTACTGAGCCTGCGCTCTAGAGCCCGTGAGCTACAACTACTGAGCCCAAGTGCCACAACTCCTGAAGACCGTGCACCTAGAGCCCGTGCTCCGCAACAAAGGGAAGCCACTGCAATGAGAAGCCCGTGCACCACAACCAAGAGTAGCCCCCGCTCGCCACAACTAGAGAAAGCCCGTGCGCAGCAACTAAGACCCAATGCAGCCAAAAATTAATTAATTATTTTAAAAGATCAAGCAGCTCATGCCAGAGGAATTATGCAGAAGCTGCAAGGCTAGTGATGGATGGGGCTCCACGGGCGCTGGCCAAGGACCGCACAGCTCCCCAAACAGAATCCACTATCGACAAAAGAAACAGACGTCCCCCACCCCGCTGTCATGGCCCAACCGTGTGTCCCGCTACATGCCAGGACCATGAGGCATAAGGAAATAAGGCACCTCGGGGCACACAAGGAAATGAATTCCCACTGTATTAAAGAATTAAATATAAAAGAGGATCCAAATGTTAAAAATATACTTTCACTTCCAGCCAAGACGGACCGAATTTACCCTCCCATCTAAAATAAACACAAAAACAAGACAGAATTTATGAAAAAAAAAAGAAAAGCAGTTTTCCAGACATTGGACATCAGGCAAGAGAGGAAAGTGACCCCAGAGAACTGGGTAGCAAACAAGGTGCACCCTATGATCGCCTTGAGAGCTTCCCAGTCGCAACACAGAATCCTGCTCCCAAAAGACTTAAATCTGAGTATCTCTTCCTCCACTTGCCTATTCACACACCCAAGCACAGGGGAGAGCATCAGGACTGCAAAGTGGGGCCGGGGTGTCCTTCCCAGGATGGGGAAGCCCAGTAGTACTATGTGAGAAACAGCTTTGGCCTCAGGCAGCCGTGGGCTTGAATCCCTGCTCCTCTGTTTCCTAGCTGTGTGGCACTGGACAAGTTACTTAACCTCTCTGAGCCTTAGTTTCCTCACCTTTCGCTACTGTGAGGCGCTGGGATACTGTCCTGGAGATGGGATTCAAACCCAGATGGCTCCTGCCCCGTCTCCCCAGCAGGTCAGGCACAGACCATGTGGACGTCAGCTCCAAGAGAAGGAGCCCAGCTTCCTTCCCAACCCTGGCCAAGCCGGGACAGGCAGTTTCCAAGTCCCTCTCCTACTCCACCTGCTGGGATTCTCAGGTGACCAAAGTGAGGGGGGACTCAGGGGCCCAGGGGCTGGATTCAACTTTCCCACGGGTATTTTTGGGGGTTTGAGGTGGCAGAAACCAGCTTCCCAGTGACAAACAGAGAGGAAGCCTGAAGCCAGAGACCACTCCCCAGGGCCCTCACCAGGAAGAGTGTGGGGAATTAGCCCCCAGGCAGGGGACTCTGGTCCCGGGTTCATGTCCACAGACAGTCCCATGAGCCTCGCGGCCGGCTCGGCTCTGTGCCCAGGTGGCCCCGGAACCCCCCTCCCCCCAGGGAAGGAGGAACTGTGCCCTTTGCCACTTGAAGTGACTGCCCCTTCCTCACAGCCTTCTCCCTTGTGGGATAAACAGCTGACACCCAGAGATGTGATCAGATGGGGAAGAAAAAACTTCGGTTTCTACTCTGTTCAGGGAGTACTTGATATCAGTATAAAAAATCTCAACTACTCAGTTTACATGTCAATAGAGAAGCATTAGGTCTATTCAAACCATTCCTGCTGGGGCTCCAATCCAAGAGGAAACAACAAACCCCTATTGAAGGAGGAACTGGTTTGTCCCCTTTGTTATCCAGCAAAGACAGTCAGGCTCTCCATTTCCCAGTCTCCGTAGGAACTCTGAATTTCATCCCCTCGTCTCTCTGGCTTCTTGTAAATCACAGGTACCTTAATGTTTGCAGCACTTGGGACCCTCCTGCCTCCCAAAGAGTGTTGACAAGAAAACAGAGACCATCAGATAGCGTTGGGAGAAGTATAAATCGATAGGAATGTCTACAGAGGGCAACTCAGCAACACCTACAAAACAATGTACGTACCTGTACCATCCGACCCAGAAATTCCAGTTTTAGCAAATTCTCCCATAGATACATGCACTCTTGAGCTCAAAGACGTACGTATAGGGATGTTTAGTTTACTACATGCAGCCCTACTGGTCATGGCAAAGGATAGGAACTACGACAGGGGGCCTGTTAAACGAATGACGGTGTACCCCAGGCAATGGGACAGACTGTGTCCATTAAACAAAGGGGACAGATCTAAACACAGCTCCGCGGTAGCCTGGCTGCGCCTCCCTGAATCCACATGCTTCGTGGCCTTTCCCATTGACCCTGGGCTTGGCCACATGACTTGCTTCAACTGATATGACAGGAGCAAATCTGATGCACACAGAAGCTCAGGAAAGGGCTTATTCACTTCCACTTCCCTCTTGCTTCTCTGCAACCACCATGAGAACGTGCTTGGCTGGCCTGGACCTAGGAGGCTGCAAGGTCACGTGCAACAGAGCTGAGCTGTCTCAGATGAGACCTAGCCAGGTAAGAGCGCCCCGCCAAGGGCAGCAGCATCCCTGAGCTGACCCACGGCTGGCCACCGAGGCAGGAGCAAGCTCTGAGAAGCCCAGAATCATGAAAAACAATAAAATGTGGTTGTTTTAGGCACTAAGTGTTCCGATGGTTTGTTACAGAGTAATAGATAACAACTCAAAGACAGATACAAAATAGGGAGTGCAGTATGTCACTCCTGTGTGTAAAAGCCAAAAACCAACAATATACTTTCTTATAAAGGTACAGGTACACAGAGTGTTTCTGAAAGGGCACCCAGGAATGGTCGCTTCAGTGGAAGGGCGCAGGAGGACACGGAGATGATGTAAGGAGGCAGCTACTTTCACTATATACTCCTTTGCATTATTAGGTCTTAATAACCACGTACATTCGTTACCTAGAAAGTATTAACTGGCTAATTTAAAAGGAAAAAAGATGGCCCGTGTTACAGTGTACTCTGAATCTAGAGCAGCTGGTCTGGGCACCCACAGAGGGCTTCCCACGACGTACTCCACCATCTCAGAACCATGTGAAGATGTTTTAAGTCTGCAGTTACTACTGAGAAACGAGCACCCGCTCTCCCTGGGCCGCCAGCCTCTCACACACACTCTCCAGGCCCTCAGCATCCTTCCAAGGCCGTGTCTCACCAGAGGGTGCCTGGACATGCCGTGCCTGCCTCCCTTCTCCTGCCAAAGTTCGAGGCATCGTCTGAGATGCATTTCAGGGTCCACCGGGAGAAGCTTCCTCCGCTCCCTCCGTCTGAGCTAACCATGTACCTCCCAGGGCTCTGCACGTGCAGGCACCGGCCAGCCCGCGCCAGGACGTGCGGCGGCGAATGAGACAGGAGAGGCCTCTGCCCCCAGGGAGCTTACGTTTCGGGACAGAGGAGACAGAGACAAACCGGAGAAAGGCCAGACAGTGGTAAGAGATGTGCAGAGAGCTAAAGCAGGGTGGCGTGACAGCGAGCAAGTGTATGGCTACTCGAAACTGGGTGGTCAGACCAGAGCAAGAGTCTCCACGGAGAGGCGTCTGACACTTGAATGATGATGGCTGAGGGAACAGCATCCTCTGAGCTCACGTAAGGGCCCTAGGTGGGGACACAGCTGGTGTGTTCCAGCAACAGCAAGAAGGCCAGCGTAGCTGGAAAAGAGGGAACAGGTCAAGATGGGGATAGACAGAGAGGCGATCATGAACTTTCTCATAGACTGCAGTGAGGAGTCTGGCATTCACTCTAAGTGCAATCGCAAGTCTTTGGTTGGGGGTTGCGGGTAAATGGGGGTGTGCAATGATCTGATGTAGGCTTTGGAAAGATCCCTCTGTCTGCTGTGTGGAGAATGAACTTGGGGTTGGAGCATGGCAGAGGCAAAGGCAGAGCCAGTTAGGTTGCTGTAGTAGTCGGGCGAGAGGTGACAGACACTTGGACAAGAGGGTAAGTGGTGAGAAATAGCACAGAGAGGGAGAAATCGTTTGACTGAGACATAGTTTGGAGAGAACATAAACCAGACTAACTAATGGAATGGACTGGAGGTATGGCAGACAGAATAGTAGCCACCCCTCGCCCCATCAAGACGTCTATGTCCTAACTTCTGGAACCTGTGGATATGCCACCTTGTCTGGCAGAAGGGACTTCGCAGACGTGATTAAGTTAAGGATGTTGAAATGGGAGGATTCTCCTGGATTATCTGGGTGGGCACATTGGGTCCCTAGAAGAGAGAGGCAGGAGGGTCAGAGTCAGAGAAGAAGGCGTGATGATGGAAGCAGAGTGAGAGAGACTGGAGGACACTGAACCACCGGCTTTAAAGATGGAGGTGGGGCCGCAAGCCAAGGAGTGCAGGCAGCCTGTAGAGGCTGGACAAGGCAAGGACACAGTCTCCTCCCTACAGCCTCCGGAAGGAATGCAGTTCCGTCGACACTTGATTTTAGCCCAATGAGACCCATTTCCTATTTCTGACCTCCAGAACCGAAAGAAAACAAATCTGTATTGATTTAAGCCAGTAAATTTGCAGTAATTTGCTATAGCAGCAGCAGGAAACTAATGCACAAGGGTTGAGGAGAGGAGAGGATTAAAGGTAAATTCTAGATTTTAGATTGCACAGTGGAGCGGACAGCGGTACCACTTTGCCATGTACTGAGGTGAGGAAGAAAATACCCAAGAGTTCTGTGTTAACCAAGTTAAATGACACTTGATATCCAAGTAGAGAAATCATGTCAGTGGGCGAGGGTCCACATCAAAGCTGCGGGAGACTGAGTGAGAAGGACCAGGAAAGAGAGACTGAGGTTAGAAGTTTCCAGAAAGAGGAAGTGGTCAAGTGGGTTCAAAGCAGCTGGAATATCCAGGAAGATAAGAGCATAAATATAATCATTACGTTTGGCAACATGGAGGCAACATTGGGGTGGAGGGGAGCGGGAGACCTTAACATGAGAAGTCTCGGGGAAGCCCAGGGGATACAAGCCCAGCCAGGGTGAGCAGAGGAGATGACGATTCTCCAAAGAGCCTTTGCCAAAAGGGAACAGAGAGATAAGGCAGTAATTAGACAGCGATGCAGGGCTAAGGATGGTTCCAGTAGGAAGTCTAAGGCATGTGTGCATCCTACAGGGCATGGTCCAGGAGAGCCAGACAGAGAGACAGAGAACTGATCCAGGGAGGCAGAGAGTGGACTGCAGAGGCCAATCTGGGAAGGCGAGGACAGAAGGGATTCAGGGCTGCAGGCCTTTGGAAGGAACTGAGGCCCCCAAGCAGGCCAGGAGGAAAGCGGGTCAACTCGGGGGGAGGAAACGAGCTGGTCTCCTGATTGTTTCTATTTCCTCAACAAAGAATGAGGCAAGGTCATGAGCGAGGGGTGACAGCAAGGCATTCAGAGGACGTACAGGGTCTAAGAAGAGAAAAGAACGCGTGCGACAGACATTTTGGAAAGGGGGAACGCAGACCTACTGGAGGAGGGGCAGTGCCTTGGTGAGGTCACTGTTCACCAGGGGCACGTGGTCAGCAAGGTGAGGGCGTTCCTCAGCCAGACCCACGGGTAGGTAGAGCTGGGCCGAACCAGGGTAGGGACACTGTCACGGTGGAGGATGGGGAAGAAAAGGGCACACACCTTGACTAGAAAATATGGATTACATGCCCTACCCCTGTTTCAAATCTAAGTCGGGTCAGGTCACCCCTCCCCTCAAACCCTACAATGGCTCCCCCCTCACCCGAAGTGAAAGCCAAGATCCTTGTAACTTACCACCTTAGCTCTGCCCTCCCTCCTATCGCTCTCACATTCACACTCCACCGCCAGTGCTCAGCACACAGCAGGCGTCCCATACACATTTCTGGAACGAGTCAATCAATAAGCATGTCTCCCCTCCACAGACACGGCCCAACCAAGTACCTTAGTCTCTGGAGACACAGCTCCCTCCGCCGGGGTACCTGGTACACAGTCGGGGCACGACGCTCACCAAGACCAGACCTCCCCGTGTCTACCTCAGGCCCCACTGCTCCCCTTCCACTAGCTTTGTTTAAATTGTGACCCAGCTCAGAGGGCCCGGTTACTGTGGAACTCTTACTGACAGGCAAAGATGGCATGAGGCAAAGGGTAAGGAGCTCAGAAGAAGCTGGCAGAAACGACATTCTGGGATGGCCAGGGTCCAGGCCTCATGCCAATGCCTGCTCATATCCACACACAACGCAGAAGCTGAGGGACAGGACGGGAGAGGAACATGCGGGAACAGACTTCGCTTCCTCCGCGCTGCCAGAGTAGACGAGTATGCTGGACACACACACACACACACACACACACGCACACGCACGCACACACGCACACATTTCCCCTAGAGAAACCTCGTCTAAGAAGAGACGAGGTAACTTGAAAGTCATGAGCTTGGAGTTGGCCTGACCTGTCCCCAGAGCTCCGCAGGGCAGGAAGTGAGTCTAGCGGGCAGGGGGGCTGTTATCAGGCCAGCCCAGAAGGCTTGGAAATGGCTCTCTCAGGAAGCCAGCCCCACACAGGGTCGTTAAACGTACACCCACACGGACTCAGCAAGTTCCTCCTGAAGACCCAAAGCCCCAATCCAGTCCTTGCCTCCAAGGGGTAGGGTCTGTAGGGAGGCGGGTACCACCAAGCCCTGTGCGGTGGTGTGCAAAGACCAGCAGGGACACTCAGGAGGGTGTGAGAAGCAAGTGAGGTTTGAGGGGCCTGAGGAATTTCTCCAAGTGAGACTCCAGGCAGAAGGGTGACTGGACACCACCGGCGTGTGTGCTGGGGCAGGGCGGGGAGGCTGCCACAGGGTGTGCGGCGGCTACAACGGGCCAGGGAGACCCACTTTCCCAGGCCTCCAGGCCCAAGACTCAGTGGGGAGCTGACTGCCTTGGCCTGGTGCCTGGTGGACCAGGGAAGGGAGGGTGGCATTGACTGTAGGTCCCTGGGCTGGGCACCACCCACCCCTCAGGGGTATCATCTCACCAAGTGGACACCCCTCCAAGGCTGGCTAACTTGAGAGAACGCCGCTTCAGAACCTACAAGAGCCAGAGGCGGCAGTTCCTCAATGGAGCCCGGCCCTGCTGCAACGGGGCTGAGCCAGCCTGAACGTGAGGAGGAAAGAGGGATAAGGGGGCAGCGAGGGGACCGGAACCCCTCCCTGGGATGGGCCTCCCAGCAAGTGTCCACCCTGCAGTTGCCCAAGAAACAGGGAGAGAAGGCCACAGGCAGCCAGCCCGAACAGCGATCCATCAGCCCCAGGCGGGCCCAGGCCAGTCTCGCTAGGACGACACCAAGAGACTCAGCTGTGCAACCACGCGCGGGTGGACACTCCCTCCCCGGGGGCCACCACAGCCCAGTCCCTCCACCACCCCCAGCCCCGAGCCCAGTCTGCCAAGTCTCCATGTACTGGACTCGGCGATCTTCGTGTTCCGGGCCCTCAGGACAGGACTGGCACCCAGGAGGTGTTCCGTAGGTGTCTGATGAGTAAATGAATCCAAGTTAACTCCTCCAGAGCACAGGCCAAGTTGTTGGTTGAATAATTAGTTGAGCACCTACTGTGTGCCAGCCATGTGATTGGTGCTTGGGATAGAGCAATGAACAAGAGAACAAAAGGCCGTGCCCTCCTGGGGTGGCCAGCCCCGTGGTCTCATTCATCTTCGTGTCCCCATTACCCATGGCAGCACCCCTACGTCCTACCCCAGGCTTACTGGGTGCTGAATGGGTGGCTGGAAGAGAAGGCCTGAGGCATCTGTCAGACCTGGGCTGAAGCGCTTACTAGTTCTGTGACCCAGCAAACACGGGTTGTTGTCAGCTTCTCAGCACAACAAGAACCCCACCGCCACTAAGCATCTTTGCTATCATTGCTATTAGTGTTGTCCTGCCCACTTCGTCCACACCCTGTAAAGGACTGAGTATCTGGAACTTTCTACCCTCCTTCCACACACAATACTCCTGATGCAGTGAGGCTGCTTGAGATAATGCTTGTGCTAGAAACTGCATTCTCTTATTTGTTCCTCAAAGTAACCTTTGAGATAAAGATTGAGGCTCAGAGAAGCTAAGTAATTCACCTAAGGCCGGAGGAGCAGTAAGTGTTGGACCCAGGATTTGAACCCGGATCTAACAGGGCAAAATCCACCGCTTTCTCCTGTACTAGGTTCCTTTCCTCTTTGCTAAAATAACTCCATCCGCCTAAGAGGGTGAACTACTGTCCCACTGCCTAGGACTGAGGGGGCTCTGGGACACAGGACTCTCGGTGCTAAGACCAGGAGAGGCCGCCTAAAACCACGCTCTGCCAGGCCTCACCCACCACCCTCAGCCCCAGTAACCCAGCTGCACCCTGTAGCCTTCAGTGATGCTGTCACTGTTCTCCTCAGGCCGCAGGTGACACTGTCCCACCACTTGGACAATCACGTCTCAGTGTGGTCCGGGAACTCCCTGCGCCACAATCCCCCGGGTGCTGGTTAACAACCCTGTTCCCTGAACCCGACGCCACCAAGACTTCCCGAAGCAGAAGCTCGGACCCAGCCTGCAACTCCGAGTTACTAAGCAGCCCCAGGTGAGTCAGCTGCCCAGAGGCTGAGGGACTGCCCTGAGTGGGAAGCTTCCTGTGGCTGGTGACCGGCTCGCTCTACGTCTTCTGGTGCAGCGTCCCCCGCCCCGCTCCACAGGAGGTGCTCCTTAAATGCTAAGAATGGTGGCTGAGGGCAGGGGCTTTCAGACGTGCCTGATGACACAAATCACCGGAGGCTGAATTTTGAAATACAGATTTCCAGTCCGCATCTTGGACCGAGAATCGCCACCCTAGAGGAGAGGTCTGGCAATCCATGATGTCTGAGCTCCCTTAATTCAGTGCAGCTCAGAGCGTGTCCATGGACCTGCATAACTGGCAAAACCTGGGAGCTTATAAAGAGTGCAGAAGCCTAGGCCCCAACCCAAACGGGCTGCATCAGAATCACCAGGTGTGGGGCCCTAAGAACTGGGTTCTAATAAGCCAGCTCGGTGATTCTTTGATCTGAAAAGTTCAGAAAAACATTAGTGTAGAATAATGGAACTAGAGTCGTAGTTGGGCTAGAGTCCTACTCTATGAACATCTCCAAGCCTCGGTCTACTCGTGCCCTGAATGGGAATCACAGCCCCGACCCCACTCCCCACGTGGCTGTTGGGATGATTAACCGGGATCCACGTGCAAGTTCACGCGCAGAATCCAGCACACAGCTGAAGCTCAAGAAACGCTTGTTCATCCTCCCTCCGTACTGGCACTGTTTTAACACCCATGAAGTCGGGAAAACTAAGGTTTCAGTGGTTCAAGTGATGTGCACAAGGTCACTCAGAGGGAAAATACCTGGGGATTCTGACTCCGTGTCTGGCAGGCCCGTGAAAGGACCAAAAAGCATCTGTTCTGCCTGGTGCTGGCACCTCCACCACGCGCTGTGCTCGATGAACAGGGACAGACAAGCCTGGAGGGTAGCAGGGGCTGAGGCCACACCACCAGGTTTCCTGTGGCTGCGGCTGCCCTTTCTAGTTTACGCGGCTCTCATCCCACCCGCGCGCCAAACTCTGCTCAGTCTCATCTTGGTGGCTGACGGGGAAGGTTTTGAGGCGTCTCAGAAGACCTCTTCCTATTTGTAGCAACATGGATGGACTTGGAGGGCATTACGCTAAGTGAAATAAGTCAGACAGAGAAAGACAAATACTGCATGATATCATTTATATGTGGAATCTAAACAATACACCAGGGGGCTTCCCTGATGGCACAGTGGTTAAGAATCCACCTGCCAGTGCAGAGGACACGGGTTCGAGCCCTGGTCCGGGAAGATCCCACATGCCACGGAGCAACTAAGCCCATGTGCCACAACTACTGAGCCTGTGCTCTAGAGCCCGTGAGCTGCAACTACTGAAGCCCGTGCGCCTCCAGGAGCCTCCCCTGGTGAAAGTCTGCCGGCCACTTCGACACAGCACACCCAGTGTGGGCTAGGAGGCTGGTGGCCCACTAAAGCAGGAGCACACCCTCTGCCCTTCAGAAGGGCCACCACAGTGGGAAGACCAGGCACATGCCCAGCAGACTGTGTGGGGAGGGGAAGCGGCCCTGAGCGGGGAGGTGGGAGACGCTAGCACCCACCACGAGACAACCCATGCTATCTCTGATACGGGCTTGCTCTGTGCAGGCCCCAGGCTAAAAGCACTTTCAGGTGCTCTTTGGCTTGTTTGTTTTGTTCTGTTGTCATGTGGTCCTTCCAGCCACCTTACCAGTTTAGCACTGTCATTACAGGTTCACGATCCCTTGTCCATAATTTCCAAAATCCAGACCTCTCTACAAACCAAAAGCTGGGTTTTGTTGTTAACTTACTGGGCAGGTAAACTGAACCAATGTAAGGTTATGTGGAGTCTATTTATCCCTTTTGCAATGACTGTTGATATGTTTTGATGCAGAAATACTGCTTGTTTTCTCATGAAGCACTGCCACTAACCCCACGGGGAGTGTCACATAATGTCCAGTATATACACTGCACTCTGAAAAATTCTGCATCCTGAAACACATCTGGCCCCAAGGGTTTCAGAAAAGGAATTTTGGACGTGTGTCCCCACTTTACACATGGGGTTTCACAAGGCAGAGCAACACTCTGACCCAGGGTCCAGACCTCTGACCCACTCTGCTCACCTCTGCCATCGCCGGCTGGTGGCTTTAAGGAAGACACCTCTCTCTCTGGGCCTGTTTTCTCATCTATAAGATGGGGAGGTTGGACTAGATCAGTGGGTTTCAAATGTGTTTTTTTAAGCACATTAGCCCTTCCTTCAAAGGAAACTTTAAGGGAAAATGTACCTGCTCCAGTGAGTGAGGCCTGCCCACCTGGTCACCAGGGTGCTTTCTCGACAGGACAGTGTGAAAACTGTTATCCAGTGTGATCGCTCAGGGCCCATCTGGTTCTAACTCTCTGTGGTTGTCTTCTCAGAGGCCAACAGCCTTTTCTGTGAGGGAAGGACAGCTAGGAGGAACCTGAACCAGACCTTGACAGATGGCTAGGCTTCTGACCTGCAGAGAGGGCTCTGGAGCCCAACAGCTTGCGCACAGGTGAGAGATGAAAAGCAAGGGGAGCGAGAAGGTCCAGGAGGCCAAACCAGCCAACGGAGGGGCCCCGCGCACCAAGGGGATGGAGGTCAGGCTGGAAAGGCTGGCTGGCCAAGCGGATGGATGTCGGGTATCCTCCTTCCTCTCCACTCGGAGCCTGAAATTCCTGTGCCCTGGAGGTGGGGGGGGGGGGCGGGGGGGGGCGTGCAGGAGGAGCTGAGCAGCCCCAGTCCCACTGTGTGGAGCCACAAGGTCACAGTGTTTTTGCCCTGACCACAGCGACCACGTGAGCCCCAATGCCCAGCTCAGAGCCACCCATGTGCGTTGTGGAAGAATAAGTGAATCTTCTGGATCCAAAAATCAGGACGTGTGGTCTGCCACAAAGGCATGTCCTTCAGAGGACAGCAGGACGCTGGCCTGGGAAAGCCAGGAGGGAGAGTCTCCTAAGTTTCCTTCCCCTGTGTCTGGGGGCTTCCCGAGAGTCTGCCGTACCCCAGGAGTGTCCAAAGAAGCCATTCCTACACGTCAGGGCCACCTTCTCACCCCGCTGCAGGCTCTCAGATACACCTCAGCCTTGTTTCCTAAGAAGCCCCTCGGGCGGGCAGAGGGGGCCCCCAGCCACCATTACCTCTCTGCCTCTCTGGGAAATCTCCAGGGGCCTGAGCGAGCCCGGCCCTCCTCCGAAAGGGGAAGCCACAATGCCACCCGTGCCCTCCTTCAAACCACAGGAATATCAGCTATTGGCAAAGGCGAGAACCTCACTCTCACTCAAAGGTCTAAGTACATTTTATAACCAAACTGTTCCCCCTAAATATTCTTTGTTTCAGGCACCACTTCCCTACCTACCCCTCACCAAGAGGTAAGTAAAGTAACCCCAAATCACACCTAACCAGAGGGGCAATGGTCCCTTCACGAGACACTATGATCAGGGCCTAATTGCTCTAAGTGAGCTCAGTGACTGAGCCCGTCTGAGAAGCTGAGCAGCCTGGGGAAGTGGGGAGAGGCCGACACTGCCTCAGAGCGAGCGGCTGTCTTTCGGGGCGGGTGCAGGCTCCAAAAGGCCTGTTCTGTTACTGAAATATGCGGAAGTCTTGACCAGGCCCAGCTCACGTGTGTCATCCCGAGGTCTCCCACACTTCTTCCCAACCAGGTGATAGCCAGGACCTGGCCTGCTTTGCCCAGGGTCGTGCTGGGTCAGCAGGAAGGAGTGAACACCAGTATTTTGCGTATACCAAGTTTAACATATACCAACTCATTTCATCCTCACAGCCATCCTGATGGGTTAGGTATTATTAACCCTATATTACTGATGAGGAAACGCAGGCTCAGAGATGTTAAGAAACTGACTCAAGGTCACCCAGCCAGCCAGAGTCCGAATTGAAGCCCAGGGGCCAGATCACTGCACTTTCTCACACAGCAGTGAACCTAACCACCAGGAGGCTAGAGGGTGACCTTCTGGGGAGAGAAGCCAGCTGGGACTGCCCTCCCACGGCCAGGGCTGACCTGTGAGCCGACAAGAAGCCGATGTGCGGTTCTCCATGTTTACCCCTGACCTCTCGGGCGGCCACGCCATCTCCAGGCCAGGGCCCCTCCCACTTCCCTGTGCCCACCAATCCCCTGCAGGTCTGGGGTGGGGCCCGAGAGTGTGCGCTCCTCACGTGCTCCCAGACGATGCCCATGCTGCTGGACCCCTGACCACACTTGAGGTCGCAAGAGCCTGGGCTTGAGTGGACTCTCCCATCCCCCTTAGCTTGTATGTATTCCCATCCCCGCTCTCTTGCTGGAACTCATCAGGGCCTGGCATTTAGCTGCCACACATTTCGGTTCCTTGAGATGGAGTGATTAAAAACAGTGACTGCAGTGGGGTGTGAGGCAGAAAAGGAACTTCTGGGCTCTGTTTCCAGCTTGGCATTGGCCCTTTTCTTCCTTATACACCTCTTGGCAAAACTAGCTAAACCAATTTATCTCAAAGGAGTCAGGCTGGAGCAGCAGGCTCTGAAAGTATCCGCTATTTACCGGCCTCCATGGGGAGGGGCTGCCATGCCCAAGCACAGACGCTGATGTGCTGAGCGGAGAGGCTCGCTGCAGGCGGGAGCGCAAGAACCAGTGACTCCTCTGCTCAGAACCTTCCCGGGGCTCCCACATCACTCAGAGAAAACCCAAAGCCTTAACCATGACCCATGAGGCCCCATGCCATCTGGCCCTGCCACCCCTCTGCCCTCACCAGGCTTCTGCCCTGGAAGTCCCCTCCCTGGAACACACTCCACCAACTTAGCTCTTATCTCAGATGCTGCCTTCCCATCAGAGGCCTTCCCCGACCACCCATTTAAACAAGCCCCACCCCCACCCCACCCCAAAGCACTTTTCCTTCTTCCCCTCTTTATTCTTCTCATACCACTTACCACCATCTGACATCCTGTACATTTTACTTCATGATTTTATCTATCTGTCTCCCTGCCCCTTCCCTACTAGAATGTGGGTGTCATAAGGGCAGGGATGTTTGTCTGATGTGATCACTGGTAGATCCCCTGTGCCTAAAACAGTGACTAGCACATTGGCAAGTACTCAGTTTTTGTGGAATGAATGAATAAGTGAATGAATGAAGGGCCTGCCTACTAAGGCGTCAGGCTCTGTGGCTAGCCCTGGGAGTCTTTAGACTCCTTTGAATCTCATAACAACCCCTACACGGTAAGTCTTTTAATCCTCATTCTAGGATGAAACTACTGAGGCCCCGAGTGGTTAAGTAATTTGACCAAGGTCACAGCGTTAGGAAGTGGCAGGTCCAGGACTCAGGCACTGGTCTGGCTGGTTCCAAAGACTGTGCCCTTTTCTGCCTGTGGTTGCCTTCAAGGTAACTGTCTTAGTATGATAAACATGACATTAACTCGCTGTCCTTATTCTAAACAGCAAATGTTTTAGCTTAGGGATTTTGCCAAATCTGCCCAAAACTTGAGGTCTAGCGCACCCAGGTGGGTCTGGTGCCCCCAAAGCCAGGAGGACATCCCACTGCCAGTCAGGGGAGCCCCCATCAGCCAAAGAAAGGGAAAGACCCTCCTACAAGCACTTCTCTGAACCCCAAAGGAAAGCCACAATAATTCTGTTTTGTTTCATCCTTTTTCTTTTTTTTTTTTATCTTCCTGAGCAATCTCTTTGACCTTTTCTAGTCTGTGTGACCTTTGGCCATCAACGGCTGCTGTTTACCATGTGGGTTCTGGGGCAAAAGTCTCTCTCTCATGAGTTTCCCCAAACCAAACTTGCACATAGACCCATGGACCACTGTGCCCCGTACAACCTGCTCCCCCCGCAAGCCCCATTAATGACTGTGGCTTAGATTCTAGGGACCAAGCCTTGGAAAGGGAGCCAAGCCTAGAGGGGCCGTGAAGGTAAGATCGGCTCATGCCACTGAAAGCCCATCTACCCTCTCATTCCAGAGACCACCATAGTTTGAGTTACCCCACCTCTCCTACCCATCATTCTCAGTCACATCTTGTCTGTTTTCTTCAAATCACTTCTCACTATCTGAAGCTACCTTGTTTACTATGTCCATATTTGCTTACCATCTGTCTCCTCAGAGGAGGTAAGCACATGACGGTAGAAGCTTGGTCAGTGCTATTCACCACTGTTGATGCCCGACACGTGTGGGCATGCAAATACTGGTTGAATGAGTAAATAAAGCAGGAAACAAGTGGGTTCTGAAGGGAAAAACCAGGGGGCTCACAAATGAACTTATTTAATCCTAAGATCAATGAAGGTATTATATGCCCTGAAGGTATAATACGCCCTGAAGGTATTATATGCCCACACAGCCGGGAAGTGGCAAAGTAGACACAGGATTGTCGAGCTCTGAAGAAACAAGAAAGCTTTGCAGGTACGGGGAAGAGAAGCAAGAGGCCAAGCTCGTGACCCTTACAGGGACAGCAAGGTCAGGCTGCCACTGGGGCCCAGGGGACTGAACACCTTTTCCTCAAATGCTCGCGTAACTGAGAAGAGTCAACACGTTCCACATGCTGAGCCCAGGTAGGTCTGTGCTTCCTCCATGCCCCTGCTATGATCATGGCACCTGCATCTGCCCAGGAAATACCGGCCCAAAGCAAGGTACCACAGTTGAGAGTGCACAAAACCAAGTTCTTATTTTGAGGCTCTGATACTATAAAAGGCACAAATATAAACCATTCCTGAAGAGGACACACGACATCCCTCTCCATTTCTGGGTAGTTTGAGGCGAGAAGGTTGAAAACAGTGTGGCGGTCCTTTCTCAGAACAGTGTCATTTATTCATTCTTTCATTCATTCATTTGTTCAGCCAACCTGTGCTCACCCAGCCTCAGGAAGCCTGAGATGAAATGTGACAAAACCTCTGCCCTCTCGCCAGTGCATTGGTGCCTGCGGTTTTGGCGGGCACTAAAAGACAAGCAAATATTAAGGATACTTGCTTCCAAAACAAATAAGGACACGTGGAGCTATGCTCTGAAATGGCATTTTGGATGCAATTTTGATTCCACTGGGTATGAGAACCAGTTGAGTCAACCGGGTCACAGACTAACTCCAGGCACCAGGTTCCTACTCCTTGGATCTCTCTGACCCCCTCTTCCTCTAGGCCCCAAGCCCCTCACACACCCAACTCCATTTCCCAACATTCTTCAACCACATTGCCACCTCGCTCCACAATATTCTCCCTCCTGACTCCCCTGACTCTATTTCCCCCATATTCCCAAACCCGACCTCCCTAGATCCACAGCTTCGACATCCTACCCTCTGGATCCCGGGACACATCTCAACCTGATTTCCACCACCACCCCACACACACCCCAAGCCTGGGCTTCCACCTGGAGCCCCTTGAACGCCATCTGTTTACAGAGCATATTTCCCAGGTGCCTCTGCTCACCACCCCCATTCGCAGGACCCCCGTAAATACATCATGACTCCGAGTACACCACACACACACCCTGGATCCCCATACATCCACACCCGAGTCTTGAGGACGCACCCTCCCCCCATCACCTCCAACTTCTCAGAGCCCCTAGGCCGGCCCCTGACCCCCTGGGACCCCAGTACAGCAGCCAACTCCGAGACACCCACCCCCTGACTCCGCAGAAGCCCGCCCCGCACGCCGGAACTCTGGGACGCCCGGCACAAGCCCTCGGCCGCCGGAGGCCCCCACCGCGCCGCTCCGCGGATCCCGGGTTCCCGAGGCCCTGGCCCCGCCGCGCACATCTCCGGGCGCAGCGCCCTCGTGACCCGGCCGCGCCCCTGCCCGCGCCCCGCCGCGCCTCGGGGGCCCGGCCCGGTGATCGGCGGAGGCCGCGGCGCCTCCAGCAGCCCAGGCCGGAGCGCCCGGCGCGTACCGTTGGCGATGAGCTTGGCCGACAGCTGCTTGACGAGCTCGGGGATCCGCTCCCACTGGCACTCGGAGCGGCAGCGCTCGATCTCCGTCTCCAGCCGCGAGCCCGCCTTCTTGGTCGCCATCGCGGCCTGGCCGGGCCCGGCCAGCCCCCCCGCAGGCCCCGCAGGCCCCGCCGCCGCCGCCGCCGCCGCCGCCCGGGCGCCCCCGTCTCCGCCTCCCGCTGCCGCCGCGGGCTCGGGCTCCGGCTCCCGGCTCCGCGGCGTAACGGGAGCGCCGGCTGGGGAAGGGGCGGGGAGGCGGGCGGCGGCGGCTGGCGCGGCGGGGCCCCGGGCGCCGCGAGGAGCGGCCCCTACCGGCCAGGGCCGGAGCCGCAGCGCGGGCCCGGGTCGGGGCCGGGGCCGGGGCCGCGGGGGCCGGGGGCCGGGGGGAGGGGGAGGCGCGAGGAGGGGCGAGGTGCGGCGGAGGCCGGGTCGGGGAAGGAGGCCCGGAAACGGGACCTGGAGGGGGGCTGGGGCTGGGGTCCAGATTCGAGGGGGAAGGCGTGGAAGAGAGAGGTGAGGAAAAGCAGGGGCTGTGGTGGTAGGGGTCTGGCAGAATGGGGGCGTGGAGGAGGGAGACCCGGGAGGAAGGGAGGGAGGGAGGCAGAGACTGGGAGCCCCACAGACCCTCAGGAATAGGGCCTAGAAAGGGCAGTGACCCTGGGGACGGTCACGGGCCAGGCCGGACTAGTGGGCCTGGGGTATGAGGTGGGTGTGACGGGGAGGCCTGCCTGAGCTTGCCCTGCCATCTCAGGTTTCTGGGAGATCCCTCTGGGCCTGGCTTGGCCTGTGCCCCTTAGCAGGCCCCCTCTGCCCCAGGCAGCCTTCGCCCCACCCAGTTCGAGGTGGGTGGAGACTCATCCCTCAGGCAGGCTCAGCACCTGCCCAGGGCTCCATCAATGTCTGTTGAGGCGAGTTGGATTGAACCGGGCAAGGACTGCCAGCTCAGATGTCGGCTACCTTGCCCTCTGAGGAGGATGCAGAGTCCGCAGGGGGGTTTCCTTGTCTTGGCCTTGCAGACAGAGCTGAGGGCAGGCGTCCCAACTGTGCCTTCTTTCAGTTATCCGATGACTATGTAGTCATCACCTACTATGGCTCGGTCCTGTTGCAGGTGCTGGGAATACAGCAGGAAACTAACAAAATACCTGCCTTGGTTACATTCCAGGCAGGGGAATAAATAAGCAAAATAAAGTAGTAAATCAGAAGGTAAAAATGGTTAGCTGAAGAAACAGAGCAGGGTCCAATGAGGAGAGTAAAGAACTGACAGGGTGGTAAGAGATGGCCTCCTTGAAGTGACATTGGACAAAGACTTGAAGAAGGTGAGAGAGAACATCTCTGGGCAGAGGGTACTGCAACCAAGTACAAAGGCCCTGGAGCATATTTAATAAGCTGGGGGAACAGGAAAGAGACCCAAGTGGCTGGGGTAGAGTAAGGGAGGGGGTCGAAGCAGGAGAGTTCAGAGGTGGGAGTCAGAGCTGAGTTCATGTTGGGCCTGCGGACCATTATGGGGACTTTGGCTTTTCCTCTGGTGAAATGGGGCATCCATGCAGGACTTTTAATGAACGTCATGACGTGACCTACATTTTAGGAATACCACTGTGGCTGCAGGGCTGAGAATACTGCCAGTAGTTCAGGAGGGAGATGGTGGTGGATGGACCAGGGTGATAGCTGTGGCAGTGGTGAGAGGGTTGGATTCTGGATACCGCATTTGAGGATGGAGCTGACAGTCTGCAATGTCAGGTATGAGGAAGCGCCAAGTCATAGTCAACATCATCCCTTCTAGGGGTGCCTTACTCTAGCTTTCCAGGAGTTCTTACCTGCAGTTTCGTCTCTCATCCCCTCAGCAGCCCCGGGGCTGTTCTTGGGAAGAAAAGACATGGACCCCAGTCAACCAAGGGTGAAGCTGAAACTCAGATATCCAGAGATGTGAGGAAGGAAGATCCGGAGATGCCTTCTGATGTGACCGGCATAACCTCAGGCACCTGCAAGGACCTATGAGGTGATGAAGGTTGGCCTGATGAGCCTCAGATGCTGTGGACAGCTCGAGGGGAAATACAATGTCAAAGTTTCAACAGAGGTCCCTTTGGGGGCTTGGATTCTTTAGTTTCACCAAGAAGAAATAGGAAGAGAAGTAGAAGGAGTCTCCACAGGAGGTATTTCCACCACCATCCTCCACCCTGAACGCTCATATTCTCCTCTTAGCATGGAAGTCTGTTTCTCCAGATGCTTGCACAGGAAGTTCTCTCCCCTCTGGTCCAGGAGGGAAATTCCTGTGCATTCTTTGAGACCCAAGCCAAGGGTCACCAAGAAGCCGTGCTCAACATCTGACAGATCCTGTGTGATCCCACAATAGTTGCTCTTTCCCTCTGTGATAGGGCTTCTTATAACAAACTCTATCATCTAATGACTGATGTTTATACTGCCTCAGTTGCCACACTGTAAGGTATATTATTGGTGTCCATCTCTGTGCTCCCCCGCCAGCTGATAAGTTCCAGAGACAAGGCCTGTGTCTTCATGAGGGCAGAGCAGACCTTGACCCTTGACTCAGCATGTGCTGCCTGGGCAGTGGCATTAATAGTTCCTGCCTTCCCCGCCGACAGTTCCTCAGCTATAATACCTACCCTGTAGAATTGATTGTGAATTAAATGAGGAAATACAGGTAAGGCACTTAGAAGGGTGTTGATAGACCATAAGAGTGCAATAAACGTGCCCTGACATTCCGTGTCTCTGTACCCCTTGCACCCAGTGTAGGGTCTGGCACTGTGTAGGAGCTTGAATGAAAGAGTGAATGAATGAATGAATGAATGAATGGACGAGGCTGGAGATCTCCAAGGTCGAGAATCAGCCTGCAAATGTATTCCTTCAGGATTTAACACAACAATAATAAGTGACTACATTTGAGGCTTCCACCTTCACAGCAGGCCGTCCTGGAAGTGACTGACACCCACCAGCGTACCCTTCTGACCATCTGCCTGAGCGCTGAGCTTGCTGGGATATGGGGGTTGGGAGCAGAAGCTGATAAACATTGTCAGCCTGACAGTTGGGCTCCTTGGTCTCTGGGCTCATTCCCACATCTGCGATGTTTTCTGATCTTCATCCGTTGCCCGGGCTGCTCTGGCAGCTGCCACAGCAACCCTGGAGATATACAGGTGATCACAGGGGGAGAACGTCCCCAAATGGTTTTCCAGGTGAGTTTACCTGCAGGCGGCACTCAGGGAACCTCAGTAGTAGGAAGTTGTTGGTGCTAATAATAGTAATTAAGCCGACATCTTTTTTCCAGGCATTGCTGTTACAGGTTTGACTAGGATGTGAAAAATCACAGCCTGTAGGCCGAATCCAGCCTTGAGGCCTGGCAATGGCTGGCAGGAAAGGAGCTAAGTGGAAGATGGCTCAGGAAGTCTGACTCCAGGATAATTCCTGCAGGAGAGCTGTCCTGCCAGGAGCCATGGAGACGGGCTAAATGTTCAGAGCAAAGGTCAATGCAAATGGGATGCCTCGGTGGTCTGGAAACGCCCCCGTCCTCCTCCCCCAAAAGCCTGGGCCCCCTGGACAACTAGAATAAGGCAAACAAACTATACTTCAATTAAAACAAAAAACAAAAAACACACCCACAACTACAAGAGGTGGGCAAGAGGTAAGGCAGGTAGGGCAAGAGGTAAGCAGAGGGGAGAGGGCTTGAGAAAGAAGACAGGCTGGGGAGGGGCGGGGGAGCCCCAGGGAAAGAAAGAGACTCGAGTGAGCAGGGGCCGGGCCTTTACCCTTGTGCCTCCCTCAGCCTGGAAGACCCTTCCCACATACCCACGTGGTCCCCTCCCTTCATTTAGGTCCCTGACCCAAGGCCACCTCCTTAAAGACACCTTCCCGACCACCCTATCCAAACCCACTCCCTGCCCTTCCCTCCACTCCCTGTCCCCTTACTCAGCTCTAGGCTTCTGCTTGTCACCACCTGATTCATATTTATTTAGTGTTTGCCTCCCTCACTAGAATGTCAGCTCCACAAGGGCAGGGATTTTTGTGTGGTCTCGTTCACTGCTGCATCCCCAGCACTGAGTGGTGCCTGGCACGTCGTAGGTGCATAGTAAATATTTGTTGAATGGCTGAACGAGTAGAAGGAAAGTGGTGGGGCTGGAGTTGTACTCCAGGCAGACAGGCCCGCAGTCGAGTGCAAATCAGCTTGCGGAAGCATATGGGTCAGGTTTGAGGGGGAGATGGAAATCCGGAGAGAGGAGATGTCAAGGGGCCTCAGTGTGCTAACAGAATAACCGCTGCTAACCTTTGACCTTACCATGCCAGGCAGCAGGCCTGTCATCTGGCTGCCTGAGCGGGGAGACTCCCCAGAGCCCGGGGGGTGTGAGCCACGCGTGCTCGGTGAGCCCTGTGGGCGGGCTCTACAGCAGCGCGTGTGACGAACTGGGGGACAAGCCACAGTGCTCGTGCTTGAGTCATGATAGCTGCAGTGCCTTTGGATGTCTTTAATTATGTTTTTGACACCTACAAAAACAGATAATCCAGAGGCACCTATATAATAAAATAATAAAGTGAACACCAGGGACCCAACTGACCATCTCAGAGTTAACCACAAGTTTGATTTTTGTGTTGATTACATCCTTATTTTGTTTTTTAAGTAGTTTTAGCACCACACATTTCCTGCCACCCCTAGTAATATGAGTGTCACATGTAACCGTATGAGGCTCTTTAGCTTCGTGCTTTCTAAAGTGGCGTCCTGTCCTGTAATTTGCTTTGTTGCTCATTACGCCCCACGATTTGTCCTTGTTATGCGTAGCTGTGGTTCCTTCCTTTTCTATAGTGTGTAATGCTCCATGGCATGGAGTATATTATCCACCCCCCAGGTTTATCACACTTCAGTGCCCAGGTGTGCTCTTATGAACAAGGCTGCGGTTTATAAAGCTGTATTGCTGCCACTGTTTTGAGCAGGGTTTCTGAGGATGACTCAAGATGGCTCTGTGCCCCTCTCCCCCTTCAAATACCCCGGGGTCCCCTGACTTTCTTCCCGGGGTCACCTGCTGCTGCCTGGACCCATGGTTCCCACTGTAGGAACAAACCAGTGGGATCCTTGCTGAGCAACCCCACTGCAGGCACCGAGCTGGTGTTTCCAGTTAACCATCTGTTACCATTTGAGAGGGACAGCCAGGTGTAGGAGGCTGGCTGGCTGGCTGGCTGCTCAAGGAGGGAACCAGCACGGCATGACCCGAGTGCGGAAACCACGTTCCCGCATGGCCTTCAGCTTTGCATGTCCGGAAACACGTGGGTGCTCCAGGGTGTTCCACCTGCTCCCACAGTGAAGTCCACCAGTGGCCCTCGCTTATGCTCCATGCCAATTCCATTTATGATGGAAGCCGTCCCCCAGTGCCCCATACCCAGAGACCTAGTTCCCGGTGTCAGGATGCTTGCAAAGCTGAAATGCTTGCTTGGAGGTTGCTTGGTGAGTGTGGACTTGGAACCAGAAAGAGGAAAGTCTCAAGAAGGTCATTACTCAAGCCCTGGAAAAGCTCTGTGAGCCTTCTTGGTTCCATTTCTGAACCACCTCTCTGGGGCTGAGAATATCCATGTGTCTCAGATCTGCGTCCTCCTGCCCAGGATGAAGCTGGAATAGCTCTGAGACTTTTCACTTTTCCTCTCCATTCATGATAACCTTGCCTAGGCTTTGGACACCATAACAAAAATCAAGTTAGTTTTCGGTTTAGTCAGTATGATAGAAATCACTTATCTTTGTGAGTGTTTTTTTCACACTTGGAGATCTGGGGATACTTTCCTGTTACCCTATATATCACCTGTCCTACCTTCTCCCAGAAAGGCAAAGAGTGGGCTTATATGTCTAAATAAACAGCAAAGTAAAGATCAGAAACTACACAGCTATAGGGGAGAACATTATACCTGTCACCAGAGAGGAGACTGTTCCTAACAGTGTGAATAGGATGATTTTTGAGCTTCCTAGCAGACCAGGCACAGAAGAAAACACATGGAGGGTTCTGATTTGAATAATGCAATTGACTCACACTTCTGGAGTTTTAAAGGGCAATCAGGAATTAGGTAAGCACAAGGGATCTGTTTGTTTTTATGGAGTTGTACTGGGTTGGCCAAAAGATTCGTTTTTTTCCATAAGATGGCTCTAGTAGCACTTAGCTGTCTTTAACTTCATTTGAAACAATTTTGTTAGATTGTATGTGACAGCTGCCATATCAGCGTGCATTTAAAAAAAAGAATCAAAATTGGTGAATTTTTGTATAGCCATTTTAATGTTGAAGATGGATGAAAAAAGCAACATTTTCGGTATATTATGCTTTATTATTTCAAGAAAGGTTAAAATGCAACTGAAACACAAAAAAGGATTTGTGCAGTGTATGGAGAAGGTTCAGTGACTGATCAAACGTGTCAAAAGTGGTTCGTGAAGTTTCGTGCTGGAGACTTTCTGCTGGATGATGCTCCATGGTCAGGTAGACCAGTTGAAGTTGACAGCGATCCAATCCAGATATTAATTGAGAACAATCAACGTTATACCATGCGGGAGATGGCTGACATACTCAAAAAAATACCCAAATCAAGTGCTGAAAATCATTCGCACCAGCTTGGTTATGTGAATCCCTTTGATGTTTGGGTTCCATATAAGTTAAGTGAAAAAACCTTCTTGACCGTATTTCCGCATGTGATTCTCTACTTAAATGTAATGAAAACGTGCTGTTTGTAAAACAAATTGTGACAGGCAATGAAAAGTGGTTACTGTACAATAATGTGGAACGGAAGAGATCGTGGGGCAAGTGAAATGAACCACCACCAACCACACCAAAGGCTGGTCTTCATCCAAAGAAGGTGATGTTGTGTATATGGTGGGATTAGAAGGGAGTCCTCTATTATGAGCTCCTTCTGGAAAACCGAACGATTAATTCCAACAAGTACTGCTCCCAATTAGACCAACTGAAAGCAGCACTCGACAAAAAGAGTCCAGAATTAGTCAACAGAAAATGCATAATCTTCCATCAGGATAACGCAAGACCGCATGTTTCTTTGATGATCAGGCAAAAACTGTCACAGCTTGGCCGGGAAGTTCTGATTCATCCACAGTATTCACCAGACATTGCATGTTCGGATTTCCATTTATTTCAGTCTTTACAAAATTCTCTTAATGGAAAAACTTTCAATTCCCTGGAAGACTGTAAAAGGCATCTGGAACAGTTCTTTGCTCAAAACGATAAAAAGTTTTGGGAAGATGGAATTATGAAGTTGCCTGGAAAATGACAGAACGTAGTGGAACAAAAGGGTGAATATGTTGTCCAATAAAGTCCTTGGTGAGAATGAAAAGTGTGTCTTTTATTTTTACTTAAAAACTGAAGGCACTTTTTGGCCAACCCAATATTAGCAAACAGTTGTGAAGTTTTCATTTCAAACACTTTACTAATAAAAAGAGTGAGAAGTCTCATTTTGTGTGAAGGAGCCTCATAAACACAAAATCTGCATCTGTTAGGAGCTGCGAGTGATCTTCCCCTGCACAAGGCAACTAGCGTGCAAGGTTTCCACAGTTCAATTCAACAAACATTTATTGAGCATCTACTATGTGTCAGACCACGTTAGGCCCTGAGAATACAAAATTGTATAAAGTGTGATGCCATCCCTCAGGAACTCATGGTCTAGTTGGAAAGGGGACAAAGAAGTGAACAATGGCACTGCAGCTGGACTCAGATGAGCATTGGGGGCTGAAGGGGCCCTTGGTCCACCTTTGTTGGTGGGGATTCCAGGAAGTCTTGGAGGAGGTAAACTCTGAGCCAAGCCTTGCAAAAGGATTTCAGGTCTAGTCTGCTTGCCAAGTCTCCCCATCTAACAGAGTGGTCCTGAGTTTTCAAAAATCCTTGACTCAAGAGAGGGTCATAGCATTTGGACTCTTCAAGCACCAGATCACCCGCTACGTCAGAGGAGAAAAAATCCGCAGCTTGGTCTCCTTTCCTGTAGCAAAGAAGCTGTTGGTAAGAAAGGTTGGGGATGAAGGCTCACCTGAACTGCTGGCCAGCCAGAGAAGCATACAAACACTTCGGATTGCTTCCTTACTCCCAAATTAGTGCTTGCAGTACTGAAACCATGCTCACTGCACAAAACTTTCCCTGGGAACTCGTGGGCTTTCCATTCTTTCCAGCATTTGGGGCTCATCGCTGGACAAGAAGAGCAGGAGGTCAAGTCCGGCCTCTACCCACAAACAACTGGTTTGTGATCAAGTACCCATCAATTTCTTCATTTGTAAAATGAGAGCACTGCTCTGGGAGATTGTAGTCCATGACTCTATCCTGTCAAACTGGGAGTTAGGCAGTTGCTAGAATGTGAGGAAACCTGGATTATCCCTTATTAGTCTGTGGGCTCTCCTACAGGCAGAGCTTCCTGGACTGCAATGCTGCTCTGAGCTCTCAGGCATCAGACGGCGGGTGGGGTGTGGGTGGGTGGAGGTGTGCAACACTGAGGTTGCGGTTGGAGCCCTGGATCTGATTTTCATCTCTGTTCACCAACCAGCTGTGTGACCTTGTGGGAGCCACCTAATTTACTTCCCAGGTAAAATGTGGGACAGATGATCACTAGCATTCCACAGTAAATTGGGGCTTGAGAAACTCATCCACTGAGATGCGGGACAAAACTCATTCAAATACACGATTAAAGTAAGTGGGAAATGCGTGCGATCTGCCAGGTACCTAAGTAAGGTTGAAGACACCAGCTAAACCTCAGCGATGCAGCAGTCAAAGGTCAGCGCAGAAAACCAGTACTTTGTCTGGCTGAGAGGCACGCTCAAGTCTTTGTCAGAAAGCAGAATTTTCCTTCTGAGGTATCCGTTGTTTGAAGAGAAGTCCGCAAGACTCGAAGACGAGGTTGAGAACTCAACCTGCCTTCTATTTAGGGGCGGGGCCCGCGCAGTTTTCCCGAGCTCTAATGGAAGGGGCGGGTCCGGCGCGGCGGCAGCAGCCAATGAGAGAGTAATCCGATGAAGTCATGGAGTTCCTCAGCGCTTCATTGGCGGATCCCCGAGGCGCCGGCGCAGACTGCAAGGCGGGTTGGCCAGTGGCAGCTGGGCGCCCGAGATCCAGGAATTGCAGGGCGAGTCTGCAAACTTCTGCCCAGCTTTTACTTACCCTAAGGGGAGAACCACGCGATGAGTGCGTCTCTTCTTGAAGGGAGAAATGAAAATGCCCAGAAAAAAGACCTCTTACCCACCCCAAAGGCTGGATTTACTCATCCTGAGGTAACTCGCGTTTCTTTGGTGAAAGTGGAAAGTTTATTTTGTTTTAATCCAAACACACTGATTAATTAACCGCTTTAACCGTTTAATGATACTGAACAAACATCCCTTGGCTGGTCACCTTTTATTTCCGCAGTGACACTCAGGGTTGGGAACAAAGACATTTCTGACGTTTTGAAACATTTTAAAGCCGTGATTCTCAAACCGTGGTGTACAGGGGGATCCAGAATGTAGGTTGCACACACCGGGCGCCACCCCCTGTTTCCAGTCCTTCTGACCCTGGAACCTGCAGATTGAAGAAACTGGCAGGGCCAGGAATGTGGACCCCACTTTGGGAACCAAGCATTTGAGCATCATCAGAGCTTGTTACAAATGCAAATTCTCAGACTGTGCCCCTCCAGACCTACTGAATCAGAAACTCTGAGGTCTAGCCCTATGTGTTTTAACAAGTCCTCCAGGTGGTTCTGATGCACCTTCAAGTTTGAGAATGGGGCTTCCCTGGTGGCGCAGTGGTTGAGAGTCCGCCTGCCGAGGCAGGGGACACGGGTTCGTGCCCCGGTCCGGGAGGGTCCCACATGCCGCGGAGCGGCTAGGCCCGTGAGCCATGGCCGCTGAGCCTGTGCGTCCGGAGCCTGTGCTCCACAACGGGAGAGGCCACAACAGTGAGAGGCCCGCGTACCGCAAAAAAAAAAAAAAAAAAAAAAAGTTTGAGAATGGCTTTAAATCAAATCCTCATGACCCTTGAGACTGCTTCTGCACAATCTGAAGAGTTACCCTGCAGTCCATTCACTCCTGCACTCCCAGACTCTTAGGCCTGTCTGGGGGCCTGTAGTCCAGTCCTTCTGGGGTAGGTAATTTTGGTTGCCATGGAACTCCAGGCTCCTCACCAGGGCTCCTAGCAGCTGCCATGGTTTTGCCTACAAGTAATTGGACCAGAGATGCACCTGTGACAGTGCTTTCCTAGAACTGATTGAGATGGTTTCTGTGAGTGACTAGACCCTAAGGGTGAACATGGTACCCAAGGGCAGACTTGTTCTGCCATATGGCCTGGGGAGCAGAGGAAACTGGTCTTCAGAAGGAAGAAGAGGAGTGAAGCAGACACATAGGTCCAGAGATGGGGAGGTGGAAAGAGAATCCATTCCTAGATGCCCTCCAGGCCCTGCACTACCAGCCTCTGCCTACTTCTCAGACTTAGGCCACTGGCTCTGGCTCACAGGACTCCGTTAGCTGAAGGAAAGATCACTTTCCCGACCTACCCGAGGCCCTGCTGCCTTCCAGCCCTCAGGTAGCAGGTGATTCCTCAGCTTGTATTCTCTGATAACAAACACCCCTCCTGACTGACCCATGTGGATTCCTGAGATTTGCCACCCAGGGACTCTTGAGGGATTCAGCTTTGTTTTACAGACAAGGAAACTGAGACCCAAGTGACCTGCCCACGGTTACGTGAGCACTAAGCTTGCAGGCCACTGCTGCATCCCCAGGGGACTCACCCTCATGACCTTGGGTCACAGCCCTGGGCTCTCACAGCAAAGCAGTCAGGTCAACCTCAGGCCTTTTCGCCTCCTCTTGCAAGCTTTTAATAAGTCAGTTTCATTTTCAAAATACTGCCCAGAATAGTCTATGGTCAGCAGAAAGATGCTGACAGCACTGTCTATTCTAGGAAGTTATTTTATTTTCTGATGAACTATAGTGGCAATGGATGGTTTGAACGTCTGTTGCTGAAGGAGCATGACAGATGTTACACTGGTCCTCACCCCACCCAGATTTCTTTCTTTCTTTCTTTTTTTTTTTTTGCGGTACGTGGGCCTCTCACTGTTGTGGCCTCTCCCGTTGTGGAGCACAGGCTCCGGACGCGCAGGCTCAGCGGCCATGGCTCACGGGCCCAGCCGCTCCGCGGCATGTGGGATCTTCCCGGACCGGGGCACGAACCCGTGTCCCCTGCATCGGCAGGCGGACTCTCAACCACTGTGCCACCAAGGAAGCCCCCAGATTTCTTTTTTAAGATGTAAAATGATATGATCTAGTAATTCCACGTCTGGGTATTTATCTGAAGAAAATGCAAACACTAATTCTAAAAGATAGGTGCACCCCTTGTTCATTGCAGCATTATTTACAATAATAACCAAGACATGGAAACAGCCTGTGTCCACACACAGATGAAAAGAAAATAAGAAAATGCAAGATATATGTGTGTGTTCTATATTATAATATATATAAAAAAATATTACTCAGCCATAAAAAGAATGAAATCCTGCCATTTGCGACAGCATGGATGCACCTTGAGGGCATTGTGCTAATGAGATAAGTCAGACAGTGAAAGACAAATACCGTATGATTTCATATGTGGAATCTAAAACAAAATAAAACAAACTCAGATACAGAGAACAGATCGGTGGTTGCCAGAGGCCAGGGGTGGGGTTGGGAGAAATGGGAAAGGGGGTCAAAAGGTATAAATTCCCAGTTATAAAATAAATCAGCTATGGGATGTAATGTATGGCATGGTGACTGTAGTTAATATTGTTTGTATATTTGAAAGTAGCTAAGAGAGTAAATCTTTTTTTTTAACATCTTTATTGGAGTATAATTGCTTTACAATGTTGTGTTAGTTTCTGCTTTATAACAAAGTGAATCAGCTATACGTATACATACGTCCCCATATCTCCTCCCTCTTGTGTCTCCCTCCCACGCTCCCCATCCCACCCCTCTAGGTGGTCACAAAGCACCGAGCTGATCTCCCTGTGCTATGTGGCTGCTTCCCACTAGCTATCTATTTTACATTTGGTAGTGTATATATGTCCATGCCACTCTCTCACTTCGTCCCAGCTTCCCCTTCCCCTTCCCCGTATCCTCAAGTCCATTCTCTACGTCTGCGTCTTTATTCCTGTCCTGCACCTAGGTTCTTCAGAACCATTTTTTTTTTTTTTTAGATTCCATATATATGTGTTAGCATACGGTATTTGTTTTTCTCTTTCTGACTTACTTCACTAAGAGAGTAAATCTTAAAAGTTCTCATCATATGAAAAAAGTTCTCATCAATACTTTGCCTGAGTGACTTTTACCAAACTCAGAGATCGTGCTGGTCAGGGAAGGCAGGGGGAGAAAAGAATAGAATTACTAGCTGCCCTTACTCCTGAGAGGCAGAACAACCATTTTCATGCCTTACGGCCACCTGGGATCTTTATGGCCTGTCCTGTATTGGGGGAATTCCCCGCCTGATGAGGCGGAACGCTCCTCCCACTGGAGAGGCTGAAGGTGCCAGGCGCTCACCGTGCCAGACTCCCTGGTGGCTACAGTGAAGCTGGGTAACAGCTCTGCCAGGCAGACACCACTCAGAGTCCAGGGGCAGCTGCTTCCGGATTCAGCTGAGGTTGCTAGAGCAGCTGTGGGTAGAGTTGGTCCAGGTGCACCTGGGTGCCCACACCCAGCAGCGGCTCCCAGAGATTGTGAACCACCCGAGATTAATTCCGTTTCTATCTAAATCAGCCAGAGTTGGTTTCTGTGGCTTTTAACGGTGAACAGGACTGATGGATGAGGCTTCCCAAAGGAGGGCCAGACACTGGCAGGGCTAGACGAGGGGGCAGGTGCCCAGGTAGAAGAAAATGGCATTCGAGCAGGGAGAGGTGCTGCAGCACACTGTCCTTCAGACCGAGTCACACGTTGTACGGAGGGAAGTGAGTCACATTGCAGGTCAGAGCATCCTCCAGCTCCTCACAGGGGTTACAGAGGGTCACAGGAATCATGAACGGGCTGGAGGGTTTTCCTGCAAGTCTGGCTTCTTTCCCTTTGATGCTCTCTGAGCTTTTCATTCAAGAATGCTGGGCTTTTCCTTTGTGGAAGAGGAGGTTGGGTTAGGAGGGAAAGGTTAGACTTCCTGAGCCTCTGCATAGGCAGCTTCTCGGGTTTGACTGGGGAGCCTCAGGGTGCTCCCCCGCTTCCAACGCCAAAAGTTAAATCCTTCCCCTAAAGTGTTATTTAACTAGGGGTGGATTTCCTTCCTCCGTCCCTCTGTCCCCCCCCCCCTCTCTCTCTCCCCTTCTTCCTTCCTTCCTTCCTTCCCCCCTTCCTTCCTTCCTTCCTTCCCTCCTTCCTTTCTTTCTGTGTATCTGATTTACAATATTGTGTTAGTTTCAGGTGTACAGCATAGTGATTCCAGTGTTTGCTTTTTTGCAGATTATATTCCATTATGGGTTATTACAAGATATTAGATATAATTCCCTGTGCTATACAGTGAATCCTTGTTGCTTATCTATTTTATGTATAGCAGTTTGTATCTGTTAACCCCATACTCCTAATTTGTCTCTCCCCCCTGCTCCCCTTTGGTAACCATAAGTTTGTTTTCTGTGTCTGTGCGTCTCTCTCTGTTTTGTATATAGATTCATTTGTATTACTTTTTGGATTCCACATATAAGTGATACCATATAGTATTTCTATTTCTTTGTTTGTTTATTTCAGTCAGCATAATATTCTATGGGTCCATCCATGTTGCTGCAAATGGCAAGATTTCATTCTTTTTTATGGCTGAGTAATATTGCATTGTATATACTTACAAGATCTCTCTTTTTTTTGATTGTACTAACTTATTCGTTTTTAACTTTATTTTTTATTGAAGTATAATTGAATTACACTGTTGTGTTAATTACTGCTGTACAGCAAAGTGACTCAGTTATACATATACATACATTCTTTTTCATGGATATTGAATATAGTTCCCAGTGCTATACAGTAGGGCCTTGTTGTTTATCCCTTCTACATATACCAGTTTGCATCTGCGAATCCCAAACTCCCAATACAACCCTCTCCCACCCCTCTCGCCCTTGGCAACCATCAGTCTATTATCTATGTCCCTGATTCTCTTTCTGTTTCACAGATAGGTTCATTTGTGTCATATTTTAGATTCCACATATAAGTTATATCATATGGTATTTGTCTTTCTCTTTCAGACTTACTTCACTTAGTATGATAATCTCTAGTGGCATCCATGTTGCTGAAAATGGCATTATTTTGTTCTTTTTTATGGCTGAGTAGTATTCCATTGTATATAAATACCACGTCTTCTTTATCCATTCATCTGTTGATGGACACAGGTTACTTCCATGACTTGGCTATTGTTAATAGTGTTGCCCTGAATATTGGGGAGCATGTATCTTTCTGAATTAGAGTTTTCAGTTTTTTCAGATATATACCCAGGAGTGGGATTGCCGGATCATATGGTAGCTCTCTTTTTAGTTTTTTAAGGAATTTCCATACTGTTTTCCAACTGGCGGCACATTACATTCCCACCAACAGTGTAGGAGGGTTCCCTTTTCTCCATACCCCTTCCAGCATTTATTATTTGTAGACTTTTTGATGATAGCCATTCTGACCAGTGAGGTGATACCTCATTGTGGTTTTGATTTGCATTTCTCTAATACTTAGTGATGTTGAGCATATTTTAATGTGCTTACTGGCCATTTGTATGGCTTCTTTGGAGAAATGTCTATTTAGGTTTCTGCCCATTTTTTGATTGGGTTGTTTGGTTTTTTTCAATATTGAGCTATATAAACTGTTTGTATATTTTGGAAATTAATTCCTTGTTGGTTTCATTGTTTGCAAATATTTTCTCCCATTCTGTAGGTTGTTTTTTGTTTTGTTGATGGTTTCCTCTGCTGTGCAGAAGCTTGTAAGTTTGATTAGGTCCCATTTGTTTATTTTTCCTCTTATTTCTTTTGCTTTGACTGCTCTAAGAAAATATTTCTACAATTTATGTCTCAGAATGTTCACCCATGTTCTCTTCTAGGAGTTTTATGGTGTCATGTCTTACAGTTAGGTCTTTAAACCATTTTGTGTTCATTTTTGTATATGTTGTGAGGGAATGTTCTAATTTCATTAATTTACATGTAGCTGTCCAGCTTTTTCAACACCACTAGAAGGGATTGTCTTTTCTCCATTGTATATTCTTGCCTTCTTTGTTGTTAATTGACCATAGCTGCATGGATTTATCTCTGGGCTTTCTATCCTGTTCCATTGATTTATATTTCTGTTTTTGTGCCAGTACCATATTGTCTTGATTACTGTAGCTTTGTAGTGTAGTCTGAAGTCGGGGAGTCTGATTCCTCCAGCTCCTTTTTTTCCCTCAAGCTGCCTTTGGCTATTTGGGGTCTTTTGTGTCTCCATACAAATTTTAAGATTTTTTTTGTTCTAGTTCTGTAAAAAATGCCACTGGTAATTTGATAGGGATTGCATTAAATCTATAGATTGCTTTGGGTACTATGGCCATTTTAATACTATTAATTCTTCCAATCCAAAAGCACAGGCTATCTTTCCATTTCTTTGAATCATCTTCATTTTCCTGTATCAATGTTTTCTAGTTTTCAGCATATAGGTCTTTTACCTCCTTGGTTAAGTTTATTCCTAGGTGTTTATTTTTTTGATGTAATTTTAAATGTTTTTTTTTAACTTTCTGTTTCTGATATTTCATTATTAGTGTAAAGAAACACAACAGATTTCTGCATAATAATCTTGCACCCTGCTACCTTGCTGAATTCATTTATTAGTTCTAATAGTTTTTATGTGTAGACTTTTAGGGTTTTCTATATAGAGTATCATGTCATCTGCAAACAGTGACAGTTTTACCTCTTCCCTTCCAGTTTGGATACCTCTTATTTCTGTTTCTTGTCTGATTGCTGTGGCTAAGACTTCCAATACTGTGTTGAATAGAAGCGGTAAGAGTGGGCATCCTTGTCTTGTTCCTGAATTTAGTGGACAGGCTTTCAGCTTTTCACTGTTGAATATTACAACAGTAATATTGCTGGCTGTGAGTTTGTTGTAAATGTTGAGATGTGTTCCCTCTGTACTCACTTTGGTGAAAATTTTTATCATGAATGGATGTTGGATTTTGTCAAATGTTTTTTATGCATCTATTGAGATGATTGATCATTGTGGTTTTTCTCTTTCCTTTTGTTAATGGGGTGTATCACATTGATTGATTTGTGTATGTTGAACCATCCTTGGGACCCTGGAATGAATCCACCTTGATCATGGTGTATGATCCTTTTTATGTATCGTTGGATTCGGGTTGCTAATATTTTGTCAAGGATTTTTGCTCCTATATTCATCAAATATATTGGCCTGTAATTTTCTTTTTTTGTAGTGTCTTTGTCTGGTTTTGGTATCAGGGTGATGGTGGCCTCATAGAATAAATTTGGAATGGTTTGACAAGGATAGGTATAAGTTCTTTGTAGTATGTTTTGTAGGATTCCCCAGTGAAGCCATCTGGTGCTGGACTTTTGTTTGCAGGGAGTTTTTTAAAATTACAGATTATACTTCACTTGTAGTGATCAGTCTGTTCAAATTATTTATTTCTTCTTGACTCAGTCTTGGCAGACTGTATGTTTCTGGAAACGTGTCCATTTCTTCCAGGTTGTCCAATTTGTTGGCATATAACAGTTCATAGTATTCTCTTTATGACTTTTTGTATTTCTCTGGTATCAGTTGTCATTTCCCCTCTTTCATTTCTTATTTTGTTTATTTGGATCCTCTCTCTTTTCTTCTTGATGAGCCTGGCTAGAGGTTTGTTGATTTTGTTTATATTTAAAAAACAAAACCCAAAAAGCAGCTCTTGGATTGATCTTTTCTATTTTTTTAATCTCCATTTTATTTATTTCTTCTCTGATCTTTATTATTTCTTTCCTTTTGCTGACTTTAGGTTTTGTTTGTTCTTCTTTTTCTAATTCTTTTAGGTGATAGGTTAGGTTGTTAATTTGAGATTTTTATTGTTTCTTGAGGAAGGCCTGTATTGCTATGAACTTCCCTCTTTGAACTGCTTTTGCTTCAGGGGTGGGTTTTCTTTTTACAAGGAAAGATATAGATTAAAATAACACCCCCCTGCTCCAGCACAGCTGTTAATATTTATGCCTTTGATGGGAGCAACAAATTCCAGTGGAATGGGCCCTTGCAGCTCTGAGTGCATTAGAATGGGCTCCCAAGCCCAAGCCTCTGGGGGATGCCACCCCTGCGCGGCTGAGGGGCCCCTCTAGTGAGACTTCATCCAACATGGGGAGGCGCTGATGCATACTGGGGGCCCAGAGATCAGGTCCTTTCTTGGAAGCAGAGTCTGAGCAAGCAATGGGAATGGCTTAAGTACATAGAGGAGGAAGAGGAGGGAAAGGCCTCCAGAAGGCGGGGGCAGAATCTGGCACCCCACAGACAGGCCTCTCTCCCCTGCTCTCAGGGACCGGGCTGTGGGTCTGTCATCTTATCCCTAACCCCAGTTTAAACCATCAACTTCCACACAGCCCTGTGTGCAGGTCCATGTGAACGAGCCCAGGAGGCATCTGCCCACACAGGGGGCTTACGGAGAACAATCCGGAAAGAGTGGAAGCAGGACAAGTTACCCCTGCAGCACTTACCATCCTGAGCACTCAAACCAGCATCTGTCACCTGCTCCCTTCTGCAGGTCGTCTGCTCAGTGCACCCACTTCTCACTGTGTCCCTGCCTGGTGGGCTGTGGAGTCCCTGGCACTACAGGCCATGCCTTAGTCCTCCACACATCCCCCGGACACCCAGCTGCCCACGGCTCCACAGGCACTCATCAGTTCTCCCACCCATGCAATGTGGATGTCTTTGGAGAGCCCCCAAAGGAAGGAGAAGGGAAACCCCTGATGAACTACACCTCCCTCTTCACCAGGCTCATCTCCTTCCCCAAGAGGAAGGAGCAGTTAGGATTTCCAACTCACTCCTTTGTCAGTTTTTCTTACACTTTGTGTTTTTACTATAACAGGTATCCATAATCCCTCTCCTGTTAGAGGCATTTGGGTATGTGTTTGCTTCTCTGAACAGGTTCTGAGTCCCAGAAAGGCCAGGACTGTGTCTTGGTCACTTCAACATCCCCCTCCCCCATCATCTGGCACATGGCTGGCATGCTGTAGTTTTTGAATAAAGGAACAGTCATTGAATGGAATTGTCATGCTGAGGGCACCTACTCACCTATAATGTCTATGTAGTGTGTTGGAATGTGTGATCTTTTTAAAAAAGTTTAAGATATAAATCACATAGCACAGAGTCTCAGTTTAAAGTACACAGTTCAGTATATATTGACAGTTATGCAACAACCACAGCAATCAATTTTAGAACATGTCACCCCAAAAATATATTGACAGTTATGCAACAACCACAGCAATCAATTTTAGAACATGTCACACCAAAAACAAACCTTGGACCCATTAGCAGTCACTCCCAGCCCCTCCCCCTGCCAGCCGTGGAAAATACTAATCCATTTTCTGTCTTTATAGATTTTATTCTGGCCATTTCATATAAATGGAAACATACAATATATGGTCTTTTATAACCGGCTTCTTTGACTTAGCATAATGTTGTCAGGGTTCCTCCACAGTGTAGCATGTATCAGTACTTCATTCAGTCTTATGGTTGAATAATGTTCCATTGTGTGGAGACCACATTTTATTCATCCACTCGTCAGTTGTGTTCCCACTTCTTAGCTATTGTGAACGATGCTGCTATGTTCGTTTGTGTGCACATTTTTGCATGGACATAATTTTCGTTTTGCTTAGGTATGTACGTAGGAGTGAAATTGCTGGCTCATATGGTAACTCTATACTTAACCTTTTGAGGAATTGTCAAACTCTTTTCCAAAACAGCTGAACCATTTTACATTCTCACTAACAATGTATGAGGGTTCTAATTTCTCTGCATCCTTGTCAACACTTGTTATTATCTGTCTTTTTAATTTTAGCCATCCTAGTGTATGTGAAGTGGCTAAGGATGTTGAGCAACTTTTCATGTGCTTATTGACCGTTTGTTTATCTTCTTCAGAGAATTCAGATCCCTTGCCCATTTTAAAATTGGGTTGTTTTTCATTTTAATAATTGAGTTGTGATTATTCTTTATATATTCTAAATACAATTCTCTTAGCAGATATATGATTTGCAAATATTTTCTCCTATTCTGTGGGTTGTCTTTTCACTTTCTTTGTAGTATCCTTTGAAGTGCAAATGTTTTTAATTTCAATGAAATTGAATTTATCTAATTTTTCCTTCTGTTACCTCTACTTTTGGTATTGTGCTTAAGACACCATTGCCTAATCAAAGGTCATAAAGATTTGCATCCATGTTTTCTTCTAAGAATTTTGTAGTTTTAGCCCTTACGATTAGGTCTGTGATCCATTTTGAATTAATTTTTGTATATGGTGTGATGTAGGGGTCCAAATTCATTCTTTTGCATGTGATATCCAGTTGTGACAGCCCCATTTATTAAAAAGACTATTCTTTCCTTCTTTGAATGATATTAGCACCCTTATCAAAAAAAAGGGTTTATCTCTGAACTCTGATGTTTATTCTATAGATCTCTGTGCCTATTCCTACGTCAGTATCACACCTTCTTGGTTACTGTAGCTTTATAGTAACTTTTGAAGTTGGGAAATGTGAGTTTTTAACATTGTTCTTTTACAAGATTGTTTCAATCATTGAGGGTCTTTTGCATTTTCACATTAAAATTCGGATCAGTCTGTCCCTTTCTGCAAAAACTGGCAGCTGGGATTTTGATAGGGATTGTGTTGAATCTGTACATTAGTTTGGTGAGTATAGACATCTTAAGAATGTGAAGTCTCATCCTGTCTACTTCACCTCGTCCCTTGTCTCTGCAGAGTTGCTGTTGTTCGAAAGAGGCCAGAGAGCTGGATTTACTGAGCTCCTGAAGTCAGAGAAGTGCTTTGCTTTTTCTCTAGAAGCCCTTGGGGATCAAGGCTCAGCTCCTGGCAGGATCATCTTCTGCATGATCGCTGTAATTCCTGGGCCCCAATCTGGATGCACTTTCTCAGGACTTCTTTCCACCCCAGGCCTGATCAGCAGATACTCCCAGCCAGGCCTCAGGAACCATCGCCACGTTAACAAACCAATCATAGGCTGGCTTCTACATGTGAGTTCACAAATGTTTTTGCAAGTCATTCAGGCAAACAATAACCCCAGCTGCTCTTTGAAGGGTATCAAAAAAGGCTTCTACCCAAAGGCCTTACCCTTCCTCCCCCACCGTCCTTAGAGATTCTCGCCTTGGGCAGGTGCCTTTTAACATGCCCGTGTGTCTGAAGATAATACATGAAGCTCCAATCTCCTAGTTCAAATTAGTTTCTTATCTTGCTTTCCCTTGCAGCTGGCAGTGAAATGTTCCCAGCAAAGTGAGGTGCCTCAGGAGGGCTGTGAGAGAAGCAAGGGATGGAGAGCAGAGCAGAGGCCCTGCCAGCCCAGGGAGGGGTGGGAGGGCGCCCAGGAGAAACTTCTTGACATCATGATTTTCTGAGACCAGGCCTGAATGAATTCATGGCCGTTGAGAATGTCAGGGCCGGAGGGAAGTCCTCAGAGAGCAGAGGGTCAGACAGCACAGAGAAGGAGACCAGGTCAGGGCATCAAAAGGACACGTCTGCAGTCTGGAAGGAAGTGCCGGAGGTAAGACCTGAGCCCAGGGCTCCTGCCTCTGTCCCTCTATGCTGCACCTGCCTCGCTGCCGCAGACAGACAGTTCCTTCCAGCTTCCTGAGTGTGGCCCCTGGGACAAAGCTGGATGCTGGTGACATGCAGTGGGGAGCTGACATTCATTCGATGGGTATGTGGTCATTTACTCATAACTGCTAGTTATATTAGGAGCTCTTCAACCTAGCGAGGCGTCCGGGAAGGCTCCGTGAAGGCGGCCAGTGACCTGAAGGCCCTGGGCTGAGGGCGGGGAGAAGCAGCGGGCAGATGAAGGGCAGTGAATGTCTGCCAGGAAGGGGTTGGGGAGTGCTAGGGGGAGAGCAGGAAGGCAGGCAGCACAGGGGGCCAGGGTCTGGTCTGCTGTGTGATGGAGAGAGGACCAGCACCCCACGGGGCTCTGGGGCTTCTTCCAGGGAGCAGTTGGGAGACACAGAGGAGTTTCACTGGGAACGTGACATAATCAGGTTGGAATTTTCAGATGGTCGTTGAGGGGACGTCCTCCTCTAATATCTCTGACCGTGGACCCCACTGGAGCCCAGGCCCTCACCCAGGAGCTGACACCACCCAGGAGAACCTCTGGGGAGGCCGGCCGCCCCCTCCACAAGCAGATCGGTGTCCCTGGTGTAGAAACCAAAGCTCAGGCTTCTCTCATTCACTTAAGAGGGGTAACATTTAAGCCTACTCTTCACCCTGAGCTTCAGGGAGTTTCCTCAGCTCCCAGAGACACCCTGGTCTGGCTGGAGACCCAAGACACCAGAGCACACGGGGGCATTTCTGGGCTGGCTGGCCCCTCACTTGTGCCTGGGAGGCAGAAGTACCATTTTCTCTCAGGCCTTCTTTCCACCTCTCCGAAATCTCAGGAAAGCTACAGAGCCACCTTCTGACAAGGGTAGAGCACTCCAGTCGGCGTGATCCAGCCGCAAGGGCAGAAGGATGCTGTTTAACAGACAAAGTCAGCTCTGGGACCCGTCCCTTTGTCAAGAAGCTGGGTTCTAAATCACCCACGCCCCTCCTCTGTGGCCTATTCATTTGGGGTATCAGCATACAAGGCTGGGAATGATGTCTGTCTGTCTTTCTCTCTCTCTCTCTTAGGAAAATTTCTGAACAAACAAACAAAACAAAGAAACATGATTTCCAGGGTGGAGCTATCTCTGAGGGTCTTTCTACCAGACTATGGGTAAGTCAATTAATCTTTCTGAGCTTCACTTTTCTTGTAAATATTTCTTAACCCCAAAGTATCTCAGAGTAGGAGTGTCTGGACACCCCATCCTGGTCAGCAGGCAATTGTACAGAGTCCAGAAACTCAACTGCATTGAGGCCCTGGGCCTCCCAGGTCAGCCAGTAGCTTTCACCGGGAGGGTTTCACACGCATGCAGAGGAGTAGGCCCTAAGCTTCAGAGGGGGCTGTCCGTCTCCATGACATCACAGGGCAGCTCAGAGCCCAGCCTAAAACCTCAGGAAACATTCACGTATCAAAGGACAGTCATCAGGGAATAGGTTATTGTTCGTTTGTTTGAAGTCTTTCTTCAAAGTGCCTTTGGAAAGAAAACTATAAAACTGCGTGATGACTCAGGAGTTTGCGAGTTATTCGTTCATGCTGCTGACGACAGTCTGAGTCTGATCTTTAGCTATTTAACACATAAGAAGCAGACGGTGTTTGTAAGTCCAAACAGTGGTCCTGAGAGAAAGGAGGAAAGCTTGTTCTTTCACACGTGGCCCGTGATGCGCAGCTCAGCTTGCTCCCGTGAGGGCTGGGTCGCCCCGATGAAGATTCCTCAGGGAGAATGTATGGCCCCTAATTACAGTGGCTACACAGTCACTTCTCCAAAAGTAAGGTGCGCTAACGGTCGGGAGAATGGATGCAACCTTTGACTGAGACAATGAGTCATATTCTTTCAAGCTGGGAAGGGAAAGACCGTGGGCTCGAGCGTCAATAGACTGATGAATCAACACAACTTTGCTGCAGTTTGCATTCCTTTCTTTCTCAAGGATGGAAATTAATATCTGGCATCTATTGAGCCTTTTTTCAAACTTTATCTCAGAATAAAACCCTCATTGTTGGATGCAGTGTCTTGACAGTAAATGGCAAAATTATTCCATTATTCTGCACCACCACAGATAATCGCCCGACCCGGGGCAGGAGGTGAAGGTGCGGGGAGTGAAAAGGAGCTTCCAGGATCAAGTGGCCTTAGGAGCACAAAGCCAGTTGGATATGCTTAATCCTTGCCACTTGCCCTCAGAGTACAAAAATGTTTTGAACTGCCAGAAGGCACTTTGCAAGGATCTGCATTTCCATTTTTCTTCTTGATTTTATTGAATTCAAGTCCATGAGTAGTTATTAAGCAGCTGCTGAGTATTCAGAATACTGCTGAATCCCCTTGCTCCCTCGCCCTGCTTTTCACCCCACCCCCTACACGTTAGTATAGGATGCCCCGCACGGTGGGACTCGCTGATGGATTCAGTTCCACAGGTCACTCGTTCTGCAGGTCCACGAACCCCAAAGGCCTGATGGCTTGCGTGAGTGAGCGCACACAGCTCCTTGAACTGCACTTTGTACTGTACACTCACTCACCCTCGGGATCATCTGGGTTAAAATTTTAATCCCTGGGTGGCCTCCTCTCACCATCCATTGTGCTCAGGGCGGACTGTCTCCTTTACCAGCTGTTCAGGGAACGTTTAGAAACTAGTTCTAACAAGGTACTGGCGTGCCAGTCCGCTGCTCGTGGCACTCCGTCTTCTGCAGCTCTGTTCCTCTCTGCCGGGTTTTGTCATCAAGAACGGACTGGTGGGAGGGATAAATTGGGAGATTGGGATTGACATATACACACTACTGTATATCAGATAGATAACTAATAAGGACCTACTGTATAGCACAAGGAACTCTTCTCAGTACTCTGTAATGACCTACATGGGAAAAGAATCTAAAAAAGAGTGGATATATGTATACATATAACTGATTCACTTTGCTGTACGGCAGAAACGAATACAACACTTTAAATCAATTATACTCCAATGAAAATTAAAAACAAACAAAAAAAAAGCAAATAAGATGCAGGCAACTCTGCAGTACAGATGTGTCTTTGGAAAAGCAAAGGCCCCTTTGAATAAAATTTACAGCCTGTCATTAGAGCCAAAAAAAAAAAAAAATGGACTGTGCTTTGCTGGTGGGACTAGGCCTACATTTTCCTTTAAGAAGTCCTTAGGAGGGCTTCCCTGGTGGTGCAGTGGTTGAGAGTCCGCCTGCCGATGCAGGGGACACGGGTTCGTGCCCCGGTCCGGGAAGATCCCACATGCCGAGGAGCGGCTGGGCCCGTGAGCCATGGCCGCTGAGCCTGCGCGTCCGGAGCCTGTGCTCCGCAACGAGAGAGGCCACAACAGTGAGAGGCCCGCGTACAGGAAAAAAAAAAAAAAAAGAAGTCCTTAGGAAGTATTTCTGATATGCAGAAAGGCCTAGGAAATGCTATAGGTGTTAACACCTGTGTGCTGCCACTAAGCTCAAGAAAGAAAACATCAGAAATACAACCGCAGCCTCCTGCTTAAAGAGCCCCAAACACGAAAGTAGAGCTTTGCAACTTGCTCCTATGCTTGGGGTCAACAGCAATTCACTGGGCCACAGTGAAACATAGCTTCTGTGTCTGATCTGGTAAGACACTGCAGAGTCGCTATGGGCCTAGGAGATTGCCAGCAATTATTATCCCTATCACTGCATCTTTCTGCATCCAAAATGCGTCCCCAGCTGCAAGATCAACGTGGGCAGGCCAGTGTGTGGAGTTGGAATTTTGACTTCAGCCCACTGAGCCCCCTTCTCATCCTAATGATAGCCACACTGTCAAGTTGAGGGGTGTTGTCAGGCCCAAATTATGAAGTAATGCCCAGGCCCACGGCCTTCCCCTGTGCCCAGACCTCCTGCAGGGCCACCATGCCCAACTTCTTCAGGTCGTGCTGGCTCTTCCTACTGTAGGTGCCCTCTTCAAGCTGCGTGGTATATTACTGACCTTAGACCCTCCCTCAATATTTGTGATTAATCAATAACTACTAAAATTTTTGAGCACCCCAAATGTATCAGACATTTTATATAGATATTGCAGCATAAAAAATTACTGCAGAGCATGTCCCAGTCTTCTGTGATGAAAGGATAACAATAACGGTATACCTATTTTGCAGGTGAGGAAACTGAGGCTTGGGTTGGATCCTCCAGTGGTGGAAACACAGGCAGTACCGAAGAGTTGTACCAAACTTGCTGAGAAGGTAGGATTTTGAGGCATAGGTCTTCCCCAGACCTTCCACTGCAGGCTGACTCTGTTTTCTTGCCAGGCTGGTCTATCCATTTATTTGGTTGTCTTTTAGTCACTCGTGGTCGCACCACATTGTTCGGTGGAGGGCCCCAGCATGGCCTTCATCTGGGTTTCCTGTGAGTTCCACTTCAGCACCAGCTGCAGCCTCCAACTACCACAAGGTACAGTCTGGAAGAACTGACTACTGCTTTCGCTGAGCTGTATCACCTGCGACTATGAAAGTCTGATAGAATAAACTAGAATATTTACTAGAAACATCCACGGATGCTTTGCATATATTATTATCTTACAAACATGAGACTCTTGACTCAGTCCATGCATGTGGCGCAGCATCATTTGCAGCTGAACCTTCTGGAAAGTAAGCCTGCAGACGGGCAGCAGCAAGCCAGAGCCACCATCTGGGTCATCGGGTGGCCCAAGGTTATCCCCTTCACCCCACACCTCTGCCTGGAGGCTTAGTCCTGCCTTTGGCATCACCTGGGGATTACTTCTTCTTTTGTCTTATAAATAGTCAAACACATGCCTAGGTTAGCTATTAATCCCGGGGACTTGCTCTGAGATTTCAGAATCATGTCTTCCTCAGACTGAGCACACGGCACACACAGCAGAGCTGACCAGAGTTAAAGGAAAAGAAAAAACCCCACAGAATGCCAAGCACAAGTCCAGTTTTGAGAGTGTGGCTGGCTTTGAGAATTGATCAAAGAGGGAAGCGTGCTAAAAACAGCCCTCACCACGTAATCCTGTTTACATTATCCCGTATAATAGAAACCTGTTTATATTACCCCTCCTGCCGTGGAAGACTCCACCGCTCTCTGCTCTCTGGTAATTCTTTGTGGCGAAAGGAAACTTCTTCCATTTGGTCAGGAGGTTTCAGGGCCCAGAGAAAGGGAGGAGAAGGGGATAGGAATAGAGAACAAGGGATCCAGGGCAGGAGGATGGGTTATAATTTATTTCCAAGAAATAAAAAAGGATTAAGTACAGAAAGAGCTGTGCCACAGAGTCGGGAACACTGACGAACAGCCTTCCTTCTCAGCAAATTAAATTTCTATTGCTCTTTTTTATTTTTTAAGCATCCAGTTTAAAACAAAGGCTTAGAAAAAAATGTCCTGCAGTTTTCAACTTGATGCAAAACATAAACAAACTCTGTACTGGACACAGCCCAGCTGCAGGGAACCCAAAAGGCAACCACCAACAAATGAAGCTTTACTCTTGGGCCTAATAAGGACCCAAGCTTCTAAGTTGAGGACACATTTATTTCACTGGCAAATTTTGGTTTTAGCTTGTTGAGCTCAAGAGCAAAATGTCTTGAGAAAAGCCCTCAGGGGCACTGATCCCAAGCAGGGCCACTCCTGGAGGTTGGTGGGAAGGGGGAGGAGCTTTGCTCGTTTCTGGGAGCTCTGCACTGTTTTGTCCCTGGTTTTTAAAAGAAGTCTCCTATGTGTTGTGTTCATTGGTGTAAAGTAAAGCTTGTCTCACCCAAGGTAAGTAAAAAATACATCCCCACCCCACCCAGATGCTATGCACCACCAAGGAGGAAGAAAGCAAGTGCTGGGAGAGTGTGTGCTCAGCAGGGAGACCAAGCAGTTGGGTCATGGCCAAACCCATGGTGGCTAGAAGTGGGCATGGGGTGTATGTTTCCTACTGTTGCTGTAATAGCTATCATGGGCGTAGTGGCTTAAAACAACACAAGTGTAATTTTTATCGGTTCTTTTCAAAAACAGATTTATCGAGATATAATTCACACACTATACAATTCACCCATTGAAGGCATACAATTCAGAGGTTTTCAGTATATTCACAGATATGGACACCCATCACCATAGCCAGTTACAGAACATTGTCATTGCCTCATAAAGAAACCCAGTACCCTTTAGCTTTCACTCCCTTATACCCCTAAACCCCCTGGTCCTAGGCAACCACGAATCTAGTTTCTATCTGGGGCTGGGGACAGTTGTGTGCTTCCCTCTAAGTGCTGCCCCTGCTTTCGAGCTGAGTGTTTGGTGGGGCTGTGGGTGGGCAGTAGCCTCAGGTCTCCTAGGCTCTCTCAGCATGGAACTCTGCCGCAGGAGTCGGGCAAGGCAACAAGGCCCCAGTGCTCTCGATGCACCATGCCAGAGGTGGAGCCCCATCCCACAAGTGTGGGCCAGGCAGAGGAATGAGGCCCCAGCTCCCATCTGCATGTCCCCCCAGAATTTGGCCTTGGCAACAGGAAGCTGGGGCAGGTTTAGAAATGCTGACATCTTGCCTCTCCTGGGAAGACAGCCCTCCGTCCCGGAGCTGGGGGAGAGGGAGCCCTGTGTTCTTGACTTCACCATTCTGGAGTGGAGTTTCCATCATGCTGAGCTGGAGGTCCAAAGTCCAAAATCAGTCTCACTGGTCTAAGTCAAAGTGTCAGCAGGGTCAGCACTTCTTGGAGGCTCTTGGGAGAATCCATTTCCTTGCCATTCTAGATACCACCTCTATCCTTAGGCTTGTGGGCCCTTTCTCCATCTTCAGAGCCTGCAGTATAGCATCTTCTCTGCTCTCTGACCTCCTGCATCTCTTATAAGGAATCTTGTGTTACATCGGGCCCACCTGATAATCCAGGTTAATCTCCATCTCAAGACCAGGAAGTTGAGATTGGTTCAAGATGGAGGACTAGAAGGACATGTGCTCACTCCCTCTTGCGAGAGCACTGGAATCACAACTAACTGCTGAACAATCATCGACAGGAAGACACTGGGACTCACCAAAAAAGATACCCCAGATCCAAAGACAAAGGAGAGGCCTCTATGAGATGGTAGGAGGGGTGCAATCACAATAAAATCAAATCTCATAACTGCTGGGTGGGTGACTCACAAACTGGAGAACAATTATACCACAGAAATCCACACACTGGAGTGAAGGTTCTGAGTCCCACATCAGGCTTCCCAACCTGGGGGGTCCGGCAATGGGAGGGGGAATTCCCAGAGAAACAGACTTTGAAGGCTGGCGGGATTTGATTGCAGGACTTTGACATGACTGGGGGAAACAGAGACTGAACTCTTGGAGGGCACACACAAGTTGTGTGTGCATCAGGACCCAGGGGGAAGGAGCAGTGACCCCCCCATAGGAGACTGAACCAGACCTACCTGCTAGTGTTGGAGGATCTCCTGCAGAGGCGGGGGGTAGCTGTGGCTCATCGTGGGGACAAGGACACTGGAAGCAGAAGTTCTGGGGAGTACTCCTTGGCGTGAGCCCTCCAAGAGTCCGCCATTAGCCCCACCAAAAAGCCTGTAGCCTCCAGTGCTGGGTCGCCTCAGGCCAAATAACCAACAGTGGGGAGGTTAGCCCCACCCAACAGCAGACAAGCAGATGAAAGTTTTACTGAGCTCTGCTCACCAGAGCAACACCCAGCTCTACCCACCACCAGTCCCTTCCATCAGGAGGCTTGCACAAGCCTCTTAGATAGCCTTATCCAACAGAGGGCAGACAGCAGAAACAAGAAGAACTACAATCCTACAGGCTGTGGAACAAAAGCCACATTCACAGAAAGATAGACAAAATGAAAAGGCAGAGAACTATGTACCAGATGAAGGAACAAGATAAAACCCCAGAAAAACAACTAAATGAAGCAGAGATAGGCAACCTTCCAGAAGAAGAATTCAGAATAATGATAGTGAAGATGATCCAGGACCTCGGAAAAAGAATGGAGGCAAAGATCGAGGAGATGCAAAAAATGTTTAACAAAGACCTAGAAGAATTAAAGAACAAACAGAGATGAACAATACAGTAACTGAATGAGAAATACACTAGAAAGAATCAATAGCAGAATAACTGAAGCAGAAGAATGGATAAGTGACCTGGAAGACAGAATGGTGGAGTTCACTGCTGTGGAACAGAATAAACAAAAGAGAATGAAAAGAAATGAAGACAGCCTAAGAGACCTCTGGGACAACATTAAACACACCAACATTCACATTATAGGGGTCCCAGAAGGAGAAGAGAGAGAGAAAGGACCTGAGAAAATATTTGAAGAGATTATAGTCGAAAACTTCCCTAACACGGGAAAGGAAATAGCCACCCAAGTCCAGGAAGCGCAGAGTCCTAGGCATGATAAACCCAAGGAGAAACATGCCAAGACACGTAATAATCAAATTGACAAAAATTAAAGACAAAGAAAAATTATTGAAAGCAACAAGGGAAAAACAACAAATAACATACAAGGGAACTCCCATAAGGTTAACAGCTGATTTCTCAGCAGAAACTCTACAAGCCAGAAGGGAGTGGCAAGATATATTTAAAGTGATGAAAAGGAAGAACCTACAACCAAGATTACTCTACCTGGCAAGGATCTCATTCAGATTCGATGGAGAAATCAAAAGCTTTACAGACAAGCAAAAGCTAAGAGAATTCAGCACCACCAAACCAGCTCTACAACAAATGCTAAAGGAACTTCTCTAAGCAGGAAACACCAGAGAAGAAAAGGACCTATGAAAACAAACACAAAACAATTAAGAAAATGATAATAGGAAGATACATATTGATAATTACCTTAAATGTGAATGGATTAAATGCTCCAACCAAAGGACACAGGCTTGCTGAATGGATACAAAAACAAGACCCATATATATGCTGTCTACAAGACACCCACTTCAGACCTAGGGACATATACAGACTGAAAGTGAGGGGATGGAAAAAGATATTCCATGCAAATGGAAATCCAAAGAAAGCTGGAGTAGTAATATTCATATCAGATAAAATAGACTTTAAAATAAATAATGTTACAAGAGACAAGAAGGACACTACATAATGATCAAGGGATCAATCCAAGAAGAAGATATAACAATTATAAATATATATGCACCCAACATAGGAGTACCTCAATACATAAGGCAACTGCTAACAGCTCTAAAAGAGGAAATCGGCAGTAACACAATAATAATGGGGGACTTTAACACCTCAGTTACACCAATGGACAGATCACCCAGAATGAAAATAAATAAGGAAACACAAACTTTAAATGACACAATAGACCAGATAGATTTAATTGATATTTATAGGACATTCCATCCAAAAACAGCAGATTTACACTTTCTTCTCAAGGACAAACGGAATATTCTCCAGAATAGATCACATCTTGGGTCACAAATCAAGCCTCAGTAAATTTAAGAATATTGAAATCATAACAAGCATATTTTCTGACCACAACGCTATGAAATTAGAAGTAAATTACAGGGAAAAAAACATAAAAAACACGAACACATCGAGATCAAACAATATGTTACTAACTAACCAGGAGATCACTGAAGAAATCAAAGAGGAAATAGAAAAATACTTAGAGACAAATGACAACAAATACACTATGATCCAACACCTATGGGATGCAGCAAAAGCAGTTCTAAGAAGGAAGTTTATAGCAATACAATCCTACCTCAAGAAGCAAGAAAAACCTCAGATAAACAATCTAAACTTACACCTAGAAGAACTAGAGAAAGAAGAACAAACAAAACCCAAAGTTAGTAGAAGGAAAGAAATCATAAAGATCAGAGCAGATGAAATGAAATGAAATAGAAACAAAGAAAACAGTAGCAAAGATCAATAAAACTAAAATCTGGTTCTTTGAGAACATAAACAAAAGTGATAAACCTTTAGCCAGGCTCATCAAGAAAAAGAGGGAGAAGACTCAAATCAATAAAATCAGAAATGAAAAAGGAGAAGTTACAACAGACACTGCAGAAATACAAAGCATCATAAGAGACTACTATAAGAAACTCTATGCCAATAAAATGCACAACCTGGAAGAAATGGACAAATTCTTAGAAAGGTATAAACTTCCAAGACTGAACCAGGAAGAAATAGAAACTATGAATAGACCAATCACAAGTAATGAAGTTGAAACTGTGATTAAAAATCTCCCAACAGGGCTTCCCTGGTGGCGCAGTGGTTGAGAGTCCACCTGCTGATGCAGGGGACACGGGTTCGTGCCCTGGTCTGGGAAGATCCCACATGCCACGGAGTGGCTGGGCCCGTGAGCCATGGCCGCTGACCCTGCGCGTCCAGAGCCTGTGCTCCACAACGGGAGAGGCCACAACAGTGAGAGGCCTGAGTACCACAAAAAAAAAAAAGTCTCCCAACAAACAAAAGTCCAGGATCAGATGGCTTCACAGGTGAATTCTATCAAACATTTAGAGAAGAGCTAACACCCATCCTTCTCAAACTCTTCCAAAAAATTGCAGAGGAAGGAGCACTCCCAAACTCATTCTATGAGGCCACCATCACCCTGATACCAAAACCAGACAAAGATACTACTAAAAGAGAAAATTACAGACCAGTATCACTGATGAATATAGATGCAGAAATCCTCAACAAAATACTAGCAAACAGAATCCAACAATACATTAAAAGGATCATATACCATGATCAAGTGGGACTTATCCCAGGGATGCAAGGATTCTTGAATATACGCAAATCAATCAGTGTGATACACCATATTAACAAATTGAATAATAAAAACCATATGATCAACTCAATAGATGCAGAAAAAGCTTTTCAATTCAACACCAATTTATGATAAAAACTCTCCAGAAAATGGGCAAAGAGGGAACCTACCTCAACATAATAAAGGCCATGTACGACAAACCCACAGCAAACATCATTCTCAATAGTGAAAAACTGAAAGCATTTCCTCTAAGATCAGGAACAAGACAAGGATGTCCACTCTTGCCACTATTACTCAACATAGTGTTGGAAGTCCTAGCCATGCAATCAGAGAATAAAAAGAAATAAAAGGAATACAAATTGGAAAAGAAGAAGTAAAACTGTCACTGTATGCAGATGACATGATACTATACATAGAGAATCCTAAAGATGCCACCAGAAAACTACTAGAGCTAATCAATGAATCTGGTAAAGTTTCAGGATACAAAATTAATGCACAGAAATCTCTTGCTTTCCTATACACTAACAATAAAAGATCAGAAAGAGAAATTAAGGAAACAATCCCATTCATCATTGCAACAAAAAGAATAAAATACCTAGGAATAAACCTACCCTAAGGAGGTAAAAGACCTGTACTCAGAAAACTCTAAGACACTGATGGAAGAAATCAAAGATGACACAAACAGATGGAGAGATATACCATATTCTTGGATTGAAAGAAGCAACATTGTGAAAATGACTATACTACCCGAAGCAATCTGCAGATTCGGTGCAATCCCTACCAAATTACCAATGGCATTTTTTACAGAACTAGAACAAAAAATCGTAAAATTTGTATGGAGACACAAAAGACCCTGAATAGCCAAAGCAATATTGAGAAAAAAAATGGAGCTGGAGGAATCAGTCTCCTGGACTTCAGACTATACTACAAAGCTACAGTAATCAAGACAGTATGGTACTGGCACAAAAACAGAAATACAGATCAATGGAACAGGATAGAAAGCCCAGAGATAAACCCACACACCTATGGTCAACTAATCTATGACAAAGGAGGCAAGGATATACAATGGAGAAAAGACAGTCTCTTCAATAAGTGGTACTGGGAAAACTGGACAGCTACATATAAAACAATGAAATTAGAACACTCCCTAACATCATACACAAATATAAACTCCAAATGGATTAAAGACCTAAATGTAAGACTGGATGCTATAAAACTCTTAGAGGAAAACATAGGAAGAACACTCTCTGACATAAATCACAGCAAGATCTTTTTTGACCCACCTCCTAGAGTAATGGAGATAAAAATAAACAAATGGTACCTAATGAAACTTAAAACCTTTTGCACATCAAAGGAAACTATAAACAAGATGAAAAGATAACCCTCAGAATGGGAGAAAATATTTGCAAATGAATCAATGGACAAAGGATCAATCTCCAAAATATATAAACAGCTCATGCAGGTTAATATTAAAAAAACAAACAACCCAATCAAAAAATGGGCAGAAGACCTAAATGGACATTTCTCCAAAGAAGACATACAGATGGCCAAGAGGCACATGAAAAGCTGCTCAACATCACTAATTATTAGAGAAATGCAACTCAAAACTACAATGAGGTTATCACCTCACACTGGTCAGAATGGCCATCATCAGAAAATCTACAAACAACAAATGCTGGAGAGGGTGTGGAGAGAAGGGAACCCTCTTGCACTGTTGGTGGGAATGTAAATTGATACAGCCACTATGGAGAACAGTATGGAGGTTCCTTAAAAAACTAAAAATTGAGTTACCATATGACCCAGCAATCCCACTACTGGGCATATACCCAGAGAAATCCATAACTCAAAAAGACACATGCACCCCAATGTTCATTGCAGCACTATTTATAATAGCCAGGTCATGGAAGCAACCTAAGTGCCCATCAACAGATGAATGGATAAAGAAGATGTGGTTAATATATACAATGGAATATTACTCAGCCATAAAAAGGTACAAAATTGGGTCATTTGTAGAGACGTGGATGGATCTAGAGTCTGTCATACAGAGTGAAGTAAGTCAGAAAGAAAAAAAACAAATATCGTATATATAACGCAATATATGTGGAATCTAGAAAAATGGTACAGATGAATCGGTTTGCAAGACAGAAATAGAGACACATGTAGAGAACACACGTATGGACACCAAGGGGGGAAAGTGGTGGGGGGGTGAGATGAATTGGGAGATTGGAATTGAGATATATACACTAACATGTATAAAACAGATAACTAATAAGAACCTGCTGTATTAAAAAATAAAACAAAATTCATAAAGACCAGGAAGTTTCCTTTTGTGGCATAAGGCACCATATTCTGAGATTAGGACACAGCCATTGTTCTGTCTGTTGCAGGGTGAGAAGTAGGAGAAAAACAAAGTGGTGGCTTCCAGCTCAGAAACTGGCACTTTTACACTAAGCCAGCTTGGCTCCTTCACTGACCGAGCTGGGAGAAGCCCCCCGTACTGTGGGACTGTCTGGCGAGTGTCTTTCCCAAACACCATCATGCTGGGGGTCCATCTTCACCTGGGCAGTCAGCAGAGTCCAACCTTGGTCTTCTTCCCAAGCCCAGATAACAATAACTACCATTCATTGAACACCTACTGGGTCTCAGGCTTGGTCTGAATCCATATGACTTCCCTTTGAGGAGATAGTGTTCTACTCATTTTAGAGATGAAGAAACTAAGGCTTGGGAGTGTAACTCATCCAATACCACATAGTAAAATGGGGGAATAAGGATTTACATGTGTGGCGATTTTAAAATATGTCCACAGATTCTTTAATACTCCTCCCTTCAAAAGGGGAGCCTAACTCTCATCCCCTTAAGAGTGGCTGTACTTGGTTGCTGGCTTCTAGAGAATGTAACGTCTGTGACATCTGAGACTAGGACAGCAAAGGAACTGTCGCTCCCTCCTTGCTTTCTCGTAGGTACTTAGCTTAGGAGAAGCCAGTTGTCATGTTGTAAGGACACTCAAGCAACCCTTTTGAGAGCCTGGGTGAACCATCCTGGGAGAGATCAGCCAGCCCCAGTCAAGGGTTCAAATGATGGCAACCCAGCCACCATCTTCATCCTGACTGCATGAGAAACTCTGGTCTGAGTCAGAACCATGCAGCTAAGCTGCTCCTGAATTCCTGACCCACAGGAACTGGGAAATAATAATAAATGGTGGTTGCTTGATGCCACTGGGTTTTGGGGTTATTTGTTATGCTAGCTGACACAGCATCTAAGCCTCTGCTCATTCCATCAACTGCTGCTGTCTCCAAAAATAATCCAGTTAAGGAACTATTTCTTTGGAAGACTGAGAAAAGTTGGCCTTGAGGGGTAGAAGGTGGGTGAGTTTCAGGGGATAAAAGTGAGGGATCGGTGCCCAAGGGAGCAGGGGAGAGAGTCACAGAAGATTGGGTGCGAGGTGGCCAGGGAGATGGGGAACCAGCTGCCAGGAGCTGTGGTAACGAAGCCCCAGGCATCCCCTCCCTTATGACCTATCAGGGGCCAGTTTCAGGTTCTGACAGGGGTTCTTTCGAGAAGAGCAATGAGTGGGCAGCTAGAGCACCAGACCTTTAGAGAACTCGGTGCAAGGGAAGCTTCCTCTACTTTCAAGGCAGTGCAGAGCAGAGCAGACAAGTGCAGCTAAGAGAACAACAGAAAACTGCAGTTACCTACATGCAATTTTAGCACAAGCAAGTTAATTTGAGTCATTCCTCTAAGACATAAAATTACTGATATCTACTGTTGTGTTACTTTAATAATCTTACTTCATTCCAAAAAACAACATGCTATAAACAGCTCTCTCTGCCCCAAACCACCTCCCCCCAAATCCAAATCAGATATCAGGTGTTTGTACACTGACAGGTTTATTTTTTTCTTAAAGCTAGAACAAATACATCTTTACACACCAGCAGTTGGTAGAAAGTAAGCCCTTACTGCTTTGTTAAAAATAAAACCCATACATAAAAACTGTCTGGTCAGATTTCCAAGGCAAGAAAACCTCATATTTCTACAATATATCTACCTTTTGATACATGTGTGTTTTCCAGTGATACAACTCATTCAAACCTTCCTGAACAAAGGGAAAACTAAATTTGAGACCAGGAAGGGAAAAAAACACATTCCTCTTATAAATTTTAGAGACAAGCAGCTATGGGATTCTGAAAATTCTCAATAAATAGTATATCGTATACAAATTTTTAACTCCATATATTTACCTTTAATCAATGGCAATACCAATTATCACTGTAATAAAGCATTCAAATAACTTTCAAATGACTGTGTATATTTATAGCAACAAAAGAAACATGTAACATTTAGCTCTTCTAATAATCCCAGAAAAGTTCATTAGAAATTAATACTTGAAGACTCTAGCACAACTAAGCTTAATCAATTTCAAAAAAAAAAAAAAAATCCTACCCTAAAGTATTATAAATATGGGATTCAGGAAAGCAGCTAAAGAAAAGCTTCTACCTACTTAATGTGGGAGGCATCAAGCCACTCCCTTTGGGGAGAATTAATACTAGATTAATACTAATAAAAACAATGGAAGATGGCATAAAGGCAGATATAAAATAAAATTGATCCTTGATGTGAGAATAATTTTATCTTTTGCACTGTCAAAATGTCTTAACATTCTTCTAGAGCGACTTAGAAAAAAAGTCATGCAAATAAAATTGTAATTGCATGCCAGTTCAGTGACTCTGTCAGCGGTTTGCCCCAGAAGGGCTTTTTCAAAGAGTTAAAAAACCTGTTCTAATCGCCATCCAAATTGAGGTTTACAACCGAAAGAAGAAGAAATCATCTATTCGCAAAGCAAATTCTATCTATAGACTTCACTTAAAAGGATTTTTTTGCTTCTTTCTCAAATAAAAAGGAATTTTCCATATTGGAAAATTGGGAGTAAGGTGAGAGAGAGACAGATATGAAGGTAAAGAACCTCATTAAGGCAGGCAGAACATGACAAAGATCGACAGAAGAAAAATACAATCAAATGTCTGCAAATAGAATAGTTCCCTCCTTTGATGACAAATGAGTACTTGATCCTAGCTGAGGGGACCTGCATAGGCTGCCTGGGAGTCTGAATATAACAGCTGCTCCTCTGGTATTTAGGGAATGATGAATTAGCTACTGCTTATCAGGCAACTAACAGAGCCAGCAACAAAAGGGTTGCAAAGACACCTTCAGAAACAGCCCTTTTGAGATTGGAAACAAACTTTTGGCCAGAGAGGAACATGCACCCGTATGTCTGAAAAGAGAAGCTTTTCACAGGGGATCACTAACTACAGGTCTTTTATTTTAGAAACGTATCCACTCTGGTTGGTGATTCTTCTGCCTGAAAGGCCACCTTGGACTGCTAGACAGCTGATGTGACTGGACAGCAAATAGCTGTTTAAAACTGTCTAAAATAGTTAATTTGGTGGCTACCCACAGATAATCCCTGCTACAGGGTTTAGAGTCTAAGGCTGGTTCATTTAATATGGTGACATGGTGACCTGGATTCCAGCAAGAACAAGCACAGCTTCCTTTAAAAAGGTGGGAGAAAGCGGAAGGAATGCCATGGGGGAGAGAGACTGAGGGAGAGAGAGAGAAACAGAGAAGTGAAAACCAAATGAAAAGATGCAATTAAAGTGATTTACTTTGTTGACGCACATCTGGGCCAGTTAGCAACACCAAGCTACTCTCATTTCCCAAAGATGGAACAAAGGGTGGATTTAAATATCAAAGCTACATACGTCCCTAAACCTGACCTGCTAAAGCAAAATGGACACATTGTTTCAAGGCTGTCTTAACCTGGCAGCTGGCACTACACTAGAATGCCAATGTCTCTGCCGTGTCTCTCCTGTCTCTTGGAAGCATGCTCCTTAGAAGGAAATACAGTTTCAGGACAGTTTTGGGACATTTGGACACTCTACTCTGGGGTCCTCTCAGCTTCCCCTTCCCCAGAGTTCCTGACATCACTTCTCAGGCATTGCCCTGAAAGGAATGGCTTCTAGTTTTGAAGGACCTTTAAATAAGAGATGGTCATCAATCCAGTTGCCATGGTAAGACAAAAACAGAAGCTATGATTTCAGCCCACTGAAAAAATAGACATCCTTCCCCTCCTTGCTACCATAAATGCGAAGTGGAAGAAGATACAAATAAAAAGGCAGGAAAATATTGTCAAATTATTAAGAAGATGGAGAAAACAACCCAATCAATTGGGAAAACCATCTTGAAAACATAAAACAAACCCCAGAAAATAATACAAGCCTAGGCCCTTTAAATAAGGATGGTGTTCAATACAAAATTTTAAATGCTTGCATCTTCTAATGTAACACATGACTAGTTCCAAGTTTTAGGAAATTCTTGAACAAAAGGTACATATCAAAGCAGTGAGGTAGCAGCACACTCCTCCTTCCCCAAAAAGTTTTCAGGAAGAGGCTGCATAAGCGCCTGTCAGTGACATCACCAGGAAGGAACCTGGTTTCCGGCAGGAAATTGCCCTGGGTGAGCTCCAAGGCTCCTAAACGCTAAGATTCTGGGGTATGCTAAAAAAGAACTATGACTACAGTTTGACCTGATTAACCCTGCAGCCCTCTGAAATAACCAAGTCAACTCAAATAGCAAGACATTCTACAAATTAGCTGAGTGTAGTGATATGTTTTTAACCCACACTCAGATCTATAACATACACTATAAATTTTTACCAATATTATTTGATGACCTTAAGTATTAAAAATCTATAATTAAAAAACTCCCTATTATCAGTTTCTACTTCAAAATGCTAGTTGATATTCACTATAGAGTACTAGGCAAAGATACAATGAAATTGCTATATAGCAAAGCTGTCATTATTAAATAACAGCTACATCTATGTTCTGTCCATCTTTTGGATCAATGCATCTTAGAGATTTTTTCCCTCTACTTTAATTGATCTTTCAGTATGCTGCTGAGGTGGGGGGAGGACAGGTATAATTATTTTCATTTCACAGATGAAGAAACAGAGGCACAGAGATGCTGAGTGTCTGGCCAGCCTGGAAATCCAGTACTAAATTGCCTTCCCACCTCCTTTTTGCAAAATCATCAGCAATACTCATGGAGAGGCATACATAATACATTTTACTCTTCAATTAAAGCCAAGCGTTCAGGGAAGAGAGAAGGAATAAAGTGAGCTTTTTATAATTATTAAAAACTGAACACTGAGAAGCAAAGCTGGGGCACTGACTAAGCTACATACGAATGACGGGCTTTATGCTTCATTACTCACAGCTTCCTGAGCCTTCGGTTCTCCCAAGAGGTTCACAGTACAATAGTCAACTTTGCATCCAACTTCAGCACATAGTGTTCCCAGTCATCTCAGAGCTCTTTTGAGCAAAAAGAGCTAATTTAATAATATGTTGGTCGATATTAAGAAATAAATAGTATTATTTGTTAACAGTCCTAGAATATAGAAACATAGCATTATGCCCAACCAGTCCATCTACAAAAAGGTTAAGAAATGGAAATTTCATTTCAAATGGCTCCTCAAATCTACGGCTCATAAGCAAGCCATTTATTTCCAATGTCTAAATACCTTCAAAGGAGTAAATATTTATGTATTAGTCCAGTCATGTGAAATCTGCCCAAATAAGATCTGATTTGAAAACTTTCAATGTAAAGTGCTAAGTTTAATGAAAAACAGTATATCTGCATGCTGTTAGTATGGTTGGTATCTAATGCTGCGATAGAGTAATGCTAATTTAGAGTTTGCCATATGAGAGGCATATGTGCAGCTTTTATTTTCTCCATATTAAAAATATTTCTTTAAACAAAAATAAATTCCAGTCGGCCTCTTATCAGGAAGGAACATTATTAAGTCTGCAAAACAGTCACGATGAAAAGAAGCCCAGAATATTAGCAAAAACTGCTAAATGTGCTTGTCATTCTGTACGTAAGCTGAATTCATTATGATGCTTAGCCTAATTTGCCTACATTCCAACACAGGCTTTGAAAAACTCCTCTAAATGCCACAACTTTGTAAGGGACATATATGGTTTCATGATATTTCTGCTGCAGAAACTTCTTAGGTTATCACCTCTCCCACAAAAAACCCCCAAAACCAACCAAACAAAAAAATTCAAATACCCAAAACCCAGCAGAGAGAGTTGACTAATCAAACTAAAATTTCCTGTGAAGGCACCAACTATGAAGTAGCTTGGAAAAAAAAAATCACATTTATAAAGTCTAGATAAAATCAACGAAATAAACAAAATGCATTCCTTAATCTTCAAAAAACAAATACCTACTATCTCTGGATGTTCTAAATAACCAAGTTTAGGACTCTGAAGTCTTTGTATGAAATCAAAATCTAACCATCTTTAAAGCTACCTTAAAATAATCACGAACTCTGGAATGTTACCACCTCTTATAGCTTTATTAGTTCTTAGGAAACCAATCTGGTATTACTAGTTTGAACTGTTTGTATCCATATATTTCATTTAGAAAGAAACAAATACAGATATTTCATACCCTATAGTTGACTGATCATTCTACCAGAGAGTACTTCAGTATAGGTGGGGATCACAGCAGGGTAGATAGTGAATTTAAGGAATGGATCTTATTAATTAGGTGTTACAAGCCCCAAATATATGTGTGTGTGTGTATACACAGATACACACACACACACAGAGGTACATTTCACTGAACTATTAAGTAACTAGTAACAATTAAGTGAATCGTTAAGTAACTAGAAAATAGAATAGTGTTTTTTCCTCCAAACTAAGGTATCTATTTAGGCTATTAATGCAGACTGATTTTAAGTAATTATAATGCAAGTATGAAGATTTGAAATTGTAATTTATAATTTAATGATTCCTAAATATGCTACCAGATTTAAAACAAAACCCTTTACTATAACCACCATAATCTGCTAATGTTTGAAAAACTTAACATGAAACCACTGTAGAAACTAACTTAAAAATAAAAAGTCTAAATAATGAAGATTATACATTAAGGACAATAGTCACAAATAGTTATCTTTTTAGCTTTCATAGCATACATATGGCTCAAATGAATCAATTTAAACCCTAATTAGAATTTTTAAAGACTCGAGTTTTTTACTGAATGTATTTATCATTAGAAAAACTTTTCTGAATTTTTCAGTTAGTAGGATTTATTCTGACATTAGAAAGCCAACACTAGGCTCAAAAGCAAGGACACTGAAATTAAAAAAAAAAAAAGGATTATTTTGTCAGTAGACTTTACTCAAATATCTAAAAGATAGAATCACTCAGTAAAATAATAGTGTACTTATTACAAACTAATCTTTATCTTCCCAGCCCATTCTTATTTTAAAACATATATACAATGAGACTAATGCTACAACAAAATACTTATACTACTTCATACATTTTATGTGTGATTTATTCTAAATATTTTAAGAAAAGAAATTTTAATAGTTACTATTAAAAAATACCTTTAAAACATTTACCATTCAAAATTTATAAAAAGTACTGATTTTATTGTGCTGAAATATATATTCTTCCCATAAAGATTTTATGTAAAACAACTTGTGATTTGAAACAACTTTATTTGCATTTTCTATAAAAGCATTTTGACACTTTTAAAGTCTAATTAATTTTCTTCAAAATAGTGCATCTTTGCTAGGACAAAAGAAAAGTTTCATGTGATGTCTCAATCGGTGAATAAAAAAGGTTTATAACTTCACTCTCATGTTGATAAAACCTTTGCATTCGCTGAGTATAAATAAATTATTGAGGATAAAATTATTTTAAATGTATACAGTGGAATTAAGAGAGACAATATAACCTCTGATCACAGTAGACCCTTTGAACAACATGGGGGTTAGGGGTGACGACCCTCCATGTGGTCAAAAATCTGTATATAACTTGTGGCTGGCCCTCCTTATATGAGGGTCCTCCGTATCTGCTGATTTAAGCAACTGGGGAATCGTGTAGTACTGTAGCATTTACTATTGAAAAAAATCCATGTATAAGTGGACCCGAACAGTTCAAATCAGTGTTGTTCAAGGGTCAACTGTACTTTTAGTGAAATGGCAAAGTCATGAGTAGCACAATTTTCTGGTATTTCAATGGTACGATGTTTGAGAAAAAGATAACTGCTCCAAATGACTTCATGAGTAAATAAAATACTTCACTGCACAAATGAATCTGCTTCTGAGAGAAAGTTAACATAGGCAGGATTAGAGAGATTTGAGAGAAGCATTCACCAAAGAAAAACATACATGAAACAAGAGGCTTGTGGTCCCATTATGACAACAAGGCCAAAAGCGAGGGATTAACCCTCAGAGCAGAGATAAAAGTACAGTAATGAGAAGCTGGATATAATCACCATTAAAACAAAGAGCACATTTAATAGCTATCCAAACATTAACCTACGCTGGAAAAAATATGGTTCAAAGGAGGTGCTCTCTCTCTGTTAGGCTGGGTCTTTGATGTTATCTGCAAGAAAAACATTCACTTTGTCCCCAAGAACTCAATTTCTGCTATTTGCTCTCTAGTTGGTAGTTCTTTTATATGTGTGATTTTTTAAAAAAATTAAGGTAACTTTGGGACTTCCCTGGCAGTCCCGTGGTTAAGACTCCTCGCTTCCACTGCAGGTGACACGAGTTCAATCCCTGGTCAGGGAACTAAGATCCCACATGCTGCATGGTGTGGCCAAAATAATTTTAAAAATTTAGGACAACATTCACATAACATAAAATTCACCATTTTAAGTGTACAATTCAGTGGTTTTTAGTATATTTACAATGGTGTGCAACCATTACCACTGTCTAATTCCAGTACATTTCATCATCCCCAAACCTCATCGCCCATACACATTAAGTAGTCACTTCCCCATTTCCCCCTCCCACCATCCCCTGGAAACCACTAATCTGCTTTCTATTTGTATGGATATGCCTGTTTTGAACATTTCATGTAAATGGAATTATACAATATGTGGCCTTTTGTGCCTGGCTTCTTCCACTTTTAACTGCCTGTTCTTAGACCACTCCAAAAGGGCCGTAATTCCAAGTACACTAAACCGCAGGTGCTGAAGATTCTTGATCTGTCCTCTGAGTGCACTTTAGTTTCTACAGACCTCCTACGTATGATGATGTTCTAGTTCTTTGACTGCCTTTTGATCACATGAAAATGGACTGTAATGGGAAATACAAATTATCATCTCTGGAATATGTCTTTGGAATAGAAAATAATCCATTGGATGGAGTTGCTGAAGTGGGAAAGAATACCAAAGAACAGAGGAGTAAAATTTTTGATTTGACCATAATATCTTAACAGTGACATGTACCCAGGTTATATTTTTCTCAGTGACATTTAAGCTGTTCTGGAAGACTGAGAACACCAAGCCATTTTTTAGTATCTCAAAGCATTTAATAAGTGCTCTGTAGCATGTGAAAACTGAAGTTAAAGTGAGAAGCCACAGTAGGCTGATTCTTTATCAGACTCTTGTTGACACTCATGGAGAGATTTAATCTCAGAGCTAAATTTGTTCTCCATAAGTTAGTTCCTGGAGCTTCAACTCAAATTGTCATATAATTGTGCTTCAAAGTGAGTTTTCATATGTTTATCTTGTTTGTATGATGTAGAAACTCATAGATAGGGAATTAAGCATAATGTCTTAGCTTTCCAAAGGTGGAAAACATATTGGTGTATTGTGTGTGAACTGTGAACTGGGTTATTAATCTCTGCAGAACTTTATAAAAGGCTAAAAATATTTGTATAAAATAGGAAGGTGTTGTCATCCCAAAAGTCTTAGTCTCAGTCTTTCTCCCACCCACACATAAGAAAAGTCTTTAATTAGTACAAGCACAGACAGAAACCATTTAGTGGCCTTTCTTTAAAACAAGAGGCAGAGATCTTATCTGACTTACTGTTATCTTACCTGTGTCTAGAATAGTACCTGGCTTGAAGCAGGAGCTCAAAAAATGTTTAGTGCATGAAGGAACAAATTTATAAATGTGAACCTGTGACAACCTCCCATGTGAACCTGTAACAACCAAGTTCTCACTGCCAGAAGGTACTGTGGGGAAATAACAATGATGATTAAAAATGACGACTACCAGATTTCTGCTTTGGCCATAGTAGAGTAGCTTGTGATTGGAACTAACTCTCCCAGTGAAAACAACAATGAAAGCTATATAAAATACATAACGTCTGCTTATGGACATCAGGGAGCAAACCGATGTAGGCAGAACCTAAGGAGCTGTAGTCCCTGAAAGAAGGAAAGCACACTGGGGTGAGCTCCACATTCATTCTGCCTTCTCTGGAGGCACTGAAAATTTACACAAGGAAATAAAGCCTAGCATAAAGCAGCAATCCCAGTTGGTTGAAGAAACAAAGGTTGGGGCTTCCCTGGTGGCGCAGTGGTTAAGAATCCGCCTGCCAATGCAGGGAACACAGACTTGAGCCCTGGTCTGGGAAGATTCCACATGCCGCGGAGCAACTAAGCCAGTGCGCCACAACTACTGAGCCTGTGCTCTAGAGCCCGCAAGCCACAAGTACTAAGCCCATGTGCCACAACCATTGAAGCCTGCATGCCTAGAGCCCGTGCTCCACAACAAGAGAAGCCACCACAATGAGAAGCCCACGCACCGCAACGAAGAGTAGCCCCTGCTCGCCACAACTAGAGAAAGCCTGCACGCAGCAACAAAGACCCAATGCAGCCAAAAATAAACAAATAAAAATAATTTTAAAAAAAAGAAACAAAGGTTGGAGTTTGGGCTACCAAAGTAGCTAGGACATGAGGGACAAAAGCTTAGGAAAAAGCTTAGGAAAGTGAGCCTGAAATGCTTCCTCTTGAAGTGTTTGCCAATCCTAAACCATGTGCACAAGGTGAGACCTTCAGAAACCCAGCAAACAGCAGCAACTGGGAGGCTAAGGAGGTGAGCAAAACTTGGTGCTGAGGAGAGAGAGGCTGGAGTTCAAGGCCACCAAGGTGAAGTGGCCCCAATAAACACCCCAGCTTTTCAACTGAGAACCCAGAGAGTCCATGTGCCAGGAATAAGGGAAAAACTGAAACCAGCCCTAACAAAATCTAAAATCAACCCTCAGTGGGCTTATGGTGATCTGCCTGTACTCTACCTACTTGCTGGAAGAAAACAGAACCATTTTAGGAGGAAGATATCATTCAGGGCCTCCACAATTTTTATATATGCAACGTACAGTATTCAGGTAAACTTACTAGGCATCCTAAAAAACAGAACCAAATGACTGAAAAACAAGAGGAAATATACATGGACAATAGAAACAACCAATAGGTAGTAATTCAGACACTGGATTTATCAGACAAGAAGTTTAAAATTACTTTGATTAAGAAGTTCAAGAATATAGAGGAAAAGATTAAGAATTCCAGCAGAGACCTAGAGTCCATAAGAGAGTCAATGCATATTTTAGATCCCAAAATACAATATGTGAAATTAAAATTAATATTCATTAGATCCAGGATAACTGAATTGGAAGGCAGGTCAGTGAATATTACACAGATTGAAGCAGAGGGAGAAACAAAGATGGAAAACACAGAAAAGACTGTAAGATATATATGGAACATGGTGTAAAGGTTTGGAAGATTCCTAGAAAAGAGGAAACAGAGAATGGATTGGAAATAATTATTTGAAGAATGATTGGTTAAGAATTTTCAGTATTGAGGAAGAACATCAATAGATTCTACAAAAATATCCTTCAAAAATAAAGGCAACATTGAGCTGTATGTACCCTTTTAATGGGTGAATAGTATGTTACGTGAATTTTATCTCAATATATGAGGTACAAAAGGAAATAAAGGCAAAAGAAAGTTTCAAAAAACAAAAACTAAGATAATTCATTGATAGCAGACTTGGCACTAAAATAAATCCTAAAGAGAGTTCTCCAGGCAGAAGGAAAATAATCCCAGATAGAAGTAAAAGTCTAAGGCGACTGCTAAATGAATTTTTAAAAAATCTCCAACAAACTAAAATACTAGAGAAAAAAGGGGTAACAGAGAGTACTTGGTTTATTTAAAAAAGAAAACAGAACAAGAGAAATAGAGGAACAAAGAGGAAATGGGACAAATAAAAAACAAACTGAGATGGTAGATCTAAAACCAGGAATCAGAAATCACATTAACTGTAAAAGGACTAGATACCCCAAATAAAAGACAACTCAAAAATCTTAGGCAAAATATTAGCACACTGAATCCAATGATATATGAAATGAATAATATACCATGACCAAATAATACACCATGACCAGGAATGCAACATTTGAAAATCAATTAATGTAATTTATCACTATAAGAGGATAAAGGAGAAAAGTCACATGGTCATCTTAATAGAAATACTATTTAATAAAAACTCTCAGAAAGCTGGGAGTAAAAAATTTTGGGTAAATGGTATCTATTTTAAAATTTATATCAAACATCATATTGAATGGTGAAATACTGAATTCTTATTCTGAGCTCAGGAACAAGTCAAAGAGGTCCATTGTTACCACTTCTATTCAACATTTTGCTAGATGTTCTAGTAAACGCAGTAAGGTAAGAAAAGAAAAACTGGGAAGGGAGAAATGAAACTATCATTATTTACAGAAGATATGGTTGTATATATAAATGAAGAGACAAAAGAATCTACAGAATTATAATAATTGAAGTGAATTTAGTAAGGTTGCTAGATGCAAAGGCAATATAAAAAATCAATTATATTTCCATCTACTAACAAAAAAGAATTAGCTAATAAAATACAAACATCAAAAATCCAGAAATAGATTTAACCACTACATGTAAATCTTAAAACATTGCTGAAACAAATTCAAGAGGACTAAGTAAGTAGAGGGATATACCACATCTATGGATTGCAAAACCCAAAATTGAGGAGATATAAGTTCTCCTGAAATTGATCTATATTTTCAATGCAATACCAGTTAAACCCTAATGGATATCTGCACCCACCCCCAAGGAAACTGACACGCTGTTTCTAAAATGTGTATGAAAATGCAAAGGGTCAAGAAGAGCCAAGACTATCTGGAAGACGATCAAAGTTAGTAGTCTTTCATTATCAGGTATGAAGACTTTGTAAAAGTTCCAACTGCAATGCACTAAGCTTTTCAATACATGGGGCTGGGTCAAGTGGATCCTCTTACAGAAATAAATGAACTTTGGCTGCTGTCTCACACCATATACAAATATCAGTGCTAGATAGATTGTATGCCTAATGTGAATGGTAAAACAAGGCTTTTAGAAGAATTTAAGAATATCTTGATAATACTGGGGCAAAGATTTATTAAACCGGTCCCAAAAATCATTAACAATAAAAGAAAAGATGGGTATATTGGACTTCATAAAAATTAGTGCTTTCTGGTCATCAAAGGTCACCATTTGGAAAGTGGAAAAGCAAACCAAAGAGAAGATGTTTATAATAATACATCAGACCGAAAACTCATATCATTAAAATATAAAGAACCCCAGCAAATCAATAGGAAAAAAACAGATAACCCAATAAATATGAACAAGTGACTTGAACAGGCACTTAACAAGTGAAAATTTCCAAATGGCTAATAAAGATATAAAAAGGTATTCCACATATCATTACTTCTCAGAGAGATGCATATTAAAACCACAACAAAATACACACTTAGCATAATGGATAAAAACACAAAGAAATACACACTTGCCAGAATGGCTAAAACTAATAAGGCTGATGGTACCAAGTACTGCTGAGGACATAGAGCAACTGGAACTCTCATACACTTGGTGGGAGTTTAAATTAGTACAACCACTATTGAAAACTATTTGGCAATATCTTCTACAGCTAAATATACATCCATCCTATGATTTAGTAGTTTTATTCTTATGTATAAACCCAAGAGAAATGAGCGCATGTGTGCACTAAAAGATATGTACAGGAATGTTCATGGCATCTATAGACATAAAAGCCAAAAATTATACGCAACCCACATGTCCACCAACGGTAGAATGGATCAATTATACTATACTTATTTGATGGAATACTACAGAGTAATAAAAAAGAGCAAACTATTGTTATTGCTACATGCAACAACATACGTGAATTTCACAGACATTATGATGATCAAATAAAACCAGACACGAAGACTACAGACTGTATAATTCCATTTACAGGAAGGTCAAGAACAGGCAAAACTATTCTATGGTGACATAAGTCAGAACAGTGGCTACGTCTGAGTATGGACTGGGAGCCTTATCTTGATCTAGGTGATGGTTATATGGGTGCATATATACGTAAAAATTCATTGAGCTGTCACTTAAGATCTCTACACTTTATACGTCATACTGCATTAAAAATGTTAAAACCATGATCACTACTTATGTAGTGTTAGTCCTCCATTTTGACTGGTCTCTTTGGCCATAGAATGTCAGGGGTCTGGGTGGAAGGCAGTAGGAAAAGTTTGGGAGGAGGTAGGGGAACAGAGAGGAAAATGTTATCAAATGGGCCTCCTAGAAGAAAATCACCACCTTACATTGCAAAGCTTGTGTATAACGTTGAATAAGTTCATTTATCCACACAATAGACAAATTAAAAGCTATTTATCTATAGGCCATTGAAATAGCATTTTTGTAAAGTAGCCCTCTCCACGTTCATACCAAATGTTTGTATCTCAGAGTGGTAAGGTTGCTCACTTTCTCACATAGCATCATATTTTCTTATTCCTAAATAACTTTCATCCCCAAATTTATCTTTCTCTGTCCCAATCGAGTCTTTATTTCTCTGCTCTTAATTACAACCTATAAATGTTAGTCGATACGTATTGAGAAGTAGTGAGTGAAACACCAGTGTAGGGATCCATTAATGTGTGTGGTCATACAACTGGAAAACAAAAAAACAAGAAAAGTACAAGTGCTGCAGTGAATGAAGACAACACAGACGGCAGTGGATAGGAATGGCTTTCCTTTGAGTTGTGGCATGACAGTACTTTTACTCTTAACTGTCCACATAGAACAGAGGAAAAACTATGTTTTTCATCTTTTTATCTTCCATTTACTTTCTAGGAAGACAAAGTCTTATCTTTATGCAAAGCCGTGGAAGAATTTACATAGTTACATAGATTACTGCAGCTTAGATGATTTTCAACAAGTTTTCGGTTCCACACCCAAGGATACATTACCATTTTAGACAGAAGTGTACAAGCTGTAAATTAAAATGCCAGTCTTTTCAAAATTCTTCCAAGTATGTGTATATGTGGTTTCCTCTTCTTTGTAAAAATTCATGCAGTAAAGTTTTAGGGGTAGTTTTCAAAATTTTAGTACTGAAGTATTAAATTTATATGTGATGTAGCACCTTTACATTCTCCTTCTTATCCATCAAAAGAAAGAGAATTATTGTACATTTAATCTCTCCTTTTACCAGTATTTATGACTTGAGCAAATAGGAGAGCATTACAGTAACCGAAAATAAACTGTTATGAAGAATCAAATGTCTACTACGGCAACAGGTCTTTCATGAGGATTATCACCGCACATCCATTCCAACACAACAGTGCACATTTACTCGACCAGCCTCTCACAAAGTTAAAAATAAAACTGCAGTTAAGAATGTCAAGTTCCTCAACCTTACTGAATTTTAGAACAAATAAGACAAGAGAAACAGTGATTTTCCAATCTATCTACAAGCAGAAATGCCAGGAAATAAACCTGTAGTATTCTGCTCATACAACTTAAATTTCCTTTTCTAAGTCATGACATTTTGGGGGGTTGTTCTTTCTGTTTTATTCTTCTTTTTCAACATAGGAGGACTTCAAAACATAAATTAAAAGATCAAAACTGCTCCCTATGGGAAGGAACAAGAATTAAAATGGATTTTTTTTTTTTTTTAGCGAAGAGACAAATTTTACATAACTGTACAAATTAAAAATGTTATGCAGTGGAGAAGATTAAATGGAAACCACATCACGTTAAGTATTATCCCAGTTTCCTGTGCTCTGGAGAAACGTTGCTATATTGAATACTACTTGACCGATCTGAAGTATTCAACTCCTTAGGACAACCTAAGCAGTATTCTAAGTAGAAAAATATTACAAAATGTCCTTCCACCTATTCCAGCAGAAATACACCAGGAAAATTAAGCCTGAAGGATAACTACCAAGAATCCTGTCTGTTAATTCAAGTCTCCTTCTAAATACAAAATATCAAGCTTTTTACCATGTGCTCAAAGGAATAATGGAAAAGAGATGGCTGGCAATGAGCAGTACCTATTTTGCACTAATATGAAGAAGCCAAGACAGATATATTTGGGAGCCACTTTAACGTCTTACTCCTTTTTAGTAGGTAAATATAAAATACTGGCACCTGCTTAGTTCACAAATTCATGAACTAAAAAGTGGACAACTGCCTTAGGGAAGGGAAGCATCAATTACCTAATTACATAACAGGGAGCTGGGCATACAAAGAAAAGGGCTCAGAAGAAATATCTTGAAATCTCAAAGGTAAGAAATGCTGAAGATGAGGACTGAAATGAGACTAACCAAATGTTTTTAAGATGAAAAGTGTTGCCTCCTTGAAAATATACTTTTGCCCCATATAAACAACATTTAAGTAATTACCCTTAAGGGAAACATTCTAAGGAATACCACAATTTGGAGTTACTTAACAAGACAGCAAATAAAACCTTTATGCAGCTGTAGCAGCTATTTTCTTTGGATGGTTTATACTTAAACTATTTATTTGATGCATCTGTTATCTTATGATTACTTTTCCATTCCTTGAGTTTTATAATAACTTGAATTTAAATTCTGAATTTTATTAGAGCCTGCTACATTCATTTTAGTGCCAGATAAAGGTATCAAATAAAGGGGAACTCTTGTGTGGGGTAAATAAATTAATTAAAGGCCAGAAATTGGGGTGTTATGGTGTAAGACATTTGAGGGTCCAAAAGTCATACAATTGAAAGATATTTCATTATATTTCAATAATTCATCTATAATTATATTGCTATGGTGTAAGTAGCGTATCAGTATTTAACTTATTTACTTAGATCTTAAAAATATCAGAAATGCGATCATACAATCACCCAGATCATGTTATTGATCATTGGGAGAACACCCTAAGTAATAATGTGGTCTAACACACATATAGGGCCAATAACTTAGAAATTTTCACCATTTTGAGGTACCCTGTTCTTAATAAATATGACAATAACAGGTGCTTGAAATGTGGGCAAGGTGAATAAGTAGACTTTCAATTGTATACTTTTATAAAGTATTTGAGAACATACTCCAAAAATTGAGATACAAAAGGAATTCCCTTATTGAAAAAAATAGTCACAGCTATCCTAGTAGGTTTCTTTAAAATAACTTATCTTATATAAAGCCATTTGTTATTTATTTATCAGTAATAGTTATTTATCAGCATATCAGTTATTTATCAGCATATCAGCATAGTTATTTAAGAAATCAGCAGTAATATAAAAAAGTAAATAAAATAAATAAAAAATAAATAAATAAAAAATAAATAAATTAAATAAATAAATAAATAAAAATAAATAAATAAAAGGCAGTTTTTCAAGGGTAACTGAATCCGTAATTCCAAGACGGACCAGAATATTGAAATTAACTCAGAAGACTTGATTTTCTGTTCCAGTGGTTCAGTGGTTTTCTGTTTTATAGAGGTTTGGAAGAATTAATGAATTTCAAAACAGCTAATTTAATTCATTCAACCATAGGATCTGACACGGTAATTAGAAGAAACTGGTCTTTTAAAATGTCTTTCCTCTATTACTTTCCTTTTCTTATTCTTGCCTCCCGATTAGCTATATATAGTTACAAAATGTATGAGTCAGGATTTATGATGATATGAAAATTACATCCACTATAATCAATAAAGGAAGAAGGGAAGGGATGATTTGGCTCTATCTCCAAAACTGTTACAAAGAGAATTTAGTGTATTTGTTGCTCTTAAATCTACTTCTATTTTTCTCCTAATACCAGAAAAGAGTCCTTTCATTTAACATTTTCATATGGATTATTTTTTAGTTCATTTTTGATGTGACTAAACGAAAGCTTTGTGAATTTTAAAGTGCAATTCACTGCCACTAACAGCCTGCATGTACCATAACTGCTGCAAACTCAGCATCTTTCTGGTACTTATAAGTAGAGTGAGGATGAAGATATCCTCTAAGTGGGCACTCCTCTGAGTGTTTTCTGAGCTCTTCTCAAAAGCCCATTCTAGAAATCATTCAAGGAGGCTCACCAGTTGATAAATTAGCTTCTCTTTCCTTCCTTTCACTCTGCCTGCCGTTTTACCATTTCATTTTCTGTCAAGTCCTCCAGAAGAAGAGGCAATGAAAATAAATGAAAGTGAAACCCACTGATTTCCAATATTCACAATGCATCAATTATACCCTCAATCATTAGGGTATACCAACCATTCTTCTGGATCATTTCCCCTTAGCAACAAAGTCCCTTTGGTTTATACTTTACTAGTATCTTCTACTAGAATGCACAGTTTTAAAAATGTCTTGAAGAGCTAACTAACACATTTCTAGACATAGTCAACCTTACTATAGATATAAATGGACATTTTCTGATTATTGTAACCCTGTGCCTGATGGGGTCACATTCTGTGAATTAGCTACAGAGTTTGGTAATAATGCACCGAAGATTTCCCATCATTACTAAGAACGACCACAAGCTAGGAGTACAAAATTTTCATTGACTCAGTGAGAATTAGGTAGCCATTTGGGCCACTGAAAAGTATAAAAAGTTATTTCCGATAATCATTGTGGACAAAAATGTGAACAGGATAATACATTTTGAAAATAGTTTAATATTTGCCGTTTTTGTTGCCTGGGCTGTTAATATATACATTGGTTCAGTAATAAATATACTATCACATAGAGTGCAAGATTTTTAGTATTCATAACTGGTTGAAATTAATGCTGCTATTATCTCAAGAAAGGAATAAATAAATATCATGCCTAATTCCAAACTAATGCTCAAGAGGTTATCATTAACAAAAACTACAAAATAAACATGTTGGGCCTTTTTAAGCATGATTCCTGTAAACATCGCAAAAAATCGCTTTTCTCAGTCCTGACATTTCGTGTGATGGTTTTAAAACAAAATACAACACACAAATCCTATCACTTCTTTTTTGCATAGCGGATGAATTAATCATATTTTAAAATGCAGCAATCATTCAGTGAAATGTCTTCAGCACACAGCACTTGTTTTCGGCATGAATTCAGAACTTTTGAGCAATAAAAGTGCTCTGCATAAGTTTATAAAATATGCTTTCTGGATTTCAATTTAACAGAAAAATTTCAAAACAAGTCATAGTTATAATTCTAAAGTATTATGTACATAATATCTGACTACAGGAGGAAAAGCCTCACCGCAGCACAGCACAGTGTACAAATAAGCACAGTGTTTAATAGATTTCCCTTTAGGTGTTCCTCACATCAGTGCCTCTGGGGCTAATGATTACGTTATACAAGGCCCCTTCTACTTGTTGCATCCAAAGTGGAAGGGGGATGTGAGGGCAAATTTAAAGTAGATAATGGGGGGGCGGGGGGAAGGCAAAAATACAGTACATATGCTTTAAAGAGTGCACTTTATGAAATAGCTTGCTTTATTCATATTCTTTTATAAAGTGCAACATTACTTAAAACAGAGACATGTACCTTAATATTTTGCAATAACCATTAAAACAAATTGCCAGGAAAGAGCAGTGCAAAATTAAAAACATACATAGCTTAGCATGCATCTCAGATGGGTCCCCAATATAGAGCGTGGGACCTGAAGTTCTTATATCTTTTTTTTTTTTACTTTTTAGAAAAAGATTAATAATAGCAGGTTATCGTCATAGGTAACCATAAAATAAAAACAATAAGTTAAAATCCTCTCTGAAGAAATAAGTATATGCCACACATAAAATTCATTACAGACTCTTTTTCAAAACAGACCTTTTTTGCTGATAAATCACTGTTCAAAGGGTGCAAGTCTCTTAAAAACCCACGATGCCCACAAGGCGAAGCAAAAGGTATCATCACAGTACGAGGAACTCTTGTTGGCAGACATCTGAAGAACCTGTGACTTATTTTGTCAGCAGCTCAAATCTCACCAGTCCCTAATTAAATTGACAGACATCTTTGCTCTTTCAAAAACAGTCCTGTTGGCACCATGCTAGGTCACTAAACAGTATGACATGTGGTCTATTCACAGTAACATTCTCTGTCCAGTGCTTTTGGATGAGGATAACCAATTGGGTTTTCCTGAAAAAATTCCCTGCGAGGCAGATTCCAAGGAGACCAATGGGACACGTTTTTCAAAGCACAGAACCTGGCCGCAGGCGCACGATGAGGGAGCAGAAGGGACAATGGATCACCCGTTATGCGCCTACCGTTCCTATGCTGCTCAGTCTGAGAACTGGAAGAGGGTCTCTGGGTTATTGCTGTCGGCAGGATTGCTGGGCTGCAATGTCTTTGTGGGTGTCCTTTTGCCATGAGAATGGGAGGAAGAAGAGTGAGAGCTTTCACTGGAGCTGCTGCGCGTCTCGGTACTGGTGCTGGTCTTCTTCATTTTCCTTCTCTTCGCCAAAGGGGCCTTATCAACATTCTGAAGGCAAAACCCCTCTCTCTTGTATTTGTTAAAGGCCTAGGGGAGAAAACAAGGGGAACCCCCGTGAAGGTAAAAGGACTGAAGTCTTCCTGGACGTCATGACTTATAGAGAACTTGCGTTTGGCAAGCTTGGCAACCACAGCTTCAAGTTGTTCTGGGAACATGGTCCTTAACACCACTGTATCCAAAACTCCGGGCAGGGTACAGAAGCTCATGGGAAAGGGTTTCTGAGGGCTCTGTTTAAATCCACCTGTTAGGGCGTCCAGGAGTCACAATCCTAATAAATCTTTTGAAGAGGGCAGGGCTACCTCTCAATTAAAAAACCACCGACGGACTGGAAATTCTTGAAGAATGTCAGCAATCTAACTCACCTCTCTCCACCACTTTGACTAGTTCTGTGTCTGAGATTTAAAATTCCAACCACAAAGTCCCAACACAGAGCCCCTGATCTCCACTCCCACGTCAATGCAATCTGGGTACATCTTGGACACAATATATGCAGAGAAGATTAGCTCTATAAACCTCAGCCTGGCTTCCTCCTCACAGCAGCCTGTCTTTACTTTTCTTAGATTCAAGCTTAGGCATTGCTGAGTGACAACCTTACATCATATGTCACTGAGAAGATTTGGATCACCTGCCTCAAATGCTTGCAGTTCATCTCTTCACACCTCACCAGGTCCCAGTTTATTAATATTTTAATCCATTTCTGCAGCTGAAGAGGAAATGCTATCCTGTCTCCTTTCTCAAGATAATCCTTTCAGAAGTAATTTAATTTCTCTCTAACTCATTGGCTCCTTATCCTTAATGTATTTGCATCTGCTTGGCACGAATGTGCAGAATCTACAGTTATTGCTACGCAGTCTCAGCCTTTCAAGTATACAGTCTTTACTTAATACCAATTAATTTACTTCTTATCCCTCACAGTCTCTAGAACATATTATGCACAAAATGATTTTTGAATGAATGGACCTTCACATGTGCCTTAGTTCCTAATGCCTATTTATAGCTTTTACAGACAGTCATTTAGCTTATTTGAGAGAGAAAGTGTTCTAATATAGACTTGTGGTTGCCAAGGGGGAAAAGGGGTGGGGGAGGGATGTATGGGGAGTTTGGGATTAACAGATGTAAACTGTTATATATAGAATGGATAAACAACAAGGTCCTACTGTATAGCACAGGGAACTAGATTCAATATCCTGTGATAAACCATAATTGAAAAGAATATGAAAACGAAAGTGTATATATATGTATAACTGAATAGCTTTGCTGTACAGAAGAAATTAACACAACATTGTAAATCAACTATACTTCAATAAAACAAAATTTTTTTTAAAGTTCTAATAGTATGCATATTGTTTTCCTTACCAAGTCAAAAATTTCAACTATTCAAATATCAGACTACTGCCTCATCTTGCAAACTCATTCTAAATGTCAAATAAATATTTTGTGGGTTAGCAGTGACTCTGGTCCCCATGCACGTTGTGTTTATAAATGTGTTTATATCATGAAGGGATTTATAAAAGCATATCTAAAATTAAAAGAACCCATTTTAAAAATTGTATTGCTAAGAGGGTGTCTCTTAGCAATAGATTATAGAGTAAGAACATCTATCTGATCCCTTTCCAAACCGCCCTACAAGTGCAGAGCCCAGAGCCTTACATGGAAGGTTGCTTTCACACAGGTGTGCACAGCAGCTCCTGAAGACCCTAGAATGTCTGGAGTCATCAGAGGGTTTGAGGATAGCTGACTGCCATCTTGAAGCCATTCATTGTATCTCAAGCCAGACATTTTAAGTCTTTTATTTGGATCGACTGTGAGAAGTCCTGTGGGAATAAATAAGATATTTTTATTTTATGATTTGTCATTTCAAACATAGTTTAAAGTCAACCTCAGACATAGATCTCAATTATGTTCACAAGACATGATGGTTTCTGAAAGGCGTCAACCTCCTACAAAGATAATTACGTACATTTTCGTGTACATTTAAATCCCCTAGTGAATACCGGATGCTAATAATAAAGCCCACAGTAGCCTATATCTGGAGGCTGTAGGCTAGCTGGCTTTCCAATCAGGAGAAGATAACCACCTAAAACAAGGACTCCCACTAGTGACCAGGCAAACTCCCGCAACACAAAGAGTACCGAGATTTACTTCATTCATGTACAGGGAATGTGGAGGTATGGAGATGGACACTCAGAGAAGAGCTGCGGGGAGGCACACAGACAAAACCCAGGTCTCATCACATTATAGGACAAGTGCTGTAGCACGAGCCACACGCACGGCAGGCCCAGGGGAAAGACTCAGCCTAGGGAGTGCGGGCATCCTGGAAGGCTCCCAGGAGACGAGTCCTGGGGGATGAGCCGTAGTGGGTTTGATGAAGAAGGGTGCCCTTCTTCAGGGATTAGGAATAGCACGTGTAAAGGGAGCAGAATCCGAGCGCTCAGCACATTTGAGGAATTCAAGTGTTCGAGGATGGTGGAGCGAAGGTGACAGGAAGCAGAGGCAGGCAGGGCCAGGCTGTGAAGGGCTTTGAATTGTGAAGGCTGCACTATGGAGTTTGACCTGAAGCTCACGGGGACTGTCTGAAGGATTTTTAACAGAAAAGAGGCATGACTGCATTTGGCTATTAGGAAGGTCACTGTGCCGATGGCTGACACGTAAAGTGAAAGGAAGTGAGACAAGTTGAAAGCATGTTGTGGATTTTAGGAGACAGACGATGACAAGAACTAAGGTGACAGCCATGTGAATGGGGAGGAGGGGTGGCTGGGAGGGATGCTGCGCCTGCAGGACCGGGTGCCTGGCTGCGGAAGGCGAGGGAGGTTGCGGGCATCTAGGGTGATGCTGGGTCCTGTCCTGGTGATCTGGCTTCGTGGCCATGTAAAAGAAGGGGGAAAGGAGGAGGCACATGCTTGGGGGAAAGGAGAGTAAACAGGAAGAGGTTCATTCTGAAGGTGTGAGACTGAGATGCTGGTGGATCCAAGTGCTAGTGCACGTAGTGAATGTGGATAAGATTACTGAGGGAGAGCATTCTGAGAGGAAAATAAGGCTGAATAGAGTAGCCTGAAACCTTTTAGAACACACAGGGACTCCTTGAGTAATTCACAAACAAATATATGTCATGGGTATGATTCTACTTCAGTCACTGCACATCATATAAAATATGAAATTTTCCATTAGATTCTTACCTTGGATCAAATCTTTAGCCTCTTGGGATACATTCTTCCAGGCTTCTCCTTCAAAGGAGAAATCTCCCTTTTTAATTTTCTTCATGATTTCCACCGCACTGGTGCACGTCAAGCTTTTGTCATGAGATTGGAATGGAACTTGCCCTGACAACATTGTATACTGTCAAGAAAAAAAAAGGAGCAAAACAGAATGTCTGCCAAAATCACCATCAAAGCCACTCTGGTAATTTCATGACCAACTTAGCGTAATTTCCTAGATATTACACTTAGCATTACTGCGTTTAAAAGATTACATGGCTTCAATCACTGAAACAACCAACACATTTCAGACTTGTATATAAAAAGGAATGGCTTAGTATGATATCAAGATTTAAAGCCATTTTGATAACTGTATTCAGATAAGAAGAATAAAAAAGGGATACTCTAACCATCTCAAAAGATGGTATTAATGTTGACAGGGGCGTGTGTACATGCCAAAGGAATTGCAGGCCTGGCTAAAATGGCCCAGCAGGGATCAGGGGACACACATGAGAATGGATCCTGAAGACGCTGAGCTGGAGTGGGTGTGTGGAACATAAGACCTGGCTGACGGAGAAGAAATTATTGCCATGGAAACACTTGTCTGAGACTCAGGATTCAACATCCTGGCAGGGACACCTGGAGCCAGTACGAGTAGTCAGCTGAAATGGCTCTTTGAAGCTCGAACAAAACTGTGTACTGGGATCAGCAGATGCACTGATTCGTAAAGCTGCAGCAGCAGTCGCTGTACTATGGACACGGCACACTCAGAATCACCCGAGGAGGTCCAGAAGACACGGCAAATTACATGCATAGGTGCCCATCACCTCTCTCTGTTGCACCAATGCTTCTTCCTTAACTCACACCTATGGCCTCACTGAGGGGGGCTCCCGATGATCAACTGATGAAGGAAGAAAGGAAATTGGGCCTACTTGTCAGGTGGGTTGGCATTCTTTCACTTGGGTGCAGCTGGCCTGTTAGAACATGAAAAGCTCAGTGAAGACACCAGCTCAGGACAATACCCTGTGGGGTTGGGGTGCTGTCCTTTAGGACTGTGCTGAACCAATGGCTGATCCACTGGTGCTGGGTCCCCCATATCTAGAGTCTATGGGCACACGACCCACTTGTAGAATTCACGTTTCCTGTTCCTGCAGCCTTAGGGTCTGCTCAGTGAGAGGTCTTGGTTCCACGAACTCAAGGGATCAGCTCCACTTGGTAACAGTAGGTGGCAACTCAGTGGTGCACCCTCTGCTCTCCCTCTTTCCCTGCCTCCCTGGGATTATGGTCCTTAGGTACATGACAAAACATAAGCTTTAACATCAGGTTCTGCTTTCTGGGGAATCCAGACTAAAATATCTTTCTATTGTTGATGAAGATTTTGACCTGTTTCCAGTTTGGGGCATTTTGAAACATGCTGCTATATATCTTCTTGTACGTGTCTTTCGGTACATAAAAATACACGTTTCTGTGGACTGTATCCTTGAGATTGGAACTGCTGGGTCATTTGGTCTGTGTATGTTTGGTAGATACTGCCAAGTAGTTTTCCAAAATCTGCTCGGCTTCTTATCTTACCCCACTTCCTAACAGATACATTTGTGGCTAAGTACAAGAAAATATCCTTCATATTACAGTTTTCTCGCTCTCATGTGTAATAATTCAACAGGCTTTTGCGTGGAAAAACTAATTCTCTGTCTTTGGAAATCTTTAAAGGAGACTGGTGACAGGGACTTTGTAGAAAAGATCCCTTTTCTGGAAGAGTTAGAATTAAACAAACTTTAGGGCTCCTCTCAACTCCAAGATCTTACAGTTTAGTTGATTATCCAGGAATCAACTTCTGTTAAGAATAATTCTGTATCTGCAAACTGTTTGCAAATGGTGTGATAAGAAAGTATCTATATACATAAAGATATACATCTCTTTCTATATATGTGTGTATATATATGTATGTATACACACACAAGAGGGAATTAGGGAGAAAGGAAAAGTAAATGTGGCAACATGTTTAAATGTTCACAGTGTTATTCTCCCAAATTTTCTCTAGGCTTGAAATTTTCACAATAAAATTTGGGGAAGAAATTGAAAAAATAAGAAATCCTGAATAAATCTCTTGGAAGAAATATGTTTTAAATGTCATTATATTCCATCCTGTGGGTATGCTATATATTCCTATGGGATAGTATATAATCCTATCCTACGTTTTCTAAATACTGTCTGTTAAGCTCTGAATCATTGTGTGCCTTAACATTCATATGCCAAAGAGCCAACCCCCAATGTGAGTGTATTTGCAGGTAGAAACTTTATGGAAGTAAAGGTAATGAGGTAATGAGGTCATGAGGGTGCAGTCCTCATCCAATAGTATTAGTGTCCTTACAAAAAGAGACACCAGGGAGCTGGCTCTCTCTCTCTCTCTCTAAGCGCATGCACTGAAGAGAGGCCATGTGAGGACGCAGTGAACAGATGGCTGTTTGCAACCAAAGGCGAAAGCCCTCACCAGATACCAACCTTCTGGCACCTTGATATTGGACCTCCCAGCCTCCAGAACTGTGAAATAAATTTCTGTTGTTTAAGTCACCCAGTCTGCAGTGTTTCATTATGGTGGCCCCGAGCAGACTTAAGACACTGTGTAAACTCTATTTTAATTAAAGTCCTGTGAATTTCCAGTGAACTGCACATACATGACGTAGACTGAGTTGTAATCAAGGCTGCATGGTATGATGTGATGCATCTTCCTGAAGTATTTGTTTTACCCAGTGGGGGTAACATAAATTATTTTCATATTAAAGTATCCATATTCATGTGTATTAGATGCAACATGTAAACGGGCCATAGATTTCTAAGGCAAACCAGACGACCCCCCCAGAAAATTTTGTGCTTACTATGGGATAGCTCAGGCTTTGTATCTAGATCCTCTGGAGATATGCACTCATTTATATGGAAAAGTTTGCAAAGCATTCTTCTTATTTTTTTTTTGGACAGTTTAATGCAGATGCTAACTATGCTTTTCATCTGTATTTCGTGTCTCTAAAAGGCAAGGATTTTTAAAAACCACAACCACAACCTATTATTACAACTAAAACAATTAGCAGTAATTCCTTTGTATCATCCAATATCCAGTCAATATTCAAATTTCTCCAGTTGTGTTATATACATTGTATAAATATATCTGTATGACTTAGATTTACAGTTTGAATTTAATAAATAGATTTGAAATTAGAATTTGTTTGAATCAGAATTCAAGTAAGATGCAAACACTGTTTCTTAAGTGTCTTTTAATCTATAGGTTCCCAGGCTATTTTCTTCTCATAATTTATTTGCTGGAGAAACTCGGTCGTTTGTCCTGCAGAACTTCCCGCAGTCTGGCCGTTGTGATTGTACTCTTGTGGTATCATTTAATCTGTTCTTTGTCCCCTGTTCCTGTTTAAAACTTGACAATTAGATCTAGAGAGAAGCCTGGCTTCACCCCATGCCATTATACAAAGTTATTTCCACAGACACGGCATTTGGAGGCTCTAGAATACCTGTCTGCATGTCTAAGATGGTCTTTTCAAACCTTAAAAAGCATGGTAATTATATTTGGCCTGTATTTAAGTAAGGGCTGTTTTACAAGGGGTAAACATATTATTGCTAAAAAAGAAAGGCTCTTTTTTATTTAGACGAATTTTTTAGGAGAGTGCTACTGAAATCAGTTTAAGTCAAACAAAACTCTCAAATCTACAGAAATTAGTTTTTTATTTTAATTTAAAAATCATATTCATAAATATGTAATTTCAGTTTGAAAATTATAAATAATGACTTAAAACTGCTGAAATAAAAACCATATAAAGCTTAAAAATAAAAGAACCATCCTGCAAGGACAACTGGCTTCCATTGGGGGAAAACAAACTGACACCAAAATAAATCCCAGATGGAGTGCATAAGTATAAAAATAAAACATAATTCTAAAGGAAAATTTAAGAGAATATTTTTATAATCTTGGGTTGGGGTGGAGTGACAATCTGACATCAAAGCCAGATACCACAAAGGAAAAGACTAACATATCTTACAACATAAAAATAAAAAAACTTCTCTATTTAAGCCTCTCAAAAAACAAAATTAAAACCCCATATTACTACAAAGTTTTCAAAGACATGAAAAACCAGAAAAAACATTTCCAATATTAATGGCAGACAAAGAATTAAAATCCTTAATAGACCTTTAAGTTTCCATAAGAAAAATTTCCCCATAGGAAAGTTGGCAAAGCTCATAAACAGCAATTCATAATAGAGAAAATAAAAATGTTCAAATACACGAAAAGATTCTCAAACTGAATACTCATCAAGAAAATGCATGCAAATTATAACAGTAGGAAATAATTTAAAATTGAAATTGATAGTAGCCAATGTATTCACATACAGTTGATGAGAACATGATCTGATAAACCTTCTAGAAGGAAATACAGGCATATATGTCAAAATAAAGATCTATATATCCTTCTCCTAGGAATCTATTCTAAGGAAATAATGAGATATCAAACTACATATATAACATAATCTCATTTGTTAAAAAAAACCCTGAATATATATACAAATATATAGAGAAATCTGTAGAAAGATATAAAGCATACATAATAGGGGGTAGGGATGGGAGGAGAGTAAGAGCTTACACAATATTATCTCTGTATGATGAGATTACGAGTGATCTCACTTTGTTCCTTATATCTTTCTCTGTTGTCTGAAAACTTCTCCCTATGATTATGCATTACAGATTATATGCAGAAAAAGTAAAGCTATTTTGAGAAAAAAACATGCCGAGATTCTTCTAGCTTAATGTTCTGTTTCTGATCCCGGCATCCAAAGAGAGTTTGTGAAAAGCATGCTCACCACGATTACTATAAGTTACTATAAATATTTTTAATTTTTTCTATTAATTTGTTAATTTATCCTAAGTGATATTCCTTAATTACATTTTAGCCTGAAAATCTCAGAGAATATATTTTAAAATATTTTTTCTATTAATGAGTCACTTAGCTATTTTCACATTATATCTAACATGCATATCTTATGAAAATATACTACTGCTTCTTTAAAAATACATATATACATAACCGTAATTCACATTAAACACAGTTGCCTTAAATATTCCAGAATAAACCAAAATAAAAATTCCTACATTTTCTCCAATGTAAATTTTAAGAAAGGGAAATAGTCTTCAGTCAGGCCTTTTACTGAAAAGAAAAGAAACCAATTTGCCAATTTTCTCACAAATGTAAGAAAAACAGCAAAGAGAGAGATATACAGAGGACATCAGAGAACTGACTGGGTTTAACGGCCTGACATATGAACTCACCAAAATGACACCCAGGCTCCAGAGGTCACAGGACTCATCGTAGCCGTTGTGATTCAAGAGCTCTGGGGCGGCGTAGTGAAGAGTGAAGCACGGCGTCTTCAGAGGCTGATTATCGGGTGGCTTTAAGCGTGCAAACCCAAAATCAATTACTTTAATTTCCAAATTGTCATTTTCATCAGTGAACAATAAATTCTGCAAGATACAAACACTTCATTACCTTCTCATTAAAATGTAATGGGACTTGGTGATGCATTTATGCAATATTACCTGTCTATCTATTTACACTGGATTCAGATACAGAAAGGTCTGACAGGGTGGGTCTGGGACCTGGATGTCAGCGTACTGTCACTCTCTGCTTTATACTTTTCTGTATCACATCAATTTGTACAAGGTCATGTGGAACATTTTCAATGGGACCATGCCTCTTCTCTGTCTATGCTTTCCCTTCTGCTTGTGTCTGTCTTCGACCTCCTCCACCAACCTCCCTTCCAACCTGGCTCTCAGGCATCTAATCCTCATTTAGAGATGCCACCAAAGAGAAGATGGAGATTATTATATTTTCTTCTAGCATTTACTTTTCTTTCCTGGCACTTATCAGCTCTGCAATATTAGTTCAATGTCTTCACCCACATGAGACCATAATTCCATGAGGCCAGCAACTGTGCGTCTACCTTATTCATGACTCTCTCATGTAGTAGATGCTTTGGTAAATATTTGTCCATTGAATGAAGTCATAAATAAAACAGTTAGACATCATATCTAGTAAAGCCTATTAAAGAATACATGGTGGAGACATATGTTTCAGAAATATTTTTTCCAAAACAGTTAATACTTGAACATTTTTGATGCTTATGGATATTACCCCTCTATTATTCAGAAAACATTGTTATTTTGAATCATTTGCCAAGCCGTGTCAATCACTAAGGTTTTACTGATTACTTTTGTATTTACCACTTGTTTAAAAAAATCTAACTGTACTGATGGGCAAATTTTTATGTACATTTTTATTAGTACATCAAGCTAGTATGCACAGTGATTGAATCTGATTATATTGTCTTTAGACATCCTAACAAAATCTGTTATGCGTTTTTGACCATTAAATTATTCCCCAGTTCTGGAACACCATTTGCTTTTTAATATTATTTGAAGTGAAATAATATACATCATAGAATGCTTCACTGATACAAAGAAGAAAAATCTTCTAGGCCCCCATTCAAAAGTTAGAAATGAATGAAGTGGTAGGAAAGAAGCAAAAAAATTAACTGAAAAGTTTTCTTAAATTTTCTATTATACAAAATGCCTAATCCTGAATTTGTGATGGAATTAAAATGTGAATATAATTCAATGTAAGGCTTCACCACAACTGAAGTCATAGCTGGGGTTCATGGACCGGGTACTTGGGAGAAGTCTCAGCAAATGACCCCTGAACTCTTCCACAGCACAAGGCACTGTGCTACATACAGAGCAGTGGATGAAGCACACCTGGCCTGTCCTCCCAGAGCCTACAAGACTTTGGAAATGACTTTAGTGTCTTCTATACTAAGACCAGCTAAGGACTTCCTTGTTCTTAGATCTTGAAATGGAGGAGACATGGCACACCCCTCTTCACTCCTCTCCCAATTCTCAAAATGTAGTTGGGTGTGCATGGTCAGAAGTGGCAGGAATTAGTCATTCAAACCACATTTATCTTTGTCTCAAGTTCTGCCAGAAACTAATTTGATAAAATTTCTCAATCTTTCAAGAATATGGGGACCAGTTTGAAAAATACAAAGCAGCTTACTAAGAATGTCAGCCAGCTTCTAAATTTATTTGATTCTCACCTAGAAATTATCTTGCCTATGCAGAATATGAATACCACATAAATATCTACCAAAACATATATAGTCAGATCTTAAAATGCTACATCAATGCGAAAGGGATTAAACTTTTAGCTTGAAAATAATATACTCTGCCACTTAAAAGTCAAAGTGAAAGCTATTTTATTATGAAAGTGTTAGTACAAAGGCACATTTTCATGTCTCCAAAATATATGTTGATTTAGGACTATAACGGTAGTAGAATGTCTTTAATAATCAGACAATTCTTCTTTTCAAATGATTATTTGAAAGAAAAGCTTTATGGCAGATAAGAATTAAGCTATGTGAGTATCTTTTTACTCAGTAAAATAGGAAGGCAAATTTCAATTCCGCTGGAGAGGACAGTTGCATCATTTGAGACTCATAAGGTGACAGATGGCCAGTTATCAAAGAATAAAACATGTGAAAATGAATTCTAGACAGTCATGGAACAGATCTTTTCAATTAAAAAAATTACATGCTTGTTCCTTGTCTATCAAAAAAAAACAGTTAAGTGGTATGCTTTCACATTTAAAAATAGACAGCAAATCTCCAATGTACAGAGTGCCATATTTTTAGTGGGCGTTGTGTGGGAGAGCGAGAATTGTGATGAAGGAAGCAGAGGGGTAGCTATCATAGTTGCAAGTTCATAAAACACAATTCACTTTTGATTAATTACGAGTAATATGAATAACAGTAACAGAAAGTACATAGAAGCTTAAATATTTTGGGACTCAGTCAATTATATCCGAAGGCACAGAATTCCATTTTTAAAACATCCTCTTCCTACCAATAATCCAAGGTACTTAAATAAAAGGCAAAAATGGTGCTTTTTGAGAAAGATTCTTTTGTAATCTAATACAAAAATAAACACCAAATTATTATTTTAAATATACTTAAGGCATTATAATCACATGGTAGTTAAAATTGAAATTCTATTTTAGATAGTAAATATATAGAATTTTGCATAGGATAGAGGATGATTCATTGTTATTCTTTTATAAATTATTGGGTTTTGTTTTTAAATTTTCATTATTCTTTCAATGATTTTCTAAAAGGGAGGAATTTTCATATTTTTGATACTAAAAAGGGATCATTCTAGAGTTAGAACCTTCTTTCTTAACCTTTTGAAAGAAAAAATATATAAAAAGCTGCTACTTCTACATTGCTACACAGTTCTATAAATATTATAGTACATGAGCAAAGAAAAGCACATGTAAGGATGGCATAACTCATTAAACAAAGACAATGCTTTATATTTAAAAATTTAGAACACAACAACATACATTGCTATTCATGAGCTAATCAATTTGATTACAAAAGTAAAAGATAAGCTTTCAAAATACACTGTTAAAATCCCTCTAAAATGGTATACATATAGCAGGGGCATTATTTTCTGCTACAAAATTTCCATTGCTATTTTTAGTCCACAATTGTTGCATAAAGTACTTCTTCCATAAAAGGCTCTCACACTTACAAATATAACCTCAAGATGATCAGCCGGCAAAAAAAAAAAAAAAAAAAGACCGAACGAAAAGACAAATTTATTTTAGACTGAAATAGAAAAGGAAAAAAATGCAAGAAACGTGATATTTGCAAGTATCTATTTAGCAGAAAGCCCTGAAAATAAAAAATCAAAACAACCCCCCCCCAAAAAAAAGCCCACACATATCTGGGGGATATTTAATAATGATGCTAGATTGCATTATATGAGAAAACATGTAATTTTATACCTCGGGTTTCAAATCTCTGTGTACCACTCCAACATCATGCATGTGGCTTACAGCTGAAACAAGCTTCCGCATGATGTAGCTGGCTTCTGTCTCACTGAAGTGTTTCTTTCTCTTAATGCGTTCAAATAGCTCTCCCCCGTTCAGAAGTTCCATCACTAGAAATGTGTGAAGCTAGAAAAGAAAGAAGAATAATGTGGAGGGCCTTAACAAAGAGGAGTAGAAGCTTATCAACGTATAAAACATTTCCTGACTATGAACTATTACCAATAAATTTAAATAGTCCCTTGTTAAAATAGTCAACAGCGACCCTTATATTTTAGGGGAAAGAGCTGAAGGATAATGTGACTTTTTTAGAGTTCTATTTTGGTAATGGAAAATTTCAAGTACTGCAGTGAAATTTTTGTATATCCTTTCCTTGACTAATTCTTTCATTTGAATTCCATTCCAACCCTCTCTATCAAGTGTACATATCTTTCTTCTTAAAGTGTAACCTAGTACAGATAATAATGTGAAATTGGCTGCTTTAAATACCATAGATTACTGATGGAATATGGGCAACTACCCCCAGGAGGCCTGACACACACATTTAATGGCAAATTTACCTTTTAAAAAAGGCACGGTTGGATGATGTCACTTTAAATCTTCTGTTAGGGCTCAACAGATTAGTTTCAGTGTTCCTGTTAATTCCCATGCCAAATACCCATAACTCACTTTGGGCTTTTTTTTTTTTTTTAAAATAATTGCTTTTGATCCCAAGGCATTATCTTAATTAAATAGTATTAAAAGTCATGTATTTACTATGTTTTGCATACATTCCCATAAAGAAAATAATGTAGGAGCTATTGAAAAGCAAGGGAATTACATCAGCTCCCCAACGAACACAAATGGTTTAAAAAAGATACAAATCAATATTCAGATTCAAGTGCTATGCCTTATAGCACCAATGTCACTCAACAAACGAAACAAAGTATGCTTCCCTTTGAATTAGCAAAGTCCAGGAAAATTGCTTCATTAAAAAGATGATTATAAAGACATTATCCTGCACATAGTGGGCAAATTCTAGAAGGTGAATAACGCTTTTATCAAGAGAATTGCTCCCAGGCTATTAGAGACCATGCTAATTTGAGTTTCTACATCAGACAAATTAAGATCAAATCTAAAGGTCTGCTACAAGTATATGCCAGCAAGCTTTAAAAAAATGAGGGGCAAGACCTATAGTGGTTTAAGAGATAGGTTTTAGAGTCAAACCTGCATCTGAATGCCAGTTCTGCTACTTACTTATGACCTTGGGGGTGTTACTTTACCTCTATGAACTTTAGCACCCTTACCAATGAAATGCAGGTAACAGTGAAAAAATGTATATATAGTAGCTTGAATAATGGCCCTCCAAAGATGTCCATATCCTAATCCCCAGAACCTATGGATGTTACCTTATATGGTAAAGGGGTTTTTCAGAAGTGATTAAGGCTCTTGAGATGGGAAGGCTGTCTTAATTATCCACCAGAGTCAACAGTATGAGATGGGACTATGGAAACAAAAGACTGGAACGAAACATGGAAGGGTCACAAGTCAAGAATGTGGGCAGTCTCCAGAGCTAAAAAAGAGAAGTAAATAAGCTGTCCCTTAGAACCTCCAGAAGGAACCAGCCCTGCTGACACCGTGACTTTACAGCAGTGAGGCTGATTTTGATTATCTGACCTCCAGACCGTAAGATAATACCTCCGTATTGTTTTAGGTTTGTGGTAATTTGTAACAGCAGCAATAGGAAACTAATAGAGTAGTAAAGCACAAATCATGGTACACAAACTACACTGCTGTACAGTCAAAGGCTGGAGACACACCCTCAATCAATTTCACCCATCAGTTGAAAAGAGGACTATGGTGGATTCGGGCATGATCTAGGCAACTGTGTCACCATCATGGAAAAAACAACGCAAACTATCAACAACTGTATATTAGAATGATAATATATTTATACTGGTATACATAGGATTACATCATGAGATGGTTTCTATTCTAGTAACTCTTGAATATAAAAATAGCAAATAATAAAGTTAATTTGTCACATAAGTAAAATATTAGGGATGTAGGTCCTGAGATCTGACAGTGGCCTGACGGTCAGAGATGGAAAGTCTTTCGGGGGAAGTAGCTAGGGGCACAGCTGCAAAACCGAGGGGTGTGTCCAAGGTCATCCACCAAGCCCTTGATGGATGTGTGGATCGCCTTCAACAGGAGACTACCTAGGCTCCTTGTAAGCACCCTCAGTGGGCAGGGGACTCTACCTGCACTGTAGTTGAGTGGCCCGGTGAGGTGGAGGCAGCAGAGGAGCAGGGAGAACAGTTCCCCCCGAGTCCTTGCTTCAAAGAGCTTCCTTTCCTGACTATAAGCACCAAGGATGCAAGTAGATGATGTCATTTTTGGGTGCTCACTCACCTGATGTGAAAACCAGGCTTTGTGTCTGCCTCCTCTAAGGCAGTAGAACAAAGTAATTAATTAAGTGCTCGTTCTGAGGTTGGACTGCATGGGTTCAGATTCCAGCAGTACCACTTATAAACTGGGAGACCCGGTTACTTAATTTCCGGGAGTTTGATGATACATGTAGAATGAGTGCTACCATACCTGTACCACGTAACGTATGTGAAAATAAACAGCAGCAGTTATTATAGTTATGATGCTCCTGCTGCTGCCGCCTGGTTTCCCCACCGTGTGTCATGCTTGGCCACGGCACTCTGGGAAGGTTCAATGTGGTAGAGAACTGGGCCACCGCTCTCCTAGGACGTGGATGTCACGGTACCACACTGGAGAGAGCCCAGAACCGGAGACCAAGTCTTCCTACTAGACTTTCACTGACGTGCTATGTGACCTTGGTTGGACGAGTCTCGTGATGCACCCCTCCCCCCACTTTTTTTTTCCTGTGGGAAAACACTCATGACCTTTCTGAACCTCAGTTTCTTCTCTGGTAAAGTGAGGGCCAACCACATCCAGGACTGGTTTTAGCTCTCGTGCACAGCACGCTGTCTTGCGTCAGACTGTGCCATCCCGCTCAGTCCCAGGAGGAGAGATGACTGTAATGGAGAGATTTCTGCAGGGAAGGAGACATGGACCTGACAAAACAGTGTTCCTCCTATCTCTAACGTTACATAACCCTGTGTGAGGGGACTGCTGGAAAGTGGGACCGGGGGTAGAAGGCGGGGAGCATGACCTGGCCTGTGGCCTGAGCAGAATCTGTCACCTGGAATAAGAAGACGGAAAGAGAGTATCTTTGTCCTCTGCTTCCTATTTGCTCTTTCAGTTTGCATTAATGAGGCTTTAGGCTAAGTTCTACTCTTGAAGTTAAAGGGTTAAGTTGACGGCTGAAAATGACTGAGTACTGAGAGGTACGCCGAGACGAAGCTATGCGGGGTGGTAGCTGAACGTGCAGTAAGCACAGTGAGCTGGGCTTTAGCCCCCCGTCCTCCTTCCAGGTCCTACACGACCACGACTGAGTGAGAGAAGCAGAAGTGAGAGGAAGCATTGATTTGGGGATGGGTGAAAGCATGCGTGGAGTGGCTTCTCACCCTCTCACGTGGCTCGGTCATGTCCCATATCCCTGACTTTGACCCAGCACCAACACAACTGATGAAAAGTAGAACCCTGTAATATGAATTAGTATCCACAGAAAAAAAAGTGGACTACCTGATCGTGAAAAACTTCATGTAATTTCACGATATTGGGGTGTCCTTCACAGAGTTTCAGAGCTGTTATTTCTTTCTGAGTATTGGCTTCCAACCTGCAAGATGAAACAGTTAGTCTCTACATCCCTCTTCACCAAGTTTTTGGAAGCATTGCCCCAATCCTAATTTTGTTTTTATTTACAGTATATTCAGAAGGTAAGTGTCAAAGTATCAGAATGAGGCTTCCCTGAAAGTAGTGAGTCATACACCCACCAGAACAAGTAAAGCATTATTCTTGAGAAAAATGATCATTTCTGAGTCAGGAAAGAGCTAATCACATGAAGAAATGGATGTCTACTTGCCTGAAAATTTGGTAATAAGAATATACAATCATGGAGGTAATAATCAGTTACCAAAACAACTAGCTGGCTCTCAAACTACCCCTAGGTCACTAAATAATTGCAGAACAAAATATTTCAAATATACAACTAACAGGAATGGCAAAAGCTGCTGAACTCACTAAGCGAGTCTGATTAAACAACACCGCCACAAGAAAGTCTTCTCATAATAACCTGAAAAGCATATCATACTATGATTTATGTCTAAAATGGATTACTTTCTCAGAGCTAGAAGTATAATGGATCAACTGATGAGCTGAATGGCTAAAACCTTGGTTGAAAACCTTATAATATACCATTATTTTCCTTTTAAATAAAAATAGTAATTTATAGAAGCCATTGACTAGGACAAATACATAAGAGAGACTGCTGGAAATGTGATACCTTTTGCTGATTATTTTGACCGCAAACGCTTGGTTACTTTTTTTGTTTATGCACTTTCGACAGATGGAAAAACTTCCTTCTCCCAATGGTTTGTCCTTCAGATCTAGGTCATAGTGTTGATAGAATGGAGAGTCCTGACAAGAAACCAACATCATTTCACTTAAGAAAATATTAGTAATACACAGGGATAGATAAAATTGTTGAGTAACAGAACATTATTAATGTTAATAGGAGTGGAATACACTTATAATCTCTAAAAATTCATCATTAGCTCATTTCTATCATATATGTCACTTATTTAAAATATATTACTTTCTATCGTAAGAAACGAGCTCATTCAAATGGATGTTAACAATTCTCTAGGGCAAATCTTACTATTTCCATTTATTCATTTTTTAAAATTACGTTTTAGTCAAATGGAAAGTCTATTAAATTTACTTGACTTGAGAAAGTCAATTAGTGTTGGTATTTAAACCATGAATATGTCATTTAATTAACCACATGGCTACACCTTCATCATTGCACTCCTTGCCACATTTGTCACTCCGGGACGATCGACTCCCATGTGAAACTGAAGAGGGTCTATGACGGCTGCATTACGCTTGAAGAGAATAGAAGGAGCAACAAAGGAATAGCCCTAAAAAAAAAGAAAGGTAAAAAAATAAGGATTTGCAATTTTCCAGTTTAGCACAGACTGGATTGTAATCATTTTTTTCTTCTTTGATTCCGTGCTTTCACCACTGAGGGCGTGGGTTCGATCCCGCATTGGGGAACTAAGATCCCACAAGCCACATGGTGAGGCCAAAAAAAAAAAAAAAAAAAAAAGCTCAAATATTTGTTAAGATGAATCTAAAATGCAAGGTTATTTCAAATCAATAGAATAATGCTTTTCAGAAGGAGATCACGCCATCTTCTGGTAGAACTAAACCAATTCAAAATTAAAGGCAGAAAAATACTTCCTTCCTATCCCATCCCCAGTCTCTGACTCATAGATATAATTCTTTTGCATTGCTGATAAAAGTTTGCTTATAAACGAACACAACTAACTTCTCAAAAAAGGTACAGTTAAGGAACTAAAAGTGGTCCAAATGCTACTGGTTTTCAAACTAGATAAATAGCAAGTTTCATTCCAGTCAGTTTCTAATTCAGCAATTATTTGACTCATTATATTTCCTTAGGTTAAATTCAAAACTGAGTTTTAGAAAAGGAGTCAAATCAAACGGCAGAATGATGTGCTGAACCAAAAGTGGTACAGATCTTCCTTGACTTACAATGGGGTTAAGTCCTGACAGACCCACCATAAATTGAAAATACCCTAAGTTGAAAATGCATTTAACACACCTAACCTACCAGATGTCACAGCTTAGCCTGGCCTACCTTAAACTCAGAACACTTACATTAGCCTACAGATGAGTAAAATCATCTAACACAAAGCCTATTTAATAATAAAGTGTTGGATACCTCATGTCATTTACTGACTACTGTACTGAAAGTGAAAAACAATGGTTGTTTGGGTTCCGATTGGTTGTAAGTGTATCGGCTATTTATCCTCGTGATCGAGTGGCCGACTGGGAGCCGGGGCTCACTGCCGCTGCCCAGCATCGTGAGAGGATCGTACTGCACATCACCATCCCAGGAAAGATCAAAATTCTAAGTATGGTTTCCGTGGAATGCGTATCACTTTTGCACCACCATAAAGTCAAAAAATCCTAAGCTGAACCATCGTAAATTGGGGACCATCTGTATAATGATGGATGATTAATCTGTTTAAGCTAGAACATTCACTAATTCGAGGAACATTTTTTTCAACATCTGCTTTGTCCCAGCCAAGTGCTAGCCACCAGTGTCACCTATGTCCAGAGACAGTGTCTGGACAGCCAAATTAAACCATACTGCCGGGATGCTAACGGGAGTCAAAGAGGTGAAGCTATGATGCCATTTAATAGAATATTTTATCTTAAGTCTGAGAAAAGATCCTTTCCTAAGTGTAAAATCCTTTCTAAATCTTTTTTACGAGTTGAGAAACAGTTCTGATTAGTCACTGAAGATAAAGAATCAGATAACACTGCTTATGAATTAAGGAATATTTTGTATGATTAGAAGTAAAGTAGTATTATATTCTCTATAAAAGAGCTTGAACAGAAGTAAAATTTCAGGTGTAAATTCAACACATATTTATTTGCAATATCTCTGTACTTAATAATTTTGAAGAGATTATACAGTCCTGTTTTTCAAGATGCCAAAAAGCTTTCACATGGGAAAATTAATCTTTTCTTTCAAAGCATATATGGCCAACAAACATGTGTGGGCTCTTGGAGATTACCTGAAACAGCCTCTCGGAGCTCTGGGGCAGTGCTGCGGGAGAGTAGGTGGGGTCCATTTCTGTGAACTCTTCTGCAAAGTTACTCACATCTAATTCATCTCGGATGACTGGCTTAAAGGGTGCGGGCACTTTTTTGGCAGCTAAATCATCCCAATTTATTTTCTAAAACAGAGAAAGAAAATTGGTACAAAGTAGAAATCAACAAAGTTGAAATATATTTTTGAAAAATAACAAAGATAATGATTTTAATTAAACAACAAAGAGAAGCACATATATTTTTTAATATTTATCTTATTTATTTTTGGCTGCATTGGGTCTTTGTTGCTGTGCACGGGCTTTCTCTAGTTGCAGCGAGAGGGGACTACTCTTTGTTGTGGTGCACGGGCTTCTCACTGTGGTGGCTTCCCTTGTTGCGGAACACAGACTCTAGGCATGCGGGCTTCAGTAGTTGTGGCACGCAGGCTCATTAGTTGTGGCTCGCGGGCTTCCGTAGTTGTAGCTCGCAGGCTCTAGAGTGCAGGCTCAGTAGTTGTGGCGCACGGGCTTAGTTGCTCTGCGGCATCTTCCCGGACGAGGGCTTGAACCCGTGTGCCCTGCACTGGAGGGCGGATTCTTAATCACTGCGCCACCAGGGAAGCGCGAGAAGCACATATTTCAAACTAATGATTTAAAAAAATATTTTTTTACAAGCAGGAGCACATTTTTTGACCACAGCTTATAGCTCACTAAAGCTGTGACTGAGATGAGACTGTTCTCCACCACTGTGGAATCTCGTCCTGGCCACTGGGGGGCACCAGGACACCCTAGTTCACCCTAGGGATAACAAAAATTATTTTGTCATGAGTCCCCTGAGACAGGCGTTAAGCCAAACCAAAACCAAACCAAACCTAAACTAAACTATAATAAAGGGCTTTAAAATGGATATGAATATTAACTCTAAAGGAACATCCTTAATTTTTAGAGGCAGTGTTAACTAGCTTTCCTTCTGTACTTGCTTTTCCTCCTGGCCATCTGGACAAATTAGAAAATAAACAAACTCACTCTAATTCATGCATTGGTTTATGTCTATAAGTCTAAATGATACTGTGATAGTATGAACTGACGTAACCATTCTTTTCTCATTCAACTGTGATTAAGCTATTCAACACTGCCTCTTCTCTACCCCATGGGATGATCCAGGCCCCCTTTCTACCCATGTCAGTCACTGTCTGATAAACTGCCATGTCTTCTATTATTCAAATTCAACCCTCTGTTCCGTTTTCTTATTCTCCTTCTGCCACGAGAAACAACCTCAGGTTATACTTACTGAATTGAATCCCACAGATACCCTATTAATATATTTCTCTTATAATCTAAGATGTCATCCTGGATAGTAAGATACACACTTATTTTATGTACCATTAAGAAAGAAAAAGCATTACCACTTAGAATAGTAAAATGCTGTCCACTGTAAGCTGCACACTGATTTCAGAGACGGTGAAATGTGAAACTTGTACTTCTTGGTTGATGACATCCAGTAAGTATAATCAACTAACATAAAATGTTTTTATTATGCCCTCTTGTGGACGCAATGGAGGTAAAATCACTGAATTAGACCTTCAAAGTTTTCAGCTAAAATGGGTTTTAGAGATCATTTAGTTCATCCTCTTTATTTGATCCAGACGGAAATGGAAGCCCGGAAATCAGAACCAACCTTTTCACTTAAACCTTTGGGAGGGTCAGTCTCCTGACTTTCTAGTTCGTGTTCTTTCCTAGTGTATGATTACATTACAAGCATATGATTACAAGCGTATGATTTGTGCTTGGCTCTTGTACATACATTAAGAGAAACTTCTAGAGTAAAGGAGTAATTTAAAGAAATATACTGTTAGCAGGAGAACGTTTAGTATGGAGAAAATTGAACGCTCTTACAATCCTCTCCACCTCCACCCCATTTGGGTCTTTACAAGTAGAATTTTGGTCTTTCCTGAAGTGTCCCTGTGATTTAAAAAGTCAAGGCAATTAAATAACCTAAAATTACTATTCTAAGCTATAGAAAAGAGAAATTTCTCTAACATGAAAGCTATTTTGCAATATTCACAAGTACAGGGAACCGTGGAGAAAAAGATCCTAGGAAAATATGATTTGAGGTATTTTGCTTGAGTATGTTCTTGAATTTTACCTTATTGTTAATTTTTGAGCCGAACTCCTGAACAAGATATATGAAATAGTTTGTTCAAATGTTAACCTTTCCAAGCCATATTAATCTATGAAATGCACATGCTGAGAAATTAATTTTATTCTAAAGGTACTTCTCACTCTGTTACTGAACTTCTGTAAGATGTACAGTAATGATTTTTTAAATGGTTACACCAAGAGACTGAAATAAATGTGCCCTTTCTTGAGTATATAAGTACAGAGAGAGAATTCTTATTCTCAATTACTATTTGTTTTTCTATATTGAAAACACAATAAATAACAACATGAAAGCTTGCTCTGCAGCAGAGTTTTTTTCTTTGTTTTGGTTTGATAGTTTCATTAATTTTGGTGATAATAATGTAAAAGCTCAGTCTGCAAAGTAAAAATAAAACCTTGATGGTCCCTTTTGAGCATAAATATTTAGGTCATGCTTGTTGATACGATGAAATTATTTAAAAGTCATAAGCTCAGAGTTTTAGAAATCAAGGTCATGGTATCCCAGGTTGACCATTTAGATTGAAATAACTAGTCAACTCAGTCTATTTAACTTTTTTTTCGAGTTATCTAAAATTGTGGTCATTTTGTGGACAGCACTGAGCATACTAGGTTGAGCAGGCATGTTGGTGCTCTGCAGAATGGTCTTATTAGGCTTTTGCGGAATAAAGCGCTGTTTCAAGTACAAAGAAGGTAAATGAATAATTCCCTATATATTATAATACGTAACTGAGAAAGAGGCTGATTTTGAATTTTCTAAGATTTCTTCTGGGAAAAGAAGAGATGGAATCACTGTCTAAAAAGTATAACACAGTGGCAGTAATAGCTCGTGAACTGAGAAGTAAAAAAATATAATAAAAGTCTCCTTAGTCTATATGCCTAAATCTTGAGATCACAAATGGAAATCAATACTCAGAAACTCTAACCAATAAGTATGTAGAAAATCAAATGTTATTATAATCCTCCCCTCTCTCCCTTCATATAGGCAGAAAAAGACCATTTAAGTTCCTACAAGTAGAATTCTGATTCTTCTTCAAGGGTCCCTGTCATTTAAAAATTGGGAGAAAATGACTCGGAAACAGCCCAAGTTCACTCATTCCACCAAGAACGCCAAGTACTCTGAAAACAGCAGGGCATATAAGACCATCTGTTCAGTATGTTTCACCTGAAAGAAGAGATGTTCTTTGATTTCATCTGCATCACGTGGACCACATCCCAGTCTTTTCTTGGGATCTTTCATCAACAGACGCTGAATTAGGTCTTTGGCTACAGCACTCATTTCTTGGGGATACGGAGGCTCGCTTTTTAATATTCTCCTGTAGGCAGATAAAACTTGCTGTTAAAACCACCATAGGATGAAGTGACGGTGACCGTATTCTTCACAGAAAACAAGTATGGCGCAACACACTCTGAAACTGAACTATATGTGAAAAACGGAGATAAAAATATGAGATACCATGAAATCAAATTTCTCAAACTTAAGCAGAAACGAAAAGCATTGATCATTTTCCAGTATAAGTCAATCCTCATGGGGAACTAACATCCCAAATATTTAATTAGAATAAAAAGGCTTGGGGTTGGATTAGATCTCCTATCTATGGACTAGACTCTATGAGTAAACCTTTTACAATGGAAACAACTTTAATAATCTCAGAGAAGAGAATTCAGCACTCAGATTTGGAAGGACAAAAGAAATCCCAACTCTGCCTGCCTAGCTTCTCTTGCCCTGTGTGCCAGTGAACATAAGGCGCCAGCGGGAATGGAGAGGGAAGGAAGCCCCAGAAAGGGAGAGTCAGAACCCATTGGACGTGGCTCAACTCCTGACACCAGAGCTGGGGGCTCTTCATGGGATGAAAGCATCTGCTTATTTATCTGCGATGCTAAAACAGACTGGAAAGCCTTAGAAGGCAAGTGGTGTTCAAAGATGGAGTAAACGCTACTATTTATTACAGAAAGTAAAAAAATTAAGATAATCAGGTTTCTTGATGAAATATCTTGAATTATTCTAAGGTCACAGATGAAATCGATCCAATCCAAATGTACCTTTGCCTCTCTTAAGAAAGAAATAATGGAAGGGGCTGATGGAAATGAAGAAGCTTAACATAGTACACATGGAGATAAACAGTTTCTCAATTATTTGGTTTGCAAAAAGATCCCCTGTTGTTCATGAAAATAGTAATAACTGTTGTGGAACAAAAAATAGATAATAAGTTAATGAGAAATAGTACAGTGCAGTAAGAACAGGAATTTGGAGCCTTTGGGGATCAAGTTCAAGCACTGGCTCTGCTGCTTATTGGCTGTGTGACCTTAAAAGAGTTAATTAATGCCTTTGTACCAGTTTCCTCAACCGCTTTCTCAACCGCAGTACCTGCCTAAAATGGGTACTATGCCTCTTAAATGAGTGAAGACGTGATGTACGGTGCTTGGCACTGCCCCTGAAACATAGCAAATGCTTGATAAATATGAACTACTCACTGTCCTGCTCCCCTATTTAAGGCAACCACAAAGAAAACAGACAGCCTGTAGCAAGAAGCACTGAGCATCAGGGAAATGATGGTGGGATGGTAACTTCTGACTGAACATTCCAGCAAGTGTTCATTTCAAAGCGAATTCTACTTCTAGCACTCCATCCTGGAAACCTAAGAAAATGCTGAAAGAACAAGCCCCCCCCCCCCCCAAAAAAAAAAGCAGAACCTCTTTTCTTTCGATTCTTTAGTGTTTTCCCATGACTCACTGCCCGTCAGGGTTGCGACATTAGAGAATAATCCTCTCCCGACATAAGCTGCGGGCGCCCTGTTTCTCAGGGAAAAGCAAGCACAGCCTGTTCCGTTTCTCTATCTTTAATGTCCTTTCTGCAAGCAAGAGCTTCTTGTGTAAAAGGACCAGGCTCTAGATTCACTGCTGCTGAACCATGTGTAAAAGAAGCACTTTGGCTGACTTCATCTGAGGGTGCCGACTCTGTACTGTTACTCTTACACCTAAGTCAGCGACGTTTACTGGCAGTCTGCTCCGTCAGGCACTGGGGGAAGGAATGGTCAGTCTTGTTGACCGTGGCGGGTTCGTGGAGAAGGAGGGCCAGCCAGAGAGCCATGAGCACCTGAAGAGAGGCACGGCCCCACTGAAATGCCCAGACTGCAAGGAGGCACAGGAGACCCTGTGCACACTTAAGGGCAGTAGTCTGGACACACAGACAACAGCATCGGTGTGCCACCGGGGTGTGCGTCAGGTCCACATGCAAGGGAATGAGAGGTTTAGATTCGGGTGAGGCAGGGATCAGATCGGGAAGAAACTGAGTAGAAATCTACAGGAATTCCTGCTGAAAACAGTGCTGATGAGGGAACATGCAGAACAAACAGCGATGACCCTCCCCTTTCCTGAGTGAGAATAGGGCCAGAAGCAGCGGGAGCAGACCCGCACAGAGCACGCTGAACACCCACCCGACGTAGAGGAGTGACAGCAGGAGCCTTGCTGGAGACTCACGGAAGGACCACTGCTGTTGTCATATAAGCAGAGTGAGACAGGGTTTCCTTAGCGATGTGGAGAGGCTCTGAAGCCCAGGAAGAGGACCAGGAACTGGGGATGGGGTGGTAAGGAGACAGTAGGCTCAACCCTTTCCTCCACGGGAAGATGATCCCGGATTTACCTTCTTCTTATACTATTTCCTTGCAATGCACCGGGTCAAGGTGGATGTGAGGCGTCAGGTGTTCAGTCATTCTGAAGTTACCCCTGAGAAGTGAACTGCCCCTGGCCAGACAGGTGTGAACAGGCACGTAGGTCCTGGGGGTTGTCTTGTCCAGGACTATTTAAAACATATTCACGAGCCTCTGTGTGTTCTCTCTTATTCCCGAGGGTGTCCTTGTGGGGGCTTGGAAGCTGTGTTCGTGGGAGTTAGAAGACAGAGTTCCTGCGCTGAGTTTCCTCTGCTGGGTGGTCCATGCCCGCCCACTAGGTCCCATCACTAATGGCTGAGCGTGTCCCTTCTGGTCTGGGAAGTCAGGCCTAGGTGGTTGGAAAGACCTCTGATGAGATGTTTGAAGTTGTTATGCCGATACACTATGCTTCCTGACCTGTATCCTTCCAGAAAGCTAAGTAAAACTGGTGCCAGATTCCAGCCTGTTGTGCCCTGTGAGTATGAATGTCAGTCTGAGGGCCAGCCCACCGTGGCTGTGCAGAGTGGGCGCTGAGAAATGCGGGTGCAGGTGGAGGATTTCTGTGGGATGCCCACTTGTAACAATACCAGGGCATCTCGCAACAAGGGCTGGGAGACATTTCTTGGGTGTTGGCTGCCACTTTACCTCTTCCAATGTGCTTGATTTCTGAACTGGTAATAACCCAGAGCTATTTTTTCTTGCTTCCAAATGAATCTTAGAGCTCTCTGTAAAATCAGAACAAGCTCTGAATTAACATATCACGTTGAACACTTCAGTGTATATTATCATTCGATCCATACAAAATTCCTATCAAAAGGCTATTATTATCCCTGTCTTACAGATGAGGAAAGATTCCTTTCAAAACAAAAAGACCAAGAAATATACATATGAATTAAAATTTCAACCAGATACTTTAGAACCTGGATAATATTAATATTTATTTGCAAGAATTAATGATAACACAGCTAAGAAAATTTTGAAAAAGAAAATAACTGGGGAGAATTTGCCTAACTACACAGTAAAATGTATTATAAAACAAAACTGTGAAAGTGAAGTGGTAGTAAAATAAATTAACAGCCATATCAAGTGAATAGAAGAGACAACTTGAAAAATAACCAGGCATATACAAAAACTTACATTGTTTTTAAAAAGTGACCAGCCAACATAGGAAAGACCGCATTGTTTGACAAATGTGTTGGGTAAACCAGCTATGTGGGAAAGAAACAAACAAGGCAAGACCCTTGCCTTATACTGTAAGCCCAAATAAACTCTGAATGGATTGAGGAATTACATGTAAAATGCAAAATGAAATAAAATTAAAATCTATAGTAATATATAAATGAATATAAAATTTCTTCCTATTCATGGATGGAAGTTTCTGAAAACCCCTGTGGTAAAAGAAATGCACAACTGATTAGCTTAAGAATTTATGGAGGGCTTCCCTGGTGGCACAGTGGTTGAGAGTCTGCCTGCCGATGCAGGAGACACGGGTTCATGCCCCGGTCCGGGAAGATCCCACATGCCGCGGAGTGGGTAGGCCCGTGAGCCATGGCCGCTGAGCCTGCGCGTCCGGAGCCTATGCTCCGCAACGGGAGAGGCCACAACAGTGAGAGGCCCGCGTACCGCAAAAAAAAAAGAATTTATGGAGTAAAGGGTGAGGACATCAAGATTAAAATTAAACCTATGATGGAGAGAGAGGTAGGTAGATACGAAATAAGCAAGGATGGTAAAATATTCATGGTAGAATCATGGCAGTGAGTACATAGGTGTCCACCGTAACAAATATGTGCAACATTTCATAATAAAATGTGGCGGAAAGAGTGAACCTATGAAACTTGGCACATGTGTTTTGTATGTTCACTAAAACATAACAACAAAGAACTGTCCCAATAAAAAGTTATCAGTGACCTTTAGGACAGTGGTTTATGCTCACCTCATCCCTCCACATCACCTACATCCTACAAAATTGCTGTTACCCCCACTCTTTAACCTTTTCCTTTATTTTTCTTCACGGAATTTATAGACTACTATATATTTATTTGTCTATTATTTATCTCTCCCAACTAAAATGTAAGCTCAATGGGAGTAGGGATTTTTTTTTTTTTTTTTTTTTAAAAAAAGCAGTCTTGTTCACTGCTTTATTCCCTGGGGCCTAGAACACTGCTTTCGCCTAGAGCAAGTCCTCAACAAATATTTACTAAATCAATACATGTCTAATTGTTCTCCATTTACTATATGAGGAGCTTTCCTCCTCAGTTTCCACAGATGCCTGCAGATAACTTTTTCACTTTTTTGCAGATAGCAAAAGAGGAGTTGATTATTTCTCTCTGTCCTCCATTTATAAGTTCACAATCTTCCCCATCTCGTTGTGGACTCTCACTTCCTGGTTCCCCAGTGGTCCCCAAATCACAGAATCACATACGTGCCTGCCTGAGTTAGAAAGATTTTTCACTGAACTACTGACTCTTAATTTTTGTGCAACACAAGGGGGACAGTAAAGCATATCATGGTGTTATCTACTCAATGGTATACTATACAGCCATTACAAAAGTATGTTTATGAAGAGTTTGTAATTAAAGAATGCTTATAAGTTTACACAAAAACTGCAAAATATAAAGTTAATTTCTAGTATGAGCACATTATTCAGGTGAAGAAGACGAACGGGAAATAGTAGCAGTGTTCATCTCTGGGTGTTATTACTGCTGTTTTCCTATGCACACTTTAAACTATAGTGAACATTACCTTTAAGAATAGGCATGATAAAATGAACTTCATTTACAAGATCACGGACCTGCTAAGAGCACTACCTAGACTGGCGAGGACTCCAGGGAGTCTGCAGGACCCTGTGCGTGTTTCCCCACCGTCTGAAAGGCATTTCCTTCTACCCTCTGCCTTTGCAAACCTCACTGGCGCTCTCAGCCCAGCCCATACTATCTCTCCATCAGGAGGGCATCCCTGACGCTCCCAAACCCAAGGGACTGTGCCGCCTCTGTACTTCCACAGCATTCATCTTACCACTCAAACATTTGTCAACACTCTCTCTTATGATGAATTGTCATCTATTTATTCCATATCTTCCCAAACAGTATGTAAGTTTTCTTAGGGCAAGAACTATGTGCTTCTATTTCTCTTCCTCCTAGGAGTTAAAAATCACTCAACAGGGCTTCCCTGGTGGCGCAGTGGTTGAGAGTCCACCTGCCGATGCAGAGGACGCGGGTTCGTGCCCCGGTCTGGGAAGATCCCACATGCCGCGGAGTGGCTGGGCCCGTGAGCCATGGCCGCTGAGCCTGCGCGTCTGGAGCCTGTGCTCCCCAAAGGGAGAGGCCACAGCAGTGAGAGGCCCGTGTACCACAAAAAAAAAAAAAAAAAAAAAAAAAAAAACACTCAACAAATACTCAAGTGATTAATGAAATCAATCCCTCTGTTGTCTCTGGACCAGTCCTTCCCAATCCTTTACCTGAAATAAGCATCTGCCTCACCAGCAAACAGCCACACGGAACCAAGTGTTACCCAGGAAAGAGCATGAAGCAACTTTCCAGTCACTCTGCACTTGACTCCAGTCCCACCTCCCTGTAGCTCTGAATCTTTAGGTAACTGAAGCTTAGCTTCCTTGTCTGTAGGACAGCACATGCTGCTACCTCATTTTCAGGGTCGTAAGGATTCAAGGCCATGATGTGGGTGACTTTGGGCACAGAGGTTGGCACACAGCGGGGCCCTTAGCCTGGCTACTCCACAGGAGCGCCCCTTCTCTGAGCCACGAGACTGGCTGCCCAGGGAGGACGGTCCCATGCGGTCACTTCCCTCTGCATGTCATTGAGCTCTTTCTTGATCCAGATCCACCTAACCTGTGCTTCCTGAGGCCACATCCACTGGGTGATTAAGAATAATGAGATGAGATTCTTTGGCTGGTACCCCTGCTGGCTTTTGCAGAGTGTGCGACTCCACTCAAAGTCTCATCCAGTAATTCCTGGGAGTCCCCAGGGCATGTCTTCTGTGAGCTATGAACACTCCTCTTCACTCTCTCCTACAGCATCTTGTTTCGTCTTTCCCCCAGGTCTCTAACAAGGCCTCCGACCCCCACTGCCTGAGAAGCCACCCACCTGAGAAGCCGAAGGGAGAAAATACCTGTTTCTCATGAGGTTAGAGGAACCAAAGATGTGTGCGTGATCTTGTAAAGATTTGGGCTAAATTCCTTTTCTTTTCAACTTATAGCATCTCCTCCCTAAAAGTGACAGATGAAACCTAGAATTGTCCTTCCCCGCTCAATGGCTAAGGCCTCTGTGAACCCAGCTGGTCTACCTGGGCTCCTCTCCCTTTGACGCCCGCACAGTTAGATTACTGATGGGTCTACTAGACTGGTTTATCAGACGTGCCTGAACGCGTCTTAATCTCAGAGGTGGGCCCGGCTTAGGCTAAAGCTGGGATCCCATTTCACTCACCAGGGCTTTACCAGCAGACCTCTTCCGAGGCCCTCCTCCTTACTACACTCTTTTCTGTGGCCCAGACGATGCTCTCCAAGCTGGTACTTCTCCACCCACTCCATTATCTGTGTTAGAGTGCCCTTCCTAACAGGGCAAGATGACAGGGATAGGAGAGGGCCTTGGGGCTTCCTGCGGACCAAGTGGCTGCATGTGACAACAAACTAAGGCCGTGTTGGGGGCCAAGAGCAGAGTGGAACACATGGAATTGCAAAGAGATTGCTGAATGGAAAGGAGCCCAGGCAGAGAACAAGAGCCAGAGTATGGAGCCAAGATGCTTATCCTGAAGGTTGGGGCGCCCTCCCGGGAGGCCCTGGAGAACCACGGCATGTAAGGAACAGCAGATCACGCCGCAGACCAAAAGAGATGGCGGATTTGTGAATGCAGAGGCTAGCTCTTCTTTCCACAGCCTTTTCCAGTAGCTGTGAGGCTGACCTTTGAGGCTCCAGGTGGATGGGAGCAGTGGAGAACCGGCTGGGGCGGTAATCAGGGGTGGCAGCGAAGCAGGAGGTGGAGGGGAAGCTCAGGAAATGGCAACCACTCTGATGGCGTCTCTGAGGGGCCCTCTCCACGGCGGGAATGATCAGCCCTATGTTTTATGAAGGGCTCCAAACCCTCTCCCCACCCAGGGAGTGCTTCAGAGGCAAATTAGTAATTCAGTACCATTTGGCCCTCCCCCCCACGTGTTATGCAAGGGAAGCAGGAGTGAAAAGGATGATAAGAGGGAAGATGGAAAGCTGAGGATTATGGTGCCAAGGGATGGGTCATTTTCGCCCTGCTCCTCTCCCATCACTGGACTCCGGTCTGAAGCTGCTGTAATTGTATCCTGTTAAATAACAGGTAGAGGAATAGCTCTTGTGACAAACACATTAATAGATTTGGGGTAACGAGTCAAAAAACACCTGGGAAATATAGATACTGCTATTGGATACAAAAATACCTAGAGAGAAGAAAAGAAAAAAACAAATTGCCTATGGGGAATTAAGAAGGCTTTATAAAATATGCTGACAAAAAAATTTCATCATAAAGACATAAGAAGAATAAGAAAGCCAAGGAAAAAAATAAATTTGATCTCTTCTTAGTGTAAGAAATAATGATACTTGTTGTTATTCTATACATAACTCTGAAAGCAAGACATCAATAAACAGAAAATGTAAAATGATACAAATGGGCTAATTCAATATGTTACTGAATAATTAACATGGATAAAACAGAAAAATACAACAGAATTACTGTTTTTTGATTTTGCACTTAGAAGACTAAATTAGCACATCACACAAAATCAATGTTTTAAAATAATTACTTAAAGAGAAACACTCGTTGCGAGGACAAATAAATTCTTACCTAAACCAGGGGTCAGCAAACTTTTTTGTAAAAGGCCCACGGTAGGCAGATTTCTAAGCTACCCAATGATCACTGTCTCCATGTATTCACAGCCTCGTGTTGCCTGGACCTAGTGACTTTCTTATAACCAATATTATTCAGCAAAGATGAGAGAATGCCACTTTCATGATTAGGTTACAAAACATTCCATCTTCCTAGCAGACTCTCTCTATTGCCTTCCCAGCTTGCATGCTTCGATGAAGAAGTTGCCATGTTGGAAAGGCACACACAGCAAGGAAGTGAGGGTGGTCTTCAGCCAACAGCCAGCAAGGAACTGAGGCTCTCAGTCCAACAACCCAGAGGAACTGAATCCTGCCAACAACCACATGCGCTTCGAAGCAAATCCTTTCCCGGTTGATCCTTGAGATACTGAAAGCCCAGCCAACACCTTGACTGCAGCCTGTGAGTGACCTTGAAGTGGAGGACTTAGCTAAGCTGTGCCCAGATTCCTGATCTACAGAAATGCTGAGATAATAAATGTATGTTGTCTTAGGCCACTAAGTTTTGAGCTCATTTGTTACTGAGCAATGGATAATGGGTAACTAATACAAGGCCAGACAATACATTCTTCAGGCTTTGGAAGCTATATGGTCTTTGGGGCAACTATTCAGTGTTGTTGCTGCAGCATGAAAGCAGCCAGACATGATAGGTAAATGGATGAGTACTCTGTGTTCTAATAAAACATAACTGATGGACACCGAAATTTAAATTTCATCTAATTTTCACACGTCACAAAATATTGGTCGCCTTTTGAGTTTTTCAACCACTTAAGAACGTAAAGAACGTAAGAACGTAAAACCACTTAAGAACGTAAAAACCATTCTTAGCTCACAGGCTACACAATAACAGGCAGCAGAATGGATTTGGCCTGCAGGCCATAGTTTGCCAACCCCCTACCTAAACAACGTCTACAGCTCTGTTTAAACCATTATTTTTATAACACTTAGACCTGAATTTATATAACATTATGCTTAGGATAGCACTATGAAACACAATAGTAAAGTAGACTTTATTGATGGATAATGAAATACCAAATAAACATCTCTTGGCAAGTACTTTGTAAATTTCCAAGGCAGAGAAAGTGAGACAGAAACAACCCTGCCGGAGATGATGGAGGAGCTGCAATCAGAACCTCTACGTCCTGATGCCCAGGTGAGGGTAAATCTAATTATCCTGGTTTACACAGCCCCAGGCAAGAAAAAGCTTCCTTCTTGAAGGGAAGGCAGAAAAACTGCTAGCAATACCAGTGGCTGAGGGGACACCTTCCTGTGTGGCAGTAACACATAGCCTGAAAGAGGAAGCTCTACACAGAGGCAGTAAAAGCTAGTGGGAAACATATGTGTACGAAAAGCACATGCTACATACGTGAAATAAAAATAAGAAACAGACTCACAGAAAAGCTAAAGAGCTATCATTCAAATCCATAATGTTGACAATTTGATGTTTGTTCAGAATGGTACCGAGGAATGACGAATCTAGAAATCATTTCACATGAACAGTTAAGAGAACTAGAAAGGTTTACCCTAGATAAAACTATCTTCAGACACCTAAAGCAATGTCTGGAAGAAACCACAGAACTACTCTGTTCTTTGGTTCCTGACCAGAACTGACGTGCAGAGGTTAGAGGAAACTAATTTCAGCTTGTTTTACGGGAGGAGAAATTCTGATGGAAGGGGCTTCCTTGAAAATACCTTACACAACAGTGTTATCTGTTTACTGATGGCACTCAGACAGAAAGGAGAGGACCGTCAGGGACACTGATAAAGGGATTCTTGCACCATGGAGAAAGTTCTCCTCTCATCCTAAATTCTTACCATATTTTAAAATTTGATAAGCAGAGAAAACATATTTTTCCTGATTTTAGGCTACCTGTAGACAACAACAGGCAAACAGATAACTTGGATAATATATTATTCTGATGCATCTCAAATAAACTCTATAGAAAGTATGCAGAGTTCAGGGGAGATCACGATAATTAAGGAATGGAAGAATTCAATGATCAGAAAAAGCCCTGGCTATTTAAGGCATTTGGGGACAAGGTAATGATACATTTTTCTGAATGGTGCATATTTTATAAAGAACAGACTGTAAAAGATTTTACACCAGGAAAGACAATCAGAATGATTATCTTGAAAGGCAAAAGTAATGTGGGATAATTCAGCTATTACACTGTTAGTAAATTTCAAGAAAACAAAACAAAACAAAAAAACCATGGAATCATAGGTTAACACCAAGCTTTAAGCAAAATTATTAACAACATGACAAAGTGAATAATTAATTGATCAAAGGGAAAGAATCCTATTTAAATTCTTGAGAAATCTGCTCTAGTTTTAAGATTTTAGACAATCTGATTCAGGCTCTCTTTCTCTTGCTAAAACCAGAATGCCAACTAATTTATCTAAAGGCAATCAAAGCAATTTAAATTTGAACATCTTTTGGTTCAGAATTTTCCTGCCGTTATGATCAGCAATATACTGTCTCTCTACAGGCAGACCTGTGGTGGAATGGAAAACTGTAAAAAGAAGATTGCTTGTGTATGTGGAATCAGAAAGAGGGAATTAGTCAGAGGAGCCACTATTTAATGTTGTCAGGTTAAGTCTGCCCTTTCATTTGTCACCGTGACAGGTGTGACCCTGCAAGGGGACCCGAATTCTCAAAAGACTATGGGCAAGGTTTCCTACAATTCTGAGGCATTTTCAAACTGTCAAAAAGCACATTTAAAATAAGCAAAGTCATGTTTAGAATTTTAATAATAGGCATGATTTAAATTTGATTTTAACAAGAAATATTTCTGATCACTTAGCTTCAAAATTAAATAAGCTGTAATAGTGGGAAATTATTTACTTCCTAATATGTCCTGTAAAAGGTACATTCTAAAAAAAATTTAGCAGTTTTATTGAAGTAAAATTGATGTATTATACAATAAACTCACCATATAAAGTGTACAACTTGATAAATTCTGACATATATATATATACACCTGTGAAACCATCCCCACAATCAAGATAATGGACATACCCAATGCCCTCCAAAGTTCCACTGTGTCCCTTTGTCATCTTTCCTGCCCTCCCCCCAATCAACTGTCCCTCAATCAATTCCCACACTTGAGCCAGTTTATATACCCACAACCTCTTGAATAAAGGGGATGGTGGGTCACCTTGAGGAAGGACCCTGAGAATTTGTACTGTTAACCTTCCTCCCAGCCTTCCCCAGAGGGACCCACGGCCTTTTACCAGAGTAACTGTACATTGGGGAAAGGAAATCATCAGACCTTTCAGACACTACTGGTCACTGGTTCTGAACTGACACTAATTCCAGGAGACCCAAAACATTACTGTGGCCCATGAGCCAGAGTAGGGGCTTACAGAGGTCCAGTAATTAATGGAGTTTTAGCTCAGGTCCATCTCACAGTGGATTCAGTGGGTCCCTGACCCCATCCTGTGGTTACTGTCCCAGGTCAAGAATGCATAATTGGAACAGAGATACCTGGCAGCTGGCAGAATCCCCACATTGGTTCCCTGACCTGAGGAGTGTGGGCAATTCTGGTGGGAAAGGCCAAGTGGAAGCCATTAGAACTGCCTCTACCTAGGAAAATAGTAAATCAAAAAGCAAGACCGACTTCCTGGGGGATTGCCGAAATTAGTGCCACCAGCAAGGACTTGAAAGATGCAGGATTGGTGATTCCCACCACATCCCCATTGAACTCGCCTAACTAGCCTGTGCAGAAGATGGACGGCTCTTGAAGAATGACAGTGCATGATTGTAAATTTAACCAGGGGGTGACTCCAATTACAGCTGCCGTACCAGTTGTGGTTTCATTGCTTAAGCAAGTTAATAGAAGCTCTGGTACCTGGAATGCAGCCCTTTTTCTCCAGCCCTGTCCATAAGGCCCACCAAAAAGAGTTCCTTTCAGCTAGCAAGGCCAGCAGTGTACCCTCACAGTCCTACCTCAGGGGTTATCTGTTCTCCAGCCCTGTGTCATTGTTCAGTTCACAAAGCTCTTGATCGCCTTTCTTCTTCATAGATAATCACGCTGGTCCATTACATTGATGACTTTATGCTGATTGGACCTGGCGAGCAAGAAGTAGCAACTACTCTAGACTTATTGGTAAGACATTTGTGTGTCAGAGGGTGGGAAATAAATCTGACTAAAACTCAGGGGCCTCTAGTGGATTCCTAGGAGTCCAGTGGTATAGGGCATATCAAGATATCTCTTCCAAGGTGAAGGAGAAGTTGTTGCAGCTGGTGCCTCCTACCGAGGCACAATGCCCAGTGGGCCTCTGGATTTGAGAGGCAACATATTCCTCATTTGGGTGTGTTACTCCGACCCATTTACCAAGTGACCCGAAAAGCTGCTGTTGAGTGGGGTCCAGAACAAGAGAAGGTTCTGCACCAGGTCCAGGCTGCTGTGCAAGCTGCTCCGCCACTGGGTTCATCTGATCCAGCAGATCAGAGGCGCTGGAAGTGGCAGACAGGGATGCTGTTTGGAGACCGGCAGCTCCTAGAGGCGAACTGAAGCACAGGCCCTTAAGATCTTGGAGCAAAACCCTGCCATCTTCTGAGGATAACGACCCCCCTTTTGAGAAACAGCTTTTCATCTGCTACTTGGCCTTAGCAAAGACTGAACATTTAACTACGGGCCCCCACGTTACACGCAACCTGAGATGCCCATTTATCTGATCCATCAGGCCGTAGAGTTGGCAGTGCACAGCAATGCTCCATCATCAAATGGAAGTGACATACACAGGACTGGGCTGAGCAGGCGCTGAAGGCACAAATACGTACGTGAAGAAGTGGCCTAAGTGCCCATGTCCCCGCTCCTGCCACACTGCCTTCTGTCTCCCAGCCGGCATCTACGGCCTCATGGGGAGTCCCCTACCTTAGCTGATAGAGGAAGAGGAGGCTCAGGCTTGGTTTACAGACGGTTTTGCATGATATGCAAAGGTGCAAGCAGATCTTCCCGGTGGGCAGAGCTCTGAGCAGTGCACCTAGTTGTTCACTTTGCTTGGACCAAGCAATGTTATACTAATTAATGGGCTGTGGCCAATGGTTTGGCTGGATGGTCAGGGATTTGGAAGGAACATGATGGGAAAGCTGCTGACAAGGAAATCTGGTTGACAACGATATTTGGGGACGAGGTATGTGGACAGACCCCTCTGAATGGGCAAAAATGTGAAGACATTTGTGTCCTATGTGAACGCTCACCAAAGGGTGACCTGAACAGAGGAGGATTTTAACAGTCAAATGGATAGGCTGATCTGTTTTGTGGATACCAATCTGCCTCTCTCCATTCACCCGTCATCACCCAGTGGGCTCATGAGCAAGGTGGCCATGGGGGCAGGGATGGAGCTTACGCATGGACTCAGCAACATGGGTTTCTACTCACCAAGGTTGACCTGGCTTCAGCCACCACCAAGTGCCCAGTCTGCCAGCAGTGGAGACCAATACTGAGTGCCCACTACGGCACCAATCCCCAGGGTGATCAGCCAGCTATGGTGGCAGGTTGATTACAATGGATTGTTTACATGACAGAAGGGACAGAGTTTCACTCTAATTGGAAAAGACACTTACTATGGATACGGATCGCTTTTCCTACATGCAATATTTCTGCCCAAACTGCCAAACTTCCTTAAGCACTGTCATGGTATTCCACACAGCACCACTGTTTCTGATGAAGGAACTCACGTCACAGCAAAAGAAGTGCAGCAACGGACCATGCTCATGGAATTCACTGGTCTTACCATGTTCCCCACCATTCTGAAGCTGGCTTGATATCATGGTGGAATGATCTTTCGAAGACTCAGTTACAGCACAAGCTAGGGCGGCAAGTTTCTCCAGAAGGCTGAAACGCTCTGAATCAACATCCAATATATGGTGCTGTTTCTCCCATAGCCAGGATTCACGGGTCCAGAAATCAAGGGGTAGACATGGGAGTGGCACCACTTACTACTACCCGTCGTGACCCACTAGCAAAATTTTTGCTTTCTGTTTGCATGACTTTATGCTCTGCTAGCCTAAAGGTCTTAGTTCCAGGGGGAATGATGCTTCCTCCAAGACACGAAACAGTGATTCCACTGAACTGGAAATTAAGATTGCCACCCAGCCACTTTGGGTTGCTCAGGCCTCTGAATCAACAGGCAAAAGGAGTTGAGACACTGGCTGGGGAGAATGATCCTTACTGTCAAGGGAAGTTGGACTACTATTCCACAGTGGAAGTAAGGAAGACTGTCTGGAGTACAGGAGATGCCCTAGAGGGTCTATGAGCATGACTAGAACCTGTGACGAAGGTCAGTTGAAAACTACAATGCAATCTAGTCAGGACTATTAATGGCCCACATTCTTTGTGAATGAAGGTTTGGATCACCCCACGAGCTGAGGTACTTGTTGAAGGCAAAGGGAATACAAAGTGGGTAGTGGAAGAAGGCAGTTACAAAGACCAGCTATGACCCCGTAACCAGTTATAGAAACGAGGACTGTGACTGCCATGTGTATTTCCTCCTTACTTCGCTATGAATAAGTGTGTGTATAAATTATATATTTGTTTCCTTTCCTCCCTTATTCCTTCATCATATTAGATAAGATGTGTTGACTTTGTATCAACCATGGTAGTTAAGTATTTTAAACTTATACCATAGTCTTTAAGTTATGGGATTTCAAGGAGAAGAGCGGATATTGCTACACCACTCAAGGACCTTATGTCCTCTTCTGGGGAAGGGTTAGTGGGTTGTTGGGATAGCTGTATCATGTTGGGTGGAATGACCACGTTATTGTCTTTATCTGGAGATCAAGTACAGTTTAAGGAGATGCAAATGGCTGCCAAGGTGACAGGGGCGGGACTTGTAATGGTTAACTTCAAGTGTCACATGACTGGGACACAGGCTGAGGTTAACCATTATTTCTGGGTGTGTCTGTGAGGGTGTTTCTGGATGAGATTAGCATTTGAATCCCCTCCCCAATGTGGGTGGGCACCAGCCAATCCCTTGGGGGCCTGAATAGAAAGAGAAGCAGAGGAAGGGAGGGTTCAGTCCCTTACTGCCTGCCTGCTCAACCTGGGACACTGGTCCTCTCCCCTTGGACTGGGATTTGCACCAGGGGCAGCTCTGGTTCGGAGGCCTTCGGACTTGGACTGGAATTGCACCACGGCTTCCAATTGTGGGACTTCTTAGCTGTCATAGTTGTGTAAGCTGATTCCTTACAATAGATCTCCTTTTATATATATGTGTGTATATATCCTATTGGTTCTGTTTCCCTGGAGAACCCTAATATAGTCAGTCACTTTATTTTTAGCCATTCCAGGGAGTATATAGTGCTATCTCATCGTTGTTTGGTTTGCATTTCCCTAAAGACTAATGATGTTGTCGATCATCTTTTTATGTGCTCATTTGCCACCCACAGATCTTCTTTGGTGAACTGTCTGTTCAAATCTTTTGCCCCTTTTAAAAAATGGAGAGTTTTTTTTTCCTTGAGTTTGGAGTGTTCTTTATATATTCTGGATACCAGTCTTTCATCAGACATAATTTGTAATTTTACCCCAGTCCGTGCCTTGTCTTTCCATTCTCTGAACAGTTTCTTTCGAAGAGCAGAAGTATCTAATTTGGATGAAGTTCAATTTATCAGTTTGCTTTTACAGACTGCACTTTTTGTGTCTTATCTAAGAAATGTTTGCCTAACGCAAGGGCACAAAGATTTTCCTTCATGTTTTCTTCCAGAAATTTTATAATTTTAAGATTTACATTTTAGGTCTATGATCCATTTAAAATTTTTCTATAGAGTGAAGTATTTATTGAAGTTCATTTTTTTCCATATGATAGCCAATGGTTCCAGAATCATTTGTTGAAAAACTATCTTTCCTCCACCAAACTGACTCTGCACCTTTGTAAAAAAAAAAAAAAAAAAAAATCAGCTACCTATACCTGTGTGGTTCTATTTCTGCACTCTCTATTCTATTTCACTGATGAGTTGTGTATTTTGATACAAACACCACAGTGTCTTAATTGTTGCAGCTTGTGAGTCTTCAAATCCCCGTTGGTCTGCTGTTTCAAAGGTGATTTGCCTATCCTATGCATTTAGACCCAGATCCTAGGCATTTAGACCCAGGGTGTCAATTTCTACTAAAAAAAAAAAAAGCCTGCTGGGATTCTAATTGTGCTGAATCTATAGATCAATTTGGAGAGAAATAACATCTTAGCTATACTGAGTAGTTCCATCACACATGGCGCTTATCACTACTTAACTGAATAGTATTTGAGGGGTACCTTCGGCAAAGCTCTGAACTTCACTCTCTCTCTGCAGCTTTCTCCTCTCCAACACTCTGCCCTGCAAACTCCAGCTTCCCCGGCTTTCCTGGGTCATTTCCATCTCAGCTCCACTTGTGTTTCCCCTCCCTGTACTGCAGCCTGGATACTCTCTCAAGGCAGTAAGCTGGGCAATCATAGGGCTCACCTCATTTATTTCCCGTCTCTCAGGGTTCACTGTGCTTCATTGCTAGATGTTCAATGTCTTCCACACTGTGGTTTCATATATTTTGCCCACTTAAAAAATTGTTTCAGGCAGGAAAGTAAATCCGGTCCCTGTTATTCCATCTTGGTAAGAAGTGGAAGTCTCAATTTTTAATTTTTAATGTCAAATCTGTTCTCAAAGTTATAAAATTCAAGTAAAAACAGGACAAAAACATAACTAGTAATTAGTACAATGTTTTATCACACTTTGTTTATTTGTTCATTAACTCATTTCATTCCAAGAACATTCACTGAATTCTGCACGGTAAGCACTGTGCTGGCATCTAAGCATACAGTGCTGAGGATCAGAGCCAGACGGGCCCCTGGCTCTCACAGAGCTCACAGTCTAGTGGGACAGACAGACGTTAATCAAATAATTACAAACAAAAATGTAACACTGCAATTGTGATAACTGCTATGAAGGAAAGGAACAAAACGGTGCTATGATAACCTACAAGAGGGTGACTTTATGGTATTTGTTTCTATTGAGCCTATATCCATGATTTGAAAAATATCACTACTGTTTCTTTATGTTAAAGTCACAAAGAAATTCCATTATGTATACAGTGGGAAAAAAGTATCCATCAAATAAACATTAGGTTAAGACGATATGCTAAGTACTTTGGAGCACACAAAAATTACGACACTATCTACGAAAATTAAGATCTAATTGGGCATATAAAATATAAAGAAATATAAAGGTTATATATCTATATCTTACAGGAATATAATTGGAAATTTACCACTTACACATCGTTTTTGTCTACCCCATTAAAAAAAAGTATTTTTTCTATCAGCCCAATTGCAGAAGTTTGATCAGTTCCTTTGAGAAAACAATACACTTATTTTATTTTGTTAGGTCTTACCTAGATATCTCAGCTTGGGAATTCTTCTCTCCATCAACAGTGAAAGGAGATGCTCCAGTTAGTAATTCATACATTAGAACACCTAAACTCCACCAGTCAACTGCCTATAAAACAACAGTAATTTCATTTTCTAGAATATTAATTGTATTTTATATAAAAAGAAAAATGAACAAAATAAATCTATATATTTGACAATATTTTGACAAAAAGATTTTGTGCACAGCTTCCTGTGCAAGGAGTATTAAATTAGCACATGCAAAAAAGACATTGAGAGGACAAATATTCAGGTATCCTCAGAATTTAAACATAGAGAAGTCAATCAAGTGTTTCTATTGCTATAAGTGTTTCAATTATTTCCTAAACTAGTAATGGTTTTACTTAGGCTAATTAAAAAAAAAATTTTTTTAATTAAAGTATGGTTGACTTACAATGTTATGTTAATTTCTGCTATACAGCAAAGTGATTCAGATATATATATATATATAAATTTTTTAATATTCTTTTCCATTTGGTTTATCACAGGATATTAAATATAGTTCCCTGTGCTATACAGTAGGACCTTGTTGTTTATCCATTCTATATATAGCAATTTGCATCTGCTAACCCCAAACTCCCAACCCATCCCTCCCTACCCCCAAAAAATTTTTAAATTTTAAATAAATTTAAAAAATTTTAAGTAAGTAAAATCTTTGGACTTAGGATAGGGGGAAAAATGTACCAATCAGCATTTTTATTAACTATTCAGCTCCAATAAATATGAAATTTCTTAAAGCCAAAGAACAAAAATGAAAAAAATCCCATCAAAAGATGTTATTTTTTCATAACCACCTATATCAATTCCTCTTATGGAACCAATCACATAAATCTAGCAGTCTTCACTTTCTGGGAGGTATGGAAAGACTGAAAATAATATAAAATAAAATGTGATCTACGTTGGAAAACAATTTATAAAAGCAGTTACCTGAACTGAGAGCGTAGCAAATTATACAGAATTTAAAGAATCTTGATATATTGAAAATTAGTTCCTTTACAATTGGGCAAATCAAGATTTCAATAATTGTTGGATATATGAGCTTACAGCAATGAGAAATTAACTGGTGCTAAAATTTTAAACTCTCTGCTTCCAAATTTCAGAGCCAAGATTTCAGAGAGATGATGTAGTTTGTGAGCCTAGAGTTATTTTAAAGAAAATACATAACAATAACATAGAAACTAAATCAGTAATTCAATTCTTTTATTTATACAAGCAGCTTTACTGCCAGCTGAGTCAGGACCCTTAGAACGTTGGATTTGAACCATGCTTGTAAATTAATACAGATCTATAATCAGATTCCTAGTCATGGACTGAAACCAATACCACACAAACTTGAAGAACTCCTAAGGGCTCATAAATGCATGATTAGTCATTAGCAAGGAGACCACCGATTCTCCACTGTTAAGATATTCCTACTGGGGACTTCCCTGGTGGTCCAGTGGTGAAGAATCCGCCTTCCAATGCAGGGGGATGTGGGTTCAATCCCTGGTCAGGGAACTAAGATCCCACATGCCACAGGGCAACTAAGCCCATGTGCCACAACTACTGAGCTCGCGTGCTGCAAACTACAGAGCCCATGCACTCTGGAGCCTGCACCACAACTAGAGAGAGGAAAAAAAACCCCCACACGCCACAACTAGAGAGAAGCCCGTGCGCCACAATGAAGAGCCCGCGCCGCAACAAATGATCCCACATGCCTCAACGAATATCCCGCATGCCACAACTAAGACCCGACGCAGCCAAAAAAAAAAAAAAGATATTCCTACTGTATATGTGAGATTTTGAAAGGGGATGAGGAAGATGGGGAGATGAGGAGCAAAAAATAGTCAGAATTCCTTATTTGGAGAACGTTATTAATAAAGCAAAAGTGTTAAGAAAGAACTGAACAAATCTGTACCCTTTAATACAAGAAGAAAAAAATATGTGACCTCGATTTTATAACTACTTAGAAAGCCTCATCTACAGTCTTCATTTTGCACATACAAAGGGAAGTGAGGAGGGAAAAGACTGAGTTTTTTAGAAGGCTTAGGAAAACAAACTTAGACTATCTTGAATGCAGAACTGTTTTCTTTCTCCAAGGATTGTCACAATGGTTTTTTTCTGTTGAAGAGGTAATCAACAAAGTTTCCAATATCACTACAAAGTTAAAAGCAAAAATTAAGAATAAGAAAATATGAGAGACTCCCTTTTTAAGGATCTCTTACAAAGCAAATTATTGACTGAAGGTGAAATAGTTTCCATATGTTTCTCTAGCAAAAATCAATAATGCCAATAAGCACTGTCCATAGTCATTCAGCATGACTCCAATGGGGACAATGTGCACTGTTTTTGCATTCATGACACCTCTGCATTGTACTGTGGCCCAGGTGTGTCCTAAAAGGCCAGGTCACATACAACAGACAAAGGGTGATTTCTGTTTTAAACAGGGTTACAACGGATGCTTTGCTCAAGACATGATACTTTTTTTTTTTTTTTTTTTTTTTTTGCGGTACGCGGGCCTCTCAGTGTTGTGGCCTCTCCCGTTGCGGAGCACAGGCTCCGGACGCGCAGGCTCAGCGGCCATGGCTCACGGGCCTAGCCGCTCCGCGGCATGTGGGATCTTCCCAGACCCGGGAACGAACCCGTGTCCCCTGCATCGGCAGGTGGACTCTCAACCATTGCGCCACCAGGGAAGCCCAAGACGTGATACTTTTAACGGAAATAAAATAAAAATTATTATTTGAAGAATTAGTCGATTTTGAGATTTCCTTTAACAAGAGTATTATTCTATAAAACAAAATATTATCCTCATCAACAAAACCTGAAAAAAGGGAAATCTAGAATGTCCTAACCTTTCCATTATCTTTTTTCCTCCAAAACACTAGATATCATAATATGTTCGTGTATACAAAGCAAAGGAAAGGTTAAAAAAATGAAGATAACACCAAAAAGAGGGCCTAGGTTATTAACTAAGATTCTGTTTTTCTTTTTTTTTGTAAAGGGTTTTTTTTTATTATGTGTAACACAAACAAAGTTATTTAAGTCAATAAATTTTTAAGGAATTTCACATGTTCTGATTCTTTCCACTGCCAATCACCTTAGTTCCTCCAAACTCATAATCTTCAAGATAAAACAGCCCTTTCAAAAAGAAGTTATCATGTGAGTCAGCCCACAATTCTTTTAGTTAGGCTTCTTTGATCTCCAATGAAATATGGACACACTTCAAAATTCCCCACCTGTAATCTTTGGGATCCAATTTCCTCAAGCGATTTACTTTAGGACCATGTTTAGGGTCAGGAGATGGATCTGCCTGGTTCTGAATTTGACACCCTCTAAAAATGTATTAGGTTCAAATCATATTCACTCCTAAGCCATCACACCCTAGAACAGTACAGATCATTGGGATATGCCAATACCTTTTAAAATTATCCAGACACTCTGTTCAAGATAAAAGCCTAAAAAAAGAAGCCATCTTTGTTTCATGTCAACGTTAAAATTAGAGTACTAAATCAATACAGCTGATAATTTAAAATATGAGGGAAATTATCAGTTCTATAATCCTGGAAGCAATCTTTATGTTTATCAATACACCCCCATCACTTGACTCTCTTAGGTATCATGTTCCTTCTTATCTGTATCAAAACTCATACTGAACAATGAGCTCTGGGTTGCAAAAGAGGATTTATTTGTGCACCTGTCTAGAAGTCTTTGTCCACAAATTAAACAAAAACAAACACAAGTGCTAAACTAGGATTCTTAATATACATTTTATAGCAATATATCAGGAAGTGTCAAAAATAGAACATACCTTGTCATGTCCTGAATCTCCCCCTCTGACAATATCTGGTGCCATGTATTCAATAGTTCCACAAAAGGAATATGCTCTTTCAGCCTTAAACAAACAATCAAACAAAGAAAAAGGGATTCGATTTTAAGCTCGTATGACAAGTGACAAGAAGAGAGAGTTAATACTACACGGCAGTGTTGAGATACACCACAGTAGCAAAGTAGTGGCAGAAGCTACTTGACAGACCTTCTTCTCACCAGGCAGACCTATATATACACACCTATACAGTATGAGGTAAACGGGTAAACTTTTTAAGCCCTGAAACTCTACTATCATCCATCCGTCCGTCCGTCCGACCATCCATCCATCCATTAATGAATCCACTCATTCGCTCTTCTTTTTTTCTGTGTGTGTATATATTTCAATCACTGATTTCTTTAACTGTTCTTGTAAGTGCCAATAGTCCTAGTAGTATGAATGACTTTATTTCCAGATCGGCAAGATTGGGAAAACATTGGGAAACCTGAAGGAGAAAGGAAGATCAAATGCTAAGAAGGGAAACAGGGAACCCAAAGATGAAAACGGATGAAAAGAATTTTTCCAATCTTACCATCATGTTTAAGTTTGGCACTGCCGATGGTGGGTTTAAGTGATGATGAGCAGAACTGTCTTTTAAAAAAAATACTGCCTCTTAAAGACAGTTGTTTCACTTTTGTAGAACATTAAAAAGGGCTAATTTAATATATCAGCCTTAAAATTAATCTTAAAAAATTATGTAATTAAAAAAATGACCAACTGTGTCATATCTCAATGTAATAAGGAGAAAAAAATATATGAATTGTTATGCAGATATATTAAACAGGGGAAAAATAATTCTTCTTTAACAATGTACATTCATATGGCTATATCTAAAACTTTAAAGGCACTTTGGTGCCATTAAAATATTTTACAAAACTATTTTAGAGGAAGCTTTTCAATTTACACTTGATTCTTCTTCTACCAGCAAGGTTTCAAGAAAAATAAGCATTCTTCTTATTTACCAGCTTTAACCATAAAGGACACTACCCTAGCAATGTTATAGAAGTGGTAGAAGTCCCTAGTTTTATTGGCTGAAAGTTCAGCCCACAGATAATGAATGTAATGAATTTATTTAAACCCTGTGATAACAAATGTATTAAAACTACTTATTTATGATATATACAGCTCAATAATTTTATATAAACATATAATTTTATATAAAGAAAAATAAAATTAATATGGTTTATGACTCACTTCTTTCTTTTTATATACTATATATATATTGAAAGATTACTGTTCCCCTAGAAAGTAAAAAGAAATAATCCAGTTATGCTTAGATCTGTAGAAAATTTTCTTTCTTGTTATCTGGCAGAATAATCTCATTGAACAGCTATGATAAACCATATATCAAATGTCATTATCTCTCTGCTTCATCACTTCAGTACCAAATGCTAATTTTGTATCAAACTACTGGAACGATTAAGGCTAAATAATATTGATTTCATATAAATTTGCATATAAAAAGTAATGAATAATTTTAAACATTTTGTTAGACATGTTTAGATTGAAAAAAACACGTGAATGCTTAGGAAGCATTCATTTCTTCACTGAATTATTAAAAAAGAAATACTCCAAAATTACTTTTTAGTGGGATAGGGGGAGTGGGAGGGAGGCTCCAGAGGGAGGGGATGTATGTATACATATAGCTGATTCACTTTGTTCTACAGCAGAAACTAACACAAATTGTAAAGCAATTATACTCCAATTAAAAAAAAAGTATATATATATCAAAAACAAAACAAAACAAAGAAAAAAGAATGTGTATGAAGTAAAGCCTGGTCATAGTTTGAAAAGCTAAAAAAAAAAATCCCCAAGCTTCATATAACTAAATATGTAGTGTTTGTAGTTAATACACTATTTATTATGCAATAGCCCTTTATAGGATATTAAGCAAAAGCATTATATAGCTGACATAAAGAAACACAGAAAAATTGCTAAGTCATAGTATTTATCATTTGATCTCATCTTTCTTTGTGAATTCCAGTCAACTGTTCTAGTTAAAATTAATTAATTTATTGAAGTATAGTTGATTCACAATGTTTCAGGTATACAGCAAAGTGATTTGGTTATACATATATATATTCTTTTTTAGGTTCTTTTCCATTATAATGGTTATTACAAGATATTGAATACAGATCCCTGTGCTATATAGTAGGTCCTTGTAGTTTATCTATTTTACGTACAGTAGTATGTATCTGTTAACCCCAACTTCCAAATTTATCCCTCCTCCCCCTTTCCCCTTTGGTAACCATAAGTTTCTTTTCTATGTCTGTGTCATTTGATCTCATCTTAAAAGATACCTTTAAAACATATCCTAAATCAAGTTTAGATATATTGAAAGAAAATAAAAATAATTCTCCAAAATGGTTTATGAGTAAAAAGATCACAAGTTTTGATTTATTGCTTCTCTAGATTTTTATTTATTTAGAAAACTAGACTTTTTAGTACATACAAATTTTCATTTCTATTTATAGGCATATCTGTGTTACAAGCCACTTTGGAATAATGCATATTTTCTTTTAAGTATGTGACAATGCTTAAATTTTACAACTTGAAAGTCATGAAAATCCACACTCTCTTCTTCAAAATACTAGATATTCATAAGTTTAGTGTAAAACCAGTAAGAAACATATGGATCTTATTGATTACTGTGGGAAAGATCTGACAGTCACCACCACTTTCCCTGTCTCTTTTTTTTCTTTATCTGACAATGAGAATTATGCAACGATGTAGTTCAGTTCTCCATTGTCTTGACATACAGGAAGCTCAGAACCACATTAAGTCCTCAAAGATATTTCTTCTACCTTCTCCGTGTGATTTCTGAGCTTTTTTAAAATTCACTTTAGCTTCTCTGTTTTTTGGGGGGGAGGAGGGAGGGACATAGGTAGTGTCTACATTAATAAATAATTGAGATAATTATTTAATTTATAAAAATTCCAAGAGTCAGCAAAATTAAGCTTAAGTGTTGGGAAGTTCCAATCCCTGAGAAATAATAGTAAACAAAGACAAAGTATTTCTTAAGTCTCTCTGTTATTTTAAAACACTGCCATTTTAGCCTCTTGCAATTCTGTATCTGCTTCCTCTTCCTCTGCCCCAAATGGAAGTGTTACTCCCTCCGAATTCTAACTTTTAGTGTGTCAGTCTCAATTTCCTAAGAGTTTATATCTTCTATTGTAAAAAATAGCCGCAATTTTAACTTTTGAATTTGTGTTTATCAGCTTAGGAAGATTCATGTTATCTAGAGCAGTGGTCCCCAACCTTTTCGGCACCAGGGACCGATTTCATGGAAGACAATTTTTCCATGGACCAGGGGAAGGGGGGGAATGGGGGGATGGTTCAGGCAGCAATGCAAGCAATGGGGAGTGGCAGATGAAGTTTTGCTCACTCGCCACTCACCTCCTGCCGTGTGGCCCAATTCCTAACAGGCAGCGGACAGGTACCCGTCAGGGGCCTGGGGATTGGGGACCACTGATCTAGAATGTATGCAGAATGCCTTTCAAATAATTGTACCCAGAAGACAAACTGATGAAGTATGATAGGGGAAGGTCTCTGGTGGGGACAAAAAAGATTTCAAGGTAATAGGTTATGAACTATGATATAAAAAGGCTAGGCTAGCATAGCTAAACTATTATGATTATTGTTTATTTATTAAAAATTAATATTTTTCTCAAGGAGACAGGCAATCAGCCAATTTTGCAGTTAAGTCCATACTATTTTATAAGCAACATTACTTATTAAACACTACAGTGTTAAAAGATTGTGAAGGAGAATTTAATTGAATGTGAAAATAGTAAAAGCAGTGTGTGCACCATCCTGGCACATAATACGGAGTATTCTTGTGTTTAAGTATCAGCTGATCAAGGAGGCTTCACTGTGCCTTAGAGAGAAAGAACAGGTAACACTGGACAAAAAACTGGTTTCCTTCTAAGGAAGAATCCAAATAGGAACTCAACTGCCAAACCCTCAGGCATTTCTCAATAAACACGAGATTAAATCATGCCTAGCTTTTATTTGCCAATGTTTTATCTTGATCTTATCTGCTTATGATATATAGATAAATTTGTGAGTTAAATGTAAAATTACCAAAGAAATTTTTATTCCCCCATTCTGTATTTTTTCCCATCTCAATTTTGACAAATCTCACAACAAATATCCAAATGTTAGATTTTTAAGAAGAAATACTGCATTGCTAATCATCCAAGTCTATGCTCCCAAGACAGAAAGGAGAATCCCTAGGTGGCAGCCACAAAGAGGATGCTGAAAACCAGAGGTACCCATAGGACCTGGGCCGCGGCAGCACAAAGGAAAGGAAGGGAAGTTGTTTCAGATCCTAGCAATCCAGAAGCTTGAATTTCAATACTTTTATAAGGACAAAAGATGAGGCCCTCGGCTCTAAAGAGGTGGACTGGAATTACTACTCTTGTGTAAACCTTGGAATCTAAGGAAGCTGAACCCTCAGTGAAAGCAAAGTCTAGAAAAAATAAATTCACCCAGTAGCACAGGTTTGTTTCTGTCTGAGCCCTAGATTTAAAAACAAACAAATAAATGTTCCTCTTGTGGAATCAAATCCCTAGGCTTGTGGCTCTTGTAGATTTGGGACCTAAATTTACTCTTTCCTCCATAGTATGGGAAAGTGAGAAAATCTGGTCCAACATGGTGACACTCTGGAACATATGACAGAACCAGAAGAATTCCCACTACTTAGCTGCCTAAGGATTCACACAGATAAAGCACTGGAGTCTCAAAATTACAAATTAGTGAACTATACTGTGCAAATAAAACAGAAGAATTACTTGAAATACTAGAAGAGCAATCTAGAAAAGGCCTAGTATGTTGTAAAAGATGAAAGACATAAAGAAAGGAAAATATCCATAAAACAATATAGCAGCATAGAAAAAACTAGAAAGATATGAAAAAGAATACAATAGAACTGTATAAATGAAAAAATACAATAAAAATAGGCAGACTAAACAGATTAGACACAACTAAAGAGAATCTGTGAAGTATAAGACATATTTGAGATAATTATCCTGAATGTTGCGAGAGTCCCAAGCAGACTAAATAAAAATATACCCATGGGTAGCAAATTTCTATTTTTTAACTTGAGTGATGGTTATAAGAGTGTTTGCTTTATAGTAATAACTCACTAAGCCATACTTTCATTTTGTTTTTGTGTTTTATTTTACAATAAAAAGATACCAAAGACAAAAACCTAGTCCATTCCTAGGTATGTTCATATCCAGCTAAATTATCACTGAATATGCAAGGCAAAATAAAGGCATTTTAAGACAAAGATAGAGTTTACTATTCACTGATCCTTGTTTAAAAAGACATCTAAAGGATGCACTTCAGAAATAAACTGAACTCACAAGAAAAGAGTAAGATGTAAAAAGCAGTAGTGAGCAGAGAAAACAGGTAAACATGTGACAAAATCTAAACAAGTTTTGAATTTATAAAATGAAAATAATAATTACACATAATTAATCTGTGAAATACAACACAAGATGGGACTAAAATAATAAGTAACAATAACATATAAAACGAGATGGATAACTGAAGCTAAAACATTCTAATATTCTTGTAGTGATCATGACAATCATAGACATCATTGTTAATTTTAGACTCTGTTAAGTCGGGGTACAGGCATACTTCGTTTTACTGTGCTTTGCTTTATTGTGTGTTTATCTGTGTTTCACAGATACTGTGCTTTTTACAAATTGAAGACTGTGGCAACCTTGCGACGAGCAAGTCTATTGGTACCATTTTTTCCAACAGCATTTGCTCACTTCTTGTCTCTGTGTTATAGTTTGGTAATTCTCGCAATATTTCCAACTTTTTCATTATTATTATATTTGTTGTGCTAACCTGTGATCAGTAATCTTTGATGTTACTATTGTAATTGTTTTGGGGTGCCATGAACTGGGCCCATATAAGACAGCAAACTTAAATCGATAAATGTTATATGTGATCTGAGACCAACTGGCTGTTCCCCCATCTCTCTCCCTTTCCTCGGGCTCCCCTATTCCCTGAGACACAACAATATAGAAATTAGGCCAATTAATAACCCTACAATGACCCTTATGTGTTCAAGTGAAAGGAAGAGTCACACAGCTCTCACTTTAAATCAAAAACTAAAAATGACTAAGCTTAGAGAGAAAGGCTTGTCAAAAGCCAAGAAGGCCAAAAGGTAGGTCTCTTGCACCAAACAGTTAGCCAAACTGTGAATGCAAAGGAAAAGTTCTTGAAGGAAATTAAAAGTGCTGCTCCAGTGAACACATGAATGATAAGAAAGCGAGATAGCCTTATTGCTGATATGGAGAAAGTTTTAGTAGTCTGGATAGATCAAACCAGCTACAACATTCTCTCAAGTCAAAGCCTAATCCAGAGCAAGGCCCCAACTCTCTTCAAGTCTATGAAGTCCTGAGAGAGACGAGGAAGCTGCAACGGTGAAGCTAGCAAAGGTTGGCTCAGGAGGTTTAAGGAAAGAAGCTGTCTGCGTAACATAAAAGTGCAAGGTGAAGCAGCAGGTGCTGACATAAAAGTTGCAGCAAGGTATCCAGAAGATCTAGCTAAGGTAATGAATGAAGGTGGCTACACTAAACAACAGATTTGCAATGTAGACAAAACAGCCTTCTACTGGAAGAAGATGCCACCTAGGACTTTTCTAGCTGGAGAGGAGAAGTCAGTGCCTGGCATCAAAGCTTCAAAGGATAGGCTGACTCTCTTGTTAGGGGCTAATGCATTTGGTGACTTTAAGTTGAAGCCAGTGCTCATTTACCATTCTGAAAATCCTAGGACCATTAAGTATTATGCTAAATCTACTCTGCCTGTGCTCTTTAAATGAAACAACAAAGCCTAGATGACAGCACATCTGTTTATAACATGGTTTATAGAATATTTTAAGCCTACTGTTTTAAGATCTATTGCTCAGAAAATAAGATTCCTTTCAAAATATTACTGCTCATTGACCACGCACCTTGTCATCCAACAGCTCTGATGGAGATATACAATGAGTTTAATGTCATTTTCATGCCTGCTAATACATTCTGCAGCCCATGGATCAAGGAGTAATTTCAACTTTCAAGCCTTATTATTTAAGAAATACATTTAAGGCTATAGGTGCCATAGACAAGTGATTCCTTTGATGGATCTGGGCAAAGTAAACTGAAACTTTTCTGGAAAGGATTCACCATTCTAGGTGCCATTGAGAACATCTGTGATTCATGGGAAGTGGTTAAAATACCAACATTAACGGGAGTTTGAAAAAAGTTGATTCCAACTCTCCTGGGGGGACTTTGAGGGGTTCAAGACTTCAGTGGAGGAAGTATCTGCAGATATGGTAGAAAAAGCAAAAGAATTAGAATTAGAAGTGGAGCCTGAAGATGTGACTGAATTGCTGCAATTTTATGATAATATTTTAACAGATGGCGAGCTGCTTCTTAGGGATGAGCAAAGAAAGTGGTTTCTTGAGATGAAATCTACTCTTGGTGAAGATGCTGTGAATATTGTTGAAATGACAATAAAGGATTTAGAATGTTACATAAATTTAGTTTATCAAGCAGTGTCAGGATTTAAGAGGTTTCCAGTTTTGAAAGTTCTATTCTGGGTAAAATGCTACCAGACAGCATTGCATGCTACAGAGAAATCATTTGTAAAATGAAGAGTCAACTGATGCAACAAACTTCATTGTTGTCTTATTTTAAGAAATGGCCACAATGAGCCCAACCTTCAGCAACCACCACCCTGATCAGTCAGCAGCCACCAACATGGAGGCAGGATCCTCCACCAGCTAAAAGATTATGATTCACTAAAGGCTCAGGTGGTGGTTAGCATTTTTAGCAATAAAGTATTTTTAAATTAAGGTATGCACTTTTTTTAAGACATAATGCTATTTATAGCATACTTAATAGACTGCAGTTTAGCATAGACATAACCTTTATATGCACTGGGAAACCAAAAAGTTCATGTGACTTGCTTTACTGTGGCGGTCTGAAACTGAACCCACAATAACTCCAAGGTATGCCTGCATAAGTTAAAAATTTCAGGGTAATAACCACTCAAAGAACAGATATAGAATATATATAACTTCTAGACAACTGGAAAAATGAAATAAAGAAATCTTAATCATTTAAATAGAAGAGAGGAAAGAAGGGGAAAAAAGCAAAGAGAAATTATGATAAAGAGAAACACACAGCAAGATATGAGAAATAAATAAAACTATATCAGCAGTCATAATATACAGATTTAACTCACCAGTTAAAAGATAGAAACTCTCTGGATCAAAAACAAAATCCAGTTATATGTTATTTACAAAAGGCACACCTAAAACATAATAACAAAGAAATATTGAAAGTAAAGAGATAGAAAAAGATATATCAGACCAGCATTAACCAACAGAAAGCTGGAATATCTTTATTAATAGCAGGAAAATGAACTTTAAGGCAAAAAAAATTATTAAAATTAAGCAGGGTCACTACATAATAATAAAAGGAACATTTCACTAGAAAATAACACTATTCCAAGACTAACACAATCAAATATTTTTGAAGAATCTTAAACCACCTAAAGCAAAAATGGTGAGATTTCCAAGAAGAAACGGACAAATCCGCAATCATAGTGGGCACTTTAACATACCTCTTTTATAACTGACTGATCAAGCAGGAAAATAATTGGTGAAGCTATGGAAGATATGCATGATGTTCACGAAAATATATAAAATTTGATATCTAACAGTTAGAGAATGACTATACAGTCTTTTCAAGTGTTCATGGCACATTTACAAAAGTTAACCAAATAACAGGTCACAAAGCAAATCTCAAAAACCACAGAAATAAAACCATATATGTTTTCTTGTCCAAACAGAAACCAATAAAACTAAACATTTACAAAAAGGTAGCTCAAAAATCCTATATACATGAAAACTTAAGAACCCATTTTTAAATAATTCATGGCCCAAGGTAAAAAACCACAACAAATAACAGTAAAAATGCTATATATTATAACTTGCGAGATACATCTAAAGCTGTTCTTAGAAATTCAGTTTTATTAAAAAAAGAATGATTAAATATTAGTGAGCTGGATGTCCAACTCAAAAGTTTAATAAAAGAATACAAAAGAAACTAACAGAAAGTAAAAGGAATGAAGTAATAAAGGAAGATCATCAAAGAAATAGAAAAATTGAGAGGCTTGGTAAAAGCTGTTTCTGGAAAAAGACTAATAAAATGGAGAAATCTCTAGCAAATTGAGCAAGAGGAGGAAAGTTACAAATCAGCAATATTAGTCATTTAAAAGGAAACATTACTACAGTTACAATACAGATTAAAAACTAAAGCACTTCTATGAATAATATGATGCCAAAGAATTTAAAAACAAAAATATAACATTTTCTATAAGAACATAACTTACCAACACTGACTCAAGAAAAAATTGAAAACTTGCATATAACTATAAATATTTTTAAAAAATTAAATCAGTATTTGAAAAGCCACTCATATGCACCTAGAAGGGAAAAAAAAGAAAAAAATACACGCTGATAGCTAGAAGTGCATTCAGAGGAAACCTTCAGAGGAACTATCTTATATAAACTATTCCAAATTACTTTCATGATGTTAGTATAATCATGATGCCAAAATCAGACAAATACAATATTAGAAAGGAAAATTACAGGTCAACTTAGACAATAAAATCTTAAATAAAATATTAGCAAACAAAATCCAGCAATATATTAAAAATATATGTCACAGAAAGTAAAGTTTATTCCAAGAATTGAAAGATGGCTTAACATTGAAAAAGAAAAAACCTATTAATGTAACACACACCACTAGGTGATTAAAGAAAAAACCATAAGAATTTCCTTGTATCAATATACTAAGAATATAATTTATCTATCAAAAACCTAGAGCAGATACCATACTAAATGGCTAAAACCTAAAACACATGGCCTTAAAGTAAAAAGCAAGGATATATACATATAAAACTTAGTAGACAGAGCAACAAAACCAAACCAAACCACACATCCCCAAACACACACAAAATAAAAAGTATGAGAATCAAAAAGATACAAAGCCATCATTACTTACAAATACTAGTTCTGATTTTTCTTTTAATATAGTCATCTACATAAAAAATCCAAGTGAACCTGTAAATTAGTGGAACTAATATGAATTCACCAATATTGCTATGTACAAGATCAACAACATTCCTATGCTTTGCCAAGAAAAACAGATATTCTAATTTTTGTCAATAGGAACAAAATAAGTTAATAGAAATAAATCTAATAATATATGTATAAATCATTAAAAAAATTAGAAAATATTATTGAAAGACATAAAAGACAAGGAAATAAATGGGAAAATATGAATATTTATGCAAATTTGTGTTGTTAGATTCAATATCCAAAGATCACAGTTTTCTCCAAATTAATTTATAAATTCAATACACAATGAGGAACAAAAGATCAAGAATAGCAAAGACAGTGAAGAGGCAGGAGGAAGGTCAGGGGAAATAAGGAGAGAATGACAGCATAAGAGTGAAGAGGGGAGGGCTTCCCTGGTGGCGCAGTGGTTGAGAGTCCGCCTGCCGATGCAGGGGACACGGGTTTGTGCCCCAGTCCGGGAGGATCCCGCATGCCACGGAGTGGCTGGGCCCGTGAGCCATGGCCGCTGAGCCTGTGCATCCGGAGCCTGTGCTCCGCAACGGGAGAGGCCACAACAGTGAGAGGCCCGCGTACCACAGAAAAAAAAAAAAAGTGAAGAGGGGAAACATCTCACCTTTCCAGATTAAAGACATACCGTAAGGCTATGGCCCTTCAGATTTTTCAGTTTTGACTCAGGGAGAGGCAAGGCGACAAAAGGAATTGAATGAAGAGCCTAGAAGTAGACTCACAAGCATGCATAGGAATTTGGCATATGACAAAGTTGCTTTTCAAATCAGTAGGGAAGGGATTAACTGACTATTCAATGAATAGTTCAGTCAACTGGGTTATCTATATAAAAAGAGAAAAAAATAAGATCCCCACCTCACACATATATATAAATTAATTCCTAATAAATTAAAGATTTCAATATGCTAATTTCGAAAAGAAAACAAAAGAGAATATCTTAGTTCATTGAGACAGGAATGGATTTCATTTTAAAAGATTCAAAGAAATCAACAACTTAACTTTACACCTCAAGGAACTAGAAAAAGAAGAATAAACTAAACCAAAAGTTAGCAGAAGGAAAGAAATGATAAAGATTGAAGCAGAAATAAATGAAACAGAACAGAAAAAAATTAGCAAAACTTAGATTTTTGAAAAGATAAACAAAACTGACAAACTCTTGGCTAGATTAAGAAAAAGAGAGAGAAGATTCAACTAAAATCAGAAATTAAAGAGAAGACCTTAAAGAAACTAAATTATATACCAACAAATTGAATAATTTCGAATGGATAAATTCCTAGAAACATACAATCTACCAGGACTGAATCATGAATAGAAAATTTGAACAGACTCTTCATCAGTAAGGACACTGAATTAGTAATCAGAAATCTCCCAACAAAGAAAAGGCCAGGACCAGATGGCTTACTGGACATTCTTAAAAAACATTTAAAGAAGTAGTAGGACCATTCCTCCTCAAACTTTCCCTAAAACACTGAAGAGAACACTTCGAAACTAATTTTATGAGACCAACATTACCCTGATACCAAAGCCAGGGAAAGATACTAAAAGAAAAGAAAATACAGCCCAATATTCTTGATGAAAACTGATGTAAAAGTCCTCAGCAAAATGCTAGCAAACTGGGAGTGGGCTCCTGCGCGGGAGTCCATGTGGGCGCCGGCACCGTGGGGAGCAGCATGGGGTGGCCATGGTGGAGCTGTAGCAGCTCTGGGTGTAGGAGGCGGTGGACTCTAAGGTGAAGAGTCTGGAGAGAGAACATCTGGAAGATTCAGGGCCTTATGTTCCGGTGCAGCGCCGGCTGTTGTGAGGACAGCCAGGTGTCCATGCAGCAAGTGCACCAATGCATTGAGCACTGCCATGCACCTCTGGCTCAAGCCCAGGCCCTGGTGACCAGTGAGTTGGAGAAGTTCCAGGACCACCTGGCCGGGTGCACCATCCATTGCAACAACAAAGCCAAAGATTCAATAGATGCGGGGAGTAAAGAGCTTCAGGTGAAGCGGCAGCTGGAGAGTTGCGTGACCACGTGTGTGGATGACCACATGAACCTCATCCCAACCATGACCAAGAAGATGAAGGAGTCTCTCTCATCCACTGAGAAACAGATGTCTGCTATTGGCCATTGGGGCTGAAGGAAGGAATCTATTTAAAAGAGGAATGGGGATTTGGGTTTTCTAAGGAAAGTTTATGAATGAGGAAATTAAGGATGGCAGCAAGTTTAAGGCCTATGTCACTTGCCTCTGGACACTGGTTCCTTTGTGTTTGAATCCTAGAAACTGAAAAAACCTGGTGCTAAAATTTGGGTCAGAGATAGCACAGGAGAGTTTTTGTGAGCCTGAATTTCATGTGGCCAGGGCTTATCCTGGCAACAGGGAGTCTCCCTTGTAGCAAACCAGAGCCCTCCAAGGTACCACATTCTCTTAGTACACAGATACCAACAGGCTGGCAGGTTCATCTGACCTGCTTATGATCTGGTGGAGTGTGAGGAGAGGTGTTTCTATTTGTTGCCAGACTCCTGTTTGCCAGAAGGATTGCTACAACATTTTCCATAAACTGGAAATAAAACAAAATCCAGGAGGTCACTAATTTAGAAGGGGAAAGGGGGCTTCTGGGGATTTGTTTTGCTTGGTTTTGTTTTTTGTTGTTTTTGTTTTTTTGCGGTACGGGGGCCTCTCACTGTTGTGGCCTCTCCTGTTGCGGAGCACAGGCTCCGGACGCGCAGGCTCAGCGGCCATGGCTCACGGGCCCAGCCGCTCCGTGGCATGTGGGATCTTCCCAGACCGGGGCACAAACCCGTGTCCCCTGCATCGGCAGGCGAACTCTCAACCACTGTGCCACCAGGGAAGCCCAGTTTTGTTTTATATACAAGGGCATGAAGTTACTTTAAAGATGTAGAGTTGGGAGAGGTAGTTTGGATAAAAACTTTGAAAGGGTTCTTTCTGGCCATCAAGATGTGGATGCGCATTTCTTAAAATTCTCACACATTACATCTTTCAGCCTGGAGATGCTGCAAAATGTAAGAAGCGCTATCACACTGGTAGGGGAACCGAACCTTCCCTCTAACTGGCAGCCATGATGAGCCCTGAGGCTGTCGGCAGCAGAGTCAGCAGAGAGACAAGACAATCTTGCAGTGACACTCACCCTTGAAGGGAAAGGGGATTTTGACTGTGCTATATGCTAGTATTCAGGAATGAACAGCGAAAGGGAATGTTAGCTGCTTAATTAAGAGAGTTATGAAGTACTGGCTTTGGAAAAATCTGGTTTTCATAAAACAAAATAGAATGAAAGCCTAAACCCAGTATTGCTTACTTTGCCCCCTGTAATAACAGAGCTCTGTTGAAACGATCCCTTGGCAACACGAAGGTCAGAGGAGAAAAAGAAAGCAACTCAGGGGCAAGCTATAACTCCTTTAGAGCAAAAAAACGGGACAGCCCTTCATTACCAAATACCACTTTTGCGACATGCGTTGTTCTCGCCCCAGTTCTGGCACCTTATCATTTTATCAAGGACCTCGTTGTGTTTTTACCAACTTATTACTTGAAATGATAATATAGCCTGTCTGTTTGCTATTTCAAGACTGTGATATATTTTCCTAGTGGTTTGGTTTTAAACATAAATAAGACTTAATTTTTCTTCCAAAAAAAAAATGCTAGCAAACTGAATTCAACAGCACATAAAAAGGATTATACACCATGACCAAGTGAGATCTTGGAATGAAAGAACGGTTCAAGATTCAAAAAAATCAATGTAATACACCACATTAACAGAATGAAGGACAAAAACCACATGATCATCTCAACTGATACAGAAAAAGCATTTGACAAAATTCAATACCTTTTCATGATAAAAGAAAGCACTTAACAACAAGCTAGGAATAGAATGAAACTACCTCAACATAACAAAACCAGGTATGAAAAGCCCACAGCAAACATCATACTCAATGGTGAAAAACTGAAAGCTTTCCTCTCAGATGAGTAACAAGGTAAGGATGCGCCCTCTCACCATTTCTATTCAACATAGCGCTGAATGTCTTACCCAGAGCAGTTAGGCAAGAAAAAGAAATAAAAGACATCCGAATTGGAAAGGAAGAAGTAAGATTATGTCTGCTTGCAGATAATATGATCTTATATGTAAAAAACCCTAAAGATTTCACACACAAAAAACTCGTTAGAACTAATAAGAGAACCAGCAATATTACAAGATACAAAATTAACATGCAAAAATTAGTTATGGAACTTCCCTGCTGGTGCGGTGGTTAAGAATCTGCCTGCCAATGCAGGGGACAAGGGTTCGAGCCCTGGTCCCGGAAGATCCCACATGCCGTGGAGCAACTAAGCCCGTGCACCACAACTACTGAAGCCTGCACGCCTAGAGCGCATGCTCTGCAACAAGAGAAGCCACCACAATGTGAAGCACGTGTACCGCAACGAAGAGTAGCCCCCACTCACCGCAACTAGAGAAAGCCCGTGCGCAGCAATGAAGACCCAACGCAGCCAAAAATAAATAAATAAAATTAATTAAAAAAAATTAGTTATGTTTCTATACACTAACAATGAACAATACCAAAAGGAAATTAAGGGGGGAAAATCCCATTTAAAATAAGCATCAAAAATAATAAAATACTTAGAAGTTAACTTGACCAAGGGGTCAAAAGACTTGGAGAATTAAAATTACAAAATATTGGGCTTCCCTGGTGGAGCAGTGGTTGAGAGTCTGCCTGCCGATGCAGGGGACACGGGTTCGTGCCCCGGTCCAGGAAGATCCCACATGCCGCAGAGCCGCTGTGCCCGTGAGCCATGGCCGCTGAGCCTGCGCATCTGGAGCCTGTTGCTCCGCGATGGGAGAGGCCACAACAATGAGAGGCCCGCGTACCCCCCCCCAAAAAAATTACAAAATATTATGAAAGAAATTTAAAAAGACACAAATAAATGGAAAGACACCCCATGCTCATGGACTGGAAGACAATATTGTTAAAACGTCCACACTACCCAAAGTGATCTAGAGAGTCAACATAATCCCTATCAAAATCCCAATAACCTTTTTGTACAAATAGAAAAAAAATCTTAAAATGCATATGGAATCTCAAAGGACCCTTAATAGCCAAAACAATCTTGAAAAAGAAGAACAAAGTTGGAGGTCTCACACTTCCTGATTTCAAAACGTATTACAAAACTACAGCAATCAGAACATTTTTGACTTAAATAAAGACAAACATACAGACCAATGGAACAGAGTAAAGAGCTCAGAAATAAATCTTTATGCACATGGTCAAATGATCTTTGACAAGGGTGCCAATGGGGAAAGGACAGGCTCTTCAACGAATGATGCTGAGAAAACTGAATATTCATACACACACAAAAATAAAGTTGGATCTTACCTTACCCCAAATACAAAAATTAACTCAAAGTGAACTGAAGATCTAAATGTAAAACCTAAAACTATAAAACTACTAGAAGAAAACATAGGGGGAAAGCTTCATGACGCTGGATTTGGCAGTGATTTCTTGGGTCTGACACCAAAAGCACAGCAACAAAAGCAAAAACAGACAAATGGGTCGACATTAAAATTTAAAACTTCCGGGCTTCCCTGGTGACGCAGTGGTTGAGAGTCCACCTGCCGATGCAGGGGACACGGGTTCGTGCCCCGGTCTGGGAAGATCCCACATGCCGTGGAGCGGCTAGGCCCGTGAGCCATGGCCACTGAGCCTGCGCGTCCAGAGCCTGTGCTCCGGGAGAGGCCACAACAGTGAGAAGCCCACGTAACGCAAAAAAAAAAAAAAAAAAAAAAAAAAATTTAAAACTTCCTTGCATCAAAGGAAACAAGCAAAGTAAAAAGACAACCTACAGAATGGGAGAAAAAGTTTGCAAACCATATATCTGATAGGGGGTTAATATCCAGAATATATAAAGAACTCCTACAACTCAACAACAAAAAAGCAAATAAATTTGATTAAAAAATAGGCAAAGGACTTCAATACACGTTCATCCAAAGATGGTATACAAATGGCTAATAAGCATATAAAAAGATGACTCAACATCACTAGTCATTACAGAAATGCAAATTAAAACTATGAGATATCACTTCATGCTCATTAGGAGGGCCACAATCAAAAAAGCAGAAATAACAAGTATAGGTGAGGATGTGGAGAAATTGGAACACTTGTGCTCTGTTAATGGGAATGTAAAATGGTGCAGCTTCTATGGAAAACAGTATGAAGGTTCCTCAAAAAATTAAAAATAGAATTGTCACATGATCCAGCAATTCCACTTCTGGGCATATATGCAAAAGAATTGAAAGAATGACCTCAAAGAGATACTTGTACACTCACGTTCACTGCAGCATTACTCACAACAGCCAATAAGTAAAAGCAACTCAAGTGTCCATCAGTGGATGAATGGATAAACAAAATGTGGTACATACATACAATGAAATATTATTCAGTCTTATAAAAAGATGGAAATCCTGTCTCATGCCACAACATGGATAAACACTGAGGACATTATCCTAACTGAAGTAAGTAGTCACAAAAAGATAAATCCTGCATGATTCCACGTATATTAGGTATCTAAAATAGTCAAACTCATAGAAACAGAAAGAGGAATGGTGGTTGCCAGGGGCTAGGAGGAGGGGAAGATGGGGAGTTGTTGTTCAATGGGTACAGAGTTTAGTTTTGCAAGATGAAAAAGTTCTAGAGATCTGTTGCATAAAAAATGTGAATACAGTTAACACTACTGAACTGTACACTTAAAAACGATTAAGATGATAATTTTTACATTATGTGTATTTTGCCACAATTTAAAATTTTTTTAAAGATTCAAAGAATATAAATCTTAAGAGCGGTAAATTTGATTATATTAAAATGTCAAATCTGATAATGGCAAAAACACCATTAATCACATTAAAGACAAGTAAAAGATCTAAAAAAGAAATTCACAAAGTGCATAATTATCAAGGATGGGTAGCTGGAATATTTAAAGAACTCCAACAAACCAATAACATCAGAAAAAAATTGCAACACTGTGATAGAGAAAACAAGAAACCAATGTACCTCAGAAGCAGAATGGATAAATAAACTAGATAATTCATATAAAAGAATATTATAGAGCAGCAAAAATGAATGAAACAGATTCCTATTTATCAGCTTGAATAAATTTTAAAAATAAGTCAAATAAAAAACAATCTGCAATATAATATGCCATTTATGTACATTTTAGAAACACAAGCTAACAGTATATATTGTTTATGGATGTAATACATAAAGTTAGGATACTAAAACAAGATTAAATTCAATCCACCATCCACTCTTTGCCTGCACCTGTGCTGCTAAATGTGGTTTTAAGAAAACCATTTTTTCTATATTTGTGGCTGACAATATATCTATCCCCAGTCTCTCTCTTCTTAGGTTTAAATTGAGCCAATGCTCAATTTTCAGTCCGTGTCTTACTTGACCTAACAACAGTATTTGATATAGTTGATCATTTTTCATCCCTGAAACACTTCTTCACTTAGCTTCCGGGGACAACACACTTGCCTGTTTTCTTCCCAACCTCCTCATCCCTTTTTCTCAGTCTCCTTTGCTGGTTTATCTTCCTCTCTTGACTCTCTTAATGTTGGAATAACTAGAGTTTATACCTTTGTCGTTTTTTCTTTTCTATCTATACTTAACTCTGTTGGTATTCTCATTCATTTTCATGATTTTAAATACTACTTATATATTGGCAAATTCCAAATTCCTATCTCTAGATGAGACTTCTCTCCCAAATTCCACATTTATATATCCTACTGCCTATTAAACATCTCTGTATGTCTAACAGACATCTCAGACTCAACTGGTTCAACTGCACTCCTCCAGCCACCCAAAACCTCCCCATCGGCATATTAGTTGACAGCAACTTCATCCCTCCAGCTGTTCTGGCCCCAAACCTTGGAGCTACTGTTGATTCCTCTTGTTCTCTCACACCCTATATTCAAGCCATCAGGAAATTTCATTAGCGCTAATGTCAAAATATATCTAAAATCTGACTATGTCTTCCAACCTCCTCTGCTACCCCATGGTCTAAATCAATGCCATCTCTTGGGGTTAATGCAACAGCTTCCTAACTGGTCTCCAAGTTTCCAGATTTGTCCCACTACAGGACCATCATGCTTGGCAAACAGAATCTTTTTAGATAACTCAGGCCTTGTCATCTTCTACGTAAAGCTCTCCAGTGGCTCCCGTTTCACACGGAGGACCCATAGTCCTTACAGTGGTCTCCCATGCCCTCCACGATCTGCACAGTCCTTCCTCCAGATGACCACCTCCACATCCTTCTTTCCCACTACTCTATCCTCACTCACTCTACACACCCACACTTACCTCCTTTTTGTTCACAAACAGCCCAGGCATATTCCCACCCGAGGGCCTCAACACTGGCTGATCCCTCGACCTAGAAATCTCTTTCCTGGATATTGATATGGCTCATGCTCTCTCCAAGTCTTGACTCAACTGTCACCTTCTTAGTGAAGCCTTTCCTGATCACCTGATTTAAAAGTCCAAGCTGCTCTCACCCTGCTACTTCCTATCTCTCTTTCCTCCTGTACTTGTCTTTGTGTCAATTACCATTATCTAACATAGTCCATACATATTTTACTTGTTTATTTGTTATTATCTGCCTAGGGGGGAAATTTTTGTCTATTTTGTTAATTGCTGGATTCCAACACCTAGATAGAACAGTGCCTGGATCACAGTAGATGTTCTCTCAATATTTGCTGAATGAATGGGAAAAAAACCACAAATTGTCCATAACTGTATATGTGAATAGTGGTGCACAGATTCTGCTATATCATTTGCTGTATTTTTATTACATTTGAAATATTGTATAATATAAAACATTTAAAAAGAAATTTGGAAAGTATAAACATTTATTAATCACATTTATGCAATGTTAGTATTCCAGGGTGTCTCTTGCTAAATTCCCCTTATGGGTTTGAAAGTCCCTGACACTTAGAAAATAGATTAAAATAATCTATTTATAGGTTTATATATTGTTTATAGATTAATATATCCTATATTAATATAGAATATGATGGCTAAATATTGTTTTCAAGTAAACTAAAAGTATATTTAACATAATTTGAACAAATGGAATCTACAGTAGAAGTTTCTCTGAAAAGAATCTCAATTCAAAAGTTGTCCCCGCTAGCCCTGTGACATAATTTACATAAAACCTGCCCACTGAACTTGTGCACTCAGCCTGCCTTAAGATAAGAAATAGTATATGAATAAATCTTACCTGAGCCAATAATTTCTCCCATAAGAAAAGTTATAAAAGGATCTGTGAGGCGCCTGAGGACAAAGCCATCTCTGCCTCCCTCCCCCTCCTCCTGTCCAAGGGCAGGGGATCTGCTCTGATATCTGGTGGACAAAACCTTTACAAATGGCTAAAGCGTAGGTATTAGTAACTGAATATTGTGTAATATTGTTTGAGTAGAGGAAAAACAGGGGCCACAGAAGAACCCTCTGACTGGTTTCTAGGTCTCCTACTTTCCCAGCACTTCCATCTCAATATTTACCTTAAAATAACTAGAATTATCCCAGAGTCATGATTTTGGCAAATGACTGATAGGACTTACTGACAGACTTAACAGGCTCTTCAGGAGCACATGCAAATGAACAGAATCGTGAATAGATGTCAGTCACTACGGATCCATCAGGAAGGGAGATGGACGAAACTAAAAAGCTGCCTTAGACAGTTGGCTTGTCGGACTCCTCATGCAAACACACTCTTTATGGATCCTGAACCTCACCTAGGCATCTTGAGACATGCACACTGTAACAGCAGAATCCTTAAAAACTAGGCATTTATTAGACAAAGATGTAATTTAAAACTTTCCTACAAATAAGAAAATTATGGGAGAATAACTTAAGATTCTCATTTGTATGTTTTAATTTTACTCATAGTCATCTGAAATCTGAATAGTACCTCTTCCAGTGGAAACTGATATTTACATTGTGCTTTACACTTTAAAAAAGTACTTTCATGAGCATTAACTCATTGCATCCATACGAAAATTATATAAATTCGATATGACAAATATTATTTTACAGATGAAGAAACCAAGACTGAGAGGGGTTAATGACTAAGTGACTTGCCCAGTGTCACACAGCCAGGCAGTGGAGAACCGAAAAAGATCCTCTAACTTCAATATGTGTTCTTTCCACTACACTAAAATGCCTTCTATGTTCAAAGAATTAATTAATGAATAACATTATCTGAACGGAGCAAAGATTGCATTTTTCTATTTTCTGGAAAGAAAAATGCACAGGCCTTTTCCTTTTAAGTACAGCTACCATGTCAGTGAGTTATAATTAACTTAGCTACCTCTGTTTTAAATGTTGGGATGTTATTTTTCTTCTACTTTTATTTATCTACCTGAGGATTCATGTTAATAACCTGTTGTGAATTTTTTCAAATGCTCAATGTTAAATTATGAAAACACAGAATACATATACTATAGTTAAGTATAGGGTAATTAATAACACATGAATGTATCACTTTGACATTATTTTCTTATAAACAAGAACAGATGCCCTTTTTAGAAAAATGCCTTTAAAGTCTTCAATGTTAAAACCATATATCCAATACCTAGCAGACTGACTCACAGTAAGAACTCAACAAATGTTTGCTGAACTGTATTCTCAAAAAACCTTATGAAAAACATATATCAGTGTGCAGATATTTAGAAATGTCTTCTTTTATTCTCAGAATTACAAGGGATTTGTGAAATTATGTGGTTAAGAAAAGAACATATCAGTAAAAGTATCAAATTTGTATAGTGCTCATTATCATATAAAAGATTGTTAAGGTTTCTAAAATAAATCAATTTTATCCAGTATACAATTTAGTTTAGCAAATTACAATCTAAAAATAATTATATGAGGTAATGATGAATACTTCTAAAATCTAGGCTCATGAGGGCAAGGAATTTGTTTCTTTCACCACCATATTTCTAGGGTCTAGTACAATACCTGGCACATAGTAGGTACTCAATAAACATTTGCTGAATTATTAACAAATATACAGAGAGATGAGTAGTACACCATGAGTAGAAACTTCAAACATGTCTAAAAAGTAATTCCTGAAAATTAAATAGAAATATTTCTCAGATCAAATGAGAGCAGAATTTGTAATACACAAAACTGTGATAACCTGAAAAAGCAGATTTGGGTGGGGGAATATTAATTCAGGTTTGGAAATGCTGGGCTTGTGTGATGTATGAGAGAGTCAAGGGGAGACACACTCGGGGCATGTTTGGGTCTGGAGCCCAGAGGAGCGGTCAGGGTTGGCCATGTATATTTGGGGATCACCAGCGTACAGGGAGAGAGTGCAAGCATAAAAAGAGTAGAGTACCTAGGACTGAACTGTGAGGAACCCTCAGGTAGAAGAGAAAGAGCCCGCAAAAGACAGCGAGAGAGAGAAGGAAAGGCAGGGGAGCACGGCGTCACGGAAGCCAGGGTGAGACGCAATTTCCAGTTCAACACCACTAGGTAGTCAAGTAAGGTGAGGGCTCAAAAATACCTAAAATAGGGACTTCCCTGGTGGCGCAGTGGTTAGGAATGCCCCTGCCAATGCAGGCGACACGGGTTCGAGCCCTGGTCCGGGGGGATCCCACATGCCATGGAGCAACTAAGCCCGCGCGGAGCAACTAAGCCCGTGCGCCACAACTACTGAGGCTGTGCATCACAACTACTGAGCCCACGTGCCACAGCTACTGAAGCTGGCGCACGTAGAGCCTGTGCTCCGCAACAAGAGAGGTCACCGTGGTGAGAAGCCCACACACCACAACAAAGAGTAGCGTCCAAGCAGAAGAAGAAGAGGTAGAAAAGAAGAGGGGTAAGTTACAGATAGAGGTAGAGATGTATAATCTCCCTATATAAACTGGAAACCAGGGAGGAAACTCCTCAAAGTGAAGTTTAAGCTGAAAACGAAGGAGGTAGCGTAGGAATAGACAAAAAAGAAGCTCATTCCAAGAAATGATATAAGTCAGGCTGACATGGGAAACCAAAAAGGAATGCTAGCTAATCAAAACAGAAATTGTTGGATGGGAATATTTTTGAGGTGCAATAGGTCTAGGCAGGGACACTTGCTAAGCGGATGCCAGGTGGAATAAGGGGGGAGCAAAGGACCATTAGATCAAGTTTTAGGGGACTCAGAAAAGGAGAGTCCCTACTTGAGCCCTAAGAGTTAAACCTGAAGCCTAGCAAGCCAGTATGTCCTCTTCAGCTAAGAGGAAGAATGAGCTGGTAGTCTGAGGGGAGAAGACAGACGAAACTGTAAGGCTTAATAACACACGACTATAACACATAATTACATGAAATGCAGCTAGGTTGCGTTGTGAATAAGGGAATCTATAAATTACTTCTCCACTTCAGATTGAATCCCATTGTTTCATTTTTGCACCTAAATAACCAATTGCTCCAAAACTGTGGCATCCGACAAGAATTCCCCTCATTCCCTTGAGGAATAGCTGTTGAATTGACCAGCAGAAAACACAAGTCTCTCTCGTGAGAAGTGACGCAGCTGATTCAGTAACCCAGCAGTTCTGACCAATTTGTATTACTGTATTAAAACCCAACAATTCTGATCACGTTTGATTTTTGTTTACCTCTTGCTTTGGTTTCAAACATTTTGCTCTTCCTCAGTGCCAAAGTCTGTTTCTGCCTACTGCCAAATGATGAGCCACACATGTCCAGAAATACAGGATTCACGAACTGATTCTTTCATTGTAGTATCACCAGAACCTAGCCTAATGTCTAGCAGATAGAAGTCTCTCAACAAATACTGATGAAGTGAATGAGTAAATGTACGTGCGGCTCCACGGGGAGAGAAAAAAGTGATCACCGACTCTCTCTATGCAGGGGGAGTCCTCCATCTTTACATGCCAAGGGTCCTTTGACTGTCTGTTGAAGCCGATAGACCCCTTCTCAGAATAACGTTTTTACATATATTGTAGGACAGAGCAAACTAATGATATTGAAATACAATGAAATCAAAATATCAAGAGAAATTGTGACATCATCACAAATGTGCTTCTCCGGCATAGGCTGGGCTTGCTAAGCCGCAGGCATCACTGCAGGGAGATCTGGCTGGGCCAGTTCACTGGCAAAACCACTAGCCGACAGCATCTGTAGATTTCTTTCTCAGTTCTCAGAGAGGAATCCTCCCAGGTCTTGTCTAGGAAGCCACCGTTCTCAGAAGGAAGGGGCAGCAAGAGGCCATGGCAGTTCCACAGTGTAGTGTGGCAATCTTCACGCCACCCCCTAGCTTTGACGGTGTCCTCTCCCTCAACCGTGCCCCTTGTCCCTGAATCCACAGTTCTGTCTATTTAACCTTGTCAGCTTTCCATGAGGGTCAGAAAGGCAAGGTTTCCTATGGGGATAGTGTATATCTGAGATCTGGGGGGTACCTGTTTCTTATATAGACTTCCAACTAATCCTCTTGTGTCCTGCACTCTTGCTTTGAGCGATGCCTGGTGCCCCCAATTCCTGAGCCTTTCTGGGGGTCAGCGGTGCAAATTAGCCTGCTTTGGCGATTCTCATGTTACTGGCTTAGGATTCAGCTCTTTCAGGAGTGTTACATCGGTTACAACTAGTATTTCTGCTGTCCATCTTCCAGAATCTGGTTGCTGTTTTCCTCTCTCCCTTTTGAGTATATGCCTATTTTACGCCTTTACTTTTACTTGTAGTAGGGTTTAGTGAGGAAACAACCATCAACATATTTCAGCTGTCACATTTTTCAAGTTGCCACTAAAATTTTTAACCAAGTTTGAAAAATCAAACTTTGAAGAAAAATCCTCAAAAATTCATCTCATCTTTTTCATAACTATGATTTTTCTATCAAAGATAATCAACATATTGTTAAACCCTCAGGTTCATGAAGGCAGAGACCGTTTCCCTTTTGTCACTGTATTATCCAATATCTAGCATAGTAGAAGTGGTCAATAAATATTTATTGATAAGTGATTGAATACAGATATGAGAAAAAATTGGGATCCTTTGTTTTCATAATTTTAGTACTTATCTAACTCACCTAGGACTGCTTTGGCAATATTCTAAAAAGCAAACAATCAGAAATAGATACACCTACTTTGGAACCCAAATTACAGTAAAGAAGTCCTTTATTACAAAAATTTAACTGTGATTCTGTATACTATAACAATAATTTCTTGGATAGAAAGGAACTGGCATTCAAATTACTTAGTTGTCTTGAAAAACTAGCAGTGTAAAAATGTACTTTTTATTACAACTGCTACATAAATAGTATCTAATTACAACTAATAAATGTACAATTTTAAATGTTATTAAATAAATCTTTAACAATAAACAAATTTTAATCAATGCTGAAAACGCAAAGTCCTTCATATTTAAAATCTGTACATTAGCTATTACATTTTAGTTTGTATGGGCAAAAAAACAGCAAGTTTATTAAAAAATTAGGTCTAGTAGATCCTTGCTATTCTTGTCAAGTGAGTTCAAAGAGCCATCATGACATGTCCTACCTTGTAATTATAATGTAAACTGTATGTGCTTTGTTTTGTAATTCTTTACTGGCTATTATCTAAGCCACGATTTTCCTAAAAGGCCCAAAGCGTTATTTTAAAATTTCAGTTATATTTTATGGAGAAAGTTAAATGCATAATTTTGTTTTGTTTTTAACTGGGGAATTCTGCTATATCCGTAAAAGGATTACTGGAATTCTAGCAGGATGGTTCCATGGTAATTTTAAACTAAAAACTTTACAGTTATCCATGTCAAGATATTCCTCTGGGCAAACTTGTACAAAAATCCATAATCTGTTTAGTACTATCCCATTAAACGCTCATTCTATAGCTCATTTTTCATCATTGTTTACATTCTGTTTTACTAACTTCAAATTAAAATATAATACTCACTTCATCAGCCACAAACTCCTTACTCAGACCAAAATCTGTCAGCACCACATGGCCATTAGAATCAAGTAGAATATTCTCAAGCTTAATGTCACGGTATATAATCCCCAACTGTAAAAACAAACAAATATGCATATTAAAATAACAATTTCCAAAAAATGAATTAGAAAAGTCTTTCTTATCTACCTTAAAAACAAACCAAAAAAAGGCATTCTCCTGCTCAGGGTGCTATGACGGCTCTTAGTCACAGGTCGGGGCAAATCTAAATTCCTCCATCTCAGGGTTTATCTGCTGGGTTCCCTCTGCAACCATGTCTTCATGCTCCATATAATGAGGGTACATTCCTGTCGGACTAGCTTCTGTTGGGTCTACTTTGACTACTGCTTCTTCCTGGGTCACTGTTCTTGATGGATTTCATCCTCACTCCAGATGATCTTCAGGTGCCTTCTTAGCCAATTCATGTCCATCACCTGTAATGGCTTCAGAAGGCTTTCCTGAGTAACCACTTCCCACAGTGGTCATTTCTTTGTTTTTATTCCTATAGCATCTATATTTACATCGTACTTACATAAAAGTAATTGATATTTTCTAGGTACTTCCTGTTCTTCTTGATATAACCATATCCAAACTCTGTTTTTTCACTTTTTATGCATTTACCTAGTATCTAGCACAGTGTCATATGTCAAACAGGTAATTAATAAAGGCTTGTTGAATAATACACTCCTAAACATGAAGACTGAAGATCACAGGTTAATTTTAGTTGATCTTTAGTTCTAAATAAGCAATGTAAATCAATTAGATATTTAAATATCCTTCTATTTTGTTTTGTATGTAAGTTTTATAGTAAAACACTTCAGCTCTATGACATAAATGAATCTACCCAAGTTATATAAGAAGTACTTGATATGCATGAATTCCACGTTCCATGTTATGTCAGCCCGAATTAAATGTTTTTAAACTTAGAAACACTGCTTTCCTCAACACTAAGTATATGAAAAATAAGATTCTTGATGCTTTCTTAAAATTGAAACAAAAAATTACACAAGGAAAAACACCAGGCAATTTTCTTCCAAGAACCTCAGTGGGTTTTTTTTTCATATTTTAAAACATTATTATATATTGTAAATGCACAGTCCGTTAGACATTTGACTTGAAGCCTTACAAGCACCTAACAACCAGTATGACTTTTTTTTTAACAACCTCTTTGGAAAAGATTTTTGGAATAAGTCATTTACTACCTGCTTTACCTCATCACTTCCAAGTAAACTCCCCGTTTTTGTCTCTTCCTGAGAAACTCAGTGTTAGTAGCTATATCAAGATTATCATTATTAGCTTTGTGTTATATCTCTTTGTATTTATCTTTTTAGGTAGTCAGATTAAGAGAAATTTAGCTAAGATCTAATCTGCGATATATTTCCCTTTATATCAATTACATTTATATCTTGTTCTCATCATGTTCTCTACCTCTGTGTTTCTGATTACCCTGTTTTAATAATAATGAATGTTCATGAATTTTCCCTTTAAGAAACAGAATTAACAGTTTTCATACTAACCAAAAACTGAATTTACTAGCTTACCTGTCAGAGCTTTGTATTTTGTTTGTGTTTACTCTGGTGTTTATGGTGATTTCCACCATCGTTTTTTTTTTTTTTTTTTTTTTTTTTTTGCGGTACACGGGCCTCTCACTGTTGTGGCCTCTCCCATTGCGGGGCACAGGCTCCGGACGCGCAGGCTCAGCGGCCATGGCTCACGGGCCCAGCCGCTCCGCGGCATGTGGGATCCTCCCGGACCGGGGCACGAACCCGTGTCCCCTGCATCGGCAGGCGGACTCTCAACCGCTGCGCCACCAGGGAAGCCCTCGTTTTTATATTATAAAAATTACATCTGATTCCCCTAAGCATAAAACAAAGCTTTTCAGCCTATTCCCTGGCCCAATTTGGCTCATGTATAAAAATGTCCTAACTACTTTATACCCCACAAAAATAACCATAGGCATAAAGTTCATCCCCACACCACCAATTCTATCAGAAGGAATACAGATGCCTGTTCCTATCACTTCAGTTCAGCTCCCACCTTACACTCCCCTTCCTTTCACTCCATGGCACTGCAGCCCTGCGCCCCAGAGCCTTCTCTGCTTCCCTCCTGTTCTTAGACGTTTCTTCATTCACTCTCCTTAGAATTCCTCTTCTGAACCCTGTCTCCCTCTACCTGCCCAGTTGTGTTCCTGTTCTGGGCTAGATCTACCCATTTCTTGATGCCTTCCTTCTTATATCTTCTCATCATCTTTTCTCACAGCCTCTCCCACCCATTACCACCATCCTGCAATTCTCATCTCCCTGCCCCTTTGAAAATGTCATCCTTTTTCCTTGCCTTTTTCCTTCATTTCTCTCCATTCTTTTTTATGCTCCATAATCAGCACTTCCATCTTTTTTTAATCTGTAATCTAGTGTAGCATCTGAATATATAACGAAGAAAAACAGCAGCTTTATGATGTACCTATATCATCTGAATTTAGCAACTCGAGTCATCCTCCTATGGTCTCACACAACTTTGATAAGAATTATTCTAGTACTTTCTATTTCTTGGAAATACACACAAGCCTAGTCTACATAATGACTGTTTGCTTCTACAGTAATGCTTCCTCATTAAAAAAATATTTTTAGTCAAAATTTCTTGGATCAAGATTAATAGTATCTGAAGTAATATTTTTTAAAAGTTTAAACCGATTTTATAGAGTTCAAACAGCATCACATACATATATGAATTCCACTGAAAAAGTTGAGTAACTGAGTTCATGCCACATGAAGGCAACGGAGCAGGAGGGAGGGAGGGGGAGCAAGAGAGGACCTTAGGGGTGAACCAAATGGAAAAGAAAGCGAGAGTGGGAGAGGGGGATAGCTGGGTAGCATAGGCAAGTGCTTCTTTCAAATATTCCAAGCTAATTGGGAAACATACTCCGAAGATGCACAGGCAGAGTCTGCAGTGGAGTAAGTCACAATTAAGGAAATACATATTATGACTTGTGGGTTCATCTTAAAGGTTATTTTAAGAATGAAAATCCTTTATTCTAATGATACTTTGTAATAAGCATCAGAATTTTTCATGAACAAACCCAAAAAAATGCTCAGGTTCTACCTTTTTAATCTGCAACCCAGAAACTATAAAAGGAAATTAGACTTTTACAAAGGGAACAATGAAATTGAAAAAATTGGTAATGGTCTATGAGTGTGCTTCCACAATCTCCACCAAGACAATGACATGTAAACGCATTAGCCCTTTTAGCTCCATCATTACCTCAGTTACTAGATTTTTACAAAAAGGAAATCCCAAAGGTTAAGCATCTCTTACCTTGTGGAGATGTTCGAGGGCAAGCACGATCTCTCCAACATAGATCTGCACCTCATGCTCTGTGAAACGCTCTCTTTGAGAAAGATGAGTAAAAAGTTCTCCACCATTTATATAATCTAAAAATGAAATATATTTTTTCTGTCTTTGACTTGTATACATAAACTAAAGGAAATATTTCCTTTTAACCACTTTGGATTAACCATAAGGCATTGATTTTAATACATTATTTTTGTACAATTCTTAGTATATAGTTTCATATAGAATATATTACTAAATTCATATAAATACAGTTCCATAAGTTAATGACTACCCTAAACCACAATCAAATGAATTTGCATAGAGTATTACTCTTAAAACTATTACATGAAATCTGCATATTTTAAAATAATTTTCCCAAATCCAGCATATCAGAAACCTCTGCCATGACCATACACTTCTTAACTTGCTGTAAAGTACCAAAACATCAACCACCATAATAACTAAAAAATGAAAACAACAAAACAAAACTCCCAGCCTTTCCTTTGTAGTAGTGGCCGGTCACTATTTTTAAGCAGATTCCCTATTTTCCAGAATTGTCTATGGAGAGCCCTTCTAAAAATGTCTATTAGGCAGCAGGTAGCCTTCATATGGTTCCACAGAACTCGAAAGTAGAAGTAGCACAACAGGGCTGAACCAAAACACCTGAAACTAAATGATTCCCATTTGCCTTTCAATTTGCCCATTTTATCCCAAGAGGAATAATGAAATAAGAGAGAAAAAAGCTACAGTGAGACATAAATTAGGAGCTGAATAAGCCACAACTGTGTTCATAATAGGCTCTAAGACATTTATCGATAAACTGATAATAGTTTCATCAGAAACTAACCATTACTATCTTACACAACATTTGTGTGTGAGAAACAATGTACACCTAGAAAACAGTCACAGCTATAGATTAAAGCTTTTCTCCTAAAAAAAATCTGAAAAGCATGTATCCCAAGTATATTCATTTGTCAAATTTACCGCAATTTGATAAAAGACCAAAGCAAAATCTTCATTAACTCACAAATTTTTATCTTGACCGTTTTTCAAATTCCAAACAGCTGATGCAACAGAATGAAAGAACTCTAAAAGCTGGTTGTTTTGCAAAGTATTTTGCAAAGCACATGCCAGCAAAAAGCACGGCCCTTTTAAGACTTTCGTATTTTGCCAAGGGTTTTAATTATATCTTAACACAAAGCTAATTATTAAAAAGGTGTAAAGGAACACAGCATTCCTGCAAACTAACAGTGAATTTTTTCTACCTTTAAGTAGTCACTTATTTAAATCTAATACTGATGTTTATGCATATGGTTTCCATAGTTAGTCATGGTACAGAAATAGGCATTCAGAGGTCAGTTGACCAACTGACAAACTCCTACACACCCTTGAATGTCCTACTTAATGATCTCATTTTCAATAACCTCTCCAGCAGAGTTGATCACTTCCTTTTATGTTACCCCCTGTGTTTATTAAAAACTTATACCACTGCAATTATATTGCTGCACTGAAAATGTCTATTTGCATACTTCCTTTCTCTGCTAAACTCTGAGCTTTTTAAAGTCATGATCAATCTATTCATCTTTAAAAAAAAAATCACTCTGAAACTCAAAGGCAAGTGAGTTGTAAAAAAAAAAAATAACCCAATGTACTCCTGTCTTTGAGGCAACTTGATATAATCCAAAGAACCTGGGCTTTATAATCAATAAACCTGAACTAGACAATGGCTCCACTGTGTCCTGTCTTGAGCAAATAAAGTCTCTCTCAGTGTTAGTTCTTTATCTATAAAATGGAAATCAGAACTACTATAGATTATTGTTTCTTGAAACATAGAAAGTGTTTTGTTTGCATTTACTGGGGAGACTAAGAAAAATTAACTACAAATCTAAGAAGACAAACCTAAAACAACATCGTCACCTGCTTCCTACTTGTAGAATAGACCAACAGCCCAAGGTGAAGACTTGACATTCATAAAATAAACATGCTTTATTTGTAGGTACAGGGTTGCACACTTTAAAAGCTGAACAGCCAACTCTATCCAGTGGTCCAAGCTGTCAACATTGGTAAGGTAGATATATAGGCTGCCAAAGGACTGTAACAGCAGGAGCTGCGATACCTGGAGTGGTGTTACAGGGTAAGTTCTATCAATAGCAGGGATATGAGGTTAGTGGGAATCTCTGTAAGATAAGTACCTAGAACCCTCACTTGTTATAATTCTAGTTGTTTTGTTTGGTATGTAGTGGTATCTCGTTATGGTTTTAATTTGCATTTTCCTGAATAATAATGGTATTTAGTATCTTTCTGTGCCTTATTGGACATTTCTGTATCTTCTTTTGTGAAACGTCTATTAAGGGTTTTTTCTTTTTTGCCCCTTTTGGTTTTTTCCTCACAATATAATTCACATACCATGAAATTCACCAATTTGAAGTGTAAAATTCAATGGTTTTTAGTATATTCAGAGTTGTGCAGCCATCACCACATTCAATTTTAAAATATTTTCACACACTCCCCCCGCAGAAATCCCAATTTATGTTTCTCCTTTAGTTGCTTGTGCTTTTTTTTAAAAATTTATTTATTTATTCATTTATTTATATTTTGGCTGAGTTGGGTCTTCGTCTGTGCGCAGGCTTTCTCTAGTTGCGGTGAGCCGGAGCTACTCTTCATTGCGGTGCACGGGCTTCTCATTGTGGTGGCTTCTCTTGTTGCGGAACACAGGCTCTAAGTGTGCAGGCTTCAGTACTTGTGGCTCGTGGGCTCTAGAGCACAGGCTCAGTAGTTGTGACGCACGGGCTTAGCTGCGCGCGGCATGTGGGATCTTGCCAGACCAGGGCTTGAACCCGTGTCCCCTGCATTGGCAGGCAGATTCTTAACCACTGCGCCACCAGGGAAGCCCAGTTGCTTGTGCTTTTGATGTCACATTTAAGAAATCACTGCCAAAACCAAGGTCACAAAAATTTACCCCTATGTTTTCTTCTAAGAAATTTATAGGTTTAGTTCTTACTTTTCATCTTTGATCCATTTTGAGTTAAGTTTTGTGTATGTTTTGAGTTATGGGCCCAATTTCCTACTTTTGCATATGGTTATCCAGCTGTTCCAGCACCATTAGTTAAAAAGACTGTTCTTTCCTCATTGGCACCCTTGTCAAAAAATCAATTGACAGTAAATGTGAGGGTTTATTTCTGGACTCTCAATTCTAATCTATTATCTATATGTCTATCTTTATTCCAGTGCCACACTTCTTGATTATTGTAGCTTTGTAGTAAGTTTTAAAAGTGTGAGTCTTCCAACTTAATTCTTCCTTTTCAAAATTGTTTTAGCTATTCTAAAGTTCCTTGAGTTTTCCATACAATTTTAGGATGACTTTGTCAATTTCCATAAAAAATAAGCTGGGATTTTGAGAGAGGTCTGTTAAATCTATAGATCAATTTGGGGAGTATTGCCATCTTAGTAATATAAAGACTTTCAATCCATAAACATAGAATCTTTTACCATCATGAAGTATCCATTTTTATCTCTAGTATACGTTTTTGTTAAGTATATTTTGTCTGATATTAGTATAGCCGCTCCTGCTTTCTTGTGGTTGCCGTTTGCATGATTTATCTTTTCCTATCCTTTTTCTTTTTAACCTGTTTGTACCTTTGAATATACAGTGTATCTCCTGTAAACAGTATATAGTTGAATCTTTCCCCCGTCTGACAATCTCTGTCTTTTGATTGTACTGATTAATCCATTCACATTTAATGTTATTATTGATATAGTTGGACTTATGTCTTGCTATTTTACTTCTTTGTTTTCTACATATTTCCTATCTTTATTTGTTCCTCTATTCCTCCTTACTTCTTTCTTTTTCATTAAGTAAATATTTTCTAGTGTAACATTTTAATTTCTTTAATGAATTTCACTTTTTTTAGTTATTTTCTTAGTGGTTGCTCTATGGCTTACCATACACACATTATCACAGTTTCAGATTTATACCAACTTAATTCCAGTGATATATAGAAACATTTCTCCTACATAGCTCTATTCTTTCTTCCTCCCTTTTGAGCTATTATTGTTATACATAGTATAACTATGTTAACAAATCCAACAACACATTATAATTATTACCTTATATAGATTTATGTCTTTCAAAGAGGCTGAAAGAAAAGAGAGCAAGTACATATTTAGAGTTTGTCATATTAGCCTTCCTATTTACCATTTTTGGTTCTCTTTATTTTTTCTTGTGGCCCCTGGAGCTGGAGAGCACAGAGGTTTCTGGCCGTTGTAAGGATTTCAGATTTTACTCTGAATGAAATAAGAAGCCTCTGGAAGATTGAGTACAACAGTGGTATGATAAGACTTCCATTTTAACAGGAGCAATGACTCTGGCTGCTGTGTTAACTTTCAAGAGGGAAAGTAGGGAGATCACTTGCAGTAAACAAGGAGAGATGATGGAGCCTAGGAGAAAGGTGACAGCTTGGTGGTGGTAAGGACCCAGCCCTACCTGAGCACATGAAGAGATGGAATTGGTGTTACCTGAGATGGGGAAGGCTGCAGGAAGGACAAATCTGGAAGGGATGATCCAGAGTTCACCTTTGGAAACGAGGAATGCACAGTGTCTAACAAATAGTAAAAGCTCAATAAATGGTAGTTATCATCATCATCATCACCATCTTGAATTATTATTCTAAGACTGTTAAAAGGTAAAAAAGAGCCCTCTGGAAATCTTTTAGGAAAAGGAAGATAAATTTCTTAAGGCCAGTTAGATCATTAAGAGGAGGTTGCATATAAATTCCTTGAAATTATGCACAATTTTCTCAAGTATATGTAAGCATGTGTGCATTCTACTGACAAGAGAGGGTCCACAGCTTTTATCAGATTTTCCAAGGAGTTACAAGACAAAAAAGTTTTCAGAACATCACTCAAAAGACAGCATTAAAAATCTGAATGGAAAAGTGCCTATGAAGTTTATTTACAAACAAACCAATGAATGCGGACTGCCAGCACATGGGAAACATCTGAGAGTAGCGTCTTACAGCTCGCCAGCACCATTAACTTCATCATCACAGCGTACGCACCCAGCACCATTTCTCCTGAGCATTTAGATCGCTTCTCCCTGACTTCCGGCCTTGCTTGGCATAGCTGTCCTGGAGCTTACTGTATTTAGAGCTGGACTAGTGAGGTTCAGAGCTTTAAAAAGTGAAATGGAACATGAAGTTTTCATTGTTAACAAAATCTCTGCCTACTGAGGATGTGCTGGAACTGCATTTCTGGTCTCTTTACACCTCTGTATTTATCCAGAGAGCTAGCAACTCTGTTAGGGGACAGTTAGGGCTTGGCCTTGAAACTAAAAACAACTTAGCCAGGCAGTGACATAACAAATAAAACAAAATTTAGAAAAGACTACAGGGATATTATTCAATTTGAGTTGAATTATTGATATAAAATTTTTACTCTCTTGAAAGAGAACACTGGAATCAAGAATGCAGGCAGATTCCGGGATAGAGTTAGCAGTGGCATGAATATGGTCAAAGACATCAGTGAAAACCCAGATCATTACTAACATCTGAGAGGAAGAGTCTTCTCAGTTTTATAACTCATGGAACATCCACTTTCCCCTACCCCCCATCCCACCCCTTTCCCACTGGGCATAAATTACATTTCTCCATAAAAAAGACTTATTTAAAAGTTCAGATGGAATAAAGCACGTGAGTGGAAACTGTCTACTACGAGAATTATTTAAGATCTACTCTGCCTGGTGGGCCTTGGTCCATGCCAACTCATCTACCCTGAATACTTTCCTGTCAAAATTATGGATTCATTAGAATTCTAGAAATTAGATTTCTCAGGTTTTTGTCAATTTCTTTCTCAACAAACTGCAAGCGTGAGGGTTTTTTTTTAAGCCAGTGCCAACGGCTTTTATTCTCTTCATGATAAGAAACAGCATGAGAATATCCAGTTTTTACTGATATTCCTGAGGCTTTTTGCCTCTGTGGACATACAACGAAAATGGACTAAGTGGTGTTGGCTCAGTTTACACTCCTGGCTACCGCCGTTTGTGTAGAAGCAGCATCTTAGTAACCCAGGTTAGTCACGGTAAGTGGGAAAGGGCTCCTGGCAGATAAGAACTAAGCGATGTAAAATAAAACAGGGTTTTGGCTGCCTTCCTTTAAAATCTGTATTTCATCACAGCTCACTGCTTTTAAGACTAGACAAAGAAATAACAACTAGAGATATTGGGCACTTTCTATGTGCCTGTTCTATTTGGATATGATAACAAATTTGATCCTCATAAACAATGCTACGAAGTTGGTGCTATTAAAATAATAGTATAATCCCCAGAGAAAACAGGTAATCTCTAGAAAACAGTGAAACCCAGAGAGGTTAAAAAAATTATCCAGAGTTGCGTATCTGTTAAGTGAGAGAATAAGGATTATGAACATGGGCAGTCTGACTCTAAAACAGTGATTTTTTAAAATGCTATATAGGTTGCCCTTTTTCCCCTCCTGGTATGGTTTTTACTATCATTTATCAGGAGCAGCCCCACTGGGCAACTGGTATTGCTAGTTACTGTCAGAAAAACTGTCTTAAAATCAACTATCCTGACCTTCAAATATCTGAAAGGCTTAGAGCCAATAATTCTATATATTTGGTCATAAAGTTTCTCTTTTTTACATGCTTTTCTTAATCAAGTTTTGGAGGGCTCATCAGAATGTCACAGTACTCAGGAGACATTCCTAGGGGGCTGTACTAAGATTTCTTTTTAATGTCCACAGTAAACAATGGGTCTCCATCTTTTTTGAGAATGTGCTAACCTAAGATTATTGCTGACATATTTCTGACAGAGAACTTAAGAAAGTCAATTTATATCTTGTAGGAGAGGGCCCAGGGCTGTTTTCTCCAAAAAAGTACTTGGCCTTGCCCTGCAGTTCTCATCTTAACCCACCTCCTGTTAAAGCAGATGGCTCTGAATTTGACCACAAAGAGCTACATTCTAGGTTCTTGCCAGAGAGTAGAACCTCAAATTGCCTGCAGTCCAAATCTCATCATATGTTCAGTTGTGAGAAATAATACATACAGGACAATAAATGTCATCTTTACACCTTTCTCATTATTTACTATAATGACTTCAGACAAAGCTACAAACTTGGATAACACTGTTTTGGAAAAATTATACTCTAATCTTGTTCCATAGGCTTACATGATAAGGGATAGTGGTATAAAACTTGGAATTATAGCCTTAGTCAAGGAAGGCTGGTGAAAATTGTCCATTGTATCTGGGCCCTATTTAAAAAGCTTTTCCTAGATCATAATACCTTACCTATGGGTTTTTTTTTAATATCTTGATACAATTTCAAACATACAAAAAGTATTCGCAAGAACAGCACAAGTAATTCCCATATAACCAGTATGCAAATTCACCAATTGTTTATATTTTGCTTCATTGGCTTAGTATTCTCTGTGTAATTCCCCTGAGCCAACTGAGAAAAAGTTGGAGACATCAAGCTCCTATGTCTTTCAGTGTGCAAATACTAAAAAACGAATGCCCTTTCATACAACCACAGTACAATTATCAATATCAGAAACTTTATGATAAAAATACTATTATCTAATCTATACTCTCTATTCAAAGTTTGTCATTTGCCCCACTAATGCTTTTTGTAGCTACTCTCCCCCAGCCAAGGATCTGGTTTATGATCACATATGCATCGGATATCATGGCTGTTTAGACTCTGACCCTAAGTCACAACATACGTACATATTAATTTTATTAACTGCTGCCAATGTTTACAGGTACCTTCCTCCAAAAGGTCATGTATATTCCCCACTAACAGTGAATGGATGCCTTAGAAAAAGTTCTCACCAACTCTTGATATTATCATTATCTTTAATTTCTACCAATTTGATAGGCATTTCAAATTGGACACAGAAATTTTGAAGATGCAGAAGAAAGAAGCGGGGGAGAAAATCTGAGAGTTTGCAGCAGCCGGAGAGATTTGATAGACTTTCAGTGGCAGTAGGACAAGTGGGCACCTCAGACAGGGAAGACGACGCTGATAAGGCTGCAGGGCTGAGAAGTTGTAAGAGGTTAGCAAAAGTCACATGCCACTCAGGAGAGAGGGGTAAAATGTCTGCTAACCTCTGTGAAATTCTGTTGAGACTATCAGCATGAATTTCAGACCAGACCCAGCTGACACATTTTGGAGACATATGAGAAAAGCTTAGAAAGCTGGTACTGGAAAAAAAGTTTAGAGAGTAATCAAAGCAACTGCCATGGCAGGCGAGAAGGAAGGTTAACAGGGCAAGTGGTTCTCGTGTGCCAGACCAGGCAGATGCCAGGCCAGTAAAGAGGCACGTGGAACCCAAAGATGGTGCGGGGAAAGGGGCAGGAAAGACTCGAGGGAAGGCAGGGTCAATGAGGATTGAAGAACAGGCCCAGGGAGTGTGAGAAAGGAGAAAAAGAGAAGATCACGGTCAAAGAAGAAAGTTGATTAGAGGTCTTAGACGTGTGACTGGTTTTAGTGACAAGGCCCAATGTGTGGCTAGGCTTATGAATGGCTACAGTGAAGTAAAGGTTAAAACATCACAAGTCAAGGTGGCTTGACATGGTGTTGGCATGGTTATCAATACAGCTGCTAAAATTGTGGAAGGGGATGGAGGGAAACTGGACGAAAGGGAAGCTAGGCCTGAATAAGTCACTGGAAAAGGCAAGCACGTGTCCCAGGAGTCAGTTAAGTACAGGATTGAGGTTAGGGAGTTGGAAAAAAGTGCCTTCACAAATGAAGCTCTGATGGGAAATGGCTTTTAAATGATGTTTAACTACCATTACTTTGTTGAGCACAAGAGTAGGATGGAGCAACGGGACCTATCCAGCAGCCCCTCTGTAAAAGGGCTGCTGGGTAAGTGCCATCCTCCAAGGACAGGAGGTTTTACTTAAGATGCATAAGGCACACTCGGTTAAGATTTAGGGTGCTTGTGCACACGGGGTTATCCACCGAGCACAATGGAAGGGGTTAGAAGAGGAAGATAAGGGAAAGAATGAGGTTTAAGCAGGGGAAGAATAATTTTAAAATTCCTAAAGACATTTTTTAAAAAAACCTCCAAAGCTTCTAAAATAGTAGACACAAAGTTCAGCTTTATAGAGAGTGTAGTTCACAAATAGATTCATACTTCTCTAATGACATGTTTTACCTTTTAGTCTAAAAGCTCATTGAAATGTATGCTGTCAGAAAACAAAGTTGAAATCTGGCACCGATGAGGCAGATGAAAGTCCCAGAGCAATTTTCTCTCCGCCAGGTACAGGGTCTGACACTAGCAAATACAAAGCATCCACTAATATCAGTTGCATGAATTGAATAAACATGCGATACTCTGCCTACTGGCTGCTGCAGCCATATAGGAGAACTAGGGCAGATTTTTCATCTCAAGTTTATTAACAGTAAAAGTAGAAAGAAATAGTTAAATATTATAATAGCTAAAAACTGCAATTCAGATAGACCAATGGGCAGCAAAAAAGAAGGGGAAAAGGAAAAGGAAACGGGTAATAACATAGCAAGAACACATTTCCTGATGAACATATCTCTTAAATTCTGATCTCTTCCCCTCTTAGAAACGTTTGGAATAAGTCTTAAGATTCATTCTGTTCATAACTGAAGAAGAGAAGGGGACCATCAATAGTACACCTTTGTGACAATAATTATAAATAAACAAGTGAATAAATATGATATGCTCTCAGGAGCTGTGAGGCACGTTTCATCAATGTGACTCTTACGAAAAAACATTTATCAACTTAAAATTATGCTGAGACTTATTTACAGTCCATACAATGGAATACCTCATATGAGGCTTGTATAGACTACTGGTTCCTTGATTAAACTAAAAGGAACTTCCTATATGAAAAAGATTATATCTCAATTCATTTGTAGTTGCTAAATGATCTTCTTTATATGTAGAATGGCTTATACTCTATATCCATAAAATAGGAATATAAATAATTCCGACTCACACATAAGATTGTCATGGTGATTAAATGAGCTATTGAGAGTTAAACTTGGGCCAAACATGCAGTAAGCCTTTATCTAAAACTGACTATTGATTACTGTTATTATTTACAGACATCAGTTACAATTTATAGAACTGAAAAATAATGACATGTTTAATTATAATGGTTTTAAAATAAAATTCAAACTTATAGTGTCCTGACTTACCTATTCTCTCAATGTAAGCATAATTTCGAAGGTTATAAATGTTTAATATATATTTCTACAGTACTACAGGGTCTAATTAGTTTTAGTCGGTATTAAGCAAAAGAGAAATTTTCTTAAATAACTGATATTTTAGTGCAATCCTCATATGTTAAAATTGCAGAGATATCTGGGTTTTATTCAAATGCAAATAAATTGCTTTTAAAGATTTTTATGTGACAGTAGTTGGAGTGCCAGATGAAGCACTCTGATGTTGTGTTTCTAAGAAGCATAAAAATAACACAGAAATCACACAAATAATGTGAAAATTCAAAGTCACAAAATCTCTCCCACTTTAAAACACGACCATCCTCCCTAAATCCCGTATGTCCCATCTTCTCTTCTCTTCTTCCTTTCACGGCAAAAGTTCTTTAAAGAGTGCTCTACATGTCTGATCTGACTCTCCTTACTTACTCTCCGTTCACTTCCTATTGCTGCTGTAACAAATTACTACAGATTTGGTGGCTTAAAACAAGACAAGTTTATTATTTTATGTTGTAGATTAGAAGTCTGGTGTGGGTGTCACTGGGCCAAAATCAAGGTGTCAGCAGAGCTGCACTTATTCTGGAAGTTTTAGGGGAAAGTCTGTTTCCTGCCTTTTCCAGCTTCAAGAGGCTGCCCACATTCCTTGGCTCATGGCCTCTTCCTGCATCTTCTAAGCCAGCAGTGGCAGCTGAGTCACTTCCCACACTGCATCCCTCTAACCTCTTCTGTAGGCATATCTCCATCTGACTCTCCTCTTCTGCCTTCCTCTTCCACTTTTATGGGCCCCCCCAGGGAATCCAGGATGATCTCCCTATTTTAAGGCCAGCTGACTAACAACTTTAATTCTATCTGCAACTTTAATTCCCTTAATTTGTTTGTCATGTAACCCAACATGCTCACAAGTCCTGAGGATGAGAATGTCAGCATCCTTGGGTGGCTGTTAGTCTGCCTACCACAGCCTCTATCCACTCCTAAACACAGGGCTGTTCCACTTCCACCCCCATAACACCAGTATAGTCTAAGGTTTTAAAACAACCTCATGTTACTAAAGTAAATGGATACTTTGCAGTCCTCATGTTTCTTGACTTTTCAGCTGCACTTTGCAAACCAAGAGAAAGAATATTTCAGGAAGAGCACAGCACAAGAATCATCCCTGTGGGTCCAGCCCAAAGTGAGTCTCCCCCAGTGGTTGTGTTAAAGCCACTTAATTTGAAGTCGTTTATTATGCAGAAAAGGCTAATGGATACACTAGTAACTTGTAGATCATGCTTGTAACCAAGTGACTTGCTCAAGATCACACAGTTATTAATTGATGAAGCTGGAATTTAAATCCAAGTTCATTTGACTCTCAAATCTAAAGGCCCTGCGTGGCCGCCTTTACTACACTATATTCATATTTACCTTCCTGTCTTTAGGCTATCACAGATGCTGGGTGAAGCCTTGTGTCTGCAATGTTCATCCGTATCCCCTCCTGTTGCTCCTCTAACTTCTATTTTTCCTCTTAAGTTACACTTCAAATGTCACTTCTCTGGACGGTCTTCCCTAACAACCCAGAATAGACTTAGGTCTTTTCACTAGTAACCTCTGCATTTCCTTCCAACTACTTACTTCAAGGGTTATTACTTAATTGTGTACTAATTTGTTTAATGTCTGTTCCCCTTTTAGATTATAAGGCCCGGAGGACAAGAATCTTGTCTAGGTTGTTTGCTACTCTTATCCAAGCACCTGGCACATAGTAAACAGGCAAGAATTTGTAGCATGAATGAAGAGTTCTACAACTGACAATATCTTGATGCAGTTCACTTGTTGTATCAAAGGGCCAATATCCCAAGAGTCCTCCAAGAAACTTACAAAATGAACTTGAAGAATCTGAAGCCATATATTATCTCTTAGATGAGCCATCATTTATTCCTCTCCTTTCAAGTTCTGCAAGACTCCTGTGCTTCTAAGTAGCTCATTATTAGGCCCATGGACTGTGGGAAAAAGGCTTCACCAAAAGTTTGGCTGAAGTTTATATCTAGAGAAGTAACAAGTTAGAATGCTCAAGACTTCTACCAATGTGCAATAATTCTAGTACTTTGACACATTAATATGTCCTTTAGAAAATAATTTAAAATTGCACTGTTAAAATGCCAGATTCTTTATTGTTCCCTTTTGAAAAAAGTTCTTTTTCTCTATCTTACTAGAATGACATTAATTTAGGTCAAACTTTTTTCATATTAGGGACGTAATTTATGTCTCATTTCAATGACACTTAATTGACACAGATACTTAACAACAGCAAGTAGATTTTGTTTTGTTGTTGTAAGGTTGCCCCACCCTCAATAACATTTCTTCTTGGATATAGGATAGCATATGTGTGTGTGTGTGTGTGTGTGTGTGTGTGTGTGTGTGTGTGTGTGTCTGTCTGTCTGTCTGTCTGTCTCTCTGTGTGTATAGGAAGATGGGTAGAAACTGGAGGAGAGAGAAGTAGCCTTTGAACTAGTAAGTTTATTTTTTTAAACAGTGAATTAACTTTAAGAACTTGAACTGAAGATCACCACAAAATTTCCAGGATTCTAGAAACTCCCTAAGACAAAACTTTTAATATAGTTCTGACAATATCTCATGGGGCTATCATTAATGATACTGTATTATGAAAGCTGCTAAGAGAGTAGATCTTAAAAGTTCTCATCACAAGAAAAAAAATGTAACTATGTGAGGTGAAGGATGTTAACTTATTGCAGTGATCATTTCACAATATATACATATATCAAATCATTATGTTGGGTACCTTAAACTAATATAATGTTACATGTCAATTATATCTCAAGAAGACTAGAAAAAATGTACCTCATGGGATTAACATTAGGGCAAACAGCATCTGCTTTCAATCAAAATTATTACTTTTAAAGTACATATTATTTAATTTACATTTCAAAACAAAAAAAAATTAGGTGTTCAAAGTCACCTGTAAGTATTTGCAACAATTTTTTCTATTCACACTATTAACATCACTGTTAAGAAGCCACGCTATTAGAGCATTAAGAACACGGAAAGAATTCACTGTGTCGAGAAGAAACATACATTGTTAGTTGGTAGAGGACAGTTTCAGCTGCTCAAGACCTCTACACATTTGACTTGACTTAATGTTGAACCCAGAAACCTCTCTACTGTTTGTAGTTTACGTGCTTCTATTAACAGATGGAGAAACTGAAATCCACTGGAGATACTGAGTTCCATAAGCCTTAGAGTATTACTGAGAACTACAGAAACTTCCTGATAGCTCTGTTTTCCACTGAGGATGCAAAAGGATAACCATGTAAGGATCTGGCCAGCTTTTTAGGCTATGTCTTGTTCATGCAATCTCACAGAAATCTGCTGGTAGGAGAGGAAGTAGCCGAGTTAACTGACAGAAAGAAGGGCTAAAACCTACATCTCCTACTTTCAAAGAAAGAGTCTCTGTTCCGCTTTCACTCTCCAAACACCTACTTCTATCTAGTAATGTTCTGACTGACCTCTCGTCCTCTAGCCTTTTGATCTCAAATTCTCTTTACAATTTCTCTGCTTCATATTTCTTCTTACAGTGGCAGCTTCCAAAGAGCTAACTGCCATTATCCCATATTTCCCCCATCTTTCAGTACCCACCCATCCCCAACCATGCCCTGTTCCTTGGTCTTATTTTTTTTTTTCCTACAAAATTTTCCGTTCCTTCGGAGACACTTCATGTACATCAATCCCACATATTCTGGTCCTCACTTCCACCTACTCTTCCTCCTCCAGACCACCTAAATCGTGCTTGATTGCTCCCTGTCTGGTGTCTCAAGTGCAGTCTTAATGTGATGGACCACACATACCTGAACGTAATTTCTTTTTAATGTCACGCCAGAGTCATCTCACTTTTTCTGGTTTTAGCTCAACCTTCGAATGGCACCTCTTGCAAATGCATTCCAGGGCATCAGAATCATTACAAAGTTCTGACAAAGACAGATCTATTTACCAGTGCGGTGAATTAGTCATATTTACTTCAAAGTGAGGAAGCTCCTTCGGTCACTGTCTGTTTTGCTCTACACTGTAGAATGCAATGGATCATGAGCGACTCTAAGTGTTACCATCTCAGCAAGTATCCTCACCTCTGCAATTTTTGAGATGAAACTAATACTCGAAAGTGAAACTTCAATGTCTTAAATACCTTTTAGCTCATGTTGAAAGGATGACTCATGATGACAGAACTATCTACAAGGCAGGGGTGGCATTCATTATTGAGAATGCTCCTGGCATCACCTTTATAAATACCTTTGTGATTTGCTTCTTTAGTGTCTTGTGAATTCTGATTAATCTAACAGTTTACACAAAGATCAGCTGGTGTTTTGACAAAATTACTACTAACAGACATCAGAGAACACCAAAAGAAAAATTGTTTTTTATAGATTATTTCCTACGTAGCATTCCTTTCCACTGACAGTTGAAATGAATACGAGTTTTAAGAGCGAGAGAGAGAATAGATGAAAATATTTTTATATTTCTTGTTGTAAGCATGCAGAGAGAGGTACAGAAAAAGTGATAAAAAGAGGTATGGTCTCCGTGTTATAAGATTTGGAAAGGCTAAAACAATATAAAGGAGAAAACCCACCAAATCTATATGATGCCATTAGATATAAATTAAAACAAAGCCTAAAAAGATATTAATAATGTAGAATTAAAAGAAAAAAACATAGATGTGACTTATAACAGATGAATTTACTTCAGGGGTCAACAAATTACAGTCCAGAGACAAAATCTAGTCCACTGCCGCTGACCCCTGATTTAGAGGATAGCAGAAACAACACAAATGGGTGGAAGGCAATTACACCTAAACAAAGAATACTGTGGGAAACAATCATCCGTACTCAGTGCTGAGAGAAATGCTACGTTCCGTATCTGGCAAATGTCAAAGGTAGGCATCTGTCAAAGTAATACCAACACGACAATGATCTTATCATGTGGAGAAGCCTGTGCTAAGGAAGCAGTTTATACCAAAGGAGCAGCCTGAAGAAATCCCCAGTGAGCCACGAATCCTGGTAGCAGCGCGATGGCAGCCTAGACCTGAATCTCCAAGTCTGCTCCCGAAGCATCTTAAAGAACAGCAAGAATGACTGTAAACCTCCACAACCTACTCCTTCAGCAAAACTTAGAGCCTAAGAAAACCCACACCCACCAAACAGCACGCGGTGAGCAGGCTGAGAAAGAAGAGGGCAGGACACAAGCACTCACGGGAAGGTAGGAAAATGCAGTAAGACAGCAAGAGATAAATGAACGTACAAAAATTAACAGCTCTCCTCTAGAAGATATGGTTGGAAAGAAGACCCTACTAACATCAACAGATGATTGAATATCTAAGATTAACTTAAGAAATGTGGGTAGGAAGAAAATGATAAAAAAAACTCCTGAAGGTCTCAGAGGAAGAGTTCAACATATGAGAAGACATACCATGTTCTTGAACAGGAAAAACCCAAATCATAAAAATGTCAATTCTCCCTACATTTTTTAAAAAATATAAAACAATTGCACTAAAAACACCCTAACAAGTTTCTCCCCCCAAAACCAGGCAATTTGATTCTAAAGTTCATGTTGAAAATAAACCAACATGATGGGCCCCCAAAAGCTCTGAAAAATAAGAGAAATGAAAGATAAAAGGGGTCTAGCCTGGCCAGGTATTAAAACATATTGCAAAACTTTGATAAACTAAAACAGTATGGTAATGGCATATGGTTCAACCAACCAAACAGGTCTGTCAGTCAGTCAGTAAGCAGACCTGAACATATATGAGAATTTAAAATATGAAAAAAGCAGAACCGCGAGTCAGTGTAAAGTTGGACTTTTTACTCCATGGTGTTGGGAGGAGTAAACATCCATGTAGATGTTCTCCACGCAAAAAATAAAACCATCCAAGTACTGAAAAACACATCGGTGAACTCCTTTATAACCACAGGAGTTGAGGAGATCTTTCTAACTATGACTTAAAATCCATAAGCCATGAAGATAGTTTTTAAATAAATTCTACTATACAAAAATTTAAAAATTTTACATGGTAAAAACATCATAAAGTCAGGACAAATGGAAAATAGAAATATTTACTATGTATATCACAAATGTTTAATCTCTCAAAGAGCTCCTAGAAAATTGAGAAGAAAAAATGGGCAAAGGGTACAAACAGACAATTCTCAGAAAAAGACAAATGACCCCCTTAAACATATGAAAAAGATGTTCAACCTCACTTAAAAAATGCAGATTAACTCTACACTGAGACACCACCTCATCTATGAGACAGGCAAATATTCAGAAGCTTGAGAATATGCTCTGTGGAGAAACAGATACTCTAATACAATGCTGGTGGGAGTGTAAAATGGTACAACCCCTATGAAAAAGTATATGCAAAATTACAGATGGCAAAATATACATCGAGCAATCTCCTTCCAGGAATCAAGCCTACAGTTTTTCCCTATGCAAGTGGGAAACGACATGTACAAGTTGTACCCTGAATCATCAAAATAAAAGACTGGAAACAACCCAAGGATCCAGTCCTAGGGAACTGGTTAAGTATGCTATGGAATAGAATGTAATACTATGCAGGGATAAAAAAGAATGGGGAAGATCTTTATGAACTGATACAGAGTAAATGCTAGGATACACTGTTAAGTGAAAAAAAGAAAGGTCAGAATAGTATCAATACCTAGAGCAGGCTACTTCTGGTTATGACTGAAGACAGCTGATTATCAGGGACCCTGAAATACAGCACCATTTGACTTCTAACTTTGAATATTGACAATTAAAGGGACTGCGTCTTGCCTTTCCATTAGAAACTGCATCTCAGGGAAACCAAAACATTACAGTGGATGAGAGAAAACCATACTCTTCAGAAGAATGACAACTAATAAATATAGAAGAAATGACAGATTTAGAAAAATCACCATTCTAACTTTGAATATTGACAATTAAAGGGACTGCATCTTGCCTTTCCATTAGAAACTGCATCTCAGGGAAACCAAAACATTACAGTGGATGAGAGAAAACCATACTCTTCAGAAGAATGACAACTAATAAATATAGAAGAAATGACAGATTTAGAAAAATCACCATTTTGCAACTCATGATGAAACAGTTGCTTTAAAAAAAAGAATTATGAAGTGTTAAATGTTAAAACCATAAAGTGTCAAACATCACAGAGATTATTTTCACTTCTAAGGAAAAAAACATAACTCCATTATAAATGTATCAGACTGTCATCTCTGTAATTGCCTTAGCATTACTAACAACCAGTTAATAGGTTCCTCTTGATATGATACAATATGAAATATGCAACATCACCTATGGTGTGTTTTACCTAAAATATTTAATGTCAATCTGTAAAGACTTTAGCTCTAATTTCCCAAATACTGGAATTTAGCAGAGGAATAACCTAAAGATACTACAAGATATTTTTTCAGACCAATAAACCAAGGATATAAAAAAGGGAATGTTCCAGATTAAGAGACTTCAAGGACATAACAACCAAGTGAGTGTTCCTGGTTTGGACAAATCAGCTGTAAAGGATATTATGGGACAATGAGTGAAATGTCAACATGAACTTGTGTGGTAGATGGCCACAAATTCTTTGCAGTCGCCTCATTAAGAAGTGAAGTCGGGTTTCCCTGGTGGCGCAGTGGTTGAGAGTCCGCCTGCCAATGCAAGGGACACCGGTTTGTGCCCCGGTCTGGGAAGATCCCACATGCCGCGGAGCGGCTGGGCCCGTGAGCCATGGCCGCTGAGCCTGCACGTCCGGAGCCTGTGCTCTGCAATGGGAGAGGCCACAGCAGTGAGAGGCCCGCGTACCGCAAAAAAAAAAAAAAAAAAAAAAAGAAGTGAAGTCTATCGAGGGTGTGGAGAAAAGAGAACCCTTGGCACTGTTGGTGGGAATGTAAACTGGTGCAGCCCCTATGGAAAACAGTATGGAGCTTCCTCAAAAAATTAAAAATACAGCAACCATATAATCCAGAAATTCCACTCCTGGGTATTTATCTGAAGAAAACAAAAATACTAACTTGAAAAAATATATGCATCCCCATGTTCACTGCAGCATTATTTATGATAGGCAAAATATGGAAACAACCTAAGTATCCATTAATGAGTGAATGACTGAATAAAGAAAATGCTGTGTGTGTGCACGTGTGTATTTCTATATATATGTAAAATGGAATATCATTCAGCCATAAAGAAGAATGAAATCTTGCCATTTACGACACTATGGATGAACCTTGAGGGCATTATGCTAAGTGAGATCAGTCAGACAGAGAAAGACAAATACCATATGATCTCACTTTATGTGGAATCTAAAACAAAGAAGCAAACAAATCAAGCTCATAGCTAGAGAGTAGACTGGTGGCTGACAGAGGTGAGGGATTGGAGGGGATAGGCAAAATGGGTGCAGGGAGCCAAAAGGTATAAACTTCTATCTCTAAAATAAATAAGTTATGGGGATGTAATGTACAGCATGGCGACTACAGTTAATACTACTGGATTGCATATGTGAAAGGCCCTAAGAGAGTAAACCTTCAAAGTTCTCATCACAACCAAAAAAGTTCTGTTAACTGTGTGATGGATGTTAAGAGACTTACTGTGGGGATCATTCTGCAATATATACAGGTATCAATTCATTACGTTGTTTACCTGAAACTAATATAATGTTGTATGTCCATTATATTTCAATTAAGAAAATCTTAGGGGCTTCCCTGGTGGCACAGTGGTTAAGAATTCGCCTGCCAATGCAGGGGACACAGGTTCGAGCCCTGGTCTGGGAAGATCCCACATGCCGCGGAGCAACTAAGCCCGTGCACCACAACTCCTGAGCCTGCGCTCTAGAGCCCACAAGGCACGACTACTGAGTCTGTGCGCCACAACTACTGAAGCCCGCACACCTAGAGCCCATATGCCATAACTACTGAAGCCTGCGCACCACAGCTACTGAGGCTGTGCACCACAACTACTGAAGCCCACGTGCCTAGAGCCCATGCTCCACAACAAGAGAAGCCACTGCAATGAGAAGCCTGTGCACTGCAATAAAGAGGGGCCCCTGCTCACTGCAACTAGAGAAAGCCCGTGTGCAGCAACAAAGACCCAACGCAGCCAAAAATAAATAAATTCATTAAAAAAAATCTTAAAAAAAAAACGTGAAAAGAAGTGAAGTCTATTTCCCTACTCACTAAATCTGGGTTGGTCTCGTGTTAGAAGTAAGGCTCATAGGGGCTTTTGGCAGGACCTGTTAGGCTGAGCCCTGGCTCGCGAGCTTGCAGGGGAACAGCACAGGTTAATGTGTCTCTATAGCGCTCATGAAGTCGGTTTAATTCATGCATGAACATGAGTTCAGTTTTCATACGGCTTTTTTAAAGACACAAGCCATTGCGCATAATTGAGCCAAATCCTTCAGTTCTTGTGTTTAGAAAGGTAATCAGTGTGTGTTTTCTCCTCTTAGTCTAGTGTGTGCAGTTACACATCTGTCTGTGGATAAACTCATAATGTTCATTGCTTAGCATCTCCTATGAACTGATTTCCAGGGAGGAAAACCAAAAGGGAAACCTCCGATTCCTCTCCTTTCAGCAGATGTGGGGGAGATGGTTGGAGGCTATGGGCTCAACTGTGAAGTTCAGCTGTGTGTGGCGAATTTTTAGCAGTCATGTTACTTTTTTATTTTTATTTTTTGTGGTATGCGGGCCTCTCACTGTTGCAGCCTCTCCCATTGTGGAGCACAGGCTCTGGACACGCAGGCTCAGCGGCCATGGCTCATGGGCCCAGCCGCTCCGTGGCATGTGGGATCTTCCCGGACCGAGGCACGAACCTGTGTCCCCTGCATCGGCAGGCGGACTCTCAACCACTGCGCCACCAAGGAAGCCCAGCAGTCATGTTCTGACTTGATGTGAGGAGGCTCCACATCCACCCCTCTGTGGGGACAAGTGACTTGTGAGATTAACCCTGGGAGGCAGGTGGGTCAGTGTGGAGAACGAGAGAGGCCCTGCCTGGCTGGGGAAGAGGAATCGGTGGTACCAGGAGAGCAGTGGCAGCCCTCCTCCCCTTCCACCTTGAGGAGGAGGTTCCAGGAAGTTGCCCCCTTACCTGAGCTCCAGTTCAGGTGGACTTCTTTAGGGGCCCTGACACAGCAGCTGGAGTCCTGCCTCTCCACTGCTAAGTGGAATCTGGAATCTCTCATCTACCTCTTAGTCAGTCAGTTTCTACATGTGAGAAGCAAGCCTGTGGGCCAGTGTCCTTATACATGCTGTGGACTTAAAAAATAATTCAGTGGTTCCCTGGAAAACCAGTCCCAGGGTTCCTACAATTGGTAGTTTCTACCTGAATTTTAACTGGTATTGCGTACCTGGATTTTGATCGGTTAGCCTTAATTATACCTTGGCATAATCATTTCCAGTGACCAAATCATAAAGTTCTATCAGGGCACCTGTGTCAGTGGTGCTATGCTGGTCAAAATTTGAGACTTTGAAATAAAAAATTTGTCATATGCATGCCTCAAAAAAAAAAAGAAAGAAAGAAGTGAAGCTATGTAATTTCCAGAGCCTGGCCTCATAAGGCCTTGCGGCCTCTATGTTTGCCTTCCTGGCTGTCTTCATGAGCTGCCCTGAGACTGCCATGATGTGAAGAAGCTGATCTACTACTGCACTGGGAGGATGAGAGGCCATGTGAAGAAGAAAAGAGGTGCCCCAACCAACAGCAGCACCAACTTTCAGACACAAGAATGAAACCACATTAGCCCTCAAGCCCAGCCAGCTCTCCAGCTTACAGCCACATGAGCAAGCCAGCCAACCCATAAAACCATGAGAGATCTGCCCAGCCAACCCAGAGAATCATGAGAAAATAAATCATTGTTTAAGCAACGAAATTTTAGAGTGGTTCATTATGCAGCAGTAAATGTGTATCACTGAATATTAAATGAAATGAAAATTTATTAACCAGGAAAGGTGGACATCATTGACTGAAAGAAAACGAAAAAAAAAGCTGTTTACAGAGAAGCAAGAAGAACTACAATCCTGCAGCCTGTGGAACAAAAACCACATTCACAGAAAGACAGACAAGATGAAAAGGCTGAGGGCTATGTACCACTTGAAGGAACAAGATAAAACCCCAGAAAAATAACTAGATGAAGTGGAGATAGGCAACCTTCCAGAAAAAGAATTCAGAATAATGATAGTGAAGATGATCCAGGACCTCGGAAAAAGAACGGAGGCAAAGATCGAGAAGATGCAAGAAATGTTTAACAAAGATCTAGAAGAATTAAAGAACAAGCAAACAGAGATGAACAACACAATAACTGAAATGAAAAATACACTAGAAGGAATGAATAGCAGAATAACTGAGGCAGAAGAACGGATACGTGACCTGCAAGACAGAATGGTGGAATTCACTGCTGCGGAACAGGATAAAGAAAAAAGAATGAAAAGAAATGAAGACAGCCTAAGAGACCTCTGGGACAACATTAAACGCAACAACATTCACATTATAGGGGTCCCAGAAGGAGAAGAGAGAGAGAAAGGACCCAAGAAAATATTTGAAGAGATTATAGCCGAAAAATTCCCTAACATGGGAAAGGAAATAGCCACCCACATCCAGGAAGCACAGAGAGTCCCATACAGGATAAACCCAAGGAGAAACACGCCAAGACACACAGTAATCAAATTGGCAAAAATTAAAGACAAAGAAAAATTATTAAAAGCAGCAAAGGAAAAATGACAAATAACATACAAGGGAACTCCCATAAGGTTAATAGCTGATTTCTCAGCAGAAACTCTACAAGCCAGAAGGGAGTGGCATGATATACTTAAAGTGATGAAAGGGAAGAATCTACAACCAAGATTACTCTACCTGGCAAGGATCTCATTCAGATTCGATGGAGAAATCAAAACCTTTACAGACAAGCAAAAGCTAAGAGAACTCAGCACCACCAAACCAGCTCTACAAGTGCTAAAGGAACTTCTCTAAGTGGGAAACACAAGAGAAGAAAAGGACCTACAAAAACAAACCCAAAACAATTAAGAAAATGGTAATAGGAGCATGCATATCGATAATTACCTTAAACGTGAATGGATTAAATGCTCCAAGCAAAAGACACAGGCTTGCTGAATGGATAAAAAAACAAGACCCATATGTATGCTGTCTACAAGACACCCACTTCAGACCTAGGAACACATTCAGACTGAAAGTGAGGGGATGGAAAAAGATATTCCATGCAAATGGAAATCAAAAGAAAGCTGCAGTAGTAATACTCATATCAGATAAAATAGACTTTAAAATAAAGAACGTTACAAGAGACAAGGAAGGACACTACATAATGATCAAGGGATCAGTCCAAGAAGAAGATATGACAATTATAAATATATATGCACCCAGCATAGGAGCACCTCAATACATAAGGCAACTGCCAACAGCTATAAAAGAGGAAAGCGACAGTAACACAATGATAGTGGGGGACCTTAACACCTCACTTACACCGATGGACAGATCATCCAGACAGAATATTAACAAGGAAACACAAGCTTTAAATGACACAACAGACCAGATAGATTTAATCAATATTTATAGGACATTCCATCCAAACACAGCAGATTACACTTTCTTCTCAAGTGCGCACGGAACATTCTCCAGGATAGGTCACATCTTGGGTCACAAATCAAGCCTCAGTAAATTTAAGAAAATTGAAATCATATCAAGCATCTTTTCTGACCACAATGCTATGAGATTAGAAATCAGTTACAGGGAAAAAAACGTAAAAAACACAAACACATGGAGGCTAAACAATACGTTACTAAATAACCAAGAGATCACTGAAGAAATCAAAGAAGAAACCAAAAAATACTTAGAGACAAATGAAAATGAAAACACGACGATCCAAAACCTATGGGATGCAGTAAAAGCAGTTCTAAGAGGGAAGTTTACAGCTATACAAGCCTACCTCAAGAAACAAGAAAAATCTCAAATAAATGCTCTAACCTTACACCTAAACGAACTAGAGAAAGAAGAGCAAACAAAACCCAAAGTTAGCAGAAGGAGAGAAATCATAAAGATCAGAGCAGAAATAAATGAAATAGAAACAAAGAAAACAATAGCAAAGATCAATAAACCTAAAAGCTGGTTCTTTGAGAAGATAAACAAAACTGATAAACCATTAGCCAGACTCATCAAGAAAAAGAGGGAGAGGACTCAAATCAACAGAATTAGAAATGAAAAAGGAGAAGTTACAACAGACACTGCAGAAATACAAAGCATCCTAAAAGACTACTACAAGCAACTCTATGCCAATAAAATGGACAACCTGGAAGAAACGGACAAATTCTTAGAAAGGTATAACCTTCCAATACTGAACCAGGAAGAAATAGAAAATATGAACAGACCAATCACAAGTAATGAAATTGAAACTGTGATTAAAAATCTTCCAACAAACAAAAGTCCAGGACCAGATGGCTTCACAGGTGAATTCTATCAAACATTCAGAGAAGAGCTAACACCCATCCTTTTCAAACTCTTCCAAAAAATTGCAGAGGTAGGAACATTCCCATACTCATTCTATGAGGTCACCATGACCCTGATACCAAAACCAGACAAAGATACTACAAAAAAAGAAAATTACAGACCAATATCACTGATGAATATAGATGCAAAAATCCTCAACAAAATCCTAGCAAACAGAAGCCAACAACACATTAAAAGGATGATACACTATGATCAAGTGGGATTTATCCCAGGGATGCAAGGATTCTTCAATATATGCAAATCAATCAATGTGATACACCATATTAACAAACTGAAAAATAAAAACCATATGATCATCTGGTTTTAGATGCAGAAAAAGCTTTTGACAAAATTCAACACCCATTTATGATAAAAACTTGCCAGAAAGTGGGCATAGAGGGAAACTACCTCAGCATAATAAAGGCCATATATGACAAACGCACAGCAAACATCATTCTCAATGGTGAAAAACTGAAAGCATTTCCTCTAACATCGGGAACAAGACAAGGATGTTCACTCTTGCCACTATTATTCAACATAGTTTTGGAAGTCCTAGCCACGGCAATCACAGAAGAAAAAGAAATGAAAGGAATACAAATTGGAAAAGAAGAAGTAAAACTGTCACTGTTTGCAGATGACATGATACTATACATAGAGAATCCTAAAGATGCCACCAGAAAACTACTAGAGCTAATCAATGAATTTGGTAAAGTTGCAGGATACAAAATTAATGCACAGAAATATCTTGCATTCCTATACACTAATGATGAAAAATCTGAAAGAGAAATTAAGGAAACACTCTCATTTACCACTGCAACAAAAGAGAATAAAATACCTAGGAATAAACCTACCCAGAGAGACAAAAGACCTGTAGGCAGAAAACTATAAGACACTGTTGAAAGAAATTAAAGACGATACAAACAGATGGAGAGATATACCATGTTCTTGGATTGGAAGAATCAATACTGTGAAAATGACTATACTACCCAAAGCAATCTACAGATTCAATGCAATCCCTATCAAATTATCAATGGCACTTTTTACAGAACTAGAACAAAAAATCTTAAAATTTGTATGGAGACACAAAAGACCCCGAATAGCCAAAGCCGTCTTGAGGGAAAACAACAAAGCTGGAAGAATCAGACTCCCTGACTTCAGACCACACTACAAAGCTACAGTAATCAAGACAACATGGTACTGGCACAAAAACAGAAATATAGATCAATGGAACAGGATAGAAAGCCCAGAGATAAACTCACACACCTATGGTCAACTAATCTATGACAAAGGAGGCAAGGATATACAATGAAGAAAAGACAGTCTCTTCAATAAGTGGTGCTGGGAAAACTGGACAGCTACATGTAAAAGAATGAAATTAGAACACTCCTCAATACCATACATAAAAATAAACTCAAAATGGATTAGAGACCTAAATGTAAGACCAGACACTATAAAACTCTTAGAGGAAAACATAGGAAGAACACTCTTTGACATAAATCACAGCAAGATCTTTTTTGATCCATCTCCTAGAGTAACGGAAATAAAAATAAACAAATGGGATCTAATGAAACTTAAAAGCTTTTGCAAAGCAAAGGAAACTACAAATAAGACGAAAAGACAACTCTCAGAATGGCAAAAATATTTGCAAATGCATCAACGGACAAAGGATTAATCTCTAAAATATATAAACAGCTCATGCAGCTCAATATTAAAAAAACAAACAACCCAATCAAAAAATGGGCAGAAGACCTAAATAGACATGTCTCCAAAGAGGACATACAGATGGCCAAGAAGCACATGAAAAGCTGCTCAACATCACTAATTATTAGAGAAATGCAAATCAAAACTACAATGAGGTATTATCTCACACCAGTTAGAATGGCCATCATCAGAAAATCTACAAACAACAAATGCTGGAGAGGGTGTGGAGAAAAGGGAACACTCTTGCACGGTTGGTGGGAATGTAAATTGATAACAGCCACTGCGGAGAAAAGTATGAAGGTTCCTTAAAAAACTAAAAAATAGAATTACCATACTACCCAGCAATCCCACTACTGGGCATATACCCAGAGAAAACCATAATTCAGAAAGACACAGGCACCCCAATGTTCATTGCTGCGCTATTTACAATAGCCAGGTCACGGAAGCAACCTAAATGTGCATCGACAGACAAATGGATAAAGAAGATGTGGTACATATATACAATGGAATATTACTCAGCCATAAAAAGGAACGATATTGGGTCATTTGTAGAGACGTGGATGAATCTAGAGACCGTCATACAGAGTGAAGTAAGTCAGAAATAGAAAAACAAATATCGTATATTAACACATATATGTGGAACCTACAAAAATGGCACAGATGAACTGGTTTGCAGGGCAAAAATAGAGACACAGATGTAGAGAACAAGCGTATGGACACCAAGGGGGGAAAGTGGCGGGGGGTGCGGGTGGTGGTGTGATGAATTGGGCGATTGGGATTGACATGTACACACTGATGTGTATAAAATTGATGACTAATAAGGACCTGCTGTATAAAAAAATAAATGAAATAAAATTTAAGAAAAAAAAGCTGGTTACAAATCCTATGTACAGGACAATTTCACTTTGATGAAACATACATGCATGCAGACACACAGACAAAAAGATCTAGAAGGATACACTAGGTAATAACAGAGAAATATATGTATAATGAGGTAAACTCTGGGTAGTGAAAATATATGTTTTCTCTTCTTATTTTTGTTTTCCTATAGCTTCTATATGCATATATATGCTTTTGTAGTAATAAGGCAGTTGTTAAAAATATGTTTTTAAAAAGGTCTATTGTGTTTACTTATTCATCAGAGCAGAAGGTCAGCTGGATCCCTGAAAAGCTTGACTTGTAAATTCTTGCTATTAACCTCTAACAGTACCCCAAAACTAGATAAAGTAAGTTAATCAATAAGCCTTTAAAGACAGTTATGGGCTGAAACTGTCTCCCCCAAATTCATATATTGAAATCTTAACCCCCAACACCTCAGAATGTGACTGTATTTGGAATCAAGGCCTTTGAAGAGATAATTAAGTTATTAAAATGAGGCCATTAGGGTAGGCTCTAATCCAATCTGATTCCTGTCCTTACAAGAAGAGAAAATTTGAACACAAAAAGGGACACCAGGGGTGTGAATGTACAGAGGGAGGACCATGTGAAAAGGCAGCAAGTGGGGGGCCCTCTGCAAGCAGAGGAGAGAGCCCTGGGACAGACCTTTTCCTTATGGCCCTCAGAGGAAACCAACCCTGCTGGCACTTGAGTTTAGACTTCCAGGTGCCAGAACTGAGAAAAAAGAAATTTCTGTTGTTTAAGCCACCCAGTCTGTGATATTTTGTTATGGCGGCCCTAGCAGACTGAGACAGTACTTGGAGAACTGACCTAGCGTGAGTTCTAAGCACTGCAAACAAATAATGGAACGATAAAAACAGTTTATAGTAATGTCCTGTTGAAGATTTCTCAAAAGTTTTGTCTTTAAAGTCAAATAGGGACTTCCCTGGCGGTGCAGTGGTGGTTAAGACTCCACGCTTCCACCGCAGGGAGCACAGGTTCAATCCCTGGTCGGGGAACTAAGATTCCACATGCCACGCGGTATGGCCCCCCCCCCAAAAAAGTCAAATAACAACTACAGACATGCAACAAAGAGAATGACAGTAAACATATCCACATGGAGAGGAGGCAGAGGGCATGCTTTCTAAACGCACTGCCAAACAATGGAACGAGTTCACTGTCTACATTCTACTCGTGAGCTGGCACAAGAGATGGGTTTTCTTACCTTGGTTTGTATTTATTTATTTGTGGGTCACTGACAAAGAGCAAAAGTAATGAAGAGCCAATAACAAAAAAAGCAACATTATCAAGGACTATTTGTTTTTTAATCAGATCCAACATATTTCACTCATCTACTTTTAAGTTAAAAATATCAGGCTGGCCAAAAGGTTCCTTCAGTTTTTAAGTAGAAATGAAAGACACATTTTTTATGTTCACCAAGAACTTTAATGAACAACATATTCACTGAACCTTTTGGCCAACCCAATATTATTTATAAACTATACTATTACAATAAACAATTTTTAGAAGATTGAGTCCAGTTATGGTCAGAAAACAGAAAAAAGAGAGAAGAGAGAGAAGCTGTGGTGTGGTGATGCAGAGGCCAGGAGTTTGGGTTCTTACTACTTCTGGCTACTACGATCTTATGTCCCCTACAACCTACTGGGTAAAAATACAGAAGGAATTATATTTAAAAATCAGTAAATAACAGCTGAGCAGATACACACGGGGGCAGAATGAAGGCCTGAAACAACAGGCAGATGATAACATTAGTGGAGATTCTGACAGGACGGGAGAGACTGTGGCCTGTGTATGAAAGATTTGGGATGGTTAGTTGACGGTAAGCACTACAAGATAGGCCTGAAGTGTAACTTCATGACTCAAAAAGTGAATGCAATTTTAGGCATCACTAATAAAAGTATAATTTTCAAAATGAGAGCATTCGATAAAGTTGCCAAATACCACTAGTAATCAAAGAAAACAGGAGCACTGTTGGGCAGACTTTGAAATGAGTCAGATCTGAGTTCCAATCTTTATTCTCAAGCTTATACAAGATACGTGACTGCAGGAAATGCAGCTTCCAGAACCTTCAACATCTCTAATGAGAGGACTCTGGCAGTGTTGTAGGGGTGAGTGATACTGTGGGTAACACCTAGTGTGGTGCTGGCACACTGAAGGCACTCAAGAAACAGCTAATGCTCACAGAGCACTGTGTGAAATTCTACCTCATCTAATTCACAGAAGAGATCAATAACAGGGGATTATAATACATAAGTGCAAATTCTCAAAAGAACGGGACTAAAACTATAACAGAAGAAATAGTCTATGATGGAAGAGTATAATACTCTAAGTACTGCCATGTAGGAATAGAAAATGGTACAACTTTTCTGCAAAGAAATCTGGAAATATGCACAGAGGACATTTCCAAAGTCCATATACAATGGTCCAACTCTGGGAAAGGAAAGGATTCAGAAAGTGTCTGTGGGGAGAAACGGGAGTGAGCAAAGGGCTGACTGATTAGTGGGTATCTCCATGAAAAGCAGGTTTATCACCAGAAAAACAAAGCATCTCTAAGAATAGAAATCTTTTCTTTTTTCTTTTTCCTAATTACTGATTTCCATAAATATCCCTTGTTGGCCCAAACTTGTACGTTACTAAGAATTGTGGCCCACTTTCCCACTCAGCTCAGCACATCTGAATGGAAGACACCACCCAGGGAAGCAGCCACCCAAATGACTCAAGTGTTTTAAGATTAATAAAGGAGTGTGGAAGAGAAGTACACAAATTCCTTCAGGACGGGAGGTCCCAAATCCAGAGCAATTCATGATGTTCAAGGAAATGCCACCACTGAGAGAGGAATGAAAGTCAAAAGATTTCATTTCTTCTAAGTCTGAAGTATGCTTCCTTTTGAGTGCATTACGGCACAAGACCCAAGTTTTCGTAAAATGTCAAAAGTCTGATGACAACTGACACTTACCTAAAATGAGATGAAGTTTGGTTTCTGTCTGGAAAGCGTAGTGCAATGTCACCAAAAACGGCGACTGCCTGATGTGCTCTAGGACCTGTCGTTCTGTCCTTGTGTGCTCGGTGGTTTTGGCCTTTTGAACTATTGTTGCCTTTTTCAAAACTTTCATGGCATACAGCTTTCCAGCATCATGACCACTTATTTTACGAACTAGAAACACTTTTCCATAAGCTGAAAATGAAAAGAAAAGAGAAAAAGAGTTAAAAGGCTACACAGGCAGAGTGGTAATTTAGTCAAGTTGAAAGTTACAATGCACAAAGGAACACTCTTTGAATGAAAACGTATCCTTCGTGCTGTTTCCAATAGTTCTTTGCTATATTTCTTCAATTTTATGTCAGACATACTTCTCGGTCTAGGCCTCAATATTTACATATCTAATCACTGATGACAAAGTTATGCTTTCACTCTTTTACTGTTATTCTCTCCTCAGTATTTTTAGCTGTAGGAAACTAGCTCTTATTATGGTCAATTAACCACTAGGTTTTGCTGCTGTTGTAAACAAATGAAAATAGTTCTTAAGAATCTCAAAAAACAAAAAATCTCATACACACATATAAATTAAGTACCTCAAGTACTCCTCTATACTTATTAAAAAAGTCTAAAGCAACATAAGCTGACATTATATAAACAAAAGAGATCTTCAGATGTGAAAGACATTAAAAGACCCTAAATTGCGAGCAGTACCAACAGAAGCCCCTTTACATCTCTGGGCAGTAATTCACAGGTTAGTGGGTCAACCTCGCCACATTCTCCCTAAGTGAGGGCTCAGTTGGGCAAATCCTGTGTGGAGTGCCACTACACTAGGTGAGGCATTGGGGCCACATGGATACTGTGCCCAGAGCAGGTACCCGCGTTTGTTTCCCTAGGGAAGTGGGAAGAGGGCACGAAGAGGTGGGATGAAGGAGGAAGGGGAAGGCAGGCAAAAACCCTGAGAGGGAAGGGGTAGGCCCCCAATTCATCCCTACAAGGTATAAAGGCTCTTCTCTTCTCAAAATGCAAACACCTCCTGGGATGGTTGAGCCCAGTCCCACTTTTGAAGTTAAGTGCATTCATCAGACCATTCTGGAGTTGGTCTGAGTTCTGACCCAGTCTGGTGCTTCCGTAGACCCTGCCCACACCTCGACAGTATTTAGCACAAAATCCTATTCTAATCCAGCCACTAGACCAAGAGAGCTTTAAGGGAAGGGCTCTTGTATCTTGGCTGTTATTTGGTTTAGTACTTCAGGAAGTAAATGAGTGCCGACCCAAGATGTACAACAGACAAAGAACGGTGGTGGTGCTCCTGAGGAGGGAGAGAAACAACATTCCTCAAGGACTTGGCGATGCAGTCTCCGTGCTAAATATACTCCACACAGTGATTCACTCACTCCTCAGAACAGCCAGTGAAGTTGGTACTTTCAGTAATTCCATTCTGCAGATGAGGAAGCAGATTCAGAATACTTAAGGAAGCGGCCAGAAGACTTGGGTAAAAAGTGACAGAGCTGATTCAGATGAAAGCAGTGTGATTCCAGGGACCACACGCTTAACCATAAATGAATTTTTTCTTTAAATAAGAGAGATTCTTCTTCGGTACTAGAAATTGGATGTTCTGGATTTTAATAAAACCAACACCGTAAACATGCTGAACACATTCTGGGATACAGTAAAAAGTTCATAAAAGGTTTGTGTAAATAAAACAATTATAGATTGAGAGTTTAGTAAGGCAGAAGTGAACCAAAAAAGAAAATGACAGCTTTTAGAACCTAACAAATTAACCTAAGTATACAAATGAAAAAAGTTAATCTATTCAAAAGCAGTGAAATGAAGCTAGAGAATATTCTAAAGCAGAGTACTATACCTTCCATGGAGTAAGGCACTATAAAAACCCAGAAGAAAGTCAAGTCCTCTGTAAGTACGGGGCTTTTGTGTTCCCTACACACATGGCACCTGCTCTAGATTCCTGTTCTGAGATTCCTATCTCCAGAGTGCTGTGGTCCTTAGAAATTATGTTATCCATCTATCTTCTCCAACAAAGAAAATCTTTCTACAACGTCATGGAAAGATGGCTATGAGCTTCTTCCCAGTGCTCACGTGTGTCTTTCAGTCCAGGTGCTGACCAATGTGGCAGATGGACCGCAGGGTGTTAGCATCTAACAGCTGAGTACCTGTCAGGCACTTCAGAGTTGGATTACTTCATTTGATTCTTCTCACATCCCTATGAGGAGGTGAGGATGACCTCCACTTTACAGGTGAAGAAACTGGAGCGTAAAGGAACTGGGTCCCTTGCCCAAGGCCATACTTGCCCATGTGGCCTGACTCCTGAGCCCACACTCTGAGTAGTACTCCAGCTAGCTGCCTTCCTAAAGTGAATGACCTCACAGGCAAAGAAATTAGGAACCAGACATTAAAAAGAAGTCACAATACAGGTTACGTGTTCTAATGGTGGAAAAGACACAGTACTACTACTTCCAAGTAGAGGAGGTTTCATAAAGTCGCCCATTTTATTGATGGGGTGATCTAAATATTCAAAAAATACGCCTTACCTTGAGTGGGAACAGGCCTTCCTACAATATTCATCCGTTATCCCTTCTATACCTTCTGGACTTACAAAAAATAATATTACTCTTCTTTTCTAAGATAATTTGTAAAATATTTAAAAATACTATTATGCCATCTCATCCAAGCAAAATGTTATTATTCCCTAAACCAATCTAAAAGTAAATGACTTTAAGACTTTGTACCACTAGGAGGTGCCCTATATGTGTTCCGTGAGTTTGTAAATACTTTTTCTTTGATTTCTTTCCTATTACCTTAAAAACGTCATATATCACTCCAAATAAATGTAAGGTAGCAAAGGACGCTAATGTATGTGGGCAAATAATATAAGATCATCCTTAATGCCACGTTATACACTGTACAGTCAAATAATAAACAGTCATCCTCCTGCCATGTGATGATATCCAGAAGTTTTCCAATAATATGAGCTAAAGACTACATATCCTGCCTTTACCATTATTTTTATCTATCAGTAAAATGTCGGGGGAAAAAGTATGATGAAGCTCACAAATCTTTTGATTTTACTTTTATAATTTCCATGATTAATTAAAGCTATGGTACTTCTATCACATGGTACATGCCAATAGATGCTTACGACAATAAACTTCAAGGAGTGCCTCACAATGTTCCAAGCAACAGATATTTCAGATAAACAGGATCTTACTTACAAGTAGGCTGCTTAATGAAACAGAGTTTGCCTCCAAACAGCGTTTTTTGAAGCACCCATAAGGCTGCTTATCACATTGCAAAAGGGGAAGAAAACACATTCAGTGCTGGAGAGACCCTGAAGAAGCCACCTTCTCTGATTGAGCTGGTTTGCAGATTAGTACAGAGGGAGAACGTGAAGGAGTCCTTCTGTTGAGGAGTGCCATCCAGTCCAGAACCGCCTACATGTTTTCCAGTATTTTAAGAGGGGCCACTGCAACTGAACTTGGTGGCAATATTATTTCCTTTTAGTCTGTAATGAGATGAATGACTATCTTGTTGTGAAGCCAACTCCTGGCTTTCGTTCACTGTGTGCTGATGTTGTTAAAGAATTCCTATTTTGAAAGCATCTTTTGGAAACTGCAAAAGCTACCAATGGTGGAAACTCTTTTGGCCGAAAAAGGTAAACAGTAGTACTTCCTGCTCAGATGGAGGCCCTAAAATGGATGTTTAGCAACACAGCTGGGATTTGCTGCTTAGGTAAAGCGACTAAGCTTCAGGCTTCAGCATAACTCTAATTTCAGCATCAACATGCAATGACTTCAGACGCACTCCCAGCAATCTTCACAGAAGCTGTGTGTACTGCTCTGATCTTATCAATTTCTCCAGAGCCAGGGCCTTTCCAAGATACTCTGTCAAGAAATGTGAGCAGAAGAGGGCGTGGAGTTCACTGGTTTCCCAGAGGACAAGGCTAGCAGCGCTTGATGGGACTTGAGGTAGAAGTTCTACTTAACAGATTGAGGGAAAGTAAACTCTAAAAATAAATGACAAGAAGGATTAATTCCTGACTTAACTTGACAGACACCTACGACCATATGAATGAGGTAAATCTTTCAATTCAGGGCCCAACAGACACTGTTCTGGATGTTACCGATAACCTGTGTGCTCTTACAGCTGCAGGTTATAGCAGCCGTTTCAAAGAGAGGACTGGATCCAGACAACCATGTAAACTTTTCCAAAGCTGGAGGAAGAATTCCATAGGTTGGGGGGCAAACTACAGATACCTTACAAAGGTCATTTCTGTTTAAACTGAAATGTGGATTTAGAATCCTAGTCTACCTGACACAGCACAATGTTGCCAATGGTCTCAATGGTTTGATGATAAAGGAAATCATGTAAAATGAACTAAACGCAGTGTCAAGGGGAAATGTCTAGTTCCCTTGGACTAGGTCTCAGTTTGCTTTTCCACAGGTGTGACTCTTATTCCATTGGCCACAATGATCATTATGAATCAGGTTTTTAAGCACGTGTTGTCATAACAGAAAAATTAAAACGGACTGATGGTTTTAAAACAAGATGACATTCATGCTGCCACATCATAAGCCACTGCACGATATCAACTACTTTTTCAAGCTAAACAAAAAGCAGCCTTCTTGCTTAAACTTATTTTGAGCATAATTAAACTGATTTTTTTCACTTTATTTGTAAAGTCTGAATTCATTAAAAAAAATTTTAGGAAGTAGCCTTTATCTTGGCATGAAAATGATGAGATCAATTTGTTCAAAAAGTATTCTTACAGTCTGTCTATAAAAGCAATCGATTTACAATGCCATATAATTAAAAGCAAGGAAAATCTGTCTATGTTTACATGCATTATTCTGGAGAAAAGGGTTAAGAACTAGAAGGCCTCTGGATTAATTCCTTCGGTAGAGTGCTTATCCAGGACACGCTGCTCCCATTGGGACCCAAATGCTCCACCACTGCGAGCACTGTTTTCTGTCACTCAAACTTGTATTAATGCTGCTTACAACCCTATACATTGTACACTCTGCTTAACCAGCCATGCCACACTTTGTGTTCAATCCAACCTTGTAGCATAAATTACTGTACTCAAACTACTGCTTTAAAAAAAGTATGGCAGAAACTCTCTTGCGACTTCCACTTAGACCACTCCCAACACTAACTGGTACTCCCCTTCCGGTTATAAAACACTGCACTGCACACTGATGCCTATAACCAGTTCATACGTGCACTGACTGCTGTCCCCACGCCGTTCGGCTGTCTGCTTCACACCAGTCACTGATACTCGTTGCCTTACTTGTGTGTGCCTGTTGTATACGTTATTCTTATATAATTTAACTATATATTACATAAGCCACTGAAATGTAAATGTGAAAGAAAAGAGAAAAATGAGGTTAAAAGCTTTGAAAGAACTACATAAAGGCAAGACGCTTAAGAAAAAAGAACTGTTGAAAAATTAGGTGTGGGTAAAACAACTATAAAAGGCTAGGGGAAAAAATTGTGAAAATCTAAAAGGATTCTGTATCCAGATCACTTCAAATGTGTCTGGTTCTCACTCCATTTTAAGGAATTGGAAACTTAATTTTAGTTGATGCATTACAAGTGCGGTTTATGCAAAACAAACCGTTATTTAAGAACTTACTCTCAGAGTCTTGTGCCTACACGCAAAGTGAATATATATTTATATATTTTAAGTGAAAAGTAGTATGTCCAAAGTACATATTTATATATCCTTTTAAAATGATATTCCAGTTTAACCAACTTTTTCTGATTAGCCACAAGTACCAGTCATGTCATATGTGACAGACTCCACTACCTAAAGGATCATATTCAGTGGTGCTGGAATTCATCCCTCTCTCACCCTTCCAGAATAAGGGAATCTTTTTTCTTTACCTTTTTCTTTGATATTGGGGTAGAGTTGATTAACAATAGTTTCAGGTGTACAGCAAAGTCATTCAGTTATACATATACATGTAGCTATTGTTTTTCAAATTCTTTTCCCATTTAGGTTGTTACATAATATTGAGCACAGTTCTCTGTGCTATACAGTAGGTCCTTGTTGGTTATCCATTTTAAGTATAGCAGTGTGTACATCTTAATCCCAAACCCCCTAACTACCCCTTCCCCCAACCCTTCCCCTGGTAACCATAAGTTCGTTTTCTAAGTCTGTGAGTCTGTTTCTGTTTTGTAAATAAGTTCATCTGTATCATTTCTTTTTAGATTCCGCATATAAGCAATATCATACGATATTTCCCTTTCTCTGTCTGACTTGTTAAATCAGAATCTTGTTAAAGAGTGACTTGACCACCAACCATACTAGCTCTGCCTCTCAGCTTGTTTTCATCCTCAATCTGGTAAACATACCTTTTGTGTTGTCATCTAAATTGTTGATAAAAATATAACCCTTCTCACTCAAAATACTTGATTTCCCATTACTCTTAAGATAAAAAGAATCCTTAATATAACCTAAATTATCTGGCTTCTACCTACCTCTCTCCACCTCTCACCATCTCATTTTCTCACTCCTTCAGACATACAGCCTTTCCTGACTTCTCAGACTAGCACAGTTCCTCTAATTTTATACTCTCATAACACCCTGTCATAGAAATTGTCAGAAACATGAGTTTTCATTTACTTGTGTGATTGCCTCATTGTGTAGCTTCCACAGGACTGTAAATTCCACAAAACCAGGGACTATGTCCAGTTTTACTCACTTTGTATCATTAGCAAATTCTAGAGTTGGCACACTGTAGAAACTCAAATAATGTTGAACGCATAAAAAAATAAACAAGATAGCAAACAAAGAAAGAGCTCTGTAGCATATAGCCAAATACCCTCTTCTCAGTTGACAATTCTGATCTAAAGTTGAAGGTGGGTCTTTAGGAAAAGAAACTAACAGTGCAAATCTGCAGTACAGAGCTATATAGCTCACCCACTCTTTCCCTTTGGAGAAGGAACAATGGGCTTTCATGAAGTAATCACCTTTAATTTGGGTATTAAATATGATTCCTGACAACACTCCCTGGTGAAAGTGAGCTCAGGAAACTTAGCTGCCACCACTGTAGAAAAGGAAAATATCTTAACATGGTGACATCTGTATCTGGCCACTGCTTTGTAACCTGCCACAACTACATAAGAACTGATTACAGTGCCTGGCCACATCCATCTCTCATAGATAATTTAATTTGAGGAAAGATTTTTACCTTTCCACATGTGACATGAACACTGACAATCAATTCACCTGCCTTCCCCTCCATCTTTCCCTGTAGAACTTCATTCACCCCAGGTCAGCAGGGTCAGAAATGGAACCAAACAAGAAATACTCTCTTGGAACTCTACATTTCACTTGTCCTGCCCTTGGAAATTGGTACCCTTGTTAATAGGCCAGCCAAACATACATGGTAAGTAATGCCAGGGCAGTATATGTCAAGCCCCAGGAAAACCACCATCACTGAAAGGGTTCTCAGAAGAGCAGCTTCATTTCAGTATTACCACAGCACATACAGTACACAAAAAGCAAACACTCAAGGGGTTCAATGGTGAAACCTGACTGACCATAATCTGGTACTTCTAAAGACTCATCTGAAATATCTGATAAATTAGACCTCAGAGCTGAAAAGAAACATTACTGTCCATCCCAGTAATTCTCTAAAATCTACCCTGTGTTAAGATAGATGGACAGAAATCACCTCACTTGGACCAAAGTAGTAGATAGTTCTATTCAGACACACACTTTAGTGAATTGAGGTTTAATCTTCTGTGTGCCACTTTTTAAAGAGACTATATACAATAAAATTATGTTTTTTTCAATAATATCTTCATATCCTTTATCAAAGATGCTAGTCTCATGATCTTATTTACTGACCACAATAAAGGAGCCATTTGATAACTTCAGCACTTGTTAAAAGTCTCTCTAGACCAGTTTTTTTTCAAACCGTGGGCTGTGACCCATTAGTGGATGATAATATCAATTTAGTGGGTCCAACCAGCATTTGGAAACTAAAATACTAAAAAAGAACTGAATATACTAAACGTGTTTCATGAAACTTCTGTCCCCCCTTTATACACACACACATGTGTAGGTATATGTGAATGTAAACAAGTCTAAGCACATGACAGAGGAAAAAAAGACGGCAGTACAGAGCAATGGCTAAGAACATAGACTCTGGTGCCTGACTGCCTGGCTTTGAACCCTAGATACGCTATTTAGTAACTGTACTGTAACCCTGGGCAAAACAGGAAACACAACTGTGTCTCAATTTCCTCATTAGGGACAGTAATAGTTCTTAACATCATACAGTTTGGGGATTAAATAAATTAATGTAAGGATCCAGAGGAGGGCCTGGCAGATAACAAACACTACAGAAATGTTAGTGGAAAAAAAGTGTGTGTATGTGACTGCACGTCTATACACATACATAAATACACATACTGAAAAGCAATACAAAAATGTACCTATTTTGTCCTATGGGTAATAGTCAAAAAAGCTTGAAAGCTACTGCTCTAGATGAATTTATATGCCTTTCCTTTTTAAAAAAAATACAAATTATGTAGGCCAAAGAACTTTCCCTTTATACCCACCTCCTAGTAAACTCAGGGTTAAATTCAGGACTCAATTGCAGTGACTATGTCAGCCCAGATGTCTATAACATCTATTTCACTTTCCTATTATCTTTGCTTTTGCTCTGTTTTCATCTGTTTTTGTTTTCTCTCTTTTTTTTGATTCCTTATCCTTTTTTCTATCTTTGAAAACACCCTTAAATCTCTTTTTGAAAGTTGGCAAATTTTAAATGTTGAAAGTAAAATGCACTTGATTTTACATATTTATCAAACAGAAGCACTGATTCCTAAATTCTTTTATAGAATAGATATCTTAATTGCACACTAAATTCCAAATACTAAAAAAAACTCCACATAACTATAGAACTAAGTATTTCAACATAATTTTAAAATAAAAAGTGAGAGAGTGTTATGGACATATATACAATACCAAATGTAAAATAGATAGCTAGTGGGAAGCAGCCACAGAACACAGGGAGATCAGCTCGGTGCTTTGTGTCCACCTAGAGGGGTGGGATAGGGAGGGTGAGAGGGAGACGCAAGAGGGAGGAGATATGGGGATATATGTATACATATAGCTGATTCACTCTGCTACACAGCAGCAACTAACACAACATTGTAAAGCAATTATACTCCAATAAAGATGTTAAAAAAATTTTTTAATAAAGTAAAATAAAAACAGAATTTGAGCCATTTAATACAACCATTTTTAAAGTTAGCCCATTGCCAAGATTTGTAACATCATAAAAACAAAATGTCTAAGATTAAGAAAGGTAGACTGATTAAAACAGACTATTCTTCTAACATACAAGGAAAAGCTGTGAACCCAAAACATGCTTGATTAAATACACAGATGCTAAAGGCAAACAAGAGACACAGTAAAAGCACATGAAATCATAGGTGGTAATTTTTATGAAAGAGACTGAGGTAGGCCATTTGTTTTAGGTATAAACAGTTATATCCTCTCTAGAAGATATATAACACCGAGGATCTGGAAGAGACTTAATAAAAGTGCCAGGATTCTAGAAGTAATCCAGTTTAAGTTCTTAAACTAACCAGGGCCATTTGACTCATTTTCTTAATTACTTTGAATGGTCAAAAACCATTGTGCAGCTGAAATTAGGACCACGAAACCAGTGCATTTTCTCACGGATGGTGTTAGCATCTAAAAAAAGGACTTAATATGTGAGAAGGCTGAAAATAAAAAATAGTTACAGGAATGATTATCTATGGATTCCATTTATGCATACTGTATTAGCTTGAATAATTACAGACTAATTGTATAATATCTTCTAGATCAGCACTTTTTAATTTCGGAGAAAGCACTAAGACAGTACATGCATTAGTCCAGCTAATAACTGCACAAATGTATGTGGCCGCGGCCGACTCCTGACTATCTCCACATGGATGACCCACGTAATCCATATGGCATTTCTTATCCCTGGTCCCAGATGACTTGCAAACCGGAGATTCTGGTCCATCAGGAAAGAAGAAAAAGCCTCAAAAGGAACCATGTCCCACTGTGAGGTCTAGACTTGAATTGACTACCCATGGAATGTGATTACCAGAGGACCTTACTAAAAGGAAAATACGGGAAAACAAGGAAATAAGGACCAAGAAGCACATTCATAATCATTCTGTTTATATCTCAACCAACAAGCTATTTGAGTACAAAAGGCGTGCCTCCTCACTCTTGCTCCAAAACTTCCCAGGGTTCAGGCTGAACCAAAACCCCAGCTTAGACCACGTGCTGCTTAGGCTCTTCCTCTGTCCTTGCTACTCCCCTCACTCTCTCCTGAGAGCATTCCTGCAATAAATCAAGTGTGCCCAAATCCTTGTCCCAGGCTCTGCTTCTAGCAAATGTGACCTACAACAGCATCAGGAATAAGTCAAATTGTACTTATACTAGGCAGACAGTGTCAACCAACATGTTCAAATGGAATCGCCTTTTGATTGTGGTATAAAACATCACAAACATTTGACCTCTAAGATTTCCTTAAACACTGTAGGCTTACACTGAAGCAGAAGGTATAGTGGGTACACACAGATGCAAAATTATAAACTTTTTTGAACGACAATTTTGACAATTTAGTGAATACAGGCTTTTAAAAGTACTATTTTAATAGGGATACTTTCCAAACACCTAAGCAAACACCAAATGACAAACGATGACTAAGTCATAATACTGTTTAAAACAGTCTTTATATGCCTCAACCAAAGTTTTTTTCCCTTTGATCATAGGGCCAAAAAGTAGCTGTGTCTTTAAGCTGCCTAGTGCAATTCCTAGCACCATCTAGTGGCAAATTACCCAGAAAAAGAAACGTGTCTTATTTAACAAATAAGATATGTTTCTGAAAAGTCTGCGGTAAAAAAATACATACGTACATATTTTAAAAGGCTGTCTTGTTGGGGATGATTTTCACAGAGTCTGGGACCAAGGAGCAAAGACCTATCAGAGTTAACATTTCAAGGATGGCACTTAGGCTGGGGTAAACAACCCAATAATAATCTCTCCTACTGGATAGTATTTCCACAGAACAGCTTGCAGCATCTCCTGCTGATTACATGACCATCCCCCGATCCCCAGCCACAAATAAAAACAAAAAAATAAAAATCCACAGGATAAAGAAAAAGTAACCTTCTTACAAGGGCACCAGGGACTGAGGAAAACACAAATGGTTGCTGCTCAATAGACATTATGGGAGGCAAGGCCTTTTGAATCTCTCTACTCTGCCAGCACTCATTTGAAGATTTCATAAACCCAGAAATAAACATTAAATGAAGGCCATATTATTCAATTTTCAAGTTTGTATGTAATATATCTTTTTTTAAAATGCTCACCACTCTTTCCTCAGCACCCAAACAGTACTTGCCTCTTAATAAAACATGTGAATGAATGAATCCCAAGAGCAATGGCAATGAAGTGAAAGGTTTTAAATAGAGAAGTGACATGATCAAACTTATACTTAAGAAAGATCACTCTGGTTGTAGTATGGAGAACAGATTAGGAAGGAACAGCCTGAAACCCGGAAGATCTTTTGGTAGTTGCATGTCCCTATTTATTGCTGGACATATTTTAGGCTTTACAATAAAATATTTGTTAAGAAATGACTATCACTTATGTATCAAGCTAATCTGAGACATTGGTAATGCATTATACTAGCTCTTTTAGAAGGTGGCCTTCTTTCCCTTTCAGATATATAAATAGGTAAAATTTATATCGCATTTACCATATGTCAGGCAATCTAAATGTTTTATTACTCATTTTATGCATATTTTAGCATAAGACTGTTAACCTAACATACAAAAGGTTGTTCAGAACCTAAAATGTTTGAGTAGTTAAGAGAAGAAAACAAAGAAAGAAACACAGTCTTCATTTGACATGTTATTTTGAAGGTAATATACAAATCCACTTTTTAGAAATGCTAATAAAATTTCAACTAACATCACTTATGAAATATTTGTTAGATTTTTATTATTAGAAATATAACTTTAGTTGAAATTTCTCCCAGATATGCTAACAAAGTGACTACATGAAAGAACTAATAGGGTTTCCCTGGTGGCGCAGTGGTTGAGAGTCCACCTGCTGATGCAGGGGACGCGGGTTCACGCCCCGGTCCGGGAAGATCCCACATGCCGCAGAGCAGCTGGGCCCGTGAGCCATGGCCGCTGAGCCTGCGCGTCCGGAGCCTGTGCTCCGCAACGGGAGAGGCCACAACAGTGAGAGGCCCGCGTACCGCAAAAAAAAAAAAAAAAAAAAAGAAAAGAAAGAACTAATAATCTATCCTTAATAAGTCCTAAATAATTTTGTTTTTCTAATTTAGGGTGCAGCTTTAAAGTGGAGTTCCCTGTTGAATAAATAACCGCAACTGATGGTTACTTAGCAATTGGCAATTCATATTGATTATCTCATTGATATTATCACAACATTGTGAGATAGGTACTATTAACTTAGGCCAATAGGCACTTAGGCTCACACAGTTCATGCGATTTACCCAAGGAACACCAGTAGGCAATGATGATGTCAAGATTCAAACCTGAGTCTTCTAAGTCATCCTTGATATCCAAGTACGTCACAACTATGAATGCACCAAAATTAGAAGAGAAAAATCAACTCAGCTGCACCCTTTACAGTTACAGGACAAAATTTATCTTTTTTGCCATAATGACAAAAAATCTCTGAAGTACAGATCTAGTATGAGGAATAAAGAAAATTCAAAGAGAATACATGTTCCACTTCATTAAGCATCAGAATTACGAGTAATGCACACAATGGGTACATTTAAAGACTTTCTTCTCTACTTAGACAGATGTCTCAAAGAAAGCAAAATCGTTAAAAGGAAGGCAGTAGAAAAGGAGAGAAATTAGAAAGAATCATTACTCCCATAAGCAACAAAATTTCATCATGACAAAATAATTCTAAAAGATGAACCAAAGATACTTCCTGAATTTGGGAGTATCAACCTCAAGAACAACACTAGAGACAAAAGCATGAATTATATACTTGTTAGACTATTATTATACTTCATACTGTTATGGGCTATGGGGAGGGAGGAGGGAAATAGGGTTGGAAACATATATAAGGATGATCTTAAGAGTTCACAATCTAGAGGAAAAATATAGCAGATGTGAAGGAAGATTCAGAGAACCACTCACTGCCATTTCTCTACCAAGGACTTTCAGTGCCACAATTCAGAGAATGAAGCAATTCAGAACGATTCGGATAGGTGGAAAAGAGAAGGAGAACTAAGGTAGGGGAACAAGATAAGGCAGGGCCTCAGAGGATGGGAAAGTACACATTATTATAGGGGAGTAAAAGAAAATCAACCAGACTAGTAAGTAGGTGGAATATTGGGGTAACTGGAGAAAAAATACAGAGCTAAGCCTGAAAGTAAGGCAAGAATTTGGACTTGAATAATAACTAGGAAGAAAGCACTATAAGTTCTGAAACAGGAGAATAGCATGATAATGTTGAATTTTAATGAGGCTGCATATTATTTATAACAGAATATGTATAAAATGCATAAAATGGAAGAGAGAACTTGCAAAAAGACCAATTTTGAAAACCTGAACAACAATCCATGTATAAGGTAATATGAGCCATGGCACTAAGAACAGAAAAGGTAAAGCCAAGGGTCATTTTGAAAGAAAAATTATAGGATTTTGTGAGAAACAAGAAAAAAAGTCAAAATAGAGAAGGATCAAAAATTATTTCCAAGTTTCTAGCTCAGGAAACTAATTAACAAGATTAGCAATAGATCAAAAGAAACAAGATAGCTGAAAAGATATAAATCAATACTCTGAGTAAAAGAGAGATTTTTTCATGAATATTACATGTATTTAAGTATGAGATCAAAAAGTAAATCTTTCATTTTCCAATATTCTACAAAGTCTTCAAGATATTGGATGAATAGCATTTTTTCTGGTTCAAAATACATAAAACTTAAATCATCAGAAGAGTTCTCAGTTTCACTTCGAAAGAAAGCCTGACATGACACATAAAGACATCTGATGAGGCTTTTCTATTATCCTAAGTAGTTCTGGAAAAAATTAGCTTAAAAAGGTAATGAAACTGAAATTTTTGAATAAAAATTGAGATTTTATTATATTCATAATACAAGTTTCCACCTACTCCATTTAGTCATCAAAACTGTGATTTTAAATACAGAAACACCTACAATGACACTTCTTAGTTATTCCATCTTCTCATAAGAGCAAGAAACTGTCAGCTGACGAAAAGGAAAAGCAATATCCATGGCTAACAAGAGACCAGTTACAGGAAGAAGCATGAAATGAAAATGCAAGTAAAGCATTACTGGTAAACTCTTTTCTCACCTTTGCAGAATTATCTTAAAGATCTGTCTATGATAGAGCCACTGAAAAAGTTGAGGTAAATAATGAGACAAAGTGTTATATATGTTGAAAGAAAACACATACAAGGTTTGTCTTATAAATCTGATATTAAATTTAAAATGTTTTTTAATTAAAAGAATTTTTAACTGACCTGTAATTTTTCTTCCTCATACTCTGTGTGTTTTTGGAATCAAGGTTATACTAGCCTTATACAATGAGTTGGAAGAAATAATTCCACTTTTTCTGTCCTCTGAAAGAATTTGTGGAAGATTAGAATTATCTATGCCTTGAATGTTTGGCAAAATTCATTTTTGAAACTGTACCAAGTGTTTTCCTAGCAGGAAGATTTTTACTTACTGATCAATTTCTTTAAGAATTATAGGACTGGGCTTCCCTGGTGGCACAATGGTTAAGAATCTGCCTGCTAGTGCAGGGGACACGGGTTTGAGCCCTAGCCCAGGAAGATCCCACATGCCGTGGAGCAACTAAGCCCGTGTGCCACAACTACTGAGACTGCGCTCAAGAGCCCGCGAGCCACAACTACTGAGCCCGCGAGCCACAACTACTGAGCCCATGTGCTGCAACTACTGAAGCCCGCGTGCCTAGAGTCCATGCTCCACAACAAGAGAAGCCACTGCAATGAGAAGCCCACACAGCGCAATGAAGGGTAACCCCCGCTCGCCACAACCAGAGAAAAGGTAGCACGCAGCAACAAAGACCCAACACAGCCAAAAAAAAATTAATTAATTAAAACAAGAATTACAGGACTATTCAGGTTTTCTATTCTTTTTTCAATCAATTTGGTCTTTTACACATTTCAAGATTCACGTGCATGTTAAAATTTGAGGAACACTACCTCAGACCACTAAATTCCTATCAACGCCCAAATTATGTGCTATTTTTGTCCAATATTTCAATTTTCTTTTTTTAACCCCACAAATTAGACATTTCGACTATGGTTTTACACAGTCAGTATTGTTTAGATCTTCTTTATTCACCAATACTTTTTTCATCCTAGAATCTCTCCTGAGATCACTTTCCTTCTCCCTAAAATTATATCCTTTAGAAATTCTTTTAGTGAGGATGTACTGGTGGAAAACACACTAGCTTTTGTGTGTCTGAAAATGTCTATTTTGCCCTCACTTTTGGAAAACAGTTTTGCTGGGTTTGCAATTCTAAATTGACAGTTATTTTTTCTGGGCATTTTGTAGATATTCTTCCACTCTCCTATGGCATTCATGCTTGCTGTTGAAAAATCATTTGTTAATCTACTCATTAATCCTCTATAAATATGCCTTTTCTCTCTGGTTGTTTTTAGGGTATTTCTCTGTCTCTGATGTTCATCAGTTTCTCTGATGTATCTAGGTAATAATTTCTTTATACTTGTCTGCTTGGGATTTTCTGTTTCCTAGATCTGCAAATTTATATGCTTAATCAATCCTAGAAAATTCTCAGCTATTATCTCTTTGGATAGGACTTCTCCCCACTCTATTGGCTCTTTCTGGGATTCTGATTAGACAAATTTATATGCTGACAAGACCAGCCACATAATTGGCAGGCTCAATGCAAAATGAAAATGTGGGGTGCCTTGTTCATGAATTATTTAGAATTTCAGAACAGTGAAAGCAGAGCATTAAACCAAACATGAGGCTCTTCTAGTGCAGGGATCTCTGCACCTGCACAAGTCATATGCCCATGAGTTCCTGACTTCAGAGCAGCGAGAACAGTGATAGCAAAAATTGAGAAGGCACAAGGAAGTATAAAGCAGAATATCAAGATCATCTAACAGCTCACCACCCAGGGACAGCCACACGGTTATCATTTTGGTGCACAGATCAGAGATTTTTCTATATATTTACATGTAGACATTTATTCACACAATTTTTATACTATGAAATGGTATATTGTACATTCTCTTCTATAGTCTTTTCTCAAATTTATTACGTTATGGAGATCTTTCAAAAATGTTAGTAAATACAGATCATTTCAATCCTATTGTACAGATAACAGAACATATAGATGCATGTTCATTTAACCAAATTCATGCCATTAGGTTTCCAAAGAGTCTTGAATTTTTCATTATTAAAAATGATGAGCATGGACTATCAATAAAGTTGAGCGAGGATTGACTGAATCAATCAGTATAAAGCACTTCACAGAGTACTTGGCAAGTAACAAGCTCTCCATAAATGTTAGTGGTTTTTTTAAAAATATTGTGTCCTGTGTAAAAACTGAATTAATTTACATTCGCAACAGCAGGGTAAGAGAGATTGGTTTTTCTTGATCCTTACCAATTCCTTTTTTGTATTTCTTTACCAATTCCTTTAAATTTTGCCTTTTGTATTTCTTCTATGAATGCTTTGTTCACATTCTTAGTTCTCCTATTGGATTCCTTATGCTTTTTAAAGATTAACTGATTTCTGTATTGGGGATATCAATCCTTTGTCATAAGGATATCAAGTACTTTTTTTTCCTGAAAAAAAAAAAAAAAAGAATTAAGACTTACCTCCAGTTCCTAGGACCTTTAGGAGCTCGAAATTTTCAATCCCCACCTTCTCTGCATGTCCTGTTAAATTAGCTAAAAAAGAAAGAGAAAAAATAAATAATTAAGGGCATCAGCAATAGGAGGGGGCCCACAAGGGCTTCTGAGGTACCAGCAGTGTTTTATTTCTTGAGTTGGGTGGTTAAACCAGGATTCACTTTATAATTATTCGTTAAAATGTACAGCTATGTTCTGTGTAATTTTCTGTATGTTACATATTATGATAAAATGTTTTTTATTTAAAAAAATTTTTTAAATTACTGATTTGTTTTTGTGGGGTTTTTTAAAAAAACTTTTTTTGGGGGGGCTGCACCGGGTCTTAGTTGCAGCACGTGGGATCTTCGTTGCAGCATGTCGACTCTTAGTTGTGGTATGCAGACTTCTTAGTTGCGGCATGCAAACTCTTAGTTGCGGCATGCATGCAGGATCTCGTTCCCTGACCAGGGATGGAACCCGAGCCCCCTGCATTGGCAGCGCAGAGTCTTACCCACTGGGCCACCAGGGAAGTCCCACAATAAAACTTTTTTTAGAATTTAGTAACTATATAACATTTGTATCAAAGGTTAACATAAAGATAAAGTGCTCTACTTTATCAAAATAAAGACTCTCTAAAAGTCTAAAAGTCTAAAGTCTTTAAAAATAAAGACTCTTGGGGCTTCCCTGGTGGCACAGTGGTTGAGAGTCTGCCTGCCGATGCAAGGGACACGGGTTCGTGCCCCGGTCCGGGAAGATCCCACATGTTGCGGAGCAGCTGAGGCCATAACAGTGAGAGGCCCGCATAACTCAAATAAATAAATAAATAAATAAAGACTCTACTGACCAGATAATCTGAAAATGAACACAAATTCTAACATGTAGATAGATATGTAGTAGAGAGAAAACTGGACAGATTTAGAAGATGCATTCATTTATTCAAACAAATATTTACTGATTATAAATGCCATTCCCAGGCTCTAGGCTGGACTCCACTCCCATTTCTGTCACCAAGCACTTGAACATGATGTAGCCTGAACTGATTACCTGACCACCCTGCATCTCAGTTCCCTCATCTTTGAGGTGAAAGCACTGGTCTCAGTGAATTCTAAGATCTCTGCCAGCTCTAAAATTCTAGGACTATGTTTAAAAATATAAACTCTTCAAAGACATATTCTGTAGTAAATAAACAAAATTAGGATACCTTATAAATGAGCATTTTCAAGAGCATACTCCAATGAATTCTGATGCTATCCTATGAAGTGTTAATAGGTGTTATGTTTGGGGGGAAGGTGGGGAAAGAGTGCTCTGGTTGAATAAATTTGGAAATAGCTTAAACAAGGTTTAACAAGTTTCTTTAACACTGAACCTCACAGATCCTGCACCATAAAAATATGCATGTGGATCTTCAAGATTGTGATACTTATATTTGACATATTTATTGGACCACGAATTACTTTTTATGGTAATAACCTATTCATATGGTATGAACCAGCATTCTGTGATAAGAAAGACATGATTAAGAAAGGCTTGGTCCAAATCCTAGTTCTATCATTTAAAAGCTCTGTGACCTTGAACAAATTACTTAATTTCTCTGTGTTTCATATCCCTGGAGTGTAAAATGGGGATAATAAAAATTCCTACCCTCAAAGCATATTGGTGTCTACAATTTACTTTGAAATGTATTTTTATTGGGTTGGCCGAGAGGTTTGTTCGTTTTTTTCCGCAAGATGGCTCTAGTAGCACTTAGTTGTCTTTAACTTCATTCAAAACAGTTTTGTTAGATTGAATGTGACAGCTGTCATATCAGCGTGCATTTAAAAAAGACATTAAAATTGGTGAATTTTTGTGTAGCCATTTTAATACTGAAGATGGAAGAAAAAAGCAACATTTTCAGCATATTATGCTTTATTATTTCAATAAGGTAAAAACGCAACTGAAACACACAAAAAAGATTTGTGCAGTGTATGGAGAAGGTGCTGTGAATGGTCAAACGTGTCAAAAGTTGTTTGTGAAGTTTCGTGCTGGAGATTTCTCGCTGGATGATGCTCCACGGTTGGGTAGACCAGTTGAAATTGGTAAGGATCAAATTGAGACATTGACTGAGAACAGTCAACATTATAGCATGTGGGAGATAGCCAACACACTCAAAATATCCAAACTGAGCACTGAAAACCATTTGCACCAGCCTGGTTATATTCATCGCTTTGATGTTTGGGTTCCACATAAGTTAAGTGAAAAAAACCTTCTTGACCGTATTTCCGCATGTGATTCTCTACTTAAATGTAATGAAAACGTTCCGTTTTTAAAACAATTGTGATGGGCAATGAAAAGTGGATACTGTATAATAATGTGGAACGGAAGAGATCGTGGGGCAAGTGAAATGAACCACCACAAACCACACCAAAGGCCGGTCTTCATCCAAAGAAGGTGATGTTGTGTATATGATGGGATTGGAAGGGAGTCCTCTATTATGGGCTCCTTCTGGAAAACCAAACGATTAATTCCAACAAGTACTGCTCCCAATTAGACCAACTGAAAGTGGCACTCGACAAAAAGCGTCCAGAATTAGTCAACAGAAAATGCATAATCTTCCATCAGGATAATGCAAGACCACGTGTTTCTTTGATGATCAGGCAAAAACTGTTACAGCTTGGCTGGGAGGTTCTGATTCATCCACAGTATTCACCAGACATTGCACCTTCGGATTTCCATTTATTTTGGTCTTTACAAAATTCTCTTAATGGGAAAAATTTCAATTCCCTGGAAGACTGTAAAAAGCATCTGGAACAGTTCCTTGCTCAAAAAGATAAAACGTTTTGGGAAGATGGAATTATGAAGTTGCCTGAAAAATGGCAGAAGGTAGTGGAACAAGAGGGTGAATATGTTGTTCAATAAAGTTCTTGGTGAAAATGAAAAATGTGTCTTTTATTTTTGCTTAAAAACTGAAGGCATTTTTTGGCCAACTGAATAAAAAGATGGATTGATGGACACATATAGATATGGACAGATATGTGATAAAGAAAATACAACAAAATGTTAACTGCAGCATCTGGATAGTGAGTGTAAGGATATTCAGCATACAACTCTTTCAAATTCTCTGTATTACATTTGAAAATGTTCATAATAAAATGGCACATAATAAAATAATAACTCATTGGGTTGTGATGAGGATTGTATGAGCTTAATTCACACAGTGTTTGCTGTGTTCCAATAATATTATTAGTGTTTGTAAATAAATTAATGCTTTGGGACTACAATTTTATGAAAATTAGACCCAACTAAGAACTTCTAAAGTTAAAAGTTTCAGAGGGATAAGTAATTTCAGTGTCTTTCTGATTTAACTAAACATAACTTTAAAAAATATTTTTAATTGTGGTTAAAAACACATAACACAAAATTTACCATCTTAACCATTTTTAAGCATCAATACAGTAGTGTTAACTATAGGTACCTTGTTTACAACAGATCTCTAGAATTTTTTCACCTTGCAAAACAAACTCCATTGAACCATTCCTCTTTTCCCTCTCTTCCAAGCTCCTGGGAACCACCATTCTACTTTCAGTTCCTAAGAGTTTGACTATTCATGCATAATTTCATAGTGGGAACAAATTAGTGTACATGGCCCTGCCTCAAGCTCACACTGGCTTCAATATAAATCTAAAACGAATACCAGAAACATAGGTAGTATCTTAAAGTAAACACACAACAGCATATCCTCCTGTAGTATGTCAAGCAGGCTATAGTAAAAGTGAGGCTCACAGGAAACCATCACTTTTGAAATAATGATTTGGCTCTAATTGAATGTTAAATTCTGTTATTTTACTGTGCAAGATTTTTGCAGTTTAAGACATTATTAAAGAGTCAAATGTTACAAATTATCAATCCTGTTTCTCGCTGTTAGGAGCCATCTTTTATTTACTATGAGATGTGTATAGGCCCAGCTTTCCAAAAGCATTGTCCAAATACTATTTCTCCCATATCTATATTTGCAGCTGGACTAGGAAGATAAGGAACTATCTTTTGATACACAGACACTTCAGCCTTTCTACACTAACCATAGAATTATTCTCAGAGGAAATTAAAAGAGGCCACAGATTAATTACACTTGGTTCTACAAAGCATACCATCCTGGAAAGCCTGATCGTTCACAAAGATTGTTCATATCATCTGTGAAGGCCTGCTTCTGCTCATAATCTACTACCTCTGTTATTTGGTTTCTGACATAAATTAACACTTTGTCTGCAAAGGGAGCTCAAGGCTTCCCCAACCTCCAATCCTGGGGAGAAGGAATTGGCAGAGCTCAAGATGAACAGCACTGATGCCTTCGGTATTTGGGGAAGGAGTCGTCACAGTGGTAAATGTTTCCCCAGGAGGAGGAGGTTAGCTCTGCTTTCTTAAGGTATGTACTCTTTGGAATCTCCTCTCTTGGCCTTAGCTGTGGACGAGTTTATTTACTCTTTGTATTGCTTTTCTATCAAGATTGTTACCAGGTGGCTGGTGAGTTAAGGTAGAGCTTGGGAGAGGGTCTTCCCTCCCTCATACCTTAAGCCCCAGGTCCTAGGAATTCTGGGCTTGAAAAGAGTTTAGCCCTAGGCTTATAAAAACACACTTTATCCACCTCGAGTTTCTCCGAGAATTTATCTTTCCTGGCCTTTCCTTGATTAAGAATGGTTAGATTCCAGTGAACAAGCTTAGAGAGTAGTATCTGCTTAGGGCAAAGGGCCCCTGTGGCCCAGTGCAGCTCACCAGGTCAATGATTCACTCTGGGGTAAGGGACCAAAGATCAAGCTTGACAAAATGTACTCCTTTGCTTTACTCTGTCTTGTCTTAACCTCAGTTGGGGCCCAAGCAGATGCAATAGGGTTTTTTACCCAAAGTTCATAGCTTACATTAGGGTTCACTCTTGGTGTTGTACATTCTATGGGTTTGGACAAATGAATCCACCATTGTAGTATTTATATCATTCAGAGCAGTTACTGCCCTAAAAATCCTCTGCGCAGGTTTTTGTGTGGACACGAGTCTTCAACTCCTTTGGGTAAATATGAAAGAGCACAACTGCTGGGTCATATTGTAAGAGTACATTTAGTTTTATAAGTAACTACCAAACCATCTTCCAAAGTGGCTATATCAACTCTGCGTTTGCACCAACAGTAAATGAGAGTTCCAGTTGCTCTACATCCTCACTAACATTTGGTTTTATCAGTGTTCTGAATTTTGGCCATTCTAATAGTTGTGTAATGGTATCCCACTGTTGTTTTAATTGGCATTTCCTTGATAACATATGACGTGGAATATCTTTTCATATGCTCATTTGCCATCTGTGTATTTTTGTTGGTGAGGTGTCTGCCAAAGTTATTGGCCCAGTTTTTTCAATCAAGTTGTTTATTTTCTTATTGTTGAGTTTTAAGAGGTCTTTGTATATTCTGGACAAGTCACTTATCAGACAACGTCTTTTGTAAATATTTTCTTCCAGTACGTGACTTGTCTTCTCAGTCTCTTGACATTGTCTTTTGCAGAGCAGAATTTTTGAATTTTAGTAATTTTGATAAAGTCCAGCTTATCAATTCTTTCTTTCATGGATCATGCCTTTGGTGGTGTACCTAAAAAGTTATCACCATACCCAAGGTCATCTAGGCTTTCTCTATGTTATCTTCTAGGACCTATAGTTTTATGTTTTATTTAGGTCTGTAATATACTTTGAGTTAATTTTTGTGAAGGATGTAAGGTCTGTGCCTAGATTCAATATTTTGCATGTAGATGTCCAGTTGTTCCAGCATCATTTGTTGAAAAGACTATCTTTGTTCCACTATATTCTTTGTCAAAAATCACTTGACTATATTTATATAGGTCTATTTCTGGGCTCTCCAGCCTGTTCCTGTCTATTCTGTCCTCAATAACACACTTTCTTAATTACTATAGCTTGATAGTAAGTCTAAAAGTAGTGGGTAGTGTCAGTCTCCTGACGGTTCTTCTCCTTTAATATTGTGTTGGCTATTCTGGGTCTTCTGCCTAACCATGTAAACTTTAGAATCAGTTTATTGATCCTCACAAAATAATATACTTGGATTTGATTGGGACTGCATTGAATCTGTAGATCAAATCTGTAGACCGAGTTGGGAAGAACTGACATCTCAACAATATTGAGTCTTTCTATCCATGAACATGGAATATCTCTCCGTTTATTTAGTTCTTCTTTAGTATCCTTCAACAGAGTTTTGTAGTTTCCTCATATAGATCTTGTACATATTTTGTTAGATTTATACCTAAGTATTTCATTTGGGGGGGGGTGTGCAAATTTAAATGGCACTGTGTTTTTAATTTCAAGTTCCACTTGTTCATTGCTGGTAGGTAGGGAAGTGATTGACTTTTGGTTATCAATCTTGTGTCTTAAAACTGTAATAAAGCTGTAATCTCTTATTAGTTTCAGGAGGGGTTTTTGTTGTTGTTGATTCTTTCAAATTTTCTACATTCTCAATGTGCTTTTAATTTGCATTTTCTTGATGATATGTTGAACATCTTTTCATGGGTCTATTAGTCATTTGTATTTTTGTGTGTGTGGGAATTGTCTGTTCAAATCTTTTCTCCATTTTTTTATAGCGTTGTTTGTGTCTTCACTGCTGAGTTTTAAGAGTTCTTCACATATTTTAAATAAAAGTATTTTGGCAGACATATGTTTTGCAAATGTATTCTCCATTCTATAGCTTGGCTTTTTATTTTCTTAATTTTGTCTTTTTAAAAGCAAATTTTAAAAATTTTGATGACGTCCATTAATTTATTTTTACAGTCTATGCTTTTTGGATTCTAAGAAATCATTGGATACCCAATGTCACAAAGATATTTGCAAAAATGTTCTTCTAGAAATTTAGTAGTTTTAGTTCTTACATTTAAGTCTATGATCCAATTTGAGTTAACTTTCTTGTATAATGTGAGGTAAGGATCAAGGTTCTTTTTTTTCTCATACAGGTATCTAGTTGTTCAAATACCATTTAACAAAAAAAAAAAAAAGAAAGAAACCCTCTATTTTTTTTACCATTGATTTATGCTGGCTCATTTGTCAAAAATCAATTGACCATATAAGTATGGGTTTATTTCAGAACTCTCTTTTCTGTACCAATGGTCTATGTGTAGCCTCATGCCAGCAGCTCACTGCCTTGGTTATCATAAGTCTTGAAATCAGGTAATATAAATCCTCCCATCTTGATCTTCTTTTTCAAGATTGTCTTGTGTTTTGTTATAAATTTTAGAATTAGGTTTTCAATTTCTATGCAAGAAACCCTGCTAGGATTTTGTCTAGAGTGTTTAATTATAAACATTTATTTTCATCTAAACTACTAGATTAATAGTTTAACCTATTAACAATCTAATATAATTATTGGTATGGTTGGATTTGGGTCTACCATTTCTGTTGTTTGGTCCCATGTTCCTACTTTCCTGACTTGTGAAAAAAATACTTGAATGTTTTTAAGAATTTAATTTCAATTTTCACACTCATAATTTAGCTCTACTTCTCTGCATTATTTGTGTAGTTGTCGCTCTAAGGAGTACAATATACATCTCTATTCACAGTCCTCTTACAGTTAAAAAAAGTACCATTTCACATAAAATATAGAAACCTTGCAATCATCCTTCCCGGTACAGCCATCACACATTATATGGGATTTATAACATCTTCTACATATGTTATAAACTTCACAGACAATATTATGAGTTTTGCTTATATGATACATTTTATAAAGAAATAAAGAAGAAAGAGAGAGACAGACTTTTGCACTTCTCCAGATACTTATCATTTCTGATGGTCTTTCTTTTCCAAGGATCCAAAACTCTATCTGGTATCACTTTTCTTCAACCTTGAAGAATATCCTTTGACATTTCTGTATTATGGGTGATGAATTTTCTGAGTTTTATCTTAAAGAGTCATTCTTTTACCTTTATCTAATTTTTTTATTGAGATATAATTAACATACCATAAATTCATCCTTTTAAAGTATATAATTCAATATTTTTTAGTATGTTCACAAGGTTGTGCTATCGTCACCACTGTCTAATTCCAGAATCATCTTCACTCTTAAAGGATATTTTCCTTTGATATAGAATCAAAGGAAAATATCCAGGCTTTTTTTTCTCCTTTCTTTCAGCACTTTAAACATGTCCTTCCACCCTCTTGGTTTATGACATAAGGTCAGTCATTACGTGGATTATTGCTCTTCTGTCTGAAATGTGTTATTTTTCTCTTACTGCTTTCAACATTGCTCTTTATCTTCGGCTTTCAACGGTTTTGCCATGATGTGTCTTTTTTTTTTTCTTTTCTTTTTAAAATTTTTATTGGAGTATAGTTGATTTACGATGCTGTGTTACTTTTTGCTGTACCTCAAAGTGAATCAGTTCCACATATACACATATCCACTCTTTTTTAGATTCCTTTCCCATATAGGTCATTACCAAGTACTGAGTAGAGTTCCCTGTGCTATACAGTAGGTCCTTATTAGTTATCTATTTTATGTATAGTAGTGTGTATATGTCAATCCCAATCTTCCATTTTTATCCCTCCCCCCTTCCCCCCGATAACCATAAGATTGTTTTCTACATCTGTAACTCTATTTGTGTTTTGTAAATAAGTTCATTTGTACCATTTTTTAAGGTTCCACATATAAGTGATATCATATGATATTTGTCCCTCTGTCTGACTTACTTCACTCAGTATGACTATCTAGAGGTCCATGTTACTGCAAATGGCATTATTTCATTCTTTTTTATGGCGGAGTAATACTTCATTGTATATATGTACCACATCTTCTTTATCCATTCCTCTGTCAATGGACATTTAGGTTGCTTCCAGCCATGATGTGTCTTGATGTGGACTTCTTTGGGTTCATTCATCCTGGCATTCATTGAGTATCTTATATCTGTAAATTTCTGTTTTTCATCAAATTTGGGGAATTTTTGCCTTAATTTTTCAAATATTTGTTCTATCCCATTCTCTCTCCTCACCTTCTTAGATTCCAATTGCATGTATGTTGGATTGTTTGATACTACCGAAGAGGTCCCTGATACCCTATTCATTTTTTTCTAATATGCTTTCTCTCTGTTCTTCACATTAGTTGATTTCCATTGTTCCATCTTCAAGTTCACTTACTTTTCCTTCTGGCATCTCTATTCAACTTTTAATCCGTCCAGTGGATTTTTAAATTTCAAATATTGTATTTTTCATTTCTAGAACTTCCATGTGGTTCTTTTTCACTGTTTCTATTTATCTGATAAGATTTTTTTATTTTTTCACTCACTGAAAGTATGTCGTTTTATTTCATTGAGGATACTGTAAGAGCTGCTTTAAAATTCTTGTCTGCTATTGCCAATATCTCATTCATCTCAGGCTGGGATTCAGTTGTTTTTATTTCCTCCTGGGATATATTACATTTTCTTGATTCTTCATACTTAGGGTAATTTTGGATTGTACCCTTAACATTAACCCTTAAATGTTAATTGTAAAAATTCTACATTGTTATTCTTTCTCCAACAAGAGTTGTTTCTTTTGTTTTAGCAGGCAAATATCTTGGCTTGGCCTGGCTTGACTTGAATTACAAATCTGTTTCTTAGAAGGCAGCTCTAGGCCAGTTCAGATTTCTTTCGTATTTAGCTGAGTTCTAAGTCTGTTGTACTCATGCATGGTTCAGAAGTCAGTCAGAGGTGTATGTACAAATTTTGTACACAAAATTTGAGGACTCTCCCTCTTCTAAGGCTCTTCTCCTTCTGGAATTCCTTCACTATCTTCAGCAGCCAAGGTTCTATGACTTTAGTTTTCCAGTTTCTCTGACCAGAGAGACTATTGTTTTTTTTACCAGAGTCCAAAGAATATGGCCTGTACTTACCCAGAAACTAAAATTAGTGAAAAGGCAATGATTCCTTCCTCCCCTCCTACAACTGTGTACTCCCCATAAGAGTCTATCTGCTTCTGTTCACTCTCAAGTGCCTTAAACATTGCTTTTTCTATTAAGTTCAGTTTTTATAGTTGTTTTCTGCAAAGTAATTCTCCAGTAGGGGGTCTTATTCTGACATTACAAGAAGCAAAAGTCTTCCTACAGTCAACATTATAATAGTAGTTTCTGCTTTTCACTTCAACTACTGCCCTAGGAAGTTAACTTCAAAGAGCAAATAAAATTTTAAAGGTGATATGACATAGGCCCATCTCAAGGATCTTGAACTTAATAGCCATATGATTCTTTCTTTTACATAACATCTGTTAGACAAAGTTAAGTGATCACACATATTGAAGCAAATCTTTAGGAAGCTCTATCATATTTAGGCATGGGGGAGTATTTGTTAATTAAAAGGGTTTTTTTTGTTTGTTTTTTTTTGTTTTTTTTTTGCGGTACACAGGCCTTTCACTGTTGTGGCATCTCCCGTTGCAGAGCACAGGTTCCGGACACGCAGGCCCAGCGGCCATGGCTCACGGGCCTAGCCGCTCCGCGGCATGTGGGATCTTCCCAGACCGGGGCACGAACCCATGTCCCCTGCATCAGCAGGCGGACTCTCAACCACTGCACCACCAGGGAAGCCCTAAAAGATTTTTTTCATTGTGTTAATGAAAAGACACATAAAAGCACATGGTAAATACGATGTTATACAGAATCCAAGCAATGACAAACATATATTCAAGCGTGTGAGTCTAGGAGTCGAAATGGTTCTCATTTCTCTATTATTATCTTTCATTGTAATTAGAAGTCTTTGAACATGAAAGTCTAAAAATAAACTACATTTCTCTTAATTAAATTGTTAACCTAAGAGCAAGAGCTCAAACTTCCCAGCAACACTACTAACATTTATTAGAACAAGACTTAAAATATTTACACACTTTATTTCATCCCTGAAGTGCAATAAACATCAGCCACTTACAGAAAGCTGTATTTCTGAGTCATTCACATGCCTTGGTAAAGTCCAAAATGATGTGCTGATTAGATGGTTTGGAGCTACCTGGATGCCTGGGACCAGACTGTACCAGAAATAGGGCTGGGGCTTCCCTGGTGGCACAGTGGTTAAGAATCCGCCTGTCAATGCAGGGGACATGGGTTTGAGCCCTGGTTCGGGAAGATCCCACATGCTGCGGAGCAGCTAAGCCCATGCGCCACAACTACTGAGCCCACGCACCACAGCTACTGAAGCCTGCGTGCCTAGAGCCCATGCTCTGCAACACAAGAAGCCACCGCAATGAGAAGCCCACGCACTGCAACAAAGAGTAGCCCCCGCTCGCCGCAACTAGAGAAAGCCCGCGCGCAGCAACGAAGACCGAATGCAGCCAAAAATAAATAAATAAATAAATTTTTTAATTAAAAAAAAAGAAAAGAAAAAGAAATAGGCCTGTACTCATGTCCATTGCCTTTCCTCATACAGAAAGAGAAAAACAAATATTTTATATTAACATATATATGTGGAATCTAGAAAAATGGTAGAGATGAACCTGTTTGCAAGGCAGAAAGAGACACAGATGTAGAGAACAAACGTATGGACACCAAGGGGGGAAAGGCAGGGTGAGATGAATTGCGAGATTCGGACTGACATATATACACTGATATGTATAAAATAGATAACTAATGAGAACCTGCTGTACAGCACAGGGAACTCTACTTAGTGCTCTGTGGTGACCTAAATGGGAAGGAATCCAAAAAAGAGGGGATATATGTATACGTATGGCCGATTCACTTCGCTGTACAGTAGAAACTAACACAACACTGTAAAACAACTATACCCAAATTAAAAGAATATATATTAGGAACTATCCCATTGAAAATCCTTCCCTTCTGGATTAGTGTTATTATCTTATAATGTATACTCCCTAGTTAGGAAATCACTTTTAAGACTGAATTTAACTAAGCCCTTTATAAGAAGTCAATGGATTTCAAAAAATATGTTTGCCAAAACTCTAATAAATTTCAATATTTAAATGACTCCCTTTAGAAAACAGCTGATTAACAGTTCTTAAAGGAAAAATCTTATATTATACAACAAATATAAAATACTTGGTTCTTTATACTATAACTGGATTCCTTCAGCTCCTCCTATAATATTAATATGGTTATGTGCACTGTGGGAAACTATGACTGACATAACTCTTAAAATAATAAATTTAGACAAAAAAAGATAATTGTCTTTTCTCCCAAATTTAAATAGCTTTTCTGTTTGTTTTTTATCATAAAATAATCCAGGTTCACAGTTTAAGAAGACAGACAATATAAACAGGCCTAAAGTAGACCATGAAAATCTCCCATAGTCCCACCACTGAAAGATAACTATTGTTAATCCTCGGCATATTTTTCTAAGATCTTAGCCATAAACATATGATTGCTAAATGGCTTCTTATCCCAACTTTCTAGGCAATTCTATTACCAAACATAATTTGTAACACACATTATCTATAATTTTTTTTTTTAGGTTGTGAGATATTTAACTTGGAACTTCCCACTCTTATGGAGGAAAACAATCAGTAACAACACATTTTCTATTCTGTTGCCATAGTTTCTGCTAAGCTGTACAAATGTAATTGCACAGAGCATGTGCTGAAATCATTTCATTAGATCCAATGATTCACTTATGTTAAAGCTAAGAAAAGGCTTAATTTAAAAGCTCTTAAGTAGAAATAAAGAGAATAATGCTTCTGAAGTCATTTCAAGTAGGTTTCTTGGTATATGACTAAGGCACTCATATACCAGATTTTATTCAATGAATTAACTACGTATTAAATTTGCAATAAGCTGTGAAAATGTAATTTAATAGAAAAACTTATGGAGTCTGTGGACATTAAGGGGAATATCATTATCATGTGAAGTTATCAGACAACCTCATTGAGAATACTGGTTCTCATTCACTCATTTAAGAAACATTTACCAGTGCCTACTAACACCTGAACTAAGTGTTAGGTCTTTTGCTAACAAGCACAGGATTGAAACTGGCAAAGATGACAGAATGGCTGGGAAATTCTGGACCAGAAGAAGAGGTGGAGCAAAAGCAAAGTAGGAATAAGTATTTTGGTAGCAGAGAATAAGTGGACTGTTCTCTTTAGCTATAAGAAAAATGTGGGGAAAACAGTAAAAATATTACATAAAATAGGTACATGAAATGAGATGATTCCAAACCTGGACTGCCAGACTAATTAGCTTTAATTGAATCCATAAGCAATAATGGCTCTTGACAAGATGAAGGTAAGGTTTTAGGAAAATTACCCTGGCAGTAGTGTGCCATGCAGATAGAAGCACGGAAAGACTAATACTAAAAGCTGGGGAGGTTACTGCAATAAACTAGATGTGCGCTAATGAGGATCTGGTCCAAGTAGAAACTAGAAGGAAGAGAAAATAATGAACTTAAGAATCACTGAAATACTCAGTTCAAGAAACAGTCACTGAACACCTGACTTGGATGCTGAGACTGCAAAAGCAAACAGGACAGGGTCCCCACTTTCAAAGATAAACTAACTGAACGTCTGTTCCATTTTCCCCCATTGACCCCATATCTAAAGTACAAGAAGTGAAAGTCTGGGCTTCCCTGGTGGCGCAGTAGTTGAGAGTCCGCCTGCCGATGTAGGGGACACAGGTTCGTGCCCCGGTCCGGGAAGATCCCACATGCCGCGGAGCGGCTAGGCCCGTGAGCCATGGCCACTGGGCCTGCGCGTCCGGAGCCTCTGCTCCGCAACGGGAGAGGCCCGTGTACCGCAAAAAAAAAAAAAAGAAAAAAAAAGAAATGAAAGTCTGGTGAATGGTAGTGTTACTAACAGAATTTTGTTGAAAGGGGAAGTTAAAAGGGAAAGTTGAAAGGGGAAGTTTTGGGGTTTCAACACTGATTTTGAAGCGATGGCATGACATCCCCAAAGGGCTGTAGTGTGGGCAATTCTAGAGAAGGAACTAAAGTTCTGCAGAGATAGCAGGCTGATGGGGATCAGGACATGCTACCCTAAAAGACAGTACCTTGGCATACTGAATATCTTAAGCTGAAGTAACTTGAGAAACAGCACATGCAAGAAGGACTTTCTGACCTTCCCCTGAAGCATGTCACAAACCCCTCATGTGCAAGGGGCCCTCCCTATATTCAGAGGAAAGGAGCATCCTTATTTTTGAAGACAGGGGACACAGAGGGGAATCTGAAGAAACAGGACTTGCTAAGTTTCCCCCAGTTTACTACCCATACCCTTTTCCCATGACGCTCCATTCTTCATCAAACCTAATATTAAAAAGCTTGGGTTTAACCATTACTCCAGGTCTTTATTTCCTTATGAAGCCTCCCATGTAACACAAAACTAACATGAAATAAATTTACATACTTTTCTCTCATTAATCTGCCTTTTGTCATAGGGATCCAGGTTGAGAATGTAGAAGGGTAGAGAAAAAAGTATTTTTTTTCCTCCCCTACAATGCACAAGGTTATTAGAAGGGGGCAATGGCTAAAGCTTTCAGAAGAAAACCCTTCAGGAGACCACAAAAAGAAGGGCAAGTCTTGATGATGACCAGCAGTTAGGATGCAAGAAGAAAAAGAGCCAGAGAAATGGTTAGAAAACTAACAATGTATAGAATCCAAGGAAAGACAGAATGTCAATAAAAAATTGATCATCAACGAAGTCACACTGCAGACAATGATAAATATATATATCTGGTCTCAGTCCTAAAAGCTTAGGAATCTCCAGAGTGGTAAGAGTCTCTTGTAAGCTAATGAGATGACTGGTGGCTGGGAGCTGCTAGACAGCTTCAGGATGGGGGCTGCTAGACAGCTTCAGGATGGGGGCTGGTTGCTACAAACCAAGGACTTTCAGTCCCACCCTCTTGCCCTCGTTCCTCCCACCTCTGGGGAGAGAACAGGGGTTGGAGATGGAGTTAATCACCATTGGCCATTATTCAATCTATCATGCCTCGTAAAGAAACCTCCATAAAAACCCCTGAACAACAGGACTTGGGGTTCAGAGAGGTTCTGGGCTGGCGCACACATAGAGGTGCTGGGATGGTGGTGCTTCCTAAGAGGCGAAGAAAGTTCCACAGTTCCCACCACCTCCCTCACTCCAAACACCCCGCCCTACGAATCCCTTCCATTTGGCTGTTCCTGAATTGTAGTTGTATGAATACACAAAACCTGAGCCTCAAATCTACACAGTGAGGTCAGGGTGCAAAGGTGGGGATGGAGAAACAAAATAATATCCTTAAAAGCAATGGGTACAGATGATTTTGTTCAAGAAATGGGCATATAAAGGGAAGGAATAGAGGAAATGGGAAAGAATCATATGAAACTTTTTTCCAACTTAGAAGGCAGATGAGTGAGATGAACAAAGGGAATAAGGGAGGGTTTCCCTGGTGGCGCAGTGGTTGGGAGTCCGCCTGCCGATGCAGGGGACGCGGGTTTGTGCCCCGGTCCGGGAGGATCCCACGTGCCGCGGAGCGGCCGGGCCCGTGAGCCATGGCCGCTGAGCCTGCGCGGCCGGAGCTTGTGCTCCGCAGCGGGAGAGGCCACAGCAGTGAGAGGCCCGCATACCGCAAAAAAAAAAAAAAAAAAAAAGGTTATAAGGGAAAGGCTGGAAACAGTGGAGGTCGGAGGGATGGTTTCTAAGGGAGCAGATCCTTCAGAAAGTGATAAATAATAGGATCTTGGACAAAAGGATTAAAGGACCGAGAGAAGGATAAGGGTAGGTCAAGGTGTTAAGGTTGAAAAAACAGATCATATATAGCCTTTCTAATGGACACAAATGGTCTCTGAAGGGACTGCCAGAGAAGCAGTGCATTGAAACAAGAGTAAAATGCCTCAGAAATCAGCCTGGCTAAAATATACAACAGAGGCTGAAGTGAGGTCTAAGAAAAATCACTGTAAAGCAGGGTAGAAGGATTTGAAATATCCTAATCAAAAGAACTAAAATATTTAAAGAATGCACAACAAAAGACAGACTGGACAAAATGAAAACTAAAAAACAGAATGTCAAATTGGGCAGTGTGTTTCTAGCACTTTCCTGGGAACAACCTAATCAACAGCTTCACACACCAGGTTCCCTAGGTAGGAACACCCCTATCCTGGAGATAGCTGTATCATGCTCCTGAGCCTTTCTGTCTTTAGCTATTAGAATACACAGCCAACTCCCTTTTTTTTCTAATTCCTTGCTTACCAAGCAACCCAATTTTCACTTGATACCCTTACCCAAAAAGAAAAATGCACTAATCAAGCAAACAGATGTTTCATGTACTTGTTGATTTGCATTGCCCACTGTAAGTTGGTAAAGTGTCGTTGGGGTTTACATCAGTCTTTTGTGATTATAAGTAGAACTATATGCATGAAGAGAAAACACAAATAGCATAATGATCCAACACTGAATCCTATTTGCCACCAACAAGGAACACTTAATTAACAGCAATACATACAAGACACAGCAGTGGTACACCGTGACCCTGTCAATGGTTTTCTGACTATTTTTCGTTTCAGAAGAAAAGAACAATTATAAAAAGCAACATTGTGAGACTTAGTTGTGAATGCAATAGGAAGGAGAGAATCTTATAGCCTGCTGCAGCTGAAACTGAAATAATGAAGCCATAATTTATTATAAATCTATGATCTACAGAATACTATCAACTGCTAAAACTTAAACAATGTCTACACAAAACCTTGCCAATTTTCAGGTACTTAACCGATTCTTTTCCCCCTTTAAGACGTTAACTCATCAATTTAAAAAAAAGAGAGAGAGAGAAACAAGGCCTAATGAGTTAATGAGAAAGTTCCTGTTTTTGGTAAAGTAAGGAGTTTTAGTCCCAGCCCAAATTCCCTATTCCTCAATAATTAGTTTCACCTTCCCCTTTCCAGCACCTTCAATAGTAAAGAAATCAACATTAACCTCTAATTTCCAAGTGCCAGTGTGAAAAAGATCACATCACAACATTGTGGACATTTTCCTCTTTTTAAAACTTTTCTTTTATTATGACCTGTAACAGAGAAAGTCTCAGGGATGGGGTCAACTGTAACCCCACCATCCTAATACTAGCTACTCTCATTTTGTGTTCATGTCCAGTCTTTTCCTGTTGTGGATGTATCCTAGTTATCAGCTGGGTCTTGCCAGCTCCTTAGAATCCAGACTGATGGACTCAAATCCTGCAGAGACAAGGCCTCTCCTTGTCTCCTTGCAAGTCGAAAGCCTCTCCTCTCCCACGGTTTCCATCAAGTCCTAAGTGGTAATCCTCAGCTCCCTCTGAGGTACTCAGGATCATCTCTGTTCTGTGCTGCACCCACCCAAACAAGACTTGGGTCCTTCTTTGAGTTCTACAAAAGACAAAGGCAAAACCCAAACACATGCAAAAAGCATTCCTTAGCACAAAAGACTTGAGTGAAGATTTCTGGAGAAAGGCAGAGGGGCAGCAAGCATGGCAACACTATAAAGGAAACTGGAAGTGGGAACATCTTTAATCTTTCTCCATCCTCCATCCTCAGGTGAGGTCTTTATCTCACCTATTACCTGGCCTCACATCCTTTTTCTGACTTTTTTCCTCTTTTCTCTCTCCTTCCTCATTAGGAACAAAACCAACAAATCTGTCCCCTTGTTTCCTGCCAAGCAACTTCCTCCACTTTGTTTTGTTGTTGGTGGTGGTGTTTTTTTTAATTAATTTATTTATTTTTGGCTGCATTGGGTCTTCGTTGCTGCATGTGGGCTCTCTCTAGTTGCGGCGAGCAGGGGCTGCTCTTTGTTGTGGTGTGCAGGCTTCTAATTGCACTGGCTTCTCTTGTTGCAGAGTATGGACTCTAGGTGCATGGGCTTCAGTAGTTGCGGCACACGGGCGCAGTAGCTGTGGCTCGAGGGCTCTCGAGCACAGGCTCAGCAGTTGCGGTGCACAGGCTTAGTTGCTCAACGGCATGTGGGATCTTCCCGAACCAAGGCTTGAACCCGTGTCCCCTGCATTGGCAGGTGGATTCTTAACCACTGCGCCACCAGGGAAGTCCAGCTTCCTCCACTTTGGACCTCTCAGTCCCAGCTAATATTCGGACTCACACCCCTAACACAGCCTGACAACAAGGCGATGCCTCCGTGGCAGTTACCGCCGTACAGGAAGTCTGGTGCCCACTGCAGTGATAATACATTTTTCTTCTCCTTACTTATTTTGTAGGTTTTATGTAGTCATCATGCCCTACATATATTGATACATATATAGTCCACTAACTGAAGAAACATTCTGAATGCTTACTTGTAGACAATACTGTGCAAAAGCCCTGGCAAGCAGACATACTCTCTGATGTCAAGCAGCACAGGGTCCAGAGGAGGCACTCAGGCCGGTGAAGCAGCCCAGGGCGCCAGCACTAGCAGAGCGGTAAGAGGTAGGAAGGGTGCCAGAGGAGCACGCGAGAGCATCTCCCCTCAACTGAAGGTTTGGGGAAGTCGGACACTGATGGACAGCACACAGAAGCTTACCAAGAAGACAGAGAACATGGCACATCTGGGAATCTGCAAAGAGAACAGATGGGCAAATGCAGGCAAAGGAAGGAGAAAGAAGGCCCATTAAAACACAAGGGGGCTTCCCTGGTGGCGCAGTGGTTGAGAGTCCGCCTGCCGATGCATGGGACGCGGGTTCGTGCCCCGGTCCGGGAGGATCCCACATGCCGCGGAGCGGCTGGGCCCGTGAGCCATGGTCGCTGAGCCTGCGCGGCCGGAGCCTGTGCTCCACAACGGGAGAGGCCACAACGGTGAGAGGCCCGCGAACCGCAAAAAAATTTTTAAAAAAAAGACACAAGGCAGGAACCAATTCATGGAAGACCCTAAGTTTAAAAAGCATGTATTTTGTTATAAAGGCAATGGGGAGCCAATGAAAGATTTTAAGCAGAAGATTAAGATACAGTTCTGTACCTTACAAAGAGCAGCAGCAGCAGCAGCAGTTGGTGAGATGAATTATAAAGGAATCACATGGAAGGCGGCAAAACCAACACACAGGTTGATGCAATAGTCAAGGACAGAAACGATAAAGACTACACTAAGGCACTGGAACTAGGGAAAGAGGGGAAAAAGTAAATTCCTCAATATGTTATTCACCAATACTACTAAGCACAAAGTGAAAACACTGAAATTACTAAAATAGCTATTGTGCAATCTTTAAAATTCAAATTGATAATCCTTAAGCGACCATGAGATCATACAGCACTCGGAGTAAAACGTAAGTTAAGATCAATTTTCAGGACTTCCCTGGTGGCGCAGTGGTTGGGAATCCGCCTGCCAATGCAGGGGACACGGGTTCGATCCCTGGTCCCAGGAGAATCCCACATGCCGTGCAGCAACTGAGCCCCGTGCGCCACAACTACTGAGCCTGTGCTCTGGAGCCCATGAGCCACAACTACTGAGCCCTTGTGCCACAACTGCTGAGGCCTGCGCACCTGGAGCCCGTGCTCTGCAAGGGGAGAGGCCACCGCAATGAGAGGCACACGCACTGCAACAAAGAGTAGCCAGCCCCTGCTCACTGCAGCTGGAGAAAGCCCGTGCGCAGCAGCTAAGACCCAACACAGCCAAAAATAAATAAATAAAATAAATAAAAATGATCAATTTTCAAAATGGTGCACATGATCCATATTCAGTTGTCAAAACCCAGAAATGTATACCAAGAAGAGCAAATTTTATTGTATGTAAATTATACCTCAATTTAAAAACATTAGGGTCATAAAGTAAGAATCATGAAAATATGTTTAAACATGAATATTATAGAGAAGAAACTTTCAGATTCAACATGGATTTTCTTAATGCTTTTTTGGTTATTGTTTTGCACAAATGTATTTACTTATCAAAGTTAATGCTTACTTTTTAGAAAAGTCCCATATTTCTAAACAGCAATATAAAGCTTCTAAGGCATTTTTCAAAATGCACACATTTTTGATACATCTTATACTACATCATCTAAGTACCTTGTTCTTAAATTGTATAGAAATAGGCTATTTGTTTATGAATGCATTATTCTTAAGTGTTAGAAGTTTTTCTGTCCTTGCTGGAAGAGCATGTGCTTTAACCGCACATCACTACTTAACATGCAGCTTTGTGAGTGTGTGTATGTATAAGTTTGGTTAACATACATTTTATGAATTAAAAAATAAGTATGTGAAATGTCTGTGGAGCTTCCAATTGAAGATGGCCAATGGACAATAAAAATTTTACTGTAGTCGGATTATTAAAAAAATTCACAATCATTTTACAAGATACAGCTTTAAAAGAACAGTCAATTCAATATTTCATTGCCTGGCCATGTCATGTGACTTAACACACACAATAAGGTGAAGTAACAGATAATTTAGAGAACAATATAGCACATCAAAATGACTGCACAGAAATTTTTAGAAGACTTGTTTTCAAAAGCTAGTTCCCTTAGTGTTAGTTTATAAATCACTGACTGTCTGACAGTTTAAAGACAATCATGCCTCGAACCTAAATCTAGATTAGACAAATAGAACCTCGTTATTTACACTCAGCAGGCTTTCCTTATTCTTAAGTTTCGCTCTACCTTCATTTACCATACGAGACATGCTTCAGTATTCTGGCAAGCAAAAAACTAGATATCTTATAAATGACAAAAACTTAAACCATGACAGCAAGGCAAACATTCCAGCTTCCAAAGTGCTACCAAAATTATTTTGGTATTTGTTGATATATTTTAAATTATATCTTCCATGCAAGATATAACATAGTTTTTAATAGTCACAAGTAATATTCCCAAGGATCAGATTTCAATTTGATGTAAGAAAATACAGCAGCACTTTGTTCCTCCTAAGTCATAACCTCACTTTTCCACTGCAATTCTATTGTCACCTCTACAATTAATTCTACTGTGAGAAAGTACTTTATCAACACCCTTTCCTTTTTCTGGTTTCCAGGCTACATGCTGCTGATAGTGCCAATTTGGTTTCTATTAGCACTTAAGTGTAGCAGCCTTGAATCAAACATCGGTTTGCAATAATCTGTGCTTACAGCTATAAACTTTCACAGGGCTTCTGCAGAGTTCGTTTTTCAAGAATAATCCCACTTTTAAAAAATGTTAATTTTAATTCATGATGAACTACCTAATTTAATGCCATGCACACTGGAAACCAAAGAAACTTAGCTCATCCTGTCTTGGCCCATCCCTCCTCTATTTCAGTTTCAACTGTGTTCTCTTCAACACAGCCGTGCTCCAACCCCAATTCTGTGATTTAGAAGAAAGAGGTCCAGGAGTGCTCCAGAGGGACTTACAGGCACTAGAACTCTATAGCACCATGCTCCCCTGTGACCCCTCCTTTTCTTATTTCAAAGGTGAAGTGTATAACCCATTCCCCTGAAGCCAAGTTGAGCGATCATGACAAGGGTATGAGCAAAATTATGCTGCCATGTAAAAAGGTACAGATCATTTGTGCCTCTTAAACACAATTGTTTTTATAATGCTTCCTGAACATTTAAATTTTTTATTTTATTTTAAAATGAGTTCAAAATCCAAAGCTTCAAAATTAGACAACGTTCATATTTATAATCACCAATTTTTAACATTCTGCCACATTTGTTTCCTGTCTTATTCATACACTCATACACACACACGTTACTTATTTTTTTCTGATTTAATTCAGAGTAGTTCGCACACATCATGCGTCCTTACACCTTAGTATTTCAGTGTGTTTTTCCTAAAAATTCTCTTAAGTAACCTCAGTATAGGTATCAAATTCAGAAACTTCACTATTGATAAAATACTTTAAACTATGGTCCCTATTCTGATTTGTCAGTTGTTTGATGTACTTTGTGATGGCTAATTTTATGTGTCAACTTGGCTGGACCACAGAGCGCCCAGATATTCGGTCAAACACCATTCTGAGTATTTCTATGATGGTGTTATGGGGTAAGATTAATATTTAAGTTGGTGTACTTTGCCCTCCATAAATGTGAATGCACAGCAACACTCCATCATCAAACGGAAGTGACGTACATGAGACTGGGACTGAGCAGGCGCTGAAGGCACAAATATGTTCCCTGAAGAAGTGGCCCAAATGCCTGCAGTCCCCACTCCTGCCACACCGCCTCCTCTCTCCCAGCCTGCATCTGTGGCCTCATGGGCAGTTCCCTAAGATCAGGAGACAGAAAAGACAAGACTCAGGCCTGGTTTACAGATGGTTCTGCCCAATACGGATAGTTACAACACTACAGCTCTTTTCTGGGACATTCCTGAAGGTCAGTGGTGAAGAGACCATGTGACCAGCTACAGCCATGAAGACTGTAATTGTCATGAGAATTTCTCCCTTGTTATCTTATTAGTAATGTTTGTGTGTGTGTGTGTGTGTGTGTGTGTAAAACAAGTATCTTTATTCTCTTCCCTCTCTTATCCCCTTATCATGTAACATATAATGTATTAAATTTATTTCATAGTATTTAAGTTACTGGATACCAAGGAGAAGGGTAAACATCACTCAAGGACTTTGAAGCCTCCTCTGAGGAGAGGGTTATTGTGTTTTCCATTGTACACAAGATAGTTGTAAAATGTTAGCTGGAAGTATGACCTTATTATTGTCTTTATTTGGAGATTAAGTAAGGTTTAAGGAGATGCATATATGTGCCCAGATATCTGATCATTCAAACATTATTCTGGGTGTTTCTATGATGATGTTTTTGGTTAACATTTAAATCTATGGACTTTGAGTAAAGCAGATTGTCCTCCATAATGTGGGTGGGCCTTATTCAATGAGTTGAAAGCCTGAATAGAACAAAAGACCAGCCTCCCACAAAGAAGAGAGAATTCTCCAGCACACTGCCTTCAATTGGAGTTGGAACATTGGCTCTTCTGGGTTTCAAGCCTGTCGGCCTACCCGGTAGATTTTAGATTTGCTAGCCTCCACATCACATGAGCCAATTCCTTATGCTAAATCTCCTTCTATATTTATATACATCCTATTGGTTCTGTTTTTTTGGAGAACCGTGACTAATACATCCTTTATTAGCATTTTTTTTCTTGCATATCAAGTCCAGTATAGAATCACATATTGCATTTATTTTATCATGTCTCCTTAATCTTGTTTAATCTCAAAGACATCCTCAACCTTTGTCTTTTGTAATGGACTTTCTCTGAAGAATAGATGTGTTTGTTTAAATAGAATTTTCAGTTTGACTAAAATTTCCTCATGATTCAAGTTATGCATGACCAGCTAGAATACTACTCAAATTATGTGTGCTTCTCAGGGTAACACAACCAGAAGCATACAATGTCAGTCTGTTCCTCACTGGTGACGTTCTTTTTTGATCACTTAGTCAAGGTGCTGTCCAGTTTCTCCTTTATATAGGTACTAATCAGGGCCATTAAAGTACCCTATTCCTCATCAAACTCCTGCACCTAAATTTAGCATGCGTTGATGAGTCTTGCCTGAACCAGTCTTTACTACAATGATTACAAAATAATAATTTTCCAACTTTTCCACTCCTTCCATGTTTATCAGTCAGCACTGTACTGAGAAGAATCCTCCCTTCTTCCTATCTATCACCAGACTATTCATAGATGGCTATTTTTCCAATGACTTAAAATTCATTCTTGCCCTTAATTATTTTGATGCACAAATTAACCCATATTTGGTCAGTGAAAGCAGCTTCAAGCTGGCTTCTCCGTCCTTCTGACATGACTCCTTCATTTTCTTTTCTTTCTTTTTTAAGCACTTCCTTGCTTTCTCTTAAGTAGCCTTGATTCCTTTTAATGGGAAATGATATTAGAAACCAAGATCTGGGTGCCAGGTGTGTTCACTGCTACTGGAATATCTTGCCTTCTAGGCTCTTTCATGAACAAAGCTAGGAAATGCATGTTTATATCATTTTATATATATTAAATCTGCTATACAAATACTTATGCTGTATATGGACTTACACTGTATACAAGGCTTATGTCATACCCATATGTTATATGTGTGTTTCAAAACATCATAAGGGATTCTTCATTCAGCTGGTGTATAACCATTTGCTTACAATTTCCTAATGAAAGAATTATTTGTATGTGAAATTATTTGATCTTATTTCTTATTTACTGGTTTAAGTCACCATAAATGAACCAAAAAGCATATGGTCAACTCACCCAGAAAAATAAGAATATGATAAGTACAACAGTAATGATCTAACTATGAATGATGAAACCCAAATATTACAATGTTGAACCAACGGAATGTGAAGTACATCAATAACCTCCATGTCTCTAGATAACGTGCCATGCTCTCACTAAGCCACCTCTCATCAAACAACCTGTGTGCTCACCTCCCTGTGTCTACCCAAGAAACAGCAGAATGTCAGCAACTAGAGGATACCTGGTAGCAGCTGAAGCAGAAAAAGAGGCTGAGCAATTTGAGGAGTCAGGTGCCATACCTCCTTCCCACCACCTTTTATGCTTGGATTTGAAAATGTTTACATGGTGCGTGTTCTTAGTTCTGCTCCTGCATTCTACATCTCAAAGAACTAGATTTTTGCTGTGACCTCAAGTAAAACTGAAAATAAATCTAAAATTGGGAACAAACACGTACACATACCTATGGTCTAAGCCTACTTATGCAATACAACTTACAAATAGTTATATCACCAATATAATTTAAGGCTTACAAAATGTTCCTCTATCTGTGGCCCCCAACTTTGTTTCAGTATCAGCTCTCTAACTAAATACTAAGTGTTCATCGTCAGCGCTTTTCCCCAGTCTGTTTGGATGAAACCCATTGTCCATCATATTCCTCAGGAAGACTACTTGTGTAAGGTATTCTCTGAGTTCTTGAATCCTCAAAACTTTTCTATAGCTTTAATCTTGAAGACGAATATAATTCTTGATGTGCACTTTCTTTCCTTATGTTTTTTTTTTTTAAAAAGTTGCTCCAGTGTTGCCTTGATGTCGCTTTTGAGAAGTCTGATGTCAGCTAATTGTCCTACTATTGTACAATTTATTTCATCTTTTGGCCTGAAGCGCTGAGAATGTATCTTTAAAGTCTAATAGTATCACTGGGATATGTCTCAGAGCTGATCATTATATCATTATTGATTTTTCCCACTACCCATTTCAATGTGTAGACTCAAGTCTTCTTTTATTTTTGGAATTACATTCCTTTGATAGTTTATTTTCCTTCTTTAAGAAATCCAGTTACACATGTTACAACTTTGTCTTGCACTTCAACTACTTTCTCTCTGGCCTCTTTTTCTTTCTGTATCTAACTTTAAAAATTTTGTTTCCCTGGTTTTCTTTAATGCCTCTTATTAAATTTTCACTTGACTCTATTCTTCCTTGAGGACTTTGTTATTTAGCCTTCATTTCTGATATGATTGTCTTTTCCTTCATTTTTTCCCCCTGCATTCAATCAACTCTCACTGCATTTCCTTCTTCGTTTTTTGTCCATTTCTTTCTTAGTTTTTGAATCTCTGATTCAAGAGGTTTTTTTCAACATCACCTACTGCTTTTCTAAAGATATTTATTTGGTTAGAAGTATTGCATTCCTGCTTTTCTTCTGCATAATTTAGGGGAGACTTTGCACCACCTGGAATGTTTGATTTGTATTTTGTTTTCTTTTTACAGCAGTTTTATATTACATTTTTTTTCTATTCCTGAGTATTTCGGATACAAGCTTCCTAGTATAAGAGGGTCCTATCAGTTTAGTGAGGTTCACTTTGTTTCAGGGATGATGGGGCGGGACTGTGGGTAACTTTTATTTCTGCAAGATCTGTAATTTTCTCCTTTTCTTTTTTTCTCTTCACTGGCCACATTCCCAAGGTGCCCACCCCTTCCATATTTATTCTCCTGTAGAAGTGATGCTTCTTTAACGCTGCCACTTCTGATCCTGCCCACTTTCAAGCCCTTCTTTCCCTTAGCCAAAGCTGGGAGCCACCAAGTCCCAGGATGGGAATCGGTATTTTGGCACATGCTGTTGACACGTTCTCTTCTGAGGCTGACTTTGGCCTGTGTTTTGTCTAAGTGTTCTGTGCCTCTCTCTTCTTTTTTCAAGAGTCTCTTAAGACTACCCGCTCCCACTCTATGCCCCCATAGGATTGCTGCAACAAGAGCTCCACTGGAACTTGCTGCTCTTCTCCTTCCCTACTTAGACGTCACCTGAAGATTATGGTATTCTCCATCTCTCAGCAAAGCTGAAGTTATGGGTCACAGGTGGTTTGATTTGAGCTCATCGATACGGGGTTTTCTGAGGGGTGGCGGGGTGGGGGAGGGTATATGGAGATTTAGAATCAGCCCAACTGTCATTACCAGACCTGGAATATGTATCCTCGTTCATTGTTAAAGTATCATTTCTGGAGTTTCAAAAAAACAACAAAAAATCCTCAAGGCAAACAAAGTTTCAAGCTAGGTCTGTGAGTCTCTTAGACCAGGGGTCCCCAAACCCTGGGCCACGGACCAGTAGCGGTCCGTGGCCTGTTCGGAACGAGGCCGCACAGCAGGAGGTGAGCGGCGAGCCAGCGAGCGAAGCTTCATCGGCCGCTCCTCATCGCGCTCATGACCACCTGAACCATCCCCCTGCCCATCCACGGAAAAACTGTCTTCCACGAAACCGGTCCCTGGTGCTAAAAAGGTTGGGGATCACTGTCTTAGAGGATGTCACAGAAGTTTAAAACCCTCCAAGCTCAGCTCTGCCTGATCCTTAACGCAAAGCTAAATGCCACTACCCCTTTTCTCTGAAAAAATCGTGGATTATTTGCAGCTTCATAGCCTTAAAAATTTCAGAGAGGCCTCATACAAGGCTTTCCCTACAGTAAGTATTGCTCAGAATCATCTACATTATATTACAGCAACATATTACCCCAGTGGCTTAAAACAACCACTTATTTCTCACTTACTCTACATGTCCATCACGGGTTACCTAGGGTTCTGTTCCATGTCTTCTTCACTATGATACCCAGGATCACAGAGAAGCCGCCATCTAGAGTACTGAGAGATGATGAAGCAGTGGGAATAAAATCTCTGAAGGGTGTCACACTGGCAATTCAACGCACCAGCCCTGAAGTCTTACACGTAACCTCTAACCAATTTCGTTGTCCAGAACCAGCCAAATGACTCTGCCCAAGCACAAATGGACCTACCTTGTGCCACAGGAGAACCAGAAATCTGTATAATAGAAGCTTCATCTTAAACCTGAAATATTCCTAAATATTTCCGTTAACTGAAATAAGGAAATGTACTTCTTAGCATGTGAAAACTATTTAGGTTGTATCAAAATCAAAGAAATCATGTTCTAATGAAATTTAAATGACATGTAGTAAATCCAAATAAGACCTGTCAAATATATGTAATATTTTAGTTGGCCAAGTGACGGAAACTAAAATGCCTTAATTAGAGTTCCCAGAAAACAAGTTAGCTGTGGCCAAAGCAAGCTATTGCCAACTTTCAATTATGGAAGATGACTGTATCCATAATACCCTAATGAATAGAATTTGCATGGATTTTAATAAAGGGAACAATGAACATATGCACAAATAGGCTTACGTTTATATACTCAGATGTTTATGTAAATATATATTCAGATGTTATTAATTATCTGCTTACTTAGCACTAATACATCAGCATATCCAAAAGGGTAGTAAACACAAAGTAAGGTATTTATTTAATTTGTATTTATCGTCGTTCTCTAATTTGGCCTATACACCTGCAAAGTAAAAAGGCAAGTTTGTTTTTGTTTTTTTTTGTGGTATGCGGGCCTCTCACTGTTGTGGCCTCTCCCGTTGCGGCCGACTCTCAACCACTGTGCCACAAGGGAAGCCCTAACAAGGCAAGTTTTAAAGTAGCTATAGTATCTGAACAATAGTACACTGATAAGTATAACCATTAAAAAAAAAAAATTCAAGGACATCCATAGTGAAAGATTAACCACAAAAAAGACTTGTTTGCTCTTTGTTGTATGTCTGTAAAAGGGAATTTTAAAGGAATATTACAAGAATAAAAAGTTGAACACCCATAGGTTCCTCATGGGAAATGACATAAAAGATTCAATTTTGCTTTCCCATTATTTGCTTTATTATTGCCTTCCATTTTCTATAACTATTAAAATGTGGATGAAAGCATACTAGCTTTTAAAAAGTAGCTTTCCACTTTACTAAGCTAGCTTCATTTATGATATTGAAATTGACTCTGAAAATAATGGGAGAATAAAAACTATTAAGATTTCACAAAGGAAAGGACAGAAGTAGTCAACAGATAAGCCAAAAAGTATATCTATAAAAATACCATCTTAATTAAAGAAATAAAACCCAGAGTATACTTTAAAATGTTTATTCCACAAATATCTAACCAGTTCTAATTACATATAGGCACTGTATAGAGCTGTCTAGAACAGCAGTGGCCTAGAATTTCACTATGTAGGTTAGAATCCAGGCACCATTTACTAGCTGTGCATTCTCAGACAAGCTGTCTAACCCCTCTCTCTGTACCTCTGTACCTTCATCTGTAAAGTGAGGGTATTAGTAGTACCGGCCTTATAGGATTTGCTGTGGGGATACAAAGAGTTAAAATATTAAAAATTCTTAGGAAAGGCAGTGTTTGACCCAAACCAGATATTGTACAGATTAAATAAGATAATGAACGTACTACATCACTTGGAATGATGCCACATAGATAGTAAGTGCACAATATACATTAACTGTTGCTGTAATTCACTGAACAGAAATCATTTATTGACTTCCAATTTCAAGAGGGTAAAGACCTTCCTATATCCTAGTCTTCCAAAAAAAAAAATTCTCCCAAACAATAAGGCGAACAAGAAACCTATCACACATATGAGAATATAATCAAGACATTTTAAGATCCAAAAAATCTTTAAGAAAAAGCCACAAGATCTAGAAAAATGGACTAAGCACATCATGCTCAAGATGATAGCTGAAGGAAAGTCCCATGAAGACAGTTACAGAGTAGCTGAGAGTAAACAATCCAGATGGAAGAGGACAGAGGGTTCCAGAAGGAATGTCTTCTGGAAAAAAGTAGCACTCATAGGTTATCTCAACTACAGAAAACCATACAGGAAAGTAATTAACAGAGCTGCTAAAACAAGTAGGAACACTTAGAGACTCAAAGAAAAGTAAATAAATGGAGCGACTGGGGTAATTTAACTCCAGGAAAAACAAAAAATTTATACAAGGAAGGAAACAAAAACATAATATACTTGGCTCAGCTATGGATGTTTACATAGCCATTAAAGATTGAATATGGATTCAACCAGAATTGTAATACAACTTCATTAAAATAGATGAGCAAAGGGCTTCCCTGGTGGCGCAGTGGTTGGGGGTCCGCCTGCCGATGCAGGGGACGCGGGTTCGTGCCCCGGTCCGGGAGGATCCCACGTGCCGCAGAGCGGCTGGGCCTGTGAGCCATGTCCGCTGGGCCTGCAAGTCCGGAGCCTGTGCTCCACAACGGGAGAGGCCACAGCAGTGAGAGGCCCGCGTACCGGGAGCAAAAAAAAAAAAAAAAAAAAAAAATATGTATATATATATATATATATATATATAGATGAGCAAAGAAATAAAGGAGGTCTAAAATTGATGACCCAAGAGCTGTAAAATGTCATTTTAAATTGGTAGACAGTATCCGAAGAAAGCAGAATCCAGAAATGGAATGGCAGATAAGGGTCAGCAGCTGCTGATTTCGTTTTATAGTGCTATTTGACTAAGTATCTACATGGATTATTTTTGATAAAAATTTTAAAATACAGAATACTCGTGGAGTCCTCTCTGTGGCAGATACTATATGCTGGTCCGCATACCACCACTCTCAACCACCATCTTCCTTGTCTTGAGAGGTTGGGAATAAATATTCAATTTCACAGCCTCCCTTGCAGAAGGATGGCCACATGCCGCCGTATGGCCAAAATCAAAACATACAAAAAAGAAGAGGATTTCAAATCCTACATAGGAAGAAAACACCTCACAAACTGAAAGTGTTTTCCTCTTGCCCCATATTCCTATCTGAATGTGGATAGTCAACATCAGTAGTCAACACTGAGGACAAAAGTCACATACTGAGGTCAGCAGAGCAGAAAGACACAAAGAGCCTGGATTCTTGGCATGGGCTACCTGACTCCAGACCCCTTGTTATGTAGGGTTTTTTAAAATTTAAATCCGATTTATTTAAACCACTGTAGTTGGGTCTTCTCTTACCAGTTATTATAATAGGCCCTGGGAACCAGTTTTCTCATGCCAATCATTATCATGATAGGCACTGGGGAACAAAGATGAAGAAAACAGCTCCCCGAAAGCTTACTATCTAATAGAGTAAACATTACGAATAAACAACTATAATACCAAATAAAATGCACTACTGCCAAAATGTGGAGAAGTCAGAGGAAGGAGAGATCACACCCAGCTGAAACATGAGGGAAGGCTTCTCCTGACTTCTATGGGCCCCGCAGAACTGAGGGAGTTTTAACAAAAATGTACATTCCATATTAAAGAAATACCACAAAAAAAACTAACAACCCAGAAACAGACTCACAGATATAGAAAACAAACTTGTGGTTACCTAAGGAGAGAGGTAAGGGAGAAAGGACAAATTAAGGGTGGGCATGGGATTAACAGGTAAAAACTACTATGTATAAAATAGATAAGCAACAAGGATATACCTTAGAGCACAGGGAATTATACCCAGCACCTTGTAGTAACCTATAATGGAATATAATCTGCAAAAATTACTGAATCACTATGCTGTATACCTGAAACTAACACAGTATTGTAAATCAACTATACTTCAATTTAAAAAAAAAAAAAGAAAAGATAAGAAAAAAAAGACATAGCACAGCAAATGTGCAGGGAAGGTACAGAGAATTTTCAAGGAAAGCAAGTGCTTCTGAGCTCAAAGACCTAGTTTCAAATCACAACCACATAATTTACCAGGTTTGTCACCTTGGAGACTGTATTGTATTTGTTATATATATTTATGTATATCTAAATTATATATATTTGTGTATATATAAATATATATATACCTGGCAAAGGATTACTGTCCAGAATTCATATTCATAAAGAACTCCTACATAAAAGTAAAGAAAGATAAACTACCCAACAGAAAATCAGGCAAAAGACACAAACAAGCACTTCATAGAAAAAGAAATCTAAAAAGCCAATAAACTTATGAAAAATGTTCAACCTCATTAGTAATGAGGGAAATGTAAATTTAAAATCACAATAGACCACAGTAAGATTCACACTTCCCATACTGCCAAAGATTTTTTTTTTAAGTCTGACAAAAACTGCTGGGCAGAATGAAGAACAAATAGATTACCTATACATTGCTGATAAGAGTATAAATTAATACAACAATTTTGAAAAAAATCAGTATTATAGTATTTGACTTCCAGGTATATAGCTTAAAGAAACTCTTATACCTATGTACCAGGAAAAATGTAACAAAAAAATGCTCATAGCGATAATGCTTTTAATAGGAAAAAGAAATCAACTCAAGTGTTCATTGACAGTAGAATGAATAATTGTATTCTTTATACATGCAATAGTTTAAAGCCATAAAAATGAATGAAATATACCTACATGCAATAACAGATCAATTCAAGAACAAAAGGCCAGGTGAACACACTCAAGTTGCAGAGAATGCATACAGCAGGATTTTATGTTTACATTGTTTAGAGATCTACATATATGATAAAACTACAGAAAGCAAGAGAATGATTAACACAAAAATCAAGATAATGATTACCCCTCTTAAAAGGAAGGGTGGAATTGGGGAATGGTCTCTAAGGTACTTCAAAAGGAATATTCTTTTTCATAAACTAGGTGATAGATTCTTGGACAACTGTAGCATTATTCATGGTACTTTACATATATTTTATATATTTTTTTAGTGTATTCCATAGTTTAAATAATTTTTTTAACTACATAGAATACACTTTGGACCAGACTCATCCTTAACCACAGTAAAAAAAACCAGAAAAGACAGAAAATGATGCAGATAATTTGAGATAGAAAGTGACTGAAACAAATATACATCTTTTAAGTCAACTAAGTCCAGTTTTGTTACAAAAAATAAGGAAGGTGGAATTCACTCCACTGTACATGTTCTCAAATATCGGAGTATCTGTCATGTTCCAGAAACTATTCTGGGTGATTAGATGCAAATGTGAAGAAAAGACAGAATCCCTGTCCCCAGAGAACGTTAATGCCAATGAGAAATCCAAAGCAATAGGGGAATAAAAACATTTCAGATCAGCCAACGGGAAGATAAAAACTCAACAAGCAATGTTAAGCACAGTAGAGGCCCAACCCAACACAGAAACATTAGAAAGATTTCAATTCTGCTCTAACAACACTCAGAAACCCAAAAGAGAAGAAAATTTACTTTGGAAAGTTCTAATTTGGAATTCTAAAAGATAATTTTCATGTTGACTTACAATAATACATGCTGGTCTCCAAAGCTTATCATCACTTCTGATAGGGTACAGCAATGCTCACACTAATCTGGAGGCCACTGTTCAGGAAATACAGCCACCCAGAGTTTAAATACAAGCCCCCAGCTGGAAGAGACCTCAGAGAGCCCTCTCAGATTTGAGGAAAGTAGCTCATCACAGCACCTTCACTTCCCGAAAGACAACATAATTCTCAGAGCCTCAACCAGATAATTTTAACTAAAATCAGACAGCAGAAAAGCAATGAAATGCATTGAAAGCATCAAGAAGGGAAACAAGAGAAGAAAAGAAACATGGGAAGAAAAAGAAAGTACTATAAAAGTAAACAGTAACTATAAAAGGCACAGCAGTCTAAGGCATTGAGTATGAGAACACCAATAATCTCACATACCTTCAGCATTGCTGTCAAAACACAGCACAATAAATGTTGTTCACGGTCATTTTAAAAAAGGTTAAATTATAACCAAAATATTCTGTTTAAGAAGTTAGGGACACAGGGTATGTAATCACAAGAAATGCAGCATAAAGCACTCCTTTAAACAGAGAAAAACAATCCAATTTAAAAAAATAATAATTTTAAGTAAGGGGGCAAATGATAGGACAATTTCACAAAAGAGGGAAAGTAAATGTTGGTGCAAGAAATCTAATTTTTTTTGGTTTTGCCTCATTTTTATTTATTTTTTTCAAGAATTCTATTAAACCTATCAGCATTCAGGGAAATGATAATCCAAAAAGATTACTTTACCCCATCAAATCAGTTTAAAAATTTAAAACCAAGAGTTGACAACGTAAAATGAACCCTCGTGTCCTGTCAGTGGGAATATGAACTGGCACAATCAACTTGGAAAGCAGCTTGACGATACTGAATAAAATTAAAGCTGTGCATACCCACAACTCAGTGATTCTATTCCTAGGTATACACTATAGAGCAGGGGTCCCCCAACCCTTGGGCCGTGGACTGGTACCAGTCCGCGTCCTGTTAGGAACCGGGCGGCGCAGCAGGAGGTGAGCGGCGGGCAAGCGAGCGAAGCTTCATCTGCCGCTCCCCATCACTGCCCGTTGCTCGCATCGCCGCCTGAACCATCCCCGCCCCCGACCGTGCAAAAACTGTCTTCCACGAAACCAGTCCCTGGTGCCAAAAAGGTTGGGGACCGCTGCTATGGAGAAACTCTTGCACATATGCATGTGGACACATAAACAATGCCACAGTAAACAAGACAGTAAAAAATTAAAACCCTAAATGCCCATTAACAGGACAGTGAATAAAGAAAGTATGATATAATCATTCAATGGAATACCATAGAGCAATCAAAATAAATTAATAAAAGTTACAGATGTCCATACAAACAACTCTCACTTGTAATGGTAGCAACGAAGAATATATGTAATACGGATAATAAGGATCTAATTATCTGGATAATATAATACGAATAATAAGGATATACATTAAAGATGTGTATATCATGTGATGTCATTTATGTAAAGAGAAAGACATGCAAAGTATTATTATGTACTGTAATTTATGTACATATACTTATGTCGTAAAAGTATAAAAACATAATTGCGATGCAAAAACTACATTCAGGGTAATGGTTACTTTTGGAAAGAAAGACAAAGGGGAGATGACATCAAGAAGGATACATGAGGCTTCAACTGAATTAGTAACAATTTCTTGGAAAACAGATATGAACCCAACATCACAAAATGTTAAGATTAGATAGCAGTAGTTGGTAGGTTAATGGATGTCTGTTCTCTGCACATATCAGAAAAGATCCAAGCTTTTAAAAATGACCTCTTTAAAAACAAAAAACTAAAGTAACTGACAATTCCTAAAAAAAACCCAAAAACATTCGCTTTTCTTCCTTGGCTCGCCACCCTCGCTCCTCACCACCCCTTGTCCTTAACACCACCCCCGATGTGAAATACATAAATGAATAAATCAAGGTATGTTCTTCTCAGGCAGGGTGAAAAATCAGTCGTGAAAAAAGGATTAGGCAGGGCACAGTTTCTGCAGTGCAAATATCTAGGTTCACACCCAGTTTTGCCACTTGCAAGATGTGTGAACTAGAGCAAAACCTTTAACCTTAGTCTCCTCTTCGTCTGTGACACAAAGACAGTAACAGCACTCCTGTACAGGGTAGTTGATGATTTAATGAGAATGCACAGGTAAAGCACCACCTGAATTATACTACTACTAATAGTAATCATAATTGAGTAAAAGTACAGGCAGTCTCAGGTCCTGCCTCAAAAGATCAGAGTGGTTTGTTCACAATCTTTTGAATGGCTTACAGGGGACATTGCTAAAAATAGCAGGGTCAAATGTCTTCTCGCAATGTCCACCTGAAACTAAAATGTTTCCAAAGAAATTACTCCACAGTTCTAGATCCATGTGGCTTGCTTCGCATTTCTTTTGAAAAGAGCAAATATATAGTCAAAATATAGACTAGTACAGGTAAAAAAAAATCACACAGTAGAACTAAAGAAAACGATCTTTCAATTAAAACATTATTGAAGGGGCTTCCCTGGTGGCACAGTGGTTGAGAATCTGCCTGCTAATGCAGGGGACACGGGTTCAAGCCCTGGTCTGGGAGGATCCCACATGCCACGGAGCAACTAGGCCCGTGAGCCACAACTACTAAGCCTGCGCATCTGGAGCCTGTGCTCCGCAACAAGAGAGGCCACGACAGTGAGAGGCCTGCGCACCACGATGAAGAGTGGCCCCCGCTTGCCACAACTAGAGAAAGCCCTCGCACAGAAACGAAGACGCAACACAGCAAAAAAAATAAATTAATTAATAAAATAAAAATAAAATTTAAAAAAAATTATTGAAAAGAACGCCTATTCCTTATGGCATACAAATATCAGATGACTATCCATCCCGTTCCCTTTGTCTTTTTCCTTTTTAGTTTCAGAATATAAAAAACTAACAAATCTATTTTCTGAACAAATTCATTTACAGAGACAAGTTTCCCTTCTGACCTGTACATTAGTGAACTGATGCAGTACTATGTTGACTAATGCCTGCTGCCTACAGGGAATTCTGGATGAAATCTTTTTTTTTTTAAATCTACACTGAAGTCCTACAGATCTCTTATTTAATCTTTAAAATCTTATTTGATTTTTGCATCTAATAATCATGGCCCACAATACCAAACGCAGTTATTATAAATAACAAATGGGTTAAATGGATCCCTTGGTCTGAGAAGAAACAGCCCTCACTTTAAAAATGTTTATGTTCTGAAAAGTTAGGCAAGAAAAAAGAACAAATTTTTATCAATAGAATACTTAATAATTATCATGTAAGGGGTCTTCATTTTCACCTACCCAGTTTCCTTAAGGATATACACCCATACTGTCAAATTCTTTATTTCAAAACCAGATACAAAACAAAGCACAAGCCAGATATTTGCAGGGTGCTAAAAAGTAGCAATAACTGAGCAGAAGATGGATTTTGACACTCCTGTTCCCAAAATCAATCAGGTGAATTCAGTACTGTACATTTAAGAATCAAATTTGTCTTTTCCATAGGTATGTGGAATTTAAGCCACACGGCGCATAAAATACATCTTGTATATCAAAAAGGTAGAGAATTAAAATGATCCATTAAAAAAAATTTTGCAGAATCTTTTCACAGATACTCTTTTTAAAAAAAGAAACCATGAATCATTTCAGATTCCAGACTTTTAACTATTCAGCAATATTAGAAAAAGTATTTATAAAAGACATTTCAATTTTCAAAAATTAATCAACATTATAAGCTCTGTGGGAGAAAGTGGTAACCTTATTACCTTAAACTTTAGTATTATTATAATATAAACCTGATCATTATTCAAATTTTCTACTTACTTATCTTCTTTTAAAACTGAAGATCAATATGATCCAAAAGTATGCACATTATTCATAGTGGACAGAGGTGACATTCACCTACTGACTGTGTTTCCATTCTAAGTAAATTAATCCAATTAGTGGGTACCACTATGTATCACAAAAAAGAAATGTGTGGTTTGCTGGAGACAGTCACAATTTGATGGGGAGACACACAAGTATATAACTACAATGCAATATAACACATGTAATTAAAGAGAGGTAAAAGGAGTTAGGAACACAAGGAAGTAGCAAATATCTGAGCACGGAAACTGGAAAGCTATCAGGGAAGACTTCAGAGAAAAGAAGATGGTAAAGTTTGAGCTGAGTCTTTAAAAGTACAGAGAAACTTCTGGGCTGGGGGGATAATGATAGCTGTCGGATTTCAAATCTCATTCACCCTCAAAAACAAACAAAAAAAGACACACAAACAAACAAAAAACACAACACCATAAAACCAACAAAGAGGATTTAAAACCACATATGACCCATGCCTTCAGCAGCACCAGGGGACAAAAAATACGACAACCTTTAAAAGACCTGTAATTGAAAAACAAACCAAATTCGATAGAGTTCCCACCAACCCCACAGCAAGTCTGCAGGTTTAGAGACAGGGAGGGACACATAAGAGCCACTGAAAAAGAATAGAGGGGCACCCAGGGCTTAGACAAAAAAAGACAAAAGTCATCCCCAGAGAGGGTCCAACAGCAAAAGCCAAAATACTCCACGCAGGTCGGGACTCAGTACTTTAAAGTGCTGGCTAGGAAAGAGGCTTGAGAGTCAGTGGGATCGACAGAAACCAGGGAAGCACAGCTTCTGAGTGCAAACCAGACAGAGACGGGGAGGCACCCTTGGAAACAGGGCAGTGAAGGGAAAGGGGACAAGAGGGGGGAAATTAAGGATCCCACAGAAACAAAAGAGAAACAAGAGCTATCCCACCCACTCCCTTAACACCATCCAAAAAGCACAGAGGAGGGTGCCATGGAATTCTCTAAGAAGGGAATGAACAGATGCAAGAAAGCAAAAAGCAGGCCACAGACACAGAAAACTACTGTTAAAAAAAAACAGAAAATGCTAATAAAAGCATTTCAGCTGATAAACCCGTCCCCTTCCAAAAGAAAAGCCACAAAGCTGAAGAAAACAGTAATACAACACTCCTAACTGAATTAAAAATCTTCACACAAGCATTTGAAACATGGAAAAAAAGCAAAGCAAAACAAAAACAGTCCTGAAGCAGAAATACGAAAACTAAGAACAGAAGTGAGCAAACAAACAACAACCAAAAAAGGAAGAAAGGAAACAAGAGTTGACTGAACTCAGAAAAGAAACAGAAACGAAAGTACACAGACATTTTTCAAATAGACTGTGAGGGGTGCATCCCCCAACAATGAATCCCAGGAAAAGGACAGGAACTTATTGACAAAGGGATGGGCACATTCATGGCACAACTTGTAGACTAGAGAACTCTCAACAACCCCTATGGGCTGGCAGGTAGGGCCAGCTCACTGAGGACTTTGACAGACAAGCTACCTAAGGCCTATTGATTTCACCTTCAAAGGTGGAGAGGCAGTATAATCAAGGAAGAAGAGAACCTGTGTTGGATTCAGATGAACTCAGTTTAGAACTCAAGTTCTACCATTTACTAAAGCTGTGGTGAGCAATTATTTTTACCACTCTAAGCCCCTTATTTGTAATCTGTGATTCGGTGGGTGGGTGGGTGGATGGATGCATGAACAGTAGGTAGGCAGATGGATGGATGGATGGACAGACACATACACACACAACAACAACAACTGTACCTGTCTGAGCCTGAGTTCCTCCCAAAAGCAGAGAATCAGAAAAGGACCTGTAAATAGGTAAATTCTTTGGAAAGAGAAGGACCAAGGAGGCTGAAACTGGAAAGGAGCTGGAGTCAATACAAGTGTAGCTTATTGAGATGCTCACTGCTCTGGGCAACTGGAGCTCAATCTTGCCAAGACTCTCTGAGGAATGATTGGCAAGCTCTTAGATCTGTCTGTGCAAAGACAGGGAAAAGCATTTCTCCACTGGCTCCTGCCCCCTCTGGTTAAGGGCTGCCCTAGGGGGAGCATTAACTTCCAGGCACTTCCAGGCTGAACAAGCCTCTGTGCCCTCCTATCTGTATCTCCTGCTGGGTGGACCTTGGAGAAGCCCTGGAGCAGAAAGGAAAAGATGTATACTTGAGGAAAAGTGAGTACACTTGAGGTAAGACACTGTCGGGCAAAGTGAGTCAAGGCCTGCATGGAAGAGTATGAAGACGATGTGAGGTGGTGCTTCAGAGGCAACTTATAGAGTGCAGCTCAGATCCCCTCCTGCTTCCATTAAATGTAAATCAGTCATTGAATACACATGTATCAAATCAGCACTGTACACCTTAAACTTACACAATGTTATATGTCAGTTGTATCTCAATAAAGCTGGAAAATAAATAAATCTGTCATTAAGTCTTTTTTTGTTTTACTTTGTTATTGTATTTTATTTTTTTATACAGCAGGTTCTTATTAGTTATGTATTTTATTTTTTATTTATATATTTAATTTTTTGCAGTACACGGGCCTCTAACTGTTGTGGCCTCTCCCGTTGCGGAGCACAGGCTCCGGACGTGCAGGCTCAGCAGCCATGGCTCACGGGCCCAGCCGCTCCACAGCATGTGGGATCTTCCCGGACTGGGGCATGAACCCGTGTCCCCTGCATCGGCAGGCGGACTCTCAACCACTGTGCCTCCAGGGAAGCCCAGTTATGTATTTTATACATATTAGTGTATATATGTCAACCCCAATCTCCCAATTGGTCATTGAGTCTTAAAGGATGAACTAATGTTGCTACTACTTAATAGTGACAGTGAGGAGCTTATCTTGAACTCAAGATAAGTTTACTTTACTCGTAAAGTAAAGTAAAGGGCTTTACTAGGTTACTAGTAAAAAATCCTTTACTAGGATTTTTCTTGTTACTTCCGACCTAGTGAACAATGCTCAAGAGGCATCTGCAGCAACGACAGTCCAACAAAGGCAAGGCAACTGAAGGCTAAGATCCATCAGAGATTAAGGTCTAAATCATACAAGACAAGTAACATCCTGGTTGGTGGTCCATCTTTCTGGCCCCATGACCTATTAGCCATCACCCCAGAGCTCGGTGGGTCAGGGCACCTTGAATGCCACTCTGGCCCATGACGGTAATGACATCCACCTTGCCCCGATGGTAAGGAACACACTGTGGCCTCTGTTATTCCACAACCCCATCATTTCTATGGATACTGGGGAGCCCAGTTCCATGAATGCATTTCCTATCAGCCTCAGCCAGTCTCCCTTCAACAGTGCATTCTGTATTACCTTAGAGAATGAGACGTTTTCTTTGGACCCTCCTAAGGAACATGGTCGGAAAGTGTGTTCTCCAGTCTCACATGATAAATCCACTCTAATATCCTCTTGAGACTTCTGACCTAAATACTCTGCCAAAGCAGTTCTTGCATATTTATCTACTTTACTGTAGGTCATATTCATGTCCAAGCTTCAAGAAACCATCCCAGCAGTATATAAGGAGAAGGTTACCAGGGTATTAAATCCTGAGTTATGAATAGTGGTCCTATATTAATAAATTCTCCCCTGTCCAGTCTTATTATTCTGCCACTCCTGGTCCAATACCTTCAAGATCCACCCCCCCCCAAAGCCCCCTGCATGCTCCTCCTGTTCCTATCAGTACATATTAGCCAGGACCTGGAATTATTTGCCTGAGTATCTTCTCCCTGATTAGATTATGCTGGGGTTGCGTCTAGTTATTGTTCTGGAGGCAACAGAGATAAGGGATGGGACATATTCTAAGGAGAACGTGCATCATCTCGAGAGGCATCCACCTCAATGGGATCTTTGCATGGTCTCCAAACAAGAGAAGGCTGTTCTCTTCTAACAAGGCATTGACTCTGCCTGTCCAGAGGATTCAGGGAAATTCAGGGGTTCAAGATTCTCAGGCTTATCCACCCAGATGTTCCCTTATGAGATCTTAGGGTCCTACTCATTGGGGCACTGACTTTGGCCCTGAATACCTATCAAGAGTGTATAGGAGAGGCAGAACCACTATGAACCATATAGAATGAGTAACTCATATAGCGGTTTGACCTCACACAGGTATGGGAGGTAAACAGTCTAAGTAAGACTGTTGCTTCTGCGTCTAGAGCCGAGCCTGAAGACATCAGGGCAGACAGCTGGAAACGAAAAGATGGATAAGACGTGGAACGGAACAAAGAGAAACTGGAATCCCAAAGACAATCTGGAACCCATGAAACCAAATAAGAACCCATGTCTGTCTCTCACTACCTATGTGCCTCCAACTCTGATGATGCAGGTAACTGCCGAAAAGCTCCACACGCTGGCCCAGGATTCTAAGAAGCTGATGGAGGTGATCCAACAGGAGCTAAAGGAGCTGCAAGCCTGGCCAGAGCTGAGGCCTGGCTAAAGCTCTACACCAACAGTATGACACAGCGGATCAACAACAATGTGTGGGAGTCTAGTACCAACCTTCATATGTAAAAGAAATACGGCTGCTGCTTTGCTTCCGCCTTTAAATCTCCCTCAAAATGTCCAGAGCCCAGAAGGGAGTTCAGGGAAATGGAATTCCAGTGTAGCTCAACTGACACAGTATAGACAAACCCAAAGAAGGTATAGAGCTCTACCGCTCTTAGGACAAAATCCTGGGCCTCCTTTTTTAGCATCATCTGTCCTACGGCTGCAGGCGATGAGGCGCTTCTCAAATGCTGCCACAGAGGCCCTCTTTTCCCAGCGTGCCCTGCATTGATGACTAGCTGATCTAAGTCTGCCATTTTCTTGTTTTCAAGATTTCCAAAGGTAAAATAGGTCAGTCAACTTCAGTCTTTCCAATTACCATACCACTCAAGTCCCAGAGCCATGGCATAACCCAAAACTAACCTTCCATGCGGGGCTAGTCCCAATCCCCATGTCCTGCAGTGGGGGTCTTAGTAACTGTTCTGTCACACATGCCGAGGTTCTCACCCCCCACTACTGCCAGCAATGTGTCTTTGTTGCAGTCTCACCCGTAGGTGATCCACTCCAATGTCCCGTCCAAGGTATGCTTTCTAGAGCCACTTTAGATACTGCAGTTCTAGTAGTTCTTAGCCGGGACTCACGTGCAAGCGGTTTATTTGGAAGGTAATCCCAGTGAGAAGGAGTGAGGAAGAACTCAGGAGAGTGAAAGAGAGAAAAAGAAAAAGCCAATACAAGGATGCATTATCAACTCAATCTAATGTGGACCTTTTGAGGAACCTACGGGATGCCTCTCAGAATTCTCCACTTTAGGATCAATACAGAGAAGCATTTAGAGTCGTCCCTTGGTGTTCACAGGGGAATTGGTTCCAGGAGCCTTTTCCTCCACCAAAATCATCTGAGGATGCTCAAGCCCCTTAAATAAAATGGTGTAGTATTTGCATATAACCTACACAATCCTCCCGTATACTTTTTTTTTAACATCTTTATTGGAGTATAATTGCTTTACAATGTGTGTTAGTTTCTGCTGTATAACAAAGTGAATCAGCCATATGCATACATATATCCCTATATCCCCTCCCTCTTGCATCTCCCTCCCACCCTCCCTATCCCACCCCTCCAGGTGGTCACAAAGCACTGGCTGATCTCCCTGTGCTATGCGGCTGCTTCCCACTAGCTATCTGTTTTACATTTGGTAGTGTGTATATGTCAATGCTACTCTCACTTTGTCCCAGCTTACACTTCCCCCTCCACGTGCCCTCAAGTCCATTCTCTATGTCTGCGTCTTTATTCCTGTCCTGCCCTTAGGCTCATCAGAACCATTTTTTTTTTGATTCCATATATATGTGTTAGCATACGATATTTGTTTTTCTCTTTCTGACTTACTTCACTCTGTATGACAGACTCTAGCTCCATCCACCTCACTACAAATAACTCAATTTCGTTTCTTTTTATGGCTGAATAATATTCCATTGTATATATGTGCCACATCTTCTTTATCCATTCATCTGTCAATTGACACTTAGGTTGCTTCCATGTCTTGGCTATTGTAAATAGAGCTGCAATGAACATTGTGGTACATGACTCTTTTTGAATTATGGTTTTCTCAGGGTATATGCCCAGTAGTGGGATTGCTGGGTCGTATGGTAGTTCTATTTTTAGTTTTTTAAGGAACTTCCCTATTGTTCTCCATAGTGGCTGTATCAATTTACATTCCCACCAAGAGTGCAAGAGGGTTCCCTCTTCTCCACACCCTCTCCAGCATTTATCATTTGTAGATTTTTTGATGATGGCCTTTCTGACCAGTATGAGGGGATACCTCATTGTGGTTTTGATTTGCATTTCTCTAATGATTAGTGATGTTGAGCATCCTTTCATGTGTTTGTTGGCAATCTGTATATCTTCTTTGGGGAAATGTCTATTTAGGTCTTCTGCCCATTTTTGGATTGTGTTTTTTTAATATTCAGCTGTATGAGCTGCTTGTATATTTTGGAGATCAATCCTTTGTCAGTTGCTTCATTTGCAAATATTTTCTCCCATTCTGAGGGCTGTCTTTTCGTCTTGTTTATGGTTTCCTTTGCTGTGCAAAAGCTTTTAAGTTTCATTAGGTCCCATTTGTTTATTTTTGTTTTTGTTTCCATTTCTCTAGGAGGTGGGTCAAAAAGGATCTTGCTGTGACTTATGTCATAGAGTGTTCTGCCTATGCTTTCCTCTAAGAGTTTGATAGTGTCTGGCCTTACATTTAGGTCTTTAATCCATTTTGAGTTTATTTTTGTGTATGGCATTAGGAAGTGTTCTAATTTCATTCTTTTACATGTAGCTGTACAGTTTTCCCAGCACCACTTATTGAAGTGGATGTCTTTTATCCATTGTATACTCTTGCCTCCTTTATCAAAGATAAGGTGACCATAGGTGCGTGGGTTTATCTCTGGGCTTTCCATCCTGTTCCATTGATCTATATTTCTGTTTTTGTGCCAGTATCATACTGTCTTGATTACTATAGCTTTGTAGTATAGTCTGAAGTCCAGGAGCCTGATTCCTCCAGCTCCGTTTTTCTTTCTCAAGATTGCTTTGGCTATTTGAGGTCTTTTGTGTTTCCACACAAATTGTGAAATTTTTTGTTCCAGTTCTGTGAAAAATGCAATTGGTAGTTTGATAGGGATTGCATTGAATCTGTAGGTTGCTTTGGGTAGTATAGTCATTTTCACAATGTTGATTCTTCCAACCCAAGAACATGGTATATCTCTCCATCTATTTGTATCGTCTTTAATTTCTTTCATCAGTGTCTTATAGTTTTCTGTATACAGGTCTTCTGTCTCCGTAGGTAGGTTTATTCCTAGGTATTTTATTCTTTTTGTTGCAATGGTGAATGGGAGTGTTTCCTTAATTTCTCTTTCAGATTTTTTATCATTAGTGTATAGGAATGCAAGAGATTTCTGTACATTAATTTTGCATCCTGCTACTCTACCAAATTCATTGATTAGTTTTAGTAGTTTTCTGGTAGCATCTTTAGGATTCTCTATGTATACTATCATGTCATCTGCAAACAGTGACAGTTTTACTTCTTCTTTCCCAATTTGTATTCCTTTTCTTTCTTTTTCTTCTCTGATTGCTGTGGCTAGAACTTCCAAAACTATGTTGAGTAACAGTGGTGAGAGTGGGCAACCTTGTCCTGTTCCTGATCTTAGAGGAAATGGTTTCAGTTTTTCACCACTGAGAACAATGTTGGCTGTGGGTTTGTCATATATGACCTTTATTATGTTGAGGTAGGTTCCCTCTATGCCCACTTTCTGGAGAGTTTTTACCATAAATGGGTGTTGAATTTTGTCAAAAGCTTTTTCTGCATCTATTGAGATTATCATATGGTTTTTATCCTTCAATTTGTTAATATGGTGTATCACATTGATTGATTTGCATATGTTGAAGAATCCTTGCATTCCTGGGATAAACTCCACTTGATCATGGTGTACGATCCCTTTAATGTGCTATTGGATTCTGTTTGCTAGTAATGTTGTCAAGGATTTCTGCATCTATGTTTATCAGTGATACTGGCTTGTAGTTATTTTTGTGTGTGTGACATCTTTGTCTGGTTTTGGTATCATGGTGATGGTGGCCTCATGGAATGAGTTTGGGAGTGTTCCTCCCTCTGCTATATTTTGGAAGAGTTTGAGGATAGGTGTTAGCTCTTCTCTAAATGCTTGATAGAATTTGCCTGTGAAGCCATCTGGTCCTGGGCTTTTGTTTGTTGGAAGATTTTTAATCACATTTTCAATTTCAGTGTTCGTGATTGGTCTATTTATATTTTCTATTTCTTCCTAGTTCAGTCTCAGAAGGTTGTGCTTTTCTAATAATTTGTCCATTTCTTCCAGGTTGTCCATTTTATTGGCAAATAGCTGCTTGTAGTAATCTCTCATGATCCTTTGTATTTCTGCAGTGTCAGTTGTTACTTTTCCTTTTTCATTTCTCATTCTGTTGATTTGAGTCTTCTCCCTTTTTTTCTTGATGAGTCTGGATAATGGTTTATCAATTTTGTTTATCTTCTCAAAGAACGTGCTTTTAGTTTTATTTATCTTTGCTATTGTTTCCTTCATTTCTTTTTCATTTACTTCTGATCTGATCTTTATGATTTCTTTCCTTCTGCTAACTCTGGGGTTTTTGTTCTTCTTTCTCTAATTGCTTTAGGTGTAAGGTTAGGTTGTTTATTTGAGATTTTTCTTGTTTCTTGAGGTAGGATTGTATTGCTATAAACTTCCCTCTCAGAACTGCTTTTGCTGCATCCCATAGGTTTTGGGTCATTGTGTTTTCATTGTCTTTTGTTTCTAAGTATTTTTTGATTTCCTCTTTTACCTCTTGGTTATTTAGTAGCGTACTGTTTAGCCTCCATGTGTTTGTATTTTTTACAGTTTTTTTTTCCCTGTAATTGGTATCTAGTCTCATAGCGCTGTGGCCAGAAAAGATACTTGATACGATTTCAATCTTCTTAAATTTACCAAGGCTTGATTTGTGACCCAAGATATGGTCTATCCTGGAGAATGTTCCATAAGCACTTGAGAAGAAAGTGTGTTCTGTTGTTTTTGGATGGAATGTCCTATAAATATCAATTAAGTCCATCTTGTTTAATGTACCATTTAAAGCTTGTGTTTCCTTATTTATATTCATTTTGGATGATCTGTCCACTGGTGAAAGTGGGGTGTTAAAGTCCCCTACTATTATGGTGTTACTGTTGATTTCCCCTTTTATGGCTGTTAACATTTGCCTTATGCATTGAGGTGCTCCGATGTTGGGTGCATAAATACTTACTATTCTTATATCTTCTTCTTGGATTAATCCTTTGATCATTATGTAGTGTCCTTCTTTGCCTCTTGTAATAGTCTTTATTTTAAAGTCTATTTTGTCTGATACGAGAATTGCTACTCCAGCTTTCTTTTGATTTCCATTTACATGGAATATCTTTTTCCATCCGCTCACTTTCAGTCTGTATGTGTCCCTAGGTCTGAAGTGGGTCTCTTGTAGACAGCATATATACCAGTCTTGTTTTTGTATCCATTCAGCCAGTCTATGTCCTTTGGGTTTTTTTTTTTTTTTTTTTTTTTGGCGGTACGCGGGCCTCTCCCATTGTGGAGCACAGGCTCCGGACGCGCAGGCTCAGCGGCCATGGCTCACAGGCCCAGCCGCTCCGCGGTATGTGGGATCCTCCCGGACCAGGGCACGAACCCGCGTCCCCTGCATCGGCAGGCGGACTCTCAACCACTGCACCACCAGGGAAGCCCCAGTCTATGTCTTTTGGTTGGAGCATTTAATCCATTTACATTTAAGGTAATTATCAATATGTATGTTCCTATTACCATTTTCTTAATTGTTTTGGATTTGTTATTGTAGGTCTTTTCCTTCTCTTGTGTTTCCTGCCTAGAGAAGTTCCTTTAGCATTTGTTGTAAAGCTCATTTGGTGGTGCTGAACTCTCTTAACTTTTGCTTGTCTGTAAAGGTTTTAATCTCTCTGTAGAATCTGAATGAGATCCTTGTTGGGTAGAGTAATCTTGGTTGTAGGTTTTTCCCTTTCATCACTTTACATATATCCTGCCACTCCCTTCTGGCTTGCAGAGTTTCTGCTGAAAGATCAGCTGTTATCCTTATGGGGATTCCCTTGTATGTTATTTGTTGCTTTTCCCTTGATGCTTTTAATATTTTTCTCTTTGTATTTAATTTTTGATAGTTTTATTAGTATGTGTCTCGGCATGTTTCTCTTTGGGTTTATCCTGTTTGGGACTCTCTGCACTTCCTGGACTTGATTGACTATTTCCTTTTCCATGTTAGGGAAGTTTTCAACTATAATCTCTTCAAATATTTCCTCAGACCCTTTCTTTTTCTCTTCTGGGACCCCTATAATTCGAATGTTGGTGCGTTTAATGTTGTCCCAGAGGTCTCTGAGACTGTCCTCAATTCTTTTCATTCTTTTTTCTTTATCCTGCTCCCTGGCAGTTATTTCTACCATTTTATCTCCCAGCTCACTTATCCATTCTTCTGCCTCAGTGATTCTGCTATTGATTCCTTCTAGAGTATTTTTAATTTCAGTTATTCTGTTGTTCATAACTGTTTGTTTGCTCTTTAGTTCACCTAGATCCTTGTTAAATGTTTCTTGTATTTTCTCTATTCTGTTTCCAAGATTTTGGATCATCTTTACTATCATTACTCTGAATTCTTTTTCAGGTAGGTTGCCTATTTCATCTTCATTTATTTGGTCTTGTAGGTTTTTACCTCGCTCCTTCGTCTGTAACATATTTTTTTGTCATTTTTTTTTTCTTGATGGGTGGGGCTGTATTCCTGTCTTACTGGTTGTTTTGCCTGAGGCATCCAGCACTGGTGTTTGCAGGAAGTTGGATAGAGCCAGGTCTTGGTGCTGAAATTAGGGTCTCTGGGAGGCCTCACTCCAATTAATAGTCCCTGGGGTCTGAGGTTCTCCGTTAGCGTTTTGGACTCAGAGCTCCCACCACAGGAGCTCGGGCCTGACCTCCAGCCTGGGAACCAAGATCCGCAAGCTGGTCATGGTAGCTAGGGTTCCGGCAGGATTAAAACCTGCAAAGTTGGAGGAAAAAGCACCCTTCAACATGAGAGTATGCGGTTCCTGAAGGCTACCCAGATGTCTTACATTCAGTAGGCAGTTGGGCATAACTGATAAGGAACTCAAGAAAGAGACCTAAGCTGAAAATAGAGCCTTGGATGGTAGTCCAAGCCATGATATTTGATTTCCCAGGAAGAGTATATGCAGAGTTAGAGGAAAAGAGGGCTGACAACAGACTACCAGTATGTAAGAGACAAGCAGAGGGATGGAGGCCAGTGAAAGAGGGAGGTGGGGCAGTCAGCGACAGAGCAGAGCCAGGAGGAAGAGCACAGTATCACTGGGTAAAGGAAGGGCAGAGCCCATGCTCAAGCGCCAACCACTCTAAAGGGGTTAAGTAAGATTAAGCAGAGACATTTCCACCAGATTATGAGAACCGGGAGACATTAGTAACTTTAGAGAGAACACTTTTGGTGGGGAGATTGAGTTGGAAGCCTGATGGTACAGCACATCAGAGTGAACAGAAGATAAAGAAGCAGAAACAGCTGGTATAAACTGCTCTCTCAACATCTGGTGGGAAAGGGAATGATAGCAAAAACTAGAGAGCCACGGAGGATTTTTTGTTGTTGTTAACAAGATGGTTCAACTGTGTTTGTGGGAAGAGGAGCCTGAGGATCAGGGAAAGAGGGGAAAAAATAGAGTGAGTTCTCTGAAGATTTCAAAAAGAGGTGTGAGAGCACAATATGACTCAATCATCTTCATTTAACATGCCTGGATTTGTTCTTCACATACCAACTAGGAAATACGTAGTTAGCATCTAATTTACTGGGACCAAACCAATGAAGTTGTAAAATAACTTTTCTTGTAAAGCCTTACATTTTCTTACTGAACACTGCAAAAACAAAAGCATCTTGGACTAATTTAGTTTCAGTCAAAAGGTGACAATGGTATGCAGTGAGAAAAAAATCTTTCTCTGCTATTTCAGTTCTTTTTTCCCTTTTTGTCAGGGAGAAATAATTTATAAAACACTTTACCAGATAAACTCTCATTTGGGGGTGTCCGGCATTGTACTGACAGCACATACACAACTCTGAAATCTAAAATCTTTAACCCGTCTGCAGGGTCCAGTTAGCCCCATCCTGAGGACTACGTGAGACCTTGAAACTAAGCTAAGTGGCTAGCACATTAGTTTCCTTTTAACTGCGCTGTGGTAAGCTATTCTGAAGCTGTTTAGATTTGTGGTTGGGCCTCAAACCATGTCTCTGGACAACATTCTGCTGGAGGCAGAACAAAGTTATATTTAATATCTGTGTACTTTAAAACAACGCTGACCACTTTTTCTCTTATTGCTGGGGTCACTTGCCCTTAAGACTCACTGTACTTTTGGTGTATAAACAGCAGTGTTTGCTTATCCAATTGATTCTGCAATTACATGATTGAGCCAATATGAAAACTGAGTCAATAAGAAATGCTTATAAAGCAATAACAACCAGGCTTTTTTTTCCAATACATGTACCAAATAAATTTAACTAGGAAGAACTGAACTAAATATAAAACACTTCAAAAAGAAGAAAAAGAACATTATGCTTACTAAGAGTTTTGGCATGATCCAGAGAACATGTTCAGGGAATGACCTCTGTGGAAAGCACGGAAGCATTTTAATGGCTATGCCTGAAAACCTCTTTCTGTACGTTGTTCTACAACATTCTACCATAAAATTTCATCTTATGGTACGTGAATTCTGTGTCAGGACTTCCCTGGTGGTCCAGTGGATAAGACTCTGTGCTCCCAGTGCAGGGGTCCGGGGTTCAATCCCTGGTCGGGGAACTAGATCCTGCATGCACGCTGCAACAAAGATCCCACGTGCCGCAACTAAGACCCGGTGCAGCCAAAATTAATTAATTAATTAATTAATTATTGAATTCTGTGTCAACTTTTTGTGTTTTTCTTTATCTAAAAAAATTTTAAAGGCCAGAATAACACTGTTTTAAAACAATGAAGCTATTTTTCTCTTCTTGAATAAAGAATTGCCTTTCTTCACAATTCAAAGAAGAAACAAAAAATCCAGGTGCTCAAAACTCCTGTTATCTTCCTGCCACCAAATCTACAAATGCACCTGTATCCGCCCCCTCTTCCCTTATCATAATAGAAGCAATGGGCCTTCTCCTAGCAGAGGCCAATTGCCGCCCTCCGATCCCCATGTCCCCCTTCTCAGGGACCTTGATCCTCTCAGCTATCCCCTCTTGTTTTGTATTTTCAGTATCTCTTTCTGTTTCTCCCTCTCTCTCTTTCTCTGTAATGGATTCACACTAAATGTGTTCTAGCATCACTCATCTTAAAATAACAAAAAGTAACCCTCCCCCTGAACCACACATTCCCCTCTGGTTAAGTCGGAACCAAGCCTCTCAAAAGTTTTCACTTGCATCCACTCCTCAACCCATTCCAATCTGGCCTCTCCCACCAAATCTCCACTAAAATTGCTCTTGATAAGGTCATTACCTGCTCAGTCAAATCTGACACATAACCTTTGAAGCACTTTTTCCTCCTTGCCTTCCCCAACACCACAACTTTTCTAGGTTTTCTTCTGGGTTTTTTTCTGGCTGTTCCTCCTCTGTATTCTTTCTCAGCAACTCCTTTCTGATCCGTCCTCTACATTTTGGAGTTTTCAGGGCCCAGTTCTGAGTCCTCTTCCTTTTTCCATTTGACAATTTCTCATAAGATGATCTCTCTACACCTGGGCTTTAAAGTCATCTAAATGCCAGTGATGCTAGAATTTCTACCTGCAGCCCAGACATCTTTTCTGAGCTCCAGACCCATGTCCCACTGATGAATGAAAGCACAATAGTTTAGATGAGCCTGGGGGCCAGACCACTTGGGCTTCAAAACTAGTCCTTCTACTGACTTCCGGGGTGATCCTGTGCAAGTTGGTGACCTTTACAGTTTCCCCATCTGTAAAATTAGAATAATAATAACAGTACTTACTTCATAAGTGATTGTGTGGATTAAGCGAGTTGATAAAAGCACCTATTGATCCTTTGTAGCACATAGCAAGGTTTCATTACCATGATTACTATTACCATATGTGTCCATTAGAATATGTCAAAGGTATCTCAAAACTTGACCTGTATACAACTGGGTCCTATCTTTTCCGCCCACTCCAAATGCAACTCCCCTGGTTCACCATCTGTGAGTTCTAAGGCAGAATTCTAAGATGACCCCAATGACCCTTTGCATGACCTCCTTCCCTTCAGTGACTGAATATGATGAAATATCACTCTTAGGATAAAGGGATTTTGTTGCAGATGTAATTAAGGTCCCAACTCAGTTGACCTCACGATGGGAAGATTGTCTAGGTAGTCTGATCTAATCACATGAAGCCCAGAGAAGATCTGGAAGTCAGAGAGTCAAAGCACGGGAAGCATGTGACACACCTTTGATGCCTGAAGATGGAGGGGCCAAATGAGAAGGAATGCAGATGGCCTCTACCAGCTGACAAAGGCCCCCGGCCGACAGCCATCAAGGAAACTGAGACCTCAGACCAATGACTACAGGAACACAAATCTGGCAACTACAGCAATGAGCTTAGAAGTGGACTTTCACCCAGAGCCTCCAGACAAGCACTGTGTCTGGCTACCATCTTAATTTCAGCCATGCCATGGAAAATTTTAACTTACCAAATTGTGAGCTGATAAATGGGTGCTATTACAAGCCGCTAAGTTTGTGGTGATCTGTTATGCGGCCACTGAAAATTAATACACCATTTGAACAAATGGTACCTTCAAACATATGTTTGTTCCAGCTCGAAAATCCCATATCACTACCACACCAAGTTCTGCTGATTCTGTCTCCTAAATATATCTCAAGTATATTCATGATTCTTAATCTCTAATTGTTACCCAATCCAAACTTGTATATTCCATCTGAACTTCAGCAATAGCCTCCTAACTGGTCTCCCTTCAGACAATCTTTCCTTCCATCCTCCTCACAGCAAGGGAGTCATTTTTTACAGTACAAAACTAATCTCTGAAAAATCCTTCAACAGCTTCACACTGCACTCAGGATAACGCCTGAATGCCTCATCATCACCTACAGAACCCTGCACGAACAGCCCTGGCTACCTTCTCAGCCCCGTTTCCTGTGACTTTCCTGCTTGGACACGATGCTCAAGCCACAGAGACCTTTCTTCCAGTAACCCCAGTGTGCCAAGCCATTTCCCACTTCAGGGCCATCTGTGTTACTTCCTTTGTCAGAAATGCTTAACCTCCCCCCCTACTCTTCACCCCATGATAGCCAGGGCCTCAGCTTGAACATTCCCACTTCCCTCACCCATCCCCTGAGGCCCGGCCACCCTGTTAGACTCTCTCATAGAACCTGTACTTCTTCACCGTTTATCACAATTGCAATCATATGGTTAGTTGCATGATTATGTATTTAAGGTCCTTCTCTTAGGTATAGTTCAATGAAGGTAGAAGCCATGTCTAATTTGTTCCCTGCTAAAACCCAGCATCTGCTATGGTGCCAGGCACACAGTGTCAACAAATCCTTAATGGATGAATAAAACCGTGGCTGCTTTGCCCAACTTATACATGACAAAATTATGTCAAAGTTACAAGTTTGATTTGTGTGTGCCCATTAGATTTGTCCTACTCTAGCCCTAATTATGATGTTTCCTTACAAACAAAGGACAGTGGTATAAAGGAAAAATGGGCAACTTCATGGGAAAGGGTTAATGCAAATCTACTGCTAAGTGTTCATGCCCTCTTAATGCAACACCATTCATTTAGATATGAAGTGCAACATTATCCTTATTATGTATTTTAAATAGTTTTTCCTTTAGGAAAAACATATAATTCCACTCCAGTACCGAAGTGGTTTGAGGACAGAGTACTTCAGTTGACTGAATTTTCCTATTAATGATGGGATATTCCACTAATGTAGAAAACTGCCTGGTACAAAGACAGCCCTGTGTATGACTTCCACCATCCTGCCAATAAAATTTCTTTTTAAAAGTATGCCTTGATTTTATTGATTTCTCATTATGTATTTTTAAAAAACTCTAAAATGGTATTAATTAATCAGAGACCTCACTTTTTTTTCTTTTTAGAAGAAATATAAAAATAGCACGAACATCACAACAAAGATTTTATTTAAGAAGCAAAATACTGGGTAGAAAGTCAAATATCTTTCCATATTGTCCATCTTACTCATGGTTTGTATCTATGTGTTTGTATATAAATGCATTTAATTATATATTTACCTAATTCCTGTCTTGGCCCAGAAAAGACTTAAGGCAAAATAACTAAAGCATAAGAAAAGAAGAAAGAAAAATAAGAAGAAAGATTAGGGACAGAAAATGACACCAGGAAGAGGCTCAAGATGCATGCCAGACCACAATTTTATGTGGTGTAGGCTTGAGATGTGAAGCATTCTAGCCACCAACTTGATAAAAGAGGTCTGCTCCAGGGATCCACTTCACAGCATTCCTATGAAAAACAGAAGAGCTGGTCAAAGCAGCTCAGCTAGACTTGGTACTAAGATCAGAAAGGAATGTCTTCTTGGGGATTCCCTAGAGACGACATCATTCTACTTCTACTAAGAATGACATTTGTTACCATTTTCTACTAAATAGTTGTCTAAATGACTAACTGCTTCATATTGTTATCCTATTCAGTTACCCAAGCCTGAGGCAAAATTATCTCCTGGTTCATCCAATCTTAAGCAAGATGTGTTAGCTCCCTATTGCTGCTGTAAAAAATTACATAAACTTCATGGTTTATGAACAACATAAATCTGTCTTATTATAGTTCTAGAGATCATAAGTCTCAAACCAGGTCTTAAGGAGCTAAAATCAAGTGACAGTAGAGCTGCATTCCTTTTGGACACTCCAGGGGACTATCTTTTCTTCACCGTCTAGAGCCTGCTCACGTGCCTTGGCTCATGGCCCCCTTCCAGTAACGGCTTCAGTCCAATCTCTGATGCCACTGTTGCATCTTCTCTCCCTCTATTTCCATTCTCACAACACCTTCTCTCTGACCTGCCGACCTCCCTCTCATAAGGACCCTGTGATTACATTGGACCCACCTGGATAACTCCCCATCCTTAATCACATCTGCAAGGTCTCTTTGCCACGTACAGAAGCATTTACAGGTTAGGACATGGACATCTTGGGGAGAGGAGGTGCATTTTTCAGCCTACCACACAAGACTCTATTTACCTGTTTGCAGCTACCTGCAATTTACAAATTGTAATGATGTGTCAGAAAAATAACAATGTAAGGCCCAATTTACATAATAACAGTAAAGCCACAAATGGAAAACTTAATCAAAAGTTTTTTTATTTCAAGAGTTAATCATAGGATTCTTTTAAGTACCAAGTTCACCTTCTTTATTCCAAATAATTTGATATACAAAAATATTATTTACACAATGTTTTGTCAGGAACGCACTAGTTATATAAAAAGAAGCACACTGCCACAAAAACTTGAGTGTGAAATAAATAAAACTGCAATACCAAGTACTGTGTCAAAAATCGGGAACTTTAACTCCCTATTCTCTCTGCAGTCACAGGGCAGTGTGCCTACTGAGTACTAAAAAAAAAAAAAAAAGTGAACTAGCCAGCTCACTCACAACTTTAGGAAGGTATAAAGTCCAGAGAACTTCCTTGACTTTTTGGAGGAACCGATATAGCTGAACCCATGGGGGCACTGCTAGAGACAAACAAAATGAGGGCAAGATTCTATTTTAGACCTTATTCATCTTCCCTGAAAAACAAGAGGAATGTAGGAGTGCTCATACCACTGAGGTGCACCAAGATCTGTAAATCATTACAGGAGCTCAAAGGAGAAAACTGTGACAACCCCTCCCTCCCACAGCATTTTGGGATTGACATCTCTCAACAGTGTATTTAATTGTGAAGCTTCAGTCAACACATGATGCTATTATGCTAGATTTTCCCTAGAGGAATTTTCACCAAGCATTATCTTCTTTTTCAGGGTAAGAATTCAATCCTGCCCATCAGATCACTTATGTCTCCAGGAAGCTGAGATTTCATGATTTTTTTCTTGCTTTGCAGTACAGGTTAATGTTGGGTCTGATACAACAGTCGACTTGTCACCTGAGAAGCTTCCCACCAGCAACCCCCGCCCCCGTTATAGACTGCAAACACAAAATATACTTGAATCCCCCTTGATTTAAGGGCTGAGATGCCACTTACTTTGCCCAAATATATCATTTTCTTTTCTTTTTTAAATTTATTTATTTATTTATTTTTGGCTGCGTTGGATCTTTCTTGCTGCGTGTGGGCTTCTCTTGTTGCGGAGCACGGGCTCTAGGCACACAGGCTTCGGTAGTTGTGTCACGTGGGCTCAGTAGTTGTGGCTCACAGGCTCAAGAGTGCAGGCTCAGGAGTTGTGGCACACGGGCTTAGTTGTTCCACGGCATGTGGGATCTTCCCAGACCAGGGCTCGAACCTGTGTCCCCTGCATGGGCAGGCAGATTTTTAACCACTGCGCCACCAGGGAAGTCCTAGATCATTTTCTTAATCTCTAAAACTCATGGTAGAAATAAGAGATTTTCTTATAAGTCTAGGCTCTACAGAATTAAGATAGGGTACTATCAAAAACCTATTTATATTTTGACCATCCAATGTATCCTATAAAGCTAAAGATAGAGCACAAGTTCTGCCTACTCTTCTCAAGGTGAGGAAAGTGTGAAAAAAAGGGAAAAGTACAAACACAAAATATATTTATACATGTATAATATAAAAAGGAGAGCTGCATTGTTCTCACAGATAACTAAGATTGTCACTGAAATTTTTCTGTGTCCTTTTGTAGATAATCATTATGTTCCTAAAAAGTTACGTATAAATAAAATCATTATAAATGGAATCATATTCAAAGAGTATCAGGGAATTCTTTTTCAATGGGATTCAATCATGAATCCTCTGGCAAAACAGAATTATCTTTTAAAGTAAATCAGCACTTCTGACTTTTGTCTATACCAAGATTTCCATAGAAGTTCCACTGAAGACCAACTTAATGCTGGTAAGTACTTTGGATATAACTCAGTCCAACACCTTTACTTTATGGATCAGTAAACTTAGGCTCAGAAAGGCGAAATGATTTATCTCAAGTCACACAGCAAGTTTGGGGCAGAGCCAGAAATATAATCCACCCTCAACCTCTGTTAGCCTTTACTTAGAAGACCCTAAGTATGGATGACAGCAATCAAATATGTACGATCTTTAATTGGAGGCAGAAATCAATCAAGCGTATTTTGGGGAAACCAGACGGAGACATGACAGAAAAACAAAACTAGAGACAAATACCTCTTATGAATATAGACACAGAAATCCTCTACAAAACACTAGCAAACTGAATCCAGCATGGTGTATAAAAAGAATTATACACATTACCAAGAGGGATTTATCCCAGGAATACAAGTTTGGCTTAACACTCCAAAATTAATTAATGTAATACACCTCATCAATAAAAACAAACAAAAAAACCACGTGATCATCTCCCTAAATGCAAATAAAAATCCGATGCCTTTTCATGATTAAAAACACCCAAACAAATTAGGAAGAGAATTTCCTCAATCTAATAAAGGGTATCTATGAAAAACCCACAGCTAACTTCATACTTAATGGTGAAAGACTAAAGCTTTCCCCCGCTAAGATCAGGAATAAGACAAGGATGTGTGCTTTCACCAATTCTATTGAATACTGTGCTGAAGGTTCTAGCCAAGACAATTAAGCAAGAAAACTAAATAAAAGGCATACACATTGGAAAGAAGTAAAACTATCTCTATTTGCAGATGACGTGATCTTGTAAGACATCCAATAAGAAAACATTAGAACTAATATACTAGTTAGGCAAGGTTGCAGGATACAAGATTAATATACAAAAATAAGTTATATCTCTATATACTTTTAGTGAATGATCCAAAAATTAAACTAAGAAAATAATTATTTTACAATAGCAGCAAAAAGAATAAAATATTTAGGAATAAATTTAACAAAAGAAGTATAAACATATAGTCTGAAAACTACAAAATGTTGAAAGAAATGAAAGAAGATCTAAATTAATGGAAAAATATTCCATGTTCATAAATCACAAGATTTAATATGTTAAGATGGCAACACTCCCAAAACTGATCTACAGATTTAATGTAATCCCTACCAGAATCATAGTTGGCTTCTTTGCAGAAATGTTGACAAGCTAATTCTAAAATTCATGTGGAAATTCAAGGGATCCAAAATAGCCAAAACAATTTTGAAAAAGAAGAACAAGGCTGGAAGACTCACAATTCCCAATATCAAAACTTACTAAAAAGTTACAGTAGTCAAAACAGTGTGGTGATGGCATAAGGACAGACACAAAAATCAGTGGAATTGAATTGAGAGTCCAAAACTAAATCCATACATCTATAGTCAATTGATTTTTGACAAGAGTGCTGAGAAAACAAAATGGAAAAAGAATAGCCTTTCAACAAATGAAGCAAAAACCTAAATGTAACAGCTAAAATCATACAACCCTTAGAAGGAAACAGATATAAAATCTTTGTGACCTTGAATTAGTCAATGATTTCTTAGATACAATACCAAAAGTAAGAGAAAGAAAAGAAAAAAATTGGACTTCATCAAAATTAAAGACTATAGTGCTTCTAAGGTTATCACTGAGGAAAAAATAAAAGATAATCCACTTTATGGGAGAAAATATTTGTAAACCATGTATCTAAATACAGATCTAAGGGATCTGTATTTACAATACATAACTCATATCTCAATAATAAAAAAGACAAATTAACCAATTAAAAAGTGGGCAAAGGATCTGTATAGACATTTCTCCAAACATATACAAATGGCCCATGAGTACATGAAAAGATGCCCAACATCATTAGTCATTAGGAAACACAAATCAAAACTACAGTGAGATACCACTTCATACTCACTAGGAATGGCTATAAGCAAAAAGACCTACAATAACAAGTGATGGCGAGGATATGGAGGAACTGGAGCCCTTGCTACTAGAACTGTAAAGCAGTGAAGTCACTTTGGAAAACTTAAGTTAAACATAGACTTACCACGTGATCCAATAATTTTACTCTTAATATGTACCCAAGACAAATGAAAACATAGGTCCATGCAGAAACTTGTACACAAATGTACATAGCAGCATTATTCACAACAACCAAAAGGTTGAAACAACCCAAATGTCAATCAAATGATGAATGGATAAAATACAGTACAACCACACAATGAAATATTACCTGTCAATTTAAAAAATGAAGTGCTTACACACATTACAAATGGATGAATCTTGAAAATACTATGTTTAGTAAAAGAAGCCAGTGATAAAAGAGCACATATTATAAAGTTCCATAATAAGAAATGTCCCTAGGCAAATACACAGAAAGTAGAATTAGCAGTTGCCTAGGGTTGGGGATGGGTTGTGGGAATGTGGAGTGACCGATATAAATGGGTAAGACGTTTCTTTTTAGGGTGATGGAAAGTTCTAAAATTAGATTGTGGTGATGGTTGTGTAACTATAAAATTTATTGAATTGTACACTTAAAACAAGTGGATTTTATGGTATGTAAATTATATCTCAAAAAAGCTGTTTAACAAAAAAAGACATTGCAGCTTCCCCATCCAATCACTTGTTCTGGGGGAGCCAGCTGTCATGTCATGAGGACATTCAAGCAGCCCTATGGAGAGGTCCACATAGCAAGGAACTGAAGCATCCTGCCAACAACATGTGAGTGAGCTGTCTTGGAAGGGAACCTCCTGCCCCAGACAAGTCTTCAGGTGAATGCAGTCGTGGCCAACATCGTGACTAAAACCTCATGAGAGACCCTGAGTTAGAACCATCAGGCTAAGCAACTCCTGAATTCCTGACCCACAGAAATCATGTTGCTTTAGGCCACTAAGTTTTGGCATAATTTGTTGCACAGCAATAGGTAACTAATACCCCTTCCTTGACCCTCTCCTCAGTGTTAGGCTCTCTCTCCTAATGACAGATATCTAAGGAAATGTCTTCCCAGCAACCCTTCCTCTTCTAAGAGTTTAGTTTCCCCCCCCCATCCATATGTTCACCATAGTAGCTGTCATGTTAGTAGAACATGATCCTATTCCCTGGCCTTAGTTGAACAATCCAAAAGTAGGCACCTTACCAAAGCCAGGCTAATAAAGTCCTTCGCTAATATTTTTGTACCTGAAGCTGATAAAAAGGCAGTGTCTCTCTGGTACCGAGAGCTGTAAGATATAAAACTTGGGGTCTGTCAATAGCCATGTTCCTTCCCACGTGGAAAAAGGTGAACAGCAGTGGAGAGGAATGAAGCCATCACATAGAGACAAGCAAAGAAGCAAAGATTCAAGATGGAGAAAGTACAGACAGCATCAGTCTCTGGTTCCAGGGATTCCTGATGCAACTCAGTCCTTTCAGTGGGAAGACCACACGTGTCTTGTAACCCCAGCATATAAAACAGAACTCAGTACATAAGAGGTAATGAAATACTTATTGAATAAATGAATAAGATAACCCTTCCAATAGTACCCCCTCTTTTTTGTTGCTGTGGTTCAACAGAGTTAGATTTGAAACCTAGAAGTCCTAAACCTCTTCTTTGCTAACTTTATACTCTGTATATCCTTCTATTATTACATTATGACAATATATCCTAATTACTGGTTTACATGGCCTCCTCCCCTACCATCAGAGGGCAAGAAATTTTCTCATTTTTTTGTATCATCAGTACCATTTAGCCTAGAAAACAGAAAGTGTCAAGAAATGTTTAACTGATCTAATCAATCCTTTACTCTTGTGATCTTCAGATTTGCATGCAACCAACATCTCCTGAGCGCCTAATCTGTGCCAACCAAACCAACAGTCTCATTCAATTTTCACACTCGGTAGATGAGAGAAGTGAGTGTGAAAGAGTTGAATTGACTTGCCCAAGTCTACATAGCTAGTAACTGGCAGAGCTGGGATTTGGAACCAGGTCTTCCAATTTCATGTCCAGGGATGCCATGCTACTTGGTCTACACTATTGGAACACTTTCCATGTTCTTATATGTAACTTGTTGCCTCTTCACTCATCCTACAGCAGACAATACAATGTTGAGCACAAACGGGCAATCGCCAGCTGCTGACTTGATATGACTATATGCTTGTCCACATTTTGAGAAGCAAGGGACCACATCAGATCAAATTACTTTGGTGCCTATTATAGCATCATGTGCTGACAGGGGCCCAGTTGGCTGAAGATGAGAGAATCTTTCAAGCTATATTTTAACAGTGTTTTTGACCACTATATCCGGTCAGTTGTTCCAGCGTTCAGCAATAAATCAAAGTGACTGTTCATTTCCTTTGACAGTTAACAGTACTAATGAATTCAGTATAATCTCACCATCCATCAGAAAAATTTCTAAAATGCAAGCTTGAAGCTGATGATTCACAGAGTAGAGAAGGGGAAATAAAGCAGTTCTCATTGTTTTCTACAAAACTAGCATTGTAAAAAAATTTTGAAAAACTAGTATTGTTTGCAAAATCCAGAAACTGAGCAGTTGGTTGACTACTAATAAAGTAGGTTGCTCCTTGGTCATTTAGCAAAAATCTGCTTGCTGCACCACTGTCAACTGCTGACGAGCATATGATTTCAAGTAGCTTTTGCTGTACAGAACGAGTCTACATACATAAATCAGTGAATCGTTATGTAAGAAAAGAAAAAGAAATTCAAAATTTCCACACCAGAAAACACCTGACACTGAGCCCGGCAAAAATCAGATATTAATACTGAATAAATGTTTACTGAATAAATCATTGAATAACCCTTTGAAAACATCAGTTGTCTATTAAATTGAGAGAGAAAAATCAAACCAGCCAAACATACACAGGTTACATTAGGAACTCCAAAAAATTATGGAGTAACTGGCTCAAGATATATAACAAATTCACAATGACCAAAAAAAAAAGATTTTAAGCCAATGTTTAAAAATGTTGAAATAAGTAAGCATGCATTTGACATCCCTCTTAAATTAAGTCACCACACTGGCACTCAGTGTAACGCTAACCAGCAATAACAAAAAAATAAAAGAACAGGTGACAGATCTAACTTTGCAATCTGTTCCAAACAGTTAACAAGGTGGTTGTTTCAAGGCACGCACTTGAAACCTGCTATTTAAGCTCTGTGTCTCCACAATAAAAGAATATCCCAATATGCCAAAGAAGCTGAATCAAAAGCCTTAATAAACACAAGAACATTTAATAGTAATAATGAACAATTCATTAAAATGTATTATCTGTTCAGAAGTGCAAAAGGATCTCTAATAGGAGACTGGGCTCCACATATATAAACCCAACCTATACTGATTAGTCCGAATAAGCATTTTCCAAAATGAACAACCCATAACGAATAACGTAACAAGTATAAAGCCTGGGACGACTCTAGTGATCGCAAACATCAGAACGTGAGCGCTTAAGCTGTATAGTTAGCCGCTTTTACCTACAGCTTCAAATTTACTGAGCCTTCTTCTCAAGAGACCTTTGAAAGAAATTTAAGGCCAAGTATAGTATTTCATGATGATTGCAAATAAAGGCACTCAGTCCCTGAGCCCGCGATCCCTCTTTATATCACTAGAGACTGGACTGCTGAAAAGGCCGGGGGAAAGCCACCCTTTCATCTTGCACAGGACCGCAGCACCTTAGGGACCCCTCTACGGAAGCAGAGCAGCGGAGAAGTGAGTCATGCTCCAAAACTAAGCGTCGTTCACCCTACACTGAGGAAGGCGCACCTTTCACCCTAGACAGGATGCAGTGACAGATGTGGCACCTGTGCGGGAAGGGGGCGCGAAGACATCCTCAGAGTCAGTGCCAACAGGCAGCTGTGGGCTGCTCCGCGGGCCCTAACGCCCCGCGCCCGCCGCTCATTCCCGGGCTGGGGAAAACTTTCCGCCAGCTCCCCTCGGGCGCGCCCCCACCTCCCGGGACCCCCGGGCTCCCGCCCCGTCCGGGAGGCCCCGCCCAGGGCCCGCCCCCCGCGCCCTCGGCACGGCCCCGTGACCCCAGCCCGAGCAGACCCCTGCGTGCCCTCAGGGCGCGCCCCCACGCCCAGTCCGGCCGGCAGAGGGCGGGGTCGCTCACCCGTCCGCAGCTCGTGCTTGACAGTGAGGAGCTGCTCTCCCCCGGCGCCGCCGTCCCTGCTGGTGTCTGTGGCGCCGCCACCGCCGCTGCCGCCCTCCTCCTCCATCTTCTCCCTTTCCCGATCCCGCGGGGTCCTCCGAGGGGACCCGGGAGACAGCGGACGCCCGGGCCCTCACAGCTCCCGCTGCAGCCCCAGGAGCCGAGGTGCGGCGGCTCCAGAACTCGGACGCCGAGACGAGTAGCTTTCCCGCTCTGGCCGCACGGCTAGCTCCTCCGCCTCCTCCCCCTTCGGCGGGCACCGCTAGTACCGCGCAACCAAACCGCCCTCTGCTTCACCGCCTCCTCCGTCAAGCTGCTCCGCCCACAGCCAGCAAGGTAGCCACAGCCATTCGAGCTGCCATCGCTTATTGGGCAGAGGGCGCGCGCATCTGTCAGCGCCGGCTCCCATTGGACAGTCGTCTCTGACGCGTCACGAACCGCCCCGCCCCTCTCCTCGAATTGTTGTTGCTTGGCGGAGTGGCAGGAGAGGGAGGAGCGCGACCGCTCCGATTGGTGAGACCGGAGTTCTGCCCCGCCCGTCTCCGCTGGTGCGCACGCGCAGTCAGAACGTTCCCGTCCCAGACATTCCCAGAACGGTCACACCCCTCATTCCCCAGCTTCGATCTGTTAGTAAACAGTGTCTAGTAGTCAGGAGACGCTCGGGATCTGTGATTGGCTATTGCCGAAAGAGGCGGTGAGAGCTGATTGGAACGTTTGGTCCGCCAGTCACCGTGGACAGAGGAGGAGCTTAGAAGAAAGCACTTCTCACGCACGTGTTTGCAGACGTACCTGATGGTCCCTGGCAGCGATCCACAGGTGTGTGACCAGCTGGACGGCAGCGTGTCTTAAAAAGGTGTTACTCGCCCTAGTGAGTCCTAAACAAAGTTAAGTGGAGTTCGTGCTTAAGTACGGGTAGTTCTTAGACGTTTCAAAAATTCCGGCTCACCATGAGGACTTTTGCAAAGGATAAACATTTCCATTTTGGACAAGACGCATCCTAGGCACCAAAAGGCTACAGTGATTAATAAAATAGAATACAATCCCTGCCCCTAAGCAACTTTCAATAGAACACGAGAAACAGACGATCTGTGAAATACATAGGAAACTGTAAAGCAGAATTCGAAATAATACAGTCGTACAAACTGTTAAGAGAACTGTACAGATGGCAATAATTATTCTCGGTAGAGGAGCTGGGGAAGGCTTTTAGGGCAAGGAGGCATTTGAGATAACCAGCTTAAAAGGATGGGTGAGATAGAAATACCAGCAGCAGATACAGAGATAGTAACTGAGCTAGGCCTGGAAGTGGAGAAGGCAAGGGTAGGTTAAGTGATTGATAAGGCTGGATGGAAGTATGACATAAGAGACACAGCTAAAAAGGTAAGATTCCATAAGATAATGAAGAACCTGACCACAATGCTAAGCAGTGCAGATTTTATTTAGTACAGGATGGGGAGCCTCAAAGAATAGCTACGATATCAAAGCTGTTCTCTTGGAAGTTAGCTTCGGTTATAGTGAGAAGATGGACTGAAGGGAAGAGGGGAAAGATGGCACAGCAAGAATACTTTTGCAAGGATAGAACTTATGGGAGCTTCCCATGAGAATGGGAAAAGGAGGGGATTAAAGATGGACACTTGGATATAATTCACATAGAAGTGAACTTTTAAACCAAGCAGGGATTAGATCAGGAGGTCAGCAAACTGTTTTTCAAAGAGCCAAATAGTAAATAGTTATTTTAGGCTTTGCAGGCCATGTGGTCTCTTTCACAGCTATTCACCTCTGCTATTGTAGTGTGAAAGTAGCCCTAAACAATAAGTAAACTAACCGATACGGCTGTGTTCCAATAAAACTTTATTTATGGACATTGTAATTAAATTTAACACAGGTTTCGCGTGATGATACATTCTTTTAATTCTTTTCAAACATTTAAAAGTATAAAAATGATTCTTAGCTCTTGGGCCATTAAAAAAACAGGCAGGAAAACAGATTTGGCCTGCAGGCCATAGTTTGCAGACTCCTGGGTTAGACTGCCATGGAAAAGAAAGCAGAGAAGCCTCAGCAGCTGCTTCAGGCTGCTTCAGCTCCCTGGGCTTACCTGCCTGGAATATTCATCCCACTAAACCATGACTGCCTACTTGTCTTTCTCCTCCACAAGTAGTGTGCTGTTTGGAGCCAGGAAATGACTGTGTGCAATGTTCATTTGTTCACTCAACAACTTTTATGCCAGTTATGAACCAAGTACTATGATGGATACTAGAGACGCAGGGGAGCAAAACAGATGCAATCCTTGCTCTTGTAGCGCATACAGTCTTGAAATGGAAATCAGTATTAAATAATCACATAAAAGAATGTAAACTTTCCATTGTGATCATGTTGTAAAGGAAAATTATAGGGTGCTGCAATAGAATATATCAGGGGGGCCTAATTTAGGTTAGAGGAGCTTGAGGGCCTTTATAAGGAAGTCTTATTTAAGGTAATTCTTTAAACATGAGTAGATTTTAACCAGGATGTGGCAGAGATTGGCCTGACGCTCACCAATCTCATTTCCTCTTCCTGGACACACAGGAAAAGTACATTATTTTTTCCTTTGCAGTTAGGCCAGGGTCATGTGACTGTGATCTGGCCAACGGGGTGTGGGCACATGCAATGTGTGCCATTTCCAGGCCTGGCCGCACGCATATCACTCACGCTCTCTTCTCTTTCCACAGCACCTACAAAGGCCACATGTTGAATGTGGGCATGCCACAATTTTAGATGCACCCTGAAACCCTGCATCTCCACTTGAAGAAGAGCCACCCTGACCTCCTTCAGACTGAGATGTGAGCAATAAGTAAATCTTTATAGGCATAAGCTACAAACATGTTGGGGTTGTTTGCTACCAAAGCAGAATCCAGTCTCCCCTGACAATTTCACAAGTGAATTGCTGGGGCGAGAAAATTCTAGGAAGATGCAGATGCAAAGTCCTGAGACAGGCAAAGAGCCTATTGTATGTTAGGGACTGAGAGAGAAAGCAAATGGGGCCATAACACAGTAAGCAAGAGATGAGGTGAGGGAGGCAGACAGAGACCCAATCGTGCAGTTTGTGATAAGCCTGTTAGTAACTAGGGAGTTTTTCCTGTGTGAAGTCAGAAGCAATGGAAGGAATTGAGATGGGAGAATGATAGAATTGGGGTACTATTTTCAAAAGGTACTGTACTTAGTGTTTGGAGACTGGGCTGGAGGGAGCAAGAAAGGATACAGGGAGACCAGTTAGGAGGTTATCACAGCAGTTTGGGCAAAAGATGATAGCAGGCATTGTAGATATGGAAAAGAAAAGGATGGTGTCTAGATATATATTTTGGACTTCATGAAGGATTGATGTCATGGGCGAGGATAAAAGGGGTGTCTGGAACAACACCAAAGTTTCTAGCAGGTACAACTGTGTGGAGGAAAGAGGAAGGTGGTACTGTGTAATGAGGGGCTGAATTAAAGGAAGAGCACATAGAGAGAATATCAAGAGTTTAATTTTGAGACATTCAATGCCAATATTAAGTAGCTATGTGGTTATATGAGTCTGGAACTCTGCAGGGAGGTCTAGGGTAGAGATATAAATTTAGGAACCACCGGCACATACAGTATTTGAGGCCGGAGTTATGAATAAGATTACCAGGGGAGAGAATGTGCAGAAGGAAGAGAAGAGGAGCCCAGGACTGCACTCTAGGAATTTCAACATTGAGATGCTGGAATGAGAAGGGGGAGCTGGAAGCGCAGGAGGAAAACCCAGAGAGTTTTGTATCTTGGAAGCCAAAGTGTTTCAAGAAGGAGGGAGTGGTCAGCTGGGTTACATGCCCTGAGAGGTCACATGAGATGAAATCTGGGAAAGTTCCCATACATTTGCCAACTTGGGTGCCACTGGTGACGATTTCCTAGGCAATTTTGGTAGAGCAAATGAGAGGTGAAGGAGTAGAAACAGTGAACATGAACATGTTTTTCAAGGAGTTAGCCTCTGAATGAAAATAAAGAAATGCCTTAGCTGAAGGGATCCAGGGAGGTGTTGGTTTTTTTTTTCTACTTTTTACTTTCAGATAATTTTTAAATTGCAGATAAGTTGCAAAAACAGTATAGAGTTTCCACACACCCTCCACCCAGCTTTTCCTGAGGTTAATGTGTTACATACCAAGTTCAATCATCAAAACTGAGAAATTAGCATCAGTACAATATTCTTAAATAAACGACAGACTACAGATTTCGCCACTTGTTTCATAAAAATGGTCTCTGTATTTTTAAATGGTTGAAAAAGAATGAAAAGAAGAGTATACCGTGACCCATGAAGGTTATGTGAGATTCCAATTTCTATGTGCCAGAATCCAGTCCATTTTCCTGCATTACATTTAGTGGCCGTGGCTCTTCAGTCTTCTCCAATTTGTAGCAGTTCCTTAGTCTTTCCTTGCTTTTCATGACCTTAACTCTTTTGAAAAGTACTGGTCAAGTATTTTTGTAGAATACCCATTGCTTTGGGTTCGTCTGATGTTTTGTTTATGATTAAATTGAGGTTACACATTTTGGGGCAAGAGTACCATAGAGGTAACATGCTCTGTCAATTCATCGTATCGGGTACAAGAAGTTTATATGCTTATTACTTGGGATGTCAACCTTGAACACTTGGTTAAGGCGGTGTTTGCCAGGTTTCTCTAAAATTATTTTCCCACTGTAATTAATAAATATTGGGAGGGTGTGTGAGATACTTTTAGACTCTGCAAATATTCAGTTTCTCTTTAAACTTCCGCCCACTGGTTTTAGCATCATTTGGTGGGTCTTGCCTACAATAGTTATGACTGTGGTATTCTAATGGTAATTTTCTATTCAGTTGTTTTTTAAGATGAGGAGTACTGGAACTTGTTTGGATGGTGATGGGATGGTGATGGGGGAGAGGTTGGAGAACCAATGAAGACAGTCTCTGAAAAAGTGGGCAGGGCTGGGAGCCTGAGCTCTCTGTGAGGTTTGCCTTTGATGGGAAGAGGCCCCAAGTCCTTCACTGTGGCAGGAGAGTGGGAAGAGGGGCTGGTGGCAGGCATGGACCAGCTTATAGACTTGAGGGTATGTTGGTTATCTCATCTCAGTATCCCTGGCATCTAGCATTGGCTCTAGCCCAGAATGGGCTTTCAGTAAATGTTTGTTGAATGAATGAAAAGTGAATGAGAGAAAGTAGGAAACCTACACTTAAAGAGTAGGTATAAAAAGACTAGCTAATTGTGGGTATATCTCAGTAAAGCAGGAATAGGCCCTATGAGCTGATACCACTTGTAGATAGTTAAAAACCACACAGTTGTGCACACATGTGGCAAAGAGCTTACTTCAGAGATTCAAGCTCTGTGCTGAGGGACAAAGGAGCTGGGATGAGGTGGATTTGGGGTCTGAGGATAGTGGAAACAGTTTGGAACAGTCACTGTGGAAAATAAATATTGTGTATTGTGAGCCAGCTTAGATGATTGCTGACTAGCACTGGGGGCGCAGGTAGTGTCTGAAAGCCTGAATCAGGAGAGTTAAATGTCTTTTCTCTAACAATTTACACTCCCCCTCAGGTTTGGAGGTTGGCAGTTGGGCAACAACCTGGTTGAAATCAGTGACCCTGGGGCCCAAGCAGGGTGAGAGGGCAGTGAAGCCAGCAATAAACTGCTAGCCTGGGGGAACAGGGTGGAGTCCAGAAGCTGGAGCTCACATAGATGAGTAGAAACCACTTCTCAACCTTGGCTGCACATTAGAATCACCTGGGATACGTAAAAAATAAATATTTCCATCTCTGAAAAGTATGAATTAATTGGTCTGAGGCAGAGCCTCGACTTCAGGTTGTTTTTTTTTTTTTTTGTAACTCCCCAGGTGATTATAACGTAGAACCACTTTTGCAGTGTGCATCTAACGTACAAGCATTAAAGTAGAGGATGGTAAGTAAGAGCAAGTTGGAGTTTTGAAACAACGGCAACTTTTCAAAAGTAGTGATGATGCTGGATAAGGTAGGAAGGTAGGAAGGAAAATTATAAATCAGCTGAAAATGCCAAATCAGATGGGTGGGCGGGGCTTAACTGATTCGGCAGCGACACTAGAGGATGGCTTGGAGTCAAAGGAGGCACCTGCTGAAGAGGAGTGAGATAGTGGACAGGGCTCTGTAGGTAGCTGCTGGAATCGAGGGAAACATCCCTGCTCCCTCCTGCCCTGAGAGATGTGCAAGTAGGGAGGGTGGGCCTGTCCATGACAGGGCTGGGAAGGGGAAGGTATCCAGGAGAAAGCCAGGTTTCTGCTAAGGCTGGGAAGAGTAATAGAGGAAAAAGCTTGAAAATAGGTTTGTTCCCCTTAGGAACGGCCTTTCACCAGGCTTGCTTGTACCTGGTGCTAGAATGGGGGTCCCTGCTCACCCCATTATCTTGTGGGCCTGTGTCCATGGCATGGCACCTTGCTACGTGGTCTTATCCTTAGCGTGGGGGTCTGGAGCAAAGTGGCAGGCGGAGGGCCTTGCTCGGTGTGAGCCCTCAGGACTTAATGACCCCATTATCCGCGCACCGTGAGCTGGGATCTCCTCACCTTTGGATTTGTGAGAATTGGGAGACTCCAGAGGCTCACCACCTCACACTCCCTTTTAATGGGCTCTATCAAAACACTCAGATGTATACTCAGAGAAGAAAGAACTTCTTTCAAAAAATCCAAAATGACATTACCAACATCTTGATTCTGTTTTTGACCCTGTCAGAACCTTCATGTGTGGTATAGATCCAGGAACTTTAAGGGACTCTCTGTAGCTGCAGAGACCAACAGAGTCACAGAGTGTGAAGTTCATACTCTCAGAAGGCAGCCATCCATGGCTGAAGTGGATGTGTTGCCACTGTTCTCAAGAAGGATGTTGGGAAGGCACACACACACACACCTTGAGTTCACAATTGGGAAGGAAATTCTGTGAGGGGGAGCAGCATGTAGACAGTTTTCTCACTCTACTTTCTGGTATCCCATATTGAACCTACAAAGCTTAGAAACCCTCCAGATGTGGCAGATATGAAGCACCTGACTGGATCTGAGGATCCGGTCTGAGATCTGGCTATGTGGACCTGTGCCGACCAGTGCACAGCGGGGGGAGACTGTAGAGGCATGCACATCGCAAATATATCCAGGTAAAGATAGCAAAGGCATTTTTACTCCCTTCCTTCTCACTCATACCGCCCCCTCCAAATCTTCCGGAAGCTACAAAAAGCAAAACAAAGCAAAAACACAGAAAAAGCCCCATTTTTAATGAAACAAGGAAACTCTCAAAACCTCAAACCACAAACCGTGAAGTATGCCTGCCAAATACTGTAAAAATATGCGCTGAAATTGGTGAAATGCTGAGAGCCAACATACACTGCCTCCAGGCTTGAGCCGGAAACATGCTTTCTTAGATGTTGGTATCATACTCCCAAGGGACCGAATCATTGATCCTGGGATTGGAGTGGGGTTTCCCAAAGGCAAGGGGGATCTTATATTACTGGGGGAACAGGAGATAAATTTAGGTGGTACATGGAGAGTCATTTAATTATATCAACTAGCATAATGAAAAAGTGATTCATTTAGAGCTTGCTTTCATTTGTGATTACATCAAGAAAAAGTCTTGGTTTGGTACCAATGGCCTTTAACTTATTTCTAATTTGTACTAAACTCTCTTTCTAACCAGAAAAATATAGACCTCAGACAACTGCATCTAGCTAGAACTTACTATCTTTGTTGTGTTTTCATTGTATTTATTTTAATAGTTACTTCCTATTTATGGCAAGTGATACTGGCTTTTCATTTATAATAGTGATATGCCTCCATTTTAAATAAGTAAAAATTGGGAATTGATTCAAAGAAGAATGTTGGTTATACCAGAGAGGATATGCAGATGAGGCAAAAGTTGAGAAGTGGTACCCAAATGACTGAAATTTAGATTTGAATAATAAGATCCAAGGACCCCAGAGGAGAAACAGGTAGTGTTCTTACAACAAAAAACAAACAGGATGATAGCAGGAAGGTCAACATTAAGGAGAAAGCAGGTTGATGTTTATTTATTTCTATTGTATGTGACCTGGCCTCCAAACCAAAGAAGTCTCCTGGAGAAGAGAGGGTGAGGGGGATGGAGAGAAAATGGCTAGATTATTGCCCAGAGAGCCTAGACTGAGAGGGCCCTGCTGAGGCCCTCAGGAAGCTCTTCAGCACCCAAACCTGAGTATCTAAGAGACATTCTTTATGGAGAGGAAATTAACAGATTTGGAATCACACTAAAGTAAAGCTACCAAGTGCCTCTGTGCCCTTCTTCCACCCCTTCCCATGCTATTCTTTAGCAAGTAATTCTCCATCTCATTGGAGAAATTATAAAAGTTTTTTTAGAAATCTCAAAAAGGAGGTTCAGGGGTACAAATAAGGAATTACATAGCAACAAAAGAGGATAAAACTGAGCGGCAGAACTCAAGAAGGGAAAGAGTGGAAAGCCATTTTAGAATCAACCAAAAATAAAACGAACACAAGTAAAAACACAATGGAACAATACAAAAAAGGACAAAGAAACGTTTTAAATTATTTAAAAATTTTATAGTTACAGAAAATAAACAATGGAGATCCAATATATGAATAATTGGCATTCCTGAAGAAGTGCCCAGGATAAATGGAGCAATAGAAGAAACTTAACTGAAAAGAAGACTTGAGTCAGCAGGTAGAAAGCACACACTGTGTCAAGGGAAAATCAGTACCAAGTGATCAGTGATAAAACATAACAGATAGAAAAAATGCTCAACATCACTAATCATTAGGGAAATGCAAATCAAAACCACAATGAGGTATAACCTCACACCGTTCAGAATGGCCATCATCAAAAAATCTAGAAACGATAAATGCTGGAGAGGATGTGGAGAAGAGGGAACCCTCTTGCACTGTTGGTGGAAATATAAATTGATACAGCCACTGTGGAGAACAATATGGAGGTTCCTTAAAAAACTAAAAATAGAACTACCACATGACCCAGCAATCCCACTACAGGGCATATACCCTGAGAAAACCGTAATTCAAAAAGAGTCATGTACCACAATGTTCATTGCAGCACTATTTACAATAGCCAAGACATGGAAGCAACCTAAATGTCCATCGACAGATGAATGGATAAAGAAGATGTGGCACATATATACAATGGAATATTACTCAGCCGTAAAAAGGAACGAAATTGAGTTATCTGTAGTGAGGTGGATGGACCTAGAGTCTTTCATACAGAGTGAAGTAAGTCAGAAAGAGAAAAACAAATACCGTATGCGAATGCATATATATGGAATCTAAAAAACGGTACTGATGAATCTAGTGGCAGGGCAGGAATAAAAACACAGACGTAGAGAACAGACTGGAGGACACGGGGTGCAGGGGGGAAGGGGAAGCTGGAATGAAGTGAGAGAATAGCACTGACATATATACACTACCAAATGTAACATGGATGGCTAGTGGGAAGCTGCTGCCTGGCACAGGGAGATCAACTCAGTGCTTTGTGACCACCTAGAGGGGTGGGATAGGGAGGGTGGGAGGGAGGCTCTAGAGGGAGGGGATATGGGGATATAGGTATACATATAGCTGATTCACTTTGTTGTACAGCAGAAACTAACACAACATTGTAAAGCAATTATACTCGAATAAAGATGTGAGAAAAAAAAACATACCAGGTAAAAAATCAAAAGCAACACCTAATATTAAATGACAATGAAGCAAGTCTACAGAAGTCAAGAGCATAAAATTACGACTCATGAATTTTATTTTCTGCCAAGTTGTCCTTTAAGTATAAAGGCTATTGGCAGTCATTCTTGAGCATAATAAAACTAAGGGTTTGCATATTCTTGAGAAAAGTTCTTTATACTTAAATTCAGTCAACCAAAAAATGAATCAAAACAAATCAAGAGAACACTTGAGTATTGAGAAAAACTGCTGAAGATGAGTTTTGCAAGGTTTTAAATGCAGAGTTAAGAGTAAACAGCTGTGGGATTGACAGTTAAAGAGCAAAATGTAAACATTGCAAACTCTTACGCTGTAAAAATAATTATATACCTAAGAAAAATTGGGATGGGGAAAAGGCAGTGGGAGAACTTGTAAGCATGTAAATTTACTCATCTGTAATGACGCAGAAATAATCACTCTGAAAAATGGAATGCATGAACTACAGCTGTTTAAGCAAGCATGATTCCAACTTCTTGATGATTTCTATATTCGTTTTTCTTAACGGATACTTCAAGAATGTTTGTGGTACAGAAACATTTAGCTGAAGTTCAGCAATTCCTTCAATTTCATTTCAGCTTCTTTTTCTATAAAATTGATCTTTCTTTCGGCTCTGTTTCTGAGCACAAGGACCCATTGAGATAATATATTCCAAATGTCGATGGCTGTTTCTAGGAAGTGAGATTTGGGGCATGTTTTTTAAAAACTTCCTCTTTGTACTTTTGTGTTATTTTTATCATAAAAATACCATGTATAAAAATAATAGTCACTTTCTGAGTAGTGTGGTAGAACAGTAAAATGGCCCCCATGACCTTTGTCCTCAGGTGTGACTCCTATGATTATGGTATGTTACATAGCAAAAAAGGATTTCACAGATGCAGTTAAGGTTACTAATTAGTTGACTTTAACATTGGGAGATGATCAGGGGGGGCCTAACCAAATCACACGAGCACTTGATTTTATTTATTTATTTTGTGTGGCACGCAGGCCTCTCACTGTTGTGGCCTCTCCCATTGTGGAGCACAGGCTCCGGACGCACAGGCTCAGCGGCCATGGCTCACGGACCCAGCTGCTCCGCGGCATGTGGGATCCTCCCGGACCGGGGCACGAACCCGCGTCCCCTGCATCGGCAGGCGGACTCTCAACCACTGCACCACAAGGGAAGCCCCCACATGAGCACTTTAAATGCTGAGAGTATTCTCTAGCTAGTAGCAGAAATCACAAGATTCAAAGCATGACAAGGCTTCAATGCAAATAGGTATACTGATGCTGGCTTATGAGATGGAGGGGGGCCACGGGAAGAGGCCCTGAGTGCAGCCTCTAGGAGCTGATAGCAACCCCTTGACAACAACCAACAAGAAAACCAGGCCCTCAGCCCTAGAACTGCAAGGACCCGAATTCTGCCAATGGCCTGAATGAACTAGGAAGTAGATTCTTTGCCAGAGCCCCCAGATAGAAGCCCAGCCTGGCTTGCACCTTGATTTCGGCCTTGTGAGACCCTAAGCAGGGAACCCATTTGATCTGGCAAGTTCTGACCTACAGAACCGGGGGATCATAACTGCTGCTGAAGTTTGTGGTCATTTGTTACACAGTAATAAAAAACCAGTACAAGTAGTCAACATTTTTCTCCTTGCCAAACATACAGAATCAGAGTCCTCATCATAAACGTCAGCATCCCCACGCCCTCCTCACCCTTTTGCATTTGCAGAGCTCAGCGTATCTCCAGAAGCCCCAAATGATCTGTGAGAAAACGGACCACTTTGTATGATGACTGGAAGACTCCAGTTTGGGATTAGATGTTTGTGGAGGTGTTGAATCAGATTATGCCTTTTGCACCAGTTGACTTTTTAAACAACAATCAAAACATTGGTTTTAAAGGGATAAATAGACAAGTTGGGGACAGGAAGCTGGAGGTGAAGAGGAGGAGGTTAGGAATGGGCAGGGTAGGAAGGCAGCCTGGTGGGAGGCCCAGTAGACAGGAGCAGTGAAAATACCTCTGTCGCACCTCATCTTTTTCTCCCAGTTTCGTTCCTCAGAAACAATAATTTTAGCTTTTTAGATATTTCTTCTGGGGTTATCTATCTGTAAATAATATGCTTCTATCACTATTGATTGATTCGTTTTATACATTATTTTTTCCTTACATGATAAATAAGGATTTAGGTCATTTCACCAGTACCCCGACCCCTTCTCTTTATATAATTACAAAACTTCTTTGTTTTTCTATAGGTTACCTGTGTTGCACTGATACACCTTTATTTCTTGTTCCATCAGCTAAGGGTAGTATCTCTCTTTTTCTTTTTAATTTTTATTGGAATATAGTTGATTTACAATGTCGTGTTAGGTTCAGGTGTACAGCAAAGTGAATCAGTTATACATATATCCACTCTTTTTTAGATTCTTTTCCCATATAGGCCATTACAGAGTATTGAGTAGAGTTCCCTGTGCTACACAGTAGGTCCTTATTAGTTATCTATTTTATACATAGTAGTGTGTATATGTCATAAGGGCAGTATCTGTTGACTGTTCACTTTCTAAGATGAAGGTAGCAGCAGCCCTACACTTCTCTTCCATATCTACCTCCCAACTTCTGACATTTACAATTTTAAGAATAAGAACATTTACAATCTACTCTTAATCATAATTAACTCTCCCACAGACTGATCCTAAAAACTGAAACTCACTTAAATAGCATTTACATTGTTGTGACTCAGTAAATATTGTTCTCTGAAGAAGCAAAATGTTTATGAAGATTGCTCTTCCTTTTATGGTACAATTTTTTCCCTTGGATTTTCTATTTGCCTCTCTTTTATCTTGTTACATTTTTCTTTATCATGGCTCATTTCCCCCCAGCTTCTTCATCCAATCAGGCATTCTGTTGAGTTTTTAAGCCCTCCCCTCTGAGGCCCAACATCCTCCTGCGGCATAGCAGATGTGATGGGATTTTCCTTCATGGGTTTCCTGGGTCAATTCCAGGCTTTCCAAGATCCGCATCTCCCCACTTCTTAGATGATACCTTTCTTTTCCTGCAGTGCATTTTCGTGTACCTTCCTAAGAAATGGTGTGTGAGAGGTCATTTTCTGGGCCCTGTTTGTCCCAAAAGATATTCTACACGCACACTTGGATGATAGTTTGGCTGAGGACAACACTATAGGTTGAAAATCATTTTCTTACAGATTCCTGAAGGCATCACACTATTGCCTTCTTTTTTTTTTTTCCTCACCACATGGCTTGCAGGATCTTAGTTCCCCGACTAGGGATCGAATTGGGGCCCTTAGCAGTGAAAGCTTGGAGTCCTAACAACTGGATGGCCAGGGAATTCCCCACACTGTTGCCTTCTAGCATTCAGTGCTGCCGACGAGAAGTCTGTTTTATTTTCGTTATTATTTTCATTCCTTTATAGATGACTTTCTTTTTAATTGCAAGTTTTAAAAATTGTTCTCTTTATCTTTGGTATTTAAAATCAGATTATGTGACTAGGTGGGTCTTTTTTCCAAACTCTGTATTTACCCCTCAGTGGACTCTTACTGTCTAGAGCTGTGTGACCTTCAGTGCTAGAAAACTGTTGTGGTATTTCTTTTATTTATTTATTTGGCTGTGCCGGGTCTTAGTTGCGGCACGTGGGACCTTTAGTTGCGGCATGTGGGATCTTTTTAGTTGGCGGCATGAGAACCCTTAGTTGTGGCATGTGGGATCTAGTTCCCTAGCCAGGGATCAAACCCGGGCCCCCTGCATTGAGAGCGCAGAAACCCAGCCACTGGACCACGGGGGAAGTCCCTCATGGCATTTCTTTGATACTGTCCTCTCCCTTAATCTTCTTTGCTCTCTCTCCATATAGCTACTATTAATTGGATGTTAGAACTTCTCTTCATTTCCTACATCTTATTTCTTACCTTTCTAAAAAGGGTCTAGTTTCAGAGAGAGTACTGTAATTTTACCTGCCAAACTTTCCATTGATTCTTTTATGACTTTAACTGGCATATTTTTAATTTAGGAGAGCTCATCTTGTGTGTCCTTTGTCAGAGCGTCCTGTTCTTCTTTTACAGATGAAATCGCTTCATGAGTCCTTCTGAGTATATTAATTAGAGCTTTTTCATTTAGTTTGCTTTTGCTTTGGGTTCTCTTCCTCAAAATAACTATTTCCTCCAGGGTGGGTTTTTTTTCCCCTATTTATTTTGGTCTCTCTTGAAGTGCCCAGAGACTCCTCATCATCCACCTTTAATTAAAATGAAGCCCAAGAAGCTAATGAGGAGTTCTGTGTGCTTGGGCTTATCGACTGGTAGGAAGGCTTCAAGTGCCTGGGAGTCCTGAATAGTAGCTTGTGCTGATTTCCCCACTCTGTAGATATTCCTTTTTTTTTTTTTTTTTTTTAAAGAGTGCAGTCTGGGAGTTCCCTGGCAGTCCAGTGGTTAGGACTCTGCACTTTCACTGCCGAGGGCCTGGGTTCAACACGCAAGCCGCATGTCGTGGACAAATAAAAAGATCAATAAAGAGTGGAGTCTGACAGTACCTTTCCTGGGTGATAGAGGCCTCTCTTTAGAGATAGGGGTGAGATGGGAAGGACTAAGTGTTTCCATATGCAGACTTTCAATTAATCCGCCTGGTTTCAGCCCTGTGTCTCACATCCTCTGCCACGTGTGGTGGTGTCCCATCCTGAGCTTCTCTGGGATTCAGCTGGAAAGATCAGCCTCCTCCCACCTACAAACCTCTGTGTGCACTCCAGAGAGTGGGGCCCCAAACCTCCTGCTGTTCTATGGTTTGTTGCACCCCACTGGGGAAACCACCCATCTAGACCATGACTTTTTCTTCCCTGATGTCACAGAGCCAATGAATGCCAGAGCCTGAACTCAAACCCACTCTCGAATTCCAAAGCCAAGGTCCCTGCGCTCACCACAGCATCCTAGCAACTGCATGGTTAAGGTCTGATCGAAAAGGATGAGGAACTTGGGCCTATATTTCAACAGACATGATAGATTTGTCCGCTTTTAAGTGCTTATAGTGCCTTAGGATCGTATTCTTTCCTTCGAAAGTTTCCCACTCAAATAGTTAATGTAGGCTAGAGCGATAAAGTGAAGCAGCCAGGGGGAGACCGGATCGGGGATCACACACCTCCTTTAAAGTGGCAGTTACTCCTCAGCTGTGGCCAGTTGCTGCCACACAGGAATGCTGGCCAACCCTAGCCTCATCTGATTTTTCAAGAAACATCAAAATTCAGATTATTAAGTAATAGGAATCATTGGGTAATGATGTAAAATGTCGGCAAATAATTCAAGTTCAACTGTGGCTGTAGACGAGCTGTGGTGACTAGTTTGCTGCCTCTAGACATTGCACTTGGGAGAGAAAACCTGAAACGAGATTGTGGGGGGAACAGAAAGTGAAAGCCGTGGCAGGACCCCTGGCCAATCACAGAAGTCCGGTTAAGACAAACCCAGGCAGTGTGCCTTCTCTGAGCCCCAGACGCTCTGGGAGATGGGTCTGGTGATCATTTCATACTCCTCTTAACATTCACGACCCCACTGCCTGTCTTAGATCCTAAGCCAGCTAGTCTCTCCCCTTTTCTTCTCTCAAGTCATTTGCTCAAAGAAATCTTCCTCCTTTTGGATGACAGAACCCATAGCACAGCAGAAGAATTCATGAATACTAAATACAGGTGTTGACGAGGGTGAGGAGGGAGGCGGAGATCAGAAACCCTGAGGACTGGTGACAAGGGGCAGTTTTTAGCCAGAGGCCTGCCTGGAGCCTGGGAAGTGGACCAGAAACCATTTAACATCATTGAGCCAGAACTTCGGCCTCTATAAAACTGAGATGATAAAAATAGCTGTTTGTACTTCATAGTATTGTTCCGAGAAGCAAATGAGATAATGTGCCAGGGGATGGCATTGTGATTGCAAATAAACCATCGCCTCTATTGGAGAAATTAAGGGTGCATTTGAATTGTACAGGGTGGGGCAGGATATAAACCTTAGAAATACTCCAAGGTTACTCTGTGATGAAATTGCCAGTCATTTCAGGGTTGATGTCATTCCATCTGATGCAATGGACTGCAGTTTATTTCATTTCATTAAACCTATGTAAATAAGACACGTAAATTAACAAGGAACAGTAGGAAAGGAGGTGATCCTGTCATCAGAAGTCCTTGGAATGTGCTGACTCCTGTATTCACATGACGACTTGGGAAGGGCAATTCCGGAAGACCACAGATCCTCCTTAGTTTTCAGGAACTCCACTTATATGCTGGTCAGAAAATGCCCTTTAGGCCTTACAATCTTTGGGAAACTGATAGAGAACTCTGGTGTCGAGGCCACACCAAGTTCTAATTCAACTCAGCTGGCAGAAGAGCAGGAACCTCTACATTTCCTTTGGCTGGGAGATTATGACCTCCAATCCAGGCAATGTCTGCTTTTTCATTCAGTTTCATCATTATTGTGTACATTTCATATTGAATGGCACAAGGATTGCTGTACAAATATGTTCACAGAAGCAATTTTTATATGAACAAAGCATTTGAAAATGACATATTTGCTTATCAATTAAATAAATCATATTTTTATGATGTAGGATTATGCAGCCATTAAAAGGGTATTTGCACAGTGGTTCGCACTGGGGAATGGTAACAGCACAGATGTAGTTGTGCTGGACTGGACCAAGGCAGAACGGTCACATCCCCTTCTGCGCAGTACAAGCCAGCTGAAACCACACGGAAGCATGACTTTAAATAATGCAGCACAGCTGTGCAGGGCTCGTGAACATCTGCAACCTGCGGACAGGTGAGGTCTGCAGCTGTCCGAGGTGGGGCTGTTCATAGCAGGCAGACACATCTGGCAACCTTCGAGAGGAAATGGATGCCGCAGACACTGCCTAATCCTCGCACACTCATACTTGGGAAAACCCCAGAAACCATCAGTGCATATATTCTGAGAAGGCTGCATATGCGGACACTGCCCTCATTAGTGATTATCATCCCGAGTGAGAAGAACCAGGTCACCTGGACATGGAATGAAAGATCTAGGAGGAGCTCAGCTATATGTGTCAGTGGAAGCAGAGCTCTGTAAGCGTGTTTAAGCTGTTATTTAATGCAAAAGAAAGTTGCAGTTGAGTCATTGCTTTTATTCTTGACCCTGGGACTTGTAATGGGGCAGGAGGAGGGTCTTACCTCAAATCCAAGTTAATGAACTGGATAATCTCACAGAGGACTGTTTTCAGGGGGGATCAAGAACCTTCTGGAGTGAATATCCCAGGAGAAGAAGCAGTCCAGTCAGGCACAAAGAGATTTCCCTGATAAGAATGTCATGGTCATCCAAGAAGCAAGGCAGTTCTGACGATAGTCTCCTGGCTGGGACTTTAAGGGTTTTCCTGGCTCAAGCCCTAGTGATCTCCCCTCTGAATTCTGTGGGGTGGGGCTGACATGGGAAGGATTCATTTTACCAGAAACTCTCTTAAATACTGGGCCGTAAGCAGTATGGCTTTGGTGCTTCTCTAACGATCAAGTGTAGACAGGACAAGACGTCTCCCTCCCAAGTCATCCCCCTCCCAAGTCATTCCAACTGACTGACCAAACCGCTCTGGTGTCACAGGTGGGATCTGGACCCAGAGCAATGGTGAGCCTCCATGGGGCCTGGCTAGACGATGGTGGTGCCCAGCTAGACCATGGTGGTGCCCAGCATGAATGGACTTGTACAGGAGGGTGGAGGGGTGGGCAGAAGCCAGTGAGGGAGGCTTTGACAGGGACCAAGGGCCCTATTTGAGAAGGTGGAGACAAACACCAGGGAAACTGGTGACTCCATCTTTGCCCCTAGTGTGTTGAGGCTTGAAAACCAGGTTACATCCAGATGGGAAAACTGAGGCACAGAGCGATTAATCACTTGCTCCAAAGCATATGGCTGTAAAGTGAAAGAATTCAGATTTGAAACCAGATCTTCTGGATTTCTGCTTGTTCTATTGTTCATGAGGCCTTTCGGGAGAAACCAAAGGATGTCCAAGGAATACTGGTAATACAGTTGGATGGAAAATAAGATTCATCGGGGGAATGGCAACGATCAAAGCTAGAAAGATACTTGGGCTTTATTGTGGAGTTTGCACTAATTTGGGCAATAATGGCATAGTCCGGGGGTCAGCAAACTGTGATCTGCAGATCAAATCTGCTCACTCTCTGTTTTGGGGGCCATAAGTTAACAATGGTTTTTACAGATGAACGCTCACAGTTGATCTGGTGATAGGGACCACTAAATTTGAACCCCACTTAAGTGAAATATTAGCCTGTAGAAAAGAATTCCATTCTACTCATTAGTATCCTCATATGACAAAATATTATATTCAATTATTATTATATTTTTATTTCATCAATAAATATTAGTGAAAATATGTTTTCTCTCTTGGTATATGAGTATTTATATAATATCCTTGATTTTGTCTCTTGGCCTGCAAAGCCTAAAATATTTATTATCTGGCCCTTTACAGAAAAATTTTGCCAACCCCTGGCATGGTCAGTGATTGAAGAAAGTCATGGAATATATGTCATTTCTTTTTTTTTTTTTTTTTCGGTACGCAGGCCTCCCACTGTTGTGGCCTCTCCCGTTGCGGAGCACAGGCTCCGGACGCGCAGCTCAGTGGCCATGGCTCACGGGCCCAGCCACTCTGCGGCATGTGGGATCTTCCCGGACCGGGGCACAAACCCGTGTCCCCTGCATCAGCAGGCGGACTCTCAACCACTGTGCCACCAGGGAAGCCCTATGTCATTTCTTAATTGCATACTTTCACCAATAAAAGTTTGGGCATGAATGTCCTATTTATACAAATTATTTAATATATCTTGTGCACTACACTACTCATATACATAAGCAACATTGGTAGGGCTATGGACGAGAGTTAGAACTGTGAAATAAGACTGCCTGAGTTCAAATCCCAGAGCTGCTACTTACTAGTTATATGACATTGGAGAAATTTCCTCACCCCTCTGCCCCAGTTTTGTCATCTGAAAAGTGGGGTTAATAGTATCTATTTTATTGGATTGTTGTGAGAATTAAATAGACAGATATATGTAACGTGCTCAGAACAGTCTCTAAAAATAGAGTAAGTGCTAAATAAGAGTTAGTAATACTGGTATGAACATTATAATTCATGCCCCAAAATAAGACTTTTAAACAGGGAGGTGACAGTGAAACATCCCAAACTTCTCTTTTGGCATGCCCACATGGTACCTGTCATCACCCTTGTGCACAGGACAGACCATGTGTGATTAGGGTGACTTGCCAGGGTACAGAGGCAGGTGGCAGAGGGACGAATCCAGAGACAAATCATTGATATTTGGAAATAGGATGGCCTGACTTTGGAGCTGGCTGCTTGCGGGAATGGAGAAGAGGAAACGGAGTGAGGGTTTGCGTTTTACTCCTGTCCCAATGCGTCTTATCATCTTTTAAGTCAATTCTTGCTACCACCAAAGAAGTCACTGCCGATGGTTAGTTTTCTCGTTTACTCAGCAGCTTCCTGAGCTCTTTTGGTGTGCCAGCGTTACAGGGGTTATAACGACAAATCGCAGACAGGCCTGCACTTAAGAAGCTCCTGGCCAGGCAAGAGGAGACAGACATGAAAACAATTGTGTGTGGTAGTATCTTGGGGGTTCTGATAGGAGCCTGTTTATTTTATTTATTTTTTAAATTTGTTTTCGCAGCGCTGCTGCGTGGCATGCGGGATCTTAGTTCCCTGACCAGGGATCCAGGGATCCAACCCAGGACCCCTGCAGTGGAAGTGCTGAGTCCTAACTACTGGACTGCCAGGGAAGTCCCTTTTTGTTTCTTTCTTTTTTTTTTTTTTCCTTCTTTTTAGATAGGAGCCTCTTTAGAACCTGGTGGAAGTGAAAAGGGGTGAGTGTTCAAACCCAGTGAGAGGAGAGAAAAGCTCCACAGGGGTGGCAATTCTTGGGTTAAGTACTAAAGATGAGTGGGCAAAGCAATGGAGGAAGCATTCCAGGGAAAGGCAACGGTGAGGGCAAAAACAAAAAGACACAAGGCAGCAGCCTGGGAGTTTTGCAAATGCCCAGAGCCCCAAGGTAGTGCATAGGGAGGAAGTCATGTGGCAGGCTGCAGGACCGGGGTGACCCCGCAGGAGCTGGGAAATCACAGGTGGCAGAGTAAAATAAATTTCTTTTTCATAACATCCTGCAAAACAGACCCTGCTTATAGTGTCTTTCTGGTACAGTAAACACTGGCGGGCCTTAGAAAACTAAGCTATTTTGTTTTAATTAATTTTAAAGATAATAACAGTGTCAATAAAAGCTACTTTGGGGACTTCCCTGGCGGCACAGTGGTTAAGAATCCGCCTGCCAATGCAGGGGACACGGGTTCGATCCCTGGTCGGGGAAGATCCCACATGCCGCGGAGCAACCAAGCCCGTGTGCCACAACTACTGAGCCCTCATGCTGCAACTACTGAAGCCCGCACACCTAGAGCCCGTGCTCTGCAACAAGAGAAGCCCGCGCACTGCAACAAAGAGTAGCCCCTGCTTGCCACAATTAGAGAAAGCCCGTGCGCAGCAACAAAGACACAACGCAGCCAAAAAGAAAAAGCAAAACAAAAAAAGCTACTTTGAAGGGTATGCTAATGAGCAATTAAATTCAGTTCCCCTCGAAAACTGAATTTAATAACGTTGACCTACATTTACTTTCAAAAGACTTGGTTGTCTGCTTTTATCCTGAACATGAAAACAAGTGTTTTAGGACCCAATTTTTTTATGGTGAGGCGACAGTGGGGAGAATGAAACAGTACCTGCCCCCCTCCCACCCCCACCCGCCATGGGTCTCTTCCTTTGAGACTTTTTCTCTGTCTGTCCTTTCATCCATTCATTCACTAAATTGGTCCGTCTGCCTTTCTGCCAAGAAGCAGATACCTCCTTTTGAAACACTAGATTGACCTCAACAAGGAAGATTCAAGTAGCAGTTGTTAGAAAAGGACGTAGCCTATACCCTGGAGGATGTGGCCAACCCAAGTAAGCGAGAACTATGCCAGGCTGAAGTTTTGGGGTTTTAGACATTTTGGGGTTTTGGTTTTTAGTCTTCAAAGTAATACACGTTCTCTGAAGAAAACTGGAGAGTACAGAGAAGTAGTAAAGAAATGGGAGAAGATAACCTTTCATCCAGCCATCCAGGGGCAACCTCTGCTACTATTTTGGCATATTTTCTTCTAGTATTTTTTTCTAGGTTTTTTAAAATTTTAACATGCCTGGGGGAGCCCAGTGAAGTTCACGTTTGGCATAGGTTTCATCGTCCCCAACACAGGCCTTTGGTTCACTTGGTTAGAGGTACGGGTTGTGCTCATTCAGAAAGATCTGCAGGCATCGCATGCCTCACCCATACTTTCAACCCCCAATCTCCCTGTTGGGAACAGAATAGGGAAGAGAGCCTTCTTTGTGAGCCCGCTCCGAGACATTTACCCCTTCACCACAGTGAGGCTTGTGGTCCGCTTCACACTTACAGAACAAAGAGAAAGACCCGGAAGAGTGAGCCTCCAGGCCCCGACCCACATGTCCAACTGTGGGCAAGCAAGGGTAGAAGCAGCAAGACAGTATGCTCCTTGAAGTTCCTTCCGGGGGTTGGAGATGTCTCCTTGCTTTTGTGTCATCTCGAGAGTAGGGATGCCAGCAGTGGTTTTTTTTATATGTGCTCCTGCCTTGGGGCCGTGGGTGCTCTGCCTCCAGATTTCCCTGTGGCTTCAGCTGAAGCATCGTTCAGGGTTCAGCTCAGCTGTCACTTCTTAGAGCCACTTCCGTGACCCCCGAGTCTTCTTCCACCCACCCCACCCCCATCATTCTCCATCTCCTCACCTCACTTTATTGTCCTCCTAGCAGGAACCACTATCTAATGTGATAATGTTCATCTATTTACTTGCTTGTTTGCTGCCCATCCTCCGCCTTCTAGAATGCAAGTTCCATGGCAGTAGGGGGCTTCCCTGTGCTGTTCTGTGCTGTATCCCCAGTGCTTAGCATCGTCTGTGGCACGCGGTAGAACTAGTGATACATATTGTTGAACGAGTGAGTGCCCTGAGCTCCTGCATGCCCCGTATCCACTCAATGCCAAGCCTGAACCGTCCCCCCCTCCATCATATGTCTATAACCCATCTCTTCCTCTCCATCCTCCCTAAGCAGTAATGTTCAGCTCCTAAGACAATTACAATAGTCACAACTGCTCTGTCCACCCCAGTCTGCATCCCACCCTGCCACCAAGCGTTCCTCCTGCATCTCACCCTGCTGCTTCCCCGTTTATAAGCCTACCTTCATGGCCCTCCATGCAAACCAACTGGCTGATTTCCGGTATGGTGGCAGAGAGGGGGCACCCCCTGGGGATACATTGGAATTGAGGGTGAGAATAAGGATGTACAGATTGAAAGCAAAGCAATGCTTTTCCCACTAGCTTTGCTCTGTTCTGTACTCATAATATTTACTTTTTTTGTATCAAAAATTGGGTAGGGGGGGCCTGAGGTTCTGTGTTTATCAAGGAGGCGAAGGTGTGGTTTTTAAAAGTTAAGAGAGGTGTCACTTGCTCCTTCTCTTAAATTGGTCGTGAAATCTCACCCTTTTGTGCCTTTCCCCTTGCGGGCACGCCTTGATCTCCTGCCCCTCTTAACGGGCCAGTTCAAAGGCCACTCCTGTGATGCCTGCCCACCTCTTTTTCCTCTTCCCCATAGAGCTAACTGCCCACCCCCTAAGCCCCATAGCGTGTGTCCACAGCTCTGATGGGTCATTACTTTGTACTTGTTCAGATTCCCCATCAGATTGGGTGGCCCATGAGGGCAAGGCACTCAGTATCCTAGTCAGCCCAGGCTGCCATAACAAAATACCATCGCCTGGATGGCTTAAACAATACACATTTATTTCCTCACAGCTCTGAAGCTGGAAGTCTGAGATCAGGCTGCCAGCACGTTTAGGTTTGGGTGAGGGCTCTCCTGACTTGTAGCGGCCACCTTCTGCTGTGTCCCCACATGGTGGAGAGAGAGAGCAAGCTCTCCTCCTGGAAGGACACTAATCCCATCAGACCAGGGTCCTACCCACATGAGCTCCTCTAAACCTAATTATTCCCCCAAAGCCCCATCTCCAACATATGAATTTGGGGGTGGGGTGGGGCACAAACATTCAGCCCATGAAACTCAGTAAACATTTTTATGCAAGTAAAGAACCTAGGCTTTCTTAAATTCCCCCCTTGACCAAGGGCAGGGTTGATCCCAGGGTCCAGAGCAGGGCTGTACCTACAAGGAGCTGCAGTTCCTGGGACCCACCTTTGAAAGTCAGAGGCCCAGAGGGGCTCCAGCAATTTGCTACAATGTTGATGCAAGCCGATCTTGTCACCTGGTCTCCTTGTCAGGGATCAAGAAAGTCAAGCCCCAAAGAAGTTCAAGGGACTTGGTCAATGTCTTATTCATCTGATCTGTGCCTAGAACATTGCTTACAAAATCATCTTCGTCTGTAAAATCATGTAAAAGTGTTAAACTATATTGAGAAAAAAAAATCATCTTCATCCATTCAAAAAGCATTTGTTGATCACCTACTGTGTACCAGAAATTGCATTGGCCTCCAGAAGCCCCCTGCGCGGTGAGGGGAGAGAGACCTATCGTCAGCCACGACATGGCAGTGTGGTCTGTGCCTTCAGACAGCCCAGGGGAGGAGCCTCTGACCCAGCCCGCTGCTCAGAGGGGGCGTCGGGGAGAGAGGACAGCTGAGTGGTCTCCAAGGACAAGAAGGAGTTAGGTAGGCAAAGGGCCAGAGGAAGATGTTCCAGGCAGAGAAGGCGAGCGGGAAGCCAGGGAGAACAGGGCCCCACTGGGGACTGCGAGTAATTACTGAGAATTTAGTCTATGTGCCAAGTGCTGTTCCCAGCTCTGTGGTTACAACCAAGTAGAAACAAGGACCGTGCCCTTAAGGAATTTACAGTAAAATATATGTGAGAAGTGAAAAAAACAACAATTTGAGCATTATATTCTGATTTACGTTGGGGGGGGTACTTAATAAGATGACACTTTGAATCTGCTTCTGAGCCTCCAGCCCACTGCTTTTAGGATGGGTTTCTTCCCTTTGGGGGCGTCTCCTTCCATAGTAAGTCCACAACCCCAGGGACCCCTGTGGGTCCATGAGAGTCCTGGTGACTGCCTCTCGCAAAGAAAACCAGAAAAGCCGGAGCACCCGGAGGGTTGTGTTCTCGGCTGTTATTGTTGCCGAAGCTGTAGCAGCACCTCTGCTGACACATGGGAGCCTGGGGCAGAGCTTGTCCAAGGAAGGAAGTGCTTCCAGCACAAGAGGTGTGGGCTGTGTCAGGAAGAGCGAGGGGGAAGAAGCCTCTCTTCCACAGGGCCACCCTCGGTGGGGGACGCGGCAGTCACAGTGGACCTCAGCGCCCAGCGCTCCAGGCCCCGTGAACGCAGACACGCACACGTGCGCACACACAAGCACGCCCCAGGTGGGGTTGCTCCCAATCTAAAGCCACGTGCATTCTGGGTACCAGCATCTTTCCTCAGGAGCCCCGCCCTCCGAAGCAAGGAAACCCCTCCCTCCCCTGCTCCAAGGCCAGCTCCATCTCCCACCCCAGGATGAGTGACATCACACTGCACACTGCAGGAATTGAGGGGGAGATGACTCTTCTCTGGGACAACAGCTATAACCTGGGGATTCTGTTCACGCTCCTTATAACCCATGAATACAAGGAGGATGGAAATCAATCTGCCCAACATCGAGGTGCAGCAGGTGGGGCTGTGAAGATGGAGGGAACACCTGATGGTGGTAGTATTTTCCTGGTAGCTCTTCCTCCCACCCCCTGCCTGACCACGCTTTCACTACACCTTAGAGAGGAAAGCCCCTGTTCCCAGCTTGTTCCAAAATTGCTTGTCGGCGAGAGGGGGGCTCCTCACAGATTGGGAACAAGACTGGTTCCGTCCTAGCCATGGATCCTGGAAAGGGCCACTTACTCTCTCTGGACCTCTGTTTCCTCAATCAGAAAAGCAGAGGGGGGACTTCCCTGGTGGCGCAGTGGTTAAGAATCTGCCTGCCAATGCAGGGGACACTGGATCGAGCCCTGGTCCGGGAAGATCCCACATGCCGCGGAGCAACTAAGCCCGTGCGCCACAACTACTGAGCCTGCGCTCTAGAGCCCACGAGCCCCAACTGCTGGGGCCGGTGCACCCTGGAGCCCATGCTCCGCAACAGGAGAGGCCACCGTGATGGGAGGCCTGCGCTCCGCGGCGGTGAGTGACCTCTGCTTGCCGCAGCTGGAGAGGGCCCGCGTGCAGCCACAAGGACCCAATGCAGCCAAAAATAAATTTTAAAAAAGCAGAGGGGGAGGGAGCCTGCTCAGTGACAGCAATGTCATCCCCACATGCTCTGCCCTCCTGTTTCAGATGCTGCTGCCCCCTGAGCTACCACCTATGACTTTTTTGAAACCTTCCCTCCCATGTTCCTTTGACCATAAGCATCGCTTCTCGTCTGAGCTGAGGGTGACAAGGAGTTCCTGAATGTTGGGGGGTGGCTCCTGCCTAGGCTCTGGGGGAGGCCTGTCCTAATTAGGAAACTAGGAGCCACTGGGAGGAGCTTGTTGATGTCCAGAAAGAGAGTCCACTGGTGGCCGTGGGGTGCACGACTCAGCCCTTGCGACCGTATGCGGTGCCACTTGCGGAATCACACTGGTCAGCTCTCCGGGACAGCTGGGAAGAGGCAGGTCCTGGCAGCAATGCCCAACCCCTTCTTGTGGAGCCAGGCTGTCCTCACCAGAATCCCAGGAAGTGTACATGTTGAGGGTGGTGACGGCCCCATCCTCCAGGGTCATGGAGGATGAGCTGTCAGGGACTATTCAAGGTGACCCCGGGGGCGGCGTCCTCAGGTGTAATTCCACCAATTACTCTGGCTTCTCTAAGCATCCCGGCCTCTTCTACCCTTTGCCCTCAACAAGCCTGGGAGGAAGGTGGGGCCAGTGTGGACTTTACCATGTGAAGGGCTGTTGCTTTAAGCAGTGTTGACGTGGGAAGACATCTATTAAACCAGCTTGGTAAATTTCAGTCCACTTGTCCATTTCCAGAGGGCATAGGCCTTTTCCTGAACCTGGAAACGAGGCAAAAAGTTCTGGCAACTTGGCAAAGGTTCATAGCCTGCCTGGGCAATTCAGATTTGCATTTCTGGGGCAGAAGATAAAGACACCCAGGTTCTGTCATGAGAGACCACTCTCAGCTTAGACCCCTGTTCCATCCCTGGTGGGAATGACTGCAGCATGGAATAAATGCCCTCAGGTCCCCTGGCTCCAGGCTCTCCTGCCTCAGCCAGGCTGAGTTTCCTGGGACACGGCTTTCCTTCAACCCTCTTCTGCTCTAAAACTTGAGTGGCTTTTGGCTGTCCATCAGTCACCCCTGCAACTCTGGCACTCTGTCCTCTGAACTCCTACCCATGGAAATTTACCATGTCTCCCAGATCAAACCCTGGACTCCAGGCAGGTTGATAGCCATCCTCCTATTCTCCTTACTCATTCCCGTCTCTGCCTGCCTGGAGCCCCCTGACCCTTTCTAACATTGCTATCCTTCAAGCCAGACTCTTCCTTGAAGCCTCTCCTGAGAATTTTCACCCACATTGATTTCATTTATCATCCATATGACTAGTTCAACAGTCGGTCTCACGCGGACACATTCCTTACTCTTACACTGGCCTGTGGGTCTGATCTTCTCAGTTACAGGTGTGCAGGACAGAAACTGCCTTCCGTGTTTTCATATCCCCACTCTCGCGTCGTGGTGCTTAGGATAGTACCAAACTCATAGTACATGTTCAATAAACTCTTGTTAGTGGTTTGATTTTCGTACTGAGTTGAAATGCTTTGGCTTCTGTTAGTTTTGCTGTGTGCTGGTGGCTTCTAATCTTTTCAAATATAAAGACCACATGAAGTGAGTGGTATGCTGAGTATTGCTAGATCGAGAAGGCATGTGATGATAAAAGGCTTTTGCGTGACTTATCGTTTGTTCATTCCAATGGCGACTACGCACATGTGAGAAATAGCCATGCCTGCATGTTCGGAAGAGTAAGAGTAGCCACTGAGTGCTGGAGAATGCTTGCTGCAGATACAGCTCAGGAGCTCCTTGCTGTAACTGTATAGCAGAGACCCCATGGCTTCTGGGTGCCCAGATTGGGAACCACTGGCGTATGCTTTCAATACAGTCCTTGCAACTACCTAACCCAGGCATCTTTTCTGTGCTGCTATGAGATGCTGATTGCATTTAAGGTGTTTTGTAAAACAAATGGATGGATACAACAGAAAAGGGATTAGAGGAATTCATGTACTCATGACGATAATATTAATAATATATTATTGAGCACTACTTGCTAGGTGCTTTTGGTCACTTTATCTATTGTGCGTGATTTAACACTCACAGAATCCTGTGAAACATCGTTATTCTCATGAGGAGAGTGTGAGTGTGGTCACGTGGAAATGAAGGAAGAGGCCAAGCTTTGTATTTGGGTAGATGAGATACAAAACGGCAACTACAGATAAACAAAATGTGGTCTGTCCACGCAATGGAATATTACTCAGCCATAAAAAGGAATGAAGGACTGAGACATGCTACAACCTGGATGAACCTTGAAGTATGATGCTAAGTGAAAGAAGCCAGACACAGAAGGCCCCATATTGTATGATTCCATTTGTGTGAAATAGCCGGAAGAGGCAAATCAATAGAGACAGAAAGCAGACTAGTGTGTGTCAGGTGCTGTGAGGAGGGCGGAATGGGGAGCGTTTCCTAATAACTGTGAAGTTTTTGTTTAGAGTGATGACAAATTCCGGACCTAGATGGTGCTGGTGGTTGTACAACATTGTTCATATACTTAAATGTCACTGAAGTTATAAACTTTAAGAGTGGTGAATTTTATGTCACGAATATTTTACCACAATTAAAAAAAGAAAAAAAGAGTGACAACAGCCCTTGCGGAAGCAGGATCCCAGAGGTGGGGGTGACCATTTGAAAACAGCCCTCTGGAATCTTGTAGATACAGGTGGGAATCTCTTCAGGCCTGGAATGAGAGTTCAAGCCGTGATCTCACGAGACTGGGCTGTCATCTGGGCATCAATATAAAGAAGATATAATTTTGTGAAAGGATCCACCCAAAGTGAAGGAAGCCCTCTCACTCTGAGCCTCGGGCACAGGGGTGTAAGGCACCGGCTGAACTCCTGTTCCCAGTCACCTCTCCTTGTCTCACAAAGCTCAAGCCATCGTCTCTCCTCCCCAGTGGCACCATGAGAAATCCCCCTCCAGTTCTTTCACGATTGCCTTGGCCCTGAAAGCACAGAGGATACAGGCTCACTCTTCTCAGCAGCCACAGAACAGGTGTCATTCCTCTGCGGTCCTGCCTTTCAGTGATTATTGCTAAGCAATTGATCCACCCCTGCCGAAAGAGCCTCCAAGAGACATGGTCGGGAAATGCTGTCTTGTGGGGGAGTGTGGGGGTGTGGGCATGAGGAGGGAGGAGGGTGAGGGCTGCCTCTCAGGATCCTCTGGGGTCAAGCTGTACTCCAGCCTGCACTTAATCTCACCTCCGGCCACGACAAGGCAAGTGGCCTTGAGAGTGGGCTCACCACTACCCCTTTCCGCATGAAGGAGAGTGACTATTAGATGCACTCCGTTCTTCCTTTTTCAAGGGAGTGGTTTTTTTTTCCCTAATGAAATCAAGGCTCTCTTAAAAAGTACACACAGTTCAATCAATTTCTTTTGTGGATTTCAAAAGAGAGGCTTTATTCAGTTCAGAAATAAGGCAACAGCTGGGGAAGGAAGGCAAAGAACAAAGACTTGCAATTATTTGTAGTGTGGGATGAGAGGAGAGAGAGATGACTGTACAAATGGGGGGGGGGGAATGGTGGCTGAAGGGACCAGATAGGAGCCAATGCCCCCGATTTTTCCTCCAATGTTGGGGGCCTTTCATTTCTACATCTCAGTGGAACTCTCCGTTGGTTCACCCTGCCCTCCCCAGCTTCTCATCTGGGCCCGCGTTTCCCCCAGACACACCCTCTTATCTTAATAACCTAGAACTGTCACTACTGCCCCAATCTAAACCTCACATCTCAATGTCCCACGGAAGCAGGATGCAGTCCCTGCCTCCCAAGGTAAAATCTTGCTGGCCTGAGACTTTGACTTGAGCCGCTATATCTATAGGCGCTGGTGCCCTTCCACTCCACTCAGGCCCTCCTCACGAGAGTCTCCCCTGTGGCGTCTGGAGATACTGTCGTAACTCAGAGAAATGATGGAGATTTCAGGTGCTTGATGGGCTGTTGGTGGGCACATTTTGAGATAGCTGGAGTCTTCATCATGCCTTCAAGTTAAATTGCGTAAGGGGCCAACTGAACCAGTGGAACAATGCATTGTTGAAAACTGGGGAGTGAGACCCTCTCTCCACTCCTCCTGGGGGCACCGAGTCAGTGGAGCAGTTTGTACAGCCATCAGGACTCTGGGCTTTCTCAGAAATGCCTGGGGACTGACCACGGCACAGTTCTCCTGAGAGGCTTGTCTGCCTTTGGGATGCTCTGGGTCCACACCCACACTCGGGGCACTGCTGAGGGGGACACCCTGTCTGGCTTGTTTCTCTGAATTCCTCAACCACCAGGATCTTAGCTTACAGCTTCAGCCTGGGGCCAGCTCTCATGACAACTCTGCTTACTCACGGGGAATTTCCTTCCTTGCTTTTTCCCAGGGAAACCAGTTGGCCCACTGGGAAGGGATGGATAAGTTATGGTCAAGAGACTATTTTACTGAGCTTACCCTGGGAAAATTGGATAAATTGCAGGACTGGCACAGAGCATGCTACCCATGAAAACACTCTCCAAGATTAACTCGTACAATTTCTGGTTTCTGTGTCAACTTAAAAACAACAACAGCCTTAAATGTGTAGATGTTTTCATCATAAAATGATTAGGAAGTGATGAGTTCTGAGTGTGTACCACCTTTGTCTTTGACGTAATTTATTTAATTGTAAGTTTATATAACTTAATTTTTAATAATGGCTGTTTAACCACTGGCTCACAAAAATCCCTGAAAATCGATCAGTCAGCTCCTATAAGCTCGAACGAGCCAGCTCCAGCCCGTCTCATCCTGTCTATGCCTGTCCTCTTGCCGAAAAGACATAATTTCTTAGAAGGCAGCTTGGACGTTCTACAAGGACAGGGAGAGTGCCCACCCGGGTGGTCATTGAAACACCTGAATGGCCCAGTGGTCAGCAGGTACTAGGTGTGCTCAGTGCGTGCTCGCATAACGAAGGGCCACCTTTGTAACCGCGGCAGCAGTGAAAGAATGCTTGGCAAATAATAGGCCCCTGACAATACTGGCTGTTTGGGACAAGAGAAAATGGGATAAGAGAAAATTGAATGCAAATAGGTTTTTCGCTTATTCATTTTATAAGTTTAGTAAAAGTTGTCTGTTCTGTCCTGGGCCCAGAACAAGCGTTCTCTGCATGTGGGGGGTGATGTGAGAGGAGAATGAAAGAAAATGGAGAGTAGAAGGGAGGCTGCCTGAAGCAGGAAGTAGTTTTAGAAGAATTAAGGCAACGAAACTGATCTACCTTCTGACCTGCAAAAGAGAAAAAACGAATTAAGAAGGGAGGTGACAGGGTGCGGGGTCAGTGTTTGCAAACTCGTTTTAGCACACAGTCCTTCACTGATAAGCATAAGGATCTCCCTTCTTTTGTAGAGATTCTGATTTGTCCCCCTTGGCAGGTAACCATTGCCTTAGGATGAGAATCATCCATACGCAGAGGTTCTGGGCCACCGCACCAGCCCAAGGGACTCGCGGTTTTAATTATGAAAGCATAACGTCTTTGGTCAGTTGAGCTGTTTTTACAGTGATCTCATCCTGCCCTCATCTCCCAGGCAGAGGTTCAGGATGGGAGAGACTGAGCCCAGGGCTGGCAGGCAGCACACCTGGCCTCCAGGTCTGCACCTGTCTTTTGACTTGCTCTGCCCCCTTTGGCAAATGGCCACCCCTCTCTAAAGGGTCTCAGGTTCCTCCCCTTTAACTTCCTCACCTGTAACAAGAAAGTGAGATGGTTTTAAAGTTTCCTCTCAGCTCTAACATTCTGTCAGCCCAAGTTCATTTCTCATCCTGACCTAGATTTTAAAGATAATGTACTTAAAATATTACAAAATTTGAAAGTGATCACTTATCTCCTCCGCTTGGAAATGTCATCCCTGGCAGTGCCTTGGTGGGCGTTGGGGGCTATTTTTGGTGCCTGGATGTTCAGAAGAAGAGGAAGAGAGGGTGGAGAGATTACTAATTCAGTAACCTCCTCTCGACTTCTGAGGCCGAGGAGATGCTTGTCTTGAATGCCTAATCCAAATAGCTATGAGTTGTGGAGGTGTGGAAAATAGCTGCCCCTTTCTTTTCCCGAGTGCCTGCTTGGAGCCTTGGACTTGACATGAAATCTCTCTGATTTTCAAAACAAGCTCTCCACGTGTGCAAGATGATTCCCATTTTATAAGTGAGCAGTGAGGTGACTTGCCCAGGCTTCCAAAGCCTGATGGAGCCAGGATTCAAGCTCTAATCTGATACCAATACTTGTCTTCTTCCGCTAGGCCAGTGGGTAAAAAGTGTGGTCCTGGGGCAGCAGCATCCCCTGGGAGCTTAGAAATGCAAATTCCCTAGGCCTGTGGAATCAAGAATTCTGGAGGTGGGCCCAGCAATCTGCATTTTAACAAGCCCTCCTGGAGATTCTGATGCACGCTCACATCCGAAAACCCCCTTAGATGGTAGGCTGCCCCTTGGCAGTAGCGTGGTCAGCTGTCACACTGGGATCCCCAGAAAGCCAATATTTCTGATGTTCTCACAGTGGTATGACATTTCCACTGGGATGTTGAAAACCACCCACCCCCTAGCAAGGGGGTAACATCCTAAAACCTTAGGGAGGTTCCAAATGCCACGCAAATCATAAAGTTGGCTTATTGAAGCATTCTTGAGTCAAATCAAAATAAACCACCAGAAACTGTCTTTCTAATGTGACTTTCTGGCTCCAATAAATTGATCAGTACTCCAGACTTCTGGGTGTTTCCCTTATTCTTTTTCTTTTTCTTTTTTTTTAATATTTATTTATTTATTTGGCTGCTCCGGGTCTTAGTAGTGGCATGTGGGATCTTTAGTTGTGGCGTGCAAACTCTTAGTTGCAGCATGTGGGATCTAGTTCCCTGACCAGCGATCCCCTGCATTGGGAGCATGGAGTCTTAGCCACTGGACCACCAGGGAAGCCCCCTGTTTCCCTTATTCTTACTGAAGTTTTCTGGATTCCAGAAGGAGGTGTTGGGGCGAGTTGAAATTCCTCTCGTTAAAATTTCCATCTCGTATCTAGTAGAGGACTTGCCTCAAGATGAGCAGATCGTAATGTCTGGAATTTTGAATGTTGCTTCCTACCTGGAATCATTTCTCATACTTGCTGCCCTCTCTCTGGACTGGGGACAGGAGCCAAAAAGAAGGTATTATTGGGAACGGAAGGCAGGCATGACTTGCAGAGGAGCAGGGACATCCACTGGCGAAACATGGAGGGTTAGTGGACCTTGGTTACAGCTTGGTGGGGTAGAGTAGGGGCTCACAGGCACGACACAGAGAGCATGGACTTGGGGGATTGGGCGTGGTCTGGGAGACTTGTGTGTCTGCTCTTGAGCATGAGAAGCTGCTGTGCCCTGCCCCTAGTTTTTATTTATTTATTTTTTAACATCTTTATTGGAGTATAATTGCTTTACAATGGTGTGTTAGTTTCTGCTTTATAACAAAGTGAATCAGCTATACAAATACATATATCCCCATATCTCCTCCCTCTTGCCTCTCCCTCCCACCCTCCCTATCCCACCCCTCTAGGTGGTCACAAAGCACCAAGTTGATCTCCCTGTGCTATGCGGCTGCTTCCCACTAGCTGTTTTACATTTGGTAGTGTATATATGTCCATGCCACTCTCTTACTTCCTCCCAGCTTACCCTTCCCCCTCCCCGTGTCCTCAAGTCCATTCTCTATGTCTGCGTCTTTTGTCCTGCCCCTAGGTTCTTCAGAACCTTTTTTTTTTTTTTTAGATTCCATATATATGTGCTAGCATACGGTATTTGTGTTTCTCTTTCTGACTTACTTCACTCTGTATGACAGACTTTAGGTCCATCCACGTCACTACAAATAACTCAATTTCGTTCCTTTTTATGGCTGAGTAATATTCCATTGTATACATGTGCCACATCTTCTTTATCCATTCATCTGTCGATGGACACTTAGGTTGCTTCCATGTCCTGGCTATTGTAAATAATGCTGCAATGAACATTTTGGTACATGAGTCTTTTTGAATTATGGTTTTCTCAGGGTATATGCCCAGTAGTGGGATTGCTGGGTTGTGTGGTAGTTCTATTTTTAGTTTTTTAAGGAACCTCCATACTGTTCTCCATAGTGGCTGTATCAATTTACATTCCAACCAACAGTGCAGGAGGGTTCCCTTTTCTCCACACCCTCTCCAGCATTTATTGTTTGTAGATTTTTTGATGATCTGCCCCTAGTTCTTGATCTCGAAGGTGCACAGATACCTCCGGGTTTCCCTCTGGGTGGAGGATGAACAACCCAACGCTGGGGCTCCGTTCCTGCCGGCTGCCTGGGGAGCTTCTGCCAGTCACCGAGGCTCCACCCACCTGCTCCTTGCTGTCCCGAGTGCAGGTGAAGTTGCTGCAGAAAATCCTCACACCACGTAGGCTGGCTTCATTTGAAATTCCTGGCCTCAGGCTGCAAATGGGCTATGACACCGCCTAGGAATCCTACCCTCTCCTCCTTGTAGCTTGCTTTGCTCCAACACAGTATTGTGCATTTTCCTCCCTCCTCCTTGCTCTCCATCCCAGCTCTGCTGCTGACCCAGCCACAGGCTTGACTGGGAAAATAGAAGCCAACAGATGGAAGCCCCTCCTCTTGCCACCACCGAATGTACACACCTTCCAACGTCTACCCTGGCAGCAGGCCTCTCTTTCTACTCTTATGCTGGAGTAAGTGTCTCTACTCCTTTCATAGGCAAATCCTTCAACTTGTGATCCAGATCCCATTCCTTTTTTTGCGTATCCCAGAAAAATCACACCTACTGTTTCTCTCTCTGTCTCTCCTTCATCAACAAATTTTCACTCTCCTGGATCAATGCCATCAACCTATAGGCCTTCTCTGCTGTTTCATATATATGTGTGTATATATATACATATAAAAATATACATACACACATACATACATAGAGACATAATGAGAGTTTTAAAACGTTCATATATATGTGTATATGAATGTATATTTATATACATATACATACCTATATATAACATATATATATATATATATATATATATATATATATATGAGTTTTAAAAACAAACACAGAGGGACTTCCCTGGTGGTCCAGTGGCTAAGACTCCACGCTCCCAATGCAGGGGGCCTGGGTTCAATCCCTGGTCAGGGAACTAGATTCCGCATGCCGCAACTGAAAAAAAAAGTTCCCGCAGGCTGCAACTAAAGATCCCGCACGCAGCAATGAAGGTCCCGCGTGCCGCAGCTAAGACCCAGCGCAGCCAAATGATTGATGAATATTTAAAAACAACAACAACAGCAACAAACATGTCCCTTGGCCCTGCCTGCCACCTCCAGCCCCACCTCATTTCTGGCTTTCTCCTCTCCCTCACCTCCCCTTCTCTCCTCTACTTATTCCAGACTAGCTTCTGCCCCCACCACTCCCAAAGCAGTAGTTCTCAACCCGGAGCACTTTTGTCCCCCAGGAGACTTCTGGTAACGTCTGGAAACACTTTTGGTTGTCAGTACTCAGGGAGGGGTGCTACTGGCATCCAGCAGGTGGGGGCCGGGACTGCTGCAGAACATCTGCAGTGCACAGGCCAGCCCCCTGCACACAGAATTCTGTGGCCACACATGCCAATAGTGCCGCAGTTGAGAAACCCTGATAAAGAGACTCCTCTTGTCAGAGTCACTAAGAGCTTCCGTGACGCCACGTCTGAGAAACTCTCTTATGTGCTTATCACACGCGGTCCTGCTCTCTTGGGTTCCATGACTCCTCTCTCTCTCTTGGTTTTCCACCCATACTTTGGGCCACTCACGTGCATGATCCTCTTCTACCTGACTCAGTCCTGGGCTTTCTTCCCGAATCTCTCTTTCTTCTCTCCTGCTAATTGGTCCATCCGGTGGCTTCATATCATTTCCAAGCTGACTCTGGAGCCTGACTGTCTTGAGTCCCAGCTCTCAGCTTCCCAACTATGTGTCCATAGTAACAATGTCTTCTCTGTTACTTGGCAGCCTCAGTTTCTTCTTCAGTAAAATGGGGCTGATGATAATAGCACTGTACTGCACAGAATAACTGAAGGAGGAAATCCAAATAAATGCACAACAGAGGGTTTAATTCATGCTATCTATTGTTATTTTTACTTATGACTCTAACACATAAAAATTGCATATTTTTTACTTTTCACCAGAGAGCTCAGGAACAGATACTGAAGACTCACCAGATCAAACTGAGACAGGTGTTAAGTTCAATCAAATTAAAAACAAAAACTGCCTGAGGACGAGCCGTGTGCCAGGCACAGTACTAAGACTGGGGATTTATGGTGCAAGGCAGGATTGCTTCCCGGAGAACTTATCTGCAGTGAGTACACTGGAGAGAAACATAGAAGAATACATGGAGGTGTTGGGCAGCATATGACAGGTGCCCAGTTATTGAGAGACAGTAGTTTTCAAAGAGGATTTCATGAAACCCACTCTTTAGAGATGCTTCAACAGGGTCCTCAAACTTTTGAATTCAAATTTCCTTTTTTAAAAATTGAGGTATAACTGACGTATAACATTATATTAGTTTCTGGTATACAATGTAATGATTCAATAATCAAATTTCTATTTTAAAGTGTATTTTAAATTGTTTTAAGTTGTAATAAAAAATTTAAAACGGTCATAATACATTAAGCTTTAGTTTGGGTCAATAGATTTTGTCCAGGCCATAATGAAGGGTCTCTTTCCATTTCTTTTCAATAAAAGAAAATCTCTGTTTATCTAAATAAGAGTTGCAAGAAGAAATATTTTATTTTGGTTTGTTTAACAGCTTTGCTGGAGATATAATTCACCCATTTAAAGTTTTGGTGTTTTTTTTTTTTAACAGTTACAGATTGCAACTGCTTATCTTATCTTAATGAATCCATATTCTCTTGAGTTTGTGCCGTCATAGAAAATGCAAATATAAAGTGAAATGAAGATACTGCAAGGTGGTACCTGATGCCCACAAGTGTCCATAATATCAATTTCCAAAATTTTATGTTCAAGCAAACCAAAATATTTCCTTTGGCTGCCTTTCTAAGTAATTATATAAATTTGAACGTAGATAATGTATATTTCATACTAACTAAAAAACTTCACTTATCTGCTTTATGTACTGAGCGTGTACATAAGAGTGAGACTGAAGAGATTCAATTTTACCAATGCTAGTTGAGCACGTGCCACATACCAGGCCCCGTTCTAGGCCCTGGAACTCGGCCGTGAACAAACAGACATCAGGCCCTTCTCTCATGAAGCATAGATTGTAGTGCAATAACTGGAGAGAAATAAATGAATGGAACATCAGATGGCGGTACCTGCTGTGAAAAACCAAAGCAGGCTGAGAGGGGTCAGGAGCCGGGTGGGGAAGGGGCAAGAGACAGGCAACAGGCCAGTGAGGTGAGCACGGAAGTGCAGATGAAATTTTGGTAATTTGCTCATCGTGGATTTTTTTGCATTAATTTTTTTTTTTTTTTTTAAATCAGTGCTTATCTCGGTTACTGAGTTATTTGGTACCCTTTTACCTTTTGTACTAGTTTCACCCTGGTTTCAGCCCCGGAAGCGGGCTGTGTGTAAATGGAGTCGCAGTCACTAGAGGAGGGCCTCAGATGCCTACGTCTTCAGACTTTACTCTGTGGTCTCTGGAAAGGCCACTGAAGGGTCTGGCCAGATAGATGATGTGACCAAACTACCACCTGGGGACTGTTGGTCTGGAAGCGTGTGGAGAACGGCAGGGGGCAAGAAGAGACCAGAGCACCGGGACCCGTCGGGAAATTTATTGTGATGGTCTGGGCCCGGGTGTTGGAACAGAAGGCAGTGGAAAGAAAAGCTGGTGGCCCCCCACCTTTCATATGCCTTTGCCTGCCTTAAACCATCCCCAGAAGCCAACATTTCCCAAACAACTGCAGATGTAACGAGTGGCAGCCTCTTGCCTCTTTCTGTTTTTAATGTGGTTGATTTGTGCAAAACAGGAAGGGCTACCGTGACAATGGCATTATTTGTGGCTGAGAAATGTTCTTTTGAAAACTATGAAAACCACTGGTCCCTTGTGCTGAAGCTCAGCTGTGCTCGAGGAGTCTCCCATTGGCTGGGCCCTATTCCAACAGGCGCCATGATTTCCTTCTGCTCTGCCAGCAGAATGGACTCAAGAGCTGCTGTGTTCCTAGGACAGGGGACAAGGTTGCTTACTTAGCCTTTCAGGAACTTCCAGCGGTGTGGGCCCCTGGCACTGCAGAGAGCGAGGCTGGCTGAGCGCCCGCCAGGCCCTGTGAAAGCAGAGAGATTTACAAGGAGGTCACAGGAAACCCTCCCCTGCCCCAGGGTTTGGTCCTACACAAACATTTCAGTTTGAGGTAGTGGCTGCAGGATGGGGGATCTCAGAGGAGAGGTAATTTCCTGAGACAGAGGCAGACGAGAATGTGCAGTAGACACCGAGCTAGAGTTGGGGGACCAGCCCCTTAAGCAGGAAATTCTAGTCTTCTGTTCAGTTGAATCTGGATTTCTCATTTTGATTCACCCTGCTGGCCTCACTCATCTGAACTTCTCTAATCATTTTCTAAAAATCACATTTCATTAAGCCATGAAGGCATTCTTTTAGAGAGTGGTCTTTTGGAATCAGAGCCTGGTTTGAAGCCTGACTCCATGGCTTCCTAGCTGTGTAACTTCATGCAAGTTGTTTAACCTCTCTGAGCCTCAGTTCCCTCATGGAATTTCCATGAGGATGAAATGCAGTTATGTATATAAAGGACCCAGCAATAGTCAAATCCCTGCTCCACCACTTGCTATCTGTATGGCCGCGGGCAAGACATTTAGCCAACCCCTCAAAGCTTCAGTTTTCTCATCCTTGGTATGGGAATAGTAATAGTGTCTACTTCAGAGCATAGCTGTCTGGATCAAATGAGACTAACCCCTAAATTAGGTAAACCATGAACATGGCATATAGTAGGAACTCAGTAAATGGTTACTATAATCACTAGTATGGTTGGAAATGGTAGCTATTCTTAATGTAACTGTGGGATAACGTGGAATGAACACAGGAGCAAGTTTAATTTTCAGGACCTCAATGAAATATTTCAGAACTCCCTTTCCATCTCCTCTGATTCCCTTGATTCATTCATTCAGCAAGTATTTATTGAGCATCTACTGTGTGCCAGTCACTTTGCTAGGCACAAGGGACATGGCAGCCAGCAAAACAGGCATATTTCCTGCTCTCATGCAACCTAATGTCTAGTGGAAGAGTCAGACAATCAAATAATTTTATGGGTTTAGAATTCCTTAAAGTAATGGGTGCTTTGAAGGAAAGGTTTGGCAGCTTTGAGAGTTTATAACAGGAGGTGCTGCCTTGGTCTGGTGGGTCAGGGTGACTTCTAGAGGAAGTAAAGCGTGATTCAAGATATGAGGATGATGGAAGTGACTAAGCCTGTCCCGCTGTACCTCCCTGGACCTGTGGGGCCTCTGAGGCCTGGCTGTCTTTATGCCCTGGCTGCCCTAGACTCTGGGCGCCTCATCCCACAGGTATAAGTTTCAGATTGTAATACTCAGCCATCTGCCTCCGTCCCTTTCCCTTGGAGAGCTGGAGCAGTTACTTGGAGGAGATCAGCGTTGCAAAAGCCCTTTGTAGAAAGGGAGAGGTGTGTAATACCTGAGAAGGTGGAGACCCAGATGGAGACAGCCTGAACAGGAAACCAGAAGCCAGGTCCTTCCCAGCTACCTTTGTGGACCCAGTGTCGTCGTCCGAACATGGGTTGGAGAAGAATTTCCAGACACAAGGCAGAATGTAAAGAAGACAGAATTTATGAGAGGGAAGTGTTGCTGCCAGAACAGCGGGCTGACTTCCTAGTAGTCTGGGCGGGTCGAGACTGAACATGTGCTATTGATCAGTTTTTATAGCCAGAAAACAAAGGAATAGTCAGAGGTGAAAATTTCATTTACTGATTGGTTGAGGCACATATACCTTCCTTCTATAGCGTGGGAGTGGGACAGGGCAGATGCCTTTCCTTATTTGGAACAGGTCCCTGTTGCCCAGGTGGGCGTCACCCAGGTGGGCTCAGGAATTTTGTAACCGTGACAACATTGTGGGGAGGGCGATTAAGAGTCCCCATAGGGGGTGTAACGCTGACAATCTTACAGGCAGGGTGGACCTTTGTCCTTGAAGCACCATTGTCCTTGGAGCACCAACCCAGCACACACAGGAACTTGCATCTTTCCCCGCCCTAACTTAAATGTCCTGGGGCTGACGTAAAAAAACAGCAATAAGGTACTGAGGGTGCTGGCTGCCCGATGCCCCTTTCTCCTTGGGGTTTCAGGGCAGGCCCTGGATACTCCAGCTCAGTGGAGCCAAAGCAGGAAATGGACTTTGATCTCTCTTCAACGGTTTGCAGAAATCATGATTCCAACCAGAGGCCTAATCCCTCAGCCTTGCGGTTGTCGGAGACTACCATTTCTGGAAGCTTCACATCTAATTCAGGTTGAGGTGTCTCTTCAGGAAAAGTATCTTGAATTCCAATTTCTATCACCCACTGAATCCCTTCAATTGCCTTCCCTTTCCTTAACTTTTAAATAGCTACAATTACCTGGCATACGATAGCTACCTGGGTTTAAATTTTGTTTTTGAGGGGGCCTCATTTTAGCTAAGTAGTTGCAAACAATAGCTGATTATACTTCTAAATTCTTCTGACACAAGCAATTGCTTCTTTTGCAAAGCGGGCTCTGACGCTATCTGAATACTGTAATATTTCTCTCCCTTAGCAGTTTTGCCTGGATCACACCCACTGAAAAACCAACTGTAAATATTTGACATTCCTTGCCCCTCTGGTCATCCACACAGTTTAACCTTCTGGGGCTCTGCATTTCAGCTTTAAGCCTCAAGGAAAATGGAAAAGCCGGGGCCTGTTTCTGGCCCTGAGGCTGTGCTTCTTCATAAACAGTCATCCCCTGAGGGGTGCACGTTAGGGTGTTGCCACAAAGTTTCTAATAGTGTTTGTGTGTGTGAGAAAATATACGTAACATAACATTTACCATTTCAGACATTTTTAAATGTAAAATTCAATGGCATTAAGTATATTCATAATGTTGTGCAACCTTCATCCCTGTCCATTTCCAAAACGTTTTCATCATCCCCTATAGAAGCTCTGTACCCATTGAACAGTAACTCCCCATTATTCTCTCCCCCAGCCCCTGGTACCCACCATTCTGTTGATACTTTCTGTCTCTATGAATTTGCCAATTCTAGGTGTCTCATATAAGTAGAATTAGACAATATCTGTCCTTTTGTGACTGGCTTATTTCACTTAGCATAATGCCTTCAAGCTTCATCCATATTGTAGCCCGAATCAGAATTTTTTTATTGCTGAACAGAGATCTGTTGTACGTTTATGCCACTTGTTGTGTATCCATTCATCTGTCGATGGACTCGGGTTGTTTCCATTGGCTGTTGTCTAATAACCTTTAATGTAATAGGTGGGATCTGGATCCTCTGTGACCTAGGACTGAAGCAGGAGATAGATGGGCTCCAGGTTAGACATTTAAAATCAGCCTCCTGGGACTTCCCTGGTGGCGCAGTGGTTAAGAATCCGCCTACCAATGGAGGGGACACATGTTCGAGCCCTGGTCTGGGAAGATCCCACACGCCGCAGAACAAGTAAGCCCGTGCGCCACAACTACTGAGCCTGCGCTCTGGAGCTGGAGAGCCACAACTGCTGAGCCTGTGCTCAGCACGAGCCTGGAGCCCGTGCTCCACAACAAGAGAAGCCACCGCAGTGAGAAGCTCGTGCTCACCACAACAAAGAGTAGCCCCCGCTCGCTGCAACTAGAGAAAGCCCGCGCACAGCAACGAAGACTCAACGCAGCCAAAAATAAATAAATAATTTTTTTTTAAAAAAAAAAGAGAAGACACCACAATGAGAAGCCCGCGCACCACAACAAAGAGTAGCCCCCCCTCGCTGCAACTAGAGGAAGCCCGTGCACAGCAACAAAGAGCCAATGCAGCCAAAAATAAATAAATTAATTGATTAAAAAAAAAAAAATCAGCCCCCTGTTTCCTCTCCGAAAGGGAAATAACAACAGAAACAGGGTAAATAGGCAGGCTTTGTCTCCCCTGGATGCCTTAAGATAACAGTCACGGCAGGGACAGAGAGGGGCTAAACCCTGTCTGAGAAAAAGCTCAAGAGGTCACATATTTCCTATCCTTGGGGCAAGGGAAACACTGCACATGCGCAGAAAGGCTCCTTGGGGGTCAAAAAGGAGGGGGCAGCGCCCCATAATATGTGATGCTAAGGCTGTCCCATAGGCCTCTTGGCTGAAACCCATCTTGGAAAAAAGGTGCGCACACATGTTGGGGAGAGCCCTAGGGCAGGTCAGGTGTGGAAAAAGAAACCAGGTAATTGGCCAAAGGTAAGCAAAGACCCAGAAGAACTGCCCTATATGAATGACTTAACCGCCTCTTTACCGCACTCCTCCTCGTTGGGGAGGACGCCCACACCCCTGCTCTCGGGGTGTGCATCTCTGCCTTGCTTCTGTCTTAACAGTTTCTCTGTGTGCTCTCCCACTTGTTGTTGTGCCATGTCTCTAATAATAAACTTTGAGCCCGTTTTCACAGTTTTTGCCTACGTGAGAAATGCATTTTTCACTGGTGGCAAGAGCCAGGGGGTGTGGTGGCTGGGATTCCTGGCTTTCATCCAGGCTACCCATCTTCAATTCCTGGGCAGGGAATTAAGATCTCACTTCACATCACCACTCACTGCTGCCTCTCTGAGATCAGGACCAATTTAACAACTACCTTTCGATTTACTTTATTTCATTCTCTGGAAATAGGATATCAAACAGTATGACTTGGACCCAGGGCTGGGCAAGGCAAGCTAGGGCTAGAGAGGGGGAAGCATGGGTAGCTTATTTATGTATGGACCTTTGCAGAGCTGGTCAGAGATAGCACCCTGGGTGGGTGGGGCTGTATGACACAGGGTTTCTGATTCTATAAGAAAAGAGACCTTTCATTTAAACCCATTCATTTATCCGTCCATTTATTAACTCACTCATTCCAGTATTATTGAATCAGGTAGTGAGCTCAGCCTGCCCTGAGCTTCCAACCACTAGAGGCAGAGAGACAAGTAAATCGCTACTGACAACATCTAAGGGTGAGGGTTTGGGGAGGAGAAGAATGGCAGGCTGTGGGAACACAGAGGGGGCCCCTCACCTGTACCTGGAAGCCAGGAAAGGCTTCGGAGGAAGTCAGACCTGTGTCAAGTCATAAGGAGAGGGAAAAAGTTAGCCAGGTGGAGGAGGAGGTCAGGAAGAGTGAGCCAGGCCTAGGAGGGACGGCTTAGGTGTATGACTTGTGTTTTGAGGTGAGGGTGCTAAGATTCATGAAAGGCCGGAAAAGTGAAGCCACAGGTGCGGGCAGAGATCATTTGGTGAGGGACCTCGGATGGTGTTTGGGCTTAATCCTGGGGCAGAAGAGAAGTCCTGATGGCTTTGAAGTAGGAGAGGGACCGATCAGAAGAAAGAGATCCTGTTCTTCCCTTGAAGAAGAAGGCGTCTAACAGAAAGTCACAGGAGCCGATATCTGCGCGCTTTCCGAGTACAAGGTGCTGCTCTAGTACTTCAGGCTTATTATCTCAGTCAATCCTCACAACAGCTGACCAAGATGAATGACAGGGAAATGGAGGCCTAGAGAGAAACTCACCAAGGGCTCCAAGTGGCGGTGGCAGGATGCAGACCCAACCGTCAACTCGGCTATTCAGTGTGGTCCGTGGACCAGAGGCAACTGCATCTCCTGGGAGCTTGTTAGAAATGCAGAACCTCAGCCCCACCCCAGACCTTCTGGATCAGAGCCTGCATTTTCACAGGATCCCCACATGATTCTTGAGCACACTGAAGTTTGAAAAGCACTGATGGTGATTCCCAAAACATTAGATTCTCCTGGGCAGTTTTGAAAATCTTTGGTGCCCAGGTTGCACTCCAATTACATCAGAATTTCTGGGGCTATCAACACACAATTGGTTTAAGAATATGTGGTGTATATATATATATACACACACACACACAATGGAATATCACTTAGCCATAAAAAGAATGAAATATTGCCATTTGCAGCAATGGGGATGAACCTAGAGAATATCATACTAAGTAAGTCAGAGAAAGACAAATATTGTATCACTTGTATGTGGAATCAAAAAAATAATACAAAGGAATCTACATACAGAACAGAAACAGAACAGACTCACAAACAGAAAACAAACTTATGGTTACCAAAAGGGGAAGGGGTAGGGGAGGATAAATTAGGCGTATGAGATTAACAGATGCAAACTACTGTACATAAAATAGATAAGCAACAAGGGTTTATTGTGTAGCACAGAGAACTATATTCAATATCTTGTAATAACTATAATGGAAAAGAATCTGAAAAATATATATATATATTACTGAATCACTTTGCTGTATACCTAAAACTAACACAATATTGTGTATCAGTTATATTTCAGTTAAAAAAAAAGAATTTCTGGGGCATCGGAATTTTTCAAAGTTCCCTGGGTGATGTCAGTCAAGCTCTTGCATTATGTGTCCCTGTTTCCAGGGAGGGCAGGCTAACTCCTGCAGAGAAACTAGGCACAAGCTGGTAGCATCCACCCAGCCGCCGGGGGCTCTGCGGCTTTAAGAACTGGGGCCAGCTGCCTGCCTAGGAGGCCACCGGCCAGCGCATAGGCCACGTGAGCACGGGCTGCCGAGCAAGGCTGCGACAGTCTGCGCTGGGGCTGGTCTGGGCTTGCAGACCCGAGCCCTGCAGAACAACCCGGGTGGTGCAGGCGAGCTGAAGAAAGGGGACCTTTGTGCCTTTTTGAGGGAAGCATACATTTTTGCAAGGCGGTAAACAAAGAGAGGAACTGTTTGTAGCCCTAGTCCAGACGTCCCAAGCAAACAGTAAGTCAGGAGGGCACGGAACACAGCACAGCCCCACTCTGTCCCAGGCGATGTCCGCATACCCCGCCGCCACCGGAGGAGCTGAAGGGCCTGCGGAGCCCGCGCAGGGCAAAGCCAGTTAGCAGGGCACAAAATTTCCTGAACTTCTCCCCAGGGGTTCCCATCTGTTCTTAGCTTTGGAAAGCTGGGCTCATAATAGGTAGCACCTGATGACGGACGCGCCCCACGTGTGGGTAGCCTGCCTCCTCTCTGTCCTCCCTCACTCCTGGGCCTTTCAGTTCAGGTCATTGCCCTGAGGACCCAAGGTCACGTGAAAGCAAAGAAAGAGAAACTGAAACCTGTCAGAAGTAACCGTTGGCCTTTGGGCCACAGTCTTGCTGGCGACAAGGTGATAAAGCTAATGGCCAAGGTGAGGGTGGGGAGAGCGGGGGGTGCAGGAACTCCAGGTGCCGCAGACATGGGCAGTCAGCTGGGCGCCCACGGGACACAGGCGGGGACCTCTGGGGAAGGAAGGGTGGAGGCGAGGCCGTCACCCCCACCTTGGCTGGAGACAGAGCTTTCTCCCAGCCGCGAGCCCCCTTGTCTCGGTCTCCACTGGCGGGGCAGGACCAACATGGCGCAGGTGACCGCCGTGGCGGGCTTCTGACCTGTGGGCCACCAAACGCTAAAGACAAAGCCTTGTGACTTTTGGGTGTCCCCTATGTAGCGTTACCTGTGCCCCCCTGCCCCCCTCCTTCGTGATGGACCATCAAGAGCCCGCTGTAATCCACCTTACTTGGTATGCAAAAATGATCATGTGTTGGGGGCGGGTAGCAGGTTGCGATTATGTTGGCATTGATTGGCATGCGGAGGAGGGAAGCTACTCTGTGTCTTCAAGATAACTGGGTACAAGTGGAAAGGAAGGGAAGGAGAGGTCCAAGGGCAGAAGGCAAAGAGAAAGCCCAGAGGGGTGGAGTTAAAGTGGGGAAGAAGGAAGAGGAAAGTGGCCTGGGGTGAGGCAGGGCAGGGCAGGGTGGGGTTAGCTGAGAGAAAGCTAAACTGTGGCTTATACCTAATTATGATGAAACGTCTTAAAGGGTCAGATGTGACCTCCAGCTGCAGGGCTAGATTCCAGGAAATCAACTGCTGGCCCATGACATGTTTGATGTATAAATCTGAGCATCTTTAGACAATGGAAGTATTTCATATGTGACCCTGAAAATTCTGAAACACCAGGCTCCCATTGCTGCAGGGCAGCTGAAGCTGGAGCTGCCTGTTCACCAAAGTCCCCACTCACCCTGCAAGCATTTTGCATCCCCACCCCACGCCCCAACTTGTGTGCCTGCTTCCCATAGGCATTGCAGATTACTGCTATTTCTGCTCTTGATAATAATGGTTCTCTTCTGTTGAGAGCCGGTGTGCGTGGTGTGTGTGTGCATGTGCACACACACACCAGGCACACAGGTATGCTCGTTTTCAATTAACCTCAATTAATCTCTCCCTTTTTCAGTTGAGGATGACAGATGCACAAAACCAAACGTACCTTTCTCCTTAGATTTCGCAGCCTTTCCAGGCGATCTGCCAAATTGCTAGATGGTATTTGCATTAAAAAAAATTTTGAGTGCATTTTGTTATTTTGGTTTTAAGGATTTCCCAGCTTGCCTTAAGGCCATATTTCATTTATGCCACATTTTATAGCTTCACAACATTTCTTGAACGTACATGAATTGATTCTATCCTTCTAGCAGTTGTGTGAGGTCAAGTAGTTTGCGTCTCCTTCCTGTGCTCTCTTGGAGAAAACCAACTAGCAGAGAAGCTAAATGACTTCCCTTGGTCCTGCAATAATTTTGAAGAAAAGTTAACATTTGGGCACAGCTCTCTAGAAAACTAAGCCATGTTCTTTGGCTGCATGGAATTGTGAAAAGTTATGCTTTGAAAAGCATAGTGACTAAGGATATGATCTCCATCCAGATCACTTGTTTGACTACTGGTTTGGCCACTCAATAGCCATGAGTCTTTGGACAAAGTGCTCAATCTACCTGTGCCTTCTTTTCTGTAAAATGATAATGGCCCTTATCTAGGGAGTGTTGTGTGGATTAAATGTGATAATACATGTGAAGTATTTAGAACAATGTCTGGCACACAGTGAGCTTTCAGTAAATATTACTATCAGTGCTAAAATTATTGTTATCTGTTCCTTTGGGAAATGTTCTGTATTACTTAGGGTGCCGGTTAAGTTGTAACAAAAAGACCAAAAAATACATTTTCTCAAAAAAGGAGAGACATGTATTTCTCTTTCACCTCATAGCTAAGAGGATGCTAGTCAGTCCAGGACAGATAAACAACTCTGCTCCACAGAGTCATTCAGGGACCCAGGTTCCCTCCACTGTGTTGCTCCCCATCCCCTATGGTGTCCTCTTCTGCATAGTCAAAGCTGGCTCAACATCACACCCACCTGTTCCTGCCTGGAGGAAGAGAAGGAGAAGAGGAGAGGAGGGGGAAGGCCAGCAGCCCCCTTCTAAATGATGTCATTCAGAGGTTGTCCATGTCCTTCCATTGGCCAGAACTTGGACACACTAAGCTGCAAGTGAGCCTGGGAAATGTATTATCTAACTGGGCCAGCTAAATATGCCCAGCTGAAACTTAGGAGTTCTCTTATTAAAAGGAAGAAAGGGAGAGTGGAAATGGGGATAGTTCACAGTCTCTGTGCCATGTTGCCAGAGACGTGTGCTTTGGACCTGAATTTGAAGTCATTAATGTCTTCTTGGTCTACCAGTTTCTCAGCCCATTGGTGTGCTACATCTTGTCTATTGGATGTCTGCTTTACCCTTGGATTTCTTCTTTAGCAAAATCCAAGGATGGCTCTTAGCTCCATGTTTCAGATAAACACCTCTGGTGGCAGTGTGATTCTCTCCAACAGGCTGGTCAGACTGACTGTCCACTGGATTGGGGCAGCCTGTTCCTTCACTGCCCAAATCTCCCAGCAAGAGTAGCATTGGGCTCTGTTTTAAATTTTTTTCTTCTGAATTTTTGGACAATTTTCTCAACATGCAAAGTAAATTCCGTACTCCCTTGTCTCTTGAGAGTCACTGTCCCTTGGATCTTGGGCCTCTGGTGGCTGATTAAGGAAAGGTACCTGTGTTCCTTCCATTCCCTTGGAATCCATCTTTCCATGTGTTGAGGAGGGAACCTTATCCCCACCTCATCAGGAATTATCTATGAGCCCACAAAGCTGTGATAAAGAAGCCAAGCCACTTGTTTGGTGGATGGATGGCCAGCCACCTGGTCCTGAATCCCTGTGGTCTTAGAGTTCAACCTCCAATGATGCATACTTTCCTGAAATCAAAGTTAAGTAACAGCCTGACTCAATGAAAGGAAGTGTGGATCAATGTTCCATTCTCATTACTGCAAGTAATTGAGATTAGACAGGTCAAGGAAGGGAATGCCAGTTGTCTCAGGGGAACTTACCAGAGAAGGTGCTATGATGAATATTGCCTAAGAGATGAAGAAGGAAATTTGTATTTGTTGAGGGCTTATTATGTGCCAGGCACCTACAAGAAGCAGAAATTAGAGCAGTAAATAACAAGACAGACACCTAATGGAGATTACAACCTAACAGGATTACTCTGCAGTAATCATCGTGTTTAATCCTTGCAACTCTGCAAAGAATTAATATAAAGGATTTCATATTTTATAGACAAAAATGCTAAGCTCAGAGAGGGAAATAGTAAGGATGCTTTTGAACCCACATCTGGCTGATTCTTTTTTTTTTTTTAATTTTATTTATTTATTTATTTACTTTTGGCTGTGTTGGGTCTTCGTTTCTGCACGAGGGCTTTCTCTACTTGTGGCAAGCGGGGGCCACTCTTCATTGCGGTGCGCGGGCCTCTCACTATCACTGCCTGTCTTATTGCAGAGCACAGGCTCCAGACGCGCAGGCTCAGTAGTTGTGGCTCACAGGCCTAGTTGCTCCACGGCATGTAGGATCTTCCCAGACCAGGGCTTGAACCCGTGTCCCCTGCATTAGCAGGCAGATTCTCAACCATTGCGCCACCAGGGAAGCCCTGGCTGATTCTTAAAGTCCTGCTCTTGGGAATTCCCTGGCAGTCCAGTGGTTAGGACTTGGTGCTTTCACTGTCGTGACCGGGGTTCAGTCCCTGGTTGGGGAACTAAGATACCGCGAGCCTTGCGGTGTGGCCAAAAAAAATACTGCTCTTTCCATCATTACTCTATCTGCCCCCCGTCACTTTCTTTGTTGAAGAGGGAATCTAGTCTATACACAGAAGTGACCTTGACCACTCTGCTAAACATCTGAACCGGTTACTATTGTTAACTCGGCGGTCAGCTTTGTTTGACTATGGTGGTCAGTTTCTCTCTCTAACCTGCATTCTCTCTAACCACTGTTGTCCACTTATCCTTCTGTGTGAACCCACCCAGCTGAACCCTACTTCTAGGACATTTCTGCCCTGCTCCTTCCTGGGGTGCCAGCTGCTGCTAGAGAAATTCCCAAGGATGCCTGGAAACCCTTCCAGATGTCCCTAGGTCCTTCCCTGTCCATTGCCACTGGCATCTCCTCCTGACCGTCCCTCTTTCACCAACCCTTCTTTTTAACCTCCGTGTCTGTCATCGTCATTGACAGAGAACCCAACTTGCCCTTTGATAAAACAACAAAATTAAGGTCCCAAGAAACTCTCTCAAGGTCCTCCAGCTCAACCACCTAAACCATCTCCTGCTCTTCTTCTCCATCCCCCCATGCCAGGGAAGGAGTGTGCTCCAGCCCCCAGCTGCCCTTCCCCTTGTGCCCCTGGAGCCTCCCTCCAGTCATTTTTCTCTCACTCACATCTTCACCCTCTTCTCTTCCAACATTTCTCATCAGTACCTGAACGTGTTCAGTCTCTTCAATCTGAAAAATACCCAGTTCTTGATCCCATATTTCTAAACTCTCTCTTCAGTTTCCCTTTCTCTGTCTCTTCATGGCCAACCTTCTTGAAAAACTCATCTCTACTGCCTACCTGCCTATTCAGTCCTCCATCACCCATTGCAATGTGGTTTCTGTTCTCATGATCAATGCCTAGACTAAAGTCACTAAAGACAGCCATACTCTGGGTCCAGAAGGTGCTTTTCTTCCCTCACCTGACTCCCTCTTTCTGGAACCTTGGTGCCATTGCACTCCCCTGCCCCTTGAGCCTCTCGCTCCTTGGCTTTACTCTCTAAGCTTCCACCCTAGTTTGCTGGACATTTTTTTCATCTCCTTCACAGAGACCTCCTGTCCACTCATTCCCTGAACGTCCCCTGGGTCTGTATCCCACCCCCTGATCTTCTTGCCCTCTGCCCCTCTTCCTTGGTGTCCCCAACCACCATGATCTGACGGCTCCCAGCTCTCCCTCCTCCATACAGATCTGTCTTCTGACATCTGAATGCCCAGCTTGTCATGGCCCTCTGCTGGTGGCTGTCCCACAGGCTCTTCCTACTTACAGTTCTAAAGCCAAGCTCCACACCAGCCTCTTCCAAGACTTAACCCTCTACTTGTATCTCTTATTTTCAGGAATGTCACCCTTACCCCAGTTGCTCATGCCAGAGAAAAGAAATCTAGTAATTATCTCGGATTCCTCCTTCTCATGTCACCTTTTACATTCAATCAAGTATCCTGTCCAAATGAGTCTACCTCTTCCAATGCCTTGAATCCCCCCTTCCTCTCATTCCCCTACCACTGGTGAAAGCCCTTATTGCTTCTCACACAGCTATGTCAAAGGGCCCTTGAGGGACCTTCTTCTCCACTCCCGTCCTCCACTGGGGTCCTGCCTGGGTCATCCATCCAAGGCTGTCTGCTCAGAGCATCCTTCTGTTCTTCAGCATTCCCAAAGCTCTTGGATAAAGTTCACACTCCTTCACTTAATCACATCTATGGATCCACTTCCTGATCCATTTCTTGTCTACCTTTCCAGCCCCTCTCGAACATTACTACCTGTGTGTCAACCACTCAGCATGCTGCAGGTTCCTGCCTCGGGACATGACTTCACTGCAGTGTCCTCTTATCCCTTCTTCCTAGGGCTAACTTCCAGTTGTCCGTCCAAACTCAGCTCATACATCACCTCCCAGACCATAACTGCCTGGTACTGTCATCACAGTGTCATGCATCTCTTTCCTCACTGGCAGTTCCAGTGCTTAAGCATGTTGCCCAACACACAGAAGTTGCTCTATAAAAGGTAAAGCAGACCCACCATTTTTTCAGAAACTTTTAACTCTTACTCACAAAGCCTGATGCATCACGTTAAGGTGCATTGTAACAACGCTTCAGGGTGTGTCTGATTTTTTTTTTAACGTTTATTTATTTAGGCTGCGCTGGGTCTTAGTTGCGGCACATGGGATCTTTGTTGTGGCGTGTGGGATCTTTAGTTGCAGTATGCACGTGGGATCTAGCTCGATCGTGGGATCGAACGTGGGCCCCCTGCACTGGGAGCACAGAGTCTTACCCTCTGGACCACCAGGGAAGTCCCATGTGTCTGATTTTTAAATAGAAACATCATTTGGCTTCAATAATCAGAAGTTTAGAAGCTGCACACCCAGCCCACTGAAACAGCTATTCCTTACTAATTCACTCCTCGAGGAGTTAAGCAAAGGGAAGCACCGTGTGTCTCTTCTCGCTGCCACTTCCTCTTTACTGTGGGGTTTCTGCATTCCACGTATGATTGCATTCGGCTCTGGGGTTCACAGTGCAGGAGGACTTAAGGCTTGAGGTAGGAACTGGGGCCCCTGTGGGGGGCTGCTTGTTGATTTGAGGTTGATTTGAGGTGGATTAGAATTTCTGTCAACAACGTGGCTTTCCTCAACCAGGAGCACGCTGAGGCTTGGACACAGTGCTGCTGGAAGGCGATGGTGCATTGGCCAGGGAAACGGTCATGTCCCAGTAGAGTTGGTTGTAACTCACTCTGATTCTGTGGTGGAACAGAAGCAAATCTTCATGTTTTACAGAAGCCTTCCTTGTTGGTTATGATGCAGTGTTACCTACTGTACTTGAAATGTACTTGCTGCCGAATCTGCTCTCTGCAATAGATGAGATTCTCCCTAGTCTCTGGTCATCAACTGAGCCTGGCAGATGAGGCCCTCTGTCCAGCTGTGTGGATCGAGGCAGGTCCAATGGCCCAGACCCTGAGAGCCAGACCTATCAGGAGCCTTGTGCCTATCACCAAGTGGGACCTCTACGTCTGCTGCTCCTCTAAGCCTGGGCTCTCACATGACTGAGGATATCTGCTGGGGTCAGATACCTCACAGGATATGCACATCAGGACCTGGAAGGTTTGCAAATGACAAAGCCGACTCAAACTGACACATGCAAAAAAGATGAATTTACTAACTCAAAAGTCTAGAGGGAGGGCTTCCCTGGTGGCGCAGTGGTTGGGAGTCTGCCTGCCGATGCAGGGGACACGGGTTCGTGCCCCGGTCCGGGAAGATCCCACATGCCGCGGAGCGGCTAGGCCCGTGAGCCACGGCCGCTGAACCTGCGCGTCCGGAGCCTGTGCTCTGCAACGGGAGAGGCCGCAACAGTGAGAGGCCCGCGTACCGCAAAAAAAAAAGTCTAGAGGGAGATCTGTATTTAGACATGGTTCTTTGTAGGTCCAGGGGTGGCATCACTGAGACCTGTCCCTCCCCTTATACTCCTATCTCTGCTTACTTCTCTGCAGGCTCCTTCACGGGCCAGCTCTCTCCTGTGACTGTCTTAGTCTGTTTGAGCTGCTAAGACAAAAATAGCACAGACTAGGTGGCTTAAACAATAAACATTTACTTCTCACAATTCTGGAGGCTGGGAAGTCCAAGATCAACACAGTGGCTGATTTTGTGTCTGGTGAGGGCCCAGTTCCCAGTTCATAAATGGCTGTCTTATCATTATGTCCTCACATAATAGAAGGGGAGAGTTCTCTAGGGTCTTAGAAGTGCACTAATCCCATACATGAGGGCTCCACTCACATGACCTAATCACCTCCCAGAGGCCCCACCTCCTAATACCATCACATTGGGGGTTAGGATTTCAATATATGAATTTGGGGGACACATAAACATTCAGTCCATTGTAGTGATCGTCTCCAAACCAAACACTGTGATCATGGGGGTGGGGTATTTTGATTGGTCACCTAGGTCTGAGATAGTGATTGACAGTCCCGCCAGGGGAGGGACAGTCTTAAAAACGTCTGGGCATGTATCAGTCTCTTAGGGCTGCTGCAGCAAATCACCAGAAAATGGGTGGCTAGAAACAACAGAAATGTACTATCTCACAGTTCTGAAGGGCAGAAGTTCGAAATCAAGGTGTCAGCAGGGCCATACTCCCTCTGAAGACTCCAGGGTATAATCCTTCCTTGCCTGTCCAGCTTCTTTGGCCCCAGGCAATCCTTGGTTTATAGCTGCATGGCTGCAAGCCCTGCCTCCATCTTCACATGACTGCCCCTTCTGTGCTGTTCTGTCTCTACCCACTGGATTAATCCATAATGATCTCATCTCGAGACCCTGTGCTCAATTATATCAGTAAAGATGCTTTTTCCATATAAGATCACATTCACGGCTGCTGGGAGTTAGGACTTGGACATATTCTTTGGCCAGGGCTGCAGGGAGCAGAGGCAAAATTCAACCCATTACAGGGCAGAAAGAGTAATAGATAGCCATTAACTCTGCTCCTTGACTTCCTAGCGTCCATCTGTGCCCTTTTCCCACACAATTTCAGAAATGCACCCCCTGGAACATGGTACAGGCTATCCACATAAAAGCAAAGCTAGCGGATATACCTTCTTTTTGACCGGGTCTAGTCAAGAAGACTAAGACTATTGCTAAGACTATTGCATTAAGACTATTGCTCTTAATAGTCTGTTAACCAACAGCTAAATGATCATTTCAAACACCCCTGGCATTTAATAGTGGAGAAAAGTAAGATACTTTGAATAAAAGCCACTTGCATTTAGTAAAGGGGAGAAGGGGAAACATGAGGCTCCAGTCACTTGTCCAACATCCTGCAGAAGAGGATTGACAAGGAGCCACTTCATATCCCTGAAAGATGTGAGTTCCTCAATCAGCCAGGGGTACCCAGGGCTCCATCTCTGGAAGACTGTCCCTTGCCCACGGCCCTCCATGGGTGGATCAGAGAGAATGTCCCTTCTGGAAACCATAGACTCTAGCAGGCCACAGTTTGAGGATGTCAGTCCAGAGATCTGGGTCTGGCTCCAGTGGTTGTGCAATCTCGTGCTGCGGTTTGCTAGACTGAGACGTCTCTGGCAGTATGACTCTCTCAAACTCTTAGATAGTTGCTGGGAAGTTAGTTTTTTGATAACTCCATGAGCTGGCAACCAGAGCCAGAACCCAGACAAGTCATGCTCTGGAATCTGGACCCTGTCCTCACCACGTCTATCCCCTAACAACCGTCTCTGTGCTCTGCTCGCTCCCAGCTTTCATTTAGACTTTGTCCATTTGGCCTCTGCCCTGGACACACTGGGTTGGGGGAGGGGGAGGCCATTTGCCCTCAGGCTCTTTCCCAGTGGACAGCTGCCTACAGTGGGGTAAAAGGCACTTCACTCAGGCAGGGAGTGCCCAGCAGGTGCTGCTGGAGGGGGAGAAGCCCTCTCCAGGGCCCCTCTCCTATCTTCCCCTGTGTTTCCTTCTCCCAGCCTCTGCTTGCACCAACTTTAGCCTGGGGCAGGAATTTGACTGTTGCAATCCTGAAAATGATTTTCTGGCTCTCAGCTCAGTTGAATTACAGGCCACAGCAGAAAGAGTCTTTGTTTTTCCCTTTCCCTGCTTTCAGAAAGGCCCAGCTGAGACTCAAGTGTATCTTTTCTTATAGACCCTCACTTAGGGCTGAAGAAAGGGCTGACACACCCCAGTAACCTGGCTTTAAAATAAAAAAATAACAAGTCCTCTAAATTTCCAACCTCACCGGATTCAACAGGAGAGAGTTTAGCAACTTTGCTCCACTTAACAGATATGGCTCACTTCCTGGTCACGGAGGGGAGGCTTCACACTGCCCTGCTCTCCACCCCAACACAGCCAACTTCCAAAATCCTGCTCCTGGTCCAAAATTCTGTGCTACTTAGGACACTTTTGATTGCAGCTGGATCTGCAACTGTCTACTTAATGGGAATCAGGAATGGCTGGATCCAGATACTCAATGAGGACGTTGTCTCTCTCTCTCTTACCCCGTCTCTTTGCCTTTCTGTGATTCTCTAGTCCTCCTTTCTGCTTTCTCTCTGCTGGCTTCATTTTCAGGCTGATTTTCATGGAGGTCTAGGCTTACCATGCATTCATTTACATATAGAAATCCCACCTCTTTCTTTTTTTTTTTTTTTAACTGTTGAGCCTTCTTTTAATTAATTTATTTTTATTTTTGACTGTGTTGGGTCTTCGTTTCTGTGCGAGGGCTTTCTCTAGTTGTGGCAAGTGGTGGCCACTCTTCATCGCGGTGCACGGGCCTCTCACTGTCGCGGCCTCTCTTGTTGCGGAGCACAGGCTCCAGACGCGCAGGCTCAGTAGTTGTGGTTCACGGGCCCAGTTGCTCCGCGGCATGTGGGATCTTCCCGGACCAGGGCTCGAACCCGTGTCCCCTGCATTAGCAGGCAGATTCTCAACCACTGCGCCACCAGGGAAGCCCTCACCTCTTTCTTGATTGCTCCAACAGAAGGGCAGGCATGGCTCTGATTGGGCTGGCTTGGGACCTCTGCTCATCCCAGTATTAACCACTGAGGCCAGACAAGTAGAAATACTCTAGCTGGCCTGAGTCATATACCCACCATTGACGTGCCACATGAACGACAGCCCTTCTGGGTTGGGGGAAAGGCAGTTTCTGAAAGGAAAAAAGTGCTGGGGAGACAAAAATAAGTGTTGAGGGGCTAGGCCTCTGAGCAGGCTCTTGATTTGCATTTTCCTGTTAGTCAAGAGCATGCAGCCTGCCTTCACCCTCAGGGGATTTGACCCTCTTTCTGCATTCTTAGCCATCACCGAGAGACGTTTTATCCTCTTTTAATTTTTTTAAAAAATTGTGAAATATGTCATACATACATATAAACCATATGTTCAGCTTAAGAATAGCAAAACAAACACCTGCATCCCCACCACCCAAGTTAAGAAATAGAACAGTGTCAGTTTCTTAGAAATATCTGAATGCTCCCCCCAGGCACGTATCCTTCTATCAGATGGAAACTGTACAGAATTCTGTGTTCATCATCCCATGATTTTCTTTATAGTTTTACTACACACACACACACACACACACACACACACACATGCACGCACGCACACCTGCACACACACGCACACAAATACACTTAAATCTCTAAGCAGTATATTGTTTGGTTTGTCAGGGTACAGATGCCTATTTTTAATGCTGTATTTAAGAATACAATATATATTCTTCTGTGACTTCTTTTTTTTTTTTTTCAGTACGCAGGCCTCTCACTGTTGTGGCCTCTCCCGTTGCGGAGCACAGGCTCCGGACGCGCAGGCCCAGCGGCCATGGCTCACAGGCCCACCCACTCCGCGGCATGTGGGATCTTCCCGGACCGGGGCACGAACCCGTGTCCCCTGCATCGGCAGGCGGACTCCCAACCACTGCGCCACTAGGGAAGCCCTCTGTGACTTCTTTTATTCAACATTATGTTTTTGAGATTCCTTTGTGTTGATGCAAGTAGCTGCAGTTCCCCTTTCACTGCTGTGTAATCATCCAGTATGTGATTATCCCGCATTGCGTGCATCTGTTCTGCTCTTTAGAGTACACACCTAGGAGAGGAATTGCTAGGTTCAAGTGTGCTCACATCTTCAACTCTCCTGGATATTGCTAATTATCTTCCCAAGGTGATTATAACAATCTACACTTCCGCTAGCAATCGATGATAGTATTTTGGTTGATCTCATTCCTGTCGGCTTTAATTTTTGTCATTCCAATAGGTATGGTCTGTGTCTCATTACGGTTATAATTTGCATTTATTTGATAACTATTGAAGTGAAGAATCTTCTCATGTTTACAAACCGTCTGTTTTTTACCTCTGCTGTGAAATGTCCGTTTAAGTCTTTTCCTCTGTTTTCTAACGAGCTGTTGGTATTTGACGGCTGATCCATAAGAACTCTTTCTATGGTCTGGATTATAATCCTATGTTAGCTTTTATATGTTCAGATATCTCTCAGATATCTCCTTGCAGTTTGGGATTTTGCCTTTGCATTTTATTTATGGTGACTTTTGAACAGAAGCTCTTAATTTTCATGTCAAATTTACCTTGTCAAAGAAAACTTGCCCAACTTGAGGTCACAAAAATAATTCTTTTTTATTCTCTTCTAAAAACCTTTTATTTTGTCCTTTATATTTAGTACTTAATCTTTCATATTTAAGCCTTTATTCTACCTGGATTCGATTTTTGTAACTGTTATAGGATAATAGACTTCCATTTTTACTTTTCCCCTCACTTGTCTGCAATGTCCTCTGTCACAAATCAAGTTCCATATACGAGTGTGTTTTTTTTTCCTCTGAACTCTCAAATTTTCTGTGTTGAGCTCCAGTTTTTCCCTTAATCCATGGCAGATCAATATTTTTGTAGATATAACGAAAATTAATTACTAAAAACATTTAAAACATGCATAAAATAAAGGCCTCAATTATTTGTTATTAGATTCAGTGGGCATGAACTTGCTCTGTAAAGTTGCTATGGAAGTTTCTAAATGCTTACTGTTCACTTCTGCACTGATCGTGGGCCCGTGGCAAGGAATTCAAAGATGGTAACCAGTGTACAGGTCACGTCTGAGTCATGCTAATCTGTACTGCTCTACTGATATGTTTGTTTATTCCTGCTGTACTATCACTCAATCTTTTTTTATTGTGGTAAAATATAAATAATATAAAATTTACCATCTTAACCATGTTTGGGAATACACTTCAGTGGCATTACAGGCATTCACGTTATTATATAACCATCACCACATCTCCAGAACTTTTTCAGCATCCCAAATGGAAACTCTGTCCCTATTAAATGATAACACCTCATTCCGCCCTCCGTCTAGCCCCTGGTAACCACCATTCTACTTTTGGCTTTATGAACTTGAGTATTCCAGGTACTTCATATAAGTGGAATCACAAAGTATTTGTCCTTTTGTGTCTGGTTTATTGCACTTAGCATAATGTCTTCAAGGTTCATTCATATTGCAGCGTATATCAGAATTTCATTCCTTTTTAAAGCTAAATAATATTCCATTATATGAGTATACCGCATATTTTTTAATCCATTCATCCATTGATAGACATTTGGATTGCTTCCACCTTTTGGCTGTTGTAAATAATGCTGCTGTAAACGTAGGTACACGAATATCTGTTGGAATACCACTTTTCATTCTTTTTGGGTATGTATTCAGAAGTGGAACTGTAGTTCAATGTTTAATTTTTTGAGAAACTTTTATACCGTTTTCACAGAGGTTACACCATTTTATATTCCCACCAGCAATGAACACGATGTTCCAGTTTCTCCACATCCTTGTCAACATTTGTTATTTTCTGGCGGGTGTTTTTTTTTCCTCTTTTTTTAAAAATAATAGCCATCCTTATGGGTACGAAGTGTTGTCTCATTGTGGCTTTATTTGCATTTCTGTAATGATCGGTGATGTTGAGTATCTTTTTATGTACTTGTTTGGCCATTTGTATGTCTTCTTTGAAGAAGCGTCTATTCAAGTCATTTGCCCATTTGTTAATTGGATTTTTTGGTGTTGTTGTTGCTGGGTTGTAGGAGTTCTTTCAATCTTAATTACCATGGCGGTATAATACATTTTGATATCTGGTAGAGGAAATGCCCCCAACACACACACTCTTGTTGGTTGTTCTTTAAATATGACTTGGCATTTCTTGGCTCTTTGCTCTTCCAAATAATCAGCTGTTGAGTTCCTTTTAAAAATCTTATTAGGATTTTGATTGGAATTGCCTAGAATATATACATCAATTTGGAGAGAAATGATATATTCACAATATCGTCTTCCTGTCATGAACATTTGTTTATGTCTTTTTTTTTAAACTTGCAGTAAAGTTTTTCTCTAGAAAGGGCTTTCACATGTTTTGTTAGATTTACTTCTGGATATCTGAGATTTATTCATGCTATTATAGGTGGTATCTTTAAAATTGTATTTTTTAGCAGTTACCAGTGAATAGAAATACAATTTACTTTTCACATTGATTTTGTATCTAGAAACCTTCCTGAAGTCTCTTACTAATTTTAACAATTTATTTGTAAATAATGTTGGGTTTTCCATGCTGACAATCACAAGTTTTTTCCCTTCCTTTCCAATCCTTACACATTTCCATTTGCTTTGTTTTCCTTGTTTTACTACACAGGCTGGTATAATGTGGTGTTAATGGGACTTCTTAGGCCTTGTTTTAGCTCTTAAAGGGAATGTTTTCAACATTTCACATTAAGTATGATGTAAGCTTTTTGTCCTTTTTTTTTCTTGCTAGATATTCTTTATCAAGTTCTAGGTCGAACTGAGCTTTAAAATTTTTAATAGGATGTTAAATGCTATTAATTTTTTTCTGATTTTATTGTGGTGGTAAATTTTTTGCCTTTAATCTGATAATATGAATTCTATTAACCACTTTTCTAATATTAAACCAACCTTTCATTCCTGGCATAATCCCAACTTGGTTATGATGTACTAACTTTTTTGATACATTGCTGGATTTAGTTTGCTAATATTCTGTTTGGGATTTTTACATCTATATTCATGAGTTAGATCAGCCTGTCACTTTCTTATCCTGTTTTGTTCTTGTCTTCTTTTGGTCCTGAGGGTTTCTTTGATTCAGATAAGCTTCGTTTGCTGCCTAAATAAGGATAGTAGATCGGTGGTTTTTGCTGACTTGGTAACACACCAACAGCACGTGAGAATTTGTGTTTTGATGGAGCATGATGTTGAATTATATTCAGACCATGTGCTGAACAGTCAGCTCCTGAGTTGGCTTGATGAGGGCTCAACAAACTTTTATGCAAAGGACAATAGTAAATATTTTAGGCTTTGTGCAATACTTACATCTCTGTATTAGTCATGGTTCTCCAGAGAGACAGAACCAATAAGATATGCATAGATGTATAGAGATATGGAATTGACTCATGGGACTATGGAGGCTGAGAAGTACCACAATCTGCTCTCTGTAAGCTGGAGACCCAGGAAAGCCAGTGGTGTGGTTCCAGCCCAAGTCCAAAGGCCTAAGAACTAGGAACACGGATGGTGTAAGTCCTTGCCAGAGGACAGGAGAAGACCAATGTCCCAGCTCAAATAGTTAGGGAGAGCAAAGTCTCCCTTCCTCTGCTTTTTTGCTCTATTCAGGCCCTCAATGGACTGGGTGACACCCATTCACTTTGGGGAGGGCAATCTGCTTTACTCAGTCTGCTGATACTAATCTCATCTGAAAACGCCCTCACAGACACACCCAGAAATAATGTGTAACCCAATATCTGGGTACCCTGTGACCCAGTCAAGCCGACGCATGAAGTTAACTACCACTCTGTTATTATTTCTCCTCCTGCTTTTTAACGACCTTAAGAAATATGAAAACCATTCTTAGCTCACAGGCTATGCCAAAACATTTGCCAACCCTTGGTTTAGATTGTCTCCCAATACCTTACATCACAATTAAGTTTTGTTGTTTTCTACAATTTAGTGATGCTTGTATGGTTTCCTAAAGTAAATAATCTATGAAAATAAGGAGTCAGATAGACAGCCACCACCACAGTACTAATGTACACCCACCCAGCGCATGGTCCACGCTGCCAGACCTGCATCCACCAAACTTAGTATCTTTTGAAATTAGTACCAACCTGGACACACCAAGTAAATGCCCCTAACTTGGAAGCATTGTGATTCTAACAGCTACAGAGTTAGTCTCTGGCTCTCTCTTGCTGCCCTCTCCTGGCTGGCCCATTGCTGAGACTCAGAGGAGAGTCCTGGTGGAGTTCCTATGGCTCATAATACCTTCAGGTCTGGGTGCTGGTCCGTAGACTTGTCAAAACCTGCTCCAGTAGAAAATACAATCAGGGATCTTAACACTGGCTGTGATGGCCAATTTTATTATTTCTCGTAGGGTCCTAAGACTCTTTGAAGAATTATCACATAGTGAACGTTTCGTATATGCCAAGCATTGCTAAATATGTGTTATTTCATTTCATCCTTATAACAACCACATGAGCTCCATATCCCTTGACTGTTGAGCGTTCCCTTTGTACAGGTGATGAAATTGAGACCTAGAGAGGCTAAATACCCTGTACAGGTCATATGTAGTGGAGTTGGAGCTCGGAGTTAGTCCATATATATCTGACTCTAAAACCCATGTTCTTAACTGCTACTTAAGGTTCTCAGTCTTTCATACTGAGTCTAATTCAGTGGGAATCTATGCAGCCAGACATTTGCATGCACTCCAGGGTTCTGCTGCGGGTGTCCCGGAGATCTACACTTTGAGAACACTGCCTCCCATAAATAGAAACTGAACTGCTTCCAGCAGAAGGATCTAACTATTCAACACCAGAAGCTTCATTCTTGGGTGAAACAAAATGCTGGGCCTACCCACATTCTTTGGGTAAAAGAGATTAGAAGAAGTGATAAAATGTAAAGGAATCTTATCTCTTCCTGTCCCTCAACTAAACCCCAGAGAAGTGCTGCTCTATCAGGTTTACCTAAAGAGGTGTAACAGTCACCTTTGCTAACAAGCAGCCCTGAGCAAGTAATCAACTGGTTATGTGATAACACTCAGCAGCTAAGGGAAGCCTGGCTCTTCTGAGGAACGATTGCACATCTTCATTGAAAATGTGTACTGAGCTGCCCAGCAAATCCCCTTTCCTTTCTTTAATAAGTCAGACCTGGTACTCAGCCTGTCAGATCTGGAACTGTTCATGGCTCACTAGGCAGAGACGAAAGGAAAAAGGCTTAGTTATAATCTAAACACAATGAATTTGCAATGGAACAAAGCAGCCTGGGCTACAACCATTCCTGGGCATGCCCTGGTTTTCTAGCAGCAAATCTATGTTTGGCAAGGAATGGGATGGAAACTTCTCCCCACCTCGTGGCCAATGTTTTCTTGAACTTCTATATCTCTTTGGATCCTGGGTGGGGTTGGACACCATCCACAGAGCAGAGGTTGGGGGTACACATGGCTATGAGGGCCAGCCACTAGTTAGTGCCCAGTGAAGAAGAAATATAGTGGGGGAAAGAGAAAAACTATGCAAGGAATTTTGCTGGGTGTTTGACTGATATGATTTAATCTGCCAACAGCCCAGCAAGGTGTTGGGATTATATCAGTATCTTCATTTGACAAATGAGAAAACAGAAGCACAAAACTCAAAGTAACTTGCCCAACGCCACTCAGATAGCAAGAAGTAGAACCAGGAATCAAACCCATAGTCCTGTCCTTTTTACCTAGCCACGTGCCACTGTAAGGCACCACTGCCCTCTGTGTTTATCCCTCAAAATAGATCCTCTACTTCCAATCTAAACAGGTTCCACTCACAGGCCTTGGTGAAAGGCCACTCGCCCTTGGGTCCAAGAATAACATTAATACAATGAACCTTTTTTTTTAAATTGAGATTCCGTATGTAAAGCACTTAGCCCAGTGCCTGATACTTTTTAAAGTACTCGGCAGACCTCCGGGCATTGTCAGGCCTGAGTCAGGTGTGTTCCAGGCTGCAGGAGGTTCCCTTGACCATTTGGTAACGAACACTTCTCAAGTAACTACAATGGATGGTCAAAATAGGAAGAAAAAATAGCCTTGGACTTAAGACCTTTGTAATCTAACTGGGGTATTGAAAGAATTGAATATTTAGAAAAAAAACTCAGAACTTATTCATAGTTTACATATCATACAGGGTTCTCATTTCTAGTTGGGATCTTACTCACTCCTGGATGTGTAGCCTTGGAGAAAATGATTTCACATCCTTTTGGACCTCAGTGTCCTCTCTGGAAAAATGGAGACACTACCAATCTCAAAGGATTTTACTGTTAGGGGTACATATACGGTCAATACTTAATAAACAGTACACAGGGTCTGGAGATAAAGGAGGAAATAGAATTAGGTGGACTTCCTTCAAGATCTGACTTTGGAATTGAGCTCTGAATGAGGTGAAGGCCCTGAAACTAGAGAGAGGAAGTAATGTTCCAGGTGCTTTTTATCCTCATGTTATAGAAAATCCAACTGAAATTGGTTTAAACACAAGTGGAATTGATTGACTCATAGAACTAAGAAATTCAGAGATAGGGCAAGTTTGAGATGCTCTAGGTGTTGATAATATCATCACGGTTGCAGCTATAGTTCTTGGCAGTGCTTTTGTTGGTACTCTTCATGTGCAGTTTTACCTAGAGTCTGACTTTACTTATGATAGTCAAGTGACTGGAGAAACAGTCCAAGCCTCGCATCTACAGCCCCTGAGGACCTTCTGTCCTCCATTCTCAAGAAGAGTCCCAAGAGCCATTCTGATTGGACCAATCTAGACCACATGAACCAATCCCTGCACACAGGAGGTTGGGATTATGTGATTGGCTCAGCTTAGGTCACATGTTCCATCCCCAGAGCCTTGCAGTAGGGACCAGTTCCTTGGAAGTACATGGCTCCTCAAATGGAAATTGGGCACTGTTGAGAGGTGGGATTTGGCAGGGAGAGACACAATGCCCTCCACAGGGAAATTGCTTTTATAAAGTAAAAAGGATCGAGGGAGCTGTGGATAGAGTGAACCCACAGACTTGTTGCGGGGAGCAGTGCATTCTCCAGAGGGAGTTGTGAGAAATGGAGCATTTGAGAGGGAAGTGGGGGCCCTGCAGGAGGCCATGCCAGCCTCTGGGGCCTGGGGCCTTGTGTGAGCCTGGGAGTTTTACTGTAGCGTATACCGGCACCACCAGCAAATTCAGGAAACGAGCCTGTTTCCTTCTATTATAAAGGCTGATCCTTTACTCATGAAACAGAGTATTCACTCCACCTGAAAACGTTCAGTGTTGGGATTAGAAGAGAGGGAGCCCACTACATGCTCACTCTGGGTAGAGGAGTTTCTTGTGTTTTCTCCTTTAATAATGCTCCCAACCTCCCTCTGGGACAGGAGGCTTTACAGCATTCGCAGATGGGAAAGGGAAGGGAAGTGACCTGTCCTGAGTCACTCAGCTAAGAGATGGCAGTGGGGAACCTGGAGTCCCCAAGGCTGCTTGACTCCCAAGCCCACAGCAGGGCACCAGGCTGGGATTTTCTCCAGTTCCTGAGAATTCCTCTGTCCTGTATCACAGCAGCGCCTGGGCTGATGACCCTTTTGCATGGTGACACCTGCCTCAGAGCACAAGCTTGTCCTCGGCTACACTGGTTGTGCCCGAGGACCCTACTGAATGTGGGAGTCTGGAGGCGGGGGGCTACTCATGAACAGGGACTCTGTACCTTCCCCACCGGACCGAGGACGGGAAGTCAGGCCCAGGAGAACCGGGGGCAGAGGGGCTGCTGAGCTTCCTTTCCGGAAGTCATAACTGTCTCCGGAAGTCATAACTGTCCTCCTCTCACCCTCCCCTCCGGCAGCTGTGAGTGCTCTGCTCGCTGCTCTATGTACAGTGTCTGCTCGAACATCACAAATTTTCCTAGATGAGCAAACCAAGGAACGGCCATGACAGCTGAGGTCACAGCAAGCGGCTTGTGCCTGTGGGTGTGTCTTCTCATCCCCATTTTACAGATGAGTACGTTAACCTCTGGGAGGTTGCCCACCGATCTCACGTGGCTGGCAGGTGACTGAGTTGGAATTTGAACTCAAGTTCTGTCTGACTCCAGAGACTGGATTAAGTGCTCTGCTGTGAAGGGTGACCTTGAACTTAGGGAAAACCTTCAGTGAAGCTGTTTGGCCTTGTGGATCCCTCCCCAAAGAGAACGTCACGTGCTCCCTGGAGAGCGTCTGATCCACTTTGTTGGAATAAGCACAGATCCTTTCTTGGGGCACCTGTGTTCACTGATGTCACCATCCCTCTCCCCTACTCTCCACTTCTTCCCCCCTCCCCCAATACCTGAACAAGCCCCAGAGGAGTCACTTCCCGTGCGGGCTCCCTCCGCCCCAGGAATTTTCTATCTGCAGCAAGTAGAGTGCAGACTTCCCGGAGCCTCGGGACACATCACCCCCAAGATGATGCTGGTGCTGATAGTAAGCCTTTTATTTTTTAAGGCCAACTACAACAAAAACATGGAAACTGGGAATGAGCAAGGTCCACGTGAGCAATCAGAAGGTATAACAGCAGCTGCGGGAGAAGGTGACTGCAGGGAAGTGGATTGCCCCCCTTTTCCTTGTGTTGTTTTTAGCCTGTGTTTTTCAGAGCAAGTAGGTGCCATGGTGACAGGTACCATAGAAATAGATGGAGCACCGCCCAGCGCGGGGCTGCCGAGCCAGCCGTTCCCATGGAAATGCACCGAGCCCTGGGAAGAGCCCAGGGTTCTGCTGTGCTCTGGCTGCAGCGCACAGCAGGCTCCCCGAAGGGCCCGGCTCCAGTCAACCACGTGACACTGCTTTAGGATGGCCCCTCGAGGCTTCCAACTTTCTCACCAAGTTTGTCCAAGGTCCCTGATAGCACACCCTCCCTCCGAGGGCACCCATGGGAGCTGCTCTCTGAGTCATACCAGACAGTGTCTTAGGGAGCTTTGGCTTTGCCCATGCGGGCCAAAAGTGGCCTCTAACACTGCCAGCGTTCCTGTCCCCACTGCTGGGAACACCCTGTCCCCATCCTGACTAGATGTGGAACTGTCACTGCTTTTATGCAATGGTAATAAAGAGCTTTTACCACTGGGATTGAGTCCCAGACATTTGGTAACCAGGAACACTCATAAAATGAAATCTCAGAGGATCTCGACCTGAAAGCAGAGCAGGAAGGGGCATCATCAGTCACGTCTGAGGTCGTGCTTTCAGTCTGTGAACCTCGGACAGTGCAGACTCAGGCCCAGCCTCACAGCTGCTTCCGGATGCAGCATTAATGCACTGAAAGACCCTTTGAAACAACTGCTCGAGCTGTCCCATAGCATTTATATAACCATCTCAGCATCGCTGTCTGTAGATGTATGTAAATGATCCTGGTGGAGCTTAGCTTGTTTTTATTTGGATTTAGACCAATTACACGTCTTCTGAAATAGAACCCATGTGTACACACGCCCTTTAAACCTAACTGTCTTATATTAGGCCTGGCATAAGAGGGTTACGTTGAAAGGACATATGTTATAATATCTGTTCCATCATATTTCCTTCTGCAATGGGGCTCTATTACATATACTTGTTTCCATACATTTATACCATCAGATGGCATACGTCCTTCAGGGCAGCGGAAGTATAATTCTGGACTAAAGTATGGTCCTCAGACCAGTAATTCTAAGCATTGACCAATTGAAGTTAATTTTACTCTCAATTAAAGAAACACATACACACATACCCTTAACAAAGGAGTTTTTTTTAAAACAATTAATAATCCATACCACCATCAACTCATGAATTATTGCCCAGGTAGTTACAGATTGTGAAAATCATAGCATTGGAAGGCGCTAAAAGTAAGTCTATCCTGGCATATCTGGCATTTGACATGAAGACACTGAGCCCCAAAGAGTCGAGGTGCTTTGCTGTTTAGCTCAGCATATCTTCTGTGTATGCAGGTGGTGTGTCAGGTCATTACCACACGGCCAGCCCTGTCCCAGCAGTGGAAATGCATGGAGTCTCCCGCCCCTCCAACTAGCGAGTGGTGCTCACAGTGACCTTGAAGTAGGCCTGTAGGTCATGCCATTGGTGGAGCTGCGCAGTAGAAGCGTAGCCAGACATTAAAGCAACTTCCTGGTTTGTCCCTAGGACTCATCCATGAAACCATGTCACTCCACATTTACTGTTCGTAGCATCATACACGTAACCTGCATCTGGGTTCTGTATATCGTGTTTTGTGGTTACAGGAATTTGGTGTGACCAAGCATTGCAGAGCCTCTGAATTAAATAAGCAAACACGTGTGCTCTAGTTTTACAGGCGAAGCAAACTATGAAACAGAGGGCTTGCCTTTCTTGCCCATAGCACTGTCATACCTTGGAGTTTTGCCACTTGGTTGGATTGCTTTATTTGGCCTAGTAACTAAAAGCAGATTTGCTTTGAAGAACAAATCTTCTATAACTCTCTAAGAATGGACATTCACAGTTATGTTTGGCAGACAGAGTTTTCCCAGATTTTCATAGAGTCATAAAGTTAATGTTTGGCCATGTGAAGCATAAACAAAGAAACCTTCCTTTCGTAGATAAGCTCCTTTCCATGGAGTTGGAACAGGAAGCCTGAGTTAGAGAATAGTTGATATTTAATTCAAGAGACACACAAACTCTTGTGTCACTTTTCCCAACAGTTTGTAACTAAACATTTAATGTGAATGCACCTTAACAATCACAGTTTCCTTTTTTAATTTTAATTTAAAATTTTTATCATGGGAAAATATGTACAACACAAAATTTACCACGCTAACCAGTTTTAAGTGTACGGTCCAGTGGCATTGAATACACACACATTGTTGTGCAGCCGTCACCACCATCCGCCTCCAGATCTTCTTCTTCATCCTTACCTTAAAATCTGTCCCCATTAAGCACTAGCTCCCTACTCCCCCACCCCCAGCCCTTGGCAAGCATTGTGCTATTAATATTTTCTGTCTCTATGAGTTTGGCTCTTCTAGTATCTCATATAAATATAATCATATGGTATTTGTCCTTTTGTGGCTGACTTATTTCACTTAGCATAATGTCCTCAAAGTTCATCCATGCTGTCACATGTGACAGAATTTCCTTCCTTTTAAAGGCTAAATAATATTCCATTGTTTGTATATACCACATTTTATCGAACATTTAACTTTTCTATAGTTTATTTCTTATCATTTTTTTTGTTTTTGTTTTTTGTGATATGCAGGCCTCTCACTGTTGTGGCCTCTCCCATTGCGGAGCACAGGCTCCGGACGTGCAGGCTCAGCGGCCATGGCTCACGGGCCCAGCCGCTCTGTGGCATGTGGGATCTTCCCGGACCGGGGCACGAACCCGTGCCCCCTGCATCGGCAGGTGGACTCTCAACCACTGCGCCACCAGGGAAGCCCTATTTCTTATCATTTTAAAATTTTGAAACAATCACAAAGTGACAGAAAAATTGCAAGGGCAGTACTAAAAAACAAAAAAAACACCTCTTTTTTTCTTGAACTGTTTGAGAATAAGATGCCCTGATCCTCATCATTTTCCCATACTTTCCTGTGTTTTTCTATAAACAAAGACACTTTCTTACCTCACCACAATCCAACCACCAACACCAGAAATCTGACACAGATTCATAACCACCATGGAATGCTCAGACTCTGTCCAAGGTTTGCCAAGCATCGCAATAGTGTCTTTTATCACAACAGGGTCCAGCTCAGAACCACTCTGGCATGTACGGATGTCTTTTATGACCTTGACACTTTTGAAGATCACAGACTTTGTAGAATGTCTGTCTAAGGTTTCCTCATGGTCAGATTCAGGTGATGCAGTTCTGGCAGAAAAATCACAGCAGTGACACTGTGCTCTTCTTGCCCCCTGCCAAGGGGTTCACCATTGTGATTTGTTTCTATACTAATGATGTGCACTTTGATCCCATGATTAAGGTGGTGTCTACCAGGTTTCACCACTATAAAGTTAGTCTTTTCCTCCTTTCTGATTAATAGGTATTTTATGGGGAGGTACTTTATTTATTTATTTAGGCTGCACTGGGTCTTAGTTGTGGCACACGGGATCTTCATTGCAGCATGCAGGATCTTTTAGTTGCGTCATGTAGACTCTTAGTTGCGGCATGCATGTGGGATCTAGTTCCCCAGCCAGGGATTGAACCTGGGCCTCCTGCATTGGGAGCAAGGAGTCTTACCCACTGGACCACCAGGGAAGTCCCTGGGGAGGTACTTTGAAACTAGGTAAATATCACATGCCTCATCAACTTTAATTATTTTTTATATCCGTATAGACTTATGGATTCCTGTATTAGTGAGTTATACTCCATTCCCATCATTATTTAAAGTGCACCTTGGCCCCAGCTTGACCAGTGAGAGCCCCTTCGATCTGTGTCCTTTCTGTATGGGCCCATCATTCTTTGAGCACATCCATGTGCTTTCTGGCATGACAAGATGTTCAAGGCTTATCTTCTGTTCTTGCCTCAGTTCTGGAAATCAGCCTCTTCTCCAAGGAGTCTTAAGTCATTTTAATGGAAAATGGTATTTAGAATCCAAGATCTGGGCAGTAGATGTGCTCATTCCTATTGAGATGTTGCTGCTCCCAGGCAGGGCTAAGGAATATATGTTTCTCTGCAAACACACACATACACAGATACACTCCTTACCCTCTGATACCATTTGCCAGGCTGCCATTCCCCAGCACTCTGAAGAATCCCCCCTTACCCTGATCGGGCTGTGACACCACAGGCCAGGCCACCCTCCGTGGGGATGTCCTCCTCATTACTTGGCCCTGACCCCCACCTTGGGCCTTCATGGCTTCCTGCCCTCCATCCCCGCCATGGACTCCTACCTCTCCACTCCACCTAATGACTTTAGGACCAAATTGTTTAGGAAGAGGAAGTGGAAGGGACCACCACTGACTTTGGTTGAAAGTAATTGTATTGCTAACAATCCTTTGCATATTGGGAACACTTGTGTCTGACCTATTACATAGACAATTCTAATCATGACTGCCAGCATTTCCCCAATCTTTTGTCTCTGTTATTGTAATGAAAAAATTTTATGAAATATTTATACAGCCAGGATGCCGTCTTCCTTACAGCCACATCTACTTTGCAAATTCGCAGTTGTGTTTAGGCTGCCACCAGCAACCTTCTTGGCAAACATTGAGCAACTCCCACCACAAAAATTAATGAGTGAAGACAAGGTCTGTACACCTACTTAATTCCATGCTTCCGTTATCAAATTATAGGACTCTGGGGAGGTGATCCAGGGACAGCTACAGAAACCAGAAATGGAGTTTTGTAACACTGTGAACTGCCTTGTAGTGAATAATGAGATCTTCCTGGCTGGACTGTGAATATCAAGGAAATGGGCTGTGTCTTCTACTATTTTTTGCACCCCTCAAGGTCAGGTCCTAAGTATGATCTGTGTACGTACATATGTGATGCCTCCCGGGCTTGCTGGCCGACAGAGCTGTGACGGCTTCCTCATGGTAGTGAGGGAGAGAGAGCGTGAGTTACAAGATCTGACGGACGCCTGTTGGGCTTTATCCTCCTTGACCTCCGTGATCACAAATTGTTCTTTAAGACACTTGCTTCTTTGGCTGCTGAGTCACATCTCCTGCCTCCCTGGCTGCCTCGTCTTGGTTGCCTTTGTACTGATACATCCTATTTGCTCTGCCCATCCCCCGCCTCTCCGACAGAGGACACTTACTGGGTGCCTTCCATGTGCCAGGCATTGTTACAGGTGCTGGAGATACTGCAAGGAGTAAAACAGACCAAAAGGCCTGTCCTGGCAGAACTGAAGGGAAACAGAAAACCTGCTCCCTTGTGTGTGTGTGATCCCGTGGTCCCACTTCACAGGAGCAACTTCCGCTGAGCACTGGCTGGTCCAGCAGGGCACATGAAGGGTTAAGGCAGCCTCTCTCCTGCCAGGTTCTTTTTTGGGAGGGAGGCTTTCTAGATGCTCATCTCTCTGGCCTGGCCTCCTATCTCATCTGCCAGCTTCCTGCTTTGCCTGCCCTGCAGTCCGTCTGCTACCCGTAGCCAGAGCCATCTTCATAAAGGGCACATCTTACCAAGTCACTCTATTGCTGAAAACCTTCGTGATTTCCCATTGCTCTGGGGACAAATCCAAATTCCTTCGGGAGCTGGCCTCTGCTTACCCTCCCAGCCCCTGCTCCGTTCACCTCCTCCCGTGCAGTGTATACTCCAACGGCACCGGAAGCTGGTTCCCTGCACGTACCTCCTTGCCCTCGCTCGTGCTGTGCCCTGGCCTAGAGCACCCTCTCTCCCCACACTTCTGCTAGTCTGACCCCTACTTTTCGTTCTAGACTCAGCCCCTTTTTCTCCTCCACCTGCAGTCCATGTGGCCCAGGAGCGCTCAGCACATGCAGTTATAGTTACCTATTTATTTTTCTGTCTCTCCCTGGGAGACGACACAATGGTAATTACGTGTTTAATGTCTGTCTCTGGGGGATGGTAAGCCCTCTGTGTGCGTGGGCTGTGTCTGTCTCATTCCCACTGTATCTGCAGCACGCTCAGCTGGGCGAGGAGGAATAAACATACACAGTGCTTGCACCTTGCTACCTGTGGGCCCGGCCAGGAATTGTTCTAAGAACCTCACAAGCGTCGCTAAAATCCTCACCACAGCTCAATGAGGAGCAAACGGTTATTAGCCCCTGTTTACAGGTGAGAAAATAGGCACAGAGCAGTTAATGATTCCCTCTTAAGTGTAGAGGCACGCTTAGAATTCAGACAGTTTGCCCCAAAACTGTGCTCTGGACCACAGTGCCTGTTGCATGGATGGGTGGTGGATGGTGCCTGGACCCTGGGCATCGAGCAAGCACTTGGTGAATGACAGCTGTTGTTATTATCACTGTGGTGTTCACACTCCCAGGCATCCACGCCTCTCGAACGGGAATAGGATCTGTTTTACTCACCTCCGTATACTCAGCATACCCCACACGGTTGGGACTAAATAAATATTTCCTGAAAGAGTGAAAACCAAGTGACCCAGATCCTCAGAAGTATAAGGAGTAGCTTATTTTATCATAATGACCTGATTCTACCTTCCTAATGTGTGTTTAAATTAAATTCCATTTTTTTATTAGGTAATACTTACATGTTGTGCTATTCAAAGTTGCAGAGAGTCCCTCTTCCACCAGGGTCACCCTGTGGCACAACTCCAGAGGGTACCATTCACATAAAATCGTGTAGCAGCCACTGCTCCTGATCAAGCCCCCATCTGCTCAGTTTCCCTCTCTACAGCCATCACTGGTGCCAAGCTCTTCTCCATCCTTCCAGAGCAGGTCTCTGTGCATTTGAACTGATCGGTTGTGTGTGTGTTATTCAATACAGAAGTCTTCACCTTGCCTTGTTCACTTTACATCTTTGGGAGTTTTTGCATTTGAGGCGTATAGAGTAGGCTTATTCTTTTAATGGTTACATATCATCTATGTATGGTTTAGATGGACGGTAGGGATGTACCATAGTTTAGCTTCTCCTCTACTTAACCAGTCCTCCATGTATTTAAGCAGCCTCTATTAGGTTGTTTCTAAATTGTTTCTATTATAAACAGTGCTGCCTCTGTGCTGGCATTATCTCATCCACTTTTGAACACATCTGGAGGTTATATTCCCAGAATTGGATTGCTTGGGTAAAGCAGAGGAATGACTTTCTAATGGTAGAATTTCAGTCATCTGTGACAGGCACAGATAAGATATGTTTACACTGAGGCTTTGGGTGTTTCAGATCCTGCTAAGGAATTGATTGGCCATGGGTCCTCCTCTCTGGCATATTCGATACTGGGGAATGATATTTGTGGGTTTGATAGTTTGTTATTCTCTAAGGAGAAAAGAGAGACCTCACAGCAGAAAGGTGGCTTTTTGGAGTCTGACCAAGTCTTACTGACTGGATCCCATCTGACCTTACTTCTAGAGTAAGACCTAGCAGGACAACGCAACACCTGGGCCACTCAGCAGTGAGTTCACGGAGGTCCTGAGAAGCCTGAGTCCAGGGATCAGTCCACAAAGAAACATGTTTGAACCCTGGCCCCAGAATCACCTTGTGGGGAAAGGGACAAGGCCTCTGATGTTCCTGAGGATGTGATTCCTATTAGCACCACAGGATAGATGATGGATGGGTGGGTGGGTGGATGTAAGGTTGGATGGATACATAGATACATAGAAAATATCCATAGATAAATAGGTATTGATCAAGCAAGCATGAACTTAGACTTGCTTTTGAATTTGGGCTCTGCTACTTCCTATTTATGGAACCTCTTTGACTTCCCTGAGCCCCAGTTTCCTTGCCTATAGTGGGAATGTCTTCTTTGTGGGGCAGTGGTGGGGAGCCAGTGGTTGTAAACCAATGAGGGTGAAGGGCCCAGCACAGTGCCTGGCCCACAGTGCTCTCCCTATCATTTATTTTATGACTGACTTGCTCTGGTTGGTTACTGAGGGCATTTCTTTGGCAGGAGCCAATGAACATGTACTTCACGCTCTGTTTGGCCCCTGCCTTCAAGGGAACGACCCTGTTGAGTGGGGGTCCTCGACCTTCTTTCCCTCCCAGCGTGCACAGCCAGTGACATTAAGTGCCTGGCACGCTCCCCGCATGCATTGCACAGGGCAGGATTTCTACCTACACTCAACTATCTCCAGGCTAGGGAAGTAACATTATTATAGGAATTACCTAGATCCACTTACATTTATATTAAAACAATAAATAAAGGAAAGAAAAGGCAATTACCCTCAGATTTGGGTCTTCTGGCTACAATTTATTTGCAAAACAGCACCCAGCTTGCATCTGCTGCCTTATAGAGCAATAATGGGGAGCGAGGGCCCACAGATACCTGTGGGGTGTCGCATTTCGTCGGGTTCGGGGTAAACTCCACTCTCTCCTCCGGATGTGAAGTGAGGTCAGTTATCAGAGGGCTCTGGCCACTGACCCACATGGTTATGGAGTGGTTCTCTCTTCAAACTTTGCTGAATGCCTGGCTGAGGTGCTAAGCCCTCCACAAACCTCAAGGGAGCCACAGACATCCAGGACGTTAGCTGGTACCTTGGATGCTGGGCTAAAAGGACAGGCTTGCCAGGCCCAGCGGGGGCTTGCTCAGTCTGGCAGGCAAGCACAGGCTTGACCTGCCAAAGCAGCTGCTTTAAGCCTCAGTATCTTCAGCTGGGGTATGGAATCCAATCTCACCTGACCCTCCCGGCACCCCTACCCCAGCCCATGGGAACCGACTGTCCTCTCCTCTGTGCCTCCACGGCCCTTTGTTCCTGCAGCTATGAAAGCACCTGCAGTCAGTTTCAAATGTATCTCTACCCCTTCCAGGACAGTATCTTTATATTTTTTGTGTTAGAGATTTTATACAATCTCAAATTCTTCATGAAAATAGCCATGAGGTTTACATGATCTTCTGTCTGGGAGATGAGAGTTGAAAACACACATTGGTGAATTGGAATTCCATTGGGCTCGTCTCTGTAGATAGAAAGAACTGTGGAAAATCAGGCTTGTCCAGAACCTTCGCTATGGACACTGCCCTTGAATCCTGCTTTCAACCAGCCTGCAGTCGGTCATTCAACAGACACGTATGAACTCCCACTTTCATGTCAGGCACTATGCTAGGCACGTGGTATATTTAGATGAGGAGGACATGGGCTGTGCCTTGGAGGCCAACACAACGTGGCTATCTAGCCCTAGATTTTGCTGACATGTTGATGCCTCTCTTTCTAGAGTATAAGAAGTCAATTTATAGGATTACTTTTCGAGCATATTTTCCTAGAGCTTTGAGACTATCTCTATATTTTAAAATTTACAGTTTTTATTCACTCACCAAAAATCTGTATAAGACACTGTGCCTATAGTAGTGGTGAGAGGAGGGGATATAAAGAAGAAAACATGAAATCTCTACCTTCTAGGTCCTAAATCTAAATAACAGAAGTCATACGTAGACAGAAAATCTAGCCTATTAATTCCTTTGTGAGCTCACGTGGTATGCATTCGTTTCTTCACTTACTCGTAAGTAGGTTTGGTGTGTGCTACGTGCTTAGGCTGTGATAAGTGCTCTGGGGGCTGAGGAAGAGCCCTAAGTTATGGACGTACCCTCTAGGCACTCGGGGTCTCTCTGGGAGAGAGAAAGGGGGTTCAGGGTCAAGTAGAACATCAGGCTGACTGCAACTCCAGGCCCAAATCAGTGGCTCAAAGAATGCTTTGGGGGCAAGGCAGCTCAGCGCCAGCCAGCACGAGCCTGTTGGATACATCTTGGAGGTAGAAGATTCTGAACCAGTTCTGAGGAATGGACAGGCCTTCTGGGAGGGAGGCAGGGAGGACATTCCAGGCCAGAGAAAGAGCATCTTGAAGTGTCAGGAATTTCTCATTAGAAACTGAGACATGAAGGGGATGGGGCTGGGCGAGAACTTGCTCCAAATAACAACCACCCCAGGACAGGGCCAGGAGCAGCCCTGGGCAGGTCGGGAGGCAGTCCTGATGCTGCATCTGCTGCCTTCCAGGGAGCTGTGCTTTTTCATCTGTCCCTCCCTGTCCCATAACCCGGATCCTCTGTGGCCCATCCAGGGATGACCTTCCCGCTCCCCCTGAAGTCCCGCCTTCCCTCTGCTGTGAGGAGTTTGATTCTACAGAAGAAACCAAACCTCAGAAACATGTCCAGCATGGCTAGGGGTGAGTGGTGCTAAGATGTTAAAAAAATATTCCCTGGAAATACCAGCCACGTAGGGCCCAGGAACTCCTGAGACGCCTAGCTTCTGCACAGGAGACGGCAAGTCAGAGCAGAAGGAGATTCTCGCTGGTCACTAATTAACTTCCCAGAAGGAGCGGGCACCTTGGACCAGACTCAGGTGCGAAGGCTATCACCAACCAGCTCTGCTTGGTCCCCACAGCTCCATAGGCAGAACCGCCAACGACCTCCGGTGATGGAAAGGTTTTCCCTTCTGGGAAAAGTGCCCCCATGTTACGCCGCATTTTAATCTGCTTTTGATTCAGACCAAGTCTCCCTCCTTGGACTGGTGGCACCCATCTCCCTACTACATCCCGGGAGTGACGCCCAAGGCTCTAAAAGGTCCTGCAAGAGAAAACAGATATCCAAATTGTCACTGACCTGAATCCCAGCAAAATTTCACAACGGGAAAGACTTTTCTGGTTCTGGTGGAGTCACCAGCAACACAGATTAAAATACTAAAGCAGGACAATTTTCCTTGTTTATGGACACGTCCGGCCTCTGTCGCTATTTGTGGGCCAACAATTATCTAGTCTTGCCTAACAAACCACCCCAAACTTAGTGGTTTAAACCATAATTCTGCCCTGAGGCTGGGCTCCACGGGTGTCCACTGGGCTAGACAACCAAGATGGCTTCTTCCTCACATGTCTGGAGGGTCCACTGGGATGGCTGGAACCACTGGGACTAGCGTCTCATTTCTCTCTCTAGGAAGCCCCTCTAGCAGTGGAAGCCAAACTTCTTTACGGAGTAGCTCAGGCCTCCGTGGGAGATATTCCAAGAGGACAAGCCCTAATGCACAAGCACATATCAAGCCTCTGCTTGGATCACACCTCCTAATGTCCCGTTAGCACAGCAAGTCATGTGGCCCAGGCCAGTGTCAAGGGGGAGGGGGCTCCTAATGATGTGAATACCGGGAAGTGTGCTTTACAGAGTCAGCAAGGAACAGTGGACCACAACCCTTCGTACACATGATGGACCAGCAAACCCTAGCTCAACCAGGTCGACCCTGCTCACTAGAACCTTGGGGGGCCAAGGGCGCAGGTGGCTCCTTACTGGCTGTTGCCGTGGGCAGACTGTGTGACCTCTCTGAGCCTCATCTATTACTGAAAGTAACCACGGAATCTTCCCCACAGAGCTGATGTACATAAGATGCGGGACCCACGTTAGCTGCTGTCTGTCGTGGATTCTCCACAAGGAAAGCAGTCCATTTTGTGGAACAGCTGGCGCTCTCCAGCTTGGGACTACGTCTTCCAGGGCTTTAGATCAGATTAGGAACATTAAAAGGCTTCTGCTGCTGCTTCTTCTTTTTTGTTTCTCTTGTTATTAAGTTTTTTAAAAAAAAATGAAAACATTGATTTTTGGGTAAAAGGACTCAGAGGACACACTTCATTTCTCGCCACAAAGAAAAAGCTGTCGTGACCTTAGATGGAGCCCGAGACAGCAGACCATAAAGTAGCCCCAGCTCGTGTGTCCACCGCCCCTCCAAAAAGGCACCACGGAGCCTTCTATTCCAGGTCCTGTTACTAATGGGGACGACGCGGGGACTTGCTATGACCAGCAGTAGAGATGAGCAAAACCGAAACACAGCGCCTTCTGAAGTACATTTAGTTAAAAAGGAAACAGAGAAGCTTTGTGCACGTAATACCTCGTGATTTATGGTATTAATCCAGTTTGCTCTTGAAACAGGCTTCGGAGGTAAGAAAGGTGTGGGGAGGGGATGGGCGGCCTCTAGGCTGGCTGAATTCCCTTCCCTCACTCCAGATTATTTTTGGAGCACGCTGGGCTTGCTTGAGCCATGCAGCCAGCTTCCTTGAGCTTTCGGCAGCGGGGGGTGTACAGTTTGACCTCCTTTGCAAAGTCTGTAGCATTGGCAGGCTCTGTAGGGTTTGAGGTAATGAGTTCCAGGCAGTTAGAGCAGGAGCCAGTCCCAGACTTTCCCTGCAGAGGGTCACATCTGCTTCACTACCCCATGCCCAAGGAGGAAGATGCTGGAGGTGACGGTGGACCCATCCTGGGGAGGCCCGTGCCCGCAGCCCAGTGGTGACCTCAGAGGGACACAGGGGTCATCTGTCTGAGGCTTGAATCCTGGCTGTGCCACATACCAGCTGTGTAACCCTGGGAAAGTCACTCTATCTCTCTGAGCCTTACTCTCCTCTTGTATAAAATACAGATGATTGATTACACATGTAAATTACTTAGCACAGAGATCCTGGTACATAATAAGCACTCAGAAAATACTAGCTGACAGATATTATTGCAGAAAAGAAATGTCCACTTGTTGATAGAGCATACCCGGCATTTAGGAGATTTGTCACCAAGGTTATTTCTCCAAAAGAGTATATTTTTCTTTGAGATGATCTTTTTTTTTAAGGAAATAGTGCTTTTTTTTGAAACATAACTTCTCTTGTTTGTTTTTCCTCCAGTTACAGTTTTCCTCCAGATACCTATTTATTGCATAAATTCTAGAATATTGAGGAAAGCACAAAGGAGAAAATTAAAATCACCTACCATCTTGTCAGTGGAGATAACCGTGATTAACATGAAGATGTGTTTCCTTCTAGTTCTTTCTCTTATCTCCTTTAAAAAGGAGAATATGCTGAACATAATATTTTGTTACCTAGTAATGTACCTTTAATGGTACATCCCAAATATCTTCTAATATCTTTAAATATTTCTTCTGTACCATAATTTTAAATGTCTATACAAGATTCACTGAATGAATGTAACTCCAACCCCTACTTCCCGAATACCGGTGTGTTAGGTGATTTACACACAGGAAAGGACTCAAGGAGTTCTCTTTGAGGTAGGTATGATTACTGCCATCTTATCCATGGGAAAACCAAGCCCAGGGTCACAGCAGTGGCCAGAGGCAGAATCAGGATTCAAACTCGGGTTTGTTTGCCTCCAAAGCCAAAGGACTTCCCATTCCAGAGGTGGGCTGGTTGCCCCCGGGGGAGACTGTGGCGTGCACGTGGGGGTCTTCCTCTAAAACTCCAGTAAAACTATCTCTTTGGAGGAGAGTCGAGGATTCTGAGCCTGCCCAGTTAAGAACCTGCCCAGACAAAAGAAGTGAACGGTCTCTTGCCCAAAAAGGATACCCAAATTGCCAATAAAGCAAACAAAAAGGCACTCATCTGCATTACTCATCGGGGGATGCAAATCAAAACCACAGTTCGATGCCACTGGAAAGGCTGGGATGAAAAAGGCAGAGGCAACACCAAGCGTTGAAGCGGGTAGGAAGCAACCAGGAACTCACGCGCCCCCTGGTGGGAGTATAAATCGGTACAACTGGGATCGGCTGGGACCTGGGACCGTTTGCTGCAGTGCTGCAACGCTTGCACCTGGACGAACGTCTCCTCGAGCTACAAAATGCAAAGACTAAAAATAACTGTGTGCATGCGCAGTTGGGGCAAATTCTGGACAAAAGATAACAAAAAGACCGAAAAACCCAACTGCCACTTCTCAAGAGCTGGGAGCAAAAACAGGGAGTCAGGAGCAAAAGCAGGGTACTGTGCATGACCCCTGCACTCAACGCCACCAAAAGGGTGGGCAAAACACCTAAGCCACAGCTCCGGCCCAGACCCTAGACACACCCCTACCCTCACCCCATGTAAGGAACCAGCTTACCCTGCGTCGGGAAGCGAGCAAGGGAAATTGTCGTTCCCTCCTGCGGCCGCAGGGGCCCCAATAAAGGGGCCAATCACCAAACCCAGAATTTCTTGATTGACCTCTTATCAATTTCTATTGATTGGGGAAGGCCAAGAGCCCTGGTCAATATCACAACCACTTTGGAACCTGCTCGGCCGCATCTACTAAAGCTGAGCAATTATATTTCCTACAACCGTAGGTATGTGCCAAACAGAACCGTGCACACGTGTGCCCAAAATGCATGTACTAAAGGGTTCACGGAGGCACCATTTGTAATAACCTGACACCGGAAGCGATTCAAATATCCATCAGCAATAGTTTTAGGTAAATGCACTGTAGTAATGAATACACCACAGAGCAATGAGAATGAACCCACTATTGGTGAGTGAAGGAAGGTAGACTCAAAAGACACATACCGTATGATTCCGTTCTAGGAAGAACATGTACGAAGGACAGGCAAAAGGAATCTGTGGCGTTAGAAGTCAGGGCAGTGGCTATCCCTGTGGGGGGCGTGTGGAGGATGATGACCAGGAGGGGCATAGGGGGTCCTGGGATGCTGGTAACACTCTGTGTCTTGACCAGGATGCCGGTTCCATGGATGCGTTCATTTTGTGAAAGTTATCAAGCTGTACACGTACGTGCGTTTTTCTGTGTGTATGTTACGCTTCAACAAAAAGTTAAGTTAAAAAGCCTCTACAAGAAGGAACTGACTGCATTCTTCCCTTCTCTCACCAAACCCAGGGCTCCAGCCAGCCAGTGTGGTGGCCCTGCCCAGGTCCCTTGCTCCGGCCTTTGAAAAGTTCTGCCAAGTCAACAGTGGCCCTCTGCCGCTGCTGGGCCAAAGTGAGCCAGGCAAGTGGACGTTGCCTGCCCTGGGTGCTGTCCCAGGTACCAGGTAAAAAACCTGAGTTTTCGGGGTTAAAGCTTGGGAGTGGCCAGATGCTGCAGCCAGGTGTGTCTGTCACCAGGAACCTCTCTGTCCAGCCTGGGGGACCCCATGGTGCCTGGCATGGAGCCTCACTCATGACTGTTGCTTTGGAAGGGGCTGCCGTCTTCGCATGTCCACTCCTACCCCTGTCCCCTGCCCCTGCCTCTGCCCTGGGAAAAATCTTTGGGACTACCAAGAAAGTCCAGCCCTGGACAGGTGGCACTGCCATCCGTCCACTTCATTGCCCAAGCTAGAAACCTGACTCCACAGGATTAAGAAGGATATAAAACCACCTGCAATTAAATCCAGAGACAGACATTGTTAATACTGTCATGAATGTTCTCCCAGACTTTTTTTTTTTTTTTTTTTTTTTTGCGGTACGCGGGCCTCTCACTGCTGTGGCCTCTCCCATTGCGGAGCACAGGCTCCGGACGCGCAGGCTTAGCGGCCACGGCTCACAGGCCCAGCCGCTCCGCGGCATGTGGGATCTTCCCGGACCGGGTCACGAACCCGTGTCCCCTGCATCGGCAGGCAGACTCTCAACCACTGCGCCACCAGGGAAGCCCTCCCAGACTTTTAAAATACAACATATGGAATAAATGGCCCTACTGATTCTGCTTCCATAGTAGCACTTGGGGAGCCCACATTTCTCCTGCCCTAGCTCAGGCTCACATCTCTCTCCGAAAATCCTGTGACGTCTTAACTGTTCTCCTTGTCCCACTCTTTCCCTCTCCTATTCTCCCAACCCATCCCCATCTTCTCTCCCCCTGGAGTGTCTTTTTCTACATCTGAACACGTGACTCCCTCATTTAAAGTTCTTTGGTGTAGGGACTTCACTGGTGGCGCAGTGGTTAAGATTTCGTGCACCCAATGCAGGGGGCCCGGGTTCAATCCCTCATCAGGGAACTAGATCCCACATGCATGCCGCAACTAAGGAGCCCACATGCCACAACTAAGGAGCTCCTAAGACCCAGCACAACCAAATACATACGTATGTACATAAATAAAATATTTTTTTTTAAATACAGTTCTTTGGTGCCTTCCTGTGGCTTGTACCTTACTTGATATCAGGCCTGTAGTGACCAGGCCCTGGCTCAGTACCTAACCCCCTCCGACAGTCCAGTCATCCCCAACCATCTCCTCAGAGAAAAAGTTCCCAGGAACATTCTTCTCTTATCATTTGTGGACTCCAGGGGTGGGAGGGGCCTTCAGAGCCCCACCTGGGTCCGAGGTCAGCTCCTTTGCGAGCCCCTCCCATGCTGCCCTCTCAGCGGCTCTGAAGGCCTTGATGCCTCCATGCTGTTCACATGCCGCTCCCTCTGCCTAGGATGTGCTTTCTCCCTTGTCCAGCTGGTGAACTCCTATTCAACCTTTAGGACCCAGCTCCAGCCTCTCTCCATTTGTGGGAGAGAATGGATTTCTCCCTTCTCTGAGTCACTCCTCTATCTAGGCAGTTAGCACTCACTGCTCTGTATTGCTAGCATCTGATTTCAATGGAGCCTCGCCTGCCAGTGTGGGATTTCAAGCTTCTTAAAGGCTGGCCGTTATCCTCTCCATCACTATAGCCCATCACCTGGCCTGTGCCTGGCACGGAGGAGCGACTCAGCAAAATGGTTTTGGAGTGAATGAAGAATAGGCTTATGACTGAAGACTTTCAACCCTGTGGAGGAGTTTCTCTAAGAGAGCAGAGAAAGACCTTTCCACTGCTAGCACTGAGAGCTTCCTTGTCCCTTTGGTCTGCGGGCCTCGCCTCGATGGCAGAGAGGACACCATTGTCCTTTTCTTGCTGGTTTGGCTGGTTTCCGGTTGAGGTTACAGGAAATATAATAGGGTAGAGGCAGGGGCTACAGTATATTCATGCTGATTTGATAGTTTCCAGTCTGGAAAGGATGAAGGATGTTGAAGGATGCCAGCAAGGCCCCCTGCCCAAAACTGTGCTCACCACCTTGGTGCTGGTGTCTGAAATTTCAGCCCCAGGTGTCCTCTTCTCCCTCCCCAGTCCTTTTTAAAAATGCATTGTCAGAGTCCATACCGAGTCTGGGGGCCTATGAGCTTTCCCTTGTGTCTCCAGGACGGGCTGTCCCAGTTCTGGAAGTATGAGTTCGGCACCTGCACGGGCAGCCTGACCTCGCTGGAGGAGTCCTCGGGGCAGCTGAAGGACATGATGGCCTTCCTCCTGGGCAGCAGCTTCTCCCTGGAAGGGGCCTGGGAGAAGGGGGGACTCCCCAGAAGGGACTCAGCAGGCCACGGCCACAAGGGTGCATACAAGGTAGGGACGCAATCCACAGGGGCAGAATGACTTGAGAACGTGGGTCATCTTGTATTTTCCTGCAGTGGGGAGAACAATGGTGCAGGAGGCAAGAGACCTAAGCTCTGGCCACTTTCTAGCTGGGCAATCCAGGACAAGCGGTTAACCTCTCTGGGCTTTTTTTCCTCATCTGGAAAATGGGACCACCAGCCTCTCCCCTGCCTACCTCTGTGAGCGCCCAGCATGCCCTTGGGAGTGCGAGTGAAGCCCTTCCGGGCAGATCACTGTGCTGTGTAAACCAAACCTGTTTGCATTTGTCTGGCTCCTTTAACTTCGGGCACCTCAGTGAGATTTTTGAAAAAGCTCCCTGGCAGAGGGGAGAGCGCGCCTGGCTGGGTAAATGCCCAGGGATTTGTGGCAGAGCCTTGGCCAGGCTGTTAGCTGCTAGGTCATGTCTCTGTCAGGAAAGCTGGGTCATGTTCTTGGCCAGAGGCGGCCGCTGGTGGTCACTAATGCAGAGTGGCTGCCTCTCGGATGACGTGCCCGCCACGGGGCCGCCTTCTGCAGTGTTTCTGAGGTTTTATTCCAGCCACTGCTTGTCACGGGGTAGGGAGATGGGGGGAGTGGAGAACCAGATCGCTCGTTCCCCTGACCCCTTCTGGACACTTGTGTGAAGTCTGAGAACATACTCTGCTGGATGGATGGGCAGCCAGTGTCCACAGCCAGCCCCAGGTTTCTTTACGGAGGACGCGGATTGGAGATTTCATCTTGGGTCTGAGACGTTTATTAAAACTTGCCTGGTTTGGGCTCCTGCCAGAGGGGCCCAGGCTGCCTCTGATGAGAAACAAGGCTGCCCACAGTGCGTGCTGCTTTTCATGTGTGAAGTATGTGTCTGAGCGGTTTTCTTGACGGTTGGGAAGGGGGGTTGCAGAACCGCAGCTGCTGGCTGCGCCCCTGCAGGGCTGGCCCTGGAACACACCGCTGTCTGTGGCAGGTAGGAGCCGGGAGGGCCTCGCGGCTCATCCTGGCCAGCCTTTCATTTTAGATGCAGAAGCTCAGGCTCGAGAGAGAAAGGGACTTGCCTAAATCCCAAAGCCAGGCTGGAACCCAGGACTCCTGGTTCCCATCTGTAAAATGCCCATAGTGGAGGTGTGCCAATTATAAGATGCTTTGCACAGAGGTGCCCATTGCTGCCCAGAGGACGTGCTCTGCAGAGCCACGGTCTAGCCACACCTCACCATCCCAGTGGATACCAGATAGCTTTCTGTTTAACATCGATGCCTCTGCCCGTTGGCTGCTGGGAGAAATGGCCAGCCTGCCATCATGGATTCAGTTGGCGGCCTTGAGGGGATGCAGGGAGTCCCCCAGAAGGAGGCTCCTTGGCCTTGAGGAGTGCTGCCGGTCTCTTGTGAGTGTCCCTGGCATGTGCTCCCTCCTGAGTGCTGTTCTGCAGACATCAACCTGGCAGGCACACCAAGGTTTCATCCTGCTACTGCCAGGGTGCTAACAGCACGTCCTTCAAGCAGCTACCAAGACTGTCCCAGTGGTGTATCCTCCTGGCCGTGGCCTGAAGCTTTCATAAGCCCCACTACAGGGACCAGAAAACATTCGGGGGGAAAAAAACCAACATAAGCAGGGCAAGTCACACAGGTCATCCTGGGCAGCTTCCACTGAGGCAGGAGGAGTGAGCAGGGCTCAGTGGGGTCTGTGGACTCATGGGGCAGAGGAGACCCTGGGGCCTCCTTCGAGGCTCCCGCTTCCTGGGGACCCTCTGCCTCTGATTCTCCTAGAGGTCTGCATTTGTGTTCACGGGCCCCTTGAGGTCTGAGGAGAAAATTCAGAGGGTCTATGAAATTGGGTGGGAAAAAATTTGCATTTTTTTCATAGCCTCAAACTGAAATGGAGTGTTTCCTTCCGTTATGATTGTAATGAAAGAAAAAAACGACACCACGTCAGCAGCCCCTGTGATTTGGTGGCTGCCCAAAGAAGTCACAGACGTGCCCATGTCACACTACAGTCCTTCCTGACACCTCAGAAATATCCCGTATGTTGATCGCTACTTCACACTTCCAAGGGTAGGTCTCCCATCTTGTTCCTTGCTTGAGTTGCTAATGAAGAAGCAAACCTATCGCTGTATCATAGTTTTTTCATAATTTGCTAACTGCATTTGCAGCATAATGGGTTTCCTTTGTAATCCTATGCATTTCCTTTTTCACAGTTAAAAATACTACTTCGACGCAGGTCCGTAGCTGCACCAGACTTCCAAAGGGGTCCAGGGTGAGTACAAAATTAAGATTCTCTGTTTTAGACCAATAATTACCAGCAATCTTCCTCATCTCTATGTCACATAAAAGTAGAAGCTAGGGGGCTTCCCTGGTGGCGCAGTGGTTGAGAGTCCGCCTGCCGATGCAGGGAACACGGGATCGTGCCCCGGTCCGGGAAGATCCCACGTGCTGTGGAGCGGCTGGGCCTGCGAGCCATGGCCGCTGAGCCTGCGCATCCGGAGCCTGTGCTCCGCAACGGGAGAGGCCACAACAGTGAGAGGCCCGCGTACCACAAAAAAAAAAAAAAAAGTAGAAGCTATATTTTTATGATGGCTACTTGGACCTCCTCCTTCACTGAGCTGCTTTGAACTCTTGGTCCTGAGGGCTTTCATCTGTGCTAATTCTATTTTTTAACATTTTTTCACTTGATTTCTTGGCAGACAGAGGTGCCTTGTGCCACCATTGCTGGCTTTTGCTGCCCTCTGGTGGTCACAGTGAGGCCCGTTCCCAAGGACAAACTGGAACAGCTGGTGCAGGCCTGTTGCTCCGTGGGAGGTGAGCATATGGACAACCGGTTCACACTGGCGACCCAGGTCAGTGTCCACTCTCTTTCATGATTCTGACAGCTGCACGTGGACTTCTGCCTGAGAAGACGGGAACTTGGCTGTGTTCCTGAGTTCCCCTGACGTGTCCTCATCTTTCCCAGCGGTCCTGGGGGTTAAGGCCCTGGACAAGACCCAGATTCCTGCAGTAGCACCAGGGCTGGGTTTGCAGGTGCCCTTCAGGTTTGAAGGTGACGCCCTTGGCAGAATAGCCAGCCTCATCCATTGGTCCCTGTGAACTTCAAGTGAACCGGGGGTTGGGGAAGCAGGTGGTGGAGGATGTCAGCAGAGCTATTTGCCTTGAAATTTGAAATCATAGTAACCGCTAATCTAGGCTATTGTTCAGTGGCATATCTGGGCAGGGAACGGCTTCCTTCCAAATGTTAACTTGAGCCGAAAGCCATTGATCCCCAGTGTATTAACTCAATCTGCTGGCAAGTGAGCAGATCCAAGCGTGGAAGCTTCCCAGGCCTCTTGGAGGCTCTCAGAGGTCCTGATGAGAGCTTGGGATTGGGTCTTGGGTGAGAGTCAGAGTTCAGAGTAATTGAACTCACTCAGCTGCTTAACAAACAAAATCAGACAAAGCCCGGCCTTCTGCAAAAATGCAACCAGCACCTGTCACCTCCCTCACAGAAAGATGGTCTCAGGACCACCCAAAGCAGCGTGTCGGCAGTTTTATTATTAGTGGGATGAATTGAACCCAATACATCCATCTTTGCTGTCTTCGTGAGCACTCTGATATCCGGCCAGGGGTAGGGATGCTGTTGGTCGTCAAGCAACAGAGTTTCTGTCTAGGTTATGTGACTCGGTCTGCACCAAGATAAACTCAAAATCGCAATCTGTATGATGACAGTGTTGGACTAAATGCCCCCCTAGTCTCCTCCAGCAATCACACCAAGCATTTAAGATTCCATGCTCTGAAACTATGCCCCTCAAAATGCACTAGAAGTCAGCAAGTATTCTGGGTTGGTAAAGTCCGGATTCCTGGTGTCCTCCCTGGACTTCTCCAATTTACAGTGGTTCTGTGACTAGAGTTGCTCTTGGAGAAAGAACCATAAACTACTCAACATGTTCAAATCAGATAGTACCAGCCAGTGCAGGACCCAGTGGAATTCACTTTCTTCTTCCATCTGCAGAACTGTTGGGTATCAAAGATCTTTCCAAACCTGACCACGGGGAGCCTGTGGTGTGTCAGCCAGGGCACGTTCCAGTGTTCTGGCCTTCTCAGCTGACCAGTCTCGAAGCTGTCAGCGCCTACAGTACGTCTGGGCTTAAGGGGGCTGTTACTCTGACCTAGGAGGGAATTGGGTGGGTTTCCAGTTCCTGAATGCATAGGATTATGGTGCAATGACTTAAGGAATAAAGTCATAAAACACAGGCCTATAGCCCACAGCAAAGATCCCTCTGACTGCTTTCATCCCAGTGCTGGGTCTCACCAGAGCAGCTTGTCTTTCAGCTCAAATATGTTTTGATTAAATATATTTCTATCAGCGGAAGGCTCACAGTCCAATCTAACAGAGGTGCCAGTTTTGCTTGATATTTTGAGACATCTTGGAGGTTAGTGGGGCTTTGAAAGCAAAGGTGAAGGCAAGCAACTCAATTAAGCAAAGCATTTCACGTGGTATTTGCCGGGTGTTTGAAAGCAATACTGTCGGTCCTTTTTTTCAAAGGCCAAGGGTGATATTACACTGAAGCGACACACGAGGGCCCCCTAACTAGCACACAGTAAGGTAAGGATGTGACAGAGACATTAAAAATAACTGTTGCAGCCCATTGTTGTAGACAGAGGAAGATTCTAGCCAGGTCAGCCCGGCTTGCACTACAAATAATAGAATTTAGTGCTACTTTCAATTTATTTTTAAAGCATTCATGGACGCTTAGCTATTAGAATGGCCTCATGATAGGGGAAGATTATCTCTAATATGGTGATAGGGGATTCTATTCGTTTATTCACACAAATGTATTGGGAGCCTACTCTGTGCCCAGATCTTAGGAATAAAATGCTATAGGAGACAAGATGCAGTTCTCAGGGAGCTTGTGGTCATTTACAAGTATGTGTGTGCTCACGTGTGTACACACATCCACACACCCACAGTAAATATCCTCCAGCCCGATGGTCTCAGCCCTCTCCTGTCCCCTGCCAGGGGGATGCCCTGCAGAAGAGCTCTCACTGCGGCTGGGATCCCAGCACACGATAGCCCTTCAGTTCCGACTTGCGATAGCATGTTTGGTTGTAAATGAGAACAAATGACATCATTGGTCAGGGATCACCTTGAATCTTTCTAATTTATACAAATCATGCTCAAACTTCAATACTTAAACTTCTGTTAGCAATAGATTAATTGTTGCACATCTCACAACAGATGGGCCAAAACCCCATGTCACACTTCGAGCTGACTGTTCTAGCGTGTGATGGCTTTAGAGTGACCAATTTTAGGTTCTGCCCCAAACACAGAAAAACTATTGCATTCATCGAAATCCTTAGTTCTTCCACTTTTTATCACAGCTGAAAGTTAAGTTAGAATGCTTGACGCATCTGTCAGTAGGTTTTCCTTCTGAAGTGTTGGCTAACTTTGGCTTTCTGTTAGATCTGAGAAATTTTATGGTTTCCTGTGAAATCCAAGACATTGTTACTTACTCAATTCATGTCTACATTTATTGAGCACTTATTGTGTGCACTTGTGAGATGGATAAGCAATGGTCCCGCTTCTCTGGGAATATACAGCTGAGTGGGGTTAAAGTACTCAAGGATCATAATGACACTGAAGAAAGCAGAAGGTCTAAATTAAGTTATAGTGAGGATTAAGCACCTAACAGGCCAGGCACAAGGACATGAGAATGGATAAGATACAGCACCTGGTTCAATAATGCAAACCATCACCTATACCGAGGGCTTACACTGGACCAGGCACTTTGCTAAACACTTTTATGTGCATTTTCCAGTTCACTTCTGACAACAACCAGATGAGGCATTATCATTATTTTACAGTTGAAGAAACAGGTTTAGAGAGGATAAAGTCACATCTCATGCTCAAGCGTGTTCACCATGCAAAGTCATGTCTTAATAACTATGCTACAGTGCATCTGTTGCCCAGAATCTAGTGGGGGAGAACAAAATTAGCATAAACCAAAGCAAAATATGCGGGACATGAGAAAAATAGAAGCTATGTTCAGAGAGAACTATTTGTTAGCAGATCTAACAACTGCTGCAAAGTAAAGCAAGATGGCTTGATGCGTTGCAAGTGTTTAGTAAGTATTTTCTGATATCCATGGGATTGCATTGATGGAAACTCCTAGAGCCCCAACTGTAGCTGTGGGTACCTCACTTCTTTGCCCACACTCAACCCATCTTCACCTTCCTAAAAATCAGGGGCCCCCGTTAATGTGGAACTTGATTTAGTCGTAAGCCAGCTTGTCCTGGCCTGGTGCCAACAAATGGGTAAGGAGCACCGCCAGCTAAGCCAAGGCATGGGCGCCATCTTTCCCATTAACGGTGGGCTAGATGGGCATGGACAGGGTTTGATGAAGTAGGCTGGGCTCAGACCCTCCTGTTGTGTGCCTTAGAGATGCCACTGGCTTTCACCAGCGCACCGGCTTGCACAGTTATGACTGACCTGAAGGGTACAGCGGCTCCGGCCAGATGTCTCACCCCTGAGGGAATGCCAGAGGTCCATCACATTTCCCAGGATCCTTTGCACTGCAGCATGGCGTCAGCTTCAGTCGCTCAGAGGGTCAGAGAACTGGAGATGATAATTGCCATCGACCCTGGTAAGAAACAAGCAGTCACACCTCAAGGACCTGGAGAAGTTCATCACTGATGAATGTTCAGGGGGAAAAGCAGCATGCCAACTGTATCTACAGTATGATTTTTTTTTTAATGCTAATACTGTGTATGAATCCGGAAGAGAAGTAAATGCACCAAAATACTAACGGTGATGATCTCCGGATAGCGTGATTGTGGATGATTTTTTTCTCTTCATTTTTTTCCCCCAAATTTTCAACACTAAACGTATGAGGGAGTTTGGGAGGTGGGCACATTCCCATCCAGAACTAAATTGGGGTTGAGTAGGGAAGAAAAAGGGAGAGGAATGGTTCCTAGGTAGTCAACTGCCACTGTTTAACCAATGTCATCCGTCATTCCGTAATAATGTCCCAAATCGTCTTCTTTTGTGCCATTGCCTGGGGTTGGGCGTAGACTAGATTTTGTGCACTGGGCAGCGGAGATAGGAGGGGGTGTTGGATTGCTCCTCCTTGGCGGATCCTTGGTGGGGCAGGACCCTGCAGAGACAACCTCACAACAGTTTGCAGCCGACATGTTTATTGTATTTGGCGTCTCAGAGGATAGCCCTTCTGTGGTTTGAGAGCCGCTGACTTTCTAGACATGAGACAGGGCTGCTGGGGTCCAGTAGGGGTCTGCTGGTTCCAGTTAGGAGGAGGTTTGCTGAAAGGTGCTTGTCTGTTCGTTCATTCACTCATTCATTCATTCATGCTGCAGAAAACAGTTTCCTTTTCATGAAAACACATAGTAAGTTTGGGATATCTGTTCATTACAGATGCACGTTTCAGGACACACACATACATAGAGTCGTGGCTGTGTATACACAGAGTTTCTGACATAGCTGGTCTCCGTGGTGAATATTTTTAAAAATTCTGCAATACTTTCTGTCTCACAAACATTCTTACTCAGGCTGACGGCTCTCCTGCTCAGTACAAGCGTCATGAGGGAAGATGTATTGTTAGCTCTGCCATTAGCTCAGATAAAAAAGTAACTGGGAAGTAAATTTGCTGCAGACACGGTGCTCCCGTTGCTTAATCAAAATGATCTGGGAGGTCGTCCACAGCAATACCCTCAGTGCTTGGATGAACTGTGTGTCAAGGCTTGAAGCATGAAGCTCAGGGGATAGGCAGATTTATGACTGTCCAGAGGTGCCAATACTGTTTATCAAGGAACGTCTTTAACCCTCAAGAACAACAGAGGCTTCTGATTCCCACTGTATTAAGTAAGCAGGTATAAGACTGATGGCCATATAGTGAACACCAGTCACAGAGCATAATAATAGAGTCACTCAGTCATTTTTGAGAGGACCTCACATGGCTGGCGTTTGAGGTGCCTGGAGAAGATGAAGAAATGCAGGTTTATAATGTTAATGTTTGTGCTAATAATAACATCATCATAGATGGATGGACGGCTTTCAAGTTGACAAAGGTCTCTCTCCCCTCTTCTCTCTATCGGGGCTCACCACATCCTATTAAATAGGTTACATTCCAATTTTTTTCTTTTAAGATGTTGTTATTCTTCTCCCCACTTATCAACAGTAATTCATGTTTATTGTACAAACATCAGAAAACATGAAAGAGGCAATAAAAATTACCAGGTTCCCATCACAATTAACCATTATTAACAGTTTTATGTTTGCCCTTAAAGTCTTTTTCTTCAGTCTTGAACCTATAAGACTGAATGTATATACATATATATATATATATATATATAGGAATCATACTGTGATACTATTTTAGGACTTGCTTCTTTCCCTTTTAAATGTATTGTGAACATCCTTCTATGTCATTAAATATCACCACAACATCCTTTATAGTGTTTGCATAGAATTCTATCTTATGAATGTTCTACCATTTTATTAATAGCTTATTATTTGACACCACAAACAATGCGGCACTGAACATCCTTATGACTACATTTGTGTACATACCCATGATCACTTTAGTAGGATAAATTCCTAGAAGTGAATTGCTGGCTCCAGTGGAGTGTACAAATCTAAGGTACAAATCACCCTCCAGACAAATGTTCCCGTTTCTACTCCCACGGGCAGTACGTGAGGGGCCCTTGCCTCACAGCCTTCCTCCACCTGGACCACCCCCAGCTCCATGTAGGAAAACTGATGTTCAGAGCAATCAAGGGACAAGGCCAAGGTCACATAGCTGTGACGTGCCAGTGCCTGGACTTGAATGTACGTTTCCAGATGCTGAATCTGGAGCTGTTCCTCCATAACCAGAATCCACACCCTGTGTCCCTCCACGTTGTCCAGGTACCTCGAATGCAAGTTGACGCCCCCCACATCCCTTAGGCCCCCCCTCTCATTTCAGCCGCAGCTGGGGTGGGAGTTCTAAGTCACATCCCCCCGTTGCACGGCACAGATACGCCCCGAGGTGGCCTGAGCATGGACGAAGGCACAATGGTATGTGATGGGAGTCCGGAGGCTGTGCAGCCTTCTGGGACTGGCTTGGCAGCCACGGTGGCATCTGTAAGATGCAGCTGGTGCCCAGCACAACCCCCCACCCCCCCACCCCCCGGGTTCACTGCAGCTGCAGTGGGCAGTTCCCAGCACATCAGCTTTCCACCTGGGCCTCGGGTCTCTCTGTTTCTCCAGGAGAGCAGGTGCAGCCCAGAAGTGCCGGGGAGTCAACGCCCGACGGGCAGCCTTCACGCAGTAGGGGGCAGAGCTGGTGCGTATGGCTCAGTCTCCCTGTCCTCTGGCAGGACAGTCCCCAGGGGCTACTGCTTGGTTTCTTAGAGGATCTCAAGCAGGATTGAGCCGCCGTTGCCTTTGGAGTTAACCTGCTCACTCACACATCCTTTCGTGGCTTTTCACCTCCTCCCTCTTCTGACTTCCTTCCTGGGCTCCCTCTCCACTGAAATACCTGCCCCAAGCCCTTGTCTTAGGTCTGCTTTGGGGGAATCCCCAGCTAAGACAGCCCTGTTTCCCTTCCTCCTTCTGTATTCCCTGTATTGGTTAGAGCTTGCTAAACTGCTCTAACAAATGACCCCCAAGAGGCTTTGCTCAAATACATACAGCAGAAATGTGTGCCTCTCTCACACAGCAGTCCAGGGCGGGTCCTCCAGGGTGAGTGTTCTAGCTCTGCAGGAAGGGGATCTGCTCCCTCGCGGTCACTCAGGGACCCAGCAGCTCCGCATCCCATCGTGAGACCCCCAGGGGGCGCTGGCTGTCAACAGCCCAGCTCCCAGGAAGGGAAGAGCTTGGAGTAGAGCCTGTGGGTGTACGACCAGGCCAGGGGGAGGCCACATCACCACTCCCACTCTCTTTCCACTGCTCTTCGATTGTCACATGGAGAGGACCTGGTCTCGAGGCCACACTTAACTGAAAGAGAGGCTGGTGGGCCCCTTACCCAGTGATCCTTCTCGACTGGCCCAGGAGGGGTCTGCCACACCTTCAAATCCACTTCTGAAACAAAAACAAGCAAATGAACAAAAAAACAAGCTACTGTCCCCATAAGATGCTACTTGGAACACAGTTATGTGATTTTGTGATTTAATTTTGTTTTTGCCTAATTTTAGGCAGCCGAGGTCTCGGACACCTGCTCCGTCCAGGCAAGCTGCTGCGGGCCTTCCTGTCTCCGTCCCACACCCGCTCCGTGCTCCGCACCACCGGCTTCCCCACGCATCTCAACCACGAGCCTCCGGAAGAGACGGACGGCCCGCTGGGAGCCGCGGCTCTGGCTGCCTTCCTGCAGGCCTGGGAGAAGGGGGTCTCCATGGTCGTCGACCAGAGAGCCTTGAATTTGTACAAGAAGCTTGTTGATGAGGCTGTACAACGAGGTGAGCAGTGAGAGGAGGGGAGTCCCTTTAGCCAGATGAGGCTTCGTGGGCGGAGGGTGGAGGGAGTCAGCGTTTGTGGGACTTCCTCCGGGTGCCCAGGCACAGTGCTATGCACCTGACACGGGACGTTTTCCTTAACACTCAGAACAACTCTTTGATAGCAACAGCCTTATCCCCATTTTATAGATGAAGAGACTGAGGCTCTGAGAGGGCCAGGTGATCTAACCAGGTGGGGATGATGAGCTGGAATTTGAAGCCGGGTCCACCAGGCCCCATGATCCCACCTGTGCACATGTTTCCCCCCATGAGAGGCAGGGGTGACCTGCAGAGGACACTGAGACACCCGGGACAGGCCTGGACCCCCGAGTTGAGGGTAGAATGGTCGAGAATAGGGTGGTGGAGAGACTGAGACAGCCGTGTCCCACAAAGCCCAAATGGGCAGGATGTCCCACGCTTCCCAGGTTCCCAGAACACCTAGATGGGCATCAGGGCCGAGAGTGCTGACCGTGCGAGCCTGTGACGCTGCTGTCAGTGTGTCAGAACCGGCCTAGGGTGCAGGGTGAACAGCTGCTACTCATCTCTCGTCGTTCTGTGGGTGTCACTCAGGCATCAGCCGGGAGCCTACCGCGCTTCCGACTGCCTGTCTCTCTGTGTCCCTCAAAATGCATTCTTCAGAGAAGTACTTTTGTCTTCTTAGCCTCTCAAAAGGGCTTCCACCTCAGGAAGGCATATCCTAAAGCGCCTGCTACGTTAGAAGTTGTGAAAAGGCTGTGTCTGGACATACAGAATCCATTTCACACGATGAGTGTGTATTGAGTACCTAATATGTGCCAGGCGCTATTTAAGGCTTTTGGGATCCATCGGTGAACCAGACTGACAGCCATCCTGCCCTCATGGAGTAATGGAGACGGTAAACAGCATAGGAAAATTATACAGTGCATGTGTAGTGTGTTAGAAGGAGATAACGCTATGGAATAGAGTGGCCCGGGACCCAGGGAACGGGGACTGACGGGCCAGGCGTGAGGGGGGCGCGCAGGGGTGGGCTGCTGTCTTAAACAAGAGGGTCAGGGAAGACCTCCTGGACAGGGTGCCATGTGAGCAAGGCTTGAAGCGGGTGCAAGAGTGAGGCCTGGACTGGCTGCGGGAAGAGTGGCTCTGGCTGTGACAATGGCAATGAGGTGGAGTGGGGGCCCGGCAGGCTTAAGACAGGGCAGCAGCCAGCTGACCGGCCTGGAGTGGGTAAGGAGAAGAGGAGCTGGATGGAGGACAGAGGTCACGGTTAGGTTTTAAAGGATACCCCGGGGGCTCCCCTGGTGGCGCAGTGGTTGAGAGTCCGCCTGCCAATGCAGGGGACACGGGTTCGTGCCCCGGTCCGGGAAGATCTCACATGCTGCGGAGCGGCTGGGCCCGTGAGCCATGGCCTCTGAGCCTGCGCGTCCGGAGCCTGTGCTCCGCAACGGGAGAGGCCACAACAGTGAGAAGCCCGCGTACCGCTAAAAAAGAAAACAAACGGATCCCCCGGGTAGCCACAGGCACAAGCGTAGGGACAGGAGATGGGCCAGGTTACGGCAGGCGGGAGATGAGGCTGCTGCCCTGTGGCGAGTCCTTCTGTCCCCCAGTGATTTCAGCCACAGCTGGGGTGGAAGCTCTGAGTCACACAGACGGCCCAGGCCAGTGCTCTGTGGGGAATTCTCCAAAAACCCCTGCAAAACCACCCAGCCTGGAAGTATGGGGACTAATGCCTCCAGGGCCCCCTCAACCCGTGGAGAGTGGGAGCTGCTGCCTTGCCTCCTGTCTTTTGGAGACACGCAGGTCCCGAAGGAACGGAGACCCCATTGCTTTGAAAATGCACAAACCCTCCTGTTGGCTTCTCCTTCCCGTCCTCATTGTCCCTGTTCCCTCCTGGGATCATCTCCCAAATAAACCACCTGCACCCAAGTCTTTGTCTCAGACTCTGGTTTCAGGGGACCCCAGAGGGATGAATGGTAGAGATGGAGGTTGTGAGAAGCAGCCAGATCTATGTTTCGAAGGTAGAGTCGTGACTGCTCTCATGTTCGGGGCAGGGGACTGAGAGGATGGAATTGGCGTGGACTGGTTCAGGGAAGACCATGGTGGAGCAGGCCTGACCTTGCACCCTGTTGGTGAGGGTGTAAAATGGGTCGGCCGCTGTGGAAAACAGTATGGCAGTTCCTTAAAAAATTAAAAATAGAAAATACCATATGATTCAGGAATTCCACTTCTGGGCGTGTACCCAAAAGAACTGAAAGCAGGGACTCAAACAGATATTTCCACACCCGTTTACACACCCAGCAGCACTGTTCACAGTAGGCAAAAGGTGGGAACAACCCAGGCGTCCATTAACGAATGACTGGATAGACACAGTGTAGTCTGTACATGCAGTGGAATGTTACTCAGCCTTGAAAAGGAAGAACATTCTGACACATGCTACAACACAGATGAACCCTGAGGACATTATGCTGAGTGAAATAAGCCAGTCACAAAAAGACAAACCTGTATGACTCCACTTATGTGAGGTGGGCAGAGTAATTAAAATCTTAGGGACAAAGGGTAGAAAGGTGGTTGCTGGGGACTGGGGTCGGGGGAAGGGGGAGTAAGTGTTTAATGGGTACAGGGTTTCAGTTTGGGAAGATGTGAAAGTTCTGGGGATGGGGCTTCCCTGGTGGCCCAGTGGATGAGAGTCCGCCTGCCGATGCAGGGGATGCGGGTTTGTGCCCCGATCCGGGAAGATCCCACATGCCGCGGAGCGGCTGGGCCCGTGAGCCATGGCCGCTGAGCCTGCGCGTCCGGAGCCTGTGCTCCGCAACGGGAGAGGCCACAACAGTGAGAGGCCCGTAGTTCTGGGGATGGATGGTGGGGATATTTGCACAATGACGTGAATGCGCTTAATGCCAGAGAACGGTACTCTTAAAGATGGATAAGATGGTAAATTTTACAGTAGGTGTGTTTTACCACAATTACAATTTGAAAAAATTTATAAGAGTGCAAGTTTGAGCCTGGGTAACTGAAAGTGTGGGTACCTATTAGACATGCAAGTGGGGAAGACAGCAGGCAATCAGATCCACGAGTCGAGTTCAGGAGAGCCATCTGGGCTGGAAAGAGGAACTGGAGAACAGTTGGCGTGTTGATGGCCTCAAAGTCAAGACACTAGATGACATCATGGAGGGAATAAGTGGAGACAGAGAGAAGGACCCAGATTGCGCCCTGGGACGCTCCACGCCCAGAGGTCAAGGGGAAGAGCAGGATCCTTCGTCCAAGAAGGATCAGCACTGAGGAAGGAGGAAAACCAAGAACCATGTTGTCACCAAGGAGAAGGGAGAGCCAACTGTGCCCACTGCTTCACAGGCCGGCAGTCTCTTCCATCTGGCCACGCCCTGCTGGGTGTTTTTTGCTGCCCACTTTCCCAGAAGTCGCTCTGCCCTCCTGTTCACCTGACCGCCGGCTCCATGCTGGACCTCAGCTCAGAACTGGGTCTTGCCCACACAGTGGCTTGGAATTTGGAATTCGCTGTATTAGATTTTGCAGAACTTTCATTACATGTGGACGAAGACAGTAGAAGCAACTTGGCCTTTTAATGACAATGATTTCAGTTCTTTTTTTATAAGTGAAGCCTGGGAAATGTTTAAAGAAGAAAGCTCAGTCATTGATTCCCTGTCTTGAAGATAAATTGATAAACTGGTTCTTTATGGCTTGGGTGCAGGGTCTCCGCTCGCCCCGACCTTCCTTGCCTGGGCTTCCTTCTCTCTGTGTGCCCCCCTTGGGGATATGCTATGTTCCCCACCCTGTGTGGCTCCCTGCTGCCCCGTCTTACTAGTATCCTGTATCCTCAATCCAATTTCAAAGAAATAAAGAGCCAGCCTTTACACAGCACCTGCTTTGTGCCAGGCCCCCAGCTTGGTGCTCGGCAAACATCACACCATTGCGTCCACAGCAATCCTGGGAGAGGGCCTGATTACCCCCATTCTGCAGAGGGGGAAGCCAAAGCTCAGAGAGGTCCCGTGGCTTGCCCAAGGTCACACAGCCAGGAATTGTCGTTTGGTTCTATTCAACCCCCTTGCGGGGCCAGCAGCCTGCCCCTCACAGCACACAGAGGGGCTGGGTCTTTCGACCTGTCGTGACTGCCCCCCATTCCCTGGGGTGTCACGTCACACGTAGACTGTGCCTCATGAGTATCCCTTGATGGACAACTGCCCTCCTCTTGTCTTTCCCCCTAGGCGAGGGGTGGAACTGGAGAAGGGAGTTGGGAGAGCCCCGGTAGGGGCGCTTCAGGAGCTCGGACAGTGATCTGGCTCCTTGCCCTCAGCTCGCCCCATCGACCCACTGGGGGGGCCGCGACAGCTCCCAAAGGGCTTGCGGTGAAAACATGGGGAGGCTGGGGTGGGGAGCAGCTGTCTCGAGGCCGTATGGTTTTAACATAGACAAGGTGCTTATTTGGGTTGGCTTTATGTGAGGGGGTGAGGGGCTGATGATGGAGCTTATGGGGGTAACCAAAGCTCCCCCAACCGCCCCTTGATACTGCTGCTGGGCCACAGAGCAGTTCAGGAGCTCCTGCAGAACCAGCGGGACCTGAGCACTGGGTCCACCATCCCCGTCCCAGGCCCTCTGTTAGCCTCTGGATAAGATTTCGTCCTGGGCCAGCGAATATGCAAAGATTCTACCTCAAACGGCTCTGAGGGGGTTTAGTTAATGGAAACCAAATCAATTTTATTTTATTATGGGATTTGTGTGTGTGTTCCACATATTCTACAATAATATGTATTATTATTATAATTAGAAAGTGTGCTTTTTTATTTTATTTTATTTTATTGTTTTGCGGTACGCGGGCCTCTCACTGCTGTGGCCTCTCCCACTGTGGAGCACAGGCTCTGGACGCGCAGGCTCAGCGTTCATGGCTCACGGGCCCAGCCGCTCCGCGGCATGTGGGATCCTCCCAGACCGGGGCACGAGCCTGTGTCCCCTGCGTCGGCAGGCGGACCCTCAACCACTGCGCCACCAGGGAAGCCCTGATACTGTTTCTTAAAATGATCTGAGAGACCAACGCCCAGCACAGGCTCTGGCACACAATGGATTTTCAACCAAGTTCTGTAGGAAAGAAGGAAACGAAGACGGAAGGGTCCTTCGCACAAACACAGGAAGGCATGAGCCAGCCAGGCACCTGGCTCTCCATAAGGACCCTGTGCCCTCACCCCGGCAGGTTTGACCATCTGGTGGCGATCGAGTGCACGGGAGGGGCTGCCGATGGCGATTACTACAACGCAAGGAAGAGGAACATCAAGCACTTGGTGGACCCCATCGATGGTCTTTTCCTTGCAGTGCAGAAGAGTTCTGGAATTTCAACAACTGGTAAGCAAGGGGCGCTGAGAATGCGACAAGAACATGTCAGCACTAAAAACCTTTTTTATTGACTGTTGAACACATGACAAAAAGGAGTTATATGGGACCATTGTTTTCCACTTCAGAGTTGGTCTTTGTTTATTCTGGTTGGTATAGACAATAACGATGCTGACATTTAGAAATCCAGTGTTCCCACGAGCAGGAAAGGGAAATGACGCTTAGCTGAGCATATTCTATTTGTCCAACTCTAAAACATCAAAACTAATAATAAAATAATGACAATAATAAGCTCAAGCCATGGTATATTATTTTGGTCATACAGGGTGAATGTACCATATGTATTCTGTATCATCTTATGAAGTTTATTCATTTTTAAATATATCTTGAATGTATGATCAGTGTGATATTTTGATTGGGATCATTCATGTTTGTATAGAAATTTATGGTATTCAAAGAGGTTTCACAATCATTGTATTGTTTAAGCCTCTCTTAAAACCTGCAGGTAAGGCAGGTATAGTTTCCAAAGGTGAGGCCTAGGGAGGTAATTAGGAGTAGAGTCCAGACTCCCAGGGCCCTACCGACTATGCTTTTCGTGGGACCGTGTTGCCTTTATGAATTTCTGAAAGGCTTGATGTGACTGGGATGCCAGCAGTCCTCCCCTGGGGTGGGAACCAGAGCGTGGAGAAATGAAGGCACGTTTGTCGTGTTCCATATTTACTTTTTCTGTCCATTCAAACACTTCAGAATGTTTCCCAGGCCCATTAGTTGCCTTTGGCTTTTGGGGTTTTGATGAGACAATGAAAGCCTTCCTGGCTGAGTAGAAAATTTCCGCAAATCGCCCTGGTCTTTCCCAGAAGAGGCCTTGGGTGTGGTGCTCCCAGTGTGGCTGGCTTCATGCTTCCTGCCTCTCTGGGCTGGGGAGGCCTCCCAGGATACAGCGGAAGGGCTTTCTGTGTCCACACGGGCCAGCAGGGTCCAAAGAACCTGTAGAGCAAACACTCTTCCCCCGCTGAATGGACCCCCGATCTGTGCTCTTCCCCCAACGATGCCCCCAAGATCCCAGAGCAAGCAGGTGGAGCTGGCTGTGCTTTCAAGCTGCCCCCTTTGTGGACCCCTGGACCCTTCTCTTGGCCTCAGGAGCCCCCTGCTCAACAGAGTTGCCCCCCAAACCCTCCTTTCCCTCCTTTGCTCCATCAACACCCCTGTTCCTCAGTTCCACAGGCAGCTGCCTTGTCAGGGAATCACACTCAATTGAGAATCAAGACACCCATGTCCCACTCACTCCCCGGGTCCTGCCCCTCTCAGAGACTCTGTAAAGTGAGGTCAAGTCCACAGACGGGACACACCTGAGGAGCGAACAAGATGAACTTCATAAAATGTTAAAGGGCAGAGGCAGAAACAGACAAGATATCAGTGCTAGGTGTTGTTATTTTCTTTCATTCAATGGACTGTCATGGATCTAGAAAACTGTTCTGAGAAAAATCCTCAGGGTGAGGACCTAGGGCGTCTGGTCATCCACAATCATCGCATTCTTTTGGCCGAGACCAGGTCTCTGATGCCCAAGGTGAGTCAGCTCCAGGCCCCTCTCCACCATCAGGCAATGAATGCTTGCCTCTGGTGGAATTCTTCCACATATTTGTAGAAATAGACACAAAAACAGTCACACAACAATTCTGTAGGCTTGAGGGGCCCAGCCTTCTGTCCTTGGGGCACTGGGATAATCCCCTTGGTGAATGGTTATCTTGAGGCAGCTGCAACCATCTTCCAGAGGCAGATTCAGCTGACCTCTAGTCTACAGAATCCTCCAGAAACACTTGGACGCAGGACCAAATGGTGTTCCTAGGGCACCACCTCAAAGGGCACAGGCTGCAGGGCTTGTGAGAGTTTTTTGCATCTTGTTCCTACAAGGGTGGAGTTACCTGGTAATTACTTCTAGCCAGTTCACCTCTCTTGAACACCGTTTATTTCACCAATGAATTAAATAATATCTGACAGGGCTTCCTTGGTGGCGCAGTGGTTAAGAATCCGCCTGCCAATGCAGGGAACACGGGTTCGAGCCCTGGTCTGAGAAGATCCCACATGCCGCGGAGCAACTAACCCCGTGTGCCACAACTACTGAGCCTGTGCTCTAGAGCCTGTGAGCCACAACTACTGAGCCCACTTGCCACAACTACTGAAGTCCGCGTGCCTAGAGCCCGTGCTCCACAAGAGAAGCCACCGCGATGAGAAGGCCACACACCGCAATAGAGAGTAGCCCCCGCTCGCTGCAACTAGAGAAAGCCCACACCCAGCAACGAAGACCCAACATAGCCAAAAATAAATAAATAAAATTAAATTAAAAAAAAAAGAAAATTTCTGACATTTACTTATTCTAACATATTTATTCTAGCATTTATTATGCTACAATAATTAACAAACCTTCTGGTGCCTAGCAGATTGGCCTCTATTCTGTGGTCTCTTTCAAACGCTAACAGGCCACCCCTGGGGTGTGAATTCCTCATTATGCTGCTTCACATATTAACCAGGCGCCTATCTGGTGTAGATTAAAATTAACTAAAATGACACACATACCTTTCACATACTTGAAACAGAAGGCTTTAAATTACAGAATTGACTTTAACAAACCTATACCCGTTCCCTTCTGCCAATGGAATGCTGTCTGGCCACAGTAATGAGACTCAGGGCCTTGTGGCCCCTCCCTGAGCCGGAGCTACTGGCAAGGAGAGGAAGTCCTGGATGCCACCATCTCTCGTGGACCTGGTGCCCCATCTGTGACTGGAGAATGTGACCCAACGGTGGACACGGCCACACTCTGCTGAGTTCCAAACCTGGATTCATTTTTAACTGGAGAAGTTTCTAGAATACCTGAAGAAGTCCAGCATCTCCTGGTAGTGTGAAAATGTATCCAGAGCCAACCCCTTTCCCCACCCTGAGGCACATGTGAAGGGGCTGCTCTACCCCATAACCACGCCACATTTTGCCTGATCCTGTGCCCTGACTCAGTTCCCTTCCCTCCAGGGGTCGGTGACGGAGGGAACGCGCTTGGGATGGGCAAAGTCAAGGAGGCCGTGAAGAGGCACATACGAAATGGGGACGTCATTGCCTGTGACGTGGAGACTGACTTTGCGGTCATCATCGCTGGTGAGTGCTCAGACGGCCAGCCAATCAGGCAAGGCTGCCCGGGGGAGGGACCTGGCTTGGAGCCTGTCCAGCCAGAAAATCATCTCCTCCATGATGAGATGGAGGCTCCACTCCTCTAGTGGAGTCTAGAGGGCGCCAGGGTAAGAAGGGGACCTGGTTCTTAGCCTCTGGCCTCTCAGTCATTCAACAAACGTTTGCTGTGGGCCAGACATTGCTCTGTGTACTGAGGCTGGAGCAGCAAGGGCCCTGCTCCACGGAGTGCCTGCTCTAGTGTTGGGAGATGGACAATGAGCCCTAACAAAGAAATATACCAGATGGTGCTAAACAGTGAGAAGAGCGACAGGTAGATAGAGAGAGTGACAGGCAGGCCACTTTAGATCAGTGCTCTGAAGAGGGGTCATCTCTGCTTTTATCTGTACCTCCTGTGGGGTGGAAAGGAAGAGAACAATCTGGCAAACGTTTGGAAGATGCAGGAGGCTTCAGCTCTCCTTTCACTTACCTCTGCCCCAGGCTTCCCTGCCCGTCCCTGCAGCTGCCCTTCCCATCAGGACCAACCTTTCCTGTGTCTGGGTCCTTCCAGGCCCCACCCTTCCTCCCTTGACTTCATCACAAGTTTCAGGAATTTTGACCCATACCTGAGAAAGGCCCTCTCCCTTTTCATTGTCAAAGTCAAAAACAGCCGTGGAGATAAGCAGAAATATCTGAGGGTACCAGTGCCTGGGTAAGAAAACTTGAACTGTAATTGACAAGGTGCTGGAAGTTTCGTGTGGACAAGTCTGAGTTAGAAGCTCCAGAGGGACCTAGTCGTAGGAAGCTCCCACCTTCTGTGAGCTTTACCTTCACAGGCTCTACCAGGTCCACACTGAATATTAGAGAAAAATCCCCTCATGCTTTAGGTAGGGGAGGGGAAAGTGAGCCATTTTTGAAATACACCAGAGCACCTGTTCTTCTGAACAACGCCTGCCCTCGGAAGAAACTATTATACCAGAGCCTAGCCTGCTAGGGTTTTAACAGAGCCTAACTTACCTAGGGGAGAGAAATACCCAAAAGTAGATAACATGCAATAACAGATGGATAATGTAAGCAGAGAAATGGAAATTCTAATAAAGAATCAAAAAGAAATGCTAGAGATAAAATACACTTGTAACAGAATGAAGAATGCCTTTGATGGGCCCATTAGTAGATTAGATACAGCTGAGAAAATAATCTCTGACCTTGACGATATGACAATGGGAACTCCCTAGACTAAAAAGATAAGAGAAAAAAGACTGAAAGGAACAGAAAAGAATATCCCAAGAATTGTGGGATAACTACAGAGATGTAACCTATTTGTAATAGGAATCCAGGAGAAAGAGAAAAGAAATATTTGAAGAAACAATGACTGAGAATTTTCTCCCAAATTGATGTCAGACACCAAACAATAGATCCAGGAAACTGAGAGAATACTAAGCAGGATAAATGCCAAAAAAACTACACCTAGACATATGTTCAAATTTCAGAAAATCAACAATAAAGAAAATATCTGGAAAGAAGCTGGAGGAAAAAAACTCTTTACCAATAGAGGAGCAAAGATAAGAATTATATCCAACTTCTCCTCAGAAACCATACAAGCAAGAAGAAAGTGGAGTGAAATATTTAAAGTGTTGATAGAGAAAAATCACCAACCTAGAATTATGTATCTTGGAAACTTTTCCTTTATAAGTGAAGGAGAAATAAAAAATTTCTCAGACAAACAAAAATTGGGAGAATTTGTTGCTAGTAGACCTGTCTTGTAGGAAATGTTAAAAGAAATTCTAGGGACTTCCTTGGTGGTGCAGTGGATAAGACTCTGTGCTCCCAATGCAGGGGGCCTGGGTTCGATCCCTGGTCAGGGAACTAGATCCCACATGCATGCCGCAACTAAGAGTTTGAGTGCCACAACTAAGAGTTTGAATGCCACAACTAAGGAGCCCGCCTGCTGCAACTAAGACCTGGTGCAAACAAATAAATAAATAAATATTTAAAACAACAAAAAAAGAGAAATTCTAAGAGAGAAGGAAAATTATATTGGTCAGAAACTCGATCTACACAAGAAAGGAAGAGCATTGGAGAATGAATAAATGAAGGTAAAATTAAAATTTTTATTTCTCTTATTCTTAATTGATCTAATGGATAACAGTTTGTTCAAAATAATAATGGCAACAATGTGTTCAATAATATGTGCTTATGTGTATATATGGGCGTATATATATATTATATATATATATATATATATATACACACATGAAATGAATGACAGCAATGATACAAGGGATGACAGGGAAGAATTAGGAATATTTTGTTATTATAACATGCTTGAGCTACCTGTGAAGTGCTTATTTGAAAGTGGACCTGGATTCATTGTAAACATATATTGCAAACTCTAGGGCAACCACTAAAAAAATTTTTTTTAAAAGAAGTATCATTGATATGCTAAGAAAGGAGAGAAAATAGCATCATATAAAGTGTTCAATTAAAACCATGAAAGTCAAAAAAATGTGAAAGACAAAATAGGAAAAAGAAAAAGGGCAACAAATAGAAAATAGCAAAAGTATGGTAGATAGTAATCCAACCATATCAATGATCACCTTAAATGTCAATGGTCTAAATATTCCAATTAAAAGACAAAGATTGTCAGAGTGGATCAAAAAACAAGACCCAAATATGGTTGTCTCAAGAAACCCACTTTAAATATAAAGAAATGTATAGATCAACAGTAAAGGTTTGGAGAAAGATATACCATGTTAACACTAGTCAAAAGAAAGTAGGAATAGCTATATAAATTTCAGACAGAGCAGACTTCAGAACAGTTCAGGAAAGTTACCAGGGTTGAAAGGGGCATTACATAATGACAAAGGGGTAAATACTCCAAGAGGACATAACAATTCTTAATGTGCATACTCCTAAAATGTCAGGCAAAAACTGATAGAACTGCAAGGAAGAATAGATGAATCCACTATTATAATTGGAGACTTTAACACAGCTCTATCAGAAACGGACAAATCCAGCAGGCAGAAAATCCGTAAGGGCATAGTTGAACTCAGCAATACCATCAATCCACTGTATATAATGGACATCTTATGCCCTGCTTCCTCCAACAACAATAGCCTACGCATCCTTCTCAAGCTCACATGGAACATTCACCAAGATAGACTACATTCCGGACCATAAATACCACCTTAACAAATTTTAAAGACTAGAAATCATAACATGTCTGCTGTCAGATCACAATGGAATCAAACTAGAAATCAGTAACAGAAAGATAGCTGGAAAAATCCCCAAATACTTGGAGATTAAACAGCACTCTTCTAAATAACACATGAGTCAAAGAAGAAATCTGAAGAGAAATTTTAAAATATTTTGAACTCGATGAAAATACAATTTATCAAAATTTTTGGGATGCAGTGAAAGCAAGGAAATTTATTATATCGAATGTGTATATTAAAATCTGTAATCTAAGTGTTCACCTTAGGAAACTAAGAAATGAAGAGAAAATTAAATCCAAAGAAGGAAATAAATAATAACAATTAAAGCAGAAATCAATGAAATTGAAAACAGGAAATCAATAGAGAAAATTAACGAAACCAAAAGCTGGTTCTTTGAAAAGATCAACAAAATTGATAAGCCTCCAGCCAGACTAACTAAGAAAAAAAGAGAGAAGACACAAGTTACTAAAAATAAAGGAGGGCACATCACTACAGATGCCATGGAAATTAAAAGAATAATGAAAGAATGCCATGAACAACTCTGTGCCCATAAATTTGATTAAAAATGGCATACCGGGCTTCCCTGGTGGCGCAGTGGTTGAGAATTCACCTGCCTATGAAGGGGATACGGGTTCATGCCCTGGTCTGGGAAGATCCCACATGCCGCGGAGCAGCTGGGCCTGTGAGCCATGGCCGCTGAGCCTGAGCGTCCGGAGCCTGCGCTCCACAACGGGAGAGACCACAACAGTGAGAGGCCCGCATACCACAAAAAAAAAAAATGGGCAGAGGACCTGAACAGACATTTTGTTTTTCAAAAGAAGATATACAGATGGCTAACAGGCACATGAAAAGATGCTCAACATCACTAATCATCAGGGAAATGAAAATCAAAACCACAATGAGATATCACCTCACACCTGTCAGAGTGGCTATTATCAAAAGACAACAGACAACAAGTGTTGGTGAGGATGTGGAGAAAAGGGAACCCTGTACACTATTGGTGGGAATGTAAATTGGTGCAGCCACGATGAAAACAGTATGGAGATTCCTCAAAAACTTAAAAATAGAACTACCATACAATCCAGCAATTCCACTCCTGGGTATTTAGCCAAAGAAAATTAAAACACTAATTAGAAAAGGTATATGCACCCCCCCCCCATGTTCACTGCAGCATTATTTTCACTAATTAAGATACGGAAGCAACCTAAATGCCCATCAGTAGATGAATGGATAAAGATGATGTGGTATATATATATAAGGGAATATTACTCAGCCATAAAGAAGAATGGAATCTTTCCATTTGCACCAACACAGATGGACTTAAAGGGGATTACACTAAGTGAAATAAGTCAGACAGAGAAGGACAAGTACTGTATGATTTCACTTATTTGGGGAATCTAAAAAACAAAACAAATGAACACACATAACTGAACAGAAACAGAGTCATAGATACAGAGAACAAATAGGTGATTGCCAGGGGGTTGGGCAGGAAAGAAATAGCTGAGGGAGATTAAGAAATACAAACTCCCAGTTACAAAATAAATGAGTCATGGGTAGGAAATGTACAGTTTGAGGAATATAGTCAATAATTACCTAATATCTTTGTATGGGGACAGATATTAGCCAGACTTACAGTGGTGATCATTTTGAAATGTATAGAAATACAGAATCTCTATGTTGTATACCAGGAACTAACATAGTGTTGTAGGTCAATTACACTTCAAAAACAAACAAACAGGGGCTTCCCTGGTGGCGCAGTGGTTGAGAGTCCGCCTGCCGATGCAGGGGACGCGGGTTTGTGCCCCGGTCCGGGAAGATCCCACATGCCGCGGAGCGGCTGGGCCCGTGAGCCATGGCCGCTGAGCCTGCGCGTCCGGAGCCTGTGCTCCGCAACGGGAGAGGCCACAACGGTGAGAGGCCCGCGTACCGCAAAAAAAAAAAAAAGCAAACCAAACAAACAAACTGACAGAAAAAGAGATGAGATTTGTAGTTACCAGAGAAAAAGGGTGTGGGGGGGGGAATTGGATAAAAGTGGTCAAAAGGCACAAAGTCCCAGCTATAAGATAAATAAGTACTAGGGATGCAATGTACAACATGATAAGTATAATGAACACTGCTGTATAAGTGAAGGTTGTTAAGACCGTAAATCCTAAGAGTTCTCATCACGAGGAAAACTTGTTTTCTGTTTCTTTAATTTTGTATCAATAGGAGATGATTTGAGTTGATGGATGCTCACGAAACTTGTGGTCGTCATTCCATGATGTTTGTGAGTCAAATCTCTGTGCTTTACACCTTAAACTTATACAATGCTGTATCTCAATTATATCTCAATAAAACTGAAAGAAGGAAATGTAAAACTTCTGCTCTGCAGAAGACAATGCCAAGAGAATGAGAAGGCATAGACTTGAAGAAAACATTTACAAAAGACGTTTCTGATAAGACTGTTACCCAAAATATACAAAGAACTCTTAAAACTCACTAATAATAAAATAAACAGTCCAGTTTAAACAGTCCAGTTTAAAAATGGGCAAAAGACCTGAACAGACACCTCACCAAAGAAGACGTACAGATGGCAAGTAAGGGTATGAAAAGATGTTCAACATCTTATGTCTCAGGTCTCCACCCTGGGTTAGCTTTTCGGCTGCGACACCCAGACAAACCCTACCCCTCAGGCGTGCCGAGCTTGCTTGCTGTCGGCACGTCTGTTATTTACTAGTCCCCTTTATCATGGGGTCTTGGATCTCAGTGGAAGGGAGCCTCTGGAGAATCTCTTTGGAAGTCCCCAGATTTCCTTGTTTATCTGCCACCCAGAATGTAGGTTCTCTGTATAATTGAACAAATCTCAAACGCTTGGCCAACTGCATCACTGATGCGATTTTAGCAGCAGGTGAAGTTCCCCAAAGAGAAAAGGTGATCCCAGTTGGCAGTGGGGAGAGTTTCAGATGAAAATCTGTGGTTTGGGGCTGAGAGAGATGGAAAGAGGCCCATCCAGTTAGGGTTGGGAGCTGCTGGGCCCTGAAAGCAGAGAAGTTTGTCTGCTCCTTCAGCTCAACAAAGACAAGAAAGATCAAGGGCTCTGGAATCAGTAAGGAGATGGCAGCTCTTATCTCCAAGCTTCGCTGGCCTCACCCAGAAAGTGAGTCTCTTTGAGGATTAGAGAAAGCCTTTTCAAAGTCACCCAGGCTGGCCCTGGGCTGGGTAGTCACAGCAAATTTGCTATTCTTCTTCCAGGAGGGGCAGTCAAGAGGGGGCAGTAGGCAGGTAGTGGATCTCCCAAGGAGAGTGAATTAGGAGGCACAGAAGCCCTGCTGACTCCATCTTTGGTTCTTGACACCAGGGCTGGTCAGCAAGGTGTCAGGCCTAGCCATAGTCAGACAGGTATGATGGAAGTGAGAAGAGAAAAAACCCACGACAAGGTCCACAAGCAAATGGTGCCTTGGCCCTAAAGGTGTATTCTTCTGTGCTATCTGGTGCCTATAGAGATCAAAGTTTGCAGTGGGACATCACAGGGGGCCTCCCAGAACAGGCTCCTGAATATGGGCTCAAGTCTAATCCCTTTTCCTGGTCTTGGGGACCCTCTCAGCCTCATCTCCCTGATCTCCACTACATATCCCATGATCTAGCCATGCTTGAATAGAGCATACCTTTCACTTTTTTAATTGAAAAGATGACATAACAATACTATAGACATTCTCAGAAGGTGGTAGTGAAGGGTGACGGAGGACAAAAATACTGTCATCTCATCACAGCACAATCAGCATTTTTTCATTTTGCCTGTTGGCTTCTAATTCTTATACTCAGTACAAACCCACTTTTGGCTTCTGAGTGACCTAGGAGTGATCTTTAAGCACAAGAAGAAGTGATGCAACACAGCATGATGGAGCTGTTACCTAACCGCTCTGATGGTGGGCTTCCATGCAGCGTGAGGGATTCAGGTTAGCCATAAGGGAGAGTTCTGGAATGGCTTCCTAGGGTTAGAGCTTCAATGTTCTTCTCTTCTGGTCACTAACAGTGCCTAACCCAGATGGTTTAGGGCAATGGTTCTCAAACTTTAACTTGAATCAGAATCACTTGGAGAGCTTATTAAAACTCAGTTTGCTCCCCTATTCCCTTGCTGAGTTTCGATTAAGTCAGTCTAGGCTGGGGCCCTAGAATTTGTGTTTCTAACAAGTTCCCAGGTACTACTGCCACTGGTCTTGGGACCATTCTTTGAGTTCTGCTGCTTAGAGGCAGGGTGATGAACCTGTTGGGGAGCAAAATTTGTGACCCCAAAATCTGTCTCCTTGGGGCTTCCCTGGTGGCGCAGTGGTTAAGAATCCGCCTGCCAGTGCAGGGGACGCGGGTTTGAGCCCTGGTCCGGGAAGATCCCACATGCCACGGAGCAACTAAGACCGCGCGCCGCAACTACTGAGCCTGTGCTCTAGAGCCCATGAACCACAACTACTGAAGCCCACATACCTAGACCCCGTGCTCAGTAACAAAGAGAAGCCACCACAATGAGAAGCCCGCGCACCGCAACAAAGAGTAGCCCCCGCTCACTGCAACTAGAGAAAGCCTGCGCGCAGCAACGAAGAGCCTAGGCAGCCAAAAATAAATAAATAAATAAATCTATTAAAACAAAAAGAAATCTGTCTCCTTGGCATGAGGATTAATTTAGGATGATCTTTAAAAATTTTTATTGGAGTATATTTGATTTACAATGTTGTGTTAGTTTCAGGTGTATAGAGGATGATGATTTTTAAGAAACGGAAGACTCAGGAAGTTTTTCTTTTTAGCTCCCCCTTAGCTGCATAAAGAATTTAGTTAAAGGGCCTGTTCCCAGAATAGAGCTATAAGCAGAGGTATCTGCAGAGAATACGGGCTAGGTGTAGTGGGGGAAACTCAGCATGGCCTAGAGATCAAAGTCCACCCTGTGTCCTGTTGTCTCTACATGACCCAGCAAACATTTATTTGCCAAACATTTGCTTTTCCATCTCCATGTGCATTGCCTTCCTCCCCTTTGAAGTCCCAAACCAGTACCCCCAACATCCTCTTTTGTCTTTAGCTGAGGATGGTATTTAAGATGAGGGCTTCGGCCATTTGGGTGAATTTTTCGGTTCTCCTGGGCCTCTCCCGTGTGTACATGTTATTAAACTTCTGTTTTATTTTCTCCTGTTTATCTTACTCATGTCAATTTAATTCTTATACCAGCCAGAGGAACCTAGAAAGATGGAGGAAAATTCCTTTCTCCCCGACAGTTGGCACAATCAGCAGGATTTCCCTTTACTGGCTGGATACTACTCTCCCTGAAGCTGCTGCGGCTAAGAGATCCTGGGACAACTGACAGAAGCCACAGACGGTAAGAGTTCTTGCCTGTCAGTCAGTCTCCCCATCTCTGCTTGCAGCGTCTATTGGAAGCGAGTGGTAAGAGCCCTTTACTGCTTTTTTAAAGTTAGATTAACAGGAGGAATATTTATGGAGCCTAGTTCCTTGGACCCAGAGACTCTTGTTTTGAAAACTGGCAGAGTACGCTTGATTTGTTGATCCTTTTCCTCCCAAAGATGGTTATTGTTTTTCTTTATCTCTCTATTGTGTTGTTTGTCATAAGAAGGAAATTCCATAGGGTAGGACGCAGGCATAGGTCCATTAAGCTTGTTGTCCAGGCTGGCCCCGCACACTGGTGAGTTTGCTAGTCTCATAAGAAAAAAAAAAAAAAACTGGATGAGTTTTTTCCTTCCATCTTATTATACATCCTGAAGAGCTTGGTTTGCTGACCAGTGAGAAAACTCTCTCTGGTCTCTGCCATCAGAAGGGTACACATACTGGTATGCATTTTGCAGTCAGATAGACTGGGATTCCAAGCAGCTGTAGCCAACTGGTCAGAAGCCCAGGTAACAACCCAGGCTTCTGACTGGCGTCTCTTTGTGTGGCCATGCCAGCTCTCAGGGGAGTTTGTCATAAAGGGTCCAGTCCGTAAGGGGCCTTTGTTGTTCAACCTTTGTCTCCACTTTCTTAGACTATTTTGGGGAGTGAAATTTCTGGATCTCGTTAGGGCTGTGTCCTTTACATGCTTGTGGGATGCCTCTTTCATCCACGGTTAAGGCATAAAAAGACTTATTGGTTTGTGTTGCTATTAAGACACTATTCGTCAATAGCAGATGATGGATCCTTTGAATTGGAAAAACTTCTAAACTGGTAAATTTTTTAGAGAACTCTCATTGTAAACAGCTGTTTTATTGGCACCTGTGGAAAGACCAAATTAAAAGGTGGAAACAAAAAAATATAATGGCTAACCCTAAGAACTCCCTTAATTAAAAAACAAAACAAAACAAAAAGATTTGGGAAAGCTTATCAAATTTGGTGTCTCAGCTTCCCCTCATGGGTCTTACAGATGCTAATAAAAGCATTCAGTGAATTAACAAGAGAATGGGAAGAAACCAAGGGGAAAGTCAAGGTACTCTTCCCCAAAATGTAGAAAGTGTTAAAGGGTTATTAAGAAGGTAAATAAAGCAAATATTGAAAGTTGCAGAATGAAGAGGAATCAGAAAGAGAAGACACAGGACTTGTCCCAGCAGGATGGAAATCTTCAGATGGCTATTAAGAAATGGGATAAGTAAAATGGACATTGATGGGATTAAAATAAAGGTTTCTAATACAGCACTATCTAAGATTAGGTGGGCCAAAGGGACGTTCTTTGATCCCCAAAACATTAAAGGGCCCCAAACAAGTCCTCTCTACTTACTTCAGTTTAGAGAAATTTTTTAAACTGGAAGGCAAAAATTACAATGTGAAACCTAACCAACAATCACTTGGGGCAAGAATTAGGTCGATTAATTGAGTTCAAGATTGACAAAAGGGCCTGGGTCCCTTAGCTCAACCCCTCACTGCAGACCCAAAGCCTTTTACACAAGAGTGGGGAGATGGCAGAGGGATGGAGAGAAGTTTCTGGAACTCCTTGATGCCAGAACCTCACAAGCTGTGGTACCAAAACCCATTAGTGGAACCCTGACTTGGGCTACAACAAGATTGAGAAAAGTAAAAAGTGCAAGAGTTGATAAGATTATAAAAGTCGGAATGTTTGAGTGGGTGTTACATGAAGAGGTTAAACAACGTTGCTGGAATGCTTTATGGTAATGGATGTTATGGCCAGGAACACTTCTCCGACCCAGTATTGTAAGACTGAGACTTATTGATGGGGTCCTAATGGAGGCTATGGTCAAAGGTATAAGAGTTGATGAAATTGAGGTGAAAGCTTGTAAGAAAATTGCAGTGTTTGAATGGGCTTTATGTAAGGTGGTTATGTCTCTTTTGCCTGATTGTATTGTCGGGGTAGACATTGCCTCTCCCTGGGGAATGTTTCCACTGCTTGGTATTGTAAAACAGGGCACATAAATACACCCTTTGGGCAATGTTAATTAGACATGCTAATGAGAGTCAGTAGGGTTGCCTGGGCCCACACAATGTGAGATGAAAACTGGGGGCTGATACTGGGGCCTGATAGGAGCAATGGTGGAGGCTTTTTGCCCCTCGGGTGAATTGGTCTGGGGTTGACTTGAGCACTCATAAAGAGGGCCTTGACTGAATACCTTGTGCAGACTTTTTGAAGGCATGATGCATTGATCTCTGAAGTTCTAAAACATAGAAATCTTTTGATTTCCATTTTAATTGGAAATCTTCTCCCTGATATAAAGAAGCAAATTAAAGAAAATATAGTTGGATGAGCAGATCAGCCTTTTGATATCATTTAGGCAGTAGCCCAGTTCTTTGTGGAATTGAAAGCGACTGTCTTTGTCTTGTAAATCTCTACAAAATCAGAAATGTAAGCACAGCCCACAGTCACCTGAGACTGAGCCTGGGGAATCAATCAGTAGAACCTGGGGGGAAAAAAAGGGGAAAAGACCTTTTCAAAAGTACTAACTGGACTTCCCTGGTGGCACAGTGGTTAAGAATCTGCATGCCAGTGCAGGGGACACGGGTTCGAGCCCTGGTCCAGGAAGATCCCACATGCCGCGGAGCAAATAAGCCTGTGCTCCAAAACTACTGAGCACGTGAGCCACAACTACTGAGCCCCTGCACCAGAACTACTGAAGCCCGCGCGCTGTAGGGCCCATGCTCCACAACAAGAGAAGCCACCACAATGAGAAGCCTGTGCACCACAACGAAGAGCAGCCTCTGCTTGCCTCAACTAGAGAAAGCCCGCTCGCCTCTACTAGAGAAAGCCCGAGTGTAGCAACGAAGACCCAACGCAGCCAAAAAAAAAAACAAATTACTAACTGCTGGAAGTGCTCCCTCACCCAAAATCTAATTCACAGCTTCTTTAATTAATATTATTTGTCAAGGACAAATACAAATCTTAAACGTCTTTTCCACGTATAGTAAAAAGCCTTTGCCATCTGAGTGGATAAACTTAACTTACTGCAACTGATGTTTATGAACTAGTGAGTTTTATATTGTTATACCTGATTCATGACTAAAGTCTTAAAATGAAAGCTATGAGGTCTCTGGTTGTGTCTGTCTGTATATCTATGCATGCATGTTCTAGATAGGGTATTTTTCTACCTTCTGATGGTATTGCCAAAAGTAACTTGTAGAAGAACTCTAATTGGCTTAAAAGTAAGCACTTTTGAATTAAATATTTCTAAATATAACAGACTAACCCAAATATTTTTCGAGTTCACATGATCTAAGATTAACCTTAGTAAATAAAAGCAATTTAAAGTTACTGCTTTAATTAAAATAGGCATGTCTTTAGAGTTATCAGCAAATGTAAAACTTTTATTCTACCTGGGTTTACTAATCAAATAAGTTCACGTTATGTCTGTTGCGAAGTTTATCGGCAAGAATAATGGCTTGGGATGATAGTTGACTTTAATGTCTCATGAAGTTTTCATGAGTACTCTAAACATAATTGTTGGTAACAAATTATTTAGATAAATATTGATATAAATGGGGTAAGACTTAAAAATAACTTTGAAAATCTTTTGGTAATTTAAAACTTTAGAGTTTTTCTAAGGAAAGTTAAATGATGGGAATTCATTGAATGTCTAGATCATTTCCAAATAAGATAAAATACTGAAATATTAATTGCTAAACAAGTCTAAGTTTACCTACTTTTGTCTTCTTATTACAAAAAAAACACCTAAAGATGTTTGGGTCTATTATACATTACACATTATGAAATGTCTTTAAAAAATACTGGTATAACAAACAGTTCACAATTGCTTACTTCTTAGTTTTCACTAGACATTGTTTTCTAAGGGTTAAGAATTCTAATTAATATACCATAAAACTACTAAAATAAATAAGGAAAACATCTTCATATGTAAGGAAAATGTTTAAAAGGTATAAGGAACGGGAATGTATTTTGTTAAGGGAAAATAGAGTAAAAAGTTAAAAAAGGGCTTCCCTGGTGGCGCAGTGGTTGACAGTCCGCCTGCCGATGCAGGGGACACGGGTTCGTGCCCCGGTCCAGGAAGATCCCACATGCCGTGGAGCGCCTGGGCCCGTGAGCCATGGCCGCTGAGCCTGTGCGTCCGGAGCCTGTGTTCCGCAACGGGAGAGGCCACAACAGTGAGAGGCCTGTGCACCACAAAAAAAAAAAAAAAAAGTTAAAAAAAGAGGAAAAGCATAGGACAAAGTTTGAATGTGAAAAAAAAAAAGGATTTGTAGGTTTATGGAAAAGGAACTCTGAGAAAAGAGTTTTGTGTGTGGTCAGGACTGGCAAAGATTAGAATACATTCAATTGAGTGAATGAATTTTAATATTAAAAGTAAGCTGATACAAAATTAGAATCTTGTTTTCTCTGTGTTAAGAAGACAAAAGTCTGCTCTTGATAATTTATAAAATGTTTTTCTTTACCTTTGATTAGTCTGCCTATAAAGAAAGGATTTTATGTTTTATCAAAATAATTTCCTATGTTGTTTTTATTAGGTCTTTGATTACTGGTTTGGTCCCAAACCAATGCCCCTAAAATCCTTTTTTCTTTAGCTGAAGATGGTATTTAAGGTGAGGGCTTCAGCCATTTTGGTGAGTTTCTCTGTTCTCCTGGGTTTCTCCTGTGTATACGTGTTATTAAACTTTTGTTTGACTTTCTCCTGTTAATCTGTCTCATGTCAATTTAATTGTTAGACCAGCCAGAAGAACCTAGAAGAGTAGAGGAAAATTTCTTCCTCCCAGGCAAACGACATGACTTTTGCGATCCTATGATGGAATCTTTTTTTATTTGTTCCAGGCGTTTCTAACTGGGGAGGTTATGCCTTGGCCTGTGCTCTGTACATCCTGAACTCATGTGAGGTCCACAGACGTTATCTGAGGAAGGCAGTTGGGCCCTTCAGAGCACCTGGAGAACAGAACTGGACTCAGGCCCTCCCATCCGTCACTAAGGTAACATAGCCCAGCAGGCAACTCTCACGGATGCAACCTTTTCCCCGGATGAGGAGTAGACACGGTATTTCAATCCATAAGCCAGGGGCCAGCACCACTGCTGCCCATCAGAAGCCAGAGGCAGAGCCTGCCTTAAAACAAAGGTCTCGGGCTTCCCTGGTGGCGCAGTGGTTGAGAGTCCGCCTGCCGATGCAGGGGACACGGGTTCGTGCCCCGGTCCGGGAAGATCCCACATGCCGCGGAGCGGCTGGGCCCGTGAGCCATGGCCGCTGAGCCTGCGCGTCCGGAGCCTGTGCTCCGCAACGGGAGAGGCCACAACAGTGAGAGGCCCGCGTACCGCAAAAAAAAACAAACAAAACAAAAGTCTCCCATCAGGCAACCACTGGACTGGACTTTGACCTACTAGTGACCCTAAATCACTATGAAAGATCTCATATAAATGACCATTTTCCTTCTAATTTGACTGTAGGCAGGTTGCTTAGCCTCTCTGAACCTCATTTTCTTCCTCTGTGAAAGAGGGGCAGTCAGCATTCTGGGAAGGACGGAATACCTGAGCCATGGTAGGCGCTTCATAGCGGTAGCTGGAGGTGTCCTTAGCATCTCCCTCCAAGGAGTTTACAACCCGGCAAGGGCACTGACACCCCCGCTGGCACCGTCAGCCATCCTACACGGTGCTAAGGTGTGAGGGCCCAGGGTGGCAAGAGGACCCTGTGGGCTGAAGGCTGGGAGGGATAAAGCCAGTGGAAGGGGAGGCATCTGGGCAGGAAGACCGGAGGGAACAGAAGCTGGGAGATGGGGACCAGCTCAGTGCTGGTTTGGGGAGACTGCTCTTGAGGTTGGCAGCAGCAAGCCAGGGTGTGATAGGAGCAGAGGAGGGCTTCTGACCCCAGCGTCCCCAAAGAGGGGGCCCGCAAGTCCTCCGAAACAGTTTGCAAAATTGTTTCATACGTGGATTTTCCTGGGCAAGAAGCCCTGGTTTCATCAGAGTCTCCAAGTAGTCTGGGGCCATTAAGAACCCCTGGCAGAGGGAGGTCACATGAGCCTGATCAAAGCAAACCCGACTCCTGACTGAGGCTTCTACCCGAGAAGTAATAGGGAGCCACGCGAGGGCTTTGAGCGAGGAACCGGGGTCCCACTGGGTGGCTTTTGAGTGAGCTCCTCTGACTGCAGAGCCAACTGTGAAGGGCTGTGTGCAGTTCCAGGCGTTCCCCATAGACCAGCGCAGAGGCAGGACACACACGGACACGTACACACGCACACACACACGTGCACATACATGGCTGACTTACGTGAACTCACATATACGTGCAGGGAAAACAAAAAGAGAGAAGGCCAGCCAGTCCTCTAAGTGGTTCCAGCATTCTGCTCCCGGTCCTGGACCCTGGGCAGCGAGATGGGCCGCTGGAGACTCGGCTGTTCCTACCTCAGGCCTCAGTTCCCACGGCTCTCCTGGCACCGATTCCAGCCTCAAGCCCCCTCCCCAGCGGGTGCCCCTCGCAGAGCTGGGACCCGCCCACCCCGGAGAGAAGCTGGTGGCATGTCAGTCTCTACCAGGCACCTTCTGGGGGAATTCTCCAGAGTAACTGGATCACGGGAAATTGGGGCCAAAGCCCAGACTTTACATCTAAATCCCAGGTCACAGGTGACTTCACCTGTGAGCGGACAGCTTCGCCTGAGGGCAGGCAGGCAGGAGGGGGGAGGGCTGGGGACACCTGGAGAACAGCCGAGGGAGCTGGGGTGTCTGGCTTGCTGGAGAGAGGATTTGGGGGGGCCTGAGATCGCAACAGCTTCCTGGGGGAGGGGCACAGATACCCTCCTCGGCCGCGTGAGGGACACAAGCAGGCCAGAAGACAGAGGTTCTGGTTCAACGTGAGGAAGAGCTTGTTCTCCTCAGAGCTACTGCCCAAGCCTGCGAGGAGGGAGCTCTCGGACACAGGGAGCGGGTCAGGGTCGGGGGAGAAGTTTCTCGAGTTCCGTCAGGCTGACCACAAGGCCACTCCCAGACAGTCCAAACAGTCTCATGCAACTTAAGGCTGCCCCAGTCTTATTCCCCCCAAATAGATTTGCTAAATGAGGAAAAAACAAAACAAAGAAAACCTTCTGGAAATCAGGGACCAGGTCTTTCGTATCTGCCTTCCCAGCAACTAGTGGAGGGAAACCCAGTGCTTGGTAAATCCTTGTTGAATGAATGAGTGTATGAATGAATGAATGAATGAATGCCGTGCTTATTAAAGCAGTGATTCTTCCAAGTTTAGAGGCACCTAAGGGACCTTCCACACAGCAGGAATCACCTCAGGGGCATCTTAAAGTGCACAGTGGGGCCCACCCCAGGGCTCCTGATTCGGTAGGTCTGAGACGGGTTAGAGAATCTGCACCTCTGACAAGTTCTCAGGCAATATTGCTGCTGCTGCTGCGGGGACCACATTTGAGACCCTGGACTAGAGGGTGGGTTCCCAGCGTCGTGGCAGAGGCTGGTGTGGGGAGATGGGAAGGCGATCCAGGAGACAGGAAGGTTCCTGAGCGTTGAGCCTGGAGACAGCAGCTGAGGTGGGGCTGCTTGCAGGTCCCCCAGCCAGCCAGCAGCTGAGGTCCTGGGGCCCCTCACTTGTGCGAAGCCTCTGCATCCAGAGCCCCTCCCTGCCTCCTTCCTGTCCTTCTTTTACATTGTCTTGCACCCTTTCTGCTACCTTTTTCTTCCTGCCTCTGTGTCTGTCTCCCTCCTGCACCCGCCCCCATTTCTCTCCAACACATCCCCGGATTGGTTTGTTATCCCCACTTTACAGAGGAGGGGGCTGAGGCTCTGAGAGGGAAGGTGGCTTGCCCAAAGCCACACAACTAAGAGGCAGAGCTGAGTCTCTGACTCCATACTCTGAGCTCTTCCTGATGTGGCTCAGTAGTTTCCTAGTTTCCGGCAATGCCAGGGTGCAGGAGAGGAGGGGAAAGGAGGAGTCGCGCAGCTAAAGTGACATTTTCAGGGGAAATGGTCTGCCCTAAAGGGGCCCAGAGAGCCTTCTATGTTTTCTTTACACTTCCTGGATCTGAATTGGAAAAAAACACTCAGAGGGCCGCCTCACACATGATTCCTGATTCATGCAGACACAAAAGACTGAACCCAGCCAAACAAGTTCACGCAGCCCCACGCTTACCCTCTGGGGATGGAAATTCTCCTTCCACATTTCCACCCAGTCTTCATAAATATATTAATAATGTACCACCCTTATAAAGAAAATAAAAGGGAACATCATTAAACCAAAATTACAAACACATTTTTGTATAGCCCCTCCTCTGGGCCAGGCCCAGGCTTGTTCTGGGAGATAATGAGGGGTAAAGAACCCAGGGTCCATGGGGGCGGGGAGGGGCTCATTTCAGGAGCTGGGATAGAACTGTGAACACTGCTTGTGGGGACACAGAGAACAGGTGCTTGGCTCGTTCAGAGAGCTCAAGGAAGGCTGCCTGGAAGAGGTGGCACTGAACTAGGTCTTGGAGGGTGAGTAGGATATAAGGAGCCAGGTGAGAAAGCGTGGGAAGGACCTTCCAGACAGCAGGACTCACAGAAGTGAAGGTGCAGAGACATGAAGCAGCGCGTTGTGCAGGGGATAACTAGAGTCGTCCTACTGGAGTTCAGTGGGTCACTCCATGGAAACCCCTGGGTCATCAAGAGATGCCGGACAGAACTGTGGCCTGAGTTTTGGTGAAGTTTGGCTGGTTAGGAGCGGAGGAATGTCCCTCAACCCTGTTCTGTGTGTTGCTTATAAGAAGGGCCTTCCATATTCTGCGGATGTGATCATGACTGTAGCAGGAGCGGGCACCATGTTGAGGATCCCAGGGAAGGTGGCCACCACCATCCAGGGCACGCCCTGCCCACTCTGGCCCTTGACTGTGTCCCAGGGGTTTTACTTGAGGGCAAAACAAATTGTTGGAGGACATTTCCTAGAGCTTATCAGGAGCCAAGAGCTGATTGATGACACCTTACAGGAGGGACTAAGGATGGATGGATGGATGGATGGATGGATGGATGGACGGACTGCTGGTAGGCTGGCTGGCTGGCTGGATGAATGATATGATAGATCAATGGATAATGGTAGGATGGATGATACAGAGAGGCAGGAACATGACTTCTGGCCTCATCCTGGCTACCATTCTCTTCCAGCACTTTCACCCCACTCCATTTTCTTTATACTTTTTAAATTGAGGTACAACTAACAGAGTAAAGCACATAAGCTTCAGTGTACAGTGGGTGAAGTTTTACACACGTACACATCCATGCAGCCACCACCAAGGTCACAATGCAGAGCAGTTCCAACTTCCCAGGAGGCCCTTTCTCCCACCCCACTCTGAACAGCAGCATCGCCTGAAAATCAGCCCGTTATGCTCCAAGCATGAATCAATAGTGACACCCACACACTCAGCCTTGACATCCAGAACTCATCCCGGGGCCTCTTTCCACATCCACAGTGAACTAGGCCCCAGGCCCCGCCCCCTCTGCCCAATTCAGTCCTCTGTCCCTCTCCTCCGGCCCCACCGTCTCAGCCTGGACTGGTGTGGCAGCCCCCAGGCCCTGTGTCTCCAGCCACTCCCTGGTCAGCTCTCCTCCCCGCCCCACCACCTCCTCTTGGTGGGGCCTCCTTGAAGATGGTCTGGTCGTTTAGGGGTTCCTGGGAATTTGCCGGCAATCACTGTTGGCCCAGCTGCTCCCTGTGGCTCATGGAGGCTGAGTGCCAGCCAGTTCCTAAGCTGTTGACTGATCTCGTGCACCCTGAGGACCCCCAGGGCTCTACTGGGACCCAGGAGGATGTGAATGGTGGGGGCAGGCAGTGTGCTAGGGGGAAATGGCCCTGTGGTCCCAGGAGCCTTGCCCCATAAAGAGAGGATATGTCCCAATGGAGAAGAGAAATGGGAGAATAAAGTCCAGACAATTGATGGAAGATGCCATTCTGGGCTGGGTACCCCTGGGAAGGGGCTCTTGGACAAAGGGCTTGCCTGGAAATGCTCCGGGCCTCCCTCCTATCTTGGGCCCTGGGGAAGAGTGGAAATGCAGGTTCTCAGGCCAGGTGTGAGTAGAGACAAGTCCTAGGTGATATTTGCCAACACTTTCTCCCTTGTTCTGAAAAGTTTTCAGTGAGTGCTCCCCACAGCCCCTGGCTCGGTTCGCTCCTGCTCTTGTCACCTGTGGTCCTAGTTGCCCCTCCTCCAGAAAGTCCTTCTTGAGCCACTTCAATAAATGGGGTTGGGGGCCCCTGCTCTGTGCCGTGATCCCCATGGACTGTGCCTGCCTGATCAGTCGTCTAGAATGTGACGCCCCCAGGAGTGTGGGGGGCAGGGACCACATCACATTCACCACTGTATCCCTGGTTCAGGTCCTGGCACAAAGCAGGTGCTCAATAAAACTTTGATGGGTGATGGAATGAATGAGCAAATGCCTGAGCAGGAAGATGAGAACCTTCCTCTGGTCTGTCATGATCCACCTGCTCTAGATCCTTTTGTCCCCTTCCTTTGTCTGTAGAGAAGAAGGAAGTTGTCCTTGACTTCTGCCCCTCGGGCACCATCTTCTCTCCTGTGTCTTCACCTAAGACCCACCTTCCTCAGGGGGACCTGAACTGCTCAACAAGGGACAGACACGTTAGTGGCTTAGACAAGTGTTTCTTTGGCACCTTGTTTTTGGAGGGAGATGGAAGAAAGCAAATCAGATCACTTTTTTAAAAAAATCAACAAGTCAAAGGAAGAAAGCTCTGGGCTAAGGACTAGGGGACCCAGCCCTGCCAATAATAATCCACCTCATTTCATGAGCACCTACTGTGTGCCAAGGACCGTGCTAGGTGCTTTACTTGCATTTTCTCTTTTTTAAAAAATTAATTAATTAATTTTGGCCGCGCCGTGTCTTAGTTGCGGCATGCGGGATCTTTAGTTGCAGCATGCAGGATCTTTAGTTGTGTCATGCGGACTCTTAGTTGCGGTGTGTAGTCTTCTTAGTTGCAGCATGTGGACTTCTTAGTTGTGGCATGTGAACTCTTAGTTGCAGCCTGCATGCAGGATCTAGTTCTGGGATTGAACCCAGGCCCTCTGCATTGGGAGCGTGGAGCCTTACCCACTGGACCACCAGGGAAGTCCAGCATTTTCTCATTTAATCCTCACAACAACCTTCTAAGGAGGCATTGTTATTATCATCCACCTCCCCATTATACAGATGGGGACACTGAGGCACAGAGAGGTTTAACACACCTGCCAGGAAAGACCCAAGTCAGATCTGTCTGATTCTAAACCACTCTGCCTGCTGGGCCCAGGATGGGGTTGCATTTTCTCCGTGGCTCTGCTCCCTCCAGATTCTCCCACAACCACACCGGGTAAAGTCTAGAAGGTGACTGAAGCAGGGCTAACAGAGGCTGATAGCGAGGAGGAGCTCTCAGGAGGAACAGGGGCCTTCCTGGCACGAAGGCCATTGGCAGATAATGCAGAGCTGGGGAGGGCTAGGTTGGCAGGAAGTAGCCAAGCTGCCCCTGCAGAAGTGAATCTTTAGCGTCTGTTAAGAAAATGCAGATTTCCATAAAAAACATACTATATAGTTACATGAAGAAACAGCCCAAACTGTTCAAAGTAGCAGCTTCCGGGGAGTGGATTGGGGAGCCCATGAGGTGTGATGTAGGACACTGTTACTTTTCACTATGAGTCTTCCAGTGGCGTTAGTATTTTTAAACATTTTATTTTTAAAAAAGAGACTATGTCAAGTCAAACGTTCTTTTTCCACTTATAAATGTATGGATTTCTTTCTTTTTCCTCCCCCTCCACTGCTTCTATCTCTGCCCCATTTCTTTCCAGGAAGAAAAAATGTTGGGCATCCTGGTGCAGCATGGAGTCCGGAGCAGAGTCTCGGGCACCCTAGGCATGGAGGTGGACGGGCTGCCCTTCCATGGCACTCACGCCCAGATGATCCAGAAGCTGGTAGACGTCACCATGGCGCAAGGGTGACCATGCAAATTACAGGCATGGGGGGGTGCGTACTAGACGGATCTAGGGAGGAGTTCCCTGAGGGCCCCGGCTTTCTTCTACAACAGCCTTGCAAATAAACACTGGCCCTGGGTGAGCAACGTGCTCCACACTGGCCTGGGTCAGGCGTGCCCACCTCCTGGGTCGGGGTTGGGGGCAGCGGGTAATGCAGGTGATGTGGACCGAGTAAAACATTTCTCTGGGGTCCCCAGTTTTGGCTTTTATTCCTAAGTGCCAGGAGGCATTGATTTCAACCTCCTCACCCTGGCTTCTTCAGGTTACCCACGCAGTCTGCTCTGAGAGTCTTCTGACCCATCACTAACGGGGACGCCAGTGAGCAATGAACTTCCAGGCAGACACAGAGGGTCCTGAATAATCCCCCAGGCTAATTAAGAAACAGCAAAATGTACAAATATGTAGTGTATATTACGAAGCTCTGGGGCTTCACTAAAGGTTTACTCATCACCACCACCAACAAAATATTTATACCTGCGAAATGCTCTCTTTTACAAACAACATCCTGTTTATTTAGGCAAAAGATTTATCTCCACCCATCACTTCCCCTGTGCCCCTCCCCCTCCCTTACCCCCTTACATCCTGATCCCCCGCCACAGAGCCTGACACCTCTCCCACCTCCTTCCCATCTGCTCACCCCCCACTCCAGAGCCAGACTCTGCCCTCCTTGCATAAAAGGGCAGCCACATTCCCGGAGCCCGGGGGTGGGTCAGGACCTTCCAGGGCTTAGATCACTCACAGAGTCCTCTTGGACAACTCATCGGTTTGCCCTTATCTCCTTCACAACTTCCCACTGTACGTTCCCCAACGAAATCCGAAGCAGAATCCCTGACCACGTCCCGTTACGTTCACGTACTGAACCAGTACAGTATCTTGTGCTGGATCATCTAGATGGGGTAATGGAAGCAGCTTTTGGCAGGAAAGAGCTTTTGTCTTGTCACTTTAGCAAAATTATATTGTAACTAACTTAAACCAGGCACCCCCTTGCTCTACTCATCTATGGCCCAAGCACACCTTTCAAATCTTTTGCTCACACAATACCATGCCTAAGATGTTGGTTCTTTCTGTAGATCAAAGAAGTAAAAATGAAGAATATAATTAACAGACGACCAGATCTCTTCTCTAGCTTCCCCTTCAGTGATCTCAAGAACAAACTATGTGAACGAGGTAGCAACTAAAGAAAGATGACAAGGAGTCAGCGAGCCTTTCACGCAGTGGGAGATGTCAATGAGTTTGATCCCCTAACTCAATGATTACCTGAGATGACTTTCCCTTTTCCCTTTAAAAACTTTCAAGGCCAAGCAGAATCTTTGGTGCTGGTTTTGGGGACACTAGTCCACCTTCTCCCCAGATTGCAGGCTTTCTGATTAAAAGCAACATTTTCCATTTCTACCAACACTTGTCTCTCGAGTATTGATTTTTGAGCAGCGAGCAGCTGGACCTGAGTTCAGAAATAGTAGTCCATGGGCTTCCCTGGTGGTGCAGTGGTTTCCGATGCAGGGGACGCGGGTTCGTGCCCCGGTCCGGGAGGATCCCACATGCCGCGGAGCGGCTGGGCCCGTGAGCCACGGCCGCTGAGCCTGCGCTCCGCAATGGGAGAGGCGGCAACAGTGAAAGGTCCGCATACTGAAAAAAAAAAAAATAGAAATAGTTGTCCTGCTTCCCAGCTATGGCCCCAAATGTTTATTGTGCCTGTTTTATTTCCTTAAGCATGTCAAGTTTGATTCTTTTAGGGGCATACGTTGTAAAACGTGGAACACATACTATAGAAATTAAATTGTACACTCAACAGCAAAACCTAAGTGTGTAGTTCAGTGATCTGGGGTTAACTTCCAATGCTCCCTACGCACGGCGTGGTGAAGCCTTTGGCCAGAAGTAGCTGGGGTGGGTGCTGTCCTGACATCCCTTTGTCATTCTGGTGGGGAGTCCCCACCTACGTGTCTGTGCTCCTGCTGGTGTGGCATCAGGGCCACTGTAATGTGCTCACTGTCCTTCTCCATTTGTGACTTCTCACAGATCGGTGAACCCACCTCAGCTCTAAGCCTCACTGACCAGGTCTCCTCCAGTTCCAATTTGTGTCCCTGATTTGGGTCTGCAGAGCTCCATGTAAAGGGGGCCTATGATTGAGAGTGCATCCTGGCATTGCTGAAGTCTTGATGGCTAGAGAGAGATGAAACATCATCTGCTAAGGCTCCCGGGACTTCCCTGACTCATATTTTTGGGGAATACACACTAATGGGCCTTTGGTTTTGCAGTAGTAATAGCAGAATTCTATTCTGGCATGAAGACGTTTGAAGCCTGACTGTAATAGTCTTCAGTTACTGAAGATAACTGTGATAGGTTATCTTCCCTGTGGACAGAAGTTTATGGGGAGAGATTTAAGTCATTTGGGAAAGAGGCTAAGACTTGGGTGGAGCCCAAAGAAAGCTGAGAGTACAGGTCCTAGTTCTGGAGCAAAGCATTCAAAGATCCCCCTGCAGGGAGAGACAGGCCTGTGGCCCTGTGGCAGGGGCTAAGGTGCAAGAAAGGGCCAGGAGAGGAGCCCTTAGCAGGATCCAGCCCAGGGACCACTGGAGCTCTGAGTTCTAGGATCCATTTTTATGTTTTTCTGTCTACAATATGATTCCCGCTAAGCCTTTAGTAAAGTTTTGCTCAAGTTCACTCTAGTCTTGGCTGTCCTTTGGGGAAGGCCTGTGTCCACATTTGAGGCAGCATGGTAGGCATGGCTCTGACCTTGAGAAGCTGGTTACAGGGGGACAAGAGGTGACCTACAGGAATAGTGGGGAGGCCCAGGGTGAGAGATGGGCTGGGGTATCCACCAGGATGGATTCCTGAGGCGTGTGAGCATTCCTGGGCATTTCTAGGAATATTGAGAGAGAATCCTGGTAAGCAGTACCTGGGATGCTCTGTGGGTGTTCAAGGGCAGGCTGGAGACCTTGGGCACATCAAGGTGCACATGCCCCACAGACCCTGCAGGTGGGATTAGAAGTTAAGCGAGCCAGGAAGGGGTCAGGGCTCCTTAGCCCCCAGCTATCCTCTGGTCAAGTGCCCCCCTCATCGCTCAGCTGGGCAAGGCAATCCTCTGAGGTCATTTCCTGCCTCTCATTGCACAGGCCCTGCTGACCGCCAGCCCCACCTTAGTCCAGCCCTCTGCATTCTACTACTTTCTGCCCATTCCATGTGGGTTCCACTGGCTCCACAGAGTCTAACTCTCAGATTCAAAAGACCACTGCTCTAGGCAGGACGGAGGTGTGGTTTAACAGCAATTCACATAAACTCAGTATATGTCAGTGATGTGATGTGTTTGCCAGAAAGGCCATTACGTCAGTAGAAGCACAGTGAGGTAAATGGTCCCTTTCTCCCCAGCACAGGTTGGACAGACTGTCTCACTTCAGATCCAAGCACCACAATTGAAGAAACGGGCGTTGTTCAGATGAGGTACAAGAAGGTGAATGCTCAAACCCTAAGTGGAGGCGGCTTGAAGCTCTGTATGTCAGAGGCTGGCTGGATGCTCACTAATTCTGCTTCCTCTTCCTGCATACATAGGAAAGCTACATTTCCCAGCCTCCCTTGAAGTTAGGTTGGGGCCATGTGACTGGGATCTGGCCAATAGAATGTGAGTAGCAGGGATACCAACTACTTCCAGACTTGGCCATAACCCCCCTGTGAGATTCTTTTTGTGCTGCTTCCCCTGCCTCTGTGGATGGAAGGGGAAGACCCCGAGATGATGGCACCTCTTGATGAGCAAATCCTGAATCACTGCCATCACTTGGGAAAAAGACTTGCCAGAAAGTAGTTGCTCGTTGGACTTTGCATGAACAGGAGATAAACTTTTATTGTTTTAAGGCAATGTGATTGGGGGTATATTTGTTACTGCAGTATAATCCAGCCCGTCTAATACAAGCTGAGAAGTAGGATATGAGACTTTTCTTCAAATACCAGTACCTAAAGGGTCATGTCTTTCCAGAGGCCAGAACTAAGGCCAGTGGGAAAAGTGGTTCCACTTGGGCTCATTAGGAGTTAAGATTTTCTGCCCAACCTTGGAATAACTTGTCTTGGGTAGTAGTGAACTGGCGTCATTGGTGGTACTCGCAGAAAAACTGGGCTATCGTTTTGGGGAGATATACAGGGGATAATTCATAGGGAAGGAATTGGAGATCATGACCTCTGCAGGACTTTCTAACACTGATATCTAATGTCTAATCTACCAACGTCTTTCTGATAGTTGTTGAAGTAAAGCAAATGGAATTGACACACCATTTCCCCAGAGCACTGGGCACCATTGTGACCCCAGGGTTATTGCCATCAAAGACCATCATCTTGCCAGATGAATTCCTGGAGGCTGCAGGATCATGAGCTGTAAGAAGCACATTTTTCAGAAAAGCATTGAACCAAGGAGGTCCAGATTCTGGCTCTTTCTTGGTTGTACCAGCCAGAGAAAAGCAGCAGATGGGGATGTATTCTGTGCTGAAAATTTCTCCCACACTTGTCTGGCCAAACCACAGACCAGTGTGTATAAACAGGAAGATGAGCCCTCATCTTACTAAGCAACAGTGGTGAATGAGAAAGGAATCTAATTGCTTTTGCTACCTTCAGTCCAAAGCAGATGGATCTTTTCTTCCACCTTTTATCTTAGGAAAGAAAGGAGTCTTAATCCCCAATAAGTCTGTTTGGAAGAAGGATCGATTCTTCCAGAGCATTCCAGGACTCCAGGAATCTGACTCCAGGGAAAGATTAAGTGACTAAAACCAAATTTACGTTTTAACAGGATGCATTTAATCTTTCATGATAAACATGGAGGTGCCACTGTTGAGAAGATGCTGGAGCTTAAGAAGGCTGATCACTAAATGTGGGGCTCCCCAAACACAACCCGAACAGTAAGAAGAGCCCCCCAAGGGGTGGGTACAACAGGCCTTCCTGCTTTGGCAATCTTCACTAGTGATGAGGGGACTGATCAAGCCCTCCCTCACTGTGGGGAGCAGCTATTCAGGGGGCAGAAGGGGTCCTGTGTCCAAGGACAGGGAATGATATTTTCCAAACCGCAGGGCTGAGTTCTGTCTTCAGAGGGGAGGCGGCCAAATTAAGTCCCAGAGTGGATTAGCAACAATGTGCTGCAGAGCTCAAGACACTTCATGAATCTCAAGAGGAAGAAGGCCCTACTTCATTTGAAGGCTTCATCCTTCTTGACCACTACTGGATAATCAAGGACACATCCCCTAATTGCTGTTCAAGTTTTCTCTGAGAATGTCAATCCCTGGACTTTCCTGACTCTGTTGGGTATTCCATGGGCCTTCTAGATCCCCCTGGTGTTAGAAGACCCTCCCTCCCCATAAGAACTGCAGCACACTCCAGCTGTGGCTGGTTACTTTGTTTTATTTGCAGACTCAAGTTTGCTACATAAATCCATTGCATGGTCCAACACATGTATACTTGGCATAAAAGAGAGGACAATACAAAAATACAACTCTTGATAGTAAATGGAACTGCCCTAGGCTCATGCCAGTTTATCCCAATGGGAACGTCCGTGTTTAAGATCAAAACAGGAGGAAATTTGGAATGAGGAAGCATGGAGGTCTCAACCAGTGTCATTGCCCTTGTAATCCTGGTCTGGGGCTGGGTGGCCTTTTTTTTGCTACCTGCAGACCTGGTCAGTTCCTCCTCCGTGAAGGGGAAGAGAACCTCCCCAGGTTATGGAAGGCCATCCAGAAGGAGCTAGAGCAAGCCCTGGAACCCCACTTCCTTAGGGCACACCCACCCTGGGCTATCAGTCTTTGGACACCTCTGATGGGAGGGTTAAGAAACTCAGGGTGAATCTACTTCTGGGAGAGGGGAGGGGAGGCATGAAGAGAGATTGAAAAAAATATTCTCCCTGGCAGCCCTTTAACAGATTCCAGAAATCTTCTACTGATGCCAGCTTCTATCTTCCCATCCCTGGTCCCTCCCCGGGCTTGAGCCCACCTAGCCTCTTAGCTGTGAGAGCTCAAATCCCAGGTCTTTGGGGGAAGTCAGAACTGGCTCCAGCCCACCGACCAGGAAATCTGAAGGGCTAGCATTTCTAAAAAGGTGGGCAGGTCCCTGGAGGAGCAAGAAGCTCCTCTGGTCCTTGGTATATCCCCCAGGCAGAGGCTTAATATGATTGGGCACAAAGTTGCAGGAGAGATTGGGCACAAAGTTGCAGGAGCCCCATCACCAGCCTTCCAGGACAGAACAAGAGACGGTGGTCAGTACCCTGGTCTGCATGTGGCCCGTGGGCCCACTGTCACTCTCCAGGTGGGTGGGGTGGGACATCTGGCAGAGGAGCAGTGCTGAAGGACGAAGGAGGCAAGGCGAGCCCAAGGCCCCCTCCTCTTCTTGTCACAGGGGCTATTTAAACCACAGTGGAGCTTCACCCCGGGGCTTTGGGCTGAGAGATAACAGAGCATGCATCTCCGTGTTGTTTGTTTTGTTCTAAGAACTTGGGGAGAATGTCATGCTCCTCTCTGAGACTGCTAGGCACTCCAGTCTGTGTGGCAGGGGACACTGCCAGCAGTCACATGACCCTAGCCTCAGTGGCTTAGGGCAGAGCTGTCATGGAGACCCTGGCATTTTAACCATGGACACACACACACACACACACACACACACAAAGTCGCAGGCGTCCAGGTCTGGTGCTTCAAGGCAGATAGAAACAGAAGATGAATTGAGGCGAATCTGTGTAGGGAACTCAGCTGGACGTACTGCTTTAGGCCTCTGTCCTGGCCCTTGAACTTCAATGCTGACTTTAAAGGACCACAGACATCGCCCTATGGAGCCCCAGGGAGCCCTAGGATTTGTTTTCCATCAGCCCTGGGGCTTGGGGAATCTGCTCAACCCTCCTCGCCTGTGAAACTGTGACTTGGCTGTATCTGGTGTCTCTCCTCCACCTGTTACTCCCCCACTGTCCCCCACAAACACACACTCCCAGTGCCCCAAACCCCTCCCTACATTCCTTCTCCCCATCCCACCTCCGGGCCCACTCATCTTCCTTCCCACCCCTTCGTGGAGTGAAGCTCAAGTATGAATGATGGCAATACACTCTCGTGTGTCACCTCCCCGATTACACCAGTGCATTTGGATCGGTGTCATCTGTGACAACGGCACTGGAAGGCCCTGGCAGGTGTGCCCCCAGGTACCCACTCTCATCTCCCAGGCCCCTCTCTCCATGTCCTCACACCCTGCGTCCCCCACCCGAGCTTCTCTTTGAAAACCTCCTGGACGTGAGCAGGTCTTCCTCCCACCAGCCGCCCAGCTGGCAGCAGACGACCCCCATGCACTGTCGGAGCTTATCCCCACCCTCAACGAGCAGCCCCGTCGGACTCGGCAGCCACAGCAGGGTCCCTGGACCCAGAGAGGTTGTGCTGCGGCCCAGACCCAGGGCCCCGTGGCCCAGGTCCATCGTCCCCTCCAGCAGCAAGAGGCACCTGCCTTGGCCAAGTGGGCAGCAGCTGTCGAGCAAGCTCAGGCCTTGCTTCGCCCCGCACGTGGGTGATGGGGCGACACAGCTAGGCCAGTCCGCCCGCTGGGGACCCTCCCGCTCCGGGTGGCTGAGAGGTCTGTAAGGCCGGGTGGAGCTTCGTCAGCACATTGGGCTCCTCGCTCTTCCCTGGGGCCTCGGGGGTACCCAATGGGTAGGCCTCCCGGGCCCGGCCAGTGCTGGCGCAGGTGAGGAAGGCCAGGCAGGTCCCACGGAGGCGAGCCAGGTCCCTGTGCGTGGTCTCGCTGACGAAGCAGTAGAGCACGGGGTCGGCCACGCAGTTGAAGCTGGTGAGGAGCAGGGAGAAGTGGTAGGCGTTGAAGATGCCCTTGGCGAAGTGGCAGCTGGACTCCCAGAGGCTGCGCACGAGCAGCAGCGCGTGGTAGGGCAGGAAGCAGGCCAGGAAGATGACCACGGTGCTGAGCACCAGCCGCTGGATCTGGTCCTTGCGGCTCTTCTGGGTGCCGTGGCTGCGGCGCACGGCCCGCAGGATGCCCCGGTACGAGGCCAGCAGCAGGCAGATGGGGAAGAGGAAGCCCACCAGGAAGCGGTAGTAGTTGATGCTGCGCTGCCGGGGCTCCAGCGGGTAGTGCTCGAAGCAGACGCGGTGCCGGTCCAGGTCCTCCACCACCTCTTCGTGCATGAGAAAGTAGATGCTGGTCAGCAGCTCTTTGGCCCAGATGAGCACGCTGACTCCCACGGCGGCCTTCAGGGTGCGGAACTGATGGAAGCGGAAGGGATGGGCCACGGCCAGGTAGCGGTCGATGGAGATGCAGCAGAGGAAGCCCACGCTGATGTAGATGTTCTCGTACAGGAGGATGCCGCACAGCTGGCAGGACAGGTCGCCGTGGGACCAGTTGTCGTGCTGCAGCACGTACTGCAGCCAGAAGGGGAGCGAGCAAATGTAGAAGAGGTCGGCCACTGTCAGGTTGCACAGGTACACGCCCAGCTCATTCCGGGCCTTGATCTGCAGGTAGCCGAAGTAGAGGGACAGGCAGTTGGCTGGGAAGCCCACCACCAGCACCGTGACATAGACCACCGGCGCCAGCGTCTGGTGGATGGTGTGGTCAATGGCACAGCTCAGCGAGCCGTTGTCTCCGGTGACGTTCCCCATCTTTGGGCCTGGAGGGGCCTCACCCCTCATGGGCTCAGGAATGCACCAGTCTCTCTAGCGCCATCTTGTTTCTAGGATGTGGTTCAAGCTGTAGCAAAGGCCGGGCCTCCCTGGTGATGGGTAAGGCCCTGAAAGTCAAAGGTGGAAAGGCTTAGGATAAGAGGAGCCAACATTTATATAGCACCTACTGTATGTCAGGCACTCTTCTAAGTGCCTCACGTAATTTAGAAGATGATCCAGCCAACCAACTCCAACTCAACTGAAATGTGACTTATGTCTCCCCATCCCCCTTCCCTGGCTTCCTGTCCCTTATTTACTTTCCTGGTCCCTCGGTGCAGCAAGCAAGGCCTGGAGCTGGCTCCGGGGAAGCTCCAGGGAAGCTCAAGGTGAAGAACGATTCCAACCCACACAACAGTGAGGGCCCCAGCCACTCTCTCCTGCAGCAGTCAGCACCATTCGCATTTCTCCTACTTGCTCACAGGAATGGACCAGGTCAGTAAGGCCACAGCCCCTCCTCGGGGCCCCTCCGTACAGCACAACAGAGGCCCAGCGTGGTCCACATCCTGCTGTGCTCTGGCAAGAAAAAAGGCTAAGCTTCCCGCAGGGCACTGCTACCTCACCTCCGTGGAACTGGGAACCTAGCACAGGGGGCCAGGCACCGACAGACGTGAGCACCAGGCCAGGGTCAGCTGCTCACAGGCTGTGCAAGTCGTTTACGCTCTCTTAGACTCAGTTTCCTCATCCATAAAACAGGGATATGGGAATTCCCTGGCAGTCCAGTGGTTAGGACTCGGCGTTTTCACTGCTGGGGCCTGGGTTCAATAGCTGGTTGGGGAACTAAGATCCTGCAAGCCATGCCACGAGGACAATAAGTAAATAAATAAATTAATTAAATGAGGATGAAAACACCTGCCCTCAGGGTCAGTATCAGGGCCACATAAAATATGTCAAAATGCATGTCATTGTTTTTCCAAAGGCAATGAGGCAGAATAAAAGATGGTAGTCTTTTTTTTTTTTTTTTTGGTGGGGGGTACGCGGGCCTCTCACCGCTGCGGCCTCTCCCATTGCGGGGCACAGGCTCCGGACGCGCAGGCTCAGCGGCCATGGCTCACGGGCCCAGCCGCTCCGCGGCATGTGGGATCTTCCCGGACCGGGGCACGAACCCGTGTCCCCTGCATCGGCAGGCGGACTCTCAACCACTGCGCCACCAGGGAAGCCCTACAGGCCTGGATTTCAGTGTTGGTGGTGGAGGGAGGTGCTTCTTGTCGTTGTTTTCAATTGTGGTTTGATACACATAACGTAACATTTACCATGTCAACCATTTTTAAGCGCACAGCTCAGTGGCATTAAGCACATTCACACTGCCGCGCCACCATCACCACCATCCGCCTCCAGACCTTCTTCAGCTTCCCCAGCTGAAAGTCTGTACTCATGAAACGCTAACTCCCCATCCCTCCTCCCCTGAGCCCTTGGCAGCCTCCAGTCTACTTTGTGTCTCTACGAATCTGACTGCTCTAGGCACCTCGTATAAGTGGCGTCGCACGGAATTTATCTTTTTGTGGCTGGCTTATTTCACTTAGCATAACGCCCCCAAGGTTCATCCACGTAGTCGCATATATCAGAATTCCTTCCTTTTTAAGGCCCAATAATATTCCATCATATGTATAGGCCGCATTTTTGTTTTTCCATTTATTTGTCAGTGGACGTTTGGGTTGTTTCTACCTTCTGGCTACCGTGAGTAATGCTGCTGTGAACATGGGTATACTGCTTGAATCCCTGCTCTCAGTTCTTTGGGGTCTATACCCAGAAGTAGAACTGCTGGATCACATGGCAGCTCTATTTTTAATTTTCTGAGGAACTGCATTCTGTTTTCCACGGTGGGCTGCACCACTTTACATTCCCACCAACAGTGCACAAGGGTGTTTTCTTGTTTTTCGCTTTTTGTGTTTTTGTTTATATGTTTTGATGGTGAGAGGAAGGGGCGAAGGGGCAGCGGAGGCCTGTGACCCCTAAACTCTGCACAGCCCCGTGAGTCAAAATTTGGCCCCATCCGTCCTCCTCTTGCCAGCCCTCCTGTCCCTGGATCCCAGGCCCACACCTGAGCGGTCCCCCAGGGACACCCACCCAGGACGTCCGTGTCTCTGAATCTACCTCGGGTTCTCCACAGTCCACATAAAATCTACCCACAGGAAGATAAAAATTCATTCATCAGCACAGGCTCCCAGGCACCAACAAAATATGGCAAAGGAAACCAAAGTGAAAACATGTCCTGTCAGGTCTTAGGAATTTGTTGAGAGTCACCTGGCCGAAGCCTATCGTTTGCTAGGGCTGAGTGTACGCATGTGTGAGGCGGGCTGGTGTGACTGTTTGCAGGTTCCTCTTTCCCAGGCCGATGATAAGCGAATTCCCGCAAGCAAAGTCAGAAATACTCAAGTCTGCAGGGCAAAGAAGAAACACATACGACGTTTAGATGAAAACACCTCCTCCACACACACGGCATCGCCTCTGTGATTTCAATGCCGTCAACACTCTGATGATTCCCAGACGCCCTCCCCACCCCCAGGTGGAAGGCTGACAGAACCAGCTTCCTTCCATGGCACAGGGCATGCTCTGTGAGGCCCACCCTGCTTTCATCATTTTCTCCACTAGTCTGTTCTTGGAGGTGGCATCTCCTCCTGCCCAGTCACTCACGTTGGATGGCTGGCCTTCAGCTTTCTCCCTCATCTTCGTCCACAGCACCCACTTGATTACTCAGTTCTACCATTTTCAACTCCTAAATACTTCCCACATCCGACTCCTCCTCTTTAGCTCCCTCCCCAGTGCCCCAGATTGGCTTGGTCAAGACTTCCTCCCCAGAATCAGCGCACGGCCTCCTATGGGATTCCCTGTCTCCGCCTCACCACCCTCAAAGCCATCCTCTAAAACAAAAACCTAACCTAATCACTCCTGCTTCAAACCCTTCAATGGCTCTCCAATCATCCATCCATCTGTCCATCCATCCATCCACTCATTGACTTATTCGTTGTTACAGCAAATACTTATTGAGTGTCTATTATTATATGGAAGGCACTGTACTGGCCCCTGGCATAATTCAAGTTGCTTTTAGTCTCATGGGAGACAGGAGAAGAAAAGAGAGGGTTAGCTCCCAGGGAGAGTACAGGACATTAAGGGAGTTCATAGGAGGTGAACTAACCCAGCTAGAAAAGCCTTCCTGAGCAGCACTTTGCTCGAAGACCAGAAGAAGCGGGAAGGGCAGCCAGGGAAGATGGAAGTTTCTGCCTGTGGAAATAGAGCGTGCAACAGGCCAAATGCCAGAGAGAGAGAGAACAGGCACCTGTGTGGAACTGAAAGTAGCTTGGCACAAACAGCTAGGTGTGAGGAGGGTGTGGCCAGAGAGGGGACAACAAACAGCTGTAGAAACTGCCAACTAATTAGAAGGAGCTGGGGACAATCAGGGACAAATCTGAGATGTTCTTCAGTGCTTGGTCCTCATAATCTCCCCCAAATTATCTGTTAGATGGATGGATGTGTGAAGAGGTAGGTGGGTGGATGAGTGGATGGATGGATGGGTAGGTAGATGAATAAGATGAATAAGTGGAAGGATGAGGGGGTAGGTGGATAGATGGATGAGTGAACAGGTGGATAGATGGACGAATGGGTGGGTGGATGGGTCAATGGGTAGATAGATGGATGAAGAGATGGATGGATGGGTGGGGGGTTTTGAGGTTGGGTGCTGGGACAATGGAAATATTATTAATAGAAACAGAAAAGTGAGAGGGAGGAATCACTGTGGCCTCCTCTCCAGCCACCTGGCATCTGTTTAAGCTGCCTGAGCTGGTCGCAGAGGGCCCTGCTTTTTCACCCGGGCCTCATCACAACCAGCTCTCCCTTCTTCCACTCCCTGAGGACAGGCACCCCTCCATGGAAACTACATCTTGCCAGGAATGTCCCTTCTCTACCTGCTGTCCACAGAAAGCTTGCTCCCCCAAATCAAAGGCACAGTGGGTGCAAAGTGTTCTATAAATGGAAAAACGTAGATGGGATGGAAGGACCAAGCCATACCGAGTGAGAGCCCTCCACATGCCAGGAACGTTTTTGCACATCCATTCTCTCTCTCAACACGAGTCTCACCAGCACCCATTTTACAGATGAAGAAACTGAGGCTGCTCAAGATTCTGACACCAAGTGAGGCCCTGCAGGGTTCCCAGGCATGGAGGGCTTTTTTTTGTCCCCTGTTTCTTGTAGGCAAGACTCCAGCCTCCATGACCTTCCCTGAGTTCCAAAGGGCAGATTGGAACAGTTGCTAATCAAGGAAGAAGCAGCCAAGAAACCACCTGAGACAAAATTAAAGGGACCAGAGGGGCTTCCCTGGTGGCGCAGTGGTTGAGAGTCCGCCTGCCGATGCAGGGGACACGGGTTCGTGCCCCGGTCCGGGAAGATCCCACATGCCGTGGAGCGGCGGGGCCCGTGAGCCATGGCTGCTGAGCCTGCGCATCCGGAGCCTGTGCTCCGCAACGGGAGAGGCCGCAACAGTGAGAGGCCTGCGTACCACAAAAAAAAAAAAAAAGAAAGGGACCAGAGAAGCTCCTCAAGATTAGGAGACCAATTACCTGAGACAAGATTAAAGGAGTGCGGGCCATAAAGTACACCCTAATCTTGTCGGAGATCCCACCCTTGAACCATTGCTATAAAACCCTTCATCAGATCCTCTGGGATTGGAACACATAGTTTTTCGAGGTGGGACCCTCCCGCCTGCTCAGGGTCCCCCTTTGCCTGGCAAAGCAATAAAGCTATCCTTTTCTACTTCACCCAAACCTCTGTCTCCAAGATGCGATTCGGCTCTGGTGTACGGAGAAGCTGAGCTTTCGGCAACAATTCCACAGCTACGACGCAGGCCAGGTTTTGAACTCAGACTGGTCCACGCTTTCCTTCACACCACGCTATCTTTCTGTTCATCACAGTTGTTACAGAGTGACCACCCTCACCTCCAGGCTTTGCCAGGCTCCAGTCCATACGTATGCCACCACGAGGCTACCAGGCTTGGGCCTGGGCCAGCCCCCTGCACCCGGCAGGTCAACCATTTCCTCGCCACCCATGGAGGAAAACCTACTGTGTGCCTGGGGCTGGGATCCCCAAAGTGGAGGGGATTGGGGCAAAGAATCAAAACACAGAGCTGCTGCAGCTACCTCATTTTATCATCCAGCTAAGAAACCGAGAGACTACACAGGAAGCAGCACAACACGAAGAGCAAAACTGTTAGACAAATGACCATCAGCACAGAGGCCTCCGAGGGCTTGAACGTCCAAGAGCGGTTCAGCTCCCCAAAGGCATGAAGGGCCTCTGACTCAAGCTGGGAGCCGCCTGCACATTCCAAACCAGAAGGCAGAGGTGGCCAGTGCCGTTCAGCTGCCGCATAAACAGTGGTTTAATCTGTCGCCCGTCTCTTCCCGGTCGTGGCACACTGGCACGCACACAGTTAGTCACTGGCCGGGCGGCCCTGCTCAGGGGAACCCCCAGCATGCCGAGCTGGGGAGTTTCCTCAGCGTGTTTAAACACGCTTTAAACAGGGCTGTTTCATTTCCTAAAAGTACCCTTTTCAGAGGCTGTTGATGTTTCCCTCTGGGGTGGGAGTAGAATCAGGCTGCCTTTTCCCCTTAGTCCCCAGCTTTTCCCTAAACAGCCTCAATCCAGCAACAGCAAGGAGACAATCTCATTTCTAAAGCCCTCATAACGGTCTCAGAGTTCAAGCCCATCTGGGCTCACAAAGTGGCTGTGAGTCGATGGGGCTGACACTGTGAACCCATTTCACAGAATCTGAAGCCCAGAGAGGCTAACCTAGTTGCTCAAGTTCATACAGTAAGTGGGGTGGATCTGAATCCAGAACCCAGGCTTCTAGGCACCAACTCGCTGCCTTTGAGCTCTTTTGACCACAGACCACAGTGAGGAATGCACTTGTCATTGTAACCAGCACAAAGAGACATCACACACACAGACACACATAGACCCAGAGCAGTACTTACCCTACCACTTGCCGTGCACTCTGATCATTCCACTCTATTTTGTTTTTCTTAAGGGCGTGAGCTGCTAAATTGATTTCCGGAGCCGCTCATGGGTCATGATCCTGTTTAGAAACAGCTGGACTGACCCCCGCCTGCTCAGGGTCCGGGCCCCAGGAAGGGGACTGTGGCTGCCGCCAGGTGAGGGAGCAGCAGCCTCAGGGGATCTGGGTCCTCTCTGCCCGCCCGGCAAAGCTCTGCCCTCAAACCTCAAAGAGCCGGCTTCGTCCCAGTGCTCACTGGCTCGCAGAGGCCCGGGGAGGAGACTGAACGCCCCTGGCCCAGCCCTGGCAGACCCCCCTCGGGTGACCCTGCAGCCAGCACCCAAGCTCCCCCTCCTGCGATCTCCTGCCGGCCACTCCTCCCAGCTCAGACTAGAAAATCCCAGCTGGAGGCTGCCCATTCCTGAGCTGAGGCAGAATCATGTGAACTCAGATCTGATGTCAGGCTGGGTAGCTGTGAGGAACGCTCGCCAGCCAGAGGATGAGGGCGGCGGGACAGCTCCCTCCAGGCACCCCGGGCCTGCCTTCCCGCGCACCCCAGACCTTGCGGGGAATGCTAAAGCCTGAATTAGGGGCAGGGACCCCAGGGACTGGGGAGATGCAGGAGGAGCGGGGTGCCCTGATTCTTCCCATCCAACCACCTGTGAGCACCTACAAGCCACCAGGAGATACAGGATGTTGCACCCCCTGAGCCAGGGATCCTGACTTGAGCCAGACAGGCTGACACTCAGATAACTAGAAAGTACCATGGACACAAGAGCAGTGGCACATCAGCAAGGTCAGGGGAAGCTGTTTCCACTCCCACCTCCGGGCAGTCACCCTTCAGCCGCTAGCAGCCAACATCTGGGTCAGTGGGTCACAACTACATTAGCAAATACCCGGGGAGCTTATAAAAAATAACACCATTGCCCAGGCCCCACCCCAGATGAATTAAATCACACTCTCTGGAGACAAGGTGCCAGTGTTTTTAAAAGCTCTCTGGGCGATTCCAGAGGGCGGCCAGGAGGAGAAGCACTGATGTGGAGGCGGGTGGATCCTGTTCTGCAGACCAACAGAGCTACGGCATCAGAGGAATTCTCTGGGTCGTGAGTAAGGCGAGCATCAGCGTCTTTAAACAGCGTGGCCCAGAGCGGGGAGCCAGCACGGGGCTCTGGCCTCATGGGGTCTTCTGGCTCTCAGGACTCTTTCCTAAACTCCCCCAGCACGGCAGGGCCGACGGGACCCCTGGAGGTTACCTGGCTCAGCCTCATTTTACAGATGGGGAAACTCAGGCCCAAAGGGGCAAAGGCTCTAGATAGGGTCTTACAGCTAAATGATAGAGCTGTGATTCTCCAAATAGCTGCGGTGCTATTTCGGCTTAACCTCCTCCCTCCAAGGTGTCCCCTTGGAAGCTGACCGTAGGAACGTTGCTAGAGCCAGGAAGCCAACGTCCACCGTGAGTGGGGGTCACTGAGGATGTGCATTGTCCCTATTTTGTTGGGTGATCTGTGGTTTCATCTTCTCCAGAGGGTGAATCACTACAGTCCTGCTGGGGGGCTGTTTTGGTAGGGGGCCCAGGAAAAATCCCCCTCTGCAGGGCCTGGGCCTTCAAGCAAATGCTCCTCTGTCAGCTGCACCAGAAGCCTCTGCCTTGTTACAATGCAGTGGTGCCTGTAGACATAGAGGCTATTTTTTCTTTTTTCTTTTTGTTTGGCTGTGCAGCGTGGCATGCAGGAATTTAGTTCCCCAACCAGGGATCGAACCCGTGCCCCCTGCAGCGGAAGAGCGGAGTCTTAACCACTGAACCGCCAGGGAAGCCCCAGAAGCTGTTTCCGAGTGTAGAAGTCTGTGGGCTCTCCCTGATGCCATATGAAAGGACAGGAGTTGTGCGGGGAGGAGTGCAGGATCGTTTCAGTGGTGAATGCCTGGCTACCCCCAGGACACACCGACCAAAGAGCACACCCCTGGTTCTCTGTACAGGGCGGCCCAGCCTAACAGGACTTACACACACAGGCTGTCTACACCATCAGCATCTATACCTGTGGGAACCACTGACGGCACTGTGTCCTCCCCTTTCCCCAGGGCCAGGGACCCCCTCCACCTCCCTTCCTATTTGGTCTTTGGAACTGCGGATGGAGAGATGAAGCTGACATTGAATCGGCTAGCCCAGGTCCTCTGTGAAATGCCCGCTCAGGAAGAGAAAAGAACACCCTTACTGTGTTCTACTTTGGTGCTAAGGTTTTTTTCTTTAATCTAAAACAGGAAGGAAGGACTAGAAACTAGGATGAACTAGGATGGTGGTGGCGGTGATGACACCACTCCCTCGGGCTAGAAGGTCCTGCCCCACCATCTGAGTCTCCCTAGACAGGGTGAAGGATGGGCAGGCCAACTTGGTAGGACGTTTGTTACGGTGTCCTACTGTATTCCCCATGGGTACTCTACTGATTTGCGGCTAGTTGGGGCAAAGGCCTTGGGGGCTCCCAAAGGGCTCTGACAAATACAAGAAATGCCCATCACGAGCCGTCTGCTGTTTGACCGCAGGGACCTTCACTGACTTGCGCATTGAACGCTGGCCTTGGCCTTCCCAGGCCTTACACGTCAGCACACACCTCCGTCACGGGAGCCGAGGCAAGGCGCGCATTGTTGCAAGTTCCAAAGTGGCCAGGTGTGAATTAGGATGGCTTTAAAAACCCAGAGGAGGACCAGCAGAGAACCTCCCGTAGTGCCTGGCACTGCTGCCCTCCCAAGTGGCGTCAGAGAAGAGGTGGGAGCAACTTGGGATGAGGGAGCAACGTCATTGCCATTTTGGGAGCACGTGCTGAGCGCCTTCCAAATGTTTCCTGTTTTAACCCCCCCCAACCCTATTTTGTAGGCAAGGCAATGAGACTCAGAGGGCACCAGCATCTTGCCTGGGGTCACAGCAGGGAAACTACAGAGCTGTTTGACTCCAAAGACAGGACTCTTTGACTAGTTTCCTGTTGCTGCTGAAACAAATTACCACAGCATTTAGCAGCGTAAGACAACACACATTTCTTATCTTACAGTCTGGCCGTCAAAAGTGGGTCTCGCTGGACTAAAATCAAAGTGTCAGCAGGCTTCCATTTCTTCTGGAGGGTATGGGGGGAAATCCATTTCCCTGCCTTTTCCGGTTTCTAGACGTTTCTGTCATTCCTTGGCTTGTGGCCCCCTTCCATCTTCAAAGCCAGCAGTGGCAGACTGAGTCCATCTCACATTGTACCACTCTGACCTCTGCTTGCATCCCCCCATCTTGGCAGCCAGCGTGATCAAACACAAAGGCCTCACCACTCAGAAGTCTCGAGCTGGCCAGGGAGCTGGGACCAGGACTCTTCATACAGACTGAAGGTGGCCCGTGACATCCGAATGACAAATGGCACTGGGCTAGGGCACGGGGTGGGTGCTTACATGCTGTGAGCTACCTCAGCGTACAAGGCACTGTGCTTCCCCAAGCTGTCCTGATGGTGCCTCACAGCAACCCTGCAGGGACATTAGTATTATCCCAACTTTACCACCGAAGAGACCAAGGGTCACCGGGCTGGCGAGTGGCAGCGCTGGGATTCAAGTCGAGGTCTGAATTAACTGTATTTTAATAATTCTCAATGCAGTGCTCGGAAATTTGTATGATGGTGTGTCGATGCCCATCTCCCCCTCTGGACAGTAAGCTCCACGAGGAAGAAGGAGCTGGGTCTATTTTGTTCTCTGATGGAGAGAAGGTGGTTTGGCACAAAATGCACAACAAAAATGTGTTGAACATTTGAATGAAGAAATGAATCTAAACTCCATTGCTTTCTGCAGCCCGCCTGGAAGGCCCGTGTGGCTGAAATTGAAGTTAGGAGCTAACAGACTGGGGGAGGCTGTCAGGATATGGGATGAGGCAACAGGAAGAGGGTTGACTCTGAGGGCACGTGGGTGGGTGGCCACATGTGAAAATGCATTACAGCAGAAGCCTGACAGACTTTGGTATCTCTTTGGAGACTCTGTGGTCTGTCTGAGAAGGTCTGGGCTGTCTGGGGTCATCCTTCCTGCTCTGAGGCCAGGGCACCAACCACAGGCCCCAAGGTTGCCAAGGCAACCCCCCTCCCCACCTGCCACCCCCACCAGCCTCCTGCCTCCAGCCCCAGAGTGCTCCAACCTATCAATTAATAACCAAATAATGTCTGACAGCAATCACTCCAAACACCCGGGCAGCAACCCTCTTGAGAAGCAGACTTCTCCAGTGAGTAAGAGCTATAGAGATACTCATTACACTCAGCCTGGGCCACCTGCTAAAATCTAGTTTTCTGAATTCAAATTACTCTCTCTGGCTTCTCCCTCTTGTTTGAAAGGCATGGGGTTGGCAGAGCTGATGACTGAAGCCTCAGAGGTTCCAAGAAAACAGACACTAGAGGAGCTGCCATGTAGCACGCCTGCTCCCTCAGCCCAGAATCAGACCCAGAGAAACTGACCCTGACCAAACAAGCTCTGTGATAAGGCCCTAGTCATGGTTTTTGTATCTCTGCTGGTCTTCTCCTAGGAGAAAACCTATGTCTCTGCCAAGATTAATTAATTTGTTACCATGGCACCCAGAAAAAAAAAAAAGGAAAAGGAAAGGCTTTCGAGTTGTAGTGGGTTCAAGATGGTTGGAAATTGTTTGCTAATCTTCTCATGGAGAGGTGGGGTATAAGTCCCCTCCCCTTGAACCTAGGTGGGCTCTATGACTACCTGACCAATAAAATAAAGTGGAAGCCACACTGTATCAGCTTCTGAGTCCAGGTCTAAAGACACTGGCAGCTCCTACTGTCTGTCTCTTGGGATAGTTGCTCTTGAAACCTAGGTGCCATGCTGTGAGGAAGCCCAAGTAACCTCAGAGAGGCCCACATTGAGAGGAACCTAGACCCTGGGCAACAGCCCCAGCTGCCAGCCAGGGTCAACTGGATTACCACACGAGTGTGTAATTTTGGAGAAAGACCCTCCAGCCCCAGCTGGGTCATCTCAGCTAATGCTGCAAGTAGAGATAAGCTATCCCCACGAAGCCCTGACCAAATTGCAGATTCATGAGCAAAACAGCTGAGCTATTTTAAGCTACTATCTTTTGAAGTGGTTTGTGATGTAACAAAAGATAACTGGAACAAAAGTTTTTTTGGTTTTTTTTCCTCCAAAATCACATGAGGGCTTATCACACTGTGTGAGATGAGTGTAATAGTCTCCATTTTTCCCATGAGATACTAAGGGTCAGAGAGGTAAGGCATCTTGTTTGAGACCAGCCAGATAGGAAAGATGAAACTCTGTTTTTCACTCTTTGCTGTTAGACCAGTCTTCTTTCCCTACAGTGTGTCCTGTACCCAGAAGGGTGCAACATAATAGTAATAACAAGAATCCTCAGAACTAATATTTAGGGGACACTGCAAGGCTTTTAGGGCAAGATCTTTACCTGCATGATCTCATGCTCTAGGAGGTATACTCTATTATCATGCCCATTTCACAGATGGTGATAGTGAGGCTTAAAAGAGGGTATGTGACTTGCCCAAGGTAATAGCTCTAGGTGTTAGAGTCCAGATTTGAACCCAAGCCATCTGGTTCTGGAACTAGGCTCTCGAGTACAGATACTCTAATCTATATAGTCTAAAGCAACCACATTGCTCCAGCCGTGCTTCCTCTGTTAGGCTCAGGAATTCTTTTCCCTCATTCCTTCTTTTGGAAGCTTATGTGTGTTGGTGGGCATAGGGGTTGAAGCCAAACCTAACCATATCATCTCAGCTTTATAGAGTTTCAGACCATTCCCACATCTCTTTTGTCCCACAAGCCCTCTGTGAAGTGGCGTGGCCAGTATTAATCTCCATTTAACAGAGGCCCAGCCACAGCAAGTGACCTGCCCAAAGCCACACAGCCTCTGGCTCCAAGTCAGCACTTTCTCCTCTGCCCACCGCTAAACCCCAAAGAGCCTTCCCCGCGGTTGCCTGTTCTCCGGCTCCAGGATTACCTGGGCCCGCTTCATTGCAGGCGGCCGGGGGCGGGGGGGGGGGCGGGGGGGGGGGGCTGCCAACCAGCCACCCCACACGCGCTCCTCTGTCCAATCACGGAAGCTTTCCCCTCCCTCGGTGGCAGGGGGTGTTATTCTGGCCCCCGTAATCCCGCCGTGTGCCTAATGACCTGCCCTTCGTGTGAGAGGGACCGGGCAGATTTGGGGCAAGGAAAGGCTGGCCCACACGGCATCTCTGGATCACCTGTGCCTTCGAGCTCTAGGAGGAGAAGAGTTAGCTGTCTGACTTTTTTTGGGGGGGCGGGGAAGGGAAGTAATTACCAGGTGGCCACGGTGCCAGCCAAGTGGGTGGCTGCTAAACCCGGCGGCAACCGCAGGCGGAGACATCCCGCCCGGCCGCCTCGCCGCTGCCGCGCCTGCCCGCCGCCGTCACGCACCTGCTGGGCCCGCTCCCGGCGCCCGCCCCGCCCGCACCTGGGGCCGGGTGCCCGCACCCTCGCCGCGTGCTGGCGGGGCCGCGCGGGGGAAGGCGCGGAGCTGGATGCTGGGGCCCGGGGCCGGCCGCTGCCCGCACCATGGTGGCAAGAGGAAGAGGACTGGCCCTAGGGATGGGGGGTCACGTACCTGCGCGGCGAGAGGCCGGGGCGCCGGCCACAGTCACCCCGCGAGTCGCCCGCGTCCCTCCTACGGCCGGCGCGCGGCCAGCGGGGTGGACACAGCGACCTCGGGCTGCCGGCTGGGGTGGTCTGGGGACGCTGGCGGCCCGCTTCCCGGCCAGACTCCCCTCCTCCTCTTCGGAACACGGAGCCACAATGTGTCCCGATTCCCGCCCCCCTCCCCCCATTCCTCCCGTCCCCCTCGGGCACACCCAGCCCCGCCCGTCAGGGCCCTGCCTTTCGCTGTGACCACAGTCCACAGGCTAGGCGCCGGCCAGGAAGAGCCGCCGAAAGTGGCGCAGACCCGGCTTGGAGGTCCAGCTCTCCTGGGTCCCGGGGACAGGATCCGGAGCTGCCAGTGTGGGCTCACTCTGGGCGTGGCTGCAAAAGGACCAGGGTCCTTCTCTAGCCACATCAGAACCTCTAGGTGAGGAGAGTCCATGAAGCGACCTTTCGGTACCGTTCACCTCTGTGTCCCCAGCACCAGCACATCAGTAGCCACTTAGCAGATGCAGTGTCCTGTTGCTGTCAGGGCCTCTCTCCGCCTCTCCCCGTTGCTGGACCTCGGTGCCGAGCCCGGGGGTGGGGGGAGGGGGCGATGGGCAGTGAGGTGGGTCTGCACTTAGGTTTGCTGTCTCCTGGATCCCTGCTGGGGTGCCTCCCAAGGCTTGAGTGGGCCTGCAGCAGAGGTGGCCAGGGACAGCAAAGGGGACCTCCTAACGGTTTTGCTGAGAATGCAAGGAGGCTTTAGGGCCCTCTGCCCCACAAGCTCACAGACAAAATCACTCACGATAGTCACAGCTCTGAGTGTCTGAGTACTTACTGTGTGCCAAGCACTGTTCTAAGCACTTTAACGCATGAGCTCATTTGATCCTCAGCATACTATTATTATCCCCATTTTACACATGGGGGAATGAGGCACAGAGAAGTCAAGTAACCTGCCCAAGGTCACACAGGTAATAAGTAGAGGCCAAGAGATTCAAACCCAAGCAGGTGAGTCCAGAGCCCTCATCACCACCTGCATCCTATCCCAAGCCACCCTTTGCTCTACCCTCAGCATCCTCTTTCACATCTGCACACCTTACCTCCTATGTCCATCTCCACTCAGAAGGCCTCCTGCCCCCATCTCCAGAACTCTTGCCGCGGTTTTCAGACATGAACTTCACCTCCCCTAACAAGCCTTCTTGGTTGTCCCAGGCAATTCGTGCTGAGCCCCCTCCCTGGTCCCTTAGCTCCCTTCCCAGAATTCTCTGCACTGCCCACTGGGGTCACTGGCCCACAGCTACCCCTCTACAGGACCCTCATTCCGGGTCCAGTGCCGGGCTCAGAGCCAGGCGCCCTATTCCTGTTTGCGAAGCGAGTGTCTGGGACTGGGCGCTGCAGGAGTCTGCAGAAGCTTGTGTGTCTGGTTGTCAGGACAGACGTCGGGGGTTAGGGCTAGAGGGCGGCTGGAGTGCAGGTAGGAAGGTAAAGAGGCAGATTGATGGCTCACCTTCTGCTGACTCTTCTGGGCACCTCAAAGCTCCACACTTTGTGACAGGGCTGCTAGGTGAGTCTCTGGAAGGAAATGGACAGTGGGCAGGTGGGCAGAAGATACCCTGGAAGGAGAGGCCGAGGGAGCAGGGGGAGGCAGGGCATTTTGCTTTTCCTGCTGGGCACATGCCCAGCAACCTCCCAGCGGGCTCTTCTCACAGGCCGCATCAGCCTCTTCTGCTGGTCCTCATTTTGAAATTCCTCCTTGCAAAATCTTCATAAATGGAGTTTTCTGGATTAACTATACTGATGCCATAAAAATGCACAGATACTTTTTTTTTTTCAGTACGCGGGCCTTTCACTGTCTTGGCCTCTCCCGTTGCGGAGCACAGGCTCCGGATGTGCAGGCTCAGCGGCCATGGCTCACGGGCCCAGCCGCTCCGCGGCATGTGGGATCTTCCCAGACCGGGGCACGAACCCGCGTCCCCTGCATCGGTAGGCGGACTCTCAACCACTGCGCCACCAGGGAAGCCCAACAGATACTTTTTAAAGATTGCCATACTGAAAGTAGTTGTTAAGAGTCTGGCTTGGACCAAATCCAGAGTGCCTGAATTCCGGAGTTGGAATTTCAGCTCTGCTACCTGCCAGTAGGGTGACCTTGGACAAATCCCTTAATTTCTCTGTGCTGGGTTCTTTGTGTGTGAAATGGGGACATGGAAATATAGCTAGTGGGAAGCAGCCGCATAGCACAGGGAGATCAGCTCGGTGCTTTGTGTCCACCTAGAGGGGTGGGATAGGGAGGGTGGGAGGGAGACGCAAGAGGGAGGAGATATGGGGATATATGTATAACTGATTCACTTTGTTACACAGCAGAAACTAACACACCATTGTAAAGCAATTATACTCCAATAAAGACGTTAAAACAAAAAAAAAGAGGTTGAGATGATTGCATGAGTTAAATCAAGTAAAGCCCTTAGCTCAACACCCAGCACTTATTAGGGTTCAACAGATGTTAGCTGTTATTATTGTACACTCCAAATACCCTTTTATATATAGCTTTTATCTTTTGAATGTTTACTGCAGTTTTATTCTCTGCATTTTGCAGATCAGGAAACTGAGGTTCAGTGAATTGCCTAAGGCCACTCAGTTCTGAGTGTCTGAGCCAGGACTTGAATGGAGTCCCAGCCACGAAGCTGCTTCCTGCAGCAATTATGTTCTGCCTCATCCTATCCCTCCCAGAAAGAAGCGGAGTGTTAAAGTCCATCATCAGTTGCTAGATCCAGGATTCGGACTCTCAGGGGTACAGCGCCTGCCGTGTAGAAAGTTTATTACCAAGTGAATCCTGCCAGGGCTGCCCTATTGCACAGTTCCAAGGGTGGGCCCGTACACATTGTAACCTATCAGGTGGTGGCCTCTGGAGTTGGGGCCGTGTGGCAGTACTTGGTGTTCCTCTCTCCCTGCCTCTCTTTTTCTAGCCCTCAGTCTCTGTTTACAGATGTCCAAACATATCTAGAACCTTCCACAGTCTTCAATTAAAACAAACTCTATTTTGACTGACACTTCATTTTTTAGAGATGGAACAGCATGGTACCTATACCACTTACTTCAAGATCCAGAATCGGCCTGTGGAATAGAGGGTTGGCATCTCTGGCTATGTTCTTCCTAGAGAAGGCTATGTTCCTGGCTATGTTCTTCCTTTGGAGAAGCAAAGAGATTCATTGCGCTGCCTGCAAAGTCACCTTTTGGCTAGACTTTGCTGTGTCTCTTGGTGTCAAGATGTCCAGTCCTTGCAGGGCCAGCAGAATTTGTAACGAAATCTGGCATTGGCCATGTAAACAACAAACAGCTTATTCAGTTAACATGAAGCATGTATCGTTTTCCAGAACCTTTCGGGACTTAGAGAATGGTAAATTATGGCCCATGCTCATGGAATGCTGATTTGAAATGCTGCACTAATACTAACTGTCTTTCTCGCCCACAGAAATCCTCTCCCACATTGGGCTGGGCTCTGGAGACGTGGTCAGAATTTCTCCATACCCGGCGCAAGTGACAATTATGTCCATTTCTTCTTTTCCAGTCTCTTGTGGGGTTTTGGTCTTGGTATTTGCATTTTACCGGTGTCAAGCCTGAGGAGGCGCACAGCAGGGGCTCAGAAATGGCAGCAGATGGAAAGGATGGAAGAGCTTGTTGCCCGAGGCTGGAAGTGTGTGGAGGACTTTTTATTGGCCCACCCAGATCCACCCTTCACCCTTCTCCACCTACTCTACTGACTGTATCACAGGGTTCCCTTGCCCTCCGGCTTCTGTTGGGTTTGGCCAAGGGGAAGCACTCACTGGGATCAGAGGATGGCTGGGGAGTGGGGCTGGGGGCGTATTTATCCCCCAGCCGGTGTTGCTTCCGGCTGGCTGCCTCTCTTTACTGAAGTCGTCTTGCTCCTGTTGGAAATCTCTCTCCTGCTCTTCTCTCCCCGCTTCCTCCTCCAGGCCTGGGGACAGTAACAGCTCCCCAGAGATGCTAGTCCCGAGGTGCTGCACCATCCTGCGTTGATCCCCTTAACCCTGCCCACACCCTTGAAAACCATCCCTGTGTTAACCTCTCCCCAGTCACCCCACCTGAGTGGCCTCTGCTTCCTGCAGAGACCTTGACTGATGCGGAAGTGGATGTCGCCAGACGCATCTTCACGGCGAACTCACACTAATGGAAGGATGTGTGCGTATTTCACAAGAATACGGATTATCTACTTTAAAACACTACTGTTTTTCCCGTTCATTCTTCCAATTAGCACAGCTGGCCAGACTCACAGGAAATCTCTCCTTATCCCCCAAACGACGGAATGAGTCCCTACTTCCTCACTCGGCCCCAGCGCCAGCTCGTCTCCGGCACCGCTCAGCCCCGGGCCTCCTCTGGCAGATTCCCCTGTCCTGGACTTCCTGTCACGGAGCGCTTCCTAGTTCCTCATTCAGGTGGACAATTTTCTTTTTGAGAAATACTTGCCACTGCTGAGTCAAGCAACTCCCACGATGGTTTCAGGCAACAAGGAGCTGGTTTTTCTGAAAATTACCTTTTCTGGCATCAACCACACTCCAGCAGGCTCGGGCCTGAGCTGATTAATCAGACAACTGACCTAACGCCACGGTGTTTCCGCTCCCACTCAGATAATCTGTGGGCTCTCAGACAGAGTGTGACTAACGTGGACACCCAAAGGCAGGAAGCTCAAGTCCAGGTGAAGCATGAGCACACACACCTGGAGAGCTGGGGAACCCGTGTCGTGTTCCTGGCTAGGCTGCGGACTCCTGGAGGAGGACTTCAGGCTGGGCTTCTCAGGCTGAGGCAGTTGGGAGATGCAGTAGCATCTGAATCTCTGGGTTCAAATCCCGTATCTGTTGTGCTCTGGTTATTAGAGCTTTGGCAAGTTAGCCTCTCGGAGGCTCAGTTTCTTCTTGAAAATAGGGTTAATAATGGAGATGGGTGTAAGAATGAAATATAAATCTGGTTGACACAGAAAGCAGGAGCCCAGCCTAGCAGGTGCGAAGACCGTAGGTTATGCTGGGAAGGCACAAAAGAGGGTTTGGCTGACTGAAGTCGGGTGCGCCAGGCCAGGCTGGGGTTGACCAGCCTCTTCCTTGGTTCTCTTGCTTATGGAGAATGGATCAAATCGTGGTTCTTCGCACTGGCTGTGTGACCTCAGAAAGTCACATGACCTCTCTGTGCCTCAGTTTCCTGATCTGTGAAATGGGGATAACAACAGCACCTCACAGGGTTGTTGTATTAAGTGAGTTAATAAGAATAAATCTCTTACAACTACGCCTGCCTTTAGTGGGTGCTCACTAAATGTTAGGACACCCTCTCCATCCAGTGCCTGCGGAAGCCTTACGTGTGCCCCTCCGGCTCAGATTCCCTGAACTCTTCCAGACTTACTTGTCCGGAGCCCCTAAAAGGAACACTTGGAAGCTCCCTTCCGCTTCCCTGGATAAACTTAGGTGCCTCCGATGGGGTGTGGGTGGTAGGATGGTGAGAAAGGGCTGAAATGAGAAATGACTGGCAAACAATTCGTAGCCTATATGGGGTCTCACCCAGAAAATCTTGGCGAAAATTCTCCCTCTGTGTTGGGCTTTGCCTGGCCTGCTCCCGGGCTGTTGGCTAGTGTTCTGGGGGTATAATGGTGCCAGAGAAGCTGTGTAGCCTCAAAATTAGGAGATGTTCCTTGGAGCCAGACAGCCCGGGTTCAAACCCCAGCTCTGCCACTTGCCAAGTTATTTAACCTCTTAGGGCCTCATCTGTGAAGCGAGGCTGATAAGAATGGCACCTACCTCACAGGATGTGTAACGTGCTCCCAACAGTTCCTGGCCCAGCGTAGGGCTCGGTAAAGGTCAGCTATTGTTAATATACCACCAGTCACAGTGCCCTCAGAGTACCACGGGACAGCTGTTGTGGTAGCCAGAATAGTGGCCTCTGTCAAGGACGCCCATGTCCTAATCCTTGGAACCTGTAAATATGTTGCCTTACATGGGAAAAGGGACTTTGCCGATGTGATGAAGGATCTGGAGATGGGGAGATTATCCTGGGCTATCCAGGTGGGCCCAATGTCATCACAAGGGTGACAGATGGAGGCAGATGAAGGAGAGCGTCAGGATGATGTAGGGCGAGAGACACCAGCCATGGTTGGCTTTGAAGATGGAAGTTGGCCCTGAGCCAAGAAATGCAGGCAGCTTCTAGAAGGTGAAAGAGGCAATGAAATGGATTTTCTCCTACAGCCTCCACAGAGGAACTCAGCCAGGAATCCCATTTCTGACCTCCAGAATTGTAAGATAATCAACTTGTGTTGTCGGAAGCCTCTGAGTTTGTGGTAGTTTGTTACAGCAGCAACAGGGAACTCAGTACAGCTGCCGAGACCCAACACAGCCGCATCCTTGAAGGAGGTACTGTGTTGAGTCACTCCACGGTAGTTACTGAGTACCTGTGGTGTCACCCATACTGCTGTCCTTCTGGATGTGTGGGGACACACTGGACCCTGGAACCGAATGTCCCCTGGGCATAGGCACAGCCAGGGAGGGACTATTCAGGGGCAAGAGAGCTCAGGGCAGGCTCCTGGAGAAGCTCAACCCTCAGCAGGGCCTTGAAGGATGGAGGGTGTGGGGTTTGGACAGCGAGGAGGAGGAGGAAGGTAAGGCATTACTGGAAGCAGCCCCGTGGGACCAAAGTCAAGGAGGTCAGCCTAGTTATTCATTCATTATTCATTCATCTGTTCATTCAACACCTGTGCTCCAGGCCCTGCGGGGGGTACCTGGACAGTGAAGTGAGTGAGACAGACCTGGTGGGAGCCAATATGCCACTATAATAAAACACGAAAAGCCTTACAGCAGGAGGTATGGCTTGTACAAAGGGGCGCATCAGGATGGGCTTCCTGGAGGAAGTGACCCTTCATCACAGGATGAACTGAAGGTTTGTTCTTTACTGCTTTGGGCTCTGTGTGGTGCTCTGCACTCAGCAGGTGCTGACTGATAGGAGTTTAGCCATAAAAGTTTGTTATTCCCAGTCCAATTCTGTCCTAATCCATTTTATCACACTAAGGAGAAAGTCTCAGGTGGGTGCCATTATGTCTCAAGCACCACTTTAATTCTTGCTAATCTCCCTTTGTAACCTAGAGAGCCAGCCTCAGGCATATTCTGCAGGCAACAGGTGCTAATTAAAGTTTCATACCACGGCTTGGTTTTCCTTGTTTTTATTTGTTTAATTACCTTCCTTTTGTGGCAGGGGGCACTGATTTTCCACTTCTGGGAGTAGATCACAATTTCTATTAAAATTTTATTAAAAATAAGTGTATTTAAGTATACTAGAACCATGAGTTGGGGGTTCTTCCTCTTGCCCTGGAGGTGACCACTGGGGTCCAGTTGAAGGCAGCGTCCCTCAGTGATGGGTCTGACCACTGCTTCAGGACCTCCCCATTCTAATCCCCACCCCCAACACACACACACACACACACACACACACACACACACACACACACACACTCAGTACTGGGGAGGGGGGAGTGGGAATTGGGATCTGAGGTGCGCACTGACTGGCTATGAGATTCTGCAGGAGAATTCTCCTAGAGCTGCGGGGTGGGCGGCTGCTGCAGGGAGAGGAGCCCAGGGGACAGGGTCTGCTTAGGCAAGGGATGTGCTAATCGGCTCAGTGTGCCTTTTTGGACAGGAAGAAAAGCAACCTGGAGAGAGACAGGAGGCAGCCAGTGGACAGTGAGTGACCTACACGCCCTGCAACTGTCATACAGGGTTATGTGATTGAGTGGATGAGGAGGAAAGAGCTGACAGCTCCCAGGAGGGGTGTCCGATGGGGGCGGGAGCTGGCCAGCGGGGAACCTCTGAGGAACTCCGCCTTGTGCCCCTGAGGAGCCACACAGGGGGCAGCAGGGCCAGCGCAGGCTAGACAGTGAGAAGAGATGACCCAAGGCAAGAGGATCTCAGTGGTGGGCAGGCTGCATCATGGGACACAAACTCCCGTCCCTCTTCCTCCTGTCCCCAACACACCGAGGCAGCCAGGCCCTGGAGGAGTGGAGAGGAGGGGCCTTGGGCCTTGACCTCTCTTTAGAATGTGGGTTCTGAGACCCTCTTTGTCTTCAGTTGGGGACCCCAGGGGTCATTCTGAGGTATCAGGGTTTGTATCCAAGGTACCAAAACAAGTGATGGACTCTGCCCAAGAAGCTGTTGAGGAGCACAGGGGAGATCGGAAAATAGTGATGGCAAGTTTCAAGTTTCTATTCCCTGAATAGAAGTTCTGCAGCAACCGAGTCTCCAAAGTAAAATATTCATAGAAAAACATCATGCATATAATAAAATGGAACTTGAATGGCTGAGTTTTTGAAACTCTGATTTAGAAGGGAAAGCTGGGATTGACACAGCAATTACAACACTCTGATAACAGCTGTGATTGGAGGAGGACGCGGCAGGAGGAGCCACACTGTGGGAGTCCAACATACAAAAGCACCTGATCAAGAGCAGGGCAGTCAGGGTAGCCTTCCTGGAAGAGATGACTCCTCAACTGAAACCTGCAAGGGGACTAGCAGGTATCCTGGGAATCCTCCTAGTGACTGGTGTGTGGATACAGAAGGGGCCCCTGTGAGCACTGATGGCGGGGGTGTGGGGGTTGCTGACTAGTCCAGGGCTGTACTGCTGGGGGCAGGTGCTCCCTCAGTCAGCTTAGTCTTTTGGGGCAAGAAGGAGAAGCAAGGCGGACCTCCCCCTAGTTACTTCTTGAATTACAGTCTGTCTCCCCAGCTATAGTGTGAGTTGTCTGGGCAGAGACAGCTCCCTCCACCTGAGGCGACCGCCGAGCTGAGGGCCCATTTGCTGAAAGTCTAGAATGGATGGAGGGATCATCTGACACAGTTAGGCACCAGCAGGCGTTCAGTAGATAGGAGTCCCCCAACCCTCCTCCCCCTCGGGAAAGCGCCCAGTCTGGGACTGGGTCTTTGGGCTTCTCCCCCAGTGCTCTCCCCTGGACCTGCCTGCAGGTACCCAGGGGCAGGGCACGTCCCCAGGGGATCTGGACGGTGTTGGACTTGCAGATCCGCCTCCAGGGGCCCTGGGCAGGGCAGGGCAGCCCCCTCTGGCCCGCAGCGCCCCAAAAGCCACCCTTGCGGCACACCCTCTGCGAGGGGGGACCCCAAAGCACCATCAATTTGTACCGTGGAATGACAGGGACCTCCCTCCCGGCCCTTCCCCCTCTCCACTCCCCCCAGAGGCCTTTATCCGAGACTGGATTTGGAATCTTCTGTCCCAGGAGGGGGCGGGCCTGGCCTTGCTGAAGGTCGGTGGTCCCCTGCGCCGCCCGCCAGCTGTCCAGGCCCCACCCGAGCCGCCCGGCGCACTCACCTCTCTCGGGTCCCAGTGCCGGAGGCCAGGCCGCGGCTCCGTCCGGCCCGGCTGAGCCCGACGCCGGCGGACGGGAGGGAAGGACGGCGGAGCGGCGGCGGCAGGGACCAGGGACCGGCGGGGGCGTGGCGCGCTCGGCCTGCGCGCCGGCTCCGGCTCCAGCTCGCCCCCCCCGCCGCGCCGCCACCTGGAGACGGAGGAAGGGGCGGAGGCTCGCGGCGGACCCGCCGCGGCGGGAGCAAGGCGGCCCCAGCGGCCTGGGCGGGGTGCGGCTTCCAGAAGGGCTCCTAAGGGCCATTGCTCTCCCGTGGGAACACGGAGGGGCCCGGAGGCTTCTTCTCCACCTGCTTATTTGGGGTCTCTTGCGGGGAGGGGAGGTGGGGAAGCAGGTGGCCGGTTTGCCACGTGACTCGGTGAATTTGACCTCAGTGGGCTGGACCCAAAAGGCAGAGCTTGGAAAGGGGAGAACATTTCTGAGTCCTGCCATGACCCCCACCTCTTCCCGGGCCTGCCAGGACCTCCCTTCCCTCCCCGCACCCCCCCGCCAAAACCTCCCCTCCCCCGCCCCTCCAGGCTCCTGCCTGACTTCATGTTGTCCACCCTGCCCTGCGGAGACCTCTGCCCCCGTTACAGATGGAGAGGTTCCCCTGGCTCTCGGGTCTATCAGCCGCCCCGGGCCCACTCCTGCTCTACTCGGTGGAGAAGGGCGAACAGGGAAAATGGAAGGAGCGAGAAGCCTGGGGAAGAGTTTCCAGCCTCCAGACTCAGCCCAAGTGGCCTCTGTGTGCCCTGTACCGAAGAACACGGTTTGCGCACGGCAGCATCCGCTAGGCTGGTCAGCTCTGCAAACCAGCTGCACTTCTCTTTCACGTTCCTCCTCCTTGGCCCCTTCTTCCCAGTTTTCTGTCTCTTCCTTTACAGCCCATCCCTAAAAGGTGGCGCTCCCAGCGGTGCGCTGGAGCCGGCCTGCCCTGGCTTGTGAGAGCAGATTAGTGAATTTCCCGGAATTTTGCAAGTCAGTTGTTAAACACAGCCGTCATTAAAGATGAATTTATGTAAACGTACGAATAATTCATATTAAAAACAATGGTAAACACTCAAAATGTGCCACTTCCTATTACTTTACTGTTACCTGTGCTCTTGAGGTTATTTACACCTGTTGCATCTGTATGGAAGCAATATTATATGACAGGGTACACTGCACATCTCTTTCCACCTCTGTGGTTAGGGACACTGTGGCGGCAGCTTGAACTCGACCATGGTGAGAGTGTTTATGCCACAGAAATTGGCAAGTGTTACCAGTTAGGGCTTGATTTATGTCTTCTGCAGTCTCTAGAGTCTCTTGACTTAATTAAGAAAGTGATGGGGGCTTCCCTGGGGGCGCAGTGGTTGAGAGTCCGCCTGCCGATGCAGGGGACACGGGTTCGTGCTCCGGTATGGGAAGATCTCACATACCGCGGAGCGGCTGGGCCCGTGGGCCATGGCCGCTGAGCCTGCAGGTCCGGAGCCTGTGCTCCGCAACGGGAGAGGCCACAAGAGTGAGAGGCCCGCGTACCGGAAAAAAAAGAAAAAAAAAAAAAAAAAAGAAAGTGATGGGGAAAATGTGAATAGTACAGATTAAACTTAAAAGTGTGTCTTCGGTGAATATTCCAGCATGTAAACTATATGTTTAGTTTAAAAAAGAAAGTGTGCTGTGTCTCTAAGCCATTACAATGTGAACAGCACAAAAAACTGAGGAAATTTGGCCAGCAATCAGAAACTGCTACCTGACTGAGCAGCCACTCACATCATCAACAGATGAGTGAAGTTCCGATATACATCTCTGGCTTGTTTCAGTTTCATCTTACTTGCTAACATAAAAAAAAATCAACCAACATTCACACTGGAACTACACTCGTTCGTCAGTTGCAAGAATAGGTTGGCTATAAATACACAAGTTTGGCAAAAATCAGTGAGAGCATTCTAAGAGAATCAATCGGCTGTATGGATTTTACAATGAAAAGTATTATCTATTCTGTGTCATGTCACGATCTTTTACATCCGTAAATACGTGTGTGTGTGTGTGTGTGTGTGTGTGTGTGTGTGTGTGTGGATTCCCTCCCCCAGGGTGGTGGATAAACATTTTGGCTGGATGTTTAATGTTGACTGGTGCCTCGTAAGGTTTGTCCTATGCGTTCTAATTTTCTCGCTTTCATGTTCTCTGCAGGGTGAGCCCCTCTTGTCTCACAGATGATCCCAAATCTCCCTGCAGGCAGAACTCACTGCTGAGCTGTGGGCACGAATATCCAGTGGCCAGCTGGGTATTTCCCAGACACTGGGCATGTGTCTCCCAGGCCGGTGCAGAGAAGGTGGGGCCTGAGAGCTCAGAAGGGGCATGATCTGGGCTGCCCGCCTCAGTAACAGGACCCCGGGGTACTGCCCGGGACCATTGCCTGGGGTTGGCTGTGTAGGCGAGTGAGGTGTCAGAATTGGAGCTGGTGGAGTGATGGATAGGGCATGGGGAGGAGGGTGGGGGACGTCAAACACTATCTCGAGGGACGAGATGGGGGGGAGGACGGGGAACTGCATGTTGAGAACCTTGCATTGGTGGTGTCTCGGGACATCCGAGCTGGAACCAGATCTGGAGGTTCCGGGGAGAGGCTGGGGTTGGAGATGCATCTGGAGCCTCTGGGAGCAGATTGTAATGAAAGTTGTTGGATGTGTATGAGCTTGTCTGGGGCAGAGAAGGGAGTGATAAGAGGTCTGGGTGTGCCTTGAGGTGAGCCAAAGGACCAAGCCACAAAGGGATGGGTGTGGCAGGTGTGGAGGTCACCTGGGTGAACCTCCTGAGGTACCATGAGGGCTGAGCTGTCTGAGGCAGGCAAACTGGTTGGCAGGCTACTACCAAAACCCAGGGTCAAGGGTATGTGTGTGACCTAGGATGACAACGGCTGGCTAAGACAAGGGGGGCCAGATTCCAGACACCTTCTCAGGTCCAGGATGTGACCTATAAAACATGGGATGTGAAGAGAGGAGGGATGAGGCCCGCATCACAGGCATCTGTGATTGTGCGACGGCTGGTGTCGCTGGAGAAGCCAGGGAGAGGAGTTGAGGAAGCCTGTCGTCCAGGCAGGGGCTCTGAGGGGCAGTCGGTATTCCGGGAGCAGGGTGGGACCAGCCCCGGGGGGGTGCAAGGAGGGAGAGGTCTCGAAGGCGCAACCTAGGACTTGGCCAACAGGACGCTTCCAATGACTGTCTGTGGGAGGAATGAGTGAATGAACGAGGGGCCGGCAAGTCTGAGGGCTTTAGAGCCATCCCACAAGGGGGAGAATCACGAGGCAGAGACTGGGAGTTCCCAGGGGAGACTGGCCAGGGGTCAAATGCTGCAAAGGCCACAGGGAATGAAGCCTGCAAGGTGGCCGCCGTTCATATGCTGCAGGATCTCTGCTGAGTGGTGAGACACCCAGATGGCAGAGGCTCGGGAAAGAACGGGTGAGGAGACAAGAGGAGACCCTCTCGAAAAAGTCTGGTGAGAAAGCAAAGGAGACGCTGAGGCAGCAGCTGGACAGAAATCTACTAGAAGAAAGATTTCGACATGTGTGGGTATTTATATGCCTGCCTTCCCTCCTCCTTCCCTCCCTCCATCAGCCTCCCATCTGAGGCCCCCGAGGCTTAAATTCCAGGTCTGGCACGTCCTAGTAGAGTAGCCTTGGGAAAATCCAACGGACTACTTTAAGCTGAGCTCCTGCCATGACACAAATCCCATAGCAAAACAGGATTCAATTTACACTAAGTTAAAATAAATCCAAGTCTGGAAAAAAGCTGCTGTAAAGAGAAACACCTTGCCCTCCACATTCTCTGACGACCTAGCAGCCAAGGGAGCTGTGGATTCCAGTGACGGGTGCTGAGGTGGGGACCCTGAGCCCCCAGAGCCCAGTCAATGCTGCTGTAATGTGCAGTGAGGAAACTAGGACTCAGTACTGTTCCATGTCCTTTTATTACAATTGTCCTTGTGTTCCAGAATGAATGGCTATTTAACACACAACCCGAAGCACTCGTAAATTTGATCTTAGCTTCCCATTTCTTTCTTATATTGAATCAAAGGGAAAAAAAAAATCTTACAAAAAAAAAAAAATCAGGTTTACTGCATCCCTGGAAGAGCACCTTTACTAAACAGGAAACAAAACGTGCCAGGAATCTGACCAAATACACAAAGCAGCAGGTGAGATTCCTGATAGGAAAGAATGACTCCCCATGGAACATAAATAGATCCCCTCAAAGTACATATATTTCACATGAGTGTGTACATACATATGTAATATATTAAAAGAAATTTGGTTTCTACCACGAGAAGTTACTCAGCAATAATAAATCAACATCTCACCTGAGACAGGGAAGTGGGGACACTGCAGCCACGTTATAAACCGAGGCGCACCTCACTCCTGTACACGCCTCCCCTCTGTATGCTGTGCACACTTGCTGGGTGGGCTTCTCTCTGCCCGGCCCCCCAGGCCCAGCAGATCCAGTGTTTGTAGAAAAGCACGTCAGGGAAGGCAGGTGGCCCTGTGGCCTCGGAGCCCACCCTGCAGGGCCCAGGAGCTGGCTGCAGCGGGGAGGTAAACACCCGAGGCTACCGCCGCCTGCCTGGAAGGCCGCTTTGGCTCTAGGGTGAAGGGAAGCGCTTGGGACCCCAGCAATGGCACCGCAGTGCGTCTGGTTTTCAACAGCGAGCCTGCCTCTGGGGTCCACCCAAGGGCCACCCAAGGGCCTCCAGATCTTTGTAGTTTGGCCAGTGGGGGCTTCCCCTAGGATCAAATGGCTTTTGGGAGGGGAGTAGAGTTTCCAGAGCCACCAGGGCTCAGTCCTGTGAGTGTATGTGCGTGCGCACACGCCCACATACACACGCACTTCAGTGGAGGTCAGCAAGTTGCAAACGAGTGTTCTACAGGGGCGCGCTCAAATAGTGTCTGCTTTGGGGTCAGTTTGTCACTGTGTTCTGAGTGTCCCCATGCCAAAGTGGATTTGTTCAAAAGATACCAGTTGCTGGAGGCTACAGGTACAGAAGACACGTTACACACCGGGGGGAGGGTGCAACCCTCTCAGGGCTTGGCACGGTGTTTTAGTAACAAAACAAACAGAAGAAACGCACGGGAACCCTTTCCTCACTGTAAAGCCCTTTCCTGGCACCACAGGCAGACGGAGAAAGGCCATCATGATGAGCAGGTGCGTCAGTAGCTTTAAGGTTTAGGAGCTGCCGGTCCAGGAGCCAAGTCACACGCAGCCGTACTCGTACCACACGGTCTGCTGGTCCCCAGCCGGCTCAGGGGATGCCGGCGTGCTCTTCGAGCTGCTCCCACGACTGAAGTCCTCGGAGGCCCGGCTGCCATGGGGAGCCAGGTCGGGAGACCTGCCTGGGCCCTTGGCAGGGAGGCCCTCGCTGTAGCCCTGCCCCGGGACCCCATCCCCCTCGGAAGGGCTGAACCCCGCCCAGACGGGGGCGATGGTGGCCACCTCTCCCGAGTGCGGGGAAGCTTGGGGCTTAGTCCTGGCAGCCGGGGCTGCAGCAGGTGAGCAGTGCTGTAGCTGGGAGTTGCTGCCACTGCCACCTCCAGCGGCGATGGCTGGGGACGTGGCGGACTGCTGCAGGGGAGCTGGCCTCTCCTCCTTCGGCGGAGCCAGAGAGAAGCGCCTCGCGTCCAGTGGCCGGCTTCGGGGGCCGGGGCCCTGACAGGGGCCGCCAGCCTTTCCCACAAGCGGGGTCCGCTCCCGGGTCAGGCTGTGGGAGCTGGGAGGTGTGGAGCCCTGCAGGCTGTGGCTGCCTGTGTCTCTGCCCGCCGAGGCCTCGGGAGCCCCTGGCTCCTGTTTGCAGGCCTCTGGCCCGCTGGCCCGGAGGAGGTCGGCGGAGGCCAGGCTGAAGGCCCGGCTCAGGGATGCACTCCGGCCAGTGGGCGTGTGGGAAGCGGGGGGCATCGCGGCCTGCCGGAGTCTGCCCAGGGACAGGCTCTGGGGCAGCTGGGCCTGCCTCTGGGGGGCGCTGGGCAGGGCCTCGGCCTCAGCGGGTCTGAAGTTCGGCTTCACGTACTGCCCGGGCTTCAGCGGCTTCCCCTCGGAGGTGGTGACGGGCATCTTGATGGTGGGGGCCACGAAGCTGGTGGGCATCTTGGCCCCTTCTTTCCTGGTAGGTGGGCCTGGCTGGCCTCCGATGGCCGGGAGATCACTGGCCTTTCTAAAATAGTCACTTAGCAGGTCATCCCTGCAACTGGGAGCATCCTACAGGGAAGAGAGCAAGAACTGAGTGAGGGCCAGAGAGGCCTTGGAGACCCCTCCTCCCACCCAGGATGTCCCCTGTGCCACCCACATGGCCAGGACTGAAGTTTCCCGCTCGGCCTGTTGAAGGCCTAACTTCCCCACCATACACACTGCTCTGGTCAGGGGTTGGGACAATACATGGCTCGTCAGGGAGAGGACCCAGATGCCATTCAGTAGCCCCCTAACTCTTTTCTTTCTTTTTTTTGGCTGCGCTTTGTGGCACGTGGGATCTTGGTTCTCCGACCAGGGATCGAACCTGTGCCCCCTGAAGTGGAAGCGCAGACTCCTAACCACTGGACCGCCTGGGAATTCCCAAGTAGCCCCTTAACTTTATAAGTAAGAAAGCAGGTCCAGAGAGGAAATGACTTCCCACAAGGCTCATCCACTTTATGGAAGGGTCAGGCCAACTGTTTCAACTTGGTTCCCATTTCTTCACCAAGCAGAGCAAGGGGCAGAAAGCTGACCGGCAGGACCGGACCTTCTCTGTCAGCCCACCAGGCTCAGACGCACTGCAAGGGCTTTACTGTGGGCCGCAGAGAGGAAGAGAAACAAGACCAGCTCCCAAAAAGCCAGAATCAACCACACTCAGGACCCTCACTGCCTCCCAGATGTTTCTCCTAATGTGAGAAGTAAGGGGGAAAGGAGGCACAAGGGGCAGGGGGAGGGCGGTGGTAACCAGAAAGGTCGACCGTCCAGGAGAAGAGGGAGGTGGCCCAGCCCTCTAGACTGTCCCCCTCAAGCAGCTGCCACCTGGCTGGGCTTCCCCTGGCCAGGGAACTGGTGTCGTTTGCCACCATCGTGGGGACAGGAAGAGCCGCCAGGGGCCAAGCTCGATGGCCGTGTTCAGGCTCACTTCAGCCTTCTGCCAACACCTCACAGCCTAGAGGAGGCAAGCGGAGGGTTCTCCTGAGGCCGACGCTGCAAAACGCGGGGAATTGAGTCCGCATCAGCGATGAGATCGGGGGCCGAGAGCTGCTGCAACGAGACCCCAGCCCGCTGTGACCTGTCAGGGGGCATCAGTCCGCAGGACAGGTCAGCAGCTCAGGAGCCACTTGCCGACAACTCCTGGCCCCTGACAACATCTGGATGCTCAACTTGACAGAGGTGCAGTCTTGTGGTTTCAGGATAGTTTGAAGCCTCACTCTTGGCATGTGTTTGCAGTAAGACCCTGGGTCATCAATATGGACCAGAACCATTTATCAAGTGCTTCCCGCAGGCCAGGTGCTGTGCTAGGAACCAGGGGTATAATCGCAAAAAACTTAGTTTAATTTTGAAAGCAACCCTTGTAAGGGTTGCTTAAGGTTGTATTAAAATAATATTTAATATATAAGAAAACTGAGGTCATAGATAGACATCTAGAGAGTGGCAGATTGGTGATTAGAACCCGTGGCTGTCAGACTCTGCAGCTGTTTTCAGCACCTCCTGGTCCCTTTCTGCACACTTCTAACTTCTTTAACCCCCACCTTCAGGGCCACCCAGGGAGCCCATCTTGTGACACCCCCTCCCCCCAGCATCATCAGTGCTTGGGGAAGGGGGGCATGGGTGGCTTCTCCAGGCCTGCTCAGAGGAGGGTAGGGGTGCCAGGTGGGGCCATGGGGGTGAGCACCTGGGCAGAGGGGGAGAGGACGGGTGGCTCTCAGAGGGTGAGCATCAGCTTCCAGCAGGGACAGATAAGCAGCGGTGAGTATCTGGGCAGGTCTGAGCTGAGTGCGGAGGGGCCCTGAGCCTTGCTTAGGACCCACCCCCTGAGCTCTGCCCAGAGAAAGGAAACTCACGGGGACCGGCACATAATCAGAAAAGGACTAAGAAGAGGAACCATCCAGTTGCAGGCACCCCTGATTTCTGGACGTTCTTGTTTATTCCACTAGATCAGTGATTCTCAGTGCGTGATGCCTGGACCCACGCTGACAGTGAGAGCGTCGTCTGGGAACTTCACAGAGATGCAAAATCTCAGGAACTCTGGGGTCCAGCTTGTGTTCTGCCAAGCAAGTCCGATGCACACTGGAGTTTAAGACCCACTGCATCAGACCGTAAACTTCTGGAGGGCAGGTTTTCTGTCTTTCCTACTTTGGGTTCTCCAGCTTCTAACACACAGTAAGTGCCTGATACACAGACAACCACAAGACCGAGCACCTAGCAAGTATGCGATAGAAATTTGCCCAGTAACTGGTTTGCTTTGTTTTTTTAGCGCAGGCACCATGCATACTTCCTCACACACGGGAGCTGCTCAATAAATACCTCCCAAACAAATATTTTGTGTTCTGTGTCACTGTGACCCATTAATGTGGGCCACAGAGTTTACTATAGGGCTAGAGAAAGTTCGACTGTATTTGTTTAAGGTAAATGAGAGAGAATCACTGAAGCATTAAACCTTAAAAGGTCTCAAGTGCAAGACAGTATATGTGTCATCTGTTGAATAACCCAATAGCTCATGGGACTGAATTTAGACAGAGTATGTAAAAGACAGACATGCAGCTTCAGAAAAGCTAAATGGAGACGCTGGAAAGGTGACAGCGGAGGGAATCCTAATACAGGTGATGTTTGGGGGTTAGAGCTGCAGAGCAGAGGTCAGCAAACCGGAGCCCCGGGCCAGGTCCAGCTTGCTGTCCATTTATGTATGGCCTGCGAGCTAAGAATCGTTTTTACATTTTTAAATGATTGAAAAAAATTTTTTTTTATAGAACGGTCTTTTGGGACATGTGAAAATGATATGAAATTCAAATGTCAATGTCCATAAGTAAAGTTTTACTGGAACGCGGCCACGCCCACTCATTGACAGATGGTCTGCGGCTGCTTTCCCGCCAGAGCGGCAGAGTCGAGTAGTTGCAGCAGAGACCGTCTGGACTGGAAAGCCTAAAATATTTACTATTTGGCCCTTTATAGAAAAAACTGGTTGATCTCTGCTGGTGAAGGCTCAGGGGAAGTGGGCATTCCGAGCTCTGCCACAAAACCTAGTGAGATGCTAACTCCGTGAGTGGGGGGCCGGTCACTCTTTTCTTGAGAAGCTCCCAGCGGGGGGCGCACAGCACCCCTGCCCTCCATGCCGGCACCACGTTCTGCCCACTCACTTCACAGACGGAGAAACAGCCTCCGAGGTCTGGGGCTGGCTGCTGGCACCCAGGGATCTGCTGGCTCGCGGGTTTGCTCCCCACCCAAGCAGCCCTGCACCTAGGCCACGCACTCCCGCCCCATCCCTTTCTGTGACTTTGCTGCCACGGTTTCTGCCTACTGTCCCAGTTTGGGAGATAGCAAAGGAAGAGGGATTCGCTGTGTCCCTTTGAGCCCTGGGCCACTCACGGAGGAAGGGGAGCCCCGGTTGCTCTCCTCCAGGAACTCCTCCAGGGTGACCATCTCACTGCTCGGGGAGGCTGAGCAGGGCCGCACCCCGCCATGGGGCTGGGCTGCGCCCCTCTTCCGGGCACCCTCTTGGGGGAGAGGCCCGTTCCGGGGTGGGGGGTACTCATGGCGGCTGAGGGCAGTGCGCCCCGGGGTGCTGGCATCCCGCGGCAGAGTGGCTGTGTCCCTACTGGGGATCAGGTCTTCGCTGCTGAAGCTCTCGGACCTGCCGTGGAGCTGGTCGGAGGAACCTGGGGTCGGGGCGGGCGACACAGAGAACACACGTGAGTCCCCCTCTCTGTCTCCAGGGGGCTCTCTGCTGCCCCCAGCTCACTTAAGACAGAGAGGATGCTGCCTGAGAACCCAGGGCGCACTTCTCCCAGGCTGGGATTTTGGATGTTAAGAACACTCTGGAATGCTTAGAATTCAGAACAAAGTAACTTGAGATAAAAGTGGAAAAGCTTCTGCTAAAGTTTCCATTGTTAGGAGCTATAAGGCACCGCACTCATTAGCTCCTGTCTGTTCACATAGTTAAAGGTTTACTTAGCACCTGCTTCGTGCCAGGTGTTCTTTAGAGGCTGGTCATGTGGACTCTGAGAAGTGAAAAGATTTGCGTAAGGGTTTATGGTCTTGGGACAGCAAACACATTCTTTTCAGATGTGCAGGAAACATTCATTAAGACGGACCGTATTCTGCACCGTAAAATAAAACTTAAAAAGAATCAAAGCCATCCACTATGTCCTCTGACCACAGTGGAATGCAACTAGCGTCACTCTCTCCATTCTACAGATGAAGTAACTCGGATTCAGAGGATGGGTGACTCTCCCAGGTGCCCAGAGCCTGTCAGAAGGGGTGAAGGGATTTGAACCCCAATCCATCCAAACCCCGGGCCTTCACTTGCAACCGCGTGACGGGGCCTAGGAATGCAAACGCAGAACTCGTGGAGGATCTCGGGAACTGTCTTTTTAAAATTACAAGTATACTATAAGCCCAGAGTCAGAGATCCACATACACTGCAAAGTGCCCAGAAGGAAAGGCCGGCTCACCTTTCAGGTTAAGAGGTGAGCTGTCGCTGGACGCATTTCTACTGCTCTCCAAGCTCCCCGGCCGGGACGCTGAAAGGAAACGCCAACATATAACCTAAAGGCCGATGGTAAACCATCTAATCCGAGAAAAACTATGGAACAAAGCAACTCTGTGCCGAAGTGAAGCTGAGCGCCCCCAGGAAGGACGAGCGTCGGGATCCTCTGTGCTCTCCCCCGAGGACAGCTAACTTCCCTGAGCGCCAGGCGTGGCACCCAGTAGACTGTCCAGAAATGACAGCCTATGGTATATATATATATATATATATATATATATATATATATATATATTTTTTTTTATTAGGTCTAGGGCTGTGGCTTAAAACAATTTTGTTAACGAGGAAAACCTCATGCAGAACTGAAAAAGCAGACAAAAAAACCCGGCTGCTCTGGGTGAGCCAAGAGTTGGGGTGGGGATGCCCACCCCTATTACTGCACAGAGCTTTCTGGAACACGTGTGAAAATCTCCTGCCTAGACCATGACAGTGTAGCTCGGTGAGGGCGGGAGCCAGGAAACGGCAGTGTGTGCACACGTGTGTTATGTGTGTGAAAGGGAGTGTGTACCGTGTGCAGGTGGCTTCAGCTCCCTGATCCCGGGAATGGGACCCTCAGCAGGAGAGGGGGCATTTGCTTTTCCCAGCTGTTTGCTGTCCTTCGGCTCATCCATGTCAAATTCACATCTGCCCCAAAGGGAAAACCTGACCTTTACGGTGACAAATGCTGGAGGGAAGCAGCCCTCCCGGCTGCTGTCTGTGCCTGAGCGGGTCTGCGGTGGCGACTCTTGGATCCCAGGGTGAATAACCAGGTCCAGGGAGGGACCCCGCCCACACGGCACAGGGCAGGCCGGGTCTTCAAGGCCTGCAGGGTACCTCTCCCGGTCCCCTCTGCCAGCAGCACTCAGCATCACGGCCCTCATCAGCCTGCCCTGTGTCAGTGTTTGTCCTGCTGGACCATGAACCCCTGGGGGACGGGGACTGTGTTTCTGTCATCTCTGCATCCTCCCAGCACACAGCTGGTGTTGACCGCACTGAGAACTGGAGACGTACTACTTACAAGCTACCTCCCCTGCTGCCTGCAAGTTTGCTTTTGTTTTTCTGGGTCTTTAGGGCACCCAATTCCCACGTGCTGATGTGTTCTCTGCAAATAGAAGGCATCTGGAAAACACTCACTAGCAAACGGGGTTTGGGGACGAGCCAAAAAATACATGGTTTTCGTGCCTGATATAAAAGCAGAATAAGTCCTCTCTTTGAGAGGGAATATTTGCAATGAAAAAAAGCACATCCCTCGTTAAAAAGGAAATAAGTTTCACTAAAATTGTGATACAAATCAATGGGACCCCAAAGCACTTTTGTTTATCTAAGCATTGCATCAAAAACCCCTTTCCCTTCTTTTTCCCGATAAGAGCTCAAGGAATCAGAATACTTAGGAAGAAAACCCTTTTGGTCAGCTGACAAGCATAGATTGGGCTACTCAGGTTTACCAAATGTTGCAGGAGATCCCTGCTGTTGTGTTATCCACCACTCACTGTAAAGACATAAGGGCGCCCTGTGTCAAACTGTTTCATCGCAGAGCCTGTCTTTACTCATGTCAATTGGAAATATCTGTATTTGTATCATAATACTTTTAAGACAATGGATAGGGTAGAGATAACCCTTATTGTCGATCAGAAATAAACTGAATTCAATGTAAACTTTTTTTTTTTAAGAATTACCTTCCAACCCTATGACTTTTTTTTTTTTGCAAAACTTTAAGAAAAACCCAAAGCTGTTTATAATTTTTGAGAAGGTTGGTATAATTCTTGGTTTCCCTTCTGCCTAAATTTACAATATGCCTGAATCAAACGGCAAGTGCTTCTAACAATTTCTAAGACTAAATATAACTTGGAGCCACTCTGGGCAACTAAAATCCAAGTGAGGACAGTGAGAGATCTTCCTGAAATCAACACTCCCTGTGTGGGTCACCAGAACTTCCTGGCAAACAGGGGTGCTTTAAAGCAAAAGGAATTAAACTCTCCAGAAGTGGGATGCTTGATACGTAGTGACTTCCCCGTCACTGGAGGTATGTAAGCAGAAGTCACATGCTCAGGCCCTGGGGAGGGCAAGGAAGGAGCCTGGAGGAACTGTGGACCCCCCCATTCCCACTTCATACAACAACTTCACTTTCACCTGTTTTGTGTGTTGGACTTCCATACAGGACTTAGCTTAAAGGAAAAGCACTGTTTGTTTTTGCGGTACGCGGGCCTCTCACTGCTGTGGCCTCTCCCGTTGCGGAGCACAGGCTCCGGACGCGCAGGCTCAGCGGCCATGGCTCACGGGCCCAGCCGCTCCGCGGCATGTGGGATCTTTCCGGACTGGGGCACGAACCTGTGTCCCCTGCATCAGCGGGCGGACTCTCAACCACTGTGCCACCAGGGAAGCCCGAAAAGCACTGTTGATAAGAACAAGACTGAGAACCCAGGAGGAAGGGGACATCGCACTGACCACTCACCGTACTGCCTGTGGGGAGCGAACTCGAGCTCCAGGGACGGTTCGCAGAGGCTGTCATCAGAATTATAGCCTGTGGTGAAAATAAGGTGATGATACAGGGGTCCCGGAAGATCCACAGGGAATCACGGGGTCCTGTGCCGGACGGCCACCTCTGACTGGCACCTGAGCCACGGCAGCGCCAAGTCCTTGGAGGCGAGGGAGGGACGCGTGGACGTGCCTCTTCCATCCCTCCCCCTACTCCTCCTGCTCGGCACGGCCCTCACTCCCGACTCCTGTTAGATTTAACTTCAAATCCCATTTCCGCCTGTGCAGTGACAGGGACTTGAAGACTAAAGCAGTGATCTGGCCAAAGGATTACACAGCAAAAGGAGGCGAGTATTCAGGGCCCTGGGGAGCGCCTCCCAACCTCCAAGGCCAAGCCGTGCCAATAGTTCTGGTCTGGAGACCACAGTTGTCTTCAGGAGGCGGGAGGAAGGCAGAGGAGAGAATCCAGCACCTGAGGGGAGAGGCTGACTCCCTGGAAACAGCCCTGCCGCCGCAGCTCCTCACCCGAGATAGACCTGGAAGCACAGGCCACCCATCAACTGCCCTTTCCCTGAGAGGGATTCAGATGCCCTCTGCCTCAAGCCTGCTAACTACTCTCTGACAGTAGACCCTGGGTCCCACCAAACGGCAAGAGGGTTTCCACCCTATCCCCAATTCCTATTATAAAAGTTCTGGCAGTGAGATACACCCAAAGTTAGGTATGATGTATACACTACTATACATAAAATAGGTTAACTAATAAGGACCTGCTGTAGAGCACAGGGAACTCTTCTCAATACTTTGTAATGACCTACATGGGAAAAAAAATCTAAAAAAGAGTGGATATATGTATAACTGATTCACTTTGCTGTAGAGCAGAAAGGAATACACATCGTAAACCAACTCTACTCCAATAAAAAATTTTTTTAAAAAGTTAGGTATGATCTAATTGCTTCCTTTGCAGGTTTTGTCTCCTGGAGATGAGGGCGGGACGACTCCTTTTTTTAACTCACTGAAGGCAGGAGAATCCTACATTTTGAATTCTGCCCTAATGCCCAACTCAAAGTAGTGGCTTAATGAAAACCTGCTGCCTTGATTACTACAGTATAACATGGTTAGTGATATGTAGGCTATTGGTAGTTAAACCTGGCTAATATCAGAATTTTCTGGAAAACTTTTAAAAAATATGGAAACTTATTTAGGAAAAACATATCTGTATTTGTCCTTTGACCCAGCAATTCTACCTCTAGGAATAAACTCTGGGGACTGGTTGGTTGAATGAACTGTCATACCACCATTTTAATTATTATGCGCCTCTTAAAAAGAATGAGGAAGATCTCCATGATATATGGCTAAACGAAAAAAAAATCAACGTGCATTATTTTGTTTATTTTTGCAAAAAGAAACACTGGAAGTATAAACAAGGAACCAAAAAAAAAATGGTTATCCACAGGCTGATTCTGGAATGGAATGGAGGGGAAAGGGAGAGATGTGAGACTTAAATCTAAGCATGCCTTCCTACCTAATTTAGCTTTAAATTACATAAATATTTTATGTATTAAAAAACAGGATTAATTTAAAAAGAAAAAACTCTAACACTGAAAACAGAAACAAATGAACCTTACTGTATATCAAACTGCTAACATAATCACCTAGAGAAAAAAATTCCAGTGAATTTTGAATATAAAACTCTGTGCATCCTTAGTGAGATATAATCACAGAACTAAAAGAACTACCAGAAAACAAACATCACTTAGTAATTTTATTGTTAATAATATAATTTTTTTTACCATTACTGCATATTTTCAGGAAAAGTAAGTAGATTTTTCAAGAGACATGACTTCTGTGTAAGAAAAGGACACACGCATATGAAATTAAAAAATCCCTGTAATATTAAATTGGAATTTGAAATATTGATATGAACTCATAGTATCTATGTGTCCTTTCTTTACTGAAAGGGTCTAAAAGTAATGACAACACTGTAGTGTCCAGATCTTGATTATTAAATTCTGCTCTAAAAGGAACTAGATTTACTTGAAGAAATGCTGATTCTAAGGGCAGGGAGTGGGGGCGGGGTGTTCCATTTCGAAGACGGTTACATGCCCACTGGCGATGACTACCCAGAGTGTGAGAACTGGGCTGCCAGGGAATCGCCACGGGCAGTGCTGGGGTTGCAGGGTTGATGGACCCTCATGCACGCTCAGCGGACGTGTGACCGGCCAGTGATGTTTCCAGGCTTGGGCTCTGGTTCAGGGATGGGGGTCCAGACTGAGACAGCCCAGGGTTAGCCTGGAGGGCTGGACCTTGAGCCACACAGACCATTGGTACACTGAGGGGAGATGGTGTTCCCAGCTCTTTCCCAAGACCAGGCAGGGCCTCTGTACCCCAGGGCCCAGGAAACCAGGGGAGACTGATGACTGTGGACAACAGATACCCTTGCCACGCTGGGCTCAGAGCATGCCTGTTCCAGACAGCACATGGCACGGCTCCACTGACATCCAACAGTAAGTGACTGCGCCTGCAGTGTCTGGCCAGCAGTGGGGAGACTGTCCGGCTGCTCTGTGCCCACCCAACTCACCTTCTCCCCAGCAGGGCTTCCTACTTGTAAGCAACTGGGATGAGGGCAGGGACCCTGTCTTTGCTTTGCTTGTCAAACCAAGGTTGTGAAAGTCTCTGGTTTCAAGAGCCAAGTGGGTGGTATTATCATGAAGAATCACCACCACTGCTTGTTCTCCAATTTCTAACACCCCAGAGGCAATCACTTTCAGTTCCTTCAGCTGTTTCTTTGGATGGTTTCAGATCGCTAAATGATCAGCGGAATGTCTTTTTTGCTTTGAAGCTTCCTGCTTCCTCTCTGTCGGCATACTTTAAATTTCCCAGTGCCTGCTCCATCCACCCGACTGCTCTTTTGGCGGCATCCCATTCTTGTTTCATGGGTGCAATGGCTTGGCTCATCTCTGACTATATTAATGACGGACATCGTAAAGCTTTCATGTCTGTGCTTCTGTTTACTCTGTTGCCTCTCACACTGGTTTTGGTCTCTGGTACTGGAGGCTCTCCTCAGGTATCCGTGGGCCTCACCTGGCCAGATCTGATGGGGACATTCAACTGGGAATTCCTTAAGCTGATCACATGACTGGGAGAATGTTTTAATCTCACATCTAAAGATGTGAACACACATGGCTACTGGCAACCTGGGAGACCTTCAGTTTGTAAAGCCTTCCCTGCAACCTCCTTGTTTTTCATTTGGGAAACGTGCCTTCCCCTTTACTAACCGACCTCCAGTTCAGAGACCCTCTTGTGTATCCTCCGTAGAGAATAAACCTCCAGACTTCTACCAAGTTGGGCTGAGGGAGGCTGCCTGCTTTTCGCCCAAACTTGGGCCTCCCTTCTGGAGCTGCTTGGTACCACCAAGGCCTGCACGGTGGTGGTGAGAGAGGGTCCCGGGGCTTCCCCACCAGTGGCTTGGGATCAGGCCTCTAGAGGGTGAAGCTGTCTGTCCAGAGTCACCCACCCAGCTGGCAGGCAGGGCTGAGGCCTGAACCCGTGTCTGTGTGACACCAGAGCCAGCCCACTCTGCTCTCCACCTCTCAGCCTGAGACCCCTCCTGGCCCTGAGAGCCTGGGGTCTTTAAGAAGGAACCTGAGCCCCAGATGCTCGGCCCTCTCGTTTCTGGACAAGGTGAGGGGCCCACGACTCACCTTTGGCGCGGCCTGGGTGCCGTGAGATGGGGGTGGAGCTGGAAGGGGTTGTAGTGATGGCTGAGGACGAACAGGGCCGGGGGCCCGGCTCCATGGGCCAGGGCTTCATGGCTGGGTCAGCAGAGGCATCCTTGCGGTCAAGGCTGTCTCTGTGCGGGGACCCTCGCTTTGGCTTTAGGTCCCCAGGACCTGGGGCAGAGAAGGATACTGAGAAACGGGGCTGCAGAATCCTGTGCTCAGGCCGGGCTGCCACACGGAGGCCTAGAAGCAGGGGTGGCAGGGCACACGGACCACAGGTACAAAAGCTGAGCTGCCCACCTCCCGGGCTGTGGCTTAAACAGGAGGGCCCTGGCTACAGGCCTGTGTCGGAGGGCCCACCTCCAATGACGGGCCAAACCGTGAGCCCTGAAATTTTGGCTGGGAGGAAAAAAAGGAAAAACTCAAGAGGACAAACAAAATATTGGTGAAAATCCAACATACTAACTATAGAGCACACCTGCTGCATAGCACTGTATGTAACTCAAATCCCTGATTTAAAAAGATCCTGCCGACGTCTGCTCAGGATCACTCGGATCTGAGGCTGAGGCCCTGAAGGTCCAGGACACGCAATTGCCAACTGGCTTCACTTATAATCTGCGAAAAAAATTCACTGTCACCTTAACAATAGGGTAAGAAGACTTTAATCTCTGTATGGTGAGACTGACTACAAGAAGGATTTTTACCTTGTATCTTATGCTTTTCTGCAGTCTCTAAATTTTCTACCATGAAGACATACTCTTGTCCAAGTTAAATAAAATCCTATATAAAAACATTAAAAAAAAAACCCCTCCAACTATCTAGTAATAAGAAAGGGGATGGGCTCTCCAAAAATAAGACAAAACTTAATGCAGTTGGAGTTCCTACTGGCATTAAGACGGGGCTGTTTTGCATAATGTCTCACTCTAGGCACCCCCAAGGCTGCAGACATAGAGCCACAACCACTGTGTCAGGATCTCGGCTCCCCTCCAGCCTCTTCCACGGACCTGACTCTGTCTGCCCCTTGGCCACTCCAAGTCTGGACTCACTGTGAAGTTTTAAGTGCCTAAGTCTTATGACTTGAAATCAACGTAAAATTTGGATTTTGAAAGATAACCTTGATGAGAAGCAAGACTCAAGTCTGGCGGGATGGACGGGACAGACATCCAACAGGTGAGGTTAAAATGAGGAGCAGAGGGGGAGGCGGAGATGACCACACAGTTAGCATGAACAGCAGAGAAACAGCACCATTCCAGCAGCATGCTTGGAGGACAGGCCTGGAAGGCCAGGACCTCAGCAGCCCAGGGTTCCCAAGGCAGGGTGCGTGAGACAAAGTCATTGCAACATCAGCCGACTTCAGCATTTTAATACGTATGTATTTATTTTTTATAGTTACCTTGTTATTATTATTATTATTTTTTGCAGTACGCGGGCCTCTCACCGCTGGGCCTCTCCCGCCGCGGAGCACAGGCTCCGGACGTGCAGGCTCAGCGGCCACGGCCCACGGGCCCAGCCGCTCCGCGGCACGCGGGATCCTCCCGGACCGGGACATGAACCCGTGTCCCCTGCATCGGCAGGCTGACTCTCAACCACTCTGCCACCAGGGAAGCCCTATAGTTACCTTATTTTTATGGTACTGGTTTTCCATTTACAATACAGGTAATAATCTTTCCTTTTAGGATAAATTTAAGTGGAAACGGTGAGTCAATTCAAGGGAAAATATGTAAGTAACCACATAGGTGATGTAAAGATGTGGCCAAAATCATGAAGATGGTACAACGATGACGGCAGACAGAAAAAACGGCAGTAGCTAAAGGCCTCTATCGACCAGCCTTTCCCCCGCTCTGGGCGTGATTGGCGTGATGTTCTTTCTGTCCACTGCTGTTTTAACTTCAGCATCCAAGGTGTCAGAGAACGACAGTACAGTCATAAAACTTCATTCTGGACTGAACTCTGGCTGGGCAACATCGATGCAATTATTCAAAACGCTTGAATGGAGCACAATAAAATCCTTCAAAACATAGAGCACCTCTAAAAAGGACCTTATTGGCAAAAGCCAACAATTCAGGGCTCTGACAAAGAAAGAGGACAAAAGGGCAGCGGTTTTAAATTTAGATGCTTAAAGGTAAGTCTTAAAAAAAACTCACTTGACAGAGACCGTATATTTTAGGAAGCATAGCGACAACAGACCAGCTCTGCCTTACACGCGGGCGTGACAAAAGCCTGCAGGTGCGAGAGAAGGGGGGCAGCACACGGCCCCTGGACTTACTCAGCACGGCCATCCTGGCCAAAGGACCTGTGCATAGATGTCCCGAGGCTCCCCTACAGCTGTGCTGTACTGGAGAAACGGTGCAGAGGGTGTGACAACTCATCTTCTCTTTTGAACTCAGAATCCACGCTGGCTACTTTAAGTTTGGCTTGGAACTGGGGTCAGGAGGAGGGGTCCGCTATAGGTCATCTGGCCTTTAGGTACTGTTTTTTTTTGTTTTGTTTTCGTTTGTTTGAATTTCAGAAATGAAGAAGGATACACGATGAAGACACATGGTAAAGGAAAAGGATGAGAAATCTCCAATCTCGGAAAAAGGGAGGGGCTCGTTAGGAGAGGATGGGGTTGTCAGAGGAAGACCAGAACTGCAGGTGTTTAGAGAGAGCCGAGAGAGCCGGGTGGGCCCCTGGAGACTTGTCTTTGTCTTTGCTTTTGCTTCTCAAAAAGGAACTCTCTCTGCGCTGAGTTGCTAAATCGTTATCCCCAGGATAACCCGAGAGGAAGGAAAAAAAAAAAACACAAGAAATAAATGAAATGAATAATAACAAATGACTCTAAATTAGCTCAACGTACTTAGGAAATCAGTATCCTGTCCAGCCCAGGAAAGATGGAAACAATAGCCACGACAAGACCGGAATCAGGACTCAGTGAGTCACTTATGCTCTGCCTCAATTTAATTAATTGAGTGGCATCTTAGTGCCAACACTTTACTTACTCAGCACGTGAAGAGAATTACGTATCGCTCGAGGAGCCGAAGGGCTTAGACAATTTTTCAATTTCAAAGTGTGAAATTATTAAATAAGAATGTTTATTAATTTAGGAGCCGCGGCTTCTCTTACTCATCCATTTTAATGACTGACTCCCTGACAATCTGGCTCACGTGCTACACAGTACGTTTCTGGCCTGCTGTAATGAAATGGTCTACCTGAAGTATCCACTAATAATTCTTGTATATCTGAAATAACCTCTTTTGGCAGGATGAGTTTAAAAATAATGAAAGTACCTCTTTTTCATACCCCAAAGCCCTCAACACCAAGAATTATTATATGCTTTTAGATCTCCTATGCATCTTCTAATTCATGACCTTTAAATCACAGAGTCTTATCAGAGGAGACAACTGGTCTAACTTTTTGAACATGTCATACAGAAACAACCAGTATATCCAATTTCTGATTTAGCGTTAAATTTGGTACCAGAACCTCCATTATTTCTTCCTCTGTGGCACCACCTGGTGGCCAATGCTCACACCACAGGATAAGGGACCGACTTTATGTGATGCTGGGGCCCATGGCTCTGCCGGGGCCCCTGGTTAGGCAGCCTGTTGGTTCAGCTTTAACTGCAGGCAGTGCCCTTGTTGGTGAAGAGCTCAGGCTCCAGGGTTGACAGACCTCTGTTTGAATCCAAGTTCTGCCACTTACTATGTCAGCAGGTGTTTCACCTGTCAAGCCTCACTTTCTAAGCTCTGAAAAGGGGATGATTCATCATGCCTACCTCACGGGGTAGTTAGGACTAAACCCGAGGCAGATAAAGTAAATTAGCCGACAAGGTGCTGAGCCCAAAGAAAGCACCCGGTGCACGGCAGCTGTTACTGATGATCGTCACTGACTTGCTCGTTCATGGATGGGCACGAGCATTTCTTTTCCTCTGAAAGTTTTCCTGACTCAGTTAGGCTGGTTATAGTTAATTAAGTCAACTTGAATACAAATTGAGGTGACAGATGTCAAAACATTTAAACAGTCACAATGCAAACCTGGGGCCACAGATCCCCTCTAGATAAAAACCAATGTTAAGCTTCGTTATCATTTATCTGCACAAGAGCCTTTTACCTCATCGGACCTCCTGTAAAGAATGGGAGTGCAAGCCTTAGTCCCCAGACAATGTGTGCGTGAATGCATTTTCTTTTGTGCATTTGAAAGTGACACAGCAGTACCTGAAGTGGTGAATGTGGCCTCCTGAAAGGCTTGTGCACGTGTCGCGCTCAGAGGGTGGCTTGTCACAGGCCCTTAGTGCTAGAATGGCAGCCGCCACCCCCGACAGTGTGTGGGCCTCAGGCATAGGCCTGATCTTCAGAAAGTCCTGGTGTCTTTCATAAAGATTCCAATATTCAGGCTGCAGTTTTGGCATAAATAATCCATGGAATGATATTTAAAAGTAAATTTGGAAATTTAACCTTGTTTGAAGTAACTGCTGTGCTTAATCGATTCTAAGATGCACATCCCCACCCCCACCGCCCCATCTTAACATCACTGAAATCAGGATGCAGCTTCCACAGTGTCTTAGAGTCACCACTGGGGCCAGATGGAACTGTGACAGAACTGTTACTGCCGTGACCGATATATTTTACTCATATTTTCCTTTTATGTGTGTACACAAAAATCTGTCGAATTAAGTCTTTTAGAAGAGCTCTTCAACAAGAGTACAATAAAACTTCTAAGTGGTAAAGCACTGCATCATTTGATTGCCAGTGTTATATAAAGTAATTGGGCAGTTTATAATTGATAGCCTCTTAGAGTTTGACAGAATAAAGCACATTCAACTAGGAACCCATTTCAGAACCCCTGGCAAACTCCAAATGGCAGCCCTCATGGAAAGGTAAGCCGGGCCCCTGGCTGGTAAGGCTGAAGACCGGGTCAGGCTGGAGAAGAAAACCTGGCTGCCTATCCAAGTGCTAAAAAGACTGGAGTCACACGTGGGCTTGCAAAAGATCGCACATGTGCACGCTGCCTGTTAAATGTGCCGGAGATCTCCCTACAGAAATAGTCTACTCTACAACTCTGACACGTACAAGGAAACCCCCAAACATATGCAACTGAGCTTGCCTCTGGTGCCTGCGTGGTTACCAGCTTTGGTTTGAGTCCCTCCCACCATCTACAGGATTAGCGATGCTTCTCGCTCGACATGGGTTTGTATTTTCTTGGTTATTAACACACCTATGGAGGCAGATGTGCGTGTACACAGCACATCCCCTTCATGCTCTTACACACACAGGTGTGCACAGCCACACGCCGTCTCCCTCTACCCGGTCCAGTGAGAGGGTCCCTTAGACCACCCCCTGCAGCCAGGTCAGCCCGCCTACCTTTTCCCAGGGTCCCTTTGTGGATGTCACGCTCTTCTGCACAGCTTGAGCCCGAGGGGGTGGCCTCGGGGTTCTCCGGCTGGGATCTGAGCGGCTGAGAAGTGGATGGCGAGGTTGGGTCTGGGGACTCCAGCTGCCGGGGAGGACTGTCTGTAGTTGACTTCAATCGTTCTCTGGAACCCTCTTTCTTTGGTTTGATGAGTTTGACTAAAGCTTTGGCTCCAATCCAGTGGTTTTTCCTAGTTAGGAGTAGATTTTTAGGACACAATCAACCCTCACTGCCCCCTCCAGCAGGTTACTGGGTGCCCTAATGTGGGCTGGGATTCCCATCACCAGCCTGGGAAGCTGGCCAGTAACCACCACCATGACCACTGTATTTGGGGCTCAGGAGGCAGAGCAGAATTCTCGGTCACGCATGCGCTCGGGGATAGTTAGAAGCATGTATCGGGTCAGGAGTTCACACTAGTCTCTTGGGAGAACAGAACATCGAGTACGCCCATTAACTCTTGATTATCTCTGGGAAGGAAGTTGTGCTCTGCTAATGTGATCTATTAACTCTTGATTATCTCTGGGAAGGAAGTCATGCTCTGCTAATGTGATCTAGTAGATCCTGATTGTCTCTGGGGAGGAAGTCATGCTCTGCTAATGTGATCTATTAATTCTTGATTATCTCTGGGGAGGAAGTCGTGCTCTGCTAATGTGATCTAGTAGATCCTGATTATCTCTGGGGAGGAAGTCGTGCTCTGCTAATGTGATCTAGTAGATCCTGATTATCTCTGGGGAGGAAGTCGTGCTCTGCTAATGTGATCTATTAACTCTTGATTATCTCTGGGGAGGAAGTCGTGCTCTGCTTATGTGATCTATTAACTCTTGATTATCTCTGGGGAGGAAGTCGTGCTCTGCTGATGTGATCTATTAACTCTTGATTATCTCTGGGGAGGAAGTCGTGCTCTGCTGATGTGATCTATTAACTCTTGATTATCTCTGGGGAGGAAGTCGTGCTCTGCTGATGTGATCTATTAACTCTTGATTATCTCTGGGGAGGAAGTCGTGCTCTGCTGATGTGATCTAGTAGATCCTGATTATCTCTGGGGAGGAAGTCGTGCTCTGCTGATGTGATCTATTAACTCTTGATTATCTCTGGGAAGGAAGTCGTGCTCTGCTAATGTGATCTATTAGATCTTGATTATCTCTGGGGAGGAAGTCGTGCTCTGCTGATGTGATCTATTAACTCTTGATTATCTCTGGGGAGGAAGTCGTGCTCTGCTAATGTGATCTATTAGATCTTGATTATCTCTGGGGAGGAAGTCGTGCTCTGCTGATGTGATCTATTAACTCTTGATTATCTCTGGGGAGGAAGTCATGCTCTGCTAATGTGATCTATTAACTCTTGATTATCTCTGGGGAGGAAGTCGTGCTCTGCTAATGTGATCTATTAACTCTTGATTATCTCTGGGGAGGAAGTCATGCTCTGCTAATGTGATCTATTAACTCTTGATTATCTCTGGGAAGGAAGGAAGTGCTCTGCTGATGATCTAGTAGATGGCCATTTTTCTGCCAAAATGCCCTTTTCAGCGTCACACTCCTCCTCATCCTCTGCTAAAGTTCACGGTAAGCGTAATAAGCTGGCATTCCTTGACCACTCCTGGCACCGAGGAATCCGGGTGAGGTGGCAGAGGGCAGGGAAGAGGGCGCTGTGTGAAGTAAAAACAGGCAATTTAATGAGGAAGTGACGAAGCTGCAGCTAACGGGAAATGGAGGCTTCTGCTGTTACAAAAAGAGAACCACAGGGGCTTCCCTGGTGGCGCAGTGGTTGAGAGTCCGCCTGCCGATGCAGGGGACACGGGTTCGTGCCCCGGTCCGGGAAGATCCCACATGCCGAGGAGCGGCTGGGCCCATGAGCCATGGCCGCTGAGCCTGCGCGTCCGGAGCCTGTGCTCCGCAACGGGAGAGGCCACGGCAGTGAGAGGCCCGCGTACCGGAAAAAAAAAAACAACAAAAAAAGAGAGAACCACACCCGAGTTCTACTCCTGCTCTGAACTGAACTGCACTGTGTTTACACAAATCCCTCCGTTTCCTCGTCTGGGCCTCAACTGCTCCATCTGTCAAAGAGAAGGCTGAGACTGAGGTTCTGAAATTCTGTGGTTGTGTGATTTCAACAGAGAGGCCTTGAGGGGTGTACAGCGATCCTGACTTTGAGGCTGGGCTGGGACAGGACCACGTGCAGGGCGGACTCCTGGGGGGAGCCGTGCTGGACAAGGCTGGCAGTCTTGGGGGATGGAGCCAGCCCTGAAACCCACTGCCCTCTGGAGAAGCGGACATGTCTGTGAAGCCGCCCTGGGGTTCAGTGAATCCAGAGAAATCTGTATACGGCCAAAAGGTGCCCCTGTTTGAAGACTGTGAGTGCTGGGCCTGGTGTCCTATCCAAGGTTCCTTCCCTAAACAGAAACATGGTTTTCTGCACCCCGTTAAATCCTGAGAAGAGGCCGACAAGGCAACCCTTCCATCCCGCTTTAACGGCTCCCAAACCACTGACTCTGCCCCATTAAAAGGGCTGTGGCTCAATTAAGCCTGTGTCTCGTCAGGGTCAGCCGGCATTTGCCACCCCTCACCGGACAAGCATGAGGATGGGGCTGCAAGAAATTCTAAAATCTTTCTGATGTGCACACGGGCGACCTGTCACTGTGGAAGACACAGGCCCTACAAAAAGTTTCACCCTGAGTGTGAACAAGGAAGGTTTTCTGTTCTGTGTTCAAGTCCCTGAAACTTAAATCAACTCACTTCTTTGGAGCAGGATCATAGAACTTGTACTGATCCATGATTTTTTCTTCCAGTTTTTCCTTATGTCTTCGTAAGGCATTTAACTTGTCTCTGTGGAGAGAGGGAAAAGACAATCAAGCCAGTTTTAAATAAAACAAACGAACTTACTCACCAGCTCGGCCTGGGACCTGGCCCAGCGGACATCACAGTGCTCACAGTCGCTGAGTTGGGAATATGCGAACGGAAGCATCTGACATAGGTCCAGAAGCCCTAACGCCTTGCAGAGGCCTGCTGAAGCACCCAGGATCTAGCTGTGAGTGAACTCAAGGGAGCAAACCCAGAACCGTCTGACAACCCAAGCTCAGAAGCAAGGATTCTCTGGCCAGGCCATTCAGGGTGTGGGACACCCCAGGGTCAGACCCGAGGCCAGCTGCTGGCATGCACATCAACAGTACCTTGGTGGTGGGAGAGGTCTGCCCTTAGGGAGTTGGGTGGGCATCAAGGTTGAAAAAGTCATTTCAGCAAATTCAGACCTCTGACCTGGACCCATTCCAATGCTGGGTTTCTGAGAAAACTTCCATGGGAACAAACTCAGAAGACTTTAGGGTCCAGAGAGAAGATAAGGAACAGAGCGGGCCTGGAAAAACCAGAGGGTGTGGTGGGGACTGGGCCACAACTGGGCCACCGCAGCAGATCGCTGCCTGGGGTGGCACGTAGACCTTCTCACTTTTCAGAGCAGCCAGAAACTCAGACTGTGAAGCAGAAGCTCCTGACTTGTAAATGCTGGAAACCAGTTTGTATTTTCAAAAACACACAAGAGACCAAAGAGACACCTCTCGAACCCTGGGCTGCCAGAGGGCACCTCTGCTTCCTGGGAGGGAAGTTCTGGCCTTCCTGATACGAAGGGGGTGCTTTTGTTTTATCTCAGGGAGTCAGGCAGGTGGACTCCATACAACAGTGCCCACAGGGCCACCAACTCCCGTCCCTTCCGGCCTCTCACCACCTGTGCTGTCTTTACAGCTCGGACCCTCGGCTTCCTCACTGGAAAATGAGGCCTCTGGCCAGAGGCAACTTTCTGCTCAGGCTTCTTTCTGTCAAGCTGCCAAGCTTCCACCCAAGCTGGGGGCTTTCCCAGGAGCTCCCCACAAAGGGGGTACATCACGAAAAGTGGCAGCTTTGCGAACCACTGGGCCCCGACCCCCAAGCCCCAACCCCTCGCGGCTCCCAGCCTCCTTGACTCGATGTCTGTGATCTGTTATCGTGTCCTCACGGCCGTGCTGCCCCGCCTTAAGCTCGGAGTGCTTTCGCGGCTGGGTCCGCCCCAGAGATGCGCACAAACTCAGAGAGCAGGTCCCGTGCCCCTCTCGGCCCCCAGCACAGTGCTCCGCTCAGAGCAGCCTCTGGGAAGCCTGCCAACTCCTGGCCCTCTGCAGACGCTCTCTATTGCACAACTGTCATCCCATCATCCCCCTGGGGTCTGGGCGCCTACTCTTCTAGTGAGCAACCGCCCAGTGTCCGCTGGAAATTATTATCAGCTGGATTACAGAGGGCCAACTTCAGGCAACGGTCATTTCTATCCCCAAATTACAGTGCGGTTTGCAAGGCAAACCATCTCCTGGTAGATGGCGAGCCGCCTCTGACCATGTCCCCCTGCAGCCTGTCTCCTCTTGCCTTCCCTACGCTGGCCAGCCATTCCCACCCGCGAGCAAGGACAGTTCAACCACCACGGCAGAGCGGTGGAAAGCCCCTGGACCCACGGATGCGTCCTGGATCGTTTCACTTGCAAACCACAAGGTTCTCAGTGCCAGGCTCTTCCTCTTGACCTCATCTCTGGCAGCTTCCTAGGCCCTGCGAGACCAGCACCCTTTAAACACTTCCCAATGAATCTCGACTCGTTAGCCAGGCGCGGCAGCCTCCTCCGCTGTGGCTCCCGCACGTTCCCTGCACCCAGAGCCCTGCCGTGCTCCACCTTCATGTCCCCTGTCTGCCCTGCCTTCGGCCCATCCTGTGTCGGCAGCAGAACCCCAGCTCTTCTTCCCACTTCTCCGTGAAGCTCCTCAACCGCTGTCTGGTATGCCCACATCCCATCACCCCCACTAGGTCCCTGGTTACCACCGCAGGGGCCACAGCAAAGCCCACATAAACAAACACCGTGGCACACGGGGGACCCACCGCACCAGACGATCAGGGGACACAGCCGCAGGCGACAGAAGGAGGTTGGGTGTGGCACCTGCGCTCAGCCTCCCACGTGAATTCTTTCCCTGAGATACTTCTCTTGCTGGCACAGCTGTATTTTTAGAAGTGCGCTTAATTCCAAAAGCAGACTAAGAAGCTTCTGGCGGTGGGCAGAGCCTTTAAAAAGCAAATGAAAGCCAACCACCACCACTGCAGAAACCCAGAAACACTCCAGGGAAACAGAGAGAAGGACAGGCTGTTAAGAACAGGCTCCAGGGCTGTTCCTGCCCAGAGCGGGGCAGGTCTTGGCCAGAGAAGCCAGGACCCCCGTGTCGACAGGCGTCCCCCACCCGGGCCCCTTACATGTACTGCTTCTGTTCCTCGTGGTACTGTTCCTTGTTCTCCAAGTTCTGTTCTAGAAGCATTTGGTTCTGCTGGCTCAACAGCTGGATCTGGCTCAAGAGGTGATGGTTTTCTTCCTCCAAGTTCCCCTTGAGGCGGGAGAGCAGCTAAAACACAGACCAACAATGTCTTAAATACTGTGTGACCCCGTCAGTCTGCTGCTGGGAATCTAGCTTCCAAAAGAAGGCAAAGGCCATCTGCGCCAAGATGTCCATCTCAGTACTATCTGCACTCGTGACAACTTGAAAGGACCCAAACGGCCTCTTCCCTTGGCAGCTACGCTGTCCAATCCGACAGCCGCGGGCAACGCGTGGCCACGGACCACTTAAAGCACAGCTAGTCCATGATGAGGAGAGCCACAAGGGCGGATACAGCGGATCCTAAAGACTTAACTAAAAAAAAAAAGATGTGAAAGAGCTCGTTAATGAGCTTTTTGTGGTTACATGTGGAAATGACATTTTAGATATACTGGCTGAACAAAATATATTACTTAGAATTAATCCCACCTGTTTCCTTTCACTGCTTTACTGTGGCTACTAGAAAATTTTAAATTACATCTGGTGGCTACACTATCATTTCTAGCGGCCAGCTCCGTCCTAGACGAGGGTCGGCACACTTCTCCTGTAAAGAGCCAGGTAGCAAATATTTTAGGCTTTCCAGGCCGGACGGTGGTCTCTGTCGCAGCCACTCAACTGTGCTGTTACAGCAGGAAAGCAGCCAGAGACAATATGTAAATGCACAGGTGTGACCGTGTTGCAATACAACTTGACTTATGGACACTGACATTTAAGTGTTATACCACTTGCACTTGCCACAAAACATTTTTTTTCACTTTCTCAACCATTATAAAATGTAAAGGTCATTCTCAGTTCACGGCCGTATGGAAACAGGTTTGGGGGCTGGATTTTAGTTTTGGGCTGAGGATGGCCAACTCTTGTCTAGAATACATTTATCATGGTTGGTGTAGCAGGAAAACGACAAGCTTTGGCTTCACACAGACTGGGTGGCAATCTCCTACTGCAGGCCCTGGCCTGAGGTCCCCTCGGAAATCCTAAAGCAGGGCCCTGTGAGGCACAGCCTATGATGACGGGGCTCCCTCAGCCAGTGTCTGCCTGTGTCCTGGCCCCCACCTCCTCCACAGGCCCCAGCCCAGAGGGGCCTTTGGGCATCCCAGAACCCTGGCCTCTGCTTTCTCATCTGTGGCGCCCCGTGAGCTCAAAGGAAAAGGCTACCCAGAGTGTTTTTCAACAAACAAAGGGCAAGAGGAGCTGTGTCCAGGGTCTTGGCTGCCCTGGAGCTGGGACGGGACCCAGCTGCTCTGCCCTATGCCATCCACTTTGCCTGTCTTACTTGTCCCGGGGTCTGCTTACAATTTCATCTGAGCGGGGTCTGCTGCTTAAGAAGGTACTTTCCAACCTAGTGCACCAGAAGGCAGAGCTCTGCCCCTTTTGCAACCGGGAGATTTGTGTGCAGGTTCCATCTCGAGGAGCCAGTCAGCCAAACCCAAGCACAGAAGAAAATCTGTGACCTTCCTCTAGAACAGTGCAGCTGCTACATGCAAGGAAACGGAAAAACCGTGTGGACACAGCCAAGAGGACAGAGATAAAACAGTACTCAGCTGTTTCCGTGCGCCTGCTCTGACCCTTCTCAGAAAGCAAAGGTCAGATGCAAAGGTGTTTTCTAATGCATCCCTACTAGTCGTGGTGCCTGTCCCCCTTTCAAACGCCTCTGGTCTCCTCCCGGCCTCTGTACCACCTTCACACAGTCTTGGAGCACAGACGCCAAGAAGGACCCATGGCAACCCCTCTGAGCCCAAGGCTGTCACCCCAGGGGGACTCGTCCCGGTGTCCCAAGACCCCGCCCAGCCCCAGGCCCCACCTCGCAGTGGGTGTCCAGCTTGGTCAGAGAGATGTCCATGCTCTGGTGCTGTTCCTTCAGCTCGTCGAACCGGGCCTGCCAGCGGCTCAGCTCCAGCTGCGAGCTGTTCAGCGAGGTCTTCAGCTCCTTGGTGTGGCTGTGCAGCTCCTCGTGCTCCCCCTTCAGCTGGTGGTGCAGGAAGCTGACCCTGGCGGGGTGGAGAGCCACAGGGCTGAGGCCTGAAGGGTGCTCCCGGGCCCTGTCACAGCTGTGCAACCTTAGACCGAACCACAACCTCCCTGGGCCTCACAATGAGGGAGCTGAACAAAATCAGAGGCTTTCAAACTGGATTCTTCGGGCTTCTATGAAGGTACCCCTGGTGTCCCCACCTTGCACTGGGGGGACGGAACAGGCAGGCGTGGGCACCCACTTCAACAGAGCATCACTGTTGTGACCTCTTATGTTTTTAGAGCTCTGGCATATCTGCCTACTTGGACAAAAAGGTTCTGTTGTTAAAAGCTTTCTTTCTGAATACGGACCCAGACATTTCTGCTCTAAAACTCTTTGTCTATGCCCAGCTCTTCTTCTCAATTCCAAGCCCCTTTCTCATTTCAACTCCCGAGATAAAATATGAGATGCTGGGGTATGATGTAAATCCACTAAGATTAGCACCATCATAATAACTATTATCCAACTGGGCTTTCTCGGGGGGAAGATTTGTAACAGAAAGCTCAAAGTACCAGGGGTTCGTGGCCTCAATTTAGACACAGATGTGTCTTGTTTGGCTACAGTGTTTTTTAAATGAATTAGTGGGTCAACATTTAAAATTCTGAAAGTTTCACATCAACATCCCAATGTCCAGCTTCTCTTAAGAGAAAAAGCATAAACCAGGGGACAATCTGGTGGCCCCAGGCCTTCCTCCCAGCTGACACCTGTTAGTGTATATTCTCCATGTCACTCATGTCCAGTCTACCACTGGCACTCTTCACCCATGTGCCTGACCTGCCTGGCACCGGAGTCTGTAGCCACTGGTACACATGAACACAAAGAGGTGGGGAGGAGGCAGTACCCATGGCCATGCCAGAGACAAGACCTGCTTCAAATCCTGACTCTGCCATTGACTACAAGCGTCCACTCTGAACAAGGCACTCAATCTCAGCCTGTTTCTTCATCTGTTTAAAAAAAAAAAGGATAGTAATTCTGTAGATTCTCGTTACTCTTGGTAGTAACATTCTATAAGGTCCCTGAGACACTAAATTAGCTCTTGGGGGAAACACACAGGTGGGTTCCTGTGAGTCTGGTCACACAATTTTGTCAGCTGATCAAGACATACCTCGTTTTACGTGGTTTCTGTTTAAAGACACCTTATGTGATGTACTCACAGCCAACAGCACTGTAACTCATGCCTGAAGGAAGCTTATCTACCTCACTCACACATATTCTCCATAATGTACATCACAGCCTTGCACTTAGGAACACGAGACAGCATTCTGCTCGTGGGCCATTTTAAACAGCGAAATCCTCACCCAAAAGCACAAAAACACGAAAACCATGGCACTTAACAGGCCACAGAAAGGACGCTCGTGGGCTTCCTTGGTGGCGCAGTGGTTAAGAGTCCGCCTGCCGATGCAGGGGACACGGGTTCGTGCCCCGGTCCAGGAAGATCCCACGTGTCGCGGAGCAGCTGGGCCCGTGAGCCATGGCCGCTAAGCCTTCATGTCTGGAGCCTGTGCTCCGCAACAGGAGAGGCCACAACAGTGAGAGGCCCGCGTACCGCAAAAAAAAAAAAAAAAAGGATGCTCGTTTGCAGAATGAGCTGCAGGGGTCGAATGCCTTGCTCCTCTTCTGTTGGAAATGTGTGCATCAGGTGACCCCAAATGTCTCGCCACCCAAATGTCCATGATAGCTCCACGAACGCTGATTCGAGGCTTAGAGATCAATGTCAGCAAGGAGGTGAATTCACAAACAGGGAACCCATTAGATGACGAATGTACCCGTGGCTGACGCAACCAATCGGCATCTCAGGGCAGGAGGTGAGAGCCACCGGCTTGGGCGACGCGCTATCCCTGGGTACCACACTGGCCCTTCCATCCCAGCACCACCCCTTTGACCTCGCCACCATCCAGCTGTTAGCATGACAGGGGCTGTACTGGCAGGCTGACCTCCGCTCAGCGGGAGCAGAGTGAGTCAGCTGCTGCCGCCCGCGGGAAGGTGGGCCCCCTGGGCCCCGGCGTTTACCTGTCCAGCTCCTCCTGCAGCCTCTGGTTCTCGCTCGCGACCGCGGCGCTCGTCCTCTGCTCCTGCTGCAGAGCCTCCCTCTCGGCATTCAAAACCTTCTCCAGCTCATCCAGCTCCGCCCTGCGCTTCAGCATGTCGCCGTGCCTGGGGGAGGGGACACACCGCTGGCAGCCCGTCCCGGGCCTTCTTTGCCCACGGGCGACGGACACCCTGGGAGACCGCGAAGCCTCCACAGAGAAAGCGGGGCTCGTCTGGCGGTTTCTCTCTGCAGAGCTGAGGGGGGCGGGCAGGGGGCAAGGCTGCATGGCAGGGAATTGGAGGGAGATGGCTGGGAGGGCACCGGGGGTGCGAGCAGCGCCTGGGCGGGAAGGCTCGGGGTCCCCTCCAGCCCCAGGGCCAGAGGCCTCGTCCTCCCACCCGACATGCCCCCGCGGCCCCCTCGATTCCCTGTCACAGCAGCCTTCCTCCCTTGGCCCCCGGGGAACGCCAAGACAACGTCCTCTGAACCCCACACCCTCCTCTCAGGGAGTGCAAATGACTTAACAGGGCGTTCACTCAACACAAACTGATCTAGAAGAAACCACGGAATAGACAGCTGAATTCCACTGCACATGACAGCTAATCTCACAGCAAATCCCTGCTCACTGGGGACGAGGTGAGCCCTCCTCTCCCTCGGGAGCCCCTCCTGCTCTTGCCAGACCTCGAGTGGGGGGCAGAGGCTTGCCTGGGGGGCCCAGGCAGCTGCCGGGGGACACGCGCGTGCGCGCGCGCACACACACACACACACACACACCCCTCCTTCCCGCCCTTTTCCTCTTTGTATTTTCTCCTCTGTCTCTCTGTGTGGGGTACTGCACAGCTATCTCTGGAGGACAGCAGAGCACAAGGACAGAGTCCCAGATAAGCCCAGGCTGTTCCTCCCACCTGCTGGAACCTTCCAAGCTCACGATGACTCAAGAGCCCCCAAGTCCAGGGGGCTTCCAGCCTTCGTCTCCAGACCTCTACCCTGACCCCGCCTGTCCCTGCGCAGCTGTACTCGCACCATCTGACTGGAACCCAGACTTGTGCTTGTGTGGGAGTCAAGCTCAGAAGCCTGCTCAGGCAGCTGTTTACAGACATGTGTGGCCTTTAGCTTCAGAGCAGAGGATCCCCAACGTGGTTCTGGGCGTGGGGCTCTGCCTGGCTCTCAGGGGTGACCTTTCGCATCCAGATTAACGATTCTGGGAAAAGTCATCCAAGGTCTGACAACTTAGGGCCTCCGGCTGACCATCAAGGTCCCCGCTTCCCGCTTCCCTGCTGTAACGTCTTGGAAAAGCTCACTGATCAAGCATCTCTCTGACCGTTAGTAAACTACGCCACTGCAGAACAGAACCCGGGCGAGTCTGGCTCACCACTGAGTCCCAGTACGAGGCACAGTGCTCAGTATCTGTTAAGAGAACGAATGAGTGAGCGTCTGATTTAAGTGTCAAACGAAATGAATGTAGAGCCATCATCCCTGTATTCCAGGTACCCAGACTCCTGAACGTGTAGCCCTGCTGCAGACAGACCCAAGGGGCCTCCAGCCTCTGTCCAACAAAGTACTGGGTAACACACTGGTTCTGTGCTGTACTGAGCAAAGAATTACAGGGAAAGCAACAATGAACTCTTCCTTCAGAACCAGTCCAAATTCCACCTGCAAAAACCTTCTCCTGCTGAGTAGACATGAAGGATATCATGAGATGTTATTATAACACATAACAGGGCACCTGAGTGCCTGGGGAGTGCTGGGCGCCGTGCTAGCTTTAGAGCGGAGCGAACACTTCTCACTCCACATCATTAGTCAACTGGATGCCTCTCCTACCACAGCTAGACACAGCACCCCGTACACAGTAGGTGTTTACTAAGTGTCGCATGCACCCAGGATGGGTGCAGGAGGAAGCAGAAGATGCTCATTTGGGCTAGCAGCCCCTGAAGGACGGCGATCCGCGTGGATCAAAGGGGTGGAGGACTCCAGACGGAGGCAGAAAGGAAGCACCGGGTGAGAGGATAAATGAACGCCATCACCCCGTGCCCACAGCATCCTCAGATGCCCTCGTGAGGCTCTGCTGGCCCAACGACCCCCCGGGTCTGTGATGAAACGCCCTGCACTTCAGCTCCACTTAGCATCTTGAGGCCGAGTCAAGGAGAACGCTGGCCGCAGGGCCGCCTCACAAGCACAGGACAAGGACAGTTTCTCTTCCTCACCCACCCAGCCACCCGTGCCAAGTGTTTGAGGGCCTCTCTCTCCTGTATTAGAGCCATGTGCACACCACACCTGCTCCCAGATTCTGGGTCCTGCAGCCCCTGCCCAGCGGCCTGGAACAATCAAGGATCTGCCCGGGCAGGAGCTCAGGTGATGCTGGTTGACCGAATGCACACAAGACCCAGGACCCCGATTTGTCAAGAGTGCAAAGCTAAGACTCGTGCATTTCAAGGTATGTAAATTTTACCTACAAGAAAAGAAGGGTGTGGGGCTGGAGAACGGGAAGTAAAGATGAAACGAGGGTGGCAAAACAGTGATAAATGCAGAAGCCAGTCGTGGGTATACAGGGGTTTCACTCTACCATTCTGTTTACTTTCTATATACTTAAAATTAGGGCTTCCCTGGTGGTGCGGTGGTTAAGAATCCACCTGCCGATGCAGGGGACGCAGGTTCGTGCCCCGGTCCGGGAAGATCCCACATTCCGTGTAGTGGCTGGGCCCGTGAGCCATGGCCGCTGAGCCTGCGCATCCGGAGCCTGTGCTCCACAACGGGAGAGGCCACAACAGTGAGAGGCCCGCGTACCGCAAAAAAAACCCCAAAAAACGCAGCCCAGACCTTGACAGGCAAGAAAAGAACTGAGAAGCCAGGGCAAGACGTGTCATTGTAAATTGGCAGCTGTAGTGAACTTCCTCCTTATTCTTAGTTTGGAGAGAAAAGGGAGGAGAGAAGAAAATCCTTAGGGGAGCAGGGACCCCACACCAACAACAGGTTTCCCTGACCCAAGACTGGCCACGACGCCCCTTCTCCACCTGGAGATCCACCGACACTCGGTCTCCAGCTGCACTAACTCCAAATTGCTAAGGGTGACTTTGATTTACCTCCCTTTTGGAGAGTTCTGGTGCCCCGGACAGTGTGAAGCTGCAGGCCAAGAGGAGACCCGAGGGGCACAGAGCAGAGGCGGGGGCAGGAACCCAGGGGAGCCCGCCCCGCCGGCACATACCTCTCCCCGAGCTCCCTGTGCTCCAGCTCCAGGTTGCGATGCAGTGTTTTCAGGCAGCTGTGCTGGCGGATGAGGGCCTCGTACTCCGCGGACTGCCGCTCGTGGAGTGCGCCCAGGTGCTCGTGGTCCTGCAGCAGGGCCTGGTAGGTGGCCGTCAGCTCTTCCTGCTGCTTCTGCAGGTTCTCGAGCTCGCTCTCCTTGGCTGTCTGCTGGTTCTGGAGCAGTGCGTACTGCGCGGTGAGTGAGGCGCTCTGGGAGCCCAGAGTGGAATTTTCCACCTGCCGAGAGGGAGAGGGGGCTGGAGGCTGACACTGAGATAACAGGGACCATCGGTGCAGGCAAGACGCAGCTGGGACCAAGGACAGTTCTACCAGGACTTAAGGAACTGCTGGAGGCCAGATGGCATCAACAGACTGTCGCGGGGCGCTTCACTCCTGAGCCGCTCTCCGCAGACGGGACCTTTGGGGCAAATAAGGTCCTCTCTCTGAATAATACCCTCTTTGAATACTTTTAAAAGCCTATTTTTAAAAGACAGAGCATCACTGAGGACACAAAATACCTGAACAACCTACCTTGACCTTAACCTAACTGACGCTTACAGAACATCCATCCAACGTCCAAAATTATTAGAAATTTAGGAGAAGGGAGCACTTCCGATCTAATTCTGAGGTCAGAATTACCTTCATATCAAGACCAGACAAAGACATGACAACCATAACCAAAAACCCCAACCAAAACAAAACTACAAGCCAACATCCTATTTGCTCGTTTTGACAGAACGAATCCCAACCTCTTTGCCAGTCTCCTATTCATTGTCTCTGACCCACACGTTACATATTTTCAAACACCTTTCTCAGAAACTGCAATGAACGATCATTTACTTTCCCACAATCTATTAATGGTAAATAAAAGCCAACATCCTAAAACGTGTGGTCCAGAACACTCTTGGCTAGATGCTCTCACCAGCCCGGGAGCTACTTCATACCTTACTTCACTCGTAGAGATCAAAAATTCACATTTGCTTCCAAGAGGCTCTGCCAGGTCCTACAGTGAAGAAGTGTGCTTAACTCTGTCGAACCAAACTTATTTGATCCCAGAACCTCTTTTCCAAGTCATTCCTAACAGCATCTCAAGAAACAGATTTTGGGAAACAGACAAGACTGCAAGGGAAAAGCAGGGAAATAAACTTTTTTTTTGCCTGGGCAGCCGTGTTCAGTCACTGAAAACCAACTTCAAAGATCCTGAGGCTAGGAACCTCGGTTTACAATGAGTCTATCAAAAATAAAACAGAACACCGAACTCTCCCATGCTTTGTCTTACTGATTAGGAGTCGTCAGAGTGCTGGGGCCAGTCTCTAGGAGACACAGAGCATCCTCCCCCCGCCAAGAGCTGCCCGGCCATGCCCTCACCTGCAGCTTAGCCGTCTGCGTCTGGAGCGTGGTGTTGTGCTCCTGCAGGAAGGCGCTCTGCTTCTGCAGCGTCAGGATCTGACTGCTGAAGGCCGTGTTCTGGGTCTCCAAGTGCTGCAGCTGTTCCTTGAGCAGCTGCTTCTCAGCCTGCAGAGCCGCGTTCTGGGGAAGGGGGAAGCATGAGACCAGTCAGACCCCGGCTCTGTACCTGCTAAGCAGCTGCAGGGACGGCTGGTTAGCAGGTACAGAGTCGTGGAACCCTTTGGGGGCCAAAGCCAAAATCCACCGGATGAGAGAAGTAACATTTTCCCTCTTGGAAAGACAACAGAATTAGAAAAAAATTTTTTTGTACGTGCTTTCACAAGAGAAGCGAATATACATGATGGAGACGCTGCAAAGAACCTGAGCGAGTGAGTGTGAGGCAAAGGCGAGCTGGAGCTAAACATGCTGCATCCTTTCTGTCTTCTGTGCTCTTCTCTGTTTTCTGTTGACCACCCCGAGAATGCATGTCTGTGAGCTTCTCGCACAGAACAGGGAGCCAGAGCCTGCCCTAAAGCCTCACCCCGCTCGGGTGACAGCGGGTAGAAGGCGGCGGTTCATGCTCCGTGAGACCGATAAAGGCCGAGCAAGATACGCCACCGACTGGGCCCGGACGCGTGGGGTGTGGTCTTGCGCTCTCCCTGACCAGCATGGGGCTTAGGGTCAGGTCTCTTAAACTCCGTCTCACCTTTCTCATCTGTCAAAGGAAAATAGTCACTATCTACTTCATAAGGCTGTTGGGAGACGTCAAACAAGATCAGGGGTTTAGACGTGCGTGGACAAACTTGCTCTGTAAAGGGCCAGACGGCAAATATTATTTTGGGGTTTGCCGGCCATAGGGTCTCTACCTCAACCAGTGACCCCTGCCGTCGCCGTGGAAAGGCAGTCCCACACGATGTGTAAGCAAAGGGTGTGTCTGTGGGCCAATAAAACCTTATTTATGAAAACAGGGGGCGGACCGTGGTCTGTCGACCCCCAGAAGAGCACCGAAACACAGATCACTGCGGAAACAGTGCTGGTGGAGATGCCCCAGACCCAGTGCAGGAAGCATAGAGTAAGTCCCCGGGGAAAAGGGGGACCTGCCCCTTCAGTCAGAAAGGTTGAAGGGACCTCAAGTGGCAAGGAGCAAACGGGACTTGCCAGGGAACTCAAGAAGAGGCCAACGAGACCTGGATAAATCTCAACAGCTTCTGACACCCCGGGTCCTTCCCGGTAATGGGAGTTCCTGCTCCGTCTGCAGAACTGTCGACAGTGGCCTCTCCCTACTCACGTTGCGCTCCAGCTCGATGGCCCGGTCCTTCACACGGAGCAGCTCCATCGTGGCCTCCTTGGGGCTGGGCCCCCAGCGCTCCTTCCCCGGGTGACCCTCGACCAACGGCCCCACAGGGTGTTTGAAAGAGTTCTGCACCTGCTTCCCCTCTTCTTGGCTCTTCCTGAGGATCTCACACTCCTTCTTCAACTGCGGGTGCGAGAACGGGAAAGCAGACTTGGGGCAGGAAGAGGCCGGGCTCGGGGCCCCGCACCAAACCCACCCCCGTCAGCATGCCCGACCCCTCGCCCGGCACTGGACCCGCCAGACTCCTGCCTTTGCTCTTGCGGGGAGGACCTCCGTCCTGCACGTTGCCCCCTCCCTGCAGAGGTGACTGCCGGGCAGCAGCCGGGACCCAGTCCCGACTTTATAGCCACGTGAGCGCAGCCAGACTTCTCCCTCCCGAGCCTCAGGGGTCCACTCCGTCGACACTTGCTCCAGAACACGGGCATCCAGGCCGCCCCTCTGCTACCCAGGTGAGGGGCTGGGAAAGGTGAGGCAGGGACCTCACAGCCAGGACCTACGGCCTGACCCTATGGGGGCTGCTCTTACCACCTGGAGCTCGTTCTGTAGGTGGTGAGTCAGGCTGGCCTTCTCTTCCATCTGTGCTTCTAAGAACACAATCTTTTCTTCTTTCCTGGCTAGTGCTGTTTTGAATGCTGATTCAGTTATGCTCTCCAAAATCTTGTATTTCCTGAAAAATACAAATACACAGTAGTATTCATCTGCCTCTTCTACCCACAAGCTCCCAGTCTCCCAGCTGCCAAAACGCCCCTCCCCCACTAAGCTGGTTTCCGCGTCACGCTGCAAGATGTGTCCCAGAAGAACTGCAGGAGTCAAAAACCATCACCTAGAGCTGTTCCCCAGGCTGTTGGCATAGATATGTCTGGGACACCGTCAATGAAACATCACTGCTATAGTTTTCCAGGCGTCGTTTCATGTATTGTTATGGCCATTTTACAGATGGGGAAACAGAGTCTCAGAAAGGTTAAGGAATCCATCCAAGACCACAGTGCTAGGTAAGCGGTAAATCTGTGTGGCCTTTTCACCACACCTAAAGGACATCACGTTGGTTACAAGTCCAACAAAAGTCCAAGGTGTTGGATTTCCTTGAAAAGCGAGATGATTTAGGAAAGCACTGCTGGCAAAGGCAGCAAGAGTTAAAATTTAAAAAAATTAAAGGGCTGGTGGAGGGAGAGGGGAACGAACAGGTGGAACACAGATGATTTTTAGGGCAGTGAAAATACCCTGTATGACGCTATAGGGGTGGATACAGGTTATCACACGTTTGTCAAAATCCACAGAACATGCAACACCGAGAATGACCCCGATGTCAACCGTGGACTCTGGGTGATGATGAGGTGTTGGTGGGGGTGTTGATGGTGGGGGAGGGTACACATCGGGGGCAGGGGCCCTACAGGAAATCTCTGCACCTTCTCCTCACTCTTGTTGTGAAGTTAAAACTGCTCGAAAAAAGCCTAACTAGAAAAAAGTTCAGAAGCCTTTTCATTGGACAAAAGAATCTCCTTCCACTCCCGCCTCGGAATGTCCAGGAAGGAGGCCCTGGATAGAAAGTGCCACGTGACAACAGGCCCTCGGGTGTGAAAAGTAAACTGAGCTCTGGGGGTGGGGCTGGGGCGCGGAGCCTGCAGGGTGTGGGGGCGCTGGGACGCAGGTGTGAGCGGAGAAAGCCTGCAGCCACCCAGGGAGGGGTCCTCACGTGTCACCGTTGCTGCTGTCATCCCGCAGCAGCAGCTCCTTGTGGAGGCCAAGCTTCTCCAGTTCCTGGCTCAGTTCCTCCAGCTCACTGCTCAGCTGCTGGCTCTTCAGCTTCTCCTGCACCAGGTCCTGTGGGGACAGTGAGGACAAGCGTGGGAAAAGAGCCCAGCGGAAACGGCAGGAGGGCCTGGCGCAGGCCAGTCTCAGGGCTGAGCGACCACCTTCTCGAGCCATGGCCAGCTTGGGTGTCTCGAGGGCCAAGCAGGCGGTTCTGTGGGGACGGTGAACCTCAGGGATGCCTCCAAAGGGAACGGATGAGCACACCTTCCCAGCCCCCGGAGTTCAAGATACCAGACCACGTGGCAGCATGTCCAGGAAGGATCGAACGTGCTCCAAACACATCCAGACAAGTGTCTGAAATACCACTTATGGTGACCTCTGAGGAGCGGGTTTGAATTCTGTGAACGTGATTGCCTTTTCCACGGAGTAATGGATCAATAACTAGTTAGCTCATTGCAGAGAACTCAGAACAAAGTATAAAGAGAAGAAAGATTTTACTTTAAATACTGGTTTTGATTTACTCTTCAAAAGTGGATGTTGACCTCATTTAGGGGTTCACTTACTCTAGTCCACACCTCTGTAACTCTCCAGGGAGTTATACCGTTTTTTGCCCAGTGTCACAGCTATTTGCGCACACGAGGACCCCCTACCACACACCCCCCAAGGCCTGGAACGGCAGTGTGACGGAGGGTGGTGCTCGCCAAACATTCCGGGGTCGCTCCCTGGCTGCAGCATGGAAGGGCCAGTGTGTGATCTTCCAGCTGCCTCTCTCCTGCCTCGGGGAATGCCCGAACCCCACGTTGAGATGGTGGAGCCGTGAGATCAAAGCCGCCTGGGATGCTGAGCTCTCCAGAGAGTCACCTGGACTTTCGTGAAAGAGAAACCAGCCTTGGACGTGACAAGCCCTGCGATTCTGGGGTCTTTCGTTACTGCAGCATAACCTAACTTACGCTTACAGAGGCAGGGGCAATGGGTCAAGTTGGTGTCTTGCATCTCTCCCCAACAGTGTATTGATCTGCCTGCACTGGCAGTCAGTGATCTTTTTTTTAATGGGGAGACCTCTCCGTGGTCACCAAGTCTATTTCTTTTTCTTCCTCGGCACACAGCTGGAACACATTTCCCAACCTCCCTGGCTGTCAGGTGCGGCTATGAGACCATATTCTGCCCCATGAAGTGTGGTCCTTCTCTTCTTCATCTTCCTGCTGCAGGTAGAGGAGCCAGAAGAGCGCTCCACTGTGGGACAGCCGGGCCACATTATGGAGGGCACCAGGTGTCTGTGAACAGTCACATGGAACTTCCACACGTGTGGACACTCGGCTTCTGTGATGGGCCACTCAGACGCTGGAGTCGTTTACTAGAGCAGTGACTCACCCTATGGCGCTGCAGGAGAGCCCGGGTGAGCCACACAAAAACTACCAGGGAAAAGTAAGACACATATTTACCAAGAAACTGTAAAACAGTCGTACCCTTTCATCCTGTAATTGCGCTTCTAGGCATATATCCTAAGAAAATAAATACATTCGTGAAGGTGCGTGTGTGCAAGGATGTCCAGTGTTTTTCTAAAATTAATTAATTTATTTTTGGCTGTGTTGGGTCTTCATTGCTGCACGCGGGCTTTCTCTAGTCGCAGTGAGCAGGGGCTACTCTTCTTTGCGGTGCGTGTGCTTCTCATTGCAGTGGCTTCTCTTGCTGTGGAGCACAGGCTCTAGGCAAGTAGGCTCAGTAGTTGTGGCATGTGGGCTCAGTAGTTGTGGCACACGGGCTTAGCTGCTCCGCGACATGTGGGATCTTCCCGGACCAGGGCTCGAACCCGTGTCCCCTGCATCGGCAGGCGGATTCTTAACCACTGCGCCACCAGGGGAGTCCCAGTGTTATTTAAAATCGTGGGAAAAATCAGAAACAATCTAAACGTCCAGAAAGAAATCACAGTAAGTCCATAAAATCAATCCCTCACTGCCATTAGAAATCATGGCTTGAAACCTATTTAACGTAATGAGAAAAAGTATAGTAATAGAAACAGAACAGGGCTAGGATGGAGAAGGTAGGGTATCAAGTGTGTGTATACACAAACGGACAAGGAAAAAAGAAGAAATAAAATATGCTGGACTGTTAGCCCTGGTTATCTCTGGGCCGTAAGATCATAACAGGTGATTTCTACTTCTTCTTTATGCTTTTGGGCATCATTCTGTTTAGAAGCAGGGGACAAATGCCAGGGGCCTCTCCCTGTCTCACCTCTATTGCAGAAGCACCTGCCGGGCAGCACGGAGACCCTGCCCAACCCCCACCGAAGGGGCCGCCCGCCCCCCTCTCACCTCCCTCAGGGTGGTCAGCGTCCTCGTGTGCATGGTGACCTGCTTGGTGAGGTCCCTGTTGTCCTTCTCCAGCTCCTTCAGCTTGCCGGCTGCTTCCCGGCAGCGGGCCAGCTCCTTGTCCAGCGCGCGGCTCTCCCTCTCGGCAGCGGACAGCTTGGCGGAGCTGTCGTCCAGGACGGCGTCCTTGAGCTCCACCTGCTGCCACAGACGCCGGGCCTCCTTCTCCAGCAGCTTCTTGTCTTTCTCCAGCTGGGCCACCTCCTGCTCCAGCACCTTCCGGTCCTGGCCGGCCCGCTCCAGCTGCCTGTTGGCGAGCCGGAGAGCCTCCAGGTCGCGCTGCAGGGCCTGGTTCTCGGCCTCCAGCTGCCCCAGCTCCCGCTCCAGGGCCTGCGCCTTCTGGCCGCCGCTGTCCAGGCTCTGCTGCAGCCGCAGGTTCTCGGCGCTCAGGCTCTGGTAGCTGAGCTCCAGGCGCTCCGACTTCTTGCCCAGCGCCTTGAGCAGCTCCACGCTCGTCCTCAGCTCCTGCTTCTCCCGCTCCAGCTCCGCCACCTTGGCGCCCGTGAAGCGCATGGCCTCCACTGTCCTGCGCAGCTCCAGGTTCTCCTTGTCCAGCTGCCTGTTGTCCAGCTCCAGGCTGGCCAGCTGCACCTGCATGTTCTGCAGGGCGTCCAGGGACTTGCGCAGCTGCCGGTTCTCCAGCGCCAGCCCGCGGCTCTCGCGCTCCATGGCGTCCGCCTGCTCGCCTGCCGCCTGCAGGGAGCTCACCCTCTGCGCCAGCCTCCCCTTCTCCTCCTCCAGCCGCCGCAGCTCCCGCTGCAGCTCCTCCACCTGCCCCGCCTTCTCCTGCGCCTGCTCCAGCTCCAGGCTGCTTAGCCGGCCGCTGGCCTCCGTCACCGTCCCCTGCAGGGCTTTGCTCTCCTGCTCGAAGTCCTTCGCGCGGGCCTCGCTGCTGACCTGCGACCTCTCCCGCAGCGTCCACACCGTCTGGTTGAGATGGTCCTTTTCTTGTTCAAGGTCCCTGATCTGCGGGAAGACACGACAGGAGTGACAGCGGCTGCTGCACAAATGTATTTCGGTGAGTTGGGGCTAAAGTCTGATTTAATCTGGGGGACTAAAGCATAGGCCCTAAAAGACCACCCCATTGTGTACCCAAAAAACAGCCTAACGGTCCTGCTGTACAGCACAGGGAGCTACATCCAATAGCTTGTAGTAATCTATAATGGAAAAGAATCTGAAAGAGTACACACACACACACACACACCACACACCACACACCACACACCACACACCACACACCACACACACACACCACACACACACCACACACACATACCACACACACACCACACACACACACACCACACACACACACACCACACACACACACCACACACACCACACACACACCACACACACACACACACACCACCCACCACACACACACCACACACACACACCACACACCACACACACACCACACACACATACCACACACACACCACACACACACACACCACACACACACACACCACACACCCCACACACACACCACACACACCCCACACACACACCACACACACCACACACACACACACCACACACACACACCACACACACCACACACACACCACACACACACACCACATACACACACCACACACACCACATACCACACACACACCACACACACACCACACACACCACACACCACACACACACCACACATCTCACACACACACCACACACACACCACACACCACACACCACACACACACACCACACACACACACCACACACCACACACACACACCACACACACACCACACACACACCACACACCACACACACACACCACACACACACACCCCCCAAACACACCACACACACACCACACACACACACCACACACACCACACACATCCCACACACATACACCACACACACATACCACACACACCACACACACACCACACACACACCACCACACACACACACCCACACACACACACCACACACACACCACACACACACCACACACACACCACACACACACCACACACCACACACACACCACACACACCACACACACACCACACACACACCACACACACACCACACACACCCACACCACACACACCCACACCACACCACACACACACCACATACACACCACACACCACACACACCACACACACACCACACACACACCACACACACACACACACCACCCACCACACACACACACCACACACCACACACACACCACACACACACACACACCACCCACCACACACACACACCACACACCACACACACACCACACACACACACACCACACACACACCACACACACACCACACACACACACCACACACACCACACACACACCACACACACACACCCCACACACACCCACACCACACACACCCACACCACACACACCCACACCACACTCACCATACACCACACACACACACCACACACCACACACACACCACACACACACCACACACACACCACACACACACACACCACACACACCACACACACACACCACACACACACACCACACACCACACACACCACACACACACACCACACCACACACACCACACACACACACCACACACACCACACACACACACCACACACACCACACACACACCACACACAAATACCACACACACCACACACACCACACCACACACACACCACACTCACACCACACACACACCACACACACACCGCACACACACACCGCACACACACACCACACACACACACACACACCCCTGAACTGGTTTGCTGTACACCAGAACTGAACTATACCTCCGTGAGAAAAAAAAAGAAGTCCTAACGTTCCCAGGGGTTAATATGGACACAAGGTGAAGAGCATGGAGACCCCTACGGAGACAGTTCAAATTAAAATGCCTTCATGGCGGCCAGGATGATTTAGAAACATAAACCCCATCTCTCTCCCTCTCATGTAAAACAACGATAGTGATTCCCTTGGTACATTTATCCTGGCCGCCACCTCTGTGGGCTCCCCTCACGCCTCTCCCCTCCCGCAGCCCCTGCACGGGATCCTCCCGCTGCCCTGGACCACCCCTGCGCCCAGCGGCCTTCAGCATCGCTGGCTCCCCCTCCTTCTCCAGGGCTCAGCGTGAGCAGCTCCTCAGGACAGCCCTGCACCAGGGCTCCTCAGTGCCTTCATCCAGCAGGGTTCTCTGCGTTATTCCCTCAAGAGCACACGTCTGAAACTGCCTTGCCTGTCGCCTGTCCTTCTGCCCTCTACGTAAGCCACACCTGAGCAGAAGCCCTGCCTGTCTTTTCACGAAACGTGGCACCATCCCATTCCCCCCATTTCTGGTCCACATCAGAGGCTGAAAAACTCAAATACTGGATACCCCAGGCTCCCTCGCAGGTAGCGGTGGCCATGTGTTGGGTGTGGCCAATGAGATGTGACAGAAGGTCCCGGGAGGGTTTCCCTCTGCCCCTTGCCCTCCAGGGTGTGTGGCAGCCACTGCTAAGACTGGCAGAGGGAGGAGAGGCCTGGCCCCTGCACGGCATCACAGAGCCTTTGCACCAGCATGGACTGCCCCCCATCCGGGACTTCCTGTGGTGGGAGGCAAACAAACATCGGGTGCTCAGCGGGACGCCGTGGACGTCTGGAGCTGGGTCATTCTTTGTCATGCGGGGCTGGTCCCGTGTGTTGCAGGACGTTTAGCCGCATCCCTGGCCTCCACCCACCACATGCCAAGAGCATCTCCTCTCTCCTCCCCAAGTCATGACAATCAAAATCGTCTTCAGGCACTGCCAGTGCCCCCCACAGCTGATTGAGAGTTGCTGGTTTGAGCTGCAACTAGGCTAGGTACCTGGTAATGCACGTTTCCCCGATGGATTCCCAGGAAATGGCTAAATCCCGGACTCTCCCTCCTGCAGGCAGGGGTTCAGGAGAGGGATCTGTTCCGGGGGTGCCTACCTGCCGGGCTTTGTCAGCCTTCAAGGTTTCCATGTCGCTCTGCAGCTGCTCTTTCTCTCTGATCAGCTCCTCACTCAGGGTCTCCAAATCCTGGTTACTCTGCTTCTCCCTCTCCAGCTGGGTCTGTAACTTCTCGATCTGCAGACCCAAAAGACCCAGCCGGGCAACAGTTGGCTTCACGAAGTGAACTACGTTTTAAAATAAACCCAAAACTCATCAGCCCCCACAGAACACTTTAACGGGACTTTTCTCAAGGGCAAGTGTCCAGGCGTTGCTCTGAAGGGACCTCCCTGCCCCCTCTAGCCTCAGCTCCTAACCCACGACTTGCATCTCCAGCTCAGGGGCACCATCAGTCAGCCTCCTCCCAGCCCACCTCTCCTCACCCGCACTGCCATGTGCCCAAGTGCCTCCGGGCTCCCTGCTCCCATCTCAGGCCTTGTCCGCTTTCCCAAGGGTCAGACCACATGCCCGGGGCCACCACCACTGGATGTCCCACGGACTTCACTTGGTGACACACCTATTCGCCCAGCTGCTCAGAGTGGTCTTCCGCTATGTCCCTCCTTCCTCTTTCACCCTCCAGTAACTCTGTCCCCAAGTCCTGCCCTCTCTACCCAAGCTGCTCTACCGCCACTGCCTGGCTAGGGCCGGGCCACCTTCCCTCTGGCCTGGACAACCATCCAATCACCTCCCTGACACCGAGCTCTTCTGCTGGGGTCACCCCGCCTGACCTTCCTAAACACGAACTAGCTACTTCATCGTGTCTAACACCTGGATCAGGTGGTGAATCCTGATCCACTCAGTAGGTCCAGGGCAGGGCCTGAGATTGAGCTCCTAGGAGATGCCCATGCTGGTGTCTGCACTGCGAGCGCTTCCCTTCCCGCCAACGCCAAACCCCTCAGCGTGGGGGACTGGAGTTGGGAAAGAGGCATGACTCTGGTGTCACAGGGACAGAGTTCAGAGTCCAGTCCCTCCCTACTAATGACATCACCACGAGCAAGTTTCTGTAACTGACGCAGGACCAGCAGCGAGCATCCTTGAGAGCTTCTGTCGCTGTGTCGTGCTCAGCACACGCCTAGCAGGCGGCGGGTGCAGCGATGTTCGCCGCCCCTCCCCACGAGAGCTCCGGGCCCGGCCACCCACAGAGCTCCTGACTAGCCGGTCTGCATTTTGACATGCTCCTAAATGATCCTGATGTACTGGTTTGGGATGGCTGTCCTGAAAAAATAGATGGCAAAGACCAGATGGCTCTCGAAGCTCTGAAAGACCTTGGACCTCGGGCCACGACCCCGAGATGCCCAACGACCCCCGTGAGCAGCAGGGCTGAGCCTGCAGCAGTTCAGCCCATCTGGGCCGGGGCCTTGCACGGGAGGTTTCCGAAGCTCCCGGAAGATCACTGCTCTGAAGCAGACTCTGCGTACCTGTCCTCGGGTGAGGGGCACGCTGCCTTCCTGGCTCACAGATCTGGGAGCTCTCAAACCCTCACAGGAGGGAGCAGCACGCAAGCTTCTTCCCCCACCAGCGGGGAGAGCCGGGCCGAGCTCATACTCCTACTGTCATATCACGGCAGCACCTCAACCCCCCCCTGCCCCAACCCGGGGACCCCAGGACTGGGGAGCCCCACCCAGCTGGGGTCCACAGGAAAACACGCTATAACACGGCGAACATCCGAGTGGTTCTCAAAAGCAAGAACGTATTTCTAATCCTTCCTTATCTTTGCCCCACTTCCCGGCACAAGGCCTGGGACTCGGCAGGGCACCAGGGATCACCTCCGATGGTAAAGCCTACACCTGAGACAACGGCCTTGGGGAATAAAGGCAACCAAATACTCAGGAGGACGCTGGGCCCAGAGGGGCTCAGCGACTGGCCCAAGGCCTCGCAGTGAGGACGGGGCAGAGCTGGGGCATACCCCCCGTGGCCGACCCCCCAGTCCTCACTCACAGTCAGGGGGGCCTGCTGGCTTACCCCCAACCTTACTGTTAATAGCCTATCCCTGCTGCCCCTTCTCTCCCAGAGAGAGGAACATCATTCCAACCTCTGTACTTCTCGTTGCTGTTGCTTCTGGTCTAAAGATGTGATCTCCCCAGGTCCCACACCCAAGCCGTCTCCCTCCTTTTCTGGCTCTTTTTGCCATGGAACCAGAGCCCATCCCTGAAGGACCTCGGTGCCCCTAGGGTGAACTCGCCGGGCGGAGATGTGGGCTAGCTCCAGGCCTGCCAGCCCTGAGAGGTTTCCCGTCCTTCCTTCCCAAAGCACCTGCCTTGGGCTGCAGGTGCCACTCCGGGTCCCAGGGCATGTGGGTGCCAGGGCCTGCCTCTCAGCCCCAGGCTGCTCTTTCCTTCTAGTAACAGGCCCCCAGAGGGCTGCCCCTTCCCCTGAAAACAAGGATTCTAAACTCTTAGGACATCAATGCAGATTCACAGTCGCAGGAAGGAGGCAGCTTCTCTACGGTCCGTGGAAGTTTTGTGGGTTAGAGGGGAGGATATTAACTTCAGGGAACTAGGGTTTCCACAGACATTTCAGACCTAAGCGAGCTCGCAGCCTGGGCTATGCTTGGGGTGTGGTAAGAGCCAGGTTGGCACCAGCGGGACCTGGGGGTTCACTGATTGACTGACGAGTGTCAGCTGGGGCCCAGACAGGCCACGTGGGGGGTTGCCGAGGAGGGTGGGATGGCTGAGGCTGGAGGAGGGAAACTGGGGTGAGCTGAGATGGATTACGGTCCAGTGAGCCCTCCAGCTGGGGCTGAGGTGTCCACCCATCCAATGTTAGGGGGCACCGTCAGTGCTGGGCTCTGGGGGGAGAGAGCAAAACCACGGCTGCTGGGCCAGGACAGGTTTGGTCAGGCCGCAGGCAGACTGAGCAGGTCGGGAAGAGGCGCTCTGGCGGGCAGAGGGCCGCCTCCCAGGGATCCCGGCACCAGACACAGGACGGGCCTGGGAACTGCGGCACCTCCCTCCTGCCAGGGATTCTATGCCAAGACGTGCCTCCTAAGAACTGTGGCAGGAGAGGGCTGGTGTCCCACCAGGGAACTGACCCCGAGGGGAAGCAGGAGGGTGGGGCCTGAGAGACGGGGGCTGAGGAGTAATGCCGGGCAGGGAGCACCCACTGCCACCCTGTTTGTGCAGAGGAGGGGCCCGAGTGAGCCACGAGGGCGGGGAAAAGCGTGAGCGGTCATCTCAGAGGGCTGCTGGGAGCCGGGCCAGCGCTATTACGTTGCGGGCTTTCTGCAGCAGACCCGTGAGGACCCACAGAGTCAACGGTTCTCATCTTTCTAAAGGCTGATTCTTTTTTATCTTGGCCAAGGTCGAACTGCCACTTATAAAGACATTTCCCGTGCTAGGGCCATGTGAATCTAAAGAACCTAAACCGCCTAGCTGCCTTCCCCGTGCTGTTCCACGCTGAGAGACATCGCACGAGATGGGGTGGGGTTTTCTATTGTCCTACGAAGGCAGGACAAAATGCTTGTCGGCCGAAATGCTGCATGGCACACGATGCTTCAAAGGGACAAGAAGAGCGAGTAATCAAGCCTGGGAGGTCCCATGAGGGGGCTCCAGAGACCAGTTCACAGAAGGAGGGGCTGTCCCAAACCTCACACAGAGATAAGGGACCAGCACAGCCAGGACCAGCAGAGCCCAGGTCTCTCCCTGCAGCCCGTGCCCCTCCCACGCGGAGCCCAGGTCTCTCCCTGCAGCCCGTGCCCCTCCCACTGCCTGTGCAGCAGTGAATGACACTGGCAGGACTCGTGGGCAGGTGGGACACCCGAGAGCACCAGGCCTGCATGGCGGTCAGCAAGCAACGGGGCTCGTGTCCTTTTCCTCAGCTGGACTCTGACAGCTGGTGTGCTCGGAGCCCACGATGCAACTGCGCCATCGCAGTGTGGCCTAGGTGTTCTGAGGCCCTCTGACCTGGAGTAACCAAGACCTGGAGGAGATCCCTAGCCTCTCAACGGCCCCTTTCTGCACCTGAGACTGAATCCCCAGTGCAAATGCGGGCGCGGGGGGGGGGGGTGGTCCTCCTAACTGTAGAAGGACGACTGCTCTGTAAGCCTCTGTCTTTTCTCCCAGATGTCTGGGTTCTCCTGTGCTCCTGGGAAGACCCAGCAGCTGTCCCAAAAGGCAAATACCGTTCAGCCATCTCTTCTTTTCCATCTCGTAGACTGAGAGGAAGGAGTGAGCACTGATCCTGTTTTACCACCAGCAGTGCCCTAAAATGCCCATCGGTGGTCCCTACTCCCCACACACGTAGGTGTGACTTACATCATTGCCTCCTCTCCCCTATGACCCATCCTATGCTTCTTCACAGTCCACCGTTTTCTTTTCACTGAGCCCTTACCACGTGCCAGACTCCTTACATACACTAGCTCATGGAGTCCACGCAACATGTGTTAGGTGGGAAGCCCACTAACCCCATTTCACAGATGAAGACAAGGAGGAACACAGGTCAAGTACTGTCCGAGACGTACCCTCAAGGCAGTGCAGGCACAAGCCACGCTGCCTCTTAACTCCTCTCGCAATTGCTCGTTCTTCTATTATTGTGTAATTAACTGCGGCTGCACTGGCTTCTGCTTTACTCCCAGCGGCGCATCCCCACCGACACCTGACTGCCTTGCCTGGCCACCGACTAGCCTCTATAGGGCAGACCGGGTTGGGGGAGGGGTGTCCACCCGCCTAGGCCGGGTTACCTTCTTGTTGAGCTGGTGATTCTCCTTCTCCAGCTCCCCGCACTTGAGGTTGCTCTCCTCCAGCGCCAGGGACGCGTCCCGCAGCCCCTGTATGGTGCTCTGGAGGCTCTGGTTCTCCTTCTCCAGCTTCAGGATGCGGCTAGAGGCGCACTCGTTCAGCTCAAACACAAACGACTTCCTGGAGGCTGAAGCACAAAGCTGAGTCAGGCCCAGCATCCAGGAGCCTCTGCTTCCAGCCGTGAGCCGGGGCCATCGGGCCGCCATGAGCCGGGGCCATCGGGCCCCCATGCCCTAGGTTTGAGGGGCCTGGGAAGGGCTCCCATAGGTTGGCTGGGTGCCCCCCATTTCACATGCTGCCGTTGCTGTTAGTGCCTCAAAGTCCCTCAGGCAGTTTCAGTCCCTCTGCTGGCTCAGCTGGGCCCAGAGCTTAAGAGGAAAGCAGATTACAGTGAAGAAGCCAATGCAGAAGTTAAGACTGTGTTAACTGCTAGGATCTGCTTCTTACCAAACTGCTAACCAAGCTGACCGACTGTACAACTCAAGGGTCTTGGAGCCTAAAAGAGATGGCAAATAGGCGACATTTTCTGTGCCAGCTCTGAGGCTAGTGGGAGTTTGGGTGGCTCAGCAGGAGGGGCACGGTAATCGACTAGTTATGTCTGCCACTGGTGGCAGAAGGCTCTGTGGGTACGTATGCCCAGTACTTGCCATCCCTGAATAAGGTCCTTTGGACAGAGATTTCACTTTTTAATTTCACAATTACATTGACAAAAATATGAGATAGTACATGTAAACCGCTTTAAAAATTCTAAGTGCGATGAAAATATAAGCTAAAGATAGAAAAAGGGAGATTATCTACTCTGCTTTCTTTCAAAGAGCTCGAATACAAATGGAGAAGGGGGGCATAGACCTGAGAGTCAGGAATGGGAGTTCTTAGCTCCTTCCTGCCACCAGCAGGTGCATGACTTTAGGTAAGTCATGGGGCTTTTTCAGGAGGAGAAAGGAACGTGTACGGAAGTCCTTGAAAGAAGGGGTTGGTGTTGTTCCGTCCCCCCTGTCCCATCAGTGCCACGGACTCAGCTCTGGGAGCCTCATGACACTGTTAAGAGGGCTGCGCCCCGACCTGCTTCTTACTCATCACCCCAGGGGCAGGGGTACATAAGGACGATGGCTTCCCTAGTGAGCACATCAAGCTAGAAACAAGGGTGTGTGTGTTCAGATCCTCTGGGCGATCGTAAGGACTGAAAGGCACGTGCCACCCTCTCTGAGTTCTCATCTTGCACCGAGGATAGCAGTTCAGACCCAACAAGCCCGAACGTCCTCAAGACCCCAAGCAACAACAGGCAGCAAAGCAGCGGAGTTGGAGAGAGTGCCCGTAGCTCTGACCCAGGCCCAGCGCTGACGCACGTGAGCACACATGCTTGCAACATATGAAACCACGCTACCAATGAAACAAATCTCAACTGAAACTCAGCTAATGCTCAGCCTGGGATCACGGGGGCAGCACCTTGGCAGCATTCATGAAAAAAGGACATTTTCTAATTGGGGTGAAATATATTTAACATAAAATTTACCATTTTAAAGTGTACAGTCCTGTGGCATTAGCTATATTCCCATTGTTGGGCGAGCATCACCAATATCCACCTCCAGACTTTTCCATCATCCCAAACTGAAACTCTGTACTCGTGGGGACTAATTCCTCAGGTCCTACAAGTTAAACAACAGCATGGACCACGAGCCTCCTTTCTTCTTCCATAAAAGCCAGTGCTTCAAAGACTATTACTATGACATAACAGCTTACTACTGAGTGCCACGCTCATTAGCACCCCAAGCAACCAGAGCGATGGGATGTATTTCATTAAGACCTTGGCAACAAGAACAGCTGTCCCTTATTGTTGGCCATGGGCCAGGCATGGCATCATGTTTCACTGTCTCCTCCTATGAGGCAGCTTCATTACCCCCATTTTGCAGATAAGGAAACTGAGGTCTGAAAGAGGTCACCCAGCTAACCTCCAGTGAAGGAGCCAAGACTTTACGCCAGGTCTTTCTGAATCAAGAAGGCAGCACACCACACATGCAAAAGTATATGCAGGCTCTGCCTGCATCATGCCTTCATTCAAGTCAATGTTCATCAGCTCCCAGCTAAGCACTGGGAGTTGGGAACACCAAGAATAAATCATGCTCACTGACCTGAAAGGGCCCACAGACTGTACTGAGTAGTCATCTAAAGGGGTGAGGCTTTCTGACCCCACAGGTCACCCTGGTTTCTAACAGAAATACTCTCATTTGGTCTGGGACTGTCCCAGGAGTCCTGCACCACTTCTCCGCTCTGCCAGGGGGCAGTGGTCCTCCCCGATGGACCTGTACTCCTCCCAGAGCCGGGAATCAGAGTGACCCCACCCTCAGCCCCCAGCACAGTGTGTGGGCACCGAAGCACAGATACGACTAACTTCCCTCAGAGATGAGCAGTTTAATAAGCTGATTTTTCTGTCTGGAACTGATGGGACCCCTCGAAGAGAAGACGGTTCCAGCTACACTCAACGACCTTGCCATTATTTGAGGGGGTGTTTATCAGAACTGAAAAAGCAGCCCCCAAACCAGCCAAAAGCCCTACCTCACTCTGTCCAGCTCTAACTAAACAATAACTCGCACTATCGGGGGCACGTGTGCTATTTCTGAACACAGGAACTGGCTTATTGTTTGCTGGGCGCCGAAGCTTCCTGCTGCGGTGCTGACTGCTGCCCCACCCACTTTCCCCTGGCCGACACCCCATCTGTCTGCGCAGGGGCAGCGGTGCAAGCATAGGAGGGAAAAGAAGAGGCCTGGGTCCTGTGAGAAGCAGCCTCTTAGCAGCTCCTACCCAGAGAGACAGAGAACAGACTGCATCCGTCTTGCCCAATTATGCAAATGAATGGAGGAAATAATGCCCAAGGTACATTTCTAGTGGGGATTAGTGACCACTGGGGACGTCTCCTGCCATCCAGAGCTTTCAACCGTCCACAGACAGGCCTACGATGCCCTACGGTGTCAGCGTGCTGTAATCTGGAAGCTCCTGGGACCGTCCATATGGGAACTGGGAAACCTGGCAACACTTGATTTGTGTTTCATGTCCTGACATCAAGGCTGCCAGACCCCTCATGTTCTCCTTGGGGAGAAGGGTAATGAAACAGTTCCAAATGGCACTTGAAGGAAATCCTACTTACTTGGGGTGAATGGATGGCCTGACATGGAAGATACAGAGCTGAGGGCTCCGCTCCGTGGATGAGGAAGCGGCCTCAGCCAGGCTGGCTCCCTGGCACCGGGCGCTACCTACCGTCGGACAGGTCTGCGTTCTTGGACAGCTGCTCCAGCTCCCAGCCGAGGTGGGCGGATTCATTCATGCTCTGCTTCTGCGCAATCTCGAGGGCCATGTTCTCTTCCAGCAGCTCCTCTATTCGCTTCTTATCCATGTCCCGGTCCTAGCGCAGGAAGAAGGACGGAGTGAGAACGTGGCCGGGGGGGGGCCCCTCTGGACAGGCCCCGGCCCCCGTGCATTCACCCTCATTCCCCGAGGATGAATGGACCCCAGGCACCTGCTCACTTCCCTGCACAGAAACGAGTCCAACACGGGGCCCAGCTGTGAGAGTTACAGCCACTGAAAGATACCTTGACTGGCAACGGAGGTGATGAGAGAGCCGAGGTCTCTAACTGAATGCTGTCTGAACTAAGTGACTTATGGCCCAGGGCTTTAGAGCAAGGACCATGGTGACAGGTGGCTTCGAGGCTCTAGGGAACCTAACATGCCTTGAGAAGCCTGTAAAGAAACTCACAGATCACAGCTCAGCCCACACCGTAAAAGCCAGCAGAGGCCCTTCTCGCAGAAGACACACACGTTAGCTCATCTGTACAGAAAAGCAACCCAGAGATACCGTCCTACCCGTCTGTAGGCGTTCAGGGGTGCCCACCCGAGCCCGCTGAGCTGAGCGAGCTACTCTCTGCAGTCAGCGAGTCACTGTGTCGGCAGCGGCACCAAACCCAGTGACGGAAAAGCCAGAGAGGGGCGCAGCCCAAACCCGAAACCTCCCCAATCTGTTTAGACAGATCTGAGCGACAGCAGCCTGCAATACCAATTCCAGGTCGTGAAGCTTTGATTTCAGCTGCAGGTTCTCCTTCTCCAGCTCGTGCACTTTATCGCCCCGGGCTCGAGCAGCAGTCAGCTGTTCCTCCAGCATGGCCTTGGTTTCAATTAAAATGATATTATCTTCCCTCAGCTCCTGGGCAGCAAAAAAAAGACAGGAGCACCATCAGATAAAGACACCTGGTTCAGGACGACAGGACTCTGAGACCAGAACAAACAATCCAGGGATAAGGCTGCAGCCGCGAGAGTTCTGTCTCCACTTTGGAGCACCTCCACCTTTTTCATTGGGTCAGGCCAAATGGACTTTCTCAACTGAAAGAAAATATTTAAATCCGCGAAGGTAACTTTTCCCATGCCAGCCACGGTGCAAAGGCATGTGACATCTGTGACCTGGCCTGGTCGGACAAGTGGACTCCACCGACAGATCCGGGACCGCGCTGAGGCTCCACTTCCTGAACAAGGAAGGGGTGGGGCTAAGAGTCTGTCCCAGGCTCAAGGACTGAGTCTAGTCCTCTCAGTTCAACACTCATTCCGCTGATCAGGGTCTTGGGGAAAAACAGCTACTCAGACAAGCTTTCATTCAATGCACAGCTCGTATCTGAACATTTTACATACATGCTCTTGGAAAAACAACAGTTCTCAGCAATGTCCTGGAAACAGGGAGTCTTTAAGACTGTGAACCCCATAAATAAGTCCCTAGGCCTCCTGTGTGCCCGGCACGTGCTGGGCACACAGCACGTGTGTGCTGTTCCCTTGCAGGGTCCCTCACAGGCAAGGGGTCCGAGGAGCTCTTGGTCCTGTGCATGCAGCCCAGCACACACAAGGGATTCCGGTCTTTCACCTCATCTCTGCTCCCCACCCCCCACCGGTTAAGGGGCTTCTCGGTTTCTCCTCTCCCCAGAGTCCTTCCAGCACCACTCAGCATCTCTGGGGGACTGAGATTCCCCTGAATGCCTTCAGCTGGTGAACATGCACACAGGGGAACGTGTCCGTTTCTCCCGGTGGGCAGTGTTCTAAGGCTTGCCCTGCTTTTGGGTTCTAACAGCTGGGAGCTGGGCGGGGAGCTCTGCTTATCCACCACCCGTTCATTCGCCCTGCAAAGGCCAGAATCCAAGATACTTGGTAGAGGGAAAACTGCAAGCCTTCCGGTCAGCGGACATAGTTCTGATCAAAGCCCGGCAGCCGTAAAAGGTATAATCATTGAAATTATAAATTCCCTGGGCGCCCTCTCTGTTGGAGATGACGTCCGCTATGTGGCTGGCCCTGCACTAGGCACTCCCTGTCCCTGCCCCACTCACTCTCCACAATGGCCCTTGGGGGAGGTAGGAACAGTGCCTTCCTACGGAGGAAGAGGCTGATTTGGGTAAATTAAGGAATAAGCCCAAAGTCACAAAGCCAGCAAGGGGTGAAGCTGGGACTCGAAGCTGGGCCAGAGAGTTCCAGACCTGTGTTCTCTCCACCGCCCTCAAGCTGCCTGCAACCCATCCTCAAGGGGCTCATGTGGATAAGAGGCCCAGACTATCAATAACAGTGTGAGCCACAGCAAACAGAGGGGTTTCAAGCAGGAAGAAGACCTGGTCCCCCCTCTCTGGCAACCGTCCCATCCCCACTGTTCTCACCTGGCATTCCAACAGGTCTACACACCAGCACTCCCAGCCCTGAGCTCTCACAGCACAGGCCACCCCTTCATCCTCATGACCAACTCCTATTCAACCTCCAAAGCCCAGCCTGAGTTGGCCCCTCTGAGAAGTGGTGGCAGATTCTCTCTGTCCCACCTGCTGAGTCAGGTACTTGGGCTCCCAGAGCACCCTGGGTATGCTGTGAGGCAATGGTGAGCTGGCCTGTCCTTCTCCCCCAGACTGTGAACCCCTGGGGGCAGGCTATTCCACTTCTCTTGCGGGCCTCACGGAAGTGTTCAATGAACACCTGTCAGCTGAATCATGCCGTGAGGGGGAATCACAGGTGGCATGCGAGGTGGGCCTTGAAGGCCTCAGAGATTTCCAACAGGCAGAGACAGACAAGGGTGACCAGGAGCAGAATACAGCACTGGGTAGGATGACTTCTAACCATCAGTACTATTCATAAACATCTCAATTTTCTGGTGGTATCAACTTCCACCATATATTAGGCAACAGAAATAACCAGCCTTGCACACCTCACTGCCTCAGACGCGAGAAGGCAGATCTGCCAGAAAGTGAGCCCAAGCTCACGCAGCAAGCCCAGGGCTCGGCCCCCAGGGAGACGCCCACCTCCTCGCCTCTGGGCAGGGGCCCGAGGCCAGCCCGCCGCTGAGGACCTGACCCCAACTGAATCAGGCGGCTACTTAAAGGCCTGACCCAGCCCGGCAAACAGCTGAGGGGCCACGTTCAGGAAATCACAGGCCAGGCCCGACGGCTGGTCCCCAAATGGCTGGAGAGCTGCCCCCGCTCGTCTACGTGATGACCAGGAGCAGTGACTGGGAAAGTGGGCCGATGGCTCCGGTCCCCCGCCAGCCACGTGCGCTACCAGCCGTGGCGCCTGAAGCAAACGCATGTCTCTCAACCACCGATCCCTCGTCCTCTGCTGGGCACGAAAACAGGGCTGAGGGCGGATCAGAGGCGATAACGCATGTGAAGTAGTCCTGCACAGGGCCCGAGCCCAGTAAGCAGGTCGGCTGCTGTTATCACCATCCTGTCACGCCCTCCCCACCGAGACACTGTTCAGGGCAGCACTCACTGAGCGTCACCAAGCGACAGGCTAACAAAAGCACCAAACTCCAGGAGGTGGGATAGAACCAAAGAAACAACGGGTTCCTGCCCACTGCACTTGGGACCACAGCACCCAAGCCCCTCGCTAACCTCCGTCTGGTTCTGCTGCAGCCCCTTAAGCTTCATAGAGCACCAGCCTGCTTTTAAATTTCTGATTCGAGGAGCGTGGTGGACTGAACCATAAACCAAGCATCAGGTCTGCCCTGCTCTAACTTCTCCTTCTACTGAATTTTATCAAAACTCCTTTAAAGTCATTAGGAAACACAGAGTCCCAAGTGGGAACAGAGGTCTCCCTGCTCAAGGTGATCTTGGTTCCCTGCATTTCAACATTCTCGGCTTACAATGTGATGCCCAGGTGCTGACATGAACTGCCTGAGGCCGGGCGTCCCTCTAGCCCCCATGGCGTCTGAGGCAGTGGCCGCCGTCACCCGCTCCCCCAGCTCCCCTCCCCTGCACCCCTTCTGTCTGCGTGACCCCACCCCTTTTATTTCCTCCTTCTTTGGCAAGGCTGGGGTCCCAGAGGTGGAGAGAGGTATTTCAACGCCACCTTGGTCCACCTCTTCGCCAACTGCGATGCTGGGCAAGTTATTAATTTCTTCTCAGTTTTGTTATCTGAAAAAAGGAGAGGACCTAGACGCTGGCTACTCAACCTCACCAGGCCACCAGGAGGCTTAAATGTGATGATACGGTTTGAGCTTAGCACAGTTAGTTCCTGGTGTGTGGAAGAAGCTGCATAAACACACAGTTATTGCTTCTCATTTAAAACCTCACTGCACCTACCGTGGGCCAGATCATGGGCTGTAAAGGGCCAGAGAGTAAATATTTCTGGCTTCTCGGGCCCTAAGTCTGTCACGACTACTCAGCTCTGCAGGCACAGTTCAACAGCAGCCACGGGCTGTGCGAATGAGCAGGCGTAGCTGTGCTCCAGTGACACTTTACTTATAAGAGCTGATGGTGCTGTCTCCCTCCCTTCCTCCCTCTCTCCCTCCCTCCCTCTCTCCCTCCCTCCCTCTCTCCCTCTCTCCCTCCCTCCCTCTCTCCCTCTCTCTCTTACTCCTCTTCCTCTTTCTCTGCTATGTGAGGACACAACAAGAAAGCAACCGTCTGCAAGCCAAGAAGAGAGCTCTCACCAGAGCCCAACCACCCTGGCACCTAGACCCCAGACTTCCAGCCTCTAGAACTTACGTGGGCCTCTCACTGCCGTGGCCTCTCCCGCTGTGGAGCACAGGTTCCAGACACTCAGGGCCAGTGGCCATGGCTCACGGGCCCAGCCGCTCCGCGCCACGTGGGACCCTCCTGGACCGGGGCACGAGCCTGCGTCCCCTGCATCGGCAGGCGGACTCTCAACCACTGCGCCACCAGGGAAGCCCTGAATGTGGATCTTGATGTTTGAGTATGTTTTAACCTTGCATGATGTCTATACTAACAATGTATGGGTTGTTTAATAAATAAATATTAAAAAAAGAAAAAGAGCTGATGGTGGGTCAGACACCGCCCCGGGACTGATGGTAGTTTGGCCATCTCTGAGCTGGACAATATGGGCACCAAGGGACTCAGCCTCAAGGTCAGGAAGGCACAGATCCTGTCTTCAAGGAGCTGCCAGTGTGGGTGGGAAACAGGGGATGCATCATTACGACACCACGCGATGAGTCTGCCTGGGGGTAAGAAGGGGCCTAAAGGAATGGAGGGCTGGGCTGGGGATGCAGCCCGCAGAGCGTGGCCTGCCCACCCCTCACCGGCCCTCCCTGTGTCAGGGAGAGGCGCTGGGCCGAGGGGCCTCAGGGGGCACCAGCGGACCTGAAGGGGACTCGGTTTGGCCGGAGCAGAGAGTTCCACGGGGGCCAGAGTGGGTGTCAGAAGAAGAGGTGGAGTGTGGACTTTATCCCAAGAGCAACGGGGAGGTGCCTGAGGAGCTCTTAGAAAGGCCACTCTGGCAGCAGCCCAGGCAGATGTGAACGAGAAGAGGCGGGGGCAGAACGGCCAACTCGAATGCTTGTGGAGGGCATTCTGGAATAAAGATGATGTTATTCCTGCGCAGGCACTGGAATAATGGGAACAAGCAACAAGGGAGAAGGCCGGCCGGGCACTGGGACTCACTCTCCGAACATCTGCCTCGGCCAGGGACAGGCTGGGAGGTGGGGAAATGGGCTCTGGAAGAGGGACAGCACCTGGGGCTGCGGGAGCGGGGCGAGAAGAAAGAAGAATCAAGGCCGAGCTGGCTCTGGCTTGAGTACCTGCCTCGGTGGATGGTGAGTCCAGTCTAGAGACAGTATGGGCGGGTTGGAGGGAGGGAGGGACACTGCATTTGGACACGCTGACCTTGAGACAGACTGAGGTCTGGAGTGCGGGAGAAGCCCAGCCCAGAGATGAAGATTTGACACCTGTTAGTCCGTACGTGCCAGCTAAAGAAGGGGCAGGAGGCAGAGAAGACGTCATGGAGAAAGGCCAGATGGTAGACGCAGAGCAAGATGACCACCACCCGCATGGGCCCAAGAAGACGAAGTTCGGGACTCAGGAAAGCCAGGTGAGTGAGGGGCGGACGGTGGTGGTGTCCAAGCCCACAGAGAGGGTGGGTGAGGGAGGCTGGGAAGTGCCCACTGGACTGGCACAGGAGTCGTGGACCCTGATTCTCAAGCATGGTTTCAGGTGAGCAGAGGGAGAGGCAGACCTGGAGGACTGGGTTAGAAGGTGAGGCAATGAAGGACACAGCTGGTGTTCTCTCCTTTCAGACAGGCTCGGAGAGGGACCGGGGTAGCTCGAGAGGGTCGGGGGAGAGTGGGAAGGGTTTGATTTTCTTTTTAATTAAAGGTGGAAAAAAAAATTAAAGGTGAGAGCATCCTGAGGATCCTAAGCATGGGACTCAAGTCAACAAATGTATCCTGAGCACCTCCCCCTGCTGAAGATGACAGAGATGTAGTTTCTGACTTCACGAACTGCACTCTGTGGGGAGAGCTGCTGGAACCCCAGAGCACAGGTGAGCGACCCTGCCTGGGGTCAGAGGGGCTTGGCCAGGGCGGAAGTCGAGCTGGGGCCCCATTCCCCAGGCCCAGCCGGATGGGCAGGGCAGAACAAACCGTAGCCCATCTCCCCTCCCGAACCTGGGCACTGTGGGGGGATATCATAAGAATGTGATGTGTGTGTGCACCGCACCCCAGGACTGACCATTAACCCAGCTCCTGACTGCCTTGCCAACAACCCAGCAATCACTGCATGGATTGGTTCCAGGGGCCCCCATCTCTGTGGAGAGCAGCTCGCTAGCGTAAGCTCATTGGAAACGTGCTCCTGTGTCATGAGACGCCAGGGCACAAGGGTCTCAGAGACGCCCAGACCACTCCTCCTTTCACAGATGGGGACAAGACTTGCCCAACACCCACCAAGTTGGTGTGGCAGCTAGGACCGTGCCCTGCTATGTCTCTGCATCTCAGACTACCGTTTCTTTCAGAGCCAGCACAGACCAGGAAGCTGTAACTCCCAGAGAGGAGCAGAGACAGGCCCACCTTATCTTTACCCAGGACACACACGGCACCAATGCGCCTGTCCTCAGTGTTGGGAATTTCAGACAATAACACAACATGGGACAACAGGAATCTCCCAGGCAACCTTTCTGCCTTTGTCCTCCTCCCACGCGGCCCTCTGGACAGCAACCCCCGTGCCCTGACAGCAGTGAGGTGCGACCATGCTTTGCAAAAGCAAGTCAAGGACCACTCCGTGCATCCCCCCCACATAGTCCCCCTGTACCTAGGGGTGCCCACGCCGCTCTCCTCTCCTTGCTGTTTTAATCCTTATGTAAACTAGACTGGGACCCACATGAAAGCCACCAGAAGTTTAAAAACAAAACATGGAAATTTGTGTTCCATATTATTCTAACCAAAATTAACCTCGCCCTCACCCTGAATCCCCGTCCTTTACCTTTCCTCCCACGTGGCACTAATGCATTCTTCCTTCTGTGACAGGCAGCTGTTTCTCAGCGGTGAGACTGGACAGGTTCCGGGAGAGGGCACCTGCGCTGCCTGTCACCCCCCCTGTATGCAGAGGAGCGCCCCTGCATGGCGGCTGTCCACAGCCGTGAACGAGCTCGAGAGCACGGCCGTGCTCCTCTCTCTGCCCTACTGCCCGTCACACCTAACACTGTCTCGTTCCAGAAGAGACAAAAACTCATGCTTCTTCCCCGGGTAGTCGGGTAGGACCCAGGCCCTGCCCTCAGGGCTCTAGGTCCACACGAAGCCTCTGGCTAAGCAGGGCGGATGGCACGTCTGCAGGTGGTTTGCAAGGACAATGCACTGACTCCAATGTGCCACTAACATTCCTCAGGGAACAAACACTCCTTAAGTAGGTCTGAGGAACTCACGGGCCCTGGAGCACAGCCTTCCCCATCCCATCTCCGCCCAGCCCAGGGGCCCCAGGGCCCGTCTACAGCGGGGCAGGAGTTGGGGGGGAGCATGTCAGGGCCAAACAGCCGTCCCCACGCACGCCTGCCAGCAGCTCGGCAGGAGACCTTGAGCAGGGAGAGGGCAACACCAGGGTCCCCGCAACCTGTGTTCAACCCCTTCAAAAGCCACCTAGGTGGCGAGAAGAGACTTGGGGGTTATTTCTTACCGTCAAACAGGCCACTCAGTACGTCCTGACATCCTGATTTCACCCCGCTCGTTAAACCCATCTCCAAACCCAAGACTGGCAACGGGGGCAAAACACCTCATTTCTCAGAAAGGAGAGTCCAGGAACCTGCAGCTGATGCGAGGCAGTCAGGATTGGTGGGCAAAGCATCAGTGACCCCACCTGGATCCTGGCCTCTGTGCCCCCTTCAGCCCTGACACCCTCCCCTGCATCCCCCCGGAGGCTGGGCGCGTACCTCCATGCGGGCCTTGTAGAAGTCCACGTCGTGCAGCTTCTCCCGGCAGCGCACCAGCTCCATCTCTAGCCTCTCCACACGGTTCGCCTTCTCCCTCAGGGCATCGAGCTCGTCGCGATAGGCACGAGCAGACCGGGCGTCAGCCGCCAGCTGGATATTCTGGGAGACAGGCAGAGACAGGGGAGCCTAGCTTAGGGCACCCCTCTGGGGAGGGAAGAGGGGGCCAAGTCTCTGAAGCGCAGCGTTTCGAGGACATCTTGGTGGCCAAGGGGCTCCACGTGCAGGCCACCGCGTGGGGTCCCCACTCGTTGTCACTAAGAAACAGTCACCCCCTCAGCCGTTCTCAGGACAACCGGCTCTCGGGCAGTGTTACTTTGAGCGGGAAGGAAACAGAAGCCTTTGCTGGAAGCTCCCCCTGCTGCATGCCCGAACCCCTGGGCCACGGCTACCGGGGAGCCCCAGCCCCGCCCCGTCCCCTCGACATACGCGGACACACAGACAGGCCTCCCCGCTCACCTCCTGCTTGACTTTCTGCAGCTCCAGCACCAGCTGATCTACCTCATGCCTGGTGTCCACAAGCTGCTCTGTCTTCTCCTCCCTGGGGGCGATTCGGAGCGAGTGTGGTGAAGGGGCCTGCCCGCCACCCTGCAAGCCCCCAGCAGGAAAAGGAAAGGGAACTGCGCTTCTGGGGATGAGGAGGGGAACAGCACGTGGGGCTTGCAGAAACGTTCCTGACTCAAAGTCTTTTCCATTTTTAACTTTTCAATGCCCACCCTCAAACTGCGTCCACTGGGCCGCGGGCTTCCCTCTGGGGGAACAGGGGTAAGGAGACCCCGGCTGCAGTGACACCACTTCACTGCCAGGCAGGCAGCAGGGCCCACTGGTGACGAGGTGGAGGCGGGCAGTTGCCGAGGTGATGGGCAAAGTGGCATATTCACCAGCTGCGGGCAATGGGGACGGCTCACCAGACGGGGGCCAGCCACATCCTCCCTCCAGCCAAAAACCATACCAGTGGGTGGTCATCTAAGCCCAGACGGCCTGAGCCCTAGAGACCTGGTAGAACCCCTCCTGGTACAGGCCCGGGAAGGGTCGCCAACGGCGCTCAGGGCGGAGCCCAGCTAACTCTATAGGGCCCAAGTCAGAGCTCTCCTGTCCGCCGCACCACACGTGCTAGAAACGGGTGTTCGTGACACACAGTGCAAGAGCAGAACCAACAGCCCAGCCGACCGGAGGACTCACAGCTCCTGCCTGACGCGGCGCAGCCTGGCCTTGGTGTCCGCCAGCTCCACGGCCAGGTGCTGCTTGTCCTCGCTGGACAGGCTGCTGGTGGGGCTCGGGGTGGACTCGGCGCTGGAGGACTTGAGGGGGCTGGGCGGGTGCTGGGCCTGGAGGTAGTCCCGCTCCTGGGTGAGGTCCACGATCAGCTGCAGCGGGGCGGGCAGGGGAAGGGAAGGAGCGCTTGCACCCGAACTTGGGGCACAGTGGTCAGCGGACCAGAAGGAAGTGAGAGGCGTCGGCCGAGACTGAGAAACCAGGAGGCAGCAGGAGTAACGGGATGTCAAAAGGAGCACGTGAACGAGGAGGGTCTCTGAGCTCCACGTTCGATGAACGACTAAATGCCTTCCCGTGGGGCTCTCGGAGGCGACCGCTGGCTGCAGGGCAAGTGCCTGGCTCCCACCGCCAACAGAAACCAGAGAGACAGGACCAGGGGGCAGCAGGCTTGAGACGAAGAGTCAGGACGAGGAGGGTGGCCGCGTGGCCAGGGCCCAGGCGTCCCTCCCAGGCCTGCCAGTCCACCACCCACCCGCAGACGCACCTCCGTGCACTCGTCCCTCTCGTCGATGAGCCGCCTGAGGTGGAAGACCATGTTCCTCGACAGGGCCTCCAGCTCCTCCGGGGCCACGTCCGGGAGCTCCAACCACTGCAGGTCGAACACATTCTCCTGGTTGTGGGTCACCTGCGGGCACAGGTCAGGCGCTGCAGAGGTAGGCAGGGCACGGCCGGGGGTTCCGGGAGCTCCCCGACCCCGCAGCCAGGGGGTGGGGTCACAGCTGACCCGGCCCCCTGACGTCATTCACCCTCACTGACAGATCTTCCGTGGAGAGCAGGGGGCTCCTCAAGCGAGTGCAGACGCCCCTCAGCGAAGTCCCACCAGCACAGGTCAGGCCGGGCGTTAAGTCAGTCTCAACACCGGTTCCAAGAGGACACGGATTTGTTTAATACCAGAGGGCTCTCCTTATAATACAGTATTTCCCTAAAAATATACTGCCCTCAGATATGCTTACCGAAGCGCCAATTTACAACACAAAGAAGGTAAGTCCTAGGGATGCCACGGGTGCAAAGAGGGACTATGTGTTAAAAGAAGATAGACGCTAATGCGAATATGGCAAATGTTAAAAATCTTATGTTGGAACGTTGGGTGCATAACGATCTTACATTGCTTTTGGGGAAATACTTCATCGTCTAAAACAATTTTCAGGTAAGCCTGTATCTCATCCCCACAGGCCACAGAAGACCTCCTGGATCTTCCCTTTTCATCAGGTGTGAGCGGAGGCCCGTGGCTACGTCTACACCGGGCAGCCTCTGCAACGACTCTGCCGACCTGACCTTCTCAACCCGACACCCCCAGACCAGCCGGAGGAGGCAGAAGATCACATTTTGAGTCCCCATCCTTCCAGTTTGGGAAGGTGAGTATTAGCACACTCAAGCCTCAACAGGCGAAAACGAAAAGAAACCAGGGATATCCCCTCAGAGAGGCACACCAAAAAAAGTTCTTAAGTTTTTCAGAGCAGTATATGGAGAGAGAGACTAGTTTAAAAACAAAGAAACAAAGACAGGGCCCTTCGGTTTCTCAAAAGACACCTGCTTTCTTACCTCTCCTCCCTTACGAAGAAAAGCTGGGATTCAGTAAATCTCCAAGAATGAGGAGAAATCTCACCCCACTGTATGGGGCACCCTAAAGGCCCAGAACTGGGGTTGAGAGGCCGGGTTCCAGGCCTGCTCCATACCATTGTTTGGGAAAGGTCTATGGAAAGGGGGTCCAGGGGTGCAACCACAGCTGCACACCAGTAACTCAAGGAGCTTGTAATTAAAGGCTTATGGTCCTGCTCCCAATTCTGACGCAATGATCTCCCGTGGGGCCCGGGCACCTGGATGTTTAAGAAGCACCCAACTGGGCTTCCCTGGTGGCGCAGTGGTTGAGAGTCCGCCTGCCGATGCAGGGGACACGGCTCTGCAACGGGAGAGGCCACAACAGTGAGAGGTCCGCGTACAGCAAAAAAAAAAAAAAAAAAAAAAAAGAAGCACCCAACTAATTCTGAAGTTCTGTTCCCACAGCCAGTCACCGAACTTGATAATCTCGCAGGGCTTCTTTTTTGGGTGCATGCTTTTTTAAAAAAAAATATCCTGCTGGCTGAACAGGGAAGGGGAGACAGTGAGTAGCACAGACCTAGCTAGTCTCGAGGACCTAGTCCTCAGATACATCTTCAAAACACACGGACACACGAGGAAAGTTAAAAGGCAGAATGGTGCTTAGGCTAACAGGTCACTGACACGAATGGTTGAGAATATTTCCTACAAGCCTGACGGGCTTTGCTGGACCCTCTACCTGCCATACGCTGCATCCACCTCCTCCTTCAAATCCTGACTCAGAGTCTGCAACCCACAGTGCCCTAGCCGGCTGCGGGAGCCCAGCAGGCTGTCCCCAGAGCCGGCGTGGGGAGCTCTGTGTTCAGCTGTCTCTGCCAGTTACACACCTGCTCCTACGTGCTCCTGCTCATGTCTTTTTCATGCATTTATCTCATCTGTCCAATTAGATGGAAGGCTGCACCATACCTCCTAAGATGATTAAAACGTACAAGGCTTCTTTTGGAGGAGGGTGGGGTGGAGGTCAGGGAACTAACTTTCAGGCGGGTGCTTGGTTTCCAGGGCAACTACCCCTTCAGTTGATACCACCTCTGCCAAAGTCAACAGGCGGAGGGGCTGCCCTTAGCGCAGAGCCCTCCCGACCCCACCCAGGGGGCCGAGTCTCCGGATACAGCCCTTCTGGGACTCGCTGGTTTTTAACTTCCCAAGGGGCGGCAGCTGTTTCTCTGCCACGTCACTGACAGAAGCAGTGAATCTCTCTCTCCAAGGATCAACCATTTGAAGCAGGGTGACATTTGCCAGGATACATTTTCAGGGACTGTAAATCAAATTCTGAGCCTAAACCACTTGACAGCTCTTAAAAATAGTCTGAGTCCATATTAGGCAAGAAGAAGAGGCACAAGAAGACTTGATTGAAGTCTCTGAAAAAGTTTTTTTCATTTTAGCCGCCACTTTATTTTAGCTTGCTAACAGCCACCTTTCCAAATCGAATCAATTTGCCTGTAGTGTCTGAAACCTAAAATTAGCAAAATCATTAATGGGGGATGTGCTCTTTAGACTTTTCACTGGTGGAGAGGGCCTGCCTGCTGGATGCCATGGGAGCAATGGTCCACGGCTAAGCCCCACAAAGCTCCCCACCTACCTCCTGTATATGGGCCACGATCCCGGCCTGTGTCTCAATGTCCAGCTGTTTGATTCTTTCGATAAATTCCTCTTTCCTCTCACACTGTGGAGGGTTACAAGTGTTAATGAAAGTGTTTTACAAGGGCAACCTGGGGCCACCAGAGCCACAGCAATAGTTTCAAAAGGAGACACCTACCCCAACCCTGGCTTTTTCTCCTATAATCAAGAGTGCTCTGCCCTCCTACCAGCCAGCCCCTCACAACTGAGGTTTCTCTAGAAGCGGCTCAGACTACCTACATCATAATCACCTCTGTCGGGGGGTTGTCTTTAAAAACACCGGGGTGGGGTTGGGACACAGACAAGCTTTCCAGGGGATTCTTAAACAAGTAAAGATCAAGAACAGCTGGTTTAGGGCAGCACTTGGTAAACTTCATCTGTAAAGGGCCAGATGGTAAAACAAAAAATATCTTCGACTGGACAGGCCATGGGTCTCAGCTCTGCTGGTGTAGTGTGAAAGCAGCCACAAGTGATATGTAAAGGAATGAGCATGGCTACGTCCCCCTAAAACTTTATTTACAAAAATAGGTGGCAGGTCAAATTTGGCCCACAGGTTGTGTGCTGATCCTTGCTCTAGATGTTCCTACACTGGGGACAATCTGCGAATGGCACCCGGCCCCAGGGATCCCCACCTGGCCTCTTGCCCAAGGTGCTAGAAATGGTTGCCGCCTAAGTCGGTGTCACGTCTCTCGCAGGAACCCCGCGACCTTCCATCCTATTGGGCTGAAAGCAGCTGCACGCCTACCTCACCCAAGGGGGTGTTTTATCCCCACAAACCCAAACCTAAGAGCCCTCCTCTCTGCCCCCTGCCCAATCCCTACCTGAACAGCACAGCCCAGCACCAACAGCAGCACCTTCTTAATCTCCTCCATACTCTTCCCTAAATCAAAAGAGCAACATAGTTAATTACGCTCAACTGTTTGTAAACTTTCACTAGTGATATATACATATCTGCTGCAGGGGAAAAAAAACCAAATAAGCTAAGAAAAACCTCTCTACCCAGTGAGATGCACTTAAGGTGTACACACTCCATCTGTTTTCTCCATATGGGTTTGTTTTTTTCTTAAACCAAATGAGAATGCTGTTCATAACTATTTGTGGCCCTTTTCCGTTCACATATATGATAAAATCTTTCCACGATAATTAATGAACGTGAGCATCGCTTTTTAGTGTGTGCGGTAAGCAAAGTACAATGGATGAGAACAGTCCCCACAGGAAAATACTCAATCGAGTCTGAAATAAGAATGGACACAAACTTGCCCTTCCATCCTGCAAGATCTCAAACAGATGAAGGAGAAGAGTAAAGCAAACCTCCATGCTCAGCACCCGCTTCACGTTACCAGCATTTTGCACGTTTATTCCATCTCCTCCTCACCACCGCCGCCTTTGTTTCTCAATGTCTGGCTGGAGCATCCCTCAAAGCAAGTCCCAGACACGACACACACATCATTTTTGATCGTCTCATACTTACTTTGTACAAAGGCCACAAACAAATTCAACCACTCCCTTTCCAGAGATCCGATTTTTCAATATTTTAATCTAAACGATGCTACAAAGAACATCTTACAGCTAATTCTTTATGGCTATCCTGACTCCCGCCTTCAGGATAAACTCATCTTTCAAGCTTTTCCTACTTCCAAACTGCCCTGCAGAAAGGCTCCGCCATTTTTCTCTCTCACAACCAATACACCGTAAGTCCCACTTCCCCGTGCCCAGACCAGCACGGCTTTACTACTCCTTCTCAGCTTTGCCAATCAGGCCAAAAACTCGTATTTCATCATTTTACACTGTGTCTTTTCCATTATGCTTGAGGCCAAATGCGTCTTCATCTGTTTATCGGTTTCAGTCACTCAAATAAACAGAGTCAGGATACAGGAGCTCCAGACCTGAGGTGGTCACCAGGAGGCCTGTGACGGGAACAAGCCGTACTGTTTCCCAGTCTCAGTTTCCACATCTGTGGAAGGGAGGCAGCTGGCCTGGGCGACGTGCAGGGTGCCCTTCGGGTGAGAAGCTCTACGGTTTTCTGCCCTTTTCATAATATCCTGTTCTCTCTGGGGGAGAAGGGACATGCTAGGAAAAGCACTGTTTTCCTGAAAGGCTTACCAACACCCGCTCACATGGTGCTAAAATGGTCCAAGCCTCATCCATGACACCCGGGATGCAGAAAACCAAGCTCACGTCCAAGAGCCAGGGCTGCGGGTCACTCCGGGTCCTTGGGTGTCAGGCGTGTATGGAGTAACATGTGAGCTCATCCTAATACCTCTCACCTGAGAAATAGCTAAAAACAGCTTTTCCTGAGATGACATTATTATGGTCGAGTCTCAGAACTGGGGGCTTGGCATCGCCCTTCCCACCGCGTAGTCTGAAGGTGGGTGGGACGGGCTGGGGGGCTGGACAAAAGGGTCCCTGCAGAGCATTCAGATTCCACACTCTTAAGAGTCAATCGGGTCTGGTGTTGCAGATCAACCCACGATGATCAAACCTTCTCTTTGCTAATAAGCACAGAACTTGACCAATGTTTGAAACAGAAAAATTCTCAAAGACTTCAATGGATTTTTTTTTCCCACCTGAGGCCTTTTATTTGGCCCAAGAGGCTCTAATCCATAGACATAAATACGTGTAACACCACCATGACTCACTTCTCTATTAAGGCTGAGGTGGTGACCAGTCATGGTGTTAGTTCTGACAAAAAGAAAAGGACATACCCACCAGAGTATTAAAAACTCCAATCAGTCTCACCAAAATCTTCCCCTGGCCACAGTGCTCATGCCAGCCCAGGTGGCTGTCCTCACCTCTGTCCCTTCACGGTCAGTCCCCAGATGACTGGCAAGGGACCCTCGTAAGCCCTTTGGTGGATATAACAAGTACAGACCCCTCCCAGCTGTCACCAGGCTCCTCGTCTGCAGTGATTCACCTTTCATAGGCCGTGTACCTGGTGCCGTAGCCAGCAGAGCTGACACACAAGAAGAAAGCATTTTAAAGGCCTTGGATCAGCTCAAACAGAGGTCAGAGTTCACGAAGAATCTTTACGTGCTCTTCCCAGCAAAGGCCCCACAGGACCTAATTATATCATAACTTGAGCAACTCTGATGATCCACTCTCCCAGCCTACAGCAGATGAAAACGGCAAATTAAAAGTGGAAAGGAGCACAAGAAAGGCCCACTGTGAGCAGCGAGGGCATAAGCCGGTTATGGGATAGCAAGGAAGAGACGAGAAACCCTGCACACATGCACGAGGGCTTAAAACTACAGTCTGAGGCTGTTCAGTGAAAGAATGAAGGGCTCTGCTCCCTCAGCATCCTGTAGCTAGACACAATGACAAGCGTGAGTCATTCCTTCATCCCTTCATTCATTCATTTACACCCATCAGAGAGCAAGAAAAAACGAAATCTGGTCCAGAGCGCTGCTGGAAAAGTACGGAATTCCAGTTTGCTAGGTTTTGTAACAGAAGGGGAAAAAGGATTTTAAAAGTAGAGAATTCATTTTAGAAAAATGTTCAGGGAATAATTATTTAAAGTAAGCGTTTTGGTGGTGAACAGGGCACTAGGAAGTTCACCTCTGCCTTCATTCACGTGAAGCAGCGCTGTGCTCATTCTCACCAAGCTAAGTGAATAAAAACATTTGCTATAACAAATGTATCCTGTGCTTTTTATCCCTACACAAATTCCTAGGAAACTTAAAAAAGGAGAGAGAGAGAGACAGAGAGAGAGAGAAAAGCAGAAGTTCCCTCATTGCTCATGGAAAGCTGATGCCCAATTTCTCTCAGGATTTCTACTATTTTTAAAATCTACCAGATTGTGGGTTTTGAATAGTTCGAAAACACATATAAGACTCTCTACTGGGTCCTTGCTGGCAAGGATGGCTCAGTGACACAGTTACACAGGCAAAGAAGAAACAACCCTACAGACAGCTCCCTCCCAAGCACCTACTAGGTGCTGGGTACTTTCTGAGATTATACCCATAATCAACACAGTCCTCTGAGCTCAGACCAAGAAAACCAGCAACTTCTAGAGGAACCCAGAGGAAGGACTAGTCTGCAGTAAGGATCAGTCAAGGCTTCCTAAAGGAAATGACCTCTGAGCTGAGACCCCAGGATGAGGAGAGATCTGGGGGCTCTTCAGGCACAGGGAATGGCATATGCAAAGGCCTAGACACAAGAGAATATGGTGCTTGTCAAATTATAAACGCTTTGTGCTTCAGCTTATTAAAGTGGGTTTTCATGAGAAATGGGAGGCGGGGTAGGAAGCAATGGGGATTTCTGTACCTAGTGAGTCACAAGCAACCAATGGAGGGGGGAGGGCCGAACACATCAGACACCCTTTACACCTACCCACAACCCCGGGGGAATCCCATGACAGCCTGAGCTAACGGTCGAGTCTAAGAAAAATCTTACTTACTTACTTTACTACCTGCTTCCTGGAGTCCTGACACAGAGAAACTCACTCCAGCCTTTCTTAGCATAAATGGAACGCATATAGGCTGACCTAAATTATACATAAAGCTACAGATGTTTGTAGCAATCAGCTTCCAAAACAGAAGGGAAACTGATACCGCACGTGTGATAAAGGTGGACCTGGGGATAGAAATATAGTGGGGCAATTAAAGTACACCAGCCTCTAAAATGTGGAGACTGAATCAGATCAGGATTGGAAAATTTCCTGACTTTCTGATCTTGAGTCTGTGGCAGACTAGTCAATCATAACACTTTCTTACCGAGCCTGGAAGGAGGCCTCAGAATCCTTCTGAACACAGCACTGCCTGATGTAGCCACTGCCTGACACGCGATGAAAGCTGGCACATGAAACAAAACCCAGCTTCCATGCCTGGTACACAATCAGTGGGGTCCTTTTGGCTCTACTCTTTGATTCTCTAAGACGCAGTCATTTGAATGTTCATACATTCTCTGGATACGGAAAATCAATCTTGTGTATAAGTGATCACTGGGGTGTCAAGGTGGGGATTTAGACAAAGGAAGGCAAACAGCCCTTTCCAGGAGGACCACAACCCCAGAGGCCCTCGGTCCGTGAGTCGCCAGCCAGGGTGAGGGTTTAACCCTCTCAGCCTGGAAGGACTGACCCACTGGAGTTAATCCTGCCCTCCACAAGTGCCCTTCACGTCTACAGACCATTACAGCACTTTCATATAACATGCTATCACTTGACTTAATCCCCAAAGCAATCCCCAAAGGCCAGTATTAGCTCCATGTTACAAACAAGAGGAGGCTCAGACAAGCTGAGCCACAGAACTGAGATTTGGTCACCACCTGCTCTCGCCGAACTCGCTACCATCCCCCTCCCCGAAACTGCCATTGCTTATTTACATTTCCTTCCAGAGCAGGGCTCTCTCTGGTTTAGCTTCTGATCCCAATGCCACAGTGCAGGTCTTTAGCCAGTGTCTGCTGATTGAGTGACTGATGGTAACTGTTAGCATCATGTCCCAGGGAGAAAAGACATTTTCAGTTTCCAATCTTGTTGGGATGGAGATGTGTGTGTGTGTGTATGTGTGTGTGTGTGTGTGTGTGTGTGTGTGGGTGTGTGTGGGTGTGTGTGCGTATTTTTTTTTTCTTAATAATTCTACATTCTGCTCTCCTCTGACTTACGTGCTGGAGTCAACCACTCACTGTGCTTTCCCTGGTTTCTTAGTTAAAAACCAGTCATTTCATAAGGATGATTGATTATGGGGCTGTCTCATTGATTTGAAAATAGCACTGCACTGAACGTGACCCTGTTTCTCCTCAATGCATAATGACATCTCAAGACTCACCCACAAGGGCACAGTTCTATGGGCCCTCCTGGGGGCTCTGCTTACACTGAGAAAAGCTGTCATTATTTTAACACGGTTACCTTGGGTTCCATGAGGAACAGTGTATACGGTAATTCCTTGCGGGTGGGCGCTTAGGGACCCTCCGTAATACCTGTCGCAGGTCATGGGATGGGAGGCAAGCACCTCTACATACCGCCTCACAGCCTGGAGAGCGACTCCTAGGAAACCCTCACTTAGATTTCTTACACGGTTACCCGTGTGACCCCCACCAGGCACTCCCCCATTTATTAGTCATTCAGCAAACGGTTATCACATGTGGACTTCGCAGGCTCAAAGTCACACGTCCGTTTGAAATGATGTGGGGGGCTCCAGAGCGTACCCTGACCCAGGGCCCCGTTATCCCACCGTCTCTCCTTCACCCCCCCCCCAGTCTGCCCCCACCCGCAGGGATCCCTCACACCACCCTGTGTGGGTAACGAGAACCTCTGCCCAGATGCCACAAGGCAGCCACTCCCAGAGAGCAACTTCAACAGCCACGTCAAGCCCCTCAGACAGCGCCATCGTCAACAATGCCTCCTTAGCCCAGCCTGCCTAGGCCACAGAAGCTGAGAACTAACGCATTCCCTAGCACCAAACGACTGAAGATCAGAAAAGGAGCAGCAACCCCCAGAATGCAGCTTGCGGCCCAGAGTCTGCACCGGCTGGAGGGGAGACGGTGGCAGAGGCAGGAGGTGATCCGAGAAAGGGTCCCTCCCACGCGCCAGGCAGAAAATGCAAAGCCCCAATAGTATCGGTGAACACAGAGACCTTTGACAAATAACAGCTCATCCCTCCTCCTCGGGCAGCCACGGCCACAGAGAGCAGTCCCGCTGGACGCCATGCACGGTCATGCAGCTGGGGAGCCCCCTCTCTGTGTACAGCCCATCACTAGGAGGTGACCAAACAAAGTCTGGTCTCCAGGCAGGTCCCGCGCCTGCTCCGAAGGCTGGCATCTGGCCGTGCTCTAACGATCGCTGTGCTTGCTGCTAACCAAGCTTTTCACGTTCCTGGAAGAGCCAAGCGCTGGCACTCAGCTCAAGGGCCCGGCAACCCCCTGCGCTCTACAGGGACCGGAGAATTCATTTCTCAGCCCGCAGGCAGCACAGAAGCAAGGGAGCAGGCCGCAAGCCGTGCCCCGTGAAATCGCGTGTGGGCGCTTTTCTGAACGTGCTCCCTCCAGGAGAAAACAGGAAGCACGGAGAGGATCGGATGCCTGGCGAGATTAGCTTTTCTTTATTTACTTACTTCTTCCCTCCTCATTTAAAGGACCTAAGGTTTCTGCAAACACAAAAGTTTTATACATATATATAAACAAGACCAGAATTCAGGAGAAATGAAAAAATAGCCTAGGGTTGGGAAAAAGAACTCAAGAATCACTCATTAACACCTAACGGCAGACCCTCAACCCACCATGTCACTTGGCAAGCAGGGCACTGGGGCGGGCAGAGCCGCAGGAAGGTGGCAGGGGAGGGAAGGCAGCCCGCCCGCTTTCTAAAAGAACAATCTCAGCGGCAGGAAGACCGTTTGTAATAAACCAGCCTTGGAGCCCTCTCTCCGGTGCCGGGGTTGGAGGTGAGCCAGCCCCCGGGGGCAGTGGCCATCAGGGGTTGCAGCTCGTCATCAAAAGGCAGAGCGGTGCAGTGAGGGAAGGTTTCCGTGGGTTCCGAGAAGCACTTCAAGGACGCCCTTGATAGGAGAGCAAGTAAATCCTAGAGGGTTAAATATTAAATTCCAAAGAGTTTCAGGAGTTCCGTTTCCCTCTGGCCTTTGAAACCTAAACTTCAGCTGTGACAGAGACTTCCTTCCTGTGCCCTGAGCTTGCTGCTCCTCATGGGACTGCCAGCACACTTCCACTCCTCTGAACTTGTCACACCTGGACGCCTCCCTCTGCTGCTGTCGAGGGTTCTTTGAGGCCCTGCCACATACGGCCTCCTCCAGGAAGTCTTCCTGACCTGCCCAGGCAGAACTGATTGCCCGCCTTGCACTCTGTGGGAAGCATGCTCGCACTGCTTCTCGCCCTGGAACAGGCTAGTCATGGACACTTTCCTCCCCTCCTGCCCCAACGCAGACTGGGGGCTCCTTGAACAGAGACAGCCTATTCGTCTCCATGGCCACTGCACCCATGGTGGGCATCCGACAGAGAAAGCTGGAGGGGGGCTCGGGCTGAGCTCCTCTGTGAGGAGGAGCGATGCAAGCGCGTTCCCGTCTTCTATTTGGGAGGGTCAGAAACTGGCCTTCTGGTTTCTTTGGTCAGAGCAGCCGGAGAACAGAGGTCTGCAAGAGCTGTGAAGGAACGACATTTACAGAATCTGGGGGCACAGAATCTCAGACTCCTCAAGGTGCTTTCTCTGTCCCTGCAAGCCCCTTCTGTAACCATCACGAGAGAAAAAACTGAGGACGAGGACCAGATCACCAGACAGCAATGAATGGGAGGCTATCCTCAAAGGTTCCAGCTGTATTCACAGACAGGACCCTGTAGGCTGCGAATACGGGATCAGCCCCTCCTTGGACCCAGGAATCTTGCCTGGCATTTAGAACTCAAGAGACACCAGGTAGAATAATGACGGTGGCTGGTCCTCCGGCTTGGAACCAGTGGCTGACTGTCCACATATATAACCATCTGCGTAACTTATGGTAATAAATACATCTTTTACACCACCATGCTGTGTGCCTCTGAATGAGTTCCCTCCCCTCTCTGGGCTGGGTTTCTACACCTACATGGCTCCACCCTTTCCTTTCTAAACAGCTTAGGAGTGGTCAGCAATTCACAAGTCTGAAAACCACAACTGCACTTAGATACAAACCTTGGAAGAAAAAACAGTGCTCTCTTCCAGCATGACTGCTCTATGATTCACTGCAGAAATTAATTTGCTAACACCCTGGCTTCCTGTCAGACAAATCTAGTCTGTTTCGTGTGTGTGGCACAGTGACAGGCCCGGCTGCTGAGAAACCAGAGCCTGAAGTTCTGGCCCAGGCCTTCCCTCATTTTACAGATGCCACGGACACTGGGATCTCTTGGTTCTCATGTAGAATACGCTCTTCGATAAGCCACGTAAATATGTTTCATGGACGCACAGCTGGCAAGATGGGGGTGCAGGCCGTTTGCAGTGCATCATTACCGGCCTAGGGCAGCCACACACATGGTGTTGGGCAGAGGTCGACTCTCACTTGACCCTGACCACTGACACTTGACCGCTGTACCTGTGACAGCATGTGGTTAACATCTGTAAGGATCACTAGCTTGATGGAAGAGGGAAGTGGGGACAGGAGAGGGAAACGACAAAGTGGGTCTCCAGCGCTTATGCTCTATTTACTCGGCACCTACTACGTGCCAGGCACTGCTCCAGACACTTAGAAGACATTGGCAACAACAACAAAAACCCCCAAGATTCCTGCCGAAGAAAGGGAAGGCAGCGCAGGATAAAAGCACTGGGAGTCCTGAGGACGAGGGAGGGACGCAGCTGCAAACAGGGAGGTCATCAGGATGGGCTGCACCGAGTAGGTGATATGCAAGCAAAGACTGGAAGGATCTGTTCCTGTGAGTATCTGGGAAAAGCATTCCAGGCAGAGGGAACAGCCAGTGCACAGCACAGGGAGAAAAGTGACATAATCTAACTTTCTACGAGGACCGGCTGCTGTGTTGAGAACAGACGGCAACAGACAGCACGGGGCAAAGGTAGAGAGGCAGGCAGACAGAAGGCCACTCCGGTGCTAGCCAGGAGGATGGTGGTGGCTGGAACCGGTGGGCAGCGGGGCAGGAGGAGAGAAGAGCTCAGCTGTTTGGAAATTAAAGCCAGGGCACTGCCTGAGGAATGGGGGTGGGGTAGGAGAGAAGGATACATTTTGGCCAACTGGAAACAAGACAAAGGACACCCTACAACATCCAGTCCTGGGGGTCCACACACGGCCCAGCCACCGGGGAAGGCTTTTCTGCTACACGCCACTGTACGTGAGGGAGGGTTGGGGCAGGGTCCTGCAGGACCCCAGGCCAGGCTCCAAGAAGCAGCATCTACAGTAACAAGGTGCTGGACAGATGCTTCCCCGCGGACGGGTATCCAGGGAGATGATTATAAAATCACGCACAATCAGAGAGGAAATCCAGAGGTCATTCGAGGTACAAACAGGAAATAAGAGAATTGGGGGGACTGGGGGCCAGGAGGGCAGACGCTGAGGATGGAGTTTTAAAGTACGTGAAGTGTTTTCTCACATTCACTAAACCGTCCTTGAATCCCATCCAGGGTAGGAAAAAAGAGAACATCTTTTTGTCTGATGGGTGCAGAAGGACAGACATACAGAAAAATCTTCTAATAGTGTTAGTCATGACAGCTTCCTTTTTAGGTCAGAGGAAGGGGGATAAATGCTTGGTGTCTTGGGACCGTTTAGTGAGAGAGAGAGAGAGAGAGAGAGAGAGAGAGAGGAGAGAGAGAGAGAGGGGAGAGGGAGAGAGAGAGAGAGAGAGAGAGAGAGAGAGAGAGAGAGAGAGAGAGGGTGAGTGTGTGTGTGTGTGTGCGTGCGTGTGTGTGTGTGTGTGTGTGTGTGTGTTTGGACTAGATGTTCTGCTGGGATCTGTCCTGCCCCTGCCCTGGCTCCACTGACGTGCATTTACCAAAAACAAAAAATAACCCAAAACTGAAATGTTATAAATAGCAGTACAGTGTCAACATCTGCCAAAAAGAGCAGACATGCTCCTGAGCCATGTGGCAGAATTCGTAAAAAAAGCCGCCCCGCGAGAAAGAAATCAACGTTGTTCTCTATTTTAAAAGAAACCCCAAATGCTTCACGCATCTATTTTTACAATTTAAAACAGAAAACACTATTCCACAAATATGTCTCTGGCACTCATGTTTGCGTCTTCTCGCTGGTGCACCTCTCCTACCGACCTCCTCTGCTCTCGGAGCCCCCCGACACTCCTGTCAAAACCTACCCGTGCGTGCGCCCAGGTCTCATCCCTCCAGCCCTGACTTCAGGGGAGGCAGCCCCTCCCCTCTCAGCAGAGCCCGCAGAAGCTGCTGTCAGTCAGGCCCTGCCTGCCAGGGGCCTTCTGAGCTTGCTGCAGCCGTTGGGATTCTCGTCCTTAACTTTCCCAGGGCTCCCCATCTCATCAATCCAACTTCTCCATCAGAACTGGGGCCAGAACCTCTTCAACTGACGTGCACTGATTCTATATGGTGCTGGGGACCAGAGGGCAGGCAATTCACCTGTCAGCTTAAAAGCGGCTTCCCCACAGTGTTCTAAAACCGGATTGTTGGGGAAGGTTGCACAACTCTGTCCATTTATGAAAAGAATCACTAAATTGTATACTTAAAATAGGTGAATTTCATGGTATGCAAATTATACATTAATAAAGCTATTAAAAAAATCAGCGTCCACATCTCTGCAGGTGTTTCTGTCCAGCGCCAGACCCGAGGTGCGACCTGGGTTCCTTGCATGTGGACAGTCTCTTGGCCCCATGTAGTTCAAAGGGGCTAGAACAGAGACTCAGCTAGGGGGAAGGCTGGAGCCAGGGTTCCGGCGAGTGGAGGTGCCTGCCGGAGAAGGGGCGCCCAGAGGGCAGGCTTCCAAATGGCAGCAGGTGGGGGGGGGGGCACTGACAACGGGAAGGTGGCAAACTACGCAGTATGATGGGGTGATGGGGTGACATGCTGCCTGGGTAGGGGAGGAGGACGTGGTTAGTATTAGATTGAATCATATGCCACCGTCATTTCTGTAGGTCAAATGGTTGAATACTGGCAATCGCCTACAGCTCAACCTAACACCTGTCCGTGTGTGATAACGGACCAGAGCTCAGGCTCGTGCGTTGGATGGAGCAAATTCCCAATCGGCCCCTCTGCTCATGGGCTAAGTGACCGAGGGCTTGTCACTTCAACTCCGTGAGCTGCCGTTCTCTCATCTATAAACGGGATGGCACGGTCACACCCCGGAAGCACATTTCCCTTTCCATCTTTAAACACATGTCCAATGCCCAGCACACGGTGGGCTCACCAAAGGCTCAAGCAGGGAGCATCCTTCTTTCCTGCTCCACTGCTTTCCTCTCCTCATCTTACGATGTTTGTCTCTAGAGCAGATGGAATAGAAGAACTAAGCCTGAACCACCAACCTCTCCGGGCATCTCTCTTCTAACATCAGCCCCTCAAATAAGTCATATAAGTCATAAGTCAAATAAGCAGCACAGTTCTGCTCAGCAAAGCAGACCCTTACTTTCCTGATGTTACTGCAGAAACACAGGAGTCCCAACTGTCCCTGGAGCCCAGGGCTGCATCTGAGTCCTCTACCTGGGGGAACCATGAAATAAAGCCAGTAAATGAATGGCCCTAAGGCAGAGCTGGGGGTGGCGCGAACCAAGGGCTGCCTGTTATTAACGCACCAAGTGGGGAAGGGTGAGGGGTCCCCAGGTGGGCCTGGGTGCACTCTGCAGAGCCAATGTGTAAGGCTGGGGGTGCTCACGGGTCAGCGGCACCGAAGATGAACAGGAGGTCAAGGAACCCCCTTCCTTTGGCTCCCGTAGCGAAAAGGGAAGTGGGGCCCAGGAGGACCGCCTCCACGAACAAAGTGATTAAATGCTCAGCTGCCCTCGACCCGGTGGCCCCTGAAGCTGCTGCTCAGGGCCAGGGCTCCTCTATGAGAAATGTCCTCGACGGGTCACTTGGTATACTTCTCCGTTGCTCTCCAGCCAACTGAGCTCACGTGGACAGGAGCAAGGACAGCCAGACTCCAGGGAGAGCAGGGCGGGGAGGGACCGACAGAGGGAAGCTTCAGTTCCTTCTGCAAAAGGCTCTAACGTGTGGGATCCTTCCTGCATTCCTTGACTCCACACCTAGCCCAGGAGGCTAACAAGGTCTCCACGGGAACCAGGGAAGTTCCAGTCAGCGAGCACATCTGTCCCTGGGGCCTGCAAGCTTTCATCCATGAGCCACGGGTCCAGGTGAACGCACACAAAGGTGGAGGGGAGGAAATCTACCACCCTGTTTAACCAACCCAGTGTGTTAACTCTCAGGGATGAACTAAGCCCTGGCTCTCTGGAAGGTGTCCAGGAGGACATTTCAGTCTTTCAAAATCACACCGAGTGTCCGAGACTAGGACTTAGAACCTTGCCCACTCAGGCCTCAGAGACCAGAGGGAGACGTGAAAACAGACACACGACAGGATGTCCCGGTGAGATCTACCACGGGGGGAATAAAGCAGCACAGGATCCCAGCGGAAGGGACATTAGCTCCCTCCAAAGATTCTTTCCTGCCAATAGAGACCACATCCCACGATGGTGTGAGGAGAGACCCCTGGGGGTCCACCATACAACTCGGGGCCCTGAGCCCGAGGCCTCGCCTGCCTCTGGGCTCCAATCCCAGGGGTCAGAGGAGATATTCTTAAGGAAGAAATGTGCTCTTGGCGTGATGCCTCAGGGTGATAAACCCACCCGTTACGATCACACCCGAATGATCACGTGCTTTCACTGTGCTGGCTCCAAGCTGGCAGCCAGAGCCCTGCCTCTGACAGCTGCCCAGGGCTGATGGCCCTGCCCAGGCCTTACAGGGGGTGGGGGGGGGTGTCGGGGGGGTGGCTTTCACTCACCAGACAGCGGGTCTTTGCCAATCATCAAGACATTGGGCAAATTCATTACGATCAGCTGCTGGAGAACTTCCTACAGAAACAAAGGGGAAAGGATACCATTAAGCACAGAAAACAGAATAAAGACTGATTAAGACAATTACAGTTTACCAAGTTGCTGGATGAGTGTGCCAGCCATTAAACAGTAACTATGAAAACACCATATAACAGGAAGGAATAGTTAAGATACCAGTAAGCGAAAAGTCAAAAAAGCGAATTGTGCTTCCGCCTTGATTATTACCAAATAAAAATTAGGTCTGCGTGTGTACAGAGACTTTGGGAAAAAGAAGATACATCAGATGCTAGATCAGCAGGATCAGGAGTTTCTTTTTAAAAGATGTCTTTATTTTTACGGTATGGTTTGCTTGTGCAATTAAAAAATACAGAATAAAGATTAAACGGATGCTACTGTGTCTTTACAAGCTGACGATTTGGGATCCTAGCTTTCGGCAGGTCTTTGGTACAGGCTGTAAGTGAGACTTCTCTCTTTTCAGCAGTGACTTCCCTGGGGGAGGGATAAATCACAGCTACTCTGTGCCCGTCAGAGAGGGGACACACGGGAAGTGAGCTGCCTTCTGCCCTCACACCAAGGGCCTCTGAAAGAAGGCCCAGGCACCAGCCATCGGCCATGTCCCCTTGGGGTAGGGATGGCTAACAAAGTTCTCCTTGGAGTGTGCCGACCCACCACTCATGCTTCCTAGAGCAATTCTCAGGGCACGTTGGTCTTCCCTGCCCAGATGTGCCTTGCTTTTCACAAATCGGAAGATAAAAAAATCTAATTTTACAGAAGACAAGCAAGGTAGTAGGATTCCTAAGTATTCTTGGTCCTACAAAAGTGGTCAAGAAACTCTTGACCAACAAAGCTCCTCTTATGCCTTTAAAAAAAATGTTTCCGGGCTTCCCTGGTGGCACAGTGGTTGAGAGTCCGCCTGCTGATGCAGGGGACACAGGTTCATGCCCCGGTCCGGGAAGATCCCACATGCCGCGGAGCGGCTGGGCCCGTGAGCCATGGCCGCTGAGCCTGCACGTCTGGAGCCTGTGCTCCGCAACGGGAGAGGCCACAGCAGTGAGAGGCCCGCATACCGCAAAAAATAAATAAATAAAATAAATAAATAAATAAATAAAATGTTTCTATTGAGACACGACTTTTTTTCCAGCAGTCGCTCTACTGATGACGTGATGAATCTCTGTACTCAGTACACTGCCAACCAGCACTGATGAAGAAAAAGGGGACAATTAACACGATCGGCTAATCCCACAGGGCCCAGCTGGACACCTCAGAGCTCTCTGAATCCTGAGAATGGTGGCCTAGGCAAGCATGCCTGGAGAGGCCAACACCTTCACAGAATGTACAAAATGATTTGAGCCACTCTCCATATTATCTTTCCATGGCTCCTGCCACACCAGAAATTGAGGGGAGGGAGGGGATGCTAAACCAGGAGGAGTACCCCACTCCCAAACACACGGGCCCCTCTGCACTCAGTGTTGGAGAATGTCTTTCTTTACTATCTGAAGTCACGTGTCACCTCACCAGAGGTGGTCAATGTTTTCTCAAACAAGTCTCAGTGCTGGACAGAGTCTGAGCTGCGTCACAGCCTCAGCTCTCCTTCAGGGCTTGGAAAAGTCAACGCGGAAAAAACTGTTTCTCAATTGAATGAGCTCACCAAAGGATTCCACAGTCCCTCCCTGGGGGCAAAACACACACTGAGTAAAATCAGGTAAATCCACTTCTAGCAGAAGGAAGGACTCCCAACCAGATGGGTCCATCCTGTCATGGAGTCCCTATCCAGCCTCAACACTAAACTCAAGTGCTCAGCCCAACTTCTAGAAGATTTCCTTCTTATCACTGTCCAACCAGCTACAGTCCCCTTTGAAGTCTTGGCTGGTTTCCTCTGCCATGGTCCAACTGTCTGGAGTGCCAGCCCTATTTATCAGGGTGCTTGAAGAAGGGTGCACACGTTTATGAAGGAGATACAGAATGAGAAATCATCTTGAAGGTCTCTGCATTGCAATAATGCAAAGTGGTATTTTTATGCTTATGATTACCTAAGCAAAAGACTGCTGGAAACACTGCTAGAAAATATTGCTGGAAAATCCATGTATTCTCCTTCCCAAACTGGATGGTTCATTTTGTCTAATCAGTATTTTCTAATTTTCCCACAAGAAATATCTATCACTTGCACAATTAAGAAGTAATGTTTTATTAACAATGTTTCCATGATGTGCTCCTCTCAAAACACATGGGCCTCCCAAAAGTTAATCCAAAATTTAGGGGCCAAAGATACCCCCAAGACCTTAACTGCTCCCGCCAAAGGACCACCAATCACATTTCCAGCAAAAACAGGCTCAGAGGTTTGAGTACGAAGGTCAGAGCTGGCCAGCAGAAATACAACATGAAACACATTAATTTCAAATGTTCTTAGTAGTCACCTTAGAAAAGTAAAAAGAAACGAGTGACAACATATAAATCATATACTTTAATTAAACCAACATTTCCAAAACATTGTTTCACCACATAACCAACATAAAACCAAGAATGAGACACTTCACGTTCTTTTTTTCACACTAAGTCTTTGAAATTCAGTGTGTAGTTTACACTCACAGCACATCGCAATTCAGATGCTAAACTGTCACTGGAAACACGATCTGAATCAGCAGAGTCGCAAACCGAAGTTGTTCCAAACACACTTAAAAAGTTTCCAGTAACTGAATCCAGTATCAGCTTTCAAATCTAAACAAATTAGAAATTCACTTCTTCAGTCACACTAGCCACATCTGGAGGCCCCGCCAGCCACATGTGACGTGCTAGTGGCTGCCGTGCTCTGCAACGCTGGTGACGAGGGGATTCCCTGAGGAAAGCTGAGCAAATGCGTCCCCTCAGGGCGGCGGGGCCTCCAGGGTGACGGGCCAGGCCCTCCAGCTACGTGAGGAGGCTGCTGACGAGGGGCCCCTCCTGCCTGGTACTCAGAACAGAAAGCCACTGTGGAGCCCACAGCTGACACACGGGCGGGCTTGGCGGGCACTGGTCACACCCCGGCCGGCTGCGGGAGTGGGGACACGGAGCGAGGACGGAGAGCACAGGCCCCAAGGTGTGCTCTGGGTAGCCCCCAGATGTGCCAACAAGCCTTCCTGGTGCCACCCGGGCCTTTGCAAAGGCAGAAACAAAGCACACTGTCACATCCCGAGGCCAGGACGAGGGATGAGGGCACACACGAGCCTTGCGGCCTCTTGTCTCATCCCATCCTTGCGGCCTGACGGCAGGAGGGAAGAGTCAGGCTTGGGGTGCAGCCCTCCCAGAGACCCCCTGCCCTCCCTCCACAGAGAACTGGGCTGCGGAGAGGCAGGAGCAGGGCAGGGGGTGGGTTTAAGCACCGAGATCCAGAGCAGATTTTGTACCCCCGTTCCCTCTCCTCTGTGCACCTGCTTTAGGTGTGTTCTGAGATCCTAGTATAAGATGCTGAGGAAACCCCAGATTCTCCTTTTCCTAAACGCAACTGCACTAACTGCATGCTGGAGGGACCTCATTGCTAACCACTTGAAACCAACTAAAAGAAAAGTCACAAAAGTAGGTCAGCGCAGGGTGGTGGTACTTGGATTCTCATGTAGCAAGGGGGTCGGGGCTAGAAAGCTCTTTGTAAGTACAAGGGGAAAGAACCCACCTGACCCCAGCCAGGCTGCAAATCTAAAATTTAGGATCTTATCGACTCTGAAGTTCCTCCCAGGGCTGTCCTGACACAAACAAGGCCCTACACCTCGGGGAGGGATGGGACGGGCAGGACACTCCAGGAAGCGTCTGGCACCCCAGCTGGGGCTCCCAGGGGCTGCATCTGGTTTCGCACACAGTGTCAATAAGCCCAGAGACTCAGACCGCCCTCGGATTGACAGCTTCCTGATCTGGACCCTCCAGAGGCAACCTGGGGGGACACAGGGAGTGCCGAGGGGCCGTCTTGAGGCCGTGGCACTGGCTCCCAGGGGTCACAGGTGGAGAGAAGCTCTCAGAACAGAACCAGGAAGCCGAGTGGAAGGAAGACGCTCCCTTCCTATTAGAATCCTCTCATGACAAGTACAAACGTACCCAGTGGGGAAAATCCAGGACACGGGAGGGGGTGCCCCAGTCCAGGCTTCACAGGTGACAGAGCTCTGCTAGTGGCAGGAAGGATGATGCAGGAGCGGGAGAGCAGATTTCAGAGGCACCAGGTCATGCGCAGAACTCATACACGATTACAACTAAGCAAGTGGCCTTGGTGGCGGCAGGACCTCCCAGCCCCCCGAGAGTAAACGAGACCAGCACCCAGGCACGTGGCTTCACTGAACCCACAACACCAAACGCTCGTCCCTGCTGGTGAGCACGGCTCCCCACATGTCAGAATCCAATATGGGGCCCAGGCTGTGATTCCCAGCTGGCTCCGGGAGTCACCTGGGCCCTCGTCATCCCTCCAGTCACCAGCCTTCACACAGGCCAGCGCTCCAGCCTAAACGTTCCTTCCCTCCCAAACTCCCTCAAACCTCACTCCTCCCAAGGAAGCTTCGAGGCTTCCCGAGTGCCTCCACGTATGTGCAGGTGGTGCTAAGTCTTGAGGTAACAAGATCTGGGGGATCCGTCACTGCCCTCTGGAGGTGGGGCTCTGGGAGAGGCAGGGGGACAGGGGGAGGGAAGGCAGAGGCTGGGGGCCGCACAGAGGGAGCTGGGAGGGACCCCAGGACAAGCCTGGATGCCTCACTCCACCTGGTCTGTCCCTTGGGCCAGAGGTGACCTGCGGTTCCCGGGGCTTGCAGGTGAAGCTCATTTTCTGCGTGTCGCCCAGTTGTCTTCATCAAATTGCCCAGTCCCTGTGGGAGATGGGCCTCCTAATTCCTTTCCAGCCAGTCTCTATCCAGGACTTATAAATAGAGCACCCACGGAGCCATGGCAGTGAATGTCCTGGAAGCCCTCAGGTAAGCCGTGCTTTCTCCAGGACCTCCTCCCTTGGTTGGAACAGGAGGACTCAGCTCCGGCCCCTCCAAAACCGACCCCCTCAACTTACCTCTGAGAATAAGTGTGTGTACCCCAAACTCCTAGCAAGCTATCTACTTCACCACAAAACTGTCAACAGCAGAATATTAAACGGAGGCTCTAAAACACCCACCTTCAAAATACAAATCCGAGTATGACCGGGTGTGTGTAAGGGAGCGGCACCTGAGGGCTTGTGCCGCAAACCGACGCTGGGGACTGGTTAGGTGATGGAAGGTACGGCCGCGATCCTGGGTAGGAAGAGGGCAAAGAATGCTGAAATGAATAAAAGGATGCCTAACTGAATGCAGAAAATTAAAGATATGCTAAAAAAGAAGAAACCCTCAAAGGAAATATACTAAAATGACAGAAATCTCTCTCTCTTTTTTTTTTTTTTCCCCAGTACGCGGGCCTCTCGCTGTTGTGGCCTCTCCCGTTGCGGAGCACAGGCTCCGGACGCGCAGGCTCAGTGGCCATGGCTCACGCGCCCAGCCGCTCCGCGGCATGTGGGATCTTCCCGGACCGGGGCACGAACCCGCGTCCCCTGCATCGGTAGGCGGACTCAACCACTGCGCCACCAGGGAAGCCCCAGAACTCTCTTTATTAGAGTGATCAGGACAAGAGCAAGCTTTCCCAACATTTAAAAAAGATTCTGTAATGTGGTTCTAACACCTTAAATTATTTTAGTGGCATGGCTTCCCCCAAAGAATGTCAGCAGCATCTATTTACTAGATATTGAACCGTGAACATGACAGGTCCACTTAAAAAAAAAAAAAAAAAAAGCCTTTCTCCGGAGACAATTCACAACATATCCAACACAAAAAATGACGTGGATTATTGATTCTTTTAATCACCGCCCCCCCCAATCAATCTTTTTCCAGCATCCCCCATCAGAAATTGCAAAGCCTCCATCGGCCGGGAAGAAGAGATGCCAGCCAGGAGAACTGAGGGATGAGGGCAGAGGCTGGCTTACAGCCCTGGGCCCTGCGCTGGGACCTGAGGCAGGAGGCCCTGGGGGAAGGGGTGGGCTCCCAGACCACCGGTCCCTGGAAAACGGAGGCTCAGGGATCCCGGAGAAGTTCACCCACCGCCTGAGGCAACGTAGGGGCCTCGCTGAAAAGGATTAAAATCGTGCCAAGGCTCATGTCAACCTTTGTGCATGCTCAAACAGTAAGGTCACTTTCTCCGCTGGTGGAAGAAAGGAAAGGTCCCGGAAAGTTGCAGGGTGGAAACACTCTGTGTGTCTGTGGCAAAGGTTATCTTCAGTTTCCATTGGAAACACTGGGATTGTTGGATTAAGCACAATGATTTCACAACAAAATGGGAAGAAATCCTTTTCTCTTGCCAAATGAATTTTATGGCTCAACATTTTGCCAGGAAGGAAAAATAAACGCTGCTAAATGCCTTGAGTTTAGGTGCACAGAATGACCCTCCATGAGAGTTTGAAAAGGAGTTGTTAACATAGAGGAAATGAGAGGGAGATCCCAGAGATGTTAAGACAAACACCCACACGAGGCATCCAGGAGGAAGACGATGCTCATGGTTGCCAAGGAGATCAGGATGGTCCAGACAGCAAAATGTGCAGTCCACACAGTCCAAGCAACACAGAGACCCATCCAATACTGAGAATCAGTAACACAAGTAATACAGCTTTTGAGTGCGCACCCAGCACACCTTTAAGTCTGGGGTTCAGATACTCAGAAACACATATGAGCGGCCTAGCTGTGAGCTGAGAACTCTCAGCTGGTGGAAAAGGCAGGGAGGTAGACCGTCACAGCACAAAAGGACAGGTGCCAGAGCAGCACAGCATGGGGGGCACTGCCAAACTCTGCCCAGGCAAGTCTGGGAAAACGTCTCAGAGGCAGCAGCCTCTAAACCGGGCTGCGGAGAATGCTTAGAGTCCCGCAGTGTAGGAGAGAGCCAGGAAACGTATTAGCTGCTAAGTGTGGCCAGCAAGTCAAACCTTTGGTTACAGTGTACTGTATATACTCTGCATTTCCCACTGGGGCGCTCTTTCATCCTCACACATCACTGGCCCCGATCACCACCAGTCAGAATCCTATCCATCCTCCGAAGTTCAGTGAAAATGTCACCTCCTCCATGAAGCCCTCCTTGATGCCCTTAATCATATATGAGTTTCTTTCCCCTCAACTCCTAATGTTTCACCCTCCCACTTCTGTGGCACTTTCACATTTTGCCTCGCCAGTGACTCCCCATGCACAGGCAGCAAAAAGCAGCTAAGTGACAGCTGACAAAATGAGACCGATCAGAAAATATTCCTCAAAATTTATACTGAGTGAGGTTTTATTCTTTTTCAAGTCTCTTTTTTGGAAGTGGTGTCTTCTCTTTCTCACATGAACAAGAGGACCAAGTCCTGAAAACTAACTACTCTGCTCCACTACTATAAGTTACTTCACTCCCCTGTTATTTCCTATTTTACCTAGCCAAATCGCCCACCATGTGCCTGAAGATCCCACAGCTTGTAGATGTTAACCAAAGTTCAAAACATCTCAAAGTGAAGTTGTAATGCTGGTTTGAATACGCCAGGCTTTCCAACTGTAAAATCCCAAATGTGATAGTTTTATGAGCAAACAAGCAAAGCAAGGGGAATTTAAAATTCCTAAACAGTAGACGTGACTCAGATGGGAAAGCCACCACACGTATTCCAATGTCCCCAGCGTCTATTCCAGTGCCCCAAGAGAGGAGGAGAGACTGCAAACCCCACAGCCATAACTTTTCCAGAAACCGCACGGCTAAGGTGCACACAGGTGAGGCGCCTCTGGGATTCTGAAAGGCTGAGACGCTCACACGGACAGACCGAGAAAGTCAGGAGCAGTATTCCTGCCAGTCTCTGCACACATCACAGGGCTTATACTCCTGCCACCAATTAGCACTCCTCCAGACTCCCACCTCGACTTGGCCAAGAGGGGTTCCTGAACTCCCTTCTACAACATCGTGGCCCAAACAAAAACACACACCCAAACACAGGGAGGGTCCCCTCTCTTTCCTCCTCCCAACATCATGTGGAGGGGTCAGGACAAGAATCACTAGGATTTCCAGTCGGAGGGAACCACAGCACAGCGCTGGTAAAGGGATTTGACGGCGGGATGCAGAGCGAGGGCCAGGTTGGGTGCTCTGGGCTGGTGAGCTTTCCCCGAGACCACAGACCGGGGCACTTTCTAGAGTTACGCTTGCCTCATACCTTCCCTAGTGACAGCCTGCTGCCTCCACCCCCAACCAATCATGCCTCCCTCGATGCTACCCCACCTGAGAGCAACGGGGACTTGACCCCCAAACGCGGCGACACGGCCCACGTTCTGCGATGTTACAGCCAGGAGAACGATTTTTTTAATTTAGCTGCTGAGCGGAGACGTAAGCCTGATGATTTATCCTCGGCCGCCTGTTCAGAGACGGGCCCACAGGCCACGTGCTTGTGATTCCATCTGGACGAGAGGCTCTCGTTTCCGCCACGTTCCCTCCGACTGGGGCAGGAAGCCCCAGCGAAATGAGTGGGTAATGAAGTGCTTTTATGTTAAGAGACTGTCACGTAAAGCTGCTGATAGACTCAGCCCATCTGTTCCACCTCGTTTCAATTAAGCCTGGGGTCCCCAGGGCTTGAAACTAGCTCAGGTCCGCACAAGCACCGGCTCCCCTAATGAGGCCACACCAGAGTCTCAGAACCCAGCGATTTAAAGCCACCAACCTGGGCCATCTGCGGTTCCCAGATCGTCAGAAAACCCCCTACCCCTGAACACTTGGTGACTGCCTCTCCTCATGGCTGCGTTCACAGAAACAAACCAAGCCCAGCCTTTGTTCCCAGAGAGGAAAACAAATATTTCCTTTGAGCTGACCCAGGAGGAAGAGACGTGTGGGAAGGAACACCTGGAAACTCAAACACCAAGTGAGGGCAAAGCTACTCGCTGTGTGACCTCAGGCAAGTCACAGTCCCTCTGTGAGCCACACCCTCATCGGTAACAGGAGGAGGACCTTCTCTAAGGGACGTCTGGCTCCTTTGGGGGGGGCGGTGAGGGTGCTGGCACAGAGAAGCACAGCACATCTTCATAGTTACTAACTCAGGGCTGCCAACTCTGAAAACAGCCAAGGGCCCACACGTCCCAGGAGAGCCAGGGGAAACCCACAGGGACGGGACTGGACAATTCAAACGTCCCCGAGAACGCCTGCCACCCTCCCTTTGGGTTGCTCTGATGCTAGGAAGCATCTGTGCTGAGTTCCTGGACCAAGGAAGGTGGGGGGGCGGGCAGCTCCAGAAGCACGGGCAGGGTACCACATTCATCTCCTGAGAAGAAATTCTGCCCATAAATGGTGTCTCAGGAACCATTTTCCATGGTAAATACAAGCCTCGTCACCAGCAGCTAAAGCTGGGCTCTAGGGGAGAATGTCTGCGGTGAGGCCACCAGCAAGCAGAGGGGCAGCAGGGGCGATGGCAAGCTGGACCCATACCACCCCAGCCAACAGCAGAGGGTGGTGAGAATCAGAACTCAAAACCAGCACAGGGGGCTTCCCTGGTGGTCCAGTGGTTAAGAATCCGCCTTCCCACGCAGGGGACGCAGATCCGATCCCTGGTCGGGGAACTAAGATCCCACATGTCGCGAGGCAACTAAGCCCACAGGCCACAACTACAGAGCCCACGTGCTCTGGAGCCTGTGGGCCGCAACTACCGAGCCCGCACGTCGCGACAAAAAGATCCCACGTGCCCCAACTAAGACCCGACACAGCCAAAAATAAATACATATTAAAAAAAAGAAAAAATAGGGCCTCCCTGGTAGTGCAGGGGTTGAGAGTCCGCCTGCCGATGCAGGGGGCACGGGTTCGTGCCCCGGTCCGGGAAGATCCCACATGCCGCGGAGCGGCTGGGCCCGTGAACCACGGACGCTGAGCCTGCGCGTCCGGAGCCTGTGCTCTGCAACGGGAGAGGCCACAACAGTGAGAGGCCCACGTACCGCAAAAAAAAAAAAAAAAAAAAAGAAAAGAAAAACGAAAACCGGTAGAGCCTTATAGATTATCTATGGAACACAGAAACTGAGGCCTGGAGAGGAACATCACAGGGGGTGTAGCATCCCCATTTGGGTCTACACATCACAGGGGGTGTAGCATCCCCAGGATTTCTCAGCTCTACCCTAGGGCTCTTTTCCTCTGCTCCAAGAAGCTCACTTCTATTCAATAGTATCTACTGAGGGCCTACTACACGCCATGACCAGGCTGCAGTGGGGATTTGGGGGAGGGAGAAGAAGGATTTAGACGTTTAGGCAGGATGGGGAGGGAGGGTGGTCCTATCCTCACACTTGAATGCCTAGAGGGGCTCAGGGCTGCCCTGTCCTCTCCTCCCAGCAAAGCAGCAGCATCCGTGCTTGGGGTTGATGCGAAGAACCCTATTTTATGGTGGTGAGGGATCCTGGAGCTACAAATCAGCAGCTGTAGAGTTCCCTTCCCTGGGCTTCTTGCAAAAGTTAACATTTTTGTTGATGGGCAGAGGGAGGGCACGGGGCTCACAGCCAGCACCACCTTTAGGCCAGAGCACAGTGTGCGGGGTCCCAGCAGGGTGGGGACACACGTCATGCGGGGCCGGTGGAGCCACCAACACCACCAGGTCCACGGGTACATCCTGCTCCCCTGCACCCTCGCCAGGTGGCAGCTCTAGGCTGGTTTCCTGGCACCTTCTGCCCTGGGCATGCCCAAAGAGCTCAGCGGGAGAGGGGCGGCCGTCCCCTGTCCCAGCAAGCAGCTGGGCTGGGGATCATGCGTCTCTGCAGCCACTGTGCCCCACTCTGCTCCACCCACCACTCAGGGCAGGCAGGGCCGGGGCGGGCGGCACACCCCGGCAGCCCTTACCCACTACCAGACGGTGCTGCACCAGTTCCCTCAGTCCCGGGGGACACGGGGGAGCAGAGTGTGCGTGGGCGCATCAGCGGCAGGTGGCAGCCTGCCAGGACCTGTGAGGGCAGGGAGAGGCAAGCAGGGAAGCCAGGCCACCGCTGCCAACACAGAGCGTGAGCATCGCAGGCCTCGGGGCATCACTGCTCCCTAACGCCCATCGCCCCAGGGCAGGGGCCTGGCGGGCAGGGAGAGCAGAAGGGTAGCCGTTCACTCTGTTAATTACACCATGGTATTTCCTGGGCACCTGCCGGGGGTCAGGTGGTGGTGGCAGAATACACAGACACGACCTCTGTCCTCAAATCCAGGAAATGCAGACAAACAAGCTCAACAAAACCGAGAGGGAGAAGTGAGGGTGTCAGGGTGTGTGCACGGGGCGGGGCCCTGCTCTCGGGGAGCCCACAGCCTGGCAGGGGACGGGCCTGCTGGCAAGCCTGGTGCCATAACAGAGCGGATGTGAGGCACCTGAGCTGGGGGACGATGGGAGCACACAGGAGGACTAATCCAGAAAGGCTTCCAGGAGGAGGGAGCGTTCGGCTAAAATGGAAACAAAGAGCAGGTGCCGTCCGGGTGGCAACAAAGGCAAAGGAAGTAATAGAAGACCCTCCCCCACCCTGTGTCTCCCCCCACCCCACCCCCACCCACTGCAGCCCCAGAATGGAGAAAGAGAAGCCCTGCACAGGGAGCTAGGGCCTGGCACCCGCTCTGTGCTTATCTCCACAGTGGCAGCAGTGGCTCTGGAGTCCCCTAGCCAGGTCCACCGCCAGCCTATCACTGCTTCAACCCCCCCAGGTGGCTGGACAGGGGGGTATCACACCCAACCCACAGGAGCGCCTGGCATGTAATTAGGCCCCCAATGGGTGCTGTCCCCGACACGCTCAGGGAGAACAAGCATGCCTGCCTCCTCCTGCTTCAAGGGTCCCAACCTAGAACAGCCCTGCTGTGCACACATGCAGGAGGCCTGCAGCGACTGGAAAGTGAAACCCATAAGGAGACGGCCATGGCTACTGGGGTGCAGGGGCTTGTCCTGGAGATCCCCAGGCCCGGGGAAATCCTCCCCACCCCTGGGCTCAACCACACCCCTTTCCTGCTCTATCCCTCGGGGCTTAGGGCCAGGCAGGAGCATCTCAGTGTCCCTCCTTTGCTCCTGCTTTCTCTCTTTTCCCTCTGGTCTCAAGAGGAAAAGCACACACACGACAGTTTCCACTGCGAAGGGTGGCAGAGGTTTCAACGCTGAAGGGCTGGCGGGGTGCTAGGCTGAGAGTTCTAAGCGCAGGTCTTGGCTCCAGGGGCAAAGTGAGCATGGCTGATTAGCGATCCCTGCGCCCTGGGCACAGCAACAGAACTTGAGCCTCAGAGAAGGGTAAAGGCTGGAGAAGTGGGTCAAGTTCGGTGGGAGCACCGAGGGAGCAGGGAAGTCTCCGTGGCGGATAAGGGAGCGAGGTGAGACCGTATTACTGCTCCCCTCGCCCCCGCGCGCCCCTCTGAAAAAGCTGCCGGTGAAACAGGTGGTACAAGCAAACAAATCCTGCAAGCCAGTCACTTCTCGTCATCATGAGAGTTTGCAACAAATGGTCAGACTTCACCCAGAGAGCAAGAAACTCTGGAAGCTTCTTTCATTCTGTCACCAAGAACTTATTCTATAGCAGGAAACTGGGGGAGGGCAATTCAGGACACAGCTGAAAAACTGGGGAGGAGAAAGGTTAAGAAACAAGTGTGTAATAACTACCATCTCAGCAGGAAGTGAAAATCTCAACAGATGGTATCGACTTCAAGGCAGCTGTCCACGCTGGTGGGGTGGGCACCTGATGCAATGCTCTCCACCCCTCCACCCACCTCCAGCGCCTCCTTCCCTGCCCAAACCCCTCGGCTGGAAATAATCACTTCATCTGTGCCCCCTGAGCCCCAGCGCAGTGTACCCCACATTCGAGGTGACTGGTAACCCTGGGTTCCGGGGGTAGGGCACTGTAGCGTGCTCACTTCTGTATCCTCGCCCACCCCGGCCTCTGCATGTGCTGCCCGCAGCAGACGCACTCGCCAGCTGCTGGCTAAACTGAACCAACTGACCACAGGGAGGAAAGGTCTCAACTGGACACGCCCTCCCCCTGCTAGAGTGCAAAGAACACTTTCTTCTGAACGATGCTAAAGCAGAGCCTGGGCTCCACACTTTGTATTATCTCATTTAATCCGAACTGGCAGGGGGTACGCCTGGCCCACTAGGATTTGCCAACACAAGATGCACTTGATCAAATGTTTTTCATTGCTGGGGATCCTATAGTAAATGAGGGAGATAAAGAGGTAAATGAAAAGGTCATGCGATGTGCCAGGAAGTAAGAAGTGCTAAGAAGAAAAATAAGGGTAGGACGACCCAAGAGTGAAGGAAAATAAAGCTATTACAGACGGGTGGTCAAAGAGGGTCCTCCGATGAAGCAACAGTTGAACACAAGTGGAGAGAGAGAGAGAGCATGCCAGGTGGACATGTGGAATAAGAGACTTACAGGCAGAGGGGACAGCAAATGAGAAGGTGACTAGAACATGCTGTGCAGTCCCACTGAGCCCGATACTGGTGGTGGCCCAGCCTAACCAGAGCCAGCAGTGCAGTGGTCCTCATGGTCTGACAGCCCACTCTGAAGCCTTGCGAGGCACAAGGAGTGCTCACACGAGTAACTCACCACGACACCAGGGGTTAGAAAGAGGGTTTAAGCCTGGGTGTCAGGCACAGGTGATTGGTAGCGGTATCTGGAGTGCTGTGTTAAGAAGGATTCTGAGGCCAGGTCTGGGCTCAGAGGCAGAGAGTGCGATGATTGATTAGTGATGTCTGCCTGAGCCAGGACTTAAGCGGCCATGGCACACCCTTGTGTAACCCACCCAGTGTGATAAGCACTGTAACACAGGTATAAAACTGTGAAGGGATGTGAGGGAGGGACCAGTAATCCTCTGCCACTAGTTATAAACCCGTGACCTGAACTTCGTCTGCTAAACCAGCTTCACTTTCCAAGTCTTCTTATCAGGCTGCAGGCTCCCCAGGGTAGACACTTGGACTATCTCCCTCCCCACTGCCCCCCAGGGCCTGGCACAAGCAGGGGCTCACTCGGCATTTGTCAGATGAGCTAATGAAGGGCCACGAGCCCCAGGCCGGTGTGTGTGTTCACAAGGTGAAGACCTTGAATGTGGATCCTGTAGGACAGGGGCAGAAACACTGCCCCACAGTTAGGTCACTGGGCCCTACTGCATGAGGCTCTGATCTGAGGACCTAAAAAAAAAAAAAAACCCTTTCTTTCATTTTTTAAAAAATTTCATCCTCTTTATTAAAAAAATTTTTTTATTGTAGTTGATTTACAATGTTGTGCCCATCTCTGCTGTACAGCAAAGTGACTCACTTATACACATATGAACGTTCTTTTTTTCATATTCTTTTCCATTATGGTTTATCACAGGGTATTGAATATCGTTCCCTGTGCTATACAGTAGGACCTTGTTGTTTATCCATCCTATACATTGATACACTAGTTTACATCTGCTAACTTTCATTCTCTAAAAAAAAAAAAAAGGGAAGCTTTTCTTCAGATGTGAGCAAGGCGGGTGTAAGGACCACCAGATTTAAAGAACATTTCAGAAGAGGCAGGAGAACTAAGGCACGCAGACCTGCCCCAGCACCTGGTCACAAGGCAGGCCAGCTGCCCAGCCTCCCGCAGGGCCAGCTGAGAGCCCACACTTCAAGCAAGTACAGGCACCCTCACCAGCTGTTCCTGAGCCCGAATTGCGCAGGACGGCAGTCTGTGCCCACCTTGCCGCTGCAGCAAGTGGACTCTTCCAGACCAAGCCAAAGAGAGTTGAGGCCCACCTCTGCACATTCAGTGAGCACACAGTAACGCGGAGGCTCTGTTAGGCATGGGGTGGGGGCGCGTGTGAGGAACATCTCACTCTGGTCCAACCCTTTCCAGGGTGTCCACACCATCTTGTGTCCTGCGGGGCAGGTGCTTGAACTGTGACCCAGGAATAAACTGAGATGCACAGCTGGGCCTTGGGTCACGTGGCTAGTGATGACCAAGCTGGGGCTGGAACCTAGGGAGTTCACAGCATGGTTGGCGAGAAGAGGCGTGAACCCAGTGAGCTCGCAGCCCACGGGCATCCTCAGAAGGGACCCCGAGGTGTTGGGAGGTGGAGTGGTCCCCGCAGGCCGCAGTGGCCAGGAGAGGCTTCACGGGTCACTCAGGCCCCGGGAGAGGCTGTCAATAAACACGTCAGGCTTCTCGCCCTGAGCAACTTGTCCTGCCCTCTCAGAGCCTCAAAATACCTAAGTGCTCCTCTTAGGACATTTGTGCAGCTGGCTTTGGGGGCTACTTTATTTGCACCTGCTTCCTCAAACTCAGCCACAGTCCTCTGTGTTCCCATAAACTGCCTCGATCTTACATTCACTCGTTCACTCCTCCATACATTCAGCAAGCACTTACTTGTTAAAACAAGCCCAGGTCTACTCCGGGCAGCGCACTAGGAGCTGGGGGTGTGATGGCGAGTGAAAGCACATGGGATCTCTGCGCGCCTGGAACTCAGACTCGTGGTGGAGACGGGCATTTGTCAACCGCCCCCACTCTCAAGCGCAGAGTCAGGAACGGGGCTCTCATCGGGCACGGGACAAGCTCTAAATACACGTTCCCTGAATGAATGCAAAGGAGAGGAGGAACGCTGGAAAGCCGGCAACCGGTCATCATAAATCCCCAGGAGCAGAGAGGAAAGATGCAGAGAAGCGGGATGTGCTGTGCCTCCCAGCTGGGGCCACGAGCCCGGGGACAGATGGCAGCAGGATAAGCCACGGCGCTAGCTCGGGCCACGGCTGAGGGCCCACAGGCACGCCAGGCCTGCCGAGGTAGGGAAGGCCTCTTCTGCCGACGGTCACGCTGCCACTACCCTGGCCACGCAGACCCAGGAAAGCAAGGCCGAACGTGGCCGAACACGGTGCAGAACTGCTCCGGGCAGGTCTGGCTCTGGCTGCAGCTCCATGCACACATAAGCTGCCCCCCCTGTCGCTCGCCACACACCTGCAGGGCCGCCAGCCCCCCTGCAAAGAGCGGCTCTCACCCTGTGTCCACCGAGACGGTTTGCTAAAGAAAAAAAATTACACAGAAGCTATAATGAAGCTCCCCCATCCGACAGAGCCAGCTCATCTCATCTCACACTGTCCGCAGAGCTGAGGAGTCGCAGTGAACAGGGAGGGACGGAAGCACCAGGCCGGGAGGGGCATCTTCAACAGGGGCAGATGTGCGGTGGAAGCCGCAAGTCCATTCCGGGAAAGTGAGGCCGCTGCAGGGGGCGGGCCTCGAGGGCCTTCACGACTCTGCAGTGGAGCCTGCCGTGAAAAGTACACTCCGAGCAAGTGAGTGTCTGGGGCACGCGGCACTGGTCGGCTGACCATCTTTGCTGCTTTACCTCTGCTGTCGCAGGCCCGGTTCCCAACTTGCAGATCTAGTGGCGTTCACAGGAGTTAGGTGACCTGCCCAGGTCACCTGCAGGGGGGTGGAGCCCAGGACCCGGCACCGGCTCCTCGGAGTCCAGGTGCCAACTGAAGGTGCTGCTGACCTTTTGAATCCACAGGACTCAGGGTGCAATCATTACGCACTCACGGTGCTCAGGGCCACGGGGGCAGGGCGGTGACATGCTGTATCCTCGAGAATTACACACATCTGTGAGCCACGAAGACATGGAAATAGGGACTTACCCAGGGTTCAAGCTATTAGAAGACCAGCAGACCACGAGACCCTATCCCCCACCCCAGGGGGTCAGGGACCTGGGCGCTGCACTGCACTCCAGGCAGCAGGAAGGGGGAAGAAGGAAAGGCATGCTGCCACCTCCTCTCAGGAAGGATTCTCAGAAGCAGCGCTCAACGCTGCCACTTACGTGTCCCTCGGCGGCATGGCCATGCCCAGCTGGAGGGGAGGCTGGGGGCTCCTTTACTAAGGAAGAAGGGGCGCGTGAACAGGAGCAGGGGAGTGATCTGCCACATAAGAGGAGATAAAACGTGACCTCTGGCCTTGTGGAAATAACCATCGCGTTAGAAAGATACACACATGTGGAACCGATTAGTGGGTGAGGCCATATATAACAAGGCACCGATTGTGTGACACAGATAAGGAAGCAAGCGGTTAAGGGAGAGCAAAGCCACAAGCCGGCCGAGGTCACTCCAGCCAGCAGGCACCGTGGAGGGAGGCCTGAGCCGGACAAAAGCAGGGAGTGGGGGGGTAGGGCAGGAGCAGCAACGGGAATGTAGGCTCCGCCCCAGCCCAGCGAATACTGGGCCGTCACAGCCTTTGCTAAAACGAGTTGGGGTGGGAGTGGGGGAGTGCTGGACCTGACGTGCACAGAACTGGGTTAATTATTCATCACAATCCCCGGCTCCTGGCATTCACCTGTAGTCACACATGACTCACTTTCATTTAGTTTTTTTTTCACAACGTACTAACCACCTGCAAACCCACCACCCCCAGCAAAGGCTGGGACCTCGACAATAACCTACATCTAACCAGACGGTGCCCCATTCCACACCCCGACCCCTCCCATCCCAGATACCACCAAACTCAATCAGAAGGGCACATTCCCCTGCCTTTTTGTTTTTTTTTTTTTACAGTTTTACTGCATCTGTAAAATGTTCCTAAAAAAGCACATTTATTTTAGTTACTTTTGACTTTATCAGAAAAGGATTAGTGCTGTATGTAATCTTTGGGAGCACATCCTCTTTTTACCTAATATTTACGACACTGCTAAAATTCATCTACATCGTTGCGTACTGCTGCAGTTAATCTGTCTGGACAGCTGTATAATATTCCATTGTATGGTCACGTCTCAGCGTATTCATCCACTCCCCCACTGATGGGTATCTGGGCTGCTTCCAGCCTTTTGCTGTTGCGCACAGAAACGCTGCGAACACTCTTGTACAAGTCTCCCGGAGTCCACGCACAGGAGTTTCTCTCCAGTATACACCTGGGCGTGAAATCAGCTGGGCCGGAGGGCACGTGGACGTTGAGCTTTAGGCTTTAATGCCAGACTGTTCTCCAAAGCGCCTGCACCAATCTGCACTCCCTCCGCAGTGGATGAGAAACACTGCAGTGATCACTGGCGACACACTGGCCACCAAGACCTTTGATCCCTCCCAACTCCCTGGGTCAGCGCCTCCTTCACACGGAGCAAACGATGACCCAGCATCACAAACTACTCTGTGAGACAGCTGGCTCTTGGCCCCCAGCCAACGTGACTCTAAAACCTGGTGTCCCTCCCGCCAAGGCCTCCCACTCAACTGGCCAACTCTTGCCGGAGGGAGAGGGTTGGAAGGGCAAGGATGACATTGCAGTCAGAGGATTACATCAAGAAGTACATCCCAGTAGGGTCAAGCTCGGGGTCAAGGGCTGAAACACAGACACCCCAGGACAGTCTGAGGACAGAATCTGGCCTATGTCTCTGGGGGCCCACGGGACGAGCCACTGCGAAGTCTGGCCCGGCCTCCCATGGCCAGCATTTTCTCAGTCCGTCATTCACCGCCCCTGACTCCTCATCTCCTCGCGTTGAGCCCACGTGAGTAGGATGTGGACAGTGCCCCAGAGAGGACTCCGTGAGCTCACCTCCTTCCACTCCATTCCAGCACCTCCTCTCCGAGGCGCCAGGTGCCAGCGATGGCCTTCCATGGCCAGGTCTGTACCTACACCGGCACCTGGGCTTCCCACTGGAGTGCCTGACTCCTTCCCCATTTCCAGTGGGCCTGCCTGACACCAACATAAAAAAAAAATCAACTTCCTCTGCCTGTAAGCAGTTTAATTAGTGGAGAAAGAGTTTACCCTGAGAACAGGATGAGAAAATTTAAGTAAAGGCAAAGGTGTTTGGGGTTGAATATAGATGCTACAGTCTCTTAAAAGGGAGTGAGATATTGGGGCCTGAACAAACCCACCGTGAGAAAGCACCTCCGTGCTATGGGGTGGGATCCTGAAAGGACACGTACCTCCCAGCTTCTAGTTGATCTTGAGAGTGGCAGGGCCCCTGCCCCACAGCATTCATTCCCTCATATGTGTTTTGTCTCCATACAGAGATGCTCAATAAATGTTTATCCAATAAAAACAAAACTCACGTTGCCATTTATGCAAGAGTACCCAAAACCTTTGTAAAATGTTATTGATAGAATTCTCGTCACGTTGGGGTGGTTGAACGTACTACAACTTTTCAGAAAATGCTACGCAAAGGAGCACATCAGTTTCAACAAGCAGGAGGAAGAAGCAAGGACACAGAGCAAAGTGCTGGCGTGTCAGCAGACATGCACCTCTAAGCAGGTTAAAGCAGTTTTATGGAAGAGCACCAAAAATTATACACACAAAGTTTTCAGTAGAATCTTATACACTTTTAAACACTGTTAACGTGAAAAATTTCAGATGTAAATAAAAGGAGAGACAACAGTACAGTAAACCCCCATGTACCCAACATGCCAATTCAACCATGTGCGAGATTTGCTTCATCCATCTTTCTTCCCTTTGTTATAAAAAAAAAAAAAAATTTAAAGCAAACTCCAGCCCCTTGTCATCTCACCCCTCCATCAGAAGGCATCTCTAAAGAATACTGGTGTTTTCTAACATAACCACAATTACATGCTTTGAAATTTTTTTCCCTATGTGCTTATTAAAATGAAGCACTCTGAACGTTTTTGGAGGACAGCCCAGAAGTGGGAGGGAGAGAAGGGTAGCGGGGAAGAGGAAGAAGGGGCGGGCAGAGCGTAGATACAGGATTCCTGCTGGTGAACCTGCAGAGGCTCCAGGCAGCGTTTCTGACTTGCACCCCCCCTGCCCCGAGCAGGTCTCTGTGACTCCAACCACTGGCCAAGGAGACTGTGAAATGGGGGGAATGACGACACACAAGGGTGGAGTAACGTGGTTGGTGGAAAAATCAAGCAACTCCTGTAAGGGCCAAACTGACTCCTCATCCTGCAAGAAACGAGCTAAAAACGGGGGACGTGAGGCAGCGTATGCCTTGATCCACCCTTTGTTTAACCCGCTGACAGCAGCTGCTCCCATCACGGAATATGCCACACCTGCATCGCACAATGGCTCCCAAAGAGGCACTGGTTGGGTGGTAGTTACAGGTGCAGAGGCTACTCCGTGGGGAGCCTGCCCTACGAAGGGGGCTGTGACCCACCAGACGCATCACACGCTACCGAAGGGACCGCAAGGGCTACAGACCCCAGGTCTCAACACCGCCAGAGCACAGGTGCTGGGCAAAGGGCAGGCGGGACAAACCAGCTGGCAAACGTGGAAAGAACCTTTGGGGTCTAGGATTTTGTCTTCTCTGCATTCTCAATGCCCAGAAAGTCACCCATTCTTCCTGCTCCTGAAGAAAAGCACTTTCAAACCTGACACACAGAGAGAGTTGAGGGTGGCAGCTTTTGCCCTTTCTGCCCACAGCCTGGGTGAGAGCCCTCATGGAGGGATGTCAGAACTGTCTTCCACCCAAATCAGGCCTTTCCTGCAAGACCCAGCTCACTCCTCTCTCCTGTCCAAGCCCATCTCCCTGCCTCCAGCCTGATTTCTTCTGTGGTGTATTTCCTGAAGGGCCCAGTCTGGTACTTTCTCCTCACTGCTTCACGCCTGTACGTCTGGCCCCTTGCGAGGATGGGCTCCTCAGTGTCAGGGCAGTGGGAAGAGCGTTGGGTTGGGAGCGGCAGCCTTAGGCTCCAGTTCCAGACCCAACACCAAACACGGAGACAAGTCACAACTTCTCTGGGCCTCAGTTTCTTCATCTGTAAAATCAGAGATAACACACACTGTGCAGGGAACACTACTTGCCTCCTCCTCTCGCCTGCATGGCAGACATCGCTAATCGATTAAAGCACTCTTGCCCACAGATCCAGGGCAAGGCCTCCCAGCTCTTCTCAACACAGCACCCTGAGCAGCCACAACTAATCCATCTGCACCCAAGAGATGCCATCTAAACCCACCTGCCGTTCCCTGGACCAGCCGGTTTCTAAGGACACCGCAAACGTGGTGGTCCCACAACACAGCACCTACGAGAAGACTACACAAAGAGTGGGAACGGTTAATCCTTCCCCAGAGTATCTGGATTCTGAACTGGTTGTTAGGAATGAAGGCCCTTACAAAGCTGTGTCGTCTCCAGCCCAGCCTCCACTGTATTCTGCAGTGTCTTAACCTTGAGCTCCTCCAGAACAGGGAGGACATCTGCTCATCTCTCCATCCCTCTTGGAGGCCCAGGGCCGAGCTGATCCACGCTGGGCCCCAAGGAAGCCAACCAGCAGGTGAGAGAGAGAAGAAGGGAAAAGACACAGCCCCCACGGCTGGGGAATAAAACCAAGTCTAACTTCAGTCTGAGAAGTGGGTGCAAGCATGAGCGGGTGGCCCCTGGGTCCCAGACTGTCTGGTGTTCTACAGAAAGCTCAAGGGGAGACCACAGCATTCCTGGACACGAGGCACAGCCTCAACCACACCCTCCAAACCTGGCCCCGCCACCAGCTTTAAATCCTAACCTGTACCCACTCAGGACACGCGGCATCATCCTGACTGTACCTCTGTGACACTCTGTGGCACAGGCCTACGGTCACCCCAACTGCTCCAGGAGGGAAGGAGGCCCTCACTCCTGAAGTCGCCTCCCTGTCCCCCGCAAGGCCGGGGCTGTCCTCCCTCCTCGCAGCCCCTCCAGGCACTGACCGCAGCCTCGGAGGTAAGGTGAGACTCTGGCTGAAGACCCCAGGGGATCTGGCTCCCATGCTCCGCTGCGTCCCCTTCTCAGCACCTGTCAGGCTCCCAAGTCCCAGGGCCTTCCCGCCAAAGCACGTAAAAAGCTTACAAGCCCACAGCTGCCTGTAGGAGCCCCTTCGCCTCACCATCAGCTGCAGAGCTGGAGATGGGGTGAAAGATTCACCCCTGTGGCCTGGCTCTGCCAGGCCCCTGCACCTGGAGCAGTCAGCTGGACAGAGAGGCCCATCTCCCAGGGAGTCTATTTAAAGGGCCAGGCCTGCCCTGCTCCAGTGGGGGTCTGGCCAGGAACTTCAGGGGGCCACAGTGGGCCCCAGGCAAGACCGGCTTTGTTCGATGGAGCGAGCCCGCCTCCCCACTTGGAGGCAAGGGGAGGCCCTCCCTCGTTCTGCTTGACCACTCGAGTGTTAAGAAACAGGAGAGGTGACGAGCCAGGGCCATTCGGCCTCCTCAAAGGTCCGCCAGTGACTTATTAAGCCGCCCCATCCTTATTCGCCCAGCATACCCATGGAGGTATCGGTTTACTTGGTAAAACCAGTTCTTGCTGCTTAAGGACGGTGTGGGGCTTGGTGAATGGCAGTGGGAAATCGGACACTCCTGGGAACTGCGCTGTTCTCGGGGAAACGAAGCGCTGGGAAAAGACACAAGCATTCCCACAGATTGTAAACCATTTGATTGTCCGCTGCGTGCTGGGGCAGGGAGGAGTCGCCAACAGAGAGGGCTGTACCATCGGAATGCGGCCACATCAGACTTCATGAGGCCCATTTTCCCGACAGTGAGGCAAACCAATTTATCTGTGCGTGTAAACTTTTCCAGTAACAGGTGATGCTGTGAAACCTGCAGAAAGGCAGCATCCCTCTGTCTCCACTATGAAGGTCAATTCTGCATCCGTGTGAGGGAGAGGCCTCCTGGAGAGCCACACCTGGGGACCAGGCGCCCTGTGCATCCTGGGAAGACATCCTAAGGGCACCACACCTGGGGGACCGTGGCACCCTGTGCATCCTGGGAAGGCATTCAGAGGGCATCACACCTGGGGACCACGTGCACTGGTGCGTCCAGTAAGACTGAAGTGAGAGAATCAATGCATCAAAATCCACGCCACGAGGATCATCTAAATATTCTCAGAAGAAAAGACCCTGACTCTCACTATTGTGCTGTGAACTGTGCACTAGCACAGGGAAAAAGGCAGCTGACTATCCCCCCACCATCAGCCACTCTTTCCTGCACTGCTGGACTCTGGGCCCTGAGGTCCTCACTTCCCTGGTCCAGACAGCCCCCAAGTGGACCCAGGCCCACCGGCACATCCTCGGTCACCAGAGGAGGGCATGTGCTGCATCTGATGCTCTGAATCCCGGCCCTCAAATCCACAGCATGAGGGTGGCTCTTAGGTCACCATCCACCCAGCATCCAAGGACAATACAGTCCCTACTCTCTAAAGACAAATTTTTTCTTTGTTTTCTTTCAAAGTAACATCTCCCCGTAAAGCAACGCAACGTGATCACTTAGACCCCCAAGAGCCTTTTCCAACAAGCCACCTGGTGGGACCTGCACCGCCGAATCCTCCCTTTCTGACACAGGAAAGGTCTACCAGGAGCACAGTGCCCCAGGCTGGGCTTGCTCTGAGGTTTCGGTTCGCAGGTCTGCAGGACCCCAAACCTCAGGAACCCAGGTGAAAAGTGCAGGCTGTTGGTCAGGGATCTGATCTACAGGACTCTGGATATGTCTAACAATCTAGGGAAAAAAGAGGTCTACCAACAAATGTCATCCAACCACTGTCAGGGCCCAACACGCCTTTCCATCTCTCCCCCACCCAGGGTTCCGCTGTCCAACCGAAGCCAAGTAACTTTAATAGGGGAAAAGACGCCAGGGCCGCACTCCCTGTCACCCCCGCCCCCTGGGGTCCACGGCCCACGTCACCTCCAGTTCGGACAGACAGTGGTACCCAGGCACGCATCACGAAGGCGGGAGCCTCCCGCAGCCTCAATGAGAAAGTGAGCCAACAGGCAGGAATGAAACCTGTGCTTGGAGACAGGCTTCAGGTCAGCGGGTGGCAGGTAGCTTTGAAGGCAGGAGCCGGTGCCCTTCCTGGGTAGTCCAGGGTGTGCCAAACAGGTGTCTGGATATTCTGGGGTTTGAAAACCCCAACTACTTTCGTCCTGGATGGGGAACATGGCTCGCTGCTTACGGCCCATCTCCACCCACATCCTCATCTCTGAAAAAACTATCCACATGTGTTACTTCAGAGGCCCTACGACGCAGAAGAAAACACTGCACCAGGAGCACAAAGGCCAGACCTGACAGCCATTAGCTGTAGGTGACCCTGAGCAAGTCAGTTAGCATCCCAGGGCTTTACTTCCTCATCTGACAAATGGGGGTAATAAGACCTGAATCATCTACCTCATACTTTTTATAGTCCTTTAATGACTGAGTGTTCTCTCTCCTATGATGAACCTATAATTAAAAAAGCAAATGCAGCAGCAGACTCGTGTTAGGACAGGGCTTGTGTCTATTTGCACACGTGGGCGCATACACAATCCTCGCCACGGTCACATCTGGATTCCTCCCTGGCCTGGTAGCTGGCAGTCTCCATTCTAGAGGGTAATCTGTGTCTTCTGCCCACACAGCCTGTGTGGCATGTTGTGGGCTTCCCGTGACACCCACATCACAGTGTGTGACATGACTGTTCAACCAGGAGGGAGCTCTCACTGATTCCCTAGGCCCTTCCTCCTCACGCCCAGCGCTGGGATGGCCTGCGGGATCCTGGGCTCTGCTGTCGTGGGTTATGCACCAGTCTAGTCCCCTGGACCACCTCAGGGGCCTTAGAACCTACTATGGCACCAGAGAGGGCAACCAGAGCCCACTGCAACGGGCCAGTTCTGGGCATCCTCTGCTTTCAGCTGCAACCGTAGCAGGGATTGCAAATACTGACGCCCTAAGTGCCAGGCCCTCCTCTTTTATTTTAAATACACTGACTTATCCTCAGCGCAACCTTGCTGTGACTCCCGTATTATAAACGAGGAAACGGAGGCATAGGGAAGTAGAGAGATCAGGCCCAAGGTGGTATCAGCTTTTGGTGCAGCCATTCACATAAAAACTGCACAGCCGCTAATGCAAGGACTTGTGCTGGAAAAGAAAATGAACCTCAAGGTTGGAAACACAAAATGTTCACACAAGTATTGTTTAATCTGTCTGTGGAATTTGCCGTCAGATAGTTTGGGCTCTGAACCTGGTAAAGGTGTTTTCGTGGCCGAGTGACGTGGCTGAATCTCTCGGTGGCCCCTCAGTTCCTGCATCCGCAGCACCTCCCAGGGTGGCCCTGGAGACGGAGGGCACACAGCAGGTGCTCTGGGGAAGGAGGGCCTTCTCAGAGGCTGCCAGCCTGGAGCGGGATGGGGGTGAGGGGCACCCAGGGCTTTCTGCAAAGGACTCTCAATGGAGAAGGGGCTCAACGGGACTAGAAGCACCTGACATTCCTGACACCTCTCTGGATGCTTGAAATTTTTTTTTTTCCCCCGGTATGCGGGCCTCTCACTGCTGTGGCCTCTCCCGTTGCGGAGCACAGGCTCCGGACGTGCAGGCTCAGCGGCCATGGCTCACGGGCCCAGCCGCTCCGCGGCATGTGAGATCCTCCCAGACCGGGGCACGAACCCGTGTCCCCTGCATCGGCAGGCAGACTCTCAACCACTGCGCCACCAGGGAAGCCCTGGATGCTTGAAATTTAAAACAAGATAACTACATCACATGGCAGCCAGCGCAGAAGCGATAAGCTCATGTACGCACCGTTGCCCAGGTCTTCAACAACAGTGTGTGTTTTCCAGCCTTACCGCTGGGGGCTTGAAGCCAAGCCGGTCAGGTTCAAAGGCCCGTGTTGAGAAGGTGAGCCCCTGGGGGCGCCTGTGGAGCTCCATGCTCTCCTGACCGCGGTGCTGGGACCCCCAGGTAGGGGCAGCCAGGCCTCAGCCCGGGGAGGCCTGGCCCGCGGGCTGCCCCGCGTCTCCTCCCTGCGACCCGCTCAGGCCCAGCCTCCAGGGCGGCATGTGCCACAGAAGCCACACCCAGATGGCACCGAGCCTGTGAGCGCTCTCCTCAGAGTTCAAAGCCAGGTGCAAACAGAAAATCCCGGGCTCTCCTGCCCCGCCCTGTCACGCTGGAAAAGTCACCAGGAAGCAGACTCAGGTGCTCTCCGACTCATCTGCCCACACCAGGTACACGAGCCAGAGCCCCTCTGGCGACTTCCACGAGGCTTTCGGCAGCCTCGTGAAGATCCCTGGCTGATGCCTGGATGCCTGCCGGGAAGGCAAGGCCAGGAGGGGACGAGGCGACCTCAGGGGACAGGAGCCCAGACCTCAGGTCCTGGACTCAAACTGCCTGTGACTTCGAATCGCTGAAAGGACCAAAGAAAACCACTGGATGGCCCGTGTTTCTCGTTCCCCATTTGCTGAACGAGGAGCTGGGGGAGAGGGTTAGTGGTTCCTGGCCTGGCTGCACGTCAGAACCATCTAATCAGAAGCACCTAAGAGAGCTTTTCAACGATACTGATACCCAAGCCCGCCGACCAGCTGCATCAGAATCTCTCATTCTCTGGAGAGGTGGCTTCCACACTGCGTGGAAGGAGCTCCCCGGCATCCTGCTCTGCGGCCGGCGGGGCCAGGAACACCCGTGGCCACTTCCGGCTTTAACATTCCACCAGCCACACGCCATCGGGACTCGTTCAAAACCCTCCATTAGAGTCACCTGAGGCTTAACAATGCAGGGGAACATTTATGAAGCCCAGGGATGTCCCGACTGTGCCCCTGGCCAGCAAGAAAAAGAGAGGATGGGTGGTAATGAGCCCCAGCCAACTATGACCAGGTTTCTGTCGTGTCACGTGGGAACTGGCTTCCAGCTCTGCTAATAACTCGCCACGTGGCCACAGCCCATTTCCCCGTTCTCCCCACCCCTACCCAATCCCCCTCCTTGCAGCTCTGGGCCTCCTCAGCCCAGCTTTCCACAGCTCCTGATGCCACCCTGTAACCCCCAGGCCTCCCGCCCTCTGAAGTCCGGGCAGGGACCAGGCGGCACTTGCTCTGGAAATGCCCCAGGCTAGGGTGTCTGTCATCTCTGCCATGGGGACTCTAGGTCCTGGCTGAGGGCCTCAGCCCTTCCTGTGTGACACAAGCTACAGCAACCTTGAAGAACAGACCGAGCCTGCGTCTGTGCTCAGGCTCAGCTCAGATGCTCACAGTAAGCTCTCAGACAGATCTGTAAACAAAAGATGCACATGGCAAGGCAGACAGCCACTTGTGGGACACAGAAGACGACTTAAAAAAGGAGCGCAACACGTGACATTTCAACCAAAGAAAGAGATGTGTTCTCACAGTGGGCCGTGGCCCAGAGCATGCTTGGGGAGGAAGACGTTAACCCCTCCCCTTTGCGGCTGGCACAGAGGACTTCCTCGGGGTATTAATAGCCATCAGCTGTCCCCGTGAAAGCCACAGATTCCCTTCCCAGGGAACGGACACAGGCTCCAAAGGACAGTGAACTACCAACCACTTTAATGTGCTGAGCTGGCAGGACGGTGGGGAACATCTGCCTTCTCTCTTCTTAGGCAAGGTTTTATTCTGATTAGTATCATCTACGTGATAAAAATACAAGGCGGACAAGAAAGCGTCCAGGTTCCTGATTCTGCACAGTGGGCCAAGGTCTCCCTCGCAGGGGCAGGGAAAGCTCATTCCCAGATGGAATACGACTCCTCCCCCAGTCTGTTCACCAGCCCAAGGCAGGACATTAGTCAGGACGCCAGACCAGCACCAAATCCAAGGAAAACCAAGCGTGCAGGGAACACTCCTGTCCTCTGCCTGGACGAGGGTCAAATGAGTTCCTTTTAAAGCCTCAGCAGCTAACGGCTAACAGAGTGGGGCCTTTACGGGCCGGGCAGGGGTAAGTGAGGAGAAAGAAGAAGTGGTTCCATCGGTCCTCCCTCCAAGTCCAGACGCCAGAATGGGAACAGCGGGCGCTGTGCACCCTGGCCTCTTCCACCACCTCCCTCCTCATCCTCCCCGGCTTCGTCAGGGCCAAGTCGCCAACCGCTCTTCTAGACACATGTGATTCCAAGTCCAAAGCTGACATCAGTGACCTAGACCCAAAAGACCTCAAGAAGAAAGGGATGCTTCCATATATCCAGACAAAACTCTACTCCAGAAAGATACACGCACCCCTATGTTCATAGCAGCACTATTCACAATAGCCAAGAAGCAACCTAAATGTCCACTGACAGAGGAATGCATAAAGAAGATGTGTTGGGCTTTCCTGGTGGCGCAGTGGTTGAGGGTCCGCCTGCCGATGCAGGGGACACGGGTTCGTGCCCCGGTCCGGGAAGATTCCACATGCCGCGGAGCGGCTGGGCCCGTGAGCCATGGCCGCTGAGCCTGTGCGTCCGGAGCCTGTGCTCCGCAACGGGAGAGGCCACAACAGTGAGAGGCCCACGTACCAGAAAAAAAAAAAGAAAAAAAAAAGAAGATGTAGGGCTTCCCTGGTGGCACAGTGGTTGAGAATCTGCCTGCTAATGCAGGGGACATGGGTTCGAGCCCTGGTCTGGGAGGATCCCTCATGCCGCGGAGCAACTAGGTCCGTGAGCCACAACTACTGAGCCTGCGCATCTGGAGCCTGTGCTCCGCAATACGAGAGGCCGCGATAGTGAGAGGCCCGCGCACCGCGATGAAGAGTGGCTCCCGCTTGCCACAACTAGAGAAAGCCCTCGCACAGAAACAAAGACCGAACACAGCAAAAATAAATTAATTAATAAACTCCTAAAAAAAAAAGATGTGGTATAAATATACAACGGTATACTACTCAGCCATGAAAAAGAATGAAATAATGCCATTTTCAGCAACATAGATGTGACTAGAGATTATCATACTAAGTGAAGTAAGTCAGAAAGAGAAAGACAAATACCATATGATATCACTTACATGTGGAATCTAAAATATGACACAAATGAACCTATCTGTGAAACAGAAACAGACTCACAGACAGAGAACAGACTTGTGGTTGCCAAGGCGGGGAGGTGGAATGGGAGATCGGGGTCAGCAGATGTAAGCTATTATATATGGAATGGATAAACAACAAGGTTCTACTGTATAGCACCAGGAACCATATTCAGTATCCTGTGATAAACCATAATGGAACAGAATATAAAAAACGAGTGTATATGTGTATGTGTGTGTGAGTACAACTGAATCACTTTGCTATACAGCAGTAATTAACACAACATTGTAAATCAACTATACTTCAATAAAAAAAAAAATGTTCATTGAGCATCAAAAAAAAAAAGAAAAAAAAGAAAGGGATGCTTCTGTTTCTGACAGTTTAATCATGGTTTGATTTAGGCATGAACTGCTGAGAAGTCCTCATACCCTAGGACTACCCATCACCAACAGGAGTATCTTGGCTCTCCAGGCTTAAGACTGAGTGCTTCAATGTGGAAAAACCCCCATGCTGACTCCAAGAGAAAAAGTTTTTTCTTTAAAACAAACAAAAAAGAAGGAGTTAAAAAAAAAATGGAAAGGAAAGAAATGCTGAGCGATTCTGCTCATCTAGCCATGTATGGTCATTTAGCCACTAAGTGGGAAAGACCCACCACTTTTAAAGCCGGGGCTGAGGTTCCACACCCTGTATGATTAACATCACGGACATTCTTATTGGATGCCCTCTTCATTCCTTCAGAAAATACTTGAGACCAGCATCTGGCACACGGCCATACGTTCCACAAAAACCTTCTATCCTCCTCTCAATTCATGCTCCTAGCATCTCCACCTCATTACCATATTAGAGCGGGTGGGGACCCATCTAATTCAGTGCAATGCCCAAATCACGTCTCATGCTCTATGCTAAATGCAGAGATGACACAGCTGGCACCTCAGCTGTATCAGTGTTAACTTAAGCCCTGACTGTACAACCTTGGGCTGGAGCACCCACCAGACCAACTTCTTGGTTTTCTAACTAGCTGTTCCAGGTCCACACTGCTGGACCCTAGGAGTTAACAGCCCACGGTCACACCCACCACATCCTCCTAAAGGTGTCCCCGAAGCCACCTTCCAGGTTCCACGCGCAAAGAGCCAACAGCTGGTCTCATTCTATTCCCAGAGCCTGAACGAGTTAGAAACAAACACAAAACCCCAAACAACACAGAAAATCCCCAAGTCCACAGAATGGAGTAGAAACATCCTATTATACTTCCTTTGCCTGCATCCCAGGTGCACCTGTGAATGAGAAAATGGAGAGAACAAGGGCCTCCAGAAGGAAAAAGTGTGGGTTCAGTCCCTTTTTGGGTACAATTATGGTAGAATACACGTAACAGAAAGACCACATAAAATACACATTAACATTTACCACCTTAACCAATTTTAAGTGTACAATTCAGTAGTGTTAAGTGCATTCACACTGCTGTACCAATCTTCAGAATTCCTTTCCTCTGGCAAAACTCAACTCCATCCCATTAAACACTTAATTCCCCATTCCCAGCATCCTTTCCCCCAGCCCCTGGCAACCACCATTATACTTTCTGTCTCTCTCAGTCTGACTGCTCTATTAGTACCTCATACAAGTGGAGCCTTACAGTATTTGTCTTTATGTGACTGGCTTATGTCACTCAGCGTAATGTCCACATGGTTCATCTATGCTGGAGCATGTGTCAGAATCTCCTTTTTTAAGGCTGAATAATATTCCATTGTATGCATGTACATTTTCTTTGTGTGTGTGTGTGTGTGTGTGTGTGTGTGTGTGTTTTCTTGCGGTATGCGGGCCTCCCACTGCTGTGGCCTCTCCCGCTGCGGAGCACAGGGCCCAGACGCGCAGGCTCAACGGCCATGGCTCACAGGCCCAGCTGCTCCGCGGCATGTGGGATCCTCCCAGGCCGGGGCACGAACCCGGGTCCCCTGCATCGGCCGGCAGACTCCCAACCATTGTGCCACCAGGGAAGCCCGTACCACATTTTCTTAATCCATTCATCCACAGATGGACACTTGTGCTGCTTCCACCTTTGGCTTCTGTGAATAACACCATGAAAGTGGGTGTAGCTCCTTGATTTTTTTTTTTTTTTTGCGGTACGCGGGCCTCTCACTGTTGTGGCCTCTCCTGCTGTGGAGCACAGGCTCCGGATGCGCAGGCTCAGCGGCCATGGCTCACGGGCCCGGCCGCTCCACGGCATGTGGGATCCTCCCGGACCGGAGCATGAACCCATGTCCCCTGCATCGGCAGGCGGACTCTCAACCACTGCGCCACCAGGGAAGCCCCAGTTCCTTGATTTTTAAAAGTCAAAGGTGATTTCCAAATCAAGAAGACCAAAAGTCAAGTTCTCCTGAGCATACCATATTCTTCCTTTCTTATTTATTTCTGGTCTACTCTAGAATAAAGTCTAGTTACCTCTTCTCACACATTCTAAACTGTTTCCAACCACAGCTGAACGTACACTTGGATTTCAAAGCCACACGATGAACTCACCCCCCAACTCCATCTGTCTGCTCCCAAACCTCTGGGATCTCTCAAGGTGGCAGCCACTGGGCCACCACAACAGCTGCTCCAGCTCACCCTGTTCCCACCAACCCGGCCATCTCCAGGGGTTCAAGCTCTCCCTTCCTGAGACTGCACCTAGGAGGAGTTCAAACACACCCTGGAATTTAAATGATCTATGAACTTAGGCACTGGATCACCCCTTCCCAAATGTGCCCCACCATGCCCCCCCGCCCCGAAACCAAACCCAGTAACTTTGGAGCTGGGGATGGTTATGGACATGGAGCTCTGAGGTCCTGACTTTGACCTTCCAGAGCAAGGGAGGAAACCTCGGTCAGAACCAGAGAATACTTCCAAAGGGAGAAAACAGAGGAAGGCTTCACTGGTCCCACTTCCAGTTACTTTCTGTTTAAAAAGCACGAGATTAAAAGGCTTATCAAAGTGGCTTTGCCCGCCTTTAGAAATCAATTTATCCCACCTTTTGAACCCCAGGGTCAATAAAGACCCAGAATTTCAGTACAGGCCATGCATTAAAGTAGGAACATTTGAGAGTCCAGCCCATCACATAAACGTGCCCCAGGGAGGACCCTCGGCCCAGGCGGGCACGGTTGGGCCAGTCACGTCTGCTTCTTTTGGACCCAGTTCACGGGATGGAAGCAGGTATCACGGCAGCCCATCAGCTGGCATTTACTGTGCTCCTAGACCCTGGGAGAGCAAAGGTCGCCAAAGTCCCTGCCCTGAGGGAGGCCTGCCAACTCGTGCAGGACCCAGAGAAAGCAGATGAGAGCTGAAGAGTGTGATGACGGTGATAATGAAAATAATTAAACTCAGGTTCAGAGCATCTGCGTGGGCTTCACAGAGGCAGACCAAGGGAAGGTGCTCCGGCGGGAGAAGTGCCCAGGCACGACGCCTGAGTGCAGAGGACGGGGCAGCACAGACAGCACTGCAGCCCAGGAAGCAGCACAGTCCACCCTCACCAGCTGCAGCTCTACAGCAGCACCAAGCCAACGCATCTCACACGCAGGCACCCTCTCTGAACTGTCACGACCCAGGGCTTCGAGTTTGGTTGTTATCCCCACTGGACAGAGGAGGAAACGACTTGGAGGGGTCGGGCTGCTTGCCCCAGGTCACAGCGCTGTGTGTGGTGTCTGGTGGGCGAGGGGATTCCCACTTGTGCAGGAGAAGGAGAAGCCCCTGGAGAGGCTGCAGGGGGGCAGGGGTGACAGACTCAGCTGCCGGCTGTTTCCAGAATGATGGGGAGGACACTGGCCTGAGGCTCCCCTGGGATGCAGGTGAGGGGCTGACAAAGTAAAGGCAGCCTGAGAGGAGTTTCCCTCCCAAAGGAAGAAACCAAGGTAATGGTAGGTGAGAAGAGAAGCCGGAGAGACCCGAGCGCGGCCATCCTCCCAGGCGACACACACCTCAGTCCTCCTCTGCCTTCCTCTAAAAGTCTGGACAAGCTTCAGTCTCAGGTGGCCCAAGGAGAGCTTGGAGTTATCAGAAACCACCATTTCTTCTTTCGGCCTCTCAAGCTTGGGACATCCACATCTGAGACGCAGTCCATTCACCTTGGAAAAATCCAATTTTGTAAGCTCTACTCTGTAACATTTAAATGTCATGAATTCTCATCCGAACAATGGGGGGAGGAAGGTGTTTAGAAGACCAACTCAGCACAGAAATGTCAAAACTGCTTTAGAGTTTCTGATATCTTAAGCAACCGTGATTCCACAATGTAAAGGGAAATCAACTCTTCTGACTGGTTCCAAGAACAGGAGGACCGCCTGTTTGGTTACTGTGGTTTGGAAAAGGAGGGATTTATTTTTAAAGTTTCAAAGTCATTAAGCCTAAACACTGGCAAGCTCAAGGGAGCCAAGCTGGCTAGACAAAGTTGAAAACAATCAATTTAACTTCCACCCCCCAGGGACTGAGCCTCCCGGGTACCTGACATATGGCATCTACATCAACAAAGCAAACACCATGTGAAAAGCCTGCAGGTCGGCGTGAAAGCCGCGGGGGACCCCTGTAAGAGTGGGATTCAAAGGCTCCGGTCTCCCCCTCACCCCACTGCACTGCATCTCCATCCTGGTTTGCCCCCCTTGACCCCCTTCACAGTCAGGTCCTAAGTCCCTGACATGTGTCAGGCACTCGAGGGACAGAGAATGAATAAAGGAGGGCCCTGTGCTCCAATTATTCAACTGTCTAGAAATGGGGAAGGAGTCGAGGACTTTTATAGGGTGATTTTAGCCTGGAGATAGATCCTGGGCCCAGGCCAGTAATATGTTCCCTGAATGCAATGACGTTATTCTCTGACTTCCTCGGTGGAGTAACCCACCAAGTCACGGCTTCTGTGGCCCTGGATCTTGTCACTCGCACACGCTGACTGATGGCAGGCATGTTTCCATGCTGGTGTGGTAAGAGGCGAACAGAGACAGAGATGCGGTACCTACTTTTAAGGCGTGTCACTGCTGGTGGGAGAGACAGTCATGAGGCTGCCAAGAGATAATGTGCCTCAGACAGTCAGTTCACTGGAAGCAAACAGTAAGTATGCTTTAAATTAAAAATGCATATAGGAGAAAAATGTGTGGGGCAAGAGTCAAGCACGTACGCGCACGCGTATTGGACTAATCCAAGTAAACCAGAGTGTAACCTCTGGAAGGGCCCCTCCATGATCCGATCGCTAACGAACGCAGGAAGCACAGCCCAGAGCGGCGGGTCTCTGTAACGACCCCCCACCTCTGCTAGACGGGTGGGCATCTTAGCACTCCTAGCATGAACCTGTCCAAAGCCCTTCCTTAACCTCGCTGCAATGCTTGAGGCAGGCACTATTAATATCCCCACTTTTCCCACAAGAAAGACTCTCAGACATGAAATTACCCAAGGCCACAACTCTGAGAGGTGAGCTCAATGGAGCCCACGACTCCACCTCCTGCCTCTGCAGACAAAGGAGCTTGGAGCTGCTTCTCCTCCTCTCTTCCTATTTGTACCTGGTGTGCATCTCCTGTGTCTCCGGTTTTCCACCTACACAAGCGACGTGGCCCCTCCATCTGCAGAGCGTGAACGCACGGGAGCGGCCCCGCAAAGTCAGCCTGGGAGGATGAGCTAGCGCTATTACTACTGTCCTTCACTGACTCAGAAACTAGGCAGTATTTCACCTGAGCCCCACACGACCGGTAATATGGTGTTACCCATATTTTAGAGGTGAAATCAAATGATGCACCCCAAGTCATATGGTTAGGCACAGTGACACACAAGTTTCCAGACCCTTGAAAAAATTAAATGACTCGCCCTTACTTCTGCCCTCTCCCCTTCCACCTTGTTCTTCCTCCTCTGGCTTCACCTTCCTGACCTTCTGGGGCACTGGAGAAGCGACCCCACAGAGCTAGCTCATCCTCTTCCACTGGGGGGCGGCTAAGCGCCTACCCCCGAGCTGAGAAAGCAAACCTGACTTCTCCCTGCAGAGCTGGAGCCGATGCCAGGGCCAGCCCAGGGGGGTGGGCAGCTATGGGGGGCAACGCAAGGCTCCTCCCCCAAGTTACACTGTACCCCCCTGTTCCCACAGAGAGTGGCCCCATATTTAGAGCACCATCCCTCTTCCCTTAACCTGCTGAAACCCAATCCCAAACCAATGGAACCCTCGCGGCATTCAGCTGACAGCCTCTTTACCCTCCTGAAGCCTCCACCTCCTCTCAAAACTTCAAACTCAGAATTGGGGGTACAAGCTGCGGCCCCTCCAACAATCCCAGCTGAGCTTCACCAATTTAAGACAAGCGCTGCCTCATCCTCATTACTCTGTCATTCTCATTACTAGAGAAATAAGACTGAAGCTATATCGCAAAGGACCAAGGCCCTGAATGCCACGGCAAAGGAGCAGAGAAACTGCCTTTCCACAAAGAACAGTTGAGTAAGAGAAACTGTTATTAGCCCTGGACGCGAGCCACGCAGCCAGCTTTATGGAGGGCAAAGCCTGCCCAGGCAAGTTCTCCCATGAGTCCCTCTCACAAACCAGTTATAATATCAAACACGCTGATCTTGGCATTTAACACCAAAACCCAAGGCAAGGGAGAGACTCTTTTTCTTTTTACAAACTTGAGAAATCCATTTCCCTCCTTTTTGTTACAAAAGGAATTGGGTGCAGGGACCTTCCATGAAGGGCTCGAAAACTTAACACTTTAAACGAATGGCCATGGATTAAGAGAACAGTTGAGCAAAAGATAAAAAAGTAAACACATGGCGAGAGAACATGTATCAGAAACACTGAGGAAGTCCAGATCTGTAAACGTGAGGAGGTCTTTAGGGCCAACTGTGTACCGCGCGCGTTTGGGCTCAGCTCCGTGTAGAACAGACCAAAGCAAGGTGGCAGCTCACGGGGGCCTCAGGGGCCATCCCGGGTGCAAAGGGAAGACTCCAAGTGAAAGCTGCTTCCTTTCCTTCAAGGCAAAGGAGAGCCTGGCCGCTCAGAGAGAGCAGGGAAACCCCCAGCAATTCAAGCTCTGGACTCAAGGCCAGGAGGAGGAGCCCAGAGAGACCAGAAAGATTCTGTCAACAGCTGTGCATGCGCATGCACGCACACGCACACGCATACACGCATACACGCACACACACACACCCCACCTCCCACCCCCCTCCCCGGGTCTCCGGGCCTTAAGCCGCCAGGGCCTGGTCAAATTCTGGCTCCGCTAATTATATCAGACCCACCTTTCACCCCTCCCCACCCTCTGCAATTAGCCCTGATTCTCTGCTTCCGGCTGCTCTGAGGGATGCAGCAGGGTGAAGTCTGAGGCCAGCTGCTCCCTCTGTCCCACCCACTGCCCAGCCCCGGAAGTGCTGGTTTCAGGAGGCGCCTGAAGCAATCTAGCCCCTTCCTCTGAGGCTCCGGCTGGTGTGAAATCTGGTTAGTAAGGGGGAGCCCAAGCAAGAGACCCTGGGGAGGCAGCACTCCCAGCCTGGCGAGGCTTCGGGCTCAGGACCCATCCCACACTGGCGCAGATAACCTGAACGGCCTTGCCCACCTTCACAGAACAGCTGGTCTGCCCACAGCAAGCCAGCTCCCTACATGACTGCAGAAAGCTTCATGTTTAGACGTTTCCCCAAGCAGCCCATGACCAAGAAAACTTGCCGCCCCCTGGGGCTTCCGCACCCTACTCCACGGGCCTCACTTTCCTAATCTGTAAAACAGGGACAGCAGTCTCCTCCTCACTGTGACAGGGCTGAAAGCTCCTAGCATAGTGCGTGGCTTACAGCAGGCACCCAGGTATCTCCTCTCAGCCTTTTGACTGGGGCACAGAGCTGGGTCCCAAAGTGCCTGCTTACTATTCATTACGCCTCCATAGCATTTCTTCTGAAAAGAGAAAAAAAGAAACCAAGTCCAACTGGCACTTGGTCTCACATCTTGCAGAAACAAACCCGCCTCTGGAAAGGTGTGGGACTGAGTGGCCCATGACCAGGTGTCCGAAGCCCTGTCCGCTCCATCCTTGGCCAGCAAGACAGGGAGGGTCACAGGTCAGGACTAGCCGCCTTCTGCTTAGTGTGGAGAAAGAGAATGCGGGTGGCCCTGAAAGCTGCCACCCTGCTGCAGCCCCGCTCCAGCCCCTGTCGGGCTGACCTGGAGCCACTGCCACTCAACCCCATCGGGCCCTGCCCTGAAGCCCGGGGGGCAAGCACCCTGCTGCAGGGCTCAGCTGTCCCGGGCCTGAGAAAGCACTTTATCCTCCCCCAGATGTTCGCTCTGGGTGGGGCACCTAGCAAGCTGCCGTTCATGGCGCCGCGTGGCCAATACCCCTCTCTCCTCTGCGCCTGCTCTGGTCCAGGCCGCCATGACCTGCCCTGACTCCCCACTCTCTCCTGACACCAATCCATTCTCAATACGGGTGTCAAGAGTTTTCTGTTTTAAACTTTCTTCTTTAAAAATGCTATAAAGACTCCCAAGTCCTTCAGGATGAAGTTCAAGTTCATTAGCATGGCATCCGCCCTCTGGAACCTCCGTATCTTTCGAGCCTCACCATCACCACTCCTCACAGAAGCCCCAAGCTCTAGCCACTCAGAGGTGACAGCCTGCCGGCTGCTTTATGTCTCTACATTTTGCAGGTTTTGCTCTCCCAGGACACCCCCCATGCACCCCATTTTCTGCCAGTCTAGCTCCCTACCCATCCTTCAGGACTCAGGCCAAGCGTCACCCCCTTCAGAAAGCTCTCTGTGAGCTTCGCCCCTTCCCAGGCTGGGAAACTCCCTCCCGTGTCCCGTGACATCCATGTCCTGTGCACACACAGGTGTTCCAGCAGCTGGTCTACCTGCTCCATCTCCCACCCCACAAGACACAGCATCTCAGGCATGGAGACTGGCCTTAAGAACAAGGAGGCGGGACAGAGAAGAGAACTGGGTGAGCCCCGGCAGGGTCACCACGGCTTCCTCATCCCACACTTCATCACCCTACACTAGAGAGAACGGGGGACGGGAAGCAAGAAGAAGGAAAGGGGAAAGGTGGGGTCCACACAGACCCCCGCCCTCCTCAGCCTCACCTCCCAACTCAGTCTGGAAGGCTTTCTCTTGAACTTTAGACCGAGAGCATTCACAGGGAAGTCGGTAATCTCCTGGGTCAAGTCTGCGGCAGACAAAGGCTCCCACTGCTGATATGGGGATGGGGCACAGGACCCCCTCTGACGAAGGCCTCCCGGTCCTAAGTCCGGACCACCCCGCCTCACTGCTGTGTTCGGTCACCACGCCATAACCCTGCTGGAGATTCCAAACCAGGACCCAGTGACCCACCAACACAAGGCAGTTCGCCCAGATGTACGGTAAAAATAATCTCAGACCTTCGTCCACATGGCAGAGACACAGAAAACTTCAGTGTTCAGTGGCAACATAGAATATGCCATCGTAACAGGTACCATCACAATGGGTGAAGGGCACAAAGGTGCAATTCAGTAAAGAAAAACAAAAGGCCTGTAAAGAAGGTAATTTTGGCAATAAGTAGCAAAAGTCCTCCAAGTGTTCATGCCCTCTGACGCAGGAATTCCATGCTAGGAATTTATCCTAAGAACATAAAAACAGTTGTTGAAAGATTTATGGACCAAGTATGTTCATGGGGTATTGTTTATAATTCTAAGACAGAAATAACTCAGTATCAATGACAGTGGTACAGCCACATAATGAAATGCCATGTAGACACTAAAACTCATATTACGAAAGAATAGTTAATGACACGGGAAAACGCTCACCACACAGGTCACGTACACTCCTTGAAACACATGTAGGAACAGACACAAAGTCAGGAAGCATAAATACCAAAATGGTAACAATGGTATGCCTAGGTGATGAAATAGTGGGCAGATTTAATTTTCTTTATATTTCCCAATCTGTAATCAGAAATTACAATCATTGCAAGAGGGAACAGATATGGGGACATATGTATAACTAATTCACTTTATTATAAAGCAGAAACTAACACACCATTGTAAAGCAATTATACTCCAATAAAGATGTTAAAAAAAAGTTAAAGAGAAATTATAATCAAAAACATTACTTCTAATTTCCTCAAAACATAGATATAAGCTACAACAAGAATACCCATCTCACAGCCTTACTCTTTAACCTTTAAAGAGTGGACAAAGTAATTTCTCCCCTACAAATTCAATACACTGTATTACTCATAAAGCAAAAGCCACTGGTACCTGTAGACAGGGACTGAGCAGACTCTAAGTTCCCTTGAACACTGTCCCTATCCACCAAAGCAAAGCACATCACACCCACCTAAGGAGACATCACTTTACCTAAAAACCCTGAGACTACACGAATGAGACAGTTTACTTTGTTCCCACCAACAATGTCAAATACACATTTCCTTCTGTTCTTACTTTTGACAAGTCTTTCGTTTTTTCAAACTGAGTGTGCACAGTCCTAAAGATAATTCTAACTTTTAGTAGTCAGCCCATGGTTATCTAATACAAATGCCACAGAAAGCTGACAGATCTCAAAAGCAAAAGCAAGGCTGAGTGGACAAGAGGTACAGGCAGTATATGGAGGTTTCATCTGAAGAGATGACATAAAACAGTACGTGTACGCACACAAGTTGGCGACAGCAGCACCTCCAGGGAGGGAGGGAAGGATAACTGGATGCAGCAGAGGCACACGGGAGACTTCGATCAGAAAAAAGATTCTTGAAAGAGAGGTCTGAAGCAAGTATGAAAAATATTCACATACGTTCATATTTATTTTGAGCAGATACACAGGTGTTCATTATAACCATTTGTACTGTTTTATTTTTAATTTTTCAAAGCAATGAAGGAAAAAAGAGATTATAGAAGATAGGGCAACCCTGAACCATTTCTTCTGCTGAGAAGAAACCATTCTGAGATAAAGAACAATATTCTGGGTCCGTTCTAGCCTTCCAACCACGTGAGAAACCAGAAGTGCCGAGTTCCAGGAACTCGTTAATGCAGAGCTTCCTCGAGGTCACCTGAAACTCTAAACCTTGGTGGTCTCTGGCCATTATGCGACTGTGGAATTTCAGAACCACAAGGGCCCACCCTCTTTCGGACAGATGAGAACTCAGGAGGCCCACAGAAGGAAAGCTGCCTGTCCCAGTGCTTGGCCAGCGAGGGGAGATGCTCAGAGAAACTCAGCCAATTTCCCATTTCAGAGTCAGTCCTGCAGGCGGGTCCCTACATGCACCTGAGGGTCCCGATTGCAGGATCGATATCCACATGTGAGTCAACAATGAAGACTTACATCTCCACCAACACACACTGCACTTGTCCAGGCCGCCGTGTGAAGTGCTTCCCACCAGCAGAAAGCCAAAGAAACCTCAGAAACTTCACATGACAATTAGGCTCTAAGAGTCGCGAGAAGGACCTAGATCACAGGTGTCCAGGGCAGGGGACGGCAGTTGACACCATGAGCAACCCACCAAGGATAAGCATGTATCAGCCACCTGCTGCACCGGGGATTTCTGCGTATACTGCCTTATGTTCCTACTGATTCCATGATCAAATGAACATGCATTCAATGTCCATACTCGAGGCTCTGAATGTTAACAATGAACCATCCTATAAATCCAAATTCTAACTGAAAAGGACTCAGATGGAAAAGAGTTTGGCTGTTGAGGGAGTAAAACAAGCCTCATGTGGACTTCCCTGGTGGTCCAGTGGGTAAGACTCCAGGCTCCCAATGCAGGGGGCCCAGGTTCGATCCCTGGCTGGGGAACTAGATCCCTGCACAACAAAGGGTCCGTATGCCCCAACGAAGATCCAGCACGGCCAAAATAAATAAATAAATAAAAATAAATCTTAAAAAAAAAAAAAGAAGTGAATTGAGGGACCAATTTAAAAAAAAAAAAGCCTCATGTGATGCTGGGCTCCACGCTAACCAGCCAGGCGGCTCAAAGCAGCGTGCGGTTCTGGTCCAGGCCCGCCTTTCCTCCAGGCCTCTCCGCAGATGTCCCATTTACGGATGCTCATTCTGATCAACCTTTCCTTCCTTAAAATTCAGACTGAACTGGGAGCTCTTCCCAAGGTCCTGTCCAACTCTGGCTTCCTCTGCCCCTTCCCAGCAACTCCCTCGGTGACACCTATTCCCTCTGGTCACCCCCTCATCTTTGCAGCCTCTCTCCTCAGAGCCTCTCCTCTTCCCGTCCTGGGGCAGATGAGATGTGTGTCCATTGTATGTGACGGAGAGGAGTTACCTGGTGAGAACTGAGCCCTCTCCGCCCCAGGAGACCTGGCTGAAGGTGCTCCTCCTAGACATCACTAGAAATGCTCTAACCCACTAGTTCCCACGCATGTGCATCAGAATCACCTGGAGGGCTTGTTAAGATGCAGACTACTGGACCTCCACAGCAGGTCTGGGGGAGGGGCCTGACAACCTGCATCTCTAACAAGTTCCCAGGTGATGCTGATGCTGCTGGTCTGGGGACCACACTTTGAGAACCACCTCTCTATCTCTAGCCTGCTGATTCCCCATCCTGTCGGAAGGATGTTAAGACTCAAACAGCTGGGGAACTTCTGAAAATGCCGATTCCAGGCGCCAACCCCGGAAGAGTCCGAGCAGCAGGTCAGAGGGAGGCCTGCGACCCTGGTGGTCAGACTGAACCTGGCCGTGCTGGTTCTCACCCACTGCCTGTCCTCTGCCCCAGAAAAATGTCAAGGACCTTTTCTGTCTCCAGGGCTTTTCAGGGGCAAAACTTGAGCTTCCTTGTGAAAGAAGCCCACGCTATTCACGAGAGGCCCCTGTCCCTGCTGACTGTCCCTGCCCCACATGCCTCAGAAAAGAAGGGGACAGCCTGGGGGCGGCCAAACCACTGCTTTGCAAACTAGACCCGGGGCTGGACTCCATGACCTTGGTGTGTCTACTGCAATGCCATGGCAAGAGGAAGTCCCCTTCCCGAAGGGGTGACCTCCCACCCTCCCAGCCACCCCAGCCACAGTAAGAACCACGTTTGTCTCACTTCACCCCAAGCCCTTACAACCTGCAGGGTCTCTCTCACAAGGGGATGCTGGGCAGTACTTCTTTTGGGAAACTTCCTTGAATGTCCCTTTAAAATAATAACCCATTATTGTTATTGTATGTTTATGCTACAATTGTCAGGTGGTAAGGAAAACAGGCAGGGTATGCAATTGTATGTATGTCCCGACCATAACGGTGTAAAACAAAAACTATTCAGGCGTCTGCCATACAGAGTGAAGTCAGTCAGAAAGAGAAAAACAAATACCGTAGGCTAACACACAGATACGGAATCTGAAAAAAAAATAAAAATGGTCATGAAGCACCTAGGGGCAGGACAGGAATAAAGATGCAGATGTAGAGAATGGACCTAAGGACACGGGGAGGGGGAAGGGTAAGCTGGGACAAAGTGAGAGAGTGACAAGGCCATATATACGCTACCAAATGTAAAATAGATAGCTAGTGGGAAGCAGCCGCATAGCACAGAGAGATCAGCTCGGTGCTTTGTGACCACCTAGAGGGGTGGGATAGGGAGGGTGGGAGGGAGACGCAAGAGGGAGGGGATATGGGGATATACGTATATGTATAACTGATTCACTGTTATAAAGCAGAAACGAACACACCACTGTAAAGCAACTATACTCCAATAAAGATGTTAAAAACAAAACAACAACAAAAAACTATTTACGCAAAAACTGGAAGGAAGCTCTAAAAATGTTAATAGTGATTGTCTCTGGGTGGTGGGGTTATGAGTGGTTCTTTTCTTCTTGCTACTTGTTTGTTTTCTAAGCTGTTTATTAAGAGCACATATTACTTATATAACCAGAACTAAACTTTATCATAAGTTGGAAGGAAAAAATACACAACAGAACACTGCCCACACCTAAGCTGTGTCAACCCAAAGGGCAGTGTCCTGCCAGCTTCCTCCAAGGGAGCAGGGCTGGCTGAGGGTCAGGGACGCCTCATGGCTTTTAGCAAGTGCTTTCAGCAAACATTTGCTCCAGGTTGGAGCTGAGGCTGCCAATACACAGCAGCCCTGCCCTCAAAGAGCTAACAGCGCAGAAACAGAACAAGGATGCAGGGTCCTCTTTTCTACCCATAAGTCTTTCTGGGCCCTGAGAATGGACTAGATCGTCTCCTTCCTGTGACTGTCTCCCATCTTCTGGAACTCGGCACAGTGCCCTAAGAGGGGCACGTTACCTCCAAGTAGAGGGTCTCAAGCCCTTTGGCCGGCCCAGACTGGACTGTCAGAGCTGCTGAGTGCCACCAGCATGTGTCCTACTGGGCCGCCAAGCCCAGAGGGCAGCACCTGCCAGGCCAAACAGCCTGCAGCAAGCACCTGACTGTTCCGTGCTGCGTACAGAGCCAGAAACCTCACCTCCACCCCAGTGCTTGCAGGGAGGGTTACCACCTCCCAGCCACACCTGGGGCAGGAGACTCACCTGTCCAGAGTTAGGGGTCTTGTCTCCAACTGTTAGCACCACCTGCTTCCCCTGGCACTTAGCACACAGCGTCGAAAGCACTGCTTACCATGAATGGTGCCTGCAGCCAGAGATCAAGCCCCGAGTAGCTGCTAAACAACACCCAAACAGCACCCATTTCCCCTGACTGCGGCTGTCACGAGGGAAGAAGTAGCTGAGACCCACCTGCTGACAGCGTGCCCAGCCCTGGCACTGGCTCCCCTCGGCAAGGAAACAAACCCCCGTCACCCTTATAGATCCATTTCTCACAGGGCTCTCCCGCACCCCCAGACCCCTCCTCAGCACAGCTGGCCTCTGTTACTAAAGCATGGGCCTGGTGCCAAGCCTCCCAAAGGCTGCTTGGAGTGTCCACGGTGCTGGGCCACCAGCGGGCCATGGAACGAGCACAAGGGGCTGAACTGGCCACACAAGCAAAACATCCCAGCACCCCAAGCCCCCTCTCATGTACCCCGACCCCAGTGGGAGGAAAGTGGAAATAATCATCTCAGAAAACCCAAGACACTGTCCACTCCCTCCTTTTCCCTCCTTCTTTCAGATCCAGCAGCAACCACAGCCCTGTGCAGGAACTGGACCCAGCACCCAGCCCAGCGCCACAGTGCAAACTCCACCTGGCCGCCTGGCCAGCGACCTCAGTGACCTCTGAACCAGCACCACCGCACGAGGGCAGAGAGGGAAGCCACAGCTGGGTGGAGGGCTTCCTCATGGTGACAGGGTCCTCATGACTCTGAAGATTCTCCCAAGCCCCAGAACCAGGACTAAGGTACAGCCCAGGAAGCTGAGGGCTAGGGGAGGTCTCAGAGGCAGAGGGCTCAGTGAAACCCCAGTGTGAATCTGGAAGGAGACTGGTTCTTGAGCAGTGATTCTCAAACTGTGTTCCCTGGGGTCCTGGGAACCCACAGAGATGCCCTGGAGAAAGAGGGGCTGAACTGAGGGCGCTAGAGTCCCCCAGCCCTCAAGTCAATGAGATTTGCTAGGGCTTCACCTGGGGACTCAGGAAAATCATATGGGGGAAAAAGTTTCACTGCTAAGTTTGACAATCAGGGCTCTGAGGTGCAAAGTTTAAATATGTTTCCCATCAATGCCGGCTATCTAAAGATCATGAACATCATCAAAGATTCTCACTCAACCTTCCCGAGGCTCGGATGGGGATTTTCACAGCCCTTCCCCCTTTGGGCCCTCCTGTCTGACCCACCGACTACCTGCTAATGAGATATGGGGAGCATTTCACAAGCAGACACCCCATACTGTGAACCCGGTGCTCCTGTCTGCCAGCTGGGCGCTCACTGATTATATATTTGTCCTGAACATAACCCTTCTGTGGTCCCTTCTGTCCCTCAACCCTTTGAATCACTCCTGTACAGACTCACGGAGCTGTGGGTGATAACCGTGTCAGGTTGCCCCTCCCAGAGCCCGTGCCAGCCAGTCCCCACTCGACTGTGTGCTTGGGCCGTGGCTGAAAACCAAGGCTCGTCTCTAGGGCCCTCACAGCTCCTGGCACGATGCTTTGCACACGGCTCAGAGAACATTCCCTGGACAAAGTAAAGCAATCCCACCTCTGACCCTTCTCACGATGCCAAAAAGAGGGATGCATGTGCAAACACACCAAGTTTCAACAAGCAGATGCCTGACCACCGTTTCCTCTTGGCTTCCTGTAGGGAAACGGTTCAAATGACGGTACTGCCGGACGCACAGAACCCGGGGAGGGCGGCGCGGGGGGGGGGGGCCCGCCTTACCTGGTAGTAGGTCTTAATGTTTCTCACCAAGATGGTCAAGTTCTGAATGCGAAGGTTCACATCATTGTTGACGTGTTTGTTGATGCGTTGATTTGTTGGCCTGGGATCTCTAGGGGAAGAAAAATGAGAATGGAACATTGCATCTCCCAGTATCTGTCACACCCCATCCTACCCCAGGCGCTACTGAGCATTCGGTCCTCTTCAAGCCTAGGTTACTATGCAGCTGTGACAGAGTGGCTCAAGTCAAGTCCTAATTCTGCCGCTGCCAAGCCGTGGACCTCCAGGGAGCCACATCACCTCCTGTCCCCCCCCAAGCACTCAGCCCCCCACCGGCCCTTAAGCAATGTTATTTCTGGCCCCAGAGCAGCCATAAACAACCAAGTGTCAGTGCAGACCCAAAAGCTGCACTGTGTAAACATCAATAACCTACCCCCCAATATATCTGAAGATTAAAAAGGATCCAAAGCTGACCAAAGCGAAATACGGGAAATATCAAGAAAGATGGAAAAGGGGGAAACAGTACACTTTCTGACTTCATAAACCAGTAAAGTCATTGATGTTCCATTTCAAACCGGTCTCCTGCCTATGTCACCGAATTGCTCTTGCCTGTGATTCACATTCCAGGGGCACAATTCTATCTCAAAAACCACCACCATGAGTATGCGATACTATGTGGTGTACAACACACCCTACGAGAAATGTGAAGAGACACAAATAATTCCTGTGGGAAACCCCCAAAGTGTCATTTATTTTCCAATCTCAGGCAAAAGTCAGGTCTGCTTGTGATGAAACTAGAAATCTGAATCAAGCGATTTATAATTTCACTCATCTACATACAGGACATTTCTCAAAAATTCTCAGTGTCAAAAATATTTCCTATTTGAAGAGAACAGACTCAACAGAACGGATTTCTCTTCCCTCTCCCCATGTAGCCCACACAGCTTTTCCTAACATAGCCCTCCGTGCCATTCGACTGTCCCAAGGCACCACAAAGGATGTTTCATTCAAATGAGGGCTGTCTTCACAGTTTCTTCCGTCATCCGAGCCCTGTGTTAAGGGTGCTGAGCCTTCCAGGGGCTGCTGTGATGGAGGAGAGACAGGTCTCTTCCTCCTTCCTCGGGCCCCTCGATGATGATGATGTTGATGAGAGGACAAGAAGGGGAATTTGGGGAGTTACGCAAATCAATTTCAATGCCATTCAGCTCATCCAAAGCCAATAATTTATACAAAGTTGACAAACAGGAAAAAAATCTAAAAATAGCAATTACTTCAAATGCCACTATAAGCACAATTTCTTAATAACACAAGCTGTTTAAAATTCAACCATTAAGTAAATATCTGATATAAACACTATGAGTCCCTACACTGTATTGTGTATATGCAAACCCCTTTATGAATCACTTGCAATAATCAGCCATGGACTTTATTCAATCATCCTGTATCTCCTAAAACAGTCACATGGGCTCCTTGGGACAACCAGAGGACCTCTTTTCAACTGTCCTGGGACAACGTTTCTTTTTTTTCTTCGTATTTTTTTTTTTTTTTTTTTTTTGCGGTACGCAGGCCTCTCACTGTTTTGGCCTCTCCCGTTGCGGAGCACAGGCTCCGGACGCGCAGGCTCAGCAGCCACGGCTCACGGGCCCAGCCTCTCTGCAGCATGTGGGATCCTCCCGGACCGGGGCACGAACCCGCATCCCCTGCATCGCTGACTCTCAACCACTGCGCCACCAGGGAAGCCCGGGGACAACGTTTCTTATTGTCCCCACACAGTACTAGAATCTGGCCAAGCCATTTACATGTTACATGTTTCTCCTGGAGCCATTCATTACTGAGAAAATAAAGGTTAACAGTTCAGTGACAATTAATTTAGCAGCAGAGGAGGCATTCAGAATTTAAACCACAAAGGCATTTTAGCTACAGAAGTGCACCTAGCACGACAAAGTAATTTATCTTAAGGGTGCAGTTCTCTTCCCTTTACGATAGACACCTTAAGAGATGAGAAGCAATTTCATAACGTGACAAGCGGGCTTCCTAAAACAGCAGAACTTCAGAACATGCAGGGCTTTTTCTGTTTTTTGTTGCTATTGTAGTCCCAGCTTTCATTAAGTCAGACGGGGACCCCCTGAGGAGTGCCAGCAGCTGGAAGGCCTTGGCAAACATGTGGACATTCGCTGCACGGGCAACGGCACAACACACACCCAGGATCCGGGGTCGGGGCCTGGGAGACCGTCAGGTGACGGAGGTCGGGGAGGGGGTTCTATATGAGTAATTAGACTAATTATCATGATCATTAGCACTCCCTCCTTTAACTCAGGCTCTCAGGGTAAAGAGAGATTAGGAAACAAATCGAACAAAAGTCAATTATGGTGAAGGAAGGCCTATCCCCACTCTGCCCAGCACTGTGTAACCCCGCCCTGTCCCTCAGCAAGAAGTGGGTTAGGAGCTGCTGATTCTGGTTTGGAAATGGGGCCAGGACTGGCCAAAGTTCTCTGGGCCCCACTGTCCTCATCTGCAAGATGACCACAGGATCCTTCCAGTACTAAAAGGTTATCATTCTAGGGAGGCCAGGTCCGCACTGGCACACGTGGTACCTGGTTCTTGATCCCAGGAAGAGGACATCATAGAACCACTGCAAGACTGTTTGCCTGAAAGCCATCATTAAGAATAAGGATCTTCTTTGTATGACAGCCCTAGAAAGCAAAGCCACACAGCCCCACATCAGGATGTCAGAGGACAGGAGAGAGACAAGGGTGCAACAAAGCAACTGGTAGCTTGTCCGAACTTGGAGAGATACAAGTCCAAAGTGTGGGCCCCCGGGGCTTCCTTCTGATAAAAACTTCTAACTTGAAAAAAAGAAATCAACTTTCCCTAAAATTTTAAAGAGAACTATAATTTAGATTTATAGCAACCTTGCCTCCCTCCTTTGTGAAAAGGCCAGCCCCCAACTTTTCATCATATTCCAAAGACTTCCTAAATTTAAAAATGAATCCAAAAAACCCTGAATGAGAAACTACGTTTGATACAGATGATGGAGATGTTGATAATCTACCACAGGCTAATAAAAAAGGTGTTACACAGTAGCCGGAGCCCAAATTTGTATAAGAGAACATTAGGAACACATATTCTACGTATATACCATAGACAACATCTGGGAAACACCAAAATATTAATTCTGCTACCTCGACATGGTAAAATTATAGGCAATGTTCGTTTTGCTCATCTGTATGTTCTGACCTCCCTCCAACAGACGTGAATTTTTTTGTGTAATTTTTTACAGACTCAAAGGCCCCATGAAGAGTATCATATGCTGCAGCCATGAAAGAGTATCACTCAAGTTCATGAGTAAAAATCTTTCTTGCTCCAACTCTCTAGCACCAACACAAACTCATTCAACTAATCAGTATCTGCCCCTTTATCCTCAGCTTGTACATCTGCAAAATGGGAACATAACTCCTCCTCCAGCACACTAAGGAAAAATATTATCATTCACATGCTTTTGAGAAGCCTAAGGAACTCTCACATTGGTCTGAGGCTATTTCCAGCTTCTGAATAACTAATATATTATCCGTAAATTTGCAGCTAGTACAAGGGGTTAGAAAGGAGTCTGAACAAAGCAAACAGTGTTGGATTTAACGCAGGCCTTGCCCAGGCACAAGCTCTCAGTCCCAGCCAGCCCTAAGTTCTTAGCTGAACTCAACAGCCATTGCGTCAGTTCAGGTGTCCACTCTCACATGCACAGATGTACACCATCACACGCACGTGGGCACACACACACAAACCCAGCTCTGGGCTCCACGCTAACAATAATGATGACTGACATTTGCTGGGCATTTCCTATACATGCATAATGCATAATCTTATTTAATCCTCCCCAAATCCATAAAATACCATTCCCCTTATTACAAATCAGGAGATTGAGGCTTAGAGAGTTTAAGTAACTTGCCCAAGATAAGAGCACTAGTAAGTGGCAGAGGGAGGATTTGAACTTGCCTGCCTGATGCTAGAGTCGAAGCTCTTAATTTTCCTATGAGACCATGAAAAATGTGTCCAAAGTGAATCAGACACCTAGTTTTTCCCTGGACTACCAGTAGGTACCCAGAGAAACTGCATTTACAGAGGAGCTATTCAACAAGTTTTCCCAAGCATCTCCATCCACGCCACTCAATGCCTCACTTTCATTCAGGAATTCTCTTAGACCTGGGCCTCCCCTGAAAGCTGAGCCCACAGGGCTTTCCAGCTTCCAGGCACTGATGTCACTAGGAGGCCAGGGCCCAGAGACTACTACCGCAGCCTTCTTCAGTTGCCAGAGACAATGCCCAGGTGCAGTCACGTGACCCCCAGCCAGCCTCCATATGGCTCCGAAGTGTTAGGTAACACGCCTCTTATCTGAACTCCAGCAACAGGTTAGCACACTGCTCTCTGCAATTTTCTCAGGTCCTACCAACTTGGAGAGAATTTATCAAAACAGGCGAACTGAAGACAGTTGGGGCTACTAGCATGGGAGATAAGGCAGAACAGCCTTGTCACTTACCTGCTAGTTAGCCCAACATGTCTCCACTTGGGAGAAGTGAAAACAGGCTTGGCTTAAGTAGTGTTAGATGTGGGGCTAGGATATGGGTCCCAGAGTCCAGTTTTGTCCTAGATCTTGTTGGGAGCGAGCTAAGGCTAAGAAGTATGCGGTAATCTAGGAGACTAGGAATGTAGGAGAAAGGTGGACAGAAAAGAAAAAAAAAAAAAAGAACTCTTAGGGGGTGCCCCAAATCCTTTCTGGATTAAGAAGGTGGATGCGTAACTACATAACCAACGCCAATACCTATGAAGTGGCAGGCCCTATGCTAATTACTAACATCCTTTAATCCTCACAACCATCTCTTAAGGAAGGTACTTTCCTTCCCACTTTACAGGTGAGGAAACTGAGAGGTTGAGTGATGTGCCCAGCATCACAAAGCATGCATGAGAGAGACCTAGGGTTTGAACCCAAGCTGGCTATCTAGGCTTTCAACACTAGGGTTGAAATTCGTTGTTGTTGTTTTTTTGAGGTAATTTTTTATGTGGGATCTTAGTTCCCCGAGCAGGGATCGAATCCGCACCCCCTACATTAGAAGCACAGAGTCTTAACCACTGGACCACCCAGGAAGTCCCCCTGAGGTAACTTTTACATTTAGGGTGAAATGCATATATCTTAAGTTACACCTTGATGAGTTCTGAAAGATGAAATATACTCCAGTCAATATATGGAACATTTCTACCACCCTCAGAAGTTCACTTGTGCCCCCTTTCCAGTCAATCCCTGCCCACTTTCAAGAGCGAACAATGCTCTGATATCTATCACCTGGAACAGGGTCATTCCTATCAGTCAGTCAGTCAACTGCGTGCTGCTTGTGCCTCTCCCTCCTTGATTTCCTCCTTCTGGAAAGCCACCCATCTTCCCCACTGTCCCCTCCTCGGTGTCCAACCCTGGCCAGAGGACCCAGAAGCACTGCTTGAGGCCTGAAGAGCTGCAAACGTATCAGTTCCCACTTCCAGCACGATTACCCTGGCGAAGCACAGAGGAGAAAATAACATTTCAAACTGTCAAGGGGAAGGGAGAAGCCCGTCCAACTGAATTCAGCCGCGAGCCGAGTGTGAACAAGTGATGAGCTGGCATTTCTCAAAGGAATGGTCCAACAGGCTTTCCTGATTTACAAGCAAGTGGTAAACGCTTCAGGAATTCCAAAGGTCAGGGAAGAAAGAGAAACAGTCCCAGGGCTTTTGTTCTCCCCTCGCCTGGGTGTAAAAGCTGAATGAAAAGGCTGGGGGACACTGCTGCTTTTTTTTTTAATTAAACAGGACAGCTCTAAGTTTCACAGGTTGCTGTACCCATGGAATCCAGCAATTTTCGGGGTCTAACAGGATGAGGGGGGAAGAGTTGCCAGAACCTGAATATGCCACAAGACAACCCGAGGAAAACTTCTCATCAATGTTCTCGGAGACGTGCTGCCAAAGCTGACAACAGATTTGTCTCTTTAGAATTTAATCAAACTCAAGACTGGTAACAGTGGTAAGTGCCTTAAAAAAAAAAAAAACATTAAGACTGAGATGTATCTCCCAGAGCACGACATCAGGTAACTTCTTAAACCAAAGAAGCAATGTTCTCGGGAAATTTTTTAAAATAGATCTTTGTAGGTAGATGTATTTAAGCCATTTTCTGAATATACCAAAGCTGACTGTTCCTCCTCCCACGCGGGCCAAAAACGAAGCTGATTCTCATCAGCTAACAGGTTCATGCTCCAGTATGACAATTTGCTTAGTTGCAGGTGAGTAGGTGAGCGTAAGGGCCTGATCCACAGAGAACATCAGGATGTTTTATTTTGCTTCAAGTGCCTGTGAATCATAACTGACACTCAATGCCAATATGTTCCCTGCAGTTCCTGAGTTAAAAACAGAATGCAGCGGCAGGAGCCAACACCTACATGTGGCAGGCTGTCAATCAGACAGGCTCTGCAGAATTCAGCAACAGGAAAGGATGTGGTCAGACCAACATGCTAGCAAGTGTAACTTCCACCAAGACCCTGTTGAAGCCTCAAGCGTCAAGACAAACAGTACCACAGTATTCTGGCTCCCTGCGCCTCTCCCAACACAGTGACTTTAAATCCAGTTCCTGAGAAGGGACTTAACCAACTGTACTTGCTCTGGGGCAACTGAAAATGGAAGATGAAGGGGAGCTCAGAAACACAGGCGTCCTGACCTCGAATGAAACTTTATAGTCACTCACGGATGCTCCGGTCCCACCCGACACTTCCTGTAACCAGACACTCTCCGTTACAGTTCCTTGCCCCCCAAAAGAAAGGGGTTTTTTCGTGTCATTACTCAAACAACAATCAAGTCCCTGAGTTCGAAGTCAATTGCACTATCTACACCATGTGGATGACAGTCACTCAATTTCAAATTCCTTCCATCAAACAAGCTGCCAACCCACTGTCCTGGAGTTCTCCATACCCCACAAACGACGAAAAGACACGTTAATGCTGAGATACCAGTGGCCCGACGTGCAAAGAACTCCACTGCAACCTCACATTCCATTTCTACAACCTTAAATGTCGACTTGCTGCGGCATCATTCCCTCCTTCCTTCCTCCCCGAATATAACTTACATTTGCAACATGATTTGGTTCAAAAAGATGCCGTCCGCTAAATCCATGTACATTGTCAGGGTGTCCTGGTTGCCGCTTCCGAAGGGGCCAAAAGTTTTCACCTGCGGGTAGGGGACACGGAGAGAAAGGCAGGAAAAGTCACCTCCACGCGCACAGCCTAAAGCTCTCCAGGCGGGCAGAGCCCCTGTGGGCAGGAGGGGGTCACCCAAGACCACCCACCCTTCAACAAACAGCACCCTTCTCCAGGGCCTCTCTCCCCTCCCCGCGCCAGGCAACAGACGCGAGACAGCAGAAAGAAAACTTCCTCGCCACTTTTCTCCGGCGTGTCAGAGGGGAAAAAAAAAATAAAAGGGACTTTTCAATAAATTTCTCACGTCTCAAATCCACTGGAAAACAGTGCGCCCAGCGCAGCCTGTACACGTTCTCACTGGGATCCCCCTAATCCCCACCGCCATCCGCCCGCTGGTCTCAGGGGTTCAGAAACTACACGAGGATGTTTTGGGGAATGGGTCCTTTTCTCGAATGGTCAAAGCCATGAGAGGCCAGGGTGACCACCGGAAGACTGTCGCTCCAGGGCCTCCGGCCCAACGCCCCGGTGGGAACAGGTGTACCCGCTCAGCCCCCAGCCGGGCCGAGAGCGCGGCGGGGTCCTGCACCGGGCGCGCGGGCTCCAGAGCTGGAAATACCCCCATACTCCGGGACACTTGATGACCGGCCGGGGGCACCTGATGAATCCTCTGCGTCCAGGGGCTTTCCGGGAACCCGGCCGGGTCGGGTCTGCCGCGACTGCAGGCGGGCGGGAGTGGAGCTAGTGCCCCAACAATGGGGCGAGGGGCCGGGCACACTCACCCAGGTCACCAGCGGGCTCTGCAGGAAGAGCTCCATGAGCTCCGAGACGGTCACGTCCATGCTGAGGCTGTGCCCGCCGGCTCAGCACCCCGCGACCCCGTCCCCCGCGCCGCGTCACAAAGCGGCTCTGGCAGCGAGCGGCGGGGGCGGGTCTGCGCCGGCTCGCGCCCGGGAGACAAAGGCGGGGCGCGAGCCCACGTTCCGCGGTTTCGGCGGCCCCGCGCCCCGCCCGGGACTGGGGGAAGGGGAGGGCCCGCCGCTCGGGGAGGAACAATGCGGGCAGCGGCCCCGCCCCTCGGCGGCCCTGGGCGATTGGCGCGCCGCCTCGCGGCTGCGCTGGTAGCCCGGAGGGGGCGGCGGCCCGCACGTGCGTAGGGGGAGGGGGCGTCCCGGCTGCCGGCACCTGGGGCGGCCACCGCGCGCCTACGCCGAGCACAGCCTCCGCGCGCTTGGGGCCCCGGCACTTGGCTCCTCTCTGCGCGTGTGCGTCCGCCACAGGGCCCCAGCGCCAAGTGCGGGCCGGAGCGCCGGAGCGTGGGTCCCGGCCTGTCCTTCCCCCGGGAGGCGGGCGACCGGGGCGCCCTGCCCGCCGAAGTCGACCCGGGTACGCCGCACGCTGGGCGCCCAGCGGAGCCCACCAGCCCGAGACTGGCGGCCCCAGGCAAGTGCAGCCTCCCAGGTGCAGCCGAGGCCCCGCCCGGCTACGCGGCGGGAGGGCCAAGCCGGCGTGCCTCAGGTGCCGGGGTCGGTCTCGCGGGCAGGTAGAGCGCAGGCCCGGAAGTCAAAGGAGAAAAGTTTGTGTTGAGTTTAGACCTTAGGAGCGCGACGTCTTGCGCCCCACCGTGCCACCTACCAGGCTGCCCGCCTTTTATAAGTGCCCGCAGGAAAGCGGATGATGTAGCTGCCCCGCCCTGGACCCGCCCCAACTGTGACCCCCTTTCCTCCACCCACCAACACCACCGTCGCTTTGCCAGAGGGGAGCCAAATTCCGGATCCCAACTTGGAGGACGTACCAGCAGCTTGGTGGTAGGCGACAGGAAAAAGGACAAGTGCCCCAACTGGATGGAAAGCAAGCCCTGGGCCCAGACGCAGACCTCGCTGCTGAGACAGCTGCGGTGGACCCCGGCTGGTCTCTGCCGCCTCACCTTGGGCCGGTAATAATTTCACACTACGATTCAGTCATTGTGCAAAACACTTTATACAATTTAACTAATCGAATCCTCACGCGTTTCCCAGATGAGCCCACCGGTGCGGTATTGACCTGAAAGCGCCTAGCATAATTGTCGGCGAGTATACAGTAGGCGCTAAATGGCTGCTGGTTTGCTTGTCAGAAATGTGAACGTTGACTCTGTCAAGTGTTGGGGCTCCGACATCTACCGGTGAAATGTGGTATTGCAGCCGAGTTCTGCAGTACCTTGTTGAGCTGGTGAGAGGGGGTGAGATTGTGGCCCCAGTAGCTAAGTCGGCTAGGGGGTCCCTAAAGAGAAGTGTGGAAGTCAGGGTGACAGAAAAGAAAGCGGGAGACTGCAGAAGAACTTCGAGCTTATGTGGTTTTCTTGTGCACCAGAAATTCATTAATTCCTTGATTACTTAATTGCCTATATTGTAAAATCAGCTGGAAAAGAGGTAAAATGTTTAGAATGTTCTCTGTTTAGAAGCCCGGTTCTGTGCACGCAAAATTTTTTTCACATTGACCCCAACTCTTCTGGAAAGACAAGGAGGTGATCTGTAAAGTTATTTGATAAGCATAATCTTTCACACTGAGAAATACATTGGACAAATGCTTTCTGATGTTTGTGGTAAGACATTTCCCTTCCTGGGGAGAGAATTTGTCACTAGGGGATACTGACAGTCCCTGCGCCACAAACACGTCAGGAATTTCTGTTTTGGGGTCAGTTAGCTGCTGTGTTGATTCATTATCATTGATGCATCAGCAGTTCATTGGCTCAACCCCATCTCACCCCATTCAGAAGGAGCTGGCTCAGCATCATTGTTCCTACATGAGGCAGGGTGTCAGGTAAACTGGATGGTGCCCAGGTTGCCGGGGTGGAAGGCTTCAAAGGGCTGGATGACCTGGACGAGGCACTTCCTAGAAATCCTCTTACTCCATAAAATCAGAATAAGAACATTTTCCCTGTATGACGTTACAGAGTAATTTTGAGGTTCAGGTGATGCATGTAAAAGGGTCTATAAAGGTATCTTCCTCACTGTCGTCTCATCTTTTGCCCCCTTCTACCACTACTTTAATAAGAGTTGTTTCCCCTAAGTCTCCATCGGGTTGGGGCATAAGCTTCAGGAAGCAAACACACAGACCATCTACTAAACACTAAGCAGTAGCCCTCTATCCCCTGCCTGTCCCTCCAGACCTTGGCTTTCACTCCATGTGTCTGAGACTTAAATTTTTTTCTTGTTCATTTCTGCATGAAAAATAATTTATTTGCATTGCTTCTTAGACAGAAGCAGTATTTTAATTATGTTCTTCATTCTGCTAAAGGAATTTTCTCCCCTTCCCAGAAAATGCTGGCTCATCAATGTAAGCTAATGGCATCTCTGTAATTTGATAGGAGCTTAAATAATTTGTACAGCTTTGAGGAGGGGGGGAGACTGGGTATTTGTTAATGTAATTACTTTTTGTTATGATGAGCATATGTTAATTTCATAATTTTTTGTGTTAAAATATACATAACATAAAATTTACCATCTTAACCATTTTTAAGTGTACAGTTCAGTACAATTTAATTAATTTTATTAAATCATTCACTTTGTTGTGCAGTCCTCACCGCCATCCATCCCCGTAGCTCTCTTCATCTTGTAAATCTGACTCTATACCTATAATTTTCCTTCTCCCTCCCTCTAGCCCCTGGAAAACCTAATTCTATTTTCTGTCTTTATTATTTTGACTAAGTGGAATCACACAGTATTTGTCTTTTTGTGACTGGCTTATTTCACTTAGCATAATGTCCTCAAGATTGAACCATGTTGTAGCATATTGCAAAATGTCCTTCCTTTTTAAAGCTGAATACTATTCCATTGTATGTATAGATTGAATTTTGCTTATCCATTCATCAGTGGATGGACACTTGGGTTGCTTCCATGTTTTAGCTATTGTGAATAATGCTCCTGTGAACATGGGTGTACAAGTATCACTTCAAGACCCTGCTTTCAGTTCTTTTGGGTATATACCCCAAGGTGGGATTGCTGGATCGTATGGTAAATCTATATTTAATTCTTTTAGGAACCTCCGTACTGTTTTCCATAGCAGCTGTACCAGTTTACAGTCCCACTAACCATCCACAGGAGTCCTTTTCTTCACATCTTTGCCAGCATTTGTCATCTCTTGTCTTTCTGAATCTAGCCATTCTAACAGGTGTGAAGTGATCTCTCGGGTTTTTGATTTGCATTTCCTTAATGAGTATAATGATGCTGACCATCTTTTCACATACCTGTTGGCCATTCATATATCTTCTTTGGAAAAGTGTCTGTTCAGGTCCTTTGCCCATTTTTTAAATTGGATTATTTGGGTTTTTTTCTGTTGAGTTGTATGAGTTTTTTTTTTTTTAATAGATTTTGGATTTTAACCCCATTATGAGATATATGATTTGCAAATATTTTCTTCCATTCCATAGGTTGCCTTTCATTTTGTTGATGATTTTCTTTGCTGTGCAGAACCTTTTTAGTCTGAGTTTATTTTTGCTTTTGTCACCTTTGCTTTTGGTGTCAGATCTAGAAAGTCATTGCCAAGATTGATGTTAAGAAGCTTACTGCCTATGTTTTCTTCTAAGAATTTTATTGTTTTCAGGTGTTACATTCAACTCAATCTATTTTGAGTTAGTTTTTGTGTATGTTATAAGATAGGGGTTAGTTCCATTATTTTGCAGGTAGCTGTCCAGTTTTCCCAACATCGTTTATTGAAGAGAACGTCCTTTCCCCACTGCATATTTTTGGCTCCTGTGTCATAAAATAATTGACCATATATGGGTGGGTTTATTTCTGGACTCTTTTATGTTCCATTGACATATGTGATGTTTTTATTCAATACCATTCTATTTTGATTGCTACAGCATTGTAATATAGTTTGAAATCAGGAAGTATAATGCCTCCAGCTTTGTTCTTCTTTCTCAACATTTCTTTGGCTATTCATGGTCTTCATAGTTTCATATAAATGTTAGGATTATTTTTTCCTATTTCTGTGGAAAGTGCCATTGGAATTTTGATAGGGATTGCATTGAATCTGTATATTGTTTTGGGTAGCTTGGACATTTTTTTTAATTAGTTTATTTATTTTTGGCTGTGTTGGGTCTCGTTTCTGTGCGAGGGCTTTCTCTAGTTGCGGCGAGCGGGGGCCATTCTTCATCGCAGCGCGCAGGCCTCTCACTCTCTCGGCCTCTCTTGTTGCGGAGCACAGGCTCCAGATGCGCAGGGTCAGTAGTTGTGGCTCATGGGCCCAGTTGCTCCGCAGCATGTGGGATCTTCCCAGACCAGGGCTTGAACCCGTGTCCCCTGCATTAGCAGGCAGATTCTCGACCACTGCGCCACCAGGGAAGCCCCAGCTTGGACATTTTAGCAATATTAATTCTTCCAATCCATGAACATGGAATATCGTTCCATTTTATTTGTGTCTTTGATTTCTTTCATCAATGTCTTAATAGTTTTCAGTGTATAGGTCTTTCACCTACGTGGTTAAATTTAGTCCTAAGTATATTATTTTTTTTTGATGCAATATATTTTTTTTTGGTTGCATTGGGTCTTCGTTGCTGCGTGCAGGCTTTCTCTAGTTGCGGTGAGCGGGAGCTACTCTTCATTGCGGTGCACGGGCTTCTCATTACAGTGGCATCTCTTGTTGCAGAGCACGGACTCTAGGCACATGGGCTTCAGTAGTTGTGGTGCACGGGTTCAGTAGTTATGGCTTGTGGGCTCTAGATTGCAGGCTCAGTAGTTATGGCTCACGGACTTAGTTGCTCCGCGGCATGTGAGATCTTCCTGGACCAGGGCTCAAACCCGTGTCCCCTGCATTGGCAGGCGGATTCTTAACCACTGCACCACCAGGGAAGTCCCTTTTTTGATGCAATTTTAAATGGGGTTATTTCCTTAATTTGTCTTTCTGATAGTTATTAGTTTGTAGAAATGCAACAGATTTTGTATATTGATATTGTATCCTGCAACTTTACTGAATTCGTTTATTAGTTTAGTAGTGTTTTTGGTGGGGTCTCTTGGATTTTCTATATATAATATGTCGTCTGCCAACAGTAACAGTTTTACTTCTTCCTTTCTGATTTGGATACCTTTTATTTTTTTTTCTTGCCTAATTGTTCTGGCTAGGACTTCTAATACCATGTTGAAAAGAAAGTGGTGAGAGTAGGCATCTTTATCTTGTTTCTTATCTTAGAGAAAAAGCTTTCAACTTTTCACAATTGAGTATGATGTTAGCTGTGGTCTTGTCATAGATGGCCTTTATGATGTTGAGGTATATTTCCTCTCTACCCACTTGGTTGAGAGTTTATACCGTAAACAGATGTTGAATTTTGTCAAATGCTTTTTCTGCATGTGTGATTTTTATCCTTCATTTTGTTAATGTGGTGTATCACATTGATTGATTGGAAGACTTTGAACCATGATTGCATCCCTGGGATGATCCCATTTGATGATGGATATGATCATTTTTAATGTATAGTTGAATTTGGCTTGCTCATATTTTATTGAGGATTTTTGCATCTGTGTTCATCAGTGATATTGGTCTATAATTTTCTTGTGGCATCCTTATCTGGTTTTGCATTATCAGGGTAATGCTGGTCTCATAAAATGAGTTTGGAAGAGTTTCTTCCTCTTGTTTCTGGAAGAGTTTGAGTAGGAATGATATTTATTCCTTAAATGTTTTGGTAGAATTCACCAGTAAGTTGTCTTGCCCTAGACTTTTGTTTGTTGGGAAGTGTTTGATTACTGATTCAGTCTCCTTATTAATGGTTGGTCTATTCAGATTTTATATTTCTTCATAATTCAGTTTTGGAAGGTTGTATGTTTCTAGGAATTTACTCATTTTTTCTAGGTTGTCCAGTTTGTTCTATAGTTGTTCATAGTAGTCTCTTACCATCCTTTGGATCAGTTGTGATGGCTCCTTTTTTTTTTTTTTTTTTTTTTTCGGTACATGGGCCTCTCACTGCTGTGGCCTCTACCGTTGCAGAGCACAGGCTCCGGACGCACAGGCCCAGCGGCCACAGCTCATGGGCCCAGCCGCTCCGCGGCATGTGGGATCTTCCCGGACCGGGGCACGAACCCGTGTCCCCTGCATCGGCAAGCGGACTCTCAAGCCCTGCGCCACCAGGGAAGCCCATAATGGTTCCTTTTTAATTTATGATCTTATTTTTTGATTCCTCTCTTTATTTTGGTCAGTCTGGTTGAATGTTGGCCAATTTTGTTTATCTTTTCAAAGAACCAACTTCTAGCTCTTAGTTTTATTGATCTTTTCTATTGTCTTTTTAGTCTGTATTCCATTTATTTCCACTCTGATCTTTGTTATTTCCTTCCTTCTACTAACTTCGGGCTTTGTTTTTCTTTTTCCAGTTTTTTGAGGTATAAAGTTATTTGTTTGAGATTGTTATTGTTTCTTGAGGCAAACATTTATCACTATGTATTTCCCTCTTAGACTTGCTTTTACTGCATCCCATAAATTTTGGTATTTTGTATTTCAGTTTTCATTTGTCTCAGGTATTTTTATTTTTTTTTTACAAAGTTAATTATATTTTAATGTGCTAACAATGAACAATTCAGAAATGAAATTAAAAAGCAATTTCATTCACAATAGCATCAAAAAGAACAAAATACTTGGGAATCAATTTAACAAAAAAGTGCAAGAACTATGCACCAAAACTCCTAAAACATTGCTGAGATACTTACCTGAACGTCTGATTAAATGGAGAGGTGTACCATGCACATCAATTAGAAGGCTCAATTATTGTTAAAGAGGCAGTCCTCCCTAAATTGATCTAGAGATTTCACATAATCCCCACGAAAATCTTTTTTGGTGTAATAGAATTTGACAACCTGACCCTAAAAGTTACATGGAAATGCAAAGAACATAGAAGAGCCAAACAGTTTTGAAAAAGAACTAAGTTGGGATACACTACCTGGTTTCAAAGCTTTCTATAAAGGTAATCAGGACAATCTTTTTTTTGTTTTTGTTTTTTTTTGGCTGCAATGCACAGCTTGTGGGATCTTAGTTCTCCAATCAGGAATCGAACTTGCACCCTTGGCAATGAAAGCACAGAGTCCTAACCACTGGACTGCCAGGGAATTCCCTGGGACAACCTTGTATTGGCATAAACATAGACATATGGGTCAATAAAACAGAATGGCATGTCCAGAAATAAGCCCTTATGGTCACAATCAATTGCTTTCAAACAAAGATGCCAAGGCAAAAAAAAAAAAAAAGTATACCTTTCCTCCCACTATATGCAAAAATTCACTCTTAGATCTAAATGTAGGAGCTAAATAATTATTATCTACACTAATTCCAAAAATCTACCCCCCAAAAAACCCCCAACTAACTAGCTCTTTGCTTTACCTCACTAGGGCAAATGACTAAGGTTAGAGATAGGCCAAATATTTTGAATGCCATTGTCTGTTAGTTTTGACATCTTTACCAATATTTTCCTCTCTGTGACCAGATTTGTCAAGTTGAGTGCCTTGGAAGAAAACCCCACCACATTACCCTGATGGACGTCTGCGTTGGAAAGAAAGGTAATGGAATTTTTAAGTTGATCCCAAGGGTGCTGAAAAATCCTAGATGGGTTCTGAACTCAGATTCTGTTCTAAAGAATAATATTTTCCATCTAGAGAATTTGATTGACAGTTGTGCTAATAATTTCTCAAATTTAGCTGTGATCATTCACCTTAATTTAATTTGAAGATGTAACAAGGAAAGGAAGACCTCCCCAGGGGTGTTCGCCACTGAGTTCCTTCGGCCTTAAAAGGCTGAGAGGGTCTAAAAAATTCTAGGTCAGCAGCTGTGATTTGGGGGATTTCACAGATGGAAGAGCCCCAGTTTGTGTCTATCCTGACAGCCTAGGATGCTGCTGGTCAGGACCAAGCCTGCTTCTGTGAAATGCCTCCGAGGCAAGCAATCCCTCATTAATGTCTCAGGTATTTTTAATTTCACTTTTGATTTCTTCATTAGCCCACTGGTTTATCAGCATGTTGTTAATCTTCATATATTTGTGAATTTTCCAGTTTTCTTCTTATAATTGATTTCGTTTCATACTATTGTGGTCACAAAAGATGCTTGATATGATTTCAGTATTCTTAAATTTACTAAGACTTGTTTTGTGGCGTAGCATATGATTTATCCTGAAAAATGTTGCATGTGCCCTCAAGGAGAATTTGTTCCGCTGCTTTTGTATGGAATGTTTTGTATACATCTGTTAATGCCGTATGGTCTAAAGTGTCCTTTAAAGCTGATGTTACCTTACTGATTTTCTCTCTGGATGATCATTGATGTAATTGGGGTATTAAAATCCCCTATTATTATTGTATTGCTGGCTATTTTTCCCTTTAGATCTGTTAGTATTTGCTTTATAAATTTAAGTGCTCCTATGTTGGGTGCATAAATATTTACAAATGGTATATTCTCTTGTCAGATTGACTCCTTTATCATTATGTAATGCTATGCTTCTTTACAGTCTTTGTTTTAAAGTTTATTTTGTCTAATGTAAGTATAGTTACCCCAGCTTTCTTTTGGTTTCCTCATTTGCATGCAATGTCTTTTTCCATCTCTTCACTTTCAGTTTATACGTGTCCTTACATCCAAAGTGAGTCTCTTATAGGAAGCATATACTGGGGTGTTCTTTTTTGTTTTTTTATCTAGCAGCTCTGTCTTTTGACAGGAGAATTTAGTCCATTTGCATTTAAAGTAATTATTGATAGATATATACTTATTGCCATTTTGTTACTTGTTTTCTGGATGTTTTGTAGTTCCTCTCCCTTTCTTCATCTCTTGCTCTATTTCTTTGTGCTTCAGTGACTTTCTGTAGTAGTATGCTTAGCTTCCTTTCTCACTGTCTTTTGTGTATCTACTACAGGTTTTTGCTTTGTGGTTACCATGAGACTTAGATATAATAACTTATATTTGTTACAATCTATTATAAGTTGATGACTTAAGTTTGAACATGCTCTAAAGCTCTACATTTTTACTCCCTCCCAAAGTTTTTTGTTTTTGATGTCATATTTAACATCTTTTATCTTCTGTATCCCTTGACTAATTACTGTAGTTATAGTTATTTTTACTACTTTTATCTTTTAACCTTCATATTAGCTTTATAAGTGAATAGTCTGCTATCTTTACTATATATTTACCTTTACCAGTGAGATTTATACTTTCATATATTTTCTTGTTACTAATTAGCACCCTTCCTTTTCAGTGTAAAGCAGTCCCTTATTTCTTGTAAGCCTGGTTTAGTGGTGATGAACTCCTTTAGTTTTTTGCTTGTCTGCAAAACTCTCTCTCTCCTTCAATCTGAATATTAACTTTGCCAGGAAGTTTTTTTCTTTTATCACCTTGAATATATTGTGCCACTCCCTTCTGGCCTGCAAAGGTTCTGCTGAAATATCTGATAGTCTTATGGGGGTTCCCTTATATAGAAGAAGTTGTTGTTCTCTTTCTCCTTTTAAGACTCTCTTCTTGTCTTTAACATTTGACATTTTAAGTATAATGTGTCTTTGTGTGCATCTCTTTATGTTTATCTTATTTGGAGCTGTCCGTGCTTCCTGGACCTGGACGTCTGTTTCCTTCCCCAAGCTAGGGAAGTCTTCTGCCATTCTATCTTCAAATAACTTTTCTGCACCTTTCTTTCTCTCTCTCTTCTCCTTTTGAGACCCCTATAATGAGAATGTTTGTGTGCTTGATGTTGTCCTATAATTTCCTTAAGCTGTCTTCGCTTTTTTTTTTTTTTTTTTGGCCACGCCATGTGGCTTGTGGGATCTTAGTTCCCCGACCAGGGACTGAACCCAGGCTACGGCAGTGACAGCGCCGAGTCCTAAGCACTGGGTTGCCAGGGAATTCCCTGTCTTCACTTTTTAAATTCTTTTTTCTTTTTGCTGATATGATTGCATGAGTTCCACTGCCCTGTTTTCAAGTTCACAGATCTTGTCTTCTGTTTCATCTAGTCTACTGTTGAACCCCCCCTAGTGTCGGTACAGTTAGTGTATTTTTTAGCTCTGTGACTTCGATTTGCTAATTTCTGTATTTTCTCTGTGTTGAAGTTCTCACTATGTTCGTCTATTCTTCTCCCAAGTTTGCTGAGCCTTTTTATGACCATTACTCTTTATCAGGTAAATTATTTCTCTCTTTCATTAAGGTTTTTTTTTTGCGGTTTATTCCTGTTCTTTCATTTGGAACATATTCTGTTTCCTCACTTTGCTTGACTACGTGTTGGTTTCTGTGCATTAGATAAAACAGCCACCTCTCTTCGTCTTGAAGGAGTGGCCACATGTAGAAGATGAACTTTGGCATTCACACTTGCCCTATAGCTCTTGGCTGTCTTTCAAACCTTTATGATTGTGCAAGCGAGCTTATTTTACTTTGAATGGCTCCCAGTAGTTGAGGATGTGCCAAGACCTGTTCATGTCTCAAACGGGAGGATCTCAGCACCTAGATTCAGGCTGATTGGAAGCCAGACCCTCAGGCAGCAGCTTTTAAGTATGCAATTATAAAGTATCCAACTGTGCAGAGTTCTGTAGACCTGCAAGCATAAGCCCTGTTGGCCACCAGAGTCCGTCAGTTTGGAGGTGTCCCCTTGGTGAAAGTTGTGAAAATTGGGGCTGTAAATGAGTGTAAAGCTCTTCTCTGGGAGATACAGGCAAGCTGGAACAAGGCAGAGGGAGAACGTAAAGACGGAGTCCCCTGCCCTACATTCCCTGAGAGCATCTCTGTAGGCACCTGGATGTGTGCCAGACTTGAAGCCTGCCCCTCAGGCAGAAGCTCCAGGACAAGCAAGTGGGCCTTTTTCACAGAAGGACTGGGGGTGTGTTTCAGTCTGCTGTCTGCACAGTGCCCTGGGGGTGCTGTCTGCCAAGAACTGTCTCTCTAATTGTTATTGTGCTGTGGGGCTCAGGGACACAAGCCCCCCCAGGCCACCAGAGCCAGGTGATCAAGAAGCATTCCCTGGGGGAAAACCACAAAATCCAGGGCACCAGACATGTGTAAGAGCTCTCCTGGTGCTCTGGGGTCGCAGAAAGGAAGAGGGTGAAGGTGGTACCCACCCTTTGAGGTCTCTGGAAGGCTTACAGTCAGCTCCCCTCGGGCTGCAGCTATGATGATAAACTACGAGGCTGCTTTCAGAGGAAGACTGAGCTCCTGCGGTCTGTTGCTTCTTGCTGTGCCCTGAAGGTCATAACTGTTTAAGAACTCTTTCTTTATTGGTGACAGTCCTTTGGGACCTGTAAGTATAAGCCCCACTGACCACCAGAGCTAAATGATCAAGGGGTGTCCCCTGGACAGCAGCCACGAAAACCCGGGAACCAGACATAAAAGCGGGGGCACCTGACGTGTAAAAGCTGCCCTCCAGGAGCTGCCAGTGCTCTGGATTACAGCAGAGACCGAGTGTGAAGATGGTGCCCACTGAGGATGGGAATAAAGATGATGCCCGCCCCCCGGCCTTTCGCAAGGCAGAGGGAGAGCGTAGAATGGCACCCAACAGCCTCCATCCCCAGAGAGTATCCCAGAAGACTCCTGCCCCTGTGGTTATCAAATGAATCTCTTTCGTATAAAGTTTGGGTACTTTTCAAATAGCTGCTTCTGCACTGGGCCCTGGGGTGAGTAAGTTCACACATGAGCCCTTTAAGAGTCATTTCTCAGTTTGCTGCAGCCCTTAGGGTCTCATGATCGTGAGCCCCGTTGGTTTTCAAAGCCAGATGTTTTGGGGGCTTGTCTCTCAGGTGCAGATCCTAAAAGTCGTGGTGTCCAGGGATTTCCCTGGTGGCACAGTGGTTAAGAATCTGCCTGCCAACGTAGGGGACACAGGTTTGAGCCCTAGTCTGGGAAGATCCCACCTGACGTGGAGCAAGCAACTAAGCCCGTGCACCACAACTACTGAGCCTGTGCTCTAGAGTCCACGAGCCACAACTACTGAGCCCAAGTGCCACAACTGCTGAAGCCCATGCACCTAGATCCCGTGCTCCGCAACAAGAGAAGCCACTGCAATGAGAAGCCTGTGCACCACAACAAAGAGTAGCCCCCGCTCGCTGCAACTAGAGAAAGCCCGTGCGCAGCAACTAAGACCCAACACAGCCAAAAAAAAAAAAGTTGTGGTGTCCAGTGTAAGGTAGGAACCCTTTGCTCCTCAGGGAGAAGCTCCAGGTTTGTGAGTTCCCTCCCAACTGTGGGTCACTGCCCTAAGGGTGGGGTTTCTGGCAAGATTGTGTCTCAGCTTTTCCTACCTGCTTCCGTGTTTCCTTTTTCTCATTTGCCTAATGTGAAGAGTTGCTCAGCTAGTTTGTAGGTCTTTTTCAAAGAAAATTACCCCAAATTTAGTTGTAGATTTGGTGTGTCTGAAGGAGGAGGTAATTTCAGGGTCTTCCTATGTTGTCATCTTGAACCACCTTCAAGTTAACTCTTGTAAGGGATAGAGATCTAGTTGCATTTTTTTACATGTGAATATCCAATTTTTCCAACACCACTTGTTGAAGAGACTCCAGTGAGTATTCTTGGCTGCCTTGTTAAATATTGGTTGACTGTGCATGGGTTTATTTCTGGAGCCTCTATTCTGTGCCATTGGTCTGTTTCCATTGTGTCTTTTTTTATGCTAATACCATACTGTTATGATTACTATAGCTTTAAAATATAGCTGGAAATCAGGATGGGTGATGCCTCCCACTTTGTTATTTTTTTCCAGAATTGCTTTGACTATTCAGGCTCTTTTGTGGTTCCATATAAATATTAGGATTGTTTTTTTCACTTCTATAAAAAAAATGCCATTAGAATCTTGATAGAGATTGCATTGATTCTATAGATGGCTTTTGTGGTATAGACATTTTAACAATATTCTTCCAATCCATGAACACAAGATACCTTTCCATTCATTTGTGTCTTCTTCAATTTCTTTCATCAGTGTCTTATAGTTTTCAGTGATTAGGTATTTTACCTCCTTGGTTAAATGTATTCCTAGGTGTTTTGCTGTTTTGGTGCTATTGTAAATGAGATCATTTTATTTCTTTTGCAGATAATTCATTGTTGGTGTATAGAAATGGTACTGATTTGTGTATGTTGATTTTGTATTCTACAACTTTACTGAATTCATTTATTCTAGTACTTTTGGTCGGGGGAGTCTTCAGGATTTTCTATATATAAAATCATGTCATCTGCATATATGAACAATTTTTTCTTCCTTTCTAATTCTGATGCCTTTTATTTCTTTTTCTTGCCTGATTGCTCTAGCTAGGACTTCCAGTACTATGTTGAATAGGAGTGGTGAGAGTGAGCACCCTTGTCTTGTTCCTGATTTTAGAGGAAGCGTTTCACCATTGATGTGATGTTAGTTGTGGGCTTATTATATATGACCTTTATTATGTTTAGGTACATTCTTTCTATACCTAATTTTTTAAGAGTTTTTTTAAACCATAAATGGATGTTCAGTTTTGTCAGATGCTTTTTCTGCATCTATTGAAATGATCATATTTTTTTTTCATTCATTCTATTAATGTGATATATTACATTGATTTTGTATATGTTGAACCATCCTTGCATCCCAGGGATAAATCCCACTTTGTCATGGTGAATGATATTTTTGATGTGCTTTTGAATTTGGTTTGCTAGTATTTTGTTGAGAGTTTTTGCATCCATATTCTTCAGGGATATTGTCCTGTAGTTTTCTTTTCTGGTAGTGTTCTTTGTGGCTTTGGTATAAGGCCTCATAAAATGAGTTTTAGAGTATTCTCTCCTCTTATATTTTTTGGAAGAGTTTGAGAAGGATTAGTGTTAATTCTTCTTTTTTTTAATATTTATTTATTTGGCTGTGCCAGGTCTTAGTTGCAGCATGCAGGATCTTCGTTGTGGCGTGTGGGATCTTTAGTTGCAGCATGTGGGACCTAGGACCTAGGGACCTAGGGGTGGAATCTGGGCCCCCTGCATTGGGAGCGCAGAGTCTTAGCCACTGGACCACCAGAGAAGTCCCTAATTCTTCTTTAAATGTTTGTTAAAGTTCACCTATGAAGCCATCTGGCCCTGGGCTTTTCTTAGTTGTGAGATTTTGATTACTGATTCAATATCCTACTAGTGTTTGGTCTATTCAGATTTTCTGTTTTTTCCTAATTCAGTTCTGGTTGGTTGCATGTTTCTAAGATTTTTTTCCATTTTTTTAGGTTGTCTAGTTTGTTTGCATATAGTTGTTCATAGTAGCCTCTTATGATCCTTTTTGTTTCTGTGGTATTAGCTGTAATGTCTCCTTTCTCATTTATAATTTTGTTGATTTGGTTCTCGTCTCTTTTTTCCACGGTTAGTGTAGCTAAAGGTTTGTCAATTTTGTTTATCTTTTCAAAGAACCAACTCTTATTTTTGTTATATAGTAGGTTTTGAAATCAGGAAGTGTGAGTTCTTCAGGTTTATTCTTTTTCAAGCTTGCTTTGAATATTTGGGGTCCCTTGAGCTTCCATATGAATTTTAGGGTGGCTTTTATATTTCTGCTAAAAAACATCATTAGGATTTTGGTAGGGATTGCACTGCATCTGTAGATTGCTTTCGATAATACAGTTGACCCTTGAACAACAGGGGCGTTAGGGATGCCACCCCCCCAACATAGTTGAAAATTCACATATAACTTTATAGTCAGCCCTCTGTAATCAAGGCTCCACATTTACAGTTTCAACCAACTTCATATCATGTAGTACTGTAATACATATTTATTGAAACAAAAATCTGCATGTAAGTGGACCCATGCAATTCAAACCCATGTTGCTCAAGGGTCAATTCTATTGACATTTTCCAAGTCTTGCCAATGCATGAACATGGGATGTGTTTCCATTCATTTATGTCTTCTTTAACTTTTTTCAGCAATGTTTTGTAGTTTCCATTATACAAGTCTTTCACTTCCTTGGTTAATTCCTAAGTATTTATTCTTTTTGAAGCTACTGAAAATGGAATTGTCTTCCTGATTTCCTTTTCTGATTATTCATTGTTAGTGCATAGAAACACAACAGATTCTTGAGTTTTAATTTTATATTCTGTTATTCTGTTGAATTCATTTATTCTTTTTTTTTGCAGAATCTTTATGGTTTTCTACATTTAAGATCATATCGTCTGCAAACATAAATAATTGTATTTTATCCTTCTCAATTTGAATGTATTTTATTTCTTTTTCTTGCTGAATTGCTCTTGTTAGAACTTCCAGTACTATGTTGAATAGAAGTGGTGAAAGCAGACATCCTTGCCTTGTTACTGATCTTAGAGGAAAAGCTTAAAAATATTTTTAAAAAGTCAAACCTACATAAGAAAACTTGACCTTAAAAAATAAGTTGAATGGCTATTGATGCCTGCAGGGTTTGTCACAACTGTCCAGTAAATGGTCAGTTCTCAGTTGAATTCATTTAACTTTGATATTTCATTTTTCATTTTAAAGGTTTGATTTAAATACAACTTTTTCAGAATAATTCCTGCATAAACCAGTGTAAAATAAATGAAATATAAGCATATAGAATAAAAAGTCATCTTCTATAATAGTTCTATATTCTGTCACAGATCTGACATTTTGGAAATTCTTGCAGTATTGAAATAAGTGGAATTATAGAGGAGAGCAGCTAAGATGGTGGAGTAGAGAGACCCTGAGCTCACCTCCTCTCATGAGCACACCAAAATCTGCAGAACAACCATTGATTTAAAAGAACCAAAACCTACCAGGAAAGATCTACAACTAAAGATATAAAGAAGGAACCACAACAAGATGGATAGGAGGAGCAGACTCACAATATAATCAAATCCCATACTCCCCAGGTATGCAAATGACAAACTGGAGAATAATTATATTTCAGAGGTTCTCCCACAGGAGTGAGAGTTCTGAGCTCCAAATCAGGCTTCCCATTCCATGTGTCCAGCCCTGGGAAGACAAGTCTTCAGAGCATTTGACTTTAAAGGCTAGCCGGGCTTAACTGCGGGAGTCCTACACGACTGAGGGAAATAGAGACTTCAGTCTTGAAGTGCACACACAGAATCTCACATGTGCTGGGACCCAGGGCAGAAGCAGATTTCATATTAGCCTCGGCCAGGCATACTTACTGGTCCCAGAGGGTCTCCTGGAGAAGAGAGGGGCAGCTGTGACTCATGCTGGGAACATAGACACTTGTGAATATTGGGGAAAATTTAGCTGTGTGAACACTCCTGGTAGCTGACATATTGGATTTTTAGGTTGCCTAAAGACTAAAGAGCCCATAGCCACCTTTAGACATGGCCTAGTGCACCAGAGGGCCAACACCGAACTCCACCCACCAGTGAACAGGCACAGGCCCCTCCTGCCAGGAGGCCTGCAGAAGCCTCTAGACCAGCCTCATCCACCAGGGAGCAGACACCAGAAGCAAGAAAACTGTGACCCCACAAAGCAGGCCCGACCTTACCCTGAGCCCATCTGGGCCTTGGCCCTGCTGACTAGCAGGCCAGTGCAACCTTCAGGACACCCCAGACCACACACCCAGTTGTGTCAGGAACCAGCCCCACTCCACCAGTGATTTAAAATGAGCTCTGGAATCCCTGGGCCCTGCAGCCAGATTCCAGGAACCAGCTCTGCCTGCCAGTAGTCTGGCATTAACCCCAGGATCTGACTTCACGTGCCAGGGAGTGGGCAGCAGCCCCAGAGTCTTCAGGACCAGGACCTTGACTCCACCCACCAGTGAGCCAACACTAGCCCTGGGGCTCCCTAGGGTTCTGCAGCCAGCCACCTTGAGACCAGGCCCCACTCAACAGCAGCCAGTTGCATCTATACAAGGCAGGGCCTGGCACCCTATTCAGACTAGGGGCCAACCAGGCCTACCAGACCACCCTCATAGTTAGCCTGCCACAACAGAAGGACCCATGCAGCTCTCTTAGGGGGAACCCCTAGAGCATGTAGCTTGGGTGATGCAAGGGGAGTGCTCTGCTGGGATGCATAGGACGCCTCCTACAGAGGACCAAGAAGAAGAGCTAAGTGAAGTGGAGATAGGCAGTCTACCCAAGAAAGAGTTCAGAGTAATGGTCGTAAAGATGATCAAAGAATTCGGGAGGAGAATGGAGATACAGAGTGAGAAGTTAGAAGTTTTTAACAAAGAGTTAGAAAATATAAAGAATGAAACAGAGATGAAGAATGCAATAACTGAAATGAAAAATACACTAGAAGGAATCAATAGTAGACTAAATGAGGCAGAAGAATGGATCAGTGAGCTGGAAGACAGAGTGGTGGAAATCATTGCTGCTAAACAGAAAAAGAATGAAAAGAAATGAGGAGTGTTTAAGAGACCTCTGGGACAACATCAAATACACTGATACTCGCGTTAAAGGGGTCCCAGAAGGAGGAGAGAGAGAGAAATGGCCCAAGAAAATATTTGAAGAGATAATAGCTGAAAACCTTCCTAACCTGGGAAAGGAAATAGTTACCCAAGTACCCAAGTCCAGTGAAGCACAGATAGTCTTATACAGGATTAACCCAAAGAGGAACATGCCAAGACACTGTAATTAAAATGACAAAACTTAAAGAGAGAATATTAAAAACAGCAAAGGAAAAGCAACAAATAATATACAAGGGAACTCTTATAAGGCTATCAGCTGATTTTTCAGCAGAAGCTCTGCAGACCAGAAGGGAATGACATGATATATTTAAAGTGATGAAAGGGGAAAACCTACAACCAAGAATACTCTACCCAGCAAGGCCCTCATTCAGATTTGATGGAGAAATCAAAAGCTTTACAGACAAGCAAAAGCAAAATGAATTCAGCACCACCAAACCATCTTTATGTCAACTGTTAAAGGAACTTCTCTAGGTGAAAAAGAAAAGGCCACAACAAGAAACAAGAAACAAAAAAATTATAGAATGAAAAAGCTCACCAGTAAAGGCAGACATATAGTAAAGGCAGGAAATCATCCACACACAAAGTCAGTAGGGAGGTTAAAGACAAAAGCAGTAAAATCATCTGTATCGATAATAAGCAGTTAAGGGATACACAAAACAATTAGATGTGAAATATGATGTGAAAAACAGTAATCATGAGGGGAGGAGAGTACAAATGCAGGGTATTTAAAATGCATTTGAAATAAAGAGATCAGCAACTTAAAACAATCATGCATATAATATACATAGACTGCTATTCAAAAACCTCATGGTAACCACAAGCCAAAAATCTATAATAGACACACACAAAAAAAGATAAAGGAATCCAAATATACCACTGAAGATGGTCATCAAATCACAAGAGAAGAGAACAAAACTAGAAAGGGAAAAAAAGACCTACGAAAACAAATCCAGGGGCTTCCCTGGTGGTCCAGTGGCTAAGATTCCATACTCGCAATGCAGGGAGCCTGTGTTCGATCCCTGGTCAGGGAACTAGATCCCACATGCCACAACTAAGAGTTTGCACGCCGCAACTAAAAGACCCCACGTGCCACAGCTAAAAAAATCCCTCATGCCACAATGAAGATCCTGCATGTGGCAACGAAGATCCTGCATGCCACAACTAAGACCTGGCACAGCCAAATAAATAAATAAATAATTTTTTAAAATCCAAAACAATTAACAAAATGGCATACATATTGATAATTACCTTAAATGTAAGTGGACTAAATACTCCAACTGAAAGACACAGAATGGATGAATGGATACAAACAAGATCAGTATATATGCCTCCTACAAGAGACTCACTTCAGATCTAGAGACACATATGTACTGAAAGTGAGGGGATGGAAACAGGTATCTACGCAAATGGAAATCCAAAGAAAGCCAGAGTAGCAATACTTATGTCAGACAAAACAGACTTTAAAATAAAGATTGTGGGCTTCTCTGGTGGTGCAGTGGTTAAGAATCTGCCTGCCAATGCAGGGGACACGGGTTCAAGCCCTGGTCCAGGAAGATCCCACATGCCGCAGAGCAACTAAGCCCGTGCACCACAACTACTGAGCCTGCGCTCTAGAGCCCGCAAGCCACAACTGCTGAGACCATGTGCCATAACTACTGAAGCCCATGCACCTAGAGCACGTGTTCTGCATCAAGAGAAGCCACCACAATGAGAAGCCTGCCCACCACAATGAAGAGCAGCCCCTGCTTGCCTCAACTAGAGAAAAGCCAGTGTGCAGCAACAAAGACCCAGTGCAGCCATAAATAAATAAATAAATAAATTTTTTTAAAAAAGTAAAATAAAGATTGTTACAAGAGACAAAGGACACTACATAATGATCAAGGGATCAATACAGGAAGAAAATATAACAATTGTAAATATATATACACCCAACATAGGAGCACCACAGTATATAAGGCAGATATTAACAGACATAAAAGGAGAAATCAACAGTAACACAACAATAGTAGGAAACTTTAACACCCCACTTACATCAATGGACAGATCATCCAGACAGAAAATCAATAAGGAAACACAGGCCTTAAATAACACATTAGACCACAAGGACTCAATTTATATTTATAGAGGATTCCATCCAAAAGCAAAATACATAATCTTTTCAAGTACACAAGGAACATTCTCCAGGATAGATCACATGCTGGGCCACAAAACAAGCCTCTGTAAATTTAAGAAAATTGAAATCATATCAAACATCTTTTCCAACCACAATGCTATAACACTAGAAGTCAACTATACGAAAAAAAACTGCAAAAAACACAAAACACGTGGAGGCTTAAAAAAATGCTACTAAACAATCAATGGATCACTGAAGAAATCAAAGCAGAAATCAGAAAATACCTAGAGACAAATTAAAATGAAAACACAATGATCCAAAACCTATGGGAGGCAGCAAAAGCAGGTGTAAGAGGGAGGTTTATAGCAATACAGGCTTACCTCAGGAAACAAGAAAATCTCATATAAACAACCTAACACAACTAGAGCAACTACAGAAAGAAGAACAAGCAAAACCCAAAGAATGTAGAAGGAAAGAAATCATAAAGATCAGAAGGAAAGAAATAAATGAAATAGAATGAAGAAAACAATAACAAAGATCAATGAAACTTAAAGCTGGTTCTTTGAAAAGTTAAACAAAACTGATAAACCTTTAGCCAGACTAATCAAGAAAAAAAGGGAGAGGGCCCAAATCAATAAAATCAGAGATGAAAAAGGAGAAGCTACAACCAACACCACAGAAATACAAAGGATCATAAGAGACTACTGGAAGCAATGATATGTCAATAAAATGGGCAACCTAGAAGAAATGGACAAATTCTTAGATACAATCTCCCAAGACTGAACCAGGAAGACATAGAAAATATGAACAGACGGATTACCAGTACTGTAATTGAATTGGTAATTTAAAAACTCCCAACAAGCAAAAGTCCAGGACCAGATGGCTTCACAAGTGAATTCTACAAAACATTTAGAGACGAGTTAACACCTATCCTTCTGAAACTATTCCAAAAGACTGCAGAGGAAGGAATGCTTCCAAACCCATTCTGTGAGGCCACCATCACCCTGATACCAAAGCCAGGCAAAGATATCACAAAAAAAGAAAATTACAGGCCGATATCACTGATGAACATAGATACAAAAATCCTCAACAAAATACTAACAAACTGAAACCAACAATACATTAAAAGGATCATACACCATTATCAAGTGGGATTTATTCCAGGGATGCAAGGATTTTTCAATATTCGCAAATCAATCAGTGTGATACACCACATTAACACACTGAAGAATAAAAACCATAAGATCATCTCAATAGATGCAGAAAAAGCTTTTGATATGATTCAACATCCATTTATGATAAGAACTCTCCAGAAAGTGAGCATAGAGGGAACCTACCTCAACATAATAAAGGCCATATATGACAAATCCACAGCTAACATCATAGTCAACAGTGAAAACCTGAAAACATTCCCTTTAAGATCAGGAACAAGACAAGGGTACCCACTCTCCCCACTTTTATTTCACATGGTTTGGGAAGTCTTAGCCACAACAATCAGAGAAGAAAAACAAATAAAAGGAATCCAAATTGGAAAGGAAGAAGTAAAACTGTCACCGTTTGCAGATGACATGATACCATACATAGAAAATCCTAAAGATGCTACCAGAAAACTCCTGGAGCTCATCAATGAATTCGGTAAAGTTGCAGAATACAGAATTAATGTACAGAGATCTGTTGTATTTCTATACATTAACAAAGAACTATCAGGGACTTTCCTGCTGGCGCAGTGGATAAGACTCCATGCTCCCAATGCAGGGGGCCTGGGTTTGATCCCTGGTCAGGGAACTAGATCCCACATGCATACCTCAACTAAGAGTTCGTATGCCACAACGAAGGAGCTGGCGAGCTGCAACTATGGAGCCTGTGAGCCATAACTAAGGAGCCCACCTGCCACAACTAAGGAACCCATGTGCTGCAGTTAAGGAACCAGTGAGCTGCAACTATGGAACCCACGAGCTGCAACTAAGGAGCCCATGAGCCGGCAACTAAGGAGACTGCCTGCCACAACTGAGACTCAGTGCAACCAAATAAATAAATAAATATTTTTTTAAAAATGAACTATCAAAAAAAAAAAAAGAACTATCAGAAAAAGAAAAAGGAAACAATCACATTTACCATAGCATCAAAAAGAATAAAATACCTAGAAATAAACCTACCTAAGGAGGAAAAAGACCTGTACTCTGTAAACTATAAGACACTGATGAAAGAAATTGAAGATGACACAAACAGATGGAAAGATATACCATGTCCTTGGGTTGGAAGAATCAATATTGTTAAAATTATCATATTACCCAAGGCAATCTATAGATTCAGTGCAATTCTTGTCAAATTACCAATGGCATTTTTCACAGAACTAGAACAAAAAATATTTTAATTTATATGGAAACACAAAAGACCCCAAATAGCCAAAACAATTCTGAGAAAGAAGAACGGAGCTGGAGGTATCATGCTCCCTGGCTTCAGATTATACTATTGAATATAAATCTACATAATCAAAACAACATGGTACAGGCACAAAAACAGACACGCACATCAGTGGAACAGGATAGAAAGCCCAGAAATAAATGTACATACTCAACGGTCCACACTTATGGTCAATTAATCTGTGACAAAGGAGGTAAGAATATACAATGGAGAAAAGACAGTCCCTTCAATAAGTGGTGCTGGGAAAACTGAACAGCTACATGTAAAGAATAAAATTAGAACATTCTCTAACATCATACACAAAAATAAACTCAAAATGGATTAAGACCTAAATATAAGACTGGACACTATAAAACTCCTGGAGGAAAGCAAAAAACAAAAGCAAAAGTAAACAAATGGTACCTAATTAAGCTTAAAGGCTTTTGCACAGCAAAGGAAACCATGAATGAAATGAAAAGGTAACCTACAGAATGGGAAAAATATTTGCAAACGATGCAACTGATGAGTGGTTAACATCCAAAATATGTGAACAACTCATACAACTCAATATCTTTTTTTTTTTTTTTTTTTTTTTTTTTTTGGCACGCGGGCCTCTCACTGCTGTGGCCTCTCCCTTTGCGGAGCACAGGCTCCGGACACGAAGGCCCAGCGGCCATGGCTCACGGGCCCGGCCGCTCCGCGGCATGTGGGATCCTCCCGGACCGGGGCACGAACCCGTGTCCCCTGCATCGGCAGGCGGACTCTCAACCACTGTGCCATCAGGGAAGCTCAACTCAATATCTTAAAGAAACAAACAAACCCAATCAAAAAATGGGCAGAAGGCCTAAATAGACACTTCTCCAAAGAAGACATACAGATGGCCAAAAAGCACATGAAAAGATGTCCAGCATCGATAATTATTAGAGAAATGCAAATCAAAACTACCATGAGGTATCACTTCACACTAGTCATGTGGGAAGCTATCATCAAGATGTCTACAGATAATAAATGCTGGAGAGGGGGTGGAGAAAAGGCAACCCTCCACTGTTGGTGGGAATGTAAATCGGTGCAGCCACTATGGAAAACAGTATGGGGGTTCCTTAAAAAACTAAAAATAGAGTTATAATCCAGCAATCCCACTCTTGGGCATATATCTGGAAAAGACAAAAACTCTTAATTCAAAAAGCTACGTGCACCTCAGTGTTCATAGCAGCACTATTTACAATAGCCAAGATATGGAAGCAACCTAAATGTCCATTGACAGATGAATGAATAAAGAATATGTGGTATATATAGATATAGATACATACATACACACACACACACACACACACACACACACACACACACACAGTGGAATATTAGCCATAAAAAAGAATGAAATAATGCCATTTGCAGCAACATGTGTGGACCTAGAGATTGTCATACTAAGTGAAGTAAGAAAGAGAAAGACAAGTATATCACTCATGTGGAATCTAAAATATGACACAAATTAACTTACTTACAAAGCAGAAATCAACTCACAGATATAGAAAACAAACTTATGGTTACCAAAGGGGGAAGTGGGGGCAGGGATTAATTAGGAGTTTGGAATTAACCAAAACACACTACTGTGTATGTAATAGATAAACAACAAGGACCTACTGTATAGCACAGAGAACTATATTCAGTATCTTGTAATAACCTATAATGGAAAAGAATCTGAAAAGTGTATATATATATTGGGTGAGCCAAAAAGTGCCTTCGGTTTTTTAAGTAAAAATAAAAGACATTTTTCGTCTTCACCAAGAACTTTACTGAACAACGTACTCACCCTTTTATTCCACTACCTTCTGCCATTTTTCAGGCAACTTCATAATTCCATCCTCCCAAAACTTCTTATCTTCTTGAGCAAAGAACTGTTCCAGGTGCCTTTTACAGTCTTCCAGGGAATCGAAATTTTTTCCATTAAGAGAATTTTGTAAAGACTGAAATAAATGAAAATCCGAAGGTGCAATGTCTGGTGAATATGGCGGATGAATCAGAACTTCGCAGCCAAGGTGTAACAATTGTTGCCTGGTCATCAAAGAAACTTGCGGTCTTGCGTTATCCTGATGGCAGATTATGCGTTTTCTGTTGACTAACTCTGGACGTTTTTTGTCGAGTGCCCCTTTCAGTTGGTCTCATTGGGAGCAGTACTTGTTGGAATTAATCATTTGGTTTTCTGGAAGGAGCTCATAATAGAGGACTCCCTTCCAATCCCACCATATACACAACATCACCTTCTTTGGATGAAGACTGGCCTTTGGTGTGGTTTGTGGTGGTTCATTTTGCTCGCCCCACGATCTTTTCCATTCCACATTATTGTACAGTATCCACTTCTCATCGCCCGTCACAATTTGTTTTAAAAACGGAACATTTTCATTACACTTCAGTGAAGAATCGTATGAGGAAATATGGTCAAGAAGGTTTTTTTCACTTATGTGGAACCCAGTCAAAGTGATTCACATAACCAAGCTGATGCAAATGATTTTCAGTGCTTGATTTGGGTATATTGAGTATGTCCGCTGTCTCCCACACGGTATCACGTTGCTTGTTCTCAATTACTGTTTCGATTTGATTGCTGTCAACTTCAACTGGTTTACCCAACCGTGGAGCATTGTCCAGCAAGAAATCTCCAGCACGAAACTTTGCAAACCACTTTGACACGTTCGATCAGTCACCTTCTCCATACACTGCACAAATCTTTTTGTGCGTTTCAGTTGCGTTTTTACCTTCCTTGAAATAATAAAGCATAATATGCCAAAAATGTAGCTTTTTTTCTTCCATCTTCAATATTAAAATGGCTACACAAAAATTCACCAATTTTGATAAGTCTTTTTTTAAATGCACCCTGATATGACAGCTGTCACATACAATCTAGCAAAATTGTTTCAAATGAATGGCTCTGAGTGCTACTAGAGCCATCTTATGGAAAACACTGAATGAACCTTTTGGCCCACCCAATATATATATATAAATAACTTATAATGGGGACTTCCCTGGTGGTTAAGAATCCGCCTGCCAATGCAGGGGACACGGGTTCGAGCCCTGGTCCGGGAAGATCCCACATGCCACGGAGCAACTAAGCCCCGTGCGCCACAACTACTGAGCCTGCACTCTAGAGCCCGCGAGACACAACTACTGAGCCCGTGTGCCACAACTACTGAAGCCCACGTGCCTAGAGCCCGTGCTCCCAACAAGAGAAGCCACTGTGACGAGAAGCCCGTGCACCGCAACCAAGAGTAGCCCCCGCTCACCGCGACTAGAGAAAGCCCGCGTGCAGCAACAAAGACCCAACACAGCCATAAATAAATAAATAAATAAATTTATATTAAAAAAAATAAAAAGACAGGAACCTTTTCTCAACAGGGAGTAAGAAATGAACACAGGTCAAGTTAAATCTTCAGTGTTTTTTAAAGCTGCATTGAGGCCAATAAAAATAAAAGTTGTCATTTGTTATGAAGCTGGATTATTAAATGAGGCAATATACCTTTATGTATTGAGAAAACCTTACATGAAACCTGACTAGAAAATGTGTGCATTTGGGGCCAACAACGATTTGGGTTTGAGTCCTGGCTCTTCCACATCCTAGTGGTGTCAGTTTAAATGAGCTTCTTAACTTTTCTTAACTGTGGTTTGCCTGTCCGCACGATGGGCTCCTACTACCTTCCTCACACAGATGTTGTGAGGGTTGGGAGCATCACTGTGAAGTGCTTGGCATACCAAAGGGGACCAATGAAAAGTGACTGTTCTAATTGGTAAAATTATTACAGCACTTGCTATCTTTCAAAGCATTCTCACTTACATCGTCATTTATCATCGCATCTCCGTGGAGGAGTTAGGTTAAGTGATCTGCCTAAACATGCCGGGCGTTGGCAGATTCGCACCTGAGAGCCAGGCCTCCAGAATGAGTCCCATGCTCTCTCATCCTGATTCCACGGAAGACATGTGCCAGATCGCAAAGCTGTGTGTCCGCTCAGAACTCTGTGCTCAGTGAGAACACAGTGAAGACTAGCACGTGGTTCTTGACCTTGGGAGCATTATGGTGCATAGCAGGGGGGAGCAGCATGTGAATCAAGTACTTTAAAAGAACATCTTGGAAAGCCTGTATAAGGTATAGAAATAGTACAGAGGAGAATGTGGTTAACCCTTGGCTTTGTTGAGAATGTGATCTCTGACCAGAGTTTTCAAGGGTGAACAAGAGTTCGTCTTGCAGAGAGGTGGGCACTCCTTGTGCAGGGCATGTGGAGGGAACTGCAGGTAACCCCACATGGCACAGACATAAAGGAAGGTGATGCTGGCGGGGCTGGCAGGGGCCAGCTTGTGAGCGGCCTGAGGGGGCCCAGGTAAGGAGTTTAGACATTATCTTAAGGAAGAGAAGGAGTCATCAGAAGGGCTGAAGCAGGGTGGGACTTGGTTGGGCTGGCATTTTAGGAAGATCATCTCTGTGCAGTCTCAAAGCATGGATCAAAGAGGGGAAAAGGCAGGTAAATTGGGGGATTTTTGCAGTCATCCACCTGAAGGATGATTAGGGTCCAAACTAGAGCAGAAGGATGATTAGGGTCCAACTCTAGGAGAGAAGAGTTGTTGATTCCCTGAATGTTGGGGTAGGGAGGAAGACTGCGTTATGCCGCCATCCCTGGGAGCCCTACCCAAACGCCTTGCACAGCCTGTTGCTTCGCAAGGCCTGGCCTGTGAATCAGTGTCACCGGGGAGCTTAGTAGGGGTGCAAAACCTTAGAACCCTCTCAAGATCAACTTGAATCAGAATCTGCATTTTAACAAGGTCTCTGATTGATTCTTGTGCACTTGAAAGTTGGAGAAGCAAGGGTCTAGAACGCACTGCTTCCATTCACCCTTTCATTGCCAGCTGGCCTCTAGCATGAGCCACCATTTTGGCAAAGGTAGATTTACTGTAAAGATGCAGGATTAAACGACACATCACAGTATAAATATGTTCAGTTGTGTCTGGCATCAGAAGTATGTGGGTAGTGGAGGAGAAACAAGGTTTGAAATGTACAGGCCTACCCAAGTGTCACAGAGTGAGGAGAGAGACGGCAGGAAGAAGCAAAGAGGGCAGTTCTCTGAGTCCCAGACCGGGCTGGTTCACTTCAAAACTCCAGACTTGTAGTATGTTTTCATTTGGAACAGTCTATAGGTGAGACTGGTGTCTGTTGTTCAACACTTTAGAGTGAGCATATCTTCAACAAAGCCTTACTTGTTTAAGGAGATTTTTTAAAAATCAACAGGAAATTGACTTCTCCTGGTCGTTGGAAAAGTTACCTGAAAATCTCTGCTCATACGGCCAAGGCAGAACAGGACAAAGCGTTTTTAGAGCCTGTTGCAGGCTCTGACTAGTGTCCTAACTCTTGGGGTCTGAAAACACCGTTTTATGATCAGATGTTCAGACCTAGGTACCTGTTTGCACCACCACGCCACCAGTAAAGGGTGTTGTCAAGCTTTTGCGCCTTTGCAGTCCCATCAGAAAGAAATGGAATCTCAGTGTAGTTTGCATTTGCATTTCTCTAATTGTGAGTGAACTTGAACATCATATTCATAGGCTACCTTTGAATCTCGATTTGTGAATTACCTGTTTAAAAATCTTTTGTCCATTTTTTCTATAAGATTATTGGATGTCTAAAAAAATTTTTAAAGGTTCTTCGTATAAGATTGTTTTGCCCCTTTATCTGTGATATATGTTGTACTATTTTCTGCCAGTTTATCATTTATCTTTTGACTTTGCTTATGGTGTTTGTTTTTGCCATGAAAAAATTACGTATTGTTAGATAGTCACATTTATCAATATAGTAGGTTACATTAATTGATTTTCAAATGCTTCACCAGCCCTGCTTTCCTGGGATAAACCTTAGTTGGCCATGATGATTGGTTATTTTTATGTGTTCTTAGATTCAATTTGCTAGTAGTTTGTTGAGAATTTTCACATCTGTATTTATGAGGGATTCTGATCTGGAGTTTTCTTCTTCTGTAATGTCTTCGTCTGATTTTGGTGTCAAGTAATGCTGACCTCATAAAATGAATTAGAACATGTTCTCTCCTCTGTGTATCCTCCAAGAGGTGTACAGTTGGCATTATTCTTGCTAAATATTTGGTAGAATTTGCCACTGAAGACATCTTGGCCTGGAGTTCTAATCGCTGGAAGGTTTTAAACTACAAATTTAATTTCTATAATAGATATAAACTATTCAAGTTATCTATTTCTTCTTGATTAAATTTTGGTAGTTTGTGTCTTTTAAGGAATTTTTCTGTTTCATCTAAATTGTCAAGTTTAGGGCAAAAAGCTGTTCATACTATTCTCTTATTATCCTTTTAATGTCTAGAGCGTCTGTATTGATGTTCCTTTCGGCTTTCAGTTTTGCTGTTTGTTATTTGTATCTTCTCTTTTTTCTCCCTTGATAATTCTAGGTAGATGTTTATCAACTTTGATTTTTTTTCGAAAGGAAAATAATTTGTCTGTTTTTCTATTCTCAATTTAGTTGATTTCTATTCTTTATTTTCTTCTTGATTTGGGTCTCGTTTCCTCTTTTTTTTTTTTTTTCTAGCTTCTTAGAGTGGAAACTAGATCGTTGTTTTGAGACCCTTTTTTCTTTTTAAAAATAGCTTTATTGAGATAATTCACATACTGTACAATTTACCCATTCGAAGTGTACAACTCAATGTATTCCTAGATATTGCAATAATCACCACAGTCAATTTTAGAACATTTTCATCACCTCAAAAAGAAACCCTATATCCTTTAGCTGTCACATTCTTTTTCCCCCCTTCCTCTGCCCTAAGTAACCACTAATCTACTTTCTGTCTCTATAGATTTGCCTATTCTGGACATTTCATATAAATGGATTCATATAGTATGTAGTCTTTTGTTACTGGCTTCTTTCACTTTGCAAATATTTTCAAAGTTCCTTCATGTGCTAATATGTATTAGTAATTTATTCCTTGTTTTGGTTGAATTTTCCATTGTATGGACATACCACATTTTTTTAATCCATTAATCAGTTGATGGACATTTGTGTTGTTTTCCACCTTTTGACTCGTAATGAATAATGCTCCTATAAACATTTCTGTATGTTTTTGTTCTCTAAGGTATATACCTAGGAGTGGAATTGCTAGTTCATGTCTTTCATTAATTTTAGAAGCTGCCAGACTGTCTTCCAAAGTGCATCATTTTACATTCCCACCAGTTATGTATGAGGGTTATGATTTCTCTACATCCTTGCCAACACTTGTTATTATTCGACTTTTTCATTCTAGCCATCCTAGTGGGTGTGAAGTATCATCTTATTTTGGTTTTGATTTGCATTTCCCTGATGGCTAATACTGTATAGCGTCTTTTCATGGCATTGGCCATTTGTATATCTCTCTTGGAGAAATGTCTATTCAGATCCTTTGCCATTTTTTTAGTTGAGTTATTTGTCTTCATTTTTGAGTTGCAGGAGTTCTTAATATATTCTAGATACAAGTCTCTTTTCAGGTATATGACTTGAATATTTTTTTCCCATTCTGTGTGTGGTCTTTTCACCCTCTTGAGTATCCTTTGACGTACAAAAGTTTTAAACATTGATTAAATTTCAAGTCTAATTTATCTGTTTTGTCTTTTGTTGCTCATGTTTTTGGTGTCATATCTAAGAATCCATTGCCAAATCCAAGATCAAAAATTTCTACCCCGATGTTTCCTTGTGAGAATTCCATGGTTTTAGCTCTTACACTTAAGGCTTTGATCCATTATGAGTTAATTTTTGTATGAGTTTCATTCTTTTGCATGTGGCTATCTATCATTTCAGCACCATTTGTTGAAAAGACTATCCTTTCCCCATTGAGTGATCTAGGTATCTGTATTAATCAAGGTTCTTCAGAGAAGCAAACCAATAAAATGTGTGTGTATCTGTACTTATGTCTATCTATAATATATAGAGAGAGACGGTAGGGAGAGAGAGAGAGAAAGAGTTATTTTTATTTTTATTTTGCGGTATGCGGGCCTCTCACTGCTGTGGCCTCTCCCGTTGCGGAGTACAGGCCCCGGACGCACAGGCTCAGCAGCCATGGCTCACGGGCCCAGCCGCTCCGTGGCACGTGGCATCTTCCCAGACCGGGGCACGAACCCGCGTCCCCTGCATCGGCAGGCGGACTCTCCACCGCTGCGCCACCAGGGAAGCCCCAGAACATGAGGTTTTAGGGACAAGAAGCAAAATTTTGCTGGTGGGTCACTAGGGGTAATAGTGGTGCCATGCCCATTTCCAGCCCTTGATCGCTGGAGCCTTGAATCCTGGCTGTTGGAGAAACAGCCAGCATTCAGATTCAGAGCATATGTAGCCTGCTAGAGAACCTTGCCCCATCCCTACATGGTACTGCTACCTAGCTGATGCTATAACTGGGTCTTCCAAAGGCCATTCCAACATCTTCTGTCAAGCCAGCTGCTTCAGGATGGTGGGGCACATGGTCAGGCCACGGAGTTCCATGACCACGAGCCCATGCATTTACTTCATTTGCTGTGAAGTGAGTTCCTTGATCAGAAGTAATGCTGTGTAAGGTCCCATGGTAGTTGACGAGGCATTCTACAAGACCACAGTTGGCAATTTTGGCAGATGCATTATGTGCAGGGAGGCAAATCTGTATCCAGAGTAAACGTCCATTCCAGCAGGAACAAAACATCGCCCCTTCCATGGTGGAAGCTGTGCAGTATAATTAACCTACTACCAAGTAGGTAGCTGGCTGGTCATTCCAGAGAATGGTGTCATATCGGGGACTCTGTATCAGTCTCTGATGCTGGCAGATTGGACACTTAGCAGTGGCTGTAGCCAGGTTGACCTTGGTGAGTAGAAGTCCATGTTGCTGAGCCTGTGCATAACCTCCATCCCTGCCACCATAGCCACTTTGCTCATGAGCCCACTGGGTGATGACAGGTTTGACTGGGGAAAGAAGCTGACCGGTATCCACAGAATGGGTCATCCTGTTCCCTTGATTAAAATCTCCCTCTGCCAAGGTCGCTCTTGGTGAGCGTTCACGGGGGAAACAAATATCTTTGTGGCTTTTGCCCATTCATAGAGGTCTGCCCACATACCTCCTCCCAGACTTCCTTGTTACCAGTGCTCCAATCACATTCCTTCTGAATCCCTAACCATCCAGCCACACAACTGGTTACAGCTCATGAACTGGTATATAATCACACAGCCGGCCATTTCTCCTCCCAAGCAAAATGGACAGCTAGGTGCACTGCTCGAAGGTCTGTCCACTGTGGGCATTTCCCTTCATGTGCTGTGTGTTGGCCCCTGCCCCCCAGATCCAGTCACCCCTGTTGCACCCAGATTGCCCAATTTAATTGCAGCAGCTCCCACCGAAACTCCTGACCTACAGAAAAGAATGGTAGATCACGCAGCTCTTCCAGGTGGCTGGGACTCGGCTCACAGATCCCTTGGGTGTAGTGAAAGGTGTATCGTATCCACCCAGGATGGGTTAGCAGATCTCCAAGTGACAAATGTCCCTAACATTCCCGTCTCCCTAAGCCTTCGGATCCTTCCCTCTGTAGTATCCCAAGGCAGGTCTGGCATTTCAGCTTCGCTTTTACTGTAGTCACCTTTTGGTTCGGGTTTCAGCCAGCCAAACTGTTAGAACCCTGTTTAACCCCCTAAAGTACAACATTAAATACAGAATCTCTGCCTAGTGGCGCCCTATAAATAAATTCGGCTTGACCCACCTTCTTGTTCCCTCCACCATTTTCTCATACTCTAATATCCATTCCCACACACATTCCCCGGATTTCTATATTAATCGGAAATTTTGTGTGGTCCTTTTTGGAATAGTGCACCTCCTCATAGGTCACACTTTTTTTTTTTTTTTTTTTTTTTGGGTGCGCGGGCCTCTCACTGTTGTGGCCTCTCCCGTTGAGGAGCACAGGCTCCGGATGCACAGGCTCAGCGGCCATGGCTCACGGGCCCAGCCGCTCCGCGGCATGTGGGATCTTCCCGGACCGGGGCACGAACCCGCGTCCCCTGCATCGGCAGGCGGACTCTCAACCACTGCGCCACCGGGGAAGCCCTAATCTTTATTTTTAACATGGACATTCTTTACTTCTGGGCAGTGCGCCCTTTTCTTTAATAATTAAAGCAGATGTACAGTGTATGCTCGATAGGCCACAAACAGGCTGTTTTCGTTAGCATAAAATTCAAGTTAACTCACGTATAAGCCAGAATGACTTCCCCAGACCTCGCTGTGTGAAAATATCTTTTATCACAACTTTCAGGATCACATTGCTTCCCAATTGTATTAGTCTCTGCTCGGGCCCACGTAACAAAATACCACAGACTGGGTAGCTTAAATAGCAGAAATGTATTTTCTCACAGTTCTGGAGACTAGAAGTCCAAGATCAGGATGCCAGCAAATTTGATTTCTGGTGAGGGCTGTCTTCCTGGCTTAACGGGCGGCCGCCTTCTGCTGTGGCCTCACATGGCCTTGCGTCTGCACAAGTGCAGAGAGAGCTTCAGTGTTTCTTCTTATAAAGACCAGCCCTATGAGATTAAGGACCTCCCCTTATGACCTCATTTAAGGTTAATTACCTCCCTAGCTCCAAATACAGTCACACTGGGGGTTAGGGCTTTAACGTGTGAATTGTGAGGGGACACAGTCTAGTCTACACCACCAGTCAATGCTCCAGCTTTAACAGTATATACCCTGTGAGGTTCAGAATGCAATCTGCATCGTAATTCAGCCACTCACAGCATGAAGTTCTGGGTTTTATTTTCTGCAATGTTTGCTTTACAGCTATAGGAGGTTAGGATCTCTTTCAGGAAGACACAGAAGCATCTGAGTCATTTATGTGGGGTTTGAACTGGAAATTTGAATCTCTGAGCTCATCCTTCTCTTTCCCTACTTTGTTCAGTGAAATTAGGAACAACCAGCCAATCTCATTACACTTGTTAGTTTGACCAAAAATGTTCCATGGTATCATATACATGATTGCCCAGAACCTTGCCTCTTACAAGTATTTGATTAGAAGGGTCCACTGGTGATATTTTGAATATCTCCATGCCACATCACACCATGGACTATTTGTGCTTTCTTTACTTCTGGAAATGGAGTCATTAGTGCCTTTAAGTCTAATCAGATTAGAGAACCAATTCCAGAAATCTCAGAACAAGTTAGAAAATTTATCCTTAAGATTCTGTTCTCTCGAACGACTCTTAGTACCAAAACCTTTATTAGCTAGGTCTGCCTGTGGTAATGAAGTATCACAAATTAGGTGGCTTAAACACCAGAAATTTATTTTCTCACAGTCCTGGAGGCTAGGTCCAAGATCATGGTGTCGGCAGGGTTGGTTTCTTCTGAGGCCTCTCTCCTTGGCTTAAAGATTGTTATCTTCCCTCTGTGTGTATCTGTGTCCTAGTTTCCTCTTCTTATGAGGACACCAGTCATGTTGGATTTGGACTCACCCGAAAGCCTCATTTTAATTTAGTTACCTTTTGAAAGACCTAGACAGACACAATCTGAGGTACTAGGGGTTAGGACTCTAACATATAGGTTTTGGGGGAACATAGTTCAGCCAGTAACAGTATCCTTGTTGAAAGTCAGTTGACCACAGAGATGTGGTTTTATTCCTGAACTCTCAATTCTATTTCATTGATCTGTATTTCTATATATTAGTACCACACTCTCTTTTTAAAAAAATAAATTTATTTATTTATTTATTTTGGCTGTGTTGGGTCTTTGTTGCTGCGCGCGGGCTTTCTCTAGTTGTGGCGTGTGGGGGCTCCTCTTCGTTGCACTACGTGGGCTTCTCATTGTGGTGGCTTCTCTTGTTGCGGAGCACAGGCTCTAGGCACACGGGCTTCAGTGGTTGTGGCATGGGGCTCAGTAGTTGTGGCTCACGGGCTCTAGAGTGCAGGCTCAGTAATTGTGGCGCACGGGCTTAGTTGCTCCGCGGCATGTGGGATCTTCCTGGACCAGGGCTCGAACCTGTGTCCCCTGCATTGGCAGGAGGATTCTTAACCACTGTGCCACCAGGGAAGTCCCAGTACCACACTCTCTTGATTATTGTTGCTTTCTAGTAAATTTTGAAATTTGGAAGTGTGTGTCCTCCTACTTTTCCTTTTTGAAGATTGTTTTAGCTATTTTGTGTCCCCTGCAATTCCATATACATTTTACAAGCTTTTCAGTTTGTACAAACAAGTCAGGTGGGGATTCAGACAGGGATTGCATTGAATCTGTAGATCAGTTTGAAGAGCATTGCTATCTTAACAATAGTGTCTTCCAGTCCATAAGTGCAGGAGGTTTCTCCATTTATTTAGATCTTCTTTCTTTCTACAGTGTTTTATAGTTTTCAGGTTATAAACTCTGCTTTTCTTTTGTTAAATTTGTTCCTAATTTCACACGCTATTGTAAATGGAATTGTTTCGTTTCATTTTTGTATTCATTGAAAATGTATAGAAATACTATTGATTTTTGTTTATTGATTTTGTATCCTGAGACTTTGCTGAACCCATTGATTAGTTCTAATAGTTTTATAGTGTATTTCTTAGTATTTTCTGTATGTAATATTGTGTCATCTACAAATAGGTTTACTTTTTTCCTTACCAATCTGGATACTTTTATTTACTTGCCTAATTGCCCTGGCTAGAACCTCCAGTACAATGTTGAATAGAAGTAACAAAAGCAGATATCCATGTCTTGTTTTTGATCTTGGGTGGAAAACATTCTTTCATCATTAAATACAATGTTAGCCGTAGGTTTTTTGTAGATGTCCTTTATCAGGTTGAGGAAGTTCCCTCTCCCCAGAGTGTTGAGTGTTTTATCATGAAAGAGGGTTGACTTTTGTCAAATGCTTTCTTCTGCATCTGTGATGATGATCATATAGGTTTTGTATTTTTTCTTTTGATATGGTGTATTACATTGATTCTTCAGATGGTAAACAACCACGCATTCCTGGGATAAATCCCATTTAGTCATGGTGTCTAATTCTTTTTATTTGTTGCTAGATTCATTCCTTAGTATTTTGTTGAGAATTTTTATGACCATATGTGTAAGATACTGCTTTGTAGTTTTCTGGTGATGTCTTTGTCTGGATTTGGTATCAGGGAATAATGACCTCACAGAATGAGTCCTCTTCTGTTTTTTGGAAGAATTTGTAAAAACTTAGAGAATTCAGTTTTGAAACCATTTGGGCCATATGGCTTCTTTTTAATGGGTAGCTTTTTGATCACTAATACAATCTCTTCATGTATTATATAGATCTGTTCAAATTGTCTAGTTCTTCTTTATTGATATAATTGACATATGACATTATATTAGTTTCAGGTGTAAAATATAATTATTCAATATTTGTATATATTGCAAAATGATCACCACAATAAGTCTAGTGAATATCCATCACCCCACAGTTACAATTTTTTTTTCTTGTGATAGGAACTTTGGAAGTTGCTAAGAGAGTAGATCTTAAAATATAATACAGTATTATTAACTATAGTCATCCTGCTGTACATTACATTCTCATGATATTTATTTTATAACTGGAAGTTCGTACCTTTTGACCCCCTTCAACTATTTGCCCACCCTCCATCCCCCACCTTTGACAATCACCCATCTGTTCTCTGTATCTATGGGTTTGGTTTGTTTTTATAAAATTCCACATAGAAGTGATACCATACTTTGGCTTTCTTTGTCTGCCTTATTTCACTTAGCATAATGCCTTCAAGGTCCATCCATATTGTTGCAAATGGCAAGATTTCCTTCTTTTTTTATGGCTGAATAATAATATCCATTGTATATATGTGCCACATTTTCTTTATCCATTCATCCATTGAAGGACACTTAGGTTGCTTCCATGTCTTGGTTATTTGTAAATAATGTTGCAGTGAATATGGAGGAGAGGGGCATATATCTTTTCAAGTTAGTGTTTGGGGTTTTTTGGATAAATACCCAGAAGTGGAATTGCTGGATCATATGGTAGTTCTATTTTTAATTTTTTGAGGAACCTTTATACAGTTTTCCATAGTGGCCACACCAGTTTACATTCTCACCAACAGTGCACAAGGGTTCCCTTTTCTCCACATCCTCGCCAACACTAGTTATCTCTTGTGCTTTTGGTAATAGCCATTCTAACATGATAATCACACTGTGGTTGTGATTTGCATTTCTCTGATGATTAGTGATGCTGACCGCCTTTTCACCTGCCTGTTGTGATCTGTATGTCTTCTTCGGAAAGATGTCTATTTAGTCTTCTGCCCATTTTTTAATTGGATTATTTGGTTTTTGCTATTGAGTTGTATGACTTCCTAATATATTTTGGATTAACCTTTTATCAGATACATGATTTGGAAATATTTTCTCCCATTTTGTTTTATTTCCTTTTCATTTTATTGATGGTTCCCTTTGCTGTGCAGAGGCTTTTTAGTTTGATGTAGTCCCACTTGTTTATTTTTGCTTTTGTTGCTTAATCCAAAAAGATCTTTGCCAAGACTGATGTCAAGGAGCTTAATATCTGTTTTCTTCTAGGAGTTCTGTGGTTTCAGATCTTATATTTAATTCTTTAATCCATTTTGAGTTTATTTTTGTGTATGGTGTAAGATAGTGGTCTAGTTTCATTCTTTTGCTGGTGGCTGTAGTTTTCCCAACACCATTTATTGAAGAGACTATTCTTTCCCCATTCATTATATATTGACTCCTTTGTCATAAATTAATTGTATATGTGTGGATTTACTTCTGGGCTCTCTGTACTATGTCATTTATCTATGTGTCTGTTTTTATGCCAATACCATACTGTTATGATCACTATAACTTTGTAATATAGTTTGAAATCAGGACATGTGATGCCTTTAGTTTTGTTCTTCTTTCTCAAGATTGCTTTGGCTATTCAGGGTCTTTGTAGTTCCATACAAATTTTAGGATTGTTTTTTCTATTTGTGAGACATGCCACTGGAATTTTGATAGGGATTACAATGAATCTGTAGATTGCTTTGGGTAGTATGGACATTTTAACAGTATTATTTATTCCAATCCATGAACATGGAATATCTTTCCATTCATTTGTGTCTTCAGTTTCTTTCATCAGTGTCTTAAAGTTTCCCATGTATAGGTCTTTTACCTCCTTGGTTAAATTTATTCCTAGATATTTTATTCTTTGTGATGCAATTGTAAATGGAATTGTTTTTTAAATTTCTCGTTCTGATAATGTATTTGTATTTAGAAACACCATCAATTTCTGTATATTGATTTTGTTGCTGCAGCTTTACTCAATTCGTTTATCAGTTCTAATTATTTTCTGATGGACTCTTTAGTTTTCTCTATATAATATCATCTGCCAATAGTGACAGTTTTACTTTACTTTCCAATTTGGATGCCTTTTCTTTTTCTTGCCTAATTGTTATGGCTAAGACTCCCAATACTATGTTGAATAAAAATGGTTAGAGTGAGCATCCTTGTCCTGTTCCTGATCTTAGAAGAAAAGCTTTCAGCTTTTTATTATACCATTAGTATGAGGTTAGCTGTGGGCTTGTCATATATGGCCTTTATTATGATGAGGTACGTTCCCTCTTTACTCACTTTGTTAAGAGTTATCATAAATGGATGTTGAATTTTGTCAAATGCTTTTTCTTCATCTATTGAGATGATCATATGGTTTTTATCCTTCATTTTATTAATGGGACTTATCACATTGATTTGCAGATGTTGAACCATACTTGCACCTCTGGAATAAATCCTATTTGACCATGGATATAATCTTTTTAATGTATTGTTGGATTTAGTTTGCTTATTATATTATTGAGGATTTTTGCATCTATGTTTATCAGGGATATGGCCTATAATTTTATTTTCTTGTGGCATCCATGTCTGGTTTTGGTATCAGGGTAATGCTAGCCTCATAAAATGAATTCAGAAGTGTGCCCTCCTCTTCTAAACTTTGGACAAGTTTGAGAAGGAATGGGATTAATTTTTTTTAAATGTTTGGTAGAAGTCACTAGTGAACCCATCTGGTCCTGGACTGCTGTTTGTTGGGAGGTTCTTGATTACTGATTCAACCTCCTTACTAATAATTGGTCTGTTCAAATTTTTGTCTATTTCTTATTATTTTATATCTTGCTAGGAATTTGTCCATTTCATCTAATTTATTGGCATAGTTATTCATAGTATTCCTTTGTAATCCTTTTCATTTCTGTAACAGTGTCCCAACCAAATATCTTGCATTTCTGATTTTAGTAATTTGAATCTTCTATTTTTCTTGGTCAGGCTACTGTTTCTGTGAACAACCAATTTGTGAACAACCGAGGGCATGTATTTTTTTTTCCTCCACTCGAATCAAGTCAGCCACTTCCAGTAATGAAACTGCTTGTTTTCACAGCTGTCCTGCATTGGTAGAACTACCTAGCTGGTTGAGCTGAGGGAATAGTGGAAGATGGGTATGGGAGTAACCCCAGGCCAAATGCCAGACTCTCGCTTTTTAAAAAGAAGATTCTTGAATGAACTCTTCTCAATTTGTTATATACCTTTGGCTAATGTCCAGAGTCCTGAAATGGTTGGTTTTGACAATTTTACCCAGTTTTTAAATTATTTTGTGTGGGGCAGATTTGCCAAGCTCGTCATGTTGCCAGTCCTGAATGTACTTTTAACCAATATATTGGATATCAATCCCCCACTGTATAGACTGAATTGACTCCTGAAAATGGATAGTTTTAAGTTTTAAAGACAAAATCATCATACCCATCTCTCTCCAGATTTGGACTACATTAATATATTAAATAGCTACCATCTACTGAATATATACCATTGGGATAGTTGCTTTATCTACACACACACACACACACACACACACGTTCATTCTACAGTCCTCACACTTGTCTTGTAATGTTACTCCCGTTACAGATGGGGAAACCAAGGCTTAAGGAACTTGTCTAAGGTCTCAGTAGCAGAGTAAGAATTCAAACTCAGGACATTCTGACTATGCTGTTGCAATTACACCTTGTCTCTGTAGCTTTACACCACTTTCTCCCAGGAAATTTGTTCTTGGTATCAATTTGATTAATCAACATGTGTGGAGCACATACTGTGAGTTTCTTGAGTGCTCATTCAACCTCTTGTTCATTCCATCCCCAACCGCCACCCCCATTCTAGTCTTCCAGTGTAGGTCCAAGAAGCGCTTGAATTGGCAGGGCTTTGGGCAAAAGGTTTTCACTAATAATTCAAATCACATTCAGAGCCTTTTTGAAAGCTACCCGAGAATTCTAAAAGACAATTTCTTCTGCGCTCTTGGTTTTGTTGGGACACCTATGAGCCAGAGAACCATCTAGGAAGTTGTTAATAAAACATATCATTATTTCCTCATCTCCTTCCAGAGTAGTACTTTAGAAGGAGAAAACCTGAAGTAGCAATTCAGGTTTTGCTTTGTGAATTACACCAGCATTAAAGTAAAATTAATCAATCTGCTTCTTTTCTGCAAGACAGCAGCAACACATTCCTGTACAAGGTTATTTAATGCTAGAATGCAGTGCTACAGTTTGAGTGATCACATTCTTCAGGCTCGTTATCTAAAATGTTCTTTCAGCAATGAAGAAAATGCATCCCTTTTATTATTCTTGCGAAGTATCCATTGATTCTACATAGAAAATCTATCTACCCAACCAATCTACCTATATACCTAATCATCTAAATCTGGGCCTGCCTTCTAGGAACTCACACCCCAGGAAAAAGACCAAGATATAAAAGTTTTAGAGCATGAGATTTAATAAAATAAACATCAGACCAATAGGTAAGTGGTTTGTGAAATCTACAGCTATGGCTAAGTCTAGCAATAAAAGGCAGGGGTCTGTACTTACAGGTGAAGAACTGTGACCAACAGACCAGTAAGAGAGTTAAAGAGTTAGAGATGCTGGAGCCCAGGATGAACAGACCAGGAAAACTGGTCTAAGTAGAATTTTAGTGGTTGTTGAAATGACTCAAGATATGCTAATTGTATGAACCAAAAATACCCCCTTGTGTTGTTAACCTAAGGCTCAAAGGTATGAAGGACAGGACAGAGGTCTTGAGTCCTCCCTTTATATCCACAGAGGGAATTTCATGGTCAAGAATGAGTCAAACTTGACTGTGTAAGGGCATCAGCTAAAAGACTTTCCCAGTCTCTATACTGCATGCACATTACTCAGTCTTTCCTTTATTCATCCAATAAACATGTGGAGATCCATCTGTGGGCTGGGTATCATGCTAGATACTAAGGATACAAAGTTGAAAAAGATATAACCCCTTCCTTCAAGGATTGAGTCCCAAGTATCAGGGGAGCACTTCTGAATGATAAATGAGTTCATCAGCAGGCAAGGCAAGAAGAGCATTCGGAGGGGCACGTGACAGGTTAAGGCAGTCTTTTAGAGCAGAGGACGATTGGAACAGGGACATTATGTGGCTGGCTGGAATTTGGGAAGATGAGTACCCAAGATGGAACCCTAGTGAATCCCAGCATTTAAGAGGTAAAGTAGGGAACTATCAAACAGTAGAAAGGTCAGTAATGTTAAAGCACATGTGAGAGAAGCCAAGAGAATAAGGTATCAAGAAGACAATGGATAGTAGCAAATGCTGCCTAAGTGTCAAGTAATATAAAGATGGAAAGGGGCCACTGAATTTGCAGGTAGGATGTGACTTACACCATGGTGGGAATATACGGAAATTAAGCCGATTTAGCATCATGTTGAAGAAATCACTATGCCCTTTGAGTCCATGGAAGAACTTACCTAGGAGAGCAGAAAGGTCAAGGAAAGTTGTGTCTCCAACTAGAGTTATTTTAAGGACCAAGACATCTGACTCCAACAGTTAGGACGTTTAATCTATTTGAAGAGAGCCTCTCTACAGTTTCCTTTCAAAAGAGCCAAGATGAAGAAGCATTAAGGCCAAAGAGGAAAATCAGACTGATTTAGCAGTGAGTACAAATACTGATGATTGCCCCATTTCCTCACGTGTCAATGTCCCACTATAACGGTAGACAATAATCCATCCCGTAAAAATGTTTCTATAATTCTCTTGCTCAAAATGGATGTTACGGCAGAAAAAGTTTCCTTGTATAGAAGAATTTCGAAGGTCCTAAATTTCCCCCAAAGGGATTTTACCATGCTGTTTAAACAAAGTTATTCATGGTGAATATTAGAAATAGGTTGATAACATAAAGTTATCCACTTAAAGAAATCTTCCAGTGTAAACTCCTTGCTGTTCTTATCTTGCAAGCTTTACAAACGCCACTGCTTAAATAAAGAATAAAAACAGAGGAATGTTCCCCCCTGCTCCATGTCTCCCCCTCAGTTCCAAATTCACAAAATTGACTTGCAGCAACATTGGTGTTCCAGAGAAAATGACATGCAGGATCTGAGTACAATCAATCAGGCAGAGAAAACCCATCAGGCTTCATTCTGCCAGGATAGCATTTCTGGACAAGATGGGATGTCAGGGTGTTTTCTGTAGCACTTACAGATCTTTTTCAGAAACTGCTAGGTAATCACTCTGAGAAGTGAAATTTTTCATTTTAAAATGAGCAAAAGAACCAACAGGTATCATTAAAGTACGTATTTACATTATTATATTCACATCGGTTATCAAAATAGTATTTATACTTGAAAGTGTGGACTTGAGTCAGACGGTACTGTGTCAATTCAAGTATTGTGTTTCTAGCAATTTATTGCTAAGAGTCTTCCTCCATGAAACAAGCGGCTGTTTAGACTTTTCTCCTATTGTAGCAGCATGTGTGAAGTTCCGCTTCAGTAACCCATCTGTCCATCAATGAAAGGGCATCCCTTAAATGTTGAAGGCCAATAGTTAGTATCTTTTTTTTTTTAATATACTGGACCACAATTCATAAAAACAAGGGATGGTTCTTCCCACTACCCAAGAACCCCCAGAATACCAAGACAAATACATGTTCCACGAGTCAATCAGAAAGGTCAGTTTAAACTGTATGTTTAAGGCACAAACATTTCACACGGGACTTTCTAGGTAATAAAGGAAGACATAATATAATTAACTTACATCCTATTAAGTTTCTGTTCTCTTTATTTGCAAGATAAGTTGATTAAAATGATTAATTGCCAGAACTTGTGGCCCAGAAGAAGCACTATACTGTAGTGAAATACACTTAAACTCTTACAGTTAATAATGCACCCAAAGTTTCATTAAAAAAAAAATTAGCCAACAATGAGACTTTTCATGACTGTGGCAAGTTGTTGCTTTCTGGTTTTCTATGCAACTATTCCATATAAGCTTGTTTTTGGTATCGCAATGTACTGAGGGCTAAGCAAAAGAGGAGCTAAGGTAGAAGCACACAGTGCTTGCTAGATTATCCAGTTAAAGTATATGATACTTAAAATAGTATCCTCTTCCTAGATATGGATTTTTATTCACATTTGCAAATACATTCTTCAGTAAGTTCTAAAATCTTCACTTTAAAAAAGTGAGGGTATGTGGAATTGAGATATTTATGTTCGTTTCCTTAAAAGAATTTTAGCACACCTAAGACAATAAAAAGAACCTATTTAAACATACTGTTTTAATGAAGTGGTATCTGATGGTCCTCTGGCCAGGTATTTATTTAGGAACCACCGCTTACAACTCCAACTGGTATTCCAAAGGGAGTAATTAAAAAAAAAGAAAAAAAAAATACAACTAATACAATTTCTCTTACTCTTCACTTTTTTTATTACTCAAAAGTCAAATACGTTATTTTTATATTATTCATCCTCAATTTTGATTTAATGTACCATCATTTTCCCAAGATATGAAATTTCAGAATCTCTTTGGAATACTAATTTTATGTTTCTAGGTTTAACAAAACTGCTGAAATTTTAAATTCCACTCTATTTCCCTGAATTCTCAAGACAGTTGCTGATGTAAATTTTAATATAAAATATTTAGTCACAAAATAGTATTGCTTTTTGTATGCACATAGTGTAAGATTACTTTGCTTTTGTCAATAAAAACTATTCCATCTTTCATAAAACTCTAAACAAATTAAGAACTGTGATGGAGAACAAAAATTACACATGGTAAAACAGGTACCAGCACAACGTTAGGTTATATTACATCAAAAAAGTTTTTAATGGTCCCAAATATATATACTCAACAACTAAGGATACACTCAGGAGAAAAAAAAAAATCAAAAACAAAATGAAACAAAAAAAATTATGACACAAATGACCACATCTAGAATTCCACTCAATCTTTAATCAAGTAGGGACAAATCCCCACTTAAAAAAAAAATCTGCAGTTTGAAGGGCAAAGGGAACAGATAAAAAAGAGGAAACCTCATATTCGCCCCTCCCCCGAAGAGGTTTTTCCAAACCTGCTGTAGCTTGACTAAAATGTTCAGAATGTACGATTTTAAAGGCAGGTCTCTTTATACAAAGAAACTGCTGGCATTCTTAACTAGTGAAGAATTAGGGCAGAAAAGCCTATTCTTCTGAGTCTCAAACATGGTCCGAGAAAGCATATTCTGATTGTAGCAACTGACCAGTCAATCCAGAGTTCCACTTACAAAACCCCTGCCCTGTTGGCTTTTCGTTTCCATTTCCTTCCCTGAGAAAAGGGCAATGTGTGGTCCAAGCTTAGACCTCGAAGGTGTAAGTCTTCCCCCTAAATGTATAATTATCCCCTCCTCCTGCTCCACTGAATTGGCACTTGATGAGCAGAAGTCAAGTGTGCGAGCTGAGCTGTATCAGTCATTCACAAGAGGCCACTGCTCTGTTATAGATTTGTAGTGGGGAGGGGTAGAGAACCAGTTTTCTCAACAGGTACTGATCACAGGCAGCTGCCATTATGACTCAAACTTTGCTTTCTTTGACAAAGGGAGCGTGTCTTCCTTGTCTTCGTCCTCATCATCATCCTCATCATCATCAGGATAATCTACCAGACCCACGAGGCCTCCCTGTTCGGAAATAAGGATTACTTTAAGAAAACACTACATTTTCAAATACATATGTCTTAAGTCTGGTAAAGGATATACCCCCACCCCAATATACTAACTGGTTATTTCTGGGAGGTGAGATTGTATGCAGCTGAAATTCATTACATATTTCCCAAGTTTTCCATGATAAAATTTTAAGCAGTTTATGATCCTTGCAAAACACCCAGTAGATAAACACTAATTACTGAATTTAAAATTCAAAACTTAAGTTTTAAGACTTTATGCATTAAAAAAATTTTCTTTAACAGAGTCTAAACAGCATCAAAATTAAAACCACAGAAAATAAACAGACCACTAGAAATGAGGGTAGACAGACTATCGGAGGCTAGGAAAGTGATTCTGCCCTGTCCCTTCCTCATTATTTCATCCAGGCTTCTTCCTTTTAGCCCTGCTCCTTCACCAGAAACCACTGTAGCTCACTTTAGTCTTGATGTAGATCAATGAATCCCAAATGCCAGTCTGTTAACTGCTAGTCCAGGGAAACATAAGGCAGCCAAAAGAATTGGTTTTTTCTGAGATTATGTCTTTCCTACATTTTTGGTGGTAAAATTGTGATCCTTCCTAAAGGAAATGTTAGTGATAGTAGACAGTTAATTCTTTTTTATAAACCTTGCTTGACAAAATTAAGTTAGGAGTGTCCAGATATTTAGATTATATTCTTCCTACGAAGTCTTTATCTGGGTATTAATGGGGAAAGCTGATAAAAGTAAATAATAATTTAACTTTAAAATTTCTGTAAATGTTTTGACACATACAAATGTGAACTTAAGGTGCTAAAATGCAAACAACCAAAATAAGAATATATTCAAACTTCTGAATTGGTCATAAAAACTTTCAGAAATTTCTCAACGGCTGGTGGGAGAATTATTCCCTAGTTCACAAATGTTAAAATCAGTTCCAAAAGACAGTAACCAAAGGGACTACTAGTCACAACAATTTTATTGTTGGGAAAGCTTAAATTAGGTAGGTCTGGGAGTCAAAAACATACCTTGGTAGTAATAGCTGCCGTCTGAGATGTATTTTTAGGGATGGATCCAGGAGAGCCTGGAGATCCTGGGGATCCAGGTGAGCCTGGAGAACCAGGCAGATTTGTTGCAGGTGACTGGCTGGAGAGGGTAGTCTTTGTTCCACTAGAGAGGGAAAGCTTGAAACTTGGGCTCTGCCGACCAGAAAGATTCGTTTTCAGAAGCACCTCCTTTTCCTCACTTTCTTTTACTAAAAATGAGAATACTGTCAATAATTGTCACCCATACTCATCTTTTCAAAAACCTCCAAGTGAGGTGGCACTAAAAACACAATTAACTAGCTTAGTCCTTTGCCAGAGAGCGACACTGAAATTCAGTTTATGAACAAAGCTTAGCAAAATACTAAGCATCCTTATCCACAGGACTTTACTACTGAGAAGGAAGGAGACCTTCAGTATTATAGTCAGTGTTCCTACCCTTCTGAAATATCTCACTCAAGACAAATTAGGAAAATTTAGTCTATACCTTCACAACAGAGCTATTAAATTCACACTCTATAAAGCAAGAGTCTTTTAATATCTGTTGTGACACAAAGTAGATACTAATCATTCTGTCAAGGAAAAAAGGATAAACCTAGAGTGAGAAAGCCTTCAATATTTCCTTGCCCATCTTTTCAACATACATTTCTTCCTCTCCATGAATTTACTTATTGGATCCATAATGTCATCATCACTCTTAGTTTTGTCAGATGGAGACACGACAGCTTCTCCATCTTCCATGTCATCTTCATCTGTGTTGAACCACATCTCCTCTTCATCTTCTAGTGTTCTGGCGTCTCTTCGATATCTATGATTCCTCAAAATGGAACGCATACTATGAGTAAAGAGAAGAAAGTAGAATTAATAGACTCATATAAAGACTTTTGTCTTCAAATATTATCCCAAATTACAGTCTTAATAGATAAATGGAATAATACAGATTTATACACACAGAGGTGGGGGAAAAAAAAACAGATTTTACCTAGCATATAACAAAAAACTACACTCCACCATATCTAGTGTTAAGTAGTGGAATCAAAATTCCCATTATCAAAATTGTACTGTTACAGATCAGTTATTAAACTTGCTAACACTACGAATTAACAAGTCTTAATTTATGGATTTTAAAATATACCACAAGTATGTGAACTCAGGTATTTAGAAAAAAATGTACACAATTGCATTAAAATAATTTGTAACCTTAAAGCAAAGCAAATACAATAATATTCTGATTTTACTTTGGACACAAAAGTAGCCTTATTGCCATATCAGTGTTTTGCTTTTTTTCTTTTGCATTATCTAACTTGATATATGCCTGAGAAAAGTCTACAAATCATACTGATACCCACCTAACACCGTCAGGAAAACATTTACATTGACCATTAGAAAAAACTACAACCTCCATCTGCTTATTTCCCCCTCTGCTGCCAAGCTAAATAATAAACAAGCAAAAAAGAGCTACCATCATAAACTTGTCACTGAATGAATAGGTTCAAATATGTGGTAATCTACCTGTCAAGTTTGGGATTATCTTGCCTTTCTCTTTGTTGTTCAAATCTCAGTTTCAGTCCTTTAAATGTTTGTACATAATCTACATCTTCCAATGCTTTCCAGTAATTTTCAATTACATGAGCAGTTAATGATTTTATATCTTCCTATAAAAAAGAATTATAATAAAAAATGATAGGAAAAATTAGCAAAATGAGGCTTAATTGTAGTGAACTCATAAACCCGCCCAAAATGGTTTAATTTCTTAAAATTATTATCCAATCTTAGGGACAAAAAAATGCAAATGGGCATAACAAATACTGGCTACTTCAATAGCCCCTGACTTTTGGTGTACCTCAGAATTATCCATGGCTCTTTCCAAAGTAAATGCTCAGGTCCTACCCTAGATGATTCTCATTCAGTAAGTCTGGGGTGGTGCCTAGGCATATATACAGAAAAGTGCTAGAGATGGATGGCAGTGATGATTGCACAACAATGTGAATACACTTAACGCCAGTGAACTGTACACTTTAAAAAATGGTTAAAAGGGCAAATTTTGTTATGTTTATTTTACCGAAATTTTAAAAAAGCATGCCACAGATAATTCTGAGACACACCAATGTTTGAGAACTACCAGCCTACTGTATCATTAAAGAATGAAATTTACTCTTTAGAGACATATGGAGGAATGTCAAGGAAAATTCAAAAAACCTCCAAGTTAAAAACAAAAAACACATCTGAATACTTATGCCAACTATAATTTTACTTTCTTAAAATGACTACCGTGACAGTGTTAAATCAATTTTCAAACTATCCTGAGATAGTTTGAAACTAGCTGCTGAGAGAGATTATTTTGGTTTTTGTTAGTTCAAATTGAATCTATCATAAGCTTTTGGTAACACTGGTTTTCTTTCAAAAATTCTCTCCAAATATAATAATCTCAAATAAGCCAAAATACCAACAATGCATATTTGATTTGCTCAAACAAAACCAAAATTCTAACTAAAAAGTATAGAACCTACCACTCTAATAAATTCAAACATTTCTATTATGGCAGAGTTCATCAGATTGTAGCGGGATCCATTGTTGAGAAATGCTTTGACTACTGGTTCAAACAAAAAACTTTTCATTATATAGCGGTTGTAAAACTCATCTTTTAATCCAATAATCTTTCTCTTAAAACGAAGAGCACCTGAAACACAGAGGCATTGTTGTTCAAATTACATACCATATCTTCATATTTTAGAATTACAAAAAAACCTGTTAAATAAACATAGTTCTTCATGCAGTAATAAGTTACTGCTTCCAGAAGTATGAACCTAAAGATAAGGATTACAAAAAGGTTATCAGAAAAATGTATTCTAAAAGCAGTGTATGTCACCATAGAACACAAGTCTTAGAGAGCCAGAAGAATTCTGGAAATAAGTTACTGATTACCAAAATGTACTTTACATCTGAAATTAGAGCTAAGCTAGGGCTAATAAATGAATTAACCTATCATACTACTTAAGATGAGAAAATTCCAAATATATCCTTTTGTATATACCTTCAAAACAACAGAAAAAACATTGTTTTATTAGGGCAATCCACTCTATAATTTGATCTTCCTTATTTTTGGACACTCTTATCAGGGTTAATGGTGTTTACATTGATTTGTTTTTGGATGTGTTTGTAGAAATGCCGTAAACCCACAGAAATCTGCATGACCCAAAATTTGCCTTCCCAGAGTTTAGGAATCAGTTTAGAGGATGTTTTTAAAATGTGGTCCTCTATGCTTACTGCAGCGAGTATGCTTTTTATTTTTTTCCCCTAGTTTTCCTTTTTACAATTAATTAGGCTTTAACTTACAGATTAAAAGGTATATTTACATCTTGAGGTATGGGGAGTTACTTAAGTCACCATTCGTCAAGATCCAAATATACTCAGACAGCTAGACTTCAACAAAGCCCTCTTTACCTGAATGGAATTATCAGTAAGTTAATGCCCCAGTTATTGTAAACAGTTCAAAAAAGCATACTCACTTCATGCAGTCACATCGTCTTCGGTTGGCAAGATTAAATATTGTGTTTGTATTTTGGTTTCTTTGGAGATCATGGAAGTGGCTCGTTAAATTGCCAATTTGTTATTAATCAAGTCCTTCATGAGCAGGTAGCCAGGCAACCATGCTGACACGGTTTCTGGGTAGGAAGGCAGAGGAGTAAAGCAGCTCAATTTTTCTTTAGTTGGCAGAAAAGAGGTCCACAAGTGAATGCCCAATTAGGTACAGTTGATTATAAACTGCCTTAACAATCCAACTTATTTAACAGTGTCTCTTACTAAAGAGACACTGTGGGCAGGGAGTTCAAAATAGTTTATAGAAGAGTAATTGCATTTTATTTTTTAAACTACTGAGTATTTTCAAATACATAAGCATGGTGAAATAAGACATTTTAAACAATAAGCATCATCTTTCTTTGTGGTAAGTCAAAGCCTAATAAGGGTTTATTTTCCCAAAACAATGATTTGAGAGCTTGTTTTTTGTTGTTGTTGTTTTGTTTGTTTTTTAATGTTACTTGACAAAGGAACTTAGGCAGTTCCACTTGTTAGAATAAAAATCAATACTTTAGAGCTCATGCTAATAGGCCAAATTTTAAGCTTTTAGTAATTAAGGCAAGTGCTGTTATTTTAAAAATTGTTACTCCAACTTTGCAGGCTTTGTGAAGACTTGTGTCCTACCATAACACACACTAATTGAACCCTGTGGTCTGCATGCAGTTCCCGGGTAAGTGAAAAGAAAACTCCCTTCCTAGAACTCGCTAAGACCAGAGTATGCAGCTGGCACCACTGCCATCTCCTCAAGAGCAGTTTTGTTCAGAAACTGCCAAGGTAGACAGAAGGTAATTCTAATGGGCTTTTGTTTTGTTTTGCTCCTCATTTGCCCTCATTTATTTATATCAAGAATCGTGTCATTTCCACCCAAGCCTCTCCCCAAAAAGAAACTTGCATGAAAAATGTCCAACCACTATTCTTGCTGTTGAATAAAGTTACTTTCAAAAATTTACCAGTGAGTTCTAATGAAGTCAAGTTGCTCGAAGGAGGTTAGAGAAAGCTTTTGCGATAGGTCAAGTTAGCACAAATGTAGGATTTTCAATGTAAAAGTGCACTCTGCTACCACTCACATCTCTAACCTTTATTAACATGCCAGGAATCTCTTACGCTTAGTTTCAATCATCTCTAAAACAAATAATAAATCTTTACCTTACACAACATGACATTTTATGTAAGTCTGAAACTTTTTGCTGCGTATGTAACTAATGATAGCTGAAAAAAAGCATCTACCACAAAATTCTTCTCTACTTCATTCTTCTTATAGATTTCCGTATTTTAGAAAACAGCCAGACAACATATAGGTAGGAACTAAAAAGCTACAATTTAAGATCCAAGAATCTGGTAAAGGCCAAGAATGATAAAACTGTGTGTGTGTCTGTGTGTCTATACACATACATATCTAACCTATAAAGACTAAATAGGATTGTTGTTCTCACTCACAGACTTGACTACGTCGTCTTTAAATATGATACAAGTATAATAATTAAGAACCAGCAGGTATAAAAAATTCAAAGTCCCCAAACTGTGTACATTTAACCAATCTTTTGTCTTTACAAGTGGACATCTAAATCTACTTATAAAATCTCCCTTAAAAAAAAAAAAAACTATACTTAATATTTTAATGTACTCTTTCCTAAGACTGAATAGATAGTAAATCTCTGCAAATTTATGCTTAGTTCTTTTAGAAATCCTTGATTAAAACTCCTACTGTATAGCCAGTCCTAAAGAGTGCATTCCTAATGACTGACATCTTTCAGAAGCCACTCATTCTCAATCCTGGGAAGAGAGCCACACTGAGTGAGAATCATTTGAGAAAGAGTGAGGTTTAATTAATGATAACCTAACTTAGTTTGAAAAATATTAAAATAATAAAACATAACTAAGATTTTTGCTAGCATGATAATTTCCTACAATATAAACTCATTAATTTGTCATGATTCTCTTCATAGTTCTCACTGAACTGTGAGAAATTTTCTTTGCAATACTGTAAGCAAAATGAGATGAAGGACTCTTAGAAAAGGCCTTTCCCTTTTCTGCCACTCTCCCACTAGACTCATGTGTTCTACCTATACCAAACCTCTAACATACGACACTTTCACATTTGTTCATCTTAATTGTGTATTCAACCAAGAATTTCACACTCTCCCATGATCAAGACACAACTTACTTTACTTCTTTTTGCAAGGTTTTCCTGATCTGCCTCATTCAGGGAGAATAAATCATTTCCACTATACATCCAAACACACCTCGATATAGTGCTTTTGATGTTGTTTTGGTATTTACAGACTATCTCCTCCTAATGAACTCTGAGCCACTTGACAACTGACTTCAGGTCAATCATCTTTTTCCTAATACTAGGTATGCATCATACTTCATCAAATGTAAGATGCCACTGATCGCAAAAAACCTTCCTTTCTACTACTAAGAAAACAAAACAAAGAAAAAAAGCTACCAATCATAATGACATGCCATTAATTTTAAGACTCACCTTGATTTGAGATGATAAATGCATATCTTAGAATAAAACATGGTAGTAGGTGTTAAATTTATTTAAATAAAACTAATTTTAAAATTTATTCAGTTTTCCCGTTCTGTCCCATCTGCTCAAACTCCCTTTCCTACACTCAAACAAAACCTTCTATGTTGACATGAAAGAACAAATCAAAGAAGTGTTCATTATTAACTTCCTCTCAACTTGCTTTGGGACTCTCACTTTTGCTATGATAGGTTTATAAGGAAAATGAATATGAGTTTAAGAGCCCTTTATATGCAATATTCCTTTTGGCTGAAAAGCATCTGACCACATGTATTCTCAGTTCATACTGCAGTGTGTACACCAGACTGAAAAACTAATTCAACTATAACAAGTGTCACCCTAATAGGTTTCCTTCTAAGAAAAATTCATTAGACTTTCTATTTTGAATACCATTTTAAAGATAAAATGTTGACAGAATAAATCAATGTCAGAAATATCCTTATAAACAATGTTTTCATAATTTAAGGATATTTTAAAAGTCAATTAAGCAAAACATTTTTTTTGGCTGCGCTGCACAGCTTGTGGAATCTCAGTTCCCCAACCAGGTAATGAACTCAGGCCCTCGGCAATGAAAGTGCAGAGTCCTAACCACTCACTGAGGACGGCCAGGGAATTCCCAAGCAAAATGATTTAAAATGAAGTAAAAAAAGCAAAAATGGATGTATATGTTCAGGCTTCTAATTACTGGATGATTATGATGCCTTTATGCAACAACAAAACCAAACCTACCCATAAAAACCAGAAGGCCAAAAAGAGTTAGTTACCAACAGACATCTCTTATTGAGCCTCTAGGGTACTCTTAAAACTGGTGTGCCAACGTACCAAAGAAGGCTGACTGCTACATGATCAAGAATATTCTGGGTTAACCTATTTCTAATTCAGAAACATGTTTTACTTCTGTGAACTAGGGTCTTCAGAATACAGTGAAAGTCAACTTTTGAAAAACATGTATAACTAAGAACAGCCTTGTTAAAAGACTATCTGTTGCTCTACGAGAGGTGACAAACCTTTCCCATAAAGGTCTACAGAATACATATTCTAGGCTTTGTGGGCCACATATGGTCTCTGTAGCTTTTTTTTTGAACAATGCTTTAAAAACACAGAAACTATTTTTCACTTTCCAGGTTGTGCAAAAACAGACCATGGACTGGATTTGGCCACAGCTGTGGTCTGTCACCCCTTCTCTGAAGTATCTGAGGTAACACAATGTCATATGTCAAATATGTCTCAGTAAAGCTGGGGGAAAAATATTTGTGGAATTAATGAACAGACCATCTGCAGGCATTTGTGCTAGGCATTCTGTAATTTAGAAAAAATGTATTTTGGAAACTCGGTGCTATTAGCTATGTTTTCCAAATTACAAATGTATTCTTCATGACTCAGTGTGAGACTCTGGTCTCACAAGAATGTCCAATTTGTGATTGTCATGCTATATAAAGTCAAAAATAAATACGGCAAATAAAATGATTTAAGGTGCCATTTTAATAATACTTTAATACATTTTGTAGGTACACTCTAACCCCTTTACTGTATATTGAGAAAGAAGAGTCAGGAAAATCACCTGATCAAAATATGGCAAAAGTACATTATCAGTGTAGTTTAGTATTAGAACCTCGGTCTCCTGCAATCAGTGATCTTTTCTTCTCAGGCAATAACACCGAAATAACAATAATAATATACAGACAATAAGTAATTCTACCAGAAGCAACACTTACATAATGCCAAGAAAGCATGCTTCGAGGCCATAAGAACTAACACTCTCCGGAGAATGTCCTTATTAATAATGTAGTTCTTTATGTGGTAGGTATGGTGCTCCACACAAAATGTTAACAATTCCAATACAAGTGCCAACAACTGGGCAGTCTGAAAATCATCTAAACAAAACAAAACACAATTATATTTAATGGCTTATATTCTTTTCCTCCCCAAATTAAGAATCCGAATTCTAATCAAGTAAAATCCCTTCTATTAACCCAAATATGTTAAAGTTAAGGAAAAGGGAACTAACATTTATTGAATGCCTACCATGTGCCAAGAACTGTGCTTTCCATTTTTTCACATTTAATTTAAATAACTCTGTGAAGAATTAGTGTCACAAGACCCAGGTGTGAAATATTAGTAAGGCAAACTGGGATACAAATCTATTAGATCTGTTTCATTCTAGAGGGCAAGAATGCTCTACCATGTTTTATGTCCCTCAACGGATATACAGATATCACAGGAGGTCCTCCTACCACACATCATCTGGCTTTGATGGAACTACTCTCTCTGCTCCTTTGATTCATGTACTTTGTGCCTCCTTTTACTACACATAATGAGTCCACGCTGAATTATAATTACTGGCTTATCTTCCTCACCAGGCAGTAAGCCTCCAAAACTATTTTACTCACTTTTTATTTCTCCCATTTAACCCCTAAAGATTATATATATAGCACAGTGCCTTCCACACAATGGGTTCTCAATAAATGTTTGATGAATTGAACATGTGGGTTTGGAAAGAAGCCTCAAGCTTTACCTACTATGAATAAAGTAGACAAGAAAAATTAGTATCACATTTCCAAGACTTGATTCTAGAGTCATTAAAAAAGGTAAATTTAACATTTTATTCTAAGTGGTGTCATAAGTTAAATATACTATATTGATAATTCATATGACAAAATAACTTACTTATTCTCGAAGCTTCAATAAGGAATTTCCCAATGAAGACCCTAAAACTATTTTCTAAATCAAACACACACACACAAAGCTAAAGGAATAAAATGCAGAAATAATCCTACTTTGGAATAATCCTCAATGCAAAGAAAAACTGCTTAATACTAAGCACAAGCTCTGCTCTGTATCTACACACCTGGAGTACAAATAACTTAAAATGAATCTTCTAATAGCTTCTTCCTTCTATTTGTTTCATACATGTAAATGCAAACTAAATACAAATATTGCTTTAACAAAAAATATTGTTTTAAAATTCTGAAAGCAAAAAATTATCTCTAGTATATTCTTTCACAGTTCTACTACCTCTGATTATAGCACTTTTAAAAGAAATTTTACCTTGAAATTACCTCTTTTGAAAATATATTAGTAAACCTCTAGGTTAACACCAACTTTTTGAGTTTCAGAATTCAAGAACCAAGAACTTAACTACCAACCTGTATTACCTTACCTTTGCTAGGTTTGTCTTCTGTTGTATTTGCCAGTAAGGGAGCAGTAAGGACATGCATACAGTGCTTGTAGAAGAAACCCAGAAATTCAGTCTTTTCTGTTTTCTAAGGAATCGAAAACACTTCCATGAACTTTAACTGCATTGGTTCCTACCAGCAATAAAAATTATACTAGTATGAAAAAGAGAAAAATGCCCGTAGCTTACATTGGCAGTAGCTAACATGTTTTCTGGGTCAACTAATGTTCGAAGGAGGCCCATAAGCTGGACTGCTCCTCCAAGTTCAGGGTCTGTATCACAAATCATATGTTCTATAATGAGGTTGATGAGCAAAATATCCTGGTGAGAAAAATACACATAGTAAGGATCACTTATTATAGGAGGGAATGGAAAAAGCATATACTATGAGACATGCTACAGCATTATACCTAGCTATGGCTATCTTAACTGCAAACAAAATGAAATGCTTGACTGACTTCTTTAATGGATACAGAGCAGTTTTCCGAAAGTATGGTATTGGCACATTACACAAATAGTACCAAAAAGAATTTATCTTTAATCAAGGGGATTTATCTTTAAATCCCGATGAAAATAAAAACAAAGTTTCAGTTTGGTGCTAACAGATCTTTTACACCTCTGGATAACAAAATCTCCCTTCTGAAGAAAGCTAACGGGCTTTAACAGTAAGAATGTTTAGCTAAAATTTATAACATTGTTCTTTCACTCCATTTTTATAGATTCCTTCTATTTATGGCAGATGATAATTGTACCTATTCTCCATTTATGGAAATGATATAAAGTTTCCATTTAAAATAAATTTAAGAAAAAATTAGTTGGTACCTGAATGTCTGAAATTGGGGGAAACAAGATTACGTTATTTAGAGAGCACACAGGAGAACAAATATATTATAGATATTCCAAATGACATACAAAATTGACTTAGTTTTCCTGATGCTCTACTATGACTGGTTTTCCTGGCTGAAGAGGAAAAATTGAGAGGCATTCAGTGAGAAAAATCTCTGCTCTTGCCTATATATGCAATGGTAGGATAGACAGAGAAAATGCAGACATACATGGAAATAACGAATCAAGACTGGGAATCAAGAAGACGACTGCGTATGAATGAAGTACATCAATGTATGTTCAACTAATGGGTTACAGCGCCAACAAGAATAGCCTTTATTTTATATACACACACACACACACACACACACACACACACACACACACAGGCTTTCAAGATAGGACTATTTTATAAAAGCAAAATGTGACATAATATTCAACAGTTCAAACTGGCACTTCCTGCACCTACCCTGACATTACAATTTTGTAAACAAGTGTTAAATATAGAAGTTACTAGGCATTCCACTTCATTTTGACATCACAACACATTACGATCTCTTTAAAAAGTCTATTTCCTCATTTTGTAAAAATATGATAGGCTGGAATTCTACATATATTTTTTTCTAAGAGATTGTCTTTTTACCCTCTCTGTTTGAGGGCAGAATATCTTAGTTTATTCTTAAGTAAAAAGTTACTTCCAAGATTTTATGGGGGAAAGAGAAAATAAAAAATCAGGATGATTGGTTTAATTATCTGAAAAGAAAACAGAGCACAAACATTTACGGCTTCCACATAAGCCATGTACCACAGACTCTGGGAGAACCTTTCACATCACCAGGATACATTCTCTCACCGACTCTGAAATTGATGGGTAAGTGAGTGAGTGAGTGAATGTGAGTGAGTGAGTGTGTGTGTGTGTGTGTGTGTGTGTGTGTGTACACAACACAACAGCTTGTTCCCTATGGTTAGGCAGTAAAGAAAGCACCCTAAACACTTTCCAAAGGAATGTGCTTCATCATTCTTGATGATTTTGAGACTCTATCCCTAGCAAAGCCAATGTTTTCCTAGGGAAGTTATTCATAATTCCACATATAGAAGAACAATTTATTGATTAAATGATTTAAACAACACTACATAGCACATTAACTTCTGAATTAAGAAACTTAATCTCAAATTTTTTTTTTTCTTTTTTTTTGCAGTACACGGGCCTCTCACTGTGTGGCCTCTCCCGTTGCAGAGCACAGGCTCCGGACGCGCAGGCTCAGCGGCCATGGCTCACGGGCCCAGCCGCTCCGCAGCATGTGGGATCTTCCCGGACCGGGGCACGAACCCGTGTCCCCTGCACTGGCAGGCGGACTCTCAACCACTGCGCCACCAGGGAAGCCCGATCTCAAAAATTTTTAAAGAAATTTAAGTTGAGCATTAACAACTGCTGTAAGACAATTTATAAACTGAGACAGGAGCCAGTTAGGGAAGAATAAGCCATGATATTATGGCTACACTCTTCTCAAACATCAACTATTTAAATCTTTAAGAAATGAATAATAAATACAGTTATAGCTTCCCATGTATAAATACTTACTGTTAGTGCAAATAATATTTACCTTGTTGGTTATTTTTTGCTCTGTTAACTTCTTACTTACATCATCATTCTGTTGTGCCTCCTGCATGACAAACTCTCGTACCATGGATGGATTATATTCAACCAAGTATGAGAATATATCAGTAGCAGCACTTCGCACCTGTGTATCATCCATGCCCTGCAGATAAAAAGCACTTATTTCTCCTATAATAACAAAAATATGGAACTTGAAGCTATATAAATCCAAAACCTGACAAATTATAAGAGAACATTTGAATAAAAAAAGAGAGGTCAAGGAAATTCTGCTTATGTAAAATTCTTTTTCTCTGGATAAAGTTATACTTTCTTTATTCCTGTTTTCTTTTCTACTTTAACATTTCAACTAATAGGCTGCAAAGTTAACAAATTATCGATATTAAAAATATGGAAAATTCCTGTATGTGTCCTTTCAGTACTCTCTGTAAGGACTAATACTAGAATTTTATAGCTTTTTAACTTTATGTAATACACAACTGATATTAAATATTGGCTATAATCAAACAGTTGCATGCTACATAAGAAATATACTATTTTGTGGATTAAAAATATGATGGTAATTAAGTATAAGGAGAAACAAACTTACAAGGATGACTTCTAAAGCTGGTAATATACCCATGTTTGACAAAGTCTTGAAAAAAGCATCTCTGTTTTGAGGTTGTAGCGTTTGGGAGAACGCACAAAATTCTTTTAAAAAGTTAACCTGAAATTAGGAAAAAGGATAAGTGAATATAAAAGGTGTGTTGTTTTAGCTTCATGCCCTCCATAATATCAAATTTCTTACCAATTCCTGTCTTTTTTCCTCATCTGTTGCTTCATCTGTTAGCTGTGCAAACAAATCTGTCAGAAATTTTTCATCTTCCTGTGAAATCAAAGGATAAATTAATTATGCTAATAGTAACAGTGTAATATATTTTCAAAACGCTAATACAGAAGATATAAATCGCAATAACTGGAAAAGGGGAAGATGGTATTGGCAATGCTGTTTTTTAAAAGAGAAGGAAAAAACTATGAAAGGATAAATTGGGGATTTGTACAAAGATTATCCTTTATATTTCGGCAAGGCTCTATTTCTTAAGTCTAGTTAAGGGCCACATTATAAACACTTTAGGCTTTGCGGACTCCACCACAGCTACTCAATTCTGCTGTTATAGTAGGAAGCAGCCACAGGCAATGTCAATGAACAAGTATGGCTCTGTTCAGATAAAACTTTATTTACAAAAACAAACATGGTCTGTAGACCCATGATTTTCATAGGGTTTCATAATCTTAACTTTAGAAGTTAAGGTTCTACAACCACTCAAATAAAGATAAAACTTCCTTCATGTTTTAAAACCAGAAATGATTCAATTATGTAAAAAGCTAAATTCAGAACTTTTAAAGAAACATCTATTATTTGAAGCTATCCACCTACAGACATATAACAATAATTATTAAATTATTCTATGTTAAATTGTATTAAATTATTTTAGAAATGATTCAAAAGATCTCATAGGATACTCATCTGGGCATGTAAAAGTTAGAGTATAGAACTTGGAAATAACCTCATATGTTATCTTATCTTACCTCCTTATTTTATAATTGAGACAGATTAAGAAATTTACCCAATGCCCAATCACAGTTAGCAGGTAGGTGGTAGAGCCTTCCTGACTGCCTGTTCAATTTTTTGTCACTATTTTTAGTTAAGATTTTGTTTTAATTCCATACTACCTCAGCTAGTAGAAATAAATTCAACACTACATGCCCTACAGACATGCCTAAGTCTAAATGTATATATGTATGTGTGTGTGTGTGTATATATATATATATATATATATACACATGTATATGTATGTGTACGTATGTATGTATGTGTGTATCTCCCACTAGTTTATAAACCCCTTATTCACTGCTGCAGGTGCTCAAGAAACATTTTCTGTGACACCAAATTAGTTTGGCTATTCCATCTTTACTTTTTCTGCAGTGTACAAATAGGCCACACCTCAAATGGCATCCAATATCAAGATCCATCTCAGACATGATATATCCCACCAAATGGAAATCAAATGATTAAAAAAGATTCTCTGAACTTCTGTGAAGTACAGAGAATTAAGAAGGTTCAACAGTATTACAAAGAATCAGTCAACAGTAAGGGTTATGACTGTGTACAAGGTAAGAACCTGCTTTAATTACTCCTTGTCAAAAAATGTGTAAAACTCACCTTCCTTCATAGCAGCACTTTCAATATAAATGCTCAGCATCAAGAGAAACAGAAAGACCTACAGCACTGGCAGCCTGCATTTTACAGATAGTATTGTAGGGAAACAAAGACTTAACAACTTGAAATTATTCATACTTAATGAGTAAAACTGGCATTTTACAGGTCTGAAGACCAAGAAAACAAAGAAGTGACAAATCCCTATATAACAAAATGAGAACCATGTGGAGCTGAAGAAAGGGACCAGCAGTGCTTAGGACTATCCAAGGAGACCAGAAATCAGAACTAGACCAGAACAGAGGATCTATTAGGTAGCTAGCAAAAACTAGTTCCTTAGCAAAGAACAAATGAAAATTGGTACCAGAACACCCTTCTTCTTCCATTATCAATCACAATACACTATGTCAAGGAATACTGTTGTACTTACCAGACTGTATTGCCTATGTTATTTGTCTGTCTTAAATGAATGGAAAACATGTCAAATTAATCAACGTGAACTGGACTTATCACTAGCTTCAGGAAAGCAGTTTTGGTAAAATTGACTTTTCTATCTAAATTCATATATATATATATATATATATATATATATATATATATATTAAGGTGATAAAACCAGGGTCACTGAAAATACAGCAATTTTCTAAAAAGGAATAGACAAAAATTAAATTTACTGTTTTACTCATAACATGTGCTACCAAGCAGCTCTAACTGACATTTATTTGCCTCTTTCTTAAATTCAAATCCAGGTTTCAAATAATTATTTTATTTGTAGATCTGAGGTAAGGTCTTACAATAGCTTTCAAATCATATCACACAGCTGTTATTGTTACAACATCTTGAGCATGAAGAAACAAAACACACAGGAAGTGTGCAACTCACAAATCTTTGCACTATGCAAACATATTTCAACTGGACTAGACTAATTCATGCACCATGGGATAAATTACTGAGAGATTCTCTGACTTTGGGGGTGTTACAAATGCAGATTACCGGCCAGCTCAGACATTTGGATTGTGTGCTATGTGCAGAATCCAGGATGCATCCTAGGCAGTTCTGATGCAAGCACCCTAACACACCACACCCGAGAGACTGGGCATACTCTAAAAAGAAAATCTGGAGTTTAATAGGCAATTATTAATAGATACTTTAAAATAATACTCAGGAGTCTTGTATCATGTTCAATGCTTTATAGGCATGCACCTGATCTAATCTTCAGATGACCTTATAGGGTAGGTACTAATATCACCAACCTTAAGATCAGGAAGCTGAAGCTTTAAGAGATTAAGAAAGTTGCCCAAGCCACATAGCTATTAAGTGACAGGCAGAGCTGAAACTCATACTCTAGCCTAACCTCCCCACACTCTCATCCATTACAAAAGCATGCCTCTTGGTAGGGAGACATGCAGCTATAACTTGCCAACATCTGCTGTACCTCTAATAAATAATTACCTGGGAGTTGTATAAATGCTATAGAATTTGTATTCTATATTTAATGACATATTTCTTGGCTTCTCTTTTATTTTTCTTTCCTCTTCCAATCTATTCTGTTCTATGCATAACTGATAGATTAATATCCCTAAAATTCCACATTCAAGTGTTTCATTAAGATCCTTTTCCTATTTCTTCAAGCTAGATTTTTTTTTTTTAAATTACATTTATCACCCCTAATCCAACACAACCTTCTGGTCCCACAGTATTATATATTATAATCTCTTGTAATATCACCAAAATACATACCTTTAGACAAAAATTAAAAATTCAATTTGTGTGCCTAAAAGGAACAGAAAATTATTTCTGCTGAAGGCAATCAGTATCTTTTTAAGTAGGAAAAAAAAGAATGATCTAACTCACCTGTAACATACCAACAATTTCTACCTTATTGAAAAAGATAAAAGAGTGAAGTGTTGATAACATATTTTCTTCAAAGACTGAAGGGGTAGGTAGAACCATGTCTTGTATATACTGAACTCGGTATGTCTGATGAATTTTTTGTTTCAGCTCAGGATCTGATATGGGAATCACTTCTTTAAACTTGGCTGTTTTTGTTAGAAATTCCCTATGTTTTCGTGGTTGTGATAAAGCAGGATCATATTCTAAGCATCCAATGACGTCCATTATACATTCCTCAGAGAACATAACTTCAAAAAGAGCAGTTCGATTCAAGAGGAAGATGCCTTTGATAATTTCATACAAGTGGTGCAGTCCTTCAATATTTTCCAAATCCTCACACACATGAAAAAGCTCTAAGAGCTTTTTAATGTAACCCTCATTTTCCAGTGCTAGTGCAAGTTTTTCACGACGCAGGGGGGAAGGTAAAGATGATGCCACAAGTTCTGCAATTTCCTCAAGGCGACTTAATTCACAAGATGGCAATTCTAAACCTGGCGATGACATATCATCAAAACGCTCCTCTTCAGACTCATCTACAAGGTCCTGAGTGATGTCCACTGATGGGTCCTTTCCTTGAACCTAGTAAACAAGATTTATGATAGCTGACAAAGTATAATCAAAGCAAATCTAAATGGTATTCTTAGATACAAGAGATGTTATAAGAAAACTATTAATGGTAATTTTCAAGTTTAAGACTAGACAAACTTTAAGTCTTCAAACTTGACACCGGTGCTTTGTGACCACCTAGAGGGGTGGGATAGGTAGGGTGGGAGCGAGATGCAAGAGGGAGGGGATATGGGGATATATGTATAGCTGATTCACTTTGTGATACAGCAGAAACTAACACACACACCATTGTAAAGCAATTTATATTCCAATAAAGATGTTAAAAAAAAACAAAGCTCGACACAATTGCCTACTTTCCTGAACACATTTCTACACATTTCTACAAATAACATACACTTTCGATTTTAAGGAAGGAAGTTCAAAGTTCAGAAATGGAATAAGCTTTCTTGTAAGTACAAGGTTTGCCAGCAACGGAAACATTCTAAAGATCCACTAAACTAACTGTGACTGTGACTTACAGTGCCCTGCAGACGCATAACATATAGAGTGGTAAAACATCCACTCACGTTTTATATCCATGGCCTCTTTTCCAGCAGACCAGGGCAAATCTCAGAGACAGTCCTAGCACTGTGCTCTGGTAGAGCCACAAAACTCTTCAAAGTTTAAGTAAAATTCAAACAAATACTGTGACCATAGAAAAAATATATAATTGTAAGCAATAAGAAAAATATTTAATATCAGTTAATTTAGAAACCAAGGGCCAAGAGCATTTACAAATTGGCTTTGGACCAAAGTAGGTCACTGATTTGGTATGAAAACGCTGGTTGGTAGCCCAAAATGATGATTAAGAAAAACTGAGTGGGAAACAAGTGCACCCACACAAAAATAAAACCACATAAAAAGTAACTGCAACCTATGTGTAGCAGAGCTATCCCCTAGGAATACCTGCTTAAAGTTAAGTAACCAAACCATGGAAGTTCTCCTTTCTACACACCCAAACCTATACCTCTCATGATCCCCTAGAAGCTCTAAAGTTTGTCATAAACCCCAACTGTATGTCAGTGTAGGGGCTCTAATTATAAAAAGATAACTTATACGTCTTCACAATTAAATACATTTTAAGGTAAAAGAAAATTTTTACAAAAGGTCAAAGACGTATTTTGGAATGAAATGAGTTTTGCTATCTTGGCCCTGTAATTTGAGACACTGCCACTAAACCAGCCCAAAAGGCCAAGATGAATGGCAAAGGGATGGAAAACTTAGGCCTTATATGAAATGACCAACAAACTTAAATTGCTTAGCATGGTTAAGAGATGTTGATGGATACTAGAAGGGAAGAAGTCCTGGACTAAGTCTAAAAAATGCTGCAAGGCAATACCGTCTTGACCTTAACCCAGTGGGCAGCACCACTAAAAGGAGGCTAGGCACATTCACAGCTTTTACCTGGCATGGTCTCAAGTTGGCCCTGGATTTTTTCAAATTACGTAAGATCTCATCACAGCTTTAGACTCCTAGTATTCAAGCTATGGCTCTACCTATAGAAAAATGGTAGGGGTTTGTTTACAAAACCAATGATAAGGGATGAGAGCCCTTATTATAATGAAAAATGCCATCTTCTGGAGTTAATTTGCAAATACGAAGGCTGAACAGGTAATCAAAAAGACCTGTGTTTAGGAATTTGATCTTCTCAGGGAAACATGGTGAAACTGTAATAATCTGACAAATATGTTTCAGTCTTACTTTCAGAAGAGAAGCAATAGAAGAATGAAAATTTAAAAAGGAAAGTAGACTAAGCTAGAAGAGAGAGCTTTCCTTATGAGAAAGGATAAATCTCAGAAGTCAATCTGGACAGATATGAAGCAAATGAGAATGTGAAGATCATAAAGATATAAAAAGGAAAAAGAGATGCACCCAGACATAACTGCTATCAAGGAGAGTACTAGATAATGTGGAGATTTTTTAGTTGTTTCTAGATAAAAAAATGATGAGTTCAAGAAATAGAGAAACATAAGATCTCAGAGAACAAAATACAGTAAATTCCCTAAAATAAGCCAGGATCCAGAAATTAATTGAGAAGTACAGCCAGGATCATAAGAGTCATTGAGAAATGACATCTTGAACATAAACTATGTAAAAGTTGGGAGGGGAAGATCAGAAAGGAACAAAGTAGGCAGTGATTCCCAGGAAAGTTATTGTAGAGCAAAGTATACAAGTACTACTACTTGTGCCCCAAGAGAAAATTACGGAAAAATTTATGGTGTTACAGACTAAGGAGAAGCATAATAAAGCCCCAACAATTTTAAAGGAGAGCCAGGCATGACGGTTAACAGATTGAGTCCAGGTCTGAGTTAAATATTGACCCAATAAAAGATTGTGTCCAGGGTGCGACTGTTCATCTTAGAAAGGTGAAAGAGAACAAGATTTTTCTTAATAACGGGTGCTTTCAGCACCACCCTGAGCTCATTAATCTCTTCTCTTTCTATGGAAGAACTCCACATGACAAAAATCTAGAGGAACATGCTGTAAAAACAACTGTATGAGACAGAAAGCAAAGAAAACATGAAGAAAGCATAAAAACATGTTAGCTTTTCACATGTTAAGAGAAGGAAAGGGACAGCTTAACAGGCAGGTTAATTTATGAAAAACACAGCTAAGTAGAATTACATAGCAGAAATAAATCCTGCAAGTTAAGGAGAAACTGTGCCTCAAGAGCACTGTGGCTTCTCCTAAGTCAGTGGCTCTTAAACTTCAGGCTGCATCAGAATCACCTGAAGCAGGCGTTGACAAACGAGCCAAACCTGGACCACCACTTGTTTTTGTAAATAAAATTTTACTGGAAGAGAACGATGTCCATTTATTTATGTGTTATCTATAGCTACTTTCACAGTACAACAGCAGAACAGAATAGCTGTTAAACTGTATGGTCCACAAACCCTAAAATATTTACCATCTTGCCCTTTACAGAGAAAATCTGACTTAGAGGGCTTGTTAAAATAGAATTACTGGTACCTACTCATAGTTTCTGATTCAGTAGATCTGGGATGGGGGTCTCAGAATTTGCATTTCTAACAGATCCCAGGTCATGCTCATCCTGCTGGTCTGAGGACCACACCTTGAGAACCAATGAATTAAAGAATCTCCTGAAAGTTATTTATTCTCCAGATAAAATAAACATGAAGATAGAGAAAGCATCCTTAGGATGTAATGGTCTAAATAAGTCCATAACAAGAACCAGTGGCTTTAGCCATCAGAGCGCATAAAAAATGACCATTCTCAAAAGACTGTGGAGATTTTATCACTAGACTGAGGTACTAGAACCATTAAGGAATTCCAGAATCAATTGAGAACATGCATGATGACACTGAAGAGACAGTCAAGAGCCATAAGAAGTTACTGAACAAGGGGTAACACGATCAGACTTGCATTTTTAAAAAGATCACTCCAGCTGTGGTACAGATTTGGGAATGAAAGCAATGAACCAGGCAAGCAATGATGGTGGCTTAGTAAATTAACAGCAATGAAAATGAAGGTAAGTGAATGCATTTAAGACTTACAATTGAGGGACTGAATGGATATAGAAGATGAAGGAAGGATAAACACGTTTCTGGCTTCAGCAACTGGGTGGCATTTACTGAGATGAGAGAGATAGCTAGGAGAATGAACAAATCTCGGTGAGATTACGTTCAGTCTTAGACTATTAAATTTGAGATGCTAGTTAGCACTCATGGAGGAGCTCTCAAAAGCAGCTGGATATAAAACTCTGGAGTTCAGAAAAGGTCTGGGCTGGGTAGATTAATGTCAATAAACTGTACTTTCCTATAAATCAAGCTTCTTCACAGACAGCAGTGAATTTAGAAGATCTATATGAAATGTGTCTCTATTTAAAGTTTGGGGCATTAGCATAAAGCACAGCAAAAAACAAAATGCTTAAAAAGAAAGCATGTTGATTTTCTGATTTTTAAAATTACCTGACATATTTTCTCCCAAATTTCATCACATCCAGCTTTTTCTTGAAAGCTAAGGGCCAAGTCATAATTTTCTGCTTCAGACCACACAATCAAAGTGTCCTTGAGAGAAAAGAAGTCTGAATGATTAACATATATTATCACAAACTACTTCAAAGTATAAGGCAAATGAACAAAGCAATAGGGAATTGAGAACGGTACTCATTTTTACTTTTTGTAACACTGATGTCAGTAATTTCCAATGCCTTTTTGCACTTCACTTTATCCAATCTATAAAATGAAAACATTCTCCTTAAGGAGAAGTTGAACCAATATATGAAAAGCACTACAAATTGAGCACATAATCTAAATATATCAAAAGATACAAACTAAACATTATATCAATCCTTTGCTTGCACATTAAGTTACATTTTATGCTCTAGTCAAAACGCTCAAAGAGGAAGTCCTGAGTATTCAGTAGCAAGGGCATGTCAGGAGGATGTGATTAATAAACATAGCTGCTCCTCCTCCTCTCTAACTTTCAGTATCAGGTGTTCTTTACCTGGGGCACTTGAGGCCCATGACGCCCTTGAAATTATTGGCTAAATTTGTAACGTGAGCATTTACCTGGACAGAGGTTTTTTAACTTTCACCAAAGTTCAAGAAGCAAGATGCTCCTACCACCTACCACCCTTTTATTCATTTCATACCAATTTTTGTTTTTTTAATGATAGTTTAATAAACAGTTCAACAGTTTTTACTAAGATGTAATCTCAGCAAGACACTACAATTATAATACTGAGACCACTTTATATTTCCTGTAGTACAAATAGTCTGTATTCTACAATATGCATGGTATATTTATAGGGTCTAAGGTATCTTTTTGAAATTACTGACTATAAATAAACACATACACTGTTTCACAGCAATTAACCATTTCAAAAAAGAGCCTTCCAGAGGGATCTATGAATCACATTAAGAATCTGTGAATGGCACTAGGGAGAGTTACATTTGAAAACGAAGCCTAATGTAACAGCTACCATGTAGCCTTTTTCAAACTGGTCCAAAGAGACGAATTAGGAGTAGAAATTAGATGTGAACACAATATAAAGAAAAATAATTTAATCTAATAAGTAACTGAAAGGAGCCAAGCCAAGGCTGGCTGAGCATCTACTGAAATGATAAAAGCTCCTGTATTGAGGAGGAAACATGACTATATTTTAAGGTATCTTAAAAGATCTATGTAATTTCTAATACTTTTCAGTACCTCGTAAGGACACCACTTATTGTACACAAATGGATCCCATGTTTAAAAATTTGTCTGCTAAATTGCATATTTACTCTGTTCAATTATTTAACTGTCAATCATGAGACCAATAGTCTCTTACTGAACTAAAGTGATGCCAGCCAGAAGTAAATAAACAATCCTCTGATTAGGCTGTGCAGCATTACTAAGAGGATAAATCCGCAAATCTTACTCAGAATTCTAAAAAAGAGCTCAAAGACCCCTTTTTATTATCTTCAAGAACTTCAAGAGATCATAGATCCCAGGCAAGCAATCTGTTCCAGTGACTGAGTAGCTGTTCCAGCTCAAAATAATTTACATTAACATTGTAAGATCAACATGTCAGAAATTAGTCAGTTGGCCTCAGTTTCGTCTTTAAATAAATGGGATCATACTGTTTTGAAAACCAGTAATAAGGTAAGATCTATTGGAAGAAGTCTAAAACCACTATCACATTAGTAATAAGGTAAGTTTAAGACAATTGTAAGCAACTACTCTATTACAATGTATATTCAGAATCATTTGGAGGCTTAAATCAGGGCACAGATAGAAATACGCTCTTAGTTATCCATTTGACAAATTCATAAGTTTGAAAATTTTTAGGAATTACTCTTCTGTTTTCCTTGAAGAGCCTAATTTTCACCAAATCATCCTGCTTGCTTATCATCCAACAGCCTATAGGTTAAGACATATAGATTTGTTCATTCATCCTCAAGAGACTTGATCTTTTCTTTTTCTTAGGATGTGCTTTTACTATTCAGCTGACTGAAAACTCAAAACGTTAATTTATGTATAGAATATCAAAACCAAATAATACTCTAGTCTCCAGCCATTGCAATCTAACCTGAGGGTTTTCTTAAGAACACCAAATGCAACAAAGTGTATTTAACAGACCACTGAACCATCAAGAAAATATTTCATATTGTACCAATACCTGTTGGACAAATAAATCACCGTTATATAAATTTAGGAGTAAATATCCGATTTCCTAGGTACTATCTGTGTGACCTCAAGCAAGCCACAATCTTTAGGCATCATCTTATGTGCAAAATAAAACTAACTTGCCTCTAGTAGTATTTTAATAGTCAATGATGAAGCAAAGCACTTTATAATTTATAAAGTTATATATTTATATATTTATAAAGTAATATAAATGTGTTGGTAGTGTATTTTAAGTTATTTTATATCTGCATCTTCAGGGCAGTGAGGGAACTGATACTGATTTCATTGGCTTTGTAAAGCACTCAGTATTATCTACATGGGTATATTCTGAAATAAATACCAATTTTGATGACAGTGCTTGCAAGTATTAAGTGAGAGATTTACTTTCAGATATCTCTTGCATCAGAAGGGTACAAGAAAGAGAGTGTACTCAAATTAAAAGTTCTTAGAAAACTTACATCATTATAAGGTCCCAGTCAGGCTATATAAGAAATCAGATTCGTATTTATACTGAGTTGCTGTATAGAGATATGAATGTTCCTCCTGCACTAGCATTTACAACAGTGAAGGAAGGAGTTTCTACCATTTAGTTGTGTTAGTAGCTGATTATTCCATCAGTGGTCACTTTTTAAATTCTCTTTAGGTAGAAACAAGAAAACTGTGTCGTTTTAGGTTTTAACTTTTGAGAATAAGGCTCAGTTAGTCAAATATCTAGAACTTAGCTTAACTTGAAGCAAGTTTTTCTTTAATTTAAAATGACTGCTTTATATATACAGAGATTGGTAGAACTGGATTTTAGAATTAGACTGGCAAAGCATCTTATAATCTACTCCAAAATTTTCATTGTAAGGAATCAGATGGCAAATTTTCATTTAATCACCAAATCGAGAGGATAATATGCAAGATAAAGAACATCTTCAAAATTTTACCTGTTGTTTCTGGTATGCAGTATTAGGATTTATTTTGGACTCTAAAAGTAGAGAACCTAGGAAAGAGGAAAAAGAAAAAACAAACACATTCCATTATGTAACTGTAAAGCAGCAAAATTATATTCCCTTACATACACACACATTTCCTTTTTTGAAGGACTGATGCACATACAACTTCAGTTGAGGAAATATTATTTTAAAACAATACAAATTTAAATATAATAGCCTGTAACCTAAGAAATGCTTGCTTTATACATGTTTACTTTTAACAAAAAAGACACGATCATCTAAAGAGCGAGCACTAGATGGTAAGAGAAATCTAACAACTCCTGGGCAGCAGAAGGTAGTGAAACAGCACAGTGTGAAGCCAGATGATCTGGGATTAAATCTCTAATATACAGTATTATTAGAGAAATAACTTAAAACATGCAAATAAGCATTATAAATAAAATCTGGTCTCTCTCAAGACTGAAAATAAGAATTCACTGGTAAAAGTCTGAAAACATCAAGGATATGATCCATTGCCCAAGTACATCCCCACATTATGATTCACCTTCAGAAAGTCTTATATTTCTGTTTAATACAGAAATCACACTTCTCCATCTTCAAATTATCAATTTACTTCTCAGAATAAGCTAATTTGCACATTTCTGTTTTTCCCCGGCAGTATCGTAAGACTCAAGGTATTAGAAAATAACTACTGCTTTGTGACAAAGAGCAAAATAATAATAAAAAATTTTATTTAAGTATAGTTGATTTACAATGTTGTGTTAAATTTCTACTGTACAACCAAGTGATTCAGTTATACATATATATATATATACACACACACACACACATTTTTCATATTCTTTTCCATTATGGTTTAATCACAGGATACTGAATATAGTTCCCTGTGCTATACAGTAGGACCTTGTTGTTTATCCATTCTGTATGTAATAGTTTGTACCTGCTAACCCCAAACTCCCAATCCATTCCCTCATTCCCTCCCCTACCCCATCTCCCCCTTGGCAACCACAAGTCTGTTCTCTATATCTGTTAGTCTGTTTGTTTCATAGATAAGTTCATTTGTGTCATATTTTAGATTCCACATATAAGTGATATCATATGGTATTTGTCTTTCTCTGTCGGACTTACTTCACTTAGTATGATAATCTCTAGGTCAATCCATGTTGCTGCAAATGGCATTGTTTCACTCTTTTTTTACAGCTGAGTAGTATTCCATTGTACACAGGTACCACATCTTTATACATTCACCGGTCGATGGACAGGTTGTTTCCATGTCTTGGCTATTGTAAACAGTGCTGCTATGCACACTGGGGGGCATGTATCCTTTCAAATTAGTTTTCTGCAGCTATATGCCCAGGAGTGGGATTGCAGGATCATATGGCAACTCTGTTTTTAGTTTTTTAAGGAACCTCCATACTGTCTTCCATAGTGGCTGTATCAATTTACATTCCCACCAACAGTGCAGGAGGGTTCCCTTTTCTCCACATCCTCTCCAGCATTTGTTATTTGTAGACTTTTTAATCATGGCCATTCTGACTGCTGTGAGGTGGTACCTCATTGTAGTTTTTATTTGCATTTCTCTAATAATTAGCAATGTTGAGCATCTTTTCATGTGCCTGTTGGCCATCTGTATGTCTCCACAAAAAGCAAATTTTAAGACTAAATGTATACCTCTCCCCTCCTCAACCAATTCCAGTTTAAAGCCAAGTTCTGACCCAAAATACTTGAGAAAAAGCATTTCCTCTGCAGCTGTCTCTCATCCAAAGCTTTCAACTCTTCTCATATTACATTAAACAGTTGCTTTATCCATTCCAAATAGTGGCTAGACACTTGAGAAAAGGGCACTCTTAACATTTCCAAATTTGACTAGTTTTGCCTTTATGTTAAAATTTGTTTACTAAGTTTATGATACTGCCCCGTGTTAGTAATTTACTGATCATTCACTACCATGGGCTGGTAATGATGCTCAGTGATATTGAATATATATAGTAAAATACCAGCATTTGCCAAGCTGCAGTGACTTAATTTGCAAACACCTTGTGCACAAGAAAGCTTCCCACTTTACTTGAATCTTTCCAGTGTATAGCACAGGTGAACTGCTTAACCCAAAATCTGTCTCTTACCCTGTCTGTACTTAAGGTAACTAAACAGTCTCCCTATTTTCTCCACCTGTACTCCCAACACCCCATTTCTTTAAGCTCTTTTCTTTTTACTATTTTTGGCTCACTGAGGTTCAGACAAATATTCTCACATTCTGGAGGAAGCCTGATTACTCTTCTTCCCATTTTTCCAACTTTTGCCACAATAATCAAAATAAATTTTCCAGTGCCCCTTAATTTTCTTTATGCACAATCAACGAATTTTTATTTCGGTAATTACTAAGAGCTGTCTAGTGATATATTTATAAGAAGAAAAAGCAGCAAGCAAACGAACTCAATGTCTAGAGTCCCTTAAAAGTATTAAAATTTCCAACTATCTCTGTAAATATTCTTTCACTGTTTATTGTTTAATTACTAGAACAAAAATTGCACCCTATTATTTCCCAATGAAATCACAAAGTATGTCAAGTACATTATGGATCAAACTTTTAAAAGATGAGTCATGGCATATAATCATATTCAAAACATGTTTCTATGAGAAAATACATTCCAAAAACCCTACTTTGAAATATATCATGTCCTCAAAAAACAATCAATCCGCAGAAAACTACATAAATAATAGAGTGAAACAAATGGATTACTTTATAACATATTTCAGAAGATGCAAGAGATCTAATGTCATAGAACCAAACTAAGTAAGTAATGCCACCTTAAAAGTCAAACTGCACAAAAGCACAAAGGAAAAAAATCAGACATCATTGATAAATGATGGTAACTGGACATAATCAAAATTAAAAACAAAAATAAAAAATGCTACAAACAATACCATTAAGAATGTGAAAAGAACCCACAGAATGTGCAAAATTATTTGGAAATCATATATCTGATAAGGGACTTGCATCCAGAACTCTTACAACTCAATAATAAAAAGATAACCCAATTTAAAAATGGGCAATGGATCCGAGTAGATATTTCTCCAAAGAAGATATACAAATGGAAAATAAACATGAAAAGAAGCTCACCACCTTTAGTCATTAGGGAAATGCGAACCCAAACCACAAAAAGATAACCATTTTACACCAGCTAGGAAGCCTATAATCAAAGACACACAATGACGTGAGCTGGCAACCATGTGGAGAAATTGGAACCCTCATACATTTTTCTTGTAGGTATATAAAAAGGCATCCACTTTGGAAAAATTTGGCAGTTCCTCAAAAAGAGAGTTACGGGCAATTCCACTCCTAGGTACATACAAGAGAAACAAAAACATTTGCCCACACAAATTTGTGTACACACAGCAAAAAAGTGGAAACAATCCAAATGTCCAAAAACTGATGAATGGGTAAATAAAATGAAAGACTATTCGGCTATACAAAGATATGAAGTTCTGATCCATGCTGTAACTGAACCTTGAAAACGTAAGTTAAAGAAGCCAGTTACAAAGAACCACATGTTTTAGGACTGCATTTATATGAATGGTCCAGAATTTGCAAATTTAGAGGATTTGTAGATTAGTGGCTGTTTAGGACTGCGAGGAAGGGGGAACAAATGGGTAGTGATTGCTAATGGGTACACGATTTCTTTTAGAGGACAAAATGGTCTCTCATTGTGGTGATGGTTGCATAACCCTGTGAATATACTAGACAATACGGAACTATATACACTTTGAATGAGATGGCATGTGAATTCTGTTAAAAAAAAGCTAAAGTGTAAATATTCATACAATGGAATATCATACAGCAATGTTAATGCATGAACCAAATACATGTAAATGCAAAAATGTATATGAACCTTACAAACATAAATGAAAGAAGCCTCAGACCAAAGTATATACCATAAGTCCATTTACATGAAGTTCAAAAAGTGGCAAAAATTAATCTATGGTGTTAGAAGTTAGGTTGTTGAGGGGAAGGGGAGAGATAGTGACTGAAGAGAGACATGAAGCAGGTTTCCGGAGTGCTGGTTATGTTGTTTCTTCGTCTTTGTGCTGGTTATTTTGTGAAAAATTCATCAAGCTGAATACTTAAGATTTGTGTACCTTTTTGATGTATTATACTTTAAAAGTTTTTTTTTTTTTTTTTTTTTTTTAAGTTTAAGAGAAGGGGTAAAATGACACACAGCATAGGGGCTGGAGCTATCACTTCAAGTTGTGATTTCAAGAAACACACACCTGGGACTTCCCTGGTGGTGCAGTGGTTAAGAATCTGCCTGCCAATGCAGGTGATACAGGTTCAATTCCTGGCCTGGGAAGATCCCACATGCTGCAGAGCAACTAAGCCCGTGCGCCACAACTACTGAGCCTGCGCTCTAGAGCCCGTGCTCTGCAACAAGAGAAGCCATGGCAATAAGAAGCACGCACACTCCAACGAAGACCCAACACAGCCAAAAATAAATAATTTAAAAATAAAACAAAAAAACCCACACACCTGACTTGGCAACTGCTAAAACAAAACACCAACACCAACCAACTATTATTTTTTGAGTACAAGTTTTTTTGCCTTTTTTTTTTTTGCATTTGTTTCAAAACTCGGTAGTGTTACAGTGTTAGGATGACTAAAAAGGAAAAATCAATCACAAATTCAAAGTATGAAGTGTTCCCTTCCGAAATGCTGGTGAAAACAAGAATAAGCACATACTAGAAGCTTCTGGTAAGTTTTTCTTTTTCCTGGGCCATTCAAGATGTCAGGGGGAAGCATCTCTCCTGAAACCATTTCAGCCATATCCAATGGTTTTAGTCTAAGATATAACTTTAGGAAGTCCAGCTCTGGTCCCCAAATACCATGTTCCCCAAGATGTCAGTAGGCTGTAGAGGCTGGAATATGGGAAACAGCCTTTTAACTGGGGGGCTAAGTAAGATAATAATGAAAAGACACATTTCTAGTTTTATTCCTAGTCCATCTATTAGGTTCCCCACTCCCATCTCATAGTTTCTACTGAATAAAATTATAAGCACTTATCCAATCAACTGAAAAAGATCCAGCTGAGTGTTAATATGCATTTACACAATCCTTCCCCCCAACAAGTTTATTTGTTATCAATTGCTACAGCTACAGTACTGGGAACAGTAGTTCCATCCCAGTAATAAGTGGGTATGGAAGGGGATGTAGAGTTCAACTATAGGTGTGAGGCATTTATCATGGTAGCAGAGATAACAAGGGGAGAAATGAGGAAAATTTTCCTTAATAGAAGACCTTAAATGACATCAAGGGAGTTAAAGTTCTCATTAAGGGGAACACAATGCTTTTGATAATGGGGTAGATCCAGTATATCTTAGTAACTGAAACACATACGTAAAACAGCCCCCCACCCCAATTTATTTGAGGAACACATTCATCCTATCCAATGAAATAGATGCCTTTATCCTCCAAGAGGAATTCATTCTCACCCCCACCCCCCACCATGACACCATCTCCTCACACATCTGAGAAAGACACTCACACAGACAAGAGAAAGACAAGCCTACATAGCAAACCCCAATATCAAGACTTGAGAAAGGTCTTCCCACTTCCCACCTGAATGACTGGGAAGGAAATATGGAAACACAAAAATCGAGAGATTGATGTAGCTAAGGGGAATGCATCAATACATGTAATTAAGTTTGTCACTGCAGAATCTATCATTCAGACCACTAGCAAAATCAGCCACGCTCAGGTGAACTAAATACTCCTGCACAGCAAATGCTTGTCAGAGTCCATCCCCAAGATTCTGACAGGCGTGCAAGGCCATATTTGCACATATACTTCTTCAAAAAATAAAGAGGGTCCTTAATTCTCATTTACTATTACCCAAACTGAACATCAGCACAACCCTTTTGGAGGGTCATTTGCCTTTATCTACAAAGCTTCTAAACACATACTACTCTTTGGTCCAACAATCCTAGGAAATTATCCTACACTCTCATACAGGTGCCAAGTATATGAATACAGATGTCATTAGCAGTGTTTGTAAAGGCAAAAAAAAAACTAGAAACAATGTATGAGCCAGCTAGAGAGTGTGGGGATCTCAAGAGGCCTAGAAAAATCAAAACTATTTTCATAATATTACTAAGAGATTATTTGCCATTTTCATTCTTATTTTTCTCACAGTGTCTACACTGATAGTGCAACAGATTGAATGCAGAAGCAGAAAAGAACATTTAAAAAAAAATTGAACCAGACATTATAAAGAGATTTGTAAAACTGTAAAACAGTGACATTCTTGTCACTGAATTCTTGCTTTAGAAAAGATTTTTAAAGTCTTGTTTTAATTTCTAATATGCTAAATATCAAAAGATATTTTTTATTTAAACATAAACAAAAGCTATTAGGGATCCTCAATTTTAGTACTATAAAGGTATCCTGAGGGAAAAAATCTGAGAAATGTTACTCTATGCCACCAACACTGTACTGTGTGAATTCAATATATACAGTGGAATACTACGCTAGTTTTAGATGAGATAGATCTGTATATCCTGACACAAACAGAGGCCCCAAATATACTGATAACAAGGAGATCTGTACACTCAGGAAATGGGGGGACAATGGTAAAGAAGGGGAAATGCCACTCATAACATCACCAAGACAACTACAGGTAAAGCTGTCATAGACTGATAGCAAGAAAAAGTGACAATAAAACAAACAGTACAATTATGGGTATAAACAATTAGGTCATTAAAAACGTTCCCTCCCTACTACTTCACATCTTGGTTCCTCTTGAACTTTTCTAGTATCCTGCTGCAAACCCCCAATACACCCCTATCAAAACAAAACAAACACCTCCAGGGATGGGGGAGGGTAGTTAGTACATGCAGAATGAAGTCTCATCTGAAGAGTTGAAATCGGAGAACTTAAAACTAGTGCCTGTAGTATAGATCCAGCCAGCAGACAGCTTGTTTGATTCCTAGTTCTAACAAACATACTCATACACTAAATTCATGCAAATCTTTTATAATCGAAAGATTTTACATTGGGAAAAAAAAAAAGTCTAGATTTCTGGCTGGGTACAGGAAAAAAAGACCCCAGAACTATCCAATCAAAGAATCAATGCACCAAGACTTATGGTTAGAAAAAAATAATACCTCTTAGGGTTGCTTTTGAATATTAACTGAAATTTTATATTAAAGCACCTACCCCAGAACCTATCACATAACCAGCACTCAATACTTTTCTTTAACAGCATGATCAGAATATCATTTCCTGGCATCACTATAATCTTGAATAGTAGAAAAATTAGTACTGATAACAATGATCCAGAAACACATTACAAATAAAAGGCTAACCAACACAGGCTCATTAGACTGCCTAAGAAAAACCTTCTAATATATAGTATTTAGGAAATATTCCATGAAAATTGTTGAGATTTTTTAACCTTGTTTACACAGTTTAGTTTAGCTGGAAAATTCACTTGTTCAGAAGATATCAATTCCCTTCACTGGAGAAATGATAATACTGTAGTTTCTATAATTTTATGGCTTTATTTTCAATACCAACCAATCAATCAGATTCGGGTAATACGGGAGTATCTGGTTTGCAGTTAAGAAACTTAGATCCTGACCTCAGTTCAGATTTGGATAAATACTTAAGGATTTCAGAATGAAGAGCTTCCAGGTTTGCTGCTCTTAAGTAAACAGTTCAATCTTACTGGCAATATACTGGCTTTTCCAGTATATTGAGATTATCAACGGTCAAAGCTAAGGGCAAGAGCTTAGGTACTATGCTTCCTTAGGAGAAAGAAAACACCATCAAAATGAATTAATGGAAGTCCAAAATCTCATGATGATAGGAGACTAGTGTATGTTTCAAACCTATAGCAGGTCTGTGTTCCAGGTCCCTCCCTCCCAATTTTGTGGACCACAGATTACACATGGCATTTAAAACCTAAAATGAAGGCTTGGGAAAAAAAAAAACTTGGTAGCATTATGTTAAAAGGTCCCACCCCTGTGTCAAGCCTTCACTACACTCCAACCCCATCAGGTATACCCAGTGTAGCCAACGGCCCTCAAACTTTCAAAAGCTATCACATGCAACAGATGAAAATAAGGGTTTGGTTATCCTAAGCCTATTAATTTTCCACAAAGTAGGTCTACACAGGAGAAAAAAAGCACATTTATATCAACTTTTCAAAGTGAAATATTTCTCCCAGTACTGACACTGGGTTCTTCTTGGTAGCTAAATTTGGAGTGCTTACTATATGCAAGATTATATACTACTTACTGATTTATAAGAATAACATAAAAAATGCTGATGCTATCTCTTATTTCTCACCACCGCAGCCAAAACAAAACAAAACAGACTCTCCTACCGAAACTGTTGACCTCCTTTTCTATTTATAGTAGGAGTAGAGGCAGATCTACCTACAACCAAGTTCTACCAAGAAGAAGAAGCACAGGATTCCAGTTTTTACCATTAGCTAGCAGCACTACCTTGAACAAAACATTTCCTCATGTCTCATTTCTTCATGCCTCAAATAACAATGAAAATGAAATCTTTTTAACTTTGACTAGACAAGTCAGAATTAAAATCATTATGAAACGTAAAATATACTTCATAAAACTTAAAGTAAAAACCAAATATAAGAACACTATTCTTTTTTTTTTGGCGGTACGCGGGCCTCTCACTGTTGTGGCCTCTCCCGTTGCGGAGCACAGGCTCTGGACGCGCAGGCTCAGCGGCCATGGCTCACAGGCCCAGCCGCTCCGGGGCACGAACCCATGTCCCCTGCATCAGCAGGTGGACTCTCAACCACTGCGCCACCAGGGAAGCCCCAAGAACACTATTCTTGATGATTGGCAAAGTAATCCAGAATAAAGAGTATAGACGTGATTTTATGTTCAAAGACATCCTTCAGTGTGTGGAGAAATTCCAATTTCTTTACTTTATCAATTCTAAAATTGGCAGGTGGAGGTGGTAAAAATAATAACGGAGAAAACAAGTAGAATGATTTGAACATAAAGTGAGAGAGTAAGTAAAGGATGACATCATTACCCTCACTTCACCAACCTAACAGGGACAGCATAAACTGGGAGAAGAAAAAAAACAATACTAAGTAATCTTTATTGGAGGATGGAACTTTGCAGGTACATGGCTATGAGGTAATGAGGTAATCTACCTTCGTTTTTAAAAAAAGATATGTTCCTACAACATATCTGCCAGTAGGAACCTACTGAATAAGCATGCAATCCAGAAAATGGGCTCAGTAACTTAGTGGGACATCTCTCCTCCAAGGCTGGGAGAGCTACAGATTTGCCAAGCACTCAGCTCCAGAGGGGAAGGGCATACTTACCCAGACAGCTATGCCCTGTAACAGGGAAGACACAAATACTTCCATTCAGAAATTTCGTTCCTGATTTTTAGATAAGTGTATATGCTCCTCTAACAAGATAAATGACTCATTTTATGGAAAACCAGAAACAACTTTCCATTTTGCTCATCGCAATAAAAAGAAAATTCTCAATTATCCTGTAGTGGAAAATGAGGGAAGCACACAATAATGGATAATCCAAGCTAGCAGCCAATACAAAACTCCCACATGTGGCTTGGAGATAAACTATAATTTTAAATATCTTTAGGCTAAAAATTGTTTTCATTTTCTTTGAAATGAACCTTGAATCTAAGTATAAAGCAGCAAATACAAGTAGACAATAATATGGGGGTTTAAAACACACTATTAACAGTTAATGATGTTAATTAAGTAATTCATAATACTAGTTTCAAGTCATAGTCTAGAAGTCTTATTCAATCCCTGACACCTCTCCCCCACCTCAGTTCGAACACTGATCTTCCTTGCTTTTTAACCTAGCTATGTGATTTTAAGTTATTTAGCTTCTTTGAGCCTCAGTTTCCTGATCTATAAATATGGCTAATAACAGTACCTACACCAAGAGGACACCAGAGGATACAAGTGAAGAATCTCCGGCACACAGTAGACACTCAATAAATTTTGACTATTATTCCTATTTGGAGTTTTCCTGTTAGGGAAAAAAACCCCATAAATCGTCAAATTAAAGATTATTTACAAAGTATTTCACAAGTATCCTGGAATTTTCTAAGCCTACTCTTTGGATTTAGCTTTCCTAACAACTTATAAATTTAACAAGGGGACAGTCAGTTTATTTCAGCTTTCCCTATTAGATAAAAATGGAAAAAACCCGGATTCCTATATTATTGTGTTAGAAGAGTATGATTCCCTATGACAATATGACGTTAAGACTTAATGCTTAAAAATACTTTAAACAAAGGACTTTGTATAATGAGTCCAATTAAACACGTGATGTGAAGGTATGTCTTATTTCAAATTATTATGAGGTTTCAAAGAATTCATCTCACATCTACACGATTAACCGAACCTATAAAGCCTATACTTTCCAACTCACTATGTAAAAAGTTTTCCAAACAAGCAAAAACATAGAAGTTAGAATAGTTGGTTACTATATGATAGTCATACAGAAAAGTACACTAACACTTCACATTCAAACTTGTATTTTAAGAGACAAATAATATAGGCCTCAGAAAAATTTACCCAATGTGTTCAAAACCCTTTAAATGCCTCCAAGGAAAAATAATTTTTCTCCAGTTTTAAGTTATTTTGGGGAGGCTTATAAAGTAATCTGTGGGCAATATACTCCAAGTTACCATTTTTCTTTCAATTCAAATTGAAAAGCAATGTCCCTACAGTCTTCAATTACAGAATGGTGAGTCTTATTTGTTTTCCGTGGAATTGGAGTTCTGGGTAGGAAGTCCAATTAAAGGTCCTTGAAATGAGTTTGTAGTAATTTAGATACAGACCTACAATCGTAATAAACTCAGCTACCATAAAATTATAGGCTATCGTTACAAGGCAGATTTTCAAATTCAGAAGGAACTATTTTGAAAAAAGTTTTACTTGATGTGAACATTTTAAGGGAAATTCATAGTACGCCACCGGAGGAAGTGGCAATCTCTAAACTGCGTTAAGTCTTTAAAAATGTGAAACACTTATCTTCAATCAACGTGGTCTTTGAACTTGAAGGGCTGTTTCAAAATATGTGAAACACATGCATCCCTAGGGCAGATTCGAAAGGTTTTAAAGGTTTCTGCCAACTTCTCCCCACCTGTTAGCTGAACCAAATTATGAATATACATTTAAGCAACGGATAAAATGCTCGGATAAAATGCTCGGATAAAATGATTCCAAACTTGCAGGGCGTTTACCCAGTGAAACTACACACAAAGTTCTGCACTTCTAATGAAAAAGACAACTAACGCTGCGGGAACACAAATCTCTCTTCCCACGGCAAAGAAGCACTTCCTCTGCCGAGTGCAGAGTTGCCAGATCCAGAACCAGGGTTGCCAACCTACAACAGGATCGGAAAGATGCAGCAATGATACGTTAAAAAACAAAAAAAAAGAAGAAGAAAAGCACAACAAAATGTTTATGCTCCAAAAAGTTAAACAGCTAAGAACTTTCTCAGCTCCGAGAAAAGTTTCATGGCTGCTTTACAGACGCTTGAACTAAGGCAGAAGATCGGTTTGATCAGTAGCTTTCTCAAGGTCACTCTTGTGCAAAGTAACTGCACGGTCCGGGCTCCCGCTCCCAGGCCCCCGACCTCTGCACACGCCCCGGCGGCACCGCTCAGACGCGCCTGGCTCCGCCCGTGCCCGCACAAGTGCGACGGGGCACTCAGAGAAAGAAACACTTGGAGCGCTCTCCGGGCAGCTCCGGGAGGACAGGGGGGCCGGGGGCCCGTCCTCCCCCGAGGCGGCGGCCGCAGCGGCCCAAGCCGCCGCCTCCGTTCCCTCCGTCTTCTCAGGCAGAGGACCGCTAGCCCCACAGGACCGGGCAGGTGGCCCAGGGGCGCGGGCGAGGCGAGGGTCCCGCCGCGAGGGGTTCACTCACCGTCACTCTCGGCCCTGACAAGCAGGGACATGCCCTTCAGCCGCTCCACGTAGCCGGACGACACATGCCCGGTGCCCCGGTCGTCCCACTGCCGGTCCTCGTTGAGTGTGTAAACCTTCACCCGCCGCCGGGTGTCGGTCATCGTGCCGCCCGGGGGCCGGGGCAAAGGCCCCGCCGGAGTCGCCCGGGAAGGGGGTCCGGGGAAGGCGGGAGCCGAGGCGAGAGGACGCCCACGAGCGGAGGGCTCCCCGGCCTCACTGCCGCCGCTGGCCGCCCCGGGGCCGCGCTGCCGCCCTCATGGCCCGCCGCCGGGCCTGAGCTTTGGCCCCCGCCTTTCCTCGCCTCCGGCTCCTCGGCGCTATTGTCCAGGCCCGGCGAGGCCGGCCGCCCCGAGGGGGCCACGCAGCGCTTCGCAGCCTCCCGCCCCGCCGCGCTAGGAACTCGCGGCGCCGTTCACTGCCCTGCTCCCGCCTCCGCCATGATCTCCGTGAAGCTGCTTCCCGCGCCGCCGCCGCCTCCTCAGGCCGCCGCCGCCATGTTTTCCTTCCTTATACCTGGCCCTGCCACCGCAGCCGGGGACTGCGCTCCGCCCCCCTGCTTCAAATGTCCGAAGCCGACCGGCGCCTGGTCCTGCTGCAGCTGCCACCACTACGCGGGAGACTCCGAGAGCCCCCTGGCGCACGAGCGCTCTTGGCTACTGGGAGTCCTTTTCCCTCCGCCGCTGCCGCCGCCGCCGCCTCTTCCGCTGCCGCCGCCGCCTCTTCCGTCGCCTCTTCCGTCTTCCTCACAGAGCCAAAGCCGCCGCCATCTTGGTTCGCCCCTCAATAGCGGCGCGCGGGGCCACCCCGGTAGCAGCTGCAGGGGCGGCCCATTGGCCCCACCATTTAAAGAGACAGGAGGGAAGCCGCGAGCCTCGCAGCGGCGGAGGCCTCGGACGGAGGCGGTAGGCGGGTGTCGGGTTGCCGAAGTGGCGGGAGCGCAGGGAGTGGAGGACGCGAAACGCTGGTCGCGCCGGTGACGGACCGAGGCTCCCTCCCGCTCCCTGCACGGTACTGTCGTGCGAGCGCGGGGCGTGTGTACGTCCGTCGCTCCCTGTGTTCGTCATCAGCCCCGTTCGGGATTCGAAAGGGGAGTGGAGCCCGCCTCCGGCTGCTGATCCCTGAGCTGGTCTCTGCGCGCCGGGCGCTTGGCGTCTCCGGCTCTGGGTCCGCCCGCCGCCTACCCGGGTGGCTCGCCGTCCAGCCGCCGCTCCCTGCAGGCGTCGGGCGGCATCGGCCTGGGGCTTTCCTGCGGCGCGCCCGCCTCCGCGAGTGTGCTGTTCGAGCCGCCTTTGGGGCTGGACTGGGCACCCGGAGCGCGGAGGTCGGTGGCGCCGGAGCCTCGCAGACTCAGGCCTTTCTCCTTTGGGAAGAAATTGAGAAGTTTTCGGGAAAGACCGCAGGTTTGGCCGCAGGTCCTGGGAGCTGCCATAGGGCACGCACCGAGATGGGAGTCTGGAAACTTGGCACAGTTTTCTATTTCTGAGCGTGGTACCAAGCCTGAAGTGACGAATCTAAAACCTCTCCTTAAAATAGCTGCTACCTCTTTTTCCTCCAGAATTGTTATTTTCTAGCTCTTCATGTTGCAAAAAGAACTTGAGGGGCTTACAAAAACCAACGGGGTACTGTATAAATTCTCAACGTTCACTGTTAAGCACTGTTAATCTTCACAGAGGAATGTCGTTCCCATTCCTATCACACAAATGATAGCCACCATTTGGGGGGCTTTTACTCTTTGCCACGCCGTCTAGGTCATTGCTGGCCACTGGAAACAAAATGTGAGCCGCGTATGTAATTTTACATTTATGGTAGCCGCTTCTTTAAAATGTTTGAAGAAACTGCTGAAATTTGTTTTTATAATGTATTTTGTTGTGTTTAGAAAAAAATGTTGCCTGCCATTCCACTTTTACAAGATTCCAGCCATTAGCCACTGCAGTGGCTCACGGACAGTGCACCCTGAGGGGAATTCAGGAAGGAGAAAAACAGGAAGCATTCTGTACTTTGGATAAACTGGCCCCTGGAAAAATAAGAAACATAGCTAAGGAAAAATTTCAGTGACCCCGAGATTCTAACATCTTCCCAAACGTAGAAAAGCACTAAAATCATTGAGATGTCTGTTCTTTGTGATTAGCAGTAACCTTTTCATGCTTGACTACAAATGTTTTTCACAGGAAAAAAGTTCGTATATATTCCTGGCCCCTCCCTGACCTCTATGGAGCAGTTCCTCAGAGCTATCCGAGAGGCTGTCTCCTAGGCTATAGCCCTCAGTAAGGTCCCAGAACAGAACTTAACTCACAACTTTTACATTTTGCCTCTTTATTTCAGTTGACAGTTTAATGCGATATCTTCAATATAAAATGAATGAGATATTTTGAATTACTTTTTTTTCATACTAAATTCAAACTGTGATGTGTATTTTACCTGTAGTGTAAATTTCTATTTGGATGCTGAATTTTCATTGGAAATACCTGATGCGTATTTAGGTTTCACTAAATTTACACTTGAAAAAGTAGATTCACATATTAAAGTTACTTGAAATATACTTACCTTTTTTCCAAAAATAAACTTTAATTAAAATTAAGTAAGGTTTAAAATTCAGTTCCTCAGTCCCACTAGCCACATTTCCAGGCCTTAGTACTGAAACCGAGCAGGACCCTATGGGGCTCCTGGCCACAGAAGCCTTTCTGTGTCCCCCGTTCCTTGTTTGTAAGGAACAGACCCCAGGTTCTATGACAGTTGCTAATCAGGGAAGGGAGGGGATGCAGAGACAAGGGAAGAACAGCCGAGAAAGAATAGTGCAGCCTTGGGGCAGGATCCTGGTTCTTCAAGGGATGCACATAACAATATCTTTAAGCTCTTTATAGATCTAAAACCCCTAACAAATGGAAGATGTCAGGATTCTTCATTCCACGGAAGACCACCTGAGGCCAGATTAAAGGAACCAGAAAAGCTCATCAAGAGATTACCTGAGACCAGATGAAAGGAGTGCAGTTCCTGCACACACCCTAATCTTATCAGCAACCCCATCTTTGAACCATTGCTATACATGACAGCAATCATGTCTACTTTTGACACAGACATCTTTAAATGTATTCACATGTTATTACTTATTCGATCCCCAAACCAAACATGAAGTAATTTGTGGGGGGAAAAAAACATACTTTATTTTATAATATCTTTTTAAGGTAAATTAAACAGCAGGGTTTATTAAATGGCAAAAAATTTAAATTATATATACAACTAATAATAATTATGTTTAAATGAACTTTTTAACATAATCTTAAGTAACAGTTGAGTTGTATTAGGGGTCTACCAGAGAAACAACCAGTAGGATACATCTACAGGGAGAAAGAGATTTCGAGGAATTTGCTTATATGGTGGTGGGATCTGGTTAGGCAAGTCTGGAGGTACGTAGGGCAGGTCAGCAGCAGGCTGGAAGCTCTTGGGCAGGAGCTGACAAGTGCAAACTACAGAATTTCTTCCTCAGGGAACCCTCAGTTTTGGTGTTAAGGCCTTTCCACTGATTTGGATGAGGCTCACCCAGATTACTGAGGATAATCTCTTTTACTTAAAGTCAACTAATTGTAGATGTTAATCACTCTAAAAAGTACCCTCACAGCAACACCTAGATGAGTGTTTGACTGAATAACTGGGTACCATAGCCTAGCCAAATTGACAGCAAAACTAACCATCACAGTAATAAATAAATACCTTAATTTATAATCACTTAATCATATGCCATGTGCAAATGGTGATACAATTTAAGAAAATTCCTAATGGGAGGTTGCAAATCACAAAAGGTTGAGATACATTATAGTGGTCAAGGATGTGGGTGTTGGATTGTGAGTCCAGGTCCTGCCTGTTAGTAGCAATGTGATATTTGCAAGTTTCTAAACCTCTCTACCTCCTTTGCTTCACCTGTAAAATAGGAATAATAATAACTTCTAAGGTTGTTGTATGGATTAAATAAGATACTGACTCCTCCTGTGCTCTAAATGTAAAGCTTTTCCCCTGAACCCTGTACCTTCACCTACATACATAACATAAATTTATAAAATACGCAGTGGAGTCTATTCATTGCACAATATTTATACCTACTCTATGTTACTTACCTTTATCCATGTCACAGTCATTAGTTTTATAGTGTTACTTCCTTTAAACTGAAAACCCTGGAGAGAACGGACAAGGATGCTGGATTATGCACTGCCCAGCTCCAGAATGCTCCATCCCTATAGATGACCCCCATGTTAGGCCATGAAGATAATGGTGTCTGTGTGGGGGGAAGGGCACAGCACCAATGCTGGAATTGTTGAACCCTAATTGTGGTTCAGCCAATAAACTGGTGGCCTAGGATAAGACACTTAACCTCCTTGGGCCTCAGTTTTCTAATTCCGATGAGAAGATCTTTAAGGATACTTCTAGCTTTCAAATTCCATAAGTGTGGAGCAATGATGGTAAGAATAATAGAAATTATTAAATTCTCCCCATAAAGGCAATAAGAAATGGGGTGTGTGTGTGTGTGTGTGTGTGTGTGTGTGTGTGTGTGTGTATATATATATATATATATATATATATATATATAGTGGAATACTACTCAGCCATAAAAAAGAATGAAATAATGTCATTTGCAGCAACTTGGATGGACCTAGAGATTATCATACTAAATGAAGTAAGTCAGAAAGAGAAAGACAAATACCATATGATATTTATATGTGTAATGTAAAATATGACACAAATGAACTTACCTATGAAACAGAAACCAACTCAGATATAGAGAACAGACTTGTGTTCACCAAGGGGGGGTGGGAGAGGGATGGACTGGGAGTCTGGGATTAGCAGGTGCAAACTATTATGTATAGAATGGATAAAGAACAAGGTCCTACTGTATAACACAAGGGAACTATATTCAATATCCTGTACTAAACCATAATGGAAAGGAATACAAAAAATAATATATATATAACTGAATCACTTTGCTGTACAGTAGAAATTAATACAATATATAAATCAACTATACTTCAATAAATTTTTAAAAAAATTCTCCCCATAAATGCAGATGCTCATATGAGCATACATAAGCATTTTCATGACATTCATGAGCATTTTATTACTAGCACCATGTAATATAAACAGCTGAAAATAATCAGAAAAAACACTCAGCAGAAAAATGTTCCATCAGTCATCCATTTTGTTCTAAACTATTTTCATAAGTTAGATAAATATTTAATTTGCTATATAATACTTCTGAAAAAAAATTAGTTTCTCGTATCCTACCCTCAACATAATGTAATCATGAACAAATCAGAAAATGAAGGTAATTTTAGATAAACCCTGTAGCAACAACAGACTTTGACCAGCTGAGAACTCACTACCACCCACAATTCATTTCTTTAAATATAAAAACTACCTCACAAAATACTGAATAGCAACTCTTCATGGGTTAACAAGCAAAACAATTATTAAATTTATTAACAAAGAACAAGTTAAATTGAAAACAAAATTCCCTAAGTCTGTCATTCAATTAGCATGCTTGGGGATCATTTAAAAAATCTTGAAAGATGAAGGTAGTTTGTCCTCTCTCTTGAAAAGCTTTTAACATGAATTCCATATGTGTTTATTATTCCTTTCCATCAAAAATTTGATAAAGACAAGCCCTCCCAGAAGTACAGCTGTTGTAGCAAGATAAGCTTTCCTGCTGGAAACCCAATTGGTACTTCATTGACATAGATCTGTATTAAAGGAGCAAAAATCTGTGATGTTGCTTAATTTTTATTAACCAACCAAGAGCTTCATTCACGTTCAATTGTCAATAAATGTATCAGTCTAGTCCTAGAAATAGTCATTTATGTGTGTGCCCCAGTGAATAATAATATAAGCAGGATAAATAGAAGTCATTATTTTACTAATGATATATATTAAAATGAACAGATGGGTAGCTTAAATATTTGGGTACGTTTTATTTTTTTAATTTTATATTTCTATTTATTGGCTGTGTTGGGTCTTCGTTGCTGCACGCAGGCTTTATCTAGTTGCAGCGAGTGGGGGCTACTCTTCATTGTGGTACGCGGGCTTCTCATTGTGGTGGCTTTTCTTGTGGAGCAAGAGGTCTAGGTGCGCGGGCTTCAGTAGTTGCGGCACACGGGCTCTAGAGTGCAGGCTCAGTAGTTGTGGCGCACAGGCTTAGTTGCTCCGCAGCATGTGGGATCTTCCCGGACCAGGGCTCAAACTCACGTCCCCTGCATTGGCAGGCGGATTCTTAACTACTGGGCCACCAGGGAAGTCCTGGGTACTTTTTAATTTCAAAGCTTCCCCCTTCACTCCAATCCAGGGAATGCCCTGCTACCAGAATTACATGTTTGATATACATATCCCTATATACAGTGATATATAACAGGGGTCCCCAACCCCTGGGCCGCAGGCCAGTATAGAGCCGGGCTGCACAGCAGGAGGTGAGCGGCGGGTGAGTGAGCGAAACTTCGTCTGCCACTCCCCATCGGTCCCCATCGCTGGCATTACCGCCTGAACCATCCCCCCTCCCCCACCCCTGCCCGTGGAAAACCTGTCTTCCACAAAACCGGTCCTTGGTGCCAAAAAGGTTGGGGACCGCTGATATGGGATATGCTGGAAACTCTTCAGCAGGTTACTACTTTGCCTAAAAGTTCAAAGGATGAAACAGTCAGCATCTCCCTTCATGATCTGTTACTTGCCCCTTGAATTTTTTTTTTTAACATCTTTATTGGGGTATAATTGCTTTACAATGGTGTGTTAGTTTCTGCTTTATAACAAAGTGAATCAGTTATACATATACATATGTTCCCATATCTCTTCCCTCTTGCGTCTCCCTCCCTGCCACCCTCCCTATCCCACCCCTCCAGGTGGTCACAAAGCACCGAGCCAATATCCCTGTGCCATGCGGCTGCTTCCCACTAGCTATCTACCTTACTACGTTTGTTAGTGTGTATATGTCCATGACTCTCTCTCGCCCTGTCACAGCTCACCCTTCCCCCTCACCATAACCTCAAGTCCGTTCTCTAGGAGGTCTGCGTCTTTATTCCTGCCTTACCCCTAGGTTCTTCATGACATTTTTTTTTCTTAAATTCCATATATATGTGTTAGCATACGGTATTTGTCTTTTTCTTTCTGACTTACTTCACTCTGTATGACAGACTCTAGGTCTATCCACCTCATTACAAATAGCTCAATTTCGTTTCTTTTTATGGCTGAGTAATATTCCATTGTATATATGTGCCACATCCTCTTTATCCATTCATCCGATGATGGGCACTTAGGTTGTTTCCATCTCCTGCCCCTTGAATTTTAACACCACTCCAGGGATGGTGACTGCTTCTAGTTCCCTAAATATTAGTTTTTGTTTTGTGTCTTAAGCCTTGTGCCTCTGTCGAGAATGTTCTTTCCATCTTGTTTCCTTTTAAATCCTGTATAGGTATCACCTACTCTGTTAGACCTCCCCTGACAGCTTCCATCCCAGACAGCCTTAGCCATCCTCTCTTTTATAACACTCTGTGTCTTTTCAGTACTTAAACTATCACCTGTGCACTATTGGTTTATTAACATGCTTGATTCTTCTACTAGCTTGTGAAGCTCCTTGAAGGCAGGACTTTCTCTTATTCTTATGTATCTCAATGTCAAGTACATTGCCTGGAATTTGGTTAATGTTCAGTAGATATTTGTTGAACTGAATGCTAAACTGTCTAATTAGGAAGGTCACCTAGTAACTGAGCACAAATTAGCTACAAGAAAATAAGTGTTAAACTAAGGCAAAGGTCATGCTGAATGAACACAGAAGTTGTGGTAAAATTGATGATTGCAGGGGTTAGAGAAGAGTTTTGTGGGAGAGGCAGCATTGGGATGAGATTTGAAGAGTTTGATGTCAAAAGAATGGGGAAAATAGCATCTGAGGCTGCAGGATTAAGAGAAAAAATATTTACAGCAAGGAGATATGAACATGTATGGAAATTCAGGAAACTGTAAGCAGATCAGCATGGCTGGGGAGCCCAAACTGAGGGAAAGTAGGAAATTAAGCAGAAAAGGGAGTTTGGGCCAAGATTGTGAAAGCCTGAAATGTCATTTGGATATTTGTTTGGATGCCATTCTGAAGATGAATGGAGAGACATGAAAAGTTTCTGGGGCAGAAAAGTGACAGGATAAAAATCTACACTTTGAAAAAACAACTACATTTACAGTAGCATCGAAAAGAATAAAATAGGAATAAACTTAGCCAAGGAGGAGAAAGACTTGTACACTGAAAACTACAAAATATTACTGAAAGAAATTTTAAAATACATAAATAAATGGAAAGATATCTCATGTTCATTGGTTGGAAGACTTAATATTGTTAATATGACAATACTACCCAAAGCAATCTACAGGTCCAATGCAAGCCCTATCAAAATTCTAATGCCTTTTTTGTTGTTGCAGAAATTGAAATATCCATCCTAAAATTCATAGGGAAGCTGAAGGGACCCTGAATAGCCAAAACAGTCTTAAGAAAGAATAAAGTAGGAGGACTCACACTTCCTTATTTCAAAACTAACTACAAAGCTACAGTAATCAAAACAGTGTAGTACTGGCATAGGACAGACATCCAGACCAACGGAATAGAATAGAGAGCCCAGAAATAACCTCTTGCACATATGATCAAGTGATTTTCAACAAGGATGCAAAGACCATTCAATGGGGGGGGGTGGGGGGATGGCAGGGTGGGAGACAGTCTTTTCAACAAATGAAGAAGAATGAAGTTGGACATGTAAAAAGATATCCACATGTAAAAAGAATGAAGTTGGACCCTTACCTTACACCATATGCAAAAATTACCTCAAAATAGATCAAAGACTAAACATAAGAGCTAAAACTGAAACTCCTGGAAAAGAACTTAGGACATGACATTGGATTTGACAATGATTTCTTGGACATCAAAAGCATAGACAACAAAAGAAAAAATAGATACATCAGACTTAATAAAAATTTTAAACTTTTGTGCAAAGGATACTATCAAGAGAGTGAAAAGGCAACCCATAGAATGAAACAAAGTATTTGCAAATCATATCTGATAAGGGATTAATGTCCAAAATATGTAAAGAACTCCTACAACTCAACGACAATAACAAAAAACATGATATTAAAAAAAATGGGCAAGGGTTTGAACAGATATTTCTCCAAGGAAGATATGTAAATGGCCAATAAGCACATGAAAATATGCTTAACATCACTAATCAATAGGGAACTGGAAATCATTGCAGCTCTATTTACAATAGCCCGGAGATGGAAACAACCTAAGTGCCCATCATCGGATGAATGGATAAAGAAGATGTGGCACATATATACAATGGAATATTACTCAGCCATAAAAAGAAATGAAATTGAGCTATTTGTAATGAGGTGGATAGACCTAGAGTCTGTCATACAGAGTGAAGTAAGTCAGAAAGAGAAAGACAAATACCGTATGCTAACACATATATATGGAATTTAAGGGAAAAAATGTCATGAAGAACCTAAGGGTAAGACAGGAATAAAGACACAGACCTACTGGAGAATGGACTTGAGGATATGGGGAGGGGGAAGGGTGAGCTGTGACAAAGCGAGAGAGAGGTATGGACATATATACACTACAAAACGTGAGGTAGATAGCTAGTGGGAAGCAGCTGTGTAGCACAGGGAGATCAGCTCGGTGCTTTGTGACCACCTGGAGGGGTGGGATGGGGGGTGGGAGGGAGGGAGACGCAAGAGGGAAGAGATATGGGAACATATGTATATGTATAACTGATTCACTTTGTTATAAAGCAGAAACTAACACACCATTGTAAAGCAATTATACCCCAATAAAGATGTTTAAAAAAAAAAAAACACACAATCAGATACCACTTCACACACATTAGGAGGGCTATTGTTGGCCAGGATGTGAAGAAATTGGAACTCTTTTGTGCATTGCTGGTGGAACTATGAAATGGTGCAGCTGCTATGGAAAACAGAATGGCATGTCCTTCAAAAAATTAAAGAATTTACCATATGATCCAGCAATTCTACTTTAGGTATATACCCAAGAGAATTGAAAGCAGGGACTTGAACAACTATTTATACATCCTTGTTTGTTGCAGCATTATTCACAATAGCCGAAAGGTAGAAACAACCCAAAAGTCTATTGACAGATAAATGGATAAACAAAATGTGGTGTACACATACAATGGACTATTATTCGGCCTTAAAAAGGAAAGAAATTTTGTCATGTGCTACAACATAGATGAACCTTGAGGACATCATACTAGGTGAAAGAAACCAAACACAAAAGGACAAATATTGTATGATTCCACTTGTATGAGGTACCCAGAATAGTCAAATTCATAGAGATGGAAAGTAGAGTAGTGGTTACTAGGGGCTGGGGAAGGTGGGAATGGGGAGTTATTGTTTATTGGGTACAGAGTTTCAGTTTGTGATGATGACGAATTTCTGGAGATGGATGGTGGTGATGGTTGCACAACAATTAATGTACTCAATGCCACTGAACTGTATGCTTAAAAATGATTAAAACAGTAAAATTTTATGATACATATATTTTACCACAATAAAAAAAGTCTACAGTTTAGAAGCTGAATTCTGATGGCACTGTTGAAGATAGATTGAAGAAGGTAAAAACTGGAGTCTGGGAGGCCTGCTTGCAGATTATATAATAACAATCAGAGTTTCTCAGAAGGGTCTACATCAGCACCAGGGCAGAGTAATGGAAAGAGAAGGGTAGTTACAAGGGCTATTTTAGATGTACAATCAATAGGAGTTAGACACTAACTGAATACTGAGGTGGAGATGAGTTATGGATTATCAAGGTTTCTAGGTCATATGACAATAAGAAGATAGGAAAGCGATTGCAGGAGAAAATTTGATAGGTATTTGTGTCATTTATAAAATATGAAATCAATTTAAATTAAAGGAATATAAAGCAATCATTTGCCCCTTTATCTAGATGCAGTGTGGTCAACTCTTTCTGTTCTGGTTTATTTGTACTACCAACGCTCATTAATGTGGCTAAGAGCCAGGTTCCAGATTTGGACTGCATTTTGCCACGTTTTGTTCTTTCTGTCACTAAATTTCATGACATCCGAGGTACAAGAGATAAGAGCTTTATCAGATGAGTCTAAATTCTATAGTACTTAAATTATGAGATAATCATACATACAGAAAAGTATATAAACATAATATACAGTTTACTGAGTAATAATAAAATGAAAAACTGTACCACCATCTAAAATGATCTCAGAAATACTCTGTGTCACCTTCCCCCTCCATCTTCCCTCAGGAGGATGACTTGTTCCTTTGCTTTTCTTTTTAGTTTTACCTCCAATGTACGGATTTCTAAGCAATATGCTGTTTAGATTTGAAAACTGAGTAAGAAGCACAAATTTAGCTGTGCAAAGAAGAGGACAAAAGTGCCACTGTTAGACTCAGTCGTTGCTGTGGACTAAATGTGTTCCCCCCAAATTCATATGTTGAAGCCCTGACCTCCACAGTGTGACAGTATTTGGAGATGGGGCCTTTGGGAGGTAATTAGGTAGTTAAAGTGAGGCTTTCATGGTGGGATTAGTGCCATTATAAGAAGACACAAGAGAGAGCTTGCTTTCTCTCTCTGTTCTCTGTCATGTGAGGACACAACCAGACATCTGCAAACCAGGAAGTAGGCTCTCACCAGACAGGGATCTGTTGGCACCTTGATCTTGGACTTCTCAGCCTCCTGAACTGTGAGCAATAAATGTTTGTTGTTGAAGCCACCCAGTCTATAGCATTTTGTTACAGCAGCCCGAGCAGACTAAGGTCATCATAGTCTGCGGGCATTAAATGGATTCAGGTTTCCTGAAAATTCAGAAGGGCCCTTTTGGGGAATTCAGGGAGCAAGGCTGTGAACGATTCCGGGAAATGAAAGATTTCCATTTGGGGGGCATCTGGTGGGGCTGAGCAGGGGCCAGGTACTGATGCCTGACATGAGCACAGTCATTTTCTGCTCGTAAGTAGACTATGGTCTAGCTCTAGTCCTCCTGTATCCATGCCCTCTCTTTCTTGTTTTACCCTCTGGTTTTGGTAGACCACATTCTTCGGTAGCTTCCTGAAAAAAGTTCATGGGAAGGGAATCTTTTTTGAAACTTTTGCATATCTGACTCAATATTACTTGAAGGTTTAGTTCAGTATCGAATTCCAAGTTGGAGGTAATTTTCTTTCAGAATTTTGAGTGTTTCACCATTGTCTTCTTGTTTCTGGTGCAACTGTTGCAAAGTCTGGAGCCATTTTGATTCCTAATGCTTTGTATTTTTTTCTCTCTGGAAGCACAACTAAGTTTTGAGGTAATTTGCTACATAGCAATAGTAACTAGGACATGTATTTGCTTGGGTAATTGATTCTAAGCTCAAAGAGATGGGGGTAGTAGTATATTTTCCAAGGATAGAATAGATGGGATTGAAATAGTTTTGCATTTTTAAAAAACTTTCTTCTGATATGCTTCTTATCTCTTATGGAAGAACTCTTTACTTAAGTAGATACAGTCACTGTATGAAATGGATTTTTGAGCACAGTCTATATCTCAAACGTCTGGTTCCGAGATTTGATTTGGGAAACATGTATCAGATCTGATTAAACCAACCTTATAGGGACTGTATAGATATTTTATACTATACTGAAATTCTGTGGTATCTTTTTCCCCCCTTAGGTGGTCTCAAAATTTCTGTTTAGTTAAACTTAACTTTTATTTATACAGGTATTATTATTATATTTCTATTTGAAGTTGGATCAAAGGAAAAAAATGAAGAGAGTAAATATGATAAAGAATGAGAATAGGACTTTCCTGTGATCAATGACTAAACGAGAACACTGTGTTTTCTCTGAATGGCAGTTAAGAGTCAGTGTTACTTTCTCAGGCTGATTAAAACTGAGAGCCCGGGCTAGCAAGATCAGTGTGGGAAAGGGGAGAGTTGAAGGATAGTTGAAGCTGAGGTGTCTTAGCTAAGGTATCTCAGAAAGCAGAGTCTGAGACAAAGACTTGGGAATGAGTATTTTGTTGGGAAGTGTGATCTCACGGAGAAAAGCAATGAAGAGGGGTACAAGGCAGAAAAGGAGGAGAAGCCAATATGGGGAGGTGTTAGCCAACATGGCCACTGCTGTGCGTGGATGACTGCTTGATCCTACAGGGCCATTGGTCTGAGGGGAGAGATGGAAAGCATTTATTCATTAGCTCCCATGTCCCTCAGTCAAAACTTTACCCCATGGAGTGTTAATTCCCCTACACTTCTGGGTTTTGCCTACATGAGCATAGAGCAGGTCATCGTGACATCCCCACGTTACAGCATCAGAGAGGCCCGGGGAGGGAGGTGAGAAGCATATGATACAGGGCTATGGTGAGGCTGTTAAGTTGCATCTGTGGGAACGTGATGAGTGCCCAAGCAGCACTGGTCACCACAGTAGTGCCTGGAATAAGAGAGAGATGAGTATGAGAGTATGCGGGGGGGAGGGGGGACTAATCTGAAAACATAGTTAATAAGTGGAAGTTTTCATATTGAATCATGAGACCCCTGAGAAGACTTTCCCCCTTTCTAGGCAAGAGGTGGCAGACTTCTCTGCACAATCTGATCATAAAGGGAAAAATTTTAAAGATGCTAAATCACTGGGATTTTCAACAAAATGGTCTAGCTAGGTCATTCCACAATGCATCCACAGTTGACAAACCCAACCCATTCGCATAATTTCCAAACAGCTTTTTAGTCTCTTACTCTTAAATATGAGTAGAGATCTCAGGCCCACAAGAGAAAAGCTCATAACATGGCCTACGGATGCTGAAGCAACAAGCAAGCAGGGAAAAGCAACTTGGAGGAAACAGGAACTATTCTTAGAACAGGAAATTTCTAAAAACCTATTAATATCCTCAGAGATCGAGGATGTGGCACCTATGAAACAAAAATGGGGTGCTTTTAAAAAGGAACATTCAGAGAACAAAGTATAATAACAAAAATTCAATAGATGAGTGGGAAAGAAAAGTTACGACTATCTCCTGAAAGTAGATCAAAAGAACATGTATAGGAAGAAATGATAAGAAAATCGGAGGAGCTTCCAGAAAGAACAAAGTGTGAATATTAGGAGTTACAGAGAGAACAGAGAAAATGGAAGGAAAATAATTACTAAGATTATTGATTCAAAAAGATTTCCCAGAATTGACAGACATGAGTGTCCAGACTGAAAGGCCCACCACGGTGTCTGACCCATAACATGCATATAGAGCAAAACCAAAGCACATCATTACAAAATATCAGAACCCTCGGGACAACAGAAAGATATTTAAATCTCCCCACGCAAAAGAATCAGGAAAAATAATGGCATTCGACTTCTCAACAGCAATACAGCAAACTAGGGAACAATAGAGCAATGCTTTCAAAATTTGGAGGAAAAATGGTTTCTAATATAGAATACTATACCTAGCCAATCAAGTGGAAAGTAAATAAAGACACTTGCAGACATGCAAGATCTCAGAAAATTGGCCACCCATATATTTTTTCTCTGGAAGCTACTGGAAGATGTGCCCCACCAAAAAGAGGTATTAAACTAATAAAGTGGAATATATGGGAGCCAGGAAACAGAAGATCCAGCAAAGGGAGGTTATGGGGATAAAATAGTGAAACGTGCATCGAAAACTAAAAGCAGGGGCTTCCCTGGTGGTGCAGTAGTTAAGAATCAGCCTGCCAATGCAGGACATGGGTTCAAGCCCTGGTCCAGGAAGATCCCACAGGTAGTGGAGCAACTAAGCCGGTGTGCCACAGCTACTGAGCCTGTGCTCTAGAGCCCACGAGCCACAACTACTGAGCCCATGTGCTACAACTACTGAAGCCTGCGCACCTACAGCCTGTGTTCCGCAACAAAAGAAGCCACCACAATGAGAAGCCCGCGCACCACAATGAAGAGTAGCCCCCGCACGCCACTAGAGAAAGCCCGTGTGCAGGCAACAAAGACCCAATGCAGCCAAAAATAAATTAAGTTTTTAAAAATCTTAAAAAATAAGAAAACTAAAAGCAAGAAAAACAAAAAGATTTTCAGAGAAGGAAAAGAAACATGGCTTAGTTGTGAAAGTGGTTTACATTGTTCAAGTAATGTAAACAGTGAATAATGATCTGACTAAATTTTGATAAAACTATAGTGGGGGGTGGGAAGAGTGAGTGTTAATGTATGGTGGTCATGGTGGGGCTCATGAGAAAGCTAAACCCCCTTTTCCACTGGTGGAAAGTTAATAGATTATAACTTTTTAAAAAGTGGAAATAGGGAATTCCCTGGTGGTCCCATGGTTAGGACTCGGCACTTTCCCTACTGAGGGCCTGGGTTCAATCCCTGGTCAGGGAACTAAGATCCCACAAGCTGCGGGTGCAGTCAAAAAAACACAAAAGTGGCAATAAAAGCAGGTTTTTTAGAAATACAGGGGGTAAATATTCACACAGCTAAAAGAATTTTATGTGGTTGCCTCTAAGGGAAAAGAAATGGGCATCTGAAATTACCCGTGAAGTTATTTACTAAATGTCTATTTGGTGGAATCCCCTGTTATTCAATTGTGATTAGTCTAAGAAATATTGCTTTCAAGTTTATTGATAGTGTAAGTGCTTAATCTTCACTCTTAAAATATTAAAGTTCATTTTAAAAATTCATTTTTAATATTCACTTAGTATCCAAAATATATAGTACAAGTTGTTCTACTTATGGATTCTAGCAGGTATTGTGCAGCATTTAACCACATATAATGACAAGATTATCTATTTGTTTAAAAGTCCATTGGGTGGATTTAAATGATTCTGCTGAAGAATAATGTTTTCCCTGAAAATAACAAAAAACATTCTACATCCTAGGAAATGGCTATTGTAAGCAGCATGAGAAGATGTTTTGGTCAGTGAGAATAGTTGGGTATGTATTTAACCAACTGTATTATATTAACCAGATTATGATTATGGGTGTAATTATTTAATTCTTTTTTGAGATATGAAGAATTTTGAAAGCATAGAGAGCAAAATAATGATGCTACCCATACAATGAAAGGGGAATTTTGCATAACGCCCTTACATTTGAATTGAGACCTGGGATGCTGGTATTTACACACTGATGAACTCTGTTAGAAACTTTTATTATCTTGAGGGATAAGAATGGCCTTTGGTAATTTGAGACTTTTGGCTCATAGCTGCTCTAAAACTTAGATTGACTTGAAGTTCAGTGTGCTGGTTACTCTCCATCTGGCTGCTCCTCCCAGCCACATCCATTCTTTACCCTTCTCTTCCCTGCTCTGTGGCCTGGGGGGCCGATCTCCATGGAGTTTTTTACCAGGCTCTCTTGCCCTCTGGCTTCTTGCTTCTGGTTGGATTCAGTCCGCAGGAGGAATGGCAAGAGACTGCTGAGGGGGAGGAGATGCGAGGAAAAAGTGAATGTGTTATTTTTTCTCTTGTTTTCTTATTGCCTTGTGGCCTCAGTTCTGTCAGGCCCCACATCCCAGGAAAAAATGGCTTGTTGCGGATGGAGTACAGAGATATATAGTGGACTGAGATGGTGCCGGAAAACTCAGTTGGACCCAAATCCTGAAGGCCTCTATTTGTTTTGGATTTTATTCTGAAGGGTACAGGGATTTATGAAAGAATTCCAAGGGGGGGTTCCTGTTTATAAAGTAACTGTCCCAGACCAGACAAGAGATGGCAAATTATAGAATTAAAGCAGTTCTGGTGAGTATAGAGGGGAAGGAATAGATTTCAGGTACTCCTATCACTCCCAGGAAGGAAGGTGTAAGTGGAGGCCTGTAGGGAGGCTGGAACTCCCATCTCCACCCAGCAGTAATGAGGAGTACCCCAGCTTGGATGTCAGAGGAGGCCAAGTGGGAACCTGGACTTTTACCTCCACCTGGTAGTAACAAGGCACCACTCCTTCCTTCTCCTGGAGTGGAGTCAGAAAAAAGCAGCCAAAAGGAAGGCCTAAAGAATATCCAGAGTCCTATAACATGTTAACCAAAATGTCCCAAATTAAATTGAAAAGTCATTGTCATCCCAAGAACCAGGTAGAGCTCAAATTGAATGAAAAAGTACATTCAACAGATGCTAATACCAAGGTGATAGAGATGTTAGAATTATCTGAGAAAGATTATAGAGTAATCATCATAAAAATGCCTCAACTAGCAATTACAAACATACTTGTACAAGTGAAAAAGTAGAAAGTCACCCAATATGAAACAGATCATTGGAATAGCTCTATGATTATTAAGCCCTATGAACTTGTAATTAAAATTTCCTCAAAAAGAAATCTTCAACCCAAGAAACTAGGGGTTCACTGGAAACTTCCTCTCAAGAGCCTTAACTTAATCACAACTTCTGGCATATAAGATAATATTCACCCTTTTGCCATATAAAGTGATATTCATGGGTTCTGGGGATTAGGATGTGGCCATATTTTGAGGAGCCACCATTCAGCCTACTACCTATAGCCATAGTAATCAAGATGTGTGATATTGATGCAGAAATAAACATAAACATCAATGAAACAGAACAGAAAACCGAGAAACAGATGCACACAAATGAGCTCAACTGATGTTATACAAAAAGCAAGAAAACCACTTCAACAAATAGCGCTGAAGATTTAGAACATCCATGAGGGGAGAAAAGAGCCTCTCTCCAAGTTTCACACCTTATTAAAAACTAACTCAAAATGGATCCTGTACTTTAAAATGTAAAACTATGCAGCTTTTAGCAAAAAAACGTAGGAGAAATTATTTGGGACCTAGGAGAAGGGAAAGAATTATTGGACTCAACTCCGAAATCACAGCTTATAAGAGGAAAAATGGACAAATCAGACTTTATCAAAATTAGAACTTCCTCTCTGACAGATCCTGTTAACAGAATGAAAAGATAAGCAACAGACTGGGAGGATTTATTTGCATACCACGTTATCTGACAGAAGATTTTTTTTCTAGAATATACAAAGAATGCTCAAAACTCAACAGTACAACACACACACAATCCACTTAGAAAATGACCAAAGATATGAACAGACATTCACCAAAGAGGATATACAGCTGGCAAATACACGAAAAGATGTTCAACACCATTAGCCATTAGGGAAATGCAAATTAAACCCACAATGAGATATCATGTGCACCTAACAGTGACTAAGATTAAAAAATAGTGACAACACCAAATGCTAGTGAGGATGCAGAGAAATAGGATCACTCATATATTACTAGTGAAAATAGTTTGCCATTTTCTTAAAATACTAAAATGAAATATGACCCAGCAATTGCACTCCTGGGCATTTATCCCACAGAATTGAAAACCTATGTTCACACAAAACCTGTACACAAATATTTATAGAAGTTTCTTTGTAATAGTTAAAAACTTCAAACAACCCTGATGAACTTTTATGGGTGAATGGTTAAACAAACTATAGTTTTAAAAAAAACCCTCAAATCTGTCTAAAAACCAAGTCATACCTTATTAAAAAATTAACTCAAAATGGATCAGGGACTTAAATGTAAGATGTAAAACTATAAAACTTCTAGCAAAAGACATAGGAGAAAAATCTATAAATTGGACTTCAAAATTAGAAACTTCCTAGAAAAATTAGAAACTTCCATGGTATACCATGGAATACTGTGCAACAATGAAGAGGAATGGACTACGGATACACACAACAGCCTGGATAAATATCCAGAGAATTATGCTGAGTGAAAAAAGCCAAAGGATGCATACCCTATGGTTCCATTCACATAACATTCTTGAAATGATAAAATGATTGAAATGGAAAACAGATTAGTGGTTGCCAGGGGTTGAGGAGGTGGGCATGTGTGGAGCTGGAAGTAAGTGCGTGTGGTTATAAAGAGCAACAGGAGGCATCCTTGTGGCGATGGAAATGTTCTGTATCTTAACTGTATCCATGTCAATATCCCGACTGTGGTATTGCACTATATATAGTTTTACAAGTTGTTTCCTTAGAAGAAACTGGGTAAAAAGTACTTGGGATCCCTCTGTATTATTTATAATAACTACATGTAAATCCGTAGTGTTCTCAAAATAAAAATTTTAATAATAGTATTATTATGAAGCAAACAACTGTGTAACCACCCTATATAGTTGGCCAGCATCTCAGAAGCCCTCTGCCCACCTCATCCCATTCAAAATTACTCCTTCCCCTAAAAGTAACCTCTGTTTTGACTTTTTATGGTACTAACTTTCTGGCTTATGTTTATAGTTTTACCACCTAAGTTTGCATCCTCCAAGATAGCAGAGTTTTTCCTGTGTGGTGTTTTTTTTTTGTTTTTTTTTTTTTTCCTGTTTACTGCATGCTTACTTCCTGGCTTATTTATTTCTGTTTATTTTTTAGTTTTTTCATTCCTTCTATTTTATTTGAGTTTACATTGTTGTTCTCTCTCTAACTTCAAGAGATGAATGCTTATCTCATTTATTTGTAGACTTTGTCCTTTTCAAAGGCCAGTATACACTTTTAAGATGAAATGTTTTCCTCTAAATACTGCTTTAGCTGCATCCCCAACCAGGTTTGATATGAAGTATTTTCATTATCACTGTGTTAAAAACATCTTATAAGATCACTATGTTGTTTTTTTTTTTGCTGTACGCGGGCCTCTCACTGCCGTGGCCTCTCCCGTTGCGGAGCACAGGCTCTAGACGCGCAGGCTCAGCAGCCATGGCTCACGGGCCCAGCCGCTCCGCAGCATGTGGGATCTTCCCGGACCGGGGCACGAACCCATGTCCCCTGCATCGGCAGGTGGACTCTCAACCACTGCGCCACCAAGGAAGCCCTATGATTTCTTTTTTGACTCCCACACAAGGATTTACTTTTATGTTGTTGTTTTGTAATTGATTTCTAATTTAACTGCAGTGTGGTGAGGGAACAGAGTCTGATTAATTACAATCCTTTTAAATTTGCTGAGAATGCTTTATAGCCAGTATATGGTCAATTTTCATAACTTATCTGTATGTGCTTTAGAAGTATTTGTAATATGGTAGTAGTTATGGTCAGTATTTTATATATGACCATTAGGTCAACTTTTCTCATTTTGCCATTCAAATCATATATTCTTACAGATTTTTGTCTGCTGTTCTTTTAATTACTGAGACTTAAAAATCTCCCATTATGCTGGTGGATTCCTCTACTTCTCAGCTTTCACTTTTTTTGAGGTCATCTTATTAAGGGCTTACACATTTTAACTGGCTATAGCTTCCTGGTCAATTGACCTTTTATTACTGTAAAGTGACTGTCATTAATTTAGTATTGATTCTTGCCTTAAGGTCAATTTCATCTGATATTAATACAGTATACCAGCCTTCTCACTGTTAACGTTTGCATAGTATATCTATTCACAACCCTACAAGACATTCTTTTTATTATTTAATACATTTGGAGTTACCCATCTACGTGTTAGCTTTTTACCCTTTATTTTTTCTCCCAACTCGGACTTTCCATCTGGGATCATTTTCTTTTTGCCTAAAAGGCACCTTTTTATAATTTCCTATAGTGAGACTGTGCTCTTGGCAAACTCTCTTAGTTTTTGTCTGAAAAAAAATTTTTTTCCTGATCCCTGATAGATATTTTTGGTTGCTGTAGAATTCTAGGTTGATGGTTATTTTCTTTTAACTATATTAAAGATATTTTTCCATTGTCTTCTGCCTTCTGTTGTCTTCTGCCTTCTGATGAAGAAATCAGATAATTTCTGATTGCTACTAATGGTTGCCTTTTTGAGGATAATATATTTCATTTTCTCTGGCCAATTTTTAACACTTAATTTTTTGGTTTTCTTTAGTTTCGCTATTTATTTCACTTTTATTTGTATTGCTTGGGATGTGTTGAGCTTCTTGAGTCAGAACTCCTGTTTTTCATCATTTGCTTGACAACATCAACCATCCTTTCTTCAAGTATTGCCCTCTGCCCTCTTATCCTCACCTTGGGGGACTCCATCGATTGTATTTTAGATTTTCATACTGCTTCTTCTAAGTCTACCATATCTTCTGTATTTTCTATCTTTTTGTCTTCCTAATCTAGTCTGACATTATTTTCTTTCTAACTGGATTGCTTAGTTATAACAACCTATGATCCAGTTAACTAACCCTTTCTTTTCCTAGCTATATCATCACACTTGTTTCTCATTTATTTAAACTTATTTTGCACAGCTGTTTTATAGTATGTACCTGTTAAATCCAATGCCTGCAGATGCTGTGGGTCTGGTTTGGTTTGTTATTTCTCCTTCCTTTTGCTTATAGAGTCCGATGTGGCGGGGAGAGGGTTCTTTGGCTACAGTTTGGACATTGTATTTGAAAAATTATTTGTAGAAATACGTTAAGGCCAAGAATTGAGGTGCTTTACTTCAGAGAAGAGTTGCACTTGCCTCTGCCAGATTCCTGGGTTACTACTAATTCAGAATCACTTTAAAGCAAGTTTAAGCCTTGTCAAGACAGGTGATTTGAAAACTGGCCATAATTCTGTGAGGGCTGTTGTACTTCTGGTTCATCCTGTCTTATTAGACTCCCTGCTAATGTCCTGGGCTTGATTCTGTCCTTCTATTCTGGATAAATGATTTCTCTTCATTTTTGGCCTCATAATTTCTTACTGTATTATTATATTTTCATGATATTAAGATTTTTAAAAATGTTTTACCCACACTTTTTGTTGTTTTCACCATATAAATTAGCCTTCAATGACAGGATGACATATGGTATCTTCTTTTGTCAGTTATATAAAGTTCTTAATAGCTACAAAGTTCTAAATTTAAAGAATGGGATCTGAAGAAAAAAATCCACAGTTAAAACTTCATTTGATAAGATCAGGAAGCATTATGATTTCTCCTCATAGATTAAAACATCTTTGGGTCCAAAACATAATAGTCCTCTCTTGAGTGCTCTTTTAAGTTTCTATTAGTAGAACAAATAAATATAAGCAACAATGGAAGACTAGGAAATTTAAAAGCAGTTGAAGTTCTAGAAACACATCAGAAAGTAGTGTAACTAAGGTAATGTATTAGTTTCCTAGAGCTGCTAAGAACAAATTACCATAAACTGTGTGGCTTAGAACCACAGAAACTCATCTCTTACAGTTCTGGAGGCCAGAAGTCCGGAATCAAGGTGTCAGCAGGGTGGTGCTCCCTCCAGAGGCTCTACCGGAGAGAATCTGTCCCTGGCCTTTTCTAGCTTCTAGTGGCTGCAGGTGTCCCTGGCTTGTGGCCGCCTCACTCCAATCTCCCTCATGGTCACATGGCTTCCTCCTCTTCTGAGTCTTCTGTGTGTCTATCAAATCTCCCTCTGCCTTTCTCTTACAAAAACACTTGTGATGGCATTAGGACTCATTCACGTAATCTAGGATAATCTCCCCATCCCTAAATCCTTAACTTAATTCCATCTGCAAAGGCTTTTTTTTTTCCCCCACATAAGGTCACATTCACAGGTTCCAGGGATTAGGACATGGATTATTTTTTTAAGGGCCACCACTGAGCCCACTACAGGTGCTATGATGCAAAACAAAATTAAATATAGCTATTGTTGTGATAAAATCTTGTTAAGATGAATAATAGTTGCTAAGAAATAAATTTGAATATTGCTCCAGGTCAAATTTGGAGTGTCCAACTTATTCTTTATACTTTTTTCATTCTTCCACCTTCCCTTAGTGTCTCTTACTTAAATCATGACAGTCATATCCTCCTCTCACATCCAGTTACCTAAAAAAGAAAGTGGTTACATGTGTGTTTGTCTTCCATACAAAAATATCTAAGGCTGCATGGAAACTGGGCATATTAACTCTGAAATGTTAGCAGTGATTGCTCTAGGGAGAACTGGATACGTATTCAGAATACATTGAGTACCTTCCCGTATTACAGACTGCAAGCATCCATCCTTTATGTTTTCTTCTTGCTTCTTTTGGGTGTTTACCAAACTAACATTAGAACCATGTGGGACATGAATTATAGAGTTTCCTCTTTTCCACAGTAGGGATAGAGTTCTAAGGATACACATACAGTAAGTCCCCTACATATGAACCTAAGAACATTTTATGTATGCAGTTAGTCAAAATGTATACATACTAAAATTCCAATTTTATAGTCATTTCAAAAAGCCTTCAGTCCTTGAGTGCTTTGGCACCAAAGTGGCTCCGTAGTGTTTTCTGTTGCATTTCCCATCTGAGCCAGAAGGTGGAGATGGTTCTCATTAGAGTAGTCACCCCTCCGCCCCTTCCTGACCCAGGAAGTTCAGCGTTCTCTTTTGGAATTAGGGAGTCAGCTTTTTGAAAATTCACAATGGCATTCACTTCTTGAATTTTAAAACATTAAATAATATAACAAGCACTAAATGAATGTTGGCTCATTTGATAAACTACATGTGAGACTGCTTGGCAGAGAGCTGCATTTTTAGAAGACATTTGAAATTGGGACTATCTTTATGGTTCTAAAGGAAAAGAGATTTCATAGCGTTGGACCACTAGTATCAGTTAACGTTCCAGTAATCAACATGCTTCTGATTTCTGCATGCTTAACCTCTTAGGTCCCTTACCAGGAGAAACTTTTTGTCCTCTGATTAGAGGTTGCAAACTGCTAATCTGAGGGTCAAATCCAGTTCACTGACCTATTAAATTTGCCTGAATAGTTTAAAAATTGGGAAAACTTACATAAAAATCTTGATTTCTGACTTCTCTTGAGGGATTGGGAAATCTGACCACATTGCTTACATTCCCACAGGACAACAATGGGTTGGTGATACACAGTAGAAACTGGCTTTGGAGAGGACATCCCAGCTCCAGTCAGCTACTATGTGTACCATGCCCATCAGGTTTTACTTTTCCTGCTTCCTTATTGATGCCTGGCTCCTGCAGGTCCTTATGTTTCTGACTGTTCTTAGCAGATCAGTAAGTGCCTTGCTGCCGAGGAGACAGATAACTACATTTTATATAGATGAGCCAGCGGAACAGTTTTTGAAAGTTTGTGTGTGTGTTTAGTATAACTGCAAGAAAATTAAGTCCCAAACATTCAACAGACTTAAAAAGAAGAAAGATTTCCCTAGGTTATGTGATTTATATCACTTTTGAAGTTCCTTAATTCTTTCATTAGTTAATTTATTATCTATCATCTATATATCTATCTGTCTTTCTTTTGCTAAAGACATTGGAAAATGTAACTGAAACTAAGAATTAAACCAAACTAATAAAAACTTTACCAAGGCTATTTTTTCTTTCTAAAGTGCTTAATAATATATATATATATATTTAACATACTGAACTGTGAACCACGCAGGCATGTTGCCTGCTTGGAGTTTACTAGAAGCTATTATTTCCACTGTGTAGCTGTGTGTATCATCCCGATAATTTTTGATTTTTATTTCAAGCACATTCAGATTTCCAACTAACACTTGAATAAATGGTACATACAACACGTCGGCAGCCACTGCTGTGACGAAGAACAACTATTAACGTTACCCTGGCAAGATAATGAAAAACTATGTCTTTAAAAAGTCAACATTATACTCGGTGGCAAAATTCTAGAGCAGAGGCCATAAACTGGTAGCCCTACTACTATATCTGTCCCGCACACTGTATTCAAAAATTTTGAATTACCATAGTTGCAAGCACTGAAAATCGCAATACTATAGTGCAGCCTCCACAAGGGGGCGCTTCCAGAACACTTGACTGTGTTAAATGACATGCCTGGCCTTACAGGGCACTAGAGTTTGTGACCTGTGCTCCAGGTATTATTTTTCAATTCAGAAATATTACAAGGAGGCTCATTTTCACCATTTCCCCCTATTTTTAAAAAGTATTGGTAATATATGAAGGCATGAAAAAAATACCAAGAAGCAGCTGTTGGAAATGATGAAGCTAAAATGTGACATCATCGTAGGGTATAAAATCCAAATAAATTAGCAAACTATCAGAACTAATCAGAAGATTTAATAAAATGACTGTGAATCGATAAATGTAGCTATTAATAATGCTCTAGTATTTCAGCAAGATAATTTCTCCCTCACCTCATCTTATTTTTTTAATTGCAGTATAGTTGATTTACAACGTTGTGTTAGTTTCACCTCATCTTTTTAAAAATGTGTGCTAAATACAGTTGGTTCTTGCTATGTGTGGTAGTTAAGTTCTATAAAGTTGCCACGAACTCTGACTTAGTGAATATTGAACCACTGCTTCTAGGGGGAACACAGGGATGGGTTTCTGTGAGCCTCTGGTCACAACATTTTTGTCGACTGATCAATATATGACCTTGCTTTTTGTGTGTTTCTGTTTAAAGACACTTTATTTAATATATAGTGTTAACTCACTAACACTGATCTCACAGCCAACAACACTGTCACTCAGGGGACTTCCCTGGTAGTGCAGTGGTTAAGACTCCACACTCCCAATGCAGTGGGCCCAGTTTCAATCCCTGGTCAGGGAACTAGATCCTGCATGCCACAACTAAGAAGTCCACATGCCACAGCAAAGATCCCGTGCACTGCAACTAAGACCCGGCACAGCCAAAATAAAAAAAAAATTTTAATTTAAAAAAAGGCTGTCACTCATGCCTGTAGGAAGCTTACCTAACACATATTTTCTCTGTAAGGTAATCACAGCCTTGCACTTAGGAACACTAGACAACACTTCTGCTTAGGGCCATTTTAAACAGCAAAATCACCCACAAAAAGCACAAAAATGTGAAAACCATGGCACTAAATAGATTGTGAAAAGGACATTTGTTGACATTTTGAGAGCTGGCACAGGAGGCAGAGGGTCACCTTGTTCTGCCCTAGCTGGGAAGGTGCACGTTCGGTGACTCAAACATTTCCCCCAGTCTTAGCATTTGTGTGTCTGAATGACCTGAAAGTGTTCTAAATAGTGGTTTGTGGTTACAAATAAATTTTAGTAAGTAGGCAAATTAAAAAATACAGAATCTGCAAATAATGAGGATTGGCTGTATGTAAACTTACAAGCACACACATAATTTTACAAAAATACATATGTACCTTTTTTTTGTGTGGTACGCGGGCCTCTCACTGCTGTGGCCTCTCCCGCTGCAGAGCACAGGCTCCGGACGCGCAGGCCCAGTATCCATGGCCCACGGGCCCAGCCGCTCCGCGGCATGCGGGATCCCCCCGGACCGGGGCACGAACCCGTGTCCCCTGCACCAGCAGGCGGACTCCCACCCACTGCGCCACCAGGGAAGCCCCTGTACCTTTTTTTTTTTTTTTTTTTTGTGGCCTCTCCCGTTGCGGAGCACAGGCTCCGGATGCTCAGGCTCAGCGGCCATGGCTCACGGGCCCAGCCGCTCCGCGGCATGTGGGATCCTCCCGGACCGGGGCACGAACCTGCGTCCCCTGCATCGGCAGGCAGACTCTCAACCACTGCGCCACCAGGGAAGCCCCTGTACCTTTTTTTAATGCAATTTTTCCTTTAGCGTTTTGGTTCCTTCCCCTTTTCATCCTCCTTCCTCTCCTCTATTACATACTCCTCTATTTTCACCCCTCCCCCAGGGTAATTTATGTTGCTAACTTAATTGACATCATTCCATCTTTTCCTTATGCTTATTTAATCATATTAAAAAACCCACATGCACATAAACATATATTGTTTTACAAAACTAGAATCTTAAACATTCTTATCTCCATCTTGCTTTTCTTACTCAACAATATCTCATGGAAATTCATCCAAGTCAACCAGTGTGTCTCTAACCCAATCTTTCAATCTTTACAATAGCTGTGTCATAGTCCATAGTTGGGGGGGGGGTGTATCTATTTCCTTCTTGACAAACATTCGCTTTGATAGAACAAATAATGCTGCAATAAAGTTCATAGGACATATATTCCTTTATTTCTGTCAGCTAGGTCATCAGGAAAGGGACTGCTGGCTGTTGTCAGATTATTTCCCAAAAGGTCTCTAACAGCTGACATTTCTATCAGCAGCATATGAGAGTACTCTTAACACACGTCCCTATAAGGAATAGATGTTATATGTCTTTTTTATTTTTGCCAGGATGCTAGTAAGAGAGTAATCTATCTCACTATCATTTCAGTTTGTATTTCCTTGACTACCACTGAGATTTTGTTTGTTTTCATTTGGATTTTCTTATCTGAGGACAACCTAATTTTCCACTGTTCTGTCTAATCCCTTCTTGTTGAAATATAAGAGTTCCTAATATATCAGAAATCTTAAATTTGTTTTCTGATTTAAAAATATTTTTCTAAATTATTAGACTTCGATTATGGTATTTTTCCTAGACATGGTTTTAACTTTAATATACTCAAAATGTTCAACTTTCCCTTTTTTTTTTTCCTTAAACAACAAACTTTAATTATTCACAATTCTGGAGGCTGGGAAGTCCAGAGCAGAGTGCCAGCAGGGTCAGATTCTGGTGAGAGCACTTTTCCTAAGAAAGAGAAAGTAAGTACTCTTCCTCTCTCTCTCTCATATAAAGGACGTGTCTCTTCTTATAAGGGCACTAATACATAGGGCAGGCCATCAGGAAGGGCAGGCTGGGGCTCTCCTGCACAGTCTGAAGCTGCTATCCATAGGCAGAATTTCTTCTTCTTTTTAAAAAATATTTTATTTTCATACAGCAGGTTCTTAGTAGCTATCTATTTGATGCATATTAGTATATATATATGTCAATCCCAATCTCCCAGTTCATCCCCACCACCACAGTTTCCACCCTAGGTGTCCATATGTTTGTTCTCTACATCTGTGTCTCTTATTTCTGCCTTGCAAGCTGGGTCATCCATACCACTTTTCTAGATTCCACATATATACGTTAATATGCAATATTTGTTTTTCTCTTTCTGACTTACTTCACTCTGTTTGACACTCTCTAGGTCCAGCCACATCTCTACAAATGACCCAATTTCGTCCCTTTTTATGGCTGAGTAATATTCCATTGTATATATGTACCACATCTTCTTTACCCATTCATCTGTTGACGGGCATTTACATTGCTTCCATGACCTGGCTATTGTAAATAGTGCTGCAGTGAACATTGGGGTGCATGTGTCCTTTTGAATTATGGTTTTCTCTGGGTATATGCCCAGTAGTGGGATTGCTGGGTCATATGGTAATTCTATTTTTAGTTTTTTAAGGAACCTCCATACTGTTCTCCATAGTGGCTGTATTGATTTACATTCCTACCAACAGTGCAAGAGTGTTCCCTTTTCTCCACACCATCTCCAGCATTTATTGTTTGTAGATTTTCTGATGATAGCCATTCTGACCAGTGTGAAGTGATACCTCATTGTAGTTTTGATTTGCATTTCCCTAATAATTAGTGACGTTGAGCAGCTTTTCATGTGCTTCTTGGTCATTTGTATGTCTTATTTGGAGAAATGTCTATTTAGGTTTTCTTACCATCTTTGGATTGGGTTGTTTGTTTTTTTAATATTGAGCTGCATGAGCTGTTTATATATTTTGGAGATTAATCCTTTGCCCATTGATTCTTTTGCAAATATTTTCTTGCATTCTGAGGGTTGTCTTTTCATCTTGTTTATAGTTTCCTTTGCTGTGCAAAAACCTTTAAGTTTCATTAGGTCCCATTTATTTATTTTTGTTTTTACTTCCATTACTCTAGGAGGTGGGTCAAAAAAGATCTTGCTGTGATTTATGTCAAAAGTGTTCTTCCTATGTTTTCCTCTATGAGTTTTATAGTGTCCGGTCTTACATTTAGGTCTCTAATCCATTTTGAGTTTATTTTTGTGTATGGTGTGAGGGAGTGTTCTAATTTCATTCTTTCACAAGTAGCTGTCCAGTTTTCCCAGCACCATTTATTGAAGAGACTGTCTTTTCTCCATTGTATATCCTTGCCTCCTTTGTCATAGATTAGTTGACCATAGGTGTGTGGGTTTATCTCTGGGCTTTCTATCCTGTTCCATCGATTTATATTTCTTTTTTTTTCTTTTGCCAGTACCATATTGTCTTGATTAATGTAGTTTTGTAGTATAGTCTGAAGTCAGGAAGTCTGATTCCTCCAGCTCCGTTTTTTTCCCTCAAAATTGCTTTGGCTATTAGGAATCTTTTGTGTCTCCATACAAATTTTAAAACTCTTTGTTCTAATTCTGTAAAAAATACCATTGGTAATTTGATAGAGATTGCATTGAATCTATAGATTGCTTTGGGTAGTATAGTCATTTTCACAATATTTATTCTTCCAATCTAAGAATATGGTATATCTCTCCATCTGTTTGTGTCATCTTTGATTTCTTTCATCAGTGTCTTATATTTTTCTGAGTACAGGTCTTTTACCTCCATAGGTAGGTTTATTCCTAGGTATTTTCTTCTTTTTGTTGCAATGGTGAATGGGATTGTTTCCTTAATTTCTCTTTCTGATCTTTTGTTGCTAGTGTAGAGGAATGCAAGAGATTTCTGTGCATCAATTCTGTATCCTGCAACTTTACCAAATTCATTGATTAGCTCTAGTAGTTTTCTGGTGGCATTTTAGGATTCTCTATGTATAGTATCATGTCATCTGCAAACAGTGACAGTTTTACTTCTTGTTTTCCAATTTGTATTCATTTCTTTTTCTTCTCTGATTACTGTGCATAGGACTTCCAAAACTATGTGGAATAATAGTGGTGAGAGTGGACATCCTTGTCTTTTTCCTGATGTTAGAGGAAATGGTTTCACTTTTTCACCATTGAGAATGATGTTTGCTGTGGGTTTGTCATATATGGGTTAATTATTTTGAGGTAGGTTCCCTCTATGCCCACTTTCTGGAGAGTTTTTATCATAAATGTGTGTTGAATTTTGTCAAAAGCTTTTTCGGCATCTATTGAGATGATATGGTTTTTATTCTTCAATTTGTTAATATGGTGTATCACACTGATTGATTTGCATACATTTAAGAATCCTTGCATCCCTGGGATAAACCCCACTTGATCATGGTGTGTGATCCTTTCAATGTGTAGTTGGATTCTGTTTGCTAGTATTTTGTTGAGGATTTTTGCATCTATATTCATCAGTGATATTGGTCTGTAATTTTCTTTTTTTGTAGTATCTTTGTCTGGTTTTGTAACATGGTGATGGTGGACTCGTAGAATAAGTTTAGGAGTGTTCCTTCCTCTGCAATTTTTTGGAAGAGTTTGAGAAGGATGGGTGTTAGCTCCTCTCTAAATGTTTGATAGGATTCACCTGTGAAGCCATCTGGTCCTGGACTTTTGTTTGTTGGAAGAGTTTTAATCACAGTTTCAATTTCATTACTTGTGATTGTTCTGTTCATATTTTCTATTTCGTCCTGGTTCAGTATTGGAAGGTTATACCTTTCTAAGAATTTGTACATTTCTTCCAGGTTGTCCATTCTATTGGCATAGAGTTGCTTGTAGTAGTCTCTTAGGATGCTTTGTATTTCTTTGGTGTCCATTGTAACTTCTCCTTTTTCATTTCTAATTTTATTGATTTGAGTCCTCTCCCTCTTTTTCTTGATGAGTCTGGCTAAAGGTTTATCAATTTAGTTTATCTTCTCAAAGAACCAGCTTTTAGTTTTATTGATCTTTGCTATTGTTTGTTTCTATTTCATTTATTTCTGCTCTGATCTTTATGATTTCTTTCCTTCTGCTAACTTTGTGTTTTGTTTGTTCTTCTTTCTCTAGTTCCTTTACGTGTAAGGTTAGATTATTTATTTGAGATTTTTCTTGTTTCTTGAGGTAGGATTGTATTGCTATAAACTTCCCTCTTAGAACTTCTTTTGCTGCATCCCATAGGTTTTGGATCATTGTGTTTTTGTTGTCATTTGTCTCTAGGTATTTTTTGATTTTCTGTTTGATTTCTTCAGTGATCTCTTGGCTATTTAGTAATGTATTGTTTAGCCTCCATGTGTTTGTGTTTTTTACGTTTTTCCCCCTGTAATTTATTTCTAATCTCATAGTGCTGTGGTCGAAAAAGATGCTTGATATTATTTCAATTTTCTTAAATTTATCGAGGCTTGATTTGTGACCCACAGTGTGATCTATCCTGGAGAATGTTTCATGTGCATTTGAGAAGAAAGTGTAATCTGCTGTTTTGGGATGGAATGTCCTATAAATATCAATTAAGTCTATCTGGTCTATTGTGTTATTTAAAGCTTGTGTTTCCTTATTTTCTGTCTGGATGATCTATCTATTTGGTGTAAGTGAGATGTTAAAGTCCCCCACTATTATTGTGTTACTGTCGATTTCCTCTTTTAGAGCTGTTAGCAGTTGCCTTATGTATTGAGGTGCTCCTATGTTGGGTGCATATATATTTATAATTGTTATATCTTCTTCTTGGATTGATCCCTTGATCATTATGTAGTGTCCTTCCTTGTCTCTTGTAACATTATTTATTTTAAAGTCTATTTTATCTGATATGAGTATTGCTACTCCAGCTTTCTTTGGATTTCCATTTGCATGGAATATCTTTTTCCATCCCCTCACTTTCAGTCTGTATGTGTCCCTAGGTCTGAAGTGGGTCTCTTGTAGACAGCATATAGATGGGTCTTGTTTTTGTATCCATTCAGTAAGCCTGTGTCTTTTGACTGGAGCATTTAATCCATTCATGTTTAAGGTAATTATCGATATGTTCCTATTACCATTTTCTTAATTGTTTTGGATTTGTTTTTGTAGGTCCTTTTCTTTTCTTGTGTCTCCCAGTTAGAGAAGTTTGTAGCATTTGTTGTAGAGCTGGTTTGCTGGTGCTGAGTTCTCTTGGCTTTTGCTTGTCTGTAAAGCTTTTGATTTTTCCGTCGAATCTGAATGAGATCCCTGCCAGGTAATCTTGGTTGTAGCTTCTTCCCTTTCATCACTTTAAATATATCATACCACTCCCTTCTGGCTTGTAGAATTTCTGCTGAGCAATCAGCTGTTAACCTTATGGGAGTTCCCTTGTATGTTGTCATTTTTCCCTTGTTGCTTTTAATAATTTTTCTTTGTCTTTAATTTTTGTCAATTTGATTACTATGTATCTCGGTGTGTTTCTCCTTGGATTTATCCTGCCTGGGACTCTGCACTTCCTGGACTTGGGTGGCTATTTCCTTTCTCATGTTAGGGAAGTTTTCGACTATAATCTCTTCAAATATTTTCTTGGGTCCTTTCTCTCTCTCTTCTCCTTCTGGGACCCCTATAATGTGAATGTTGTTGTGTTTAATGTTGTCCCAGAGGTCTCTTAGGCTGTCTTCATTTCTTTTCATTCTTTTTTCTTTATTCTGTTCCATGGCAGTGAATTCCACCATTCTGTCTTCCAGGTCACTTATCCATTCTTCTGCCTCAGTTATTCTGCTATTGATTCCTTCTCGTGTATTTTCCATTTCATTTATTGTATAGCTCATCTCTGTTTGTTCTGTAATTCTTCTAGGTCTTTGTTAAACATTTCTTGCATCTTCTTGATCTTTGTCTCCATTCTTTTTCCGAGGTCCTGGATCATCTTCACTATCATTATTCTGAATTCTTTTTCTGGAAGGCTGCCTATCTCCACTTCATTCAGTTGTTTTTCTGGGGTTTTATCTTGTTCCTTCATGTGGTACATAGTTCTTTGCCTTTTCATTTTGTCTATCTGTCTGTGAATGTGGTTTTTGCTCCACAGGCTGCAGGATTGTAGTTCTTCTTGCTTCTGCTGTCTGCCCTTTTTGTATGAGGCTATCTAAGAGGCTTGTGCAAGCTTCCTGATGGGAGGGACTGGTGGTGGGTAGAGCTGGGTGTTGCTCTGGTGGGCAGAGCTCAGTAGAACTTTAATCCACTTGTCTGCCAATGGGTGGGGCTGAGTTCCCTCTCTATTTGTTGTTTGGCCTGAGGTGAGCCAGCACTGGAGCCTACAGGCTCTTTGGTGGGGCTAATGGTGGACTCCAGGGGGCTCAAGCTAAGGAGTACTTCCCAGAACTTCTGCTGCCAGTGTCTTTGTCCCCATGGTGAGCCACAGCCGCCCCCCACCCCCACGACTCTGCAGGAGACCCTCTAACACTAGCAGGTAGGTCTGGTTCAGTCTCCTATGGGGTCACTGCTCCTTCCCCCTGGGTCCTGATGCACACACTACTTTGTGTGTGCCCTTTAAGAATGGAGTCTCTGTTTCTCCCAGTCCTGTCAAATAGCAATCAAATTCCACTAGCCTTCAAAGTCTGATTCTCTGGGAATTTCTCCTCCCATTGTCAGACCCCCAGGTTGGGAAGCCTGACGTGGGGCTCAGAACCTTCACTCCAGTGGGTGGACGTCTGTGGTATAATTGTTCTCCAGTTTGTGAGTCACCCACCCAGCGGGTATGGGATTTGATTTTATTGTGATTGCGCCCCTCCTACTGTCTCATTGCAGCTTCTCCTTTGTCTTTGGATGTGGGGTATCTTTTTTGGTGAGTTCCAGTGTCTTCCTTTCGATGACTGTTCAGCAGTTAGCTGTGATTCCAGTGCTCTTGCAAGAGGGAATGAGCGCACGTCCTTCTACTCTGCCATCTTGAACCAATCCTCGACATTTTAAAATTACGTTTTCCCAGTCAAGGACATGATGCCTCTTTCCATTTGTTCAAACCTTATTTGATGGCTCTCAAAGAGGTTTTAGTTTCCTTCATGTAGATCCCAGTCTTGTTAAATTTATTTCCAAGTACTTGACAGATGTTGCTGCTATTATGAATGGAAAAATTCCCCCAATTCTTTTCCTAGGAAATTATTATTAAAATAGAGAAAGGTTATTGACTTTAGTACTTATAGGCCACCTTATGAAATTTATTAATACTAATGCATTTTCTTATTAGAATCTTTTAGGCTTCCTTGGTATAATATCATCAGCAAATAGCTGGTTTTTATCTCTGCTTTTCCAGTGTTAAACCAGTTACTTCATTTCTTCACCCTACTCTTCTTGCTGTAACTTCCAAAACAATGTTGAGTATTATGGTAGTAGCATGTAGTCCTGTTTTGTTCCTGATGGTATTGAACACCCAGTGAATGTTTGCTGAGAATCAGGCAGTGTCCTAGGGTCTGAGAGTACTCTGGGGAATAAAACAAAAGTCCCTGGACACATGGTGTTTACATTCTAGAAGGGGGTCCATGGAGGGACTTTGAGTACCTTTGTTCCACAAATGTTTGTTGTTTCTGATTTTCATCTTGTGGCTTTAGTGTTTTTCCATTTAAAGACATTGTTTACTATAGATTTTTCATAACAATTCATTCCTATTTTTTAAAAGGGAGAGCTGCCAAATTTTATCCAATGGTTTTTAAGGATGAAATGATATGATTATTTAATTTTTCTCTTTTTAACTTGTTGATGCATCTGTAATGAAATATATTGATTAGCTTACTGATACTGAATTATCCCTGCATTCCTGGAAGATACGGCATGATCTTGTTGTACTATTCATTTGTTATACTACTGGATTCTATTTACTAATATTTTATTTGAAATTTTGTATCAACTTTCAAAAGTGCATTTGCTCATTTTTGTAACTAAAGTTATGTAAGCTTTATAAAAAGATCTGAGATTTTCCACCTTTTTCTTACAGTGTGTAAATGTTCAAATAACATTGGAATTACATTATCTATTTCTTATTGGTTAAATAAATCTCAGGTGTTAATTAATCCTCTGATTCTGGTCTTATTTCAGTGGTAGCCATTGGCCTTTTGGGCCAATTGGCACTTTAACCTCATTCTAGCTCCAGTGGCTCAGGCGCTTTCCTTCTATTTGTGAGCGTTACCAAATTGGTCCAGAACTTCCATAAGTTACCTATCATGATAGAGGAAATCTTAAGTCTCCTCTGCAAATACTGGCGGGGATGCTTCAGCTCTCATACTGAACAGGTAATCTCAATTTTTCCCATCTGCCAGAAACACAATCCTGTTAAAAAGGTAAAGGTTGCCAAGGATGCCAGCCAACTCCCTCAGGCCCCTTTCTCCATCAGCAAATGGATTTTGTCAAACTCCCGTGGTCTCATGGGTACAGATATGTTCTAACCATAGTCTGCATTCTAAAAATAATGCTTGGAAGCTTTGCCCTGCAAATAGGCTACTGCCACAGTTTGAGCTAAATTGCTGCTAGAATTTTTCCCACCTGGGGAATCCCTCTTTTCCTCTCTAGCGACAGAGGAACTCACCACATTGCTAAGTACTTCCACTCGCACAAAAACGGCACTGTCCTTACCATCCTTAATCCACAAAAGAAAAAAGAATGAGCCAACGGAACACTCAAGTTAGTAAAATGCTGAGGAACTCAAGCTAACGTGACCCAAAGTCTTGCCATTAACCCTGATAATACTTTCTCACTTTCCTCTCAACATTGATTATCCCTTTATGAAATAATTACTGGCAGGCCCATGAAGATTTCTTACTCTTGTTGGACCATAGGAGGTTCAAATATGATCCAGACTGGTACTCTTAAATACTGCCAAGGTCTCATTCAATACACTCATATTTATGACTGATAGTTCAAGTGTACCTTTCCCCCAGACCTCCCACCTCAGACCTTACATGATCTTCATGTTGAAGACCTGGTCTTCTGGAAAAAAATACCATCAAAAGACCAATCTTGAACCCAGGCAGAAGGAACCTTATACTATCTTCCTAACCAGTTGTACTGCTGCAAAACTATAAGGAATACAACCTTTCATGTTTTAATATTTTAACAATACAAGTCTAATTTTGAAGTTAGGAAAATTCACCCTAGAAGCAGACCTTAAACTGAGGCTCCTTGAGAGCTCCCAGAAGCAGATGATGACATGAGACAAACTGCTTTCTCATGAATTTTGGAACAAGCAGATGGCACCACAATGGGGTCAGCTTCCACCCAAAATGCTGGAACACAATTGCCTGGGATTCCCCTATCCAGTGCTCTCCATGTTCCTCCTTTGTATCCTTCTCATCATTCTTTAATTTTTCTATTGTCCATTAGTTTCAGAACTTCCTGAGCCATGTCTCCCCTATTCCTTTCCATTTCTGGCCTCCTTACCATTTCCTTCTCTATTCCTCATTTATCCACAGACATGCAGGGTCCCCAGTTGTTTCACGTTTGCTCCCCAAAACCTCTCTGACCTCTACATCATAAGCAAGAACATGTGAGATGCTAACCAAAGAATTCACTGCATTGCCTCCACAATCCTAACCCCATCCTTGAAGGATCTCCACACCAATTTCCTGGAATCCACTAGACTGGTTCTCGCTGGCCTTGGGTCTTGGTTTTACTCCTTATCATAGCCTCTAATGATCGATTTTCTGCTTTCTTTTGTAAGTATCCTAATTAAGTGCTTTTTCTCCAGAACACTTTCTCAGCTTCAGACCACCATCAGAGCTCAACAGATGATTAAGCTAGTGCTCCAAGGGGAGTGCCAACAAGAAACTACTGACTCTGTGGACAATTTCACTTAGCCTTGACCAAAACCCACGGAAATTACTGAGATTGTTCTAAGACAGATGATGTTTGTATGGAGCAAGAGGGGGCACTGACAAGGCCAAATACAGACCTTTCCCCTTTTGCCTGAATCTGCTGATGAGGCCAGATACTGACCCTCCAATTTCCCATTCTCTGTCTCATGACTGATTTGCTAAGATTAAAATTGTTTGTCCCCTGAAACTAGAGAAAACCATTTCCTCTTCACACAATTGACTGAGACTTCTGCTGGAAAAACAACCCCAAGTATAAATCATCCCTTCTGCAACTTGTTTACTCCTCCCCATAAAAGTCTAAGGCAGAATCACCCTGCGGAGACATTCAGATCTTTGGATCTTCGATGCTCCCCCTATTGCCTGAAAACAATCTATCTCCTTACTTGACTGACTTCTGTCTTTCATATAAATCACACTAAAAGTGAACAGACAATAGAGTAGTAGGACAAAATCAAATGGACCAAGAAACAGAAATCAATCTCTGTTATGTGTAAATTTGATATATGATAAATAAGGTACCACAAAGGAATGGCAAAAAAAAATTTTTTATTCGATGGTAGTGGGCAAATTAGCTCACTCCATGGAGAAAAGTAAAGGAAATAAAGTTGAATCTTTAACTTATATTAAATAAAAAGTGTGGATCTCAGACTGAAGTCCTAAATTCAAAAGGTAAATTTATAAATCTAATTTAAGAAAATGTAGGAGAATATCCATGTGAACTAGAAGTGGGGGGAAATTTCCTAACCAAGACTCAAATAATGAATAAATTTGACTGCATCAAAATTAAAAATTTCTGATAAACAACGTACCCATTTGGCAAAATTAACAGAGACATGACAAACCAGGAGATGTTTGCAAATCTATAATTGACCAGGGATTATATCAAGGACAATTGATTTTAGATTATGATTTGTAGACCATTACTGAGTGATAAATTCAACTTAGAGAATTGCAAGCATAATTTAAAAAAGTAAAGTAGGAAAGAATAGAAAATATCAGAGTGCATGACAAGTATTAGGAGAAAATACTCATCAGCATTTTGTTTACATCATGTAAATGAAAATGTAAAATTAAAAATATATGCAATACATACATATATACAATAGTGTGTATTTGTTGGGAATATATATATTCACATATATAGTACAATAATACATATTAATAATTAACCATATATTTAATTATATAGACTTAATAGACACATAATTATATATTACTGATATAATCAATATATACTCTAATAATATATTGATATATAACATGTATACTCATATATGTATATATGTATGTATGTACAAAAGTATATATGCATACTTATAAGATTATAACTATACATCTTATATATTAATATATTAATGTATTATATATTATATATAATGTGTGTTGGTTGTGATATAACATATACTTCTTCCTGTTGATTATGATCAAAACAGTGAAACACTCAATATTTAAGGGGCTCAAGCAAATCACTGAGAAAAAGATAATGATACTCAACAGAAAATTGGGCAAAGTATATGAACAGGCAATAAATAGAGAGGGAAGCCTCAACAGCTAACGAGAATATGAAGAGGTTCTCAAACTTACTTGTAATCAGGGAGATATATTTTAAAACTATAGACACCATGTTACACCCATCAGAATGGCAAAAATAAAAAAGATGTCTGCTACTAAGTGTTGGAGAAGATGGGGTATATGGGAACTCTTGCAGTTTTGACAAAAGTATAAACTTGTAAGGTCATTCTAAAAATAATCATCTGGAGGTCCTTAGTGACATTAAGAATGTGAATTCTCTTTGACCCAGCAAATCCACTTCAAGGGCTATATGTGATGGCCCTCCACTCATGTCTTTAGGGTGGCACGTACTGGGGTGCTTCTTATGGTGGTGTTTATGGTTGGGGAAGTTGGAGGAAATCTAGGTTTTATCATTAGGGAAATGGATACCTGAAATGTGGTCAATGCACACTTATAATATGAATTACTATCCACTAGTTGGGAGCAACAGACTTGTCTGCAAACAAAGGCTGATTACTTAGAGAAAAACACAAAATATGAAAAGTATCTTTTCATAATATGGCTAAATATATTTGTCTTTTATAAAATTAATACAAATTCATTGTAAAATTTATAAAACATAAAAAGTAAAAACAGCTAGTATCCTCTTACCCAGAGTATAACCACTATTAATTTTGTGGTCTATATTCTCAATTTTTAATGTCTTAAATAAAAGTTGGATTGTATTACATATTTGAGTCTATAGTATGTAGTATTTTATAATTTTTTTATTTCCTTAACTCTGTATTAAATGAGTTTATGATGTGATTTTTTTCCTTAAAAACCTGACTTTGGGGCTTCCCTGGTGGCACAGTGGTTAAGAGTCCGCCTGCCAATGCAGGGGACATGGGTTCGTGCCCCGGTCCGGGAAGATCCCACATGCCACGGAGCGGCTAGGCCCGTGAGCCATGGCCGCTGAGCCTGCGCATCCGGAGCCTGTGCTCCGCAACGGGAGAGGCCACAACAGTGAGAGGCCCGTGTACCGCAAAAACCAAAAAAACAACCAAAAACAAACAAACAAAAAACAAAACAAAACCTGACTTTGTTGCATTCTACCATATGGACATATCAAAGCAAATCTAACCAATTTCCTACTGTACATTTAAGTGGTTTCTAACTGATTACTATTATAAACAATCCTGCAGTGAACACCCTCTAATAGAGGCTGACATTTGGCTCATAGGCATTGGTATAAGAAAAGTGGATGTTTACAAGCAGCAACTCTTCTGATTTAATAGATGGTCATGGTGATTGGTGATCCTATACTACCAGTGGTTGAATATAAGCCCTGCTTCTACCTAATTCTTAGTGTTTAGTTAATGTTGTTTCATTAGGATAAATTCATTGAAGTGGAACTGCTGAGACAAACAGTATGAATATATTGCCAACTTACCTTCCTGTAAGATTCTACCAAGTTAGACTCAGATAGCCGTTCTCATCAACACTAGGTATTATTATGTTTTCGATCTTTACCAATTTCTTGTTACATTTTAATGTTAAGATCCTGTACATCTCAGCACTCCAGTAACTCCAAATGCTTATTTCCTCAAACGGCAAAGTCCAGATCACTCTCCTTTGCCACACTGTCTTTCATTCTGAAAAAAAAGTCTGACAAGTTAAACACCTTATACCCAAAGTGTTCTGTTCCCTGTTGCTCCTTTAGAACTAAATAAACTTTGTAAACAATTATCATTTCCTTCAGCATTTGAGAGATTATTTTTTAAAATTTATTTTAGTGAAGTATAGTTGATTTCTCATGTTGTGGAAAGATTAATTATATTCCTCAAAACAAATTTTAAAAATTTGCTCATAGGTTAAGTATTATTTTCTGAGGAAACTCTTGCCCAGTGCACAAGCACTGGCTTAGCTCACCTCTCAGGGTCTGGTGGGGGACAGGGGATGGCTTTCTATGTAGGCACATGTTAGAGATAGTTGGACCAATGAGGATTCTCTCACTTTGTAATCATTGGCCTAACATAGCTCCATTCCAGGGCCTTTGAGCAAGGGTGCCATCAGCCCGCTGCCCAATTCTTATAAAAATAAGAGGCATTTCTCTAAAGGGCTGAATGATCGTCCATTGTTACAGATCCTCTGATTTTAACCTTGGATTAAGCATACATTCAGAGAGTTACTCTATTTTTTCTTTTCTTCTGATCTTCTCACATTAAAAAATCTTTGGAAACCAGACAGTATCCTTCTGAAACTAATTTTTTTTGGGTGGATCCCAAATTGTCATTTGTATCATTTTTTTTAGATTCCACAAACAGGTGATATCAAAGGATATTTGTCTGTCTCTGTCTCACTTACTTCACTTACTATGATAATCTCTAGGTCCATCCATGTTGCTGCAAATGGCATTATTTCATTCTCTTTTATGGCTGAGTAATATTCCATGGTATATATACATCCCACAACTTTTTTATCCATTCATCTGTTGATGGATATTTAGGTTGCTTCCATGTCTTCTTGCCTATTGTAAATAGTTCTGCAATGAACACTAGGCTGCATGTACCTTTTCAAATTATGGTTTTCTCCAGATATATGCCCAAGAGTGGGACTGCAGGATCATATGGTAGCTGTATTTTTAGTTTTTTAAGGAATCTCCATACTGTTCTCCATAGTGGCTGCACCAATTTACATTCCCACCAACAGTGTAGGAGGGTTCCTATTGGTTTTCTTTTCCTATTGGTTTTCTTTAACAAAGGACACATCATAAAAGGGTTTATAATCTTAATAGCACCTGTTATAGACAATATTAAAAGTAAATAAATCAGATTTCACGTATTACTCTTTTGTTTTGTATAGTGTGGGTGGGGAAGGGACATATTTTGATAAAAAGTAACCTAGAGAGCCATGATGATGGTCAGCATTGCTATGAATGGGAGGGCTTCTAACTCCATTTGTCTTTTTATTTCTAGTAAGGTTAGCAGTGCCCAAACATTATTCAAAATCTAACCATAATGTGGAAAAAAATACCATAGAGAGAAAGCAAAAACAATGACAATAACTTACTCTTCCCATGTGTCAATACCCTTCCTTCTTCATATTCAAGACCCAGCTCATATGCACACCATTCCCCGGCAAGTATAGACAGGGCAAGGCCTTTCCCTTACCTAAACTCCTGGTTAATTTTATTGACTTGAAATCTTCCTTTCCTTTTAACTTATTCAATTTCCTTATGATGGCATCGTATCTGAATATTTTGGTTAAACTTATATGTTTTTCCCTCACAGTAGATTCCAGGTTCTATAAGGGAAGAGAACACGCTTCCAGCATCTTTATAGCCCTAACAGCCAGCACATGGCCTGGTACACAGAACATGCTAGATAAACAAATTAAGAATCACTAAACGAATGAATGGATATGTGTGAATAAGTAGTTATCAAAACTCTCAAGTTAGGAAAAAAAACAAAAGGAAAATTATTTTACAAAATTAAAACTATCAGAATCCCAAAGCTTTGTTGCTTCATGATGTATATGCTATTTCTAAACTCCGAGTAAATGAAAGAAAATGAGCACTTCTACCCTGAAATAGGTATTACTGTATTAGGGAAAAAGAGAAGTATTTTTAGTATGGAATAAAAATAAAATTAAAGACAGAAGTACTACAAAGAAACATATCTGTTCTAATATAAAGCAGGGGCTCAACCAAGGGACAAAATGTCACTACTGTGGGAAAAAGTAGTGACATTTTGAGGGAAAAAGGGAAAAAGATACTGAGGGAAAAAGATCTATTGGAGTCCTTATAAAGGTCTATACAGATTAGTGAGTGTCCAGAACAGTGTCTGACATTCAATAAATATTTGTCAAATAAGTGAATAATATCAAATCAAGAAAGTCAATATAATGGGAATAAATGATCAAACTGATAGTTGAAGAAGAAAGCAGTAAGCTAGGGGATCAAGAGAAGAAACGTTCCTAGAAGGCACTGCAGTAGAAAATGGGGCTTAAAAAAATAGTACTTAGTAAAATTAAAAATAAATCAATCCAGGAAGTTGTATAAAGTAGAAAGAAGAGTGAAGCCTCGTGAGGCCTACCATCGATATTTTATTGGTGGGCTTATAAGATCTTAATGGAAGAGATAATCCGTATCTTAAATGAACACTTCCATAAAAGAGGGAAAACTGCCAAACTCATTTCATGACTGAACTGCTTTTATGCCAAAACTAGATACAGATCGTACCAGAAATGAAAATAATAGGTTCATTTCACTTACATTTATAGTTGTGAAGATCCAGAATAAAATATTAGCTAGCCAGACTCAACTGTGTGTTAGCAATCAAGGAACACAAGAAGGGTTCACGTGCGGTCAATTTGCAAGTCTACAAGACAGAAAGACTGGCCATAATTTTTCCTCTGCCAGAAAAGAACTTTTCCATTAGAAAAATACACCTTTTCTTCAACATGCCCAAGAGACTACAGTCAGCATAATTAACTAGTAACCTCCCCAAGGTCAGAGAGGAGGCTTCCCTCATTGTAAATACTGAGATCCTGAGGATCACTGGCTCTCTACTAAATACACTCATGTATTCACTAGGTCCTGAATTGAAGAGAGGGAAAAATGTTTTCCCGCTCTAGAAAGGAGAGTGCTGGTTGCCACAAACTGGATAAGGTTAGCTATCATCAAAACAAAGGGCCTTAATGTCATTACTGTTCTGACCCTAAAGTTTTACCATTATGCTAAAAATTTAAGTGTCTCTAAATACTAAGTACTTATCTATGTTCCCTATGTTTTTTTTAAAAATGTAAATTAAGATTTATTCTCTAAAATGGAAGCTTCTAGCTACTTATAAGTCACTAATATTGCACAATGGTATTTTAAAAGTATAGCTTTATAACAAAAATGTGTTCAAGATTACAAAAACTGTAAAGTAGAAGAAAAAATTATTTTGTAATCTCAACAGGTTTTGGGATTTGATCTTTTTATCTTATTTTTTAAAAAGAGTTGAAAATAATAAAAAGTGAAACAGATTATTTTCATACAAGCTGACCCAGGGTAATCAGTCACCCTGATTACAGCAGGCCTTTCTGGCTACACAGGGTTGTTGCCTTAGACAACAGAAGTTGTCTACAGCTTTTGGATCAGCATGGCAGAAGCACCTCCTCCTCCGCTGCAAATACTGGCAAGACCACATTCTCCTTGCTTCAAGGCATGAGCCAATGGACGACAATCCTGGCTCCACACATCCCAACTGTATGTCCGATAGAAACAGCTCCTCCATTGATATTCACTTTTGGGGGATCAATCTCTAGCATTTTAATGTTTGCTAGTATGACTACACTAAAGGCTTCATTTATTTCCCACATTGTAATACTTTTTTTTCAATCCTGCATCTTTTAAGATGCACCTGCATCTTAGGTGCAGCATATGCAGGTGCAACTGGAAAATCAATAGGTTCTACAGCAGCATCAGCAAATGCTGCTATTCTTGCCAGTGGTTTAACATTGAGCCTCTTGTTGCATCTGCAGTCATCAGAACCATAGCAGCTGCTCCTTCATTCAGTGTGCTGGCACTGGGAGCTGTTACTGTACCATTCTCTTTTTGGAAACACGTCTTCAGCTTTGGAACTCTGCTAAAGTCAACATGTTTGTATTCTTCATCTTCTTTCACCACTACATCTGGTTTACCTTTTACTGTAACTGTGACAGGAACAACTTCACTTCCAAATTTTCCAGCTTCTCATGCTGCTTTACTTCTGGTATAGGAGTTAACAGCATAAGTATCCTGTTCATCTCGTGCAATATTCAGCTTCTTTGCAGTATTTTCAGCACAGTTGCCCATATGAACTTTATTGTAGACATCAGTTAGCCCATCTTTTACAATCAAATCTTCAAGCTTTACCCCACTATATGGTGTTGCTCCTCTGTTCATTACGTAGGGAACATTGGACATGCTCTCCATCCCACCTGCCACCATCACATCCTGAGGTCCACACATAAGATTCTGAGAGGCCATCATGATAGCTTTCATTCCTGAGACACAAACTTTAGTTTACAGTGGTACATGGAGTAGAAATAAGTAAGCCTGCACCCAGTACTGCTTGCCTTGTAGGGGCTTGTCCTCCACCTCCTTGTAGAACATTAGCCATGTATGCTTCTTTCACTGCTTCTTTTGGAAACCCTGCCTTTTCAATGGCTCCCTGAATTGCAATGGAACCAAGCTCAGTGGCTGGCAGAGAGGAAAGGCTGCCTAGAAAGGACCCAATGGGTGTTCTCGTAGCACTTACTATGACCACTTCATTCAAAGTGGGTTTTGATCATAACTTCGTTCCACATATCTTATTTCCTGCATCCACCTCCGAAGCAGGGGGCTGCGCCTGCGGGCACCACCGCGCAGAAGGGCCACCGGTACAGCCATGGTCACCGAGCGTGGAGCGGAGAGTTACCAGTGGAGAGATGTGGTCGCACGTGGCGGGTCCCTGATCCCGCTCCCTCTATGGTTTTAAAGGTGTTCCAGTGATGCTTATATCTTTTACCTGGAATGACGTGTGTAACCAAAAAAAAAATTATGCATGAGAACAGCCCTGTTTAGAATATGGAATGAACTAAAATTTATTCATAAAAATGAACTAAGAAACTCCTCAAAGGAAATGACTGTGACCGACTTCTTCAGTTTTCCCTGCAGATACCAAACTAGTGCTGGATGCACAAATGAGTGATTAGTACTTGTTAAAACTGATTTCAGTTAGAGGGCAAATTTGAATATTTTCTATGAGTAGGACAGCAGCCGCTTTATTAAGAGGTTTAAATGTATGGGTCCTACTAAAAATGTTGAAGTCAAGGCCTTCCACCTCAAGTGAAAGCTGGAAGATACAGCGGCATTCTAACAGATGCTGGAGTACAATTTTTTTTTATTGACATGGAAAAAGTACAAGATCATTGAGAACAGAGCCTGCATTCATTTATTCCCTTGCTCCCACAATCACTCCTTTCAAAGCCATTCAGCTCAGTTATGCTGGGCTGGTGGGACGATACACAGGCAGAAAAAGAGGCATAGAAGGGTCCTCACAAGGTTGTTTACATTTATAATAGGAGCAGGGGACAGCTATTTCTGTTTTCATTGTTAGAAAACCTTAGATCATTTGGCATCTTTTTTCAGACATGCAAACTGAAAGTAAATAATGTCTTTTTTTAATCAAAAATTTTTATTGAGTTATAATTAACGTACCACATTAAATTAGTTTCAAGTGTACAACATAGTGATTCTATATTTTTATACATTATGAAATGATCAGTGCAATAAGACCAGTTGCCATCTGTCACCATACAAAGTTGTTACAATATTATTGACTATACTTCCTGTGCCGTACTTTACATCCCCATGACTTATTTATTTTAGAGCTGGAAGGTTGTACCTCTTAATCCTCTTCACCTATTTCGTTCACTGCCTTCCAGCCCCTCCTCTCTGGCAACCACTAGTTTGTTCTCTGTAACTATGAGTCTGTTTCTGTTTTGTTTTCTTTGTTCTTTTTTTTTTTTTTTTTTTTTTTTCCGGTACGCGGGACTCTCAGTATTGTGGCCTCTCCCGTTGCGGAGCACAGGCTCCGGACGCGCAAGCCCAGCAGCCACGGCTCACGGGCCCAGCCGCTCCGCGGCATGTGGGATCTTCCCGGACCGGGGCACGAACCCGCATCCCCTGCATCGGCAGGCGGACTCTCAACCACTGCGCCACCAGGGAAGCCCCCTTTTTTTTTTTTTAAGATTCCACATGTAAGCGAAATCATATGGTATTTGTTTTTCTCTGACTTATTTCATTTAGCATAATACCCTCTAGATCCATCCACGTTGTCACAAATGACAAGATTTCATTCTTTTTTATGGCTTACTAGTATTTCAGTGTCTCTGTGTATCACCTGTTCTTCATCCATTCATCTACTGATGGATGCTTAGGTTGATTCCATATCTTGGCTATTGTAAATAATGGTGCAATGAACATAGGGTTACATATATCTTTTCTAATTAGTGTTTTCATTTTCTTCAAATAAGTAGCAGAAATAGAAGTGCTGGATTGTACGGTAGTTCTATTTTTAGTTTTTTGAGGAATCTCCATACTATTTTCCACAGTGGCTGCACAATGTACATTCCCACCAACAGTGCACAAGCGTTCCCTTAAGAGATTCAAATCCATACGCAGCTTCAAATATTTTGCACGCATCCTACCATGCTCTCCTGTACTACACAAGGCTGCTCAATGTTCATTTCCCTGAATTTCTTTCTTCTACTCCTTTGTTACTATCCTCTGCCTGCATTCTGCTCTGTTTTTGACCTCTCAAAACCTTTATCATCCTTCAAGATTCAATTCAAACATCACTGAACTGTTTCTTCCTCTCTGCTGCAATAACACCTCCTTTTCACTTTGTTACTACATTGAGCACAAAGTATAAGAAATTACTTTTTGGGGGGCGGAGTCAAGATGCCGTACTAGGAGGATGCGGGATTCACGTCTCCTCACAACTAGGGCACCTACCAGGCACCGGTGGGGGACCACGGACACCTAAGGGGTCAGGAGGAGCCCCCAGTGACCAGGTAGGACGTGGGGTGTGAGGGGGAGTGAGGGGGGAGGAGAAGTGAAGGCGGGACGGGTCTGGTGGCCCTGAGAGGTGGCTGGGGGAGGGGAAGGGATCCCTCGCCGGAATGGAGAAACTGGGGAACCATTGGGAGGGCAGATGATCAAAAGGGAGCGTGGCCAGGTTTCTGCTGCCCACTTGGGCCCCCAGGAACCTGTTGAGATCCTGGGCCTGATCCTCTGCCCACCTAGGCTCCCTCCAGCCACTTGGGTCCTGAGGGAGTGGGAGGGAGGGGAGGGGCAGCAAAAGTAAAGGCTGGACCTCTGGGACCTGCACCCCTGAGGGGTGGCTGGGGGAGGGGAGGAGTTCCTACACCCAGCAGGATCCACCCGTGGTAAGGGGTCCAGTGGCAATGGGGGAGAACCTGGGGGAGATGGTGGGGCAGGGGCACAAAGGAACGGAAAGGAGCGGGGCCAGTGCTTTCCCTATCCACTTAGGCACCGGGGAGCCTATTGGGCTCCCAGGCCTAATCCTCTGCCCTTGGAGCCTCCCTCCTGCCATGCAGAGCCCAAGCCCCGCCTCTACGCCCCCACCCACGGCCCCACCTCTACACTCGGAGTCCCCCTCCAACACAATGGGCCTAAACCCCACCCACACACCCTCGCCCAGGGCCTTACCTCCAAACTCCTGAACTCCACACTCCACAGGCCCTCCTTTCCAAATGCTGCCTCTCCCCTTCTGCGCAGGGCCTTAGCAGATGCCCCGCCCCACGCTTGAACGTCCCCCTGCCTAGGTCCCACCCCACCCTAAACCTCGCCCCTCCCTAAGTTCCACCCCCACCGAAATTCCACCCCCATAGGCAAGGCTTTTCTTTTTTCTTTTTTCCTCATTTAGATTGGGCTTCTGTTTTACCTTGTTGATTCTTTCACTTTTTTTTTTTTTTTTTGCGATACGCGGGCCTCTCACTGCTGTGGCCTCTCCCGTTGCGGAGCACAGGCTCCGGACGCGCAGGCTCGGCGGCCATGGCTCACGGGCCCAGCCGCTTCGCAGCATGTGGGATCTTCCCGGACCGGGGCACGAACCCGTGTCCCCTGCATCGGTAGGCAGACTCTCAACCAGTGCGCCACGAGGGAAGCCCGATTCTTTCACATTTTTAGAAGAAGCTCAGAAATCAGGTGCCCAGCTGAGCCCAGCCACCAGCCAACGTGCCAGCTGAAGGATGTGCAAGAGGGACCATTGGCAAGACCAGCAGAATCACCCAGCTAAGTCCAGCCCAGGCTACCATCTTGAACAAATAAGATGGTTGTTGTTTTTAGTCACTAAATTGTGGAGTTGGTTACATAGCAATAGATAAAGCAATGAGGTAAGAGTGAGATCTTAATATTTGACATCTAGAATGAGGGTAGTAACCAACCCTGTCCTGCTGGTGTTGGGCTTGGCCATGTGATTTGATCTCATAATGGAATACGAGCAGACATGATGTCCATCCCTCACGGGCTTTATATAGTTCAGATGGTTTCGCTGGGTCTCTTGTGTCTGGACCTGTGCCATTAGAAGAGCTGCCCTGGTGGGCCCTGCTCTTTAGTCTGTGTTCCAGAATGACAGACATGTGGGGCAGATCTAGCGGGTGCAGAACCAGCACAGCCAATCCAGAGACCGGTGAGCAAGAAACAGATGCTTATGGTCACAAGCCACTGAGAGTTGAGATTTGAGGGTTGATACTGCTGTAAAAACTAATATGCTCGACCAAAGATTGAAGAATATAATATGTGATCATTCTCAATTCATTGTCATAGTGATACTGTATTTGATATGCTAGCTAAGGCTGCTGGCTGGGGTTCTAAGGGACTGGACTGATTAATGCAAATCTGGCCCAATACCTGCACCACGCTAGGTGACACTGAAAGGCAAGAAAGCACCTGACCCAGCAGAGAGAGAAGAGTTCAAAGACGGACAGCACCCAGAAGTCTCTCTCCCCTTTCTTGTCATTAGGGGGCCGATCGAAAAGAGAAACATCTGAATCTTTTAAGATGTGCTCCCTGACCTTCCCTGTATAATAGCTAACACTTCCACAGCATTTTCTAGGGACAAGGCTCTGTTCTAAGCACTTTACATATATTAACTCCTTCAATTCCCAAGCAACCAAATGAGGCAAGTAACAACTATTATATTGACAAAGAAACTGAGACACAGAGAAATTAAATAACTTTCTCAAGATGACACAGTTGGAAACTGGATCCCTGATACTGATAGAAATGAGAGGTGCCTAAGATGACTACACCCTGTGTGCTCATTATGGTGACAGCAGAGTGGGCACAGTAATCATGGTACAGAGACAACCATTGAGGGCCCTGGCCTATTGCTCCATGTCAAGCACAGGCCTTCCCCTGGCTGGGTAGCAGTACACTGTTACTATTCTGCCACTCTGGCTCTGTGTCCCAGTCCAGTGGGGAGCAAGGTGATCACCTCATTATGCCATAGGATATTATGTTGCAAGGACCTGAAGAGCATAAAGAAACAACTTCCTAAGACATCTTGGTAAGATTCATGTGTGATGAAATAGAAGATCAAAGTTGATAAGAATATGCTGTAGCAAAGTTTGGATTAATGCAGTATTCTGGAGCCTGTGAGGATCTCCCATTCCAAAGTAAAGAACAGGCCAGAGCACCACACATTCCCTACCATGAAGACAAACAATACCTGGAAATGTGAGGCCGTACATACCGCATACCATTTAGAATTCCTGTTCTAATAATTTTGGTTCAAAGATGGACAGCTTTGAGTGGGACCTAGCCCAACTCAGGCTGCAGTACAAATTGGTTACTCTTCTCTCATGACCCAGCAGACCTGTGAACAAATTTAAGCCTTGTTTGTGCCAAGAACTGTGAAGGATCTGAGATTTTTATCCTACTTGCTAACTAATGAGGTAGTTCTGGGAATGCTGGGTGAGGACAGAAGACACCTGAGACAAAACAAAGGACTGTTTATTACTTCCAACAACAGCAGTAGCCAGAGTATTAGCATCTTCGCAGCACCCTGAGCCCTAGGGTAACACAAAGCGGGCCAGATGACACGTGCACATATGGTGAGTTGCATTACCTGAAAGGAACCCTGAACTTAGGGAACTAGAATCTTTTTTTTTGGCTGCGTTGGGTCTTCATTGCAGTGCGTGGGCTTCTCAGTGCAGTGGCTTCTCTTGTTGCAGAGCATGGGCTCGAGGCATGCGGGCTTCAGTAGTTGTGGCATGCAGGCTCAGTAGTTGTGGCTTGCGGACTCTAGAGCGCAGGCTCAGTAGTTGTGGCGCACAGGCTTAGTTGCTCCGTGGCATGTGGGATCTTCCCAGACTAGGGCTCGAACCTGTGTCCCCTGCATTGGCAGGTGGATTCTTAACCACTGCATCACCAGGGAAGCCCTATTCAGAATTTTCCAATCAGAAAATCTGGAAAGAAGTTATTCTAATTTCCACGTATATTTCAGTGCTGTGTTATAATCAAACATTTAAATTTTTATTACCCATAGGGAGACACAATAATCTTTTCAGCACGTTGGGACTCTAAACAGTTTAGTCCCTCACAGTTTGCCTCTGGCCCTATCCTCAGCTCACTTCACGAAAAGATGTGAGGCAATGGGTGGATGCTTTGGGGATTCATTGCATTACTGTTACTCTGTCATCCAGAAACAGGTGGTCTTATGATATAAGGAAGCCTACTGAACGCTCATGCACTGTGGTCTCTTGGACACTGCGATTTCTCTGGCTGGATGAAATATATGTTCCATGTTGGAAATCCCCAGTATACAGGGATGTTTGCTAGCTAGAACACATTAATCTGGGAAGTAAGGGGTGGAGAGTGAATGGTTATTTTTAGATTTCACTTAATAAACCTACCAAAAGTTTTGCTTTTTTGTGTTCTAAACTTTGAGCTCTGATAATCAAGTGGCCTATGGAACCAGTGTAGAAATACCAGTGAAAGCAATAATGATCCCACTGAATTGGAAACCAAGACATCCATGTAACCATTTCTGGTTCCTGGTATATTACAAAAACAGGCACAACAGAGGATAATCAACTTTACTGAGGAAAAATAGAGATGCTATAACACACTGAGGACCAAGATCAATTGGGTGGATCCAAGGCCACAAACTTCTACTACCAAGGATACCCCCGGATAAAGATCAATGGAAACTAACTTACAGCGTAATAGATGTCTGATTACCAAAGGGCAGGTTTACCAAAGGCTCGGATCCTTCACAAATGAAGACATTTCATTCTTCTGGGCAAAGGATCCTAATCAGGTGAGGTGCTGTTCAGAGGCAGGGAAGCACATGGAATGTGTGGTGGAGAGAGAAATCTAATGCCAGCTTTAGCGTTAGTTACAGGGTCACAAATAATTCACATTTCTTGAGTTTTGCTAAAGTATAATAATCATCACCATTTCCTCCTTTTCAACAGAAATGAAGAGAAATTGATAGCACCTAGAGCTTCTGGACTCCCAAGAACAGTGGCTCTATGACGTTACTTCTAGACCCCATCATTAGATATGACTTTGGGTGGTCTCTTTTGGGGGAAGAGGTGAATGAATTTGTGGTTACATGTAGAGTGAATTATCTTAGCAGGGGCATCTTTGAACACACAGGAAGACAGATGTGTACACGGCATGCATCTACATGCTCAAATAGCCAAAAGATGACGTGTATAGAAGGCTGTGAGACATTAATACTAGGGACAAATGAGTGTGGGTTATACGAGAACCCTCTGTGCCACCTTCACAACTTTTCGGTAAATCTTAAACTATTCTAAAAAAAAGTTTATTAAAAGAAGAAACACAGGGTAGACTCTGGAGCTTACACTTTTAACTTCTGTGCTATGTTTTATCTCTAGAGCCCTGGCCCAAGTGATGTTCTGAGGTGTTGACAAACTCCTGTTTTCCTAGGTCTCCAGAATGGTTCTCATTCCTCCCCATGGACAAGAACTGATTGTCCAGATTTTGCTTTGATTTTCTGGCTTTCTGTAGTATCCTTCCAATAAATTTCCCTTTTTATTATCATTAGACAGTATGGCTTTCTATCACTTACAACCTAACAACAACAGCTAACACTTAGAGTATTCACAGAGCCAGGCACTCTTCTGATTACTTTGCATGTATTAATTCATTTGACCCTCACAACAGCCCTATTAGGTAGGTATTAATATTATCCCCATTTTACAGGTGAAAACACGTAGGCACACAGAAATTAAATAATTTGCTCAGGTCACACATCTAGGAAGTGGCAAACCTGGGACGTCTGGCTCAGGAGTCTAATTGTTGGATCTACCTTGCCCACTATCCTCTCAAAAGAACTTTCATGATACACAGATACGGCCACTGTTTACAGTTCTCAGAGCTGGGCTCTACTGGACTGGATGCCTAGCCTCTCCCTATGTTGTCAAGAGCAGTCTGCAGCTCCTCCTCAGCTTTTCCAGGAGGGTGTCACTCTCTGATCTCCAAATGCAGTGGCCATCTTCTGACTACCTGGGGACAGGTGCTCTGAGAGTACACAGAGGTGAATCTTTTGGAATTCTACATGTTGCATGTAGTTTTGTAAATAAGAACCTCACCCAGACCCCGTGTTCGTCCAACCCCACGATGGGGCCACAATTCATTCTCTTTAGGTGCTACAGTCTGGTTTTGAAGTTGCCTCAAGAAACCCAAATGGTTTCATCTTTAATTTCCATGAGGCTCTGAAAGCACACATGGACAGGAGCCTCCTTTATCACCCAACCTTCCCTGGCAGGATTGCATTCTACTCATATTCCAATCTGAAAAGGGCAAGGCCCAGAATGGGCTCCAGTCAACAAAAGCTGAAAAATACAGAAAACCCGTTCCACACAGAGATGGTTATCATTTTGTATTTTTCTAAAAACCTCAAGGAAAATCCTCTATTATAAGTGTTGACATAAGAAATTTTCCATGTATTCAAAATAAGAGGATGGAATGGTAAACATGTTGACAAATAGCAATTTGAGTTAAAATGGTAATTCTATAGTATTTTAGCGAGTTTTTACATTAACATTTAAATATATTTTTTTCTAGGAGTTGTCTAATGAAACTAGGAAATAAAGAGAAAATTATGATTACCATTTGTTCACTATTCAGATTTTCAATCGATGAGCCAGCTAATTAGCAGTAATATTTGTTTAATTCACATTGTTTGTCCTAATCAATGTTTTGCATGTATCCCATGGGTGGATGTTACGTATTTGGAACATAAATGCTATAAAAATTAATCCCCCTAGCAGTACAGCTGTGGCGAGGGCAATAAGTGCGTGTCCTGGAAACGGCAGAGGGGCTTCGTCAACATAAATCTGCAACAGAAAAAGCAAAGTCTTTAAGCTTTTCTGAACCCAGTAATTCAAAACCCTGAGCTTGACATGCTTCCCACAGTGGTGGAGACATTGTTACTCATTTAGCAACATTCTGTCCAGACTAATATAGATATTTAGCTTCCACAAAGCTTACAAACGGTCTCTTGACAATTTGACAGGTGGTGAATTTCCACATGATACATAGGGAATAGGAAATCGATTTATATCCTATTCCTTTATCCTATGTCTTTAGTGGCAGAGGTGGGCAGATAGAACACTTACACAGCAGGAAGTCGTTCTGTGTTCAGTTACAGAGGAACAGGCAAAGTGCTGCAGGAACATGGTTAGAAGTGCCTAACTGCTTAGAGTTATCAGGTAATGTGCTTCCTGAGCTGGATCTTGAAGAATAAGAGAAGGAGAAGGTACATTCAAGGTAGAGGGAATAAGCATGGGCTCTTCCAAACTATCTTCTCTTTAGAAATCCTCTGTACAAGTGCTGACATTGGGAAATTTCTGTATATTCAAAATGTTTCCTCTGCCTGAATGGCTAATTAATAAAAACAAGTTCCTAGAGGGGAGACAGGATCGTTGACAGAGGCATAGAGTCGTCTTTTTCTCTGAGACTAGAGGCAAAGATGGGTGCCATAGACGTTACAAGTAGAAGTGGGGGCATGTGGAGAATAAGGTGGTTCAAGCTTATGTTTTCCCAGTGAAGTAGGAAGGAAGATCATGTTTGGAGGTAGAAGAAAGTAGAGATGAATGTGGCGGGAATGTGGGAAAATGCCAGGACAAGATAAAGGATTAAAAAGCTGCTTTAGGGTATAGATCAAGATAAAGGTATCTCCATCCTCCCAGTGACCTAACGATGTATCTGTTTTTTAAGAAACAGTCCCATAAGCTATGAATTCTTTTATAATTTCTCTCACATTCATTCTTTCTCTTCCACTTTTGTTACCGCTATTGTGAGTTTTAATACCTCACTTTGTATAAATAGGCTCCCCTAACAGCTTTCCATGCTGTCAGTCCATGTTGACATAATAACATTGCCAGATTAATCTTCGTAAAACATCAGTCTGTCTATAAAAATTTTTTTTAAACAAAGAGAGATTGCTTCATTTGTGACGAGAAGAATCTTGACTATATAGAACCGGTACCAGAAATGGAGTATTGTAAGCAACAGAATTCAGAAGGTGGATCTGGCCAAGTGGTGTGGAAAGCAGTGAGAAACTGTGCTTTCCAATCTGGGAGATAATTATCTTCATGGTAATGGACCAGCTGGTTTAACCATGTCCTATTGTACTTGGAGGCTCAGACAATTCCAGTGCCCAATGCTACTGGAATTATTGGGGATTTGATAGACAAATATTACATATTGGATATGATATGCTACTTGTATTTTTCAATATGGTGCTACAAGATACCAAAAATCTTTCTTCTAAAGGTGGCCCATCAGAGGAGGTTGGATAATAAGCTTTGTAAGAATGATCTAGTCTGTGGTAAATGAGAGAGACAATTGTGCGCTTCATGTAATCTCAAAACCGAAATTTCTTTTCTATGCTAAAGTTAGGAAGAGCCAGAGGAAACCACCCACTGTAATCATAATCTACCTTTTCTCGGTTCTGCTTCCTCAGTGTTGGATAACTCCCTCCATAGTCCCAACAGTCCTTATGGCTGACAGTAGCTCCTGGGGCTGCAAACTTCCTTGTTCAATGTCATTAAGAAAGAGCAAGTCCGTGTCCCAGCACTTTGAGCAAAAGTCCTGTGATTCACTCTGACTGGGCAGGCGTAGATCATGTGCTCATCCCTGAACACCCCTTTTCAAGATGTTTAGTAGTTTCTCATTGTTGACAGGAATGTTCCAAAGTTCTCATCCAGACATTCAAGGTCTCCCACAATGGGACCCTAACCTACCCACTTTCTTATATATAACCTTACATTCCAGCCAAATGGATCTACTATTGAAGAGATTGCTTTATGACTTCCTACATCTGTGTCTTTGCTGCTGTTATTCTTTCCACCCAGAATGCCTTTCTTACCCATTTCTGCCTAAAACAAAATTTCAGTCACCTTATCAGAAAATACAAAAATTTCACTTGCTTAAGTCGTCTACTATATTTCTAAGAGTAGAAACCTCTATCACCTGTGAATCCTGTATTCTCCAGCTAAACTGCTATGTCTAAAGTTCTTGAAAACAGTTTTTTCTTTAAATGTTTCCCTCCCAATCTTCTATGACTATCTAAATATTCCATGCCATGTCTAAAGAAAAGGTGAACTCCAGAATCATAAAAGAGTATGTTCTAGACACAATGTCTTTTTATCATCAAAATACTTCAATTTGTGCTTCTTTAATGCAAAGAATTCACTTAACCAGAGTGCAATTATCAATACCAGGATATTAACTCTGAGACAACGCTATTATCTAATCTCCAGGTTTTACTCAAATTTTATCAATGATTCCAATAATGTCCTTTAGGATGAGAGAAAATCCAAGATCATGCTTTGCATTCCATTGTTTCAGGATACTTGTAAAAGTAGATTTCAGGAACCTTTGTCTTTTGCTATTGTTTCTTAATGATTCTCTTCCTTTATTAACTATGCAATCACTTCCTATTTTTCTTTTATTCATTGTTGTGGTTCTTCCTTCGTTCCTGAAGCTTTGTTTCTCTCTGTTGACACTTCTTTTTAGCCTGAAGAACTTCCTTAGGCATTTTTTCAGAGAAGTTCTGCCTACAGTGGATTATCTTATTTTTCCTTCATCGGAAATTGACCTTTATTTTCCCCTCATTCCTCAAGGATATTTTCACTAGCTATAGAGTTCTGGGTTGACAGTCCTTCTTCCCTACACTACAACTGTCCCCAGTACATTAAGGATGTTGTACAACTTTCTTCTTCTGTGGTTTCTGATGAGAAGTCAGCAGTCATTCAAATTGTTGTTCACTTACATGTAGTGTTTTTCTCTGGCTGCTTTCAAGATTTTCCTTTGTGTTTGATTTTTAGTAGTTTGATTATGATTTAGGCATTCAGGTGTAGTGTTTAGGCATGATTTTTTTTTTTTTTTTTTTCTCTGCGGCACGCGGGCCTCTCACTGCTGTGGCCTCTCCCATTGCGGAGCACAGGTTCCGGATGCGCAGGCTCAGCGGCCATGGCTCACGGGCCTAGCCGCTCCGCGGCACGTGGGATCCCCCCCGGACCGGGGCACGAACCCACGTCCCCTGCATCGGCAGGCGGACTCCCAACCACTGCGCCACCAGGGAAGCCCGAGGCATGATTTTTTTAAGTTCATCTTGTTTGGGATTCATTAAGCTTCGTGAATTTGTCAATTTTGTGTTCACCAAATTTAGGACATTTTCAGCCTTAATTTCTTCAGCTTTTCTTTCTGTTTTTTCCCTGTACCAATCTCTTTTTTCCTCTCCTTCATGGCCTCTGGTGACATAAGTGTTAGACCTTTTGATACTATCGCATAGATCCTTGAGGCTATTCTTTTTAAAATCTTTTTTCTTCAGGTTGAATTTTTACTGATTTATTTTCAAATTCACTGATTCTTTTCTCTGCAATACCCATTCTGCTATTGAGTCCATCCAGTGATTTTAAAATTTTAAATATCTGTACTTTTCAGTTCTAAAATTTCCATTGGGTTTTTTTTTTAAATAGCTTCTATTTCTCTGCTGAGAATTTCTTCCTTTCCCTTTCCCTTCATTTCAGAAGTGCTTGCCTTTTCCTAGAGCATGGTTATAATAGCTGGCTTAAAATACCTGTCTTGATAACTCCATTTGCTGTCATTTGCTGATTGTCTTTTCTTTCCCTGAATTGCTTATATTTTCTTAATTCTTGGTATACTGAGTAACTTTGGATTGTATCCTGGATATTTAAGATATTACGTTTAGAGACTTTGGGTCCTGTTAAAAATTCTCTGGGGCTTCCCTGGTGGCGCAGTGGTTGGGAGTCCGCCTGCCGATGCAGGGGACACGGGTTCGTGCCCCGGTCTGGGAAGATCCCACATGCCGCGGAGCGGCTGGGCCCGTGAGCCATGGCCGCTGGGCCTGCGCGTCCGGAACCTGTGCTCCGCGACGGGAGAGGCCACAACAGTGAGAGGCCCGCATACCACAAAAAAAAAAAAAAAAAAAAAAAAAAAATTCTCTGGAAAATGTTGAATCTTTTTTTGTTTCAGCAGTCAATCACACTGGTTGCATTCAGATCACAAGTAATGCCTTACTGTCTGTGGGTATGGCTCCAATGTCTGCTCAGTTTTCAAAAAAAGCCTTAGCTATGCTATCATGTCTTCCTGTCTCCTTTGCCACTTAGGGGAACCTAAGTGGGTGTTTATATTGTCGTTTTATTTTGAAGCCTTTGCTAAGCTTCTTTAGGTGTGTTCTACTCGTGTGCTGCTTGGTATTCGCGCTAGTACATATACACAATTAGGAATCTCCTCCTCCAGCTCTCTTCTCTTAGGGATTTCCCCCACACTCTCTACTCCTAGAGGCCCTTTTCCTTAGGCCCCTGGGAAGAAAGCTGGGATTCATTAGAGTTTTAGCCTTCTGTACTGCTGTGCTGTTCTATGAAACTGGGGCTGACCTTGGGACAAAGAGATGAGAAAAAAGAGAGAAAAGTAATGGGGATTTTCTCTCATGCTCCTCCTATGACAGATGCTTCTTTTCCTAGATCTAGTGGGATGGATTTTCTCTCAGGGTCTTAGATGTCTGCACTGCTGCCATGGCACCCATCACCGCAGTTGTGCAGATTCATTACTGAGGCAGGGCCAGGACAGAGAAAGGAAAAAAGAGAGAATAAGAGATTTTGTTTTTGATAATGTGGTACCAGTATTTGACAATGAATGAGCCATTAATCAATTTAATCAAATCCTTATTCCATCCCACCCGCCACAGGCAGCAGATATCATTACATGAATAAACAAAAATGAGTCATTGAACATCATAGGGTGATTTGGAGAGACTGACTTTGGTTTCCAGTTCTTTTGGATCTTGACGGCTTTGGGAGTATTTAAGACTCTACCGTTACAATGCAAATAACCAAAGGGAGGATAATACTGGAAACTAAAGTGTTACAGACATAGGTCTCTGTGGGGAGTTGGGGGGGGGGTGTCAGAAAACCAAGCTAAATATGGAAGGTGGAGATGGAACAAAAACAAATACAGGCACTTATTAAAATTTTCCCAGCATTAATTGGTCCTGCAACCTATCAAGGGCCCTAACTTCATCACTGCTGATAATGTCACCACCAGTCTCCAGGATCCCCCATCTCCAGGCCTTGTCTATCATACAAATTCTCCCATTTTTTTCTCTTAAGTGTCTCCTGGATGGATGCCTGTCATATTATGTCCCCAGCCATCACTCCCTTGGATACCACTGGATACCTGTGCCTTCACTATACCTGAAATTCTTCACCTAAGTTACAAAAAGAGACCCCTGGAACAACAGACACTCTGAAGTGAAAGAGCTCAGAGCCCTGTGGAAGAAACACACCAGGCATTAGCAACATTGACATGTATGTTCTTTTAAGTAAAAATATACACTGGGGCCACTTTCCCTACAGATTCTGCATAGAAAAATTCCAACCTCTTTTCTAAGGTTCTTGGGCATATACTTCATGTATCAAAATAAAGATGGAGGGAGAAGGACAAGAGTTAGAAACAGAGGGATTCGATAGCTGACACTTTTTTCTTTTTGAATGAGAAACAGAAACATAAAATCCAACATGGCCTTGATGAGTACTTTGGGCTAATCCACATATTCATGGTTTTGAGACGTCCCCTAACTTTTATTGGCTTTCACAACAATCACCTAGATTATGTCAACTTGATGTGTTCTTAGGGGCAGCTGAACCCAGAAGACATGTGTCTGTACACGTCCAGGTGAAGAATACTGAGCCCATTTCCCCCTAACTTTTGGAAACACTTTTTCTGCTCCACCTTGATAATCTATTAGTCTTGCATTTTAGCTCAAAACATGGTAAGTTAATGTTAAATTCAACATTCAGATATCTTTAAATATTATAATAGCATCAAGGGAAATGGAGGGAAAATAAACTCCAAATAGTGATGCTATTTCCACCATTCATGGATACCTATCCTTTAAAACTAAAGACAAAGACATACAGGTTTTATCTAAACTCAAAACAGGAAAAATAAAAATGCTGTCAACTTACCTTTATACTTAGGTTGAGGCCTAAAGGATTATACACTGGAGCATGAAGAATCGATTCTAAGTAGTCTTTCATTTTTTTTACATTTTCTGGCACAGTGTGTTCTAAAATTACACAAAGTATATTTTAAGCACATGTATGCTATTTTCTCATTCTATGTAAAGCTTCTTAAATACAGTAAGGTACAATGAAAGATTCCACTCCATAACATGGCTAAATTATACATAATTTTAGTTCTGTTTGACTCTGTGGAGAATATATTTAGGGGAAATTAGGCCTAGCATCTGACACTGCATCTTCTCAGGGGTATCCCTTTTCTCCCTTTTCTCCATACAGGATGTGAATATCATCATGGCTAATTTTAAGCGACGAATGGTTTAACAACCAGTATGCCATATGCTTGAATATTTAACAATCAGTGCTCAAAAAGAGCAGACTCCAGCACACCATAGAAAATGAGGATGTTAGTTAAAGCAAAATATTTACTAATTCTCTTTGCTCAGTTTTTCAATTCAAAAATGCATATGTTGGGCAGAGTAAGACTCTCACCGAATACCAAATGTCTGGATGCTTGATTACACTTGGAAATTTCATTTGACTCTATCTATTGATCTATCAATCTATCTACCTATTGATCTCCTTAAAAGTACGCATTCGTGAACAAACACAGATGTGCAACAAAGAAGTATATATTTGAGGTAAAATTGAATTGTGGTAGATTTTATTTTACTTATTTAGAAATACTTCTGCATCCTTTCAATTATTTTACCATAAAATATTTAAGAAACTTTTCTCATATAATTAGAAGATAGATCCTATAGATAATCTGGCAACACGTTTTATATCTCCTTCCATAACACTGCAAAAGCAATGAAAGGAGACACCAGACCAACGTGTAGCACAAATTCAATCATTTTTGCTGCTAATCTACATAATGGCTCTGAGTCCAGGTCACTGGAAGTGATGATGAAATAAGTGTGAGACACACAGACATAGAAAACAAACTTATGGTTACCAAAGGGGAAGCAGGTGGAGAGGGGATAAATTAGAAGGTGAGTATTAACATATACAGAGTACTATATATAAAATAGATAACCAACAAGGACCTACTGTATAGCACAGGGAACGCTACTCAATATTTTTTTTTCTACTCAATATTTTTTAACAACTTATAAGGGAAAAGAATCTGAAAAAGAATATATATATATATATATATATGTATATATATATAACTGAATCACTGTGCTGTACACCTGAAATTAACATGATATTGTAAATTACCTATACTTCAAAAAAAAAAAGTGTGAGATGATAGAAGCAGTGTGAACAGCAACATGACAAGTGATTCGACTTCTTTTCCAAAGAACTCTCAACTATCTTTTGTGTAAACAGTTTTGTAAACCACTTCTCTACATAATAACAACAGTACGCATAGCTGTAATAATTGTAGAAGAAAGCAAACCTTACTTAGGTTCCAGTTTTCCCTGTTATTCACTTCAGTCACAGTAACCAGGTATGGAGTTTCCACTGGGATATGTCCATCCTCACTGTAAATTTTCAAAGAAATTGGATATTGTGTAACTGGAAACTTAAAACGAGGAACCTAAAATGCAAATGCCAAGAATGAATGTAAATTTGGAAAATTCAATACTAACTCTTCATTTCCTGGTAAAGAATGAATAGATGTATTCCCAAGAATTTGTCTATTCTATATGAAATGTGCTTCTGAGGGTTTCTGCCTTCACAGAGCATTAAAAAAAAAAAAATCTGTCTTATAGTAGAATCGCTGTGAACTCCAAAAGTAGTGCACAAAGACTGTGGTAACAAAACTCCTGCCTTTCTGTCGGCCTTTTCTCACAGGAATTTGCTATTATAGTATCCACCCTTTTTCGGCCAACCCATATACCCTAAGATACTGCATGAATTAGGTCTTGCCCAAATCCCTTAACGACCCTCTCTCTGCCAGTCATCATCTTTTTTTTTTTTGAATTTTATCTTATTTTATTTATTTTTTATACAGCAGGTTCTTATTAGTCATCCATTTTATACACATCAATGTATACATGTCAATCCCAATCTCCCAATTCATCCCACCATCACCACCCCCCCTCGCCACTTTCCCTGCTTGGTGTCCATACATTTGTTCTCTACATCTGTGTCTCAATTTCTGCCCTGCAAACCGGTTCATCTGTACCATTCTTCTAGGTTCCACATATATGCGTTAATATACGATATTTGTTTTTCTTTCTGACTTACTTCACTCTGTATGACAGTCTCTAGATCCATCCACATCTCTACAAATGACCCAATTTCATTCCTTTTTATGGCTGAGTATTATTCCATTGTATATATGTACCACACCTTCTTTATCGATTCATCTGTCAACGGGCATTTAGGTTGCTTCCATGTCCTGGCTATTGTATATAGTGCTGCAATGAACATTGGGGTGCATGTGTCGTTTTGAATTATGGTTTCCTCTGGGTATATGCCCAGTAGTGGGATTGCTGGGTCAATAAGGTAATTCTATTTTTAGTTTTTTAAGGAATCTCCATACTGTTCTCCAAAGTGGCTCTATCAATTTACATTCCCACCAACAGTGCAAGAGGGTTCCCTTTTCTCCACACCATCTCCATCATTTGTTGCTTGTAGATGTTCTGATGATGTCCATTCTAACTGGTGTGAGGTGATACCTCATTGTAGTTTTGATTTGCATTTCTCTAATAATTAGTGATGTTGAGCAACTTTTCATGTGCTTCTTGGCCATCTGTATGTCTTCTTTGGAGAAATGTCTATTTAGGTCTTCTGCCCACTTTTGGACTGGGTTCTTTGTTTTTTTAATATTGAGCTGCATGAGCTGTTTATATATTTTGGAGATTAATCCTTTGCCCGTTGATTCATTTGCAAATATTTTCTCCCATTCTGAGGGTTCTCTTTTCGTCTTGTTTATGGTTTCCTTTGCTGTGCAAAAGCTTTTAAGTTTCATTAGATCCCATTTGTTTATTTTTGTTTTTATTTCCATTATTCTACGAGGTGGATCAAAAAAGATCTTGCTGTGATTTATGTCAAAGAGTGTTCTTCCTATGCTTTCCTCTAAGAGTTTTATAGTGTCTGGTCTTACATTTAGGTCTCTAATCCATTTTGAATTTATTTTTGTGTATGGTGTTAGGGAGTGTTATAATTTCATTCTTTTACATGTAGCTGTCCAGTTTTCCCAGCACCACTTATTGAAGAGACTTTCTTTTCTCCATCGTATATCCTTACCTCCTTTGGCATAGATTAGTTGACCATAGGTGCGTGGGTTTATCTCTGGGCTTTCTATCTTGTTCCATTGATCTATATTTCTGTTTTTGTGCCAGTACCATATTGTCTTGAGTACTGTAGCTTTGTAGTATAGTCTGAAGTCAGGGAGTCTGATTCCTCCAGCTCTGCTTTTTTCCCTCAAGACTGCTTTGGCTATTTGGGGTCTTTTGTGTCTCCATACAAATTTTAAGGTTTTTTGTTCTAGTTCCATAAAAAAATACAAATTTTAAGATTTTTTTGTTCCAGCTCTATTGGTAATTTGATAGGGATTGCATTGAATCTATAGATTGCTTTGGGTAGTACAGTCATTTTCACAATATTGATTTTTCCAGTCCAAGAACATGGTATATCTCTCCATCTGTTGGTATCATCTTTAATTTCTTTCATCAGTGTCTTATAGCTTTCTGCATACAGGTCTTTTGTATCCCCAGGTAGGTTTATTCCTAGGTATTTTATTATTTTTGTTGCAATGGTAAATGGGAGTGTTTCCTTAATTTCTCTTTCAGATTTTTCATCATTAGTATATAGGAATGCAAGAGATTTCTGTGCATTAATTTTGTATCCTTCAACTTCACCAAATTCATTGATTAGCTCTGGTAGTTTTCTGGTGGCATCTTTAGGATTCTCTATGTATAGTATCATGTCATCTGCAAACGTGACAGTTTTACTTCTTCTTTTCCAGTTTGTATTCCTTTTATTTCTTTTTCTTCTCTGATTGCCATGGCTAGGACTTCTAAAACTATGTTGAATAATAGTGGTGAGAGTGGACATCCTTTTCCTGTTCCTAATCTAGAGGGAATGTTTTCAATTTTTCATCATTGAGAATGATGTTTGCTGTGGGTTTGTTGTATATGGCCTTTAGTATGTTGAGGTAGGTTCCCTCTATGCCCACTTTCTGGAGAGTTTTTTTTTTTTATCATAAATGGATATTGAATTTTGTCAAAAGCTTTTCTTGCATCTATTGAGATGATCATATGGGTTTTATTCTTCAATTTGTTGATGTGGTGTATCACATTGATTGATTTGCGTATACTGTAGAATCCTTGCATCCCTGGAATAAATCCCACTTGATCATGGTTTATGATCCTTTCAGTGTGTTGTTGGATTCTGTTCGCTAGTATTTTGTTGAGGATTTTTGCATCTATATTAATCAGTGATATTGGTCTGTAATTTTCTTTTTTTGTAGTATCTTTGTCTGGTTTTGGTATCAAGGTGATGGTGGCCTCATAGAATGAGTTTAGGAGTGTTCCTTCCTCTGCTATATTTTGGAAGAGTTTGAGAAGGATGGGTGTAAGCTCTTCTCTAAGTGTTTGATAGAATTCACCTGTGAAACCATTTGGTCCTGGACTTTTGTTTGTTGGGAGATTTTTAATCACAGTTTCAATTTCATTACTTGTGACTGTTCTGTTCATATTTTCTATTTCTTCCAGGTTCAGTCTTGGAAGGTTATACGTTTCTAAGAATTTGTACATTTCTTCCAGGTTGTCCATTTTATTGGCATAGAGTTGCTTGTAGTAGTCTCTTAAGGTGTTTTGTATTTCTGCGGTGCCTGTTGTAACTTCTTTTTCATTTCTAATTTTATTGATTTGAGTCCTCTCCCTCCCTTTCTTGATAAGTCTGGCTAATGGTTTATCAATTTTGTTTATCTTCTCAAAGAACCAGCTTTTAGTTTTATTGATCTTTGCTATTGTTTTCTTTGTTTCTATTTCATTTATTTCTGCTCTGGTCTTTATGATTTATTTCCATCTGCTAACTTTGGGTTTTGTTTGTTCTTCTTTCTCTAGTTCCTTTAAGTGTAAGTTTAGATAGTTTATTTGAGATTTTTCTTGTTTCTTGAGGTAGGCTTGTATAGCTATAAACTTCCCTCTTAGAACTGCTTTTGCTGCATCCCATAGGTTTTGGAATGTCGTGTTATCATTGTTATTTGTCTCGAGGTATTTTTTGACTTCCTCTTTGATTTCTTCAGTAATCTCTTGATTATTTAGTAATGTATTGTTTAGCCTCAATGCATTTGTGTATTTTCCATATTTTTTCCCTGTAATTGATTTCTAACCTCATAGCATTGTGGTCAGAAAAGATGCTTGATATGACTTCAATTTTCTTAAATTTATTGAGGCTTGATTTATGACCCAAGATGTGATCTATCCTGGAGACTGTTCCATGCGCACTTGAGAAGAAAGTGTAACCTGCTCTTTTGGGATGGAATGTCCTATAAATATCGATTAAATCTATCTGGTCTATTATGTCATTAAAAGCTTGTGTTTCCTTAGTAATTTTCTGTTTGGATGATCTGTCCATTGGTGTAGGTGAGGTGTTAAAATCCCCCACTATTATTGTGTTACTGTTGATTTCCTCTTTTTTTTTTTTTTTTTTTTTTTTTTTTTTTTTTGCGTTATGTGGGCCTCTCACTGTCGTGGCCTCTCTCGTTGTGGAGCACAGGCTCCGGACATGCTGGCTCAGCGGCCATGGCTTATGGGCCTAGCCGCTCTGCGGCATGTGGGATCTTCCTGGACCAGGGCACGAACCCGTGTCCCCTGCATCGGCAGGTGGACTCTCAACCACTGCGCCACCAGGGAAGCCCTGATTTCCTCTTTTAGAGCTGTTAGCAGTTGCCTTATGTATTGAAGTGCTCCTATGTTGGGTACATACATATTTATAATTGTTATATCTTCTTCTTGGATTGATCCCTTGATCATTATGTAGTGTCCTTCCTTGTCTCTTGTAACATTCTTCATTTTAAAGTCTGTTTTATCAGGTATGAGAATTGCTACTCCAGCTTTCTTTTGATTTCCATTTGCATGGAATACCTTTTTCCATCCCCTCACTTTCAGTCTGTATGTGTCCCTGGGTCTGAAGTGGGTCTCTTGTAGACACCATATAGATGGGTCTTGTTTTTGTATCCATTCAGCAAGCCTGTGTCTTTTGGTTGGAGCATTTAATCCATTCACGTTTAAGGTAATTATCAATATGTATGTTCCTATGACCATTTTCTTAATTGTTTTGGATTTGTTTTTGTAGGTCCTTTTCTTCTCTTGTGTTACCCACTTAGAGAAGTTCCTTTAGCATTTGTTGTAGAGCTGGTTTCGTGGTGCTGAATTCTCTTATCTTTTGCTTGTCTGTAAAGCTTTTGATTTCTCCATTGAATCTGAATGAAATCCTTGCCAGGTAGAGTAATCTTGGTTGTAGGTTCTTCCCTTTCATCACTTTAAGTATATCATGCCACTCCCTTCTGGCTTGTAGAGTTTCTGCTGAGAAATCAGCTGTTAACCTTATGGACGTTCCCTTGTATGTTATTTGTTGTGTTTCCCTTGCTGCTTTCAATAATTTTTCTTTGCCTTTAATTTTTGCCAATTTGATTACTATATGTCTCGGCGTGTTTCTCCTTGGGTTTATCCTGTATGGGACTCACTGTGCTTCCTGGACTTGGGTGGCTATTTCCTTTCCCATGTTAGGGAATTTTTCTACTATAACCTCTTCAAATATTTTCTCGGGTCCTTTCTCTCTCTCTTCACCTTCTGGGACCCCTGTAATGCAAATATTGTTGTGTTTAATGTTGTCCTAGAGGTCTCTTAGGCTGTCGTCATTTCTTTTACATTCTTTTTTCTTTATTCTGTTCCACAGCAGTGAATTCCACCATTCTGTCTTCCAGGTCACTTATCCATTCTTCTGCCTCAGTTATTTTGCTATTGATTCCTTCTAGTGTATTTTTCATTTCAGTTATTGTATGTTCATCTCTGTTTGTTTGTTCTGTAATTCTTCTAGGTCTTTGTGAAACATTTCTTGCATCTTCTTGATCTTTGCCTCCATTCTTTTTCTGAGGTCCTGGATCATCTTCACTATCATTATTCTGAATTCTTTTTCTGGAAGGTTGCCTATCTCCACTTCATTCAGTTGTTTTTCTGGGGGTTTATTTCGTTCCTTCATGTGGTACATAGCTCTCTGTCTTTTCAACTTGTCTGTCTTTCTGTGAATGTGGTTTTTGTTCCACAGGCTGCAGTATTGTAGTTCTTCTTGCTTCTGCTGGCTGCCCTCCCAGTCATGATCTTTCAACCAAACTCATTAAACTCACGCTCTGGAGTTCAAATCTAGCTCCATCACATATTAATGATGTGGTCTTTAGCAAATTACCAGGCTTCTCTGTGCCTCAAATGAAATGAGACAAGTTATGGAGAAGCCTTAGAGCAGTACATGGTAGACAGTAAATTCTCAAGAAATACTGGAATTCAACAAGGGTGGAGTTGTGGAGGTATACAATAGCAACCCTCATAGTTTATTGACTGCTGACTCTATGCCCAGTATTATAGTAAGCGATTTTATCCTTGTACAAAATCATTTAAAATAATGCTGTATACAGTCCAACAAGGCCTTTGAAATAGATCTACTCGACAGTTATACCAAGTGCACAGGTAAGTCAGCTAATGCAGACACCAACATCAACTTGATACATGTTTGAATGTTTGGAGCCTAACAGAAGGAAGTATTTGACACAGAACCCATTCTCCTAACCAACATATTATACTGTCTTCTATTTTGTCACTAGTACCTTGAGCTTTAAGTTCTATATTCTCAGAACCTGATACATGTTTGATAGTCAATACTTTTTAAAATGAATCAATATTCACCATAACCTAGTGTAACGTTTGACAGGTTATACATTGTTTTCACATAGATAGAAGCATGTGTGTGTGTGTGTATCTTTATAAGAACCTGTGAAATGAACAAGGCAATGCAGATATTATTCTGTTCTACAGATGAGGTTAATTGCTGTGTCTGGGGACATTTAAATTCAAATATTTTTAGCTCTATGTCATATTTAATTCTATGTCATAATAAAACAGTATTTCTATGTCTTAGTTTTCATGTTTAACCAAAATGTGCATTTCAAAGTCTTATTAATATGAAAATACTGTCTTCAGGAAATTAAAGATTATCTTACCTTTTCTCTGCAATCTGAGAAAGCAACAGCATGTGAAAACTTCTGATCATTTGTGCAATTACATTCCTCCCGAGTAGACACATTTGCACACTGTTTGAATTTACCAGATTTCTGCAAATAGAATTAAAATAGGTTGATGTGCTTTTTTTGGTGGCAGGATTTATGCAAACTGAGTAAATGTGCAATAAATATTTGTTACCTGAATGAATAAAATCCCTGAGAAGTTAAAAAGGGAGAAAATCCATTAATAATAAGGTAAAAGCACAGTATTTCTGAATTTTGTCTATTTGCTTGGAATGAACCCAAGTATCACTCAGCTGCTTGCCAGTTTTCCTCAGGGCAGTTGATAGTCAACATGCATGGGACCCAGAAAGCCTGTGTCTTTCTGAATGCAGTAATTAAGATGCCCACCTCCATCGCTGGCATGGAAACTGAGACCTAAAAGAACAGACTTGATATGATGGGCTGCTGACTATGGATACTCTCCAAACCTACCATTTTGTACGTATCTCTCCTCATAGCAGTTACTAAGGCTGTTTAAAATCTCCGCTATAACTATCCACTTGTCATTCATTTTTTCATTTGATCACTCTTGCTTGGTTTATTGGTTTATTGGTTTTTATTTGTTTTTTTATTGGTTTATTCATTTTTTCAAAGAACTGGCTTTTGATTTTGATAATCAACTCTATTTCTAAAAACGTTATTCTTCCTTCTACTTCTTTTAAGATTACCATTCTCGTCCTCATTGCTTCTTTTTTCTTCTTTTTATTGAGATAACATTTACCATTTTTAAGTGTACAATGCAGTGGGTCTTAGTATACTCACAATGTTATTCAGTCATCACCACTATCTAATTTCAGAACTAATTTGCTGCTTAGTTAGGTTTATTCAGCTCTTCCAATCTTTTGAACTGTTTCATGATTACATTTTAAATTTCTGACATCTTTTTTTTGTGTGTGATGTCTGTCTCCAATTTTTTTTTCATGGTTGCAATATGACCTAAACTGTTCTGAAATAATTATTTTGCTTATTCTAAAGTTTGCTTGTATTTATGATACTGTTTTCCAAGGCATGAGTTTTTTAGTTGTTTAGATTTATGCTTCTTTTTTATTGTGGAAGTTTTCTTCAAATATTTGTTGTTTTACAGTTGTCTGCTTATCCTTGGAGAGTCTAACTGCCAACTCTGTATGTGGAATGACATCACACATGATTGTCTAGTAAGGGGATGATGTCAGCATAACAAGAAGTCACAGTGTTGGTTCAGATGTACTTTTTTCCCAGCTGTTATATTTTGAGGTGATCAGAGGCAGAATTACATAAATTTTGAGTAGTCTGCTCCACTAGATGATGCTATTTAATTTGTATAACTTTTAAAGCTTATTCTCCCCCATTAAAGATCCACGAAGATGTCATGTTTATCTTGTTCACTGTTGTCTCCCCAGAGAATATCTGTTTGTACAGTTTCTGATAACTCTGGAAATGCTGAAATTCACATTTGTTGAATGTATAAAAGGTGCCCCCCCCAAACCTGTTATTTACTTATGTGTAAATTAGATACATTTCCTATTCAACTCCCAAGAAAATCCAGAAGAAAAAAAAATCCAAACGAAGGATTTCCATGTAAATATATTAAACTCATATTTCAATAGATGAGGCTTGCATCTAGTGATGTATCAGACTTTATCTTTGGAAGAAACTGCAATTGAAGAATTCAATATTTGAGTTGCTCATTGCCTGGAGCAGAGCTGCTTACCTTGAAATCCAAGATTCAACAAGAAGTCAACCTTGTGTGTGTGTGAGTGTGTGTGTGTGTGTGTGTGTGTGTGTAATCATATGTGTATAAATGTGTATTATTCATTTGTTGAACAATTTTTAAGCACTCCCTATGTCAGGCACTTTTCTGGGTACTAAAGATATTGTAGAGAATAGAATAGATTTTTAAAAAAACCCAACAATAACCCTGCTTTATGTAGCTTACCTTTTAATGAAATACAATAAATAAGTGGGTAAAATATGTAAAATTGTAAAAGTGCAGTGAAGAAAAATAAGGCAGGGAAGGGGGACAGGAGTGGGCATCAGTGGAGGTGGAGGTTACAATCCTAAATAGAGTGGCCAAGGAAGGTCTCACAATGATGGTGACATTTAAGCAAAAATCTGAAGATGGTGATGGAATGCGCTATGTGATATCTGGCAGAAGTACATTCCAGACAGAGGAAAGTTTTGAAACTTAAAGACCCTGAGGTGGAAATATGTCTGGTATACTTGAAGAACAGCAAGGAGGCCAATGTGTGCAGAACAGAGTGACCTGAGGGAAATCAGGTCAGATGTGAAGCTAAGGCTGAACCACAGAGGACCTTATAAACCATTGTAAGAATTTGGCTTTTACTCTGAAAGAGATGGGAAGATGATGAAGAATTTTGAACAAAAGAAACAACGATTTTCTGTCTTTGCGTGTGTGTGTATGTTCCTGAATGGATATGAATGTCTGCTTGTCCATATGTATATGCAGTTAGGTGTGTTTTTCTCAAGAGAGATATTACAGGTATCTGTGATGTTTCCTTGGGAAGCCACCCCATGATGTACTTTTCCTTTTTAAAAGAAGTATTTATTTATTTTGGCTGGACCAGGTCTTTACTGCAGCACGCGGGATCTTTAGTTACATATGCATGCGGGCTTCTTAGTTGCGACCTGCACGCAGGACCTAGTTCCCCTGATCAGGGATAAAACCCAGGCCCCCTGCATTGGGAGCTCGGAGTCTTACCCACTGGACCACCAAGGAAGTCCTGAAGTATTCTTCTTTTGAGCCTAGTGGTTTCTCTCTGTTCTACCTTGCTCTCCCTGACTCCAGAGAGGCAGAGTGCTGCTGGGGTTTGGTTATTTTCTAGGCGGATCCTCGGCAGGAGTTCAAATGAGTCTATGTTGGAGCAAACACTCTTCTCTCTTTTTGGACATCATTCCTTTCACAGAGCTGTGAGATGGGTCTGAGGCCCCTTTCATTTAAAAAACAATGTTCTCACTCTATCTATGCTCTTTGAAATTCAAATGGGAGCTAGGGAGAGGTCAAGGGGAAAGAGTCCATTTAGACTTCTTGGTTCCAAAACTGTATCCAGGAGTAGCAGTAAGAGAAGAAAAGGCTACAGCAGTAGGAGGAGAAACAGGGATAGCAGTAGTAGTAGTAGTAGTAGTAGTAGTAGTAGTAGTAGTAGTAGTAGTAGTAGTAATGAGGGAGGAGGAGAGGGAAGGGGAGGGGGAGAGGGAGGGAGAGAAGAAGTAGTGATGTTATCAGGGCAGGTTATGCTTAATGCACCTTCTCATTTAATCTCCACAGCTAGGTCTGTCCATGTGTAATTTTACTGAATGATTTCTTGAATTCAAATGAATACTAGTATATTTGCAGAAAAAATATTTACCTTTGACTTGTGAAATAGGTTTCTTGGTATGGGTTTGCTAGGATCTGCATGATAAAAATTATCTGTAAGTGGAATAGCTATTCCCATATTAGAGGGAGGCCTGTAGTTTATCTGAAAATGATTAAACAAAGTTAGTGTAAAATTCATTATTATTTACTAAGTCTTTCATTTAAAAATCTTGATTTTCCAGAAAGGCTTTCAAAACAAATATTTCACTTTCAGCTCCTGGTATTTAAGTAAATTTCTCTTTCCCCAGCACTCCCTCAACCCATGGTAATACAACTTGGACCTTGTAAATAAGTGAAAAATGTTTTAGAACCTAAAGTAGCTGTCATAAAGTCAATGCAATAAAGTTTAAACACCTTATAAAGAGGCTTAGTGACATATTTAGTAAATAATTCTTCAAGTTTGGTTATTTTTTTTGTCACAAAGAAAATGATAAGTAATAAGTTAACAAAGATATTTTAAAAAGAGTCACAGAGTCTGACAAGGCAAAAATTAAAATTGTTATTATATTGAAATGGGACCTGTAAGATATATCAGCTCAGGATGAGAATGAGTCAACTTAAGGGCAAATAACTGTATATATTGTTAAAGCCCAAGATTATGCCACCATAATATAGCATAAAATGTGATATTAATAATGATAAGACTAAGTTACCAAGAAAAATCATTATTTCAGAAAGTTTTCACATTTTAGTCATCGTATCCTCAAAATGACATGAGGATTGAAAAATAACTGGAGTGTTTTGAGCATTTCAGGAAAGAAATGCTAAGACTGAATGGCCAGCCGATCATACAAAAGTAATCTATCACTGGTACCCTTCAAACAATCTGCTTAGGTTTCTTACTGGCAAAACTTTGATCATATTAAAACCCTGACTGTCCATGTGAACTCCACTCATCCAGTCTTCCAATGGGATAATTTCACTAGGAATGTGATGCATAGACTTGAGATAACTACAGCTGCTTTTCAACATTGGCACGAATGTTGTAACAAGACACTCAGTCGATGCTCCCCACACAATAAACGCCAGTGAAGTTGAACCCTGGAAATATCCAAATAAATGAAGGTTATTTAAAGTAACTGTTATTGGCTGAACTGTGTCTACTCCATATGTTGAAGTCCTAACCTCCAGTATCTCAGAATGTGATTGTATTTGGAGATAAGGCCTTTAAAGAGGCAATTAAGTTAAGATGAGATCATTAGGGTAGGCTCTAATCCAATATGATGAGTGTCATATAACAACAGGAAATTTGAAAACAGACACACACAGAGGGAAGACCATGTGAAGACACAGGGAGAAGACAGCCATCTGCAGACCAAGGAGGGAGGCCTTAGAAGAAACCAACCCTGCCAATGCCTTGATCTTGGCTTCTAGCCTCTGGAACTGTGAGAAAATAAATTTCTGTTGTTTAAGCCACTCAGTCCATAGTATTTTGTTATGGAAGCCCTGGCAAACTAGCACAGTACCCAAGTAAAGAATACAGAAAATGAAAATGAAAAGAAATAGAAAAAGAATGATAATAGAAAACAGAAATAGAATCATAAGTTTGATCATAACGATCTGTTTGAGGATAAATCTTAACAGAAGACATATTCTTTTCCAGGAAGAAATACATTCCAATCTAATTGCCTGTGGGTGACATTTGGAAATGAGCAAGGATCAAGTGTTTATTATTAAATAAACACTATTATTGGATGCAGTTGAATGTAAATCCAACTTAGAATGGCAAGGCTTCCCTCATTCATTGATGAGCATTGACATTTGCTTGGATAATATGAGTAAAATAACTTCCATTGGTATACAGTTTGAAAAGAAGATACTCACTTAGCAACCACTGTATTTCACAAAGATATGTTTTTAGTAGAAATTTATGTACAAAAGCCATATTTGAACCTTGCATGATATTAAATATTCAACAAAATTTGATAAATTCTGTTTGAAATTTTTAAGTACTTCTTGAAATTAAAAAATGTAGAAATACTAATAATTTTACTGATATAGTAGGCTCTAGTAGTTTTGCCTCCATCTCTATACTCTGTAAGCCATTAAAAATAATCTATTTTTAATGAATTTTTGCGAAAATACATTGAACCAGAATCTAAGCAGGGTTCTATTATTAAAGGAAATTTGGGGTGGGTGGCACTAGTTCAATAAGAAATAAGGAAGTAAACAGAAAAATCTAGAATACTGGAGATTCTACAACATAACTGACTCAATTGCTACAATTCAATGGCAGGGGAAGAAAATGGAGTCATACCTACCTTAAACTAAAAGAAACTTAAGAGATTAATAAATAACCACATACTGTGTGACTTTTGTTTGGATGCCAATTCAAACAAACCAACCCTAAACATTTTTTTTTTTTTGAGAAAATTGCGGGAATTTGATTATGGACTGGGTTTTATAGGGTACCAAAAAAAAATTTGTTTAAAAAATTTCAGGGATGATAATGGCATTCTTGTTATGTGAGAGATAATACACATATTTTTTGGAGATATGTATGGAAGCATATAGGAGTGAAATGACATGATGTCTGCTATTCATTTAAAACTATGTCAGAATATAAACCAAAAAAATTAGAGACGATAAAACAGAAGTATCAAAACCTTGACTATTGTTTAATTTCAGAAATAGGTATATGGAAATTCTTCTTTTGTCTATATCTGAAATTTTTCATGATAAACAGATTGTAGAATTTGCTGAAAAATATTTATTGACACAAAGGGATTAAACTATATAATTAAGTGGAAGGAGCAAATTTTTAAAACTGTATATACAATGCTCTCCCAGTTTTAGGGGGAAAAAAGGAAAATACTGTAAGTTCATAGTGATTGAGCATTTTCTATGTGCCAGACATTGTTTTAGATGGCCTACCTGAATTATCACATTTAATTCTCAAAACAATCTTAAGAGGTAGGTATTATTAGTATCACTTCCATTTTATAGATGAGGAAACTTAGAGTAAAGTAACTTTCCTAAGCTCACAAAAACAGTACCAGCAGTGAAAACTGACTCAGGTAGTCTTTTCCAGAGCTCACTTTTTTAATCTCTATGACATACAGCCTTTTCGTAATTCCCAAAATGTTAAAACTGTTTAGTCATCCTTGATAGGTAGGATTATGCATAAAATTTCCTTCTTTTTCTTATCTTATATTCTAAATTTTCTATAATCCATAGATATTTTTTAATAATTAAAGAAAAACTTACTTGACGTAAAGTTTTGCTGGCTGCAGAAATTTCCATTAGATAACTATCAGTGTCATCAAAATGGCCTTCAACTTTAACTTCCAACAAATTTGGGTTTCCAACGACTACTTTCAGTAGTGGGATTTCAAGTGTTTGAACATCTTTGGAAACAAAGCCAAGAGTGAACATGAAAATTTTAAGCAATTTCATAATGACTGGCTGATCAGAATTCTAGAACATCTACAGAATCTATTTATACAGAGTTAACTTTAATAGTTCTTAGAAAAATTTAACTTTGCAAATATTTTCTCCTAATTTTTTTCACAGAAATATTGCTCCCCTCCACCCCTCATTCCTCAGCCAGATTCTCGAAGGCAGTCACTTGGATAGTCTTGGTCACACTGAGTTGGCTAACTCAGTAGAGAAACTGAGAATACACGCTCAATTTAAAGGACTGTCAATCAGTTGCTGCCAAGAGAAAAACCCTAGGCATTTAACACAATACGTCATTAGGCCATTTCCTGCCTTCAGGGCCTCTGTTTGCAACCTCTCCATACTGAGAAATTAAATGGAAAGAGAGATTTGGAAGACCATGTAATCTAATTGCCATCTTTACTAATTAGTAAATCAGAGCTGAGTAGTAAATAAGTTGCCCTAAGTCTCAGCTCTAGCTGTTTCCCTTAAACCAAAGTGATCTGGCCAGTGCTTCCTAAACTATAACTGGGGATTTTGTTAGAATGCCAATTCTGATTTAACAGTTCTGAGGATGGGGCTGAGATTCCACATCCTGTCCCCTTCATACCTTTATTGAGGTATACTGACAAATAAAATTGTATATTTTTAAAGTGTATAATGTGGAGATTTGTTGTACTTACACATTGTGAAATGATTACCATAATTAAGTTAATTAATACAGCCACCACCTCACATTTTGTGTGTGTGTGTGTGTGTGTGTGTGTGTGTGTGGTGGGAACACTTAAGATCTACTCTCTTAGCAAATTTCAACTATACAGTACAGTATTATTAACTATAGTTATCGTGCTATGTATTATATCCCCAAGACATTTATTTTATAACTGGAAGTTTGTACTCTTTGACCAACATCTGCCCATTTTCTCCATCCTCCAGCCCCTGTCAACTGGCACTCTATTTCTATGAGTTAGACATTTTTTTTTTTTTAAGATTCCACATATGAGTGAGATCACACACTACTTGTCTTTCTCTGGCTTATTTCACTCAGCATAATGTCTTCCAGGTTCATCCATGTTGTTCATCCTTCTTTTTTATGGCTGTATAGTATTTCTTTGTGCATATATACCACATTTCTTTATCCATTCATCTGTTGATGGACCCTTATGTTGTTTCCATACCTGGGCTATTGTGAGTAATGCTGCAATGAAAGTGGGAGTACAGATACCTCTTCAAGATACTGATTTTGATATATACCCAGAAGTGGGATTGCTAGATCATATGGTAGCTCTATTTTTAACTTTTCTGAGAAACTTCCACACTATTTTTCACAGTGACTGAAAAAATTTATATTCCTACCAAGAGTGCACAAGGGTTCCCTTTACTCCACATCCTCAACAGTACTTAACTATCTCTTGTCTTTTTGTAACAGCCATTCTAACAAGTGTGAGGTGATATCTCATTATAGTTTTGATTTGCATTTCCCTGATGATTAGTGATATTGAATACCTTTCCATATACCTGTTGGCCACTTGCATATCTTTGGAAAAATGTCTATTCAGGTCATTTACACATTTTTAATTGGATTATTTGTTTGTTTGCTATTGAGCTGTATGAGTTCCTTTTATATTATAGATATTAACCCCTTATCAGATATATGGTTTGCAAATATTTTCTCCCACTCTACATGCTGCCTTTCCTTTTTATTTTTTAACATTTTTATTGGAGTATAATTGCTTTACAATGGTGTGTTAGTTTCTGCTTTATAACAAAGTGAATCAGTTATACATATACATGTATCCCATATCTCTTCCCTCTTGCATCTCCCTCCCTCCCACCTTCCCTATCCTTCTAGCTGGTCACAAAGCACTGAGCTGATCTCCCTGTGCTATGCGACTGCTTCCCACTAGCTATCTATTTTACATTTGGTAGTGTTTATATGTCCATATATATACTACCACTTTCTCACTTTGTCCCAACTTACCCTTCCCCCTCCCTGTGTCCTCAAGTCCATTCTCTAGTAGGTCTGCATCTTTATTCCCGTCTTGCCCCTAGGTTCTTCATGACCTTTTTTTTTTTTTTTTTTTTTTTATATTTTTAGATCTAAAAATTTAGATTTTTTAGACTTTTAGATTTTTTTTTTTTAGATATATGTGTTAGTCTACGGTATTTGTTTTTCTCTTCCTGACTTACTTCATGCTGTATGACAAACTCTAGGTCCAACCACCTCACTACAAACAACTCAATTTTGTTTCTTTTTATGGCTGAGTAATATTCCATTGTATATATGTGCCACATCTTCTTTATCCATTCATCTGTCAATGGACACTTAGGTTGCTTCCATGTCCTGGCTATTGTAAATAGAGCTGCAATGAACATTGTGGTACATGACTCTCTTTGAATATGGTTTTCTCAGGGTATATGCCCAGTAGTGGGATTGCTGGGTCATATGGTAGTTCTATTTTTAGTTTTTAAAGGAACCTCCATAATGTTCTCCATAGTGGCTGTATCAATTTACATTCCCACCAACAGTGTATGAGGGTTCCCTTTTCTCCACACCCTCTCCAGCATTTATTGTTTTTAGATTTTTTGATGATGGCCATTCTGACTGGTGTGAGATGATATCTCATTGTAGTTTTGATTTGCATTTCTCTAATGATTAATGATGTTGAGCATCCTTTCACGTGTTTGTTGACAATCTGTATATCTTCTTTGGAGAAATGTCTGTTTAGGTCTTCTGCCCATTTTTGGATTGGGTTGTTTGTTTTCTGGATATTGAGCTGCATGAGCTGCTTGTAAATTTTGGAGATTAATCCTTTGTCAGTTGCTTCATTTGCAAATATTTTCTCCCATTCTGAGGGCTGTCTTTTCTTCTCGTTTATGGTTTCCTTTGCTGTGCAAAAGCTTTTAAGTTTCATTAGGTCCCATTTGTTTATTTTTGTTTTTATTTCCATTTCTCCAGGAGGTGGGTCATAAAGGATCTTGCTGTGATTTATGTCATAGAGTGTTCTGCCTATGTTTTCCTCTAAGAGTTTGATAGTGTCTGGCCTTACATTTGGTCTTTAATCCATTTTGAGTTTATTTTTATGCATGGTGTTAGGGAGTGTTCTAATTTCATTCTCTGATATGTAGCTGTCCAGTTTTCCCAGCACACTTACTGAAGATTGCCTTTGCATTTTGTTTCCTTTGCTGTGCAAAAGTTTTTTAGTTTGATATAGTCCCATTTGTTTACTTTTGCTTTTATTTCCTTTGCTTGTGGTGTCACATCCAAAAAAAAGTCATTGCCAAGACCAATGTCAAGGGGGCTTTTCCTTCATTTTTTTTTTTCTAGGATTTTAATGGTTTCAAGTCTTACATTTAAGTCTTTAATCCATTTTTAATTAATTTTTGTGAATGGTGTAAGATAGGGGTCCAGTTTTATCCTTTTGCACATGGCTGTCCAGTTTTCCCAGCACCATTTATTGAAGAAACTATTCTTTCTCCATTGGCTCCCTTGTCAAAACTTAGTTGACTGTGTATGCATGAGTTTATTTCTGGGATCTCTATTCTGTTCCATTGGTTTATGCATCTGTTTTTATGCCATTACCATAATGTTTTGGTTAATATAGCTTTGTAATAGAGTTTGAAATTAAGAAGTGTGGTTCCTCCAGCTTTGTTCTTTGTCAACATTGTTTTGGCTACTCAGGGTCTTTAATGCGAATACACCACATTAACAGAATGAAAGATAAAAATTATTATCTCAACAGATATAGAAAAAGCATTTGACAAAATTCAACATCCATTCATGAATAAAACTCTCAACAAATTAGGTTTAGAAGGAACGTACGTCAACACAATATAGGCCATATGTGACAAGTCCATAGCTAACATCATACTCATACTTATCATACTCAAGCTTAAAGCTTTTCCTCTAAGATGAAGAACAAGACAAGGATGTTCCCCCTCACCACTTCTATTCAACACAGTACTGGAAGACTTACCCAGAGCAATTAAGAAAGAAAAAAGTCATCCAAATCAGAAGGGAAGAAGTAAAATTGTGTCTGTTTGCAGATGACAGAATATTATATTTAGAAAACCCTAAAGGCTCTATCAAAACACTGTTAGAATAAAAAGGTTCAGCAAAGTTGCAGGATAAAAAATCAATGCACAAAAATCAGTTGTGTTTCTGTACACTAGCAATGAACTAGCTGAAAGAGAAATTAAGAAAATGACCCCATTTATAGCACCATCAAAAAGAGCAAAATAGGGCTTCCCTCGTGGCGCAGTGGTTGGGAGTTCGCCTGCTGATGCGGGGGACGCGTGTTCGTGCCCCGGTCCAGGAGGATCCCGCATGCCGCGGAGCGGCTGAGCCCGTGTGCCGTGGCCTCTGGGCCTGCGCGTCCGGAGCCTGTGCTCCGTGGAGGGAGGGGCCGTGGCAGTGAGAGGCCTGCGTGCCGCAAAAAAAAAAAAAAAAAAAAAAAAAAAAAAAAAAGAGCAATAAATTTAACGAAGGAGGTGAAAGACATGTACACTGAAAACTATGACACCAGTGAAAGAAACTGAAGATGACACAAATAAGCTGAAAGACATTTCATGTTCATGAATTGGAAGAATTAATATTGTTAAAATGTCCATACCCCTAAAGCAATCTACAGATTGATTGTAATTCCTATCAAAATTCCATTGGCATTTTTCGCAGAAATACAAAAGAAAACCTAAAATTTGTTTGCAACCACCAAAGACTGTGCATTTCTAACAAGCACCGAAGTGATGCCAATGAAGCTGGTCCAGGAACCACATCTTGAATAGCATGGACTAGGTTTTTCTTCAAAGAGGCAACTGAGTTGATTTGCTGATTATTATTTGTTTCTTCAAACTGAACAAGTTTAAAATATAACAAATTAGTTGTTAAATACAATTAAAGCTACAATAGTTAGAACATTTGGGATTTGTACTGGAATACAGAGAAATAACAAAGGAACAGAATTTTTAAAACCCAGAAATGGTCAAAATAATAGGTAAATTGCATTGTTTTTAAAAATCAGTGAAGAAAAAATACATTATTCAATAAGTGATGTTGGAACAACTACCTAACCACCTGTAATACACCAAAACAAAGTGTAGATAAATTAAATAATTAGGTGGAAAGTTAAAGCCATAAAATTAAAACCCTAAAATTACTTGAAGGAAATACGGACAATTAGTCATATAATCAAAGAGAAAGGATTCTAAGGGTTTCAGAAAGAAGTTTTTTTTCAGAATATTTAGTTCACAATACTGACGGAAATAGAAATACTTGTCTCCAATTTTTTTCAAAGCCTATAATTTTTATTTTTATAAATTGCACTTGGTTATGTTTTTCAAATAAGCTTGTTTTTTTTTAAATAGTGTTTTGTCCTTTCATTATGGTTCATATGCTTTCTTTTATCTCTTTAAGAGTTTTACATATTTTATACTTTACAATTGTTTTTATAGTGTCTTTCTGATTTTTCCATCAACTCAAGATTAAAACTTTGTTTCCTATGCTTGTTGAGCTTCTCTTATGTTGGGTCATTTCCTTACATGGTTTTAAAATTCTTTCCCTCAATTTATGTTCATGAAGATTGATTTTTCTGTGGAATTCCATGTTACCTTGTTTATGAAAGTATTCCTACAGAGGGTTTTGTGCTTCCTTATGCTGGGACCCAGGCATTTTAATGATGTCTCAGTTTGGGATTCTTGTATTTGGTGGGTAGTATCTAGGTGTTACACAGTCTTGGAGTTTGGGTTTTTTACAAGAAATTCTTTGAGTTCCGTGGAGATGACAATCTCCCTACCTCTTTCTTTGAGTTGTTGGGTAGCATTTTCCTTATCCTCGCTTCACCCTTCACAATTTGATGGTTCCAGCTTTACTTAATGTTCTCATTTCCAACTTCCTACCACAAGGTAGAAATGTCTAAAGGTCTACATCTTCTACTAATGCTTGGGCATTAAAATTCATCCCACTGCCTATATGGCCTATGTCTGAGCCTCAAAACCTTCCAGGAGCCACATATTAGCTAATTTTTTCGACTTTGGTTCCCTTTTCATTTCTGGTGACAGGATTTTCTTTTTTCCCTCCCCTTCCTTCCATATTTTTCCCTCAATTTCTAGCTCAGTAATTTACTAAAATTTTTTGTTTTATTTCTTTCCAGCGTGCCATTTCCCCATCATTTTTAGTAAGTTTTATATTAGTTTTGTAATAAATAAATATCTTGAAAAATGGAGCAAAGTATAGAATTCTATTTAAAAGTCTTTTTTTTGGCTTAAAATAAATACTTGAAATGATTATAACAACACAAAGGTAATTGTAATGTTTTCTTTTCAGAGGGCAGCAAAAATCTAAACTAAAATCCTGTGTATATTTGGGCTGGTAATTTAAGCTCATTTATAAAATAAGGATTAAAATCTAGACTTTTAGGGTTGTTACAAACATTAAATTTTAAAATGAATAAAAAAATCATTTAATACAGAGCTTTGCATAAGTGCTCAATAATTAGAGCTAATACTGTTATTGGTAGAATGCCACCTACTACAGAAACCAAAGATAAAAGAAATATCAAAGAGTATATTTTACATTCAAGAAAAGTAATAACATTTCCGTTTGATATTTTCCAATAAAAATAAACTTACCTTTTGTATTAGGTATGACTTTAATCTTTAAAGTATGAGATTTCCCCAGATCAATGTATTTCAGGACATTGAGGGATAGTGAATCATCATGTTGTTGAAACCAGTAATTACACGGTTTTGAACGTATGTTCCATGTTCGTCCATCCCTTTGCCCAAAGTTGTATAAGAACCAAGAGCCTTGTAGAAAGGTCATATTGTGGGGTACTGTTTCAGGCATGGTAGCGATAGCTAAAGCATTCTCATTATCTAAAATCCTTGTGATCAGGAAGCTGCTGTAACCGGGAATCACCACAGTCTTTTCTATATCCGAATCTTGAAATGAGGAAGTAACACCTGAAGCTAAAACAGGAATGATTTGGTATAAAATAAAACAGCCAATGTTCTCCAAGTAATACTGGTGGACATAACTGAGGAATACACTAGTTGAGTTTTTAAATTATGGTCTTAGCTAGAGGACACATTTGCCAGATTTCAGGTTATAATTCAAATTATTTTGTAGAAAGTGTATTGCAAATATGCCAAGCACAGTTTTTACTGTGAAACTAGTTCTATAAAATTCTCAGCAGGAAAAAAAACACATAGCGCTAAGTAATTATAAGAAATCTGATTTCTTTACCATAGAACTGGTAAGAGCCTTAATAACCCAGAGTCTTTATTGTGATTTTATAAGAGAAGGATAATGTAGCTAGTGTTTTCCCTAGGGCCTAAAGATCTGCCTATTACATAGCAGATGCTCAATAAATAGTTGTTGAATAAATGAATAATTGATTGCTTAAGAAGAGCATGAAGATTTAGAAGAAAAGAGGCTTGAGAGCAGGACCATAAGGAACACCATCATGTAAAAATGGGAAGGAAAAAAAAACTCCACAAAGGAAACAAAGAAGAAATGACTGGAGAAAATCCATCAGAGAGGATATGAGGGAAGCCAAAAGATGGCTGTTTGAAGGAGAGAGAAGTCATCATTTTTAAATGTTTTTGAAACATGTCAACAATGATACTCACCTCATTCTGAAAAAATAAGTAGAAGTAGTCAGAAGAGAATCTCATAATTCCCTTTATTATGCACACACGCTCTAATTTTTCCCATTTCAACAAACCAGCAAAAATCCTTTCCTACATTCCCTCCAACTACCACATCATTTCTCTCCTCCCCTTCATTGTGAAATTCCCTGAAAGGGCTGCCTTTATTCACTATCTTCAATTCCTCGCCTCTCAGAAGTTTATAAACCTAACCCAATCAGACTTTTGTCTACATGACTCCACCCAACAATAGCTTTTATCAAGGTTACCAATGACTTGACACAGATCCATTGGGCACTTTTCTCTCCTCATCTTACCTCACCTCTTGGCAGCATGTAGCACAGCATCATCATTCCCTCCTTCTTGAAGTACCTTCTTCACTTGGTTTCTGAGACATGCTCTCTCTTAGTTCTTCTCCTAGCAGAGCATCTGGTCTTCCTGTTCTCTGACCACTAACTGTTGGACCTCAGACTTTTTCGTTTCTATACCTACACTAGCTTTCCCAGTGATCTCATCTGATCTCATAGCATTAACTATCATATATGCTGACCACTTGATTCCCCCCCCTTTTTTGAGATATAACTGATATATAACATTAGTTTCAGGTGTACAACACAATTCAGTATTTGTATATATTGCAAAATAATAACCACAAAAATCTAGCTAACATCCATCACCACACACAGTTACAACATTTTTTCTCGTGAGGAAAATTTTTAAGATCTACTCTCTTAACAACTTTTAAATATACAATGCAGTGTTAGCTATAGTCACCATGTTTTACATTACATTCCTATGACTTATTTATTTTATAATTACAAGTTTATACCTTTTGATCCCTTCACCGAACCCCCACCTCTGGCAACTACCAATCTATTCTGAGTTTATTTATTTGTTGTTTGCTTGTTTTTAGATTTCACATATAAGTGACGTCATACAGTATTTGTCTTCCTCTGTCTGACTTATCTCACAATAATGCCCTCAAAATTCATCCATGTTGTTGCAAATGGCAAGATTTCCTCCTTTTTTATGGTTGAATAATATTTTAATGTATATATATATGAACACACCCAATTTTCTTTTTTTTTTCTTTTTTTTTTTTTTTTTTGTGGTACGCGGGCCTCTCACTGTTGTGGCCTCTCCCGTTGCAGAGCACAGGCTCCGGACGCGCAGGCTCAGCGGCCATGGCTCACGGGCCTAGCTGCTCCGTGGCATGTGGGATCTTCCCAGACCGGGGCACAAACCCGTGTCCCCTGCATCGGCAGGTGGACTCTCAACCACTGCGCCACCAGGGAAGCCCCCAATTTTCTTTATCCATTCATCTATCAATGGACACAGGTTGCTTCTATATCTTGGCTACTGTAAATAATGTTGCAATGAACAAGAGGGAGTATATATCTTTTCACGTTAGCATGCTCATTTTCTGTGGATAAATACTCAGGTGTGGAATTGATTGATCATATGGTAGTTCTATTTTTAATTTTTTGAGGAACCTTTATGTTGTCTCCCATAGTGACTGCACCAATTTACATTCCCACCAACAGTGCACAAGGATTCCCTTTTCTACACATCCTCCCCAACAATTTTTATTTCCTGTCTTTTTTTTTAATATTTATTTATTTGGTTGCACTGAGTCTTAGTTGCAGCTCCAGGGTTCCTTAGTTGTGGCTCACCAGCTCCTTAGATGCGGCATGGGGGCTCCTTTCTTGTGGCATGTGAACTCGTAGTTGCAGCATGCATGTGGGATCTAGTTCCCTGACCAGGGATCGAACCTGGGCCTCCTGTTGGGAGCACAGAGTCTTATCCACTGCACCACCAGGGAAGGTGAAGGTATGTATTTACTGGTGGATAAATACATACCTGCACCAAAGAATGTATATGTTAAGGCCGAATACATACCACCTTATGTATTAAGGTGGATAGGTATGTATTTATTGGCAGTTTGTTAATTGTTTCCTAGGTGTTTTATACTTTCTCTGTTCCTTTCTTCTTTTGCTCTCTTTCTTTGTGATTTGATGATTTTCTGTGGTTATCTGTAGTGGCTTAGATTCCTGTTTGTTTTGGGTATCTACTATAGGTTTTTGCTTTGTGGTTACCACCGGGCTTACATAAAACAACTTATATTTATAATAGTCTATTTTAAGTTGATAACAACTTAAGTTTGAATGCATTCTAGGGCTCTACATTTCTATCCCCCCCAATTTATGTTTTTGATATCACAATTTACATATTTTTATCTTGTGTATCCATTAACTAATCATTGTAGTTAGTTTTTTTACTACCTTTGTCTTTAACTTTCATTCTAGCTTTATAAGTGATTAACTACCACATTTACAACATAAGATTATTCTAAATTTTACTATATATTTGCCTTTACCAGTGAAATTTATACTTTCACACATTTTCCTATTACTGATTAGCTCTCTTTTGTTTCACCTTAAAGAAATTCCTGTAACATTTCATGTAAAGCCAGTCTAGGATGATGAACTCATTTGGTTTTTGCTTGTCTGGAAAACTCTTTATCTCTCCTTCAATTCTCCATGACAAAGTTGCTGGTAGATAGATATACTTGGTTGGCAATATTTTCTTTCAGAACTTTGACTATATCATGTCATTCCCTTCTGATGTGCAAAGTTTCGGTTGAAAAATCTGCTGATAGTCTTATGGGGGCATTCTACTGTAGGTAACGAGTTATTTTTCTCTTGCCACTTTTAAGATTCTCTTCTGGTCTTTAACTTTTGACACTTTAATTATAATGTGTCTTGGTGTGGGTCTCCCTGGGTTCATCTTATTTGGAACTCTATAGGCTTCCTGGATCTGGATGTCTGTTTCTTTCCCCAGGTTATAGAAGTTTTCAGCCATTATTTATTCAAATAATTTTTCTGCTCCTTTCTCTCTCTCTTCTCCTTCTGACTGTTCAAATGTATTTCTCCAGTCCAGAGATCTTTCCTGAACTCCAGAATTGTCTTTCTATATATCTACCTTATTTCTCCACTTGGATGAGTAACAGACATCTTATATTTAATAGGATCTCTCACCTGATTATTGCAATAGCCTCTTAAGTGATTTCTCTGCTTTCCTTCTTGCCCTCTCTGTCACATGCCCAGTCTGTTCTCAACAGAGCAGCTAGTTCAATCATGTCACTTTCTGCTCAAAACACTCCAAAGCCTTGCCATTTACTCAGAGTAAAACCCAAATCCTTATAATAAACTATACTAACTTTTGCTATGTATCTATCATATAATCCTTTGAAATAGAAATATGCTACATGACAGTGATTCAAAATTATTTCATTACGTAGGGTAAAGTCTGGACTTCTTGACTTTTCTCACTGTTCCTGAGCACTGTTAAAGACAAAATAACATCATATTATAGAAATAAATGATAGGTATTACTATTGATGAAATATCAATGAAGTGATAGCTAGGTTTCATTATATTAGAAATAAAGAATTCCTCCAGGAATCTAAGTATATGTAGACTTCTGTAGATTACCAATTGGACTAAATTTTGAAATCTATTGTTCTATAAAAGAGCATGAACACTTTTCCCAAAAGATAATTTCTCATTTTCCCCAGCCATCAGAGAGATATATTACTACACTTACTTTGTAATTGAAGAGTAAGCTTATAGGAGAAATTTCCAGCTTGATTAATGGAAAGGGAACTAGACAAACAAGAGCTTTCATTCACTTCCTCTATTCCAAAAGGGTCTATAATTTCTGCAATAACTGACGACAAAAATCCTTTAGGCGTGTTATGTTGCAATATCTTTCTTATGTAAGCTGTTCCAGTTTTCCTAAAAACAAACCAACAAACATCATGCAACTTGGGTAAAACAGTGGCTTAAATTAACAAGTTCATAACCATATAATTTATAAATAAAATTTACCACAAATGGCTAACAAATGAATATTTGAGTAACATTTGTTCAACCTCATTAGTAATCAATGAAATGTCAATTACAGCAATGGGATATGATTTTTCACCTATCAAATTAGGAAAGGTTTTTTAAAGGCAGAGTTTAATAGTGGTAAGAATTTAGTGGAGATAGGCACTAATGGGATTGTAAACTGGTACAAGATTCCTAGAAAGCAATTTGACATTATGCATTAAGAGCTCTAATATTATTTTTTTCACACTCTGAGTCCATAAATCTACCGATAGGTCTCTATCCTAAGGAAAGAACTTGAAACACAGAGGGGGAGGGGGAGAAAAGCTTTCCATACAAAGATGTTCATCACAGCATTATGATAAAAGCTAGAAATAAAAATGCCAACAATAGGAAAATTAAGTAAATGATAATACCTGATCTACCTAGGCAAAATACATCTATTAAAATGCTACTTACAAAGAGTTTTTAATTACCTAAGGAAAGTGGTCACATTATAATGTCAAAATGAAAGAAGCATAGTGAAGAATGTTGAAATGCATGTTGAAAAGGACTAATCAGTAATTCATCAAGGTGTTAACAGTCATGATTTCAATTGTCTTCTTTATATTTGCCTTTTAGGAAATTTCTACAGTGAGCATGTTCTTTATAATCAAGAAAAAACATCCATTTTTAAAACGTTAAGCTAAGATATCCATGTGCAAAAAATAAATCTACACAGAGACCTTACACCCTTCACAAACAATTTAACTCAAAATAAATTACAGACTTAAACATAAAATGCAAAACTCTAAAACTCCTAGAAGAGAACATAGGAGAAAACCTAGATGAACTTGGGTATGGCGATGACTTTTTAGATACAACGCTAGGGACACAATCCATGAAAGAAAAAAATTGACAAGCCATACTTTATTAAATTAAAAACTTCTGCTCTGTGAAAGACACTGTCAAGAGAATTAGAAGACAAGCCATAGACTGGGAGAAAACAGTTGTGAAAAACATATCTGACAAAGGACTGTTATCTAAAATAAACTGTAGGGGAGGAATAAAACCTCTTTTTCCTCTACCCTCCTAGGTTCTGTGCCTGGGACCCTAGAAATTAAACTGATGAAAGCCAGATTAACAATAAAAAACGAACACTTGATTAATGTGTGTCATGCTTACACAGGGGAGACACCTCAGTGATGAGTAACTCAAAGGGGTGGTTGGAACCTGGAGCTTGTCTAGCATCTTAATAAAGAACAATAAATTTGTGGAGAAGTGACAAGACAAAGAAAAAGGGGCTAAGGCTTTTAGGGGTGGCAAACAGTGAAAAAGTAAATATATGGGAGAAACTATTGGAAGATAAGGTTGTTTTTAGTAATGCTTGTTATGCAGGTTCCTCTCAGTGTCTCTGAACTGGTAAGAGTCTCCAGTTGTCTCTGGTGATTAGGAATCATCCTGCCTTTCTTGGTAGAGAGGTGGAAGGCAAGGGATTTTTTCATATGTCTGCTTCTTCTTAATTGCCTTAGGCTAAAAATAATCTTTATGCCAAAGTGGTATATTTTGGATTGCCATATGCCAATCCCCTACAATACAAACAACTCTTAAAACTCAACAGTAAGAAAAGAAACAGCCCAGTTAAAAAGTGGGCAAAAGGTCTAAATAGGCACCTCACGGAAGAAAACATGCAGATGGCAAATAAACATATGAAAAGATGCTTATATGCATGATATATCATCGGGAAATACAAATTAAAACAACGAGATACCACTATACGCTTATTAGAATGGCAAAAGTCCAAAATATTGACACCACCGAATATTGGTGAGGATGTAGAGCAAGAGGAACTCTCATTTATTGCTGGTGGGAATGCAAAATGGTACAGCCACTTTGAAAGCCACTTACCATATGATCCAGCAATCAAATTCCTTTGTATCTATGCAAATGAGTTAAACACAAAACCTGAACAAGGATGTTTATGGCATCATTATTCAAAATTGCCCAAACTTGGAAGCAGCCAAGATGTCCTTCAGTAGGTGAATGGATAAAAAAACTGTGGTACATCCAGACAATGGAATGTCATTCAGTGGTAAACAGAAATGAGTTATCAAGTCATGAAAAGATATGAAGGAAGCTGAAATGCATATTACTAAGTGAAAGAAGCTAATCTGAAAAGCTACACACTGTGTGATTCCAACTGTATGACATTCTGAAAAAGGCAAAACTATGGAGACAGTATAGATGTCAGGGGTTAGTGGGGATGGATGGATGAAGATGCAGAGCAGAGAGGACTTTTAGGGCAGTGAAAGTATTCTGTATGATATTAATAGTATAAGGTGGATACGTGTCATTACATAATTGTCAAAAGCCATAGAATGTGCAACACCAAGAGTGAACCCTAATGTAAACTATGGGCTTCAGGTGACTGATGATGTGTCAGTACAGGTTCATGGATTGTAACAAATGTGCCTACATTATATTATAGTATAGTGTCCTACACTATGGTGTAGGACATCAATAGTGAGGGGGGTATGTGTGGAGAGGGGGTATATGGGAACTCTACTTTCTGATCAGTTTTGCTGTGATCCTAAAACTTCTCTTAAAAAGTAAAGTTTATTACCGTAATTTAAAAAAATTAACCTCTTTGTATCTGAAGTCATTGACCAATAGCCAGGCTATTACTGAACCTGTCTTCCCACTTCTCCCACCACTGGCGAGTTAAATGAGCCTCTTGTACTCAAGTGTCTAGGATGGCTTTTGGGGGTAATCAAGCTCCAGTCTTCCAGGAGAGGTAAGAAGTCAGCTTTTAAAGGAGGGAATGGGGTTTGGGCAATGAAGGATGGGCTTAAAATTAGGAGTCAGGGAGTTCCTGAGGTGGAGAGGAATATCTGTTGAGGGGGGAAAACACTGCAAAAAGACAATTACCATCAAACTTAACTGCCTGTAATGCTAAGCTCCCATTCCAGTACCCATGCTGTTTCCCCAGCCCACTGCCCTCACCCCATGCCAATGAAGCTGCTTTAATCAAGGTTACTACAGCCTGGAATGTTGCCACATCCAAAGGTCACTTCACTTCTTTGTTTTATTTTACTCAGTCTCTCAGCTGCATGGGTCACAGTGGTCCACTCCATACTTTCCAAAACACCCACCTCCCTTGGCTTATAGGATCCCACATTTCCCTGGTTTTTCTCCTATCTCACTGGCTGCTCCGTCCTGGTTTTCTTGGCTGGGGCCTCCTCTTCTGCCTAATCTCTCTTCCTGGAGTGCCCAAGGCCTTTTCTTCCCTACAGACATCCATTTATACAGGAACAACTGTCAAATGAAGAGCTCCTGCTCTGACCCTGTGTGCTATGCATTAGTACATCCATGCAACTGCCAACTTCACATCTTCACTTGGGTACCTAACAGGCATTTCAAAATTAGTATTTCTAATATGGAACTCTCACTCACCCTGAGTAACTCTGCATTCCTCGTCTCATAAAATGACAGCATGATCTACCTAGCTGCAAACCAAAAACCTAAATAGTTCTTGATTGCTCTCTTGCTAATACCCACACCAGGCAATCTGTCATCAAATCCTGTCTTTTCTCAAATGCACCTGCTTCAACTGCCTTCATTTCTCACCTGTATTACCTCAATAGCTTTCCAAGGAGCCTGGAAACTTTGACTTCTCATTCTGTCCTATACTTTTCACAGCAGAGTGATCTTTTCGAAAATAAAAATAATTTCACTCTCCTATGTAAAACTCTCCAATGGCTTCCCCTGGCACCAAGAATAACACGGTAAACTCCTCATGCAGCCCACGATGCCTTATACGGTCTGGCATTTACCTACCCCCTCGCTCACCTTCCACCACACCATCTTACTCTGCACCATCCACACCAGCCTCCTTCCTGTTTATTAAATACACCCACGTATTTTCTTGCCTGACTGCATTTACACTTGCAATTTCTTTTGCCTGGAAAGCTCTTCGTTCTTTGTTCTCAGCTGTTTGCTTATCCTTCTCACTCCCTCTGTCACCGTGTTTACTTTCTTCATAGCATGTATTAGATCTAAAACTATTTTGTTTTTTGCTTACCTGTTTATCATCTGTCTCTCTTCATTAGAATGTCACCTCCATGCGGGCAAGGACCTTGTCTATCTTATTCACCACTATATTCCCGGTCTTAGCATAAGACTTGATGTGAAATAGTCACTCAATAATATTCATGGAATTAACAAATAGCTTTATCAAAACTTTGTGTAAATGTTGATGCTGTTTTCTTTCTGAGCAGTTTAGTAGAATTATTGACATTAAGTTATCACTTTTAGGATTTTGTGGAGATTTTTAAAAACAATTGACCTTGTTATGAAATGAGAGAAGTTCCTTCTCAATACTTCACCATTTGTGGAACGACTATACTTCCCATTACCAAGCAGATATAGATTTTTTATCTGTGAGTATATAATCAACTCCCACTGTGGAAAGGATTTTGATTCAGTATCCAACATCTCGTAGGTAGTGCCCCCAAAATCCAAAATCTTTGCTAATGTTCTGAATCCCTTGTGTTCCACCACTGAATCTTTCTTTAAACCATTTTTAGAAATTGAAGTATAGTTAATTTACAATGTTGTGTTAATTTCAGGGGTACAGCAAAGTAATTCAGTTATATATATATATATATTTTTTTCAGATTATTTTCCATCATAGGTTATTACAAGATATTGAATGTAGTTTCCTGTGCTATACAGTAGGTTCTTGTTGTTTGTCTGTTTCCATCATCTAACCTTAGTTCCTCTTATTCCTCAAATTCTCTTTTGAATTCCAAGAGACTGTCATTTCCACACTGCATGATTCCTCACCCGACAGTCTGTCTACCACAAGTACCTGTCTTCTTAAGCACAATATGAGAACCTCAGATTCCCTCACAATAATAAGACAAGATGTGGCTGGATGTGGCACACAGAAGACAAGCATAGATGTGTTTTATAAAGCAAAGAGCCAGGCAATAGAGTAAAGGAATGGAAATTACTCTGGATCCATTGCCCTGTTGAGTCTACCTCCCAAATATCTCTCAAATCAATCCATTCCTCTCCATTTCTACTATCAACATCTTAGACTGAAACACGAAAAATTTTAGCCTATACTATTGCAAAATCCTTCTAACTGCTCTCAGTGCATCCACAGTTGTTACCCTCTACTTCCTTCTCCCCATCTCAGCAGAGTGGTATTCTAAACAAAAGCTAGGCCATTTGAGATAAATGGGAGTTTATGAGTTTAAAAAGAAGATGGTACGAATAAATTCAAATACATTGGGTTGGCCAAAAAGTTCATTCGGCTTTTTCCATAACTCTCCAGTTAAAAGACAGAGATTGGCTAAAAAATAGCCCACAAAACCTATGTATGTTTTTTATGAGAGATACATAAGGAAGGTGGCAGTAAAAGAATCAAAATCATATACTAGACAAATATTACCCAAAGAAGGCTAGTGCAACTACATGAATAACAGATTAAAAACAACAAAAATAAAACAAAAACCTTGGTAACAACAAAAAAATAATCTGATTGAAAAGTGAGCAAAGGACTTAATTAGACATTTCTACAAAGAAGATATACAGATGGCCAATAAGCACATTAAAAGATGCTCAACATCACTAATAATTAGAGAAATGGAAATCAAAACCACAAGATATCATTAGAATGGCTATTATAAAATAAAAAAATAGAGAATAAAAAATGTTGGCAAAGATGTGGAGAAATTAGAACCCTTGTACATTGTTGGTGGGAATACAAAATGGTGCAGCTGCTGTGGAAAATGGTATGGAGTTTCCTCAAAATATTAAACATAGAATTACCATATGATATAGCAATTCCACTTCTTGGTATACCCAAAATAACTGAAAGTATGGTCTCGGAGAGATAGCTGTACACCCATGTTCATAGCGACATTATTCAGAATAGCCAAAAAGTGGAAGCAACCCATGCCCATCAATAGAGGAATGGATAAGCAAAATGTGGCATATGCATACAACAGAATATTATTGTCTTAAAAATGAAGGAAATTCTGTCACATGCTATAACATGGATGAACTTTAAGGACAGTATGCTAATTGAAATAAGCCAGTCTCAAAAGATATGTACTGTATGATTCCACCTATGTAACTGATCTAGGTGTATCCACAATTGTTCATAGTCAAATTCACAGAGACAGAAAGTAGAACAGAGGTTGCCAGAGGCTGTGGGGAGAGGGGAATGGGGAATGAACTGTTTAGTGGGCACAGTTTCAGTTGGGGAAGATGAGATAGTTCTGGAGATGGATAGTGGCAATGGTTGCACAACCATGTGAATATACTTAATGTCACAGAACTGCACTCTTAAAAATGGTTAAAATGGTAAATTTTATGTTATGCATATTTTACTACAACCAAAGTACTATAATGCAAAAAAGCATTAAAATATAAAAATAATAATTAAATACCAATAAAATGTTCAACTCATCAAGAAGATGTAACAATTCTAAACTTATATGTATCTAATAACAGCCTCAAAATATATAAGGCAAAATTGACAGAAGTACAAAAGAAACTGACAAATTCAATATCACATCAGAAAATTTTAACATAACTCAATAATTGATAGGTCATACAGAAAAAAAATCAGTAAGGATACAGAAGATTGAAAAATCACAATTAACAAGATTAATCTAACAAATAAATACTAACATTGCACTCAACAATGTATGAAATGTATAAACAGATAATACACAATGACCAAGATAGGTTTATTCCATGACTTCAAGTCTGGTTCAGCAATAAATCCATAATATAATTTACAACATTAAGTAAAAAGTTAAAGGGAAAAAATCTATAGATAAGCTCAATAGATACAGAAGAAACATTTAAAAACAAAAATAAAACACCTGTTAAACTGAAAAAAAGATAACTGTCTATAAATGAAAAAGAGTTTTAAAAATGTATGGAAAAGATAATCCGTGATGGTGAAATGTTTAAAACATTTTTTTAAAAGTCAGGAACAAGGAAGCCCACTGTTATGGTCTGAATGTCTGTATCCCTCTAAAATTCCTATGTTGAAAACCTAAAGCCCAAAGTGATGGTATTCAGAGGTGAGGCTTTTGGGAGGTGATTTAGGTCATGAGGGTGAAGGCTTTGTGAATCAGTTTACTACCTTTTTAAAAGGGGCTCCAGAGCAATCCCCTGCCCCCTTCAACTATGCGAGGACAGGGCAAGAAGTTGGCAGTCTACAACCAGAAGAGAGCTTGCACAGAACCCAACCATGCTGGCACCCTAATCTTAGACTTCCAGTCTTCAGAACTATGAGAAATACATTTCTGTTGTTTATAAGCCATCCAGTCTTTGATATTTGATTATAGCAGCCTGAACGGACTGACACCCACTATCTTCATTTCTATTTAATGAGCTCCTAGATACTGTGACAGAAAAAAAATGTATAATATGCTAAGAAATGTTAAAGAAACAAATTATTTGCAGGTGATGTGATTATCTGCTTAGAAAAATATTTACCTCTACTCAGAAAATCCAAAAGAATATATAGAAAAAGTACTGGAATCATCAAAAGAATGTAGCAAATTTGAAACATTTAAGATTGCTGCACAAGGGCTTCCCTGGAGACACAGTGGTTGAGACTCCACCTGCCAATGCAGGGGAAATGGGTTTGAGCCCTGGTCCGGGAAGATACCACATGCCGCGGATCAACTAAGCCCGTGTGCCACACCTACTGAGCCTGTGCTCTAGAGCCCGTGAGCCACAACTACTGAGCCCACATGCTGCAACTACTGAAGGCCGCATGCCTAAAGCCCGTGCTCTGCAACAAGAGAAACCACCACAATGAGAAGCCCGTGCACCACAGTGAAGAGTACCCCCGCTCACTGCAATCAGAGAAAGCCCGTGCGCAGCAACGAAGACCCAATGCAGCCAAAAATAAATGAAAAAAATAATTAAAAAAAAAAAGATTGTTACACAAAAGTCAATTACAAGACATCTGCTTTTGCTTTCAACGCAGAAAGAAGCAACCCAACAAGAAACAAAACAGATAAATCACTAAGTCATCATTTTCCTTAAGCCATCAGATAACTAAAGTCACAAGATAACCAACTAACCTGAAATCCAAGGGAATAAGCCATTCTGAGGAGAATCTGAACACAGGAACAGTCTCACTTATGGAAGAGCATGAGAGGGAGAAACAGTGCTGGCCACAAAAGAAGCAAGTAAGAAATAGCTAAAATTGTAAAAAACTGTCAAAGGCCAAGTATGGGCTGGTATGTGAGTCTGGAAATGCTGGGGCATCTTTCAAAACGGAGCCTGTACTCACTTGCAAGCTCCTTCCCATGGGTTTCCCTGGACGCTCAGGAGAAGATGGGGCAGGGAATAGACCAGACAGTCCCTGCTGGTGGTGCAGGCATCAAGGGAGTGTGGGAGACGTCACTGTGGGGAGTGGGTGGAGAGGATGGGAGCAAGCATCACTCGCTTCCCTGAACCTTCTTTCATAAGAAGCAAAAGCCTTAAGCTACAGGAGGTTGGGCATTCAACAGTTGCACACAGGTCTCAAAAGAGGTGATCCAGGCTGGGGAGAAGTGCTTGGGGGGTGCTGGCACTGAAGCCCTGGCTCCCTCCCTCCCTCTTATCCCCTACACAGCAGAAGCCTGAAGCTACTGAGAGAGAGGAAGCAAAGCCACCCATCACTGGGGCACAGGCAAAGACACATTATGGATAAGGGAAGCTAAAATGATAACTCTCTATCCTTATGGAGAGTCAGGGAGCTGTCTTGGGCCTGAAATTCTAGGAGAACAAATAGAGTTATCCTGCTGCAGGAAGAATCAGAAATCTCCACCTAAGATCTAACTGCAGGTACAAGGCAGAATTTGGCTGCAAGAGGTAATTTTTATTAACAGGTTGTTGTGCTTTTTTTTCTTAATGGAACTTGACAAGCTGAATCTAACATTTAAATGCAAGAACAAAGGCCAAGAAAATCCAAGAGGGGGTGCTATTCATAGGAGTTACCTGGTTAGAGAAATTTTGTCATTGTGATCTAGGGAAGGGCAAATACAGCAATGAAGGAGAAGAGAGACAGAGACAGATTGATGTACATGTGGAACTAGGATATATCACAGGGGTGACATTGCAGATCAGGGGGAAAGATGGGTCTTGTTTGCACAATTGGTTATCTATATATATAAAAAAAGAAAGAAATCAGATTCCCACTTCATACTACACTCAACATCAATTCTAGACAGATTAAAAACTTTAAAATACAAAGCAAAAGTTAAAAACTACAAGACAAAATAGGAGAATAGCGAAATAGATTGTGGTATATTCATATGAGTGAATACAGACACATACATCAATAGCAAATCATTTTTAAAGCATATGGGGTAATTTAAAAAGCATAAGGTTGTATGAAAAAGGCAAGTCACAGGAAAAGGTATACATTGCTAAGTAACACATCTGGCAAAACTAAACTATATATATATATATATATTTTTTTTTTTTTTTTACGGTATGAGGGCCTCTCACTGTTGTGGCCCCTCCCATCGCAGAGCACAGGCTCCGGACGCGCAGGCTCAGCGGCCATAGCTCACGGGCCCAGCCGCTCCGCGGCATGTGGGATCTTCCCGGACCGGGGCACGAACCCGTGTCCCCTGCATCAACAGGCGGACTCTCAACCACTGCGCCACCAGGGAAGCCCTAAACAATATATTTTGATACACATATATGTTAAAGCTATAGAGAAACATTTCTTAAAATGTTTACACAAAATTCAAAGTAATGCTTATTTCTGAGGAGGCAGAGTGTTGGGGTGGGGAAGAGGCAGCAAAGCAAAGGAAAACTACACAGAAGCACAGCTGGAAGGGTGCAGGGGCCCCAAAAGAGTGGAAGACTTCCCGAGGCCCAGAGGTGACGGGGGCAGTTGTCTCCAGGTAGAAGTGTCACCCCCATCAGCAGACCTCTTGTCCCTTTATCTCACCTCCATTTTCTCACCCAAACTCTGGAAGGGGCTGGAAACCATCAGCTATGAGGGAGGGGGGATATGAATCTAAAAATAATAATAATGAGGAAATTCTCCACCTTCCCACATTCCAGGCTCCCCAGGCTGGGTCCGGCTAAAACAGGGGCCGGAAAACAAACTTAACTTGGATAAGGATTTGAAGTTTCTTAAAACACTGGGCAGGAACGGAGTCATGTGGTAATTGACTGACTTAGACTTTTTTAAGCTAAGGAAATATTTATTTACTCTCTAAGGGAAAAACTATGGGACTTGCTGATACTTCATCTAGAGGCAGAAAGGAAATAGGTCCACAGAGGTGGTCTGAAGAGACAGGAGGAAAAAAAAGTTGACATCCAGCTGATTCAGTAAACAAATTACACATAATTGATCTGGTTATTCACCTAATTTGAAGCCTTCAATGCTTCCCCCTCCCTTAGAATAACATCCACATTCCCTACTGGGACTCAGAAGGCCCCACCTGACCTGGTCTCGAATGACTTTTCTCCTTGGCTCACAACACTGAAGTCACTCTGGTTTTTCTTGGGCTTCTCAAGCACACGTCATGCTCCTTTTGGCCTGGGGGCCTTTTCCACTCTGTGCTCTCAGGCTGGAACCTTCCCCCCACCCGATCCCCTTCCTTCATCCTCATTTTCCTGATCTCATCATAAGCACCACTGCCTCTGGGAAACCTTCCAAGATCCTCCAAATAAGGGCTCAACCCCCCGGAACTCACTCTCTCAATGCTCCATGCTCCTCTGTTGCAGACTTACATCAACAGTAATTACACAACTGTCTCTGTCCTGTGCTAGAATACAAGTTCCAGGAGTACCTGGGTTTGAACGTCTTCCTCACTCTCTATCATAGCACCTTCCAGAGTACCTTGTTAGATAACTATTTGTGGAAGAGAAGAATGAAGGGTTCACCCTGCTTCTCCTTCTGACTATCTAGATATCTGCCTTTGGCCCACAGCTGACCTCATAACTTCCGGCTCCCACAACCTTGACCTTCCTGCTTGAAGTCCCACTTGCTTCCAGTTCCCTGATCCTGGCTCTTTGCTCCCATTTCCTTCCTCGGAGATGCTCATTCTCTAGTTTCTGTGCAAGTGGAGCACAGTTATTGAATTTGATCACAGAACATGCTGTGCTGGTTTTCAAATATTCTGATTCTTTAGAGAATTATCATATGCTTTTAAAAATAATTAGGATATAAGAAATTGATATTAATGTTGAGATGATGTTAATCATATGTTAATTTTAAAGAGTGATTCTCTATGTTTTCTACAAGGACCTACCTATGTAAACATGCACTAATTGATCTGGAATATCACACATCCAAAAGCCATCAAAAACAAATAGTTCTAGGTGATCACAGATACTTTTCTCAGAGGCTGAAGGTTCTACAGTCTTTGTGGAAGAAAACCCTAATACCAGCATTTGCTATATTATGTTTGATTCTTTTCCCCATCTCTACCTCTGAGTGAGCTGTCCCATAGAGCTGGAGTTGTTGGCTATGGGACAAGATCCTAGTTGACAGCCCAAAGCATGTATAATAGATTTCAACCTGGTGGAACAGGGCTAACCACTTTGGAGATAGGTGAGTTTCTGGTAATCTGAAACTGTTTCTTTTCTGGTTGTTAGATGTGGGGGTGAGGGGTTATAGAATTTATATTGTTTTCCAAAGAAAGATTTCAGGCCTTAAAGGAAGCTTTCAGGGTCCCTGGCTCTTGCCAACATCTTCGAAGTAAGCGTTCCTCAGAACTCTGCATATCTTGCCATGCAGTATTTCTTGCAGAATGGCCTCCTCTACGTTAGATGTGCTTGTCTTTAGGACATATGACAACTGCCATGGGAGTGAACTCAGAGGATAAGCAGTATCCAGTGTAGCCCAGACATTTTTGATACTCAGGACGACAAACACACATTTCTTTAGCCTGACCAGATGGTGCTGACATAACTGGCCCCATGTTTCTCAAACTGGGGCATAGTGCAAGGCACCTTAGAGTCTATAAGTAAATGTATTTGGCCTCGCGAGGTCTCCAAAAAAGACTTACTCTCCTTGACTAGGAAGATTACTCCAAAAGATAGGCTCAAAATTTAGAATATCAATACTGGTGTGCAATCTAAGTAAAATGTGAAGATAATCAGTACCTACCTGGAGTGTATCAATTTTCCAAGGTGAATGTCATTGAATTTCTTGGTGTATATACTTTCCTTTGGTTCATTCTCGGGCACATATGCATAAAAGATCATTTCATTTAAGGTGATATACTGTGGAGCAAGGACAGTCTCAAAGCCCATGTCAGGAGCCTGGAACACGAAAAAAGAAAGTACTGAATTTAAACGAGTTTAAATTTCCATTATGGCAAAATGAAAATAAGATTTGCTTCCAGTTCACATCAAAACAATACTGCTTTGCTTATCAATAGGAGGACTAGTTCAACACATTCTGTCTGAATGTCCACGCATGTGCAAGGGAAAACACACTTTTCTGTTGAGGAGGAAAAGAAATTCTGAGTTCAGTTTAAGATTCCCACGTAGAAGACTGCAGTGGGAGATGTGAATGTCTTGTCTTGTGTGTGTGGGAGGAGTCTGGAGGCGCAGATTCTAGAATTCAGTTCCTATTTGGAGTTTTCTGTAAGCGAGGGGCAGGGAAGAACCTCTCGTCACTTGAGAGCTGCCCCCCTCGCCCCGCAATCTCACGCTGGTGACTCTGCACAGCTGCCGCTGAGTCCCCAACACTGGTGGTTCACAAGGCTTTCCCTCACTGTCAACACGGGCACCTTTGGACCAGATTTCTGACCCACAGGTCTTCTTTCCAACACACCCTTCTCTGATCCTGATCTTGTCCAGATTTGGGAACTTGCAGGGGTGAGAAGACAGGTAGGGACCAGCCCCCAGGGGGATGCTGGAGTCGCCCTTGTTGCTATGACAGGAGGAGGGGTGGTAGATGGTACAGACTGGTTGGGACGCCACCATCAAGTAGTGCCTTCCAGACCCATTTTCTGTCATGCCTTTTCCTCTGGCCTCTAAAAGTTGGGAACCCACGGAGAAGAGAGAGTGGGAAACAGATGCCAGGAGAATACATGTGGGACTGAACAGATGGCTTAAGGAGTCTTGAAAATTACTGACAATGCTTTAAGGGTTCTGCATGACACTCTAGACTGGGAGTGGCAAGAACATCCCATGGAAAGAATGTGCAAGTCCAGGGAAAGGCCGCAGAATGACTGAAAGCTTGCTGCCTGATTCGATGTCTGATTCCAGTGACTAACCCGTGATGTGTGTAATTTGGGGTGAATTATTTAGCCTCCGTGCACTTCACTTTCCTTATGGGTAAAATGAGGGTAAATAATTGTTATAAAGATTAAGTGTTCATGACAGTGCCTGGCACCTAGTCGGAGCCAAATAAGGTCTAGGGATCGTTTGTATCCAGAGACATATGTATAGTTTTTTTAGGGAGAGGGAGGTCGTAATATTGAGAGTAAGTTCCTTGAACTCACTCGCCCTGAGTATAAAACCCCCCACTGGCTTTTGATTTAATAATTTAAACTTTCACATAAGAGAACTAAGACATTTCCTACAAATTGTGAAGTTAGTGAAAATTGAGGTAACTGCTTTTGTGGTTAGTGCTACCCTCCCGCTCACGTGATTTGATTTATTTCTATGCAGAGCCACACAACAGATGGGCAAATAAATACACAAGGAGTCGCGTGATGGCATCTTACTGTCACTAGAAAGTTCCACTTTACTCTCTACAAATATCGCGGACAGACAGGGAAGTTAAAACACCATGTTCTGAACCGCAGTTAAAACAGAGTCATCCTTGAGTCCTCCTTTATTCTGTTTCCTTTAAGCCAAAGGGCAGGTTTTATTAAGTCCCAGTCAAAAAATAGGTTTGATTCTTTGCTGATACATTGATGAAAATTCATTATTAATTATTATTAATTCATGATTATGTGCCCCGTGATGAGTTCTTAGGCATATATACCTTCATAAGTGGCACATTATACATTAAAATTATTAGAAAAATCTGCATGAAGTATCTTCTGTGACACACATAACACCTTTCTCTGTTAGCATTAGAAAAGGAAGAAACAAGGGGGCAGGGTTAATATGAAAGAAGAAAGGTCAAATATTGGGAAAAAACAGAACTCATGTTTCTTCAAGGTCAACCTTGAGAGGCAGAGAGTCAAACCCACCATGGATCTGGGTTGGATCTAGCTTAGAATATCTGGTGGTTTGTTGTGAAGACATTTATATGAAGATATTCTGGGTGGATATAAATCTATATAGCTCTGTATGTGACTTGAAAGATTTTGGAGATGTTCCCTGATATATGGAGGTTTTTCCTTTAGTTAAATAGAGCAAAGAGCATTAATAAGAGTTTGTAAGGAAAACACTTTCCCATTTCCACTTAAAACAAGACAAACTGTTTCAATGCATTATATCACTGACCTGTCCAAAAATACCTTTAGAATTTCCAAAGGCAGCAAGTGACCCACCAGCTTCAAAATGATCCGGAGTCAGTTTATGTATGAATCCCATGTGGTCATAGTATAATGTGAAAATTTTATCAGAAATAGATCCAATTTTACTATATCTTCCTAACCCTGTTAGGAAAGGAACAGACATCTCTTGATATTGATACGATACAACTAGAGAACTTTAAAAGCTATACCTTATAAAAACTCTATTTAAACTAAGAGGTGGGAGAAGGGCTCTGAGACTCCAGAATTAGCAAAATTCATGATAGTCTTTGGTAAGTCCTTGGAAAGTCTTTTTCAAGCTCCATTTCATTACAGAACCTGTTCGCTGAAGTAGGTGAAGGACAGAGTGAGGGGGTGTCTAGAAATATAGAGGAAAAGAGGTTAGCTCCTCCGGCAGTGGGTTCTCTTCCTAACACTGAAATCAGACTCCTGAGTAGGTAGAAGGCAGTGAGAAAATAACCCTTGGGGAGGCAAGGGGGAATTATCAGTAGAGACCACTGGGTCATTAGGTATACTAGGATTAATATGTTGAACCAAACTTGGTGTTTTGCGTTTCTCTTGTGTCTTAGGGCAACGTGTTGAGAGGAACTGGCAGTCATCTGGTGATACAGCAACATTCACTGAACCAAACACTGATCCAGACAAAGAAAGTGTCCCCTCTCCTGGATGGAGGATGGAGACAGAGTGAACGCTGAGGTTTCAGGATGCGAAAGGTTGATTTCCAACCCCTCCCCCCACCAAGCTCCCTAATCCTCCCTAGTTTCTCCTGTCCTGACCCCTAAACACTGGAGTGCCCCAGGACTCAGTTCTTAGATATCTTCTACCATTATTTCTGGAGATCTCATCCAGTTCCAGGATTTTACTTTATTTTTTTAAATTAATTTTTATTGGAGTATAGTTGCTTTACAACGTTGTGTTAGTTTCTGCTGTACAGCAAAGTGAATCAGCTATACGTATACATAAATCTCCTCTTTTCTGCATTTCCTTCCCATTTAGGTCGCCACAGAGCACTGAGTAGAGTTCCCTGTGCTATACAGGAGGTTCTCATTAGTTATCTATTTTATATGTAGTAGTATATATACGTCAATCCCAATTTCGCAATTCATCCCACCTCCCCTTCCCCCCTTGATATCCATAAATTTGTTCTCTATGTCTGTGTCTCTATTTCTGCTTTCAGGATTTTAAATCCATTTTTATGTGGATGATTCCCAAATTTAAACCTCCCATCTCATTCTCTTCCCTGAACTCCAGACTTATCTAACTGCCTAATGACATCTCCATATGCATGTCAGCCAAGCATCTCACATGGAACTCATCCCAAACGGAACTCCCAATCCTCACATTAAACCCCCTCCATCCTCAGCCTTCCTCATTTCCAGTAAGGGCAACTGTGTTATTCCTGCTGCTCAGTCCAAAAACCATACAGCCATTCTTAATTCCTCTCTTCCTCTCACACCCTGTGTCTAATCCATCAGCAAATCCTACTGACGTCAGCCTCAAAAAATATATATATAGAACGCAGCCACTTCTCACCACAATCACCCTGGACAAGCCAATATATATATTTATTTATTGTGAAATTTAGAATGAGGAATGAGCTCATGCAATTATGGAGGCTGAGAAGTTCTATGATCTGCTGTCTGTAAGGTAGAGAACCAAAGGCCCAAGCACCAGGGGAGCTGATAGTGTAACTCCCAGTTGAAGCCCAAAGGCCTGAGAACTGGGTTTGTGGGGTGGGAGGGCAGGAGAAAACTGATGATGTCCAAGCTCAAGCTGGCGGGCAAGAAGCAAAAGGGGTGAATTCCTCTTGCCTCCACCTTTTTGTTCTACTTAGGCCCTTAAGAGATTGGATGATGCCCACCCATACTGAGGAGGACAGTCTATGGATTCAAATGTTAATCTCATCCAGATACACCCTCACGGCCACACACAGAAATAATGTTTAATCTGGGCACCCCTTGGCCCAGTCAAGCTGACACATCAAATTAACCATTACAATTGTTAAGGTTCAATATGCCATATTTCATCTATAAACATAAGATACACTTTTTTTTCCTTCACATTTTCACATCGTGGAAATGGAGATATTTTATAATTGATCTGTCTTATAATCATTGTCCAATAGGTGGCACTCACGCCATAATAGTCAATTGGCTACACATGTATTATACTTTGTCTCCGCTCTTTATACTGTCATCACTTTACTGAATCACTGGTATAATACATGCTGAGCTTTAATGCTGCTTAAAATGCCTTAAAATATTACATTATAATCTGGTATTGAAACAAAATTATTATGGGTTCAGCAAGAGAGAAAAACAAAGCAGGGCATAGATTTATCAATAAAGCAAAAGTCGCTAAAGAATTACCACACTGCCACATTTTCTTGTAGAACAATCACCAAGTATTTTATAAGACCTAAGAAAAAAGAAACCTACAAGTAGATGAAATGACATTATGTTTTACTATGGAGATACACATGAAATTATTGCCTTATCACACAGAACGCTGGGGAAATGTCAGCACAGTCCATGCATCATCCACGATCACTGTTAAAACACTGTGTTAAAGTTTAACTGGAAGAGTTTTTCCTTTCTTTGTGTTAATAGAACAAAGTGCATCTTACACTCAATGAAGCTCACATTTGATGAAATATGTTTACAACATTCTTCTGTTGGTTTTGCATATGAACAACTAGTTGAGTTGGTTCTTAGGTAATATTTTTCTCTGAAAGTTCTTTAAAAGAATATGTGATATTCATTGTTGTAGCAGAAAAATCCAAGGCTGCCTTGATGTTTTGCTGTGCTTTAAAAATTCTTTTTTTTCTTGGCTGCATTTGATCTTCATTGCTGTGCACGGGCTTTCTCTAGTTGCGGCGAGTGTAGGCTCTTCTTCGTTGTGATGTGCGGGCTTCTCACTGTGGTGGCTTCTCTTGTTGCAGAGCATGGGCTCAGTAGTTGTGGCTCATGGGCCCTAGAACGTGCAGACTTCAGTAGTTGTGGTGCACGGGCTCTAGAGCACAGGCTCAGTAGTTGTGGCACACAGGCTTAGTTGCTCAGCGGCATGTGGGATCTTCCCAGACCAGGACTCAAACCTGTGTCCCCTGCATTGGCAGGCGGATTCTTAACCACTGTGCCACCAGGGGAGTCCCTGGCTTTACATTTTCTATTTCAAATAATTCAGAAGTGTTTTTGCTTTTATTATTGGTTTTGCTTTTAGTGAAAAAAATTAATGTTTTATCAATTTTGGTTTCCTTTATTCTTCCTATTTTCAGTATTTATACATCCATTCATTCATATCAGAGGGGTACAATGTGCCAGGAAGAGAAATACAGAGCCACCACCTTTGTTCATCACTGAAAATCCCTACCACTTGCAATTTCTCAATCTTTAGCATCTATATTTGTCATCCGAGATTCTTTCTAATTATTTATTCATTCTATATGTGGACATGTTTCTATAGTTTATATCTATAATTTTTAATAATTTATATTGCCAATTTAGTTTAGTTTTCTGAGGTATTAAATATTTTTACTATTTTCAAAGTAATCTTGCTTAGTCTATGTTGACTTCTGTTTCATAATATGTGTTTATTCTCTATTTGCCCATTCCCCTGGATCCATTCTCAGACTTCCTCTTCCCTATTTGGTGCACTGAAAGGCTCACCCCTGTGTATTTCAATACTTCCACTCTGTTTCCAGCTGGATTCTGAATGGGTTTGGCCAGTGAAAGGCACTAGCAGGAGATAATAACAAGGGAAGGAAAGAGAAGTCTGTCTGTCTATCTATCAATCTATCTATCATCTATTTATTTGCATTACCCCTTTAACTAAAGGGACTGTAATGGCTTTCTTCCATTGCTAGTCTCTGGGTATTTTAATATTATTATTGGTTCCTTTAACTCTGTCTACCATTCTGCAAATAATTCCCTTATAAAGGCTCTTCAGGTGAAACACTTGAGTGGTATTAGGTTCTTGCCAGGATTATTACTGATACAGTATTTTTTTTTTTTTTACCAGACATGTCCCTAGAAACAGTATCAAAATGGGATTCTGGGACTGAGTAGCTTATACATTTAAGGAATGCAAAGATGTCTTGTTATGCCTGGCAGATATTGTGAACTGGCAATCCGTACCAAGCACGGGCAACACAATTACTCAAATTATATTGGATGGAGTAGGTCTGTGGAGGGCAAGACTTCAGGTGATCAAATCGGGTGGCTGTGCTTGATTACAATAACAATCATAGTTTTTAGTATGACTTATTAGATGTATTAGAAAGCTTAACAAAAACAATAACAACAACAAAACAACAAACTTATGACCTTGAATATCCAGCTCAAGGCCAGTGTAGAGAACCTGACAGCTGTATGGGGAAGAGGGAACCTTACCTCACCACACACAAAATCAGGAATTTTAAACAGACCTATATAAGCAATCTAAAATAATTAATCTCCTAGAAGAAAACAGGAGAATATCTTCATAAGTTTGGGATAGACAAAGATTCCTTAAACAGGATATAGAAAGCAAGAAGCACTAACTATAAAGAAAAGGCTGAGAAATTGATCATCTAAAAATTAATAATTTTGGACTTCCCTGATGGCGCAGTGGTTGGGAGTCTGCCTGCTCGTGCAGGGGACGCGGGTTTGAGTCCTGGTCCGGGAAGATTCCACGTGCTGCGGAGCAGCTTGGCCCGTGTGCTGCAACTACTGAGCCTACGCTCTAGAGCCTGCGAGCCACAAATACGGAGCCCGTATGACACAACTACTGAAGCCCGCACGCCTAGAGCCCGTGCTTCGCAACAAGAGAAGCCACCGAAATGAGAAGCCCATGCACCACGAAGAGTAGCCCCCGCTTGATGCAACTAGAGAAAAGCCTATTTAGCCACGGAGACCCAGTGCAGCCAAAAATAAATAAATAAATTTATTTTTAAAAAAATTAATAATTTTGTTCATCCAAAGACACCATGAAAAGAATAAAAATTACAAGCCACTAATTGGGAAAAGATGTTTGCAAATTATATTTCTAAAAAAGGACTCATATCCGTAATACATTAAAAACTCATACAAATCAATAAGAAAAAAGGCAATCCAATAAAATTTTATTAAAAAGACTTGAAGAGATAATTGACAAAAAATGATACAAAGATTGGCCAGTGAGGGACTTCTCTGGTGGCGTAGTGGTTAAGAATCCGCCTGCCATTGCAGGGGACACGGGTTCGATCCCTGGTCCAGGAAGATCCCACATGCTGTGGAGCAAGTAAGCCTGTGTGCCACAACTACTGAGCCTGCACTCTAGAGCCCACGAGCCACAACTACTGAGCCCACGTGCCACAACTACTGAAGACTGCACGCCCTAGAGCCTGAGCACTGCAACTACTGAAGCCCCCGCGCCTAGAGCCCATGCTCCGCAACAAAGAGAAGCCACCGCAACGAGAAGCCCGTGCACCGCAACGAAGAGTAGCCCCCGCTCGCCACAACTAGAGAAAGCCCGTGTGCAGCAACGAAGACCCAACGCAGACAAAAAATAAATAAAATTTTTAAAAAAAGATTGGCCAGTGAACATGTGAAAATGTGCTCAACATTATTATTCGTGGAAACTAAATCTTCAGTGAGATACCATTACACACTCACCATAATGGCTTACTATTTAAAAGACAATACTAAGTGTTCGCCAGAAGAGGGAGCAACTGGAATTCCTTCATATTGCTGGTGGGACAGTAAATTGATAAAATCACATTGGAAAAATGTTGGCAGCATTTAATATTTTTTCTCACAAAAACTAAACAAACATATACTTTATGATGTAGTAATTCCATTCTGACATTTATACCCAACAGAAATGAAAGCTCTGTCTAGCAAAAGACTTATACAAGAATGTTCATAACTGCTTTATTTGTAATAGGCTCCAAATGGAAGCAACTCAAATACCTACCAGCAGTGGAATGGATAAATAAATTGTTGTATATTCAGACCATGGAGGACCACGCAGCAGTGAAAAAGAGCAAATTACTAATACTTGTAACAATATGGAGGAATCTCAAAGTCATAATATTGACTGGAAAAAGTCAGACATTAAATATATACCACAGGGGTTTCCCTGGTGGCGCAGTGGTTGAGAGTCCACCTGCCGATGCAGGGGACATGGGTTCATGCCCTGGTCTGGGAAAATCCCACAGGCCGCGGAGCGGCTGGGCCCGTGAGCCATGACTGCTGAGCCTGTGCGTCCGGAGCCGCCTGTGCTCCGCAACGGGAGACGCCACAACAGTGAGGGCCCGCGAACAGCAAAAAAAAAAAAAAAAAAAAAAAAAAAAAAATATATATATATATATATATATATATATATATATATATATATACCACATAATTCTATTTATATGAAGTTCACAACCAGGCAAAACTAATCTATGGCATTAGAAGTCAGGATAATGGCTACCCTTAGAAGTATACTGACAAGAAAGGGCATGTGGGACCTTTCCAAAGTACTGGGAATGTTCCATAGCTTGCTCTACTTTCCAACCCCTCCCAATGATACTGATAGTTATTTTTGTTTATTTCACAGTCACAGGATGCCTGACCGTCAGAATTCTAAATGCTACTACTGCACACCTTCTGTCTCAACAAATGATTCAGACAAATTAACCACAAGATTAACCCTGATACCAACATAAATTGAACAAAATTTTATTGACAGAAACGAGAATAAACATTGTGGGGAAGATCTGAGGGACTAGAATCAGAATTTTGTGCTCTCTACTTATCCTTGAATAAGGAAGGACCATTGAGGAGATATTATGATGGTAAAACTGTTCCTGCTGGCGAGCATCAAGGACGCAGGATCAAGGCCTTAGAAACCATGCTTTATGAAGTCATATCAGAAACCTTTAGAAAGCTTGTTGTTTAGAATCATATCATAGACTTACAAGACCAGAAGAACCTGGTTTTAAGCTTGGACAGTCAAGAATGCTGGCAATGTTAAAAACAAAGAAACAAACAAAACCCCCCAGACCCATTCTTGTCTTGGAGACAATTAGTATATTTCCTACTCTGGTTATACCTAATCAGGTATCTCCAAGTTTACCCAATCTCCAAACTTACCCAATGATCTATAAAAGTGTACTTGAACATTGGGAGATCTACCTTCGGGGAAACTGTATTTCTTTTTTTTTTTTAAACCTTTATTGGAGTATAATTGCTTTCCAATGTGTTAGTTTCTGCTGTACCACAAAGTGAATCAGCTATATGTATACAAACATCCCCATATCCCCTCCCTTGTGAGCCTCCCTCCCACCCTCCCCATCCCACCTCTCTAGGTCATCACAAAGCATGGAGCTGATCTCCCTGTGCTATGCGGTAGCTTCCTATTAGGGGAAGGGGAAGCTGGGATGAAGTGAGAAAATAGCACTGACATATATACACTACCAAATGTAAAATCGATGGCTAGTAGGAGACTAGTAGTGAAGGTAGATCTTCCTTGCCTATTAAGTTATTGAATTTCAGCATTATTTTTTTCACAATTGGTAGTTTTATTATCTCATGAACACCTGAAAAAATGAACCTTAAAATGTATGAAAAATATAAACCTCTCTGAAGAAAACATTAAGAGTAAAGCTTCATGCTCATGAATTAGGCAATGGTTTCTTAGATAAGACAGCAAAATCACAAACAACAAAAGGAAAAAGAGATTGGACTTGGTTAAAATTTAAAACGTTTGTGCCACAAAAAAACACCATCAGGAATGTAAAAAATGCATAGAATGAGAGAAAATACATGCAAATCATATATCTCTTAAGGGATTTACATTCAGAATATATAAAGTACTTTTATAACTCACCAATAAAAAAACAATTAACTCAATTTTAAATTGGCAAAGGATTTGAATAAGTATTTCTCCAAAGAAGATATATTAGTGACCAATAAACACATGGAAAGATTCTTAATATCATTAGTCATTAGAGAAATGCAAATCAAAACCACGAGATACAATTTCCCATCCACTACAGTAACTAAAATTTTAAAAAGACAGATAATAATAAGTGTTGGTGAGGATGTAGAGAAATAATCCTCATACATTGCTGGTGGGAATGTAAAATGGTACAGCCATAGTTTGACAGTTCTTCAAAACGTTAAACATAGAGTTACCATATGACCTAGCAATGAGAATCCTAAGTATATACCCAAAAGAACTGAGAGCATATGTCTACACAAAACTTGTACACAGATGTTCATAACAGTATTATTCATAATAGCCAAAACAGTGTAAAAAACATCAAATGTCCATCAACCCAAATATCCTGATGAATGGATAAACAAAATGTGCCAAATCCATATAATAAAATATTATTCATCCATAAAAAGGAATGAAGTACTGATATATGCTACAACATGGATGAAACTTGAAGACATATTAAATCAATAAGTCAGTCACAAAAGGACAAATACTGTATGATTCTACTTATATGGGGTATCTAGAGTGGTCAGATTCAGAGAGACAGAAAGTAGTTGCCTGGGGCTGGAGGGAAGAGAGAATGGAGAGTTATTGTTTAATGGCTATGGAGTTTAAGTTTAGAAAGATGGAAACATTCTGGAGGGAGATGGATGGTGATGATGGTTGCACAACAATGTGAATATACCTAATGCTACTGAGCCATACCCCTAAAAGAAATTAAAATGTTAAAATCTGTGTTGTGTATATTTTAACAAATAAATAAATTGGAGTAAACAAAACCACCAGCAGGAATCAACAACAACAACAAAAGAACCATATTATGCCAAAAGGTAGAAAAGTATGAGCTAAGGAAAGGAAGAGAAACTTCTGATGTAACAGGTCACACTACTCTATGTCTAACCCTTTAAAGCAATATAGAGAGAAGGAAGGTAAATCAACAAAATCCTGAGGACTCTCAGTAATTTCCTCCTAAGGAGACAGAGGTTGACAGTGGATGAGATGGTTTCCAAAGGAAAAGCAAAGGGAAAAACCAGCCCTCTTAAGTGAAGTCAGGTTCACCACCTTCCAAGGTCCTTTACTGAGTTGAGGGAATGAATCAAGTGCTACCTAGATGAGGTGAAGCAAACAGTCTCAAGAATAATTTACCCACATTGCATCAGAGCAAACTGAAGATCTACCAGTGCTGTACACTTTAGTGATGAACCAGAGAAAAAGAGGAGGAGGAGGAAGAGAAGGAGGAGAAGATGTGAGGGAGGAAAGGGGTAAAGAAGAAGGTAGAATAGGGGAGGGAAGGGGAGAGGAAAAGGCAGAATAGGAAGGCACTGATAGCATATAAGAGATATAAAGAATCCAGTCGGACAAAGCATATCCCAAGATAAGGTAAAATTTCCTCTGTATTTTGCATCAAAAGACTTTAATGAATTAATAGATTCAACAAGACAAGATCTCAAAGCCTCAATAACTGAATGACAACATGAAAAGACAGATCATAGAGATAGAGAAATAAATTGAGAGCCATGTCCCTTTATCATTCTAGGCTCCAAGACAGGTTAACAAAATTTAACTGTGTTGGAAGCAGGGAGGCATCTGTCAATAAGATCAATCAATATGAATTTTTCCTTTCAACTGTGCAAACTGAGAGGAGCTATGTAGGCTTGATCAATGACATCAATGACGAAATTTGACATCAATGACAAAATTACCAAACCAAGTAAATGGAGAGCCATATATCATTTACCCACCTCCACCTCTTACAAGCTGTGTGACTTTATTTTTTTTATTTTTATAAATTTATTTATTTATTTATTTATGGCTGCACTGGGTCTTCATTGCTGTACATGGGCTTTCTCTAGTTGCGGTGAGCGGGGGCTACTATTCGTTGCAGTGCGCAGGCTTCTCACTGCGGTGGTTTCCTGTTGCGGAGCATGGGCTCTAGGCACACGGGCTTCAGTAGTTGTGGCTCGTGGGCTCTAGAGCGCAGCCTCAGTAGTTGTGGTACACAGGCTTCCTTGCTCCGTGGCATGTGGGATCTTCCCGGACCAGGGCTCGAACCCGTGTCCCCTGCATTGGCAAGCAGATTCTTAACCACTGCACCACCAGGGAAGCCCAAGCTGTGTGAGTTTAATCATATCAATTTAAACTGTAAAAGTAATTTAACATTACCTATTTCAACTTGGTTGTTGTGAATATTAAATGAGATGATATTTGTAACATGCTGAGTACAACTATAGTAGCTCAGTGAGTGGGAGCTATTATTATTTGTCTTTGGGAGGGTAAAAAAAATCACTGAAATTGTAAATGAGAATAAAGCATGATGTTTCAGAGTCCCCCTGCTTTAGGGTTGTTCATAGGATCCTATTTTTGTAGATCCTAAAAATCCATCATCACCACACACCCCCCCCCACCAGAGGATTTTGGGAAGATGGGATGTACTAGAAATCTCTCTCCCCACTTGGACAACAATTGCACTGGAAGAATCTATCTGATGTAATAGTTTGGGAACTCTGGAGTCTATTGAAGGCTTGCAACTTCCAGAGGAAGACTCGGGTAGTAAATTGTGGTTAATTTCAGCCCTTAGCACAGTAGAAGCTACCCATCCTCCACCTCTAGCCTCAGGGCAGGCAGTCATGCATGTGTTCCTGGGGCTGTTGCACACAGCTTCCAGGAGCCAGTGTGGGCAAAAAGGACCTTGTTCTCCAAATATTGGGGATCTGTGCTCTGTTTGCTGATTGCAGCTTCTTATCACAGAGGTGCAGACAAAAAGGAGGGTGGCCATTCTTGTTGCACCTCTTTCAGTGTTGCAAGTCCACTCCCCACTGGCTGAAATGACTTCCAGGGAATTTAAAGGTCTGAGCCCTTCCCCCTTATCTACCCCATCATTTGTCTCTTTTTTTCCCTTTTGGGAACCAGACATTAAAGACTAGGACATTTGAGGTATTATCAAAAAGACAAGAGGCAACAAGTGTTGGTGAAGATGTGGAGAAAAGAGAGCACTGTTGGTGGGAATGTAAATTGGTGCAGCCACTGTGGAAAACAGTGTGAAGACTCCACAAAAATCAAAAATAAAACTACCGTATGATTCAGTGATTCAACTTTTGGGTATATATCCACAGGAAATGAAATCACTATCTCAAAGAGATATCTGCATCCCCATTTTCAATGCAGCATTATTCAGAATAATCAAGACAGGAAAACAACCTAAGTGTTCACCAACAGATGAATGGATAAAGAAAATGTGGTATATATACACAATAGAATATTATTTGGCCATTAAAAAGAAGGAAACCCTGCCATTTGCAACAATGGATGAAACAGAAGGCATTATGCTAAGTGAAATAAGTCAAAGAAAGACAAATGCTGTATGACCTCACTTATATGTAGAATCTATTAAAAAGTCAAACTAATAGAAATTGAGAGCAGAATGGTGGTTGCCAGGAGTGTGGTGGCAGGGGAATGGGGAATGGGTAATTGGTAAAGGTGGTTGAAGGGGACAAATTTCCAATTATAAGATGAATAAGTTCTGAGGATGCAACATACAGTACAGTGACACAGTTAACAATACTATACATATATTTGAAAGTTGCTAGGAGGGTAAGTCTAAAAAGTTCTCATCACACAAAAAAATTATAACTATGTAAGATGACTGATGTGTTAACTAACCTTATTGTGATAATCGTTTTGCAATATATACATATATTAAATCGTTACACTGTACATCTTAAACTTACACAATATTATGTCAATTATATCTCAGTAAAGCTGGGGAGAAAGACTAGGACATTCAAAAGCAACTGCATACACAAGGAAAATTTAGAAACTGACCACATACACTTGGGGAAAGGTACAGGCTCAGGAAAGACCTAAGAAGGTCTTGAGTTTACATCTCAGGCTAATCCTTGGCACAGAGACAGCCCACAACAATAAAAAAACAAAAACATTAACAACAAAAAAGCAAACCCTGGGGAAGGGGGAGAATCTGACTTCCAGATCTACTATATTATTAGATTCAAATGTCCAGTATTCAACAAAAAAATCACAAGGCATACAAAAAAAACAGAGAATATAGCCCATTCAAAGGAAAAAATTAAATCAACAGAAATGTTCCATCTTAAAGATATTCAAAAAACTAAAGGAAGATGTGGAAAAAGTCAAGAAAATAATACATGAACAAAATGGAAATATCAATAAAGAGATAGAAAAACTAAAAGAACCAAAAAGAAATTCTACAGCTGAAAAAGCACAATAACTGAAATTAAAAATTTGCTAGAGGGGGGCTTCCCTGGTGGCGCAGTGGTTGAGAGTCCGCTTGCCAATGCAAGGGACACGGGTTCATGCCCTGGTCCGGGAAGATCCCACATGCCACGGAGCGGGTCTAGGCCTGTGAGCCATGGCCGCTGAGCCTGCGCATCCGGAGCCTGTGCTCTGCAACGTGAGAGGCCACAACAGTGAGAGGCCCGCGTACTGCAAAAAAAAAAAAAAATTTGCTAGAGGGATTGAAAGGTAGAAGAATCAGTTAATTTGAAAATAGGACAATGAAAATTAGCGAGTCTGAGGAACAGAAAGAAAAATCATTGAAGCAAAGTGAATAATGGTTTGTAAGTGTACTTGTGTTTTCTATATGATTTAAGAGACTAATACATTTAAAGAAAAAAATGATTAATGTAAAAGCTAGTATTACTTACTGTTAACTTGGGTTTGTAACTCCAAATCTCATTTTCTACATAATTTAGGAGACTTATGCATTTAAAAGAATTACTAATTTATGTTTGGAGGCACACAATGTATAAGGATGTAATTTTGTGACATCAACAGCTGAAACAACAGTAGTTGGAGACTTCAATACCCCACTCACAATTATGGACAGAACACCGGACAGAAGATAGGTAAGGACATCAAGTACTTAAACAGTGCAGTAAACCAACTGGATCTAATAGACATACACAGAACATTCCACCCAACAACAGTACATACACTTCTTAAGGGCATATGGAACAATTTCCAGGACAGATCATATGTTATACCACAAATTAAGTTTCAACAGACTTAAGAAGATAAATATCACACAAAGTATCTCCTCTGATCACAAGGAGATGAAGTTAAAAATTAATAACAAAGAAAACTGGAAATTCACAAAATTGTGGAAACTAAACAACACTCATTTGAACTAGCAACCTACCAAAGAAGAAATCACAAGGGAAATTGTAAAATACCTACAGACAAATGAAAATGAAAATACAATATACCAAAACTTATGGGATGAAGTGAAAGTGGTGCTAAGGGGGAGATTTATTACTCTAAATATTTACATTAAAAATAAGGAAGAGAGCTCCCCTGGTGGCGCAGTGGTTGAGAGTCCGCCTGCCAATGCAGGGGACACGGGTTCGTGCCCCGGTACGGGAGGATCCCACATGCCGTGGAGCGGCTGGGCCCATGAGCCATGGCGGCTGAGCCTACGCGTCCGGAGCCTGTGCTCCGCAACGGGAGAGGCCACAACAGTGAGAGGAAGAAATGAGTGAAGGGAGCCAAAAAGTACAAACTTCCAACTATAAAATAAATAAGTCATGGAGATGTACAGGAATACCTAGGAGATACTGCAAGTTTGTTTCTAGGCCAACACAATAAAGCAAATATTGCAATAAAGCAAGTCACATGGATTTTTTGGTTTCCCAGTGTATATAAAAGTTACGTTTACACTAGACTGTAGTCTATTAAGGGTGTAATAGTATTATGCCTTTAAAACAATGTATATACCTTAATTTAAAAATACTTTATCACTGAAAAATGCTAACCATCATCTGAAAATGGATGGTTGCTACAAACCTTCAGTTCGTTAAAAAAAAGCAATATTGCAAAGTGCAATAAAGCTAAGCACAATAAAATTACATATACCTGTAATGTACAGCATGGTTACTATAGTTAATAATACTGTATTACATATGTGAAAGTTGCTCAGAAAGTAGATCTTAAAGTTCTCATGACAAGAAAAAAAAATCTGTAACTATGTATGGTGATGGATGTTAACCAGACTTATTGTGGTAATCATTTTGCAATGTCTACAAATATAAAATCATTATGTTGTATACCTAAAACTAATATAACGTTATATGTCAATTATACCTCAATTAAAATTGTTAAAACAAAAACCAAGAAATTTCTCAAATCAACAATTTAACTTTAAAACTTAAGGAACTAGAAAAAGAAGAACAAAGTAAACCAAAAGCTAGCAAGGAAAAAGGAAATAATAAAGATTAGAGCAGAGATAAATGGAATAGAGAGTCAAAAAACAAGACAGAAAATCAATAAAATCAAAAGTTGATTCTTTGAAAAGATCAATAAACCTTTACCTAGATGAACTGAGAAAAAAAGAAAGACGACTCAAATTACTAAAATCAGAAGTGAAAGTGAGAACATTACTGCTACTTCTACAGAAGTATAAAGGATTATAAGAGAGTATTATAAACAACTGTACACCAGCAAATTGAATAAGCTAAATAAAATGGAAAAATTCCTAGAAAAAAAACCCTACAAGACTAAGTAAATCATGAAGAAATAGAAAATCTGAATAGACCTAAAACTAGTAAGGAGATTGAATTAGTAATAAAAAATCTCTCAACAAAGAAAAGCCCTGGACCTGATGGCTTCACTGGTGAATTCAACAAAATATTTAAAGAAGAGCTAATACTGATACTTCTCAAACTTTTCCAAAAAATTGAAAAGGAGGGAACATTTCCCAACTCATTCCATGAAGCCAATGTTATCCTGATACCAAAGCCAAACAAAAACACTATCAAAACAGAAAACAGAAAACTGTAGACCAATATCCCTGATGAGTAATGATGCAAAAATCCTCAACAAAATACTAGCACACAGAATTCAGCAGCCCATTAAAAGGATTATTCATCATGACTAAGTAGGGTTTATTCCTGTAATGCAAGGAACATTGAATGCAAACAACATATGAAAACGGATTAATGTAGTATACCACATTAACAGAATGAAAGAAAAAAACCCACAACATCATCTTAACTGATACAAAAGAGCATTTGACAAAATTCAACATACTTTCATGATAAAACTTAACAGACTAGAAATAGAAAAAAACTATGGGAGGTGGTGAGTGGGATGAATTGGGAGGTTGGGATTGAGATATATACACTATTGATACTATGTATAAAATAGATAACTAATGAGAACCTACTGTATAGCACAGGGAACTCTACTCAGTGCTCTATGGTGACCTAAATGAGAAGGAAATCCAAAAAAGAGGGGATATATGTATATGTATAGCTGATTCACCTTGCTGTACAGTGTAAACTAATACAATATTGTAAAACAACTATACTCCAATAAAAATTATAAAAAAAGAAGAAAACTAACTAAACATAATGAAAACCATATATGAGAAACCCACAGTGAACATTATACTCAAGGGTGAAAGACTTAAAGCTTTTCCTCTAAGATCAGGAACAAGGCAAGGAAGCCCACTCTCACCACTTCTATTCAATATAGTACTGGAAGTTCTAGCCAGAGCCATTAGGCAAGAGAAAGAAGTTAAAAGCATCAGAATTGAAAAGGAAGTAGTAAAATCATCTCTGTTCACAGATGATGTGATCTTATATGTAGAAATCCCTAAAGTTTCTACAAAAAAAAAAAAAGAAAGAAAGAAACCTTTTAGAACTAATAATGGAATTTAGCAAAATAGCAGGATATAAAATCATCACTCAAAAATCAGTTGCATTTCTGTACACTAACATGAATAATTAGAAGACAAAATTAGGAAAACAATTCCATTTACAATAGCATCAAAAAACTACTTAAGAAATAACCAAATTAGTTAAGGGTAACCCACAGAATGGGAGAAAATATTTGCAAATCATATATCTGACAAGGGATTAATATGCAGAATAGATAGAAAACTCTTAAAACTCAACACTAAAAACAGCAATCTGATTAACAAACAGGTAAAGGACTTGAAAAGACATTTCTCCAAAGAAGATTAAAAAATGGCCAATAAGGACATAAAAAGATGCTCACCATCACTAATAATTAGGGAAATGCAATCAAAACTATAATGAAAAACCACTTCACATCCATTAGGATGATTACGATCAAAAGACCAGAAAATAACAAGGGTTGGCAATGATGTGGAGAAACTGGAACTCTTTTGCACTGGGAGTCAGAATGTAAAATGGTACAGTGCTGTGTAAACAGTATTGCAGTTCCTCAAAAAATTAAATATAGAATTATCATATGATCCAGCGATCCCACTTCTGAGTATATACCCAAAAGAAATAAAAGCAGGTCTCAAAGATATATCTGTATAGCCATGTTCATAGCAACACTATTCACAATAGCTAAAACATGGAAGCAACCCAATTGTCCACTGATGTATGAAGGGACAAGCAAAATGTCATATATACCATACAACTGAATATTATTCAGCCTTAATGATGAAGAAAACTCTGACATATGCTATTACATAGATGATCCTTGAGGACATTATGCTAAGTGAAATAATCTAGTCACAAAAGGACAAACACTGTATGATTCCACTTATATGAGGTACCAAAGTAGTCAAAATCATAGAGACAGAAAGTAGAATGGCAGCTGTGAGAGGCTGTGGGGAAGAGGGAAGTGGGGATTTATTTTTTAAAGGGTATAGAGTTTCAAGATGAAAAGAGTTATGAAGATGGATGTTGGAGATACTTGCAGAATATCTGCATGTATTTAATACCACTGAACTATACACTTAAAAATGGTTAAGATGGTAAATTTTGTTATGTTTATTTTTATTACAGTAAAATTTTTTTTAAAATCCATCACCCCTAATAGGTCTGTGACCTTAGGATTAGTTCATTAATATGGCAGATTTTAAAATAAATCTTCTAATCCCTGGCTCACAGGTAGTGCTTATACCAATAAAAGTGAATTCCTCACCTGCCTTTGTCAAGTAAACCTTTCCACTTCGGGAAACAAAAGTAATAGCTGAAGTATAAAAACTATGATAAGTATTCTTTATGATATCATCATGAAAGTCAGCTATTAATTCAAAGGTGTTGCCGCCATCAATTGAAAGCCATACCTAAGGGAATAAAAAGATAATACCTCACTAAAGAGCTGCCATGTAACAGTCATCAGTTACCTAATCTTCCTACATAAGAAAAGTCATGCACCATGACCATACTCCCACATCCATCCCCCACACACAGACGTACAGACAGACTCCTTACCTACTTGGTCAACCGTCTATCTCCTTCCTAGAGTTTGTGCAAAAGTGTACATGGCAGTCTTCAGTTTTAAACAGTATGCATTGTGAATGTACCAAAGAACAAAGTTATTCCATCATCTCCCAACTGGTCCTCCTTGCTCATAAAAGGATGATGTGTTGGATGTATTTGGATATGGGGGAGAGTGCTTATCCATATTAAAATGAGACTTCTGTGCTGAATTCCTTTATTAGTTCTAATCAGGTTTTTTTGTTTTTGTTTTGTTTGTTTTGTAGAATCTTCAGAGTTTTCTACATACAAGATAATATCATCTGTGCATAGAGATAATTTTACTTCTTCCTTTTATATGCAGATACTTTTAAATTTCTTTTTCTTGTCTAATAGCTCTGGTTAGAACTTCCAGTACTATATTGAATACAAGTGTTGAGAGTGGGCTTCCTTGCCTTCTTCCTGATCTTAGAGGAAAAGCTTTAAGTCTTTCACCATTGAGCATAATGCTCACTGTGGGTTTCTCATATATGGTTTTCATTATGTTCAGGTAGTTTTCTTCTATTTCTAGTCTGTTAAGTATTTTTATCCTGAAAATATGTTGAATTTTGTCAAATGCTCTTTTGTATCAATTGAGATGATGCTGTGATTTTTTTTTCTTTCATTCTGTTAATGAGGTGTATTACATTGATCAGTTTCATATGTTGAACCATCTCTGTGTTCTAGGAACAAATCCCACATGGTCACGGTATGTATAATCCTTTTAATGTGCTGCTGAATTCAGTTTCCTAGTATTTTGTTGAGAATTTTTGCATCAGTGTTTTCTAGGGATTTGGTCTCTAGTTTTCCTTTCTTGTAGTATCCTTGTCTGGCTTTGGTATCAGGATAATGGTGGCATCATAGAATGACCTTGGAAGTGTTCCTTCCTCTTCATTTTTTTTGGTATGAGTTTGAGGAGGATTAGTGTTAATTCTTCTTTAAATATAATATTTGGAAGAACTCACCAATGAAGCCATCCCATCTTGGGCTTTTCTTTGTTGGGAGGTTTGATTACTGATTCAATCTCCTAACTAGTTATTGGTCTGTTCAGATTTCCATGCCTTCACAATTTAAGAATTAGTAGGTTGTATGTTTCTAGGAATTTACCCATTTCTTCTAGGTTATCCAGTTTGTTTGCATACAACTGTTCATAATATTCTCATATCCTCCTTATTTCTGTGACATCAATTGTAATGTCCCCTCTTTCAATTTTAGTTGTCTTCTTTTTCTTAGTTAATCTAGCTAAGGCTTGTCAATAAAGCAGCTCTTAATTTCATTGCTTTTTTTCCTATTGTTTTTCTATTCTCAATTACATTTATCTCTTTTCTAGTTTTTATTATTTCCTTCCATCTGCTAGCTTTGGTTTGGTGGGTCTTCTTTTTCTAGTTCCTTAAGTTGTAAAATTAGGTTGTTAATTTGAGATTTTTCTTTTTAATATGTGTTTATAGCTATAAACTTCCCTGTTAGTACTGCTGTTGTTGCATCCCATAAGTTTTTATTCACAGATTATTTTTTATTTTCTTACTGAAGTATAGTTGATTTACAATATCATGTTAGTTTCAGATGTACAGCACAGCGATTCAGAGAGATATATATATATATATATATATTCTTCAGATTCTCTTTCCTTATAGGTTATTAAAAAACACTGGGTATAGTTCCATGTGCTAGACAGTAAGTCCTTGTTTATCTGTTTTATATATAGTAGTGTATATGTGTTAATCCCAACCTCTTAATTTATCCCTCTCCCCACCCCCTTTTCCCCTTTGGTAACCATAATTTGTTTTCTATGTCTGTGAGTCTCTGTTTTTGAAATAAGTTCACTTGTATCCTTTTTTTTTCTTTTCAGATTCCACATGTAAGCGATATTATATGATAGTTATCTTTCTCTGTCTGATTTACTTCACCTAGTATGATAATCTCTAGGTCCATCCACGTTACTGCAAATGGCATTATTTCATTATTTTTTATGGCTGAGTAGTATTTTATTGTGTATATATACACCACATCTTCTTTATTCATTCATTTATCTGTTGATGGAAATTTAGCTTGCTTCCACACCTTAGCTATTGTAAATAGTGCTGCAATATGTCTTGTTTTCATTTTAACTTTCTCAAGGTATTTTATGATTTCCCTTATGACTACCTCTTTGACTCACTGGTTGTTTAAGAATGTGTTAATTTCCACATACTTGTGGATTTTCCAGTTTTCCTTCTATTGACTTCTAGTTTCATTCCACTGTGATTGGAAAATATACTTTGTATAATTTCAATCTTTTTAAGTGTGTTGAGACTTGTTTTGTGGTCTCACATATGATCTTTCCTAGAGGATGTTCTGTGTGTATTTGAGAAGAATTTATTCTGCAGTTGCTGGGTGCAGTATTCTGATTACATCGGTTAGGTGCAATTGGTCTACAGTGTTGTTCATGTCTTCTGTTTCCTTATTTATCTTCTGTCTGGTTGTTCTACCCATTATTGAAAGTGGAGTATGATGTCTCTTACGATTATGTTGCTATCTATTTCTCCCTTCATTCTTTCAAAGTTTGCTTCATATTTATATTCAAAGTTTGCTCTGATGTTTCATGCATAAATATTTATAATGGTTATATCTTCTTGGTGAACTGACCTTTTATTCTTATATAATGTCTTTGTCTCTTGCAATGATTTCTGACTTAAAGTCTATTTTGTATGATTACAAAACAGTATAGCCATCCCGGCTTTTTGGATGCCATTTGCATGAAATATTTTTTCAACCTTTTTGTTTTCAGCCTATGTTCTCAGATCTAAAGTGAGTCTCTTGTAGACAGAATATAATTGCATCCTTTTTTTGCATTGTTTTTTTTTAAATCAGTTCAGCTAATTTATGTCTTTTGATTGGGATATTTAGTCTATTTAAATGTAAAATAATTACTGACAGGGAAGGATTTACTATTACCATTTTGTTTATTGTTTCGTATGTCTTGCAGCTTTTTGTCCCTCCTTTCCTCTCTTACTATCTTGCTTTGTGTTTTTTTGTAGTGACATGCTTTGGTTTCCTTCTTGTGTTCTTATGTATATATTCCACATATATATTTTTCTTTGTAGTTACCACTGCAATTACATAAAATATTACATTCTATTTTTTTGTTTTGTTTTGTTTTTGTTTTTGTTTGCGGTACGCGGGCCTCTCACTGCTGTGGCCTCTCCCGTTGCGGAGCACAGGCTCTGGACGCGCAGGTTCAGCGGCCATGGCTCACGGGCCCAGCTGCTTCATGGCATGTGGGATCTTCCCAGACCGGGGCACGAACCTGTGTCCCCTGCATTGGCAGGCAGACTCTCAACCACTGCGCCACCAGGGAAGCCCACATTCTATTTTTAATCTGATAACAACTTAACGTCAACTGCATACAAAATCACCTCCTATACAGCTCCACCCCCACACTTTACGTTACTGATGTCATAAATTACATGCTTTTATATTATATACTTGTTAACATATTTATAGTTTTTAAAATATTTTTCTCATGTAAATCCTATACAAGAATTAAAAGTGAACTTACGCACCAAAATAACATTAATACAAGTTACTGTATTTGTCCATGTTTTTATATTACTGCAAAACTTTTTATTTTCATGTGACTTCATGTTGCTATCTAGCATCCTTTAGTTTTGTCTTGAAGGACTCTTTTCAGCATTTTTTTTTGCAGAGCAAGTATAGTTGTAATGAACTCCTTCAGCTTTAGTTTACCTGGGAAAAATCTTAATTTCCCCTTCATTTTGGAATGACAGTTTACCAAATACAGTATTCTTTTTTTTTTTTTTTTTTGCAGTACATGGGCCTCTCACTGTTGTGGCCTCTCCCGTTGTGGAGCACAGGCTCTGGACACGCAGGCTCAGTGGCCATGGCTCACGGGCCCAGCCGCTCCGCGGCATGTGGGATCCTCCCAGACCGGGGCACGAACCTGTGCCCCTGCATCAGCAGGCGGACTCTCAACCACTGCGCCACCAGGGAAGCCCTACAGTATTCTTGATTGACAGTTTTTTGTGTTTTTTTTTCCCTTTCAGCACTTTGAATATATCATCCCACTCCCTCCTGGCTTGCACTGCTTCTGCTGAGAAATCCACTGATAATTTTATGAAAGTTCCCTTGTATGTGACAAAGTCACTTTTCTCTTGCTGCTTACAAGATCCTGTCTCTGACTTTTGACAGTTTGATTATAATGTGTCTCAGTGTTGGTCTCTTTGGACTTATTCTGATTGGAATTTCTTTAATGTGTATGTCCATTTTCCCCCTCAAATTTGAGAAGTGTTTGACCATTATTTCTTTAAATAAGCTCTGTGTCCCTTTCTCTCTCTCTCTTCACCTTCTGGGACTCCCATAATTGCATATGTAGGCCCATTTGATAGTATCTGTAAATTCCTGAGGTTCTCTTCACTTTTCTTCATTCTTTTTTCTTTTTGCTCCTCTGACTTGATGATTTCAAATAACCTCTCTTCAATTTGCTGATTCTTTCTTCTGCTTGATCTAGTCTGCTGTTAAACTTGTCTAGTGAGCTTTTCAGTTCAGTTATTGTATTTTTCAGTTCCGGAATTTCTGTTTGACCTTTTCAAATGATTTCTATCTCTTTGTGATATTCTCATTTTGTCCATGCATTATTTTCCTGATTTCACTTAGTTATCTGTGTTCTTGTCTGACTCATTGAGCACCTTTATGACAGTGGTTTTCAATTCTTTGTCAGGCATCTCATAGATCTGCATTTCTTTAAGGTCATTTTCTGGAGTTTTATTTTGTTCCTTTGATTGGATCATGTATGCCTGTTTCTTTGTATGCCTTCTGATGTTGCTGTTGTTGTTTTGAGACTTGGGCATCAGATAAAGCAACCACATTTCCAGTTTTTATGGACTGGCTTTATGCAGACCTTTACCAATCTGCCCAGTTAGAGATTCTAGGACCTCTGAAATCCTTTCTGAGGATGTGTCTTCTCTGGCTTGTTCTGTGCTTTTAGTTGTCTCAAATTCCCTAAACTGCTTATCCCTGCTTCTTCTCAGAAGCCCATAAGCTCTTGCCGCCGCTGGCATCTGCCTGCAGAACTGCAATTTTAACATGCTGTAGTGATCATATCTGTTTTCAGCAGTTTCCAAACAAGGCTGCCAGTTCCATCAGTGCTTTGAGTCAAGTGAGACAGATTCCAGTCTGTCAGGCAGCCCCTGGTCTGGCCAGAACACTGGATGCACTGTTAGCTCTTTTGTTTCTGTCCTGAGGGAGACTCCTCGGTGTGGGAAGTTTCCTTCAAGCTGTGCTGCACTAAGCCAAATAGGAGGAGAGGCATGGATATATGTGCAAAATGCTGCAAGTTTTTCTATCCCTTTTGCTGGAATCCCTTCTTGGTTTTAGCTTGGTTTGGGTGCTGTAGCTTCTCAACAGGCCTGTAGAGTTCTTGCAAAGGTATGCTGGTTTGTATATTGCTATCTTTGTGGTTCTGGGGGAAAGTGAGGGTCTGAAACTTCCTAGCCTGCCATCTTGTCAATATTACTCTCCATTTTCAGCAGTTTCCAAACAATGCTGCATGTTGCATCAGTGTTCTGAGTTAGGCAAGACAGAAACCAGTCCCTTGAGCAGCCCCCAGACAAGCCAGAATGTTGGACACAAGGCCCACTCTTCTGTCTCTCTTCCAAGGGAGGATCCCTGGTGTGGGAGGTTTCTTCCTGGTTGTGCCATGCCAGATTGAATGGGGGCAGGACAGATGGGCAAACACTGCAAATTTTCCCACCCCTTTGTTAGAATCCTTTTTTGGTTTTATGTTGGTCTGGGTGCTGTAGCTTCTCAACTGGTCTCTAAAGTTCTTGTAAAGGTACTCTGATCTGTATATTGTTGCTAACTCAGTGTCTCTGTGGAAGAGCAATGGCCTGAAGCTTCTTAGTCTGCCATCTTGCTGATCCAGAATTCTTCTTTTTAATGAAGGTGAAGTTCTCTTTTTCTTTTATGGTTACTGTTTTTTCTTGGGTTTTTTTGCGGTACACAGTCCTCTCACTGCTGTGGCCTCTCCCATTGCGGAGCACAGGCTCCGGACACGCAGGCTCAGCGGCCATGGCTCACGGGCCCAGCCGCTCCGCGGCATGTGGGATCTTCCTGGACCAGGGCACGAACCCGTGTCCTCTGCATCGGCAGGCGGACTCTCAACCACTGCGCCACCAGGGAAGCCCTGTGGTTATTGTTTTTTTAGTCTTGTTTTAAAATGCTTTCCCACACTGAGTTCAGAAAGATATTCATTTCTTTCCCTCTAAAAGTTTTGATATTTAAATTAGTAATCTGTCAGAACTTGAGCTTGATGTATGTTGCAGTGTGGGGATATATTTCAACAGTTTCCATATGTATAACCAAACTTCCCATCCCATTTTGAGCAGTCTCTTATTTCCCCCTGTGATGTCACTTTGGCCTCTATCAATATTCTAGATTTGCATGGGTCTACTTGTGGGCTATTTTATCCCATTGGTCAATTTGTGTATTCCTGGCCCAAAACTGCATTACCAAAATTATTACAACTTTTAAAATAGTGTTAATATCTGGTAATACAAGTCCCTCCTTCTTATTCTTCTTCAGAAGTGTCTTGGTTACTCTTGGTCTTTTGTTTTTCCATGTATAATTATTTTTTTTCTTTTTGCTTTACTTAAAAAAATTTTTAATTGAGGTATAATTGACATATACCATATATATTTTAGACTCAACTTAAACTCCACAACAAATCTTGGGATTTTGATTAGAGTTGTATTAGATCTACAGATTAATTTAAGGAAGAATTGGTATTATAAGTCAAGTTTTCTTGTCCACAAGCATGTTTATGTTCATTTCTTTATAAAGTTTTAAATGTCCTTCAGTGAAGTTTATAATTTTCTACATATAGGTCTTAGAAATCTTTTCTTAGATTAATTCTTAGGTACTTAGAGTTTTTGTGGATTTCTGTTTTGTTTTGCTTTGTTTCTGCTATTGTAAATAGTGTCTTAAAAATTGTGTTTTCAAATTTATTGTTGATCGTGTGCAGAAATGAAATCGACTTTACCTCCTGCCTAGTTTAACTTTAACTCCCATCTTGTTTTAGTAATTTGTATGTATCTTTTAGATTTTCTATATAGACAATCAGATTTTCTGCAAGTCAATAGATTTTGTTCGCTACTTTTTAAAATTCATGCCTTTGATTTCTTAAGTTTTTTCCTTTGTCTTATTGCATTCCCCTCTGTATGCTTTTTCACTTCTTAATAGTTTCTTGGTAGAACTCCAAGAAACTGTTGTATTGTGGTTAATACAACCCCCTGCCTTTTCCACAGTTGAATGTGGAAAAGAACATTTGATAATGCTGAACTGGTCACATATTGAATTCATGAGCACAAAGCTCAGGCAATCATACTGGATTACCTTACTCAGTTCATTCTCCCATCTTCCTAGGCAACTATTTTACTCTGTTCTCTCTTTCCTCAACCCCTCAACATTCCTCCTCCATCCTCACTAGTAAACAATAACTTTGATTTTTGTTGAGAAAATAGAAGATAAATTCCCACAACTTCCATTACCATAGCTACCAACCTACCTACCAGCTTCTGAACCCGAAAACCCTTTCTTCCTCCCGTTACTATAGAACAACTGTCTGTGCTCCTAAGGCCAATCTCTCCACTAGTTCATAGACCTCATCTCCTCTCACCTCTTTAGAAATGTCACTCCAGAAATTTCTTTCCTCTCTTTCCTGCATCGTCAGCTTTTCCTCTCTACCAAATAAGTCCTATAAGCACACAACGTAATTCCTCCTATCTTTAAAAAAACTCTTCTTTTGACCTTTCTTTCTTCAAACACTGCCACAATTCCCTGCTCCACTTTTCAGCAAAACTTTGCAAAATATTTGTTTGTATTCACTGTCACTAATTCCTCTCTTCTCATTCTCTCTTCATCAGGCTTTCCACCTCCCTGAGCATCAGAGCAACCCTGTTCTTTACTTGATGTATAACCACTCAGCATAGAGCAAGTGAATGATCTACATCTATACTAGAGTGTGAAGTTTCATACACACCTGATTACCATAAGCATACAGAAAATGGCTTCGTGGGTGGAATGTCATTCCAACAGGAGAAGAGAATGATGAAGGAAAAAAGAAAATTGGAAATTTTTGTATTAATCTTGGTTTGTTGTTTTTTAGGATCCTCACAGAGACAGTGGTATTTTTCTAGAAATAGATAAACAAAGCAGGAGCAAATCATAAGAATTTTTCCACCAATAGTACTAGTCTATGTTACAATTTTTAGAGTTTCCTGTTACTTGGATTTGGATTAAGATAGCAACAAAACACTTAACACAGCATAGAACTGGAAGGATTAGCAACTATTGGTATCTCTTTACTCTGCCTCCCCCCACCATACATGTCTACTTTATAGATGTTGAACATGAAGTAAAGGAGATTAAATAATTTTCCCATTTATTATTTAATAATAATAATTTAATTAATAATAATTTAATTATTATTATTAAATAATAAATGTCATGGGGGGATTTATTGTAGAATCATTACTGAACTCAACAGACTCCAAGGCCCATGCTCATAACTATAATGTCAAACTACTTTTTAAAAGTGTGGATGCCTAGACCACACTCCAATTCTGTCAGATCATGATTTTGAAGGGGATCAGCATATGCACCCCCAAGGCATGCCACTTTGGTATAAAGATTATTTTAAGCTGAAGATATTTGAGATTCAAGAGATGCAGACAAAATCCTTCCCTTATCTTGACGAAAAGCAGCAACTTCTGGGATAAAAGGCTGCCATTAATTCCTCTTCAGAGCAGATCTACTCCCAGAAGGCAGAATGTGAACAAAACCTACCCCAAATCCCTTCTCCAGGGGAGTTTCATGGCCCTGAAGGAGACGGAAAGACCACGCATACCTGTACAAACAAACATCACAAACTTCCTTACCTCCTGTTTGTTCTCCTGTAAACCATTATCTTTTCATTTGTTTTCCCTTAAGTACCTTTCTCACTCAACCCCTTAAACTATTAAGATGGCATATAACCTCCAAATTTTAACTACCTTTTGAATTATTCATCACTGACTTTCACTCGCATGTATGGGCCCTGCATGCATAAAGAAATTGTTTTCTTTTCTCCTGTTAATCTGTCTTTTGTCAGTTTAATTTGCAGGGCCCCTAAAACTGAACATAAGAGGGCAGAGGAAAATTATTTTCTTTCTCCCCTAAAATCATGAGGGTAGGGCTAGTTCCACTTTTTGTTCATTTAAACTAACCATTCTACAGACACTTAAATTTATATAGACCAAACTCAGCTTACATTCTCCTGAAGAATAAGCAAAGAAGCATTACTACACAAACGGCTCTGTATTTTCCATTTTCATCAAACTGAATGACAATAAGAGGCAAGACATCTATGAAGTATCAAACTATATTGTTAACCATAAATAATTTCACTGTAGCCAATTTTATCACCTTCTACTGTCAAAGATAAAAAGAACTTGGAAATAAGTTTTGCAAAGGTAAGTTTTCACTATTGTGGTGTCAACAGCAATCACCTCTGGGCTATAAGGCCTACCTGGTTATGGAAGAGGTAGACTCCAGAACTTTGCTCTTGGTCAACAAGAAATGTTACCACAGTTGAAAGAATAGTTTTCATTCCTTTTGAAATGGGGGGTAAGCAAGGTAACCATTCAAGAAATGGTTCTTTACTATAAAAACAAGAGCTTGCCTACAAAAAGACAAAGGAAAAGTTAATGCCATTCTTGAACTAAAGAAGTCCTAATTAGTTCTTGCAGGCAAATAAACTAATGAACTACACTAATTGTGTTGTCATGACTGGCCACAAATAATAGTGATATATCTTTAATACCTGTGTTTCTCTTCTGGGGGATATGAGTCTAGAAAACACTGTAAAGCATCCCTTTCTGGCATGGATTGTTTTTCTAGAACCACTGTGTGGGTCTAGATTTAACATAATTAGCTAATTACCATTAAATCTAAGTACAGGCGCCACTGGGAGCAAAGAGTGATTGTTAAGCTTTTGAGTCTAAAAATTGCCATTTTTTAGGTTAATAACAACCTATGAAATCATGCACCATAAAATTTCTTACTTTTTGAAATATTTAATACCATACCTCACTTAGGGTCCTGTTTCTCTCAAAGGTGATAGTAACATAATCAACTATAAAATATAAAGGTACAGAAATTATAAGTAGGATCTATATTTTTAAACGTATCACTAATTAAATGATACAATTAAATTGTATCATTTACAATACAATTTTCTTGCACTTACAACAGGGCATGCCTATTGTGTCAGATTTAAACTAATTTTTCCCCCAGTTTTAGGCCATTAACTTATACAAAACAAAGCTATCTTTATATTTAATTCTATTTTTATTTTATTTCATTTTATCTAATCTATATATGCTAGCTATGTTGAAAAAAGCTTATTAATAGTTCTTTAACTAAAATTTACCTTCAAAATGTTCTCTGTTAGCAAAACATCTTTCATTATACCACAGTTTTCCTTTGATGTAGTCAACCTACATAAATAAACAAAAATGTCATTTAGGCAATATGTAGCCTTAAGATGTAAAAATAGAAAAACTTATAAGAAATTTTAAAAGTTCAATAGTTCAGGGATGTGAGGCAAATAAAAAAAGGAAAACTGTATGCCAGCAAAATAAAAGTTCGTAGAATGAGGACAAGAAACAAGAATATGCTTTTTGAACAACACACAAAAAAGGAATAAAAAGAAATTTCGCATGATTGACATATGTTAATGGAAGATGCTACTATCTATGAGCTGTCTTTCCGAGGCTCTCAGGAGCTGTTGATCTTTCATTACAGTTAAAATGGGCCACATGCTTATCTTTTATTCTCCTTCAGCTGAGCTAGGTTTAAGGAGACTTCCCAGAGGCTTGACAGCAGCAAGAAGCAATAAGAAAAAAAGCCACAAAATACAGGTTTTGGAAAATTGGTCATACAGGAGAAGCTTCCAAGAAGGCAAGATTATAGATGTTGGATATGAATTATATGCAAGAATTTGAGATGGTTTTGTTATAGGTGTCATTGAAAAAATGTTGCCTGCCATATCAGTAAACAAAGGATGTTGCAGCCATCAAGCCAGTACAGCCACTCCGATGGTGAGCCCTGAGGGAACTCAGGACGGAGACAAATGAGCTGCCCACTGCCAAGCCCTCAGTCACTGCAGCCACCTCCCAAGGATGCACCCTGAGGAGACTCAGGATGACAAAGCACAGGATACTGGCCCCAGATAGCTGAGGTGCACATCAAAGGAATGATTTCAGGGAGCCCAGACTCTTGCATCTTTCCGTACATAGAAAAAGGACTAAATTCCTTAAGTTGAGATATCTGGTTTTCTTTAATTAACAGTAATCTTTTGATGTTCTGACTACCTGGTCTTTGTTGCAAAAACTCCTAAATATCCTCCTCCTCCCTTACCTCTTAGGAGTAGTCTCTCAGAGCTATCTGAGAGTCTGTGTCCCAGGCTTATGTCCTCAGTTTTGTCCACTGAATAAAACATAACTCAACTTCTAGGTTGTGTGTGTGTGTGTTTTTTTTTTTTTTTTCGGTACGCGGGCCTCTCACCGTTGTGGCCTCTCCCATCGCGGAGCACAGGCTCCGGACGCGCAGGCTCAGCGGCCATGGCTCACGGGCCCAGCCGCTCCGCGGCGAGCGGGATCTTCCCGGACCGGGGCATGAACCCGTGTCCCCTGCATCGGCAGGCGGACTCTCAACCACTGCGCCACCAGGGAAGCCCTGTGTATTTTTTTGGTCAACATAGGAAGATTCTGACTCTCATATTATTGTTGAGACAAAAGGAAGACCTTCTTACATATTTAAAGACCAGTAATAAAATCTGCATAATCTGTGCATTAAAAGCCTTTAAAATGTTCTAGAATAGATTGTGGTGATGCTTGCACAACTCTGTGAATATACTAAAGGCCATTGAATTGTACACTTTAAGTGGGTGAATTTTATGCTATATGAATTATATATTGATAAAACCACTGAACAAACAAAAAAGCCTTTTAAAATGGAGTGGACAATATTTGAATTTCAACCTATGGTTTTATATCAATGAGCTTTTGAGTTCTCATATTAATCTGCAGTTTTTCAGGATGCCATAACTATCATGATTATAGCTGGGCAATTAGTATAGAATCTTTATCGGGCCCTGATTCCTTTTTTACTCTTTAGATCCCTTCTTTTTTTTGTTTTTTCCTACCTGGAATAAAACTCGTAATAGTCCAGTGAATATCCTTGGGGATAATTTAATCTGATCAGGCTGACTTTATTCCAAGGATGAGCTCATGCCCCAGGCCTGATTTAGAGTCACAAAGGTGGGTCAGGAATGAACACATATCCAAGTCAGGTTAATGAGTCGGCGCTGAGGCTTGCTGGAACCACCGGGGAAGAGATACTTTATTCCTGTGGGGAGTGCTAAACTGATGGCACATAAACCTGGTGGCTATTCTTACTGACAATTGGAGAAAACCCACTGAGAATGAAGCTAATGTAGAGGAAAACAGACTCAAATGCTGAGAAGACAGGGTTGGACGGACATCTGTTAGGCACTAAATCCAGTCATGTCTGGAAGCTGGATTCATTCACTCCTTGAATTCCCTGTTCACATGAGCCAACAACTTCCTCTCCTTTGCTAAAATCTGTTTTAGTTTGGTTTCTGTCATTTGCCTTCAGAAGTTTCTATCTGTCTGGGGAGAAAACACAGCTTTTTTTTTTTTTTTTTTAAAGTTGCTACTTTGATTCGTGAACCGGGCTGAGGTTTTTCTTATGTAATGTTATTTAATCACTTCACCTCTAAGAGGTAGATATTGTCATGCCCATTTTAAAATGAAGAAATTGAGGCCCAGAGAGGTATATGACTGCTCAAAGTTCCATGCTGCATGGCTACTAAGCTCATCCAAGATTGGACTCCTGTCCATCTTCATTTATTCACTCATGGATTCTGCAAATATTTATTGAGACAGCCTATCTACAAGGCAGCCTAATAATAGCATACAATAGTAAATAGGATAGTTCTTGACACAAAACCTAAAGTCTGGTGAGGTTAGTCAGAGGGCTCAATGGATAAAATAGGGTGACAAATGACAGCAGTTGGTATTGAGAGGTTTGAGACTGCATACTGCACCCAATATACATTGAGTATAGATGTATAACAGATTTTGCCTCACGCCAAGTTCCCAATTTAGGGCCTTTGCACCTCTGTCTGGACATATTTTGTCGAAATCATTTCTTCAAATCATTTGAGTTTCTGCTTAAATTTCACCTCCTTGGAGAGGCCTGCTATAATCACCATGCTTAAATACAATATTATCTTCCCTTCACTTTCTACTTCTCTTTCCTGCTTTAATTTCAATAAACCCTTGTTACTCTCTACAATCATATTCTGCATATATTTGTGTACTTGTTCATGGTCTAGCTCCCTCAGGAGAATGGGAACCTACAGGAGAGTCAGGACTTTATCTGTCTTGCTCACTATGGAATCTTCTTTGTCTAAATAAGCCTGGCTCAACAAACATCTGTTGAATAGATGAATAAGTGAATGAATAAATCACCAAGTATTAACTCCTTCAAATTCCTGGCTGGACAGCCACATACACCCCATTCTTACTATCCTTCCTTCAATCATTTTAGAAGATGTCTTTCCCAAAGGTAAATCCCTATACTTTTAAGAATAAGTTCACTTCCCCCTTTCTTTCCCCTGCCACACGACCTCACTATCTTTGGGACACTTGTAGTTCCCCTCTCCCTCATCACTACCAGAAACCCCTGTGTTTTGCTGAAACATTTTAGCTCACGAGGATTTATTTTAATATCCTTGTGAACGGTAAAAACCTCTATGAGGGCAATTTGTGATTGTCTTTTAATATTGCACAAGCATTTACTCCTTGATGTGTGAATCCAAGTTCCAGGAATGTATTGTACTGATATACCCAGACATGTACAAACTTGTTCGGTATAAATTATTAATGGCAGCATTGTTTGTAATACAAAAGCAAAAGATTAGAAAACTACCCAAGTATCCATCAATAGGAGACAGGCTAAGTAAACTCTGGTTAAGTTCACACAACGGAATATTTGCAGCTATAAAAAAAAGAAGGGCAGGCTTAGGTCTGGTAAAAAGCACAAACAAGGTTCCTGTCTCACTTACAGCTTACATTTCTAGGTCTGTCTTTATTTCTGGCATCCCACTCCTTCACGGGAGTCTCTGGATAGTAAGCTCTCCTGATGCCTTATCTGTGACAATTTCTTTTCTTCACCCTCATTCTTGAATGTTATAGTTTAGCTAGGTTTGGAATTCTCTCTTGACAGTTTTCCCCCTTGCTCTTTCTGATGTAAATCACTTTTGCCTACCTGGCCTTCCCAGTTCTCAGCTTCACGTTTCTTCCAATCAATACAGCAAGAAGTCAGTTCCTTTTGTTTCCTGAGAAGTAAGTGCCCCTTTGCTTTAGACAGTGTGAGTGAGTGTGCGTGTGTATGCACAGGTGGGTGTGTGTCCACAGGCCTGTATGAGGACAGGATGGGGAGGAGACATGGCAAAAGGCTAGAAATGCTCATAATTTTGTTGTGCTTTCCAAACTAAAGCATGCTTATATGTTGATGGGAATGACTTAGTTGAATCTCAGAACTTGACCTCATAACAGAGAGGGGAGATAACTGATGGAACAAAATCCAGAATCAGAGCTGTAGAATCAGAGTTTACATGGTACTTGTATCAAATTAGAAAGAGTGCCCCGGGACTTCCCTGGTGGTGCAGTGGTTAAGAAACTGCCTGCCAAGGCAGGGGACACGGGTTCTGAGCCCTGATGCAGGAAGATCCCACATGCTGCTGCGGAGCAACTAAAGCCCGTGCGCCACAACTACTGAAGCCCGCGTGCCTGGAGCCTGTGCTCCGCAACAAGAGAAGCCACCGCATGAGAAGCCCGCGCGCAGCAACAAAGACTCAGTGCAGCCAAAGATAAATAAATAAAATAAATAAATTTATAAAAAAAAAAAAAGAAAGATAAGGTAGGCACAGACCCACACGGGGGTGGGGGGTAAGCGGATTGGGGAGTCAAGTGTTAGCCATATTTCGGCTCTCACTATCTTTTCAGCTGGGTGTCCTTGTGCAGAACGCACTGAACAACCACAGCAATCCTGGACAGAACATATAAAGATGGGATGGGGACCACCTCAGAGACAAAGAGGGGGCATTTCCTCCTTTGAAACAGAAGGGGGTATCATTGCTTAATGGTTACTGGAAATACATCTTTTTAGTTCAAACTGTAAATAATATTATAGTATCAGCAATAATAATCTATATTATGAATTCTTGTCTTGTACCTCATCTCTTAGGTCACCAAGGAAACATATCTTTTAACCAACCCTTGGAAATTGAAAGCTTCTTACCCTTTCGAAACCACAAAAGTCTGCCCTTGAAAACTAGAAGAAAGAAAAAAAGGAATTTTAATCTTTGCTTGTAAATCGGAAGGCATAACAAAACAGCAATTTAAATTATACTAAAGGAGATGACGTTTTTTACATCCCAGCAGTTAGGAGTATCAAACACTAAAACCAGCTTCTTAAGTAGTTTGCAGGGTATCTTGGAGATTTCCCCCTCAGTCTTTGCCTTGTTCCACCATTTGATTAATTTATTTATACTTTAACTTAATTCCAGAAAGGATTTGAGTTCAAAACCCCACCTTTTAATGATTTAAATGGAGGAGTTAAGAAGTGTATAGGAAGAAACTAGGTCGGCCACCGACTGGGGTTTAGGAAGGCACATCCTTATCCCACTATTTTCTCCATGGCCACTCTGTCTTCTGCCCAGCCCAGTGCAGCTCCTCGACCAGGCCCTCAGGATGTACAGCCCACACCTAACTCTCTGTGCTTTGACCTCAGGTCACTGCTCCTGGCTGTTTCAACTCTCTTCTTTAGCAACCACATGATAAGCACATAAAAGGCCAGATCTATTAGCTGTCTGAGCAACAAATGATACTTTCTTAGAGATAATGAGGAAGAAGGAAGGTTGTGAATATTTGTAAACCTGAAAAAAGGTAATAATTACCATGTATAAGAAATAACTACTTCTTAACCAATACAATCATCCCTTCTACACTTCCCCAATCTTTTCTCCTACTGTTCCTAAGTCTTTATTACTGTTCTTATTTCTGTTGAGGTAATTTTGAGAGCTATTTATTAACATATTTAAGAATTGATTTTCCTTCTCTCAATCCCAAAACTTACTTTTAATTACTTTATTTATTTATTAATTAATGTCTCTTTTCAATGCCTTATTTTGGAGCAGATGGGAGTGACAAAGCAGAAGCTGAGGAAGTGCTTTAAAACAAAAAACATGGTATCGAAGCTTTGATACAGCCAGTTAAGAATAAAAAGAGAAAACTCATCAGAAGGACATAATTTTAATTTATGTTATTTTGTAATATTATATCTGGCTTTATGTACCTTAAAGCATTTTGGGAACATATATGACTATTTACAAGTATATAGGGTATTTTCTATACGAATTATTTGAAACGCCTCATAAATTTGTATAGCAATAAAGCTAGCACCATTTCCAAATGATGTATTCAACACTATAAGGCAAAGGAAAATGTATATTATATATTATATTATATATATAATATTACGCTCACTATATTACGCTCTTATGGTTTTTAAAAGGAAGAAGCATTTTAGTTCTAAGATACACCACACATAACTCAAGTATCCACTATTTCTACTTTATGTCACAGAAGATATTTAAGGTTATTAGTTACAGAGCAATTCACCTACCATTAAGACAGAGGAGGATGGATAGCGAAGATCTCCACTTATAAAAAGACCCAAAGAGGTGAGGATAACTAAAAAATGATTTGTTAAAACCATATCCACCATGGAAAGCTCTGTGTGTTCTAAAGGAAGAAATCATACCATGGGTTAAAAAGTAAGGAAAAAGTGACGTCCTCAGCAAAGCAAAGACATTTCATAAATATCCATCAAGTGTTGATGTAAAGGAAATGCTGACGATGAAGGCACTGTTAGAGGAATTACCTTCTCCAACTTGGGAAGAGACCATGTCTGTCAGGTTATACCACGTGGTATCATCATAATTCCAAAATCCAGAAAAGCTGAGGCCTATGTAAACACCTACCATGAGAGAAAAGGGAAATTAAGGCAACACAACTTTGCAAAGTGAATAACCAACTCCTAAGGTGCTAGGTCTTTAGTGGGCAGAGCCTGCATCTGCCCCACCTTCCAGCTCACTCTCCACCCCTGCCTCAACTCCCCTCCTTCAGTTTGAATCTCACTTCCCCCAGCACTGGAAGATAAAGTAACTTGGGTTACACCACAGGAGTTTAGCCAACCATCTAATTATTAAGGATTTTGTTTTGTATTGAAGGGGATCAGAATATGCCACCCCCAGAATATGGCACTTTGGCAGAAGGATTATTTTGAGCTGGAGGCAACTGAGAATCAACTGATGCAGGAAGAGTTCTGTGCCTCCCCTTGCCTGCCTAAAAGCAGGGCATTTTCTAACCACCTCACTCTGTATCAGGAAGAGAAGAGAGAGCAATCTTATCACAAGAGACAGGGAGTTGACACCAAGATGAGTTTGCATAAACAGACTTTACTAAAATAACTCTTATCTCCCATTAGTCCACCCACATATTTCCTTGTCACTTCTCCACAGTTTCTTGTCCCTTGAGGCCTAGACCCCTTTCCTTTGTTAAGATGGTACATAAGTCCCCAAGTTTAACCACTTCTTTGAATTTCTTTTCTGTGAACTCTTGTGAATATAAATATTAATAAAAATTGCATGTCTTTTCTCCTGCTAATGTCTTGGTTAATTGGTAGGCCCCCAATCATAACCTAAGAGGGTACAGGAAGAGCTTTTCCTCCCTGAGAATATCCTTCTAAGCAAAAATATGTTCCTATTTCAAGAATATAATTATAGTCAACAGTACAAAAACTCCAAAGAAGAAAATTAAAATGTGAACCCCAAGAGGGAAGAAACTATGTTTGATTTACTTATAAAGTGATTTACTTTAATATTTGTGATTTTAAAAATAGAAAAAAAACCTGTTAATATGAGAATATTAAACCAATTAAAACTTATGAGAACTTATTAAAAGGAGGCTGAGCATGTTGGAAATAGTGAAAGCGCTTTGCTCCTTGGTCTCACCTTTCCTTGGCCATAGCTAGGAATGCTTAGAGTCTTTTGTGTTTTATTTATTTTTTAAATTCTTACCTAGGTTTTTTTTTTTTAATATTTGTTCTTTGGTTTTATTTATTTATTTATTTGGCTCTGCCGCCCACACAGCACACGGGATCTTAGTTCCCCCACCAGGGATCGAACCCACGTTCCCTACAGTAGAAGCGCGGAGTCTTAGCCACTGGACCGCCAGGGAAGTTCTGAGTCTTTTGTGTTTTAAATGCAGAACATTAATCTGAAGTCTAGTCAACAGGCATAACTGTGGGGGTGGTGGAGGGTAGAGGGAGCCTGAAGAGAGTTGATAATCCAATGCACATGCTTTGTTTCCAAAAGATGAATGTAGGATCACTCGTATTGTGAAGTGTGTGTTTTAACTCCCAGCTCTTTTCTGTGTAGGGAAAGATGTAGAAGGAAATGTTATCATCATCCACTTTTTCCAGAAAGAGGAAAGCTAAAGACAAGCTTGTGACTTTCTAAGCATAAAATCTAGTTCTGCAGATAAACTGCACTATATTCTAAGTGGGGATGATTATAGGTATCCAGCATATCACATGACCGGATTCCTGCAGAGTCTAGAAATATTTAATGGAGCAGTAAAATAAATGCTTTATTCTGGTTGATATTTTAGCCTGAAATTAAGTTATAGGCCACTCTCTATGACACACTGGCCACAATTGCATCCCAGGGTTACAGAAGCTGATGCAGATTTTGCAAAGATTTTGGATTTTATTCTAACGGGCAAAGGGAAGCCACTGGAATGTCTGAAGCAGGAAAATGATGTGATTCGTTTTACACTTGAGATCACTGTGGTGGCTGTAGGGAGGGTGAGTTGTACCGGGTTTAGAAACAGGGAGACCACTTAAGAGGCTGTGAATTAGTCTCGTGGAAAACCAGTGCTGACTTGACAAAGATTTTAGCAGAGGAGAGAAGTGGTCACACTGAGGATAGACACTGGATGTGGCATCGTCCTGGAATGCCATCAGAGTAAGAACAGTCAAGAGTGTACACTAGATTTGATTTTTGAGTAATTGGATATGAATTGGGATGAAGAATACTGGAGGAGAACAGATTTTAGAGGGAATGAATCAAGAGTTCTGGCTTAGACTTGTTATAGCTGAGATGCATCAAGAGGAATTATAAAACAGACAACTGAATATAGGAATTTAGCTTCAAGGAAGTGGTCAGCACCAGAAATACAAATTCAGGGATCATTAGCCTGAAGGTGGCATTATTACCAGAGGACTGGATTAAGTTTCCCAGAGAGAATCTGGTTACATAAGGAAGGAGAGTCGAGGACAAAGCCCCATTTCATCGACACTTCAGAGGTCACAACAAAAGAGCAGGCTTAGAAAACTAAGGAGTGATCAATGAGGTAAGATAAATGTAACTGAAGGTGGTGTCAAGAACCCAAGAGAATAAAGTGTTTTGAGGAGAAATAAAGTGGTTAACTGTGTCAAATTCTGCTGGGAGGGAAAGTAGAATGAGGATAAAGAATTGGCTGTTGGAATCAGCAACATGGAGATCACAGGCGATCTTGGGAAGAATTGTTTCAGAACAGTGATGGCAACAATCCGATACGCAGTGAAACGAAGATAAAATGGGAGGTGGAAAATGTAGCACCACCTAAAATAAATTCTTCCCATACATTTTGTCTGAAGGAGAACAGAGGGATGAGGGATAGTGGTAAAGTGAGATAAATGAAGATTTTGGCTAAGATGGGGGATTTTAGGGTATGTTTGTATGCTAATGCCTCTAAGTCAGTAAAGAGGGAAAGCATGATGATACGGGACAGAAAGGTGAGAACTGCGGGACAGATGCAGGAGCGAGGTTCTCCAGATGACTGGGGAGAATGGGATGCAGGACACGAGAGGTGAGGAGTGGCCTTTGGTAGCAGCAGAGACACTTCTCACGATGCAACAGGCAAGAAGGCAAAGCACGCAAGTACAAAGGCAAGTAGGACGGCAGATGCGCACAGGAGCGATGATGGAGTGCCTTGCGATCAGTCTTAGTCTTCTACATCAAGTATTAAAGGCACAGCTGAGACCAGAGAAGGAAAGGAGGTGAGGTAGAGTGTTTGAGGAGTGGGAAGAGGTGTGACAAGGTCATTTTGCAGAGTGGGAAAATAAACATACCAGGGAAGAGAGATAAGATTTCTGGGCAGTGCTGAGTACCCACTTGGGACTTGTGATCATGAATTTATAGTGAGACCACTTCGTGGAATTTTAAAGTGAGACTGGTATGCAACTTTTTTCTAGTAATATTCTGCTATTCCAGTGGCATAGAGGTGGTTTTAAGGAGAGTTGGGATTGTGCAGGCAAAGAAGTTACAGAAGTATTTATAAGGAGAGACTATGAAAATTATGGTGAAAAAGTTAAGGATGTTGAGGAGTGAAAAAAGTGGTAGAAACAACATATTGAAGTCTCCATGAAATCAAAGAGATGTCAGAGTGTGAGTACTAGGGTAGACTGAAAGAATAGAAGGTAGTGGGCAGAGCGTGAGATGGTTGTAGTGAAGATTTTGGAGACAGTAACATCAGAGACAACAAGGTCAAGAAAATGACCACAGAAGTAAGATGGGGGAAAGATCATTGGAGGAGAGGAGGTCGTGAAAGCATGGGTCCATATGGGTGGTGAAATCACCAAACATAGTGACAAAAATAAGGTGCAGAGGAAGGCAGGGGTCCAGACGCTAAACTCATCCATGAGTGTGAGTGATGGGAAGGTCATCATAGGCTGCCAACCAAGAAGAGTTAGAGGGAGTAAAGTTTGAGTTCAAAGGAGCTGGGCATTCTGAATGAGAAGACAGGAGTAATTATTAATAAGTAGCCCTTAAGGAACAAGGACAATGCCCCTTGAGACTCAGGCATGTGACATGTGAGAGGGCCGCAGGGGAAAGAATGTTAACTGGGAGTGGCCAGATTATTCTTTATGGCAAGAAAGTTAAGGGACCATTCTGAGAAACGATTAGTAGTACAGGGGAATTTGCTGATGACAGACCACAAATTCCAATGAATGGATTTGGGTAGATGGAGAGGGACAGAAGTTTGGGTGAATTTAAAGGAAGTCCAGAACAGTATGTGGGATAGGGTAACCATAAGTGACCTGGAGACTTAGGTTTCTGGTGGTGACATAGAACTGGGTGAGAGTCATGATGGCGTTAGGAGTGTCACAGAGGAGAAAGGTGGGTAATAAGTCGAAACTGGAACACACGGGGCTCCTCGATACCTGTTCCCACCATTAACTCCATGTGGGATGAAACACAGTGTGTGGACAAACCAGGGCCTCATAAAGAAACTGCTAGTTAGGCTTGATACTGTGGGAACTTACTTTCTGCTTCAGCGCAGTGGGGGCCAGTTGGGGGAAAAGGCGGTTTCATCTAAAAACAGGTTTCCAAACTGTTTCTTTTCTTGAGACGTTGAAGCGATCGGGTGAGTGAGACCCCAAGGAGTTGAGACTGCCCCTTCTCTCCTATGACTCTCAGGGGTGTGGCAGGATGCAGAGACTGGCTCTTTTCCTGTGACTCACAAAAGTAAGGCAGGTTTGGACCGAGAGGAGGAGGGGGCCCTAGCCTGGCATCCGTGGAACAAAGGTAGACAAGGAGTTTCCATCTGGTTGAGAGAGAGGAAAAAGAGACACAGGCTCTCTAAACTAATTCAGCACAAGCAGGCACTCCAAGCTAGAGGTATCTAAAAGACTACAAGACATTAGGAATTCAAAGAAATCTGGGGCAAGGCTATCTGTCTATTCCTATATCAGTGCATACTGCTTGAATCTATTACTTTATAATAAGTCATGGTAGGCAACCTATTGTGCTTTTTATTCTTCTTTAAAATTATGCTTGTTATTCATGTTGCTTTATTCTCCCACCTGAATTTTGGGATTGGTTTATCAATTTCCACACACACAAAATACTGCTGTAATTTTGCTTGGACTTGTATCAAACTGATTGATAAACATGGAGAGAATTAACATCTTTACAATACCAGAAGTTCCTGTTCATGAACATAAAATATCTTTTTTGTCTTTTTTTATAGCCTTCATTAAAGTTTTATAATTTCTATACAAAAGGCCTTGCAAGTCGTTTTTTGTTTATTTCTAGGTCCCTATTGGGGTTTATTACTTTCTGAATAGGATTTTTAAAATTATAATCTTTAATTACTCTTTGGTGGAGTGGTTTTTGTATATTGTTGATATGTTCCTCAATTCCATAGCACTCCCATATTTGTTCTGATAGTCTGTTGATTCTTTTGGATATTTATATAGATACACATATAATCTATGAGTAATAAAATTTTGTTTCTTATCTTTTAATTCTTTTTTTCACTCATATTTATTAGATTTGGGGACTAGGAGTTCATCAATCACCTAAGAAAAACAAACTAGAACAAGATGATTAGTAATTGAAATGTGTAAGGATGCTATTAAATATTACAACAGTAACTGAAAAACACGTATGTAACAAATAAAATAATGTGATACCTTAGAACAACTTTACCTATTCACGTATGGCAGGCATAGAAGATGGATTAGAAATGCAGTGAATAATCTCTGGGAGGGAGGAACATATTAACAGAGGGCAGAGTATCAAGGAAATTTGGAGAGACACTAAAGTCACTAGTAACATGGCAAAAGTCACAGAGAAAAAAGTTTATCACACTAGCAAGTAGACAAGGGAAAGTGATGAAGAGTAAGTTCTTAGGTGTTTTTTGGAGACATTTTCACTCCATTATGCCTCTGTGTTTAACTTGTACTGCCAGTTAAACATCACTGTAATAAAATACAAAACACCACCTCCAAATTTGAATAAAGCTGCAAACTTACCATCAAGTGTTGTGTTCATAATGAAGCCAAGTAACACTACATCATTGGCACATGGGCACTTTGCTGTTTTGAGATCTACCACATGTGGATATAATTTACTGATGTCATTTTTTGTCATTATAGTCCCAAGTTTCCACTGAAGAATAGGTTCTGTGGAAATCAAGTTTTGGTGTTTAAGTTGTGGCAGCACTCTTGAAAAATAGAACACTACTGTTTTCTTTTTTGTTTTTATCTTTAAAAAGTTTTTTTTAAATTTTTATAAATTGAAATATAGTTGATTTACAATGCTGTCTTAATTACTGCTGTACAGCAAAGTGACTAAGTTATACATATATATACATTCTTTTTCATATTCTTTTCCATTATGGTTTGTCACAGGCTATTGAATATAGTTCTCTGTGTATACAGTAGGACCTTGTTGTTTATTCATTCTAGATATATCAGTTTGCATCTGCTAATCCCAACTCCCAATCCGTCCCTCTCCCACCCCCCTCCTCCTTGGCAACCAGCAGTCTACTCTCTATGTCCATGATCTGTTTCTTAGATAGGTTCATTTGTGTCATACTTTAGGTTCCACATATAAGTGATATCATATGATATTTGTCTTTCTCTGTTGGACTTACTTCACTTAGTACAATAATCTCTAGTTGCATCCATGTTGCTGTAATGGCATTATTTCGTTATTTTTTATGGCTGAGTGATATTCCATTTTATATATGTACCACATCTTCTTTATCTGTACATCTGTCAACAGACATTTAGGTTGTTTCCATGTCTTGGCTATTGTGAATAGTGCTGCTATGAACACAGGGGTGCGTGTACCTTTTTGAATTATGGTTTTGTCTGGATATATGCCCAGGAGTGGGACTGCTGAATCATATGGTAGTTCTATTTTTAGTTTTCTGAGGAACTCCCATACTGTTTTCCACAGTGGCTGCATCAACTGACACTCCCACCAACAGTGTAGGAGGGTTCCCTTTTCTCCTCACCCTCACCAGCATTTGTTATTCATAGACTTTTTAATGATGGTCATTCTGACCCACGTGAGGTGGTACCTCATTGTAGTTTTGTTTTGCATTTCTCTGATAATTCATAACTGCTTTCTTTTATGGGTTTTAAAGGCACTATGTAAAGGAACTGTTCCATTGTTTTAAAAAATGGGTGTATTACCTCACTTTTCATCAGTTAAAAATAGGTTGTTGATTCTTATTTTCCAGAGTAGGAGGAATGAAGTCTAATTTTCTTGAAGGGGGCCTGGCAAGGTCATACTGCAGAAGAGCAGGTGAGGTGGGAGATACTGCTTTGAACATCTTTGGAAAATACAATTGGTCACAGGATCTATCTCTAGAAATGGAGTTGCTGGATCACAGGGTTTGCACATTTATAGCATAGAGAATAACTTCTGCTTTGAGAGGCCACACATTTACTTTCTGTTCACTTTCCCAATCCCATAGAGAGCAGGAGATATATATATATATATATATATATATATATATATATATATATATATATATATATATATAAGAATAAATCTAGAAAAGCAATAGGGAACAGGGAAAGTTGTCATCAGTGGCCAAGACACTTAGAAGGATTTCTGGAAGATACAAAGGAGTTAGGGAGGGACAAACAGGAAAAACCAATCAGAGGTAGGACATCTCCAACCCTTCAATGCAGCAATCTACTCTTAGATATACAAAGGGTTGGAGTTGGATAAAGTCAAATTTTAAAGCATGAGAAATGGGAGGTTTTTTTTTCTGAAAAAATGAGAAAAGAGAATACAAAAAGTAAGCAAGGACAGTTTGACAGAGTACTGTTGTCTGAATTTCAAAAATAGTCAAAGGACTTTTAAGAATACAGACACAATCACTCTGTAGCTGTTTACATTTCTGCATCGTGAATCTCCTCCATCTCCTCATCAAACTCTCAATAAAATCTGCTACAAAGCCAAAGACTTTAGGTGATATATGCTTCCCTTTGTGCAAAGCAAGAAAAGGAGCTAAGTTTCCATCTGGGTTGACATAGTGTAGCACAGCGACAGCCAAGAAGAAGAAGAGAAACAATTTATAACCAAACTAATTCACTCTGAAATTCAAAGAAATCTGGGGTAAGGCAGTTGACTTTCCAGGGTATAGCATATGTGTACAATTAATGACCAGATCTTAAAGGACAGGGAGATTTGAGCTTGTATCTGGGACATGATTGCACTGAATCGAAAATGCCTCTTTACCCATGTGGTCTATTTTAAACGTTTTAAGAATGAGGGAGTGATCAAAAGTCTTGGCTGCTGAGAAGCTACAAAGGAGATGGAAAAGTGACCAATGTGAAAGTGACTGGTGATTGTATTAAGAGCAATTTTAGTGGAGTAGTCTGGACTCCGGATCAGAGATGAGGAAGTAGGGACAATATTTTTCAACATCTCATTTGAGATAGGTAATGAAGAAAGGTTCCCAACTGTAACTCTAACCTTAATGCTTGATTGCCACTTCCCAATGTTTTCTCCTCATGTCTTCAGCATCTCAGAAAATGATACCACCATCCACTTCATTGCTCAAGTAAGAAATCTAGGATTCATCCTTAATATCTGTGTCCTTCATCCCCAGTCCACCCAGAGGTCATATCAGCTCTACTTCTAAACTGTATCCTGAAGACTCTAACTTCTCACCATCTCCACTGCTCGTCCCACAGCCCAAGTACCCCAGACCATCTCCTGCGTGGACCGTGGTGACAGCTGCCAACCAATTTCCTTTATTCCATTCTTCTCCTCCTTCCTCGACAGTCAGTTCTCTACACAGCAGCCAAAGTGATCTTTTTCATAGAGCAGAAGTCGGAATTTATCACTGCCCTGCTTAAAATACTCCAGTGGCTTTTCATTATAATTAGAATAAAATCCACACTTTACCGTGGTCTCTGCCAGTCTCTCTACACTCACCCCACACCACTCTGTCATTTACTGTGCCCCGACGACACTGGCCTCCTCTCTGCAGCTGCAACCTTTAAGAATTATTCATTCTCCACGGTGGCCGGACCGATTTACATTCCCATCAACAGTGCACAAGGGTCCCTTTTTTCCACAGCCTTGCCAACACTTGTTACGTCTTGACTCTACAATAATAGTCATTCAGACAGGTGTGAGGTGATAGCTCACTGTAGTTCTGAGTTGCACTTCCCTGATGATCAATGATGTTGAGCATCTTTTCATGTGCTTGTTGGCCATCTGCATGTCTTTTTTGGAAAAATGTCTGTTCAGTTCTTCTGCCCATTTTTAAAATCAGGTTTTTCATTTTTTTTTTATGTTGAGCTGTATGAGTTATTTGTATATTTTAGATGTTAACACCTTATCAGATATATCATTTGCAAATATCTTCTCCCATTCAGTAGGCTTTTGGTTTTGTTGATAATTTCCTTCGCGGTGCAAAAGCCTTTTACAATAGCTGATGTGGTCCCATTTGTTTTTGGCTTTGGTTTCCCTTGTGTGAGGAGAAAGATCCAAAAAAAGACTGCTACAACTGATGTCAAAGTCTGTACTGCCTACGTTTTTCTCTAGGAGTTTTATGGTTTCAGGTCTTACATTTAAGTCTTTAATCCATTTTCAGTTATTTTTGTATAAGGTGTGAGAAATTAGTCCAGTTTGATTCTTTTGCCTGTAGCTTACCAATTTTCCCAAAACTAATTATTGAAGAAGCTGTCTTCTCCCCCACTGTACATTCTTGCCTCCTTTTTTGTTCGGTAGATGCATTGAATGCATAAGTGTAGATTCATTTCTGGACTCTTGATTCTGTTCCATTGCTCTATGTGTCTGATTTTTGAGCCAGTACCACAGTTTTAGTTACTATAACTTTACAGTACAACAATTTAAAATCAAGGAGCATGATACCTCTAGCATTGTTCTTCTCAAGATTGTTTTAATGGAGAAATATGTATACATATAGCTGATTCACTTTGTGATAAAGCAGAAACTAACACAACATTGTAAAGCAATTATACTCCAATAAACATGTTTAAAAAAAAAGATTGTTTGGGCTATTCAGGGTCTTTTGTGTTTCCATATATATTTTAAAATTACTTGTTCTACTTCTGTGAAAAATGCCATTACTATTTTTTTTAAACATCTTTATTGGAGTATAATTGCTTTACAATGGTGTGTTAGTTTCTGCTGTATAACAAAGTGAATCAGCTATACATATACATATATCCCCATATCTCCTCCCTCTTGCATCTCCCTCCCACACTCCCAATCCCACCTCTCTAGGTAGTCACAAAACACCAAGCTGTTCTCCCTGTGAATGCAGCTGCTTCCCACTAGCTATCTATTTTACATTTGGTAGTGTATATATGTCCATGCCACTCTTCTCACTTTATCCCAGGTTACCCTTCCCCCTCCCCGTGTCCTCAAGTCCATTCTCTACATTGGTATCTTTATCTTGTCCTGCCCCTAGGTTCTTCAGAAACATTTTTTTTTTTTTTAGATTCCATATATATGTGTCAGCATACGGTATTTGATTTTCTCTTTCTGACTTACTTCACTCTGTATGACAGACTCTAGGTCCACCACCTAACTATAAATAACTCAATTTCATTTCTTTTTATGGCTGAGTAATATTCCATTGTATATATGTGCCACATCTTCTTTATCCATTCATCTGTTGATGGACACTTAGGTTGCTTCCATGTCCTGGCTATTGTAAATAGAGCTGCAATGAACATTGTGGGACATGACTCTTTTTGAATTATGGTTTTCTCAGGGTATATACCCAGTAGTGGGATTGCTGGGTCATATGGTAGTTCTATTTTTAGTTTTTTAAGGAACCTCCATACTGTTCTCCATAGTGGCTGTACCAATTTACATTCCTACCAACAGTGCAAAAGGGTTCCCTTTTCTCCACACCCTCTCCAGCATTTACTGTTTGTAGAGTTTTTGATGATGGCCATTCTGACCAGTGTGAGGTGATACCTTTCTGTAGTTTTCATTTGCATTTCTCTAATGATTAGTGATACTGAGCATCCTTTCATGTGTTTGTTGGCAATCTGTATATCTTCGTCGGAGAAATGTCGATTTAGGTCTTCTGCCCAGTTTTGGATTGGGTTGTGTTTTTTTTTTTTTTTTGATATTGAGCTGTATGAGCTGCTTGTATATTTTGGAGTTTAATCCTTTGGTCGTTGCTTCGTTTGCAAATATTTCCCCCCATTCTGAGGGTTGTCTTTTCATCTTGTTTATGGTTTCCTTTGCTGTGCAAAAGATTTTAAGTTTCATTAGGTCCCATTTGTTTATTTTTGTTTTTATTTCCATTTCTCTAGGAGGTGGCTCAAAAAGGATCTTGCTGTGATTTATGTCATAGAGTGTTTTGCCTATGTTTTCCTTGAAGGGTTTTATACTCTCTGGCCTTACCTTTAGGTCTTTAATCCATTTTGAGTTTATTTTTGTGCATGGTGTTAGGGAGTGTTCTAATTTCATTCTTTTACATGTAGCTGTACAATTTTCCCAGCACCACTTATTGAAGAGACTGTCTTTTCTCCATTGTATATTCTTGCCTCCTTTATCAAAAATAAGGTGACTTTAGGTGCATGGGTTTATCTCTGGGCTTTCTATCCTGTTCCATTGATGTATACTTCTGTTTCATGCCAGTACCATACTGTCTTGATTACTGTAGCTTTGTAGTATAGTCTGAAGTCAGGGAGCCACAATCCTCCAGCTCCGTCTTTCTTTCTCAAGATTGCTTTGGCTATTCAGGGTCTTTTGTGTTTCCATACAAATTGTGCAATTTTTTGTTCTAGTTCTGTGAAAAATGCCATTGGTAGTTTGATAGGGATTGCATTGAATCTGTAGATTACTTTGGGTATAGTCATTTTCACAATGTCACAATGTTGATTCTTCCAATCCAAGAAAATGGTATATCTCTCCATCTATTTATATCATCTTTAATTTCTTTCGTCAGTGTCTTATAGTTTTCTGCATACAGGTCTTTTGTCTCCTTAGGTAGGTTTATTCCTAGATATTTTATTCTTTTTGTTGCAGTGGTAAATGCGAGTGTTTCCTTAATTTCTCTTACAGATTTTTCATCATTAGTGTATAGGAATGCAGGAGATTTCTGTGCTTAATTTTGTATCCTGCAACTCTATGAAAATCACTGATTAGCTCTAGTAGTTTTCTGGTAGCATCTTTAGGATTCTCTATGTATAGTATCATGTCATCTGCAAACAGTGACAGTTTTCCTTCTTCTTTTCCGATCTGGATGCCTTTTATTTCTTTTTCTTCTCTGATTGCTGTGGCTAAAACTTCCAAAGCTATGTTGAATAATAGTGGTGAGAGTAGGCAACCTTGTCTTGTTCCTGATCTTAGTGGAAATGGTTTCAGTTGTTCACCATTGAGAACAATGTTGGCTGTGTGTTTGTCATATATGGCCTTTATTATGTTGAGATAAGTTCATTCTATGCTTACTTTCTGGAGGGCTTTTACCATAAATCGGTGTTGAATTTTGTCAAAAGCTTTTTCTGCACCTATTGAGATGGTCATATGGTTTTTATCCTTCAATTTGTTAATATGGTTTATCACATTGATTGATTTCCATATATTGAAGAATCCTTGCATTCCTGGGATAAACCCCACTTGATCATGGTGTATGATCCTTTTACTGTGTTGTTGGATCCTGTTTGCTAGCATTTTGTTGAGGATTTTTGCATTTATGTTCATCAGTGATATTGGCCTGTAGTTTTCTTTCTTTCTTTTTTTTTTTTGCAGTACATGGGCCTCTCACTGTTGTGGCCTCTCCCGTTGCAGAGCACAGGCTGTGGACGCACAGGCTCAGCGGCCATGGCTCACGGGCCCAGCTGCTCCGCGGCATGTGGGATCTTCCCAGACCGGGTCACGAACCCGTGTCCCCTGCTTTGGCAGGCGGACTCTCAACCACTGCACCACTAGGGAAGCCTTGTAGTTTTCTTTTTTTGTGATATCTTTGTCTGGTTTTGGTATCAGGGTGATGGTGGCCTCGTAGAATGAGTTTGGGAGTGTTCCTTCCTCTGCTATATTTTTGAAGAGTTTGAGAAGGATAGGTGTTAACTCTTCTGTAAATGTTTGATAGAATTCACCTGTGAATCCATCTGGTCCTGGGTTTTTGTTTGTTGGAAGATTTTTAATCACAGTTTCAATTTCAGTGCTTGTGATTGGTCTGTTCATATTTTCTATTTCTTCCTGGTTAAGTCTCGGAAGGTTGTGCTTTTCTGAGAATTTGTCCATTTCTTCCAGGTTGTCCATTTTATTAGCAAATAGTTGCTTGTAGTAATCTCTCATGATCCTTTGTATTTCTGCAGTGTCAGTTGTTACTTTTCCTTTTTCATTTCTAATTCTGTTGATTTCAGTCTTCCATTTTTTCTTGATGAGTCTGGCTAATGGTTTACGAATTTTGTTTAACTTCTCAAAGAACCTGATTTCAGTTTTATTGATCTTTGCTATCATTTCCTTCATTTCTTTTTCATTTATTTCTGATCTGATCTTTATGATTTATTTCCTCGTGCTAACTTTTATTTTTTATTATTCTCTCTCTAATTGCTTTATATGTAAGGTTAGGTTGCTTATTTAAGATTTTCCCTGTTTCTTGAGGTAGAATTGTATTGCTATAAACTTCCCTCTTAGAACTGGTTTTGCTGCCTCCCATAGGTTTTCGGTTGGCATGTTTTCATTGTCATTTGTTTCTAGGTATTTTTTTATTTCCTCTTTGATTTCTTCAGTGATCTCATGGTTATTTAGTAGTGTACTGTTTAGCTTACACGTGTTTGTATTTTTTACAGATTTTTTCCTGTAATTGATATCTATTCTCATAGTGTTGTGGTCAGAAAAGATACTTGATATGATTTCAATTTTCTTAAATTTACCAAGGCTTGATTTTTGACCCAAGATATGATCTATCCTGGAGAATGTTCCATGAGTACTTGAGAAGAAAGTGAATTCTATTGTTTTTGGATAGAATGTCCTACAAACATCAATTAAGTCCACCTTGTTTAATGTATCATTTAAAGCTTGTGTTTCCTTATTTATTTTCATTTTGGATGATCTGTCCATTGGTGAAAGTGGGATGTTAAAAGTCCCCTACTATGATTGTGTTCCTGTCAATTTTCCCTTTTACGGCTGTTAGCATTTGCCTTATTTATTGAGGTGCTCCTATGTCAGGTGCATAAATATTTACAATTGTTATATCTTCTTCTTGGATTGATCCCTTGATCATTATGTACTGTCCTTCTTTGTCTCTTGTAATAGTCTTTATTTTAAAGTCTATTTTGTCTGATATGAGAATTGCTACTCCAGTTTTCTTTTGATTTCCATTTGCATGGAATATCTTTTTCCATCCCCTCACTTTCAGTCTGTATGTGTCCCTAGGTCTGAAGTGGGTCTCTTGTAGACAGCATATATATGGGTCTTGTTTTTGTATGCATTCAGCCAGTCTATATCTTTTGGTTGGAACATTTAATCCATTTACATTTAAGGTAGTTATCAATATGTATGTTCTTATTACCATTTTCTTAATCGTTTTGGGTTTGTTATTGTAGGTCTTTCCCTTCTGTTGTGTTTCCTGCCTAGAGAAGTTCCTTTAGCATGTGTTGTAAAGCTGGTTTGGTGTTGCTGAATTCTTAGCTTTTGCTTGTCTGTAAAGGTTTTAATTTCTCAGTCTAATCTGAATGAGTACCTTGCTGGGTAATCTTGGTTGTAGGTTTTTCCCTTTCATCACTTTAAATATGCCCTGCCACTCCCTTTTGGCTTGCAGCATTTCTGCTGAAAGATCAGCTGTTAACGTTATGGGGATTCCCTTGTATATTATTTGTTGTTTTTCCCTTGCTGCTTTCAATATTTTTTCTTTGTATTTAATTTTTGATAGTTTGATTAATATGTGTCTTGGAGTGTTTCTCCTTGGATTTATTCTGTATGGGACTCTCTGTGCTTCCTGGACTTGATTCAGTATTTCCTTTCCCATATTAGGGAAGTTTTCAACTATAATCTCTTCAAATATTTTCTCAGTCCCTTTTTTTTCCTCTTCTTCTGGGACCCCTATAATTCAAATGTTTGTGCGTTTATTGTTGTCCCAGAGGTCTCTGAGACTGTCCTCAATTCGTTTCATTCTTTTTTCTTTATACTGCTCTGTGGTAGTTATTTCCACTATTTTATCTTCCAGGTCACTTATCCACTCTTCTTTCTCAGTTATTCTGCTATTGATTCCTTCTAGAGAATTTTTAATTTCATTTATTCTGTTGTTCATCATTGTTTGTTTGCTCTTTAGTTCTTCTAGGTCCTTGTTAAACATTTCTTGTATTTTCTCCATTCTATTTCTAGCATTTTGGATCATCTTTACTATCATTACTCTGAATTCTTTTTCAGGTAGACTGCCTATCTCCTCTTCATTTGTTTGGTCTGGTGGGCTTTTTACCTTGCTCCTTCATCTGCTGTGTCTTTCTCTGTCTTCTCATTTTGCTTAACTTACTGTGTTTGGGGTCTCCTTTTCGCAGGATGCAGGTTTGTAGTTCCTGTTGTTTTTGGTGTCTGCCCCCAGTGGGTAAGGTTGGTTCAGTGGGTTGTGTAGGTTTTCTTGTGGAGGGGACTGGTGACTGTGTTCTGGAGGATGAGGTTGGATCTTTTCTTTCTGTTGGGCAGGACCAAGTCCAGTGATGTGTTTTGGGGTGCCTGTGAACTTATTATGATTTTAGGCAGCCTCTATGCTAATGGGTGGGGTTGTGTTCCTGTGTTGCTAGTTGTTTGGCATAGGGTGTCCAGCACTGTAGCTGGATGGTTATTGAATAGAGCTGGGTCTTAGTGCTGAGATGGAAATCTCTGGGAGAGCTTTCGCTGTTTGATATTACGTGGGGCTGTGAGGTCTCTGGCGGACCAATGTCCTGAACCCGGCTCTCCTACCTCAGAGGCTCAGGCCTGACACCCAGCCGGAGGACCAAGGCCCTGTCAGACACATGGCTCAGAAGAAAAGGGAGAAAAAAAAGAGACAGAAAGAAAGAAAGAAAAATAAAATGAAGTTATTAAGATAAAAAATATTGTTAAAGATAAAAAAATTAAAAAGTAATAAAACAAAAAGAGGGAGCAACCAAACCAAAAAACTAATCCACCAGTGATAACAAGTGCTAAAAACTATACAAAACAAACAACAAAAAAAAAAAAAACCCAGAGAGAACCCTCGTACAAATGGTAAAAGCAAAGCTATACAGACAAAAGTCACACAAAGAAACATACACATACACACTCAGAAAAAGAGAAAAAGGAAAAAATATATATATATAAAAGGAAGTGAGCAACCAAATAAATGCACAAATCTACCAATGATAATAAGCTCTAAATACTAAACTAAGATAAACATAAAGCCAGAAACAAATTAGATGAGGAAAGCAAACCCCAAGTCTACAGTTTCTGCCAAAGTCTACTGCCTCAATTTTGGGATGATTCGTTGTCTATTCAGGTATTCCACAGATGCAGGGTATATGAAGTTGTGGAGATTTAATCTGCTGCTCCTGTGGCTGCTGGGAGTAATTTCCCTTTGTCTTCTTTGTTCTCACAGCTCCCAGGGTTCAGCTTTGGATTTGGCCCTGCCTCTGCGTGTAGGTCGTCTGAGGGCATCTGTTCCCCACCCAGACAGGACAGGGTTAAAATAGCAGCTGATTAGGGGGCTCGGCTCACTCAGGCTTGGGGGAGGGAGAGGTATGGAATGTGGGGCGAGCCTGTGGCGGGAGAGGCTGGCATGACATTGTAACAACCTGAGGTGTGCCGTGCGTTCTCCCAGGGAAGTTGTCCCTGGATCACGGGACCCTGGCAGTGGCGGGCTGCACAGGCTCCCGGGAGGGGAGGTGTGGAGAGTGACCTGTGCTTGTACACAGGCTTCTTTGTGGCTGCAGCAGCAGCCTTAGCGTCTCATGCCCATCTCTGGTGTCTGCACTGATAGCCACAGCTCGTGCCATCTCTGGAGCTCCATTAGGTGGTGCTCTGAATCCCCTCTCCTCATGCTCCCTGAAACAATGATCTCTCGCCTCTTGGGCAGTCCAGAGTTTTTCCCAGACTCCCTCCTGGCTAGCTGTGTCACACTAGCCCCCTTCAGGCTGTGTTCACTCAGCCAACCCCAGTCCTATCCCTGGGATCTGACCTCCAAAGCCCGAGCCTCAGCTCTCAGCCCCCACCTGCCCGAGCGGGTGAGCAGACAAGCCTCTTGGGCTGGTGAGTGCTGGTCGGTACCGATCCTCTGTGTGGGAATCTCTCTGCTTTGCCCTCTGCACCCCTGTTGCTATGCTCTCCTCCGTGGCTCCGAAGCTTCCCCACCGCCCATCCCCCATCTCCACCAGTGAAGGGGCTTCCTAGTGTGTGGAAACTTTTCCTCCTTCACAGCTCCCTCCCAGAGGTGCAAGTCTCATTCTTACTCTTTTGTCTCTGTTTTTCCTTTTTTCTTCTGCCCTACTCAGGTACGTGGGGAGTTTATTGCCTTTCGGGAAGTCTGAGGTCTTCTGCCAGTGTTCAGTAGGTGTTCTGTAGGAGTTGTTCCACATGAGATGTATTTTTGATGTATTTGTGGGGAGGAAGGTGATCTCCATATCTTACTCCTCCTCTGTCTTGAAGTTCCCCCACACCATTAGTATTCTGACAGTGATTGCATTGAATCTGTAGATTGCTTTGGGCAGTATGGTCATTTTAACAATGTGAATTCTCGTGTTTTTGTTTTTTAATCCATTGAGCCACTGTGTTTTTATTGGAGCATTTAGTCCATTTGCATTTAAAGCAAAATTATTGAAACGTATATACTTATTACCATTTTGTTCGTTGTTTTCTGGTTTTGTGGGTTTTTTTCTTTTTTCTGTTCCTCTCTTCTTCTTTTGCTCTCTTCCCTTGTGCCTGATGACTATCTTTAGTGTTATATTTGGATTCATTTCTCTTTTTTGTTTATCCATCATAGGTTTTTGGTTTGTGGGTACCATGAGGTTCATATATAACAACCTACGTACATTATTATTTACATGATAATATACATGATTATTTTAAGTTGATGATCTCTTAAGTAAGTCTGACCCAGACTCTTTTCAAATTACTGCCTCTGCACTGAGACTCAGAGCATGTTAGATTTCGTGTGTGCCCTTTCAGAGCAGAGTCTCTGTTTCTCACAGCTCTCTGGCTCTCCCACACACAAGCCCCACTAGCTATCAAAGCCAGATGTTCCAGGAGCTTGTCTTCCCAGTGCAGGACCCCTGGTCTAGGGAGCCTAATGTAAGGTTTGGACCCCTTGCTCCTTAGGGAGGACCTCTGAAAGTGTGATTATCCTCTCATTTGTGGGTTGCCTACCTGGGGATGTTGGTCTTGACTATACAGTGTCTCTACCCCTCCCACTCATTATATTTTGGTTCCTTCTTTATTTGCTTAGCTGCGGGAAATCTTTTTTGCTAGTCTTCTGGTCATTCTCATAGATAGTTGCTCTGTAAATAGTTGTAATTCTGGTGTGCCTATGGAAGGAGGTGAGTTCAGGGTCTTCCTACTTCACCATTTTGGCCCTGAATAATCATTATTTTCTTAAAGCTACCCAGGTGTTTCTTTCCATAAGATGAAATATTTATTTTTACTCTGGCTTCTACATAGCACCATATCAAAGTGTGTGCAAAAGAATAAATGTAAAAAGGGAAGGTGAGGAAAATGAGAATAAATACAAACTCCAGGATGGAGGTTTTTTTCTATATACTATGGCTGACCCAAAAATTGGGCTATAGATCAGACAATTGAAAAAGAAAAGCCTAGTCAGTTATATGCCTCAGTGCTCATAACCTTAAAACAACCAATTTTTTTATGAAGAAATACAAATGTTCTTACTAAGACTGAGCAAAACTTTTTGCTTGATGGTCCTCATAAAGTAGACTGTGATGCAATAAACAATATCTTCTATAACATCTTTATAGAAAATGCAAAAACTAACTCTATAAAGCCATTGTTTATGATGACCCCCCAATATGGCTATAGAAAACATATATTTCCATATTTCTATAACACTCTTTTTTTTTTTTGCGGTATGCAGGCCTCTCACTGTTGTGGCCTCTCCCATTGCGGAGCACAGGCTCTGGACGCGCAGGCTCAGCGGCCATGGCTCATGGGCCTAGCCGCTCCGCGGCATGTGGGATCCTCCCGGACCAGGGCACGAACCCGCGTCCCCTGCATTGGCAGGCAGACTCTCAACCACTGCGCCACCAGGGAAGCCCTCTATAGCACTCTTTACTGAGCTCTATTAACAATTACCCATGTGTATTTAATTCTTTGCCTCATCAGATTGTAAGCCCTTCAAGAGTCATGATCATCTCTTATTTATCTATCTCCAGCACTTAGCACAGAGTCTGGCGTGTCATAGCTTACAAGGTTTGTTGAAAGAATATTACAAATTTTCACTTCACTTTTATCTACTGGCATTTACCTCGAACACTATCCAATAGTGTTCCTTCAGTAGTATAAATATTTAATCCATGTTGCAAAGTGATCCTTACTAACCATTCTTCTACAGCTGCAATATCTGTTTGAAAACAAAAGGCAAACAATCAGCTATTTTTTTGTATGTCACGTTGGTGAAATTTAAGACTATATGAACATTACCAACCATAATTACCTTTTATTTCCCAATCATTTTGATTGCATTTATATATGTTTTCCCAGCAAACATTTTGATGATAAAATAAGGAAAAAAGAATTATGAAGTGACCTTACCAACACAGCAATGAACCCAGACAATAATATTTTAGATTATAATTTTTCTCTGAGAGCTCTTGTAGCTTGGTAAGAAGCAAATTGTGACACTCAGGTGAAGTGGTATAATATTTTTTGAAAGTAGACCATGATGAATTAAAATATTTAGTATATCAGGAATTCCCTGGTGGTCCAGTGGTTAGGACTCTGCGCTTTCACTGCCCAGGGCACAGGTTCAATCCCTGGTCAGGGAACTAAGATCCCACAAACTGCATGGCATGGCCAAAAATAAATAAATAAAATAAAATAAATAGTATAAACCCTAGGGCAAACACCAAAAAATTTCTTTAAAGAATAATAAACCAATAGTTGAGACAAAACAGAATCATAAAAAATAATTAATATGGATGAAGAAAGAAAAAGAAAAGTAAAACAGAAGAGATAGAATAGAAAAAACCCTAATGGTAGATGTCAGTACAGCCATACTAAAAATTGCATTAAATGTAAATGGCCTAAAAATACTAATTAAAAGACAGATTTCCAGATTAGATGTGAAAATCAAGACTGAAAGACATGCTAACTCTAAGAAACCCACTTTAAATACAAAAGCATAACTGAGTTAAAAGTTAAAGAATGGGTGGGCCTGGGGAAGCCAAGGTGATGAACTCAGCCTGGGTGCTGCAGCAGTTGTACCCATAAGTCGAGGCTGAAACCAGGGCGTGCTCACGAAGAACATGCCTGACCCGAACACTCAGCTACACAAGCCCTCATGTCCATCCAGGCCTCTAGGTGGATCTGTGCACCACCCTGGCGAGGATATGGCTCTTCTAGTGGCTGCTTAAACAGCTAAATAAGTAGATCAAGTGCTATTTATGCTTCTTGCTGTCACTGCTCTTTATCAAGCAATACCTGGATTGGGGGAAAGATAATGGTATAAGAAAATATCCTATATGTTTCTACAAAAAGAGCTTCCTGCACAACTGGCCAACACAATGAGAGAAGTCAATCTTCTGATGGGTAACAACTGGCCTTCATTGTGCCTGGTTCAAAGTTGGTATAGGCATAGCTTTCTTGAACTTCTGAAATATGAAAATAAGAGCACTGAGAATCCACAGGTCTTAAATAACTTTATACAAGTCTTGATAAAAATCACAAATAGAAACAACAATGTGGTTCCTATAATGGTACATGGAGTGATCGAATGTAAGGGAAAGTATGGGTTTCAACAGCAAGTAAGAGCCAATATTTTCTGGATTGGTTTTATACCAACTGTATCTCTTTCCACATGCATATTAACTGGCACACACTTCTGTTTGGTGGTGATACTAACCCTGCTCATCCTAAACACACAGGAAATATTAATCCCACCTGTAATGTGGCTCATACAGTGAAAGATGTATATGAAGCAGCCAAGAGACTGTGTGGATAGTGTCAACTGGTAGACCCAGAGCTGGAAGTTGAAGAGGTCAATGCCAAAGCTCCAGGCAAACCTATTCAGGTAGTTTATGTGACCTCATATCTGTTTCATATGCTATTTAACAACTCAGTGAGAACAACAATAGAACTGCACCAAGAGTTACAGAAAAGAGGGCTATCTGGCTGTTAAAACCTTTGTTACTTTGGGTTAAGAAGACACATCCATTAGATCAGTGACTAAGGTGATGGTACCTATTCTGAAAAATAGCACCATAGTTATTCCACTGACCGAATATTTATTTTCTCTATATCAGCTGGACGTTTTCCATGGAGTCCTTCCTACAGCTACTCCTGTTCTTCCATTAAACTAGTAACTTGAGTAACTTTTCATTGTACCTTGCTGCAGTGTGGTTAGTGCCTGACATAGAAGAGTGCAGTCTCCCTATGGTTCTTGTAGCCTCATACCCTCCACCTCATTATTATAGAGTTGAGTGTCCACAGTCTCTTCAGGATTCTGAACTTCTTCCCCTTTCCAGACACAGCAGATACCTACTGTTGCTCTTTGTGACCAAGTATCATGCTTATCTCAGACTACCAATTAGGGACCAAGGTATTTGGAAGTTAAAGACATCAGTTGAATCTACCTTGATAAGTCAGTATGCCAAGGTCCTTCCTCCCTTATATGCATCTCTCCTCCAATCTCTGGTTTAGATTTATGCCTTCCTCCACCATTGTGAGGCATCTGTACTTTTGTGTTAGATCGCACTCATTGATGCACTGATTTTACTTTAAAATTCACTTGTGTACTTCTATTCTGTTGCTTAATGCATTCTAAAAGTTGTCTTGGGGAAAAAAGGTAAAAGAATGAAAAATATATCTTATGCAAATACTAATCAAAAGAAAGGTGTAATGGCTATATCAGTATCTGACAAAGGAGACTTCAGATCAAGGTAATATCAAGAATAAAGAGGAAAAATACATATGATAAAGGGATCAATTCACTGAAAAGGTATGACAGCCTTAAATGTGCACATGCCTAACAGAGCTTCCAAATACATGAATCAAAAGCTGATAAAACTGGGGATTTCCCTGGCAGTCTAGTGGTTAGGATTCCGGGCTTTCACTGCATTGGTCCAGGTTCGATACCTGGTTGGGGAAATGAGATCCCACAAGCTGTGCAGCATGGCCAAAACAAACAGACAAACAAACAAAAACCTAATAAAACTAAAAGGAGAAATAAACAAATCAACAATTATAGTTGGATATTTCAACTCTCCTCTCTAAATAACTGAGTAATGAGTGAGGATATAGAAAAGCTGAATAACACTATCAACCAACTGACCCAATCCACACTTATAGAGCACTCCAGTGACAAACAGCAAAGTAAGTATTTTTTTCAAGTGCACAGGGAAGATTCACCAAATAGGCCATAAAAACCATCTTAACAAATGATTATACAAAATATGTTCTCAGAACATAACAGAATTAATCTAGAAAAATCAGTAACAGAAAGATCTGGAAAATCCCCAGATATATGGACATTTTACAACACATTTCTAAATAACCACAGGTCAAAGAGAAAGTGGCATGGGGAATTAGAAAATATTTTGAAAGAAAATGAAAACACATAAAAATTTATGAGATGCAGATAAAGCAGTGCTAAAGAGAAATATATAGTAGTAAAATATATTTAAAAAGATCTCAAATCAATTATCTGAAGCAGGGATTAAAAGATAGTACTGGCCTTACAAAGTGTCAAATAGTAAATATTTGGGGTTTTGTGGACCATGTGGTCTCTGTCTCAACACTTCAACTCTACATGGTAGCCAAGAAGCAGCTATAGAAAACATAAATAAATGAGCACAGCTGTGCTCCAATAAAACTTATTTACAAAAACAGGCAGCAGACCAAATTTGGTCTGCAAACTGTAGTTTGCCACCCGCTGATCGAAAGGTCCCCAACTTAAGAAACTAGAAAAAAAGGAGCAAATGAATCCCAAAGGAAGTAGAAGGATGAAACAGTGAAATCAACGAAATGAAGACCAGAAAAACAATAATCACAATCAATGAAATCTAAAGATGATTCTTTGAAAGGATCAATAATGTTGATGAGCTTCCGCCAGATGAATCAAGAAGGAAATAAAGATGCAAACATCAATAAGATGAAATAGGGCACATCACTATAGACCCTTTAAGGTTAATAAAAGAATATCACAAAAACACGTAAGTTACAAATTCAACAATTTAGATGAAATGGACAAGTTCCTTGAAAGATACAAACTGCCGAAAATCACTTCAGAAAAAACAGAAAACTTGAATATTCCCATATCTATTAAGGAAATTGAATTTGTAGTTAAAATCCTTCCCACAGAGAAAACTCCATGCCCAGAAAACTCCACTGGTGAATCCCACCAAACATTTAGTGAAAACAATACCAATTCTGCAAAAATTCTTCCATAATATAGGAGGGAACTCTTCTCAACTCATATTTATTTACGTATTTCCCTTTTTTAGAAATGAGCTTTATTTCAATGCAATTTAGATCTAAAAGCCTACATACTTACTTTGTCCTCTGACCAGGTTTACCTACCAGTCAGGATTTCAAAAACCACAAGCAAATCAAACACCTTTGAGATTATGGACAGCGCCCACCTTCGTTTCAGTTTGGCAATTAAACCAGGACTCCCTTTGAAAGAAGCTTCTGTGCAAAACGCCATATTTCCTAGAATGAGGCTCATTGTTTTCCCACCTTGAATTCACCCACTTAAAAAGCAGATCCAGAAACCCAAGCTTTTAGAACTCAGAGCCAATATCACCACATAAGTCACTTTCATTCTAGCAATTGTATAGCTAATAGCCCCCAAATTTCCCTTATTTAACAGAGGGCTTCAAGCAAGGCAAGGCAAAATTTCTCAAAACACCCCTGTCTGCATCTGCCAACTGTTTTCATGGGAATCAGCAATACTTCACTCTTAAAGTCCTGGAGACGACCCCACCTGGCAAGCAGAGCCAGATCCCACCAGGAAGGAATGTAGACAAAGGGATCCCTGCTGGTCCCAGCACTGCTGTCACACCCAGAAACAATGAACTTGTTCCTTACTCATAAACACTGTCCAATAAAGAGGCTACCATGAAACTCAGAAATTAAATTTTCTGCTCAGATTCCTGGATAAAAACGATTTTTAAAAATCTGTGTAATTCAGACCAAAAGATGATTATTTAAAAGAAAATCAAGAAATAGAAACAACTTTCTAGTAAAAGCTTGTTGGAAGACGGATTCCAACACAATTAAAACGATCTAGATAAGTCCTTTTGTCTATGGAGAATGCAGTGTTATCAGCCCCTCACACGAGCCCTCCTGATACTCCTTATAGACAGCATTTCAGTTCAGAAATCAAAGTGGAAATACCTTTGAAATGAAAACAGTGATGTGGCTGGAAAACCATGTGCATCAACGTTTTCCCACCCACCACGAGCCTGGGTTTTCTGAAAAGGTCACTGGCTTGGCTTTCCTGTCAAAAACATTCTTGAACTCGTAGGGAACAGAGGAATGGAGACTTGGTGTCTGAAGCGCGTGTCTTCCGGGTTCCATATCTGGGGCTCAAGAGCCAACAGCAGGATCCTGTGGGACTCATGGAAGGTTCCCCAGGGCAATGAAGATTCTAAAGTTTCTTAAGCTCAGTATGAACTCAAGTCTGGTATCACCTGTGCTGGGCTCCCTCAACTCCTGCCCAAAGCCCTGTGTGCCCTTGGTTTTCAGCTTAAAGCTGAGCACCGCCCCCAGCGTTCATCAGCAGCAGCAGCTAAGCAACTCATTTGATAAAGACAGCATTACCTGATACCGAAAGGAGATAAAGGTATTACAAGAAAATAAAACTCCAGACTGATAACCCCAAGAACCCACTAGCCAAATGAGTCCAGCAATACACAAAAAGGATAATGCATCGTAACTAAGAGTTGTTTATCCTAGGATTGCAAGGCTGGTTGAGAATTCAAAAACGAATCAATGGAATTCTTCATATCATGGGATGAAAGAAGAAAATCCTCATAATCATCTCAATAGATGCAGAAAGAGCATTTAACAGAATTCAACACCAATTCTTGAACTCAGCAAACTAGGAATGGAAGGGAACTTCCTTAACCTGATAAGAGGCATCTGCAAAATACTTACAGATAACATCATACTTAATGAGGAAAGGCTGAATATTCTCTCCCTAAAGTTGGAAACAAGGCAGAGATATCCTCTCTCACCATTCCTATTCAACATTGTACTGGAGATCCCACCAGCACAATAAGGCAAAGATAAACAAGTAAGTACGTAAGTAAATACATATATAAATAAATAAAATGAATCATATTAGAATGGAAGAAATATATAAAATTATCCCTATTTCTAGGTGGATGTTTATCCATGTAGAAAATCCCAAAGAATATACAAAAGACTACTAGAACTAATAAGTGAATTTAACAAAGTTGCAAGATATAAGGTCAATCTACAAAAATCAATTACATATTTACATATTATTAATGAACAATTGGAAATTAAAATATTAAAAATAACCATTTAGGGCTTCCCTGGTGGCACAGTGGTTGAGAGTCCGCCTGCCGACGCAGGGGACACGGGTTCGTGCCCTGGTCTGGGAAGATCCCACATGCCGCGGAGCGGCTAGGCCTGTGAGCCATGGCCGCTGAGCCTGTGCATCCGGAGCCTGTGCTCCGCAACGGGAGAGGCCACAACAATGAGAGGCCCACGTACCGGAAAAAAAAAAAAAAAAAACCATTTAAAGTAACATCAAACCCATGAAATACTTAGATATAAATTTCTTAAAGTATATGCAAGATCTCTATGCTGAAAATGACAAAACCCTGATGAAACAAATCAGAGGAGATGTAAATAAATGGAGAGATATACTGTGTCCATGGATTGGAAGACTCAATATTGTTAAGACGTCAGTTCCCCCTAAACTAATCTATAGATTCAATGCAATTCTGATTGAGATTAAAAAAATCACAGCAGAATTTTTTGTAGAACTAAGCAAATTGATTGTAAAATTTACATGGAGAGACAAAAGAACTAAAAGAACAAAAGAAAAAGATCAAAGTTGAAGGGTTAGTATTACTCATTATAAGCTTATTATTTATAAAGCTAAAGTAATCAAGTGTGGCATTGGTAAAGGATAGAGAGCCCAGAAATAGCAACTCAGTGGACACAAAATAGCTTTTACAACAAAGACGGTGGAATAATTGGATATCCATATTTCCCCCAAATTACCCTCAGTCCATATAATGTACAAAAACTAACTTAAATTCCGTCATAGGCCTAAATACAAAACCTAGAACCATAAACTTCTAGAAGTAAATACAGGAGAACTTTTTTGTTGGTTAGGCAAAGATTTCTTAGGTATGATGCCAAAAGTACAATCCATAAAATAAAAAACTGATAAATTAGACTTCATCAAAATTAAAAACTCTAATCTACAAAGGACATTCTTAAGAGATTAAAAATACAAGCCATAGACTAGGAGAAAATATTTATAAATCATATATCTGATAAAGGAGTTGTATCCAGAACATACAATGAACTTGCAAAAGATTTGAATAGATAATTCACCAAATGGCAAATAAGCACAAAAAAGGTTGTTCGTTGTCATTAGTTATCAGAGAAATGCAAATTAAAACCATAATTAAATATCACTCTACACCTATTAGAATGGCTAAATTAAAACTTACATATTTATACATATTAAAATATATTTATATATAAGTATACATATATACATATTGTATAAATATACATATATGTATAAATGTATATGTATACATGTATACAAACATACACACACACTTATATATACTAAGTGCTGGCATGGATCCAGATAACCTGGTGGTGAGAAAGCAAAATGATACTGCTACTTTGGAAAATAGTTTGATAATTTCTTATACAGTTAAACTTACACTTACCATATGACACAGTAAACCTACTATCTGGTATTAGCCAAATGCAACAAAAATTTGTGTTCATCACAAGAATCTGTATGAGAATGCCTATAGCAGCTTTATTCATAATTGCCAAAAACTGAAAAAATCCAAATGCCCTGCAACAAAATAAACTATAGTACATCCATACAGTGGAATACTACCCAGTAAGAAAACAGAAAAAACTACAACATAGTGAATCTCAAATGAATTATGCTAAGTGAAAGTAGCCAGACTCAAAAGACTACATATTTGATGATTCCATTTATATGACTCTGGAATAAACAAAATAATAGGAACAGAAAACAGATCCGTGGTTCCTGGGGTTCACGAGACAGAGAGTTCACTACTGGTGGGGTTAATTTTATTGGATGATGGAATTGTTCTAAATCTTGATTCATGAGTACACAATTGTATACATCTGTGAAAACTTATAGAGCTAGGCACTAAAAAGGGTATATTTTACTGAATGTAAATTATACCTTATTTTAAAATGAAAAAAGAACAAATTGTGAAGTATAAATTAAGGAGGGACTCTTTTTACCTTCAACAGTTCTAGGTAGTTCAAACTTCAAACTGCCTTCACCACTTTCTAGCTATCACCAAATCTCCATATGGCTCCATAGGCCTCAGTTAAAACATTCGAAAATGGAGCTAACAATAGTAACTAACACACATGGAGTAATAAATGAATTTAGTTAGGTAAAGTGTTTAGAGTCATGCTAAAAATATAAGAATTCAGTAAATGCTACCGGCAAGTTCTACTACTATTACGATGATTATTTTGCTACCTTTGCTGTTGATGTTACGTAAACTACCCTTCCCAAGATTTTACAGATACATAATACTCAAATTCATGGCATGGCAGCAAATAAGATACGATTAAGGAGTAAAAAGTGAATGAGCAAATATGGTCTCCTTCCCCCTTAAGATTTTCTTTCATGATTTCTAGCATATTACTAACATTAGACCATTCTCTTCTATTACATTATAAGCTCAAATATATTTCTTTTTACTCAATCCAGAAGTTGTGTCAAGATAGGCAGAGATAATTTGGTCTCTTTCCATAAAATACTTAAGTTTTCAGATCACCTTTGTTCTTGCCTGGGTGATCTTAGAATCAATGCATTTCTGAAATTAAATTTTATAAATAGAAGAAGTGAAAATAACAAGTGATCTTCACTTCTTTGATTGTCAAACTAATGTCAATATTAGGCAAGCAGCTAGAACAATCCATCTTTAGACTGTACTCCCTTTTTTTTTTTAAAGGAGTACAATCTTCAGGATGAATTCCTTGAAAAAAAATCACAAAAAGTTCCGATAGATTAATTTGAAAAAATTGAGATAAATAAAGGATAAAAATAGTGATATAATCCATGTTAGCTGTTATAAATACTGGGGCTTCTTTTGCAGTTTTTATCTTTGATGCTTCCTTATATAGAGTCTTTTCTATCCTTTCTGCCTTATTCTCACTTTCCCCCTGCCGTTTACTCTGTAGGACACACAATTTGGTTCGTCCTTTAACTTTCCCATACTTACAGGGGTTTGCCTGTATGATCCCACCATCTCACTGTCCCAATTCATCACCTGCTACATTTGACTGGCACACAAGTGGGTGCAGGATCAATTCTAGGCCAATTGAAGATACTCTCCTAGGGATTTGGAATTGGGCTGGCCCCTAGGAAATATATATAAAACTTTGACAGCAGTGAGGCAGCTTTAGGAAACTAGTCTGCATAAAAGGAAAAATAATTATAGATGTACAGAAAATACAGATAAGAGAAACAGGGTAAAATTATTCCCTGGGTTCTTGATGGTTCTCCATTTCTTACTTCTAATTCCTTCTTATAATCTGGCTTCACTTTTGTCTTTGGGTTCCACAACAAAAAGAAATTTAGTCTTTTTCCTTTAGCGAGGTCAGGATGGTTTCTATTTCTTGCACCTACCATATTAGAATAATATACCCTTTATCATTTTTAAACTATGGGTCTGTATCTCATGCCTGAAGATCTACTAGCTCAGTTCACTAGCTCAATACTCACACCTTCTGGAATTTGACTTTCCTGCTCTTTCCTTCTTGGTATTTACAGTAGTATATAAACTAGGCTGCCACATAGCATTTAATAGTAGACCCAATAGTAAACTAATACACTACATATTACATTTTAAAATTAATGATTCCATTTCATTAAAATTAATTGGTACCTGACTTTCTTAATACTATGAATTTCAAGTTCTAGAAAATGAGTTTACTTTAACTAAAGAATAATATAAATGCTATGTATGTCAGAGCCATCTATTTATAATAAAACTGCCAGGTAAAATACAGGAAGTCCAGTTAAATTTGAATTTCAGATGAATCACTAGTTTTTAGTAAGTATGTATGTCGCAAATACCACAGGAGACATTAACATGAAATAACATAATTTTTTAACATAATAAATGTTTTTTATTTGGTAATTTGTCAATCCAGACCCATGTGTAAAATAGTGAATTCAGATCATTCTTACCTGTATTTTTTGTAATGTTTTCTCTGGGAATATCAATCAACCAATAAACTCGATCACTGAACTTGAACAAAGAAGACAACAGAAAACAGTGTTTTACAATGTTAATAGCAACACTTATTTTGGCATATTCTACCCTATATTTTAAAAACGAAAATTAAACAAAAACATCCAATGTATATGTCCTTTACCCAGCAATTTCACTCTTGGGAATTTATCCTGCATTATACTCACATATGTGTGAAATGAAATGTGTTCAAGGATATTTTTCATCATTGTTTGTGATAGTACAAGACTGGAAATAACTAAAGTATTCATCAGGTATGTGTAAGAATATAGCCACAAAATGGAATATCATACAGCCAAGCTCAGACAGCACAAAGCTGAAGCATTACTGGCTTGATGTGTCAGAGGAGAGAACCTGCTGCTGACAGAAAATTTAGGAATGTAAGAGGAAAATCCCAGGCACAAGGGAACTTTAAAAATAATGATCTAAGAGTTAAATATAAACTCTTTCCATATCCTTAGGCAACACAAGTGCAGGGGAGATCCTCAGAAGGCCATGTGAAAAAAAAAACTCAGCAGTGGAAGTTAGTAGAACTGAGCAGAGATAGCAGCTGCTGAAACCATAGGTAAGACATTTTGCAATTTGTGCCAGGGCAATTAATAGCCTTTTAGACCACCACCAACAAAAACATCAGCAAATTCTTATAAGAAAATAGCAGAATCCAGGGTTGTTACAGCTTATTATCTTCAATGTCCACTTTTCTTCCAAAAATGACAAGACATGGAAAGAAACAAGAACATGTAACTGATATTCAGGGAAAAGAAGATAAACCATAAACTGACTCAGAATGAGTTCAGATACAGATGAAGACTTCAAAGCAGCTATTACGAATATGCAAACGGATTTAAGGAAAATGTGTTAATGAGGGAATGGATAGGAAATCCAGCACCGAAATGAAAAATACAACAATAAAATGAAATGGAAATAGTGAGGCTGAAAAGTATAACTGAAATAAAATATTTACTAGATGAGTTCAATAGATTGGAGATGGCAAAAGAAAGAATAAGTGAACTTAGGGCTTCCCTAGTGACACAGTGGTTAAGAATCCGCCTGCCAATGCAGGGGACACAGGTTCAAGCCCTGGTCCAGGAAGATCCCACATGCCATGGAGCAACTAAGTCTGTGTGCCACAACTACTGAGCCTGGATGCCACAATTACTGAAGCCTGCGTGCCTAGAGCCCATGCTCCGCAACAAGAGAAGCCACCACAGTGAGAAGCCCATGCACCGTGACGAAGAGTAGCCCCTGCTTGCCGCAACCAGAGAAAGCCCGTGCACAGCAACAAAGACCCAACGCAAATATAAAAAAATAAAATAAATGAATTTATTTAAAAAAAGAAAGAAAGAATAAGTGAACTTAGATATATAACAATTGAAATTATTCAATTTGAAAAAGGTGGAAAATGATTAAAGAAAAATAAATGGAGCCGTAGAGATCTGTGGGTCAATAAAACGTGTTCCAAAATGTGCCTAATTGGAGTCCCAGTCAGGCAAAGAGACAGAGAAAGGGGTAGAACATTTCTTTGGAGAAATAGTGGTTGAAGACTTTCCAAATTCAATCCAAGTAGCCCAGAGAACCTCTCAGGGTAAATACAAAGAGAACATCTTAAAAGCACCCAGAGAAAAATAACACATTACATACAGGGGACAATAATAAAATTAATAGCTGACTTCTCATTCAGAAACAATGGTATCAGGTGACATATTCAAAATGCAGAATGACATATTCAAAATGCTGAAAGCAAATGAAGTCACCCAGCAATTCTATATCTGACAAAATAATCATTCAAAAACTAAGGTGACCACTGAAAACTACTAGAATTTATAAATGAGTTCAGCAAGTTCAGGATATAAGATAAATATACAAAAATTAAGTGTATTTTTTATACACTTGCAAAGAACACTCTGGAAATGAGAATAAGAAAGCAATTCTCCTTACAACAGCATCACAAAGAATAAAATATTAGACATAAATTTAACAAAAGAAGTGCAGGGCTTCCCTGGTGGTGCAGTGGTTGAGAGTCCGCCTGCCAATGCAGGGGACACGGGTTCGTGCCCCAGTCTGGGAAGATCCCACATGCCATGGAGCGGCTAGGCCCATGAGCCATGGCTGCTGAGCCTGTGCGCCCGGAGCCTGTGCTCCGTAACAGGAGAGGACACAACAGTGAGAGGCCCAAGTACCACAAAAAAAAAAAAAAAAAAAAAAAAAAGGAAGTGCAAAACTTATACTCTGAAAACTACGAAAAACTGTTGAAAGAAATTCAAGAAAATGTAAATAAATGGAAAGACAACCCATATTCATGGATTGGAAGATTACTAAAATGGTGATACTCCCAAAACTGATCTACAGACTCAACACAATCCCTATTAGAATTGCAGCTGGCTTCTTTGTAAAAATTGACAAGTTTATCCTAAAATTCATATGGAAACTAGTGAAATTTATATGGAGGCTAGCAAAAACAATCTTGAAAAAGAAGAACAAAGATGGAGGACTCTTCCTTCTCAATTTCAAAACTTACTACAAAGCAGCAGTAACAAAACAACATGGTACTGGAATAAGGGTAGATGTATAGATCAAAGCAATAGATTTGATAATCCAGAAATAAACCCTCACATTTAGAGTTGATTGATTTTCAGCAAAAGTGCCAAAACAATTCAGTAGGGAAACAGTAATAGTATTTTCAACAGATGGTGCTAGGATAGCTGGATATCCACAAAATAATGAATGTGGACCCCCCTATCCCACACCACACACAAAATTCAACTCAAAATATATCAAAGACCTAAATGTAAAAGGTAAAACTATGAACCTCTCAGAAGAAAACATAGGGGTAAATCTCCATTACTCTGGATTAGGCAATGGATTCCTATTTATGACACTAAAAGAATAAGCAACAAAAGAAAAAATAGATACCTAAGACTTCATCAAAAACATTTTTGTGCATCAAAAGACAGTATCATGAAAATAAAAAATCCACCCACAGAATGGAAGAAAATATTTGCAAGTCATTTGTCTGATAAGGGACTTGAATTGAGAATGTATAAAGAACTTCTACAACTCAACAATAAAAAGACAACCCAATTAATAATCTATATAGATATCTTCACAAAGAAGATATTCAAATGGCCAATAAACACTGTTGAGCAATGAAAAGATGCTCAACATCATTAATCATCAGGGAAATGCAAATCAAAATATAATGAGATAGCACTTCACACCCAGTGGGATGGCTATAACAAAACAAAACAAAACAAAAAACAGAAAATAACAAGTGTTGGTGAGAATGTGGAAATTTGAACCCAAATATACTGATGATGGGTATGTAAAAGAGTCCAACCACTGTGGAAAACAGTCTGGCAGTTCCTCAGAAAGTTAAAATATAGAGTTACCCTATAACCTAGCAATTCCATTTTCTAGTTATATACAGAAGAGAAATAAAAAACCAAAATTTCCACACAAAAACTGTACACAGAAGTTCATAGCAGCATTATTCATAATAGCCAAAAAGTGGAGAAAACCCAAATGTTCATCAACTGATGAATGGATAAACAAAATATGGTACCAAAACAGTGGGATATTATTTGGCAATAAAAAGAAGTGAAGTACTGATACATGCTATCACATGGATGAACCTTGAAAACGTTATTCTAACCGAAAGAAGCCAGTCACAGAAGACAGCATATTATATGACTTCATTTACATGAAATGTTCAGAATAAGCAAATCTACAGAGACAGAAAGTAGATTAGTGGTTGCTTAAGACTGGGGAGTAGAAGGTAGAATGTGGAGTGATTGTCAATGGGTATGGGCTGTCTTTTGGAAGTGATGAAAGTGTTCTAAAATTAGATAGTAGTGATGGTTGCACTCTATGAATATACTAAAAACCATTTAATTGTACACTTTAAATAGGCAAATTGTATGGTATATAAATTATATCTTAATGAAGTTGTTACCCTAACACACAAAAAGGTGAAATAAAGGGGAAACAACTTCCAGAGAATTAATTGCCAGCAGACCTGCACTGTAAGAAATGCTACAAGTTCTTTATGCTGAAGACACTGGATGGCAATAAAAAGTAAAAAAAAAAAAAAAACCCCACATGAATCTTTTTCTTTTCTTCTCTTAATTTCTTTAAAAAATGACTCTAAAGTAAAAAGTATAACAATGTATTATTGGGTTTAAACCACATACAGATGTAATATTACTGGACTAGCTGTTTTTAAAAACACATGCTAAAAGGAAGAGTATTCTTCTTGTTAATAACATACCACAAAATAAAATAAAATGTAATTACCAAAGTTAAATTAAAGTGAAAGATGCCCGTATATGTACTATTTATGATTCCCAAGCTTGGAGCAAGTCCTCCTGATGTGAACACGCTTAGAAATTCCTTTGAAGTAAGCTCAATTTCAGATTGGAAAAAACACTGGATTTTCTTCAGGAAAGAGAAAAAAAACAAGTAGTGACAATTTGATGGAGAAGAGCATATTTTACATTAATTTGAAAGTGAGGAGAAATCTATGAAAAGTAGATGCTGCTGAAGATTGCTATCTCTAGTAATTCTAGTCTTTAACTTGGAAAAAAATCTATTTTGAAAAGTACACTTTCAGAACCCATCAGCCTATTATGCCAGTGTCATCATAGGTTTCAATTCATCCTATAATAATCTTTTCTGTCATAGAAATGGTCATAGAGTTATTATGTTTAACAAACATAGACTCAAAGTCACATGCTATCACATGTAGAAATTCCTATTTTATTAAAATCATTATTTTGTGTCTAAATAAAAAAGCAAATATATAAAGCAAAACTCATTTTACTGCATTTTTATTGAATATTTCCCAGTTTTGAGAAGGTATATGAAAAGGTAGCAATCACAAATGGTGGATTTCCCTGAAAACCAATATGGATAAGAAGAGCTTCATCTAACTTAGTTCTCCTAGTAGTTAAGATCCCTCTGGGCAAGTTACCTATCTGAATTTCAGTTTCCCTATCTATAAAATGGGGAAACATGTTCATTCCAAAGATATTTACTGACCCCTTAGCATGAATCAGGCAGTGTTATAGGTGCTGGTGAAACAGAATTAAACCAAACAGGCAAAAACCCCTGACCTAATGGAACTTATTTTCTAATGGGGCTTGGCAGGGAGATAAACTCAAACCCTTTTCCTTTGTCTTCAACTTCTCCACAATTTATTGCACTTTGTTAAGATATTATATAAGCTCCCAATTCTAAGGATCCCTTTGAGTTACTCATCGTTGAGTTCTCCCATGGGTATGTGCATTGCATGTGTAAATAAACTCTGCTTTTTTTGTTTTCTTTGTTGTTTGTTTTTGTTTTTTAGGGATTTTTTGGCTGTGCCGTGAGGCTTGCAGGATCTTAGTTCTCAAACCAGGGACTCAACCTGGGTCACAGCAGTGAAAGCACTGAGTCCTAACCACTGGACTGCCAGGGAATTCCCAAACTTCATTTTTATCTCCTGCTTAATCTGTCTTTTGTCAGTTTGTTTTACAGGCTCCAGCCACTGAACCTAAGAGGGGAGGTTCAGTACTCCCCTACAGTACTTATCTTACAGAAGATTAAATGTCATAATGAACATAAAACATTTTGAAAAATGCCTGACAAACACTTTATAAATGCTAGCTATTATTTCTACTAATACTTCTTCTAGAACTACCACATCACAACTATCCAAAAAGTAGATTATACTTCCCTTTCAAAAGGACAAAACTGAGGATCAGAGAGGTTAGGTAACCTGCCCTAGGGCACACATACCATATATGGCAGAACCAAAATTTGACCCCAGCTCTGTAGGTCTCTCTTCCTATAGAGCCCGTTCCTTTTCCATAATATTTAATCACAAATAGGAAAGACACGTGTGACTCAAAGGGCTTGCACTTCACAATAGTTGTAAATAAAAAACTAAATATACGTTTGGCATATTAAGAAGGAACCGGGAACTAAGTCAAAACAGACTTTAGGATAAATGTATTTGTCCTCATGGGGTGTTTTTCTTCGTTTTGTTATATTTATCATAGACTTTTAGACAATCTGTGCAATTTTTATTAATTTATGTTTTTGTTAGCATTTGCTGCATGACTATCTTAACAGTAGATCTTATTTTGTTGTGTTTTTAAAAATTTTGCCATTATTTGAATCAAAGGAGTCAAATAATCCCCTACCCAAAATGACACCTACAATGTGGTACTTGTTATAAAAGGGAAAGATTCTTTCCCAAGGTCATGTGAGGTAACGTTCTTTCACTAACAGGCTACATCTGTCAAACTTCAGATGGACAGATCAGAACCATAAAAAATGAAGAGCATTACAGCCAGTCTTTTTAAAAAAGGGATGGAGCCATCTTAAAAAAAAAAAAAAAAGCAAACCACCCAGGGTGTTCAATGGCTAAATGAAATATTTTACTTGATCCAAGTGGAATGAAATAGAAAGGATAGAAAGGATTATTTATATCAAATTTCACCTCCCCAAGTCTGAAAATAGTAGAAGGTATTTGAAGAGCGTACAGTGCTAATGGTTTCACCTATGCACTTAAAAGGAATATGAGGGCATGTAGCACATGCTATTAGTGGACCTTACCAAGTCATCAGAGGAAAGATACAACTTGATTATTTCATTCTTTTGGGGGAACCCTTCGCTAGCACAAGCAAAGCGTTTCTCCGTATCACCTAAATAACACAAACATATATATATATATTTTTAGGCCACTAATGAAGAATTTCCATTAAAAGAACCATATTTTTTAAACAGAAAATATTTTTAAAGTATAAGAATTATAATTGTATATTTTAAATTCACATCACTCTAGATAAAGTTTAAATTTTCCACTTTATTTTTTCGTTTTAAAGATACAATATCAGGACACTAAAAAGAAAGGTTTGACTGAGCACTAAAATAAAATATAACACATGCTAGGCTATGATACAGATTTTCAGAGGTGGCCAAAAACCAGTTCTTCACTCTTAAACTCCTCAACCTTGGTGAACATATAAAAGGGACAGAAGTTGGAGATTGGAGTGAATTTATGTTTTGATAGAGAGCTACTGATATGACTCCTCTCCCCAAAGGGTGGGAGTGTTGGGAGGAAGATCCCTCCTTCTTATCTTGTTCTAAAGTGAGTCTCTCTGGGAATTCCCTGGCAGTGCAGTGGTTAGGACTCTGCGCTTCCACTGCAGGGGGCATGGGTTCGCTCCCTGGTCAGGGAACTAAGATCCAGCATGCTGTGGCATGGCCAAATAAAATAAAATAAAATAAAATAAAAGAGTCTCTCATAGACAGCATAGAGTTGGATCATGTGTGATTATTTGTTTTTGTTTTTGATCATGTGTTTTTACCCATTCTGCCAATCTCCCAGTTTTGATTGGGAAATTTAATCCATTTGTAGTTAAAGTGATTACTGATAAGGAGAGACTTACTTCTATCATTTTGCTATTAGTTTTCTATATACCTTATAACTTTTTTGTCCTTCATTCCTGCATTACTGCCTTCTTTTGGATTTAGTTGATTTTCTTTTTGTAGTGAAACATGTAAATTCCTTTCATGTATATTTTATAGCTATTTCCTTTGTGATTACCATGGGGATTACATTTAGCATCCTAATGGTGTACTACCCTAATTTGAATTTATAGCAGCTTAACTCCAATAACATAGAAAAACTCTGCTCCTTTAAAGCTCCAGCCCCACTCCTTTCCGTTGTTGATATCATAAAATTATACCTTTAAATATTGTGTGCCCCCAAAACAAGAACTAATAATTCTTTTGAATGCATTAGTCTCTTAAGTTATGTAGAAAACAAGATTTGGAGTTACAAACCAAAATTACAATGATAGTAACTTTTGTACTAACAATTTTTTTCTTTAGAATGTATTAGTCTCTTAAATCATGTAGAAAATAAAAAGTGGAGTTACAATCCATTGTTACAATGTAATTACCCACATATTTACCTTTATTTCTCCCTACTGCTTCAAGTGACTGTCTAGTGTCCTTTCATTTCCCCTTGCAGGACTCCCTTGAGCATTTTTTACATGGCAAATCTAGTGGTAACAAGCTCCCTCAGCTTTTGTTTACCTGGGAATGCCTTAATTTCTTCCTCACTCTTGAGGACAGTTTTCCCAGATATAGGATTCTTGGTTGACTGGTTTTTCTTTTAGCAATTTGAATATATCAGTCCACTGCCTTCTGGACTCCAAAGTTTCTGATAAGAAATCTGCTTATTATCTAATTGAGGATTCTTTGTGTGTGGTTATTCATTTCTCTCTTGCTGCTTTCAAGATTCTCTCTTTTTCTTTGGCTTTTGAAAGTTTGATTATAGTGTGTCTTGGTGTAGGTCTCTGTCAGTTCATCTGACTTGGAGTTTGCTTAACTTCCTGGATATATATATATATATATATATATATATATATATATATATATATATTATACATATTTATGCCTTTCATCAAATTTAGGAAGTTTTTAGCCATTATTTCTTCAAATAGTCTCTCTGCTCCTTTCTCTCTCTCTTCTGCTGTTACTCCCACAATGTGTGTTGGTCCACTTGATGGTTTCCCAGAGGTCTCTTACACTCTACACTTTTCTTCAACCTTTTTTCTTTCTGTTCCTGAGACTTGATAATTACAACTGTCTTACATTCAAGTTGCTGTTTTTTTCTTCTGCCTGCTTAAATCTGCCTTTGAATCCCTCTAGTGAGTTTTTCATTTCAGTTATTGTACTTTTCAGCCCCTGCATTTCTTCTTGGTTTCGTTTCAGGTTTTCTATTCCTCTATTAATACTTCCATTTTGCTCATACATTGTTTTCTTGACCTTCTCCACATCTTCTTTGGTTTTGGAAGCAACTTTAACATGGTTGTTTTAAAGTCTTTGTCTAGTAGATCTGCCATCCAATCTTTTTTCAGGATAATTTCTGGTGACTTATTTTTTTCCTTTAATGGGCCATACTCTCCTGTTTCTTTGTATGTCTTATAATTTTCTGTTGAAAACTGGACAGTTGAATCTAATAGTGTGGTAACTCTGGAAATTAGATTCTCCTCATTCCCCAGGATTTGCTTTTTTTTGTTACTGTTTTTGTCTTTCGGATTTCTAAAAAATTGCTGTAGGCTGTCTCTGTATCAAGGATCAACCTCAGGTGTAAATTTAAGGTCTTCTTAGGTCTTTTATGAGCCTGTGTCTTTTTTCCCTGGGCATGTGTTGTCACTTTGTAATTTATCCCCTTAAATGCAGTTTTTTTTTGTTTGTGTTTTTTTTGATAGTCTTTAATGTCTGGCTCCCAAAGAGGAAAAAAATGAAAAAGGGAGTAAAAAGGGCACTGGTCCTTTAAGTCCCTTGAAAATCTATTCAGCTGAGGGAGAAGAGTTTGCAACAATGAGGGGAGGTACAACAACAATGGCTGCCTGCCTCTTTGCACCTCTGTGATCAGAAGCAGCAGAGTACAGATTCTCAATATTTGGAAGACAGGGTCCTTTTTGCCCATCCTAGCTTCTGCAAGTTGTGTGTGACTGCTCCAGTAACACGTGCACAGCTGCATGCCATGAGGTTGAGGGTGAGGCATGGGTAGTTTCTACTGTGATAAGAGTTGACAATGACTGAAATTAACTGCAACTTACTGTCCAAGCCTTCCCCTAGAAGTTGTAAGCCTTCAGCAGACTCCAGAGTTCCAAAAAAGTTGTATCAGACAGATTCGGCCAGTGCAGTTGTTGTCCAGTTGGGGAGGCAGATTTCTTGTGCTTCTCACTCTGCCATCTTCCCAGAATCCTCTATCCCTTCTCCTTACCTTGAGTTTGAGGAAAGAGGCTGTGATGGGACCACTCATCAATGTCATATGTATTCCTCTAATCTGGGGCATAAATTCAGACTCCTTCTTGGAAAAAGGCAGGACTTGATTTGATGAAGAGGATAGGCCCTATCCCTTGCTAGACCTGTATAGCTATTTTCACAAGAATCCTACTAAGTCATCTTAGAGAGAAACGCCCCCCATCCTTTTTTTAAAATTTATTTTATTTATTTATTGTGGCTGCATTGGGTCTTTTGTTGCTGCACACGGGCTTTCTCTAGTTGCGGTGAGCAGGGGCTACTCCTCGTTGCTGTGTGCAAGCTTCTTATTGTGGTGGCTTCTCTTGTTGCAGGCTTCAGTAGTTGTGGCTCACAGGCTCTAGAGCACAGGCTTAGTAGTTGTGGCGCACAGGCTTAGCTGCTCCGCAGCATGTGGGATCTTCCCAGACCAGGGCTCGAACCCGTGTATGCTGCATTGGCAGACGGATTCTTCACTGCACCACCAAGGGAAGCCCGCCCCAACCTTGATATCTAACCACTCTCAATATCTACTCAAATTCCTCATCCCCTACCATCCATCCAAATGGTCATGCTGGCCTGCCCTCAGCAAGAATACTGTTTGGTTAGCTGAGCAAGAATCCTCCCTACTCTTGATGTCTCCTCTTAGTAATTTTCCATACAAAGACACAATTTCCCCCACAATGAACCTGCTCCTTGGCTATAAATTCCCACTTGCCTATGTTGTATTTGGAATTGAGACTAGTTCTATACTGAGATCTTTTTTCCTCAGTTGCAACAGTCCCTGAAAAAATTGTAGTTTTACAGCTTTAAATATTGTCCAGCTCTGGTTTTCTATGTCTCAATGAAGTTGAAGCCAGATGCTGCAAAAGTACTGAAGGACATCAGACGTAAGGCTAGATGAAGGGTAACTACAAACATCTTTTGTAACAAACATGGGTTTTGGTGGTATACAATGGCAAAGTACTTCTTAAAAAACTGTCTAAAGATGAGTTAGGGATATTTTTATATTACTTTTTAAAAAGTGTTTTAAATTTTCTGACCCTTTTTTTTTAAACATCTTTATTGGAGTATAATTGCCTTACATTGTTGCATTAGTTGTTGCTGTATAACAAAGTAAATCAGCTATACCTATACATATATGCCCGTATCCCCTCCCTCTTGCATCTCCCTCCCACCCTCCCTATCCCACCCCTCTAGTTGGTCACAAAGCAACAAGCTGATCTCCCTGTGCTATGTGGCTGCTTCCCACTAGCTACCTATTTTACATTTGGTAGTGTATATATGTCAGTGTCACTCTCTCACTTCGTCTCAGCTTACCCTTCCCCCTCCCCATGTCCTTAAGTCCATTCTCTATGTCTGCATCTTTATTCCTGTCCTGCCCCTAGGTTCTTCAGAACCTTTTTCTTTTTTTTAGATTCCATACATATGTGTTAGCCTGCGGTATCTGTTTCTCTTTCTGACTTCCTTCACTCCTCTGTATGACAGACTATATTCCATTGACAGTAATATTCCATTGTATATATGTGCCACATCCTCTTTATCCATTCATCTGTTGATGGACACTTAGGTTGCTTCCATGTCCTGGCTATTGTAAATAGAGCTGCAGTGAACATTGTGGTACATGACTCTTTTTGAATTTTGGTTTTCTCAGGGTATATGCCCAGTAGTGGGATTGCTGGGTCATATGGTAGTTCTATTTGTAGTTTTTTAAGGAACCTCCATACTGTTCTCCATAGTGGCTGAACCAATTCACATTCCCACCAGCAGTGCAAGAGTGTTCCCTTTTCTCCACACCCTCTCCAGCATTTATTGTTTCTAGATTTTTTGATGATGGCCATTCTGACTGGTGTGAGATGATATCTCATTGTAGTTTTGATTTGCATTTCTCTAATGATTAATGATGTTGAGCATTCTTTCATGTGTTTGTTGGCAGTCTGTATATCTTCTTTGGAGAAATGTCTGTTTAGGTCTTCTGCCCATTTTTGGATTGGGTTGCTTGTTTTTTTGTTATTGAGCTGCATGAGCTTCTTGTAAATTTTTGAGATTAATCCTTTGTCAGTTGCTTCATTTGCAAATATTTTCTCCCATTCTGAGGGTTGTCTTTTGGTCTTGTTTATGGTTTCCTTTGCTGTGCAAAAGCTTTGAAGTTTCATTAGGTCCCATTTGTTTATTTTTGTTTTTATTTCCATTACTCTAGGAGGTGGGTCAGAAAGGATCTTGCTGTGATTTATGTCATAGAGTGTTCTGCCTATGTTTTTCTCTAAGAGTTTGATAGTTTCTGGCCTTACATTTAGGTCTCTAATCCATTTTGAGCTTATTTTTGTGTATGCTGTTAGGGAGTGATCTAATCTCATACTTTTACATGTACCTGTCCAGTTTTCCCAGCACCACTTATTGAAGAGGCTGTCCTTTCTCCACTGTACATTCCTGCCACCTTTATCAAAGATAAGGTGACCATAGGTGCATGGGTGTATCTCTGGGCTTTCTATCCTGTTCCATTGATCTATATGTCTGTTTTTGTGCCAGTACCATACTGTCTTGATTACTGTAGCTTTGTAGTATAGTCTGAAGTCAGGGAGCCTGAATCCTCCAACTCCATCTTTCTTTCTCAAGATTGCTTTGGCTATTTGGGGTCTTTTGTGTTTCCATACAAATTGTGCAATTTTTTGTTCTAGTTCTGTGAAAAATGCCATTGGTAGTTTGATAGGGATACAACTGATTCTGTAGATTGCTTTGGGTAGTAGAGTCATTTCCATAATGTTGATTCTTCCAGTCCAAGAACATGGTATATCTCTCCATCTGTTTGTATCATCTTTAATTTCTTTCATCAGTGTCTTATAGTTTTCTGTATACAGGTCTTTTGTCTCCCTAGGTAGGTTTATTCCTAGATATTTTATTCTTTTTGTTGCAATGGTAAATGGGAGTGTTTCCTTAATTTCTCTTTCAGATTTTTCATTATAAGTGTATAGGAATGCAAGAGATTTCTGTGCATTAATTTTGCATCCTGCTACTTTACCAAATTCATTGATTAGCTCTAGTAGTTTTCTAGTGGCATCTTTAGGATTCTCTATGTATAGTATCATGTCACCTGCAAACAGTGACAGTTTTCCTTCTTCTTTTCTGATCTGGATGCCTTTTATTTCTTTTTCTTCTCTGATTGCTGTGGCTAAAACTTCCAAAACTATGTTGAATAATAGTGGTGAGAGTGGGCAACCTTGTCTTGTGCCTGATCTTAGAGGAAATGGTTTCAGTTTTTCACCATTGAGAACGATGTTGGCTGTGTGTTTGTCATTTATGGCCTTTATTATATTGAGGTAAGTTCCCTCTCTTCCTACTTTCTGGAGATTTTTTTTATCATAAATGGGTGTTGAATTTTGTCAAAAGCTTTTTCTGCATCTATTGAGATGATCATACAGTATTGATCCTTCAATTTGTTGATATGGTGCATCACATTGATTTCTTTGCATATATTGAAGAATCCTTGCATTCCTGGGATAAACCCCACTTGATCATGGTGTACGATTCTTTTAATGTGCTGCTGGATTCTGTTTGCTAGTATTTTGTTGAGGAGTTTTGCATCTATGTTCATTTATGATATTGGCCTATAGTTTTCTTCTTTTGTAACATCTCTGTCTGGTTTTGGTATCAGGGTGATGGTGGCCTTGTAGAATGAATTTGGGAGTGTTCCTCCCTCTGATATATTTTGGAAGAGTTTGAGAAGGATAGGTGTTAGCTCTTCTCTAAATGTTTGATAGAATTCACCTGTGAATCCATCTGGTCCTGGGTTTTTGTTTGTTGGAAGATTTTTAGTCACAGTTTCAATTTCAGTGATTGTGATTGGTCTGTTCATATTTTCTATTTCTTCTTGGTTCATTCTCAGAAGGTTGTGCTTTTCTGAGAATTTGTCCATTTCCTCCAGGTTGTCCATTTTATTAGCAAATAGTTGCTTGTAGTAATCTCTCATGATCCTTTGTATTTCTGCAGTGTCAGTTGTTACTTCTCCTTTTTCATTTCTAATTCTGTTGATTTGAGTCTTCTCCCTTTTTTTCTTGATGAGTCTGGCTAATGCTTTATCAATTTTGTTTATCTTCTCAAAGAACCAGCTTTTAGTTTATTGATCTTTGCTATGGTTTCCTTAATTTCTTTTTCATTTATTTCTTATCTGATCTTTATGACTTCTTTCCTTCTACTAACTTCGGGGATTTTTTGTCCTTCTTTCTCAAATTGCTTTAGGTATAAGGTTAGTTTGTTTATTTTAGATGTTTCTTGTTTCTTGAGGTAGGATTGTATTGCTCTAAACTTCCCTCTTAGAACTGCTTTTGCTGCATCCCATAGGTTTTGGGCTGTCATGTTTTCATTGTCATTTGTTTCTAGGTATTTTTTGATTTCTTCTTTGATTTCTTCAGTGATCTCTTGATTATTTAGTAGCATATTGTTTAGCCTCCATGTGTTTGTATTTTTTACAGATGTTTTCCTGTAATTGATATCTAGTCTCATAGCATTGTGGTCGGGAAAGATACTTATACAATTTCATTTTTCTTAAATTTACCAAGGCTTGATTTGTGGCCCAAGATATGATCTATCCTGGATAATGTTCCATGAGCACTTCAGAAGAAAGTGTATTCTGTTGTTTTTGGATGGATTGTCCTATAAATATCAATTAAGTCCATCTTGTTTAATGTAGCATTTAAAGTTTGTGTTTCCTTATTTATTTTCATTTTGGTTGATCTGCCCATTTGTGAAAGTGGGGTGTTAAAGTCCCCTACTATTATTGTGTTACTGTCAATTTCCCCTTTTATGCCTGTTAGCATTTGCCTTATGTATTGAGGTGCTCCTATGCTGGCTGCATAAATATTTACAATTGTTATATCTTCTTCTTGGATTGGTCTCTTGATCATTATGTATTGTCCTTCGTTGTCTCTTGTAATAGTCTTTATTTTAAAGTCTATTTTTGCTGATATGAGAATTTCTACTCCAGCTTTTTTGATTTCCATTTATCTTCTTGAAATGACAAATGGCTGTCAGGAATATGCTGACACATAGTTTCAAAAAGTAAATCAGGACTCAGTCTATCCATTCAAACTGAAGGTTCATTTGAACAATGAACATTAAATTAAATACCTTTAAAAATGCATGCTGTGGAGAGAGCATTTTGAATATAGGCAGCTGGAAATGTTCACATTAGTATGTGATTTTGTTACTGGAAATCTCATAAATATATCTATAATAACTGTCATATCTGCAATACTTTAGAAACTTGAAAATGGAAATTTTTTTTACTTGATTTAAATATTTCAAATGAATTTCAATGAAGTTTGGAACTATTTGCTTAAAATGGAAAAAAGTTGATTGACATACAGAAAGTTGAAAGCTTACTAAAATTTTTTCAATAAAAACCTTTACAAAGTTGATAGATAGGATTGAAAAATGAGTATCATGATTTATTCATTAAGCCAACATGCATTTATCCCATTTAGATATACAAAAATTTGTGAGATATATTTTTAATATAATAGCTAATTTAAGTTAAATACCAAAATAAATTGAATTAGAGCCAGATATTCAAATCTCTATAAACTTTGACTCCAAGATTTAAAAAAATATATTTACATCACATTTTCTCACCAAAAATCTTAAAATTTCAAAGAATTTTATGATGTTGATCAGTATACTTTATAATAATTTAAAAAGATTATTTCATCCTTTTTCATCCCCTTTTAATTTCTGGTTTTTGTGTAGGTTTACAAGGTACACAATATATTAGTACAGTAGTACAAGTACATAATTTAAAAATAAATAGAAAATATTGGAGAACCAAGCTTGCACTTTTTTTTTTCCAACTGATGCAATGCATGACCAAAAAACTGACTTCATGACTGAAGATCTGGTGTAAACTACTGTCATCGTCTTCTGTCTGTTCTCTCTGCCTACCAACTTTCCCTTCACCAATCTACTTTACATAATGCTACCACATTAATCTTCCTAAACTGTAGCTTTGAGATGTTACTCCCCTATCCAGTCATCTTAAATGACTTTCCAATGAATATAGACTAAAGCCCAAATTCCTTAGCTTGGCATTCAAGTACCTCTATAATATAAGCCAGTTTCCTATCTTTCCAAAATATTTTACTTCTTCTATTCCTTCATTCAAGTCAGAATGAACTATTTACTGCTCCCTTCATGTTCTGTGGTTGCCTACCTCTACGACTTTATTCATCACTTACCTGATGTTGTCTTTGTAGGATGCTCTTCCCCATGCATGTACAGACATTTGGGGGACAAATATGGATTGATACCTTTCATACAGTGTTTTCTCTGACTCACTCCATCCCCTGCCCCAGTTGGAAGTACATTCTCCCTTCTCTGAAATCTCATAAGTTTGCCAGTGACTATCCAATCTTTGGTTATGTCCATACTTGTGTAATATATTCTCTAGTGGAATATAGGAATTAGAACTGGTTCATCCCAGAACTCACCCAATTCTGCAACACACCCATGTGTAGAAGAGACCCTGAGTCTCTCCATCCACTCAGTCAACAATTTTTTGACCATCGACTATGTTCTGGTAGATCCAGTTCAGGATACTACAGAATCTATACAATCTGCACAAATGGAGGGTGGATTTGTCTTATTCCTTTTGTAAAGTTTTACACCATGAAAGTCCTATTGGGCAATTTAATCCATGTATTAATTTCAGAAAATTCTCAGTCTATTAGCCTATAATTCAGTTTACAATTCATCCTACATGCAACCATTCATGGAGGAAAAATCAAAAAGATCTATCCAAATAATTCAAGTTTTGCAAATATAAAATGTTCCTTAAAATTTAAATATTCTATGACTTATAAGTAATGAAATACTATAACAAAAGAAAAGTCCCGATGTACACAATGATATTATTAGAAACCTCTGGACCAGAGTACAATAGATAATACCTGGGAAAAACTGGAAGATAAAGTAAAGAAGAAGTACTAAAAGAAAAATATTTTAACTGTTAGTGAGGAAGGGATATAAAGGGGAAGTCTTGAGAGATATTCTCTATTTTAGAGAGTAAAAAGAGTCTGAAACTTACCTTTATTATATGTTATTCCTGATGAAAAATCAAAAATGTTCAAAAGTAAAATCATAACATATAAAAGTGGCAATTCCATCTGTTGGAAGAAAAAAATTATTGCCATTCAATTACTCTGAAGATATTTTTTAGTTCCTTTTGCTATAAACAATGGCAAAGAAATCATCTCTTCTTTGAATTAAAAATATTTCTCATTATGTGACAAAAGCAGACAACAATTGACTAAGCTCTACACTTACTCCTTAACTGGTATTAAAGATATTTATAAATATAATTATTGCAAACTAAAGAACTGTGGCTCAGGGTTTTCTGCAACTGTTAGAAAGGCATGATCAATTCTACATCTGTGTAAAACACAACCTGACTTGATAAAGACTCAGGATGGTACAGTTGTACCTTGATCTGAGACTGTGACAGTATTGCTCTTGGGAGAGACAATCCATGTGAGTCCTGAGCACCCCTGTACATCCTTGCTGTGTGCCAGGAATGCAAGGCCCTTTTCTCAGAGTTGTGCTTGCAGCAAGCAACCTTGAGGCATGAGGTAACATCCTCTGGACAAGCACAGGATTGTTTCCATGGTGAATCTCCCAACTCCGTGTTCTTCTCCTGTAATGCACACCACTATGTGTGTTAGCAAGTATCTGTCATGGGCTGAATTGTTCCCCCCTCCCAAATTCATATGCTGAAGTCCTAACCCCCAGTATATCAGAATGTGGTCATATTTGGAGATAGGGTCTTTACAGAAGTAATTAAGTTAAAATGAAATCATTAGGGTAGGCCCTAATCCAGTATAACTGGTGTCTTTATAAGAAGGCGAAATTTGGACACTCTCTTGTACAGGTAGAAGATGATATGAAGACACAGGGAGAAGGCAGCCGTTTACAAGCCAAGGAGAGAGGCCTGGAACAGATCCTTCCCTCGTGGCTCTCAGAGGGAACTAGCTCTGCTAACATCTTGATGTTGAAACTGAGCAGGACCCTTTGGTACCCTCTCACTTCGTTTGGGACTCTCTGTGCCCCACATCTCTTGAAGTAAAAGAGGTTTCTCCTGACGTCTTCAGGTTTCTCCCGAGTCTCAAAAGGCTGGCTAAAGAGTTAATGATTAGGAAAATGTGAACATATAATAATAAAGAATAACTGTTGGGCCAGGAAAGTAAACTGGTAACAATTTAAACAAAAGGTCAGCCATAACAGCAGAGTCACAGGACCTTTAGTTCGTCCATGAAGGACATAGATAACAATGTCTGAAGCACATTCTTAAGTTGTTTTTACAGAAACTAGACTCCCACCAGATGGAAACAGCTGACCATAAGTGCGTAGACTCCAGACCAATTGGGATCAGAAAGTTGATGATGTTGACTCTGGAAACATCACCCTGTTACCTCATTGCCAATCAATCAGAAGAATGTCCATGAACTGATCAGGCACCCTGCAACCCACATCCCTAATGGTGCCTTAAAAAACCCTTCCCTGAAAGCCATCAGGGAGTTCAGGTCCTTTGAGTACTAGCTGCACATTCTCCTTTCTTGGCACCCTGCAATAAACGTACTTTCCTTCACCACAACCCGGTGTCAGACTGGTTTTGCTGCACATCAGGGAAACCGACCCAAATCCAGGGTCGGGATAATCTCAGATTTCTAAACTCCAGAGCTGTGAGACAATAAATTTCTGTTGCTTAAACCACTCAGTGTGTGCTACCTTGTTAGCCCTAGTAAACTAATACAGCATGAGACTCCATGGGACTAGGGTGGGAGGAGGGAGGGAGGAAGGGGACATGGAGAACTGGAGTGAACATCATGTTGACAGTGACTACTGCTTTTGCTGTGAGTGATAAAGTCCTACATCTCTGACCCAGGAGTCTGTATCTTTTGCCAGCACCCAAGAAACAGTAACAGACTGACTCGCCAGCTATAGGAAGAGTAAATTCCAGCTCCTTTGGGGTTCCTGACAACTGCTGAGTAAATTAAATTTAACTGATGTTTTTCTTCCCTCAAAATTGATTTTCTTGATTCAATACATTTAACTGACAGTAGAAAGCTCAACATTTGTTGGATTTTGAATTCCTCGCCCTTATCACATGGTTAGGGGAGAATTGTTTTTTAAGTGCATTTTTTAGTCATCTAAGAAAACAACTTGTTTTCACAAGGTAAAAGGAAATAAATGGTCCATCAAAATTACATCTGCACGGTGCTAGGCTCAATATTATTTTTGGTATAAGAATGAATTCAACATTAAATGGAGAAGTTACCAGAGACAAACTTTGAAAATAGTGCCCTTATCAGGCAAATCTTGTATTATTTTGCTAAACATTCAAATTAAATGACATAACACCATTATTAGAACCCATAAGCTTTCCTCATCCCTGAAATACTGTCTGAAATGTATTATATTCCAGGACCCCAGTTTGGATGACTTCTTAATAAGTTATCTTCAAAGTTGCTCCAATTCAGTTCTCTCAAGTAAATATAAGAAGAGCTCTAATTTCATTTAAGTGGATTTGACTGTACCTGTCTTTGAGTCAAAAACTAAAAACTTAATTTGAAAGGCTTTTAAATGCTTTCATTAAGGAAAGGAAACCCGAGAGAGCATATTTACGGGCAAGACAGCCAAGGAGTGATCTTTGAACACTGCATGGCTTTGTGCTAGCTGCACATTCCCTTACTCTAATAATTCAGCCCATATATATAAATTCATATTTATAGCTTATATATATAATTATATATATAATTTTTTTAAATTTAGAGATGAAATGTACTTTACTTTAGAGTTGACATATGAGACATTAAGTAACATGTCCAAAGTCCGTTACTAGCTAGTTACAGAGTTGGGCTTAGAACCAAGGTTTCCTGATTGAATTGATCTAGTCAGCGTAAAAAGATGCCACAAAATGAAAATTTCAAAACTTATTCCACATAACATTCTTGAGTAGATTTGACCGCTCACCAAAACTGCTAAATTTGTTCACCATAATTCTGCTTCATACATACATTAGTCTCATTCTTCTCCTTCTTCAATATTATGACTTTCTCAATTTGGTACTACCTTCTTTCAACAATTATCTCATGGTTAGAAAAAAGGCACAGACTTTGGCCTAAGGTCAGCTCTGCCCACTGAGATGTTTGATCTTGGGAAAGTTACTTAACTTCTTCAAGTTTACTTTCTATTCAGTAAAATAGGGACAACACTTCACAGGGTTGTTGTGAGAATTAAATGAATAATATACTAAAACATCTAACAGCTAGCTACTTTACACAAACTAAGCACTTGATAAATATTAGCTCTGAATCCATATCTTTATACATTGAAGCAACTTCTTTATCTTCATCACACTCTCCTATGCATCCTTAACAGTCAAATTATCCCCACTTATTATTCCCATTTAATGCTTATGAGTTTCATGTAACGGTCAGATATAGGTCATATATCTGGGTATTTTCTATTCTCTGGCATCAAATAAATATTGGGAATTGTCCCAAAGGAGGAACCTACCGGTTCATTCGTAGTTACTCTGTTATCATGGAAGAGTGATTACACTGTAAATTCATACTATAGTAGGGCCCTTATTTCTTACTGTAATTCCTTCTTAGTGGGGTGCCCAACCAGTTGCACTTTTCTTTTTTATATTTTCCCAAGCTTTCTTCTATACAGGCTGAGAAAGAAGACCCAAAACTGGGAGCTGAGTTTTCACAGTTTACTGGTTTAGTAGTCCACTTAACTCTGGTAACAGCCAATCAGCTGCTACCAAGTATAGAAGCATGCTTAGAAAAATCTAAAGGACAGGCAGTTGGAATTTCCAATTAACTGCCTCTTCAAAGAGCACCAAAGATCATTTTCTGTGTTCACATCAGTGTCCTGAAGGAAGAGTGGGACTTAAAAGAATGAAGACCTTATTGATAGGGTAAGCAAGAAAATTAAATACACAAAGCAAAAAGATAGGAATGAACTACTTGTGCATGGGAATCAGTAAGACCAAATGATATGCCAATCTGCTCTTCAGGTTCATTCTTGTGTAAATGTCCTTGGTGGGGTTGATTATACCCACTCAGCCTGCCTTTGACCAGTGGGCTGAGACTGAACCTTTCTTACTTAGCACCCTAACTAGTCATCAAGGTCACAGAAGCTAACAAATAATTTTTTAAATGATGATAATAAAACCTGCTTTACATTCATGTTTTCCTTCAGAAGTCCCTTCAAATGGCCATGTAGAATCTGCTTATACCCATATCATGAAAGATAGCTGGTTATCTGGGTTACCTATTCCTAAAGAGCCCATGTAAGAAAAACTTTCTCTCACATTTTCTGGTGACTTTAACTGAAAGAAAAAAGTTACTCCTCAACCTGCAACAATGTGCAAAACTCAACAAAATATCTCTCCCAATAAAGACTCAGTTCCTCCCCTATTAAGGGTAAGGATCTGCTTTCAGTCAGTTACTGTTGAATTACACTTTGATTTGAAGGAAAGCTCCCATAGCAGAGCTTTTATCTGTAACAGTAGAATGAAAATGTTCTTCTCCCTGGAAAACAAGACAGGCACGGGGTATCTAGTTAGGAAATTTGGGGACAAGGAAAGGGGCTCATTGGAAGGATGACTTTGACTTTTTCTGCAATTTTTCTCTGACTATAAAAGTGCTCATTGTGCAAAACTTGAAAAATACAAACAGGTACAGAGAAATTAATTACCCATAAACCAACAATCAGATATAAGCACTATTAACACTTTGACCTATTTCTACAATCTGTTCCCTACACATTTATGTGTTTCATATAGGATCCTTCTGTATATAGCTTCAGTATATAGCTTTCAGTCATTGTTATTCTGACCATTTTTTCATGTAATTCAACTTTAAAAATTTTTTTCACAATTACATATCTAAAATAACTACAATTTATTTAAACATAAGTCATTCAGTTGTTTCCAGTGTTTTCCTGTTATGAATAGTATAACTGAATAATCCTGAAAAAAATATTTCCCTGCATTTAAATATATTTCTTTAGGATATAAATATATTTAAGATTCTTGGTATATGTTGGAAAATTGCTTTCCAGAAAATGCAGTGTTTGGGGCTTCCCTGGTGGAGCAGCAGTTAAGAATCCACCTGCCAATACAGGGGATGTGGGTTCGAGCCCTGGTCTGGGAAGATCCCACATGCCTCAAAGCAACTAAGCCCACGCGCCACAACTACTGAGCCTGCGCTCTAGAGCCCGCAAGCCACAACTAGTGAGCCCGTGAGCTGTGACTACTGAAGCCCACGTGCCCTAGAGCTTGTGCTCCGCAACAAGAGAAGCCACCACAATGAGAAGCCTGCACACCCCAATGAAGAGTAGCCCCCCACTCACTGCAACTACAGAAAGCCTGTGCGCAGCAACGAACACCCAACACAGCCAAAAATAAATAAATTAATTAATTAAAAGAAAAAAAAGAAATGCCTGTGGGACATACAGTTAAGAAAAAATGTAGTGCTGAGAATTAGATATAATCTGTAACAGTTTGATAGGCAAAAAAGTATCTCATTGTTTTACTTTTTAAAATATTGGTGCAATTTAATATTTAAGATATGCTTGTTAGCCATTTTGTCTTCTATAAATTATCTGGACATATTCTTGACCATTTTCTGTTGGAATTTTAGTGTTTTGCTTGTGAAATGCTAAAAGAATTTCTTGCAATACTTACAATGAATATTAAACCCAATTAGTCACCTAATTTTGTTTACAATGGGTTTTGATACATAGTAATTCAAATCTGATGCAATCAAATTTATCAGTATTTTCCTTTGTTTCTGTTGCCTTATAGTTTCAAAGTCTACCCCCATCCAGAGACATACTTTTCTTATGCTTTTTGTGACCACCAAGATGGGTGGGATAGGGAAGGTGGGAGGGAGATGCAAGAGGGAGGGGATATGGGGATATGTGTATACATATAGCTGATTCACTTTGTTATACAGCAGAAACTAACACAACATTGTAAAGCAATTATACTCCAATAAAGATGTTAAAGAAAAAATTTAAAGACTCAAAACGTTCAAAGAATAAAATAACAAGGACATTTTGATCACCCCAGATTAACATTACTACCAGTTTAAAAAAATTATTATGGGATATTCCAACATTAGAAAAAGATTCCAAACAAAAGAAAAAGAAAGACTGTACAATCAGCCTCTTTGTATCCATCATCTAGCTTCAGTCCTGTTTCATCAATACATACACCCATTTATCATCCTCCTTCAGGATAATCTTGAAGATATCCTAGACATTTATACATATTTCAGTACATACTTCTAAGAGAAAATGACAATTTAATTTATTATTTATTTATTTATTCATTCATTTATGGCTGTGTCAGGTCTTAGCTGCAGCACACGGGATCTTTGTTGATGCGTGTGGGATCTTTCGTTGTAGCGTGCAGGCTTCTCTCTAGTTGTGGTGTGCTGATTTTCTCTTCTCTACTTGTGCCACGCAGGCTCCAGGACATGTGGGTTCTGTAGTTGTGGCACGCGGGTTCCAGAGTGTGTGGGCTCTGTAGTTAGAGGCACAGAGGCTCTCCAGTTGAGGTGAGCAAGCTCAGTAGTTGTGGCACATGGGCTTAGTTGCCCCACAGCATGTGGGATCTTAGTTCCCTCACCAGGGATCAAAACCTGTCCCCAGCATTGTAAGGTGGATACTTTACCACTGGACCACCAGGGAAGTCCAAAAATGACATTATTAAAATAAAACAAAACCACAATACTGGACTTCCCTGGTGGTGCAGTGGTTAAGAATCTGCCTGCCAGTGCAGGGGACATGGGTTCGAGCCCTGGTCTGGGAAGATCCCACATGCTGCAGAGCAACTAAGCCTGTGCACCACAACTACTGAGCCTGCACTCTAGAGCCCGTGAACCATAACTACTGAGCCTATGTGCTACAACTACTGAAGCCCGTGCGCCTAGAGCCCATGCTCTGCAACAAGAGAGGCCATCCAAATGAAAAGGCCGCGCACCGCAGTGAAGAGTAGCCCCCGCTCAATGCAACTAGAGAAAGCCTGCACGCAGTAACGAAGACCCAATGCAGCCAAAAATAAATAAATTAATAAAAAACACAATACCATATCATGTCTTAAAATAATAATGATTTCTGGATATCTACCCAGTGACTGTTTTCATTTCTTCAGTATACCATTCTTAAATTTTTTTATAGTTTGTATGAATCAAGATCCAATAGGGTTCATCTCTGCAATTGGTTGATATATTTTTGAAGTTGTTAAATCCACAGATAACTCTCCTTTTCACCCCCATTTTCTCTCTCTTTTTCCTTGCAACTTATTAGTTGAAGAAGTAGTTCGTTTTAATGTTTTCCTCTGGATTTTGCTGATTGCATCATCGTGGTATCTTTTACACAGTAAGTTTATCTCATTTGTCATGTAATTTGCAAAGTAGATTTAAATGCTTGATCAGATTCAGGCTAATTTTTTTGGCAGGGACACTTCATAGGTGGTGTTGAATACGTCTAACAGGAGGTACATAATGACTGGTTCTCTCTTTCCATGATACACCAGCAATCATTTATTGCCTAGATCTGTTAAATTCACTGGAGGTTGCAAGATGGTGATATTTTATCATTCATTCTTTATTCATTCACTGGAATACTTCTATAAAGATAAAATTTCCTTCACCAACTATTTGGTTACCCAGAGGTATATTTCCTAAGGAAAGACAAAATAAATGCTTCATTCTTTTCCCTCATTTACCAGTTTTGATTCCCTAGCATTGGTTCCCTAGAATTGATTTTCTAGCATCCTCATAGAAGCAAACAATAAGATTTATTTTTAAGTATCATTATGAACTCATAGCTTTCTGTTTAAATATATTTCAGTGTTCCTATCCGTTACAGTTACTATCCGTACTGATGCTCAAAGTGTCCGATTTTTGGCAGGTATGGTCTTCTTAAAGTTGGCTCCTGAGTCCTTTTGACATGGCTCTACTTGAGTCTTTGATTGCTTGCTTTCTTCCCTTCTTCTAGGACAAAATATTCCAGGCTCACTTTATACACTTCTGTCCCAAACATAGGATCAGTCATTTCTGTATGGAATTCTGATTCCTTTTACTGGGAAATGGTATTTAGAAACCATAATTTGGGAGCTAGGCCAGTCTTAAAATATATATAAATATATAAACTTTATGGAAGATACATTGTGGCTACTCAAAACTGTATTTCTCCACATATTCACCAAAAAAATCACATAAATAAAGAGGAGAATTAATAAAACAACCCTAGAGCAACCATTGCACAGATATTACTAAGAATTTCAATTTACATAAAAGTAGAAAAATAAACATCTAAACCCAGCAGGATCAAATCCAGAGTCCACACCAAAGTATGGTAGAGACTGTGTGGAAAAGAAGAGAGGTTCACAGGAGTATAGCAGTGGTAGGATACAGGTGAAATCCTCTCTAATAGAGTTCTACCTGAGAAAAGAAATACTGAGAAAAGGTTTGAGAACTGGTAGATTAGAACACTCGTTTGAAAATCTCCTTGCAGTTTTAGGAAGGCAGCATTCAGAAGAAGGGGTAGCCTCTGAATGGGGAGGAATTTCTCAGATGTTTGATGGTGAAGAGAAAAAAGAAAGCAAACAATGGAAATTAAAGATCTTACAGAAACAAAAGAGAACCACAAAATCGGGAAACACACTGACCCCACCCCCAAAAGTTTCCATCTACTTAAAAATTCAACTTCCCTTTAGCAACAGAAGAGGATGCTTTTGAATTAAGAAACCTAGATAGAACCAATGTCATTTTCCACAGAATTAGAACAAATAATTCTAAAATTTGTATAGAAACACAAAAGACCTCAAATAGTCAAAATGATCTTGAGAAAGAAGAACAAAACTGGAGATATCATGCTCCCTGATTTTAAACCACACTACAAAGCTATAGTAATCAAAATGGTGTGGTACTCGCACAAAAACAGATGGATCAATGGAACAGAACAGAGAGCCCAGAAATAAACCCACACTTATATGGTCAATTTAATCTACAACAAAGGAGGTAAGAATACATAATGGGGAAAAGGCAGCTTCTTTGTAATTGATGTTGGAAAAACTGGACAGCTACATGCAAAAGAATGAAACTGGACTACACTCTCACACCGTAGAAAAAAAAAAACCAAAAACCCAAAAAACTCAAAATGGATTAAAGACTTAAATGTAAGACCTGAAACCATCAATCTCCTAGAAGAAAACATAGGCGGTATGCTCTTTGATATTGGCCTTAGCAATATGTTTTTGGATCTGTCTCCTTATGCAAGGGAAACAGAAACAAAAATAAACAAATTGGACTACATCAGACTAAAAAGTTTTTGCACAACAAAGTAAACTATCAACAAAAGGAAAAGGCTGCCTACTGAATGGAGAAGATATTTGCAAACAATATACCTGATGAGGGGTTAATATCCAAAGTAATCAAAAAACTTACACAACTCGACATAAAAAAACAAACAACCCAATTAAAAAATGGGCAGAGGACCTGACTAGACATTTCCCAAAAAAGACATGCAGATGGCCAACAGCAACATCAAAAGATGCTCAACCCCCTAATCATCATGGAAATAAAAATCAAAACCACAGTGAGATATTACCTCACACCTGTCAGAATTGCTTTTATCAGGGACTTCCCTGGCATTCCAGTGGTTAAGACTCCACACTTCCAGTGCAGGGGGCATGGGTTTGATCCCTGGTCAGGGAACTAAGATCTCACATGCTGCATGGCACAGCCAAAAAAAAGAAAGAAAGAATTGCTATTATCAAAAAAACAACAAATAACAAATGTTGGCAAGGGTGTAGACAAAGGGGGACCTTCGTGCATTGTTGGTGGGAATGTATTAAACTGGTGCAACCACTATGGAAAATATTATGGTAGTTCCTTAAAAAATTAAAAATAAAACTATCATACAACCAAACAATTTCACTTCTGGATATTTATATGAAGAAAATGTAAACAACTAATTCAAAAAGGTACTTGTACCCCTATGTTTACTGCAGCACTATTTACAATAGCTAAGATATAGAAGCAAACTAAGTGTCCATCAACAGAAGAATGAATAAAGAAGATGCAGTGTGTATATAAATACGTACAATGGAATATTACTCAGCCATAAAAAGAATGAAATCTTTCCATGTGCGACAACATGAATGGACCTAGAGGGGATTTTGCTAAGTGAAGTAAGTCATAGAAAGACAAGTACCATATGATTTCACTTATATGTCAGTGTATATGGAATGTGGAATCTAAAAAATAAAACAAATGAACAAACATAACAAAAGAGTCCTAGACACAGAGAACAAATTGGTGGTTGCCTGAGGGGAGGGGAGTGGTGGTATGAATAAAATAGGTAAGGGAGATTAAGAGGTACAAACTTCCAGTTACAAAATAAACGAGTCACAGGGATGAAAGGTACAGTACAGGGAAATAGTCAATTATATTGTAATATCTTTTTATGGTGACAGACGGTAACTCGATATATCATGGTGATCATTTTGTAATGTATAGAAATATTGAACCATCGTGTTATAGACCTGGAACTAACATAATATTGTGAGTCAATTACACTTCAATTAAAAAAATATGTAGACACTGAAATAATGTATTAAAATGCTAATGACAGTTATCTCTGGGGGGTGGGTTATGGGTGATTGTTGATTTTTACTTTATGCTTTTATGTATTTCTAGTTGTCTGCAATGAATGTGTATTGCTTATAAAATTAGAAAGAAAACCAATAAATGTCACTACAAAATGTTTGTAAAATTAAAAAAAAAAGAATTGAGAAACCAAATTTCATTAAAAGTAAAGTTTTCTGCTATGTGAAAGGCACTGTCAAGAGAAAAAAAAACATGGAGTGGGAGAAAAAAAATACTGGGTTGGCCAAAAAGTTCATTTGGGGTTTTCCGTAACATCTTACAGAGAAACCCAAATGAATTTTTTGGCCAACACAATATTTGCAAAAGACACACCTGATAAAGGACTGTTATCTAAAACATACAAAGAACTCTTAAAACTCAATAATAAGAAAACAGCCCGATTAAAAAATGGGCCACAAATCCTAACAGACACCTCATGAAAGAAGATATATAGATGGCATGTAAGTATATGAAAACATGTTCCACATCAAATGTCATCAGAGAAATGCAACTCAAAACAATGAGATACCATTTCACACCTATTAGAATGACCAAAATTTGGAGCGCTGACAGCACCAATGCTGCGAGTATGCAAAATGGTACAGCCACTTGGAAGACAGTTTGGTGAGGTTTTTTAAAAAAAATTTTATTTATTTATCTTTTTATTTTTGGCTGCATTGGGCCTTCATTGCTGCACACGGGCTTTCTCTAGTTGCAAAGAGTGGGGGTTACTCTTCATTGCAGTGTGTGCGCTTCTCATCGCGGTGGTCTCTCTTGTTGTGGAGCACGGGATCTAGGCACACGGGTTTCAGTAGTTGTGGCTCGAGGGCTCTAGAGCACAGGCTCAGTAGTTGTGGCGCACAGACTTAGTTGGTCTGCAGCATGTGGGATCTTCCCAGACTAGGGCTTGAAGCCATGTCCCCTGCGCTGGCAGGCGGATTCTTGACAGTGGTGCCACCAGGTAAGTCCCTGGTGAGTTTTTAACAAAACTAAACATACTCTTACCATATGATCCAGCAATTGCACTCCTTGGTATTTACTCTAAGGAGATGAAAACTTAAGTTCACACAAATACTTCCACACAGATGTTTATAGCAGCTTTATTCACAATTGCCAAAACTTAGAAGTAACCAAGATGTCCTTCAGTTGGTGAATGAATAACTAAACTGTGGTACATCCAGACAGTGAAATGTTATTCAGCACTAAAAAGAAATGAGCTTTTTACATGGAGGAAAATTAAATGCATATTACTTAGTGAAAAAAGTCAATCTGAAAGGCTACTTATTTTATGATTCCAACTATATGACATTCTGGAAAAGGCAAAACTATGGAGACAACAAAAATATCAGTAGTTGGGCTTCCCTGGTGGTGCAATGATTAAGAATCTTCCTGCCCACATATATACAATGGAATATTACTCAGCCATAAAAAGAAACGAAATTGACTTATTTGTAGTGAGGTGGCTGGACCCAGAGTCTGTCATACAGAGTGAAGTAAGTCAGAAAGAGAAAAACAAATACCATATGCTAACACATATATATGGAATATAAAAAAAAAAAAACGGTTTTGATGAACCTAGGGGCAGGACAGGAATAAAGACACAGATGTAGAGAATAGACTTGAGGACACGGGGAGGGGGAAGGATAAGCTGGGACCAAGTGAGAGAGTAGCACTGACATATATACACTACCAAATGTAAAATAGATAGCTAGTGGGAAACAGCTGCATGGCACAGGGAGATCAGCTCAGTGCTTTGAGACCACCTAGAGGGGTGGGATAAGGAGGGTGGGAGGGAGATGCAAGAGGGAGGGGATATGGGTATATACATATGCGTATAGCTGATTCACTTTGTTATACAGCAGAAACAAACACAACACTGTAAATCAATTATACTCCAATAAAGATGTTAAAAAAAAAAAAAGAATCTGCCTGCCAATGCAGGGGACATGGGTTCGAGCCCTGGTCCAGGAAGATCCCGCGTGCTGTGAAGCAACTACGCTTGTGCACCACAACTACTGAGCCAGCACTCTAGAGTCTATGACTCACAACTACTGAGCCTGTGTGCCACAACTACTGAAGTCCATGCACCTAGAGCCTGTGCTCTGCAACAAGAAGCCACTGCAATGAGAAGCCTGTGCACCACAACAAGGAGTAGCCCCTGCTCACTGCAACTAGAGAAAGCCTGCATGCAGCAACAAAGACCCAATGCAGCCAAAAAGGAAAAAAAAAAAATCAGTAGTTGACAGCAGCTGGCAGTGGGGAGGAAGGTGTCAATAGGCAGAGCACAGAGGATTTTGGCGATAGTGAAAAATACTCTGTATGATATGATAATCATGGATACTTGCCATTTTACATTTGTCCAGACCTACAGAATGTTCAACACCAAGAGTGAGCCCTAAGGTAAACTATGGACTTTGGGTGATTATGATATGTCAATGTAGGTTCATTAGTCGTAACACATGTACCACTCTGGTGGAGGATTTTGATAATAGGGGAGGCTATGCATGTGTCAGGGCAGGAAGTATACAGGAAATTCCTGTACCTTCCTCTCAATTTTCCTGTAAAACCTAAAACTGCTCTAAAATTTTTTTCTAAAAATTTGAAAAAAAATAAAAGAATCACATGGGAAAAAAGGGACATAGATACTCAAACCTTGCCCCCTACCTGCAGGCTTGTACAAAAAACATATGACATTTCAAAATGAACACAAAATAGCAGGAAATATCCATGCAAAGCTATAAGATAGAAATGTGAATTCAAATATTTCAGCAGATAAGAATATTCTCTCTGCCCCAAACAAGAAACAGAAAAACTATAAAACAGAAAAAACTGTAACACAACACTCTAACCTGAATTAAAATGTTGAAACAGGGATTTGCACATTGAAACAAAAATTACTTTAAGTAATAAGTTCTAAATAAATCAGACTAGAAACAGAGAAAATACAGGAAGATGTGAAATGAGAGTTGACCAAACTCAGGAAATAGAAGAAAACGACAAAATAATCTCAGAAATTAAAGATTAAATTTCAAGGGGCCCAAAGGAAAATAGTTTCGACCAGAAATATAGTACGGGTCATAGAGAAGAGGAATGAAAACTATTGAGAGGACAATATGAAATAAAGAAAATAGTAAAAGCATTGGAGAAAAAGTAAAGAAAATCTAACATTTCCTCAGAGCAAAAGAAACACTCAAGTATATAGACTGAAAGGAGACACAGAATGCCAACACAAAAGATGAAAACAGGCACATATCTGGACACACCTCATGAAATTTCAGGACAGAGAAATTCTCACTAAAGAGATAATCAGAATGGCATAATTCCTATCAGCAATACTGGATAATAGAATAAAATGGAGCAATGCCTTCAAGGCCTTACAGGAAAATTAAATGAGTTTTTAACCTAAGTACCCATTAAACAATAAATGGATAGAACAAAAGCAAGAAGAACTACAATCCTGCAGCCTGTGGAACAAAAACCACATTCAGAGAAAGATAGACAAGATGAAAAGGCAGAGGGCTATGTACCAGATGAAGGAACAAGATAAAACCCCAGAAAAACAACTAAATGAAGTGGAGATAGGCAACCTTCTAGAAAAAGAATTCAGAACAATGATAGTGAAGATGGTCCAGGACCTCGGAAAAAGAATGGAGGCAAAGATCAAGAAGATGCAAGAAATGTTTAACAAAGACCTAGAAGAATTAAAGAACAAACAAACAGAGATGAACAATACAATAACTGAAATGAAAAATACACTACAAGGAATCAATAGCAGAATAACTGAGGCAGAAGAACGGATAAGTGACCTGGAAGACAGAATGGTGGAATTCACTCCCATGGAACAGAATAAAGAAAAAAGAATGAAAAGAAATGAAGACAGCCTAAGAGACCTCTGGGACAACATTAAACACAACAACATTCGCATTATAGGGGTCCCAGAAGGAGAAGAGAGAGAGAAAGGACCCGAGAAAATGTTTGAAGAGATTATAGTCGAAAACTTCCCTAATATGGGAAAGGAAATAGCCACCCAAGTCCAGGAAGCGCAGAGAGTCCCATACAGGATAAACCCAAGGAGAAACATGCCAAGCACATAGTAATCAAATTGGCAAAAATTAAAGACACAGAAAAATTATTGAAAGCAGCAAGGGAAAAACAACAAATAACATACAAGGGAACTCCCATAAGGTTAACAGCTGATTTCTCAGCAGAAACTCTACAAGCCAGAAGGGAGTGGCATGATATACTTAAAGTGATGAAAGGGAAGAAACTAAAACCAAGATTACTCTACTCGGCAAGGATCTCATTCAGATTCAATGGAGAAATCAAAAGCTTTACAGACAAGCAAAAGCTAAGAGAATTCAGCACCACCAAACCAGCTCTACAACAAATGCTAAAGGAACTTCTCTAAGTGGGAAACACAAGAGAAGAAGAGGACCTACAAAAAAAAACCCCGTAACGATTAAGAAAATGGTAATAGGAACATAGATATCAATAATTACCTTATATGTGAATGGATTAAATGCTCCATCCAAAAGACACAGGCTTCCTGAATGGATACAAAAACAAGACCCATATATATGCTGTCTACAAGAGACCCACTTCAGACCTAGGGACACATACAGACTGAAAGTGAGAGGATGGAAAAAGATATTCCATGCAAATGGAAATCAAAAGAAAGCTGGAGTAGCAATTCTCATATCTGATAAAACAGACTTTAAAATGAAGAATGTTACAAGAGACAAGGAAGGACACTACATAATGATCAAGGCATCAATCCAAGAAGAAGATAGAACAATTATAAATATATATACACCCAACACAGGAGCATTTCCTCTAAGATCAGGAACGAGACAAGGATGTCCACTCTCACCACTATTATTCAACATAGTTTTGGAAGTCCTAGTCACGGCAATCGGAGAAGAAAAAGAAATGAAAGGAATACAAATTGGAAAAGAAGAAGTAAAGCTGTTACTGTTTGCAGATGACATGATACTATACATAGAGAATCCTAAAGATGCCACCAGGAAACTACTAGAGCTAATCAATGAATCTGGTAAAGTTGAAGGATACAAAATTAATGCACAGAAAGCTCTTGCACTCCTATACACTAATGATGAAAAATCTGAAAGAGAAATTAAGGAAACACTCCCATTTACCATTGCAACAAAAAGAATAAAATACCTAGGAATAAACCTACCTAGGGAGACAAAAGACCTGTATGCAGAAAACTATAAGACACTGCTGAAAGAAATTAAAGATGATACCAACAGATGGAAAGATATACCATATTCTTGGATTGGAAGAATCAGTATTGCGAAAATCAGTATACTACCCAAAGCAATCTACAGATTCAATGCAATCCCTATCAAATTACCAATGGCATTTTTTACAGAACTGGAAAAAAAAGTCTTAAAATTTGTATGGAGACACAAAAGATCCCGAATAGCCAAAGCAGTCTCGAGGGAAAAAAACGGAGTTGGAGGTATCAGAGTCCCTGACTTCAGACTATACTACAAAGCTACAGTAATCAAGACAATATGGTACTGGCACAAACACAGAAATATAGATCAATGGAACAGGATAGAAAGCCCAGAGATAAACCCACGCACCTATGGTCAACTAATCTATGACAAAAAAGGCAAGGATATACCACGGAGAAAAGACAGTCTCTTCAATAAGTGGTGCTGGGAAAAACTGGACAGCTACATGTAAAAGAATGAAATTAGAACACTCCCTAACACCATACACAAAAATAAACTCAAAATTGATTAGAGACCTAAATGTAAGACTGGACACTATAAAACTCTTAGAGGAAAACATAGGAAGAAAACTCTTTGACATAAATCACAGCAAGATCTTTTTTGACCCACCTCCTAGAGTAATGGAAATAAAAACAAAAATAAACAAATGGGATCTAATGAAACTTAAAAGCTTTTGCACAGCAAAGGAAACTACAAACAAGATGAAAAGACAACCCTCAGAATGGGAGACAATATTTGCAAAGGAATCAACAGACAAAGGATTAATCTCCAAAATATATAAATAGCTCATGCAGCTCAATATTAAAAAAACAAAGAACCCAAACCAAAAATGGGCACAAGACCTAAATAGACATTTCTCCAAAGAGGACAAACAGATGGCCAGGAAGCACATGAAAAGCTGCTCAACGTCACTATTAGAGAAATGCAAATCAAAACTACAATGAGGTATCACCTCACACCAGTTAGAATGGGCATCATCAGAAAATCTACGAACAACAAATGCTGGAGAGGGTGTGGAGAAAAGGGAACCCTCTTGCACTGTTGGTGGGAACGTAAATTGATACAGCCACTATGGAGAACAGTATGGACGTTCCTTAAAAAACTAAAAATAGAATTACCCTATGACCCAGCAATCCCACTACTGGGCATATACCCTGAGAAAAGCATAATTCAAAAAGACAGATGCACCCCAATGTTCATTGCAGCACTCTTTACAATAGCCAGGTCATGGAAGCAACCTAAATTCCCGTCGTCAGACGAATGGATAAAGATGTGGCACATATATACAATGGAATATTACTCAGCCATAAAAAGAAACGAAATTGAGTTATTTGTAGTGAGGTGGATGGACCTAGAGTCTGTCATTCAGAGTGAAGTCAGTCAGAAAGAGAAAAACACTGTAGGCTAATGCATATATATGGAGTCTAAAATAGCTTTTTTTCTTTGGGGAACTTACCCTATCTCTATAGTCTGGTGGGACTGCTAATCAAGATTCACTGCCTTGACACAGAAAACAAACTTACGGTTACCAAAGGGAAAAGGTCGGGGGAGGGATAAATTAGGAGTTTGGGATTAACATATACACACTACTAAATATTAAATAGACAACCAACAGGACCTGCTGTATAGCACAGGGAACTATACTCAATATTATGTAAAACCTATAAGGGAAAAGAATCTGAAAAAGAAAAAAAATTATATATATATAACCAAATCACTTTGCTGTACACCTGAACCTAACACAACATTGTAAAGCAACTATACTTTAATTTTTTTAAAAAGTAAAAAAAAAAAAAAAAAAAAAAAAAAAAAAAAAAAAAGAACCCCTGCCTTCTTTCCATAGCTGGCTGGAATAATTAAGATCTAGCCTCTTAGCAAGCACAAGCACGTGCCTCAAGCCAGGACAAACAGGTGCGCCTTTCCTGGACCAGGAATCATGAGCAGAATGACAAAAAGACTGGTGATGGTGGGAGTCCATTCTTGAAGCAGGTTCCAAACCAGATTGATAAGCACTTTTTGTATAATCCTCTCTGGAGCTGCCTAATCTTTATCTTTTCTAATCCTGGTTCATCAGCCTTTGAGTCAGTGAGCACCCTCTTATCCTTCAAATAAATTCCTTTTTGATTAAGTTACAAGTCTATTTATACTGTAGGATCTAATTGATACAACTAGGACTCAGAAAGAAAACTTGAAGATATTAAAGGCACATTATTTTCTTGTTATAACAACAAAATGAAAGGGAATAAGAAAGTCTAGAAAAATCCAAATGCTCTACAATAAAGCAATGTTCCAAATCGTAATAAAAGATGACACTTCTTAAAGCTAGGGTGCTTTACTTTTCTGTTTTTTTAAAATCAGTTATATATGCATATACACACACACACACACACACACACACACACACACACACACACACATAGTTCTACAAGGCTTATTGCAAAAATACAGTAGTTCCTTGTATCCTCCACTCCATTTTCTCCACCCAGAGACAATCACTTTCAATCTTTTGTTGTTTTGCTTTGTTCTGTGTTCATTTTAGGCATTATCTACTGGCTTTCCACTCTGCAAGAGGACGATTTGGCTCTCTTCTCCTCCACTCTCCCAATACATATGAACCCTTTCCATTCCTCCATTATCCAACTATCTTTTGATCTGTTTATTTAATTTTCTTTCCACTCCTATTTCCTATCTGCCTTTTTGTTTAATTTTATGAGTTTTCTAAATTTTGTCTTCCAAAGCCTTTAAATTAATTTTTTTACAATTCCTATATTTATTTTCTAATAATTGTTTTACTCTCAGAATTTTCCTTTCCATAGATTCTATTCTTATTTCATTTATTTAACATTCTCTCTTTTCTGAGGCTATTAATGATAGGGTGTGTGTGTGTTTGTTTGCTTGTTGTATAATCTCTTTGCATAGCTAGATTCCTCCAAGTCATTTATTTTTCTTTTAATTTTTTCTGGTCTAAGTCTTTCAGTTTTGAGACTTTCCCAGCATTCTTCATGATCCTTGGTTGTTTTCTCAGATTTAAAAGCCGGTACTAAGAAGTTTACTTGAAGTTCTGGATCCAAGAGAATAGCCTATCGACTGTGAAAATAGATAAGAAAGAGTAGCATGTTCTGGAGAAGTTGTTTCATTTGGGAACAATCTCAATGTTTTTAGCTCTTTTCTCTTTGGCTTCTCAAATTTCCCCTGGTCTTCCCATCTTCTTTCTAAAGAGTACAAGCCTGGCTGCTAGCACTCTCGGGTGTTTTTAGTATTTAAGCATTCACCACCCCCTTTCTCAAATTGATTTCGATCAGTCCAACAACCCTCTGCTTTACCCTCTCCCAAGAATAAACCTCCAGCCACTGGCTGGGTGGGCAAGGGCAGCTGCTAGGGTACAGAATACTGAGGATCTAAAAACTCCTTCCATGTGTATTTAAACAATCCTACTTTTAGCCCCACTTTCATCTTCAGTTCAAGATGTACTTGTTGCTACAAGTCCTGAGCCCTTTGGGGGTCCTGAAGTACAAACCCCATTGCTTCCAATCTTGCCTCCACGCCAGTTTAGGATTTAGCTTTCCTAGGTCTGCTAATTCAGTTACCATTTATCTATCTGCTTTGCCGCTTTCTAAATTTTGTTCCTACAGTCATTTCTCCAGTTCTCTCTGTCCCTATGGGTTTATGCCACTTTGGAAATCCCTTTAGTGTTCAGTTTGCTAGGAGTGAGAGTAAACATGTGTGTTCAAAACCAATAAACAGCAATCCTAAATGTGCCATGAATTTAAAGAATTGAAGGAGGGTAGTAAAGAAGAAATCCACTTGATTTTAATAATAGGCACATTCTTCTTTAAAATTTAGATAGTTTCAGGTGTACAACATGATAATTTGATTTGTGTATACTGTATTGTGAAATGATCACAATAAGTTTAGTTAACATCCATCTAGGAACATTCTCTTTGATGGGCTAGAGGTTGACATTGGACCCACTAGATCCAGGACTGGAAATGAACATATTTACACAATCATTGTGGCTGACATAACCTAAGGTGGCCCACAAAGATTCATGTTTTTGTATAATCCCCTCTCCCTGAGTGTAGGCAGGACCCATGTCTTGCTTCTAACCCATAGGATATGGCAAAGATGATGAGATGTCACTCCTCTGATTAGGTTACATTATATGACAAAGGTGATGGTACGTCACTCCCAGGATAATGGTTCATTATATAAGAAGACTGAGCAGGCTGGAGGGATCTTCCTGCTGGCTTTGAAGAAGTGAATAGCCATGTTGGGAGTCGCTTATGGAAAGGGCCATGCAGCAGGGAACTGCAGGCAGCCATTAGGAACTGAGGGTGTCCCCAGGTAGTGAGAAGCAAGGGCCCTCAACTATACAACCACAAGGAAAGACATTCTGCCAACAATCTGAGCTAAGATGAAAATTCTTCCCCAGTTGAGCCTCCAGATGAAAAATCAGCCCAGCCAATACCTTGATTGCAGCCCTATGATATTCTAAACAGAGAACCAGCTAACTTGTGTCTGGACTCCTCACCCATGGAAACTGTGAGGTCATAAATATGTGTTGTTTTAGGCCACTAAGTCTGTGGTGCTCTGTTACACAGCAGTGGAGAATTAGTACAGGTCACAACAAGGATTTCATTGACCTGCAAGTAGAGACTGCTACCCAGCCACTCCAGGTTCTTCTGCCTCCAAATCAACAGATGAAGAAGGAGGTTAGTCTACTGGCTGGGGTGATTGATCTTGACTACCAAGCAGAAATCAAGTTGGTCCTACAAAAGGCGAGTAAGCAGGGGTATGTATGGCTTACAGGAGAATCCCCCAGAGCATCTTTTAGCACTTTCATGTCCTGTGATTAGAGTCAGTGGAAAACTACAACAACCCAATTCAGGCAGGATGGCTAATAGGCCAGACCCTTCAGGAATGAAGGTAGGGTCACACCACCAGGCAGAAAAGTACAGTCAGCTGAGATGCTTGCTGAGGGCAAAGGAGATATGGAATGAGTGAAGAAGGTAGTTATACATACCAACAATGACCACATGACCAGTTATAGAAACAAAGATGATAATAGCCATAAGTATTTCCTCCTAATTTTAATATGAATGTGTATATATATATGTGTAAATATATATTTACATATATATATATATATATATATATATATATATATGTATCTCCAAGTATTATATATATCTCCAAATATTTTCGTGCTTTCCCTCTCTCATCCCCTTATCATCTAGCAGGTTAATTTTACATCTCAGTACTTAAGTTACAGGATAGCAAAGGAGAAGAGTGAAATCACTGAAGGACTCTGTCCTCTTCTGGGGGAAAGGTTAGCCTGTTTCAGTTGTGCTGGGCAGAACTGCATTATGTGAGGCAGAAATATGACTCTGTTATGTCTTTATTTGGACATTAAGTATGATTTAAGCAAATGTGTATGAAAGCCAAGTGGACAAGGGGTAGACTGTGATGGCTTTGTGATGTGTCAGCTTGGCTACATTCCTTGGAATTCTCCTTCTACCACGTTTCTAGTTAGGTTGGGCTACAAGGGATATTTTCTCACTAGCTGGAGGACAAACAGAAAGCCACAGCCATTTTGTAGAGTCCATGTACCTTCTCCCAGTTATTCAACCACTAATCTAGGTACTGCTGTGAAGGGATTTTGCAGGTGCAAAGACCCTAACCGAAACGGGAGGTTATCCTGGATTGACCTAACTTGATCAATTCAGAGGCTTCAAGCTTCAGCTCTTGCTCCTGGGCTCCAGGCTGCCTGCGACCTTCCCTTTCTGACTGCCTGCCCTACAGACACCAGGCTTGCTTGGCCAGCCCCCCACATTTGCATAAGCCACTCCCTCATAATAAACAAAGTAGTGTGTGTGTGTGTGTGCGTGCACATTCACATATATGTCTCTATACAAAGACACATGATAGATAGATGATAGACAGAGAGGTAATCTCCTTCTGGTTCTGCTTCTCTGGCTGAACTCCAATACAATCATAATAAATGCTACTGACTGGTTTCTGACGTTTAAACTGAACTTTTTGAAAAAGCATAGGTTGGCAAATCAAAAAATAGAGGAATCATATTTTGTAAAGTTATAGGGGATAATCATTGGACGAACACAGGAACTATGAGAAAAGATGTCTCTGGAGAGGGGGACTAAGGCAAGAACTGACTGGAGCCTGAAACTATTGCTTTTCATCATTATTTCTTTGGTGCTACTTTGTTACCACATATTTATATCTTTAAATAAAAGAAAGCAACATTTGGACAGCTTTTTAAAAATATATGAAAAAAAAGAAAAAGTAGAAAAAAAAAAAGAAAAAAGGACTTGTCTGGTGGTCCAGTGGTTAAGACTCCGTGCTTCCACTGCAGGGACACAGGTTTGATCCCTGGTCAGGGAACTAAGATCCCACATGCTGTGCAGTTTGGCAAAAAAAAAAAAAAAATCTCTGTGTGTGTGTATAAAATTTTCCTCCCCAATGGAGACAATATAGATTAGTAAAGAGAAGAGACTGCAGTTAGATTTCTTGGACTCTTATTCCTATGGTGTTTACTAACTGTGCTACTTTGAAAAGGTTACTGACCCCTCTAACCCTCAGGTTCCATCTCTGAAAAACGGGGATAATACTACTACTTATCTCACATAGTATGTGAGTGTGTGTTTTCACATATACTTCTGCTTTTCCTTGTAAAGTATCTTCCTATACACCCTGTTATGTTCTATACTTTTGAACCTAACAATGCATCTTGAAGCTCTTTCCTTATAGCTGCCCCATTCCTTGTTAATGGCTGTTTCTTATTTCATCGTGTGGATGTACCATAATTTATATAACCAGCTACCTATGATAGACATTGCAGTTGTTTCCAATCTTTTTCTATTGTAAAGAATATTCTCACCCACATGTCATTTCACACTTGTGTAAATATGGCTATAAGTTTCTGGGAATGCAATTGTTGGCTTAAAGAAAAAGTGCTTTTAAAATTATACCATTATCAAATCGTCCATCACTGCTGATGTGGAAATTAATATTCACTCTTACCAACAGCACGTGAGGGCCAGTTCTCCACACCCTCACTGACCACAAGCTATTATGTCCCAGAAAATACCATGTTGTCACGGTATTTGCATTTCTCATAGTATATACTTTCTTTTTTCTGAGGTTTTGCCCATTTATCTGGAATGTTGATCTCTTTCTTACTGATTTGTAAGCATTCTTATATGTTAAGCAAATTAGCCCTTTGTCTATGAGGTGAATTACAAAGAATTTCCTCCATCTGTCCTTTGTCTTTTTTATGGTGACATGATTTTTTTGTAGTTAAATAAATGGATTTTCTCTTTTATCTTGTGGTAATTTATGGTTTCATTTTTTAACATGACTTCTTTGATTCATCTGGAAATCGTTTTGGTATAATCTGTGAAGTAGAGATCCAACTTTTTTTTTTCAGATGGCTACTCAGTTGTCCCAACACCATTTACTGAATAATCCTCTTTTCCTCCACCGTTTTGAAATAAAACCTTCATATAATTGCTGTATATATTTTGGGTCTGTTTCTGGGTTTTCTAGTCTGTTTTTGAATTGTTGATTCACAAATGTACCAGTATCTCATTGTTTTTATTATTGCAGAATAAGTTTTTATATTTAGTACAGTTAGTGCCCTTTCATTAATCTTCTCTTTTCAGAACTTTCCTGGTACAGTAAGGCCCCTACATATGAACGAGTTCCATTGCAATAGCGCATTGTAAGTCCAATTTGTTCATAAGTCCAACAAAGTTAGCCTAGGTACCCAACTAACACAATCGGCTATACAGTACTGTACTGTAATAGGTTTATAGTACTTTTCACACAAATTATACACAAAAAACAAACACAAAAAATAAAACATTTTTAACCCTACAGTATAGTACCTTGAAAAGTACAGTAGTACAGTACAACAGCTGGCACAGAGGGGCTGGCATCGAGTGGCAAGAAGAGTTACTGACTGGAGGAGGGAGAGGAGGTGGGAGACGGTAGAGCTGAAGGATCATCAGCGATAGGAGATGGAGGGCAAGCTGCAATTTCACTCACTCACATCCTGGGCTTGAAATAAAGATACTGTACTACTGTACTCTACACAGTACTGTACAGTAAAGTACACAAAAGCACAACCACTTGTAGAGGATGCACACACATGACAATGTATGCCAGACATGTGAACTAACTTACGAGACTGGACATGCGAACGCACGTTTGCATCTTTGAATGTTCACAACTTGAAGGTTCGTATGTAGGGGACTTACTGTGATTGTTACTTCTTAATTTTTCCACATGATTTTTAGAATAAGCTTGTCCAATTCCAAACAAAATAACAACAACAAAAACACCCTCCTGGGGTTAGTCAGATTAACTTATGGAGAATCAATATGATGATGATATTGAATTTTCCTATCTAAATGTGGCGATACTTTTACATTTCCTGCACACTGGCTCCTGGGGGGCTTTCACTTTCCACAGCCAGCACCTGTGTTTCTGTCTGAGGGCTGCTCTCAGGCTGCAAAGACCACTTTGCCTGATAGCCTGAGGTTCCTGGGAATTCATACCTCGGGGGCAACACTTAAACCAGTGGTCCTCAGCTGGGGGCAATTCTGACCTCCAGGGGTCAAACTGTCTAGAGGCAGTTTTTGTTGTCACTACCGGGTAGGGAAGGGGGTGTCACTACTGGCACGTATCAAGTAGAAGCCAGGGATGCTGCTGGACACCTACACTGCATAGGACAGACCCTTGCAACAAAGAACTATCAGAAACTCCACCTTAAACAATGACTGATTGGCGGGGAAGTATAAACACTCCCGTTCTCTTGGACCTGATTTGGATACTTCTGAGATATGATCTATGCTGTCTCCAGAGCACTCCTGTGAGACTGAACTAGAATTACCTCCTTGGACTTATACATATCAAAAACAAACTTAGGGTTACCAAAGGGGACGTGGACAGGACGCATAAATCAGGAGCTTGGGATGAACATACACACACTACTAAATATAAGATAGATAACCAACAAGGACCTACCATATAGCACAGGGAACTCTACCCAATATTCTGTGATAACCTATATGAGAAAAGAATCTTAAAAAAGAATGAATATATGTATAACTGAATCACTTTGCTGTACATCTGAAACTAACACAAAAATCAACTAAACTCCAATAAATCAACTATACTCCAATAAAATTAAAAAATATTTTTAAAATTACCTCCTTGGAAGTTTGCCTGCTATTGTATCCTTGTTTGGTTTCTTTCTCTTCCCTGTCCACTTCCCCACTGCCCTACTGCCCTTTCCACAGAATATTTCCTGATAAACCATTTACACAAGTCTTCATCTCAGGGTTACTTTGGGAAAACAACCCAAAACAATATGTACAAGTTGTAAGGATAACTACAGATTTTATGTACACACTATGGGGTAGGTTACTAAATGGTTGGCTCTGCCCTAACAGAACCCATGTAGTTGGACATACCCATAAGTAGAGAGTTCGAGTATGTTAAAGCCAAACCAGGAAAGCATGGTATGGGGTATGGTAGGAAAAGACACTGAGAAGTTAGGAAACTTAAGGCATTCCTGATTGTTAGACTTTATTAGACGAGGCAATGTGTTATTGAAGGAAACTATAGCATAGTCTCTAAATACATCCCTAAAAATAGCATAGACTATAGCTTCTTTTCTATTTAAGATTTGGATGGGCTTATTCAAAACAGATCTTGAAATGTTATGTGACAGAACTAAGCACCTATCCAAGAAGCTAGATAGAGGAGAGCTGGGGCCTGAATCTCAGCAAGTTGGACATTATTCTGAAGAATCAACTCTCAGTCACATATTGGGATTTAAATATTCTGTGATTATGCATCCCTCTCCCCTGCAACCACCAAAGAAACCTCCCTCAAGTGTCCATTAACCTGTGGATACAACCTTGGGGGCTGAGTTTTCTCCTCTAAACATTTTCTTAGAGCGAAAAAGTTTCCCCAAATCATACATAGGTAAGAGTTAGAGAAAACTAATTATTCTACAGCGGGCTTATCTGAGTTGATAAAAATTTAAGTGTACAACATATTTGCTTATGAATCCGGGTCTATTCATGTGACAGGTGGTACGATGACTCCATACTTAACTTTGACTTGACATTCCTATTGGTCCAAACCTCTCACACCCTTTTAAAACAAAGAGCTGGCAGTAAAATCCAACATATTGTATAACTAGCCAATGTTACATATTGCTCAGAAAACTCTACACTCCCAACAGGAAGTTCCAGGAATGAAAGTGTTTCTCAGTTTCATTATTAGTTAGGTGCCCTATTCCAGTCACCACAATAGGTAGGCTACAATGAACACATTCATTCCTGGGTTGTTTATTTCTCTGAAAGTGATTTAAGGAACAAACTTAAAATTTTTGAAGTAGGTCTGACGTAATGAATTCTTTCTCATCTTTGAAATAATATACTGAAATATGCATCAGAAAAGCTTCTAAGGTGCTTAAATTTTTGAAAGACTAGCTGCTGTCAATTGCAAGGTAGGGTGACAGTTGAGAAGGAGCCCAAAGTTTTCACTTGGCTCCGAAGGTGGATGTCCTGCACCCTGCACTTCACCTAAGTCTTGCCCATCAGGAGTCAGGCAAGGAGAGGCATATTGATCCCATTAGAAGGGCCTAGATTCTGTCTACCACAATAATACCACAAGGCACTTTGACCACCTGCTGTCAGTGGCCAAACCAATACATGTTTAACAGAAAGGCAGAGTTTTGACTTTTCAGATCTAAGGTCTCAAAGCTGAGACTTTACTCTCAGTAATACAACTGTCCATGTTTTAGCCAGCAGCAAAGCAAACATTTAAAGCTGTGATTTACACTACTTACAGTTACTAAATGCAAAACTTAAAAAACGAAATAGCAATGATTTTTTAACCCAAATTACCATAACCTTTCATCTCATGGGGACACTATATATCATCAGAGAGAATGGAATGAACATTTGAGATTCAACTCTAAATTTTCCAATATGTTTTACAAAATGCACTTATTCTTAAAGGCAGGGAGGCAACTGAGGGTACTAATTCAAATGAAGGCTATTTTACGGCCACTTGGGGTATTTAAGAAATAATAATAAACGCAAAAACTAGATTTCCTTTATTTCTTCACAGTTTGACTTGTCAATATTTGATGTAAAAACAACAAGAAGTCAAGGCAAAGGACAAGCTTATAGTAAGTTATGTTTCCTTTCCAGTCATGCCAAAATAATTCCATTTCATTACTCAAAAAGAAGAGACAGAGCTTCCCTGGTGGTACAGTGGTTAAGAATCTGCCTGCCAGTGCAGGGGACACAGGTTCGAGCCCTGGTACGGGAAGATGCCACATGCCACGGAGCAACTAAGCCCGTGCGCCACATCTACTGAGCCCGCGCGCCTAGAGCCTGTGCTCCACAAGAGAAGCCAGCGCAATGAAAAGCCCGCGCACTGCAATGAAGAGTAGCCCCCGCTCGCCGCAACTAGAGAAAGCCTGCGCGCAGCAACGAAGACCCAACCCAGCCAAAATATAAATAAAATTTAAAAAAAAGGGAATGAATGTAATTCAACTAGGTAGATCTCTAATTGGTTACATAATGGTTAAATCAATGATATTTAAAACATGCATATTAGAGGAACAGCTCCTAGTGGCAAACATTTGAGCAACATCTCTACCTTGGCCGCTTTAAAAACTTTATCAATAACTAAGGCACAAAGATATAACAAAATGATTTTTAAATTTTGAATTATACAAAGACATAGGCTTATTACCTGGATAATATTTGATATCTCAATATTTCTTCTACAAGTAAAATGGGCAGTAACTTATGTTATAAAGTTATTATATATTCTAAAATGATTTTAGCCAAAATATGGCAGTTAACACATTACCTGGGGATGTAACAAGTACTTGATGTTTGTTGAGTCAAAGATCACCAGACTAGACTTCAGGAAACATGAATACTTGATTCAGCTCTGTCACAAATTAGCTGATAAATCTATGCAACATTTACTTTAGATCCCAGTCTTTTTTTTATAAAATGTTCATTTTGTCTCTAAGGTTCTATGATTCTAAGATCAATCAGATGGGCTAAGTAGCTATTAATATATTAAAATAGGAATAATAATTTGAAAATACATACCTCATGTTAAATGTCATCAATTAGTATAAAATAGGATTGGAAGAGGAGGAAGGAAATTGGCCTAAGACTTAGTGGTTTTATTGCAAATCCAAAGAGTGATAAAATGGGGTAAAATGAATGAAATCCTGGGTCACAGTAATAGAAGTATAGCAGCTAGACCACAGAAGGGAATCATCTTTTTGCAAGTGCTATGAGCTGGTCAGATCATATCTAGAACATTTAGTATTAACTGCAAACCAGAAATGCTGCAATTTCTTAATTTTATAAAATAATTTATTTTAATGTTTCTTCAAAAGCAAAAGTTGCATAGCACTGATAATTATTAATTCAGGCATCCAGGGCCCTAAACCCAAACTTGGGTTAGGGTGAGAAGAGGCAAGGTGTGATGGTGAATTTTATGTGTCAACTTGGAAGGTGTTTGTGGGTTAGATTAACATTTAAATTGGTGCACTTTGGGTAAAGCAGATTGCCCTCCTTAATGTGGGTGGGCTTCACCAATCTGCTGAAGGCCTGAATAGAATGAAAAGACCAAGCTCTCTGAGCAAGAGGGAACTCTCCAGCAGAGTGACTTTCAGACCTCATCTGGGTCCTTGCCTACTGGCCTTTGGACTGGAACTGCACCATCTGCTCTCCTGGGGCTCGAGCCTGCCTGCCCACACTGCAGATTTTGGATTTCTCAGCCTCTAAAATCGTGTGAGCCAATTCCTTACAATTTATGTTTGTGTGTGCATATGTATGTGTGTGTACATATTTTAAAATTATTAAATATATTAATTACATTAAATATATAATTATATATTTTATAAATTATATTAATTTATAATGATAAATTATTATGAATATATATTTCTATATCTCCATATCCTATTGGTTCTTTTTCTCTAGAGAACACTAAAGCAGAAGGTTTCCTGAGAAAATGATTCTGAGACACTCACAATATGTAGAAATTAGGTAGATGAAGTGGGAAAGAAAGCGGAAGGCACTGACTAAAGTGTTTTAGGCAAAGGAAAACAACATGAGCATAGCTCCAAAGGGCAAGAATGTATATGAGACACCCACATAGAAAGCCCCAGACCTAAGCTAACGATACCAGGTATTGAGATTTTATCAGAGTCTGTCTCTTATTCTGTATCCTGAGAAAAGGAGAAATAAGTATTCCCAAGGACCATAGATTTACATATCATCAAATTACTTCTCTTTTTCTCAGGACTATTTCAGGAGACTTCTGGCATGTAATTTATCTCTGTTCGTTAATATTAACTATTGCTATTTAACTTGAGTCAGATTCAGTTTGGAAGACATCCAACCATTAATGGTCATTCAGTTACACAAAAATCAGTTGAGCACTTCTTCCCACCACTTTCTCATAGACATACATGTGAGGCAGTATATAAACACACACTGAAAAAATTAAAAGTTAAAAATTTAAATGACTGGCACACAGATTTAATTATAAAAAAGAAAAAAATACAGAAATACAGTTTTCTCTGGAACCCACATATAATCGATACCCTGTACCCATAGTTGATTTGAAAGCTACATTTACTTAAGTCATTTATCTGCATAAGATAAAGCATTTCTCATGTGCTTATAATTTTCTTTGGGTATGAATATGAACTTCTTCAAATGGACATGATTACACTTATGACCAACTGGCTTGGTGATGGTAAGTCATGTTTTATTCCTGTTTTTCCCTCCATGCTTGGAAACTAGAACTTTGTTTCTATGTATTTGTTTCTTCATTATCACTCCACCTCTATGACAAAATTATTTGGAATCTTAGCAGATATAGTCTTTTCCATAAATGTAAGCTTCCAGATGTTTTTTATAAGTACGCTATAGTAACCCTCCTCCCTTCAAAAAATTTTATTGATGGTTTCTGTAACTGTGACCATATCCTAGAGACAGTAAGCAGAAAGGTTAATCTCAGATTAAGTAAATTCCTCAGTAGCTTAGCTCTAAGGACTTGTAACTTCTCTAGCAAATAATGCTGTGTATACTAAACTGGTGATGACTACCCTGCCATATTGGTTAATGCTGTGGATGAAAAATTGCTTTCCAGTAACTTTCAATCCACAAAACGGGTAAAGACAGCACTGAGTGAAGAATCTCTTTCCTTAAAATTCTATAATAGGTATAACAAATTCACCTAGAGGTTTTTTTTTCCCTGCCAAGATTCACAACCTGGATGCAAATTATTGCCACTGTGACTCACTGCTACTGATGAAGTATGTTAAACCCCTCAGGTATGCCGGGGAAGAAAAATAGTGAAAACTATTATCTTGTTTCATATACCCAGGTAATATCATTAGGAAAAAAATTTTTTAAATTCTGTCAGCTTTCAGGAAAGAACTAGGAATAGGAACCCCCAGAGCATTTATTATCTCCACAGCAGAGACAGAATGCTAGACACACGGAGCACTCATGCCTCTTAGAACTGTACACTCTGAGCCAAAAAACAATGACATCATTCCAAACATTTTCCTGTTTTGTTGTTTCTGCAACTTACTTTCTTCTGGACTAGGAAAAGGAAAACTTTTCCCCTTTGTTTTTTCTCAAGCTTAGTGTTTTCTGGACTGGGAAAAGAAACAAACTTGACTGTGATCAAATCTGTCATAATGTTTCCATCACTCTTCCAGCCCTGCTGTAATCATTTATTCCCCTCACTTTCAAGAAAACAGATGTCATTTTTCTAATTCTACAAGAGAAAGGACATGTGTGTTGCGTGCATGGACACACACACACAGTTTAAGGCAAATCCTACCATTTTAATGTTACTCTCTTGACTCTCGATAACACTATTTCCCTGAAAAAGCCCCCTGTCGTTAGCCCACTCTTCCTTTTACCTTGTCCATATGTTTCAAAAAATTAAAAATATCTTTAAGAAAAAAAAGAAATAAAATGTTTTTAGAAAAGACTACTTTTTCAATGTCCCAGAGAAGAAACTGTGCTTAGTTAATAAACAATCTAGTTTTAACATTTTAAGAAAATGTTTCTGATGCCTTTTGCCTCTCCTTCGTTTTCCAGTCTGAAAAGACAGAAAATAATTAACATATGTGACTACATTGGGGAGTATAAGTATGAATAAACACACACACGGAGAAAGTAAATGCAGAAAACTGAGCATACTTTCTCTTTGGCTTTCCCAGATACTCTAAAAATAATCTCTTACAATACAAAGACGTCCATTGTCTTTTTTGGTTAAAGTTAACTAAAAAAAAAAATCACATTTAGAAAATCAACCTCAAGGCTTCCCAGGTGGCGCACTGGTTAAGAATCCGCCTGCCAATGCAGGGGACACAGGTTCGAGCCCTGGTCTGGGAGGATCCCACATGCCACGGAGCAACTAAGCCCGTGCGCCACAACTACTGAGCCTGCGCTTTAGAGCCCGCGAGTCACAACTGCTGAGCCCACGTGCCACAACTGCTGAAGCCCACGCACCTAGAGCCTGTGCTCCACAACAAGAGAAGTCACCGCAATGAGAAACCCACGTGCTGCAACGAAGAGTAGCCCCCGCTCGCCACAACTAGAGAAAGCCCATGTGCAGCAACAAAGACCCAACACAGCCACAAATAAATAAATTTATTTTAAAAAGAAAGAAAGAAAGAAAGAAAATCAACCTCATCTCTACTATCTTTTAAAGCCAGGAAAACCCAAATATACAAGTAACCGAGATAAAAACTGATTTGCAAGTGGTATTGTTCTTACAATAACCACAGTACTTCCCTAGGTTAAGAATTCTGAGGTAATTCTTTTCAAATGGTCACTTGATATATACGTACATCCTGTTTTAGCTCAGAGTAGCTCAAGGAAAATAATACTTCCAAATGTACTTCTTTTGAAAAAAAACCCCAGATAACTCATCAATATATTACGAACATGAGCATTTGAAGTAATCTAAGACAGAAGGAAATTAAATGATGACAATTAGTATATGAAAGAGTCATACGGAAGGAAGACCAGGAACAGATTTTCTGATCTTGTATTTGCTCATTCATTGACTGAAATCCATCAAATTTTACTCAGAAATATTCTGTGTGTTCTGATATATTCACTATAATATAAGCTTTATGAAGGCAGTTTTTGTTTATTAGGTGTATTCCCAGCATCTAAAAATGAGTGGCACAAGGTAGTTATCCAACAAATATTTGTTGAATAAACATCCCTATGTTCTAGGTAGGTGGGAATTTACACTAGAGGACTCTTCAGGTCTTGTCCAGACACAAGAGTCAATGATTTTATTATCACTGACCAAATTAGTTTTCAGATTTTCTATGAAAAGAGCAAAAATTGAGCATGAGTTTTGGTAAACAGCGGAGATGGGGGAGAGAAGGAGGAAGGAGGGGAGTGAGGAAAGGAGGAAAGGGAAGGATAGTATAAGTATTTTGTATACATTTCTCTGAAGGAAATCTAAATTATGACAAGGTGTCTTATGTAAAAAGAAAAAGTGTATAGTATTAGGAAGTGTACAGTATTAGGCACCTTGCTGAGAGATCACTATACGACTACATCATTATGAGTAAGAAAATATTACCCACCTTCCTTATCCCCAGACTTACTATCTGTGAGGACATGCCCTTAATACTGAGCTGTATATAGGGTTAGGTTTACTTCTCTGAACAGCCTCTTCTCTGAATCCCTTTCTTAAATTCTATCAGAAAAGGTCTTCAAAATTCTCATTCTGTCCTTCGAGGATTAGAACTGTGACCTAACCAATCTTTTACTCAAGTTCTTTTCTACAGAAGACTTATGAATGCTGTTTAGGCTGGTAAATAACTTAAGTAGGTTATTTACATCTTACAGGAAAATTTCAAAGCTGGACACAATCTAAGTATCCTTCCATTTTATACAGGAACCAAACTTAACTGGTTCCCTGCAAAAAAAAAAAAAAGTTTAAAATAAACTAATACAATTTTTGTGCTTGGTAATGATACATAGTAATCTGTTAACATGCAACAATAACATAAAATCTGATGAATACTCAGCAACTCACGAAATTTAGCATCAATTATGTTATAAATACTGCTCAGAATTTCAGAAATTATTTTCTTTCTAGGTCTATTTTTCCTAGGCTGTAACTCATAGTGTGAGGTTATCGTATTTCTCTTTTCTATAATTAAGAAATACGTCAATGAATTTTAAAAGTAAATGTACTAGTAGTGTATAATCTAGCATTATCTCTCTCCACAGGAAGATACTGGCCTTTAGCTATCACTTCACTGAGCAATATAACATGACTCAGTGTGCTCATTCATTTTTTTCTGTTTATGCACTGCTATATCCCTAACACCCAAAATACTGCCTATCAGTTGAATGAATGAATGAACAAACATTTACTATGTATCCATTATGTGCCAGGAACTGTGCTAGCCTCAGGAATGCAACAATAAACAGGACTCTGCTTTTGTGGAAACTGCAGTGTAGAAGAGACAATAAACAAAATTTATGCAATTATTTAATCACAACTATGATAAAAGCTATAAAGGAAAATTATATATGAAAATAGGACCTAACATTGCCTAAGATGTAAAAAAAGGCTTTTCTGCGGAACAGACATTTAAGCTAGCACCTAAAAAAATAGGATATGGCAAAGGGAAGACCAAAGAAGAAAACTATGCCACACGGATGAAAAAACACGTGCAGAGATCCTGAGGAAACTAGGTGAATACTGTCTTCCAAGAACGTAAAACAGATCAGTGGAAATAGTTCAAGATGTGGCTGGAATGGAAGGCAGAGCTCAGACTATGCAGGGCCTTATAAACTACGTGAAGGATTTTGGACTTCACACCAAGAGCAATGGGAACGAAGGAGTGACAATCATATTTGCGTTTTAAAAATACCACTCTGGCTGCTGGGTAGAGAATGTATTAGAGGGAAACAAGAGGGAGACCGATTATGGGGAAAGTACAATACTACAGGTGGAAGATGACTAGGTAAGTTACAGTTGAGATGGAGAAGTGGGTGCATTCAAGATCTACTTATGATGTACATTTCTGAATAGGGTGATTGATTGACTATGGAAGATGAGAGAGGAGTTCCAAGTTGATTTCTAGGCTTCTGGGATGACCAACCAGGTGGATGATAGTTCATTTTACTTAGATGGGGAGCAATGGAGGCCAGATTTGTGGTAGGAATGGGAAATCAAAAACTGTGTTTGGGATAATGTTCAGGAAAAGATGTCCACATTAGTCAAATGATAGTGAAGCTCGTTAGCAAGATTTGTATAGAAGCATAAATTTGGCAGCCTTTAGCAAGTAGATAGCATTTGCAGCCATGGGAATAGATAAGATTGCCCTGAGAGATAATGTAGAAGGAGAAGAGAGGATGGTCTAGGACTGAGTACTAAAGAATTCCCAATTTTTAAACTGCATGAAGATGAGCCAACAGAGAACAAAGGAAAGGATAGTCTAGAAAGGTAGTAAGACAACGCACAAAGCTTGAAAGCTAAGGGAAGAAATGGTTTCAAGGAGGAAGAGCTCTATTGTTAAGAAAACTGAGTAATAAAGAGAAAATAGCTGAAAAGCACTTAAAGCTTCAGCATGAGGTTCAGTGGCATGGCAAGGATGGAAGAATGAAGAAAACAGGCTAAGAACAGAGCAGTTAGAAATTACCTATGAAGAGGAGACCAAATAAACCAGAATCTAGAATAGGGTGGGAGGTCTAGGAATTTCTTAAAAGAAGGAAGTAGGCCACAGAGAGGCCAGAAGTGTAGGTGACCTAACATACTATGCTGAGAAACTAATGCTCCTACTCATTAATTACACTTAAGTTCTTAATAATTACTCAGGAATTTGTTGGGATTGTTTTCTACCAGTTACAATACTTGTTAAGCAAGCAGAAATGAACGTTTTAGCTGGGAATGAATAGGCTGGTGAGAGAAGGAAAGTGAAGAAAGAATAAAATTTCCTGTGATAATGAAATCAGAGCTTCTGGGAATCTTCACAGGCCACATGTAGACTCATTCATAGTAGTAGGGCCCAGGGGGATCCCAGGGGATCTGGGAAGACAGATCCACACCAGGAGCATGCCGCATTGCCCTTGTTTTATATAATGTTTCCATAGGTTCCTTCATCGATACAGACACTTGACCTCCACAATGATGTCTGTTGGGTTCTTTACACTGAACTTATCACCAACCTATTTTGAGAGAGTCATGCATGCACCAAGGAGCTCTGAATGATGATAGGAAGACTCCAGTAGAGGACAGGCTCAAGGAATGAGAGAATAGGCATATTAAAAGGAATGAGATTCCTGAAAAAGCAGAGTATTGGATTCAGAATTCACAAGAAAGAACTGACTTGCTAACATAACAGAGGATGGATACAAGTAAGAATAAGTTTGTGGATATGACAATGGGATGGTGAAGGAATGCCTGACATTGTTTTTTTGTGTGAAGCATGAAATAATATATTCTATTACTAAAGTAAAGACAGGAGTAGGTGGGTTGAAGATTAGAAGAGGGTGGAAGGAAGTACAAATTTTTTCACAGTAAGTCAGCTGATAAAAAAAATGAACTAAGATTGCTAGTTTGGCCGAGTCAGTGATCACGAATTCACAGTGCTGCCAATCTGCCTGGTTTCGTGTGCTTCAGATCAGAGATTTAAACCTTTCCTAATTCCTTTGGCTGTATTTAATTATTTCTTTAGTTGAGCCTCTAAAGCATTCTGTCCATACCTCAAATCCTGCTTCTTATTGCAATCCTGCTTTATATTGTTTTATTTCCCTAAATTAAACCCCAGAGTAAAGAGCATCTTTGTGTCCCTGAAAGCACCTAGAACAGCTCTTTGCATGAAGTACTATATAGATATTTTTGTATTTATTAAATATATAAAAATGACTAATTTTAAAATTTGTTTTTAATTTAGTCCATACATTGTATAATCAAGAAAGATTAACGATCTAGAATTAAACTAAAAGACAACTTAGAGTCACAGTCAACGAAATTTCTCTCTGTTAAAATTAAGGACAAATCTATTTTATCCTCCTGCCTCAGAAACTAAAGAACGGTGACCTAGAAAACAAATTCCACATCAAGAAAACAAATTCCACATCATGAGAAAATGAAAACCATCATATTCTAAAAGACATATCTCATTCAGTGATTTATCCCAGCATGGAATCAGGTATCTTTTAGCCATTTGAGAATGCATACAGACCTTTCTTTCTAGACATCTACTGCTATTATCAGAGTCCTATGGTTTAATATAGCTATATAGTTGCTATAGTTATATGATTTAACTTAGTTATCGATTTTAATAAAATACTGTTATTTTAGAAATCAGACTTTTTATACATGAAAAGGTTTAAAAATCTGTAACTACTAAGTTAAAAAATTTTTCCATGAGGAAATTACTGAAAATGTAGGCAGCATTCATCTTCAAATAATTCATCACCCATAAAATATAATCTAATTTTATAGAGCTACATTAATTCTTGTAAACAAATAAACAGAAACTCAATAAAATAGAGTTGGAAGACCAGAAGGGGGAGCTCTCATGCCCTGCAATGCTAGCAGAGCCCAACAAGAAGGAAGACTCCTCTTCTTTCCCGGCAAGGACTCAGCCAATGAAAAGCCATGGACTCTTTGTTTATGGTAGCCCTCCCAACTTCCTTTTCCTCTCTGTAAAAGTGTTCTCCTTTGCTGGCAGGCGGGGACTTGCTCGTGACTCACCATGTAGCCAACCCCAAGTTGCAATCTTCTGTTGATCCCAAATAAATCCACCTTTCCTAGAGAAATATCTGGCAGTTTTGAATAAAAAATGTTGTCATATCAGTAAACAAAGGACACTGCCATCAAGCTGCCCGAGACAGTGAGCCCTTAGGGAACTCAGGACAGAGACAAAGGGGCTGCACCCAGAGAGAACTCAGGATGGGAAAGCACAGGATACTGGCCCCGGAGAGCTGAGGTGCACATCAGAGGAATGAATTCAATGAGCCTTGCGTCTTTCCACACACAGAAAAGTACTAAACTCCTTGAGATGCCTGGTTTTCTTTGGTTAACTGTAGACTTTTGATGTCCTGACTACCTGGTCCTCGCTGCAACAACCCCTATATACCCTGGCTCCTCCCTTACCTCTTTGGGGCAGTCCCTCAGAACTATCTGAGAGGCTGTCTTCTGGGCTTGAAATCCTCAGAAAACCACTGAATAAAACATAATTCTCAACTTTTATGTTGTGTATTTTTTTTCAGTCAACACAGTCTATTTATTTCAGGTCAACACTCGTTAATACCTTTTTAAGTCTTAAATCCGTATTTCAAAATGGACAGGTACTTCATATATGTCCACTTTTCATAACTCTCTTCTCAGTGTTTCAGCAAGAACTTCAAGCATTTGAAATTTACTGTTGAACAAGAATTACAACTAACATACCAGAAGAACACTAGGAGGTATCTGCTACAGTTAATTTTATGTGTCAGCTTGATTGGCCAGGGTGCCCAGATTAAACATTATTTCTGGGTGTGTCTGTGAGGGTATTTCCGGATGAGATTAGCACTTGCATCAATGTGGGTGGGCATCTTCTAATCTGTTGAGGGCCTGAAAAGAACAAAAGGCAGAGGAAAGAGGATTTGCCCTTTTTTTTTTTTTCTTGCCTCACTGCTTGAGCTGGGACTTCTCATCTCATCTTCTCCTGACCTCAGACTGGGATTTATACTATTGGTTCCTCTGGTTCTCAAGCCTGTGGACTTGGACTGAATTATACCACTGGCCTTCCTGGGTCTCCAGCTTGCATGGCAGATTGTGGGATTCCTCAGCTTCCGTAAACATAAGCCAATTCCTCATAATTAAAAGAAAACTTATATCTCCCTCCCTAGCTATCTATCTTCTATTGGTGCCATTTCTCTGGAAACCCTAATACAGTTGACCCTTGAACAATACAGGTTTGAACTGCACAGGTCCACTTACATGCAGATTTTTTTCAGTGAGTACATTCTCCAGTACCACATAATGCAAGGTTAGTTGAATCTGTGAATTCAGAACCACAGGGGGCCAAATACAAAGTTATATTCAAGTTTCAATGGCGTTGGGGGTGGTACCCCTAAGCCCCGTGTTTTTCAAGGGTCATCTGTGAACATTCTCACAACTACTGTAGATACAGACGTTTTATCTGGAACTTCCTTCAATACACCCTACCAAACAACAAAAGTAAACATACAGCTTTGAAATATCCATTACTGCCATAACATAAAGAGTTGAAATTTATTGCAAATTTCCAAAATCCTTCATAAAAAAACAATTATTTGATTAAACAGTGGAAATTTTTGTTGGGAAATATAGTTTCTGTACATTAGTATCAGAGAAATTCATATAACTGTATTCAAACAGAAGATCAGTTTAGGTTATTTTCAGACCACAATTATGTAACTTACTTCAAAATCCCACTGGTTCCCTCTGAACAGTCTGATAAGAGCTTATCTGATATACTTCAGTGGTAAGTTCTCTAATTCTGCTAAAAAATCATACAAAACCAAACAAAAGCCAAACAGAGATGTTATGTTTTGATATGGACTGCAGCTATTTAATTGTATTAATCTGAAGACTTATAAATAAATACACTGTTAGGGATTAGCACTGTGCAAACTATCAGCTATCAGTGTGAGCTCTCCATGGCTTTCTCTGGTTACCAAGTATCATTTTGGTTCTCTCTCATTGTTATAAGTGGGTAAAGGTCAAGAAATGCCAACTAAGTACAAAGAGAAGTGATTTTTTTGCATAGTATCTCATTTTTTATTACCAGTTTCTAATGTTTTTCTCATAACATGAGTAGCTATTAAGGAAACAATATCACCTGTATTCAGTACCTCTTCATCTGAAAAAGGCTTAAGTAAACACTAATTAAAATATCTGGGATCTTAGTTGTCAACACTTCTCTAACTGAAGTCTTTTAAATAAAAAGGTTTTCTTTTAATTTTTTTATTTACCTAGGATTCTAAGGCATACAAGAAACCAAGAAGTCATACCTTTCCTTCAAATTATACATCACACACATATTGTAAAAATATTGAAAATTAAATAATTAGAAATTGCATTAAATACATGACTACTTATAATAAATTTAGGAATTGAAAGCATTACTAGAACACAAAAAAACTGCTCAAATAAAATTCTAGCTTTTTTTAAACAATAAAGTCTGTTACTTATCTAAAAGCCAGTAAGTACACTTCTTTCTTTGGTATCTATTAAAATGGTTGTGTTTGCAGAGGATTTGGAGGGCAGTGAAACTACTCTGTATGATATGAGTGGTGGATACAGGTCATTTATGTATTTGTCAAAACTCACAGAATGTACAACATAAAAAGTGAACCCTAATACAAACTATGGAGTTTGGGTGATGATGCGTCAATGAAGGTTCAGTGACTTTAACAAATGTACTACTATGGTGGAAGGTGTTGATAGTGGGGGAGACTGTATAAATGCGGGGGTAAAGGGTATATGGGAACTCTCTGTACCTTCCTCTCAATTTTGCTGTGAACCTAAAACTGCTCTAAAAAACAAAGTCTATTTTTAAAAACTCTTTTAAAATAGTTGCCATTTGTCTCAAAGATTCAAAATACCACCACAAAAGGTGATTTTTCTCTTGAAAGTCCATGTGAGTACTCACTAATATGCCATTTTTCACAAATCTAAAAAAAATTATTTCAAAATGCAGTGTCAGAGAGTACCTGTCAACATCCCCGGTACACCATAAACTCTAGGCACCAGAAGCAAAGGGCATGTAAAGTATGTACATTTTGTAGCTTGAGAAGGTGGTACCTAGGAAAAGGGGAATTAGTGTTTATTTGGGAAAATCTTAATGAGATACACAGAACAAGAAATGAAAAAGGCATGCTTAAGTTACAGCAAAGTATACTTGTGGCCTGAAATATCACTATCTATCTCTTGGCACGTGTGGTACAAGGTAAGAGAGAAAGAAAAATGGAAGATGAAGCACTTAGTCTACCCATTAGCAAAAATAAAGTCACTACTTTCCAAGATCAGGGATGGTGTTATTGGTTTCTCCAAACAACTGTGCTTTTTGGTCATAGCTTGTCTGACCAACTAAATTGAAATTATCCCTACATACTGAGTTGTAATGAGTACCCGAGAGAAACTGCAAAAGAAAATATTTATTTGCTACATAATGTTATCATGTATGGCCAGTTTTAAAATACAGGAACATATTCTAATGTTGTGGATTATAGAACAAGCAATTTATATTTAAAAAACTAAAAACAAGGAAGTGATTATCATAAAATATTAAATTTGCTCTTTAAGCTCATTTAATTCTGCTAATTACGATGGGCCATATGGATGATAACCTTATTTCAACTCCAATTAAAACAAAGAGGATGTGAAGGAGGAAACATAGCAAAATGTGTGTACACTGGGTTTCCAATTAAACTTCAACCTTCTGGTGTTTTCATTTATTCTTGCCAAAATGTAGTTTTCTATATCTGAAGTTTCTTAGAGATAAATAGCTTACTAAGTGGCAATGTGATGACTTAAGGGTAAGTAATGATAAACACAGGCCACAAACTTTCCCCAAATGAGAAGAGTTGAAGTGGTTCAATTCACTTTTGCTTTCTGAGGGAAAATATGTAGCGAGGGGTTAAACAGTGGAGTTAAGATCTAATCAATCTTGACTAGCACTGAAACAGTGGTAAAGCCTAGTACTAACAGAGACTTGATATAGTGGATTTTGAATATCTATGTAAAGCTTTAAAAAGCCTATAAACATAATATAGCAGCAACTATCTATGATTGATATTCCCATTGACTTTATAATTTATTTAGTTGCCCTAGTAATACTACCCATTTATTTTATTGTCTATTTCGGCCAGTTTTAAAGCATTTCCTTTACTTTGGATATCTGGTAAAATTCATCCCATTTTTTACCAAGTTTGATTTTCTATTAGATCCATTATATACTATAATTATGGCCTCCATAAATAAATTGATAAATGTACTGATCTGTCTCTTCAAAATGGTAGCAAATTGAAACTGTAAGTCTTCTAAAAGAATGTCAAGTTTGTCACCAAATTAATGTGCAGGGTCTTCAAGATGGATTTAATTTGTGCCACTTGATAACAACCTTTTCTGGATTTTTAACTGTCTCTTTCCACTGGTTCGCTGCTTCAATGTTATTACTGTCTTCACTTATCCAAATCTGTAAAGGAACAGTACACTCATTAAACTTAACACAATAATGGTAACTGAGTTCAAACCATTAATTACTCTTACTAATGAAAGACAGCTGGACGTTTGGTTTACATATTTTCAACTAAACATCTTTTCATTTTTCCAAAAGTTTGATTTCTCTCTTTGAAACGTGATGTTAAAACACTTAACCTATTTAGTCACTGAAGACTATTTTATATGACCCAATTCAATGTGAGATATTACAAAATCACTTCCTCCAAAACGGTTATTAGTATCCTTTCTTTCTCAATAAATCTAGGAGCTCAATTTAAAATTGATCCCAACCACTCAAAAACATTTTTGTAAAGATTAATTGAGACTAATCATGATTTAAACTGATTGGTACGGAATGTGCATTTTAAGTATCTTTTACATTAAATAAAACTGTAATTTTAATTGAAATCTAATAGTCATTCTTCATACCAAACAATTTCATTGAACCTATCACTTATGTAACTTTATATAACAGATGTGAATGAACTTGGGAAAACCGTAAAGCATTTTGCAAATATAAGATATCACATTGTATGTTATGTATCACGGAGACAAGGTGAACAAGGAAACAAAACAACCTGAATCCTCAACTCAGCTACAGCACTAACAAATGCTGTTACTTTGGAGTTAACTTCTTTGAGACTCAGTTTCTAATTCTTTTAAAAAAAGAAATTGGAGCAGGGCACTCCAAAAAGGTTTGGTTTTCAAACTTTTTTCTCTAAATTTCTTGGTCTGAAGAACTTTTCCTTCAAATAAAATCTTACAAAACACCCCAACATATGAAACAGATAACATAAGAGTGCGTTGGCGGATAGAGGAGTGGGAGACCTTGATTTCACATGTGCCTGCCCCACCATGGTGGCTCCTGAGGCTACCAGAGGAGCCAGAGGGAACAGATGGCCAACAGGAACCTTCCAGAATTATTACTCTTCACTAAAATCTCAACCAAGAAAGTGGAATCACCAAAAAAGTTATCCTGAAAATCATCTGTCAGGTAAATCTATTCCATTCATACATGGTAGTTGAGGCTTGACGATATGCGAAAACTTTAACTGAATTCATTTCATAGGCCTCACGACTTTGAAAAGTTTGCTAGTTATACTAGGTCTTGAGTTCAAACTCTTTTCCAAATAAGAATAGATGAAGAACAACAAAACTATAGTATTTCTGACAAATACTTTAGGTAAAATATATGAAGTGAGTGAGAGTATCAATCTTTGAAAATTCACATATAATTTGAAGATTACAGGTAGACTGCTAATAACATCTTGTCAAGTAGAAGCCTTTAGACTAATAATACAGATTTTGGAATTTAAACGTGAGTCAAACAATTGTAATTAAGATAAAAGATACTGGACAGCTACCAGTAACTCATTTAGAGTAAAGAAAGAACTACAAAAGGAAACAAGTTCCTGTAGGACTGGCAAGTAAGCAAGTGTTATGTTGTCTTATACAAATTACTATGAATTTTTCAATAAGATTAATCCAGATGACAATACTGACTAAATAATATCACAACCACTGTTAAAATCGATGTTTTCTAGGAATTCAAATCTAACACAATTCAGCTAATAGCATACAGAGTTAAACATTAAATTGAACATGACACAGAATAAAGTAAGTTGGATACCTTAAGTAAGCCTTAAGAAATTTGACGAAATACTTAGTGTTCCCTCCTTCACAAGGAACGAGTCAGGAGTACTGAAAAACTGATCTTTCTTACTGATTTTAAAGTTGAAATGCTCAGGAGAAAACTTATTTTAAGATAAGAAGCCTGACTGCTCAGAAATTCCAACTATTTTTGTATTAAAGCAGAAAACCTGACAAGATTTGATTTTTGTGGTGAAACTGAATTTTAATTTATGATGAACAATTTTACTCTATTCAACCTCAAATTTATCCTGTATTCCCTTTGTTAACCAACTGTTTAAATGCATAGAAAAGTGCAAGGATAGAACATGAGATAAAAACTCCCTACTAACCTGCCCCACAAAGTGTCTTCTTCCTACAGAGCTTCGACTGTAAAGCTTAATGAGAAAAGTAATTTCTTTTTCATTTTGTATAAGTGGAAAGATCATAGTCTCTCCCCACTTTACTCTTCCACTGGAGGCCTTCAATAAACGTGTCTTCTTCTTATAAATCAACTCTCCCGAGCTAAACATTGCCACCTTCACAAAAAAACCTAAAGAATAAGAAATTTTGATAAATAAAAAATTTTAAATGTCATATAAAGAAATATATCCATATATTGTCATAAAAATATCAATAAGCTACTTTTAAAGATCTGATGAGCTAACTGCCATAACAGGAAATATCTCTAGTAAATTTTATAATTATTATCATAATTTATAAGTAACTAACCTTAAATGAATTTACTCTTCCTCTAAGCTGGATGCCCTTAAAGACTGGAACTGCAGACATAAATAACAATCAGCAGCAAAGGAGTACACATTGAAAAGGATTATACAAAAGAGAGGTGCCAACTCTTTGGAGAGTTGGAGGAATTTATTTCACAAATTTATATAGGTAAAATTCTTTGCTTGAGACTCCAGAAGTTAAACATATGCCCACTAGAGAAAACCTATTCTTTAAATAAGTTTGAGATGTAGAGCTTCCAGTAATGGTAGAATAGCTTTTACAGACTAACCTCTCATAGATGACAATTATAAACTCTGGGGAAAATATGAAAAACAACTGTTCAAGATGCTAAACATTGACGAAAAGGAGAAAGAAACTAGAGGAGAGTCAACTCTTAAAAGATGAGAACTTCACTAAGTAAAATTCAGGTTTATACAGTTTTTCACCTAAGCCTGCTCCCCAGTCTGACATACAGTGCTTACAACTCGAGCAAAAAGTGCAGTCTGACTAATTTGAGAAGTGATGGTACAGAGCTGGGGCTGCCAGACAGCAAGAAAGTAAAGAGAGAGTTTCCAGAAAGGAGGGAGCCACAAAGTAAGAACTGAGGCTGACCATTATTTATAAAATGGAGATCACTGGTAATCCTGATTAGCAGTTTTGATTAAAGGAAGATACCGGTTAATGTAATAAATTGCACTGTTTTGTCCTTGTTTCCCAGAATCAACCCTATATAGTCTTGGTAATTTAACTTATTCTTTTAATGCCAACTTGGACTTTACTTGCTTTTTATTTTATGATTTTTCCATCTATCTACATAAGTGATGGTAGTCTATAGCTATTTTTTGTGTATGCTGTCCTTTCTGTTTTGATAGCAAGAATATGCTAACCTCATAGTTACTTTTTCCATCTTTTTTCATGCTGTGGAACAGCTTATATAGAATAGGAATTATATGTTCCTTGAAAGTTTGGTAGGATCTGCCAGTGAAATCATCTTGGCCTCTGCTTTTATTAGAGGCAGTTCTTTTTTTTTTTTTTTTTTTTTTGCGGTACGCGGGCCTCTCACTGTTGTGGACTCTCCTGTTGTGGAGCACAGGCTCCGGACGTGCAGGCTCAGCAGCCATAGCCCATGGGCCCAGCCACTCTGCAGCATATGGGATCTTCCCGGACCAGGGCACGAACCCGTGTCCCCTGCATCGGCAGGCGGACCCTCAACCACTGCGCCACCAGGGAAGTCCTAGAGGCAGTTCTTTAACTACTTTTACATGGTTATTGTTCTATTGATTCCTCTCTCTTCTGGAGTGAATTTCAACAGTTTTTTTCCTCAGAAAATCATTTATTTTATATAGCTGTTCAAATGAATTGGCACAGTTATAATTGGTATTGTCTTCTGTATTTATTTATTTTTATAAATTTATTTATTTATTTACTTTTGGCTGTGGTGGGTCTTCATTGCTGTGCGTGGGCTTTCTCTAGATGTGGCGAGCAGGGGCTACTCTTCGTTGCGGTGCGTGGGCTTCTCATTATGGTGGCTTCTCTTGTTGCGAATCATGTGCTCTAGGCACGTGGGCTTCAGTAGTTGTGGCACATGGGCTCAGTAGTTGTGGCTTGCAGGCTCTAGAGCGCAGGCTCAGTAGTTGTGGTGCATGAGCTTAGCTGCTCTGTGGCATGTGGGATCTTCCCAGACCAGGGCTCGAACCCGGGTCCCCTGCATTGGCAGGTGGATTCTTAACCACTGTGCCACCAGGGAAACCCTCTTACTTATTTTTGAATATATTCTGAGATTCAAAATTGAAATTATATCCTCTTCCTTGTCTATGTTTTCTTTATTTTTTTGCTTGATCCAGTCTACTATAGGTTTGTCTATTTTAATATTCTTTTCAAAGAAAAATCTTTTGGTTTTATTGATTTTGTGGGGTTTTTGTTGTCCCCATACTTATCAACTTCAACTTTAGCTTTAATTTCTACTTCTACTTTCCTTTGTGTTTGCTGTTGTTTTTCTAGCTTCTTGGACTGTGCTCAATTGTATTTATTTTGTAGTTACTTTGTAGTTACAGTGGACATCCATTGCTTCTACCTACCTCCTGATATTTTCTCTTCTTCTAGTAGGAAAGAGGAACACTCTTAGTCCTACTCTTAGTCCTTTAGGTAGGACTGACCTCAAACCTCCCACTCCAGCGGCAGCCATGTGAAGCAGCCCTAGACAACCAAAATATCAGAATCCCTGGCTGTGCTCAAAGGCACAGGCAAGAAAGTATTTTGAGGTTTGTATCTGATATTTTCAGTTTTTTTTAAAATTAAGTTTCTAGTTAGCAGAGTATCCAAAAAAGGGTACAGACCTAGAGAGAGGATAAATTATCTAGGCTGGTGAAATATAGCTGACAGTCTTCTGGACACTCAACCTATATTAACTAATGAGCTAAATAAAGAATAGCATCAAATGCAAGAAGGTCACAATTGGGTAAGAATCAAGAGACCAGTGGATTAAGGTAGACACAGTGGCTAGTAATTTGAAATCCAATAAAGTAATTTTAAGTTAAAAGGTAAGTATGTAAGTTAACTAACAAATGTAACTAAGATTTTAATCTTCACTGTAAGAAACACAGGAAAAAACTACCTTTTACAAATATTTTCTGAAGATTCCACTTTGAACCACTTTGACATACTTACTCCAAGTCAGGGGTGTTGATGAGCTTGGAAGGTATTGAGCCTCAAGAATCTGTAACTGAATTCTGCTATTTACCGCTTGAAAACAAGTCCCCAGTTCAAGTTCTGCATGGCAAACCTGCATATTAAAAGAGTGTCATTTGCTAATCAAGAATAAAGTTTTGGCATATTTCAAAAATTCAATAATAAAGAGCTAAAGTTAGAAATTTTGAAAGCACTGCTTTTTACTGACACACAAAGCTAAGTGTTATAAGAGAAGGGAAGGTTAAGATAAATGTCATGGATTCTGTCAATATGAGGTACTTACTGACTTTCATAAATTCTGATTATATAAGTTACACATACATACTGATCCTTCAAAATCAGGGAGACCAAAAGACAATTCAAATTAAAAAAAAAAAAATTAGGGCTTCCCTGGTGGCGCAGTGGTTAAGAAAGATTTCACCTGCCAATGCAGGGGACATGGGTTTGAGCCCTGGTCCAGGAAGACCCCACATGCCACGGAGCAACTTAAGCCCGTGCACCACAACTACTGAGCCTGCACTCTAGAGCCCTCGTGCCACAACTACAGAAGCCCGTGTGCCTAGAGCGCATGCTGTGCAGCAAGAGAAGCCACCGCAATGAGAAGCCCACGCACCGCAAGGAAGAATAGCCCCCGCTCACCGCAACTAGAGAAAGCCCACGCACAGCAACAAAGACCCAACGCAGCCAAAAATAAATTATATAAAAAAAATTAAATTCCTAAAAAGCTTTACTAGAGAAAATGTCAGTGAAATAAACACCAAAAGAGCATATTTTCAAAAGACTTAAATGTAGTCATTTGAATTATTTTTTCAGAATGTATGAAATATGATAAAAATGTTATATATGAAACGCATCATTATTTCTTCATTTGTAGAAATCAGAGGTAGTGTTACCAAAATCCGAAGACAAAGGATTACAATGAACAGATTTGTGGATTAAGAGCTGAATTACTATGCTAAATGAAAGCAAGCCAAAGATGAAAGTTGGCAAGAAGGAAGCTAGCAAAAGTGATGAGGCAGTAAATAATAAGGAAAAGGTCAAAGAAAACCTGAGGCAAACAATTTAATGAAGGAGATTTAGCAAGGGGGAAAAGCTAAAATGTGCTCTTCAGTATTGTTAAGAACAGAAGAAAGTAATTTGTCTTACACAAGCCAACCTATTTACATGGATTCTAGCATCCTTGGAGTGAAAAATAAAAGAGAAACATAAGTCGGCCAAATACAAAAACATTACTGTTCACATGATGAAAAGAGTAAGTATGGGATTAAAGAAAGAACATAATGTTAACAGATCTCACTAGGGCGCAGCACAGACTGACACAAAAGTCTTTGCTAGTATTGATTCCAACAAAGCTATAAAACAGCTGACTGATACTTCATCAAGCGATTTATATTTGATAATCACGCAGTATTCCCTAGTAACTGAAGCGTGGATCATAAAAAAGAACTTTCTTATGTACATGCCATTGACTGAATCTTGGATATTTTCTTAATACAATATTCTGTAATGGTCAAAATGGCCAAAATTGGTCATGCCATAAGAAATCAAAAGATACAAAGTGAAAAGTGAATCACTTAAAAGTATAAAATCGGGCTTCCCTGCTGGCGCAGTGGTTGAGAGTCCGCCTGCTGATGCAGGGGACACGGGTTCGTGCCCCGGTCCAGGAAAATCCCACATGCCGCGGAGCAGCTGGGCCCGTGAGCCATGGCCGCTGAGCCTGCGCATCTGGAGACTGTGCTCCGCAACAGGAGAGGCCACAACAGTAAGAGGCCCGCGTACCGCAAAAAAAAAAAAAAAAAAAAAAGTATAAAATCATCTGTTGAGGTTACACTCCCTCTTGAAAAATCTAAAATGATGATAAAAATTGTCTATTTTAGCAATAAATGCTGAATTCTAATAAATAAGTGAATGTACTGCTTTTGCTTTTAATCAGAATAAGGATGGATTAATAAATCTTTTTACATGAACTAATTTTGGTATCCATATATAACACCTTTGCTGATTAAAAAAACAAATGTTGCAGTCCTTGGCATTTAAAAAAATACAGTTATTTATTGTTTACAAGATACAAAGGAAACCATGGATAACATTTTTTCATTAATTACTTTCATTACGGTTTCGTACCCACGATATAATAACACTTATGAAAACATCTAAAGGTGGCAAAACTTCTCTTAGTGTTACACACTTGTAGAGTTTCACTCTCATAAAACAGAGCAGCACTTGGCAATGGATTTACCATTTCTTACTTGCCAAGGTTATTTCATAAATTCAATTTATATTCCAAGATATTAATTCAGATCATGAAAAACTATTCAAAGTGGTTTTCAATCTCATAATAACCAAAAAATTAAAATTCTAATCGATTAGTAGGTATACATGAAGTGCATTTTTAATGAGCACAAAACTGTGGAAGATAAAACATACGACCTCTGTTCCTGAATAATGTGTCATTTTTTAAAGAAAAGAGAACTTTTTGAGCTTCCTGGATAAAATGTTAAGCATAATTAAAGAAATCCCTTATCTGGTGATTTTTGAGAATATCCTCTTAGGGGGACAATACATAGCTGATAAAAGATATTTTCACATATTGAGGTCTGGGGAAGTCATTCTGGCTTACACATGAGTTAACCTGAATTTTATGCTATAACGAAAACAGCCTGTTTGTGGCCTATCAAGCATACATTGTACATCTGCTTTAATTATTAAAGAAAAGGGCGCACTGCCCAGAAGTAAAGAATGTCCATGTTAAAAATAAAGATTAGGGCTTCCCCGGTGGCGCAGTGGTTGAGAGTCCGCCTGCCGATGCAGGGGACACGGGTTCGTGCCCCGGTCCGGGAAGATCCCACATGCTGCGGAGCCGCTGGGCCCGTGAGCCATGGCTGCTGAGCCTGCGCGTCCGGAGCCTGTGCTCCACAACGGGAGAGGCCGCAACAGTGAGAGGCCCCCGTACCGCAAAAAAAAAAAAAAAATATTAAATGCCTCCCTTCCTGGGATGCCACTGCTGGTCCCCCATCCAGGATAAGACTCCCTTCCCAGGTGCCAAGGCCATACTGACTTGCTGTGCACATGCTGTAAACCTTGAAGGAATGTATCCCTGACTCGTTTGATGTTTTTTTTCTGACAAGATATAAAACTGTGCTGAAAACCATGCTTCTCCAGAGCAGTTCCTCAGAGTTATCTGAGAGGCTGTTTTCTGGGCTATAGTCCTCAGTTTGGCTCAAATAAAACTCTTTTCGATTCCTATTATAGACTGTTAATTGATCATTTTCTTCGACACGGTAAAGAGAGCTGGCTGTGGAATCAGAATACCTCGGTTCAAATCCTGATTCCCCAACAACAGGCTGTATTCAGGCAAGTGCTTCAAGGTCTTGCTCTCCACAATAGGGATGACAAGAGCAGCAAGCTCATAAGTTTGGTGTGAGCATTAAATCACTTAGGACCAAGTCAGTCATATGCTAAGTTTCTTCAAATGTCAGCTATTTCTTCAGGGAAACCTTATGTCTTCTACATTATTCAACACAGAAATTTGAGTTGTCAGCTAGTTGTTAAGGTCAAGAACTCTGTACTCAGGAAACTATTAGCTCTGTATGAAAATTCTGCTGTTCATGATAAAACAGTTGTCAGTGTGAAGGATGGGTATGTAAATCTGGCTCTTTCAATGTCACAATTAGAATATCAATTTTCCTCCTCAACACAGGAAACAAAGCATATTATTCTTGCTTTTAGCCAATAAGAAGAAACATTCACACTCAGTAATATAAATTTACTGGTCCAATATAGCCTGAAAGCCCTTCTTTCAAGCCATCAATCTTTGTATCCCTAGCACGTGGCATAAAACAGATAGACAAATGTTTATAAAACATCTGATATGCAAAATATAATTTTGTAGAAACTGTGCCATAATCATTCATTCAGATTCTCCAAGGCAGATTAAGATTATGTCTCAATTCCCCAGAAAATACATTTGCTGAGTTATCTTCTACTATACTCTATACTAATTTTTAAAGATTTAATCTACTAAAAAAACCAAAAAACCTATGAGGCAGATTACTGCCCTAGAAAATCTCAAGGCTATTGGAGAAGTCAGATATGCAATCATAATAAAATGCTGTGTTATAATAATATTAAAAAAAGATTCAATCTATGAATTATCCATTTAAATAGTAATATGTGCCTTTTGTAAAATATGGTTGCAGATTACTGTCTACTAAGCTAGTAGTAGATGTAAATGATAAACAAGATGTAAGTGATAAACTCCCGTCACAGTTAGAAAACAAATTTGCTATACTTTAACAGAAAATAACAATCTAATTTAGCATGCTTCCATTCATCATTTATTCTTTCATATCAACCTACATACAAATATTCAATGCCAAGAATATGATGGGCCCTTACTACGGGCACAGTAAAAAATGAAGAAAAATGATGGAAGCTCAAGCCTTTTTTTTTTTAAAACGAGTAACTTAATTCTAAGTTATAATAAATGCTATAAAGAAAACACATTTGGTATGGAGACAGAAAATAATAGACAAGAAATAACAAGATTTTTCAATTCTTCTTGATTAATCTTTTGTTCTTTATTTTTTAATCCCTAATTTCCCCTCAATTCAGTGGTTCTCAAGCTAGGCTACACATTAGAATCACCTGAGTAGCTTCTGAAAATTACAGATGCCTCTGGCTCACTCCTCCCCAAATTCTGATTTAATGGTTTAAGTATGGGCTTGTTTTTAAAGCTCCCCAGGTGATTCTAATGTGTAGCCAGGTTAAGAACCACTTCAAGCACCTTAAATATTTTTGAAAGTAGGTAAAATATAAATCCTATGTAAATTTAAAATCACATATAAGTTCAACCGTATAAAGCGTTATGACTGATTTCTATATATATTATCCTGACACAGAAACTACATAATTAAATCATTAGGAATTTCTAAACAACTTAAACAGTGTTCAGCTGGCTAGTTGAAAGAAGCAACTACTGGGTCTCAAAAATCAATCAGCACTATAGATAATGAAATTCTTTACAAAAAAACACCAGCTGTAAGATCCTCCATTCTACCCAATTTATGGACACGGTGCTTACTCATGATTAAAACTTTCCTAATCTATTTCAAGGCAATCTCTCATTGAGTTTGGAGTTTATTGATTCCGTCTTGCTTTTCCTAAGTTATTAGCTACTGAAAAAAAAAAACCTAAAAAATTATTTAAAATTATTCATACTTAGGGTTATTACATTGAAGTATGAAATATTAATTAAACATGTACTAGGAGAAAGTAACGCTAAGGTTATTTTCCAATGGAGAAAGAAAAGGGGCTGTTAATTTTATCAACTTTTAAAAAAATTATTAAATAATGACATAATTACAACTTTTTTACATTACATTTATGTTACTATTGCTTCTTGAGAGCCTTCCTGATCCTTTAATATATTCTAGTTTTCAAATTATACTCCAACAAACAAAAATTCAACCATTAAATAATTCTCAAAGTGTGAAATACTTTACATATTATATCACTTACAGAAATTTTTGAAGGTGGTGATATATCCAAAGAGTAATCCATTTCCTGTGTGCTAAGAGTTCTGAGTGATAGTGAGCATTCTCCAATAGTTTTCTTCCTAGGAGTTTGGGTTTGAATCTTAAATACAAGTCTTACAGTTTGTAGACTGTGGAGTTTAATAGCAAATACAAACGTTTCCATAAATTCAATAGTCTAAAATAAAAATCAAGAAAATATAAAATATATTAATAGAATGACTGAAAAAAGGGTCATATACCAATACAAAATAAACAAAAATAACATTTATAATCTAGGAAAGGCAAATTTAATATTTTTACAATAACAAAAAATATTTTTTAATGAAAATGAGAATGGCCATGACTTGCTTTTCCAAAATTTATTCTGGATACTGCCCTTCTTAATTTCACAAATCCTTTTAATTACTTAGTCAGGAATTTAGTCAATATCAACACCAAGTTCACCAGAATACAGCTTTTTCCCTTTTCAAAAATTAGGTTGCTCTCCATCTTTGGTTCTGGAGTATCATTCCTGCTATTCACCACACTTCTTCAACAGTTAATGAGAGTACTTCAAGAATCTCATGCAAGCTCTCACAGTATGTAAAATCTAATTTGTTCACATTAATAAGAGACTTGAATTATTTCTTTAAAGGAGATATTCTTTGTCTACTGTTCTTCCCATCTAATTTGGGGTTCATTTTATCTTTTAGTGATGTTTGTTCCACTCTTTCCTAACTGAAAATCGATCTCCTTGATAAGAGAAGACAAAAATGTGCGTTCCAAGTTCTACCTTCTCTCATAATCTTCCACTGCAGGCAGCAAGTCAGTGTTTTCCATGCCCAGACTATTTTCAAATGTTCTTTTTATTACTTTTAATATTTTTAAAACCTTGGCTTACTGTGACCTAACATCTTCTTGACACTAGACTGTTTTCTGCTTACAAACTTCCTAACATCAATATTTTAGATACTGTGCCCAAATGTTCACTTTTACGGTAATCACTTATGTCTGTGTAGTCAGAATTGTGTTTCTGAGAACCTCCCAACCACCTGCGCTTTCTTTTTCTTTCAATCTCAAGCCATAGATCACATCAATAATACAGTATGCATAAAATGTTTAATTTTTAAACTCAGATGCAGTGAGCTTACAAATGAAGTACGTGTACTGGTTTACTTTACATTTTGCCATAATAGGGGACTCCTAAACAACTTGATAAATAATAAATTTTAAAAGATTCCAAGCAAGTTTTAATATGAGAACATTTTCCCCTAACTTTTCCTAAGTTAGCTTAGTTTTATTTGAAAATCAAAAAGTCAAAGTGTTTAATTCACTAAGTATTCATCTGTGAGTATCAGGATTAAAACCAGAGTTAAGATTTATTTCCATCTAGACTTTCTACAATGCATATTTTTGTAAAGTGAGATCCTAGTATTTACACATAAATTTTGATTACTGCTTTTTCACTTATTAAGAACATTTTTCCACGTCCTTAAAAACTCTTCCTAAACATTATTTTTCATGGCTGCCTAGTATTCTATCACGTGATGTTATGGTTTGAATTGTGTCTCCCCCAAAAAAAGATGTGTTGAAGTCCTAACCCCCAGTAACTCAGAATGTGGCCTTATTTGGAAATAGGGTCATTGAAGATGTAATTTGTGAAGTTAAGATAAGGTTACACTGGAGTAGGCAGACCCCTAATCCAATAAAACTGGCGTCCTTATAAGAAGATAGCCATGTGAAGACAGAGACACATGGAGATGAAAGACACGTGGCCATGTGAAGATGAAAGCCAATGATTAGAGTGAAGCCAAGGAATGACAGGGATTGCTGGCCACCACCAGAAGCTAGGAGAGAGGCATGGAAGAGATGGAACAGATTCCCCTTCAGAGAAGGAACCAACACTGCTGACACCTTGATTTCAGACTTCCTCTGAAACAGTGAGAGAGAAATATTTGTTGTTCTAAGCTACCCAGTTTGTGTTACTTTGTTAACAGCACCCATAGGAAACAAATACACAAATACATGGTATACCGAGAGTTTTCTTCACCATTCCCCTATGGGAAACATTTAGTTTCCAACTTTTCCTCTATGAACAAAACTGCCAAGAATACTTTATATATATTTTGTTTGCATCTTAGATTATTGCCATGAAGTAGATTCCAAGTAGAAACACTATGTTAAAAAGTATAAATATTTTAAGGTTTTTTTCTTTTTTAAAAAAATCATTTATTGAAGTATAGTTGATTCACAATGTTGTATTAGTTTCTGATGTACAGCAAAGTGATTCAGTTATACATATATATATTCTTTTCCATTATGGTTTATTACAGGATACTGAATATAGTTCCCTGTGCTATACAACAGTAGGAACTTGTTGTTTATCTATTTTATATATAGTGTTTGTATCTGCTGATCCCACACTCCTAATTTATCCCTCCCACAACCCCTTTCCCCTTTGGTAACCATAAGTTTGTTTTCTGTCTGTGAGTCCATTTCTGTTTTGTAAATAATTTCATTTGTATCATATTTTAGATTCTGTATATAAGTGATATCATATGATATTTGTCTTTCTCCTTCTGACTTACTTCACTTAGTATAATCTTATTTTAAGGTTTTAATGTATATTGTCAAAATAATTTCCAGAAAGTGTTATGGTCTAGAGTGCTTGTAAAATTTTCCTAATTTTAATAAGCAAAAAAAGAAAGAAAAGAGAAAGCAGTATGTAATTTAAATTTGTATATCTATGAATACTAGTGAGAGTAAATTTTTTTCATGTTTATTAGCCATTTGAATTACCTTATTTTTAAATGATATGCTCTTGTAGAAGTTGCATTTGTATGGAAAAACACTAACCATTCAACCCATATCAGAAGACAAAAATGAAGATATATTTAAAGTGAAATCTAGAATCTATAAAACAAATTCAGGATGATAAGTCTTCCAGTTACGATCATTGAAAGTATTTAAAAGAAATTAATTGTAATCATGCAATTATTTCTCAAAGCAAAAGTGGAGTGGGGGAGAGAGGATGAAAATATAGACACATATATTTATACAAGAAAAGTAAATACAAGAAAAATAAATAGTTTCATTAGATATTACTCATCTTCTATATATTTTAGTGATTAAGGTTTTCTTTTTATATACAATGGAATATTACTCAGCCATAAAAAGAAACGAAATTGAGTTATTTGTAGTGAGGTGGATGGACCTAGAGTCTGTCATACAGAGTGAAGTCAGTCAGAAAGAGAAAAACAAATACCGTATGCTAACACATATATATGGAATCTGAGGGGAAAAAAATGGTCATGAAGAACCTAGGGGCAAGATGGGAATAAAGACACAGACCTACTAGAGAATGGACTTGAGGATATGGGGAGAGGGAAGGGTAAGCTGTGACAAAGTGAGAGAGTGGCATGGACATATATACACTACCAAATGTAAAATAGATAGCTAGTGGGAAGCAGCCGCATAGCACAGGAGGTCAGCTCGGTGCTCTGTGACCACCTAGAGGGGTGGGATAGGGAGGGTGGGAGGGAGGGAGACGCAAGACGGAAGAGATATGGGAACATATGTATATGTATAAACGATTCACTTTGTTATAAAGCAGGAACTAACACACTATTGTAAAGCAATTATACTCCAATAAAGATGTTAAAAAAAAATAAATAAATGCATCTTAATATTGGACAATGAAATATCAAGTATTTCTGAGGCTCAAAACGATCTTTAAAAAAGCAAGGGGTACATAATTTGTAGTTTTCTAAAAATAAAACACTTTCTTATTCCAATTCTTTACATGGGTTAAAGTGACAAATAGGAGAAAAACATAAAAAGATAGTCAAACACAAACACTTACATTAGAGCCTTCCTTGACTGAAGATTTGAAATGTACTGGTTTGGGCAATGTTAGTATTCCTTTTATAGAAATAGTAGGATTATCTCCATAACTAGAGGGCCAACTTAAATCTCTGCACTAGAAAGATAAAATAAAAATACAGTTTGAGTTTTACAAAGGACCCTGACAATACAAATATTTGATACATTTCTTGAGTTAATGACTTAAATAAAAACTATAGGGCTTCCCTGGTGGCACAGTGGTTGAGAATACCCCTGCCAGTACAGGGGACACGGGTTCGAGCCCTGGTCGGGAAGATCCCACATGCCGCGAAGCAACTAAGCCTGTGAGCCACAACTACTGAGTCCGCGTGCTGCAACTACTGAAGCCAGCATGCCTAGAGCCCATGCTCCGCAACAAGAGAAGCCACCACAACAAGAAGCCCACACACCGCAATAAAGAGTGGCCCCCGCTCGCTGTAACTAGAGAAAGCTTGTGCATAGCAACGAAGACCCAACACAGCCAAAAATAGTAAATAAATTTATAAAAAAACTATAAAAGTAAACTTTAGTCTACTGAGATCTTCTGTTTCATCAACATTAAAATAATCTGACAGTGTTTTAGACATCATATCAATTTCCTTCTTGAGGTTAAAAGCAAACATATTTCCATCATGCCTATAGATTTATTTTTCTTTAGATTCTTTATTAAATACTATTTTCTGTAAAATCCTATAGAACCCTAAATTCCAAAGAAGGTATTGACCCATTCCCTGGAACAGAGCAACAGTAGATGCTTATAATTTATAGTCTAAATATTCAATTATGTACGAAAAGTTTGTATTAACTGTATTAACTTACCTGTAAAACTGTGATCCAGATCTGCTCTACTGAAGAATTATAAAACATTTTCACATTTAATCTCCCCAAATCTCTTTCATCTCCTGATAGAGTAATTGTATCTGCATTGTAAAAGAACAAAGATGGTTGAATTACTACACAATCCTTCCAATCCAACTGAGTTTTGATACAACCCAATTTTAAGAGCACAACTGAAAACTGCTATAATTACTTTTTAAAGTTGTCAATTTATTAACACAAAAATCACACTTCAATGCTTTTATTGAAGTGCTGGGGGAAGATATACTATAAAAAGTACCTGGCTTAAAAACTTAACCCAATTATAACCTGAAAAATTTAAGTTAAAACTAAGAAAAACTTTCCCAAATAACACTGATATGGCCTTAATACTGTATGCTTCTGGAAATTCCCTCACTAACATACTTTAAAACAAACGAAAGATATTTAATTTTAAAGATGCCTTTATGCCTGAACACTAAAAAATGGACCATCTGATCTGAGTATTCACATGCAGATAACACTGACAACATACATATAATCATCTAGACTTTTTTTAACCTTATCATAACTACATTCAAAATACTACTGGGTAGAAATAATTCCCTTAAGAATATAAAAGTAGAATACTTTATTCCTTACCCAGGCTTCTGTTACTCCCCTGAGAATTTTTCCTTGAAGAAGAACTACTGGGCATACTGGACAATGAATCATGTCTCTACAAATAAAATTCTTCTTTAGTCAGATGTTGCATATCAGACTTTAAGGATTCTGAAACTGATGCCCCAATACCCACCCTAATATCAAACTGAGTGCTAATCATTCTGACAGTGTTACTGGTCAGAATTTTTCACTTTTAGATAGTAAAGGGGGAAAAGGTTTTCTGTGTGTGTGTTACCAGGAAAATAGTAAATATCTTACTAGGTAATATATGGGAAAGCCTTTGCTGTTTTTGGTTTGGCTTTGTAATAAGGAGGAAGAGATTACTGTTTATATGTCATACTTGCAAATACTAATGAAAATTAGAATATATTTGGAAGTGCCCTGTTACCTGAAAACCTATAAAACAGCAGTTATCAAAGCATAGTCCCCTGGGCCAGCAGTTTCAGCATCACCTGGGAACTTGCTAGAAATACAAACTCAGGCCCTGATGCAGAGCTACTGAATCAAAAGCTCTGGGGATGAGGCCTGGCAATCTGTATTTTAACAAGTTCTTCAAACAATTCTGATACGGTAAAAAAAAAACTGGTGCTATAAAGAATTAATTCTGCAAAAAATTAACTCAACTGAGGATTATTAAGAATACATTTCCATTTAAATGTATGCATATACATTCACATGGAAAAATGTCCACAGGTACCTATAACAATATTTTCATAGTACTTTTATTCTCAGTTATAGGAACATAGGTGATTTTCTTTTTACCTTGCTTAATTCTGGTTTCTACTTTTAAAATAATAATCACAGCTTACTTTATTTAAAAAAACATTTTTTAAACATCAAAAAACTCAATTCTATTTCAAAAAAAGGAGAACATTGTGTTAATATTAATGAATAATTAAAGTTCTACATCTCAATAGAAATACTAAGTTTTACTAACTAGGTAGTTATGTTCAATAAGAAAAGTCAAATCAATAAGCACTTTTAAGTATAACATTTTAAATTCCAACTGCCTCAAGACTGCCTCATTACATACCATGAGAAAAGTAAGATTCATAAAAGAACAAGAGAAAAACTATTGCCTTTTAGTATTCAACTGAGACCTTCCTGAAATAACGCACATAGGAAATGCCAAGTGTTTATTCTTTAGCTATTAGGACAGATACATCTACAAAATATACATAACATGTTGTTCCTAATGTAATTCACACATTTCTGAAGTTTTAGCTTGAAAATAAATTACTGCATATAATTAAATTCATATAAATAATTTACCTGAATGAACTGCTGAGATGAACTTGTAAGATCAAACATAGACTTGCTTAGTCCAGGGGAATTGGGAAGTCTGTTGGTCCTTAAGTCACAAACTACAAAGGGACATGAGAAAATTACTTATTTTTATAGTAAAGAAGAAGAAGGACTTCCCTGGAGGCGTAGTGGTTAAGAATCCGCCTGTCAACGCAGGGGACACGAGTTCGAGCCCTGGTCCAGGAGGATCCCACATGCCGCGGAGCAACTAAGCCCACGCGCCATAACTACTGAGCCTGCACTCTAGAGCCCACGAGCCACAACTACTGAGCTTGTGTGCCACAACTACTGAAGCCCACGTGCCTAGAGCCCGTGCTCCGCAACAAAAAGAAGACACCATAATGAGAAGCCCGCACACCACAATGAAGAGGAGCCCCCACTCGCTGCAACTAGAGAAGGCCCACGCACAGCAACGAAGACCCAACACAGCCAAATTATGGTTTCTAAAATAGAAACCATAATTGTTTATAAACAATAAATGAATAAATTTTAAAAAAACACACATTAAAAAAAAGGAGAAACACTTAATTCTACTTAATTACCATGAACTGAATCTCTATAGGAAATATAGCATGAATATTATATGCAAATCTACTTAAGAGACAAAGCCTTCTAATCAAGTTTAAAAATTGCTTTTCAATTATTTTACTTTTGTTTGAAACAGAAACCAACACAAATCAAACAATACATTTTCACATCCACATCAAATATCAAGCAGGAAAAATTCATTCTTTTTGCTTACATGATCCAATTCTTCATCCCAGAAGAATAATCTAAGAGGATGTAAGTCCTCTGTACTAAATGCAATTCAACTATTTAATGAGCACTTATTACAATACTGAATTCCATGTACTGTTATATTTCGAGTCTGTATATGTAGTTTCCTTCCTAAACTATAAGATCATTGAAGAATGGAATTCTGTATAATAATTGTATAGTCTAGCACAGTGATGAAATACATATTTAAATAAGTATTTCTACTTTATTTCTAGTACGTCAGCCTGAATTCAGTGGTTGAGATAGCTATATATTTTTCCTGAATATCAGTGAAAATTTTGTGAATCAGATATGTACAGACAGTCTATAATTGATACAGTCTCAAATATTAAACTAACGAAGACTGGTAATCATTTAGGCATTTTCTATTTTCTTTGTTTACATTTCTAATCTCATCATTAGTTTCTAAATGCATCATTTTCACTGAATAGAGCAGAAAATAAATAGAGCTAGTAAATACTTGTCGTAGAATATGAATGGATAGATGTTATATAAAATATGTGCAAAATCTAAAAATAAAATTTCTTTCAAAAAAGGACAAACAAAATGGAACTTGGAACTACCAATATACATAACTCATTAATCTTTCGTTTTTACATTAGATATAAACCACAGAGAAGTTACGATGTTTATCATATCACTTCTGAAGCCTGCTTTTCTCTTTATTTTTAAATTGCTTTTCATAAAATGAATCATTTCTTACAGAATTTAGATTTAATTTGATTTCTACATTTGTTAAAGAGGAAAAATTTTTTTCATACCTGATCCATATCGTTTCGTTGTTTCTGAACGAGGAAGAAAGCGCCGACTCAAATCCGGTGACACGTGCTGATACATATAGAATGGGTTATATACATCATAGCTGGGTCCATGCTGAGACGAACTGGAAAGTTCTACCTTTCTAGCTCCAAAAGATGCTCTGGCAGATCCTGAAAGCAAGTGTTTCTAAAGTTTTACAACACCCTTTTCTTGGAGTTATTAGCCAACAACTGGTGTACCCAAGGCAAAGGGAAAAAAATGTCTCAAGTAATACTAAATCACATGCATTTGATATCTAAAAAAATGAGCAGATGTTTATTCAGGCCTAACTGTGTGGAGTATTCTCCCAGGTGTCAGTCATGAACCTTGCTCTCAAGACAGTCTGATAAATGTCTGGCATTCCTCTTTGCCCTACAGATAATTCTAAATTTTGTGACAGGCGTTTCCTTTATTTTTCTACTGCAGAAAGAACATCTTTTAAGTAAAAAAGATAATCATTTTTTTTTGGAGATGCACTCTTTTCACAAAGACAGAACATTTATAAAAACTGACCACATGCTGAGATACACTGAGCAAGTCTCAATAAATTTGAAAGGACTGAAATCAGAGTATGTTCTATAACCACAATGCAATAAAGTTAGAAATCAAATAACGAAAAGAAGAATAAAAAATATTTATATGGGGGCTTCCCTGGTGGCACAGTGGTTGAGAGTCCACCTGCCGATGCAGGGGACACGGGTTCGTGCCCCGGTCCGGGAAGATCCCACATGCCGTGCAGCGGCTGGGCCCGTGAGCCATGGCCGCTGAGACTGCGCGTCCGGAGCCTGTGCTCCGCAACGGGAGAGGCCACAACCGTGAGAGGCCCGTGTACCGCAAAAAAAAAAAAAAAAAAAAAAAAGTATATGTAAACATAAAGAACCAAGAAACACCAAAATATAATCCTTAAGAAGAAAAACAAGATTGAAAGATTTGCTCTACTCAGTGTTAAGAATAGAATATTTGAACAATAATAAGATCAATGGAACAGAGTAGAAGGCTCAGAAAGAGAAACCCCTTTTATGGACACTTGATTTATAATCAATGTGGCACTGCATAACAGTGGTAAAGAATGGTCTTTTCATTAAAAGGTGATGAGTTCCCTGGGGGCCTAGTGGTTAGGATTATGGGCTTTCACTGCCATGGCACGGGTTCAATCCCTGGTGGGGGAAGTTCCCACAAGCCACACAGCGCGGCCAAAAAAAAATAATAATAAAAGGTGATAAGAAAATTGGATATTGATGTAGAAAAAAAGAACACTTCAATCCAATAAAACATATTCACAAAATATAAATTCCATGTGGACTGTAGATCTAAATTAAATGTTAAAGGCAAACCAATAAAACTTCTATATTTAATTAAATTTATAAGAAAGTTCTCACGGCCTTAGACCAGGGAAGCACTTCTTAAATGGAACATCGTATTAACCATAAAAACAATTTTAATAAGCCTAACTACATTACAATTGAAAATTCCCATTGGTCAAAAGACTATTTAAAGAGAGTGAAAAAGTAACCACAGAGTGGGAAAAGATATGTGTAACATATATAACTGACAAAGGGCTCATATCCATAATATATGAGGAACTCCCATAAACCAGTAAGAAAAAGACAGGCAAGCCCAAATATAAACTGGCTTGAGACTGAGCAGGTACTTCAGAAGAGAGGCTATCCAAATAGCCAATAAACATGACCTAGTGATCAATCTCATTAGTCATGAGGGAAATGCAAGTTAAAACTCCAATGAGATACCACTCATTCATAATGTTGAATGAAAGAACTCATAACAAAAGAATATATACTGAACATGTAATTTCATTTATATAAAGAACCCATAACAAAAGAGTATATATTGTATATGTAATTTCATTTATATAAAAAACACATAACAAAAGAATATATATTGAATATATAATTTCATTTATATAAAGGTCAGAAAACAGAAAAAAACTAAACCACAACATTTAGGGGTATGTGCTTAGGTGGTCAAAAGTAAAAATAGCAAGAAAGTGATGATTATTACAACTGGGATTCTGATTACTCTAGAGTGACTGAAAAGGGGGAAGATGGAAGCTTTTGTTTTACTAGTAACACTCTATTTGAGTGGTGACCATACACGCACTTTGCTTTGTAGCAAATCACTGGGCTGTAAATTTCTGTTTTGTTCCTTTTTTCTATGTGTATTATCTCTCACAATTTTTAAAGGGTAAAACAATAGATCAAATTCCTTTCAAAGTTAAGACTCACATTAGAAATAATAGACATAAAGTTTTTCAAATGTTTAAATCATCACCATCTTTTAAATCTTTTTATCCCATTTAAAATAGAAACCACAGTAGAAATTAATATTTTCTGAAAAAGCTAAACAATAAAACAGGTGGCTTCACACTGAGTTCAGAAAAGAAAAAGAAAATATGTGGTTATGAAGTGAGATCTTATCCTCACACTCTGGTTCAAATAACTATGTGTACAATCCAAGCCCTGTACAAAGGCAGAGGGATGCCAAGAGGGAGGTATCATGCCAGAGAGCCTTATAAGGAGCCTGTACACCTTATAAGCTAACTCTTAAATTGTTCAGCACATAAACACTGCTACAAAAGTCTGTTTATGGTAATAAGAGTAGCACTGTCAAGAGCAGTAGCACCAAAGAGGACTCTCTATCTTTATAGGCTAGCCCTAAAAATGAATATTCTTACTCCATTTTTCCTTTATAAGTCAGTCAGTAAAGAATTCCAATTTTCCCCTTAAAAAGATATCAGTTTTAAAGTTCAAGAGGCATTTCTCTCAATTTACAGAATCACAGTGCTATAAAACTAAACGTAAAGTAGCACAACTGCTTATACCTCTCAAAAGCCCAATTAAAATTTTCAATATTTATTCAAAATGCATTCTCTTAATGGATAGGTAGATAGATATGGGATGAAGCAAACAGAGTAAAATGTTAATAATACAATCTGTTATCAAAGCAGTAAGCTGCAGCTATAATCAGATCCATCAGCAAGTAAGCAATGCAACTTAACAAATTTAAAATATCTGAAACATAATTTTAGTCATTATTGATAGTGGTCTGCTCTACCTTCTCAAAATCTCCATATCAGCCCATCACTCACACATTCATGTAAACATACAAGATACACATGTTTGATTTCCATAATTAGGCACCAAGAATACTTTCCTGACTCTAATTAAATAAAATAATTTTCTCTCCAATATGCTAAAAATCAGATGGCTTTACCAGATCTTTATTGAGCCTATAATTTAAGTGTAAACCAATTTCTCACTCATTCAACTCAAAAAGTAATCTGTTTTCTAGTGATACAATGAAAAAAAAAAAAAAGACAAAAGAAAAACTATAACATATTGCCAGGTAGGTATTTCTTACTTATCTTCTGATAATGAAAATACATAAAATACCCTACATGTCTAAAAATAGAGAATTTATTAACTAAATTATGGTACATCCATGTGATTTAGTACTATGGGGCCATTAAAAAGCTTCACAATATATGATAAGAATAAAACAGATTACAAGACCATTTATATGGTTTAACCACAATGTTGTTAACAAGTGCGAGAGAAAGAGAAAGATCAATCGATCAGGGTATCCTGTGAGCCAGAACTTTTAAAAACTGTTTTGGAGAGACACTGCTGATATGTGCAAAACAGGGTGGTAGGCCAGGCTTAGGGTTCATCCTTCCTTGCTTAAAAAAAAAATTATCACTGCTACCAGACCCAACTCTCCTGTAGATAACTACAATAAACTCTAAACCAAAACCAAACCAAACAAACAAAATACCCTGAAGGTACTAGAGAGTGAACAAAAGTAGTGAGGATTCTGAACAGCACTTGACTCTGGGACAAAGGGGAATGGCCACCTGTTTTTAACGACTTTTAGCCTGTGGGCAGGACAAAATTGGCACTGTGCAGTGTGGATAAAATTCCGGTAGAAAACCCAGTCTTTCTGGCCTGAAGAACAGAGCGCAGAGTTCAGAGCAACCACAGCTGCTAGAAAGTAAGGTGGGAATCTTGGAAAGGAGAAAACCTCAAGTTCTATGACTAAAAGTCTGCTCAAATATCTGGCTGATCCCTGAACCACACATGTGTGGGACAGACTCCAACTAAGGATAAAAAAACTAAGCTCAGATAGCAGCTGCCACCAAAGACACAGAATCTGCAGCACAGTACAATCAAGTTAATTGCCTGCTGAAGTTAGGGAGGGAGGGAGGAAGGGATGGAAGGAGAAGGGAGGGAGGAAAGGAGGGAGGGAGGAAAGGAAGGAGAGAGGTAGGGAAGGGAGGGAGGGAGTGAAGGAAGGAAAAAAAAAAACCCATCGGAGTAATGTAACAGGTTCCAGAGTCTCCACCACATAACATCCAACATCCAGAACACAATCCAAAATTACTCCACACAAAGAAACAGGAAAATGTGACTCATTCTCAAAAAAAGACAATCCACAGAATCCAAACCTAGATGACCCAGATGTCAGAATAGTAGACAAAGATGTTAAAACTCAAAGACCTAAAAGAAAATAGGTTCACAATAATGGGGGCGGTGGGGGGGAAGAAATCACAGAAAAGAAATAGAAACTATAAACGAAGAACCAAATGTAAATATTACAACTGAAAATACATCTAAAATTAAAAACTCACTGGATGGACTAAACAGCTGAATGGAAATAATGGAGGAAAGAGACAGTGAACTTGAAAATAGGTCATTATTATCCAGCCTTAAGAACAGAAAGGAGAGGCATGCAGATGGCGTCACCGGGAACTTGAGCAGCTGCATGAGGGTATCAGACAATGGCCAAGAACAAACTAAGAGGGCAGAAGTCCAGGAATGTATTCCACATAGCCAGCCAAAAAAGCTTCAAAGGTTGAAACTAAAGCAAAACCAGTTACCACTAATCTTAAGAAGATAAACATTGTGAGTGATGAAAAAGTTAACAGGACTTCCCTGGTGGCGCCGTGGTTAAGAATCCACCTGCCAATGCAGGGGACATGGGTTCGAGCCCTGGTCTGGGAAGATCCCACATGCCGCGAAGAAACTAAGCCTGTGCGCCACAACTACTGAGCCCACGTGCCACAACTATTGAAGCCCGTGCACCTAGAGCCCGTGCTCCGCAACAAAAGAAGCCACCACAGTGAGAGGCCCGCGCACCACTGTGAAGAGTAGCCCCCACTTGCCACAACTAGAGAAAGCCCACGCACTGCAATGAAGACCCAACGTAGCAAAAATTAAAAAATATAAAATGAATAAATAAATCTTTAAAAAGAAAAGAAAAAGTTAACAGAGTGAATAAAGCTTCTGTAGATATACAAAAGAACTTGCAGCTTCTCAAAAGGCCTTTCCCTTGAACCTCTGCAGAAACAGCTGACTCCTCAGCAGTATCATGAAAATGAACCAGTTAATGTTGATGAAGCTACAAGATTAATGGCTCAGTTGTAATACACTGGTGATGCATCAAATTCCCCAAAAAGACCAATAAATTAAATGTCTTATACAAAAAAAAAAATAAGAAGAATAGAGAGGAGCAAAATAGGTGGAAAAAAAAGAAGCCTCACAGACACATAAGACAATATCAAAAGGTCCAACATATGTGTAATTGGTATCCCAGAAGGAGAAGAGAGAAAGGATGGGGCAGGAAAAATATTTAGAGAAATACTGTGGATCTTGATAGGAGTTTGGATTACATTGGTATATCCCTTTGTCAAAGCTCAACAAATACACGCTTAAAATTTGGGCAGTTCATTGTGTTTAAAGTTTATGTCAAAAGAAGAAAACTGTAGACAATTGAACTTTAGTAAATGATATATATGCTTAAGTATTTAGAGGGAAGTGTACTGATGTCTGCAATTTACTGTGAAATGCATTCTCCCCTTACCCCCAAAAGGATTAATAATGGTTAGAGAAATGGATAGATAGGTATGTGATAAAGTATAATAGTAAAATGTCAATGACAGAATCTATGTGGTGGATATACAGGCATTCACCATTAAGTTCTTTCAACTATTCTGTACGTTTGAAATTTTTCAGGGAATAAATCATTGTGAATGACAGTGTTTCAATGAACTAAAATGAAATATTTCTAAAATACAAGAGTTACATGTTGTTCCCTTTTATCTTCCTTAGTTCATTGGCCTCTAAAACATCAGCCAAAATTCAGCCAATGAATCTACCTCATTCAAGTGGCTGTTTAGGCTGGGAAGTGTATCTAGACTGAGAAGTATAATAATAAAGAAAGAAGGGAAGGAAGAAAGAATACTTCATTGCTTCCTTATTTCTCTTTACACTAAATTTTAGAAAATAATAAGACTATTTCCTGTATTTACTGATCTAAAACAGAATAATTCCTCTATTGTTTTTCTTTCTAGATGTGTGAAGAATAACTGACATATTACAATTATATTACTCCATTAGAAAGGTCAAATCTACACACAAATGTTGATTGTGATCAGATTTCATAATGGACTTCAAAAACACTGTACAGTAAGTTCCTCTACAGAAAGAGCAGAACATATAAAAAATGAAATGTAAAATTTGTACATAAAAGATATTTTATATCTTTACATATGTAAAAGAGCAAAATAACAGCAATAACAGCTTTTAAATGCTGCAGGTTGATTTTTAAATCCTGCCATTTTACTGTTTACCTTCAAGTTCTTCCAAATGTGAAGGCGTTCCTTGCATCCTGGGCTGAATATAAGATAACTTAAACCTGGGCACCACAAACGGTACTTCTTTGCCATCAGATGGTAATTTGGAAAGTAAATAATCCTCAGTACAGCCAACCTGAGGCTTTACAGAAACGGACGTCAACGGAGGTATACAGATAGCAGTATTTTGACTATTTGATACTGCTGCTTTAAAGTCTCTTTCCACAGATACTGCGTAGAAGAGAAGAGAAAAGAGAAAAAAATCACAAATATGTATGTAGATTTATATATAATAATCTAAACCTAACATGCTTTGGTACTTATTTAATCATTTTAAAGGAAACTGCTGATACACAAACTACTCATGGGTCCTATCAAGCACTCTGGAATCTACATTAATTCTGTCTAGCCACTATTTGAGAAGTTAATATACTACTGCCAAAGTATATTAACTTATCATAATGGTAAAAGCAGTTTTTAAAGAGTCTCATTTCCACAAAAGAGCTCATAGATGGAAAACAAGTTTATACTGTAGTTAATTCCACAGTGCATTCAAATAATAATCTAGTCATTTAAATAAAAATACTGTCAACAAAACAATTCTTGTTGTCAATACTAGCGGTTAATTTCAGTCTTAAATACCAAAAGTTACTTTGAAAAGAAGCTAAAGGTCTCGAAGTCTTTACCAAAATCTTTACCAAACCACAAAATAAAATGTACTTTGACCCTAGAATAATATCGACTCTCCCTGTACTAGCTTCTATGACCTATTTTGTCCATTATCTTGAGAGATACTTGATTCCTAAGCTGTGTGACTTAGGATGGGGAGGTAAGGGACACCTAGAGCTAATCTTCATGTACAGTTAGTACCGTCTATAGACTGAATGGAAGTACAATTACTATTGTGTTGGAATTTATGAAATGCTTTATTGCAAAAAAGAAGCCTTCATACTCAAAAACATACTAAGAAGCTATGCTTTAGACAAAGAAATATAAGAAAGAGCCAGAGAAAAATAAAGTTCCAGTCATAACCTTGAAGAGCTGAGGAAACCATGCAATAGAAAGCGAAATCTCCAGGAGTCCTTGATAAATGTGGGTCTTGATAAAGTTACAGGTCTCTTCTCTATTGGTTGTTCATTCATTCATGAAAGGCACTTTTTAATGCATTGTTCGTAAATTGGAAATTCTCTGTATTTAAATTAAAACATTTGCCAGAGTATGTTATCCCCCAAATACTTCCCTACTTTTGCCCATACTATTTCATCCACCTGTAATATTCATGTCTAATCCTCACATTCTCTTACTCCCTGCTTCCCACTCAGCTTGCTAAAATCCTCTTCAGACTTCCATACCACGGATCATCTTCTTTGTGGTGATGTCCTAGAGTGTCTCCTGAGTTGAATTCATCTCTCTCTCCCCTATGCCCCAAGGTACTTTCATACTGAGCTAGTGTGCCTTACATTTATGTTTCTGCCTCCCCCGTGAAGTTAGGAAACATGTCTCATTTACATTTATATCACAAAATGTCACAAATAAAGAAGACATTAAATAAATGTTGAAATCAAAACAAAGCAAAACTCACAGTTGTGCTTTTCTGTTCCACCATAGAAACATCCTCTACAGCAACTCTTTATAAATTCTGTTGCCATTACATTCAATCTCCAATATCCAGCAAAAGATACAAATTTCCAATTTTAATATTAATCTGTTGGTAGAATAGAAAACAAGTTAACATGATCATGCTTAATGTCATTAGATATCATTAAATAAATCACATAATCTGTCTTTCTAAGACATAATGAGGGCTCCAAAGCAAAAATGTTTAGAGCAAAATAGATTTTTGTTCCTTTATGCAATTTTATATAACCTAGGCTCCTTATAAGCTATTAAAATGACATGCTTAAAAATTACTAAATGAACAAATGTTAAATCTGAAAAAAATTCCACTCTCCATTTTCTCTTTCGATTGATATATCTAAATCAATGTCCAAATAAAATTTGCAAGAAAATATGACACTCATAGAAAGTGTGAGAAAATGTTCACTTCCTCCAAATTGATTCTTTTGGTAATCCAAAGGCCCTATAATGAATGAGGGCCAATAAACAAACAACTTCGTATTTTTTGAGTTAGTTTAATACTGAGAATTACACTAACAGAAAAATCTAAAACTCTCTGTCTCTCTCTGTCTCTGGCTCTCTTTCGCACGCGCACGCGCGCGCGCGCGCACACACACACACACACACACACACACACACACACACACCAGCTAACTAAACCACAAATAAGATATAGTGGAAATACAGAGAGTCTGTTTTAAATTTACCAGGAACATAAAATTGTATAAGAAGCCAATTGCCTACCTTGGCTTCAATGACTTTGTTCCAAATGCACTCTTTTCATTTATGCCTACTACCTGTACATTTTTCATGGGAAATTTCAAATGCATACAAAAGAAGATAGAATAGTATAACAAAACACCCACCACCTAAACAATGATCAACTCAAGACAAATCTTAATTCATCTTTATCTCTCTACTAACCCTGTCCTTCAGATTATCTTGAAAAATATTCCAATCATATAATCTCACTCATAAATATTTAAGTAATTATCTCTAAAAGATGTGGCTGAAGGACTCAAGACTTAACTCCAAGGGGTTCTACTGGCTAAACATGGATCAATTTGAGCATCAAAATAAACAGTAACTGTAATGGGTTGTAACATGTCAAGTATTTCTAAAAGGTACTCTCTTTTAACATAACCATAATAACATCATCACATCTAAAAAGTTTAAGATAATCAACTACCCAATGTTCAAATTTCCCCTATGGTGAAATATTTTTTATAGCTGTTTTCTGCAAATCAAGATCAAAATTTGGACTGTTTCCAGTCTTTTGCTGTTAGAAATAGTGACACAGTAACTTTGTACACACATATTTTCAGATATTTCCCAGTATATATCTGTAAGACAGATTCTTAGAGATAAGGACTACTGGGTCAAAAGGTAAATATATGTGTAATTTTGCTTAATACTGCTAAATTTCTCTCTAAAGTTGTACCATTCTGCATTCCCAGTAGCAATGTATGACAGTACCTGTATCTATCACCAAGAGAATATTTGTCAAAATGCTGGACTTTTGCCAATATGATAGGAAAGGAATTATATCTTGTGCTGTTTTAATTTGCACCTCTTATTATAAATCAGGTTGGGCACCTTTTCATATAAAGGCTAATATGTATTTGTCTCTATGAACTCACTGTTCATTATCTCTTGCCCATCTCTCTATAAAGTTATTGGTCCTTTTCTTCCTCAGTTTTAGAGGATTTTCATAAATTTGAGAGATTAATGCAATGTCCATAATGGAAGCGGCAAACATTATTCCAGTTTGTCGTCCTCTTTTCACTTTGGTTTACTAGTGAAATTGATTTACTCTGATGATGGTGTTTTCTGCTATGCAAAAAAGGAGGGGGAGTGTGTATTGTATATACAAATATGCATATATACACATATACATACATATATAAGTGTGTGAATACTGTACATCCTGGTACAGTATGAGAAGTGAATCCAATCCTAGCTTTTCTTAATTGACTATCCCAGTATCACAAACACCACTTATTAAAAATTCCTATTTTTTTCATTGATTTTAGGATGCTGCTTTTATTATAGACTAAATTTCTACATGCCATTGGGTTTTGGTTTTTGGTTTTTAATCAATTCATTCATTTATTTTATTTTTCGCCGTGTTGGGTCTTCGTTGCTGTGCTCGGGCTTTCTCTAGTTGCGGCAATTGGGGGCTACTCTTCGTTGTGGTGCGCATAGTTCTCATTGCAGTGGCTTCTCTTGTTGTGGGGCACAGGCTTTAGGCGCATGAGCTGCAGTAGTTGTGGCGCATGGGCTCAGTAGTTGTGGCGCACAGGCTTAGTTGCTCCGTGGCATGTGGGATCTTCTGGGACCAGGGATCAAACCCCTGTACCCTGCATTGGCAGGCGGATTCTTAATCACTGCACCACCAGGAAAGTCCTGCCACTGGGTTTTGGTTTTATATCTTCTATTCAGTTGATCTGTATTCCTGAACCAATACCACATTTTAAAAGTTATTATGGCTTATAATATGTTTCATTATCTAGCAGGGCTAGCCTCCCATCCTTACTGTTCTTCAATTTCAAAGTTCTTCTAGCTATGCTTGCTTATCTGTTCCTACAGATAAACTTTATAATCTGTCCAGACCTAGAAGGAAAAAAATCTGATGACATTTTTATTGGGATCATGTTACATTTATAAATTATTTTAGAAAAACCTGATATCTTTAGGATGTTGAGTCTTCCTATTCAGAGTATTTGTTCAAGTCAAGTTTATGTTTGTATCTTTAGGAGTTTTTTTTTTACAATTTTCCTCATAAATTTTGAACTTTTCTTGTTTATTGTATGCTTATGAAATTTGTTTGGCTAAATGGTACTTTTTCTTCCATTATACCTTGTAACTGATTTCTGGGTTTTTTTAAATTTTTCAAACGCCCTTTTCAGTCTGTTTAAAGGATGCATTCCCTGACCACCCGGATCATACTAATTTCTCTCATCTTTAAACATCTAGTGAATTAAAAAAAAAAGAAGTTTTACATTTTTCATGACATTTCATGACACCTGTTCTATCTCCCCTACTAGAACAAAAACTTTTCAGAAACAATGTTGTACTCACTTTCTACTTAAAACTCAGAACCTTGTATGATGCTGGGAATTTAGCAGGAACTCAGCAAATATGTAGTTGATAGACAAGGAAACAAAGTATAATAACTAGCTTATATAAAAACTCCTAACATACTCCTCAAACAACATTTCTGACCCCAGTAAGCTTGCAAATACTTAACATTAATCATGAGGGGAATGTGAGAGGACTGGTTAAAAATGATTACTACTTCTGGGGGTAAAGTTTTCAAAGCTGACGGCCTTGAGTCATCCAAAATGAATTGGAGAAGATGGGAGAGGGATGCAGAAAAGGAAACAAGTTTATATAAATAAGAATAAGGGAGCTAGAGTTTGTACAGATTACTGGAGAGTAGAGATGTGTACACAGAGAGAAGCACAGACATCAGTAGAGGGTCCCACTTAAGTATTCAGCAGAGTGTTGATCAGAGAATGCATGCAAGAAAACTACACAAGACTGGGGGAAGACCACCAGAAAAGTTTAAAAGACCATAACAACACTCACCAAGGTCAGTAATAATGCCTGTCCCCACCAACAAAACTGGAAAAACCTCACACAGGATACTGAGGAGAGGACTCAGAGAGTCTTGCCTCAGTGGTGGGGAATAAATAGCCCTAAACTAAAGACTAGTCTGACCTAACAAATCTTAAAATCAAGACTCAAAAGGATCAAACTATTTCTAAGAAACTTGACTATGTCCCAAAGCAAAAAATAATTACAGAAATCTAAAAATATATAGCATGCAAGGTAAAATTTACATTGTCTGGTAGCAGCCAATAAAAAATTACCAGACATTCAAAGAAAGGGAAAAAAATTATGAGGAGAAAAATCAATCTACTGGAACCAACACAGCAATGAAATGAACAGTTAAGGACATCAAAATAGTTATAAGTGATTCTATATGTTCAAAAAGTTAAATAGAAACATGGAAGATACAAAAAGAGATGCAAACCCAACTTCTAAAGATAAAACTATAATGTCTGAGATGGAAAATACACTGGATGGGATTAATAGCAGATTAGATATTGCAAAAGAAACAATAAAGTACAGTAATAAGAGACCCAAAATGAAATACAGAGAGAAAAAAAGAATAAAAACAAAATGAAAAGAGCATCTGTGACCCATGGGACAATTTCAAGCAGCCTAATATACATGTAATTGAAATTCATGAAGATGGGGAGAGGCAGAAAAAAATAATACTAAAATTTTCCAAATATGATACCTACAAAACTCAGGTCTAAGAAACAACAAACACTAAGCTCAAGAAGTATGAAGAAAACCATGCCAAGGCACATCATATTAACATGGCTCAAAACTGGTGATGAAGAGGAAATCTTTAAGGCAGCTGGAAAAAAAAAGACATGTTATATACATAGGAACATAGGTATCATTAGGAACAATACAAGTAAGGAAACAGTGGAGCAAAAATCTTTAAAGTATTGAAAGGAAAAAACAAAAAGCTATCAACATCTAATTTGATACCTAAAGAAAATCTTCCAAAAAAGGAAGTGACAAAAAGTTTTTCGGACATAAAAAATTGAATGAATGCACCACCAGCAGATCCATACTACAAGAAGTGTTCAAGGACATCCTTCAGGTAGAAGAATAATACCAGATGAAATATAAACCCACACACAAAGAATTGAGAGTACCACAGATAAATATGTAAGATTTATTATAAAAGATTATTGATGCTTAGACAAAAATAATAACATGGTGATGTGGGGTTTATAGCACATGTAAAAGTAAAATGCATGACATCAACAGCACAAACGCCAGCAGGGAAGAATATTCTATTGTAAGGTCCTTGTAGAAGATGTGATGTGGTATATGTAACACCATTTGAAGGTAGACTGTGGGAAGTTAAAAATATGTACTATAAACTCTATAGTAACCACTAAAGTAAGAAAACAGAGGTGCAATTAATAAGCCAACAAAGGAGATCAAATGGAATCATACCCCTAAAATACTCAATTGATATAAAAGCATAAAAAGAAGAAAGGGTAAACAAAGAACAGATGGGATGAACAGAAAAAAAGCAAGATTGATTTAAACCTAACCATATCAATAACCACACTAAGTGTGAATGCTCTACATATGCCAATTAAAAGTTAGAGATTGTTAGATTGGATAAAAAAAAGCATGACCCAAGTATATGCTACTTAAACATACTTTAAATATAAAGACACAAATAAGTTAAAAGTAAAAGGATGAATACTCTTCATGAATATAGACACAAAAATCCTCAACAAAATACTAGCAAACTGAATCCAGCAAATTATAAAAAGAATTATATATCATAAACAAGTGAGATTTATCCCAGGATTGCAACATTGGTTTAACATCTGAAAATCAATTCACATAATACATTATATTGTAGAATACGGGACAAAAACTACATGATCATCTCAATAGATACCAAAAAAAGATTTGAAAATCCAACACTCATTCATGATTTTAAAAAGCTGAGCAAACTAGGAATAGAAGAGAATATTCTCAACATAATCAAGAGCATCTATGAAAAATCTACTGCTAACATCATAGTAATTGCTAAATGACTGAATGCTTTCCCTCTCAACCCAGGCAAAAGATAAGGATCCACTCTCACCACTTCTGTTCAACACTGTAATAGATATTCTAGCCAGGGCAACTAGGCTAGAAAGATATAAAAGGCATTCATATTGGAAATGAAGTGTAAAACTCTATTTACAGATCAACATGGCCTTGTAAATAAAGAGAGTCAAAGGAATACACTAAAAACCTACTAGAAGTAATACACAAGTTGAGTACAGTAGCAGGATATAAGATCAATAGTTATGTTTCTATACACTAACAATGAACAGTCTAAAAATGAAATTAAGAAATCCATTCCATTCATAATAACAGGCAAAAAAACCCAAAACAAAAACAAAAAAAAACCCTAACATACCTAGGAATACTTTAACAAAAGAAATGCAAGACTTGTACACTGAAAACTACAAAACATTACTAAAAGATATTAAAGAAGACATCAATAGGGACTTCCCCGGTGGTCCAGTGGTAAAGAATCCACCTGCCAATGCAGGAGATGCAAGTTCGATCCCCAGTCAAATGCAGGTGATGTGGGTTCGATCCCACATGCCACAGGGCCCACACACCACAATTACTGAACTCACACACCTCAACTAGAGAACCCACGTGCTGCAAACTACAGAGCCCACGCACTCTGAACCCACGCGCCACAACTACAGAGCCCACGTGCCCTGGAGCCCACACGCCACAACTAGAGAAAGAAAACCCACACACAACAACTAGAGAGAAGCCCGCGCACTTCAACAAGAAGCCCACACTGCAATGAGAAAGATCCTGCATGCCTCAATGAAGATCCCACGTGCTGCAACTAAGATCCAACAGAGCCAAAAAAATAAAGAAAATTTAAAAAAATAAAATAAAGTCTTCAAAAAAAAAAAAAGGAAACATCAATAAATGAAAAGATGTTCCATGATCATGGATTGTAAGACAAAATATTGTTAAGATGTCAATACTCCCCAAACTGGTCTACAGATTCAACACAATCCATATAAAAATCCCTTCCAGCTCCTTTACAGAAACTGAAAAGGTAATCCTAAAACTCATGGAAATGCAAAAGACACAGAATAGCCAAAACAATCTTGAAAAAGAAGAACAAAGTTGCAAGTCATACTTCCTGACCTGAAAATTTACTATAAAGCTACAGTAATCAAGACTGGTATCAGCATAAGGACAGACATATGCAATGCAATAAAACTGAGAACCCAGAAATAAATCCTTACATGTATGGTCAGTTGATTTTTACAAAGGTGCCAAAAAACTTTAAAGGGAAAAGAATAGTCTTTTCAAACAAGGGGTGCTGGGACAACTGATATCCACATGCAAAAAAAAAAAAAAAAAGAATTTGAACAACTATCTCACACTCTACACAAAAACTAAGTAAAAATTGATCCAAATCTATATGTAAGAGCTAAAACTACAAAATTGCTAGAAGAAAACATAGGAGTAATTCTTCTTGAACTTGGCAATGATTTCTTAGATAAGACACCAAAAGCACAAGCAATGACAGAAAAATTTGAGGGCTTCCCTGGTGGTGCAGTGGTTGAGAATCCGCCTGCCAATGCAGGGGACACAGGTTTGAGCCCTGGTCCGGGAAGATCCCACATGCTGCGGAGCAACTAACTAAGCCCACGAGCCACAACTACTGAGCCCACATGCTGCAACTACTGAAGCCCGTGCACCTAGAGCCCATGCTCTGCAACAAGAGAAGCCACCGCAAGAAGCCCGTGCACAACGAAGAGGATCCTCCGCTCGCTACAACTAGAGAAAGCCCGTGCACAGCAATGAAGACCCAACACAGCCAAAAATAAATAAATAAAATAAAAAAATTTATTAAAAAAAAAAGAAAAAGTTGATATATTAGACTTAATCAAAAGTAAAAATGTTGTGCTTCAAAAGACACCATCGGGCTTCCCTGGTAGCGCAGTGGTTAAGAATCTGCCTGCCAATGCAAGGGACACGGATTCGAGCCCCGGTCTGGGAAGATCCCACATGCCGTGGAGCAACTAAGCCCGCGCACCGCAACAAACAGTAGGCCCCTGTCGCCGAAACTAGAGAAAGCCCGTGTGCAGCAACCAAGACCCAACGCAGCCAAAAAATAAATTAAAATTTATTTTTAAAATTAAAAACAAAAAGTGAAAGACAACTTAGAGTATGGGAGAAAATATGTGCAAATCATACATCCAATAAGGGGCTTATATCCAGAATATAAACAAACTATTACAACTCAATAATAAAAAGAAAATAACACAATTTAAAAAGGATTTGAACAGACACTTCTCCAAGTGGCAAAAAAAGTACATAAAAAGTACATAAAAACATATTCAAAACCATTATTCATTAAGGAAATGCAAATTAAAACTACAATGAGATAATACTACACACTTATGAGAAATGATGAAATTGCAAAGGCTGACCATTCCAAGTGTTTACAAACATGTAGAACAAGTAGAACTCTCATATTCAACTGGTGGGAATATAAAATAGTTTGGTAGTTTAAGTTAAACATACACCTACCCTATGATCCAGACATTTCATTCCTAGGTATTTACTCAAGAAAAAAGAAATCTTATGTCCATTCAAAGACTGGTGCATTAGTGTTCATAGCAACTCTATTTGCAAAAGCCAAAAACCAGAAACTATCAAATGTCCATCAACAGGTGAATAAACAAATTATGCTATACCTGAATAACCAATCTATGATTAGTGTCTTTCCACCTGTACTGGTAGATTTTCCAGTATTAAAAAATTCTCATTCATTATCTCTTTAAATATTGCTTTTGCCCATTCTCTATTTCTTTTCTTTCAGGAACTCCACTTACTAGACTTTCTCACTATAACTTCTCATTCTGATCATTCTAATTTTCATGTATCTTAATCTCTTTTGTATTTTCCATTTCTGTATCTTTGAGCTGTATGCTGAATGATTTATTCTGATCTATATTCCAGTTAATTCATTCTCTCTTGGGGTTTGCCTAACTGCCTTATCTGTGGTTAAACTTAACAAATGAGTTTTGAGTTTTTATTACTGCATTTTTCATTAATAGAAATTACATTCAGTTCCTCTTTTCAACCAGCTTTGTACCTCTGTCACTTTTCAGACTCCTGCTCCCTGCATATATTTTCAAACGTGCCTTTTACTTACTTAAATAGAGCCCATCATGGTTATTTTAATAATAACTAGTAATTACAATACATAAGCCTTTGCAAGTTTTCTTCTAAATGTCTATTGTTTCTGCTGATTCTTGTTCAGGTTGTCTTATTTCCACGTGCACTAGGTTATCTTTGACAAATTATCCATTGACCTCAAAACTTTACTGGTAGGACTTTTTTTAAGCCAAAGATGAAAGCGTACTACTACAGAGAATATTTGCATTTGTTTACTATCATTTTAAATTCATGCCTTGACATATAACCCAATTTAAAAATGAGCAAAGGATGCGAACATTCGCCCCCCCCCAAAAAAATAGACAATTGGCCAATAAAGACACGAAAAAGTGCTCAACAGCATCAGTTATTAGGGAAATACAAATCAAAACCTCAATGAGATACCACTCCACACACAGTAGGATAGCTATAATCAAAAAGACAGACAAAAATAAATGTTGATGAGGATGGAGAAACTAGAACCCTCATACATTGCTGGTAGGAATGAAAACCGGTGTAGCTGCTTTGGAAAACAGTCTGGCAGTTCCTCAAAACAAACACAGAATTACCATATGACCCAGCGATTCCATTTGTAGGTAAATGGAGAATGAAAATATATTTTCTATGAAAATGGAAAATACATTTCCATACAAAAACTTGTATGCAAAAAAAAAAAACTTGTATGCAAATGTTCAGAGCAGCATTATTCGTAATAGCCAAAAAGTGGATATAACCATCAACTAAGGAATGGGAAAGCAAAACATGGTATTAACCATACAATGGAATATTATTCAGCCATTAAAAAGAATGAAGTACTGATTCATGGTAAACATGAATAATCCTTGAAAACATTATGCCAAGTGAAATAAGACACAAAAGACATATTGTATGATTTCATTCATATGAAATGCCCAAAATAAGCAAATCATACAGACAAAAGTAGATTAGAGTTTGCCAGGGGTTGAGGGAAAAAGGGGAAATGGGGAATAACTGTTAATGGGTATAAGGTTTTTTTCTGGGGGTAATAAAAATGTTCTGGAATTAGATAGTGCTGATGGTTGTACAACTTTGTGAACATATGAAAACACACTGAATTATACTCTCAAGGGTGAATTTTATGGCATATGAATTATATCTAAAGAAAAAAAGATTTTTTAAAATTCACATCTTGAAATTTTTTTAGACCACCAAGGTGATGTGTACTTCCCTCATGATCTGGTAGTTACGACTGCCCAAGGACAGGTTTTTTTCCCTTCTGCTTTACTTGGCCTCAAGACAATTTTCCTTGCAGATCCTTGAAGGAGGTTGAGTTTTCATCCTTTCCATGACATCGAAGACCTTTGGGATCCCAGAATTATGGGCAGAAAGTCTCTTGTTAGCTAACCTTGAATGAGCCCTGGGCTGACTTCTAATTATACCTCCAGTCCTACAAATCTACCAAATTCTTATTCAAATCCAATCAAGTTCCCTCAGTTTAGCAAATACCCTCAAAGCAAATAAGACTTAAGGGCTCCTACAGTCTCTCAGATTTTCATCTTTCTCTTAGATTTTGACACATTAAATCCTAAGTACCTTAAAAAATTTTTTAAATACAGCTATTCTTTTTCTAAATACAGCTATATTCAGTGTGAAGGTTTTTCCAAATGTCTTAACTATATTCCAAACGTACAAATCCAATATTTACTTTTCAAGTTGAAGTTAACTCTAGTGAGTTAGGACAGGATTTGCAAAAACTAAAGACAGCCTAATATAATCCACAATAAAGTAGCTTTAGAAGTACTTGTGACCTCGGATGAATACAGTAGATATTTAAGACTTAGATAACATACTCCTGTATACTAAGATGAAAAGTTTACTTTAGAAAAAAATTAAACTTTAATTTGAGTTTTAAAAGAAGCATGGGTGGGTGACCTGCCTCTTAGGTATGGAGGCTCTTTTACAACTAAAGTAAAAGTAAGATTGCAGCAAGGATACACAAAGAGACCAAAGAAAGAACAGCCCAGAAACATATGAACATATGTATGAAAACTTGACATATGATACTTAGAGATTACTGAGAGGAAAAACAGAATATTCAATAAACTATGCTGAGAAAAACTGACAACCTATATGGAAAAAAAAATGAAACTGGATCCCCACTTCACACCACACAAAAATCAATTTCACATGGACTAAGGACACAAATATGAAAGGCAACATTTTAAAGCTTTTAGAAGAAAATATCAGACTGTATCTTTATGACCTCAGGGAAGGGAAAGATTTGTTAAACTAGATATCAAAAGACCAAACCATAAGGAAAAGGCTGACATATTCAACTACATTAAACTACAGAATGGGTCTATCAAAAACCACCGTAAAGAAAGTGAACGACAAGCTACTTACTGGGAAAAAGATATTTGTCACATGCATAATTGACAAGGGATTAGCAACCAGAAATAAATAAATTAAATTATATATATATATTCTAGAAATCAATTTCAAAAAGACAAAAACATTAAGAACGGGCAAAAAACATAAACAGCCATCCCACTGAATAGGAACTATGAAAGGTTCAACATCATCAGTAATTAAAGAAATGTAAATTAAACCCTACCATTTCTCATCTACCAGATTGTTGAAAAGAAAAAATTCAGATAATTACAAATGTACAAATGTCTCAAATGTTGTTGAGAAAGGGAACAAAGTGAACACTTAATATGCTGCTTGTGAGAGTATAAACTGGTACAACCACTTTACAAAGCAATTCAGCGTTATCTAGCAAAACTGAAGATCCACAACTCTACTCCTAGGCAAAAAACATAGGAAATTCTTGCAAATGGACACAGAGAAACACATATTGGACAGTAATAACAAAACAGCTTTCAATAGCAAAAAGTAAAATTAAATTTAAAAAAAGAAGACTGAAAACACCCTAAATGTCCATTAACAGGAGGATGGATAAACAGCTGTAAATTCATATAACAGAATAGCAAAAAAAGCAAATGAACTATAACACAGCAACACAGATGAATCTCATAAATATAATTTGTGCACCCAAAAAGCCATGGAATAAACAAAACTAAACACTACATTACTTATGAATACCTATGTATGTAGTAAAACTCTACAGAAAATCAAGGAACATGGAAAGAGAAAGACAGAATCAGGGAGAAAGATACAATTAGGGCTTCAAAAATATTATGTATTATTTCTAACGCATAATATAGGTACCGGGCATTTATTTTATTTGTATTCTCTAAATCTGTAGATGTGTCAAAAGTACTATTCTGCACATATGAATTTTTCACTTAAAAATTAAGCAAACACAGTAACAACCTAAATGGGAAAAGAATTTGAATAAGAATAGATACATGTATAACTGAATCACTCTGAAACTATCACAATATTGTTAATCAACTATACTCTAATATAAAATAAAAAGTTAAAAAAATAAATTTAAAAAAATTAAAAATTAAGCAAATACATGTCGTGGTAGAAAATATGAAAAATATATAAAAACTATATGAAGAAAATTAAAATTATCAATAACCCCATCATCCTGAGATAACTATAATATTTAAAAGAAATAAATATACTTAAATGGTATGTCTTCTTCTACTCTGTATTTTGTTTTAGTTTGGTTTTGGTTTTGGCCTCAGCCGTGCAGCATCTTAGTTCCCAGACCAGAGATCGAACCCATGCCCCTTGTAGTGGAAGCATGGAGTCCTAACCACTGGACCACCAGGGAATTCACATTTTACTCTCTATTTTTATTTACTTTTTTTTTTACAGCTTTATTGAGGTACTGACTTACAGTGAATTGCTCATATTTAAAATGTACAATTACATGAGTCAGACATATGTATACAGTGGTGAAAGCATCTTCACAATCAAGAAAACTAATATACCAATGAATACATCCACCATCCCTAAAAGTTTCGTCATACCCCCTTTGAATCCATCCCCCTTTTCTTTCCCTTGCCACTCCCCCCGCCTCAGGTAACCACTTATCTGTCTTCTGTTACTTTAGTTTGCAGTTTCTAGAATTTTTTCAGGTATAGTCTGGGCATACTTTATTCATATGTTTCACTTTAGTACATACTGCCACCAATTTACACTTTTACCAGCAGAGTACAAGAGTTCCAGTTGTTCCACATCCTTATCAACACTTGATTGTTTGCTTTTCCATTTTTAGCCATTCTTTTCATATCCTAAGGAACACACACATAAAACTACTGCCTGAACAACAACAAAAATTAAGCTCTCAATGAAGACTGGAGTGAAACTCATAAAGAAATTTTCATCTAAGAGCATTTTCTTTTAAATGCATAATAATAACTGAAGCAAAGGCCCTAACTGATGTATGCCTCATGAATTCTGATTTAGCCAAAATGTGTGATACCTACATAAGATTTTTAGAAGAGTCATTGAGATACACACTAGAAAAATCACATGACAAAAGTAAGCTGGAAGTATCTAAGTACTGGAACTCAGGAGAAATACAATCCAACAGTTTGTTAACATGTGACTTTGACACTGATAAAATCACCTGAACCCAAAGGACCAAAATACCACTAAAATAGTGTTCATAATTTGAATTGGGGAGATTAAACACTTATAGTTCTAGTCAATATGTGCAGCAACTTGCTGTCAGCTTCCCATGCTGGGTGATGCACTTTAACATAAAAGTATTCTATTGGCCTTATATTCTTTCCAATCTGACTATAAACTCCCCTATCACTCTACCACCCTATCACTCCTCCTTCAAATCTTTGTGTCTCAAAATAAGGATTCTACACTATCTTTATTTCTTCATCCTCTATTTACTCCTCAAAGTCCTTCAAATTTGGCTTCCATCCTTATCATTTTACTTAAATTATGTTTGTTGAACTCAATGACATACTCCTAACTACCAAAACCAATAGGCACTTTATCAGCCCCAATCTTCCTTATTCCTGTGACTCATTTGACCCTAAAATAGATTTCTATCCTTATGAAAACTCTTCCGTCTCCCGGTTTCTAGGACACCACTGTCTGTTAGTTTGCTTCCTTCTTCCCTGAATGTTTGTTCCGCCTTGGTCTCCTTGGCTATCTCTACCCGTCCCTTAAGTCCTGGTGTTTTCCATCCTTGGTGTTCCTCTCTTCTTACTCTACTTACTGGAAAGTTTTCTTCCACTCTCACAAGATGAACTATCACAAATCCACGGGTGGTTCCAACATTCACAACTCTGATCCTGACTTCAGAAAATCCCGCTATCAACATATCTAACTGCCAACCAGGCAGCTCAGCCAGAGGCCCTACAAGAATCACAAACTCATTCTTTCTCAACCTGAATTAGCCCCTCAATTTGTTAGTTTTTATTTGTGAATACACAATTATAACTCAAGTGGAGCCAATAAAATACAAGAGGAACTTAAAATTGTTCCTTCTTCAAGGGTTAAAAAAAAAAAAGCAAATTTTTATGAAGGCTTTTTCCTCCAGTTATGAAGACACTCAAAGTCATTAGCAAAAACTATAAAATACAAAATGTATGATAAAAACCCAAATCTCCTCGAATCCCAGCTCTCAAAGGCAAGCAATATAAATCTCTCCTTCCAGAAAGAGCAATTTTTAGCCATGATAAAGTTCCATATCGAAATATTAAATTGGTAAGTAGGCGGTGGTGCTATTAACATTTCCAGGCTATTTATATCAATCAGGGGAAACACCTCTAATAACTGCCTACCTGGAGTGAGAATCAGTATATTTTAAATACGAAAGCAATCCTTTTACATGCTGTATTTTAAGCACTCTAAAGGAATCAATGTTTTTGGCTTGGCATCTATCTTGCCTATACCTGCACGTCCACCTGTGTGCGACATACCCACGATTCATGCACAGTACTTCCTTGATTTAAAGAAAACCATAGTAAAGAAAGAAGAAGTAAAAAGAAATTGGAGGAGATAGATATAAACCAAATCTAAAAACCTAGCTGGGTAGATGAATTCATGTTTTGCAAAAACCAAAACAAAGTGATGTTTACCACCCCTTAGCCGCTTCAAAAAGTTTCAGAAACTTCACAGATAAAAACCATCCGCTAACCGGTTCTCATCAGACTCTCCAAGCAAAGGAAATGCGTTCGCTTTCCTCTTAACCCAGAGGCCAGAGCCCACCTGGGTCCGGCGGTCGCAAGCGCGCGCTCACGGCGGGGAGCACGACGCGCGGCCGGCCCCGCCGGGGCTGGGGTCTCCCCTCCGTCCGGCCCGCGGGTCCCAACGAGCGGACCGGTGAACCCAGCGGACCTACAGCCCACCGTGCTCCCACAGAGCGAGTCCCTGTCCTGCCGGCCTCGGATATCGCGGCTGTCGAGGGGCCCCAAACCGCCCTCAGGCCTCCGGAGAGCAGGCGTCGCTAAGGAGACTCGGCCCCGCGAGGCTGGGGGCGACGAGGCTACGGCCGTCCACGAGTCCCACCGGGAGGGCAGGCAAGCGGCCGCTCGAGGCCCGCGCCACGCTGCTCGCCCGGGGAAGCATCCGCGACCCTACACCTGAGCCCCCCCACCCCCGGCTCTCTCCCGCGCCGTGTCCCCGGGGTCTCCACGCGCCGCTCTCGGGGAGCCGCCGCCTCACACAGCGCTGAGGCGGCCAGTTACCTGCTCGAGGCAGTGAGCGTTCTGGCGTTGCCGCCCGCGGGAACCGCGATCCGGTCACCTCGCGCGGCCGCGCCCCGAGGCCCCGCCCCCTCCCCAGGTTTCCCCCCCGCCCCCCCAGGTCCGCTCCGCCAGATCTGCCCCGCCCTCCCCAGGTCCGCCCCGCCCGTCGGGAGGCGCAAGCCGAGGGGCGGGAGGGGGAAGGGCCGCCCGTCAGTGTACCTGAGCGCCAGGCGCCTGCGCCCTCGGCTTCTCGTCTCTCCCAGCCGCAATTCTCGGGTGCTCCCTCTGGAAAGGAATAAAATGAAGCCAGGCAGAGTTTGGAGTGTGTTGAGCAATCATACGGGATTAGACGGGAGATAAAAGATAGGGGTATAGTGGGAAAGCAAGTGACCTGATGAACCTCCTTGAACAGGGAAGGAAGGAGCAGTTTCTCTTGCCAGAAGATATTTCTGCACGCAGAGAAACTTCTTGGAAGCAGAGAAACTTTTCTTAGTTGTGTTACTGGTCTTTAGGGTTTACATCCTAATTATAAAGTCTTTGAGAATCAGCTCGCAACTCTTCACTTCTGTGACTTTACATTTCCTATTGCTTTGCTAGCAGCGGTACGTTGGAAGGAATCCCAAAGGTATCCACTACCTGCCCCACCCCCATTCTATGCTGGAATCCCCTCTGGCACCCTGGCAAGGAGTTGACTGGCCCTTTTTTGCCTTCCTTGCTGGAAATCTCAACACTGTACTTGGAAAGCTGTTGAGTGAATTCCTAGGTTATCTGTTGATGAATGGCTAAGCTTTGGAGAGGCTGCTGGATTGTAAATTGAAGGTGATAACTTTCTTCCTGGAGAGTAGTCTTTCCCAAAATGGGTTCTGTTAATCTCCAGGCCCTAGATGCTGGAGTGGGGGTTGGGATGGTTGTGGGGTGGAGAGGAGGCCTAGATCCTGAGAACAAATTAATCTGGGGAAAGAGGCACAATAGAGTTACTCCTTGAGTTGACAAGGCATTCAAGGCCTAAGAACTGTGTTTTACTTTGTATCATCCTGAATTTCTCAAATTTACTGGACCTGAGGAGTGACAGAATATGCCACCCCAAAATATGCCACTTTGGCATAAAGATTATTTTCAGCTAAAGGCACTTAAGAATCAGATGGAAAAAGGACCTCTGATCTTCCTTTTTCTTCCCAAAAGCAGGAGATGGAACTCCCAAGTGAACGATGTCCTCCCGCTACCCTGAGGAAAGAAACAGTCTTATCACCAGAGATGGGAGTCAAGGATGAGGGAAATCTATACAAACAAACTTTGTTAAATTAACCCTTATCTTCATAGCCACTTCTCCACTATTAACTGCCCTAGCCCAAGCCCCTTTGTTTTGTCCCATTTTCACTACTTACTACTTTGTCCAACTTATTATGTGTTCTGCTCTAACTGCTTCTTTGGTCTTCATTGACTTGTGGGTGCTCCCATGTACATGTAAAAAATCTTTATGCGTTGCTGCTGTTAATCTTTCTATGTCAATTTAATTCTCAGTTCCAGTCAGAACCCCTAAGAGGGTAAAGTTTTTGCCTCTCCTCGAGACCATACAACTCTCTTCTTGAGAAATGCCAGTTACCATCCTGGGGCCTTAATGTTTCAACTAACACACTTTGATAAACACTGCCTTAAGTCCTAGTATATTCACCTTCAATAATTTTTCACTCTATTACAAATGTTTGCAAAGTTCTGCACTGTTTACACAAAGCTTTCACGTGAGTCATCTCATTTAAGCCTCACAATTGTGATGTAGTTGTTATTATCCTCATTTTACAGTTGAAAATATTGAGGCTCAAACAAACAGTGGTTACCCAAGTATAGAATCAACATTGACTCTGGACTTAAGACTCCAAGGCTTTAAAAATATATATTATATAAAGTATGTAGATAATGTACTTATTTAAGGGTCAAATGACTCTGTGAGATATATATATATATATATATATATATATATATATATATTACCGAGTCCAAGCTCGCTCTGCTCGCCACACGACAGGCCAATAAATCGGAGATGAGGTGTTGAGACAAGGAATACGACTTTATTCCGAAAGCCCCCAGACTGAGAAGATGGCAGTCTAAAGTCTCAAAATAACCATCTTACTGGGGTTTGGATGCCAGTTTCTTTTAAAGCACAGAGAGGGGAAGGAGATGAGGAAGTAAAGTAAAAGGGCCATAAGTTTTGCAAATATCCCCTGGAATGGCCAGCCTGGGGGAGGGGATGTGTTAATTTCTTCTTTCGTGTAGCCATCCACAGGTGGACAGGGTCCGGATGTTTCCCTCAGGCAGAGGGGCAGGGTTCTCCTAGGCAGGCCATTATGTATAGACAGTATCCTTTTGGTGAACAAAAGCAGCGGAAAGCAAAGGTTAAAGTAAAAGAAACAGATCCAACATGTAGTCCGATTTGGCTCTTCCCTGTTACACACACACACACACACACACACACACACACACACACACACACATATACTTTCTCTCTCTCTCATTTGACACTTAAGTACAGCACATCCTTGGTTAGAAACCTCTAGATTCCTGTCTTATTTCTCCAGGGCAAGGACCTTTACCTATCTTTTACTCCCTGCAGCACCTGACATCGTGGTGTAGGGCACAAAAGTGTCACTTGGATGTGCTGGATGAACAGAGTGAATGAACGCTCAATAGTCCTTATTGAACTGGACTGGGTGCTTGGTTCCCTGACTGAACAGCCTTAACAACCTCCTCACTGATGCAGAAGTCCCCAAACAAGAGCTTCCCAAATTGTTCCTAATTTTCTTCCATCTAAAAAGGCTTCTTGGACTTCCCTGGTGGAGCAGTGGTTAAGAATCCGCCTGCCAATGCAGGGGACACGGGTTCAAGCCCTGCTCCGGGAAGATCCCGCATGCCGCGGAGCAAATAAGCCCGTGAGCCACAACTACTGAAGCGCGCGCACGTTGAGCCCGTGCTCCGCAACAAAGAGAAGCCACCGCGATGAGAAGCCCGCGGCACCAGCACCGCAATGAAGAGTAGTCCCCGCTGGCGGCAACTAGAGGAAGCACGCGCGCAGCAACGGAGACCCAACGCAGCCAAAAATAAATAAATAAATTTATATAAAAAAAAGAATCCAGACAAAAAGGAGCCCATAAATAAATAAATAAATATTTAAAAATAAAAAGGCTTCTTAGAAGAATCTACTCTGCTGACAGATAGAGTTCTTTGAAAACAATGAAACCACTTCCTTTGTTTTCTTCGAAACGTCCCTCCTTCCTGTTCCACTTTCAGAGGCAAGGCCACATTGATACGAATGGAGGATATTGTACACCTTTCTTTGTGCCCTTGTGTTCCCTCTTCCCATAGAATGATGGTTGTTGCAACATTCTGAGTGGGGTTTTGTTTGTTTATTGTTTGTTTTTTAATGTTAAACATTAGTGTTTTTAATGTTTAATGTCATTATTTGAGGCAGATCTAAGGAGAAAAAGAAATTTGGGTTGATGTGGGTAACACTGCTGCTTAGATTTTGCTGTGTGTATTATTTCATTTGATGGAGACAAATCACTTAATCCCTGTCCTAAATCCCTTTTCATTCTTCCTTCATTTAGTACAGTTTGTAAATGCTTAGTGACTTATCCAGCCCTACCTCTCCAGCCTCCCGTGCAACTGCCCACCACCACACATTTTTGACCTTCTGAATTAATTGCAATTCCCAAAGGTGCCAAATTTGCACTACTGTTCTCTTTATCTCCATTTTATGCGTATCAACCGGCAAGTCCATGTTCATTCAGCTGCAGTATCACCTCTTCTGGAAGATGAAACTCCACAACACCCAGCCAAAAGTGAATGAGGTGCCCTTCCTCAGCATTCCTGCCATAATCCACCCATATCTCCATCATGGCACCTACTCAGTAACTGCGATTATTGGCTTTTTTCCCTCTTTCTATTAAACTCATTCCATGTGAGTTACCAATAAACAGGAATTAGGACTTCCACCCGTTCTCTGAACACATACGATAGCCCCTGACATGTAGCAGCACTCAAATATTTGTCGAATGAACGAAAAACAAATCTTTAAAAGAATACGAATTCGGGCTTCCCTGGTGGCGCAGTGGTTGAGAGTCCACCTGCCGATGCAGGGGACACGGGTTTGTGCCCCGGTCCAGGAAGATCCCACATGCCGCAGAGCGGCTGGGCCCGTGAGCCATGGCCGCTGAGCCTGTGCATCCAGAGCCTGTGCTCCGCAACGGGAGAGGCCACAACAGTTAGAGGCCCGCGTACGGCAAAAAAAAAAAAAAAAAAAAAAAAAAAAAAAAAAGAACACGAATTCCTAGAGTGCTTGTGAAATAATTTTACAAATATATATGGTCGCATGAACACAGTGGGTGTGGCATACGGATTTCGGCTTCCCTCCAAATGATTGCCTTCTCATTTTCTGCCTTAGAAAAACAGAACAGCAGAAGCCTATACATAGTCATTCATTCATTCATTTATTCACTTGTTCAACAAAATTTTTGAGCGCCTGTAGTATATCAAGCACTTGCTCAGAGAGAAAGTGACATTTCAACAGAGTCATGGATGCCCACCAAACCTTAATTCCTTCTTCTGGCCTCAAAGCTAAACTACACTGTCCCTTCCCCTTGTATCTAGGTAAAGCTGTGTGACTGGTTCTCATCAGTGGAATGTGAGCATGAGTAGAGTTTCACTCCTGGCCCTATGCAATGAAAAACTTGGAGTCTCTCTCCCTCTTCCCATCCCTTGACCACCTTGGACCATCGCTAAACCATTGTTAACCATTGCTAAAGCTAAGAATGCAACCAGATGGAAGACGTCCTGGTTTCTGCTTGACTCCACCCACCACCCACTAATCTTGATTGGATTGTGTTGTGAGTGAAAAACAAACTTTTTTGTGTAAACTACTAATACTGGGGCATTTTTTCCCCAACAGCTAGCTTTACTTACCTTGATTAACATTGTCGTAAATGATGACATAGAGATTACACAAAACGCTAGAAAACATCTTCTGCTCTAGGCATTGCATGGGAAACATGAAACACGAAAATTGATCAGAGAAACTATTAAGGTCATGGAGACTTTAAGTTTGTCCCAAATGGATAACGAAAAATCCTTATGGATACACAGCTCTTTTCTCTCTCTCTGATGGCCACCCGATCCAAATGCTGACATCTTGACGTGAAAACAAGCATGGCGTCACCATCACATCATCGTCATCTTTATCAGCCCTTGTCAGTCACTTTCATGCGCTCTGAAGGGTTTCCCTGTGAGCCTCAGGAAGTTCAGTGTTACTCAGAGTATGTACTAAGGAGTGATGGAAGATAGGAATACAAAGATAGGCTCTGAAGGCTCTTGAATATCTTACCAAGGAGACTGTATATTAATCTACAGGACACATAGTTGAATAAACTAGGGGCTATTTGTGGCGGGATGAGTTTTTCTCCTTTTTTCTCCTTTACTTCCCAGTTTCTCCCATAATTCTGTGAGATCTTATTCCTATATCAATAATATCTAGTGGTGTGCTCCCCTGATTGAAGTCCTCTGGTTCACCATGCATGTGCTTGGCTGCCCAACAGGAGGATTATGTGAATTGGACCTTTCTTTCCTTCCATTATTAAAGGCAAAGTGCTGGGGTTATATGTAGGAACTATGGAAATCTGGGCAAAAAATTACACCATGGTAGAGGGCTCCCCAAAAAGGTGGTTACTTGCCCACTGGTTACATAGTGTGAATTTATCATAGTATGGAAACTGACTTTCAGCTTTTCAAGCTCAGAAACTTGTTTCTCCTCCCCTGCAGCTTACTAAGTTAAACTCTGTTAAAGAAGAAGACTCAGCCAGGCTCACTAGAGGGTGAACTAGACAATAGGGCCTATTAATATTAATAGGGCCTATTAAAATAACATAAGAAATAGAATTATTCTAGGTCCCAGACATTTGTATCTAAAGGTAAAAATACTACACCCTGCAGAAACAGCCATACAGGAAGCTAAATGATAATCAGAAGGTTGTCTGGGGAGGGATATGGAACCAAAATTAGAAGAGTTAGGAGGAATACTGATTGATTAATAGCATCAAGTTATGATCGCCATCATCAATACCACAGAACAGAGTGGTCTGTCACAGTTGCAGATAAGCTGTGTGATTCCACTCACCAAGTGTACAGTCAGGGTTACAGGCCTTCTTCTCTGTAGTAGATTACAGTACTGGCTTCAGCCCTCACTGTATCCATACTCTTTGCCATGACTTTGAAGTTCCTTCCACTCAAGGAGTGGAATATATTTCCCTACCCCTTGATTATAAGTTCAGCCATGTCACTTGCTTTGACCAATAAAATGAAATTGAATCGTGTTCAAGTTCTGAGCCTAGGCCTGAAGAGGCCTCAGATGTTTCTGTTTGCCTTCTTGTGCTTCTAGCAATGCTGTGAGAAAATTTTGCCTGGGCCAGCCACCTGGTCCAAGGAGGATGAGGGACACAGAGCATCCCAGATAAGCCCAGACTAGAGGAGCTAATCCCTAGCTGACAAGCAGACAGGTGAGAAATAATAGATGATTGTCATTTTATATTATGGCATCTGGGGACTATTTGTTACACAGCAATAATTGCCTGACATACCCTCCAGCCATGATTTTCTGGGATGGGGTGGAGGAGGTGCTCCTACCCTACTGTGGCCCCAGAGTTCCAGACCAGCATGCCCAGGATTCCCCTCCCAAGTCACTTGGGGTCACCAACTGGACCAATGGTAAGTCAGAGGATTCAGTTCCCCAGCCTCAGTAAAATTCTGTTTGACTTTTTCTGTTCTTCTGGTTAGATGTAAAATCTAAATATTTGCCACAGCAGAGGAGAGAAAGATTTTTAACTCTTCAGAAGGCTACTTCTGAATATTAATGGTTGTTTACAAATGCAACTGAAAATCATTATTTGAAATAAAATTGAAAACCTATCATGTGTGAGTTTTGCTTTCATCAGAGTTTTAGGAAAACTCATATGCCCAGCAAAATCCCCAGGCAGCTTAGAATGCCAAGACTTTCTTCCCCCCTCTTTAAATCCGCTCCAAGTCCATAAGGAGACTTCATGAATAAACGCGGTTGGCAGAGGAACCATATTTTTACGATAATTGCTTCTTAATCTGTTAGTTTGAAATATGCATTAGTCTTTATACGAATTAGTAATGTGTGTGTGGGGGGGTCTCAAAACACTTTACAATCCCATTTTTTTCAGACATTCCTTCCTCTCCCTGCCTTTCACTAGCCTCTCCCACCCTGCTAGTTTATGATGGGACTGAAAATGTTGGGATATTTTTTGAGGAAATGTGGGAGGTCGGCAATCCATTTCCTACTTGATGTGGGTTTCATTTACCAGAAGGAGAAACAACAACAACAATGCAAGTGCACTTCCAGCACAGCTGGACAGCATCTCCGTGCACTGGCTTTTAAAGAGCTATCCTATCACTCCGCGAGGTGACAGCACTCAGGGGACAGGACAGGGTCTGTGAAGACCAGTGAAGCATACCCTTCCATTCCTGAAAAACATCCCCTCAGGAAACAACTTGGCGTTTCCGGCAAAACATGAACTTGCTTGGCAGTCTGACCAACTCATCGCTCCTGTTCATCACATACTGCCTGTCTGATTAATAACAATAGCTAGTCCAAAAACAGAGTGACTACAACTTCAAAAGGAAAGGGGGAAACAGGAGATAAACAGTGCCCTCGCCAAACAAACACATGTGCACACAGGTTCACACCCCCCTAAACATAGAAAGTCACTTTAAAAATGTCGAGAAATACAAAATGACTCAATCAAAACCACTTTACGTTACTGGAAACAAGGTTGAAAATTACTTCTCATCTCTCATCCAAATATGTTTGGAATGATACTAGCTGCCATTCTTCATTGACTTACCATGTGCCAAGCACTGTGTTAACGGTTCATATACATACACTTTTTAAAATTCTTGCAAAAACCCTGCAGAGAAGATATCTAAACTTTACAGATAAGTAACCTTTCCAAGATCACAAAGAAGTGATCAAGGAGCCAGGATTTAACCCAAGGTTGTTTGTGACGCTAAAAGTCAAGCTTATTTTATGAAATCGCAGGCTTGATTGGTAAACTGTGAAGCCCAGGCGTAGTTGTTTTCACATAAACCCAAGCCATTCCTCAAGGCCCATGGAAATTACCACCTCATCTATAAATACTTGACTTGTTCTAGACAAAGCTCTGATGGTTGTAAGTAATAGAAATCCACTCAGATTCATTCAACTGAAAGTGGATGGGATCCTAGTCCCAGCCCTATCCTGGTAAGAGAACAATGGAAACATATAGGAACTCAGGATCTGAACAAGTGGACCTCAGAAAGGTCAGGACCTGAAGCAGCCCAACACCCCTCAGTCCCTACCAGGTCTCTGAGCTCCAGGTTTAGCCCTTAATTTTAAATAGCCTCCTGATGCTCTCCAATTGCCTTCTATTGCCTTCTATTGCTTTCTATTTATTTTCTAGGTTTCTAGAGAACCACATCTTATCATCATGATATCTGCAACGCCTAGCAGAGTGCTAAGAACACAGTGGACACTTAAAAATGATTTGTTTTATTAGAGTTCATTGTGGGGTAGAACAATGCAGATGATCAAGAAGAATTCCTTTATTCCTTCCTTTGCCCACAAAAAGATCATCGGAATTAGAAAGAGAATATCAAATGTGATCCCAAGTCTTTAACCTCACTGGCTTAGCTACAGCACATGCAGAGAAGGAAATGAATTTGACCCTTTAGTACACAAACTCCAAGTCTCCTTCCAAATCTTAGAAGGAGATGCCTCAAAGAGGCATCTAGGCCAATAGCTCTCAACCTGGAGTAACGCTCCCATGAACTATATCCTTGCTCTGATGCCATCCTCTTATCACCCATTCAGAGAAGTCTACTAGAATTAAAATAAATGACTCTTACACTATTATAGTGGTAAGCTTTATTCCGCTCTGCTTTGCAAAAAAAAAAATTAGTTTCAAAACCTAAGTATTAAATTATTAGTAACTAATTATTAGTAAACATATTACAATTGGTATTGTGATTGAGAGTGGTTAATATAAGACCTTCTGCTGCCCACAGCTGAGATGACACTAATTCTATCAATAAGAATGTTTTCTGCCATTAATAACAGAAAACCCAGCTTGAATAGTCATAAACATAAGGAAACGTAATAGCTGGCGTGGTGGCTTGAAACACGCTCGTAATTCTTTGAAATTCCTCTCATCAAGGTTGGGATCTATGTCCTCTCCCCTGTGTCTAGGGTAACCATAGTGACTGACTGACCAAGAGACTACTGTGGAGATGACAGAATGCGGAGATAACAGAATATGCCATCCAAGGCTAGGTCATAAAAGCAATACAATTTCTGCTTGGTTCTCTCTGTTTGCTTACTCTTGGAATCCAGCCACCATGATTTGAGGAAGCCCAAGCAGTTTGTGGAGAGGTCCACATGACAAGGGCCATGACTCTCACATTGACTGAGCCAGCACCAACTCTCCAGCTATGTGGTGAGCCATCTAGAAGTGGATTCTCCAGCCCCTAGTTGAGCTGCTCCAGCTGATACCTCATAGAGCAGAGAAAAGCCTTCCCCACTGAGCCCAGCTGACATTGCAGATTCATGAACTAAATAATGATAACATGTCGTTTTAAGTCACTATGTTTGGGGAAGGTTTGTTACACAGCAATAGGTAATTGATATGTCTAACCTAAAAGGAAGCCCAAAGGTAGATCAGATTTCAACAGATTGATGATTGATTCAACAATTCAATTTCAGATTGATTCAACAATTCAATCATTTATTATTGACTGTTTTTCTTCCCTTTTGTCTGTTCTAGATTATGTGAACATCATCCTAAATCTAGTTCCCTCATGTTTATAGAATGGCTTCCAGGAACAATTAGACCTTCCTCTTTCTTTCTTTTTTTTTTTTAACTTATTTAATTAATTGATTTATTTATGGCTGCTTTGGGCCTTTGCTGCACGCGGGCTTTCTCTAGTTGCAGCGAACAGGGGCTACTCTTTGTTGCAGTGCATGGGCTTCTCATTGCATTGGATTCTCTTGTTGTGGAGCGCGGGCTCTAGGCACACGGGCTTCAGTAGTTGTGGCTCGCAGGCTCTAGAGCACCGGCTCAGTAGTTGTGGAGCATGGGCTTAGTTGCTCCATGGCACATGGCATCTTCCCAGACCAGGGCTTGAACCTGTGTACCCTTCATTGGCAGACGGATTCTTAACCACTGCACCACCAGGGAAGCCCTTGCTTAGCCCTTCTTAGTCACTATCTCCCCATCCTTCACTAGTTTCCTTTCACTGCTCTGGACCATCTCCAGATTCCACCTTCCTTCTTCACTTCCTGGACTGGCTAAAAGTAATGAGGACTCAACTTTTCTACCTGAAGTTTTCCTGCTCATCACTTTTGACATTGTGCTGACCCCTTTAAACACAGCACAACATTGTGATGGAGTTCAGCAAATATTTCATTTCCCAAAATTGAATAGGATAGTTCTGGAAAAAAAATAACTTTGTGGATTAAGTTTAGGATGTCCAGAGTAGACATCTATTCAGAGTCTGATCATGGGAACCACACCTCCTTCCACTCCAAACTTGTACTCCTACGAGAAGCTACTATATCTTCCCATGATTTCACTCCCCTAATCAGTTGATTGGTTCATGAGAAGGCATCTCACCTGAGCAGTGTCAATCACAATCTTTCTCTAGAATCTTTTTTTTCAAACTATAGCCAGGAAAGAACAGTTAGTCTTCTTTTTAGCAATAGAAGACACTTCGGTGGCCATGTCTCCTAGGAAGAAGTCAATATATAATAAAAGAGAGTGAAGTTGATATGCTTCCAAAGGCATTAGACTTCCTGGTTCCATTCAGTCCTGAGGGAAGATGCACCCTGTTGTTCCCTTGTACATAAGCCACATCAGGTATAAACCCATAAATGGCATCCTTTGCCTAAATTAATGCATGTTTAGTTTCTGACCCTTAAACACAAGAGACTTGATATGAGTTCTCAAAAAACTAGGTCCCTGTAAGATTCTTTGAAACTGGGTCTTTGGCATTTTCATCCCATTGTGATTTGCATACATTTTCATTTGCTTTAAGTGCTCATCTCTTAGTATTTTGTTTATGACATGGAAAAAAAAAAATGGAAGGGCAGCCCCAAAATACTATTTAAATGTAAATTAATATGATTAAGGCCACAACAGCGGAGTATATATATAAATATTTTCATTGGCACGTTGAGTTGATCTTGGGCTGAATGACAATTTCAGTGTTGTGAACAAAACTTCCTATAAACAAGATGTGAGGGCTTCCCTGGTGGCGCAGTGGTTGAGAGTCCGCCTGCCGATGCAGAGGACACGGGTTCATGCCCCGGTCCAGGAAGATCTCACATGCCGCGGAGCGGCTGGGCACGTGAGCCATGGCCGCTGAGCCTGCACGTCCGGAGCCTGTGCTCCGCAATGGGAGAGGCCACAACAGTGAGAGGCCCACATACCGCAAAAAAAAAAAAAAAAAAAAAAAAAGTGAAGTGAATGGAACTTTTGTCCACCATCCTTCCATCCACTCTTTGGTTATGCTCCCTCTGGTGCAGATAATGTGTCAGAGTGTGTCTGATCCCAAGTTCTAAAAGTAGCCAATGCTCTGCAGCCACTGGATGCTGTTGCAGAAGCATCAAGATGGAGGCGATGGTGAAGAAAGAGGTTATTAAAATGATCTAAGGCCCTTTCACTTATAACTAGCACATAACCTTACTTCTCCATTCAAAGCATCAACACATCTAAGGCTCCCACAAAAGTCTCAGGATGCAAATTGCCCATTTGTGACTCCTTTTTCCCTTCCTAATCACCCACATAGAACTTTACAAAGAAGACACAGGGACTCAAGAAGCACAGTTGCCCGGGGCCATTCAGTGTACGGACAAACAGACCTACACACTGTACTATAATATAGCAAAGTGTAGCCACAAGGTTTAAAATGATAATTCTGAATCATCATCAAGTAAAACTTTGCACATAGCATAGTCTGGCTACTGAGGCAAGAAAGTGGTCAATACTTCATTTTAAAAATCCATCAACATGACTAAAATTATTTTAAAGGTTTATTGCTTCAGAAAGTATGTTCTGAATTGTCTGAAACACATTTGAAAAATGATTCGTTTTTCAATTATTCAAAAGAACCTTAGTTTTTCGGTATCGTTATTTATCCAATGGTTCGGTAAGTTAATTGTAAGCATTAGATGCCCATAACATAAAAATCCCTACTTAGCGTTGTACAGTAGGTGAAAATGAACAATCTCCCAACAATAATAAATATATTCCATTGGGATAAAAATGTTTTGCCTCACTAACCTTGACTTTTAATTTGTAAGGGAAATCTGTCTTTGGTCAAATTTCCTACAGGTAAAGATTGTTGAAAAAAATGAATTATTGTGGGCTTTGGATTTTTCTTTTATCCCCACCAATAGATCACTAAATTGTTGTTAATTGTTTGAAACAAATCATCTCCCACTTTCCTACCTTAATAGATGTAATATAATATGTAAGCCACACAGAAGAAAGGCATGTTTGCATGTCTCACTGTTCTCTCAGAACAGTGAGAGGGCCAGAGGCACTGGGTGAGAGAAGAGAGGAAGAAGAGTAGAAACTGGGGACAGAGGAATATGGGGTGGGATTCGGGGTAAAAGGAGATAGTGTGGGCCATTGTAAAGACATTTGCTTTTACTCTGAATAGACTGAGAAGCCACTGGAGGATTTGGAGTAGAGGAATGACATGAACTGATTTAACATTTATATAGATCAGCTGCTGGGTTGAGAATAGATTGTAGAGAGCAGGAGGAAAGGTGGAAGCAGAGAAACTGCTAGCTGATGAACTAGAATAGAGGTGAGGGAGATGGGTCGCTGGGACCAAGGTGGTAATAGGGCAGTAGTGAAGATGTGAGGATTAAATGATATAACACATGCACAGAAAACAGCATCATGATTGGCACAGTCAGTGCCCAGTAGACACTGGCTAGTATTAGTATTACATCATTCTGAACCCCAAGACTCATCAGTAAATGGTTGGTTGATTGAATGGCAGAGCCAGGTGGGTGATTACAAATTAGAGGGTCAATAGTAGGATTAGAAAAGGAACTTTTAATTTTTTTTTTAACATTTCTGCATAGATCAACCAAAATGAAGTGGAATTGAATCAAACCTAAAGAGTTCATGCTCCCCCTCATTGAACTGTCTGCTTGGATTGTTTTTTAAATTACATACACACACACACACACACACACACACACACACACACACACACACACGAAAAATCGAAGAATCTGTGGTCAAAATGGTTGTTGAATTGCTGCCATTGACCAGAATCCAGCCTGACCTTGCAGCACTCCTAGATATTAAAAATCCTTTCCATGGTCTTACATTTTTTGGTTTAACAACTATAAGAGGCCATGAACTCCAATATCTGAAGCAAACGTGTTAAACATCTGGGATCTGGCACGAGTTTCGCCTGTGGGATGCTTTGTTTGGGCAAACTTTTATTGAATTGAAAAATAAGTAAGGACTGAGTTTCAAAATATTCGTGTAACCTAGTAAAACTATTTCTCTGAAGCCCGAGTCAAAATACAGAGTTCTTCAAACCAACAAATAAACCTAATTTAAAATCAGGCTAGAAATCAGTTCTTAAAACACAAAGTGGTGTCTAAAGGGAATCAAGCGGACGTATCCAGAGCTCTTGCTCCAACAAGAAGACGGCTAGTCTGAATTAAGTGGATTTTTCTAGACTAAAGGCTGCAGTTCACAACCACTCGAAGAAAGTCCATGACATTTGCAGGAAGGGCAACAGTCTGCAGTTTGGGGCAAGCTCTGTCACTTAAACACAGATGATCTTGGGCAATTTACTTTACCTCTAGACTTAAGTTTCCTGTATATCCCATAAAAATTGGAAAGAACCACCCCATGGGTCTTAGAAATTTACAAGCATAAAAAAATAGAATAATAAGGGTGACAGAACATTTAAAAGCTCCTATAGGTACATAGGAGAAGAGGAAATATTGTAAGGAGGAAATAGAATGCAAGAGATTATTATTAGAAGATGCAAGAGATCAAACAAGCTGAACAAAGCTTTCAAAGAAGAGAAGCCAAGGGTGGTCTTCTGGAGTGTTCTTCAGGGCAGGCTTGTATTCTTTTAGTATCTCCCCGAAGTGCCCAGGGCAGCATCCACTGACTGACAGACAAACACATCCCTCTCAGCTTCCACCATCTACATCCTGACATTCTAAAGGGTGGGGTGAGGGTTACGGTTAAGGCCAACAACCTATCCCATTGTGTCTGGCAGGCAGAAGGATGGAAGTAAAGCAGGAACATGTCTTCTGAAAGGGGGACAGAAATCGTTTTTAAAACCCACCTTTCCCTTTTAAGAGGAAAAGTATTTTCAATCAACCAACCATTTACTGATGAGTCTTGGGGTTCAGAATGATGTAATACTAATACTAGCCAGTGTCTACTGGGCGCTACTCCCTGCAAAGTATTTTGTGCAGCTGAGTATCTGGAGGGGTTTTGGCCTGAACGGTGAGCTGGGAGCTGAGTTTGAGAGTAGGCATTCTGCATCCTAGAGCCAGATGAATCTGGAGTTTGTGGACTTCACGGGAAGCAGGGACAAAGAGGCAAGTTGAATGGAAGAGGAAGAATAGGGCGTGGCAGAGGACCTACTGAAACAGCAGGGATGGAGAGCTGAAATGTAAATTACTCTCTGTCCCACCCTCCACTCTCAAATCCTCAGTAAATTTTGACTCCATACACAAATGAAAACAGTGTTTGTATTAGTTTCCTAGGACTGCTGTAACAAAGTACCACAAACTGGTGGCTTAAAACAACAGAAATTTATTCTCTCCCAAGTCTGGAGGCTAGAATTCCCAAATCAAGGTTTCAGCAGGACCATGCTCTATCTGACGCTCTAGGGAAGAACCCTTCCTTGCCTCTCTCCCAGCTTCTGGTGGCTCCTGGAAATCCTTGGCATTCCTTGGCTTATAGCTACATCACTACTCTTCTGCCTCCATATTCACGTGGTCTTTTTCTCTCTGTATATCTTTGATATGTCCTCTCCTCTTCTTATAAGGACGTTAGTCATTGGATTTGGGGCTCACCCTACTCCATTGTGACCTCATCTTAATTTGATAGATTATCTGTGCAAAGACCCTATTTCCAAATAAGGCCAACTCTGATGTTCTGGACAGGTATGAATTTGCGGGGGACACTATTCAATCCACTACAGTGTTGTTGCATCATTTTTTGCGTAAAAATCAGTTTCATGTCAGAATCAACTGGCAAGGGACTGGGGGTCAGGGGACTGTGTTGGTGGTGAAATGGCCTATGAACCAAGTAAATTCAGAGAAGTTCAGAGTTTGAAGTCAGAGGTGACCACCTCCCATGAGAGTGTTCAGAAATCTGGAAAGGCTTTGGAATTCTACAGGGCATGGAATGAGGAGCTCAAAGCAATATTATCTAGATCTCATGTACCAGGAGACCACAGCTGACTTCCGGGTTATCGATGAAAGAAAGACACCTGGAAGAGGGGGAAACAAGTGGAAGAGAAGGAGGAAGAGGAAAAAAGGTGGGGAGATGAATAAGAAAGACAGACGAGTTTCTAAAGGGAGACCAAGGAAAAAGAAAGCAGGGTTAAGGAACTAATGTAAGACCTGGTATATTAAAAGTGCTCAAGATAGGGCTTCCCTGGTGGCGCAGTGATTGAGAGTCTGCCTGCTAATGCAGGGGACACAGGTTCGAGGCCTGGCCTGGGAAGATCCCACATGCCGCGGAGCAACTAGGCCCATGAGCCACAACTACTGAGCCTGCGCGTCTGGAGCCTGTGCTCCGCAACAAGAGAGGCTGCGATAGTGAGAGGCCCGTGCACTGCGATGAAGAGTGGCCCCCGCTTGCCACAACTAGAGAAAGCCCTCGCACAGAAACAAAGACCCAATACAGCAAAATTAATTAATTAATTAATTAACTCCTACCCCCAACATCTTCTTTAAAAAAAAAAAGTGCTCAAGATAAGTTTGGAGAAGAAAGAAAAGGAGAAAGGGAGGGAGGAAGAGATGTGTATGGGAGGCCTCACACAGTGTCACCAAAATTGCCTCCACTGTCACCCAGAGCTGTCCGTATCGTGGTGGCTTGCTCATGACCCTGATCAATTTCAAAGACGAGAGCACCATGTGGGAACCCTTATTGCTTCTCTCTCTGTATCAGTGTTCTGTGGACTAAAGAGGTCGCAGTCCATTTTCCATCCAAGGGTCCTGAAGTCTTTTTTTCCGATAACGCATATTCTGTCTCAACTCTAATTTGAGTTGCCACATACTTGTGATCTCCTTGTGGTTTTTGCTGTCCCTCATTGTGCCACAGTTTACCTTAATGAATTCCCATGAAAGGACATGACAGTTGTCTAAATTAGTGAATGTCCTTCAGCACAGAAGGGCAAGGAGAACCCTTGTGGATTAAGCAAATAGCTTTCAGATCACTTGAGATACAAACAGTTTAAACAGCTCAGGATTGGAAAGATTCTGTGGTTTAGGGGAAAGAGAACTACTAGACCAGGAATCGGGAGACCTATATGTCAATCTACCACCAGGTTACCTGGAGCAAGTCAATTCCCTATTCTCAGCCTCGGAATCTTCATTATAAGGCAATTGGACCTCATGACATGATTTCTAGATCCTTTCGGTTGTCATGGTCTATATGGACGCATTATCAATAAAATCCAATTAAAATGACCTCCTTAGGACATCAACAGTGTATTGGAAGAGTGAAAATGTGGCTGGAAACCACATTCCCACTTTGTACAAAGTTGAGATGAAATGGACCTGATTTCAAGTTGAAATGAAATGAAATGAGAAGGAAACTGCTAAGAGTATGCTGAGAGAAGTGAAGCCACTTTGGTCCTTCAAGTTCCAAGAACTGTTTATAAACTGAGTCATTGCTCGGGTGAATGGCTTGGATACTTGGAATATTTGAGGTGAAGAAAGGCATGGGGCAATTGCTGCTTGCTAGGATAATAGGGAAGAAAATCACGAAGCATTTCCACATACATCATCTTATTTCTCAAAACAACAAGGAGGTGAGTATCATTAACCCCATTTTACAGATGAGGAAAGTAAGGCTCAGAGAACCCAGGCAACTTATTCCAGGTCACAGACTGATAAGTGGCAGAACTGGGACCCAAACCCAGGTCTATTCAACTCCAATCCCAGTGTTCCCTCTGCATCCCCAGATTGACACTATTATACCCAGTTGTCTGAGCCAGGACAAAATTCCTGTAAAGAAGCTGAGTTGTGCATACCTCATTTTTTCATCCTCTAGTGTAAAGAACACTTTCTAGTGTAAAGGCATACTTTCAAATTGAGAGTGATGGCTATCTGGCCAGAGGCCAGAGCAAAGAACTGTTTGAGCAGGGATTCTTAAGCAGGTCAAATCCAAGAACAGAGTAGAAACTTGAAAAATATTTGTTGAGGAGTCAAGTGAGTACAGGGTTCGAGGTTAATATTTTTTCAGGTTACAAGGAAAAATCTGAGGCTCAGAGAGGCCAAGTGTCTTGCCCTAGGTCAAGAGAGACCTAGAAAAGTTCTCTCTTTGTCCAGAGAGAGCTGGAAAAAGAACCAAAGCTGTCTAGACTTCCAGACTAGAGATATTCCCACCACATCACCATAACTCCTAAGGCCAATAGAATTTTTCCTATACATTTAATTAAATGCAGTATACTTTAGGGGGAAATGAATGCTAACCTCCAGCCAAAAACATTTATTTGCCTAATGGGTTAATAAGAAAATGACTCTGCTGTTTCGGAAGCTAATAGATGGCATGGTTAATGTAATTTTCAGTTTTGATATTGGTCCATGAGTCATTTTTGTTTATCTTAGCATTCTTTCCTCAGGTGTGGTATGTACTGACCATAATTACTGGGAATAGGAGCCCCGTCACTCACTCAGGAAGCAATTGACGGACTCTCAGGGAGTGGATGACTGCTTTCATGAGTGTATTTGGTCTTTTAGGTCAAAAAATGGATCCTTGGGCTTCTCATCCTCAAGGAGCCACCTCATCTGCATCCCCGGGACCACTTCTCAAAGGTCCCCAGAACTCAATCTCTAGCGTCAAAATCTCTCCTCCAACACATACTTCTGACCATCTTCAGAATACCTCCACCTGGATGTGTTACAGCCGCCTTTGCCGCCTCAAAGCCAGCAGATTCTACCTGTCCAAGGCTATCTAACTGTGCAATTAAGACCTATGCACCTCCCTGTATGTAAATTATACCTCCACACAAAAATAAAAATAACAGAGCAAGTTTAAAATGGAGTTCATCTTCCCCTACTTCCCAAACCCCTCCTCCTGAGGTATTTCTCGGCTTGGTTTAGGGTGTGCCTTAGCTCCGTAAGCCTCCACACCCAGTAAATCAGCAAGAGCTATTGATTCCATCTACTACAGTTCCCCTGACTCTTTCCCCTTCTCTCCATTTTTCTCTTGTCAGTTCCCATCATCATATTCACTTGAATGACCCTGACCCCCTACTTTGTGCCAGGTGCTATGCTAGCCCTTAAGCCTATAGTGATGAGCAACGTGTAAATGGTGTTTTGAAGGAGTTTGCAGTTTAGAACTCTGCACGGTAATCACAACCACAGGAACACAGGTAACAGGAGTGTTTCTTTCTACACAGGAGTAGAGGGCGGAGTTGGCGGTGTGGTTGCAGGGTTTCAGGGATGGGTTTGGAAAGCTCAGAGAGGAGCTGACCTCTGAGGGGAATACTGACAGATGAAGAGGCATCTGGCAAGTGGACGAAGAGAAGCGCTGCCAGTGAGAGGAGTTCTAGCAGGAGCAGCTGAAGGGAATATATAAGCCTTTCAGGTTAGGGGAGAGGGGTGTTGTTTGTTTGAGAATTTGTTATGAAGGAGGGGAAAGTGATTGGAGATGGAACTGGAGAAGAAGGCAAGAACCAGAACATGGAAGGCTTTGCCAGTCACGTTCAGGAGTTTGAAATTTACCCCGTGGGCAGAGGCGGGGCTGGGGGTCAGTAAAGACTTTTAAGCAAGGAACTAGTCAGGCTTCTCTTCAGAAAGATCAACTTAGAGGTAATGATCTTTTATGTGAACAACCTGCAGTATTCTGCTTGATTCCCATTTCTCCCATCTCCATACACCACTTCCAAAGTGATCTTCCTAAAAATAAGACAACGTCCCTTTCCTAATTAAAAAGCAAAGCAGGGGCTTCCCTGGTGGCGCAGTGGTTGAGAGTCCGCCTGCCAATGCAGGGGACACGGGTTCGTTCCCCGGTCTGGGAAGATCCCACATGCCGCGAAGTGGCTGGGCCCGTGAGCCGTGGCCGCAGGGCCTGCGCGTCCGGAGCCTGTGCTCTGCAACGGGAGAGGCCACTGCAGTGAGAGGCCCACATACCACAAAAAAAAAACAAAAAAAACAAAAAAAAGCAAAACAAAATAAAATACAAACCCTACCATAGTTCCCCCCATAGCAGACAGTAGAAATTCCCAAACTCTAAGGAAAATTATTACTGGAGACGTTGATAGTTGTTTTGGGGAAAAAAACATTTCCCTTCCAAATAAGTTTGATTCACCTATATACAAAAATTAACCAGGTTTCCTTTTCATTGTAGGACTTCTCAGAGGCTTTAATTTTCTAATATCAATTGTGAATCTTTCAAAAAGGGACTCATAATTCAGATTCCCCAATCTAGTAAACAAGCGAACTCCTCAGTCTTGGAGCACTGGTTAGCATCTCGCTGGGCTAGTGTTCTGTGAAATTCTGGTCTCTACAATAAAGTACAAACTCATTTAGATGAATAGGGCCATCAATAATGTAAAGAATTCCATTGCTCCCTGCCGTACACACACCCTTGAATCCTCTGCTCCAACCACATTGGTCTTCTCAGTGTCCTTTCCTTCCTATGCTTGAGGACTTCACGGTCATCCTTTAAGTCGCAACTAAATCCCAATTCACTGTGAAAAAGGGGTGTACGGGTGAAGGTTGCAAAGATATAGGTGGATCTGCGTAAAGGTTACTGTCCATAAAACCACAGTATGTTCTATTAGGGAATAGTTTGGATGAATAATTCTATAATCTGTGAATTTACGAAAAGTGCTAGCCTACATTTTACAAAGAAAGTTAAGGGTGATTTGTTACTGGCAGAGAAACCCTGGTCTTTAGAGACCGTGCACGGTCCTGAGTTTAAACGGACTCCCGTTTTCCCCAGACTCTGCTCCAGATTACACGAAGACTATAGGCACCACGTCAAGCTGCTAGATGCCACGATGGACTAGGGACAGAGAGTATTGGAAAGATTTTTTAAAGTGCATTTCTGGTAATGAGTGGGGGTAGCCTGGCTCCTGACGAAGGGGTGTTGGAATGAAGGAAGTCGAGCCTGGAAAGGAGAGACTGCAGGTCAGAAGGGACTCTGAGAGTGAGTCCTCAGGAAGAACAGCCACAGGGAAGACCCAGGGTCAGATCACTGGATAAAGATTCTTTCTTTTTTGAGCAGGAATGACAGGAGAAAAATGAGAAAAGGGAAGTCGTGTCTTTGCTCAGGAAGGGGTGTTCTGGAGACTGGAGAGAGGTTCTGTGTGCTTAGGAAAGAAGAGCAGAGGAGGTGGAGGGAGAAGGGATCAAAATGTATCCATAGTCTTGTACTTTGCCCCTCAGACCCAGCTGTGTTTTCACTGGACAGGACCCGACCACCAACTCGCAACTTTGGGATGGAGATCAGGCAGTAGGGGTCAGGGGACAGTGCAGAAAAGGAAAGAAGAGAGAGAATAAAGGGAAGAAATGAGAGGAGGAAGAGGAGGAGAATGAAGGAGGCTCCTAACCCCAAGCCCACAAGCTTACTCAGAAGTAAAGCAAGGAAACCGAGTTCACATTCCCGAGGAGGAACAAGAGAAGCTCCATCTCTATCCTCGTCCTCTTCTTTCCCACCTCAGCCTTCAGCAGGTTGTTGAGGAATCAACAAAGGAATGGAGTGGGGCTAAGTGAAGTCTGGTGAAAATTAAGAACCAGAGTAGCCTTGAGGCAGTCTCCCAAGATGGAAGCTTGCAGCTGGAGGGAGTGAGTGTGAAGAGCAGAATATTTATTAGCTGAGTATTAGCAGAGTACTGGCTCAGTATTAGCTGGAGGAAGCAACATCTTTTCCTTCCAGAGCCTGGCCCTTCTCTACAGCTGCTCCAAATGAGGCAACCAGCTCCTTTTCCACTTGTCTTATTGTCACAAAATTCTTGCAGTACACCTGGGAGCTCTTCGCCACCTACTTGAGAAAAGTCCTGGCTTTTATGATGGAAAGTGATGCCAAGAGTTTTAAAAGTTGTACTGAGGGCCCTAAGAGGTTATACATTGAAAGTTCCAACAACAAAAGCAGGAAGCAAGAGGGCCTAGCTCTCCCCCAGTGTGCATAGATTCCGAGCTGAAAGGATTCTCTTGACTAACCGCGGTTTTACTGAAAAAAGTCAATTATGATTTCAATAGTGCCTTTGCACTTAAAAATGCTGCCTTTGCAGCAGTGTTATTGGCCCACATATCTGCTTTTCCGAAAGACTGGGAAAATGCTGTGTGGAAATGCCAAGCTTGGGGTGGACATCTCTGTGGGGGTCTTTTTTAAAGTGGAACTGGAAGAAAATGAAACAAAATAAGACAACACAAAATTGTAAGACTACAGAATCACTGTAAAGAGCTAAGTTACTTGCGAATACCACAGCTTGGTTTCAATAACTTTTTTTTTTTTTGGTAAAGAGCAGAGGATGGAGGACATTAACAAATATAAGAGCAAGCGATGCTCCTCTTTATGGACAAACTATAAGTGGTTGGTACATTAAAGCTCAGAAGAACTCAAGGCATGTGTTTGAAGTCTAGTAGCTACCTTGTGATAGAAGCCAGTTCTGCAACATCAAATGCATTCTCAGTAGAAAGCAGGAGAGCAAGAATTGGAAAAGAGGCTACGTAGAAACCAAAACAATCCTCCCCAAACAAAAACTACTTTCAAGTGGCATCCAGCTATCCAATGACTCTCTGGTAGCCCTAAATCAGCATTAAATTAAAAACATCAAATCTTGATAAATAGGTATCATAAGGACCTTGGTGTTTGCATCCATGCACAGTTTACTCCTACATTCATCTTACATTATTGCTCAAGAATACTCCAAATTCCTGAAAAAAGTGTTGCTAGTCACTGCCTGTCAACATGTCGTTACCTCTTTGAGAGAACACCAACAATGACAATATAATCGATCGGTGCTGACACCTATTTTCTTATCCTAATGGTCTGTTTCACTGATGGATGCTGGTGAAGACTCAGTACTAGGAAGCATTAGCAAGTCAAAGATTCTAATTGGATGCTGTCACTTCCCCTGCCTCCCCACCCCCGGCAAAAAAAAAACTACCAAAGTGATAAATCTTGCCTCAGTGCACTCCTTTTTGTCCTGAAACTTCTTGATTATTTTTTTTAAAAACATCTCTTAGTTACTTATGTTAGGGATTCTAATGAAGCTGTCAGCCATCTGCTAAGTAAAGGCACTAAGAAAATTGAGAACAAAAATATCAACAAGAAAGAACAATCTGTGTATCTCTCTGATAGTTGATGAGCATTGGCCAATTTCAAAATAATGAAGAGCTTTACTAAAAGTTTGCTTTTCTTTTTCCATAGAGATTAAAACATTGCATTTCAAGGTACATACAAACAGTATCCAAAAGAAAGAAAATTTTTAGCTAACATTGATTTTGTGTTTCCTTTCAGTGTATTTAGTAAGCCTAAGCAGAGACATCTTATTCTAAATTTCAAACATGTTTCTGAGAATGTTCATAAGAATTTTTGTTGTATGAAATAGACATGTCAATAATTATGAAAATCTAACCAAAATCATTTTGTTCACACTGCTAAAATGCACCCACCACACTGTATTCCAGTTTTGTCTCAGAAGCTGCATAAACCCTTAGATAAATATCTTATCAGGGGCTTGTATCTATCTTGTTCATCTCTCTGAATCCAGAAACTGGCCCAACCAAAGTGGGGTGGGTAGGTGCTTAACCAAAGTGTGTTCTCCTCTTACAAAGAAAACCTTCTACAAACAGGATTTCATGCGCTGAGAGGAGAGAAAAGAATAGTTGCTCCTTTATCGCATCATCTCTCTCTGGGTGACCCTCTTGGCTCACCCAGATGAAGAGTTTGTACATATTACAGTAAACACTCAGTCCACAAGCATACATTGAAACCACCGAAAATGAGGTAATCAGACCTGCTGAAATGTTTTCACCATCTGGGAAAATAACACCCCAAGGGCCAAGACAGTTACCTAAGAAAATGTCGAAGTACGTTTTCCAGGCCCGAGAGGCTACAGGTAGGTGGATTCTGTGCCAGTTAGCAAGCGTTATGATTGGCAAATGGCTGTGAAACTCTCAAATTGCAGTTTAATGGAAATGCTGGCTGTCATCCCCAAAGTACATTTCAAGAAATCACAAAACTTTAGAATTAAAGGCAGCTGAATGGAAGGTTTCATCCACATTGAACCCAGAAGCTTAGGTGGTAACGCAAGAACTTTTGCAGGTGTCCCAGCTCTTAATCTGGCACCTCTTCCACCACAGAGTCCTTCATTCTTCCAGCCCTGATGGAACAGAACGGAGCGGGGTTCATGTGACAAGCTCTCAGCCCAGCTCGGAGATGGGGCAACGCTGATGAGGGGGGACAGGTGTGGAACGGCCTGATACCTCAGGGTCCAAGGGGACAGCCAGCCCCAGCAGACTCCCGCGGAGGGGGCACAATGCTGAGATTTGAAGAGCAGGCTTCTCCCCAGTCTTGTGAAAATAATAACACCTGACTGTTCCCAAGGGGTGGCCGAAGGCAGCAGCTTTTCGGGTTCTGGGAGCCTCTGTAACTGTTTCCCAAATGTCTGGGGTTTGGCCCTACAGTACGTACACGCTTAGCCCCAGGGCATTTTTCCCTTAAGTTTTCAGTTTAGGGTATTTTAAGGTAAATTGATCCCACATGCTTCTGATTCATTTACACTGAACTCATCAGACTATGTTTGGAAAGAACAAGCTGCAGGCCAAGAAGTCCTTTGAGGCTGCTTTTATGAGTCTTTCTGTGCCCTTTTTCTTAGAAGTAGGAAGCCACGTCTTGACATGAACAAATAAAATGCAAGTCCTAGAGACTCAGGTCTGGTTCCAAATGTGGCACCTCTGAAACCCATGGGTCCTCAAATCACCAAGACAAGGCTGCCCCTCCTTCTTTTTCAGAAGTTAAAGGAAACCTTACCCTCGAGCTGTGTTGAGCCTGAGTCAGTCATTCGGAGCGGCTCACATCAGCCTTCAGCATTCTAACTCCACACCCAGTCCTGACACCTAAGCCTCCCCACCCAGGGGGAGCCCAGGGCTCAGGGCCACCACGGCTCTCTGCTCTGTGGAGCTGGGTCCGCACACTGGCAAGTCTGTAGGAAATTGTCCTTTCTCTTCTGAGCTATGAAACTGGGGCTGTGTGTTGTTGATTTGTTGCTGGTGCTACTGTTAATATCACTTGAACCTGACGGAGTGGGCACAGTGGGGAATGGTTTGGAAGAGCTTTGTTTTAGGAAGGAAGAATTAACATATCCCCTCTGGAGGCCAACCGGAACCAGGAAATGTTTGACTTTACTCCTTCCCCTTTTAGTATAAAAGAAGCCTGAGGTCTAACTCAGGCAAGATGGTTCTTTGCAACATGAGGCCACCGTCTTCTCGGTCTGCTGGCTTTCCAAATAAAGTTGCTATTCCTTGCCTCAATAATTAGTTGCTCAATTTATTGGCCTGTCGTGCAGCAAGCAATACGAGCTTGGACTCGGTAACAGGGTTGACTCCTGGGATGGGACGCAAAGGTAGCTGTCCCCACCTGTCCTCCCATCTGTGATTTGCACTGTTGACTCTCTTTGTCCCTGTCTGGGGTACCAAGATTGAAGGGAATTCAGGTCCCTGACCAGGAAAAGAAAAATGAACCCTACAAGTAAGAAAAGATGTTGAGGGCAAGGTGACCAGGGCTTGGGCCACATTTGTCTCCCTTTCTTTATGCAATGAGCTCTCAACTCCACCTACTTATTAAAGGTTTTAAGTTTCCCCATGCCTGGGCCCTACCTAAGACTGACTAAATCAGAATCTCTGGGGGTGAGGCCCAGGAAGTCAGGTTTTCTTCTAGAAAGCTCCACTGGTTATCTACTACGCAGTCAGGGATGAGGACCACTGATTTAAAGTAACTGGATACATTCCTGTTCTGGAAAAGTACCTGGAAATAATCTACATCATGGGGGGTTGTTTGCTGTCTTCCAATTGAACGGAATAAGATTCAGGCTTGATGCTCTCCCCTCCCTCCTCCACCACCATTTCTCTCCCCACCCTCTCTCCTTATCATGTTGTTAACAATGATCTCACTCTCCAGAGAGCTTTTCAAGCCAGTACACAATAAACTAAAGAGAACAAGAACCAACCCCAAATGCTCAATCATCTACGATGTCAAAATGAACCAAACACAAGATCTCTTCAAATATTTAATCAGTTTGGAGACCTCTGCCTTCCAACCCAGTTGTGTAAAAATTCTAAAGGAAGCATGATGAAGGGGTCCTCAAAGAAAACGTTGGGCTAAAATGGAGAGGAGACTGGGTTTGGGAAGACAGAACATAACACGTGCCTTAAGGCCTTTTGAAGGAATTCTACCGTGGATTAAAAAAAAAAAATACTCAAATGAACAAGAAAGGATTAAACAGTTATACAGATTTAAGGACAACTAAAACTTCTTTTATGGCTGAAAATACCAGACATGGCTTTGAAATAGACTCTTTAAAAACCCTTAGATCCTGCTGTGGTTTCTTTCCATAGCCTTCTCTGTACATGCAAGAAGCAAGCTAGCTACACCCAGCATCCCCAGGAGCATTTTGGGCCTTGGCAAAGAAGCAATCAGCAAGAGATAGAAAGAAGGCCTGGAGCAGGTGAGAGGAAGCGGTTCACAGTTTTTGAACGTGGACTCAGACCCCAGCCAACCTAATCTATTTTCTTTGAAAAATATGGAAATAAACTGAAGGCCTTGAAAAATCACCGTCAATCTCAGGTTAGGGTGCCAATGATAATGCTTTTTGATAACTGTGTCATAGCAACTGGGGAAGCATGTCCTTCAAAGTGACGGGACGGGGTTTATAATAATACAGGCGTGGTCAGGACTCGGGGCTGACTCCCCAGGAGACATTCGGCAGGAAGGGCATCACGTCTTTCTCGCTCTCATTCTCCCTCTGGTTCCTTCGCTTCTCCTGTCCCTTGGTGCTGTTGAGAGGCAGTGTCAGAGGCTCCAGCCCAGGGCTCAGAACGGGTACTGAGACACGTATATCCGCAGTCGGATCACGGAGCTGCCTCTGAAGTTGATGACGGTGTTGACAGTGATCATTTCCAAGTCCAGCTGTATTTCCCGGGGCCCTTTGATGGGGCGTGTCATCACCAGGGTGGCACTGATGGGGCCTGTTTGCTGTGGACGGAACCGGGGATACCAGTTAGAGAAAGTCTGACTGGCTTAAGGAACCAGGGTGAGCCTGACCCCAGAAGCTGTTGAACAACGGCAGAGAGGGTGAGGAAAGCTGTCCGTCAGGAGACGTGGCCTCTGGGACAGTCACCAAAGCGGAAGGCCAGGTGGTCTGGCCACAGCCGGCCTCTGTGGCCCCAATCGGGGCGCTCCTCTTTGCCCACTGCTGGCAGACAGCCATCCCTCGATGCCAGGCTCTTCCCCCGACTTCGTTCATGCTCCACCTGGCTTCTCCCTGCTGTCCCTTCAGGTCCCACCTGAAATATCACCTCCCCGGAGGAGCTTCTGTGCTTTCCCCAATCTAATTCAGGTCCCTATGACCCTCTGCCAGTGCACCCTCTCCTTCGCCTAGGAAGGAAGGTGTTCGTTACCATGTGTCATAGTCCACACTAGACTATGAACTCTGTAAGAGCAAGGACCAGGGGCAGGTTTTGCACCCCGGAACCCCCCAGCGCCCAGCACGGTGTCTAGCATGTGGTTAAGTGTTCAGTGACTGTATCTCGAATGCAAGAATGAATAATTGTCCAAACTAACTACGTGACTCAGGGCTGTCACTTCACTTCTCTGTGCCTCCTCTCTAAAATGAGGGTTTGTACCAGATCAGTAGTTCCCAAGTAAACAGCTCCAAAGCACCTGGGACACTTTTTAAACTAAAAATTCCAGGGGCCGATGCTAGGATTTTCTGCCTCAGTGGATTTTTCGATGATGCCTGGAGAAATGTGACCTGTTTACCAGCCCCCAGGTGGTTCTGAGCATAGCCCCTGCTGGGGGTCCCGGCTGGACACTCTGCACTCACCTACAGCTTCACCACTCTGTGACCCTCTCACTGTGGTCCTGATAACTTCATGTGAGCTTTTTTCCTCCTCTGAATCTTTTTCTGACGCTTTCAAGGAGGTAAGGAGAGAGGACTGACATAATTGAGCTTCCGCCCTGTGTGAGGCGCTCTTCCGGCCACTTTTATGTATATGTGCTTATTTAATCCCCATAAAAGCTCTGAGAGTCCTGGCTACTCAAAGTGTGGTCCCTGGACCAGCATCATCGGCATCATCAGGGTGCTTATGAGAAATGCAGGATCTCAGGCCCCCCTAAGACCCACTGAGCCAGAATCTGGAGCTTAACACAATCTGCAGGTGATTCATGGGCCCATTAACAATTGAAAGGTGCTCATCTAAAAGCACAGGACCCAGGCTGGGGAACCTAACTGCCATACTAAAGGTATGTCTCATTATTTCTGTTTTTCACTGTTCCTTGTGAACTGAGGCTCCATGAGTTAAGTCATTGCTTAGGGTCACTCGATCAGTCAGGGGCAGAGACAAGGGATACCATTCTGGTGCTTTTGTCTGACTCCAAACCCCAGGCCTTTTTTACTGCACAACAATTATCAGAAAAGACTGATGCGTATTTTACTTCTTCCTAGCACTGCCCTGAAGGACAGATGCTTGGGGTCGGGGGTCAGTGTAACGGCCAGAGAGTGGGTCCCTGGAAAGGAAATAGCATAAGGGAACAGGACATCTGGATAATCCCTTCCTACAAGCTGCAGAGTCCAATGCTGTGCCCAGAAACTGAAAGCAACAAGCTCTGCAAAATCAAGAAACTTGGCTTCTTTAAAGCCACACCAGGCATTTTATCTGTCTCCTTGAAGGGAGGGCTCCCCATAAAGTTCTGGACAGCCCCAAGAGCTGCCACAGGTAGGACAAGGGCAGGGCGGGCAGACAGGTGTCACCCAGGTAGTGGGACCTCCCCTGGGCTATCAGCAGCTTTACAGCCACGCCATTTCCTCTTGGCATCAGCTCCCTCCATTCCCGTCAGCATCTGAGCAATTGACACCCTCTCACACAGAGTATCGCTAGCACTTCCTTGTCAACTCTTGCAAAACCTCGGAGCCCTGGGCCAGGACTTCAGAGGGTACAGCCAAACAGGGAAATGCCCAGGACATTTACATATACAAATACCTCACCAGCTTTCACTGTTTGCATGAACGAAGGCCAGGAGCTGAGGACCCTGAGCTGAGGGCGGGCCTCTGGAGGGAGAGCTGCAGAGGCTGGGACGGGGAATGGAACAGCTGGAAAGTTCTCAGTTGTCCCTTTGGGCTGTCCTTGTAAATGTCTCCAGAGTGTGAGAGCATCGTTGCCTCTCCTATTTGGAAGTAATCTTAGAGCTCAGACAGTCTGATCCCCACCAGGGTCAGATCTACAGCAGCCTGAGAAAGGCCTGCCCACAAGCACTCAGAGGACTTAAGTGCCTGCCAAGACAGCTAAGGACCGACATCTCCACTCCTCACTGGGCTTTTAGGGCAGAGCCAGGCATTAATGAAATAGGCCTCCCAAGAGGCTCTCGTCATTGGTGGACTTGGTGGTCACTGGTACAAAGTGGTGACGGTGATGGTGGTTGATACTAGGCATTTGGTTATGACCTTGCATACATCCCTTATTTAATCCTCATAACCCTATAAAGTAAGTAGGTTAAGTACACTAGCACATGGTACTAGAGCATCTGACTCCAGAAATCAAGCTTCTAGCCACTAAGCTGTACGATAAGGTCTCAAGTGTCTCTCAATTTCCTGACGTCCCGTGGCACTGGCTCTAGTTGAGAATCACTCCTTTGCATTGTAAATGTTTGCCTGGTTGTTTTCCCCTCCCTGCCACAGTGTGGATTCCTGGGGGCAGAGGCCACATCCTGTTTGTCCCTAAACTCTCAATGCCTGACTCAGAGCTGCACATGCAGCGGTGCTGAATTAACTTCCATGACAGAAGAAGGAGTGAGTGACTGAATGCCTGTGAAGCTGCCCGCATGGGAGTAGCTTGCAAACAGCCCACCCGCTCTCTGGCGGTCTGTCTTCCGTGGCCCTGCTCCTACACACGCTCGGGTCTGTTCTGAGTCAACTCGCGGGATGGCACTGTCTGACATGGGGCAAGCAGCCAGGCCACAGCAAGTCAGCTTCCCTTGGCCCGGCCACGTGATCCCCGTGCACTTGGCCACAGCCTGTACCCTGTGACCGTGCTCCTTCTTCTGGCCCTACTTGTGTCCCTAAGTCACCTGGCCAAAGCCAATCACCAGTCCTCTGTCCAGGGCTCAGTGTGAGACAGATCGCCAACGGGGCTCATGAAAGGGACATGCGCCTGCATATGCACCTGTGCATTTGTGTGCATACCTGTACCTATGCATACAAGCAAGTGTGTGTGCACGTGAGTGTGTGTGTGCATGAGAGTGTGTGTGCGTGAGCGAGTGTGCATTTGGTGGGTGTAGCTGTGCATACCTGTGTGTGTGTGTGTGTGTGCACGCGTGTGCATGCATGTGTGGGTTTGTATGCATGTGGCTTGCCTGCTGTGTGAAAGGAAGCTCTTCCCAGGTGCTCGTAATACAGTCAGTGACTCTCAGGGTGGCAGAGCCTGAAGAGCCGTCAAGCCCCACCCCTCACAGGATGCTCCAGTCCCTTGAGCATCTCTGGCCTCTCCAGGGCCCAGCAGCCCACAAACTCTTAACAACAGTAGCAGCAGCAGCAGAAACGATGCTATCGATACAATCGTAACTAATGCTTATTGGACACTTTCTATTGTGATCAGATGTTAAGGTAGACTTTTCTTGTTACCTCAATCTCGGCTGAGACCCCAAAGCTAGGAAAGTAGGTGAAGATACCCTGCATCCTAAAGAGAAATGGGAGCGTATGTACAGATACTGGTGGTAGACTGCCCGAGTTCGAATCCTGCTCTGGGGCTTCCTAGCTGTGAGATCTCCACAAGTTACTTCGCCTCCCTGTGCCTCAGTGCTCTCATCTGTAAAGTCGGGAAGGTCAAGCAGGCCCCAGAGTACAGGATTGTGGTGAAGATGAAAGGAGTGAGACATGAAAAGTCCTTGGAGTATGTCCGGCCCCGTACAGGATTTGCTGCCAGCGCTGTCGGTGTAGTTCCTGTTGCTGTTGTTATACGATAGAAGTGTATTAAACACACTTACCAGCCCCAAAATCAAGCAAGAGGGGCTTTCACTGCGGGTCCCTTGACATTAAAGGATGCAGAGAGCAGCATCAGATTTCCCCGGAGAAGTCTAGGGAAGAGAGCCCCAGAGCTGCCTTGCACCACGGGGAGGAGACGGGGCTGCAGGGGAGCGGCTGTTGGTGTCCTGAAGGCCCCGTGTAAGGTCTGCCCGCCAGCGTGAGGCAACACACACACACACACACACACACACACACACACACACACACACACACACTTTCTGAGAGAGGTTTGCGGTGACAAGCAGCCAACTAGAGGCCCTCGCCCACATCTGGGAATGGTCAGTGCAAAGTCCTCAGGGAAATCTCCAAAGAACCCACAAAGCATCCCATTAAAGCAAGAGCATTTGGGCTGTGCCCCAGAGAGAGGAAGAAGGCCTGCCTACAATGGCCCCATCCCTCCTAACCACGCCCCTTCCACCATCTGCATCCCCAAAACCCTGGAGGAGGAGCCAGGGCAGCACCGTCGGTGTGGGGAGGGGAAGAGGAAGGCAGTACAGAGGCCAAGCTGGTGGGTGTGGGGGGGGGAAGGGGGAGGGGGTGCGGGGTGGAACTTTACACTGAAGGAGAGACTGGGTAGTTGAAGTTTCCACGTAAAGCAGCTGGTTTGATAAAAACAGCCGTTCTGTTCTCCAGGCACTGTGCTAAGTAGATGATCTCATCCAATCCTAAAGTAGATACTGTCATTATCCCCTCTTTACAGATGAGGAAACTGAGGCTCAGAGAAGTTAGGTAACCTGCCCAAGGTCATACGGTTGGTAAGTTATAGAACGCAAACGAGGCAGGTCAGCCTGTCTCCAGAGCCGACATTGGAATGACTCCGTGGGGCCTCCTGAGGAGGGCACTGCAGCTTTGCACAGCTTGGAAAGGGAAAGCCCTGCTTCCTCCAACAGATTTCTGTCTTCCTGGCCCCATGCCCTGTGGCGTCACAGGGCCCCTGCACCGAGCCTGTTTTCTCTTCCCAGGGGCAGCCTTCGAGATCTTTCCAGCCAGGATCCACCTCCCCATCCCTAAGTTCCTTCAGCCATTCCCAGGGCAGGTCTATGTTCCCTCACCCCCTTCGTGTCCTGACAACCTCATCTGAATAAATACTAAAGAATTAGGGCCCTTCTCAATGTTCTCAGAGAGAGAGCAAACCACATACAGCTCAAAGTTTTGTGAGTTTCAAGGGTCCCCTAGTCGCTGTGACAATCCAGGCACTAGAGGAAGCTGCCAGGAAGGGGCCCTCCCACGTGTTCACTCCACCTGTAGAAGAAGACAATCTTCTTCCCACTCTTCCCCCGCCCGCCCCCCCCCCCACACCATTGTGGTGTGGCTCTTACAAGTCAGCCTCACAGGGAACATTTGGGTCTAGGGAATTTTAGGAGGTGGTGACCTGGGAGTGAAATCTTGCCAAGACAGGGCCACTTCCTGCAGATCCTCTATTCTGCTGGGGGGTGGGGGGGTGGGTGGAAGGGTAACCGGAAGCAGGTAATGTGGGTGATGGTATTTTAAATCCCCAAGAGGGGCATCTCTGTGCCCTGTGATTGGGATCCACTGTGTCTGTACAAATGACAGAGGCCAGATTAGAGAATCCTAGGTGGGCTAGGCTTATGCTCGGGGGGGTGGGGGTGGGTGCGTCGGGGGGTGGAAAGCCCCCAGAGGCTCAGGCAGGTGGGCTGTGCTGGGTGGCTATGGCTTATGGGTTTGGAGAAAGGACTGACAGAGGCGCAGCTCATCTTTTTCATCTTGAGAAGTTCCTCTATCCTCAGCTCATTCCATCTTCTTCCAAAGCCCTTGACCTCACTACACTGATCTACAGAGGCTGGGTCCGCAGGTATGTTATCACACATGACCCAGCCCTGTTAGGGTCTTGCCAAAAACGTATTAGTGAGGAAACAGGCACGATACCAGCTCCTGGGGCCTTTTCTAATCTGTTTTAATCCTGCTTCTGAGACCTCTCTGTTTTCCGACAGTCCCAGCACCAGAGGCAAGGACTGGAAGATTCTGCCCCGGGGCTGGGGAGAGGGCAGGGAAAGATCTCAGATATGTGGTTCCCTCACAGGCCAGTGGGCTGTATCCCATGAAAGTGTGTAAACTTCTGAGTCTAGCGCCCCACAGGGACCCTGGAAGACCACATACTGTATTCATTAGTAATGCAGATTCCTAGGCTGAATCATGGCCCCCCAAAGTATCAGGTCTTAATCCCTGGAACCTGTAAATGTTATAAGGAAAAGGGATCTTTGCAGACATGATGAAGTTAAGGATCTGGTCATGGGGAGATTATCCTGGATTACCTGGATAGGCCCTCAACCCAGTCACTGTCAATTCTAAGAGACAGAGGGAGATTTGATACACACGGAAGAGGAGGAGGCTCTGTCACAATGTGACAAGGGATGCAGAGATTGGAGTGATGTGGTCATGAGCCAAGAAATGCTGGCAGTCACCAGAAACTGGAAGAGAGAAGGAACGGATTCTCCCCTGGAGCCTCCAGAGGGAGCATGGCCCTGCTGACATCTTGATTTCAGGGCAGTGAAAATGACTTCAGACTTTTGGCTTCCAGAATAAATTTCTGTTGTCTTAAGCCACCACGTTAATGGCAATCTGTTACAGCAGCCACTGGAAACGGATGCACTAGGCCTTAGCCCCCATCTTCTGAAATAGATTCTCTAGAGAGGACGCTCTGGAATTCCTTTTTTCAACAAGTACCCAAATTCACACTGAAATGTGAAAAACATCGCTCTAAGCCAGGGGGCTGTAAAGACAAGTGATCACCCCAGAGGTTGCAGGAGATGAAGCTCAATAATAGAAATGGTACAGTATTGGGTGTATGTAATTTACAAAGAAGCAAATCTATTTTAGGGTGTGTGCTCTAAATTTTTTTCCCGATATGGATAAGCTGGTGCTGCCCCACCGAACTTTCTATGATGACAGAATTATTCTATATCTGAGTTAGTACAGCAGCCACATGTGGCTACTGAGCCCTTGAGATGTGGATAGTGCAACAGAAGAACCTAATTTTTAACTTTACTTCATTTTCATTAGTTTAAATTTAAAAAGCCACGCGGCCACTGTGTTGGACAGCGCAGGTTACAGCCCACTTCTGTGAGGAATGCCTTTAAGTTCACTGCCATGGATGTGCCACGAGGGCAGGGATTCAGGACTGTTTTGTTCACTAGAAGTCCTTCTAGTTCCTAGAAGGCCATAGTAGGTACTTGATGAGTATTTGTCAAATGAGTGGATGGAAAAAATGGATATGTGAATTCCCCTCCCACAGGATTGCAGGAGGAATCTGAAGAAGAATATACATATGTAGATAGATACAGATACAGATATATCTATATAAATATAACTGAATCACTTTGCTGTACACCTGAAACTAACACGACATTGTAAATTAACTATACTACAATTTTTTTTTTAATGGTTAAAAAAAAGAAAAAAGAAGAATTGCAGGAGGAAAGAGACCTACAACTGCATCTTGGCCTGATTTCTCACTGCAGGTGAGGGTTCTGAGGCTCACAGAGGAGAAGCAACTTTCGCAAGACCACACAGAAAGTGAGAGGAGCCAGGACATTGGAGTCTGACTCACATCCGCTTCCCTCTCCTGCCTTTACACCTGCCCCTCCTGGCTGCACTCTGGCCTATTTCTAGAAGCATGTTCCAGGCTAGACAACAGAACACCTTGTTGAAGATGGTGACCATCACTCAGCACCCCTTCTTACCCGCATATAGAATTCTCTGCCCTCATTCCCAGACTTGATCTGGAAAATGTAATAAGCCCCAGGGTAGCGGGTCGTTGCTTGCATTTGGAAGATGTCAGCAGGAACAGAGCGTCCAGACACCACGTCCATATCCCGGTACAAGATGGTGAAGGGCTGGTCTCTGCAGCCAGGATTCTCAGCGGGACACATACAGCGGCTGTCGGAAAGGGAAATCATGTGAGAACTCAGGAAATCCTTTCCAGATGCTGGATGTGCCTACTTCCTCGCTTAAAACACTGAAAAGGAGGCCACCCCATTTTCACCATCCAAATGCTGTAACTGTAGAGGCTCTCTACTCCCGGCTCCGGTCTAAAAGCTCTCCAGCATGTAGGTGAGCTCTCTGTTTCCTAGAGAATGGCCTGTTCTGGCCAGTCAGCTATTCTTGCTACTAGAGCATAAACCTGAGATGTCTGGTTTTCAGAACACTGGGGACATCCTCTAATGCACTTCACATTTGTCACATATTTAGTCAGAAAAATGGACTGCATAGCCTTTCACTTCCCCAGCCATCCATACTCATTGAGAAATTTTAAAAGTGAGAAAGTACATTAGACTGACACGTCTTGAGTGGTCACTCTACATTTTCTATTGCACTTACCCCAGTCTGTGTGGAATATAATTCAATATTTTCTTTCTCTAAACAAGCACTCAGAACTCACTGTGTATAAGATACAACATTAGGACATGACTTTAAGATGTTAGGACATTATTGCAACAATAAATAAGATCCTGATCTTAAATTCACTCTCTAACAGGTGAAATAAATCACAGACACAAATACTTCTAATACAAAGCATCTAATTTGTAACACTAGTAATAGCATTATCATAGTATGAAGTTGAGTCATTACCAAGGTATGCCTGTTATAGACACCCCTTGATTTATCCCTAAGCACCCCTGTCTCTCACCTCATCCCTGAGACTCCCCCTAGGGGGTCAGAGTGCAGAACAAGATAAGAACATCTGTTGATCTATGCCTTGGTGGCCAAAACCGGGAGTAAGCCTTGCTGTGCTTCTGTCACTTTCCCTAACTTCCAATCTATCTTCGAAACCTATCAGTTCTACTTCTAAAATGTAGTCCAAATCCAACCACTCCATCTCCACTGTCAGTGCACTGTCTCACTCACTGTCTCACCTGGACCTCTGTGACAGCCTCCTGTGATGGACTAGAAGGTACTCCCACTCCAATCTGTTACGCCACAGGCAGAGTGCCCCTTGTGGAACGTAAGTCAGATTACGTCTCTATCCTGCTTCAAGGTTCTACGGTGGCACCCATCGCAACTTGGACAAAAACGAAACACCCATTTCAGCCTCTAAAACCTCGTGGGGTCTGGTCTCTGTCAGTTTCTCTACCCTCCTCTTGGGTCACTGTCCATGTCGTTCATGAGGCTGCCGTTTCTTCCGGTCCCTGAAGACATCAAGGTCACTCTTGTCTCATAGTCTTTGCACACACTGTTCCCTTTGCTCATCCACCCTCTGTTAACATCGACTCCCCTTTCCATTCCAGCCCAAGGGTCATTTCCTCAGAGGGGCTTTCGGATTATCCAGGCTAGACCAGGTCCAGCCTACTCTTTCATTTTGTAAATTTCTGTTCTTCCTGTTCACAGCCCCTGTTATCATCTATGATCATGGATTCATTATATGACCATTTGTTTACTGTCTTCTCCTCCACTAGCATAAGAGCAAACACCACAGCACCTGGGAGCAGATGTGGCACAGAACAGGAGCTCAACTAACCTTTCATAAGTGAATGTCTAGAAAGAATTTTTAAAGTTTTGTTTTTTAAGGCTCCATCAAAATATCCAAGTCAAAATGTCACGGGTGCCAAAATGGTCGCATTAAAATGTCACGTGTCACACAGAAAAGAATTGTTTCCTAAAAGAAGCTTGAAGGAGGGAGAGATGGCTCCTAGCTGAAGAGGATCACAGACAGCTGGGAGGGGTGACACTGGAGCTCAGATCTGAAAGATGGGGCAAATCTGTCTGTGTGGCAATGGCAGGAATGCCTTGCATATGACAGAAAATGTGGGCATGGAAGCCAGAAGGCTGGACACTCTGCGGCATGGGTGAAGGTGAGAGCTGGTCCTGTTCAGGTTGGCGGGAGTGCAGGACACCTGAACGAGGAAATGAGCTGGATGCGGGTGGCTGGAGTGAAACTGGAATGGGGCCTGGAGACAGGGAGTCTCCCAGCGTTCTCAGTGGCTAGTTGGGGACCTCGCCAGTAACACCAGCTCAGTGCTGCAAGCTGCAGGTCAGGTCCCCACCACAGACAACAGTGGCCTGGAGAAACCCAGGGAGAACCAGGATGGGAGCTGAGGGCAGCCTGAAGCTCTGCTCTGCTGCAAAGTGCCCTGGAACCAGAAATCAAAGAACCCTATTCTAAAGGCTACTTAGAAGCACAGCTCTTAGCAACAAGTGAAGACGTCTCTAAGGGACCAGCCTGTCCCTGCTTTGTCCTCTTCTGTCCAGCTTTTGATCAGAGCAGGAAGCACAGCTGTGGATTTCTCTTAGAAACTGCATCCCTAGAGGGAATGAATGATAGGCATGTCCATTCATCCCTTTATCTCCAGTGGGAGGGCTGGGCGATGCTCAGGGCATTTGACTGGAAGAGAGAAGGGCAAAAAAGACATCCCTGCATGTGTGCATGTGAGTGTGTGTGTGTGTGTGTGCACACGCATGCACATGGGCTGAGGAGGAACTCAGATGGTTAAATAGGAGCTAAAGAGAAGGAAAAGGAATTCCTAATACACCAGGGGCAGAAAAACACTGTCCTAGGGCATTCACCTTGCAGAGGTTGTCTTCAATTTAGTTCTCTCCTCAACTCTAATATTTGCCATCTGGTGACTTTGTAAAATCACTATTGTGGGACCTCCCTGGTGGTGCAGTGGTTAAGAATCCGCCTGCCAATGCAGGTTTGATCCCTGGTCCAGGAAGATCCCACAGACCGCAGAGTAACTAAGCCCCTGTGCCACAACTACTGAGCCTGCGTTCTAGAGCCTGCGAGCCACAACTACTGAGCCCACGTGCCACAGCTACTGAGCTTGTGTGCTGCAACTACTGAAGCCCGCATGCCTAGAGCCTGTGTTCTGCAACAAGAGAAGCCACCACAATGAGAAGCCCGCACACTGCCACTAGAGAAAGCCCATGCGCAGCAACAAAAACCCAACTCAACCAAAAATAAATAAATAAATTTAAAAAATCACTATTGTGACATCAAAAACTTGATTAGAGCAAGCTAGGTACCCTCGGTTATTGAGAACTCTCTATTGACCTCTCTAACCCCTCACTACTCCCAGCAAGGTCCAGGGAGACTGGAAGCACTCGTTTCATCTGGGGGCTTGCCTGCAAGGCTGAGTCTCGCATCACCCCAGGCCCACAGAATGAGAATCTGCCTGCTAACAAGATCCTGGGTGGTTCCTATGCACGTGACCTTTGAGAAGTCCAGCTCTAGAAGACTCTGTGTGTCCAGAACAAAGTCACTAGAGAGAAAAGGAGGTTCATGAACCCTGCCTCTCCTTTTGGTTAGCTTTCTAGAAAATCTTCATATAGCTCTGGCATGAGTGGGGGACTGGTAGAGAACAGTGTGTGTGTGTGTGTGTGTGTGTGTGTGTGTGTGTGTGTGTGTGTGTGTGTGTGTTGTGTAGTAGGCAGTAGGCCAGGTCTCCCAATGTCCTGGAGGTACACTCTCCTTTACACCACACTGGCAGCCTTCTGAACCAGGCCCCTCACCATGTTCCCATTTCCCAGGGGAAGCCATGACTTACTTATCGCTGATCCGCAGATAAGGCTCCTCGCAGCGGATGGGGTCAATGCACTTGAAGCCCCCTTGCAAATTGTAGCAAGTCTGCTGCAGGATGCACGTGTGGTTTCTGTGCTCACACTCATTGATGTCTGAAATGCACGGTAGACAGGAGGATGGTCACAGGCCAGATGGGTGGGAATGGCGAGGGGGGCTGCCTGGGTCTTTCTATAGAGCTATGCTAGCCAATAGGCAGCCACTGGCCACACGTGGTCACTGAGCCCTTGAAATGTGGCCAGTCCAAACCGAGATGTGCTGTTGAATGGAAACTATATACCAGATTTCGACGACTTAGTAAAACCAAAGAATGTAAAATACCTTATCAATAATTTTTATATTGAGTACATAGTGGAATGGTAATATTTTGGATATATTGCATAAATAAAATATGTTCTTAAAATTAATCTTGCCTGTTTCTTTTTACTGCTTTAATGTGACGAGGACATGTGACTGGGACATTTTAAATTACATATGTGGCTCACATTTGTAGCTCACAATATATTTCTACTGCCCGGCACTGTTGTGTGGAGAATTCTTGCTTAGTGTTTGGGTTAGGCAGGTTCAAGGAGCTGAAAATGAGTCTGTTGCTCAGCTACCAGCCTTCTCCACTTGCCCCAGTGAGTGGAGCATGGGAGGGAAATCATCTCAAACAGCCAATCTGGAGGAGACCCACTCCTTTCACAGACTGGGGTCCTGACCCTTGGAGGGACACAGCAGTTAGAGGTGAGAGGTATCCCCAGCGTCCATTCTCTAGGAAGTCAGTAGAGAAAAGCTGACCAGGCTTCCCTGCAGGGGCCATGAGAAAACCTACTCATGGACCAGGGCCAGGCCATAAGATGTCCTGGTCGGGTCCGGAGCAGTCCCCAGAGGGGCCGCAGATATCTGCCTGGGAAGGCACGACCAGCCACCTCTATCTCCAGAGTTCATTCCAGAAGCGAGAGTGGCCTTGTCCTTTCTGAGGCCAAAGGATGGATTGCAGGGCAGGAAGGCACCAGCCCTGGCATCCTGCCCAGAGCCTGCCACTCTGGGAGTCACCAGCACCCACTCACACCCTCACCTCTGCCACCTTCCCCAGGTGAAGACATCCAGGTGACCCCCCCGAGCCAGCCCCACCTCACACCTCCCCTCTGAACAGCCAGGTCCCTCTGAACAGCCTTACCCTGGCAGCTTCGGTTGTCATCCAGCAGAATGTACCCAGCTGGGCAGGAGCAGAAGTAAGTGCCAGGCTGGTTCACACACTCATGTTGGCAGAGGAACTCAGAGAAGCTGCACTCGTCCATATCTGGGAGAGACAAGTTACACCTGCTATTTATAATCACAGACTACCCAGGGATGAGAGCTTAGTGCTATTTCAGCTTTATTTATTCCAGCTTCCACACTCTCCTGACACATAGGATAGCTTTACTGCCAAGAAGTTGCTAACTCACTTCTTGAACACTTCTGGTGACGGGGAGCTCACTACCTATCAAGGCTGCCCATTGATATCTGGACAGCTCTAATTGTTAGAAAATTCTCTCCTACATGGAGCTGAAATCTGTCTCCATCAAGCTTCTAACACCCTTTGCCTCTGGCTCAGCTACGTCATCTACTCATCACTGGCTCATTTTTGCTGTACAGGTGAATCCACCCTCCACCTCTGGAGGGGAGATTTGTTTGCCTGCTGGAGTTTTCTGGGTGCAGAGCTCTTCCCCCAGACGTAAAAACATTCACTGGCCCCAGTCTTCTGAAAGGGCAACTTTACCAGGGCTAACTCCCCTCTAATCTCCTGCAAGTTGAGAAACAATATTATTCCTAAAATCGCAACTAAAAGGGACATCTCCAGAAGGCCAGGGGGTGTGAATTATATTAAAACTCCAGGGACTTCCCTGGTGGTCCAGTGGTTAAGACTTCGCCTTCCAATGCAGGGGGTAAGGGTTTGATCCCTGGTCGGGGAGCTAAGATCCCACATGCCTCCCGGCCAAAAAACCAAAACATAAAACAGAAGCAATATTGTAACAAATTCAATAAAGACTTTAGAAATGGTCCACATCAAAAAAGTCTTTTAGAAAAAGCAAACAGGGCTTCCCTGGTGGCGCAGTGGTTGAGAATCTGCCTGCCAATGCAGGGGACACGGGTTCAAGCCCTGGTCTGGGAAGATCCCACATGCCGTGGAACAACTAGGCCCGTGTGCCACAACTGCTGAGCCTGCGTGTCTGGAGCCTGTGCTCCGCAACAAGAGAGGCCGGGGTAGTGAGAGGACCATGCACCGCGATGAAGAGTGGCCCCCACTTGCCACAACTATCGAAAGCCCTCGCACAGAAACCAAGACTGAACACAGGCAAAAATAAATAAATAAACAAATGTGGGGTTTAAAAAAAAGAAAAAATTACATTAAAAAAAAACCAAAAAAAAACCCCAAACAAACAAAAACAACTTCATTGTGCCCAAAAACCTCCTTGAAAGAGAAAACTGCAGTGGCATGGGGTGGCCCTCCTGCCTCAGGTGATCCCTGGGACGTGGGACCTGGCGCTAGGCCAACTCTCCAGCCGCAGAGGTGGGGACGTGAAGGGGGAGCCATAGAACTTTTACACTGTGGCCGCTGATGCAGAAGCAGGCGTTCCAGAAAAGCCAACTCTTCATCACACACAGCGTTTGGCAACAGAGCTCCCATTTGAGCCTCATGCGATAAGTACGCCAAAGAAAACATGTTTTTCTTTCATTTGTTGTTTCCCGAAAACTTGCTTTCTCTGTTTTCCCCATGTGATGTGTCCTCGGATTGCTCTCTGGAATCACCCAGAGAGGGTGTCAGCGCACGTGAGGCTCCTTCTCCACCATCTGATAATTCCAGGTGTTACATGCCTGACGTCTCTCACATTCGAGAGGGAAAAACTCCTTCCCTTTTCTCCCAGGGGCCTTTGGGCGACAGGTTATGAGCCAGCAGAATTGGGAGGCTGATTTGAAAATTTAAATGATAGGGAGGGTGGGAGGGAGACGCAAGAGGGAAGAGATATGGGGATATATGTATAGCTGATTCACTTTGTTATAAAGCAGAAACTAACACAACATTGTAAAGTAATTATACCCCAATAAAGATGTTAAAAAAAAAACAAACTCACACTCAGTGAGTCAGATCTGCTCTGTCCTGCCCGCCTCCAGCTCCCCGGGAGCTTCAGAGAGTCTGGTCTTGGCCCCAGACAACATAACAGAGTGTCCTGCTTATTTCCCTTAAACTTGTAGATTCCATTCATACCTTTAGTAGAAGCAGTGGTAAAAGCTGTCATTTCCTGAGAGCTCGCTGTGTACCAAGCCCTGGCTTAGATGCTTACATGCCTCATTTTATTTAATCCTCACCTCGGCCCTAGAAGGAGGTGCAATTACTAACCACACCTTACAGAGAGAAAATGGAGGCTCACAGAACTTAGGTAACTTAACCAAATTTCCTGATACTGAGTAAGCAGGAAAGCTGGGATTTGAACCCAGCCAGCGGCCCTCCAGATCCTACACTCGTCAGCACAGTGCCATAATGTCTCCCTAAATGTAAGTCATGCTCAGGACTTGAAACTGGTGGATCTGGGGAGTCCTAGGGTTGGGAAATCCCCTGAGCGGGGCTAGCCCCGGTGCAGGTGGAGAGGGTAGCACCCACCTCCACCTAACAGACCCGCTCAGTTTATCTCGGTCAAAATCCCCAGACTTTACTAAGGGCTGTGGCTCCATCCTCCACTTGAAATACAAAAGCTGAAATACAAGGCTGGTTCTGGCAGAGAGCCCACATGAGGCCATTTTCACGCAATCACATGAGAACCCACCATGGTTTCCAGGGTCAGCTCACTTAGCAAATCTCTAAGGGACACGGCTAGGAAGGGTCTGGGGCTGCACGGAGGGGCCCCACCAGCTGGGATAACACAGTGAAGGTAATAGTTCCTGGGGGCGAAACAAGCAGCACAGAAAGGCAGTAAGTAGGAGGGGACAGACAGCAAACTCCCTGAAAACATCCCTGCCTACTCTTGGGCCAGCCCTAAAGCCCGCAGTGGACAAGAAAGTGGGCATCGTGGTGAACGTGCAGAAGATGGCCATTTTGGTTAAAGTGAGTCAACTGAAAATCTTTGCCAAACCACCACGGATGGCTTCTTGAAAAGCGTAAAGTCCCTTACACCTACACTTAGAGAAAGTAAGTTAACACATAATGACACTTAGTTACTACAGCTCATTTAATCTTTATGAGCACCCTGTGAAGGTGTTTGTTTGTTGGTTTGTTTTGTAACAAATGGGGAAACTGAGGCTCAGGAAGTGACTTGGCCAGGGAAAGTACTAAACAGGAGAACCAGACTTTGAACTTGGCTCCGTCTGACTCCACAGTCGCTCTCCCATACCTCCTGCGCAGGCGCCCAATAACCATCTGTGGATGGGCAGACAATTCTCCAAAAACAAATATTCCCATCGCATAATGCTAAACTTTCCACCTTTTAGTTCCTTGGCCCAGATTCCCCAAAGGAGTGCCATGGCAGGAGGAAGGGGGCGGGCGGTGAAATCTAGGAAGAAAGTAGCTTTTCATGACTGAGGGTATTTTATGGCTGTTTCTGGGACTGACATTTAATTGATCTAAGGCTCTCTGTAACTGCCTACTTGCAGCTCTGGCTTTCCTGGCCCTGGGGAGAAGTGTTCATTTGTTTCAGAGAATTCTGTCCCTAGAACACTCCAGTCCTAAGTGAAGCTATTACACAAGCCCCATTCATGAAACCCAGGATTAGGAAACTTTCCACTCTGGAGGACAAAAAGATTTTCACACCCTCGGGTATGGCCCACTCATTGTGAAAAATACAGGGAAGCATCATTAATTTGTACTGTGCTCGTTTACAATTGCTGATGATGCTAAAAGTGGATGGAATAGAGTTTAATTCAACATTTACAAAAAAATAGGGCAAGAAAGAAAAGAAGGAAACATTAAGCAAAAGATGAGCTGTATATGGCTCTGTGCAGGATGCTACAGGGACAAGTATGAGTAAGATGCTGTCTCTATTCTCAAGGAGCTTACAAGAGTTTACACATTTCTAAGAAAGTTATAATAGTGTCCATACGCTAGCTTGGGCAGAGTCATAGCTTCTTGGGCTTGGAAGGAATTTGCGAGAGGTCAACTGAGCCATCTATGTTTTCACAACAAATTAAGATTTTACTCATTCAACATCCAACCATTCATTAGTTGATTTGCAAACAAGTTATTGCATGCTCGCAGTGTGCCAGGCCTGGAGCTAGGCACTGATTGTAGAGATTTTAATAGTTTACATACACAGTCTCATTCATTCAACACTCCCCCTCCCAACCCTACCCTGTGAGACTTGCTCTTATTTCTGCTATGATTCTATTAGTACTATCTGCTCTATCCCCAAGACTTGACTCAGTGCTGGGTGAGGACAGATAACTCAACCCAACATGCAATATTAGGCAACTCCTTTTGCTCTTCAACGTCATGTCAGACCCTAAAAAGTAGCTCCACTGATTTTTGCACTAAGGGTCAAATGACAAGGACATGGGACTGCACTCCACCTTTCGGGAAGTGACTCATCTCTGTTTTGTGTGGTTGTGACCCACTGCACTGGAAAATGTCCCAAACTGGAGATGTGTCTGGGAAATGAGAGGAAACACCTGTGAAGAAAGCCCCTGCCCCTGTGCCCCTAGTACAGGTGGAAATCTCTAACGCCAAGCCCATTACCACTGCAATGAACTCCATCATCCTCAAGTTCATATCCCGGGTCGCAGCGGCAGATGAAAGAGCCATAGGTGTTGACGCAGGTTTGCACGCAGGGGTTCTCAGTTGCACACTCGTTCACGTCTGTGGAAAACCAAAGCACATCACTGACCATTCCCCCAACAGAACATTTGTACTAACCAGGCAGTAAAATGCACCAGCAACAAAATTACTACCACTAGGAGACCAGATCCACAGGCACCAAGGATCTCCATCTAGGACCAATCAGATGGAGAGCTCAGACCCCAAAGTGTTCACTGAAGAACCAGGGCCTCCATTCATACGTCTCTTCTGGGGTTGCAAGCTGGGAAGGGTGGAAATGGCATGTATACATATCATATACATGTATACACATGTACACGTATACACCTCCTAGGAAGTCCACTCTCCAAGGCTCACCAACGGGAATTTCTAGGCAACATCTGCTCTTTCCCATCACCAATTGAATTCATCTCCAATTAGCTCTTCCCTCACCTCCATTGACTTTGAAGTTTCAGGTAAAGAGGTAAATAATCATGACAATTTATTTAATAACTCTATTCATTATTGCTGTGGACTGAATTGTGTCCCCTCCAAAATTCATATGCTGAAACCCTCACCCCCAAATGTGATGATATTTGGAGATGGGGCCTTTAGGAGGTAATTTAGGTTAAATGAACTCATAGGGTGGGGCCCTCATGATGGGATTAGTGCCCTTATAAAAAAGAAGCACCAGAGAGCTTGCTCTTGTTCTTTCTACCATGTGAGACATAGGGAGAAGGCGGCCACCTACAAGCCAGGAAGAGAAGCCTCACAAGCACCCAACCACGCTGGCACCTTAACCTTGGACTTTCAGCCTCCCCCCGTGAGAAAATAAATTTCTGTTGTTTCAGCCACCCAGTTTATGGTATTTTGTCATGGCAGCCTGAGCTGACTAAGACAGTTAGACAGAAATAATGTCGCTGATTATTACAAAAGGATCTCACACTCACAGGGTACTTACAGCCCTGTTTCAGGACCATCACCCCATGTTACAAGTTCAGTAGAATAAGGAGAAGACCAAAAAGGCGCACAAGGAAACTTTAAGGAGTGATGGAATATTCATTATCTTGAGGTGGTGATAGTTTCGTGGGGGTATACATAAGTCAAAGTGCATGAAATCATGTACCTTTAATAGTGCAGTTCATTTTACGTCAATTATACGTCAACAAAGATGTTTACCTCTGTTTTGAGGTTGAGAGATGTGCCCAAGTCCCCAAGCTAACAAGGGCACAGTTGAAACTGGGACATAAGTCAGGGGTCTTTCCACAATACCCAAGATTCATTCCGCACAGCTCGGAGAAGGGGGAGGGAAGGAGGGAGCCCCTGTGTACAATGGCATCAGCTGACCCATTCTGAGCTCCCCCGTCCTGCTGCCACGCTCCATAGGGCAATGACCAAAGTTCCAGCTGAGAGAATTTCTATCCCCTTCAAAGTCCAGGTTAACCTCTGGAGACTCTTAACAGAGATTTGAGGGCTTTCAGAGCTAAAAGGTAAGTGGCTTGAGAAGTTTTTCTTACAGAAGAGGGCAATCCCATGCCCACACAGCTCCTGCTTCTTGGCATCTTTGAAACTTTCAGAGGGGAAATAAACAACAGATGGCCATGCATGGAGGGTCCAGTGAGATACCAGTCTCCACTGGTGCCCAATGGGAGTCTAGAGGCTGTCCACCCAGAAGGCCAGGAAAATGTCGTGGTGCCAGGCTGTCGAGTGCGAGTTCAGGCAGAACAGCACTAATGAGCATTAAGGGCTGCAGTCCTCGGCTTCCGGCCGGATGCTGGCCATGCAAGGTGAATGAGCTTACGGCCCACCCTCTCACAGCTCTCAGCTGCTTGCGCTTCTGCCCCCTGGGGCCCTGGCTGCCCTCTCCTGCCAGCCCTGGCCTGCACACGTGCCCAAATGCCCTTTGGAGTCCTTTGGGAGAAGACCGCATCCCACTCTGACCTGCTGGACAGGAAAGCTGGATCCTTGGTTCTACACTCATCTCAGAGCTGTGTGACTCTGGCCAAGCTGCTTAACGTTTCTGATCCTCGATTTCCTCATCTGCCCTGCCTACCTCATAAGGTTATTGTTGGAGTTCAGTGAAATGAACAAACGTGACAATGCTTTGAAGAGGGAGGGCAAAGCACTCTTCCTTGCTTGATGTGTTAGGAGTACAAAAGCTCGCCAGAGTATGTAACATCCTGTGTTGCCGCGGGCCCTGCTGATGCAATATCCCCGTGGCCAAGTGCCCAGTGTCCAGGCCTGGATGCCGTGCCTGCTGCTTAACCACACTGCTGGACTTGGCACTGAGAGGTATGTTCACTGTTCCTCGTCAAAGGCCGGTCCCTGAAGGACACATGGGCCTTTTGGCTCTTCTGTGCGTGGCTGTTCCTTAGTGGACGCTGGGGGACAACCTGGGCTGGCAACTCGAGCATCCAGCCCTGGCACAGAGAAGCCTGCATCTGCTCTGAGCCGCTTATCACAGTAGCAAAGGAGCCAGGCGCCTGCTCCCCGCTCTATCAGCTCCCTCAACCTCCCAGCCCAGGCTCTGCTCTCAAAAGAAAATGAGTTCTCCCGGCGAGAGGAACGCAGTCGAGACTTCTTGGAACAAGCAGCAGAACCAACTTTGGAAGAGAGACTGAGAAAGAATCCAGGATCCAGCTCTTTAACGCTGATGCCTTCCTGTTTACCCAATGATTTCGATACGATTAAACTAATGGAGACATAATCTCCTCCAAGTAGCTGGCCAGGAGCCTGCCAGCCAGACCTCGAATGGTGTGACAAGGAAATGGATCCTGCAAAACCTGGTGACAGGCTCCAAACAAAGACCTCATTCTGAGTCTCCGGCGCTGCCTCCACCCTGGATGGGGCAGCTGCCAGGGCCTGGAGGCCTGGGCAGCGGGCTGGGGGCGGGGAGCTTGAGGCCAGACAGGACTTGCACTAATTCTTGGGTCTTAAGTCCCCCACTCACTTCCTGAGCAGAAGAAGCCTTCAGATGGAGGCAATAGGCCTGGAACTTGTTTTTCTTACTTATCAGTATTTGAAGCGATCATGTGAAAGTCAGAAAATGCCTTTGTTTCTTTCATTCTGTTACTGCGGGGAATGCTGGGTTGTAGGGGAGGTGACCACCACCTCCAGACACTCTGCTAAATAACAGGCCCTCCTAACACGGGTGAGGGGAAACTGGACGGAGAGGCATCAAAGTCGCCCGTGAAAACCCCGCATAGGGTGTACCTGAATATTTCACAATTCATCCAGAATCAGAAGCCCTCTTTCCTCATCTCTCTTTGGGCCTCAGGAATTGAACTCAGGCTATAGGACATGTGAGAACATTCCAGGTTGGCCAAAAAAGCTGGCAAGGCTACTTGTGGATAGCAGATACACAGAGAGAAGCAAATCCATGAAATCATAAGCTCCCAGCTGGTGGATAACTGTGGTTCTAATTTCAGCAGTACTCAGAGGACACTCTGACATGTTTCACATAACCTCAGTTAGGATCTCAGGTTTCCGTAAACAATGGGATGGGCAGGCAGGGACAATGAGTGGAAATACACTTTAACAACAGTGTTTCCTACCAACATAAACTGTCAGACTCTGAAGAAGACAGCATCTAGGGTTTCACATTGTGTTCGAGTTGTCATTCACATCACATACCTTGGCAAGACCTCCCATCCTCGTTGAGGGTGAAACCAGGGTTGCACGTACAGGAATAAGATCCAGGAACATTCGCACACAGCTGCTGGCAGTAGCCGTAGCGACATTCATCAATGTCTGGAAACAGAATTGCAAGCCAGGTAAGATATGTTTTCTTCTCAATCACCGATGCCACCCCAGCATCATTACTGCCTGTCTCTTCTGGATCAGCATCACAAGGGGAAGCACAGCGGAACTAACACAACAACAGCACCTACGAAGTGTCAGGGATGGTGACACCCTCTGGATTCTGGGCTCAATCTCTCTACCATCCTCCCTGACCCATCTCAGTGCTATGAACACCTGAACCTATATTGAAAGTTGTAGAAGAAATTTCTGCTTAGAGTGGAACATTGGTCAAGATGGCCTCTAAGATTTTAAGCAAATCTAAGATTTAACGCTAAGGTTTATCCAACACCAAGAGTCACCCTAAGATCCTACTTAAACGTGTCATTGCCCTGGAAAGGGACAAGTTGGCTTAAAGTGTCAGGGGTATCCATAGCCTGGCTCCTGTAGGCTCTTTGCCAGCTCCACTAATGATGAATATGTCCAGCTGTCAGGAACAAGAGTGAGTGTAGGCCAGGCCAAGCTGGGTAGCGCTGTGGTCTTGAGACCTACGAATCCAGGAACACAAGGATGCCAGAGTTGGCCTTGGATCTCCTCCTTGTAGCAGAGTGGACATAAAACTCTGGATAAACACACTTCTTGCAAGCCATGATTGGCCTTTCCTGAGCAAGCAGCTATGTGGGTGAATGGTTCCTTTTAGCAGAGCCAGGCTGACATGTACCAGTCAACAGGGAGGCTGACGTCATTGGGAAAGCACTTCTTAATACCCCAAGCTGATGGGCTGATGGGCTGACAGCTGGAGAATTCACTCCTGCAGGATAGGGTGTTTCAAATGAAGCCTCCAGGTGGGGACCGAGTCTCACCTGACTATAGCTGTAACTGGTCCTTATTTCATCCTCACCTCCCCCTAAACGTTCCCCCTCTGGTACACCACTTCCTTCGGAACCAGGGTCCACCAAGGGCTCCGAAGGCCAGCTCAGAACTTGTCTCTGTGCCTGGTTTCTACTACCTACTGCCAAAAAGGACCCCATCTCCACCTTACTCATTGTTCAGCCCTCCTCAGGAACCATGCCCTGCCCTTGTCATTCTGTTTCATCTCTGAGTTGCAGCTACTTCTAACCTGGCTCACCCCACTGCCCACCAAGTGCCCTGCAGCTCCTGCTTATAAAGCACATTGACCTCTGCAGTTGCTGATCCTGACCTCCTACGTGGGTGCAGTTGGGCACGTCCCCAAGCCAGGGAGGCAGCAGGGGGAAAAGAGGGCATCTTCTGCCTAGGGGTACCTTGGAAGAAAGGCGATTCCCAGCCCCTTATTTTTCTGCAAAAGCAATGCCTGCAAAGTCGCACAGAGTGGGGGGTGGACGGCTATGGAATTTGCATTTTGAAACAGAAAGAAGAGTTTGGCTGAGAGAAGGCATGAGTTTAGCCCATACTGAGGAAAGCTCTTCACTTTGGATGTAAAGTGTAAGCAGGCCATGCATGCGGCACCACGTCAGGCCTCCAGGAGCATCCCTCCCAAAACTTCATGCTCTGTGGAAGAGAACAACCCCCCCCCCCCGGTAGAGGAATGTCCCAATTACTGCCCCCACTCAGATGGGGAGAGGTTTCCTGGCCCCAAGGTCTCTGAAATCTGGCCTGTATGTCCTGGTCACCTGGTTCTCTCTAGCACCTTCTTGTGGTGGAAAAAACTGGACTGAGAAACAGGAGACAGATTTTAGACCCACTCACTCTAACTTTGTCCAACACGTTGCTCTTCTTTGAGTCTCAGTTTCCAACTCTATAGAAGTTGGATGACATAACATCTAACACCCCTTCCAGCTCTGAAATTCTACATACTGACTCTTCCCATACAAATAACTCACACGGGTCTGCTTATGTGCAAATCAGTGGCATCAAATTTTCCATAATAGCTGAGGTTGGTTAAAATGCAAAGCAATCATCATATCTACACAAGCCCATGTGCAGTCAGCTCTTTGGTGCCTGGAAAGGGGAACCGAGTCAAGCCTAGGCTGGCTTGTCAGAGCCCAGGATGCTCTGGACAGGGCTCTAGAGGAGACCTCAGCTCAGTCTCAATCAAGAAAGACCTGGAAAGAAGAACCTTGTTGTTTGTTTGTTTCCATGATGTTGTTTGGATTTGTTTCTCAGCTCCTCCAGGACTGACTTCCGGGAGACAGAAGAGTGTTGTAGAGGATTTAAACTAGTAGGGCTTTTCCAAGAAAACAGCAAAGAAATCTCACCCTACAAAGAGAAACTGAAGTGACAGCCAGAGATTGCTATGAATTCATTCACTTGGCTAAACCAAAAACTAAAGGAGAAGAAAGGAAAACAGCCCTCCAGTAAAAATAAACAGAGAGATCATATAGCCGATGCCAACCGCAAGGGACAAAATTCTCAAATGGTGCTGACTGACTCCTTAAAAAAAGACCACAGCTAGTGGGGTGGGCATGGGGTAGGGGCTGTGATGGGGTATTAGGAGGAGATGATATTAGACCAGATTCCACTGATCCACATTTGACACTTGGGACATTTCTGTGACTAAGCAAGAATTCCCTTCTCTTGGTATGATTTCTAATTGGGACAGAACAACCCTCACCCCTATCACTTCCTGCCTTGGTTATCAACTTCCTAAAGGCAGAAAGAAGGTCTAGGTAGAATCAAACATGAACCCTTAAAAAGTACGTTCAAAAACTCTGATGACGACATGCAGTGATGCGGTGACGGTGGTAACTGATTTTAAAGGGTGGGACTACGCGTAAGCTCAACAGCCTTCTGCCTCCCCCACCCCCAAAGAAAAGCCCGCTGCCCTTAGACCACCAGCCATGCCCACATTTCACTATACCCGACACAAGCATTAACTCTCAAGAGTTTCTGTGTAGCCCATAGAGCTGTTACCTAAGCATTGGCCTTCGAGCAGCCAATAGCCGTCAGTGCAGGAGCAGGTGTACCCTCCTTCTGTGTTGATGCAAATCTGGGTAGGGTTGCACTGGTGGGAATCCGTTGCACACTCGTCTACATCTGTAACACAGACATATTCCAAAGAATGTCACTTACATGTTTAAAGCCCTGCAGCCACTAGAGGTGCCAGCTGCTTGCTTGTCTGGCTGGGAGGCAGTTGATAATGTCCCTGGGTGATATCCAAGGAGACGGAAGCACCTCCCTAACAGGTACCACTAGGAGACCCTGACCTTTTCGGAGGGGGTAGAGCTAATCTGCTCCCTGGAAATCCACAAGGGAAATGGCCAAAAAGAGAACACACATCCTTAAGCACTTTTCTGCCATCCTAGCCCATCATTCTCTGAAAGCAAGTTCAACCATTACTTGGTTTAGAAACGCGTTTTGTATTAGGCTTACCCATTCACATATTAAACCGGTCTGTTGTGTACCTGCCGTGTGCACAGAGCTATGATAAACACCACTGAGAACATAACAGAAGAAAAAGGAACGTCCCTCGCCAGCGGGATCTTGTAGTCAAGTCACTTGATTACATCCATGCCCCAAAATCTTTCAACGTAGAGCTCCTGTTCCTTCAGGAAGCTTCCCAGAGCCCTCCAGTCTTCCTTCCACGCCAGAGCTCCGAGGGCTGATCTCTTGCTGCCCTCTGCTTACATTGGGTTTCTCCAAGCTGCTGCGTCCCCATCTGTCTGCCAGTGTGCAGGTACTTATGTCCAAGCCAGTCGGTCCCGTTTCCTTAACTGGGAGCTCAGAGCACAGAGACCAAGTTGATTTCATGGCCACATTTCTCATCTGTTGTACACAGCACTCAGAACTGTTTCACCTGAAACGAATCCTTCTTCCCTTTCTCCCCACACTGCACTCTAGAAAGAGTGCTCAACCCTGTAAGCGGTCCTCCTGACACCACGCTCTTACTTTGACCTAAAGGACAAGACCCCCTAGACCTTTGGCTATGAAGGGATTCACCCAGCGCCCTGGATCTGCCTGGCCAGGCCCCACCTCTCCTCATCACTCCTGCCCTCACCTGCCTGCACTTTAGGGCTCCTGCCTTTTGCCCCCTCCTCACTACAGGCAGGGTTTGCTCATCTACCCCTTCTCCCCGCCTCTCCAGAACGGACCATCGTGCCATCGGAAATAACTTTAAAACTGCACTTCACTGAGCTTGCGCAGTGCGCCCGACTCCTCATTTTTTCTCACAGTCGCTCCATGCGGTGAGCTGGTGACCCCCACTTACAGATGGGAAAACGGTGCTGAAGGTGCTGAATCACCAAGGCCAGAGCCAAGTCCAGGCTTCCCCACCTGCCTGCCTCCCAACCCCCCTGTGCAGGAGTGACAGAGTCACACTGCGAGGCCCAGGCAGGTCAAGCAGAGGAGAGAGGGCTGAGCTTTTGCTACCTTTTCCTGCCCCACCTGGAAAATTGTCTGCCTCTTGACATCACAGATGGCAGACTGTGGTGGGGCTGGGGGGCACCTAGGATTCCAAAGTGTAAGCTCCTTGGGTAGCACAGGTGTGCACTCAGGAAGCAAGCACAGCTGGTCCAGTGAAACATTCAGCCAGGTAAGCGATGGTCTCCAGGCTCCAAGCGACACCACCACAATCCACCACCATCGGCATCACTGGTCAACACCAATGACGCTGGTCCGTTCCCATCGCACCCTCAATGACCAGCCCGCAAAACATGGACCACCTCCAAGAACCCGCTTCCAGGGCGGCAGCAGCCTCTGCTCCACCCTGACACGTGACGACAGCAGCCTCGGTGGCAAAGACCCGCCGCCGTTCTCAGCTGCAAGAGCTCCTGCCTTTGCCCTGGGGCTCGCTTCCAGCCCCAGGTCTGCCCACCCAGCAAAGCCTCCCAGGGGAACCGGCCAGCAGCCGCTCCTACTCAAATCCATATCGAAGCCTGGGATAATAAACACCACCACAATTGGCCAGCACATATTTACATTTTTTCAGCGGGAAGTGATAGATGGCAATTGTACCCTGGGAACAACATTGCCTTAGGAATTTGTGCTCTTTTTCCTGCTTCAAGGGGAACGCAGGGTGAGGGAGACTTAAGGGGCAACAGAGCTGTTAGAGAGACTTGGTGATAGCAAGTTCCCAAGGCTCTGTGCTTGTGTAAACTGGGTGCACACAACGTGCCCCCGAAGTCCTGCACAGTGGAACCAAACGCTCAGGAGGGGCCAGACTGGGCTCAGAAGGGCACGTGAGGTCTAAATGTGTTTGCGCACGTGCAAACTATTCAAATCCAGAAACAAAATCTCTAAAGTTTAAAAAAAAAAAAAAACTCCACCACTTTTACTGAGTTAAAGAATTAACTCAGTTATACCACATTTCTGTTGATGTACGTTCAAAAAACTCCTTGAATTGATTGATTGAATGGGTTGAATCAATCAACTGACACTGGATTGTCAACATAAATATATTTTGAGAACTCAATAAGTTTGGAGTCTTTGGTGGATGTATGTCCCATCTTTATAGCCTCAAAATATACCTGGGGCTTCCCTGGTGGCGCAGTCGTTAAGAATCCGCCTGCCAATGCTGGGGACACGAGTTCAAGCCCTGGTCTGGGAAGGTCCCACATGCCGTGCAGCAACTAAGCCCACGAGCCACAACTACTGAGCCTGTGCTCTAGAGCCCGTGAGCCGCAACTACTGAAGCCCACGCGCCTAGAGCCCATGCTCTGCAACGAGAAGTCACTGCAATGAGAAGCCTGCGCACCGCAACGAAGAGTAGTCCCCGCTCGCCACAACTAGAGAAAGCCCACGCGCAGCAACAAAGACCCAACACAGACAAAAATTAAAAATTAAAAACAAACCTGGTTTAACCTGGGTCCATAGTAAATGTTTAATAACTATTTGGTGAATGAATGAATGAATGAATGAACACATGGGCAACAAACTTTAAGGCCTTTGAGCCCCCAGACAAGCTTTTCCCAGCCAACTTGCTGACAAGTGCCTGGACTTTGAAAACCACCACCCCACAGAAAACCCCCATCAGCTTGCACACCTGTGGGGCTGAAACTGGGGAAGTTCATGCTGTGGGTTCCACACGAGGCTAAAAGACTCATCACACATTCCAGCTCACAGCTAAATTGCTTACATTAAATACATTTGACTTAAATAACAGAAGGAAAGTACGTTGAACACTCCAAGGACATTCTTTGGCAAAGGGGCCTTTTCTGCATCAGTGGAAAAGTACAAGTTACGGCAACCTGAGTAAGTGTCATTATCCTTGGACGCAAACCATGCCTGTTACTCCTTTCCTTTTCTGTGGGATGTTTAGGAAACATCCCTTAAGAGAAAAGAATGCTGGGTTCATTCAATCATTCATGTACTCATTCACTTATTAATTCTTCATGTTCTACTGTGTGTGTGTGTGTGTGTGTGTGTGTGTCCTCCTAAATTTCTAGGCCACTGGGAGAGCTGGTGTCGAGTGCAGTCCCTCTAGCTGTATGGTTCACGGAAGCAGAGGGTCCCTCCAGGGGGCTGTGGCCCTGGGCAGCTGCCTGGGCCCTTCGAGGATTCCAGCACAGCAGCCATGGCTCATCTCTCCCCAGCTGGGACAACATCCCCCCACCGTCCAGGCGACCAGCACCCTGGCTACTGAAGGAAAGTGCTCACTGACATCTCCAAAACCAGATCAAAGCCCAGCACTGTGCCTACCCAGGAAAAAATCATCCTCCATGTTGAGCAGCACAGCTCTGCTGCCCCACACAGCTCTGAGCTGTCACTCCTTCCTTCAGACATCCCCAGGGTGGCCTTCAATTACACTCTCAATCTCAAACAACAACTGCTCACGTAGGAAAGTCCTCAAAGCAGTCAACCTCATTTCCTTGACACCCTTCCAGAAGGCAGAAGTGAGCTCCCGGCCTTGGGACAGCAGCCTGCACGGCAGGGATATTCATTTAGGATGTCATACCGATAGCTGTGTCCCATGTCCCCAGCAGGTGTGCTAAGGCAGTGTGAGTGAAGAACGTCCTTCCAGTCCCGTCAAGATCTCACAGAGGTGCCAGATGGAGGAACTGGGCTCAGACTTCAGAATACACCTGCCCAACAAACTGGAACAACAAAAGGAACAGAATCTTCCAGGCTGAGACCTTAATAGACATTTCTCCAAAGAAGACATACAGATGGCCAGTAGGCACATGAAAAGATGCTCAACATCACTAATTACTAGAGAAATGCAAATCAAAACTACAATATGGTACCAATTCACAGGGATCAGAATGGCCATCATTAAAAAGTCTACAAATAACAAATGCTGGAGAGGGTGCGGAGAAAAGGGAACCCTCCTGCACTGTTGATGGCAAGGTAAGTTGGTGCAGCCACTATGCAGAACAGCGTGGATGTTCCTCAGAAAACTAAAAATAGAATTAGCATATGACCCAGCAATCCCACTCCCGGGCATATACCCAGACCAAACTATAATTCAAAAAGACACATGCACCCCTGTGTTCATAGCAGCACTATTCACAATAGCTAAAACATGGAAACAATCTAAATGCCCATCGACAGATGAATGGGTAAAGAAGATGTGGTACACGTATACAATGGAATACTACTCAGCCATAAAAAAGAATGAAATAATGCCATTTGCAGCAACATGGATGCAACTAGAGATTATCATACTAAGTGAAGCCAGAAAGAGAAAGACAAATACCATATGGTATCACTTATATGTGAAATCTAAACTATGGCACTAATGAACCTATCTACAAAACAGAAACAGACTCACAGACATAGAGGACAGACTTGTGGTTGCCAAAGGGAAGGCGGGTGGAGGAGGGAAGGACCAGGGCTGTGGGGTTAGCAGATGCAGACTAGTATATATAGGATGGATAAACAACAAGGTCCTACTGCATAGCACTGGGAACTATATTCAATATCCTGTGATAAACCATAATGGAAAAGAAAATTTAAAAAAAGGAATGTCTATATGTGTATAACTGACTCACTTTTCTGTACAGCAGAGATGGACACAACATTGTAAATCAACTACAGTTAAAAAAAATAAAATTAGAATCTTTTAAAAAATTTTTAAATTTTATTTATTTTTTTATACAGCAGGTTCTTATGAGTTATCTATTTTATACATATTAGTGTATACATGTCCATCCCAATCTCCCAATTCATACCACCACCACCACCACTCCCCCCCACCCCACTGCCACTTTCCAGGCTGACTGAAGGGACAGCATGAGAAAAGGCCACAGCCTACAAATCTGCTAGAAGGTTTAGCCCTTGGAGCAGGAGTTCTGTGATGGAGGCAAGTGGTGATTGGCAGGTCCCCCCTTTCTCTTATCAGACGGAGGTCTCACAGGGCATCGTGACTATCATGCTATTGGTTTATGCCTATTGTATGTCCTTCCTTGGGAGTGGGTTAGTTCTCAGCATACAACCCATTTTTCTGTCCCCCGTAAAACTAATGGTTCCAAGTATGATCTTAGGGTTAACTCACAGGTTGTTATATAAAAATCCCTATCGGCAGGTATAATGGACAACGTACTGCTATAAATATGCATGAATATGTTTGAATAGAAATAATATGCGTATGTATGCCAGCTACTTATTATATTTGAATGTACATATTATATACCTACACGCATTTACATTACAGCATTCCTAAAAGTTCAAGGGAAATAGTTAAACTGTTTTCATAACACAAATTCTCATTGAAATAAATATCCTTTAAAAACTGTAAAACAAAGCAAAACAAAACAAAAACTGATGGTTCCGCCACACCCACAGGGAGAACATTTCCTAAGCCATTCTGCCAGCACTAAAGCTTAAGAGAAAAAAAGACCAAAGGGCCATGACTTCCCCAGAAAGGGCTACTGGGTAAAAAAAAATAAGAACTTTGAGAGGCAGGCAGAGCTGGGTGTGAATCCAGGCTCCTGCACTTAATAACTGAATATTACTGACAAGTTGATTGATCTCAGGGATGCTCAGACGCTCTGCAAAATAGAGCTGCAGCAGCCTGCCCCCTAGGCTGCCATGAGAGTTCACAAATCAGCGTGTTCGCAGGTCCCATCACCATTGCCTGGCGCATAGGAGGTGCCCAGGAAATTATAGTTCCCTTCCCCAGTGAGGTGCTGTTTCTAACAGCCAAGAAAGGTAGGGGAAGCTTGGTTTCCAATACTGTCAATAAGGCAGGGCTGACTTTGTGAACCTGTGTACACACCCTCAGCTGAATGTCTCTGTTCTTGAGTGAGAACGGCCATCAGCCAAAGGGAAACATTCTCATTGGGTGACACGGGCAGAAACTGTCGAAAAACGTTCGGAAGACTGCACCTTTCCAAAGTCCTCCATGAGTCCTTTTTTGGACACGGCCGAATCACTTCCTTGGTAGTAAATTTTTACCCAGTGAAACAACATGTTTTCCCAGCCCATTTTTGTTCCTTCCTCGCTCAAGCTAATGGGGCTTGATAAGAAAGAAGAAAATAACAAGGCACATTCCAACGCCTCCAATTGAAGCCAGTTTCAGGCCTGCTGCTGGGCTGGATGGGGGCCAATTTTCATCAAGACGACCTCAGTGAAGGCTGGAAGCTACACAGACAGGACAGACTTCCCAAACACCTGCTTAATTAAAGAGCTCAGCATTTGAGAACTTGCTTGTTGAATTCCCAGGACGTCTGCATTCCACGTGTCTTATAGGTCCTGGGCAGTCACCAGGAACCAGATTTTTCTGTGTTTACAGCATTTGTCCCAGTCCTTGATATCAAGCTTAGAATACAAAGCTTGCTCGTTTTGTGCCTCTAATTAGGCAACAAATATGTGACCCATTTTCCAAACAACTAAAAATCCTCTCCTTCTGGATGAAACCAGCTGGACTGTAGCTTCCAACCTCTGCACGGGTTCTATTTTTCTATCCATAAAGCGAGAACTTGGAGGAGAGCTCCGAAAGGCCCTTCTAGCCGTGCCTTCTACAAAAAAACAAAGTATGAAGATAATGGGGGTCACATTGTTTGGTTCTTGGGTAATTATTTTCATCCAGAGTGCTTGGTAAACATCAGCTGACTCTAGCTGCTTTCAAACTGGGCAGGGAACTGGCTAAGCTCATTCAACTTTTTTTTTTTTTTAAAGGTTTTTGCTCATTCAACTTTTGACAACGTATGAATCGTTACTGCAGTTCCAGGGGTGGGGTGGGAGCGAGGGTTCTTGAGCATCATGCCTCAAATTGTCCTGAGAGGAAGGGGACAAGGCTGCTTATTGCCAATGTAGGCATGTTTGTGTTTTTTTTTGTTTTGTTTTGTTTTTTGTGGTACGCGGGCCTCTCACTGTTGTGGCCTCTCCCGTTGCGGAGCACAGGCTCCGGACGCGCAGGTTCAGTGGCCATGGCTCACGGGCCCAGCCGCTCTGCGGCATGTGGGATCCTCCCGGACCGGGGCACGAACTCGTGTCCCCTGCATCGGCAGGAGGACTCTCAACCACTGCACCACCAGGGAAGCCCGACATGGTATTTTTTTAAAGGGCATGAGGCTTTAGCCATGATTGTGATTATAAACCAGACAAACATGGAGCTCAAACTAGATTGTCATTTACCAAAAGTCCTGCCGTTTGCCCATCAACAGAGAAGGATTTTTGAAACTATACAAGTCAGTGGTTCCCAAACCTAGCTACACAAGAGAATCACTGGGCTAAATCAGAAAGTCTAGGGTGGAGGCTTGGGAAGCTGTTTAAAGTTACCTAAATGATTCCAGTGTAAAGCCGTATCTGGCACTTGCTGCGCCAGACGAGTACTTCTTAAACTTTAATGTGCGTATGAATCAGTGCGGATCTTGTCGAAATGCAGGCACTAATTTGGTCAATTCTGCGTTTCTAAGTTCCAAGTCTGCTGGCCCAGGAACCACACTTCGAGAGGCAAGGTGCTAGATTATTGTGGGTGATGTTTGGTTCTCTATCCATGCAACTTACTCAGAGTTTAAGAAGCTGTTCAGGAGAGTCTAGGAGGGAATTAAGGGTTCAAAAATCAAGCTGGCAATCCCTAACCAGATTATTCTCTACGATCAAACCTGCTGGTTACAATAGTATTGTGATTTTTAGAGTCTTATTCAAGAAGTTCTCAGCACAGCCTAAACCACAGTCTAAAAAATGCTTTCCTGGGGCTACAGACTCAGCCATTACTCATGTCCACCTGCAGCGGCTGGGCCCAGAGCACTGTGTACCTTCAGAAGATTCTCCTCCTTTCAGTTTGCTGGTGGTGTTTTGATTGCCTAAGAGTTAACTCAGTTCCCTGAATCTTAACTAAGTTCTTGGCAATACTGGCCCCCAAAGTGATGACAAAAAGTGCAAAAGATTCCAATTAGGAGCAAAGACAACGTTTTTCCTTCAATACCGACCATCCCTTGTTCAGGAACGCAGTCTATAAATATCATAGCTCTTAAATCACGTCATCTCCACCGCATCTCCCCATAGGCTCTGGCTCCCCTTTCCCTCTGAGCATATTCCTCCCCCATACCCTTCTCTCCTGATGCTGTCACAGTTCACGGTGTCACCGTTGTCCTGAACCTGGGGCTAGAAAGCTTAGCCACCCTTAAGTCCTTCCCCCCAAACCCTACTCTCACACAATTCACATCCTGGAAATTCTGCAAATTCTTTCTTTCCATCCCTTACCCCCAAATATTCCAAGGCCTTGCTGTCTTTTCTCTAAACGGTTGGAATAACTCTGTACTAGTCTGCCGGCCTCCAGCCTCTCCCGCTGGAAGCAAGTGAAACACAACCTCCAGAATGATCCAAGACATGGAAACGATCATGGGGCCCCACTGCTCAACACTTCACTCCCCTCCTTAGAAACCACACAGCTTTCTTTTTACACCTCGGCGACAGAGCACGTCAAGCCTACTTTTATACTCACACATGTGCTAATTAAACACATCTGGTTTTATAGCATTTCACACTGTATAACAGAATTAGCTGTGCAGGGCTCCATCTCCCTCCACCAAACCGCGAGTTCCCGGAAAACGAGAAGTGGGTCTCATTCACATTTGTGTCCTAAGCACCTAACATAGCGCCTGGTGTGATGGAGAGCATGGAAGTGAATGATATTGGAAATGAAGATACTTTGTCCTTGGACTTTTCTGAAGGCAAGAGGGGAAGTCAGTTATACCACAGGAGAGGACAGGAGAGGAAGCCAGTTGGGCCAACCACCTCTTCGGTGGCCCCATGTCTCACGCCATGGGATGGAGGATATCTGGGAACAGTGCCTGCCCAGCAGAGCCCCAGGCCCCCACCTCTAGTGCCCGGGGCCTCATCCCTGTCCCGGTCTTTGCCCAGGGCTGATTTGAGAGTGTCCTCAACCTCCAGAGGCTTTGACACGCCATGTGCTTGGCCTGATGGAGTGAGTTATGTTTCCCCCTTCCTCATAAAGAGCTGTACATCTCAGACGAGGAAGAAGTTTATTCTCAACAATCACAGGAGGGAGGAACATCAGAGGAAAGAAAAGACACACCTTTTCCTGGCCTGAAAATGGGCACCAGCAGGACCCCTTAGGGCACAACCAGCCCAATCCATTTTGCAGGCTCAGGACCAAACCCTTGGCCTGGTGCAGGCTGTGAGATTACCAGGGTATGCAAATTCACCCCAAGGAATCAATCAGTCTGTCGTCAGCAGCAAACACTCCCTGCCAGTCCCTCTCAGAGCACGAGAATGGAATCTGCACATGTTCTCCTCCCCACGCCGGGGTCAGAGACTCTGCTACCACTTCTGACTCCATCACTAACTAACCAGGGCACCCATGTATATGTCATTGGCCTGCATTTGCTTCCCTGCCTCTGAAATGGGGCCACCATCACCTGCCCTCCTAGGACTTGCAGGCTAGTGGGGAAGGCAGGCGGTGAACAGAAACCAGTGTGAAGAGCACTGCAGTGGGCTATGGGAACACATAACAGTGAGTGTCCCACATCTGGGAGGTGAGGCCAGGTCTTGACCATGGACAGTGACATAGGGGAACACTTCCTTCACATACACCTATTCCTGGAACCCTAGGACAAGGGAGGGGAGTGACAGATGGCTCTTTCAACATAACAAGTTACAAGCAGCAGGCAAGCAGGTGATTAAGAATATAAATATTTCGAGAGAACTTCAAGGTGGCAGAGGAATAAGACATGGAGATCACCTTCCTCCCCACAAATACATCAGAAATACATCTACATGTGGAGCAACTCCTACAGAACACCTACTGAACGCTGGCAGAAGACCTCAGACTTCCCAAAAGGCAAGAAACTCCCCACGTACCTGGGTAGGGAAAAGAAAAAAGAAAAAACAGAGACAAAAGAATAGGGACGGGACCTGCACCAGTGGGAGGGAGCTGTAAAGGAGGAAAGGTTTCCACACATGAGGAAGCCCCTTCACTGGCGGAGACAGGGGAGGGGTGGGAAGTGGGGAAGCTTTAGAGCCGCGGAGGAGAGCGCAGCCACAGGGGTGCGGAGGGAAAAGTGGAGAGATTCCCGCACAGAGGATCGGTGCCGACCTGCACTCACCAGCCCAAGAGGCTTGTCTGCTCACCTGCTGGGGCGGGCAGGAGCTGGGAGCTGAGGCTCGGGCTTTGGAGGTCAGATCCTAGGGAGAGGACTGGGGTTGGCTGCGTGAACACAGCCTGAAGGGGTTAGTGAGCCACGGTTAGCTGGGAGGGAGTCTGGGAAAAAGTCTGGAGCTGCCAAAGAGACAAGAGACCATTTCTTCGGAGTGCGCGAGGAGAGGGGATTCAGAGCACCTCCTAAACGAGCTCCAGAGACGGGCACAAGCCGTGGCTTTCTGCGCGGACGGGCATGAGACGCTAAGGCTGCTGCTGCCGCCACCAGGAAGCCTGTGTGCGAGCACAGGTCACTGTCCACACCTCCCCTCCCGGGAGGCTGTGCAGCCCACCACTGCCAGGGTCCCGGGATCCAGGGACAACTTCCCCGGGAGAACGCATGGCGCGCCTCAGACTGGTGCAATGTCCCGCCGGCGTCTGCCGCCGCAGGCTCGCCCCGCATCCGTACCCCTCCCTCCCCCCGGCCTGAGTGAGCCAGAGCCCCCGAATCAGTGGCTCCTTTAACTCCGTCCTGTCTGAGCCGGAACAGATGCCCTCAGGCAACCTACACGCAGCGCAGCGGGTCCAAATCCAAGTGTGAAAAAAGAAGAGAAAGGGAAATCTCTCCCAGCAGCCTCAGGACCAGCAGATTAAATCTCCACAGTCAACTTGATGTACCCTGCATCTGTGGAATACATGAATAGACAACGAATCATGCCAAATTGAGGAGGTGCCCTTTGGGAGCAACTGTAGACTTGGGGTTTGCTTTCTGCATCTAATTTGTTTCTGGTTTTATGTTTATTTTAGTTTAGTATTTAGAGTTTATTATCATTGGTAGATTTGTTTATTGATTTGGTTGCTCTCTTCCTTTTATGTATAGATATATATGTATTTTTCCTTCTCTTTTTGTGAGTGTGTATGTGTATGCTTCTTTGTGTAAAGCTGTATAGCTGTGCTTTACCAGTTTTCCTAGGGTTCTGTCTGTCCGTTTTTTTATTTGTTTTTGTTTTTAGTATAGTTTTTACCACTTGTTATCATCAGTGGATTTGTTTTTTGGTTTGGTTGCTCTCTTCTTTCTTTTTTTAGTTTTCTTTTTAAAATTACTTCTTAATTATTTTTATTTTTAATAGTTTTGAATATTTTATTTTAATAACTGCATTTTATTTTTATTTTTTTCTTTCTTTCCTTCTTTTATTCTCCCTTTTCTTCTGAGCCGTGTGGTGGGCAGAGCCTTGGTGATCTGGCTGGGTGTCAGGCCTGTGCCTCTGAGGTGGGAGAGCCAAGTTCAGGACACTGGTCCACCAGAGACCTCCCAGCTCCATGTAATATCAAACAGCAAAAGCTATCCCAGAGATCTCCATCTAAACGCTAAGACCCATCTCCACTCAATGACCAGCAAGCTGTAGTGCTAGACACCCTATGCCAAACAAGTAGCAAGAGAGAAACACAGCCCCACCCATTAGCAGAGAAGCTGCCTAAAATCATAATTACGTCACAGACACCCCAAACACACCACTGGACATGGTCCTGCCTACCAGAAAGACAAGATCCAGCCTCATCCACCAGAATACAGGCACCAGCCCCCTCCACCAGGAAGCCTACACAACCCACTGAACCAACCTTACCCACTGGGGGAAGACACCAAAAACAACGGGAACTACAAACATACAGCCTGCAAAAAGGAGATTCCAAACACAGTAAGTTAAGCAAAATGAGAAGACAGAGAAATACACAGCAGATGAAGGAGCAAGGTAAAAACCCACCAAACCAAACAAATGAAGAGGAAATGGGCAGTCTACATGAAAAATAATTCAGAGTAATGATAGTAAAGATGAATCAAAATCTTGCAAATAGAATGGAGAAAAGACAAGAAACGTTTAACAAGGACCTAGAAGAATTAAAGAGCAAACAAACAATGATGAACAACACAATAAATGAAATTAAAAATTCTCTAGAAGGAATCAATAGCAGAATAACTGAGGCAGAAGAACGGATAAGTGACCTGGAAGATAAAATAGTGGAAATAACTACCACAGAGCAGATTAAAGAAAAAAGGATGAAAAGAATTGAGGACAGTCTTAGAGACCTCTGGGACAACATTAAATGCACCAACATTCGAATTATAGGGGTCAGAGAAGAAGAACAGAAAAAGAAAGGGACTGAGAAAATATTTGAAGAGATTATAGTTGAAAATTTCCCTAATATGGGAAACGAAATAGCTAATCAAGTCCAGGAAGCACAGAGAGTCCCATACAGGATAAATCCAAGGAGAAACACGCCAAGACACATATTAATCAAACTATCAAAACTTAAATACAAAGAAAAAATATTAAAAGCAGCAAGGGAAAAACAACAAATAGCATACAAGGGAATTCCCATAAGGTTAACAATTGATCTCTCAGCAAAAACTCTGCAAGCCAGAAGGGAGTGACAGGAAATATTTAAAGTGATGAAAGGGAAAAACCTACAACCAAGATTACTCTACCCAGCAAGGATCTCATTCAGATTCAACAGAGAAATTAAAACCTTTACAGACAAGCAAAAGCTGAGAGAATTCAGCACCACCAAACCAGCTTTACAACAAATGCTAAAGGAAATTCTCTACACAGGAAACACAAGAGAAGGAAAAGACCTACAATAACCAACCCAAAACAATTAAGAAAATGGTAATAGGAACATATATATCGATAATTACCATAAATGTAAATGGATTAAATGTTCCAACCAAAAGACATAGACTGGCTGAATGGACACAAAAACAAGACCCATATATATGCTGCCTACAAGAGACCCACTTCAGACCTAGTGACACATACAGACTGAAAGTGAGGGGATGGAAAAAGATACTCCATGCAAATGTAAATCAAAAGAAAGATGGAGCAGCAATTCTCACATCAGACAAAATAGACTTTAAAATAAAGACTATTACAAGAGACAAAAAAGGACACTACATAATGATCAAAGGATCAACCCAAGAAGAAGATATAACAATTGTAAATATTTATGCACCCAACATAGGAGCACCTCAATACATAAGGCAAATGCTAACAGCCATTAAACGGGAAAATCAACAGTAACACAATCATAGTAGGGGACTTTAACACCCCACTTTCACCAATGGGCAGATCATCCAAAATGAAAATAAATAAGGAAACACAAGCTATAAATGACATATTAAACAAGATGGACAAAATTGATATTTATAGTACATTCCATCCAAAAACAACAGAATACACTTTCGTGTCAAGTGCTCATGGAACATTCTCCAGGATAGATCATATCTTGGGTCACAAATCAAGCCTTGGTAAATTTAAGAAAATTGAATTGTATCAAGTATCTTTTCCAACCACAACACTATGAGACTAGATATCAATTACAGGAAAAAGTCTGTAAAAAACACAAACACATGGAGGCTAAACAATACACTACTAAAGAACCAAGAGATCACTGAAGAAGTCAAAGAGGAAATCAAAAAATACCTAGAAACAAATGCCAATGCAAACACGACAAACCAAAACCTATGGGATGCAGCAAAAGCAGTTCTAAGAGGGAATTTTATAGCAATACAATCCTACTTCAAGAAACAGAAGCATCTCAGAAAAACAACCTAGCCTGACACCTAAAGCAATTAGAGAAAGAAGAACAAAAAAACCCTATAGTTAGCAGAAGGAAAGAAATCATAAAGATCAGATCAAAAATAAATGAAAAAGAAATGAAGGAAAGAATAGCAAAGATCAATAAAACTAAAAGCTGGTTCTTTGAGAAGATAAACAAAATTGATAAACCATTAGCTAGACTCATCAAGAAAAAGAGGGAGAAGGCTCAAATCAATAGAATTAGAAATGAAAAAGGGGAAGTAGTAACTGGCACTGCAGAAATACAAAGGATCATTAGAGATTATTACAAGCAACTCTATGCCAATAAAATGGACAACCTGGAAGAAATGGACAAATTCTTAGAAAAGCACAACCTTCCGAGACTGAACCAGGAAGAAATAGAAAATATAAACAGACCAATCGCAAGCAACAAAATTGAGACTGTGGTTAAAAATCTTCCAACAAACAAAAGCCCAGGACCAGATGGCTTCACAGGTGAATTCTATAAAATATTTAGAGAAGAGCTAACAGCTGTCCTTCTCAAACTCTTCCAAAATATAGCAGAGGGAGGAACACTCCCAAACTCATTCCATGAGGCCACCATCACCCTGATACCAAAACCAGACAAAGATGTCACAAAGAATACAGGCCAATATCACTGATGAACATAGATGCAAAAATCCTCAACAAAATACTAGCAAACAGAATCCAACAACACATTAAAAGGATCATACACCATGATCAAGTGGGGTTTATCCCAGGAATGCAAGGATTCTTCAATATATGCAAATCAATCAATGTGATAAACCATATTAACAAGTTGAAGGAGAAAAACCATATGATCATCTCAAGAGATGCAGAAAAAGCTTTCGACAAAATTCAACACCTATTTATGATAAAAAAAATAACCTCCAGAAAGTACACATAGAGGGAACTTACCTCAACATAATAAAGGCCATATATGACAAGTCCAAAGCCAACATTGTTCTCAATGGTGAAAAACGAAACCAGGGCTTCCCTGGTGGTGCAGTGGTTGAGAGTCTGCCTGCCGGTGCGGGGGACACAGGTTCAAGCCCTGGTTTGGCAAGATCCCACATGCCGCAGAGCAACTAGGCCCATGAGCCACAACTACGGAGCCTGTGTGTCTGGAGCCTGTGCTCCGCAACAAGAGAGGCCACGACAGTGAGAGGCCCATGCACCACGATGAAGAGTGGCCCCCCGTCGCTGCAACTGGAGAAAGCCCTCGCACAGAAACGAAGACCCAACACACCCAAAAGTAAATTAATTAATTAATTAAAAAAAAAAACTGAAAGCATTTCCTCTAAGATCAGGAACAAGACAAGGTTGTCCACTCTCACCACTATTATTCAACACAGTTTTGGAAGTTTTAGCCACAGCAATCAGAGAAGAAAAAGAAATAAAAGGAATCCAAATCAGAAAAGAAGAAGTAAAGCTGTCACCGTTTGCAGATGACACGATACTGTACATAGAGAATCCTAAAAATGCTACCAGAAAACTACTACAGCTAATCAATGATTTTGGTAAAGTAGCAGGATACAAAATTAACGCACAGAAATCTCTTGCATTCCTCTACACTAATGATGAAAAATCTGAAAGAGAAATTAGGAAACACTTCCATTTACCACTGCAACAAAAAGAATAAAATACCTAGGAATAAACCTACCTAAGGAGACAACAAACTTATATGCAGAAAACTGTAAGACACTGATGAAGGAAATTAAAGATGATATAAATAGATGGAGAGATATACCATGTTCTTGGATTGGAAGAATCAACATTGTGAAAATGACTATACTACCCAAAGCAATCTACAGATTCAATGTAATCCCTATCAAACTACGAATGGCGTTTTTCACAGAACTAGAACAAAAAATTTCACAATTTGTGTGGAAACACAAACGACCCCGAAAAGCCAAAGCAATCTTGAGAAAGAAAAAATGGATCTGGAGGAATCAGGCTCCCGGACTTCAGACTATACTACAAAGCTACAGCAATCAAGACAGTATGGGTCTGGCACAAAAACAGAAATATAGATCAATGGAACAGGATAGAAAGCCCAGAGATAAACCCACACACATATGGTCACTTTATTTTTTATAAAGGAGGCAAGAATATACAATGGAGAAAAGACAGCCTCTTCAATAAGTGGTGATGGGAAAACTGGACAGCTACATATAAAAGAATGAAATTAGAACACTTCCTAACACCATACACAAAAATAAACCCAAAATGGATTAAAGCCCTAAATGTAAGACCAGACACTATAAAATTCTTAGAGGAAAACATAGGCAGAACACTCTATGGCATAAATCACAGCAAGATCCTTTTTGACCCACCTCCTAGAGAAATGGAAATAAAAACAAAAATAAACGAATGGGACCTAATGAAACTTCAAAGCTTTTGCACAGCAAAGGAGACCATAAACAAGACAAAAAGACAGCCCTCAGAATGGGAGAAAATATTTGCAAATGAAGCAACTGACAAAGGATTAATCTCCAAAATATATAAGCAGCTCATGCAGCTCAATATCCAGAAAACAAACAACCCAATCCAAAAATGGGCAGAAGATCTAAATCGACCTTTTTCCAAAGAAGATACACAGATTGCCAACAAACACATGAAAGGATGCTCAACATCACTAATCATTAGAGAAATGCAAATCAAAACCACAATGAGGTATCACCTCACACCAGTCAGAATGGCCATCATCAAAAAATCTACAAACAACAAATGCTGGAGAGGGTGTGGAGAAAAGGGAACCCTCTTGCACTGTTGGTAGGAATGTAAATTCATACAGTCACTATGGAGAACAGTATGGAGGTTCCTTAAAAAACTAAAAATAGAACTACCACATGACCCAGCAATCTCACTACTTGGCATATACCCTGAGAAAACCTTAATTCAAAAAGAGTCATGTACCACAGTGTTCACTGCAGCTCTATCTACAATAGCCAGGACATGGAAGCAAACTAAGTGTCCATCGACAGATGAATGGATAAAGAAGATGTGGCACATATATGCAATGGAATATTACTGTCAATGGAATATAGTCCGTCATAGAGAGGAGTGAAGGAAGTCAGAAAGAGAAACACAGATACCATATGCTAACACATATATATGGAATCTAAAAACAAAAAAAATTGGTTCTGAAGAAACTAGGGGCAGGACAGAAATAAAGACACAGATGTAGAGAATGGACTTGAGGACACAGGGAGGGGGAAGTGTAAGCTGGGACAAAGTGAGAGAGTGGCATGGACATATATACGCTACCAAATGTAAAATAGATAGCTAGTGGGAAGCAGCCGCATAGCACAGGGAGATCAGCTCGGTGCTTTGTGACCACCTAGAGGGGTGGGAGGCCAACATAAGAGGGAGGGGATATTGGCATATATGTATACATATAACTGATTCACTTTCTTATACAGCAGAAACGAACACAACATTGTAAAGCAATTATACTCCAATAAAGATTTTAAAAATAAAATAAAATGGTCAAAAAAAAAAGAATATAGATATTTCATCCTGAGACCAGCCCCCCCTGCTGGTCTCCTCTCCTGCCCCCCACCCTCTATGGTCCAAAGCTCCCTGCTCCTCATCACTAGCCGATGGCCTCAGCACATCAGAGAATAACTGCTGAGGCTACAACTGAAGAGGAGGTGAAACTCCAGGGGATGGGAGGAAGAGGGGAAAAGCAGGTAGGGACCCTGAAGGTAGGGGAGAGGATGCCAGAGAGAGAGAGAGAGTCTGAGGGATACTGTCTGCTGGCTGAGGGGGCCACATGTCCTGAGAGTCTGGAAGTGAGGGCCCCACCCCAAACGGCACAGGACTGAAAGAGCCACACATGCTCCCCACCACTCTTTGGACTTGGTAAGAGTTGGATTGTATCACTTAAACCTAAAATAAATATTTGAACTGATTAAACACTTTTCAGGATTGCATGTTCATCTAGCTGATGGAGTAGGGGCTGCCCTCTTCCATCCCCCACCCTGTGGTCACTAGCAGACATCTGGATTTCTCTAGTTCAGACGGCAGGGAGGTGAAGGAGCTACATGCGGGGCCAGCCAACTAGCTGGCCTACCGACCAATCTAGCTCTCCCTCCCACCATGAAGAGCACAGCGCCCAAATCCCAGGGCCAAATAACACAGCTATTGAGGATTCATTTACACCACGCCCATTCACTGGGAGTCAACACTGCGGTAGGTACTAGGGATTCAAAGATAAATGACACGTGGGCCATGTCTGTTTACAGTCTAGCAGGCAACAGATAAGGGACCAGATAATCCCAATTCAGTACGGTAAGTGTCACCCGGAGAAAAGAATGAGGGTACTTCCAGGAAGAAGAGACTTTCTGGAATAGAAGATATTTGGGTGAATCTAGACAGATGATGTGGCAGAGGCTGCCACAATTGGATATTGCCCTCCAATATCCATTCTCCCAACTAAAGACTGAATTTTTCAGCTTCCCTTACAGTGAAGTGTGGCTATGTGACTAAATTCTGGCCAGTGGGATGTAAGTAAAAATTATGTGTTACAACTTCTGGGTCATGCTTTAAAAGAATGACTGTGTGGTTCCCTTGTCACTTCTCTCCTCCCTCTGGCTGGGATGTAGGTGTGATGGTGAGAGCTGGAGCAGCTATCTTGGATCCAGAGGTGAAAGCCACACATTGAGTTTTGTCTAGCCACCCTACCATCCCTGAACCACCTGCCTCTGGACTGTACCATGAGAGAGAATTTTAATTCTCTCCTATCTAAACCAGTGTGTTGGAGGTCTCTTTGTTATAGTAGCTTAGCTTGCACCCTAATACAAATGAGTAGGAGTTAGCCAAAACAAGTAGGTTGGGAATGGCATGTGCAAAGGCACTGAGGCATGAGAGGCATAGCACATTCAGGGACCCAACAGCAGTTAACACAAGCAGACATATGTGGGTGAGTGAAGGGGAGGGAAGGAGGAATAGGAGCCCATTTGTAAAAGGATCATGTGCCAAGCTAAGGATGCTGGAGGAAGAAGAAGAGAAGGGGAGCAGAAAGAACAGGAAAGGGGAAAAGAAAAGAAAAAAATGAAGAGATGATGAGGAGGGCAAAGGAAGAGAGAGGGAAAGATAAATCCAGTCATCCTCTCCTGCATGTGGGAACTTGTATTGGTTCTTAGTCAACCCCCACAAAAGTCCTAGCCCTTTGCAGTTCTGTAGCAATTAGCATCAAGTTTTATGTCTTGATGAGCTGAGTTAGCTTTGATCAGAAAATTTTAATGTACATATTTTTTTTAAAGCCACAATAAGCTAAGCCCCCCCACCGCCCACCAAAAAAAATTTAATTTCTGATGTTAAATGGTTGGGTCAAGAGTCTGCTCAGTTGGGTTCTTTTTTTTTTTTTAAATTGGAATATAGTTGATTTACAATGTTGTGTTAGTTTCCACTGTACAGCAAAGTGAATCAGTTATACATATATATATATCTCCTCTCTTTTTTAGATTCTTTTCCCATATAGGCCATTACAGAGTATTGAGTAGACTTCCCTGTGCTATATAGCAGGTTCTTATTAGTCATCTATTTTATATATAGTAGTGTGTCTATGTCAATCCCAATCTCCCAGTTTATCCCTCCCGCCAACTTTCCCCCTTAGTAACCATACGTTTGTTTTTTACATCTGTGACTCAATTTCTGTTTTGTAAGTAGGTTCATTTGTACCACTTTTTTAAGATTCCACATATAAACAATATCATATGATATTTGTCTTTGTCTGACTTACTTCACTCAGTATGACAATCTTAGGTCCATCCATGTCGCTGCAAATGGCATTATTTCATTCTTTTTTACAGCTGAGTAATATTCCATTGTATATATCTACCACATCTTCTTTATCCATTCCTCCATTGATGGACATTTAGGTTGTTTCCATGTCCTGGTTATTATAAATACTGCTGCAATTAACATTGGGGTGCATATATCCTTTCAAATTATGGTTTTCTCCTGATATATGCCCAGGAGTGGGATTCCTGGATCATATGGTAGCTTTATTTTTAGTTTTTTAAGGAACCTCCATACTTTCTCCATAGTGGCTGTACCAATTTACATTCCTGCCAACAGTGTAGGAGGGTTCCCTTTTCTCCATGCCCTCTCCAGCATTTATTGTTTGTAGATTTTTTGATGATGGTCATTCTAACTTCTGTGAGGTGATACCTCACTGTAGTTTTGATTTGCATTTCTCTAATAATTAGTGATGTTGAGCATCTTTTTATGTGCCTCTCAGCCATCTGTATGTCTTCTGTGGAGAAATGTCTATTTAGATCTTCTGCCCATTTTTTGATTGTGTTGTTTTTTTTTTTGGATATTGAGCTGCATGAGATGTTTGTATATTTTGGAGATTAACCCCTGTTGGTCACTTCGTTTGCAAATATTTTCTCCCATTCTGTGGGTTTTCTTCAACTGCATTCTTAATCAGGTTTTCTGATAAGAGTTAGTAGCAGTAGTGGAGGAAGTGCTAACAAAAAATAATGAAAACAAATGGCCCAATGTAACTCTCCCCATAACCACCGCATTTTTCTGGGTCCCTCTGCCACAGACTTCCTGGAAGTAGTTGTCTACAGTCGCTGCTCTGCCTCCAGACCTCCCACTCTCTCTTTAACCTGCTCCAATCAGACTTCCATCCTTTTGATTTTACTAAAGCCTCTCTGGTCAAGGTCACCAATGATTTCCACAAGGTCAAATCCAATGGTTTAGTCTTTATCCTTTGTTACTTCTCAGCAGCATTTTGTGCAGTCACCCTCTCCCTTCTTCTTTAAAGACTTTCTTCATTAGGCTTCCATGATCCCACTCTCCCCTGGTTTGGGGTCTTCCCTAAGTGTATCCTGGTAGTCAGTATGGGTGGGTCAGGACACATTAGGGGTAGTCATTATGGGTGGGTGGTTACAGCATTATTCATAGTATCCAAGAAGTGGAAGCAACCCTACTGTCCATTGATGGATGAATGAATAAACAAAATGTAGTCTACACATACAATGGAATATTATTCAGCATTTAAAAGGAAAGAAGTTCTGACACGTGCCACAACATGAAAGACCCTTGAAGACATTATACTAAGTGAAATAAGCCAGTCACAAAAAGACACCTATTGATGATTCCACTTATATGAAGTATCTAAATGTAGTCTAATTCATAGAAAACAGAAGGCAGAATGGTGGTTACCAGGGGTTGAGGGGAGCGGTAAAAAGGGAGTTAGTGTTTAATGGGTATAGAGTTCTAGATTTGCAAGATGAAAAAGTTCTGGCGTTCTGTTTCACAACAATATGAATATACTTAACACCATTCACTATACACTTAAAAATGGTTAAGATGGTAAATTTCATGTTATGTATTTTTACCCCAATAAAGGTAATATCTGTAAATCAAAGCATATTCATTGAATTCCATTCTAAATTTTATCAATTTTTCCTACCTGAAGACATACTTGACCTGTGATCTGAAATAAAATCCCAGAGAATACGTATATGGCAGCATCCTGTGCTTCTGAGGAGCTTAACTCTCTGCCCAAACAGCTCGCATCCCCTTTGTAGCTCCCTTCTCCACAACGGAATTAAGACTTGAGTGTCCCTGGATGGGAGTAGAGAATCAGGAGAACAAGCATGGAGGGGGAGAAAAATGAAGGCATAGAGAGATGGGGAGGGAAGTAGGGAAGCAGGAATAAAGAGGTCTGGACTATGATGTGGGGCATCTCATACTTCTGTGAACTAGGTTCAAAGGACAACAGAGGTTGGTGAGAATATGGATTTTGGAGTCAGACCTGTTTCAAATCCTGCCACCCCCAGGTTTTTAGCTGTGTGATTTTTTTTTTAACATCTTTATTGGAGTATAATTGCTTTACAATGGTGTGTTAGTTTCTGCTTTATATCAAAGTGAATCAGTTATACATATACATATGTTCCCATATCTCTTCCCTCTTGCGTCTCCCTCCCTCCCACCCTCCCTATCCCACCTCTCTAGGTGGTCACAAACCACCGAGCTGATCTCCCTGTAGCTGTGTGATTTTAAACAAGTCTTTTTCTTGTTTTTTATTTATTTGTTAGCCCCTAAAAGCCTTGGTTTCCTCATTTGTAAAAGGACCTAGTGATGGTACATTACTCAAGGGGTTTTGTGAGGCTCCTATGTAAGTAAAACCTGTAAATCAGTGCCCGACACAGAAATGGCCCTCAGTCAAGGTTGATTGCTCCAGCTTCATGTCAGAACGTAGGAGGAAGAAGAAGGGGAGGAGAGGGATGGGAGGAGGAAGGAAGCCCACCTCCTAAAAGAAGAGAAAAAACTAGGAATTCAAAGCCAGGTCCCAGTCCAGAACTTCCCACTAGCTCAATGGTGGCCCCAAGGCAAGTTCTTCTCAGCCTGTTTCCTCCTCTGAAAAACAAGGTCTGAGGTCCCCTCCATCTGGAAAGGTTGATAAATCTGAGTCCTCTCTGCTCCAGACGAGTTTCCTACTCTCATCACTCACTGTCTATACCTCTTACCTATGCAGGGCTGTGGAGGCCCTCTGGAGGACGCAAGAGGAAAAGACATAAACGTGGCCAGGAGCTGCTCAATTTGACTCAGCATCCAAAATGAGGACATGACCTTGTAGAACAGACTATTACAAAGTAGGGAGAAAACGTAGGGTAAGAGAGTAGCCTGAATAGGGAAGGGCTTCTTATCTGATGCTCTTGGTGAGCACAACTGAGTTATATCTTCTACTTTCTGTTTGGCCCCATGTCAAGTGTCTATTACAATACATAAACATTATTATCATGCATGACTATTGTTATAGCATATGAACATTATCATAATATGATGCAAATATTGTTACAATATACGAATGCTCATGTAATGTATAAACATTGCCATCTTTCCTGAGATTTACCCTGAAATAAGGATGTTCTCATATTTCCCTTTGGACCTCTTTCAAGACCTGTTGAATAGGCATCTTCAAAAGGCCTTTCTCAGGGGCTTAGGAAAAGACAGAGAAGCTATTAATTAATTATTTTCTCCTTCATATGCCAGCTTCACCACTAACTAGGTTTATGCCAGTTTTCCCTTTTTTTTAAATGGGGGTATCATGCCTAACTACTTTCAGGGACTCAATGAGACAGGAGTTTCCTTTGGAGGAAATGCCACCTTACACATATTTTAAACTATTACCATTATAGAAGAAATGTTTTTCTCCAGAAATACGTGCAAAGCAATTATCTAATTCTATTACACTTAAGACTGGGTCTGATAGTCTCACACTATCAGTTTTGCAAGCAACCTCTCACCCAGCCACTCAGTGTCTGCTTCTGGGGCCAAAGGAGGAAGGGTGTGAGCAGGATAGAAGACAATTTTGGCGGGCCATTATATTCCTAGTGTGCATTTGCAAGCGTATTTTGGAATAAGATGTAGCTGGCAGGATTGGACATCTTGGCTGAGGATAAAGAGATAATTCCTCTAATGCCTGGTCACTAGACATTGATTCATCTGTCATTCATTAGATCGGCATTTACCAAACAACTTCCACATTCTTGGCATTATGCTAGGTATTGTGGATACAAAGTGAATAAATCATGTTCCAGACAAATTTCACAGAATCAGTTACACACAAATCATATTCCCTGATGACAATGCAATTAAGTAGAAATCAACAACAACAAAAAAGATAAACCCCCATAAATATGTAAAATTTAAAAACTCATCACTAAATAAATCATGGACCACAAGAAGTGGTCACAATAAATCAGAAAATCCTTAGAACTTAATAGCAATGAAAACACTACATATCCAAATTTGCAAAACACAAAGAAAAATATATAGTCTTAAATATTAGGAAAGAAGAAAGGTTTAAAATTAATGAGCTAAGCATCCAGCATAAGAAATTAGAAAAGGAACAAAGAAATCCAAAGGAAAAAAAAATTAGAGAGAAGATAATAAAGATAAGAGCAGAAATTAATGAAATAAAAAGCAAAAAGTTAAAAACATAAAGATCAACAAAGCCAAAAACTGGTTCTTCGAAACGACTAATAAAATAGATATGACTTTAGCATATTTTTAAAGAGCACAAAAATATTAAGAATGAGACTAGCAATAGAACTACAGATTCAGTAGAGATTTAAAAGATAATGCAAAGAATGCTATGAAAAAGCTCATGCAAATTAATTTGAAAACTTAAATGGACAAATTCCAAGAAAAATATAACATTGCAAACTGACTTAAGGAGTAAAAAGTCCTAACAGTCCATAACTGTTAAAGAAATTATATCAGTAGCTAAAAATCTTCTCTCTCTCTCTCTCTCTCTCTCTCACACACACACACACATACACACACAAAATCAGACCTCAATGATCTTACAGAAAGATTACAATAAACTTTCCATGAAATAGATAATTCTAGCCTTCCAGAGAATAGAAAAGGAAGAATATCTCACTGTATCAAGCTAATATGTTGATACCAAACCCAGTAAGAGTAATTTTAAAAAAGAAAAGTGACATGTCATTTTAATATATAGACAGTGATGAAAAAAATCCTAAACAAAATATGAGCCAAACAAATCCAGCAGTTTACTTTAAACAAATTGTACTATATCATGACTAAGTCAGTTATACTAGGAATGAATGAAAGGTGGTTTAATAAGAAAATCCATCATTGTAATTCCCCAAAAAAGCAGATTTTAAAGCCTATAATTATCTCATAGTTGTAAAAAAGCATTTGATAAAATTCAATACCCATTAATTATTTAAAAAAAAAAGAAAACTCAGCAAAACTCATTCTTAGTGAGGAATAGACACAATCTTTTTACCACCAGGAAAGAGACAAGGATTCCACTGTCAACACCTATATTCAACATATTTCTAAAGGTACCAGCCAGTGCTATAAGACATGAAAAATAAATAAAAGGTATAAAAATTAGAGAAGAAAAGAAACAAAATTCTCATTATTCACAGACAGTGTGTTTGTCAGAATCACCCAAAAGACTCTACAAAGTATTGGAAAGAATATGAGAATTACACAAGCTATCTAGATATAAGCTCAATATATTAAAATAAGTTGTGTTTCTATATACTAGCAACAAAAGAAACACTGAATTTTTAAAGATATCATAAAGATAGCAAAAAAAAAATATATATATATATATACACACACATATATACACACTTCCTAGGAATGAATCTAGACAAAGATGTGCAAAAAGGAAAGAGATTTAATGTCCATGGATAAAAAGTTTCAATAAAATGAAGATGTCGGTTCTCTTCAAATTTATCTAAAAACTCACTGAATTGCAATCAAAATTTCAACAAGTTTTTTCTTCAAAAAAAAAAGTTACATGTCTCACTGTCACCACTGCAATAATATTACAGTGATGGAAGCAAAACCTGTGTTCTCAATGTAGTCACATTAACAATTTATGGGCCCCATGAACAACAGTGCCCATTTTCAATAGAATGAGGCTTCAACAATTTTTTTTAAGGCACTTGGCCCAAGAATAGCCAAGACACTCCTGAAAAAGAAAGTAAAAGGAGTCTGTCTTATTAGATAGGAAGACTTATTAATGAGCTATAATAATAAACACTGAGTAGTATTGGTGCAAAAACTAACAATGGAAGAGAGTAGCAAGAACACAGATACAACACAGGTGTAGACACTTGATAAGTAAATGAGGGGACATTACAGAGCAATGGGGAGGGGAGGAGCTACTCATTAAAGGGTGTTAGGGTAGGTGATTATCCATATGGAGAAAAGTGAAACTGGATCTATACTTTTCACCATATACACTAATAAATTCCAAATAGATTCAAGAGTTATATGTGAAAAGCAAAGTCTTAAGACTTTTAAAAGACAATATAAGAAAACATATTTATGATCTTAGGGTAGCGAAGGATTTTTCAAGCAAGCCTCCACAAAAACATTCAACTACATTAAAATTGGGAATGTCTGTAGCTCAAAAAACACCATGAAGATATTGAAAAGATAAGCCATAAATTGGGAGAAGATATTTGCAACCCATACAATTGAAAAGGATTAGTATCTAGATATATAAAGAAATTTCTACAAATCACAAGTACAAAAAGGAAAGAAAATTCAATAGGAAAACAGGCAAAAGATATGATCAGACAATTTCACAAAAGAGGAAACACACGTGGCCAATAAATATATTAAAATATGATTATCCTCATTAGTAACCTGGGAAATGCAATTAAGAACACGAAAACTACCATTTTACAACTACTAGACTGGCAAAAAATTAAGAAGTCTGTCAATACCAAGTGTTGGTGAGACTGAAGAGCAAGAGAAGATCTTAATCACTGCTTAGTGTGTAAACCAGTATAACTATTTTGGGAAACAACAAAGCACTGTTTTGTAAAGTTGAAATTTCCATACCTTACAGCACAGGTGTATAGCGCTCAGAAGAATGTTCATATCCTTTGTAATAACAGAAAACTAAAAACAACCCAAATGTCCTCTAATGAAAGAATTAATTAATAAACTGTGATACAGTAGAGTCTCATTGTGGAAAAGTATACAAAAGCAAAAAATAAACTGCAGCTACACGCAACAACATGGATGGGAATCTTAGAAATATAACATTGAATGAAATAAGCAAGTCTCAGAAGACCTTGAAAGGAGATACAAGGTGTGATGGTGGAGAAGCCCACAGGTTCTTAGGTTGGGTGCTGGGTTCTCCCATATGCATAGTTAATAAACATCTGGCTTACATATGTTACATATAATTTTGTGTGTATATAAAATATTGCATAAGTCCTTTCCCAGTTTAGTTCACGGTTTACTGAGACAGCATGACCTCAAGTACACTGTATTCTGATAAATATAATGGAGCAAGTTATTTTAATGCTCTGGAAACAATTCTGCAGATTTTATAGGTACTAAAGCCTCTACTGCATCACTAATAATGCTGTGAGGTAGGCAGGTCAGGAATTGTTATCCCCATTTTACAGAAGAGAAAACTGAGATTCAGAGAGTTTAAGACACATATTCAAGGTCACACGGCTAGTGAAGGGCAGAACTGGAATCATGTCCAGATATCCTGGCCCTGGCCCTGAGGTCTTCCTATGGATGCTTCTCCATTAAACACTCGGAGGGAATATTCTAGTCTATTTCTGACATCTCAGTACTATGCCCTGAGCATAACTATGGTCCTTTTCCAGAAAAGCATTATTCAATTTCTTCAGATTTTCTTTCTTGGTCATGGAGCAGTGGTGCATCCCTGGGCCATCATTCCAGTTCAAAAGCTCTTAGAAGCTATCCGCACTTTGTAAGTGACCAGTGGGGGCTTTTCTTTAAGGGCAGAAGTTAATGACTGTCATGAAGCATGTCTTAGGGAACATATGGCTACATATAGCTATGCCTCTTACTTATTTTAACATCACGTGCTTTATATATATTCTTTTAATCCTCACGGAAAAACTTATAAGATAGGTATTATCCTCATTTTATAGATAAGAAAACCAAGGCCATTGCTAAGATTTACTAGGATAAGGGGCCAGGAGATAAAAAAATGACCAACAGCTCTGCACACGTGAGTGTTGGCAGTTACCGTACATGACCAATTAACGTATCACTGCCATTAAAATAAAAATGGAATCAGAGACACACAGGTGCTTTGATGTGGGATGGTGAAGATGATGACGACGATGATGATGATGATGGCTATACACAGTACTAATCTACCATTCTTTGTTTTTTTTATTTTTTGTTTTTCCTAAGGGCAGGATAAGAAAGACAATAGCACAAGTGATTCAAGTGAGGTACTAGGCATTTCTTCTTGACTCAAAGAATTATAACAGCCTGATATTTCTATAAAGAGACTTCATGGTATTATCTCCCTGACAATTTTTAATGAACAAGAGAGTTCGCTGTCTCTGAGGGACAGTGTGGATAGCTGCCTACATGAGGACAGATGGGTAGCATAAATGACAGTTCCGGGCCCCTGCCTTCTTTACTGGTGACCATCCCCCAGTGTCCCAGAAGAGTGCATGTATGAAGGACACTGAATCAGCTGGGGAGCGCATTCTCCATTACCTGTCACTGTTGGCTCAGAACAAACTAGAGTCCTTCCATTTCCTCTGTTTCCACGTGGAAGCCGGAATGCCAGGTATAGCGCTTGCCCACTCAACGTCCAAACTCCCTTCAGGAGGTAATAGCATTCCGATTTTCCTTTGAGAAACCATCTTTCCTCACCTTTAGTGTGGAAAGTGTGTTCCAGATAGCTCTACATCCACTACTGGCTCCGGCATTGGACCTGTGATGCAGGTTTGGTAAATCAAAACCCCACATGTTTCTGGTCACAGTGATGAGTTTAGGAATGGCCGTGTGACCCAAACTAGCTAACAGAGTCTGACTTTATCCTTTTAAAAGAGCTCTAAAGATTGAGGCAATCTCTCTGTGTGGCTAACCTGGTAAGAGAAAAGCCTGCAGCTGCCAGGGGCTACCTCTTGAGAGAGCCTGCCCTGAGAATGAAGAAGCCTTTGTATTGGAGACAGGAGATGGAGAGAGAAAAAAACCAAGTCCGTATGATATGATCCAGTCATCCAGGGCTCATTCTACTCGTGGACTTCTCAGTTATGAAAAAATAAATTATGTGGTCATGCAGTTGTGTTGTTGTTATTTTATTTATTTTTTTGCTTAAGCAACTCTGAGCTGGGTTTCTGTTACTTGCAACCACAAGAGTCCAGATGATGAATACATTGAATGTAATCAAATTTCCCTACAACTTTACTGAACCACAGAGTCCTAATATTGGCGTTCATTTTGCCCAAAGCCAGAGCACCAAGAGTAATAAGTGAATGTGTTTCCTTTTAAAAGGTAAATATTGAGAAACCTGCTCTGGGATCCTAGAAATCTCTGCAGAATACATCAGTCTAAAGCAGTCCTCCCCAACCTTTTCCATTTGGGGGCACACACAGAAAATTCTAGAAGTGTGTAAGGCACAATGGAGAAAGCAAAGGCAACTGGCCCAAGGACTCAAGCATCCCGAGCCCTTGGCAACCATCCCAAGAGCTGAAGGGACCAATCCCCAGGCACCCCTGCCTCCCAGGGACCAGGTGGGAAGCTTCACTAGAAGAAAGTAAAGGTAGGAGGCGAGGGAAAGTAGAGGTAGGGATTTCAGAGCAAATCCTCAAATGAGTCTTCTCTTAACAAGATGGGTGACCTGCCTTATCTAACAGTACATTCCTCATCCTGCATACACCATTCTGAAACAAAGTGATTTTCAATTATTAGCATTGTTCTTCAAAATCAGCCTGCCAAAACCCAGCTGTTTCCGCACAGTCAGGCTTTCTGGGCTGTGTGGCTCTGCCTTCGTGGGAAGGACCCTCGCTCTGATGAAACTGCTTCTGCTCTACAGCAGACCCAGACGTTCAGCCAAGAAACAAGGGGACAGAAGGTCACTGGACTGGGGGTGGAAGGCGGAGTATCCATAGAGCCGGGCCGAAAGAATGCCATTATTCAAGAAATGATTGAAGAGTTTCTCCAAGACTGGCCAGAGGAGTCACCGTCTTTGAACTCTGGGGGTTTAAGAACGCTGAGCACCCAGTTGGCAGATTCTTCCGTTGACCCTTTAGGTCAAACAAGGTTAGAAGGGTGGAAGGAGCTTCTTTTCTTTATAAATCCAGGAGCTCGACTTTGTCTGCGAGTGCAAAGACTCTTAAGGAAAGGCACATTGCTGTTTTATTAATAACTGCATCTTCCTGTTTATCCAGCACTTATTACCCAACTTTCTTGGACAGCCGGCCCGTCAACAAGCCAACAAATATTATCAAACCTGCTCTATATGCAAGACAGGAGGCAGGGGATATGAGAGAGACACAAAGATGCCTAAGACATGTGGTTTCAATAAGTCAGGAGCATAGACACATTTCTAATTAAGTCTAAGGTAGATGATGATAAATGCCCCAATAGAGGTACCAGCTAAGTGTTTGGAGAACTCAAGGGAGGTGGGGAGGGAGTCCAATGGGCTTGGACGGGGTGGTAAAGATCTAAGAAGGCTTCCTAGGGGAAATCACCTAAGGTCTGGGTCATTAAGGATAAGAGCAAAAAATGGCATTCCCAGTGGCTTCTCATGTCACATGGGTCCCCCTACCGGAGGAAAAGGGACTGTGTCTTGTGTTTTGGGCTGAATTGTGTCCCCCCAAAATTCATATGTTGAAGTCAAATTGTGTCCCTTAAAATTCATATGTTGACGTTTTAAGCCCCAGTACCTCAGAATGTGACTGTCTTTGAAGATAGGGTCTTTAAAAGTGATTAAGTTAAACTGAAGTCATTAGGGTGGATCTTAACCCAATGTGACTGGCATCCTCATAAGATGGGGGAGTTTGGACACAGAGATACACATAGAAGGAAGACGATGTGAAGGTGACTTTTTATAAGCCAAGGAGAGAAGCCTAGAACAGAACCCTCCCTTGAGGCCCTCAGCAGGATCCAACTCTGCCTACACCTTGATCTTGGACTTCCAGCCTTTGGAACTGTGAGAAAATAGATGTCTGTTGTCCTAGCTCCCTAGTCTGTGGTGCTTGTTATGGTGACCCGAGTACACTCGGACTTTCTGTGTGCTTCGCCCTGGCCCTGAACACCTCCCACCCTGGAGACTGTCCCCAGCCTCCCAGAGGGACATGACCGGCTTGCCCTCCTCCCTCCCCCACCTGGTCTCAGGGTTCTTAGCGTGGCTGTGGCTCGCTGGGCTCAACTCTGGAACCGCACACGTTCTTCCTCATGGTCAGTAGGCTGCCCTGGAACGCGATCCTGGCGATCCTGTCCTCCTCATGAGAGCTAAAAGCCAAGTCACACTATCTCCTACTGTCTTAATCGCTTTCTATTTGATTAACCCTTCTGTGATTCGTCCACTTCTGAAGTACCAGGGTCTCCTATCTCCTTTTAATTTTTTTTTCATCTTCAGAGGGAGCTCATGCTAACAGCCACATTTGTTCCATTTACAACTCTTTATGGAGCTTGAACGTGGAAAGAACAGAGCTGTATGACTTACAAAGTAGATGTGGCTTGGCCTGCCCCTGCAGCTGGGTTGGGGCAGAATTCTTGTGAAACCAAACTCTAGTGAAAGGAACTGAGGCCGATGCAATGAGCCTACTTTAGAAAGACAGTTCAATTCAATGCCCTGACTCACCTTATCCCGACAAACACTAGCCTGACCAAACTGCTTAGAATATAAAAGTTAACACGGGCACCAGAATCAGAGCTCCCGCCATTGTCTGCCTGAGATCCTGTGTTGTTCATTTGTTATCCCCACGATGAGTGAGCGCACCTAACTAATCCTACAGATCACGCTCCTCTGTGAGGCCCACGGAGAAGAAGGGACCTGTTCAAGGTCACTCAGCTTCCAAATGCGGTCTCTTTCCACAGCACAGCACAGTTTCCTGGGATTAGGAATCCTGCGCCTTTGGGCTTTATCCCAGCTCTGCAAATGACAGGCAAGGTGACACTGGACAAATTATTTCCCATCCCTGGTCTCCAGATTCCCAACTCAACTATGACCATCCTGTCTCTGGGTACACTTCCTTGACTCTCTTGGGCAGAGTTACTTGTCCCCACAATACTTATGCCAGGGCAGCCATGTGGTGGTCTCCGAAAGAGCTGGCAACCCCCCATCCCGGGGATACACACACACACACACACACACACACACACACACACACACACACACTCCATTTCCCTTGGGTCCTCAAAGGAGCCCTGCCCCCAACTAAAGGACGAAGCTTGGCCCTAGCCCACCCTCAGCACTCCCCCAGCCACAGTGCTACCTTGGGAGGATCCATAAACACCTCAGACCTCATCTTCAACTCCCCTTAGACAGGGAAGATCAAATTTTACATTTAAAACCCAATTCCAAATGTAAAATAGCTAGCTAGTGGGAAGCAGCCTCATAGCACAGGGAGCTCAGCTTGGTGCTTTGTGACCACCTAGAGGGGTGGGGTAGGGAGGGTGGGAGGGAGACGCAAGAGGGAGGAGATATGGGGACATATGTATATGTATAACTGATTCACTTTGTTATAAAGCAGAAACTAACACACCATTGTAAAGAAATTATACTCCAATAAAAATAAAATAAAATAAAATGCACTAGTGAAAAAAAAAAAAAAACAAAAAAAAACCCCAATTCCAGTCTGGCAAAATCTCAACTTTGTTCTTTTGAAACCTCAGGGTAGGAGAGGCGTCAGACACTTGAGAGTTCTGAAAGTACCACTTTGGGAGTTAGGAGAACTGTTCTACGCAAGCCAGTCATAAAATTCTAATTCATTTACCCGGAAAGTTCCCAAGAGGTTTACAGCTGTGGCATCTGGGCTGGGTTGCAGTTTGTTTGAACAAAGTGCTGACAAGCCCAAGATCAAGGTTTCTTCCCTTAGTGCCAATCTGCTCGTCACAAAGGGAAAACCCTGAGTCATAGTCCCAACCTATATTCTCCCTCCCACCCCCATCGCAGCTAGCTCGCCTGTAATTTGTCAAAGGCAGAAGAGTGAGGATGTGTGGGCTCTTCCCCACCTGCTGACAGGGGAGGTGAGTATCAAGGTTTAAGTACAGCACAGAGACATGGCAGACTCAGGGAGCCACCCTTGGCCGGATGCCCTATGGCGTGGTTGGATTTTGGACAACCCTCCTTGAACCCAGACAGCGCAATTCATTGGAATTTTATAAAAATCGTCCATGAAATCTATACATAAATTTAATAATGACCCTTAGAACAACAAACTAGTGAACATAACAAAAAAAGAAACAACACACAGAGATAAAGAGCAAACTAGTGGTTACCAGTGGGGAGAGGGAAGGGCGAGGGCAAGATAGGGATAGCGGATCAAGAGGTACAAACTGTTATGTATAAAATAAACTATAAAAATATATTGTACAACACAGGGAATATAGCCAATATTTTATAATAATTATAAATGGAGTAAACCTTTAAAGTTGTGAATCACTGTGTTGTACGCCTGTAACATACAATTTTGCACATCAACTATACTTCAATAAAAAATAATAATAATAATGACCCTTAGAAAAAACTTGAGTGTGAAAAAAGTTAAAGAAAAAGGTAATGGGGAGAAGAGATCAGACCAAATAACTCCCAGGGTTTCTGTCAATGTTCGACCTTCCTTCTTAGGTGTGGGATGATTATAAAGCAAGGAGTCCGACTGAGTCTTCAGTCAATACTCATTTGACAAATACAAATGATGGACCAGGCACTAGGGATAGAGCAGAAACAAGATAAGAGATGGAATAGATAATAAACAAATAAGTACAGCCAAGATATGGAAACAACCCACATGTCCATCTGTGGATGAATGGATAAAGAAAAGGTGGTATATACATAATATAGAATAATATTCAGCCATAAAAAAGGGAAATCTTGGGCTTCCCCAGTGGCACAGTGGTTAAGAATCCACCTGCCAGTGCAGGGGACACGGGTTCGAGCCCTGGTTCAGGAAGATCCCACATTCCGCAGAGCAACGAAGTCCGTGTGCCACAACTACTAAGCCTGCTCTCTAGACCCATGAGCCACGACTACTGAGCTCACGTGCCACAATTACTGAAGCGCCCACGCCTACAGCCCATGCTCCGCAACAAGAGAAACCACCGCCATGAGAAGCCTGCACACTGCAATGAAGAGTAGCCCCCGCTCGCCGCAACTAAAAGAAAGCCCGTGCCCAGCAACGAGGACCCAACGCAGCCAAAAATAAATAAATAAAACAAATAAATTAAAAAGAAAAAAAGCGGGGGCGAATCTTTCTATTTGCTATGACATGGATGGACCTTGAGGGCATTATGCTAAATGAAATAAGTCAGAGAAAGACCAGCTCCTCAGACCTCACTTATATGTGGACTCTTAAGGGGAAAAAAGCTCATAGATACAGAGAACAGATCGGTAGGGGGTAGGGGTGGACAAAATGGGTGAAGTGAGTCAAAAGGTACAAATACCCAGTTATAAAATAAATAAGTCATAGGGATGTAACATACCTCATGGTGACTATAGTTAACAATACTGATATTTCATGTTTGAAGGTTGTTGAGAGTAGATCTTAAAAGTTCTCATCACAAGAAAAAAAATTTTTTTATCTATGTATGGAGATGGATGTTAACTAAACTTATTGTGGGGATACGATATATACATTGAATCATTATACTGTACACCTGAAACTAATATAATGTTACATGTCAATTATGCCTCAATAAAACTATTTAATTAAAAGATAGTCATCGGGCTTCCCTGGTGGTGCAGTGGTTGAGAGTCCGCCTGCCGATGCAGGGGACACGGATTCGTGCCCCGGTCTGGGAGGATCCCACATGCTGCGGAGCAGCTGGGCCCGTGAGCCATGGCCGCTGAGCCTGCGCGTCCAGAGCCTGTGCTCCGCAACGGGAGAGGCCACAACAGTGAGAGGCCCGCGTACCGCAAAAAAAAAAAAAAAAAAAAAAAAAAAAGATAGTCATCAATCAGTGGTTCTCAAAGTAAGGTCCCGGACCAGAAGGATTAGCATCACTTGAAAGCCCAGGCCTCACCCCAGACCTACTGAATCAGAAATTCTGTGGGTGGGAGCCAGCAATCTGTGTTTGAAGCCCTCCAGATGATTTTACACACTCTCACGTTTGGGACAAGTAATAATGATACGAGCTGTGACGGAGAATGATTACAGGGTGACTTTGGACAGGTTGGTCAGGGACAGGCTCTTTAAGAAGGTATCATCTACTGAGCTGAAGCCTGAAAGAGGAGAATGAACCAGAGAGAGTTCCAAACAGAGGGACTTGAAAGTGCAAAGGCCCTGGGGTAGGGATGCTCTGTTTGAGAAGACAAAGGAGGCCAGAGTAGCCCGTGATCAGTAAAGAGCATCTGGCCCATCTTACGGGAGGAGGAGGGTCTGAAAGTCAGCAAGTCTACACTCTGGTTGACCTCTCCCATGGATAAACTGTGGGATATTGGGACAGTCACAGAGCCCTTCCAAGTATTCTCTAAAATGGGGAAAACGATCCTGAGCCTGCCTACTGGGCTGTCTGAGAATTCAGTGGATGCGAAGGCATTTGGAAAAGCGAGGGGCAGTGTTCAAGTGGGAATTATTATAATTAAGGGAGTCCCTTAAGGATGTAACTATAGGATCCAGCTTCCCACAGTGAGTAGCCATCAGACCACAGGCCAGCACCACCTGGTCCTGGGCCAGCTCCTGCTCTCTAGAGCTAAATGAGATTGAGACAATCCTTTAAAAAGGGTCTGTTTAGAAGGTCTGAGGTGCAGGATTTCCCAGAAAGGTCTGATTGTGGAACTCTTACATTCTTAGCCCATTGGTCAATCTAAGAAGATTCTTGGCTTCGCAAGGAATTTGTGTTTTGCTCCGGCTGCTTGCAAATTCTCCCCAGGTGTTATAAAGGCAACGCCAGATTTCTTACAGGACCAGGCCATGTGCTATCATCACAGTCAGAGCTAATTTCATCACCATCCACTGATGCCCCTTTCCTGGAGGGACTCAAAAAAGGCATCATCTCTGCCTCAAGCTTAAAAGAAGGCTCCAAGCAGGACTCTTAGAGAGCATGGAGGCCATATCCTTAGAGGCGGTCCAATCATTAGTTTAGACTTACTGCAAATCGCTGCCTCCAGTGAAAAGATACTATCTCTAGAATCTACCTGCCTCCGGAAGGTACCCTCACCTAGTAGTCACAAGCATGTCCACATCCTGAGTGGTCAGGGCTGGAGGGAGCCTTGGAGACTGTGGTGCGGCCCCTCTTGTATAGATGGGGAAATGGAGCCCCGAAAGGGAGGGAAAAGGAGCCACGACCCCCCACTGAGTTTGTTGCAGTGATGAGATTAAATCAAGACCCCAGTTGTGATTTAATTCCTGGGCTCCTAAACCAGGAATCTTCTTCAAACAGATGTCAAGACACCACTTAAAAACCAGTGTTTACAGAACAGAGTCCAAGAGATTGGCATGGCATTCAAGTCCTTGCCAAGTTCCTGCCAAGTTCCTTAGCCTCATCTCTCACTCTACGGCTGCCCCGACCCCACCCCATGTCCATGCTGCAGCCGTGCACTGGCTGTCGTAAATGGGCAGGTGACCAATGGGCTCACGACCAAGGCTGGTCCTCACCAGTAGTCCTCAATGTGCCGTGAAGCTTCTGGCCTCCATGTCTTTGCCCAGGCTGTACCCTCAACCCAGAAAGCCCTTCACCATCTGCCACATGAAAATTCTACTCAAGCCTCCAAACATCGACTTAGAGGCCATCATATCCATTGCCAGAGTGGAACCTCTATCCCTTGCGGGCACCCCTACAGCACCCAGCCATACTGCTCTCACCACCCCTCACACTCCGGCTCATGTAAAGACACTGATGAGTTATGGGCACCCACCCTTCCCCAACTCTCACTCACATCTGCTCAGCTGTGAGATCCTGAAGGCAGGGACCAACTCTTACTCATCTTCAGATTCCCTCCCAGCACTTGGCAGTGTCTGACACAGAGACGTGCTCAGTGAATACGTGTATAATCAAATGGATGCACAGATGTGGAACACCTGTCCTTATGGAAGGATTCTGTGATCACTGCAGCCAGGGCCAACAGAGAGCCTCGTACCTGCTTTGGCTGCTGTCCCATTACCTCGGGCTATAACTATGTATGTGTTGGGCTCCCTACGTCCTACCAACCTACCTCAACTCCTGGCAAGAGACTGAATTCCCGAAGGTACTGATGATGCCTGATTTATCTTTGTGTGAACAGCACAGACCCCAGCATGGAAAAGATAAACGAATGAAGTCCATTAATGATAATAAATTAATCTATGTGGACAACGGTACCTGAGGTGTAATCAGTTTCTCTCACTCATTTGAACACTACGTACAATTCACCGCATGTCGCTTTTCTGCTTGTTCAACAAATACTTATCAGGTGCTAAAAATACAACAGTGAACAAGACAGACAGTTCCTGCTGGACAGAGAGACATTAAATAAATAATCACAAATGTCTATTTATCACTGTTACAGAGCATGCAGCAGAGGACACAGTACAGGATGCTGTGGTCACTGCTAAGTTGGCTCTGAGTTCATCGCCCGCCCTAGCGCCCCCCTCCCATCATGTTTCATTTTGGTCACAGTGGCTTCAGCAGAAATGGCCACCCCTCATCCAGCTCAGATGCAGAAAACAGATGACTTGTCTTTCTCCCCAACGGGAATGAAGCAGAGTCCAGGTTTTTTGTGTCTTTGCAATATTTAATATAATCTCCCTTAAATTATTATCCCTTGCTTCCCATGGGAACTGTTGAAGATGCCAATTTCATACTGATTCCGGATGCAAAGTCTGTTCTGTCTGACCTCATTGATTCCTGGGGGATGCGTTAAGACCTGTGAAATATGTGGGGCTCATAAATCAACTCTGGCTGGGTTTCTGCACATGTTTTAGCTTGAAGGAAAGTCAGTTCACACTGACAAGTCCCCCACGCCTCATCGCCTCCCAGCCCCGACCCGCCCGCGTCCCCTGGAGCCTGTGGATGTTGGCTGCCTGGGGCAGGGCCCAGGGCTGGCTGTCCCCATCTCCCCTCTGGCCCGGCTCCGACAAGCCGAGGGGAATGGGAGGTCAGTCCTTAACATCCAGTCTGATGTCTGAGTCTCTCTGGAGGGAAGGAATCCTGTGAATGTCCTTTCCCTGCCAGCCCCCAAGGAGATGGCCCGGGGACCCTTCCCCAAGCATGCACCTCTGTTTCCAAGGCAAACAGGAACCTCCTGCCGCTTGCTGGGCTCCAGGGGATGCCAACAGCGTGTCATACAATTGAATGGAGCCCCTTGGAGTTTTGCGAGGAGCTGACCCTGGCTGGAGGCGGATCCCTGAGAGCCAATCCCTCCCATGGCAGAGAAACAAAGTCGCAGGTCCAAGGTGGAAAGAACACAGCCTTCCACAGATTTCCCCTGTGGCACAGCCCAAAGCGGAAAGGGTGGTGGAGGTGGGTCTCTTTGTAAATCAGTCTGAACAGATGGCTGTTCACAAGCATCTTTTCCCATCAGCCCCTCAGCTACAGTGTAAATTCAATTCAGTTCAACACCCACTGAGTGCCAGTGGTCCAAGGAAGCAGGCCGGGTGCGGGGGCACACACAGTAACCACGGCCCTGGCGTTCAAGGAACAGAGACACGCTTGGTTATCGTGGTCCTCCCTTGGCACTCAGCACAGTGGGGGCCGGTCGAGGGGGTGGGCTTTGAGGGGTGATGAGAGACCGAGTATGGAAGTGAGTGAAGGTACCCCCACTCGCCTGAGTTGAACGGTGCCCACACTCTCCTTCCATTCATCCCTTCACTCATTCATTCATTAGTTGTCAATAGCTTACTGAGAATTCACGCTGCCAGATGCTGAGGATAAACAGGGGATGCTGGCGCAGTGGCTGCGTCCAAGGAACCCTCCCGCCACGGTCCCAACTCCCAACACCCACGCCCTGGTGAGAGCACGTGGGCACCGGCCTGTCCTCTGTCACACACCTGGGGCATGCCAGGAAGCCGCGGCCCTTCTGCCTCCAAGTGGGAGACCAGCCAGACTGCTCGGGGGTCATCTGACTCAGGGGTCTCTCTGATGACAGGTCAGACCAGCCCACCAGCACTTCCCAGTCACTGCCTGCTCGGCCAGCGTGGCCTGGAGTCTGTCTTTCTGTCTGTCTGCGTGTCCATGTGTCCAGAGAGGCTGGCAGCCAAAGGAAGAGAATGAATGTACCCATCTGCCTCCTAGGCACCCCCAGGGGTAAGAGGGCCCCAGAGAACAGCTCAAAGGCAGGCCCTCTGGCTGAGTGGATCCGGGAAGAAGAATCAGCGCGTGGTCGCAAACCCAAAGGCGGTGCCTTTTCCTCGCCTTCTTTTTTTTTTTTGGGCCACACTGCTTGGCATGCGGGATCTTAGTTCCCTGACCAGGGATCGAACCCGTGCCCCCTGCAGTGGCAGGACAGAGTCCTAACCACTGGACCGCCAGGGAATTCCTCCCCTTTCCCTCTCCCTCCTCAAACCTCCCCACCTCGGATAAGCTGCCAGCAAGCACCTGCCCCGTCTGCCCCTGTGGCTGGGCAGGGATTGGCAAGATATGACGCAACAGAGTTGCTGCCCCTCCGGGAAGGGGTAGGGAGAGTGACAGCAGCTGTTGCTTAGCGGTTGCAGACAGGACTATCAGACACTCAGCACATCCTTTGCTAAAAACAAGTACTATCATCCCATCTGGTAGATAGGCCACTCAAAGGGTTTACCGCTCGGAGCCAGGCACCTGTGCGGGGGTGGGGTTCGAACCCCAGCATCTCTGAATCGAGAGCCCACGCTCTCCCCACGCATCCAACTGCCTTCCACCACTCCCTGGCCTAGTCACCGACTCCTTCCAAGCCTTTGAGAAAACAAAGATCCCCTTTCTTTGGGTAACAGCAGATATTATAACTTGGGCCTCACAGATGATATTTGCTTGAGGCTGTTGTTGGCAACAATAAATACGATTCCTAATTTATGGTTTTAATCAGTTTCATACTGATTTTGAAACTGACCATACTGATCAGTTTCATATGGTTTTCAATCAGTACGCATGCACACACTCTCCACAACACTGATACTTTGCTTTCATATGGTATTTGTACTTCTTTATTTCATTTAATCCTTTCCTAATAGCACAGAGAGTTCCCAAATCACTGTTTCTTGCATCACGCTGGGGTGGGGGCAGGAGCCGCAGACGCCATGCACACACACAGAGCAGAGCCACGCAGAGCTCCCGCAGAGGCTGCCAAGGCAGGCGCAGAACCTATGCGAGCAGTTCTGCTCTCAAGTTTTCCAGTGGTGTGCTCACCCCCCTTCATCAAAAGGATCTTTGAAAAGAAATCTACAACCAGTATTGACGACAAAGGAGGAGGTACAGACACCTTCCCACACATCCAGAACCACTGCGCCTCTTTGAGAAGCATCATCACATGCACCTCCCACTAATTTCAAGCACACGTGGCTGAACGGGCTGCAGTGGCCCTCCAGCAGGGGCTCTCTGGAGATCTGGCCTTAACACCCGCTTTCACTGGGACCATCCAAAGCAAAGCTGGGTCGTGCTGCTGCTCAAAGTTCCCGCTTCTCCATCCTCTTGCGATCCCCACACTTGCTCTTCACACACAACTGACTAATCCCAGAATGGAACATATTGAAAAGGAACACGACCAGACCAAGGAACATAAGGTGAGAGCCAAGAAAAAGTTGTGGTTCATTGAGAAAACTGCCACGCTAGGCAGTGGGGAAGTGCCTATTCCACACACAAAGGCACCCAGGGCCGGGCGTGCCCCACAGTGGGTTTCCACCCAGCGCGGAGGCTGGCCAGTGCCCTGGACCTCACCGCAGGCCGGGGCCAGTCCCCGTGGGTGGCTCCAACTGTGGGTGGTTCGGGCTTCCTCATAAATGGAGGACTGACACGGTCCTAGCAGAAGATGTCACCAAGTGTGTGGGCTGACTGAAACACACGAGTAGAGAAGGACCACATCCAGGTGAGAGCGAGTTAACAGAAAACCCAGGCTGTCTGGACACAAACATTATCATTCCTAAGGACTGGGAATTGAAGAAATCATCTGGTCCAGGGAATGCGTTTTGCAGACCGATGAAGCCATGGACCCTTTCTCAGAATAATGTTTTTAATTGCATACATTAAATTCACAGGATTATGAAAGAACCCAATTACACTGAAAGACAGTTATCAAAATATTTTTTAAACATATATGTAATATGTATAGTAACATACACGCTTCTTTATCAGTGACAAAAATTAGAAATGACAAGACTGGACAGCAGGTCTAATATCTCCTACAATTTTCAAGTAACGGTAAGTGAGAATACTTCAAAATAATATTTCAAAATACATCAAAAACTTCAAAATATGTCAGAATAACTGGTACAGCTGTAATGGGATGTATAAATATCTGTTTCTCTTGTTAATACTGCCACAGGTATTGCTAAGAGTCCTGTGGCTTACTGCCTCTATAAAGAAAAATCATACTGAATTTCATTAGAAGTTAGTAGAGAAAAAAGATGAAAATGGATCCCCTAAATTCCATCCACAGACCCCATATTAAGACCCCTAATCCCTTCTTTTTACAGATAATAAACCTTAGGCCAGAGAAGCCAAGTGACTTTCTTAATGGCACACAGCTGCTCTGGGATCAGAGTTCAGCTCTTACTGATGTCCTGTCTCTAGCACTACAGCATGCTGCTTCAATTTAGGCTTTAAAAACATTTCTTTTGGATTTTTTGTTTTTGTTTTTAAACAAAAGTAATACATTCTTCTAACAGATTCATATATATAATATGGGAATTTCATTTAAAAAATAAAGTTTCTACCTTTCTTTAAATGCAGGCCTATCTAAGAGTAGACAGATGGACAAGAGCCTTCCTGGACCAGCAGGATCACATCATCCAGGAGCTTCTGCAAAAGGCAGAACCTCGGGCCCCAGACCAGACCTGCAGAGTCAGATTCTGCATTTCCCCAGGTGACTCAGGGGCACATTCATGTCTAAGAAGAGCTGCTGTGAACAACCTCCTGGAGCCCCTTCTCTGCTGCATTCTCCTTGGAAGCACAAGTAACCCCAACCCCTGACACTGAAAGTGGCGAGAATTCAACCCTCAACCCTCTAAAAGCCTTGCATTCTTAAGTCTGATTCCCAGAGGAAAGAATAAACAATAACAGAATAACAGGACTAGGGGTTTGGAGTAGGAGAATTCATCACGGAATGATGAGATCTGACACAGTAAAAATAACATTGTAACAACTAACTGTTATTAACCCTTACTGACAGCCAGCCTCCATACTAGACCAGGCACATGCACTATCTTATTGAATTCTCACAAATATCCTACACTAATAGTTAATGCTGTCATCCCTATTTACAGATGGAAAAACAGGTTCAGAGAGGCTGAGCTGCTTGCTCACCGTCCCAGCCAATGATCGGGAGAGACCTGAAGCAAGATGGGACAACCTGAGTGGGGGGGCCGCATGTGAACAGGCTTGCTGAGGCCCAGTTCACAAGGACATCTGAGCAAACCTGACTGTGTCCCACCTCAATCCTGGGTCCCCCTCCTCACCAGGCCTGCCTGGTCCTGATGCCTTTAGCAGCTAAAGAACCGAGTGGTTTCTGCTTCCTGTGCTCTCTTTCCGGTCTCATCCAGAGGACTTGGTTTCAAACCTGTGTTAAAAAAGTAAGAAGAAAAGCCTGCAGGCGGCTGCCCCATCCAAGCACTCTTGCCCTTGTCTTACCTGCTGGGTGGTTAATTGTTTTGTTCCGCAATTAAATAAACCTAGCCTTTGCCGGCATCTCGAAGCATCTGACTGAAGTCTCATTAAGCACTGAACTGGGCAAAGCCCAGCAAGGTCTGCAAGGTGGGTGAGTACCACGCTCGGTTTTAGGTCATTTTAAAAGTTTTCAAGAACTAGGCCCTCAATACATTTTCAGACTCGATGACTCTCTACAGGTTATCTCAAGACCCTAGGATCTTTCTCAATTAACATTTACCACGTGATACTCCATGCAGACACCGGGCAAGATATTTTCACAAGTTATCTGTGCGGTAGGCTTTGTTGTACCCATTTTACAGATGAGGAAACTGAGGCTCCAGTCTCACAGCCAGGAAGTGGCCAAACCAAGGTGAGAATCAAGGCCTGGCTGGCTTCCCAGTTCCAGCCCTCTCCACTCCAGCACACACAGCCTTCCCATCTCTGCCTTCTCTTCGAAATTCTCAGGAATCAATCAGAGGCCACCTGGTACACAGCTGCTCTGGGATCAGAGTTCAGCTCTTACTGATGTCCTGTCCCAGAGGCTGCTTGTTCCGTGACTAATCTCCCTTCCTTGACGGTAAGCTCTGAAGACAGCCCCACGGCTGTGCCCAGACTCCCTGCCCCCTCAGTGCCTAAGCCAGAGCCTGGCACCAAAGAGGTGCTCTATAAACAGTGACTGAATACACATTGGCCAGCTTTCAGGAAAAATAACTCAAGAGAAAGCCTCAGGCCAATGCCATTCATCTTCCAAAAGGATCCATTTGTGTTCCTCTCTGCCCGCTCAGGCACTTTGATCAATGAGAAAACCCCAGGCCAGGAGGGAGTATAAAGATATTGCTTGTAACTTCACAAATGACCAGAGGAATTCCTTCAGTCCCTGGGGTAGCGCGGCTCTCGTAAAAGACTGCTTTCTCAGTTGTGAAACATTTCACGAGCATCAGTTATTGGTGGAGTCCCTAGATTTGACACTGAGCCAAGCTGATTAGCAAAGCCAGAACGAAGAATGTCCACCCAGAGTGGTGACGAGTCGAGCCCCAAACGGGACAAATACGCGTAAACAAGTGGCATTAACATTCAGGGACCCTAGCCAGAGGTCCTATTCTCAGAGGCAGTATGATGATAGAAAGGTTCCTTAATGGGGGTTCAAATCCCAGGGGCCCAATCGCTCAGCTCACCCCTCCCTGAGTCTTCAGCACCAACACTGTTAACGCCACAGCATCCTGCCTTTCCTGCAACAGCCCTTTCCTCTTTGCCAGTAACCATGTCTATCTGGCTCTCCATCGTCTGAGATGCTGACCACCAGATCGCCCAAGGGGCCAGCATCTGGGGGACACAGTCTAACCAGCCATGAGTCCACCACCCTCATGGAAGTTGCCCTGGTGCTGAGCACCCACAAGCCAAGATGCCAGTTTTCTTGATGACAAAAACCTTCTTGGTTCCTGAACTGTAATTCTTGGATTACTGCCCGCATCACTCTGCCTGCAAAGGTCCTGAGTGATCCAGACTTACATCTCGGGGCTGGTGGACTCAAATCTGAGGCCAAACTTTGTTCCAGAAAGAGCAGGGTCTAGTCACCTCCCAAGTGGAACACCAAACAGAGAGGTCAACAAGGAAGCTCAGGGCTTCAAGGGACCCGGGCTCTGAGCCTGGCCCGGCCCAGCCTGCAGAGGCAGGGGACAAGGCAGGAAATTGCTACCTTGAAAGTGGGTCCAAAACCCAGAAAGAGTAAAACCTCAGTGAAAAGTGTCCACTTGCTTTTTTAAGGCAGACTTACTTACAGTTTATGGGAAGAAACCAGGGCATGGAAAGGACAAAAGAGCAAGGGCACTACGTAGGAAACAGTTGGCCCCCAACTTTAAACTTCAACTGGATCAAGTCTCTAGATTTAACTATTACCAGTTTACGGAAAAGTAGAGGGGTTGAAGGAATACGTTATGTACCACACCGACAACACAAGCAGCAATATCCCAAATGCAGGAAATTCTACAGGACAAACGACTCAGCCTCTTCAACAAATACGTGGTAAGAGAGACAAAGAAGATTAAGACATAGTTAAGAGATTTGTCAACCAAATGCAATCTGTAGACCTTGTTTGGATCTGATTCTAAAAGAAAACAATAGAAAGGGGACATTTACGAAATGACCAAGGAAAGTTGAATCCCACCCAGATATTTAATGATAAAAAGGAGTTATTGTTGATTTTGTAGGTTTGATAATGGTATTGTGACTATGATTTTTTAAAGAAGCTTTATCTCTTAGAGATACATTCTGAAGTATTTAAGGATAAAATGATTTGATGCCTGAGATTTGCTTTAAATTGATCCACTGGGTCAGAGTAAAGAAGAAATGAGAGTGGGTCTGTGTTGAGAATGACCAAACTGGGTGAAAAGTAGACAAGTGCTCATAATGATCTCTCTGCTTTTGTCTAGGTTCAAAGTTTTACAGAACAAAAATTTATTTACAAAAAAAACAAGGCAAGAGAAGGCCCTAGTTTTTCATCATGGCTCCAGGACTGACTCTTGAGAGGCTTGAACAAACTTTTACCTCGCTGAGCCTCAGTTTCCTCATCCAGAGCCCGAATGGGTTCAAGTCCTGGCTCAGCCCTCATTTGCTGTGTGACTTTGGACAGATTCTTAACCTCTCTGTGCTTCAGGGCCAACAGGAACAACAATAGTCCTACCGCAGGGGTTGTGGTGAGGATTCAACATGTTCATTCAGGTAAAGATCCTGGCACGCAGCACTACATGTTTGGTTTTATTCCTACTGCTGCCATCATCACTGTCGATTATTTTCTACATTGAAGAGGAAGAGGAGAAGAAGGCCCCCTGGAGATGTGGTCCTCCCCTCGCAGAACACCCAAGTTTTAGAAGCGTTTCCCAATTCTCCCCATCACACTGGAGCTGCTTACTCCAGCTTCCTCCCCAGGATCAGACCTACACTCTGGGAAAAAGGGACACTCCTTCTCTGGCAGTGACGACCCCAATCACCTGCTTCTCCTTTCAACAATGTCCCCGTCTTGGTTCCTTTGGTTCCTCCCCCCTCTCCCCCCGTCTCTGAGCCCTGCTTCCCTGTGGCCTGTTCCCAGGCCCGCCTCTCTCATCCCTGTTCCCGTCCTTCTGGGGCCCCCTCCCCATGACTTCCCCTCTCATAATGCCCAGAAGGACCTGTGTAAACCAGAAAAGGCAGGGTGGGGTGAAGGGAGGTTGGAAGGAACCCGGGACTTATGAATGCATAAGGCTGAACTTTCTGGAAGTGGACGGGCCGGGTGCCAGTCCTCCTAGGGTTCCTGGATCGTATTCTCCTTACAAAAGGGCTATTATGAAGACTCCACATCCCCCGTGTGACAGGTTGGGGGCCTGTAAAAAAGTGCATGACGTCACAGGGACCAGGAGATAAACAGGGTTCCCAGCCGCGTCTTATTCTCGAGGGCACTGGGATCCTGGAAAGAGGGCTGTGGGAGGGAGGGGGGTGCTTCAGAGAGCCCTGTGGCCATTCCAGGCTGTTCCCCAAAAGGGGCCTGCAGGACTGCCCAAGACATCAGGGAGCCCTACAGCCATCCGAAGCCCCTCCCGAAACCCTGGAGTGACTCGGCGGCTCACTCCACCCCCTTCCTCACTTCCAGACGTGCACATGGTCACTCAGCTTGTCCGGCCCCACAGGACATCGTGGAAGAGCATCACCCCACCCCCAACCTCTCTTTCTCTGCATTTGCTTCGGGATCGTTTCTCTTCTACCGAACGAGAGAGGTCACATGGGCGAGTTAGGAAAACGTAGCCTGGTTGTCAGGAGAGCTGGACTCCCGTAATTACCTAACTTGGTGGAGTCCACACTCCCTTTTTTATAAAAGGAAGAGGTTGCAGTTAAAGACTGTTAAAGTCCCTGCCAGTTACAGCGGCCTATTGTTCTACTGGTTCTAAGGAAGTACGTTACTATCTTCCCCACCAGTGCTTCAGTCCACGGCTTGATTCAGTCTACTCTTTCCCGTGAACACTTATCTATGTTCAAAGTGACCCTCGGCCAGCTCCCCGCCCACCCCCCCCCACATACACACACACACACCCCTTGAGACCAGTAAGAATAGAGAAGTTTAGTTAAGGTGTATCCAATTTTCCCTTTTAGCTCTGAGAGATACTTGTTTGCATATTATTTCCATGTCGTCAAATGGAAATGCACTCATTTGCATGAACATATAGAAGACATTACAAAATCACCAACACAGCCTCTCTAACAGTGGGTTACAGCTCAACACTACAGAGCCCTGAAATGGGACCAACAAAAATCTCACTAAGTAGACTAATGGTCTACCAAACTTTCAGGGTATAGGAAGGAAATATTAGAATTTCAATTCATATTTATTTTGATCACACCCTTTAAATGTTTCTATTTCTTACATATACTTTACACTCCTCCAACCATATTCCAATAACAGGATACGCATGTAATTTATAAACATGCAGATAGTAAGGGTCCAGGCTCAGAAAGATTTTGCAGATGGGGTGCATGATCAAAACCTTTGCAGCCGTCATCACTCTAGACCATCTCCCAAAGCTGGAGACAGTCGCAAAGTTTTGGTCCAGCCAAAGCTGAAGCAACAAGGGAGGATCCCAGGTAAACCTCCACCAAGGCCACACTGGCCAACAGAGCACCAGTGCATACCAGGGCACCTGTCATACCACTTGCCAACAGCCTGGGGACATCATGGCATATGGCGTCTCCTTCCTCCCCAAGGTCCACTCTTGCTATGAGCTCCCATCAGCGAGGCTCCTTTTGGTCCAAAGAAGCCTGGTCCCCACCCAAGGACCCCACTTTCTTTCCAGAACAGTTGGCCCTGGCCCTCAAGTCTTCTTTTGTTTCAGGAGCAAACGTTCCATTCGAGGGTGAGTAATGCTGAAGACCCTAGAAAGCTGGTCCTTTCTAGAGCTTCTCTCTGGGATTCACTTACTGCATCTGACCAGACATATTTGTTATCGAAGAGAGAAAACATGACCTTGGTCTTCAAACAGATAGATGATAGATATGACCTAAAGGCAGATAGACAGATACATAGATGAATGATTGATAGACAGATAGACATAGATAGAAATAGATAGATGACAGATTGATGATAGATGATAGGTAGATACATAGATCGATAGATAGATACATAGATGATAGACAGATAGATAGATGAAAATAAAGAAAAAACAAATTGGCTTTCTGGGGGACTATCAATAAGACAGCACACTAAACTCCTCCCTGGGTGGGAGGGTACCCAGAGACACAGGCTGCTAAGAGTGAAAGAACCGTGTACCACGTAGGTTGTTTCACTGGTTCATTGCATGAGAACTGACTTCCCATTTGGGGCTGACCTGCTAGACTAGGACGATGCCTTCACCAATGGAGAGGAAGCCTAGGACGCTGGGCTACTCACCTACACACTGGTTGCCTTCATCCATCTGGTATCCAAGGCGACACATGAGAGGCCTCGAAATCGTGGGGTAGTTTGGAGCTGACAGCGGGGGTGCAGCTGCTGGGTACGGACCTGAGTAGGGGTTGGAGTAGGGGTTGGAGTAGGGCCCTCGATACACTGGGTTTGTTCGGGGGATGCATAAATACCCGCCGTTTTGGTTAACACACATCATGTCTCCTCGGCAGGCCTCGGGGATGGTCCGGCACTCATCAATATCTGCAAGGGCCACAGAAAGGACAGGCGTTAGTGGCCCCTTGGCCACACTGTGCCAACTTCAGCAGAGCTCTGTACCAAGAACGCCATGAAGGACACCCAAACACTCTTTACCAGCATCTGCTCCCAAACATGTAGGGCTGGGCCTGGCAGCTACTCCCCAGATATTGGCTGAATTGAATCAAACTGACAAGTGTCATCCAAACGTCAGCCATCAAATACCATCATCATGATGTTTGGGTCACAGCTACCAAAACCTGTACTGTCACATGCTTAATACTTTTCTCTTAAATGAACCCACACTGAAAACCCAAGTGGGGACTTCCCTGACGGTCCAGTGGTTAAGACATCGCCTTCCAATGCAGGGGGTGTGGGTTTGCATCCCTGGTCAGGGAGCTAAGATCCCACAGGCCTTGGGGCCCAAAAACCAAAACATAAAACAGAAGCAATATTGTAACAAATTCAATAAAGACTTTAAAAATGGGCCACATAAAAAAAAAAGAAAGAAAAAGAAAACCCAAGTAAACATATTTTTTTATCTTACGTCACGACAGCAAATGAAAAAAACCCTATCAATGATCAAAAATAGGAGGTAAGTAAAAATAAATATATAACTATTAAAATAAAGATGGTTTACCTGTGGATGTACCACCTAAAAACATCTCAGGTATTCTTTTGTGTCCATATGACACTCGGGAAACGCTGGGATGGACCTAATAATTGTACCCACTTCTACTCCAAGTAACAGCTGGGCGGGGAGAAAGAGTCCGCTGCATCCAGAAAGACAAGGCTTGGCCGAGAGCTAGTTTCTTATTAGGAAAGCAGAGACTTACTTGAGACTCGGCTCACACCGTGCCAACAAACAGGGCCCGTTTCCAGCCAGGCTGGTGCTCTGCTTGCTGTGTCTAGAGCGGGGTGTGGGAGTGGCAGGGGGGTAGGTTCTCTAGAAAATCAGCCTTGCGGGGCCAGGGACAGGGGAGGCCTGAACTGAGGCGCCAGCGTGAGCAGCTGCCCTGACCCCCCGCACCGGGGCTTCCCACCAGCCTTGGGGTCTGCTCCATGTGGGGCTGGAGGCTGGGAGAGAGAGGCCTGAACCCTGACCGCTCACTCCAGCCACCTCATCTGAGACTCGTGCCAACTCCCGCCTCGGGAAAGGGAAGCGTGGAGTCCCATTTTCTAACTGTAAGCCTGAAAGCGTCATTAAAACTGGTGGGCCACAAAAGACGGCTGCCGTCCCTCTCTGCATCCCTTGGCACATTCTCAACCCCCTTCACCTTAAGTCAAAGTATGAGCCTAGAGCTTCCAAGGCAAGGCTTTTTCCCCACCACCCATCATTCTTTTCAACCCTAACTAAGCTCAGAGACTACAAATGATTTGGCCTAAATCAAATATCATTAAAAAGGTAAATATATCCCCGAGGGGAGAGCCTTATTCCTTTTCTATACTCTATGCTCCATCCACAACAAACTAGTCTATACTCTGAATGTCTTCTCAATGCCCTGATCTTTGCTTATGCTGTTCCTACTACCTGGGATGCTATTTCTCAGGATCCTATTCATCCTTCAATACCCAATTCAAATGTGACCTCCGTGAAGGCTTTCTTTATTGACCTCAGACGTAAGGCATCACTCTCTCCCCTACTTCTGCAGGACTGATTGCTTTTACCTCATCTTGACAGTGACTTTATTCTACCCTGTACAGTTTACTCCATCTAGACCTACCTCTCCCACTAGAGGGAGCGCTAGGAGAACAGCCCCAAAATGTCTGTCCTCTTCCTTGGAACCTGTGGCTACATTAGGTTACATGGCAAAGGGGAATTAGGTATGGATGGAATGGAATTAAAGTTGCTAATCAGAAGACCTTGAGATGGGGACTTCCCTGGTGGCACAGTGGTTAAGAGAATCCGCCTGCCAATGCAGGGGACACGGGTTCGAGCCCTGGTCCGGGAAGAGCCCACCTGCCATGGAGCAACTAAGCCCGTGCGCCACAACTACAGAGCCTGTGCTCTAGAGCCCGTGAGCCACACTATGAGCCTGCATGCCACATCTACTGAAGCCCGCACGCCTAGAGCCCGTGCTCCGCAACGAGAAGCCACAGCAGTGAGAAGCCCGTGCACTGCAACAAAGAGTAGCCACAACTAGAGAAAGCTGGTGGGCTGCAACAAAGACCCAACACAGCCAAATATAAATAAAATTTTTTTAAAAAGGGTTCTCTTAAAAATAATAATAATAATCTTAAAAAAAAAAAAAGAAGAGCTTGAGATGGGGGAATTCTCTAGGATTATCTGAGTGGGCCCAGTGAAATCACACAAATCCTTAGAAGTAGAAGAAGAGGCAGAAGGACTGGTCAGAGAAATGAGGCAACAGAAACATGTGAGGGACTTAACTTGCTGGCTTTGAAGATGGAGGAGGGGGCCACGAGCCAAGGAAGAGGGTGGCCTCTAGGAACTGCGAAAGGCCTTCAGCCGACAGCCAGCAAGGAACCAGGGGCCTCAGTCCTACAACCACAAGAAACTGAATTCTGTGGGAATGTAAATCCATGCAGCCACTATGGAAGACAGTGTGGAGGTCCCTCCAAAAATTAAATCTAGAAATACCATGTGATCCAGCAATTCCACTTCTGGGTATATATCCAAAGGAAATGAAAACAGAATCTTGAAGGGATATCTGTACTGCCATGCTGATTGAAGCACTATTCACAACAGCCAAAATATGGAAACAACCTAAATGTGCATCAGTGGATAAAGATTTGGGATGGATAGATGGATAGATAGATGTGATATTATTAATATTATCATCATATGAATAATATAATATTAATAATAATCATATGAATATTACTCAGCCATGAGAAAGAAGGAAAACCTGCCATTTGCAGCAACATGGAAGAACCTTGAGGGCATTATGCTACGTGAAATAAGGCAGACAGAGAAAGACAAATGCTACATGGTATCACTTATGTGTGGAATCCAAAAAGCCAAACTTACAGAAATAGAGAATAGAATGGTGGTTATCAGGGGCTGGAGGGGTGGGGGAAATGGGGAGATGTAAGGGTACAAACTTCCAGTTAGAAGATAACTTCTAACTGGAAGGAAATAATGCACACTACTGTGATTATAATGAACAACACTGTATTGCATACTTGAAAAATACTAAGAGAGTAAATCCTGAATGTTCTCACCGCAAAAAAGAAATGGTAATTATGTGATGCGAGGGAGGTGTGAGCTAAGCTACGGTGGTCATCACATTGTAATATATAAGTATATCAAGTCAACGCATTGCACACCTTAAACTTACACAATGTTGTATGTCAATTACATCTCAATTTTTAAAAAACAGAGACTGAATTCTGCCAACAATATGCATGAGCAAGAAAGTGGATTCTTCCCTCAAGCCTCCAGAAAAGAACACTGCCCTGCCATCACCTCGATGTTAGCCTGGTAGAACTCCCATCGGGCTTTTGACCTGTGCGCCTGTGAGATCATATATTTGTGTTGTTTAAGCCACTAAGGCTTGTGGCCATTTGTAAAGGCAGCCCTAGGAAACTGATACAGATGGAGAGCTCCTTGAGGCTGGGGATCAATTCTTCCTCATCTCTGCCCTGTCGCAGGGCTTACCCAGTGCCAGGCACAAAGAAGGTGATCAATGGAAGGGTGTCGTTGATGTCAACCATCCCGTGGCACTGTTTTCTTCCATGGGCAAGGCTGATACAGATTTGACAATACTGAGTGACGCCTGAGACAGAAATGGTCCTGTGATTGGGCTGTCCCTGCACCCCACCCAGAGAAGGATCTTCAGTGGCCTCCTACCTAAACACTGTCCTGATGAGCGGTCCAGGTCAAAGCCGTTAGTGCATTGTTGCTGCAGGAAGGGAGAGAGAGAAACAGGAGAGGTCATTCTGCTTACTTACCTTTTTTTTTTTCTTTCACTATAAAAGTATTCTAACTGCATCACAGGAGGTATGGAAAATGGGTAAAGAAACAAGGCATTTATAATACCAACATCTGTGTTATAACCTCTATTTGTCCCTTTTTTTGGGTATTTTCTTACAATCATTTTACACTTTAGCATTACTTTTTAAGCCCCTGCATCATTGCTTCAGAACGCCCATTTTTAGCAGATGGTTATGGGGACTTCTCCCTGCTCTGGTCATGAAGAGCAATACTAATCGCATCTGATCTGCCCAGTGAGGCTTGCCCTGTGCTCAGCCCTTTCTGAGAGAGGACAGGACTGCTTTTAAGGGCAACCACTCTCTTTCTTTGGGTGCTATTTAACCCCTTTGCAGCGCCCGGCATGAATTCTTCGCCCCCCATGAAATCCTCGACCTGATTACGAGGTCTGTGTGTAAAATAAATCTGCACAGTGATGTAGTCAGTTTTTTAAGAAAAATAGAATTGGGGAAATTCTTCCATTTTAACCTCAGGAAGACAATTACACAAAGATGAGATGCTTCCAGAGACCGCCAGGTCTCAAAAGTCCCTGAGGGCTGCAGGCTTCACATACAACTTGAGTTACAACTTCATGCATTTAGAAAAATCTCATGGGCTCAACAATCACCCCTAGAGCTGACATGTTATAGGAATAAGTCAAGGAGGTGTGGTTTTGCCCGTGGGGGTCCCTTCCCTGGCCTTCCCTACGGTTTATGGGGTTCAACTTCCCTGAGCTATGCGCTGGTTTGTGGAGATGATGGATTTAGCCTGCATTCCTGGGAGTGGGGCCTTGGGGCCAAAGAAATGGAGCGGATGAGCCAGGAGGTAGCGCCATGAAGTTCAGGAAACCAAGAGACTCGAGTTGCAGCCCTGGCTCATCAACTACGTGCAGGCGTGGGTTCAAGCCCACTGCCTGGCTTCAAATTCTCACTCTAGCCCCTATTCACTGCATAACTTTTCTATGCCTCAGTTTCCTCATCTGTAAGATGGAGAGGATACTACTTACTTCTGAGTGGTTGTAAGGACTAAATTGTTAGTGCATGTAAAGTGCCTACAGTACAATAAACACTATACTATAACCCGCGCCCTCTCTGGATCTAGATGTTAACTGTCACCACAGAGCTAGATCAGAGGACGCCAAGGTCCTTCCAAGGTCTAAAAGTCTTTGGTACTCTTCCCAAGATTCTTTCCACCTCCAATGAAATATATTTCAAAATTCTTAATATGAAGGGAAAAAACATTTAAAGGGTGTGATCAAAATAAATATGAATTGAAATTCTAAGATTTCCCTCCTATACCCTGAAAGTCTGGGAGACCATCAGTCTACTTAGTGAGATTTTTGTTGGTTCCATTTCAGGGCTCTGAACTGTTGAGCTGTAACCCACTGTTAGAGAGGCTGTGTTGGTGACTTTGTAATGTCTTCTATATGTTCATGCAAATGAATGTGCATTTCCATTTGACTACATGGCCCCTCAGCCCTGCTCAGAGGTGGGGCTTCTCTCATTTCTGAGCTAGAGATGCAGAGGGGCTGCCCTGAGCTCCTCAGGAGGGATCTGTCCACATTTCTCAAGGGCTGACACAACCGTCACTTTGTAAAGTCAGGGATGGTGCAGGCTTCTCTGCACAGCCACCCAGGAGCCCAAGCTCCCCCTACACGCTCCTCCCAGGGGTCCGGGCCAGAGGTGGGTCCTCATGGGTTGGGCGCTGAGATGCCTCACAACTGCATGTCGGCCACACACACCCACGTGGGCCACACGCAGGCACCCAAGGGGCACCACTGCCCAGAAACACTAGAACACGCTTGACTTTTTAACACTTACACTAAGTCAAGACCCCCAGCCCCACCAAAGGGACAGAAATGAGGCAGCATGATCTGATTATAAGAGTCTTGGATTGGGAACCAGGACACCGAGGTCCAGCCCTGCCACTTATATACTATGTCACCGGGGGCAAGTCTCAACTTCCCTGAGCCCCAGCTTTAATCTCTGTACAATGAAGAGCTCGGTTTAGGTAAACAACACAATGCGTGGCTGGACACCCTCGCCCTGGTTTTTAACGCACTTCCTGATAAGTAACAAAATAAAAGTCTTACCTGTGCATTCCCAGGACTTGGAAGACAGAGAGCCAGAATGGTCACAGTGAGTATCCTGTGGAGGAGCGAGAAGTCAATATAAATGCTCAGGATGCTCCCAGGACCCAGGTCTGGGGTAACACGTGCCTCTCGCGCTGCCTGTGTGTTTACAATGATGACTTCACCTCGTGCTTGTCTTTGGGCAGGGGGATGGGGGGCGATGCTCCAGAGAGGCCGGGGAAACTCCAGATGCCCCAACCACCCCAAAGAGAACCGTGCCCCCTCCACTGGTTTCATATGTTGGGATAATGTGTTCGGTGGCATTTTTATAAATAAAGGGTCTTGCTGCTCCAAATCTAACGCCCACCGCCATGGTATTAACAACGTATTCACCAGCTGCTTGGCCTTTACTCCTGACACAGGGGACCTGCCTGAGTTTTGAACGTCTTCATTCTGAAATGACCACAGTGTGAAGAAGCCGTCGTGCCCTCGGATGATGAGAGGAAAGGAAAGTACAAACGTGAAGCACGTGAGCTCCACGGAACAGAGGTGTCAGGGGGAAGGAACGCACGTGCTCCCAGAGTGCGCCTCACACAGACCCTGATGGAGGAGAGGACGCGGGGACCTGGGCAGCCCCAAGAAGGAGCACAGCTGACACTTAGGAGGAGGTGTCAGTAAACTCTGTTTCTGCATAAGCCACCGAGCCCTGATTCTGCGATTTCTACTCTTCATCATTCACAAGCTGCTATCCAACAAAATCGTGGTCGCCAATTAGCTTTAAAGATAAAAAATCAATACCACCTCACATCCAACAGGATGGCTACAACCAAAAGAGCCAAAAGCTGGTGAGGGTGTGGAGAAACTGGAACCCTTGTGCACTGTTGGTGGGAATGTACGTTGGTGCAGCCACTATGGAAAACAGTCTGGAGGTTCCTCAGAAAATTAAAAATGGAACTACTATACGATCCAGCAATCCAACTTCTAGGTATATATACAAAAGAATTGAAAACAAGGTCTCAAAGAGATATTTGTACACCCATGCTCATAGCAGCGTTATTCACAATAGCCAAAGGGTGGAAGCAACCCAAGTGTCCATCAACAAATGAATAAACAATGTGTTATATACATGCAATGGAATACTATTCAGCCTTAAAAAGGAAAGAAACTCTGACAAGTGCTACAACATGGATGAACCCTGAGGACATTATGCTAAGTGAAATAAGCCAGCCACAAAAAGACAGATAGTTTGATTCCACTTATATGAAGGATTGACAGCAATCAAAATTATAGACAGAAAGCAGAATGGTGGGTGTCAGGGGCAGGGGGAGGAGGGATTAGGGAGGTGTTTATGGGTATAGAATTTCAATTTTTCAAGATGAAAAGAGTTCTGGAGGTTGACTGAGCAACACTGTGAATGTACTTAACACTACGAACTGGACACTTGAAAATTGTTAAGGTGGTTAAAAAAATCTATGCAAATACAGAGCTTTATTTGGTGCTGTTATTACTGAGTTCAACAGGGGTTTATCTGAGTAGTTACTAGCTGTGAGCAGGGACCCTAGGTAGGCAGAAAAACTACAAAACTATGACCCAGATGCTGCCCTGGAGAGCTGGTGGGGGAGCCACGTGAACCAACAATGTCTATACCCTTTGGTTAGGGCACTGATAGAAATGCCCACTGAGTGCCAGGAGAGCCAGGCTGCGGGTAGGGAATGGAAGGTCAGGGAAGGCTTCCTGGAGGAGGTGATCTCAAAGGCTTCTTCAGTAATTCAGTGGACCTGGCACCTGGTTGGATTTAGTGACCTGTTACTGTCAATGTATACCTTCACTTGACAATTCCTCCCTTCAGAAAAAGAGCGTTCAATAGACTGCAAAACTCACGCAATCCATGACAGAAGGCGCATATGAATCAGCAACGCTGGGGTACTTGGAGGGCCCCAGAATTAAGGTGACATCCAGAGGAAACAGGACTCTAATGTGGTGTTGGGAGAGGCAAGCCCACTTCCTTCATCTAGTCCTCAATCCAAAGAATAAAGACCCTGGAAGCCCACAAGTTTTCCTTTCATCTGAGTGCCTGTGTGAGCCAGATTCTAGAACACTGGAGACAGCTCTGACCTTATAAAGTGCAGAGCCAAATCCCAGGGCTTTTTGATATTCACAACAGCCAGATTTATATCTGGAAGGAATGAAAGAACAATAACAAATTTATTTTCCAGGCTGTATATTATGAATTTCAACGTTTTCCTGTTTCTTCACATGAAGTTTCCTTTCGGTTGGTTATAAAACCCTGTCTCGTTTTTGTTGGAGACAGGACAGGCTGACAACGCAGTGGACTTCAAGACCTAGTGGAAAAGGCATGCTAACCCATTTCTCCCCCTACCCCACCTCCCCTACTCCCTTTGGCTAGAGAGCAATCCTCTTTGGCTAGGGACAGGTCTCCTCTGAGAAAGCCCATCTCAAGCCCGGCCTCCTGCAAGGGCCACAGCTGGGGCCTGGGGGCCAAGTAAGCTCCAGGCTTAACTGAGATGGTTTCCCAAAAATGACATAACATCCAAGCATTGCTGCTCTCACAGCGTCACCCATAGCTGCACTTTGTCATGAAAAACTCTAGAAAACTCCAAAATTAATTAACTATAAGAATTTTGGGGATCCTTTGGTGTTCATAACTGGTCCCCGGAACTTTCAAAAGCAGGTGGGTCCACCTATTTTGGGCTCCATCCACAAGTGGAGGAAAGCTGGGCGGGGGTGGACGTGGGGATGGAGGTGGGGGACCAACTGAATCTCAGGGCTGTCTGTTCAAGAAGTGCTGGTCCCTGATCCAGGATGACAGGATTACAGCTTCGTTTTCAGCACACACACGCACACACACACACAGACACACACACACACACACACACACGCATGCACGCACGCACACACACACACTTTGTCTAAAGCAGCTACGTTTGCAAGACTGCGCTGGATAAAAACTGCAGATGTAATCTAGATAAAATTCTTTAAGCTTTAACGATCACTTGACTGGAACTTCAATTTCCTTAAGGAATATCAAAATGTTTGCTTACATGCATTTCTGTCTGCAGTCCCCACTTTTCATTGGCTCGAGACTTCTGGGTCGCATGCCCTTTGAGAATCCCACACAGACATAGAGCAAATCCAGCCCCGGGATGTGCAGCTAGCCCGTTCGCTTGTCCAACAGCCGATGCAGCAAAATAATTGCTAGTGAACTAGTAATTGATCTCTCAAATTAAAAAAAAAAAAAACTTAAAAAAAATTTAAACAGCACACAAATTTGCTGCCCTTTCGGAAAAGAAAAAGAAAGAATCAGGCTCTGAGATTTTTGCCGACCTCTGTCGGATGCTGGCTTCTGAAACTGTCTTATAAAATACCCACTCCCAAAAGAAGGCTTCAAGATGGAAATTACAGAGGCGCAGCTTTTTACAATTAACAATATCATTGCATCACTAGCTAATGCCTTTTCCAACATCCTGACACAGCCTGAATCACGGCCATAGCCATTTTCCACCCATCGGGTTTGCAGTAAGGTTTCCAGACCCTGGAGGAAAAAGTCCGGAGCAGAGAACGTACCTTTTAAATCCTGGCATGTCCAAGACGCGTGGGCAGGAGAAGCAAGGGGGAAAAGATGGAGAGCTCTCAGCGCGGGACCCTCGGAGCAGTTCCTGAACTTCGGCCTCCTCTGGGCCTGTGGGGCTCGCCGATACTTTTATTCCAGGGGGGACGAGCGAGGCGAGGAGAGGACAAGGGGAGAGCCTGGGTCCTCCGAGCCACTGGAGAGCTGACAGAGAAAGCACCTGGTTTTGCTTAGCCCTCTTCAGTAATTCAGCATTAAACCAATTGGAGGAGGAATGTTAAAAATGAACACTTCATTTTCTAAGTATGTTAAACAATGCAAATGGGGCCTCAGTCTGGACACAGCTGGTTCAGATTACAGCACTCACCAACTGGCTAGACGCCTCACAACAATCTTGGGGCGTCTGCCAGGACCAAGTGCTCAGTGCTGGGAGGAGAGCCCTTTCCCGGGCGGCAGCGCAGCCACACTCAGGCTCCCAGCATCTCTACGGGAGGCGATTGGCGGGCAAGTGCAGGAGGGTGGGGTGTGGCGGGCGGGGGGGGGGGGGGCGGCTGGGAGGACCTGTTGACCCTTTACTTCCCACCCGGGGAGGAGGTCCCCAGGCTGGGCGGTCGTGGCTGAGGCGGGGGTGGGGATCCAGAGCATCTGCACTTGGTCATGGCATTGGGACACCCATGAAAGTTATTCCCCTCTGGGAGAGGAAGAACTTGAACTCATGACAAACACAGCGACAGGGACTAGAGTCTTGATTTATTGGGAAACCAGACCCAACGAAGCAGAGGCTTGGGATAAGCGGCAGGAGACTCACGATTTTCCAGAAGAAGGGGTGGGGAGCCTGAGGGGATGGGAAAGAGGAGGAGGATGGAAATTGGCTGACACTTATTCAGGACGTCAGCTTGTGCAATGCAAACCTTGGGGAGGACACTCTCCCAGGCCCGCCCTCAGGCCCTGATTCTCGGGGGCCTGTTCTTGCTTTAAGAATTGTCCATGGACCGAATCAACATGTTGTACACCTTAAACTTACACAATGTTATATGTCAACGATATCTCAATAAAGCTGGACATTTTTAATTGAAAAAAAAATGTCCCTTGGCTTGAAAGTGATTTTAACAAGTAACAAGGTGATTTGAAAAGACAAAATGACAGTCAGGGAAACCAGAATGATGGATAAATAATAATAACAAAAGCTCTTTGGTAAGTCCTTTATATTTGTTGTATTGGTGGTTTCACACTATTTCTTTTTCTTTCTTTCTTTTCCTTTTTTTAAAGCATTAGATCCCTTTTTATCAAATGAAATCTTACCAAAGACACTATTCTTTAAAAGATGAAAATGGATTGGCAGTAGTCCAGGCCCCTGCTTCCCCACCTGCACCTTCCTTTGGGCTCCACAACACAGCCCTACCTCCAGCTGGGAAAGCACTGGTGAGGTCCTTTCTCCTCATGATAACTCTGTGCAGTAGGAATTATTACCTCCATTGTACTGGAGGGGGTTAAGAGAGGTTAGGTAACTTCCCCATGGTCACACAGCTATTCACTGATTCTGCTGAGCCTCCAAAGTCTGCATATTTAGCCTTCCTAAAGGGCATTTTTTTTTTGTAAGTAAACGGAATCCTACTTATGAAAATACATTCAACGAGAAAGGCAAACTGTTGATAGCTGTTGAAGCTGAGTGTCCATTATACTATTCTATTTACTTTATATGTGTTGTACGTTTCCCATAATAAAATATTTTAAAAATATATTATATTTACAAGGTTATTCCTTGCTCCCATTGCTTGGAATAGCAAAAAGAGTATAAAGAGCCTTATCCATCAATTAGGCATCGATAGGGTTAAAGTAAGGGACTTCCCAAAATAGACTATTGTGCAACCAATACAAAACAGTGGACATATAAGAGGACATACTGGATGACACCTTTGATACAGAAGTCAAAATGAGGTAGTCACTGGGAGGGGGCACAAAGGACCTTCTGGGTGCTGGTAATATTCTAATTATTCATCTGGATGCTGGTTCCACAGGGGTGTGTACACTTAAGATTTGTGAAGTCTTATGTATGTTACACTTTATTTTAAAAAAGAAAAAGACTGAAGGAGTTCCTTATGGGCTGGTATTGAAAGACTTGCAATAAATTTTGTAGGTCAAAATTGTAGAATATCGGCAATTTCACATCGATCAAAGTAGTACATTAATAAGTGTAACAATAAGTTGTAGAACTGTGTGTAAAGCATGCCACCGTTTGAGAATAATGTATATACACAAGTTCTTGCTTGCATGTGTATAGAGAAGACCTCTCCAGAAGGATATAGGAGAAGCTGTTAGCATTGTTTGCCTCCTAGGAAGGAAATTGGGTAGGCGGCTGGGGAAGAGATGTGAGAGGAGAATTAGCCCTTCCCTGCTCACCTTTTACTATAATTTGAATTGTGTACCATGTACCATATTTTGTACCTATTCAAAATATGAGGTTAATTTAATAATATACTCTATTTGTGTAGAGCTCTTTGGTGGGGTAAGGAAGAGGTATTTTTTGTTTGTTTTTTGGCGTTTTTAAAAAATATTTATTATTTATTTGGTTGTGCCGGGTCTTAGTTGCAGCTCGTGGGCTCCTTAGTTGTAGCATGGGCACTCTTAGTTGTGGCATGCATGTGGGATCTAGTTCCCCAACTGGGGATCGAACCCAGGTCCCCTGCATTGGGAGCACAGTCTTAACCACTGTGCCACCAGGGAAGTCCCTAGGAAGAGTTTTAAATGACTTAGTCCATTACTTCACTTATACTATCAACCCTTCTGAAGGATAAGGAGGGAGAGGAAATCAGTATGACTGTTCTCTACATGAGCAAATGGAGAGCCTTGAAAGCAAAACTGTCCAGAGACCCATCTTGGACCAGAGATTGCTCCCACCTTAAAACTGTAGGGTTGGAAGAGGGGAGAGAATAAGAGTTCCAATAAAATTCTGAGTCTTGATTTTGCCACTTACCTGTTGGGTGACCTTGGACAAGTCACTTAACCTCTAGGCATCTCAGTTTCCTCACCTGCAAAATGGAGATACTATTTACCTCTCAGGGCAGCTGTGGGAATGAAATAAAAGTTAGTTATCCTCGTGATTGTCACTGTGTCTAAATTCCCACCCCTACACACTCCTGTCCCAAATATCTTTAATAACTGGTTAATTATCCACTTCCACGGACAAAACAGCCCCACTCACTGTTGAGCAGGTCAAATTGCTGGAAAAGTTCTGTCGTGTATTGAATCCAAATCTGCTTCCCTATGTGGAACTACCTTCCATGGATTCTAATTCTCCCCTCAGCAGCCATGGGCTAGTCCCTCTTCTACGACGCAACCAACTGCCTTTTCGTGAAAACAGTTCTACCCCTTGACCCGGCTGGTATCCTCTTCCCCAGGCTGAACAACGCCAACCCCAACCCTGCCCCGCCGGTGTCACGTGACCCTTGTGTCACGTGACCCTGCGGCAGCCTGGTCTGTCTCCTCCTCCCTGGGCTGCATCAGTTCTTGGTTTGCACTGAACTTGCACCAATGAAGCAACTTGGAGTCCACAGGCTGCTTAACACCATCTCCTCCATCCCACGGTTGGGTTGCAAATTCTTTTGAAGGGAGAACAGGTTTTGCATGCATCCCTATTAAATTTTTGTTCATTGCACAAGATCTTTTTCAAGATGAATTCTCCTATCTAAAGTATTAAGTATCACTTCCAGCTTTAACAACTACAGATATGTTGACCTTGACTTCTGTGACTTTATCAGAGTTATCAATAAAAAATTTACTGGGACAGGCGCTGGAGTGAAGCACTTTGTCCAGGTTGGCACTGATCCACTTCTTTCTTCAACATTTTGGGGCCACTGCTGATTGTCTAATTCAGGGTGCCACCCACTCCACTCAGATCACATTTCCCCAACTTCTCCACAAAGACTGGGTGAGAGGCTTTGTCAACTGTCCTAACATCAAAATGCACGTTTTAATCGCATTCCCGATTTAGCAACTCTGTTTTAAAAAAGAAAATGCGATTTGTGAGCATGAACTACCGAGTGAGTCTGGTTAGTTTCTCAGCACTTCCCTTCATAAGTGTTTTTTGTTTGTTTTTTGGTTTTTAGTTGCAAAATAAGGATCCCAACCTCTGCCTCTTCTCCCAGCATCAGAATCAAATACAATACAACTAAAGAACGACTTACGACGTGTAAACTGTAGTAGAGGGAAAAGTTTTCAATCAGCAGTAATCGTGCCTCCGATAAACCTCGTTGGCTATGATACTGCCACTGTGCAAAGCTAAATTGCAGGATAAATGTAAGAGGTTATCACCGGCTGAATGGGACTTTCCTGGCTCCAATGAAACTCAGTTTGCTCACAATGCCGTGGGTTGGAAGACAGATGGGCTATTTTTTTTAAAAAAGGTAATGCTTCAAATTGGAGGGAAAATTCACAAAATTCGACCTTTAATGATAGATTTTGACGATTAATATTAAATAAATTTTTGACGATTAATATTAAATTTTTTCACTGTCCAAAAATAACTACATTGTAGTGCCTTTCTAGCAGTGAATGCAAAACGCGGAAGGGGACTATGAACCGTCTACGGTTATGCTGGTGTCTACACACACTCTCTCCTTTGACCCCCCCACAATAACTCTGTCAAAGAGGAAACTCTCCATTTGGCAGAGGAAGAAACAGACCCAGAGAGATCAGAGCCACACCGACAATAAACAGTCCAGATGGAAGCCCAAACCGAGCCTATCTGGTTCTGGAGCCCTCATTGCCTCCAGCTGGCCAAGCCTTGCTACCCCTGACTTACAAGGCTGGTTCCCGCCCTTCGTCTTAGCTCCTCAGGAACACTCCAGAACTCCCTGGGCCCTTCCATCATTACCTTCTCTTTCTACTTCCTCAGTACTAGTAAAGTCTTTCACTTCTTATATTGTCCAAACTTGGCCCAAAGCAATCCGAAAACTAAAATGGCAGCCAACGCCGAAGAACGGTATCGGGCAGAAGCTCCACTACACAGGTCCTCCCACCCTAGAAGGCGGGAATTGTTGTCCTTTTGCCCTAGCGGCTTCCACTGTCCTCCTCCCTCCATCAGGCCTCTCAGTGAGTATGTGTCAGTTACCACCTAGTCCCGCCTTAACCCTCTGAAATCTCACGATGTCCCCACCAGTCATCCAAGATGGTGCTCCCTAAGTTTCCTAGTGATCTCATGGCCAAATACAATGCCCTTTACTCCATTCTAACTGTTCCTTTGTCTCTTTGAAGTGTTGACCATTGATGACTCATCTTCTCTCGTGTCCATGACTGTTACCTTGTTTTCCCCCATGTGTCTGACTACATTTTCTCCAGCCCCTCCCCCATCCCCCACTGTTTCTCTTCCTCCCTGATAACCAGAGTCCCCCAAAGTTAGATCCAGCCTTTCTTTTTCATGTGGTTTTTGGTTTGGGGTTTTGAAGAGTGGTGGTTTGTGGTTTCTTTTTTAAATAGTAATAGCTCAACAGTTATATTTGATGGCAAAATGATGTATGTTCTCACACTACGTTCTGTTGGTTGGTGGTTAGGGCTAACTAGTATGGCAGCTGTCTCTTTAAGAGATTCAAGCTCCTTCCATCTTGTTGCTTGGCAGTCTCTAGACCTTCCTCTACCTAGTCCAAAATGGCACACCACAACCACACCCACAATTCAGGAGGCAGGATAGAAATTGACAGCTACACCTAGCTGCAAGGGAGATGTAGTCTATGTTCTGAGAGATCATGAACCTACTTACCTAAAAATCTGGAGTTCACTTACTCTGAAAGCAGAGAATGGACATCAGAGGACAAGCAGCAACCTCTGCCAGAACCCTTAGGAGCATCAATTTCATGCTCAATTTCTCTTTTCCCATCTTTATTTCCATAGTGAGGATATTTCTCCATTGCCATTTATGTTGCAAATAGTTTCCTCAGTTTGTCTTTTGCCTTTTAATTTTGTTCACAACATTTTTGGAAACACACAGTTTTCATTTGTATGTATTTAGATGATTAATCCCATCCTTCAAGGTTTCTGCCTTCATTGTCATGCTTATGTTAAACATATAATGGCCTTTAAAAATACTGGTTCTCGGAGACGCTTATGGGGATATATGTATACGTATAGCTGATTCATTTTGTTATACAGAAGAAACTAACACAACGTTGTAAAGCAATTATACTCCAATAAAGACGTTAAAAACTATATATATATATATATATATATATATATATATATATATATATATATATATATATATATATATATATAGGTTCTGTTTCTCTGGAGAAGCCTGACAAATACAGGACCCTACGCAAGTTTTTAACCTTGCTGGGCTTCAGGTTGTCAGCTATAAAATGGGAGCAAAAATATATCATGGTGTTGTAACGGAGACAATATTCATAAAGCCCCTAGCAGGTGTCAAGACACAGTAGCCTGTCAGCAAAGGTTAGCGCTCTCTCTCTCTCTCTCTCTCTCTCTCTCATGAGGCACTGACTGGTCAACAGTGCAAGTAGGTGTGCATAAGCCAAGGAAGGGCATAACATTGGTCAATTACCAGAGCCCCCAAATGGTTGTTTTTGACCATTTTAGTTTTTGTTTTTTTTTTTGCGGTACGCGGGCCTCTCACTGTTGTGGCCTCTCCCATTGCGGACGCGCAGGCTCAGCGGCCATGGCTCATGGGCCCAGCCTCTCCGCGGCATGTGGGATCTTCCCAGACCGGGGCACGAACCCGTGACCGCTGCATCGGCAGGCGGACTCTCAACCACTGCGCCACCAGGAAAGCCCTGACCATTTTAGTTTTATACTTGTTTTTTGTAGGGAGGATTGACTGACCTCTTCACACTGCCCTGGCCGGAGGTCCCTCATAATGTCCTTATTGTCTATTCTTAAATGTTTAAAACATTTCACATATACACACACACAAATTAAAGGATGGCGGCAGGGGTAAATACTTTTCACCCGCTAAAACTAATGTCTGAAGGGAAAAAAATAAAAGTGAAAAGACTTATAAAAATGGAAGTATTAATATCTCAAGTAGAAATTTTGTGGAGAATTGATGTTTACCATCATCAATATGTTCCAACACAGGAGCTACAGTTGGCAAGTGCAGTCCTAAAGGAAGCAACACAGTTTGAACGCCTGTATTCAGGCTACTCTAGTAGTAAATTTGCATGAGGCCCTGCAAATGCCTTAGAGAGATGACTTTGAAATGATTCCAAAATTTTTCAAAGACTGTGCATTCCATATAAGTTTTCAAAAATAAAAAATTACCTCATTAGTCTACAACTTGTAACTTTATTACCATCATTCCCTTTTTTATTTGAGGAGAGTGCCTGAAAATCCCTTCTATAAAGGGACTAATGTGTTAGCTCCCATATAACACCGTGGTTCTTTAAATACAGCTAAATGGAAGGAGCTGCGTAGGAAACTGAGCAAACTTATGTTACTTTCTTTCCAACTCTTTTCTTTAAATGAAATCATGATTCCCTTCACCACCTGGGATTGCCCTTGCCCTTTGGGAAATCTATGCGCTTTAAATACACACCCATTTACCCATGGGTCCATAGGGCTTGAGACTGATTCACCATTGTTGGAGGAAACCTCCTAACAATATAATGTCTTTCAACATCTAAAATGCGTTATATTTTACAAAGTAGAATAATGTATCTTACATTCTTAACAGTCCAAGTATATCTAGAAAACTTTACCCAGCTCCTAAGTTACATTAAGTTCACAAATATTTTCAATCACTGAGATTTAATTTTTGAGGGTCAGAAATAGTTCACTGAAGCCTAAGAATATTTGAGGTGAAAAGGAGAGTACTCTTGTAAAATAAAGTCACAGCTGAAAATTATCACGGTCATAACATCATTATAGGGCAAATTATTAATTTCTTAACCCGAGAAGGGCTAAAAGACGGATACACAGTAATAGCCAAGGCAGAAAACCAACTAAGGGTTCAAATATTTGCCTCAAGCGATCCATTTATTAACATTCTTAAATTTTTCTCTATCTCCAAAACAAATATTGTTGTAATTATAATGGATTAATAATTTACTGGATGTATTAAATTATGATAATAACATGCTGTAAAACTTTCAGATATATCATATATTCACATGACCTAAATTCCAAGGACAGGAAAACAAGGTTCAGGTTAGTAATAATTTGTATTCCACTAGAACTGGTTAGAGCAAGACCTGTTTTTTACCTGACATTTACTTTGCTAGCTTGCTCCCTTCTAGGGTGCGCCAGTGGTACTTCCTTTGAGATGTGCTTAACCACCACGCCCCCCCTGTCTGTCAGGCCTAAGTCAGGGCCCTCAGGCACTTGGCACGTGCCCAAGAGCACTGCTCTAGTACCTGGACAAGCGTCTGTCTCTCCCATTTGACTGAATCCCTCAAGCCTCAGACCCTCCTCTCCCTCATCTGTAGCAGATAAAACTCCTTGCCAACCTCACAGAAGAAAATTTGCAGTTTTCTTGCTACCCGCATGTCCCCTTTCTTCTATCACTCCCGTCCTGGTAGGAGTCCTCCCTAACTGAGGCCAATCCCCCCATCTGCGTTCAGACTCTATCAGCCCCCCCCTCAGGAACTCTTCTCTCCACTCTTCAGCCTCCATCTAAATGTGTCCTTCGCACAAGCATTCACACGTGCTCAAGTCTCCCAGCGTGCAAGTGCCTCGACCCCACTTTCCTCTCCTACTAACCCCTTTCCCCTTCACAACCTGATTTCTCAGAAGAGATGCCTGTAAACACCATCACCACTTGCTCAGCACCTACTCGACCTACTTAACATGTTTTTTACTCCCACCATTCCACCGACACTTCTCTAGGTCACAGCCAACAACTTCCTGAGCCAGTTCCTAAATCCAACTGATTCTTCTTAAAACTCAGCCCACCAGAGCGGCAAGAACTTCAGGCGTTTGACCTCTCCTTACCTTTTTGAAATAACACTTGGATTCAGTAACATCCTGACATTCTTATCTACTTTTTGGCAGTAATTACCACAACTTCTAATGTCTGTGTAGAACTATAGACTTTATAAAGCATTTCCACAAGTGGTACATTTATTCATTTAATAAATATTATGAATGAATGGGTCATTTCATCCCTATAACCCATAAGTTTAATAGGTGTGTGTTATTTCAGAGACAAGAAAAATCAGTCCCATAGTCAAAGTAATTTTGTTAAAGGTCACACAGAAAGGTTCAAAATCTGTACTCCAAACCATCTCTCAAATTTGAAACCCATGTTCCTTCCAATCCTACCACATGAACAGTTAAAAATATACAAGTTCCACATCTAAGAAAAAATGAATACATAACTGATTATTTTGCAGAAAAACAAAGAGCCCAATGATGCATAGTATCACCTCTGGAGAATAAAAAGGGCTGGCTAAGCCTCTCAGACCCTCTTTTCACACGTAATCTTAAGCATCTATTAAATCGTTCATACTTAACATTTCCAAGGCTCAAACAGTATCCTAACAGACATCCGGTGAACATTTGAAGATATCAGCTTCAGTAGTTCATCAACTTCTGCTATAAACAACATGTGTAAGTCATTTCTGCCCCTTCTAAAGAAAAAGTCAGCAGCTGTTTGCTAAAAAGTTTTTTTTTTTATTGTGGATGAAGACATTGCCAACTTACATATATCATTTTTATTTGGAGTAGTTTTTTTGCCTTGCAGTGCTCCTGAGAAATTCAGAAATGCATTGACTTTAGCTCTATAAAACACAACCCAATATTAAGGCTGGGCTGTAAATATCCCACTAGATATTTCCCTAAAAGTCAAAAGACAAATTATAAGTTTTAAGTAGAGAAACCTTAATAAGTTAAAAAGTAAAGACTGGCAAATAATCACAAATGTCAGATCATTAAAAGTACCATTATTTTTTCCATAGGAATATATAAATGTTATACTTAACTTGATATTTAAAAAACTAAAGATAAATTTTTGTTAAAGGAAGATGTTTTAAATAGTTTGATATATGAAAAACTTCATTAGCCTTAAAAATCAAATTTAAATGCCTTAAGTTTGACACATAATAGCTCTTTATCAATAATTCTTATTATCTCTTGTCCCTGAAGCATAGTTGTTTTTTTTTCCACCTACTGACTGGAAAAGTATTTTGACTTTTTCCCCCTTTCAATTACCCATTAAAAGGTTACAATAAACTAGAGGCTTTACTTGGGGGGGATAGTTAGTATTTAGTTGGATGGTTTTAAGAAAGTCATTCCTTTTTCCCCCATGTTTTTGTCACTTAGTTTTGGTTTTGTTTTTTTCTTTCAACTCAATAATGGCAGGAACTAAAAACTCAACCATGAGATACAGTATTATACTAAAATCAAATCCAATGACTGGATGAATTTTCTACTACAATATAGCAGCTGAAAACCATTAGGAATGCTGTGAAAAACCGTGGCAGCTATGGAAAAATTCAACCACAAATTTTAGTAAGTTTATAGAGAAGTAAACAGCAAAATTACTGTAGTTAAAATACTGCAGTAAAATTAGTGTTAGCAATGTCCAACTGCTAACATTAGAAATACAAGCTTCTTCACTGTATGGTTCCTAAGAAGATTCTTTGAGCAGGTGTTTCATCTCTGACTCAACTTAGTTTCAGAAAAGCAGATGAGTTATGCCTGGTTTAGATCAACAAACAGTATGCACACCAGTGAGCTATAGTTTCGATGAAGATACAACTGAAACATTAGGTATTACAGCTTTAGGACGAGGTCACGTACTTTTTAAAATAGCAGCCATGTAAGGTCATGTTGGGATGTTTAATATGCAATCCACCCATAACAGCTTTCCAACTTATGTTAAACTATGGGGTAATGGGGGGGATAGGCTGTTTGGAGCTGGGGAGGAAATACTGAAAATGTCATAAAAGGCATTTAAAATATGATGACATGCTACTTATACCCACCATGCATCTCCTTTTCAAATTAAAAGAGGGAACTTTTTTCTATATTTCTTCAAAATGAAGGATCATGTTGTCTTTTTTTTTCTTTTTTTAACTTAGAAACTTTTATTTCAGATGCTCCACACTGAAAGAAAAATTCAATGGCAAGCAGCAAATAATTTAGGATGGTCAGTGAAAGTACCTTTGAAAGGACCTTATAAAACCTAAGAGTAATAATTTCGTAGAGAAACAATAATGGGCAAACCGGACAGGAGACAGTTGGATAGTTCTAATAAAGCACTTGTATGACAACTTCCTTTAAAGTATGCTAAATAAAGAATGGCAATATAAATAAATTAGCAAAGGAGACAGGGGATATTCTGAAGCAGCAATGTCTAAGTTACTAAATTTTTCAGAAAAACAAGTTTTATCCATCAACACATGAAGACTTCCAATCCTCTAAATACAGTACAAAGTATACAGTTAATCACAGCAAAATTTACAAACAACCAAATTTAGCCCTGGTCAGAGCCAGGCCTATTTACATATTTGGATTAGTATCGTTTTCACCTTTCCTTATTATACAGATGTTTCTATTTTAAAGGCATATCGAAATTTACAAAATTTGCAAAGAAATGTCTTTAAATGTACAACTTCAACAACTAATACAAACATGAGTGTCCCGACATAATTAAATTCCAAGTCAGGAATTTTATGAGGGGTTTATAAAAAAATTAAAGGAATACTCCCTTCCCGCTAAGTTCCAAACACCTGGTGCTGGTGTCGTTGAAGTGATTTCACTACCCTCAGTGACCGTGAGGATGAGAATGGATGACTCCAAGGTGGCCGTACCTCTCATGTCAATACCTCAGATAGAGGCAGGAGGTGTCACGTCTAGTGATATTGCTAATTATAGTTATGTAAATGCAGCTGTAGAATTTAACACTTAGATGAAAGTTGTGAGTAGGTGTGTAGAAACAGTTTTAAGATGCTATCTTTAAAGAGACACCTTAGCTCTTAAAACTAAACCATATGTTCACAGTATGTACTCAACAGTAAAGAGGAACAAGTTTCCAATATATTCAGCGACTTAGAAGGATCTCAAGGGAATTATGCTGAGTGAAAAAAGCCAGTCTCAAAAGGTTACATACTGTAGGATTCCACCGAATGGCACTCTTGAAATGACAAAATTATAGAGAAGGAGTGTAGGGAGGGGTTTCCAGAGGTTAAGGAGACGGTAGGGAAGGAGGTGGCTATGATTGTGAAAGGGGAGCACAAGGGGTCCTTGACGAAACTGTCCTCTGTCTCTGCACTGTCATCACATGAATCTACACACGAGATGAAATTGCATAGTACCAAATACACACACCTTCCACCTTAGGACACCTGTGACCTCCCAGGGACAGCCTTGTTCTTAACCTGTCTACTCCACGTCCTCTTAAAGATGATTAATATATACTTTAGATCAATTTTTTGCACTACGCAGATAAGCCACCACTATTTCCTTCTTCCCTCTTTTTGGTAAATCTGTTGATTATCTTTAAAAGATAAACTACATGTCTCTAGCTTAAATGAGCTTGAAAAGGAAATAAAGAGCTGATATATAGCTACTAGTGTTTTCGTCTTTTAATTTTTCTTATTTTTGTAAATTAAAATTAAAAGAGTGAATGTTTCTAGCTTAAGTTAGGTCAAATCAGACGGAAAAAAAGCAGATAATATAGCAAACACTCCCTCCTTTAACACCTGCAATTTCTAGAAGCATTAAGAATACTGCTATTAAATTTAGATAAAGTATAACTGTGAACAAATACATGACTTTTTCCAAAAGGCCACTTTGTGATAAACTACATACACATAGTGTTCACGGGTTTTTTTTAAAGTGCTATATATGTCATCTCTGGCTTGAGAATCACCTACTGCTTTAAAAGGTCTTTCAACACAACTCCGGCGCTGTTGTCAGGTAACACTGGCAAAGGCGTAAATGTGGGCAGTACGTCTGAGATGGGTTTCAAAAGGAGATGCCCAGGCCCTCCAGGTCCAAGTCCAGCTGGGTTAATGAGAGGCACAGCCGCAGAGCGGGGAGCTAGGAATGGATTCACATCTGTTCTTCTACCAGACCTGGGTTCGGTTGTATCTAAATGACAAAATATGAATGATTTAATCTCCCATATGTTATTTGGTCACTGTTATACATGTGTTTTAGGTTCCTAGATTTGGCCCCCAAATAAATTTAATTCATATGC